>NC_140428.1:26984902-29384902 GCF_965140295.1 Lepidochelys olivacea
AGGGCCACCACAGAGTGGTAACCTGAGAGCCCTGAGGCTGCTGCTACAGTGTGTGAAGCAGATGCTACCACAGCTCTGCCAACAGAGCAGTCTTGGGTTAACAGTTTCAAAAACCCACACATGACTCAGGACCCTACGTCCCGTTATCAAAAATAACTGAGACACTCAGGATTTTCACTTTTCAATAAGACTTAGGTTTCCAAGTGCCTCATTCACTTCTGAAAATGGGATTTAGGTGCTTTTGAAAACTTTACCCTTGCAACTGTGCGCACGCCTGGACTTCTCTCCCAACCAGACAGTACGATACTGTGGGAAGAACCACCGCCTTTGCTAAGGCAAAAGTTAGAGTTGCTCTTTCTTCTCTTTCAAGCTAGAGAACCTGGGGACCACAATGGATGCAGCATGCTGGTTCTTATTCATGTGCCATTGGAAAAACACACTTTCCCATATGAAAACATCCACCAGTGGTAACTACAACATATTGCACTTCTTGGCTTGCAAAGAATATTCCAGCCCCAATATCTTCCAGCTGCTTCAGAAATTTTATAATACAGGTTCCATCTACACTTAAAATGCTACGCAGCAGCTGAGCTGCAATGGTGCGTCAGTGACTCTCCTGTCACTGTAGTGAACCCACCTCCCCAAGAGGTGGTAGCACGGTCTTGGGTTTGCCCTCTCCCCCCCGGTGCCCCGACTTTTCCTAGCTCCTCCCCAGCTGGCACTGCAGTGTTCACTGGAGGGCAGAACGGGACTCCTAATCACAGCATTGTCAGAGCCTCCCCGCTCCCCAACAGCTGACAGAAAGCAACAGCAGTGGCCTGGGACAAGCTTAGCATGGAGCGAACCAGACCCGGATCCCTGCCCTGGGACAGCCATCAGTGAGACACCCCCCAGCCCACCATCCCACTCCCTGGGATAGGGCTGGCCCGCTAACCCCAGTGAACAGCTGCAGCCTCAACAGGGAGACAGAAGCGAGGACGCTGCACAACTTTGCCCCCGCTGCCCCAGAATTTTTCTAACATATCATCCTTGGTCCCATTCCTTGTGCAGTCAGTCTTCCTCGATGGAAGTGCCGACATTTCTCCAAATACCCCCACATTCCTGCTCCCTCTGTACCTTCAATAGCAAATTCTTTGCTTTACGGTTCAATTATGAGCTCATTTTATACATCTCTAAAATGTACCATCTGATTGCTGGTCCAGTTCCAAATTTCAGAGCAAAGTGACCTCATGGCTCCATCACACTGCTCTGCTGCCACATGCGCAGCTCAGCAGAGAGAGGCAGCCTGTGTTCCTGTTTGAAATGTGTTCCGTCAAATCTTCAGGGAGACAGTTTCATTGATTAAACAGGTGTTGAACTGGAACCCAGGGGAAAACTAAACAATAAGTAACCTCACAGGTACTCTGGAAACTACTCTACAACGGATACTTAAACAGATGATGCTCTGAGATTTGGGACTTATAATAGGTAAAATGTTAATCTCTACAGTCTAGAATTTTCAAGGTCTGAAATTCTGTATTATATGTAAATTTTTTTTACATAAACTAAAAAAAGGTGAGATTTGAAAGTCAGCCCTCGTTTTAATAATGCCTCACTGCCACTAAAAAGCTGTAGGTAACACAAAGTCTTGGAATCTACTTGAGCTGGATGAACTCTTCATAACAATTTGTTCAACAACTTTAGCAATGTTTTCTCTCCGTGAATTATCTGCAAACAGCCAGATTTGTGTAATGGTTTGAAGTTTTCCAACAAAGTAGTATGATTCCTTACAGATTACTTACACCAAGACTATTGCTTTGGGTATTCATTATTCTAGCAAATGTACATATGCAGCATACATATATGTATACCACCACCAATAGGTATCCATACTACAGAACTGTTTGTGTAGCCATCCTGAAAGCTTTTCATAATCTGGGGAGTCGTTCAATTAGAGAGCAGAAACAATACCATATTAGGTGACCAATCACACAGCACAAATAGCGAATACTCTAAGCAGTAGTCACAGCAAATGGTTCATGAGCAATCCAAACGCAGAAATACATTCACTTAATCCTTTTTGCTGGAAATCTTAAACAAACATTTATATAAATCTGGCCATTTGCTGATAATTCATGAACAGAAAATATTACTGCATTTGGTGAACTGCTCGTTATGAGTAGCAATTTTATATTTTACTGCAATGATGCTACAGCTTTTTGGTAGCAGAGTCTGGTAAAAAGGAGGACCCATTTAAATAATGAAGATAAGGATGGTTTTCATGAGGATTTGACTAACTCCACAGTACTGATAAGGAATAATTATATACAAGTACATTAGCTCTTTAATGCACCTTAAAATGCAGTGCAATATGTTTCATTTATTACTTTTTGATTAGTTCTTTGTACAATTCTCCATCAACCCTTTTCTAAAGCAGAGGTAAATTTGTATCCACAGCTACTTTTCCTGGCAACTCTTTGCTGCTTTCCCTCCAAAAAAATGCCATTCGAATTGTTAGGTGTGATCTACCTTTTGAGAATCCATCATAATGAAATGCTAGCATTTCAGGTGCTCCGTTAGCCTGTGTCTGATCAGCGTATCCAGTATGGTTCCCAAGCAGACTCCCAGCACTTCCTCTACACACTTCTGACAAGGTATTGAGTGGTTACAATGAGTCTGGAAAGGAGGGAGTGTATCTCCCCTGTTTCCTGTCTGGCACTGGGGCTTTTTCTGGTTAGTCTTCATATGGTCTCATTTTCTGATTCCCATCTTCCAATAAAATCTTAATTTCCTTTTGCATTTCTTCTCATTATTATTGGGAACGTATGTCCACTTCTGGAAGCTGTCCCCCATATTTCTGGTTGAATGAATCCATATGCGATCATTATTTTTGTTCGTTTGTTTTAACATAAACAACAGCTATTTCCTCTACCAGTGAATTACCTCGGTTATTTACTCTCAGAACTAGCCCTGTCCTTGAGGGAACGTTTCAAGGTGTAACTGAATATATTCATCTCCATGGACCACTCATTCCCTGGCTCCTTCTGTTGAAAGTGCCAACAAACAAAAGGTAGGGGATCATCTAATTGTTAACTGCAATGTGAACACCTACAGATTGGCAACTGGACTGACTTCACCAGTTCACATAGATCAGACATTAGATGGCAAAAACTTTAGGTCACTACCAACTAGGGAATCATTTGAACCAGAAACCGAGAGCTGAAAAGCTGCATTTCCCTTTCCCAGCCCCTGCAGACAGCTAGTTTCTGGGTGAAAAGTGTTGCTGAAAAATAACTGGTTAACAAATCAAGAAAATCGTACTCCCCCAAACCATCAAACTGTCCCCGAGTGGGATGCGTGAAAGACCAATTACATCAGAGCGGATGGACTCCTGCATATTGCAGCAGGAAGACTGCTATATAATAACTATTAAACCTTCTCTTTCAAGGTTCAGGATATTCTGTCCCTGAGAACCAGAGATTAAATATGCAATTAATTGTCGTTTCTCCAACTTCTTCTTTTGGATTCCAAAGGAACCCTGTTCTCAACTTGATGCTTTCCACTGACAAACCCAGTGTGTTTAACTCTCATTGCAAATTCTTTGCTCAAAATAATGCATAAACAGCAGAGCTAGTGTTAGTGTTTATTGAGCAAATACTGAGTGTTTAGAGAAATGCAGATACTCGTAGCTGCTTTGCTGGCTGGGTGATAGAAAACATGGCATCAGTGATATCACCTACTTGCTTATGGGTTAATATGACTGGACAGAGTCAGAAGTAAAAGAAGATTTGATACTGCCTCTATTAGTCCTCTGGGGATGAACTAAACTGCTGAGGTTATTCCCCACAGTTAGGCAAAACAGCCAGAACTATGACTTGTACAGGGCAATATAACACTAAGGGTCTTAACTATTCCATAAGTAGTCATGGTCAAGAATTTGGAGGGTTTTTTAAAAAACAATAATCTGCAGAAACTACTGGATAGTCACAGCATCACCATTCTAACAGATGAGAAAATAAAACTGAGCCTAAACAAAAAGTAAAACTGAGCAGTCAAGTTTCATTGTTCTAGCCAAGTGAAGTGCAAAAATGTACAGACAGTGAGCGTTCAATCAAGTTTTTGAAATCCCTTCTTTTTCATAATCTAAATTATTGTTAACACCATAATTAGGGGGAAATTTTTTAAATATGGAAGATGCTTTCCCCGTTAAATGTAGGATTCCTAGGATTTACCTACGCACAAAATAATTAGTTAATACCTCCCACTAGGATAAAGTTAATGTGGACAGAATTGTGTAAAAATAAGAAAACAGAGACAGCATCTCTCTCTTTCTTTTAAGTCCAAACAAAGATTTGGACTATAAAATCATGTACCTGGGGTCTTAAAATGTTGTCAATCACTGTAGTGGTTGACCGCCTCCTCCCAAGAGATCACCACCAGAATCACAACAGGTCAATGTCTAGTTTCCCCGAGCAGGACATAACAATGGTTTTGGGAGGGGGGTTTCCCTTCCGGCTCTCCTGTCTTACTACAACTTCGATCTCCTTCTCTCTGTCGCCCCATAACCACTTCTTGCATGACTAAACAAATTCTGTAACAGAGTCCAAAAATAAACTTTATAAGGGAAGTAGATACTAATACATTTCACAAGGGCAATCACAAGCCAGATAATTAACAACACAGGGCAGGTGGGGGGGAAGTGTACACGTATCAGTACACTGTACTGTATATCTATATGAGTGAGAGGGTTTGCAGCTTTGTGCATCTGAAACAGACCTCTACATAGTTCCTGATCCAACAGTTCTCACTCAGTCTTTAACCCCAGTAGGACTTTTGCTTGAGTAAGGAGTGCATCCTGGACAAGACTAGGACAAAAGCAAGAGAGTGTGTGAAATGATGTATTACAGCTTATGCATTCCAGAGAGGAATGTACTGCAACTGCCAATTCTGTCATGATCATCCATTTTAGGGGCCCTCCTGTCCCATTGATCCAATTTATGAGTCCAGAGACCATAATTATTCAAGTAGCTGAAATTACAAGAGACAGGGCTGATGATCCAAAAATTATTGGCTCAGAAACATTAATTTACTAGAACTAGCAGAGAAAGCAAGTGACCCTGACAAACATTAACGGTTCAATGAAAGCCAAATGCAGCTTAGATTGGGGTTTGGTTCAGATTGTACTGGACTCCTTTGACTAACATGGCCTGCCAGCCTGCATAATCACTGAGTGAAGCTGGACTGCCAGCAAAAAGTGTCACCTCGCAAACATATCGTGAATCCTTATCAGACCGAAACCTGTTCCCAGGGAAGCAAACAGGAATCTTGCCACTGACTTCAGTGGAAGCAGGGCTGGGCTGAGAGAGAGACAGAGACAGAGTAGCCTTGTCTATATTTCTCTTTAAGAAAGTTACCTGCTGCTGTCATCACACCATCCCTGGCTGTAGCTGAGCCAGTGCTCAATATACTTTAACTACAACTGTAGCTAAGGACAAAGCATACGAAGCACCTTTCCAGACACTATCCTTACAGCTTGCTCAGAGCAGGCATATATCGGGTTCTGTGTGTGCTAGAAAGTTAGAATTCTCCTTCATCTTTTGGATTGAAAATATAATTGTTCCTCTTTGTCATTCACCTTCTTCCCCTAATTCCTGACAATATCACAGTTTGTTTGCAGTGTAGCTGTAGCCATTTTGGTCCCAGGATATTAGAGAGACAAGGTCGGGGAGGTGACATCTTTTATTGGACCAACTTCAGTTAGGGAAAGAAACGTGTTTTTGAGCTACACAGAGCTCTTCTTCAGACCTACCCTGAGGAAGAGCTCTGGGTAGGTCACAAGCTGGTCTCTTGGACCAACTTCTGTTGGTGAAAGAGACCAGCTTGTGACCTACCCAGAGCTCTTCCTCAGGGTAGGTCTGAAGAAGAGCTCTGTGTAGCTCAAAAACACTTTTATTGGACCAACTTCAGTTAAGGAAAGAAAAGATATCACCTCCCCCACCTTGTCTCTCTAATATCATAGTTTGACATTCTAACTCAGTGATGATTTATATACCCAGTTTGATTTTATTCTATTTAATATCTTGATTGTTCCTCAAATCCAAAAATGAGTCCTGGTGACACAGGAGTGGTACTGAGGAAAGCAACATCTGATACTGATAGACTTTACTGTTGGCTTTGTGATCAAGCTGTTAAACTTTAAGTATATAACACCGATCCTTCCCTCTCATGGGAGCACTCCTTTTGCTTCACAGCTTGGGACTGATGCTTTCTTAGGGTGCACCTAAATACACTAGGAATTGTGGAGAGCACCACGGGGGCAGGAGGAGAGGTTTTCATTTTGTCTAGCACTAGTATGGCTCTCAGCTGGGCTACACAAAACAATGGAAAAAAATACCTGAACTTACCATTACCAGCACCAACAGTACAAAAAGTCCTACTGTAATAAGGCTTTAATTGCAGTTTCAAAATTTCATCTTTGAAGGTTCTGCTTCACTAGGAATTATTGATATTGCTGAACGCTGTTCTCTGTTAAACAAATCATCATTATTGGATTCCCTGTTTGAAACTTTTGTTATCACCAGCTTGTCCCTCTTCCAAATGTACTAACTTTAGTGTCCTCGACTCAGGTTAAAGGGGAAACTTCAAGTTTTTCATTTGCCAGCATGTAGCATCTTAATTCATGAAGAAATGGTTGAGGAACACACCAATTATGAACCTATTTATAATAAAGAGTGTCCTCCTCCATCTCTTTGCCCCAGGGAAATTTCATGCTGACCTGGAAATTTCTTGTATGTTTATGGCCATTCCTTGTAAAGTGTCTGTGATTCTCTACAATACATTAATACTAACTGAGACAATAGCAGCCGTACCTGCCAATGTCATCTGTGCTCCTCAGTGCAATATGAAAATTTGTGGAAAGGCAATTCCTTCTCATTTAAGCTTGTGGTACTGCCAGCTTTGTATTTATGACTTACCATAAAGGAAAATGCTGGAGAACTAAATACATCTTCAGCATGGCCTTCATACACTTTGGTAACTGATTGTCTTCAGCTACTGTATTTAACTATTGGTTTCAGAGTAACAGCCGTGTTAGTCTGTATTCGCAAAACTATGTTTGTAAGGATCTGAAGGGATGATGGTGACACCTGCTGGCATGATGTACTGGGCTCAGCCATGGGCACCAGCACATGGAAGAACTCCACAGCAGACAAGCACTAAAGTTAGTCTCAGGGCTTGAATTGAGTTGGTGCACTGCCCCTCCTCACGGTCAGTGACCAGGCACATAAAAGTGGATGGCTAAAGCACAGGCAAAATATCCCAACACCTGGGGTCAACTGAAGAGCAATAATCCCCCAATAACTGTAGGTGGCACAGATCCTATCCCCATCCGTCCTACCCACTACTTCTCTAATTCAGCCTGCTGAATTAGGAGCCTCTCTAGTTTCTATCTGGTTTCAAGGATTCTGATGAGCAATTCCTGGGAGGTCCTATCCTTCACATATTCACTCCCAAGATTCAAATCACTAGGATTAATCAAAGCAGTACACTGTGCACTGAGTGTGCATTACTCCCTCCTGGCAACATAGCAATATCCAGTCTGTGCATTCCCTCCTTCCCCATCACCCAAACAAACAATATTCACTATTAAAATAACAGGGCTAATGGCGCTACAATTCACATCTATTTGTGCCACATTATTACAGTTAGCAGGGATGCTCCAAAAATGTTCCCGTAATTCTTGCAGATACTTTATTTTTTGTATGTGCAAATGATTGTATTTGCACGTGGAAAATGTGCAGTTAAGAGCATGAATACTTGTTTTGCACATGCCAGCAAGAGGCTTTGCACACACAAATGGATGAAAATACTGTATTGTCAATGCAATTTCAGAGACCCTTTGAAAATTTGCCTTTAAAGACACACTCATCTTAAGACAGCATTGTGCCCCACTAGGACACAGGAAACCGGAAACCAAAACCACACAGGTGTCAACATGCCAGGTGTGGCACAATACCCCCTCTCTAGCTCACAGCACTGCTAATACTCGCACAGATAGGAATGTGACCTGCACTGGTAGCAATATGACATGTGATCAGAGAGGGGTGTTTGCTTGGGCACTACAGGTCATCTTCCTTTCCCTCCTCACCCCATTCCTCCTCCCAACTCCTGTGTCCATCCTATGGGATGAACACAGTGAATCTAACACAATGTGGCCTTTGTCTCATTAACTTGTGCCATCACTCCCCCATACACACACAAAATAAAAAATTCAGAACGTTGAAAAGTTTCTTAAATTGCAGAGCTCATGTCAGCTCACTTCAAGAAGCAGCGTATTTCAGCGAATCTGAAGTGGGACTGGAGAGATATAAATCTAGACTGCAACAGGGCCTGATGCTGGGAAGAAATGTAATTATGTTACCTGGAGCAACACAAAGGGAACATCTCTCCTGGCAAAGCAGATCTAGGTCAACGGACAGGGATGTGCAATGGGACTCTGTAGATTCACCTGGCTCCAAGGAGCAGTTCACAGAGCCTTTTAACTTGTTGGCAAGATGGTAACTAGCAGATCTGACATAGGAGCTTTTGAGAATCAATCAATGGTGTAAAGGAGATCAAAGCATTTTTTTATGTGGGCCCGCAACCAAAGAGTAAAAGGATAGAACAAAAACTCCAGCCTGTGGTGAAGACATATTTCTGCAAAAGAGGAGTGGGAGGGGGAAGGAAGAGAGAGGCCAAGTGTCAGGGAAGCATCTGAATGGAGCACATGGAATCTACATGCTAAAACTGGGTCCAGGCTGCAATGTTAAACATAGGAAAGGGGCGGGGGGGAGGAAAGGGGGAGAACAGACTTTTTTTTTCTTCCAGCTTGACCCAAAAAAATCAAAGAATCTAAGGAACACAGCCAATACTTTAATTTACATCCTTAAGAAGCAATGTACTAGAACAGAAATAATGTTAATTAACAAGGTGATTGAGATACAGCAGCTGAGACATTGAAAATTCAGAGGCATTTCTGCCCTAGGTTTTCAGGATTTTTAATTTTATTATACAACTAGGAATATTAAATACATACATACAGTAAAGTTCAGTGGTTCCCGTTGCTTACTACTCAACCAAAATCATAATCCATTCTTTGACATCTTAATGGTCACCACAGCAATTGCCTGTGATGTTAAAAAGAAAGAAAAAAAATGAGGATTTCAGGTGGGGATTAAGCAGCAGGATTTGGTGAAGTCCCAAGGAACAAAGAGCCTGTTTTCATGCACATGTCCTTAGTGGGGGGGGGGGGGGGGAAGGGAGGGAGGGAGAGACACTATACCAGAAAAGACAGAATTGTTCCGAACTAAACTGTGCTTCATGGAAACTTTGGGAGCAAACAGCTCTTGAAATCACAGTTACCTGATTGTTAACTCTTATTATCACTCTGACTTGTTGGCCTTGTCTCCCACAGAGACCCACAGGATTAGACTTTATAACTCACTCAGGTATGTAAAATGTAACCAACTGGAGATTTCTAAGGCCCAGGGGACACTGGCTGTGTATACAATGAGCTTTTTTTCTTCAAAGCCTCCCAGCATGGCTATAAGACCAGTACAGCTCCACCGGTGGAAACAGCAGCAAGAGTGCTGGGATCAGCCAGCTGCTCGGCATCCACCCCTTCTCAAAAATATACTTTTCAAAACTAATCAACCAACAAAATATATCTGCTACCAGTCTAGGACGGACCCTTCGCTGGTCAACCAGCATATTAAGTGTCTGAATTATATTTGTCTGAGAAAACCCTAAGATAGATAGATCTATCTGTATTTTCTGTATAATTAAAGGCTGGATTCTGAGCATATATTCCACTCTCACTGAAGTAAATTGTAACTTAAGACATTAAGAGCCAGATTTTTAAAGGTATTTAGGTGTTTAGTGAGGTTTTCAGAAGCACGTAGATGTCTAAAACTCCTTTATTTCAATAGGTGTTTGGTGCCTAGGCACTTCTGAAAATCCCACTAGGTGCCTAAATACCTTTAAAAATCTGACCTAAGGCCCCAATTTCTGAAAGTATTTAGGCTTTGCTCTGTTCAGCTTTGCAAGGCCTAAGTGACGTCATCTGTTAAGTCCCATTTTCAAAAGTGACTTAGGCACTTGGAGCATAAGATTCACTGATTGTCAAGTTTGGATGTTTTTCTAAAAGATATGCTCTAGTTCAAACAGGAATTAATTCAGGAAGATCCCTGGCCTGTGTTATGCATTGGTCAGACCACATGATCACAGTGGCCCCTTCTGCCTTTATAAGCTATGAATCTATGAACGCTGAGCAGAGCAATGCCTAAATACCTTTACAAATTTGGGCCTAAGTATCTTGTATAATTGAGTCTTGAAACTGTAAGTCCCAGGAGGAGGCATCACATCTTCCTCTACCCAAATTGCAGTACCAAGCCCAACAATGATACTGCACAGACAGCCTCATCTGCATATTTTCCCAAAGGATCCTAAAGCATTACACAAACTATATAGCTGCAACATCACTGATATGCAACCACCTCAGAAGTGGAGCTGGCAACTTGGCCAACTACCCACACATTTGATCAGCTTACAACACTTCTTACTAAAAAGGCAGCATGCATCTAAAATGCATCACCACCACACGGAGGTGGCTTGTTCCCCGCTGTCTTAGACGTGCCAAATCTCCTGAAGCTCTGCTCTCCCTCTATAAAACATCCCTCTATTTTTCATATTGGAAAGCAGGCTGCATTTATATCATGGAGGAGGGGGTATATACCCCAGGGGCATCATCCCAGCCCATCCGCTACAACTATAATAAGCTGCATTGTCACTCACTGCCTCCAGGGCTGGAATAGTGCTCTTGGGTTCTTGTAATGCTCAGGGCTGGAATGTTAATAGGCAGAAACAGGAGAAAGTAGTGAACTATTGGCCACCCAGTGTAAATCTTATCCTAGCTCCAGATCAGCGGGAGAGCGAGAACTGGCATCCTGTTATGCACTGAACACTTGGGAAACAACCATAATACAGAAACTAAAGAGAAACTAGAAAGGGAGTTTATGGGGTTTGTTGCACCAGTCAGTTAGTTAAAAATAAAGCAGTAGAGAGAGAAAGAAATACATTAAGCCAGACACTTCGATGCGTGCGAGAGATCACTACCTCTTACTGGGAGTTATAAAATATACCATGCTTGCCCTCCCCCCATTCACCATGTCACAATGAATACCACACAGTCCTTGGCAGTCTCAGGGCAGCAATGCTTTAAGAAACAATGACAACTATGTAGTAAGCCACAATCCCTATTTCCCAATTATGTTTCTATTCTGTCACTTTGCACTTTTAGTGGAGGATCTCCAGGCACTTTAAAAATACTAATTAACTAAGCCTCAGAATGCTTCAGTGAAGTAAATATTCTCCTCCTCCTCCCGTTTATAGATGAGCAAACAAAGGGGCAAAGAGATTACACAACTTGCATGAGGTAAGTCAGTGGCAAAGTTGGGGGCAAGACATCAGGAGTCCTGACTCCAAGGCCCACTTTCTTTAACCATTCGATACAGTGCATCCCACTTAATTCCTTATAGTGCTCCTCATTATCCCTCGATATTCTGGTCAATATAGCGTGTTCCCACTGGAACTATACCTACTTTGTATAACTGCAGTGCTACTGACTATCAGTATATAATCAATAAGAGATTTGAGGGCGCCTCACAAGAAACCAGCTATCATGTGTCATAACAACATTACCCCAGGCAAGCATCCAAGAGATTTATATTTAACAGCACAGTAAGAGGCACCATAACTATTCTGTAATCTCGGACTGCAGTAGATCCAGTTGCCCAGGTACAGCAATGCTCCCTTAGCTCTTTGAGATGTTAGGATGCATTCCCCAAGACCGTGTAGGACAGGGTTAGCCATAGAGGCATTTTGCAACATCACGGATGGGAGTCAATTGATGAGCTTCTCGGAGTAGTGGCAGTGTAATGGATACAGCTGGGAAATGTCAGGGCTGCTTGAAATTAAGACAAAAATACAAGCATAAAATCAAAGGACGTAAGGAATGAGCCCTTAGCAGAAAGGTACAGGGAAGGGAGCTCTGAGCAGACAATTTCCATTGATATGGAAAAAAGTATCAACCATAAACTGGAGGAAATTATTCCAGTTCGGTGTAATGGCTTAGTGAGGCTACATTAGGGACACATCTTTAGTGGCCAATCCTTCAAATTACATTCTCTTTGTCATGTTTGATTATAATTCTCTTATCGTAGTGTTTTATCAAACTGCATTCAATTATGATCCACTATAATATGGAGAACTAATTTCCCCATTACTAAGTTTCCTGCTATTCTCTGTTTACCACTGATAGCTACATGCATTAAATATTGACTACAATTTTCCTACTGAAACACAATTGGCTTCCTAAATTCCCACTGTATGCTAGGTACTGACATTGTCCTTTATCATGCTTTTCCTCCACAGTGTAAATTCCTCCTGTTTCACCATCTACACACGCACATTCAGTCCACCTAACACAAAGAAATAACTTCATATGTTAGCTGCTTGCATTTTTCTCTTCTCCTACTACTTAGTTCCCTATGGGTTCAGTTCTCTACTCAAAGGGTTATTATATAAGTGAATAAAAGGAAATATATGTAAGAAAAAATTCCTGAAAGTAGATTATTAGATTGCTGGAGTAGTATCACAGGGAAATGGTGGATTCCAGTTCACCCATTCTTGTCACACAGGAAAGACATACACCTGGGTCCATCCTTAAATTGAGCTTGGTGTGCAATCTCAAAATAAGTGAAAGCACAAAAATCTCACAACAAAGATCAGGACAGCCTGACCTCTCCATCACAATGACTAAAGGCCGAATCTATGGAAGAGGGAGAGATGATCAACCAGGTAATTCAAGCCAGCAAAGAAGATCAGGAGAGAAATAATTTAGTTTTGTTATGCTGGTTGGGTTTCTTGGAGATGTGCTCCGAGTGTCACATCTTTAACTCTATGTTGCAGGAGTCAGTAATAATAACTGCAGTTCCCCTTTCTTTCAAAGGCACTAACTCAGCTATATCTTGGTGTCTCTGGAGACTCTCTTTAAAATGACCATCAAATGGTCAACTGAGCCCAGCAGAATTCCAATTTTGCTTAAGGACACGGTGTCATTATTTAGTTACTCTTCACAGCACTATAAATGTCACAATTTGTCCCACCTCTGTACCTGCTTCAGGTTCAAAGGGCTCAGGCAGTTTACTCTGAGAAGCAAACACTCCCTTGTCATGGAGCTGAGTAGATCATGACTGGCAAGGCTGAGCTGTATCTTTACCTTGATTTAAATCCCATTCTGACCCACATCTGAACCTCCACCTTAGACCTTAGAGACATTATAGCTGAAATACTTAGTCTGGGTGCTAGTTCTTGTTTTAGAGTTTAAGTATTTGACCATTTTTTATTCTCTCCCCAAAAGACTGCTTAATAATACAAAGGTAGCATTGAAGTTAAAATACCCCTATACCCAGACTAATGAGACTGTGATGAAATGCTGCCTCAGAAATCCATCTATCTTCCTAGCTAATGTTTAAGTCACTTTTTATGACTATGTAGCCTTGGGTGTCATTGCAAACCCATATATTTTACCTGTGGAGAAGCTCAGAAACCCACTCCTAAAAATCAAGTTCTGGTGGTTCCCCTTACAAATGTCAGTTTATATATATTTCTTCCAAATGTACAGGTCTTCCCCCACCCCCAAGTATAAAGACAAACTGACAATGCATCTATAGATATTTTCCTTGGGACTTCCTATAACAGATATAGTCCATGCTGCATCTTTAGTAAAGTCCCAGAACCTTAAAATATCACTAGTACTCTAGCCCTACAGAAAGAGGGCATCTTTTTTTAGAGCATGTCAATATTATTCAATGGAAGTCTCTCTGCAGGCAGGAAATAACCTTCAGGGCCGGTGGAATGTTAAGGCTCTTTGGGTTTCATTCTATGATCCTGTGGGATCTCATAAGCTAGATAGAGTCAGGTTTGGTCAGTGTTTGGCTGTGCATCCGCAAGGAACCTCTAGATACTGCATGGAGTGGTACTGACAGTTCAGTAAGTGATCTTCTTCCCTCCAAGTCAGTACAAGCAAGGGCCACCGCATGGTCCTAGGCAACACTGGAAATACTTGTGGAAATGTGAGACTAGAAATCAGGATATGCGTTCTACTCCTGACCAGGCCCCAGACTTCCTCTGAGGCTTGGACAAGTACCTTCACCTCTCTGTTCCTCCTTTTCCCCAACTGTAAAATGGAAATAACAACAACATCCTATTACATAAGGCGCAAAAAGGGCATGAAAGTCTTAATTCACTAACGTTTGTAAAGAGATCTTCAGACAGAAGATGCAAAATATGGTATTCCACTGTTACACAATACATCTCTTTACTGTTAAACAGTTCCAATATGAAACTTGGTATACCACTATGAAATGGACAATAGCTACCATATAGAAATAAAGGTTTCAGAGTAGCAGCCATGTTAGTCTGTATCTGCAAAAAGAAAAGGAGTACTTGTGGCACCTTAGAGACTAACAAATTTATTACAAATAAATTTATATAGAAATAAAGCCACTTGCTTTTATCAGGGTTATGTCTTACCCTGGGGTGGAGGGGGAAATCACTATTCTCTGGCTCATTCCTTGGCAACGTTATTTATATTTAGGCATGAACTTTAAAACCTAAGTGAATACTTAACCCTTCCCTATATGATAGGAGCCAGCCCAGCACTTCCTACTTCAGGAGATCAGAAGCTAGAAAGAAAGCACTGCAAGGAGGACGACAAGCCGCAGGCCCTGGGGGAGTCCACCCCATTTCTGAGCAGCTCCTGCCCAGAGACAGCCCTCACAATTCCAGCTGGTGAGTAGGGGCACAGGGCTGCAGAGAGCACCCTGGGAGGCTGCAGGGGTGAAATAACAGATCCCTGCAGGCGCACAGAGCAGCAAAGGCTGCGCTCGCCTGGTACTATCAATAGATTTTGTTGTTGTTGATTTTTGTGTGTCAGGTGACATCGAAGTTTACAGACAACTACTCATTTAAATGGAACCCTGCCAAGCCTATAACTGTTTCAAAAGACAAGGAGTAGAGGCTTGCAGGGACATAGTAGAATATAGCTTTTCGAAAGAGGATACATCAGAACTTTAACCAAAATTATGCTTGATCCGAGGCAAAAGGCTCACCTCAGGGTATTCTTCCCAGAAAGTTAAAAAAGTATGGATTGGATGAATGGACTATAAGGTGGACAGAAAGTTGGTTAGATCGTCTGACTCAACGGGTAGTGATCAACGGCTCGATGTCTAGTTGGCAGCCAGTATCAAGCGGCGTGCCCCGGGGTCGGTCCTGGGGCTGGTTTTGTTCAACATCTTCATTAATGATCTGAATGATGGGATGGATTGCACCCTCAGCAAGTTCAAGGATGGCACTAAGCTGGGGGGAGAGGTAGATACGCTGGAGGGTAGGGATATGGTCCAGAGTGACCTACACAAATGGGAGGATTGGGCTAAAAGAAATCTGATGAGGTTCAACAAGGACAAGTGCAGAGTCCTGCACTTAGGACAGAAGAATCCCATGCACCGCTACAGGCTGGGGACTGACTGGCTAAGCAGCAGTTCTGCAGAAAAGGACCTGGGGATTACAGTTGACGAGAAGCTGGATATGAGTCAACAGTGTGCCCTTGTTGCCAAAAAGGTTAATGGCATATTGGGCTGCATTTGAAGGAGCATTGCCAGCAAATCAAGGGAAGTGATTATTTCCCTCTCTTCGGCACTGGTGAGTCCACATCTGGAGTACTGCGTCCAGTTTTGGGCTCCCCACTACAGAAAGGATGTGGGCAAACTGGAGAGAGTCCAGCAGAGGGCAACGAAAATGATTATGGGGCAGGGGCACATGACTTACCAGGAAAGGCTGAGGGAACTGGACTTATTTAGTCTACAGAAGAGACAAGTGAGGGGGGATTTGAAAGCAGCCTTCAACTATATGAAGGGGGATTCCAAAGAGGGTGGAGCTTGGCTGTTCTCAGTGGCAGCAGATGACAACAAGGAGCAATGGTCTCAAGTTGCAGTGCAGGAGGTCCAGATTGGATATTAGGAAACACTATTTCACTAGGAGGGTTGTCAAGGTTCCTCCCCCACTCTGAACTCTAGGGTACAGATGTGGCGACCTGCATGAAAAACCTCCTAAGCTTATCTTTACCAGCTTAGGTCAAAACTTCCCCAAGGTACAAAATATTCCACCCGTTGTCCTTGGATTGGCCGCTACCACCACCAAACTAGTACTGGTTACTGGGGAAGAGCTGTTTGGACGCGTCTTTCCCCCCAAAATACTTCCCAAAACCTTGCACCTCACTTCCTGGACAAGGTTTGGTAAAAAGCCTCACCAATTTGCCTAGGTGACTACAGACCCAGACCCTTGGATCGTAAGAACAATGAAAAAGCATTCAGTTTTCTTACAAGAAGACTTTTAATAACAATAGAAGTAAATAGAAATAAAGAAATCCCCCCTGTAAAATCAGGATGGTAGATATCTTACAGGGTAATTAGATTCAAAAACATAGAGAACCCCTCTAGGCAAAACCTTAAGTTACAAAAAAGAGACACAGACAGAAATAGTTATTCTATTCAGCACAATTCTTTTCTCAGCCATTTAAAGAAATCATAATCTAACACATACCTAGCTAGATTACTTACTAAAAGTTCTAAGACTCCACTCCTGGTCTATCCCCGACAAAGACAGACTATAGACAGACACACAGACCCTTTGTTTCTCTCCCTCCTCCCAGCTTTTGAAAGTATCTTGTCTCCTCATTGGTCATTTTGGTCAGGTGCCAGCGAGGTTACCTTTAGCTTCTTAACCCTTTACAGGTGAGAGGAGCTTTCCCCTGGCCAGGAGGGATTTCAAAGGGGTTTACCCTTCCCTTTATATTTATGACAAGGGTGGTGAAGCACGGGAATGGGTTACCTAGGGAAGTGGTGGAATCTCCATCCTTAGAAGTTTTTAAGATCAGGCTTGACAAAGCCCTGGCTGGGATGACTTAGTTGGAGTTGGACTAGATGATCTCCTGAGGTCTCTTCCAACCCTAATCTTCTATGATTCTATGAACAGAAATACAATTTATCCCTCTGAACTGACAAAACAATAAGCTTCCAGGAGCCAAGGGGCAATGTACACAGGAAAGTCAACCTCTTAAGGAAATTAAGTTGTTATATGAAAATATTTGCTGTGGATCACACCAACACACCTCATAAAATAATCCCTCATGAAGACCTGGTACAAGATTTTTTCTGCGGGTTGTGCAGCCCATGGTTATGCACCAAGCAGAGTTTTGACATATTTGCAGAATAGAAACCAACAGCTGAGCGTGGCTGCCAGAGCAGGCCCTGCTGAGTGCTGTTTAACTGCTCACTAGATGATATGCTAAAGCTAAACAGAGCTGGCAGTGAGACATGTAGTCCAGCATAGGGTAACTCACTTTGGAGTCTTTAATAGGCCATTTGTGACCAATAAAAGCTCCCCTCTTAATAAGGCAATCAGAATTTGGCTGCTTTCTATGCACCCCTTGGAGATGCTCAAAGTGCTCTTTCAACCCACCTTAGTCTCCGATAACCACCCCCCACACCAGAGTTAACATTTTATTCTCCCTCTTCAGCCACAATCAAGCCTGTACCTCAGAACCTGGAAAACAAGCAAGAGTCAGTGCCAGCAAGTCTTGTGCTGTTTAACGAGACTGGCTTGTACCCATCAAAAAGTCAAAGTACTGAATCTCCCACTAAATCTTTCTTCCTGTTCCTCCACATTTCCCCTCCTTTTCACCATCCTCAACTCCTCTCCATCCTGCAGTTTCATTAGCTGAAATGGAAGGAGTTAGCAGGGGTGCCCAGACACAGTGTCTGTTACTGAACTCCAATCATTCCATTCAGGTTAAGAGCTACCAATTGTAAAGACTTGATGGGACTCAACTTTTCAGCAACCTGGAGCCAACAGTAGACATCATGAGGCTACCCAGACACACAGGCCTTGTATTGCACAGCAAGGAGCTTAACTACACTATTCAACCCATGTGGAATTTATGTGACATCTCAGATGTCATCTAATACTAATAGTTTTAGCTCAAAAGTCAATCTTATCAGTTATCATTAAGGATAGGAATCTGATACCAGACCATGAGTGAAAAAGGCTGTCACGACTTCTGACCTTTTCCCTCTTTAAACTGGGCTGTGCGGATGAATGGCCCAGGACAAAGGTGGATGAAAATGCAATTAGGAATGACATGGTAACAGAGCTGCAGCGAAGAAGCATGGGTTGACTTAAGTCAAAGTGATTTAAATCACATTTTAATCATGATTTAAACCATCAAGCAGGAAAGCTCAATTTAAATAATCAATTTTCATCTTGTTTTGCAATTGTACTTTTTAGTTATTTTCCTAAAGATAGTTTCTAACCAATGAGACTCAATTAAAAAACTATATGTTCATTTGCAAATAAATATAGCCCTTTACCCAAAATTTGGTACTTAACTAACCATAAGAACACAATATATCTATACATATTTAAACAATTACATAGCTTGCACATTTATTCAGATTATTGTTTACATATTTCAGTATATTAGAAAATGATGAATAATGCACTTATTATACAATGGTCATTGTTTACTTGTGATTTGTATCAAGCTCTATTTGGGTAGAAATTGGCATTCAATTCACATGTATAAAAACAACATTGTAAAACTGGTATATTAATTAAATAAATTTTTTTAAAAATGTGCTAGACAAGAAAAAAGTAAGTTTATTGAGTCATTCTGCATTTAAAACTGATGTATTAAACAAAGGAAATATTATCTGTAGTTCGTAAACTGAGCTGATCGTTTCTGGTGACCATGTTCTTCAGACTTTAGAACTAGTAGATCTTATTCTCTCTCACCTAGTTGTTACTCATAGATTGGAAGAGGAAAATAAGCTTACCTTTCAACTCTTGGTGGTTTCTTAACTTGACTGAACTAGTCATTCAACTGAACTAGCAGAATAAACTGAAATGAAAAAAATATTCTCTCTGCACCTGCAGAAGAGGCTAGTGGTGTCAAAAACTGGTAAAAGGAATTCAACGCACACTCTGGTTCCAGGTGCTTAGCCAGTGACTTCCACCAGTTCAGAGGTTTGGCTTTTAAAAAACTTCTGCAGCAAACGTGTACACCTTAATTTTTATTTATTTACTTTTTATTTTATCTAAATGTAGTTTAATTATAAGTAGTTTAGACCTTATCATAATTTCAATTTTAAGTAGATTTATTTTAAAAAAGAAAAATGGATTTAAGTAAAATAAAGCAATTCAAAATTTTAAAAAATCTGATTTTTTAATCATCACTTATTTTCCACTGTGAGCACAAGGGAGGAGAAAAAGCAGGTAATCCACAAGGGAACTGAGCACTACACATTTATAAGGTGAGATCTGACAACTCCTGGGAATGTTATAAGCCCAGCAGACAACTACAAATGGCACAGGGAGAGGGACATAGCAGGGAAATCAAATATTCTTCAAGAAATTTTCAAATCTCTGCGGAGCATTAATTCTTTAGAGCTCTTCCTTAAGTGACATTTTACAGGGTGTTTCAATGAAACTTTCCATCCATTTCCCAATTATTCATTCCCAGCAGAGACGCTGAACTCTGTTGGTCATTAAGCAGTTCCCAGCCTGATGGCACTGCATAGGCCATTCTCACACCTCTAAATACTTGGACAAGCACCTTTTGGAGGCTGGAATAAGCCCTCAGTGTTTCAAGCCAGCTGTAAGCCTGCTAAACAAGGAAGAGGCAGAGTGTGGGTATCAGTTGCCTAGGCAAAGCACTCTCCTGCAAGGCAGGTAATACAGCCCTGGGAAAAGCACACTCTTCAGGGTTGGGTTAATAACCAGGCAGGTACCGGGTCCTTGGTCTCCCATAATATTATTTATCGAACATCAGATACTACCTCATGACTGTGAAAGAGAGAAGCTACAGGCATGGCTGAGCGACAGGCACAAGCATAAGAACACAGAGAGTGCAAAGTTACCCGCACAGAGCATCGTGTGCTTCTGCTTTTAGACAGATGGAAGGGTTAGCCTCGCAAAAGGAAGAAGAGCATAAGTAAGCGAAGAGATTTGTAAAGGAGCATTCCAACGCCTGGAGGAATGAGCACATGGCAGTGAAGAAATGTTAACTCAAACTGGAAGACAGAAAAAGATGTTCTTGCTAGCTTGAGTCTGCCTTACAGTCTCCTACAGTTCTAATTATATTTTCACCATTGATGGCCTTGCCCACGTGTCTGCATGGAGCAGGAACAATATCCATTACATCTCTGAGGACAGACACTCAACTAGAATAATTTGGCATAGCTCCATTACTTCAACAGAACTACACCAATTGACACCAGCTGAGGACCAGGCCCTGAGCCTTCAGTGTTACATGAGGTAGTTTCCACAGCAAATCTTGCAGAATTCACAGCTTACTGGGTACACTTCTCTGTCAAAGTAGTTCTTCATTAATACAGTTTATTCAACTCATTTCCTATCTCCATCCTTACCCCTCCCCTTTTGATTAAAGGATCCATAAAAGTCTAGACAAGAACCCAAAAAAACCACAAAGTTCCCACTAGAGAACTGGGGGACTGGGCAGAAAAGTAATTACATCCATGCAAGCTAAAAAGCTGGAGATGCTACAGGGCCCCCTCAGGACAGAATATTTTGATATGTGAAAGAACAACAAACAATGTATTGCTGATTGAAGCAGAAAGCCTGGATATAAGTCACTTGCCACCCCACGGAGCAGTGTTGAATGGTGGGTAGATAGAACATTTAGGATAAACAGCTCTCTGATCTGTTAAACAACAGCTTTCTCCTATAGTGGTTGACAGTGGTGTGCCAACTTTAGCCACCAGGCTTAAGCACTCTGTTGTTGCTGCACCAGGTTCTAACAAAGTTTGACCAGACAGCGCAGACTGGACCAAACCATGTTATAACTGGGGCCAAAAACCTAGTCTACAGTCCTGGTCTAATTCAGCCATGGTTACAACACAGCTGTCTCCCGACATGGTTAAAGAACAGCTCTCTTGAAGTACTATTCGGACCGCAGCACGTGCCAGATCATTAAATAGCACTATAAAGCCTCACAAGATAGAAATATGCCATGGCCATATTGGAGATGGAACATCTATATTTTCACTTTGTTAGGGGTATAAACACAGTTTTATGCTCAAAAGAAATTGAAGATAAAAAAAGAAAGAAGGTTTGAATGTAGGTTCCAGAAAGGCACTTGGAAACCCAGTGCACATTTCCATGTGAGCCCACGCCAGATGTGATCAGTGAAAAAACCTTTGACTTCGGAAACTGAAACCCTTCTGCCACAAATGAAACAACAGCTCCACATTATCAAGCCAGCCTTTTTGCATTCTAGATTCTCCAGTTCTGCCAGAATTTCTACTGAAGTGGGTTTGGGCCAGCAATGACCCTCCCGAAAGCCTTCCTTTTCTAATAGCATTATATAGGTCCTTGTTCTTGTCACCCACAAATCAAAGTTCATCCCTCACCTCAATTTCTGGTAACAATTTGCCATCTCCCTCTTTTTTTATTTTTCTGGAGTAGCAACAGCCTCATTTTCCTTTAGTCAGGGCTCAGCCTGAGTTCCTGCCAGTTTTGGCTCCACCTGCAGAGACACCCAGGACTAACTGAGCTAACCCTGGATCCTGTTAAAAAGGAGATAAAATACACAAGCTGCCTGTGACCAGGAATATTATCCTAAGATACTCTAAGTGCTCAGGGTTAGCCAAACACAGAGGCAGCCAGCAGTGGCATTGCTGGAGTTATAGGGAGCCAGGAACTTAAATAGCCAAAGCAGAGAGGCAGGAGTGGAATTGCAGAGTTAACCAAGACAGCAGGATGGTAAGGTAGAGCGTGTTGCAGCCACAAGGCTCCTGTTTTTTCACATTTACCCCCTTCCCACCAAAAGTATTATTTTAACTGGTTACCTGAATCACCTTTGCCCCTACTTTGAAATCTCAAGGCTCGTGAACGGAAGCAAGAGAAAATCATTGGCTTTGAAGTCTGCTTTTCAACCTACATTGCAGGCACAAAGCAAAAACTTCCAGCTTTGTTCCTCCCGGGGCTCATATGCAAAAATACCCAAAAAAACAAAACTTAAAAGGAAACAACAGGGTCTACTGACTTATGCATAATAAGAAAATAAATGGCATTTGTTCTCCTGTCACATCAGCAACAGGCACATGATGAATATTTAAATAGCCCAACACCTTTGTTCTCAGAAGGCCCAGACATACTTCATTCTTTATGAGAATCCGGCATCCTCTATGCACTCTGCTTATTATCCCCTGAATCAATTCTTCTACAAACAGTCCAATGCAGTTAGAGATTATTCCTACACCTTTGACTTTCAGTACGTACAGTTGGGATGACAAGTTAAGAGGTTTCTCTAGGCAGTTCTCTTTCCCTTCCTCTTGCTCCCTTCCTGTATAGAATTATTCACTTCCTCTATAGGAAATTCATTACAGTAGTCACTTTTCTGAGTTCAGCTGAGAGTATTATCTGCCTGCTGCAACTGGGTTATGAAGGACCCACAGAGTTTCCTTTGACACAAAGGACTTAGCCTCCTATATTATCATCCTTTAAATCAGAAAAATAAAAATTGGCTTGCTAGACACATCTTACTCTTTCATCCTCACTTCAAGAAGCAAAGTGCAAGAAAATGGGTCTGCAAGCCCTTCTGGAGAACAAAAGAGGACTAGCTGTAAGAGACATTTTCCAATGCCCCAGGTCAATTACAATCAAAATCATTTTAAAAATGGATATGAAACCTGTTGGCTTTTGTTCTTTTGATGTCAGGACAGCCAAGCATGCACACCCTTTGTTAGTTCTCCTGTCTATCGCCTCTAATGAAAGCTAAATTTTAATGACATTAGTAGAAAATGCATCTCCCAGTGCTAATTAAAAAAGGAGCTGATGATTTTATTCAGTTACTGAGCATGAAATTAATAATATAATCATGAAGAATATACATGATACTCCCTCACTAGTAACTTTTATTTCTATGTATGTGCTTGGCTATATCAGTGTGAGATCCAAGAGAATATTTTTCTTTTTTCAAGCTATCCAAATATACCATTTTAATCAACCGTGTTCCACAATAAAAGCAAATACTAATAATATTTTGCACCTCCATAGCCTAATCCATCAAGAGATTTTAATACACTTTAAAAACATTAAAGGAACCTTGCAACACACTTGTGAAGTAGGTACCTTTATATCCATTTTACATATGGTTAAGCTGGGGCAAAGAGAGATTTACCAAAAGTCTCAAAGCACGGCAGTGGAAGAACTGGGCCTAGAACCCAGCAGCCCTGACTCCAAGTCCCTCACTCTAAACCACCAGAGATATCACAACCCCAGCTCATTCATAGCGGACAGTTAACTTCCTGTTCTGGGAGTGTGACATTAACCCTTTCTACTGTGGTCCTGACAGTACTAAACGCCAGCAGTTTAAGAAGTCCCAAAATCCTTTATAAGGGGAGATCAGCCGAAAAGAAAGTGGGTAGGGAGAGCCCCAAGTTCAGCCAGCTGAATTCCAAGCTTGAAAAATCCTAAAATATAACCAAAAATCATTTGACCGTTTTCAAGATATAAGGGGAAGCATCTCTCAGATTATGTAAATTCATGAATGAACCTCTCTCTCTCATTCTTATTTAATAAGTGCAGGGAGGGGCAAACAAAACAGGAAGCACACACAGTTGAGTGTCCATAAATTTCCAGCCAAATCTCACAGGGCTCCTGCACCACAGTAGTGAAACACATTTTTGTATATGAACAGTTCAAAGGCTTCATTTGTCAAAAGCTTCATTTCCAAGGCCTCCTCCTATGATGAAGTGGTGAGAAGCACTCCAGGAAATGCTGAGCAAGAGGAATTTGTAGGCAAATTAGCTAACTATCACTGGCATGTTCACTTACATAACCAGCAATTAATGTTACATTTAATGATAACGCCACTCAGAGTTGGGATTACAGCTTTCTGCAGCTTCTGCCACTGGGGCACTTTAAATCACCAGCTTGTGATACGTTTTAAAATGTTAGTAGCTTTTGGCAACTGGGTAACTGAATAATGTGACCCTGAAAATCTCCGTGTGTTAGAATGTGGAAGTTCTATACAAAACAGAAAGTGGCTCACACCACTTCACAGGAGTCCAGAGAGAAACTTCCTCTCCCATTAAAAGAAAATATTCTTCTAAGACAGGGGTTTACAGCATCTGCCGCAGTGTACCGACCATGAAATAAGCATGCAAAGACAACTGGAATGAGAAGAAAACCTCATCGGTGCACAGTGGTACTTACAGTAAAGGCAGCCAGCATCCCCTCCAAGCTGGGACCATCCTGGGCAGCACTTGTACACAGTCTGGTATTCCATGCTGTACACCTGCCTGTAGTCTGTGTAATATGCTGTTCTAAAACACAAAACACAACCACCATTAACCCCTGGAGGAGGAGGATTTAGTATTAAAATGGAGTGCACAGAAGATTCAATTCTGACTGTAGCACCTAAATAAAAAGAATTCAATTTCAAATACTTTGCATAGTTTCCCACATATTCTAATAACAATCATGGATCGTAACATAATGCTTTTCAATCCATTTTAAAGAGGTAGGAGACAGCCCGGGGGAGCGGACTCCAGAACAAGCCTAGCACTTTTCTTCTTGTCCGAGTTGTGTATTTCATTAATTCCTTTGCAGTTTTGTGAAATCGCTTCCCCCCTAATTTAAACTGCTGTTTGTCAAAGGAAAGTCAATTTATAAAAACAACAGGTATTTAAATCTAGCACCGGTGAGCGAGTCACACCAAGGGGCTGGTGAGAGCTCAAAAACTATTTGGCTTATGATGAAGGAATTTAAATATATATACATATATATGCTAGCATCCTACCGGAAAACATCAAGCTATTCCATGCGCAGACGGCTCCTGATGCAGTTGTGGATTAACCAACAAGCTACTCACAGGCAGAGCTGTGGGGAAGTTTCCAGTCTCCTCAATTCTCTTGCTCCCCCCTTAGCAACCATGACGAACACTCAACCCTACATCACTGCACATAGGACTGGAAGGGACCTTCTGGCTCATCAAGTCTAGTCTCCTGCTACCGCAGTCAATACAGTTCTAGAATCCCATTCTTAAATGCATCAAGCTCTTCTCGGGGCTCCTGCCACTCCTTTACCCCTTCCAGAACTGTTCTATTTATATAAAATAAAACTAGCTTCATGACTGACAGCTATGGCCACTAAAGGGGTGCCAGGACATGGGGTGCCACATGCAACACTGCTTTTCACATGAACCCAGTACTGGGCTCTGTGTAAAGAACCCACTGTCCAGGCCAATTTCTTCAAAGGGTCCCAGAGGACTGAAAACCTTCACAGCAATCCTGTGCCAAGTTTCTAGTGAACCTGCTCCTCTCCCAGGGAGGGGTTATTAGTCTTACATTCAAATTAGACAGTGTGGTGCATTTCAGGGTCTGGCTGAATTGGAATCATAGAATCATAGGACTGGAAGGGACCTTGAGAGGCCATTTAGTCCAGTCCCTTGCACTTATGGCAGGACTAAGTATTATCTAGACCATCCCTGACAGGTGTTTGTCTAATCTGCTCTTAAAAATCTCCAATGATGGAGATTCCACAATCTCCCTCAGCAATTTGCTCCCAATTAACAGCCACCCCAATATCCCACCCGACCAAATCCTGAAAAACCCCCACCAGCTGCCATAACAAATCTATTGCACATGGTAAATAACAATGATATCTAACTCATAGAAATCAAAGCCCTTCACACAGGAGGTCAATATCATTATCCCCATTTCTCAGATGGGAAAACTGAGACACAAAGAGGGAGTAACTTGCCCAAGGTCACCCAGCAGGCTAGTAGCACAGTCAGTAATAGAACCCAGGTCTGCTGAGTCCCAGTCCTGTGCTCTATCCACTAAGCCACACCACATCTCTTGCAGCAGCTGAAGCTCCAGAACTTCTCAGGGCCCAGCAGGATCATTATGCTTATTTTTGGTAATGCCCACAGCCCTGAGCAGGAATGGGGCTCTGTTACCACAGACATTGTACTAAGGCAGAAGCTGAAGATCTTTTAATGACTCCTGCTCATGACTTCCAGGTGAGATGTCAGTCTGACGAACAGATGTTGAGTTAAAACATAAATAAATGTGACACTTTTCCCCCTGAAAATTTAGTGCTCTGTGTATCTGAAAATCAAAAGCAGAGATAAAACGTTTGAAGCTGATTTTAGAAATCCTACTTTGGCAGAAAATGAAACTGCTCACCCAAAGCACAATGGACAAACAGCAACAACAAATATTTGGCACAGCTGAAAGTGTTGTACGCATCCACTGAAAATATTTACCCTAACTAATCCTGGTTGTTTGACTTTGTCTACATGACTCTACAAAGAAACTAAATAGTGATGCACTAACCAAATTAATTCCCATGAAGGAAATCTTCAACTACACTTCATTGCCAATGAGTATATGAGGTCACAGCTGATAAAAATAAAAACAGTTACCCATTTTTGTACAAGCTTTTAGCAAATTGTGAAGGAAGTAACCTGGGTTCACACACAACTAAGAATGGAATTCACTAAAGACAGCTAGCAATCAGGCTGAAATCTATCGGGATCTCTTGATGTCAAGAGCTTCTCACCACCCAATGCCTTGTGTTCAAAACAAATATTGCTTTTAATGTAATGTAATGTGCATTACAATGTGCAAAGTTAATGCCAGGGATGCGATATGTAACTAAACCCAAAAGCATTCAGTGTAGAAATGAATAATATTACTCACCAATGAGTGGGGAACGCAAACATTTCTATGCATTGTTGTGACAGGAAAAGATTTTTTCCCCATGCAGATTCACTGAGACATTGCTGGACTGTACTACAACAGTCAGTGTGGGGGTTTTTTTTAGGCTGCATAGACTCATACATGGAGGGCAAGCTGCTCCAAGGAAAATCAAAGGACAGTAGGAAAAACTTTATAGACTGTATTCTGCCCTTGGACATTCATTTGCAGCTCCTACGTAGGTCAAAGGGGAGTAGAGGAAGCAGTGCTTAACCCTAAAACTCTCTAAGATATTATAACAGACTACCTACGGAAGCAGTGGAACTAAGATAGCAGAGGCTAAGAACTACGGGAGAGGAGTTGAGGATATTGAAAAGTCCTGCCATATGCAAAACTTTACAAAGAAAAATGGGATCCAATATAACATTCTACAACTGATCACAGAAAACTAGACTGGAGAAAACACAGCTCTTGGAACCACTCTCCACACCTGCTGGGATGACTCAATAACTTAGGTGTTTTTGCATCCCTAATTTGAATGATTCTCTGATCTTTTTGTTCAACTGAGCACTGGCACAACTTCCTTCAGGAGTTCCCCCCCCCCCAGAAGTTGGTAGGATGGAGAGCTACTCTTGCTACCTAACAGAGCATCCAGAGATGTTGCACAAAAAGAAATGGCAAAATATAGATAATGGGACCCAAAACAATCAACATTCCCCAAGATGGCATAAAATACCAGCTCAGCAGCAAACCGTTAATCTGTCGAGATAACAGTTATGAAAAGCATTCATTCTGATGGCAAAGCAAAGCCACCAGCTAGTGCAGCAACCCAGTGTCAAATTCTCTTTTTTCTTGCCCTCCGTTAGAATCAATAAAACCTAATAATGCGGGAGACTCTGCACGGAGCCTGGGTTCCATTCTGCCCTCAACAGATTTCTAAATGTCTAGTTGAGCTGTGTGAGTGAACAACCTTGGCCCATCTCCAACTAACTTTATGTCAGGCCCAAGATTAACACATTTACTGAATCTTGAACTCAAGGTTCAGTTCAAGTAGATTTAAAATGTGATGCAAATATTTTCCACAGTCCCAATTGCCAGTGCCTCTATGGATGTCACCAAGGATAAAGAAAGTGGAAGGCGGAATAAGGAGGTGTGGAAAGAACTGTTAAAGGAGATTGTTTATCTTAGCTTTTGTTTTCTCTTTCAGAGTTTCTGGCCCAGAGTTATTCAGAACAGCCAGAGCTAATGGAACTCTAGCTTAGAAAAATACTATAGTGTCCTGCTGATGAAAGATCCATTTACATACCCTTGAGTACACGGCATACATGCATCAGCGTGTGATTCCTGAAGGCTATGTCAAACTAAACTCTTTGTTGTTAAAACAGACACAAATAGTACCAAAAATATAACATTTCCAGGAGCAGCTAGCTACACAACCCCTTGGATGTTTAGTTTATCCAATGCAAAACAATTTTTCACACTCTAAACCAGCAACCACCATGTCTTGAGGTCCCACATATTAACACACCAGCAGGACCACAGAAGTGATAGTTGGACAAGACCTATTAGATAATCTAGTCCACCACTACTAATGCCCCAGTCAATGAAGGACTGTTCCCTACAGTCAATTTTCTAGCATAAAGTGTTATTTATTTTTATAAAATGTGGCAACCCCAATAATCTGGGCCCATATACAAATTTTATAAAAACAACCACTATCACTTCAAGCAATGTCCAAAAAGAAAACCCCCCCAAAAACAACCAACCAGCCCTCTCAAACCCAACTGACTCTTGGACAATCCGTGTCCAGACACCCCAAGGGAAGAACAGAAGGTTTAAACCCTCAAAAATAAGCAATTAAACCAACTGATTGCACACAGTGTTATTTTACTGTAAGAGTATATGGAGTAAGATCTTTTATGGAAGCTTGTAATGCACTGAACAGTCACTCTGAGATAGGCATCCAGGTTATGGTTATGAACGTGTTAGTTACAATTACAATTTTCTATACATATAGTGGTGCCTCTTCTGCTCTCCATTGCCCCAACCAGTATTCACCCGCCCTCCAGAAAAAGCCTGAAAAAAACGGAACAATGCATTTGTCAGTGGACTCTGACTCACACAAAATTCATCCATTTTAGCAGGCCTGCTATGGGTTTAGGCTCCAAATGATATCACTTCACCAGTATCTGCAGTGCCACAAGAACATACACAGGGACATCAGGGGCTATCGATAATTACCACTAACGTTTACTGAATTATTGTCCATGCAGCCCTGCAGACAGCTGCTCCTCATTAAACAGGTGAAACTACACTAGGGAGAGGAATAGCAGATGCTGTATTTTCCTAGTCACGTCCATTAACTCAGATAAGTTGCAGCCAAGGTCAGACCAGCCTTCTGTGTGTCAGATCCTGAGTCTGTTAATATGTTTCCTGAACCCAGTGTTGTTGGAGCACAGTCCAACTGGAGCAGCTCCAGTGGGTGAAACGGAGGCTGCATAACATTCACATGGATGCCGTCACCGTGCACTCCAGTGACTTCAGCTGCACGGCACAAGAGAGTTTGGCATCAGATCGTCATTCTAGTGGGATGTATTGCTGCTGTAATGGAAACTTCCAGCAGGAAGATCAGAAGGAAGAGAACAGCAGAGACAGCCTGATGAAAGGATTTTTAAAGTTCCTTTTATATCACTTATTTTTCATATTCGATAGGTAAATTCTGCTCCCAGTTACATGGGAGCAGCCCCATGGTTTTTGGCAGAAACTAAATCCCAGCATTGGAACATACAAGCTGTCATCCACCCTGGAATTATGAAACACCATTTGCCCCAACCCACTATTTGGCCACCTCTGAGGGCTCTGATTTCCACCCTCAGACAAGGTGATGTCTCTTTCCAAGACTGCTCTCAGTGTTGGGTCTGTGCGACTCTGTAAATTAGCTAGCCAAACTATGAAAAGAAAAGGAGGACTTGTGGCACCTTAGAGACTAACAAATTTATTTGAGCATAAGCTTTCGTGAGCTATAGCTCACTTCATTGGATGCATTCAGTGAAGTGAGCTGTAGCTCACAAAAGCTTATGCTCAAATAAATTTCCACTGAATGCATCCGATGAAGTGAGCTCTAGCTCACGAAAGCTTATGCTCAAATAAATTTGTTAGTCTCTAAGGTGCCACAAGTACTCCTTTTCTTTTTGAGAATACAGACTAACACGGTTGCTATTCTGAAACCAAACTATGAAGTTATCTTGGTGGGCCTCTGCTCAGTTCCTAGCAGACAGGGGTCCACTCCAAAAACCCACCAGCCACCCAAATCTTGTTTGGAGTCTTAATCCAGAAGCTAAGGACTGAACGGGCTTGGATAATACACTCTTCTCTTTCTCTTAGGAACGGTCAGGCCACTTCAGGGCTGATGTACCTCGGCAGACAGAATGGGGAATCAGGCTACAGCTACCTGCACTGTGTCTGTTGTGGACAAACAGAGAGACCTTTGGTCTACGGGGCTGCCAAGTCAGCACATTTCACCAGCACCACAATTCACTAAAAAGTGCATAAACCAAACCAAGACCAAACTGAAACAAATACACAGAATCTTTTTTTTTTTTTTACCAAAAAAGGCAATAATAATACATAGTTAGCTTAAACCTCTACCTTCATCCTGTGTACAAGGCAACTTCTGTTCACAAGTAGACAGATGTTCTCAATGGAAAATTATGTTGTTTTAGTTCCTTGATTTACAGTGTCAAAAAACATGCATTAGCAACCTGAAACAGACATTTGCGACTGGAGAACTGCCAGCCTTTGAAGTAGCAGCAGACAAGGCACCTATCATTTCAAAGTACTTCCTCAAACACAGTCAGAGAGACAGACTCTATGACTGAAAATCAGAGGGTTTGTTTGTTGCTTTATTACCATTACATAGATATTATCACCAAGATAATTACTGACAGTTATAGGTTAAGAGCAATTCCTTAAACCCAACACTTAAAAACTGTCTCTAGTCCAAGGTACCTCCTTGGAATTAGTTTCCTGATGCATCTTTAAAAAAAAAGACTTATAACTGTTCAAGGGGATGGGGAAATAGAAAAGGGGGCAGAAAGCAATATAATGCTTGGCCCTACCTACTTTAGCCAGGACAGCAACCAGAGAAGGAAAGATCCAGAATTCAGCATTTGCAGTGTCCTTCCTTCACAACCCACTTCTCCAGCTTTCAACAGCCTCTATGCTCCCAAATTAGGCTCACCTGCTACTTATCTGATATCCTAAGAAGCGAAACACCTGCAGTCACTTTCAGTTCAGACCACTGCACTTCAACTACTAAAGGCCAACTTCATCCCTGACACAGGCAAGTGTAATCCACCTGACTTGTGTGTAGTTGTACCTGCTTACATCAAGGCTAAATTTGGTCCTGCTTATCTATATTACACCCATTTTTAAGGAAGCCCTATTCTGCATCAAAGTCATCTGCTTCATGATAGCAGTTATCATAGTAAATCTCCCCAACAGTCGCCATCACCTCTCAGAGCAGACATTACAGCTCTTCTGGCAGCGCCAGCCCACTGCTCCTCACTGATTTCATCCACAGACTACAACGCTGCCTCACTCAGTGGTGCTCGAAGGTTACAGAGATGATCACTGATGCGTATCTGCTGTTAACAAACTCCACATCACAGAACCAACAGCAGCTGTAGACCACAGCTGAGCTGCTGACAGCATCCTGCGCTAATTTAATCTTTTCCCAGAAAATCTGACATTCATATTGCCCAGTGCTGGCTGGAAGACAGCCCATGGATGGCAGCATGTTATTCCCTGATTCACAGATTCTAAAGCCAGAATGGACCATTATGATCATCTAGTCTGATGTTCTGCATCACGTGGCCCATAGATTTTACCTAGTGAGTCTTTAATCAAGCCTCAAAGAACTCCAGTGCTAACTGCAGCATAGGCAATTTCAGCCTGTAGACCTTTATCTGTTCAGATTTTTAGCTCCGTACAGCCAGAGAAGCCAATGAACCCGCATTAAACATTTCAGTGACTAAGGACCAGAATCCTACTTCCACATAAGTCAATGAGAAGTTTTTGCCACTGATTTCTGAAAGACTAATATTAGGCCAGGAAGCAGTGCACAGTGAATGTGCATACATCCGCTACGCCCACAAACAAACCTAAACGTGAGTCAGCATATTCACTGGCAATTTGACTGTCTCGGAATCAGTCTTCAGCCCAGAACACTGTACAGTCGTATTTCAGAGGTAGCGTTAGTACCACACTGTACCTTTTTTAAACAACAACCTTTCTGGAGAACCAACAAACAAATAATAATTTGAAGTAAAATCCCAATCTAACATGGTCAAAACCCAGGCATGGAATCTGATATAAAATGCAAAAGGGATGTGTGTCAGTGTCTTAGTTTCAACACCTTTTCTATCCTGGAACAGAGCCAGTCCTCGAATCTCTGCCTGAAACTTTTTTCCATTAGAATCAGGGGAAGAGTTTTGTTACTGTTAAAAATCAGAGCATGTCCCTCAATTGAATTTTCATGGCTTGGGTTGATTCTCTGTACTTTCGTATAGTAACTGCTCCAGGCAATCTTATTATTCTTCTGATTATTGAGCAGTCTTTGCTCTGATGAGATTAAAAGAAAATGGGAATATATTAATATTCTTAAACCCTGCAAAAGATGGGATTTCCAGCTCAAACTGATTCCTAGTACTGTCAGTTTAAAATGTGGCCACGGACCCCGAATGACTCTCCCACAACGTATCTGCTCCCAGTCCAGCACCAGACTGGACTACTGCATTGCAGATACAACCAAAGCTGTGCAGGTGATTGATTTTTTGTTCAGTGCCAAACCTGGAAAAAAACGTTCATTTTAGGTCAAGGAAAGGTTTCATTGGACCTGAAACAAAACAGTCTGGCAGGCCCAAATCTGCATTTTTCAGCAAAAATAGTTTCAGCTGAAAAATTTCACCCAGCCCTAGATACAACTACAGTAAGGATCAGGTGGAAAACTCAGCTAGTGAAGAATGTAGATTCCTACGTGATTTGTGGTGCTTCCCACATGGAACACATTACAACTGTGCTCCACAGAAAACTCTGATCTGCAGTTCTATGTGTGGGTTTTAATCTATAAAGCCCTTTAATGATTTGGGTTATGTGTTTCTTAGAGACCGGACTCTCTCCTGTTAAACCATGGCAGTTGAGATTAGCTGGGACACTCAGTCTCACAGTTCCTAGATTGGTTAGGATCTGGGGGCAGGACATTCAGTGTGAAGAGTCCTTGACTCTGGAACTCGCTTCCCCACATCGGTCTGGGGAATTTGTTGACCTCTCTATTTATGTCGACTTTTAGTGGGGGGGGGGTGAATGGGAAGGTAGGGCAGAGCTTGTGTTTGTAGGGGGGTGAGAAGCATTTAATGTTTTGTTAGTGTTGTTTCATCAGATTTATTTTGTGATGTGCTCTTCATTGATTTTCCATGGGCCTAAAGTCTTGGGATAGGAATAGTACAAAAATCAAACAAGCCAATATCTGCTTATTTTAATTACAAAAAGACAGATTTTGTTCCTGTACCTTGTAGCAAGATAGGAACAAATACAGATCAGGGTAGTGAGACAGACTCCATTTTGCCATCATCCACAAAACTGTTAGCTACATTCTGACACATTCCTGGTGAGGCGAGAAGCAGAAAGAACTCAGCTAGCTTGTAAGGCCGCAGGATGAGTCTGTGGTGGCAGCACCTGAGATAGGTGAAGGGAGGAATCACTTCTGCGACCCTGTTAACATTCTGAAGCTGAAATTGTTGAGAATGAAACATTACTCTGAAATGACATGGCTGGTTCCAGGAACATAACCCCATATTGTCAGGTGGTTACAGAAAATAAAATGTCCCTTCAGTCTTTAAGACTCCCAATTTCTCTTCAGAACTCACCATCATATGGACATCCAGTTCTTCACAATCATCTTTATATGCCAGTGTTTCTGGTTCAATGCCTTTGAAAGAGGCTGCTGCCTTGGTCAGTGCAGTTTAGAAGAGGGCAGGTTTGGGACTTCTATTTTAATGAGAACAACGTGGGACAGCTGTCGGGGGATGGGACGTCATCCCTTTCTCTTTGCCTAGCTTTTGAAAGATCCATTTGAATTACTGCTTCGCCCTTCCCCTGGAATATAGGTCATTTGGAGCTTTTTAGCAGATGAACATTTCGCTTTCATTCTGGAATTCTTTCATGTGTGGAAGAGACACTAAAGGAGACTTATAAAGTGCTGGCATGGCAGAGCATGGTACCAGGTGACAGGGAATGGGATATGAATAATAAACATTGAATTTTTACCCAGCATTAAACCTTTTTCTTAATAGCTGCTACATAAATAAATAAATAAGAAAAATGATGTTTACAATATTCTATAAAATAAGGTAGTCTGGATTTATTCTGCACTATATTCATGTTCTATTGCCCAAGTAACACTTTGTGATATATTAACACACGTCAGTTCCTACTAACAATCACAAGGAGTTCTTACTCTTCACTGTTTACTTGGTATCATTTAAAATACTTACGGGAGGAACTGGTAGACTAACGTGCGACCCCCTAGATCGACAGAGGTTGGGAAGGCTGTGGACACAGCGCAAACAACTCCAATGAGGAAAGCACCCCTCATTACATATGAAATGCCGGTAACGGGCTCTGGAAGAAGCAACCTCCAACCCCCCTCAGCTGGGGGGAGGATGGCCACAATTGACGTGTCAGGGTAGGAGGTAAGTAAAGAGGGGAGAATATGAGAGGGTCTCAGAAGATCCTATCCACACAAAATGGCCTTGCTATTATTAAACGTTATAATCGTGGGGTGGCAACCAGCATGGGGCTCCACTGAGATGGATGCCATACAAACGTAGTAAATTGCAGTCCCTGCCCAAAAGAGCTTACAGTCTAAAGGACAAGCCTTAGCAGGTGGGTGAGACAAACAAGTGGACTGGGGTGGAGGTTCAGGAAGACAGGGTCCTAAAAGCTAACAGAATGCAGGCAGTTCTTAACCAATCAGAGACTGTAACCACAACTCATCACCTGCCTAGCTGTTAATCAGGTTGCAATTTCCTACATGTATCAAGTAACAGGCAAGTTCTGAGAAAGGAATTGAAGGACCGAAAGGACCAATTTTGACTGGGAGCTTTTTCCACTTGTAAGGGGCAGTGTGGGAAAATGTGTTTCTTGGGGAAGCAGATTATCAAGGTTGACATCACTGGCAAAGCTAGGGCAGGGATCAACTTTGCAATACAAAACAAGCCTTACACACAGGACCAAGTTTTCAGACACTGGCACTTACGTTACACCTGTAAAAACTGTGCATACAAAAGGAGAGCTTTCATGGGAGCAACTCTGCCACCACTATTTGAAAATGTGGCTAGTACACTCCAACCCCATGAACACGAAAATGTGCAAAGCAGGTTGAATGTTAATTCGGGGCTACATTACACTGGCAAACAGAGAAGAACAATATGTGTTAATGAGAACAAGTGCTGCTCACTTAATTATCCATGAACCCCATGTAAGTTGCACCCTGGTAACTGAAAAGCTGCCTGGAAAATCTGCACCAGTGCCATTAGGTTCTTGTCTACATTACAAAATTTTACCAGATGAACCAGGATGTGAAGAATTGAGTTGCTGACACAGTGCTAACTGGTCAGAGCAGGCCAGGCAAATCACATCCAGTATCATCTTAACTAACTAATCTTGATTAAATCCTGTGGGGTTTTTTGACAGAGAATTTTTTTTGTCAGCAAAAATGTATTTCTGTTTTCCAACCAGTTTTATTATTAACACACAATAAACTTAATTCACAATAAGTGATCAGTTTGAGAAACCCTGCCCTTTAAACATTTATAGTGACTTTATCTGTACTTTCCTGCTATGAAGTCAACACAACTGAAGCTGTTGGGATAATACAGATGATGCACTTAATTAATGTAACTAACATGGTATGATCATGGCAAACAGAGGCAATGTGGGTTAAGACATCTGGAAACAAATACAATGGCTAACCTGCTCCAAAAACAAACAGAGACCCTATATTCTACAACCTAAATGCTTAAAGGATTTGAAATTCTCAACATTGAGCATTGTTACAGTAGTTATATTACACTGGCACCCACAGACACCAGCTGGAATCAGGGCCCATTGCACTAGATGCTGTGCAAACCCATAGGAACACATGGTCCCTGTCCCATGATTGTGTTTAAAGGTTCACAAAATCCTCTGGGATTCCCCTATTTCTAGCCAGACCATGGTGTAATTAAATAGCTGCACTATTGATGGCTAATCTGTGGCTTTAAGCCACATATTTCTCTGCACGTGCCTCCCTTTGTAGGTTTGAGTCAGCCACTACATGAATTCTTTATGTTACCCTAATAAAAACTGCAACATGAAATCAATACAAATCAGATAGCCAAGGCACATACACAATAGCAACTAGCATTCTCCAAACTGGTGACTGAATTTAATGCCAGATCCTTCTGCGAGCCCTAATACCGAGTCGACGGTGACTTCTGTTAGCTGTTATTGTTAGGTGTGTTACTTTATAATGCACCTTTTATGTTCTTTGCATTGCCCAGTGTTAGGGGGGCTTATTCCTTCACCCACTTCCTTCCCTGGTCCTTCTCGCATGAACAAAGAGCAACAATACCCGAAGTCCAAAGGTGCAAACAATTCAATGTTTATTGGGGTGAACTTCCAGCAAGCATGATTCCAGTTTCCTTCCTTAGTATCCTCCTTCCCAGCTCTGACACCACAGAGCCTTACACCTGTGTCCCTGTTCCCATTCCTGCCCTTAGCAAAACATTATTCCAATTTCCTTACCCCCATTCCCTGTTCCCATTTCCCCCTTTAGCAAAACATGATTGCAATTTCTCCACTCCCATTCCCTGTTCCCATCTCTCCCACCCACACACCCACCCCCTCACTTCCTGATTGACTGCAGACTATATAGTAAAACTTGAGTTCGGCTTAGCTATACCTTAACCAATCATTTTCCTGAAATTTAACTAACCAATCCTAACATATTGTAACATGATTATGTAACCAATTATATCCCACCACCTTAATAGTTTACACCCAGCAAAATTAATTATACAGCAGACAGGAACAATCACAGAACCAGACAGAGATTATACAGACAGACAAACAATAGCAAAGTGGGAACTATAATGACAAAACAATACAAAAGTGAGGATTTCACATCCCAGTATTGATAAGTGAGTTCTTGCCAGACAGGATGCTATCAAACTAAGTTTCCTTTTACATTTTCTAGGCACTTCCCTTTCTCTGGAGGTGATAGGCACTATCAGGACACGACTGTATTCCTAACAGCCCAATAGCACCTTATTTCAATGTGACTAGTTTGGGAAGTGAGGAGGTGACCGGTCGCTTCCTAGCTTATGGCTGCCTCTGCTGCTTAGCCAAAGGCCTTAGCCTAAGAACAGGGCCTCAGACTGTGACAGTAGGAGAAGGCCCTTACACCAGCAGATAGTGATTTTGATTCTTTCTTTTATACCTCTAGAACTAGCCAAGTGATAAGAATACACCTCAATTCTTAAAGTACAGGCCTTTGCAGACAGGCCTGAATATCTATATCCTAACACCCAGTCCTTCTCCCTCTGAGCTAAACGGGGGAGCACCTGTATTGTCCACTCCCCTTTGTAAACTAGCATATACCACTTATACCCCCTCACTTTCCTGCAGCACTCATTACAACTGCACCAAGCCTCTTCTCAGGCTGCTTTCAATGCTGTTCTGTGGCTCATCCATCGAGGAAGGTAGGAAGGTGAAGGGCAGCCTGGTCTGTCTGGCTTTTCACCTTTGCAACAATCCCCACCTCCTCCAGTCCAGAATCTGAATAAACTTGAAGTCAACATTTCAGTCTAATAGCATGCATCTTTGTGTGTCTTTCTCGCTGTCATACATGCACACGCTTACAGACACACACACACACACACACCCACACACACAAGCTGAAGGAAAGTGAGTTAGGTTAGCATTTCCTTTCAGAAGAAAAAATCTATTTTCATTTGACAAGGGAGAAAAGAAGCACCAGAAAGCAGCACTTACCTCCGTTCATAGCCTATGCACCACGGCTGTCCTCTACAGCCCTGTTTCCACACTTTGACCATCCGAGTGAAAGCTTGGACACATGGCTGCCTGTGCCCCACTATCACCAGCTCTTGCTCCGCACAAACGTTTGGCCTGTCGAACGGAGAGAAGCAGACATATTTATATCTCCCTCAGCATCATGGAGTGAACCAGCACTGTGCTTTGACAGCCTGAGAATGAACAGGGTGTGAGTAAGCGATGCTTTTTCTGAGAAAGCGTCTCAGAAGATATTCTGTACAATATTTATCTACTCATTTAATTTCTACGGGAGGAAATGGAAGAGACATAGCCTCTCAGCTAAGCAGGTCCGAAGCCCTTGGGGGCCTTATACTTCACCCAACACTTAAACTCCTTCTGGGAGCCCCAGGGAGCCAGTTCAAATCACGGAGCACTGGTTTAATATGCTTATGGTGAGACAGTCTACTTACCGAGCAGCGCACCACTTTTGGCACTAGCTTCAGTACAAATAATATAATAAAATAACAACAGCACCTCCACTTCAAGAAAAGAACAGGAGGACTTGTGGCACCTTACAGACTAACCAATTTATGTGAGCTAAGCTTTCGTGAGCTACAGCTCACTTCATCGGATGCATCAAGAGTGTCTCACTGGAGGACCAAAGGCCTTCATGGATCAGTTAAGTCTCACCGCACCCCATCAGGTAAATATCAGCCTCCAACATGTTAAAAGTGGACAGACTGAGGCAGAGAGAAGGTAAATATCTGAACAAAGTTCACACAGTGAGTCAGTGGCAGAGACAGCAATAGGACTCCTGAGTTTAGACTCCCTGTACCATGCTCTAACACCTAGCCCCACAACTCTTCCCCACTTGATTATATGTTTAGATACCATAGTGGTCATCCTGCAAAAAAGCATAAAAGTCACATCTTTTTATACCATTTAACCTGTATTGAAATAACTTTTATTTCCATTACAACTTTTATCCAAGGATCTCAAAGAACTCTATAAACAATTGATTAAGTAAGCAAGGCAACACTCCTTTGAGATGAGATGAGATGAGAAAGAAAAGAAAGAAAGAAAATCGCTTCAACAGTCACTGGTATGCTGCCACCTCTGGCATGAATGCAGCTGATGTCTCAGAATGCACAAAGAAAAGGAGGACTTGTGGCACCTCAGAGACTAACCAATTTATTTGAGCATGAGCTCTTGTGAGCTACAGCTCACTTCATCGGATGCATGTAGCTCACGAAAGCTCATGCTCAAATAAATTGGTTAGTCTCTAAGGTGCCACAAATACTCCTTTTCTTTTTGCGAATACAGACTAACACGACTGTTACTCTGAAACCTGTCAGAATGCACAACATCACTATACAGCTTAGAACAGGAAGTAATTGCATTGGGAAGCTCCCTGTAACAGAAAGTAAAAAATGCTGTCTCCAAATGAAAATGTATGGGGAATTTTAAGTGATCAGAGTATAATTACTTGAGTGGGAGTTTGAGCAAGAAACCAATGTCAGACACTGTAAGACAGTTTCCATCCTGCCATAATATATACTCAAAATAAGAAGAGAAAAAAATAAATCTGTTTAAATATAGCACATTAAAGGTCTTCTGATTATTGTCCAACCAGCATTAAGGCAGGCCAAGAAACCGCTTATGGTGTTTTAAATTGCCAGATTCATAAAGGTCAAGATAGTCACCAACAGTAATGGGTTCAGAAATGGAAACTATAACTGACAAATCTACTTCCAAGTACATTTCACAGTTTACAACCGAGGGGGAAGGTGCTTCATACTCTCAGAATTTTCAAACCAGGGGAATGAGTAAACTGGGTGCCGTTTTCTTTTATAGCATTTGGAACACGTAAAATTAATCAACAGCTTCAAAAACCGATGAAATCCGAGCAGACATATCAAGAACTCATGTGTACTACAAACTTCATTGGCTTAGTGCTTTGCAACCAAATTATTAAAAGATGAAAATATTTTGGTTTCCCAAATGCTAATAAATAATAAGCTGTGTAATCTTTTTTCAAGTATCAGAGGCCCAGAGTTCAAAATTTCTAATAAATTCTATTTCTATTTGCTTTTGCCTCTCCACACAAAATAAAATATTTGTTTATTGTTAAGTTCATTTTATATTTTCCAAAATGCCCTCCCACTGAACAGAAGTGATTGGGGTTGATTCCTGGAAAGAAACAGGCATACAGGATTTGCCCTAGTAGACCAAACCTTTGCTTCAACAAGCAAAGAGTTTATATTCTGCTGTTCATTATAGCTACAATAGCATTGACTATCAAGCATGACTAACTTGAGGTGGATATGCAACTATTACCAAGCAGTAAAAAAAAAAAAGCATTTTCCCCCAGTACATAATAAAGTGGAGAACCTTTTGGAAGTCAGCCTTTGTTGCCACTGCTAACTTGATTATGGATGGTATGAAATATTTTGAAATCACAAGTTTTGGACAGTGAAGAGCTGAGAATGTGTTTGGGGATCCATAAATAAGCTACAACTGCATTACTGTATTACAGCCACGATAGGGCTGGTACAGTGTGAGGTCTACATTTCAGAAAGAGGATTTTTGTTTTGTGTTGGTGATCTTAACATTCTCTTAGAAAATGTTAATTCTGTATTTGGCATTCCTGCTTCCCCGACTGATTAAACCTGAACGTATTTTAGGAATGAGTTACTTCATATCCTGTTTACAAAAATAGGTCTCTCTCCCCTCTTGTAGCACCTCCTCCTGGCCGGCTACAGGATTGTATTATAACCAATTTTCAAAGCAATGACTGTGAAGCCAGCAGAGTGGATTCCTAACCTAATTTTGACCATATATGGCACAATGAACATATATTTCAAAAGTCACAAATGACTGTGCACTGCAACATTTTTTAATGAACAATGAAAATACTTCAGGGATATCAGTACAAAAATTGTATGGTCTGGGGTCACAGGAGTAAACACTGAGTGACTTGTGGGTCTTAGGAGGAAAAAACACTGCCAAGTCCTGCTCTAGTTCACTCTCACCCTGCCTTGCCCTGCTTTCTACAATGGGAATTAAAGTAACGTATTATATCCTGTGCAGCTCCCACCTTTTAAAGTAAATACTAATGTCACCCAACTTCTGACTGATAGGAATTCTCTTAACGGGTCCCAACTGGTTCTTACCATTGAAAAGATTTGATTGTACACTAGTCTAGTTGTACACAAGCACTCTCTTTATTCTGACTATTTCTGGGTGGTGGTTTGGGCAGGTGTTGTTCTGTTTTGAAGTGGTTGTTTTGTTTTGTTCCTGTTTCAATCAGGTTTCCTCCACAATTAGGAATACAAGAACGGTGATATGGAATCAGAGCACTGGTACACCTAGTCCAGTCTCTTACAGGGCTCAGCACCAAATTCTTCAGAGGTAAAGGTCCAAAACTTCCATAATGGACAACAATGCAATGCCTACGGCGGAAATCGCTTTCTAACTCCAGCGGGAATGAATGGTTTATATCCACTATTATTTTTATTCTCTCTGTAACTGTGTATATTCATATTATCCATATAAACGTCTATGTTGTTTTTAGCTCCTGCTAAGCTCTTCGCTTCAGAAACATCTTGTGGCAGTAGGTTCCACATGGCAACTATGCATTTTGTAGAACATCTGTTTTCACTTTCCTCCATTTTAAATGTTACTTTTGTGTGTTTTAAGCTGATGTCCCCTTGCTCTCTTATCGTAAGAACGAGTATAGACCTTTATCATGCCCCCTTTTTCATTAAAAGAATCTGAAGCAACAGTAGGTTTACCTATAGGCAAAGCTAGTCATTGCCCTGACCCTTTTCCTGAATTAGAGTAACAGTAAGTTACTCTACCATGAAAGATGCATTTTTCAATGGTTCTCAACTCTATGACTAAGGGTCCGTGAAAGGTTGTTGTTACCATACAACAGTGGTTTACAACCTGTGGTCAGCAGTGGGGTCCGCAGACTATGACTAAGATTTCCAAAGGGGTTAGCACTTCCATTTGAAATTTTGTAGAGGTCTACAACTGAAAAAAAAACTGCATTAGATCACTAGGGCTATCTGCTTCGCAAGGGCAGGCTTCAGTTCCCCCAAAAGAGGATCCATTCATATTATAAACTGACTGGATATCTGATTTTGGCCAAAAAGCGTATCAGGGTTTGCAAGAGAAGAGACATACAGGTCAGTTTGCCTCTTCTCTGAGGCCCACTAAAGTTACATATTAAAGCACTAATAGTAATTGTCTTTTTCACAGGAACTGCATTTAGGAAAAAAAAAGGAAGTTTGAATTTTTTCATCTATTTTTTCAGACAAGGCTCTACAAGCCTTTTCAGCAGGAGTGAGCTGGAGCCAGTTTGAGTCGGTTCGCGCAACCAGTTGTTAAATTTTGAAGCAGTTTTAGAGCCGGTTGTTAACCCACTTCCCTGCAGGGGGCGCTGAGGCTTTGATGGGCTCCGGCCGGGAAGTGATGTAATTCCTCCTCCGGCCGCTGGGGGCGCTGCGCTGCGGGAGCCACGTGGGCTGCTGCCTGGCCCTGGGCACGAGCCCTGGTGCTGCTGCTACTCCCCTGGCCCTGGGGCTCCCGCTGCTGCCGGGTGGGTCCCCGGCTGCTCAGCTGGGCCGGGGCTGCCTCCTGCCGCTCGGGCTGCTCCGAGCCGCTCTCCCCGTGAGCACCCCGCACCCCCTGCCTCCAGCTAGCCCTGCCCCACGTCCACTGGTGCCCTGCAGTTCCCAGGGCAGTAACCCTGCACACTTGCTTCAATGAGGGGGGCAGGGAGCAGCTGGGACCCACACATGTGCACACCCTAGGGTGACCAGACAGCAAGTGTGAAAAATCAGGACAGGGTGTGGGGGGTAATAGGAGCCTATATAAGAAAAAGACCCCAAAATCGGGACTGTCCCTATAAAATTGGGACATCTGGTCACCCTAGCACACCCCCAGGGAGTGGCAGGGACCCACACATGTGAAACGGAGCTCATTTCTAGTTCAGGCCCGTCTTTTTTAAAAATAACTTTAGGCAGGGTTAACACACACCCGTATTTTCCCGGACAGGTCAGGCTTTTTAGTTCTTAAATCACCGTCTGGGAGGAATTTTTAAAATTTAAAAATTCCTCCCAGGAAAATACAGACGTATGGTAACCCTGTTGGTACAAAAAAATACACACTGGGGCACATCCCTTAAATCAGAACTTTTTACAGGGAACCAGTTGTTAAGATTTTAGCAGCTCATCACTGGAACAGCCCGAGCAGCAGGAGGCAGCCCCGGCCCAGCTGAGCAGCTGGGGACCCACCCGAGCAGCTGGGGACCCACCCGGCAGCAGCGGGAGCCCCAGGGCCAGGGGAGTAGCAGCAGCACCAGGGCTCGTGCCCAGGGCCAGGCAGCAGCCCACGTGGCTCCCGCAGCGCAGCGCCCCCAGCGGCCGGAGGAGGAATTACATCACTTCCCGGCCGGAGCCCATCAAAGCCTCAGCGCCCCCTGCAGGGAAGTGGGTTAACAACCGGCTCTAAAACTGCTTCAAAATTTAACAACCGGTTCGCACGAACCGGGGTGAACCGGCTGCAGCTCACCACTGGGCACAACCCTTAAATCAGAACTTTTTATAGGGAACCGGTTGTTAAGATTTTGGCAGCTCATCACTGCTTTTCAGTAAATATGTGGTCTGACAGTGGTCTCTGCTTGGAGTGTGAAAAATATTTCAAAATCATAAAGCAAATAAACATGTGTTCTGAATAGTAATTATTCACATCTGTCTCCCTAGGCAGAAGCTTACCTTATAGCTGTTAACACTCTTCACATGCACAGTACCTCTAGGCAAGGTGAACCTCTATGAAAGATCCAACAACTACTTGTCCACTGATCCCCGACAGGTATATTTTTCTTTTAGGGACTTTTAAGAAAGAGCACCTTAAGAAAGAGCAAGAGTCAAAGAGGAGGCAATTTTCTTGTGGGCCTGGATTTCAAAATATATGGTAGGATCCATGTTCATCCACTCTCAATTATTCCAGAATATATGAGCTTTATTTACAGGTTAACAGATTATTTTTCTAACGGCCATCCTCCCAAACCCCACCTGAGATCCTCCTGCCTCTGACACGATCACCAGAAGTAATGAGTCTGCCACTAGACTTAAACATGGATTGTGTTGATGCTGCAAAAGACAGAATAGAGAGCTCGCTATCTCCTAAATGCACTGATGCCGACAGGGCTGAGAGGAGTACACACTTCCTTTAGTGAGTAAGGTGATCAATTCTGATTAAGTTAGAAAGCGGGTCTATTGAGTGAGTAGGTGCCATTTTTGCCTAACCGCTTTTCTGACTAACTGGGCTTCAATAAATATTAATCTGTTGTTTTAATTTTAGGAGGGGTAGCAAACATTAGTCTGTGAATTAATGAGATTTGGGAGCAATCTGTTGGGTTTTTTTCCACTTCTGGTGGTTATGGTTCCCCAAAAGAGCCTATGCATTTAAAACAAACCAACGTTCTATAGCAACAGACTAACTCAATAATTCAGACATGGAGAAGTATAGCAATTCCAGCTGGCATCTTACTGCTCCAAGACATTCAATTACAATACTGTTACAGAAAGCCTGAAAATGCCTTTTGGATTAATGACGTGTTCCCCCAATAGCTTTGCCTTAAAATTCTGGCCTGTTGTTCTCACATGTGGCCACTGAAGAGCTATTCAGTTAGCCAAGCCTCATATACATCAGTTCACCAGACCCCCGTCACAGATGGACGGAGGCCAGGGAAGCAGTTGTTATTTTGCTAGTATCTCCTTTTCCAAAAGACAACAAATCCATCCATATAATAACTATCAAAACTTGCATTTGCAGCTGATCGAAGGGCAATCTACAGAATGGTATTGCCCTGCGTGTCCTTTGCTATTTACTTACAAATGCCTCACCCCTTAGCTGTACGCACATCCAAAAAGGAAGAACTAAAAAGAACCACAAGAATGCGGTTGGCAGCAGCAATGTTTCTGGAATAATTTATTGCAGTGAAGGAGCGTTTTTGTGTGCACCAAACAGTGGTTTTATGTCTAAAGAGTATTGTAAGCAGTGCTCTATTGGGAATTATGTTGCTAAATTAAATTCAGCACTTCCCATTCCCTGGCATTTTCTTTTCTTGAATACACTGGCACACATCTCATTTCCAGTATCTGATCCAACAATCCCTAACAGGCATTGCTGGGGAGATAATATGAAATTCTTTACATAAGAAGAAAGATATCTTTGCAATAATTTTCCAAAACACATCCACTGAACAGGAGTGCCTCCATCCCCAATAACAGAGTTACTGATACAGGGAAAAGATGGTTTGGGTTTATTTCACTGCACAATACTAGTTTCATTTACAAAGAAAAGCAGAGAGATCCCCCTCCAACTTGTAAGGAAGTTTTCCCAGAGGATCCACACAGTTAATGCCAAACTAAAGCTGTAACATTTCATTAAAAAATACGGGGCTCAGTGCCTCTAGATTAAGAGCAGAAGAAAAAAAGGTGACTACAAAGAGGAATGTGATAAGAAAAGAGAAATAAAGAAGAGGGTATTATAAAAGCAGCAGTCATAGGAAAACAGTCTTCAGACTATATAATTACATTTCATACTCACACACTACCTACATCTCAATAAGAAAAAAAAAATCCAAGCATCTCCTACAGGCAAAGGGAAGCATCCATACTTTTCAAATCCCTGTTTGCCTTTGTTCTATGCACACTTGTGACCAGGGAAAACTAAAAAAGAAAAAGAACCTTTTTTTTAAAATTGCATATAGCAGTTTCTCCCTTAAATATTTGCGGACCTGACCCAGCCGGTGAGTCTCTTCACTCAGTACTTACATAAGGGGCTGCAGTTTGTTCCCATAGGTGAGCGGACACACTGGCAGGGTGAGAATGAATGATAGCACCAACAACACGTGTGACTCCATTGCTGCTGCTCCCTTCCCTTCCCAGGGTGGCTCTGGTGGGTGCCTAGAAAGTTTTACAGCCTTCTCAAGTGAGAGGCTGGCAAGCGTCTCTTCCTCAAAGAAAAATGTTCATGATTATCTCCTGACTTTGCCAATTTCGCCTTTGCTGACAAAGAACAATGCTATGGGAACACACACCGATTCTTGCTGGGGTCCGCTGGAAGAGCAGATTTATCACTCTTGGTCTTTTCCTCCTACAGGCAGTTTCCCCTGTATCTTCAGTCCAAGTGAAGTGAGGACAATGAGAGTGGTCACAGAGCTTTTCCAAAACCCAAACCTGGCTCCTTAGCTTCTCTTGTTAGTATTAAATTATGCTGAGGTGGCTTTTCCTGCTGACATTTACTTTCTGAGGAGATCCAAAGTACCGGTGGCTTACAAAATCTGGGTTCAGTCCAGCAGCGAAGTCCCATGTAGGTTTGATTGGTTTGGTGTCCTGATCCACTTCACAAGGCAATATATAACCCAACTCTGAGGACGGGAGCTCCCACAGAGAAGTCCACCTTCCTGAAGACACACACAATTCCCAGCCCCCTTTCAGCAATGGGCAGAAATTTCCATTAACCCTCACTGCACACCCTAAGTCATCCTCTCTCCATCAACCTCCACCTTTCTCCTGGCAGGAGACTCACTCTCTTACACACACTCGCTTTGAAAGCGGCAGCTCTTCTATCCCCTGCACTACAGACCAACAAAACTTTCTTCTTGCCTTTCCCAGGTCTGCCTTTCATTCACATGCTCTCTTGTTTCTTTCTTGCTGACAGTCAGAAATCCCTCCCACCAGCCATGCCCAACCGTGAGGAGAGGAAGGGGAGGGGGGGAACCCAGCAGAAGTGCAGCAAGAATAATTTCATTTTGCTGATCAAAAGGCAATTCTTTTGCCGGACCCACTGCCAACTCCCAAAGCTTTGCAATCCTTCCAGCCCCCAAAGACAGGTCTAAAAGAGTCACCGAGATCCAAGCTTTCCTGCACATCTAGAACAGATAAGGCAGCTCACAACTCTTCCAAGAGAAATTCTGATGGGGGTGTGTAAGGCTGACAGGGACAGGCAGGAAGAACACTTTGATGGCTGGAGGGTTAATAGGTATGCAAGTGCCTTGCTCACAAATCCTGTTATTTAGTGCATGGTTTGCTAAAGTGCATCTGGGGTGTGGGGCAAGATTAAAACTATAATTAAAATAATACATAAATCTGGATCCAAAGGGAAAAAATCATTCCAAAATAGCTGGGCAAAGTGGGGGAGAAAAGGGATTAGACTAATTCGTTATTTGCCCTCTCCTACTTAATTGTCCCTCCTGCAAAAGAAAACAAAATGAGCAGTGAGGTTTGATGGGGGTTAGATCTGCGTGGGAGAGGGAAGCTGTGTTTTATTGGGGGTTGACCTCTGCTGGCTCAGGGGTAAGGCTGTTATTTAATTTTTTGTCCTTGTAACTTGTGGCTGAGGTGCCTAGAGGCCCCGTTTTATTATTGTATAAATCCAAATAAACAAACACAGTGGCCTTCTGCTGTCCCTGTTCAGCATGCTTCTCACTACCTCACCTTCTCTTCTCCTCAAACATTGCTCTATGGCCAAGCGCTCTTTAGAACTTTTATTTTAGTTCATACTTGGCAAGCAGAAAACATACCCCACCTGCACTAGACATTTTGGTTTGGCCCAAATGTGAAGTTTCACTCAAAGTCATAAGCGCATTTTATCTATTTAGTCTGGAATGGTTCTGAGAGCAGGACTCACTCAGAGAATGGAGTATTGAGACTGACTTCTAGTTCATTGATTCCCACCAAACACAGCGCACTAGGGACTAAATTGTGTTGCCATCCAATGACTGTGAACTAGCCAGTGTGAAATTAGTTGGTAGGTCTCAATCCAATTCCCAGTTGAACTAGTGTTACTCCCCACCCCATCAAAAAAAAAAAAAAAAAAGAAAAAAGCATCACAAGTGGCATTAATTGTCCTGTTATTGTCAGTCTCAGCAGACGGACGTGCTGAGGATTAAATGAGCTAAAAAGACTGCGCTCCCTGCTTGCCCCTACGGATGGTTCCGTCAGATGGGGCAGAGACACACTGGCTGGTACAAGAGGAGTGGGAAGAGCAGACAAGAAGTGTGAAAGCACTGCAGTAACAAACACCCAAGCGAGGAGCTGTCTGACAGAAGCTGAATTTCAAAAAGGGGTGGGGAATCAACAAGGGAGAGGGAGGTGAACAGACCGGTCCACGGAGCTGGGGAGTCCTCAGCAAAGGACTGACCTTCTGTACAAGAGAGCAATGAGGAGTGCAGGAAGACAGAGGGAGAGTCTGCTGGAGTGAGACTTCCAGCCCCAGCTGGTTCAGCAGTGCACCCAGGAATGTGTGTGACTAGGTGAAAGAAACCAGACTTTGGAATTAATGCACCTAGAGCAAGATTGGAACCCCACAGGGCCAGGTGCTGAACACACTGTAAGAGACTGTCCCTGCCCCAAAGAGTTTATGGAAATGTGATGTGACATGAGTTTATATTTGCTGGATTGAACTCACACCAAAACCAGCTTCGCTAGACACTCCCCAGCACCCACCTATACTTCTCCAGAGGAACAATGGGTTACCCAGCTCTTTCCGTAAAGATAGAGAGAATCTTTTTGTGAGCAAGTGGGCAGAAGCTTCTGAATGTCCCTGAAACTGAAACTCTCTAGTGCGTGGTGTGTGAATGCCAGTGTACTGCTATGGTAAGAAAATGGGGGCCCATGGGGAATGCTCCTAGACCTAATTATGTCTTTGAGGAATGCAACTCGCATTTGCTGTATACATAGTCTTGTTATTACTGCTCTTCTAGGCATACAGCTTACTGTGGCACTTAGAAAATAAAAATATGCAGGGTTCCTGGCTCAGGAAGAGCAAGGTGATGACATGTGGGCACTGCACATGTTGCTGAATTTGGAGTAACATAGTAGTACTCTAGGGGCAAGTTAGAAAAATAACAATTGCTTTTGTTAACAGCTAAATGTATCCCGTTGAAGAAGATGGAAAACAAACAACTTCTGCAAATAGCTGGCTTTACACATTAATCCCTTCATAAGTGCCCCATACACCACCTTTACAGCTGTGTGCGTAACATTCTCCCTTAGGAACTAAGTAGCTGTCTGGCCCAACAGCTGGGCCTTCGATATTTTCTGTTTTAAGAAAGGGACATGGCGATGTAAAAATTCTATTGTTAAAACTTCAGAGTGTAAGTCAGCACAATAAGGAAATTCAAGCACTCATTTTCTTCTCAGGATCCTGAAGCCTTGTGAGAAATTACACTGATTTCTCAAAGGGAAACTGTAAAACTATTTAGATCCTAAAATTGCTTCTTGAAAACAGCAGGAAAATTCTACTGAGTATCTTTTGTAAATTATCTTCATATTTAATTTCTGAAGTGTTGTTCAAATCTGAAAAATAACTTTGTTAAAATGGCACTGTCTTTCAAGGACTCCAGATCAAATTTGCTCAATTTACAAGAAGAAAGATGTTCCAAATCTCAAAGCCAATAACCTCAACCTGGGATCTGAAATTCATATCAGTTCCTTGTGGCTCATGCATCACCAGTAAAATAGATTCTTCATGAAAAATCTTCCTTCAGTTATACCTCTGCATCACCAGTAAGAACATAAGAATGGCCAAACTGGGTCAGGCCAATGATCCATCTGGCCCAGTATAGAATCATAGAACTAGAAGGGACCTCGAGAGGTCATCTAGTCCAGTCCCCTGCACTCACGGCAGGACTAAGTATTATCTAGACCATCCCTGACAGGTGTTTGTCTAACCTGCTCTTAAAAAGTATCCTGCCTTCTGACAGTGCCTGTGGCAAATGCTTGAAAGGGAATAAACAGAACACGCCAATTAACAAGCGATCCATCCCCTGTCATCCAGTCCCAGATTCTGGCAGTCAGAGGCTTAGGGATACACAGAGCATGGGGTTGCATCCCTGAGCATCTTGGCTTATAGATGCTAATTTATCTCCGCTAATTTATCTCATTCTTTTTTTAACCCAATTATACTTTTGGCCTTCACAACATCCCCTGGCAATGAGTTCCACAGGCTGACAGTGCGTTGTGTGAAGAAGTACTCCCTTATGTTTGTTTTAAACCTGCTGCCTATTAATTTCATTGGGTGACGCCTAATTCTTGTGTTATGTAAAAGGGTAAATAACACTTCCTCATTCATTCTCTCCACCCCACTCATGATTTTATAGTCGTTTATCATCTCCCCCCTCAGTCGTCTCTTTTCTAAGCTGAACAGTCCCAGTCTTTTTAATCTCTCCTCCTATGGAAGTCGTTCCAGACCCCTCGTCATTGTTGTTTTCCTTCTCTGTACTTTTTTCCAATTGGAATATATCTTTTCTGACATGGGGCGACCAGAACTGCACACAGTATTCAAGGTGTGAGCATAATATGGATTTATATACATATTTTCTGTCTTCTGATTTTCTACCGATGCTGACATAGTCTGTGCTCAGTTAAACCTTTGCTGCCAAACTGTCTTTACTCAGATCCCATTTACAGGTGTTTAATTTTATTACCGTGAGTTGTCCTGTTCATTTCAACGGGGCTATTCATGGTCATAAAGTTAACCATCCAACTGTTTGCAGAATCAGGACCTATGAGTGAATGAGTACAAATCAGACCATTATGAAACTGCACCTGATCAGGGCATCACACTCCTGCAACTGGTGCTTAGTAAACAATTCTGGTGATGATGCACAAAAACCAGACTTCAGCTCACTCTCACCTGTGCTGTTCTGCAGGTTTAAAGGAAGTTGAAAGCACTGAAGACTCATCTTAGTCACGGAAGAGAGCAGCTCTGATTCTGAATACAAACAGGGGGTAGATCTGCGGAGCAGAAGGTGCCTGCATGCTGCTGGGTTAACTCACTAGCTCAGGAAGGATCAATGCCACTTCAGAGCCTCTTTTCAGGCCCTTGCCTCAAGGCACAATTCATTGGTTAAAGAGAAAACAGAAACAGAAACACCAAAATAAAGTTGTTTCCCCTGTCCAACATGGGCTGTAGTTCCTAAAGGCTTTTCCCTCACCTCTCTCAGCCCTTCCAGGACCTTGCCCTGTCATGGGGACTCCTGCAGGAGCCCACTGGCTCCCTGCAGTTCTCACTCTCCAGGCCTTCTACCTGAGAGTCACTTAACAGCTGAGTTCTTTCACCTACAGTTCTCTAGCTCAACTGATCCCTTGCTGACCTTTATAGACTAGGGCCCCCGTTTTTAAAGGTATTTAGGCATTGCTGTGCTCAGCACTGCAATGCTTAACTGATTTACATGCCCAAATCTCATTTTCAAAAGGGATTTAGGTGCTTAGGAGCATAAATCACATTGACTTTAAAACTTGGGGCCTTGGTACTCTTCAAGCTATCACATGACTCCTACCCCACAACCTCAACTGGAAGGCAACTGATCAATTTACTCTGTGCAAGCACCATTTTTACAGTCACTTTTTTGGACTAGAATCACACTTTAATCATTAACAAAAAACATTGGCTGGATATTCCACAACCTAATGAAGTCTGACCTCTGCTTTGCCATGGGTCCCATTCCTTCATGAGCTTGGAAAGAATTGCATTGTCCTTTTGACTAAGGAAAGACATTCAAAGCTTTGGAGGACATGAGGTACAAGAAATGTTTTACTCCTAGGATTGTAAAAAATGAAGGAACAGCAATTGCAATGCTCTAAATCAATTTACCCTCTAACCCAATTTAAGAATATGGAGACAAAGTTCAGTTTGTGGACTGTATATTTTTTAGTGGGTAGCTCCCTCTTGTGTATTTGGAAGGTACACGCAGCTTATAAGAATGGATTCAGTTCTTTAGTTTAAGGAGTCCGTTATCTCCACCAAACATGAAAAAGGAACAGTGGCCCCCCAGTGGACAGACACCAGAGCAAAGGAGGAGAGAGTAAGAACCAAAAGAGGAATTATTCTAGGTACAAGTTTATCTTCCCAATTCAGACCTCAAGTAACTGATACAGTCTGAACAGCCTCTAGACTGATTTTCATAGATGCCAGGTAGTGTACATAGGTTGATGGTTAAGGTTATCCTCTGACCTACACAGTGTGGCTATTCCTTGTAGGGTTGTCTGGGAAGAGAAGGTGACATTACGATGGAGAAAGCCCTGCTTTAAACACCCAAGATTTGGGCAGTTAATGTTATTGAACATGAGGCCAATTCTACAACCCTTACGTTAGTAGCCTTAGCGAAGACTATGGGGGTACTTCCATAAATAAATGGTTGAATAGGGATTTCAAGAATGGACTTAACTTAGGAAACACGTGTGAAAGATGAATGTCTGAAATCCAATACATTGTATGTCAAGTCTCTTGAATATGTTTTCAGTTTTTACTGTCTTCTAGCACAACTGTCTGCTAAAAATATCATCTTCTGGCACAAAGTATAGTAACCCTGGAAAGTAGTAACAGAGTTACAATATCGGCTGATAAACAGTATATATGGAATCTGCAAACAGGTAACTGAAAAAAAATCTACATGCTTTGATACCCAGCTGTTTAATCTTGAGTATCAAATAGAGGAAGCACGGTACAGTGTACAGCATGCTGGACTTAAAACTCTACCCCTGACTCTACCATTGACTCATTTTGTGACCTTGGGCAAATCACTTATCCTGTCTGTGTTTACCCATTGGTAAAATGAGAACAGTGATACTTACCCACTTTTGTAAAGCTCTTTAGGATGTATAGATGAAGCATGCTACATAAACGGTAAGCATTATTCCCATGTTCTTGTCTCCTGGAATATTTATACCTATGGTCATTTGATAATTGCTCGTTTGTTATGCTTTCCCCTCCAGTTTTGACTCAACATATATTGTATGACTTAACTTATATCTGCTTATTAATTGATACATATCTGATTGCTTGTTAACAAGATTGATAAAATAAATAATCACTGGAGCACAGTAGGTAGTGTAATCTCAGAATGTTACTTACAGAAAAGCAGGGTTTGGTTTGGCCAGGGAATCCAGCATTTCCAGGATGGCTGTGATGAGTTATACTGCCATCTGCTGACAGAAACGTGATCAATTTTAACAAAGACAAGAAAAACTGGCCCCAATAGTTCAGTGTATTTTTAATACATTGTGGATGAGAGTTTTTTGTATATTTATAAATGTTTGATTATTAAAACAAATTTAAAGGAAAAGCCTATTCCTATTTAGTGCTTTTAGGGGGCCCCAGATAGCCATTATTAAAAACTAAAATACAGGCTGAGAAAAAAAAAAAAAAGATTGGCAACTTCTCCCCCATAACATGGCGCTAGGGTCAGTGTGTCTCAATCCTGATGCCTCTAAATTCTGTCTCCATGACTGTCTCACCTGCAGCTCCTGCCATATGGAACCACCTTCATGGATCTGACTCATCAGCTTTCCAACACTTCAAATCTCATCTGAAAACATCATTTACTCCCCTCGTTTAGGCTTTTCATTGCTCCTTCTCCCTCTACTATATTTTATTCAATTCAATAATGCGTTTTGAGATGAAGTGTAAATTTTTCAAAAGCACCTACGTGATTTGGAAGCCTATGTATGTCCCATTTTCAAGAGACAGACGCTCAGGAGCCTAAATCAGAGTGCCTTAGACACTTAAGAAAATTTTACCCAAAAATCTATATAAATGATCCTATATAATATAAAGCTGCGTTGTACTGATTGTATGATTCATACATAGCTACGGGCTGTAAATTTTAGACCTGGGCTCAGATCCTCAAAGGTATTTAGAAGTTAGGAGCCAAAATACCTAGGATCTGGGCCCTGGTCTCTAGATGGCAGCAATATTCTGTAATCACACCCTGTAAATATGCCCCATGAATCTGATCACTTCAGCCTAAATTCTTCTTAGCTTTGTGTTTTAAACAACACTTCTCATTGTTACCAGGAACATAAGAATAGCCATACTGGGTCAGACCAAAGGTCCATCTAGCCCAGTACCTGTCTTCCGACTGTGGCCAATGCCCCAGAGGGAATGAACAGAACAGGTAATCATCAAGGGATCCATCCTGTCGCCCATTCCCAGCTTCTGGCAAACAGAGGCTAGGGATACCACCCCTGCCCATCCTGGGAATAGCCATTAATGGACCTATCCTCCACGAACTTATCTAGCTCTTTTTTGAACCCTGTTATAGCCTTGGCTTTCACAACATCCTCTGGCAAAGAGTTCCACAGGTTGACTGTGTGTTATGTGAAAATAGGTAAGAACACTGGGAAATACGCCAGTAAAAATTGCATACCCAGGTGTTGCTTTAAAAAAAAAAACATATGCCTGGTACTGAGGCTGAAGCAGTTTTCCCAATATGCTTCTCCAGTCCCTATAGAGTTTGTTTATTGCTTTTATGTCTCTTAATGTTTTCTCAACAGTTGTTTGTTTTCCAAACAGGTTACAATGCCGTCTCTCCCAGCCTAACCCACTGCATTGACTGATAGACCCCATTATGATGAGAAAGGGGACAAATCCTAGATTTGAGACCCCAAACCCCTTTACATCCACTGAAATTTGAGATATCTGTTATTCCCATACTTCAGGTGCCCACATTCTGCCCAGATAAGAGACTCATTGGCAACTTGCTAAGAGCCCAAAGACCAAACTCAAGTACATTAAATGGAACAGGTCAAAATCACCCTGATCTTTAATATGGCAGGCAGTTCATGGATACATCCCACCATGTGATACCCCATCTTGAGCCAGCCCATTTAGTACTGCCAGTTTGGTTGGGCTACACATGTGTATTAAAGAAGGCGGGGCATATTATTGAGCTCCACAGACCACACTCTGGGACAGTCTCCATTGTAAATTACTGACATCAGAAACATAGGCCCATGACATGGAGGAGACAGAACACTGTTGCTGGCTAGACAGGGAAACATTCGTAGGAAAATTCTTTACCACTTTCAATTGAGATTTAATTCAGATGGACATTCTCCAACCAGCTCTATTGACTACACTATTGACACAGGTAGCACTAAGCCCCCAACCCCTCTTCACATCAGCTTCAGTCCTTGGCTCCCCCAACCCCCCATCCCTCCACCCCATAACACGGACCATGGCTGGCTGCAGGAGGAGCCCTCAGCTTCCACTCTGCAGAGGGCAGGTTGCTGTATGTTTTAATTACCCTTCCCCTTTCTCCCCCACACTCACATCCCCTGTATCTCTCCCTCTTCCCTTTATCTCCTCCCCACATCCCCTTCTTCTTCACCCCTGCCCCCAATCCCTTCCCCCCAAAGCTTGTTCCATCCTTCCCCCTCTACCCCATCCCTGCCCCCTCTTCCCTTCCCCCTTCACCCCATCCCTTCTCCCTTCATCCCATCCCTGCCCCCTCTTCCCTTCCCCCGTCACCCCAGCCCCATATCCCTTCCCCCTCGACCCCATCCCTGCCCCCTCTTCCCTTCCCCCGTCACCCCAGCCCCATATCCCTTCCCCCTCGACCCCATCCCTGCCCCATATCCCTTCCCCCTCGACCCCATCCCTGCCCCCTCTTCCCTTCCCCCTTCACCCCATCCCCCATCCCTTCACCCCATCCCTGCCCTCTTCCCTTCCCCCGTCACCCCATCCCTTCTCCTTTAACCCCATCCCCCTGCCCCCTCTTCCCTTCCCCCTTCACCCCATCCCTTCCCCCTCGACCCCATCCCTGCCCCCTCTTCCCTTCCCCCGTCACCCCAGCCCCATATCCCTTCCCCCTCTACCCCATCCCTGCCCCCTCTTTCCTTCCCCCTTCACCCCATCCCCCATCCCTTCACCCCATCCCTGCCCCCTCTTCCCTTCCCCCTTCACCCCATCCCTTCTCCTTTAACCCCATCCCCCTGCCCCCTCTTCCCTTCCCCCGTCACCCCAGCCCCACATCCCTTCTCCCTCCCCCCCGCCTCTTCTCCAACCTCTTCCCTCCCTCCTCCCACCTGCATCCTCCCCCTTTCCCGGCTCCCCCACTCGGCCCCGGGCCGGAAGCGGAAGCGGGCTGCCGCAGGCCGGAAGCGGAAGGGGCGGGGCGGGGCGGAGCGGAGGGCGGCGCCGGGCCGGGGCACCCGCGGGCGATGCTGCAGCTGCGGGACGCGGTGGAGGGGGACCCGGACGGGGGCCCCGCCGGGGCGGCGGCGCTGCTGGTGCCGGCCGAAGCCGACGTGCCCTTCAGCCCGCCCGGGGACTCGCTGCCGCCCCGCCAGACCCTGCGGCCCCTCAGCGTCCGCAACCCGACCCGGGGCGGCCGCCTCAAGGAGTACTTCGTGTTCCGGGTGCGGGCCGGGGCCGCCGCCCCCCGGGGCCGGCCCAGGGCCTAGAGCCGCGCGCCCTGCCCCTGCCCCTGCGCGGGGTGGGGGGAGCGGGGGCAAAACGGGGAGCCCGCTCGCCTGTCGGCCCAGCAGCGCCGGGCTCCGTGCGCCTCCCCCCGGGGGGTGGGGGGCCGCCGCCGCCGGGCTCCGTGCGCCTCCCCCCGGGGGGTGGGGGGCCGCCGCCGCCGGGCTCCGTGCGCCTCCCCCCGGGGGGTGGGGGGCCGCCGCCGCCGGGCTCCGTGCGCCTCCCCCCGGGGGGTGGGGGGCCGCCGCCCACTCTGGGGACAGACGCAGCCGGGAGGGGTTTGCTGCACTAAATGGTGTTTGTTTAGAAAACCCAGTTCGGTTTCAATGAGAAAACCAGACCCCCAGCACCCTGCTGTTCACCTCTGCGGAGAGGCCCTCAGGGCCAGGAATGTTTCAGTACCTGGGCTCCTTTCCTCCTCCACTGTTCCTGGTGATATAAATTACGCTTGTCTGTTTCCTCTCCATCCCGCTCCCGCAATCCTGGCCTTTGTTCCCAAGAGTGAGAGTGCGGTGATCGGCTTTCATGCCATGGTTTTCTCCATGCAGGTGGCTCTTAAGGAATTAGAGAAAGTAGTTACTTTCTCATTTCCTAATTCCCAGAGCCCCCTGCCAGAGCTTAACCTAATCTCCGAGAACAGGGTTTGGGAACCTAGACCACAAAAAGAAACATAAATGTGGTGGTTGTTCTGTTGACAGGGGCAAGAGGTGACAAACCCCAGACTGGTTTAGAAGTGAGAGGCCAGTTAGAATATCGAATAATCTTTTAAAGGAAGTAGTGGAGGTCCCATTGCTTGAGATAGAGAAAGGCCAGGAGGAGACAATAGGGAGCAACTACCTGATCCCTGCTAGATGATTACAATAATTTGTTAGGTCTTTGCCTCTCAGATCTCTATCCCTGGTCCTGGTAGATAGGTGCTATATAGTAAGTCAGTTTCAGAACCTGCTGAAATGTAAAACAGCATGACTGTCAAGAAGTTGCAAACATGAATACGTAACTAGAGAAATATAAAACCTGATTCTTTCTTTGATTTAGCCTGGAACTATAGAACAGGCAGTAAATGAGATTCGTGTTGTTGTGATGCCCACTGAAGATGGAGAGGTGCAAAGTGTGTGGTTGCTAACAGAGTAAGTAACAGTACTAATAGACAAATGGAACTTTTCTTAGCTTTTCAGGACAAATTTTTCTCCTGGATCTGCACACCTATTACAAATTCTCTTGCTATCTGTGTGAAACTCACAAGTAATTGGAGTAAAGCTTTCTTGTGCAAATCTGACACAAAATTCATGTCTTTAGTATACAGTTCATCCAGCAACATTTATCTTAAAACCAAGATCTTTTTACTGCATGTTTTATATATTATTGTATTGACAATATTTGTAAAATGCTTTTACAAATCACTTAAAATCCCATGTTTGCCAGTATATCCTGAACTCTGTTGGTCCACCATCTGATTTATTTATATATACAATTGCTTCATTTACCTGCTTTCTTTTGATCAGTTTAAACCTGGTAAATGTTTTAGTTCTGGAATGCAGTATAGGTGTGCCCAATAAGATATTACCTCACCCACCTGGCGTCTTAGTATTGGAATAGAATATATTATAGACTTGGCTTTATCAAAAGCCCAAGCAATTAATTGTTTGAATGAAGGACTCTCAAATCTTGGTCAGACTCCAAAATTAGTCCCATGTCCTATTAAACACAAATTATTGCAGTCTATATTTTAATATCCTGTATCGCTCCTAAACTGCGTTGGGAGGGACCAAAACATAGCTGTGTGCTCAACTCCAGGGTTTCTCAGCTCTAGGCACTTCACAGACCAAGGAAAGTTGTCAGTTTCAATCCTGTGCCTGCTAGTAAGAGCTGAACTGGCAGAAGGTCAGCAAGACATGTAAGCACCTGCAGTTCAGCTATGCTTTGGTTGGCTACCCAGCCTGTGAATTAGGATTGTTTTTTTTAAAGAGGGGAGCAGTTTTGGTGTAGTCAGCTTTACTTTAACAGTGACTCTTTTTAAACCATCATACAAAATTCTTAGTTTTATTTTCAGAGAAAAACACTAATTCTACCATCTAGTAAAGCTGCATTTTAATCCACTGTTTTGAATCCTCTAAGGAGTCAGTGCCCCCTCAGTGCTGATTGAGGGTGAAAGCCATAGTCTACTCTAGACTGCTACAATAGTTAAGTACTAAAGAGCCAGAAATGGAGAGGCACTGATGTGATAGAGGCAGTTGTTTCCCCAATGCATATAGAAACATGGCCAATGGTCACTGGTACTTCCAGCAAAACAGTGAGCTATGTGAGAATTCATTGGCCTTTATTGTAAAAGTTGTAGATTTGTGCAAGCATTAAAACATTACAAACTGCTTATATATTCATCTGAAGCTTTTCCCTTAATCTTTAAAAGTCTTCATTAGTAGTTTTTCCTATATTCTGTGTATTTGAAACATGCTTTCAAACTCTTGTCAATCCTATATAAAAATAGCAATGAATGGGAAATACAGCATCACCGTTATTTGAATTTTCTACAGAATAATACTGCTGTTGCTTAAATAATTCTCAGTTGCTATTGTATTAGTCAAACTATTACATGCTTTAGTCAAACTACTAAAAGGATAGAAGATTATCAGAGTTTACTGTTTGTCTTACAAGAGTTGACCACTGGAACAATGAGAAGGAGCGTCTGATTCTTATCACTGACTGGTCCCTTCTGATCTGTAAATATGACTTCATCAGCTTGCAGTGCCAGCAGGTTACTAGAATATCACTCAGTGCAGTTGACACTATTTCTGTTGGAGAATTTGAGTTCCCACCTAAATCACTGAATAAGTAAGTTTTCATTTTTATTTTATTTTTTTAAGTTTCTAATGATACTGCTAATGTTAAGGCTGTTAGTCTATCATTAGCCATATATCAATTTTGATAGCCTTTCAGTTTATTTGTATTAATAAAAGTTTTGATTTTGCTGTAATTAAAAAATTATTGAAATTGATTGATCAGCAGGGAAGCAAAATTAACAGTTACTATTTAGACTGAAAACAGTTTACTCCTGAAATATTCTTTAACAACATGGACTATACTTTATTTTGGGGAAAGTCTTTGTAAGCAGTCCTGTAATTTTATTTTAATTGTTCAGTATTAGCATTATATTAGAAACTTGTAAGTTAATCAGATTATATTGAGTATTAGTCTTACCATAGACCAGGATGTGTTAGGCTGCATGAATATAAAGGTGGAAGACTTGCATGTTTAATTTTAATAAACTTAATCTTTCATACAACTTGTCATTTAAACAATCTTAATGTGGGAGCTGGTATAAATGACTGATTTTCAACTATGCTGATATTTGTTTAGAGACTATTACCATCTAAGAAAAAACTTTAAAATTCTAAAATGGACTTTAGTTTTCATTAAGGTATTCAGAAATGTTTAAAAAAAAAAGCTAATTAACCTGCTCTAAAGGAGCTTCAAGGCCTACCCTATCAAATACGTGGTGTCTTCAAATTTGTTAGGCGAGAAGGCATTGGCATTCGAATTCAATGGGATAAGCAAAGCCGTGCATCCTTCATAAACCGATGGAATCCATGGTCCACAAATGTGCCCTATGCTACTTTTACGGAACATCCAATGGCAAATGCTGATGAGAAGATTGCATCCCTTTGCCAAGTAAGGAAGTTTTCTATACTGTATTAGATATAAATCACAATGATTTAAGCTGGATACAGTTCTTACGAATTTACCTTCTTTTGAAAATGACTTGATGATGGAAGCAGAGAATAAATGTAAAGAGACTAGCCAAGCTTTTTCTATGCTCTCCATCTATTTCAGCAGGGTAGTGCTGCTAGAAGTAATCAGGCAAGTCTTGTTGACTCTTCAAATCATGTTCATATAGCAAAAATGAGGTTGCAATGATTTCCAAATTTACAAAAAAAAACTGAAGCTGAAAGAGGAAAATATTTCCTTAAACTGCAGGTAGAGTTCTTTCAACCTTCTTTCCTGCGAAGAGGTCTAGGCTTTACCTGGAGCGTTTGTACTTTGTAATTCTAGAAGAATCCTAGTAAATTATATGTAGTTCCAAAATATATACCCCTCCTATGTGCGCACATGTTTCAGTGGCTTTTTTTTAAAAGGAGAGCCCTTAGGGTAAACAAATTATCAGTTGTGGACAGTTGTAGAGCTAAGCATTTATTATAAAAAATTACTGTTATAGCTGATCTTTATGCAAACATCTCATATTTAGGAAAGCATGTTCTCATTTGAAACTACTTGCATCAGTATATGCTAGCATGTGGAATTTATTCTAGGATGTAGGTAGTCTTATGTATAACAATTACAACTTTATATGTGTTAGTAATCTTCTGTTTCAGCAGCAGCGGCTCTTTTCGGTATAATTCTGCCTTTGTAAGCAAACTAGCAACAGATTTTCAAATAATGGGAAAATATTAAGTTGTCAAAAGTAAGTAGGTATACTTAATGTTGTTTTTCCCCCTTAGTTGGAAAACTTTAAGACTCAATTAATCCAAGCTGTGAAGAAGGCCCATAAAGAGTGTCCATTGCCAGGGAGGGCCAATGGAGTACTCGTGCTGGAGCGTCCTCTTCTTATTGAAACATACGTGGGATTGATGTCTTTCATCAACAATGAGGCCAAGCTTGGCTACTCCATGACAAGAGGAAAAATTGGATTTTAAATTCATTATAATCAATCCACTAAAAGGGAAAGTGATTTGAGATTAGTATCCTGGGGAAAGAGTTGGGAGGACTCAGTACATGGCAGAAAAGAACAAAAATGAATAAAGTGTATGGATAAAAAGGATTGGTTAGTTGCAGAATGAATGACTGTTTCAAGAACAGTCACTACTGTTATGAAGTTCATGGATAAGTCAGTTATTGAGTTCAGGTGGTCAAAGGGTAGTTGCATTTTTAGAGTACCCTGGATTTAACTTACTCACTATTTGTATGCAAGTCTAGTGAGCAATGATATTTCCTCTTACATTTCAAGCTAAAGGTCTTTCCTTACTGAGTGTGACTTATCTGTGAAATATTCCATATCACTATCCAGTGTAGATACATTGCATGTTCATGCCACAGCTATATTTACATAAGGATTCAATTGCAATGAAATCATTTCATGTGCAGTTGAGACTGATTTTATATTGGCTAAGAAGGTACTAATGTCTAAATTACAGTAATCTCAGGAATTTAATTCAGTGTCAAATTTTTAAAGAACTCATTCTTTAGCAAAGACAGCTAATTTGGTCAAAACTAGAGTGTTATGTCTTCTCCTAAGCAGTGGAATCGAACAGTTATTTTGTAAGTTGAAGTGGTGTTTGAGTAATGTCACTGGTCTCTTTTAAATAGCTGTCGAACCTGAATCTGTATAATTTGCAGGTTTATCTTATTTATGACTTCTTTGCAGCCATCTATTAAAGAAAGACCTTAAAATAGAATAGCCAATTTCAAAAAAACAGTTAAAGGGTATCTTTGCCTTCCTCTGAAGTTACTTTTAATGCAACATGGGAATGGTAGTTTTATAATTAAAGGGAATTCTACTTTGAGTAGCTTTATATTTCCTTAGCAAAAGTGTATTGTTGTTTTTGGTTTTGTTTTTTGGGGGTTTTTGTTAATACATGGACCAGATTACAATAGCACCAAAGTCAGGTTTTTGTAATTTATGTGGCCATGTAGTTGTTGGAGAGGGGAAGCTTTAGTCATAGTATTGTACTTCAGTCTTATGTGATCTTCCCTTTAAGTTTGTAGAAAGTAAATTCAGTAGTACAGTGAACTTTAAATGCAGTAGTATACAAAGATACTGAACAGAACTACAGCATGAGATTACTGTGACAAGTTTCACTGTGGATGAATCCTTTATACAGACCATCTTAATCTATAATTTTATCAGAAGCATTTCTTTGCCTCTCAACATGTTAGTGATATGCTGTGCAGCAGTGGAATTGGTATGTTAAAATTTTTTTACCTTTTAACTTGAAATAAACTGTACATGTTTTTTTGAATGTGGCTCTGGAATGCAACCAGCTGCATGTTCTTGTCAATATGGGCTCTTTTCTAAGACATCAATGTCTAGCTTTTTGTTAATAAACTTAGCCATCTTTGTTCTCTGGTTTTTAGTTGGTAGAACACTAGATGTTGTAAAAGCAGGGATATAAACCCTCATGCTTTAGGTCATAAACCAAGCATAAACTGATAAAATCTGTAGTAAGCAATTTATCAGGGCCTCTGTTGTACCTTCCTTTGAAGCATCTGGTGCTGATCAAGATGGACCACCACCTCTCCCCAATTGTTATGGAATTCTTACACACTACTTCCAGTCCATCCAATTTGATACTCCACATTTCTGTGATTAAGTCTCTTTAAAACATCTGATATGAAATCCTTTCCCCTATGCTGGTCTCTTCCCACAACTAAAGCAGGTGAGAGTGAGGTGAAGACTGTCATGGTAAGAATCTCACCTGTCCTTTTTTTCAAATGCTATTCTACACAATCACCTATAATTTAGAGGAACACTGTTCAGGGTCTGATATGATGCCAGCTTAACATTTTAGTTGGTAAAGCAAACTGGTTCTCACACAGTTGCACTTGATGACTTCAACACTTATTCATGGCTAAAATGATAAAATAACTTCAGAACTGCAGTAACTGTTCTGTATTCAAAACTTACAAGTATTCAGGGTCTAACAACTATATGCATTTCATTCCATATTTAATTCTAACAGAAGAGAGCACTCACTGTATTGAGTGACCAAATGCAAAGACTAGTCTATGAACTTGTACACTACTCCATGAAAATAGCTGGAAAATTGTCTTTTATTCTTTCTTGAACCCTGTGTCCTTGGGGGACTAGGGATTGCTGTACAATGGTATGTAGTTAGTCACTGTCCACTTGAAATCAGGGTGACAGCAATAGTGATATGTACATGTGCATTTCAAACCTCAGTTCCAGCTCAGAATATTAGAGGATTCTACACTTATTTAGGATAGTGCTGGGTTGATAGTTTGTAGCCACACTAGCAGAAGCTATCAAAATGTTTATTGATATTTATACAAATTAAATAACCTCTATACACTATTTACAAACATACCATTTTAGAAAATATTTTGACAAAAGTTCAAAATAAGGTTTGTCTTTCAACTCTAAAACTTCATAAAATCAAGACTGCTAGTTTCCACAATTTTAGCTGCAAAATTAGAGAGCTCTTTCTAAATTCCTTTGTCGAACACACTTCATTTCAAGTAACTATCACAGTACTTCACCCAAGGGAGTCTTCTTACACTCCCCCAAACGTAAGCTTTCTATTAGTATAAAACCTCTTCCTGCTGAACAATGAGGGCCTGCCCATTCTCATCTGTTCCATATAGATATAGCAGCACTTTTTCAAAGATCCATTTGCAAGGCAGGCTTTTCTAGCCTTGGGGGGCAGAGCGAGGGGTTCCATTATCTGCTCTTATTTTACCTCTTCTCTTTCCAAGTAGCACATGCAAAAATTATCCTTACTCAACAGTGCCATGGAGTCCCCCCTAGAGTGCCAGCAAAGTGAGAGGACCTGGAAGTCACCTGCAGATACAAATTAAAGAAATAAATAGCAAGAACTCAAGAGTTACAATAATTCTGTTCTAGAAATCTTGTTACTTGGAATAGCTTAGTAATTTCATCAGTAAGAGATAAGAGGCTTGAGTGAACAGAATTTTGTACTGTATATACCATTGTAGTTGAGCTTGACCATATTTTAATGCAAGTAAATATCACAAAATTGATCACTGTTGCAAAGATCTGCAACCTGACACTGAAGGTAAAATTTTCTTCCATGGAAGAACTACTAAGCCGAGAAGCATGCTATAGGTTATATTTAATATAATATTTAACTTGCAAGTAGGAAAGATATTTATAAAGCAATTAGCTAGCTAATATGCTAGTCCACTGAAAGATCTTACTGTGTACCTGCAGATTAGAATGGAGGAAAGGATAGATAGGAACCTTAATTCTGCCTTTTTGGAGTAGATTTAAGATTCAGATTTCATGTTAAAATTCTAAAAACACCACAAAAAGTAATTAATTTTAAAGTACTCAAAAGTATGGTAGGCACTACACAGTTCTTATTTTGGCATTTGGTATACCAGACAGCTACAGCTTCCATATAAAAATTAACTGATATGAAAGCAAAGCCTTGAAGTGTTTTGATTTACATGTCAATAAATTACCATGCTAGGGCAATAACTTAATTACCTTAGATGTAAGCTTTATGTTCCATTCTCCCCATAATCTCTTGAATGTAGGGAATATGTGACTAAACACCCAAAATGTTTGATCACTTCAGGCAGTCAAAACATCACTATCACTAACAGTACAATCGTTTATATACATTAAACAAACTAATGATTCTGACTTGCAGCAGTAGTTTTAGGTGGCCTTACCTTCCATTGGTACCTGCACTGAGACGCACCCTGCTGGGGACCACAGGTACACTTTGCTATTCCCAGTACATATGGCAAGTCGAGGTTGACGTGGATCCCACTGGAACAACTGAACAGCATACAACTGCTCCAAGACTACAAACAATTTCAACTTTTGAACATCCCAGATCCAGATGGAGTTAGGAATGTTATCTGTTAGAAATGGCCAGGGAAATGGTTAGAATACTGTAAGGAACATAACACTATGTGCAATGTCATTGCAATATCTCACATTAAATGGGTTTCACTACCAGTAACCTATCTACTCTACTGCTTGCAGCATTGGTGCAGAAAAGTCTGGGCAACTAGCATTGAAGATTCATAACCTTTAACTCATTATCCCTTTAAGAAATGGTGAAAGGTGACATCACTGTGAATGTTGAATGTGTGCAGAGAGCTTGCAGTCTGAAGTACAGTACAGCAGTACCCTAGCAGTGCGCCTGAGTCCTCACTTTGGGGAAAATTGCCACTAGGACAAAAAGAGTAATTCAATCTATAGAACTTTCCTTCACCGGCTTTTCTAAAACTACATAGAGATGCCACTATTGGTGGGTTTTGTCATGTGAACATTTCTCAGCTAGGAACTGGATTAAGCCTCCCCCCCAGCCCCCTACCACCAGTTTCCCAAGATGTTTTTTTTCCCCCTTTTATTGATAACACAGCACCAGGAATGCTCTATCCCGATAGAGAGATCCAGATCTACCAGGGAAAAGGTTAGATGAAAAGTCCAGAACTCCCACTGTTCCTGCTAATGCAAAAATTAATATTTTGAAAATTTCTGAAAATTACTTTTGTGCAGGGAGGGGAGATGGATTTTAGCTAAGATTATGTATACAGTATAATGAGCTAAGGCAAATATGAAGGGAGATAATTTAGCACATGGTACTTAAAGCCAAGGCTATGAGTTCATGCAGCAATTAATAGCTGGTCCCACAGCTTAGTGGTTTATGCTAAAGGTTGAATTCCCTCTGCGTACAGTGCTAGCCTCAATCCCAACTGGGGCCTCTAGCTGCAGCCAGAATACAAATAATTCACAATTAAGTAATTTACTTGTTTATTTATAGCAGAAGCAACAAGACCTAGAAAAAAACAAAAGGGTTTCTCCTTTAAAATATAGCCTACTAGGTACTAACCATTTTTGGTTGCCAGGAAACAGTTATCAGGACTAAATGCCAGCATTCCAATTCCTATTCTGGGATTTGCCCGATCAGCAACTGGTTTGACATACTGTAAAGAAACTGGTACCTGGGAAATGTCATCTGAAATTTGAAATACAAGCACTATAACAAGCAAGTCCATATGGACATGGCAATACTATTTCTAAAAACAGTTAACATTATCTCTGAAATGATAGGAAAATAGTAATATATTGCACTTCTGTAAGATGTTCCATCCAAAAGATCTTTACAAACTTTGTCTCAACATACCTGTCAGATAGTATTTCTCCTTTTTACAGAAGGAAAAACAGGTACACAGAAGAGTCTGAGACAAAGCTATGACTACAACCAAGATCTCCTAACTCCGACCCATGTTTTATAACATCTCACATATAGGCAAAGCAGTACTTGTGACACCTTAGAAACTAGTCTCTAAGGTGCCACAAGTACTCCTTTTCTTTTTGCGGATACAGAGTAACACGGCTGCTACTCTGAAATCTCATATATTAACACTCATGTAAGGCAAGGGAATAATGAAGTTGAACTAGTTAATGATTGCTCAGCACTATAATAGTATATGCTGAACTTTGACACTCAAATATCAGTAGTAGTAGTAAAGAGATCAGGGACTGTTGTCTGAAAAAGTAAAGGTGTTAAATTAGAAATATTAAAAAAATTCATGGTCAGAACTTGTTAGATAAAAATAATGTACCCTTGCTGATGTAGCCACCCATTTTTCCACCTGACCATACAAAAAGGCAGCATTTCTATCAGTACAGGCAGTTAGAGAGGCTTTAGGTTGTCACATCTTCTGAATTTTTTTAAGTGTGGAAATTCCCATTGATTGAAGCCTCCTACAATAAGAGGAGTATACTCTGCATCATCTGCAGCAGTTAATATAATTCTAGACAAGAAATATCACTGTTGCAGAGACTTAAACCAGCCAAAAATCACCCTGTTCCGAGGCACATTTTGCACAAATAAAACAACATTGGGAAGGGGCAGGTTGTCTGTCACTTCTACCCACACTGACCCCCAAAAGTTTGCCATGCCTCTCCTGGAGCCCTTCATTGCCCTTAAGATCTTCACCATTAGCCCCATTCTGCAACCATCATCCTCTTTAGCCGAGGAAAACATGTCCTTTGAAGTCTTGCATTTAATTGAATGGGCTTCCCCTTAGCAACCCAAGGTTTGCCCCTGCCTTCAGAGGCAAAGTGAGCTATAATGTTGATTTACAAGGCTTAAATATTTTACATCACAGGTATTCTAAAGTGGTCCATTTTAGTTTGCTTACATTTACTCTGTGTGCTGAAGAGAGAGCTGGCTTGCGCTCTGGCTGGAGGGAAAGCAAGGCTCTCTGTTTCAACTCTTGGGGATTTCTCCATTTCCTTATATACAATCTACACAGAAGGAGAAGACAGTTTCACAAAAGGGCCTAGCAAGATTTGAGCCTAGTGTGTTGAGTCCTCCACATCCCATGCTCAAAATGAGCACTAAGGCACATTCATTTTAAATGTATAGTGTTTCTCAATGCTCTTTGCTATTGTACACTGGGAGCAGGCAGATTTGGGCATGGAAATGCTAAATTTTGAGATGTTTGAAAATTGGGCCCACAATTAGAAAAAGCAATTATGTAATTCAGAAATGGACATTGTATGGAACTACAAATAATCCAATCGTTGTCATTTGAGAGCCTATGTAAAATGAGTCACACAGAATGCACCTTCCCATCCCTTACCAACTGAAGGTAAATTTGGTAATATAACTGCAATCTTTTATACAGCAGGACATGCAATATTTCATTCCATGCCTTTGAGAACCACTGCAAACAAGCAATGTTAATGGGATAATGCTAAAAGGAAACAGTGATGAAATGCTAACAATGTGACTAAATTGGAGCTCCCAATCTAATTTTATTAGCAGGAGCTCTCTTCTTTCCAATGGAAAGGGACTGAACTATTTCATTTGATTCTCATTCTACCTCTCAAGTTTAGATTTTTATTCTTAATTCTGAATTTGAAGGATAATGGATACATTTGGGTGTTGCAGCACTTAGTCTGGCAGCCAGGTTTAATATCTAAAATGCTTGAGTCACATTGATTGGAAGAGAAAATAAAGAGCAATAATGAAGACCGCTACCACAGAACTAAAACGGTTTTCTAGCCAGGAGACATTTTACTAAAGCATATTCTGCCTGCCAGATTCCTTGATAAGCAGCAACAATAGATTTATATGAATTTTTTTAAATTTAAGTCTGCACACCACAAACACTGATCTTTACTATAGCATATTATGTGAGACCTGCTCCGTTCCTTCTATTGGCCGTGTAATATTATTACTACCAGTGGAGATTCTTCCTCACAAGGGCTGGGGACAGAGAGAGCCTGTGATTTTGAAGTAGAATATACAGTTATCTCCCTGCTGAGAACTGTAAAAAAACCTGTGGCCACATGTGCAAGGATAAAAAAAGATTGTGACAAACATTTACAGAACATACTCATTAAGTGAGCTAGATTTGCCTATACATATGAAATTAGGTGTCATCATAAGACACTTCAAATCAAATCCAACACTATTCATACACTGCAAATTGTATAGCGCTGAGATATACAAAGTTCTCATTCATGTTCAGCTTCCGAGCACTTGGGTACACCACCACATGCAAATGAAGTCTGTAAACACAGCCACCACCTCTATCAGAAGATAGAGTACTTAACAATAATTATCCATGACTCCCTTACATAGAGAAAAGGAAGATGGAGGGGAAAAGAGAAGAGAATTCACTGAAAGAAGTCAACTAAAAATGATTAATCTATTTTCCTTACTTCATCATTTTCATTCAATTTCCTCAGCAGCATTTGCAAATCAGCAGGACTTCAGTCCAAGTAAAAAAGCTTTTACCAAAGATATCAAAACAAACTGCTGCTAAGGATCCAAGGGTCCCCATTCTATACTTACTATCTTTGGGTTAGCAATGGTCGCAGGGTGTTCAAACTCTGTAATCTTCTTCCAAGTCACGTGGTTCAGGATACGCACCTATTTCAAGGTAAGTAGTAAGGTAGTAAGAGGGGATTGCTATGACAACATTTTGCAACTGACTTGAATGGGTTTAAATTCCTTTTTTACCTTTTCATCATAGCTGCCAATCGCCAAGAACTGACTGCTGGGACTCCAGGCAACTGACTTAATACCCAGTGACCATTCATATGCACTGTATGTGGACAGCAGACGGCCATCAAGGGAGTACAGCAAGATTTTATACTGTAACACAAATTGATTTGATTTAAAGACAATTGACACTGTTAAAAACTAACAGAGTATATAACTCCTTTTTAAAAAACCATCCCCATCTCAATGCACAGATGTTCAAAATGGGAGTTTCCCTTTTCTAGATCTTATAAACTAATTCTGCAGTTATTTGTTTGGATAGTTACTAGGCTAACATGGCTGTTACTCTGAAACCATAGAATCTTCTGCAATTTTTTTTTTAAAAAAAAAGATACTTAAATTATGAAAAAATATAAGTAGGATAATTTGGTAACAATGAGTTTATATGGCAATTTAAGCAACAGTGTTTTGACGCCCATCACCAATACCTAAGTACAAAACTACAAATTGTTTCTTAAAGCCCTTCATTTTATTTTATTTTTTTTAAAAGGTACTGCATTCTATGTAGCAGCCAGAAAACTACTTAATATATGTTCAGGAGCCCTTAATTAAGTGTTCAAGATCTTCAGAAATAATCTGTATTTTCTCATACCTCCAGACAAGTATCCCACACTGCCAACACACAGCCATTAGGAGCCCATTCAATCCCAGATAGGTCTTGAGTTTCAGTGTCAAAATGCTTCCCAAATGCAAAGAAAATAAAACAATGAAACAGTTTTAAAAGCTGTACTTAAAATGTACGGTTGCACCTGACTTTAAAAGTAAAATCCTAAATTAGTATCACATTACCTTTACACATTTAAAAAAACATATATAAAAACATTATATATCTATCTTATTGAGCTAGCACATCCTTTTATATGTCTGAATGCATAGACTAGAAACATTTCCTTTCCTTTTGTTAGAATACATGACATTCACTGCTTCCTTATTTTCTCCTACCAAACTATACAAAAATCAAGATCTTTTGAAACAAAGTGCACTTTGTAATAAAAAGAACACAAATTCTCTTATGTTGTAACTTGTTGTTCAGATCATCATTTTGGCAAAAGCAAGTTGTGATCATGGTGCTGCGGCAATGTATTTTACTGTCAGCAGGATTGCTTGGATTATGCCAGAACATCTGAATGCTTCTCACAGTAAAAAAAAGAATGCAGTGCTTTATCATCCCTGTATGTGGTTTCCTAAGCAGAATTCTTCTGCCTCCCCACACACCTGCAGGCCAAGGAAGAAGAAGAAGAAGGAAGCCATCAGAGGAAATGCCCCAAATCGCAGAGTCTAAAGTGGAGCATTAGAGTTGTTCAATGATTTAGTTAGACTCTACACTATGCAGAGTACACTTTAAATCTGTGCAATAGCAATGGAAGGCAAGGACATGTCTTACCCTCAGTAGTTGCCAGTCACTGCATACAAAGAGGCTAATGAAGTCTTTGCAGTCACGCCTCTCTGCTAATGCCATATAGCGACCATCCTTCGTGAAGGCTATTCCTGCCAGAGAGATTAGAAAATACAGTCCAGACCAGTAATATATATACACTTGTGAAACTGGCCCTATTAAAGCACCAAAGCTGAAAACAATTATGAGCCAAATCAGCTGGAAGTAAGAATTTATTCAGAAAAATGTGAATGATGATTGGAAATCATTTTGGCATACCTATTAGATGCCCAAAAAGCATGTTAGGCACTTCACTGAGACTCAAGCACACAAAATACTTGTCCCAAAGAGCCTATAATCTAAAAAACTGTAAACAGATGGAGTTCCCACCCTTCTCTGAAGAGTACTTCACTGTACATAGGCCAATCTTATTTCCTTCCTAGGTTTTGACCTTCATGGTAATTCAAGAAGTTTCAATCTCAGATCTCCCTTACCAAGCTTGGCTGTACCTGGTATTTTCCCTACAGAATTTCCAGTTCCCACCCTAGTTCTCTTTGCTTCTGCAAGAGGGATATTTCAGCCTCTCTTCCATCCTGCCTTCAGGTAACAAAATATACCTGCTACTGACTCAGCAGTAAATACTCCATCTTCCTACGTGATTCAAACACCTGACATTAAGAGGACTCTGAGGAGCCTTGAGTCTCTGTGCAGGATCCCAGAGTCTGTCACCATTATATACACATGTATATGAGGACTGAATACAGATGCGTAACAAAAAGATGAGCAATGAGAGGGGATACTTATACTCCACATTTTTTGTTCTGGGTTTGTGTCACAATCCAATCTCTAGCTATACAGCTACATGAAATACTATATCACTGATTTCTAGCAGACTTGGCAGTGGTTTTGTTCAGTATCTCTTCTTTTTCACTGGTGTTTGGAAGATGGACAGGTGCATATGCTAAATGTAATATTTACTTCTCGTTCCTAGTAAGACTGCGATGACTGCAGATTAGCTCCCATGGTTCACACAAACAGTAATGGTAGTGAACTGGTATTGAGCTCAGTAAGACCTTGTCTACATTTGTGGGGACATGTAGGGTACACGTAGCTACACCCCCCAGTATAAGGCAGGCTGTGTCCACACTTGTCACCATGGTGTATAGCTAATGGCTCTGGCAGCGGGGAGCTGCTGGAGCCTTTCCCCTCTGCCTCCTCTCTACTAGAGCCTTTCAATGAGGTGGAGAAAGCTCTGGCAGCTGGACAGTAATTGCTAAATTTAGCAGTGTAGATGCGGAAGACGCTGCTTGGGCATGTAGAGAGACATGGAGATATACACCCTAAGGTTCAGGTGTGTAGGTCACTCTACTTGCCTAAGTTGTACCTCCCTGTCTACCCTGCTATTTATACCCATGCTAGCTGGGCGTGCAGTGTCTGTACTCTACATGCCGCTGTAAGTGCGGACGTACCTTAAATAAGATATGCATGTCCCTCCAAGGTGATCTACAAGCATCAGCAGAAAGGTACTTGAATACACCCTGACCATAAACATATGCTTGATTATATGTAAATTCCATTTTCCTTTATTACCATATTAAAAATGCTTTTCCTATATTAGGTATGATACACTCACCGTGCTGACAAGCTTTGGGATACTTGATATAAGACACAGATTTTGTACACAAGGACCAGACAGTTATCCGCAGCTGTTGGAAAGAGAGAGACAGGGAAGTATTTGTTTATCTTTGCAGACAAAAAAAGTGTACAGAGAATCTAATTCAACACTAAACTTTTCACACTGGGAGGGTCTCACATTAAAACAAACGACCATGGAACCAAAACTTTTCCTAACAAAACTGTTCTACTTAAATCTTAGTGTCTCTATATTAGATTGCACTTATGTTTTATTAAAAAACCTCTTTTCACAACAAATGTATAACCCTTCTATAATGCCCTTCACATATTAGGTATTGTAATAATTGATCAAGTTAAAAACAGCCTCAAATTTAAGAGATTTATAGCGGTCCTGTTTTATTTAGTTCAGTAAAATGTTTTCAGGTAGAGTTTATATAGAAGTCATAAAATAATCAAGTTGTGTTGTATTGTAGTGTACAGAATTATCCAGGACACATCGAGATTGGGCAAACAGGAGTGCCAAAGGCTGGAGATTCCAACAAAGCAATGCATCCAGTCCTCTTCCAGACTTCTATCTAATACGCCACTTTACCCTGAAGCTTTTTAGTTTTGTTTTAAAAAGGAGACGTAGTACCCAACCTGGTCCAGAACTCTGGCAACAGGACCCTGGGCTATATGTAGAGTGCTTAAGAAGAGATCAGGTTATTAAAAATGCAAGTGAACTTGGGAGCTATAACAAACTAGATCCCCAGTCCTACACTTGGGAAGTGTGGCCCAGATCCCCAGAGGTATTTTAAGCTCCTAGCTTCTGCTGAAATCAACCCTTTGAGGAGCCGGACCAATGTAACCAACCTTAACGTGCAAGACTCTATACAAAACTGAACCTACATGTGTGCACTGCAACATTTAGGCATAACGGGAGGATTTAGTCACCACAGTTCAGCGTTCTCCTTTCATTTCCTTATTTCTGTGGTTTTAACTAAGGAAGTTTGTGAGCTCTGATTGCTAGGAATGTTAGGTTCCCTCAAACAAAACCCCATCTCTACTTTTCAGTCAATGATATTTATTCCGATTTAGTAATGGAAGCACATAGCAATACAGTGTTGATGAGATGTATAAAAGAAGCAGGAAGTTAAATGGCCAACAATATTAAAATTTACATTCATATTATTAAATGCTGATAGCAGTGTAAGAGCTAGCATCATGACTGCCAATGTGTATTAGGAAATCATTTTTGCACAGATCTGTGAGATTTCTAAACCATCACAGGAATCTGGAAGAACATGAAATACATAGGCTGGCAAGAGGTGAGAAATTCTTCTTGTATTTAGGTTCTTAGTGAATGATATGAGAACAGCATGTCATTTTTAGAGTGAAATGCTGCATCTCTTGGGATGAGATTACTAATTACTGACTCGTCACTGTATTTTTCAGTTTCAAAAAATCAAGATCTGAGCTAACCAATTTTCATTTTAATTTCCCCTTTCTCAACCACACAAACAGAAAAGTGACATTATGCAATTATTGGAAGGCCTTGATTTTCAAAAGACTAATTATGAACCATTTACATAGTGTTTGGGGTATTTTTGGAGACTCATGCATCTGTAGAATTCGGGAACCACAGAGGAAGCAGTCAGCTGCAAAACAGGCCTCTCCACAGCATGGCAAGGTCACAGCCTGTATTATAGAGGCTCTGCATTACCATCTGCAGATTATTCCATTAAAAACAAATACTTACTCTACCATAGCAACGGCAGCAACACCAGACACATGTCTTCATCAATGTGTCATGTGAACCTTTGCATTTATATTTGCAGAGAGGAATATTTTCCAATTTTTTCTAGCTTTTTCAATATTTTGTTATAACAAGGGGATACTACAACAAAGTGAAAGGTACAGTACAGTGGGACACCAAGAAATCTTTTCTGAAACTATCACAGCACCACCAAATCTTACAAACAATAGCAAAGTAGGTCTAGTACAATGTTTAACCACATCACTCTTTGTATTGATTTTAACCCTTCCACCAAGCAAAGGGGAAAAAATAAAACCTAGAATATGTATGGTTATGTCTACAGTTACATTGGCTGGTGTATAACAATCCTGAAGCTAGAGAAGTATCTCCCTTCAAGGCATAAACCAACTGCTGCCAGAGTTGGGGAGAGCTTCCACCATGGTTAGTTTACTTTACAGTTGTCCATGATAAGTATTCTTGCAACTTCCTCTGAAGTAACTGGTACCATTGGAGATGGGATTCCAAGCTGAATGGACCACTAGTCTGATCAGCTGTGCCATTTTTTATGTTTTTACAGCAATTTTACTAGAATGCATTTTCTTGCTACCAAGTAAGATCCAGCACTTGATCACCTGGGCGTGGCCACTATCACACCTAGTGCATGGAGCAAACTGTAAATTCTAGTGCTGCCCCCGTGTCCTAACTGAAATGCTTAAATTCTACTTCAAAGAATCCTAACTGTCACCTCCACAGAGAAGCATCAGGAGAGGCCCAAAACAAAAAGGACTAACACTTCCTTTTTTTAAATACACCAACCTCTACACAGAGCATCACAAGAATAAATTTAAAGAGCAAGGAAGCTTGTAAAGAGATTTAAAGACATCACTCAGAAGTTGAATCAGGGTTTCTAGTTAGCCGGAAAGAGAAACAACCAGTTAGGCCCCCAAGCCTCTTTCATGTAAAGCAAAAAGAAAGAAAAAGTGCAAGAGGGAGCGGAGGACATGAGTTTAACTGCTCTTATCACTTTCCTATTTACCTCCTTATGAACTAAGGATCAAGGATCCAGGGTCGTGCCTGGGGCGGAAGTGACATCGCTTCTGGGACTAACCACGCCAGGGGTGGGTAGTGGAGGCAGCGTCTCCCCAAACAGCCAAGTGTGGCTCCGCCCACACTCCGCCCCCACAGGGCCTTGCCGCTGGGCTCCAGGGGGCTATGGCCATGCCACTCTCCCTCCCTCCCAGCACTCCAGGGCTGCTGGGGGAGGCTGCAGTGCTGCCATCGCGCGCTCTCTCTCCGGTGGAAGGGGCAGGGTTGGGGGTAGCCTCCCCCAGCCAGCAGTTCACCCGCCGCCCATGCAGCGCCGGCCAACACACCAGCCCGCAGGGCTTCCCCACAGCACGGGGGCCTGGAGTGGTTGCCCCTATTTGCCATCCCCTAGGGACGCTCTGCAAGGACCTATAGTGTTAACTTTAAGAGTACTTAATATAGTAATTCAACAAGAATCCACTAGACCAGCAGTTCTCAAACTGTGGGTTGGGACCCCAAAGTGGGTCCCAACCACATGTTAATGGGGGTCACCAGGGCTGGCTTAGACTTGCTGGGGCCCAGGACCAAAACTGAAGTCCAAGGGCTTCAGCCCCGGGCGTCAAGACTCAAATTACAGGCCCCTGCCTGGGACTGAAGTCCTTGGGCATCAGCTTTAGCCCCCACCTCCCCAGGTCTTGGGCTGGCTCAGGCTTCGTGTCCCCCCGCCCGGGGTCATGTAGTAATTATTATTGTCCAAACGGGGTTACAGTACAATGAAGTTTGAGAACCCCTACACTAGACTGACTTTTGATAATCAAGTTTTATATTACCACAACTGCTGGCTTCTGGACACACAAAAATACACCATCAGGCTGTTCTGGATACAAGATTTACTTTAAAAATACCAACACCATGCCCACTCACATTCCTCTACAGCAATAGAGGCATCCTGCTTGCTCCTATTAATTGCACTTGCCTCTGTTCCTCCCTTAATCCAATCCAGCATCTCTCTCTCACACACACACACCCCGGCCACTTAATACAAGCTTTGAATGTTAAGTTCTGGGTTATAGTCAAGCATGCAAGTTTATAGCTGTAATACTGACTTGGCCTCCTGACCAAGTACCTACTGGGTATGGAAGTGTCATTCAGTTTAAGGCCATAAGGGGCCACCTAGTCTGACCTCCTGTATGTCACAGGTGACCAACATCAACCCGCAGCTGCACAGTAAACCCAACAATTGAAATTAGACCAAAGCATTAGAGCCCACAGGAGATGTATGCGTCACAGGAAGAGAATAGGTAGAACCAAGGGTGCCAGTGTCCAAGTCCCCTGCATGATGCTCTCCTGCCCTGCCCCCACATAAACAGTCTTGGCCCCCCAGTATAGGGCAAATCCCTGCTGCTTGAGTCAACCCAAGTACACAGGTCAGGTGAACTCCACGAAGGGGCGAGAAAGCAAGTCTCCCCACAGGCTATAGAGGCACTCTAACTTCTGCTCTGTTTCAGCCTCCACCCCATGAGAGAAATGAGACAGAGGAGCCACCTGCCCTCTCGAGCAGCGCAGAATGAACCCCACATCGGTGCCCAGCAGCCTGCCTTCTCATGCAGGAGGACCACACTAGTTCCACTGCACAGGAAGGGATGGAATGCACCTCGAGCTAACTGCTTGGACACCAGATGATAATACTCAGTTTGGAATAAATAAGCAAATAACGTATATAATATATTATTCTAACCAAGAACTTTATTGGCTTTTGTGCTGTTTGGTAGCTTCTAAGCTTAAATAAATAAATGTATATGAAAATCCAAAACTCACAAAAAGGTATATCCAGATACAGTATGGTTACAGACAGGAAAAGTGATTAAAATAAAACTAGAACATGTTGGGATTACATTTTTAATCAGAGTGTTCTGAAAACACCTATGAAGCATATATAGCCAAAAAAAGGGTACCATTTTTGCAGTCAGTATTTTCTCAAAAGACATTTACTGTTCACTATTGCAGAGAAACTTATACAAGAGGTCATGATCTTTATTATGCAATTCCAATCTTAAAACAGCTCCAAAATATCTGCAACTGTACCAGGTACAATTCTTCCTTATCCCCCCTCATTCTGTCCATCCCTGGAGAAGCCATTTATGACAAATTTCACTGTAAAGTTCTATTAAATATCTGTTTTACTACTATAGCATGTACTCACATGGACACTCAGAGCACATTTTAATATTACTGCACATATTTCTACACATATCTATATGTTACTTTATTTATAATGAATAAATAAAATGGTCATTATAATATTGAGAATTTGATAGGTTCAGACTGCACACCCAGTACGTTACACAAGTCACAAGTCTGTAACTAACTGTTACAAAGAGATATTTCTTTTATAAAAGAAATACCAGACTAAATGAAGGTCTTATAGTGGGCACACAGGCTTCTTGTGTAGGCAAAGCACATATTTTTAGCCTCTTAATGCACCTGTGGAGTACAAGTACACAAAAACCCATAGGCTCTCCTGTCCAGCTCAGATATGTCACTTGAGGACCAGCTGTGGTCTAGTGCAATAAGCATGTAACTGGGAGTCACGAAATCCAAGATTCATTGATACCTTAAACAAGTCACAGACCAACATTTTCAAACATTGGTGCCTAACATAGGCACCTGAAAAAACTGGGCCACTTAAAGTGCCTAAACTCTGGTACCTAAGTTTGAAAATATTGCTCTTACTGTCTGCGACTCAGTTATCCCATCTGTAGATTAGGAAGATTGTTACCCAAACTTTGAGAAGCACTTTGAAATCTATGGATGAAATGCAGAGTATAGTTATACTGTGTATATTTCATTGTCAACATGTAACTAGTCCCATGGACAAGAAAGCCTTCATATTCCCAATGGTAACAGCCACATTTATCCACATACTTGCCCTAAACCTCTATGAAAACTACACAAGAAAGATGGTCTCTGCTATCAATGAAACAAAGAAGGGAAGGAACAGAGTACAGTGCTCACTGCATGTGAAAAAAGGTAAAAACAGCCATTTAAAGTTTAACAAATGGAGTTTTCTGTGAAAAAAAAGTTTTTCCCTGAAGCAAAAATTGATTTGATCAACTGCAAGCATTTCTTTACTAACCATTCCAAGATGTTCTCTCTTTAGTGCGGATGACTGGACTAAGTGAAATGTCAAACTCAAATCCTAATGGTCATGCTGTCCAGGAAGTTTTCAGCTGTTGTTTTGCAGTGGAAAAACAAACCAAAAGCAGCAGCATTTTTAAAATAGCTTAAAAACAGCTGAGAATAAAAAAGTATTTAGATAGTAACGTGATAAACAGTCCAGTGCTGGGTTAGAGATTTCATCCCAGTTTTGACAGCTTTAGGCAGGTGAGAGACTGGTGATTTTCACTAGACCAAAAAAAAAAAAAAAAAAAAGCCACACACTTTTAAACAAACTTGCATCTCAAGTGACCGTCAACTTTCGTCCCAGACTTGACTGGGTCACAAGGCCTCCTTCCATAGCTGTGTCTGTCAGCACAGGATTTCAGAGGATTATTCAGGGCACATTCCTTGACAGAAAGTATTTTTCAACCAATATAGCCATTTACAATTACTAAGGATTAGCGCCAATATGCACAAAAAGCACACTTTTTAACACTGTGGCTGTAATTTACAATAGGTTTACTGACATCTTAACCCCCTGACTGTGCTAGAAAACACAGAAATATGCAGTTCATAAAATAGGATTCCTAATGGAAATACTGGATGAACTAATGTTACTGATTGTTGTATTGTACTTTGGTAAACATGGGAGTCACAATGAAAAAAAGAATGGAAACCTAAAGCTTCCTTCTCCTATGAATCAGGGGAGTGAATTATCTACAATAATTTGAACAAAATGAACATACCAAATTTGCATAAGTTGCAGGATGGGTGGGATATGACAATATCCTAGTGTTACATGTACAATCTGTACTATATAGCTAATTACAAACATCCACTTTCCCCCTCCTTACATTCTAGCCGAGTTCTCTTCGAGATACATACACTCCCACATTGTGGAGCATGCAGACAGAAGGACGTCATCATAAGATGCAAGATATCTGGCATAGTATCCGCTTTCCCATTGGCAGATGCTACCAGGCTGTTCTAGTAATACAGCAATAGGCTTGAAAGTGCCATTCTGCTCAGACAATGGTCACTTCTCTCTGTGGATCTGCACCCACGCCCGGTTCAGAGTTAGAGCCATTTCCTATAGCAGGTAAAGTGAGCACACTACTTTTTATCCCTACTAAAAAATACAAATATAACTACAGGAGACTGACCAGATTTCTATTCCATTTCGTGAGAACTAACTAACTACGATTTCTAAGCGAGCCAGAAAGAATCCAGCTTGACTTTCAGATTCCTGGCTGAGTTTGTAGAGCTGGTAATTAGAAGTACATCTTTTAGATTTTAAATTAAGCTAGAGTGATCTGGAGTCACTGAAACAGAAACATGGAACCCCACAGCACCATTAGGAGAATCACTGTTCAGTTTCTATTCACCCTTGAAGGCTGCTGTAAGCATCAACAACTGGAAATCAGCTCAATGCACCCTGGATGATAAAAATCAAGCTGCAAACTTTGCATGTAATGAGCCCTTATTTTGGACTAGTGCCTTTGCTATGAGTGTGTGACACAAAGGGGAACTTTTAGCTAAACAAAAGTTATAAGTGACTGAAAGCACATGGGAGTATGCTCAGCTGACAGCTGGCAAAGATGGTGGCAGACCCTAATAAAGGGTTACGCCTTTTATATCATCAGAGTCTATAGTGTCCCAGCCTGGCCAGCTGCTTAGACAATTTACAGGAGGACTGTCTCACTGACACCCACCCACCCACTCCACAATCCTCCTAGCAATGCAAGCTAGAAGAGCAAGCCTGAAAGCTCCTCACATCTGAAGAAGGCTTGCAGGATGAAGCCCTGCATATCCATCTTGTTTTGTTACTTCTGCCCTCATCCACTGTTTTTTCAGATTCTGTTGCTGTCCTAGTAAGTGTTACACAACACATGACCAGGTATGGGTGGTTGGGTGGGGGGTTTGTTGTTTTTTAAACTGAAGACATTACATACAAAACCAACTTTGTTAATGCAGCATTAAGATCACATTTAAATAAATCATTACAAAATACCAGGGAATGCAATAGAGTCCCTAGGAACTTTTAACTCTCATACATATACACTATTAAATGTAACTTAAATACACAAAGACAATGAAATACGTATAACTTAATGTTTCTATGAAGACCATAACCATTGCATTCCTTGACTTTCCTGTTTTAAGTGTAGCCACAACAGTTTTTGCACCTTTTGTATACATCATATTCTCACAAATATATACAGTAACACCACCAGAACAGCCATACTGGGTCAGACCAATGCTCCATCTAGCCCAGCTTCCTGTCTTCTAACAGTGGCCAATGCCAGGTGCTTCAGAGGGCATGAACAGAACAGGTAACCATCATGTGATCCATCCTGTCGCCGATTCCCAGTTTCCAGCAAACAGAGGCTAGGGACACTTCAGAGCATGGTTTTGCATCCCTGCCCATCCTGGCTAATAACCATTGATGGACCTATCCTCCATGAACTTAGCCATCCTTTTTTGAACCCTGTTATAGCTTGGCCTTCACAACATCCTCAGGCAAGGAGTTCCACAGGCTGATTGTCCACTGTGTGAAGAAATACTTCCTTTTGTTTAATAGGCAGCAGGCTTAAAACAATTTCATTTGGTGACCTCTAGTTCTTGTGTTATGAGAAGTAAACAACACTTCCCTATTTACTTTCTCCACCCCAGCCATGATTTTATAGAACTATATCATATCCTCCCTTAGTCGTCTCTTTTCCAAGCTAACAAGTCCCAGTTTTATTAATCTCTCCTCATAGGGAAGCTGTTCCATACTCCTAAAATTTCTGTTGACCTTTTCCAATTCCAATATATCCTTTTTGAGATGGGGCGACCACATCTGCATACAGTATTCAAGATGTGGGCATACCATGGATTTAGAAAGAGGCAATATATTTTCTGTTTTATTATCTCTCTCTTTCCTAATGATTCCCAATACTGTTAGCTTTGACTGCCACTGCACATTGAATGAATGTTTTCAGAGAACTATCGCCAATGACTCCAAGATCTCTTTCTTGGGTGGTAACAGCTAATTTAGACCCAATCATTTTATATGTATAGTTGGGATTATGTTTTCTAACGTGCATTACTTGGCAGATGAAATTCAGTGTTGATAAATGCAATTTTCTTGCCCAGTCACCCAGTTTTGTGAGATCCTTTTGTAGGTCTTCTCAAGATAGTTAAGTCCAAAGCAGACTGTGTAGTTTTGTATCCTCTGCAAATTTTTCCACCTCACTGTTTACCCCTTTTTCCAGATCATTTATGAATATGTTCAACAGTACTGGTCCCAGTACAGACCCCTGGGAGACACCACTATTTACCACTCTCCATTCTGAAAACCTACCCTTTGTTTCCTATCTTTTAACCAGTTACTGATCCACGAGAGGACCTTCCCTCTTATCCCATGACAGCTTACTTAGCTTAAGAGCCTTTGGTGAGGGACCTTGTCAAAGGCATTCTGAAAATCTAAGTACACTGCTTGTTGACCCCCTCAAAGAATTCTAGTAGATTAGTGAGGCATGATTTCCCTTTACAAAAACCATGTTGACTCTTCCCCAATAAATCATGTTCATCTAGGTGTCTGATAATTCTGTTCTTTACTATAGTTTCAACCAATTTGCTTTGTACTGAAGTTAGACTTACCAGCCTACAATTGCTGGGATCGCCTCTGGAGCCTTTTAAAACAATTGGCATCACATTAGCTCCCCCAGTCATCTGGTACAGAAGTGGATTTAAATGATAGGTTACGTATCAAAGTTAGTAGTTCTGCAATTTCATATTTGAGTTCCTTCAGATCTCTTGGGTGAATACCATCTGGTCCACGTGACTTATTACTGTTTTAATTAATCAATTTGTTTCAAACCTTCCTCTAATGACACCTTAATCTGGGACAGTTCCTCAGATTTGTCATCTAAAAAGAATGGCTCAGGTTAGGGAATCTCCCTCAGATCCTCAGCTGTGAAGCCCGACACAAAGAATTCATTTAGTTTCTCCACTATGGCCTCATCTTCCTTGAGTGCTCCTTTAGCATCTCGAGTGTTAAATTGTTTGTTTTGCAGGCTTCCTGCTTCTGATGTACTTAATTTTTTTGCTGTTAGAATTTGAAGAACAGCTAGCTAAAGACTCAAAGTTTCTTGACCTTCCTAATTATATTTTTACACTTCATTTGCCTGAATCTATGCTCCTTTCTATTTTCCTCAATAGGATTTAAACTTCTACTTTCAAAAGTTTTTTGCCTTTTTGTCTCACTGCTTCTTTACTTTGTTGTTTAGCCATGGTGGCACTTTTTTCATTCTTTTACTACGTTTTTTAATTTGGGGGTATACATTTAAGTTGAGCCTCTATGATGATGTCTTTAAAAAGTTTCCATTAAACTTGCAGGAATTTCACTTTTGGCACTGTAACTTTTAATTTCTGTTTAACTAGCTTCCTCATTTTTGTGTAGTTCCCCTTTCTCAAATTAAATTCTACCATGGTGGGCTGCTTTGGTGTCCTTGCCCTCTCCCTCCCCACTGGGATGTTAAATTTTATTATGTTATGGTCACTATTACCAAGCGGTTCAGCTATATTCACCTCTTGGTCCAGATCCTGTGCTCCATTTAGAGCTAAATCATAAATTGCCTCCCCTCTTGTGGGTTCTAGAACTAGCTGCTCCAAGAAGCAGTCATTTAAGGTGTCAAGAAACGTTATCTTTGCATCTTGTCCTGAGGTGACATGTACCCAGTCAATATGGGGATAGTTGAAATTCTCCATTGTTACTGAGTTTATTTTTATTGCCTCTCTAATCTCCCTGAGCATTTCACTGTCACTATCAGCATCCTGGTCAGGTGGTCAGCAAGACTTTTACTTCATTTGACTCTACACCATAGTGCCATTCCCCCTCCAGTACAACTTAGTCTGTACTTTCGATATATTTTATACCCTGGTATTACTGTGTCCCATTGATTATCCTTATTCCACCAAGTTTCTGTGATGCTGGTTATGTCAATATCCTCATTTAAACACACGACACGGCACTTCATCTTCACATTTAGACTTCTAGTATTCGTATTTAAGCACTTAAAAAAATTGTCTGCTCACCATTATGTGATGTAATTGTATGGGACTCATTAAACATTACCATTTGTCATCCCTAATATAGCTGGTTCTTTATCCAACAGTTACATAAAATGGTATCCCTTGTTAACACATTCCTTATGTAAAATAGTACTCAATGTTTTGTAATGCTAATTATCTTATTTTTTCACACCTATTTAAATATTTGCTATCAACTGCTGCTTTTAGAAGTTTGATGGAAATAGTATCTCTTCTGCTGTTATCTGTAATGAGATACAGTGGCTGACGCTGGATTCAGTGGACCAAATCCAATGATCAAAAAGTTGCTGACCACGGATTAATGTTTTCCAGGACCTTTAGTCAATAAAGTGTAGGCTAACTTCAATTAAAAAGACTAGGCAGCAAAACAAGACACAAAAAAGAAAATATGTAAGTTAGGGATTTGTGCTCAGCTTTGTTTAAACTCAATATACCATAAATACCCATACCAATGACAATGCTGGGCAGTACTCAGCAAAAAAAAAAAAAAATTATAGGTACAGCACTTTTCTATACTCTATTTCCAGTAAGACCGTGTCACTGAGTTGACCTGTGTACCATTCTGCATGTTTTGATTGCATCATTCGTGTGAAGCGTTAGATATTAGTGTTAGAATCTCAGTCATTGGAGATTTTTAAGAGCAGGTTAGAGAAACACCTGTCAGGGATGGTCTAAATACTACTTAGTCCTGCCTTCAGTGCAGGGGACTGGACTAGAAGTCCCTTCCAGTCCTATGATTCCATTTACCTGTAGCATTTTGTATTACTGGATACTATGCCATAATGTTTGGTCTCAGATATATGGTGTATTATATGTATGAAGGATTCTCATTTGCAATGAAACAAGTATAAACTGAAACATTTTCAGATTTGCATTGATCTTAGATACATACCTTTTTGAGACATGTAGCATTATGCTGTATCCACTACCGAGTTTGCACACCATGAGCAGTAACGGACTTCAAAGTATTCATGGAAAAGTCTCCCATTTATTTTAAGTTAGATGTTGGTTTCTTGTACGCCGATCAGATCAGAAAAATCAGTGTTATGAACTATATACTTTGTTTATAATTCATATACCATACAGAACACCCACTATGAAAATAATGCAGTTTAGTTAGAGAGAGTTATAAATCACACAAGTAGCTAGAAACAAAGTACCACAATCACTTTTTTTTTTTTTTAAACTACAATGTGTTTAAAATAACATGAAAAAATATTAGTGAACCCATTTTGGAGCATATATATTGACCTGAAGAATTACAAGTATGAGTCATAATTAGTTGGTTCTATATTAAAATGTCAGACTACCAAATCTGAGCAGTGTGGGTTAACACAGAACCTTTAAAGCCTTCAAATGATCCTTGAACTTGATAATGTACATAATATGATGATATTAAGTATCCTGCTATTTCCTGTCTCAAACACCGTCTGTCCCGGTAGAGACTATGGATATAGCATACTAGAGAGTAAACACAACACAGACACCAGCATAACCCAAGCAGCTGTCTGACACAAGTTAATTTAGCAACCTGTTTACAGCTGGAGAGAAAACCTATCCTAGCACAGATGCCAACTTGGCAAAGGCTTAAATGAAATCCTGTCGGGTCAAACTGAGTTCTGATAGGTGGTAAAAAAAAAAAAAAAAATACTCACTAGTCCACCCCCGCATGCATGTGCCATTATGAGCCTACTTGTAGCATGCAGCAGCAGGAGCCGCCCACAGTTTTGGTTACTCAAACTACAACAATCCTGCCTATTAGACATGTGTCTGTCTTTAGTTTGAACAACCGGACTCATTTTTATCCCCACCAAGGACAACCAAAATGGGGAAACTCTTTCCTGGATTCATCACTGTGTAGTCACCACAGTCCCCTGGAAAAAGAAAGGAAGTGCTGATTTATAGTCAGAAAACTGTTCTCCCTCTACACTGGACACCAAAAACTCCCTTGTGAAACTCATTTAAAAATCCCAGTGTGTGGGTCATGAAATATTTTCTGGCTGTATTCAATTTCACTCTCTCACTCACTTAGAAATGTTAGCATTCCAGGCTTGCATTAACTCTCTACCATCCACACACAAAATCATCTTCTCATATCCACAGCAAAGATACCAACTCCAATATTCTGCTCTCCCTGCCAGCACAGGGCTTCTCCCATGGATGATAATGGGAATTTCATACATGTAAAAAACAAACAAGATATAGGAATCAAGGTCCACTGTGTAGAATGAAGAAGTGAATTTTTCCTCTCAAGTCATTTCCTCACCTTTACCTCTAAAAAGATACTCATATCCAGACAGGTGAAATCTCCATAAGCATTAAAGAATTTTGCAGCACACAGATACTATGAATTTGTTGGATTAAAAAGTGAATTTAGTGCTGGTAAAAGCTGCTGGTCTGACAACCCTGGTATATGAAGTTTATGAATATTCAGAGAACAGGTACAGTGGCAAGGCAAATTTACTGTATTTAGTTCTTAGCTTCTTTTCACTATTACTGTTACTGCTCTGAGCTCTGATCAAATCATATAGTTCTGAAAACACCTATGAAACCCCTCCCACTGTTTTCAATGAGCTTTGAAGCAGGCTCATACTGACCAAACTCAGTGTCATATCTTGGCTAGGATTCCAGACTAAGGCTCTTATCCTACAAGCACTAATACATGTTTAATTTTAGTCCTGCAAGAAGTTCCATTGAAATCAATAAGACTAATCACATGAGTAAAGTTAAGCATATGTGGAACTTTCTGCAGGTCAGGTTCTAAGTCTTAGAAGTAATTTATCTAAACAGCATTGCCTTATTTTTATTTAAAAGGGCACTCTTACTTAAAAAGCATGCCGTAAACCTATATTACTCGGATCACACTAAATTACTTGAACTATATTTTAAAAAAATTCTGCTTATGTATTACTTTTCATGCTTACTTTTTGCATCCCTCAGCTTGGATGATTAAAATCAGATAGATTACTATCAATTTCATACTCTTAATGCCTTAGTGGAGGAAATCTGTTTAAAAATAACTGTTCCCATTAGAGTTTTAGAAACATTTCTGTTCACAGATTTTGGAAAAAAGTTTGTGTATTGTTTTTTTGCCCAAATTTGAATTTCTGGTCACATTTGCCAGTTCTTTAACATCTTTTTTTAAATGCATAATTTCATTTTGAAAGGCATGAGTGTTCAGTATTCCACCTTTTCACCAAAAAAAATTAGAAAGCAAACTGTAAAAGAACTAAGCGGTGATTAAATCAGAATGATCTAAAACAAGGAAAAAAATGTGCATATACATTGATTAATAGAACACTACAGCTTTAAGAGCTCTAGGCTATTTTAGATGCGGTGTGCAGGCAGTAATAGGATACTCTACAGAACAATCATGACTTCACACTTACGTAAAACTCAGTTGTATTGAGAATATGACGACCATCCGGACTCCAGCACGAAGCCACCAATCCTGCTGACCCCTCATCAATCTTGCAGTGCCAGTCTGGCTGCTCCAAGGACCAGACCTAGGTCAGAGAGACTAGTCAGTGCAGCAAACTGACTAGCACACCAAAACCTCCCTCTCATCACAGAGCCACGCTACAGCTAAGAAAGAAAATTCCATCAACACATACCAAGGGGTCAGGAAACCTTTGAAAGCCTTTGGCCATGAAGGACTGGTGCTGGATCCCATTACAAAAGTAAGCTGCACATCTCTGTGCATTAACACAAGTCATAAAGCATATTTTCTTCTGTCATGTTTTCTGAATACCATCCTTTTTAAAGCTTTTGCTCCCTTTAATAAGAGTCTGCATGTATTTATTTTCTTCTGAAATAACAGATATATGAGATACTTGGTAGCAGCTTTTGTTTTTACACATTTGCTCCAAGTGTTTTTATTCTGATGTTATTTATCTTCAGACTAACAAATAACCTTTTAATCAAGGTTTTGACAAACAGTAGCAACCTCGACTTTCTTCAAACCATGTGTTATTAATCAGAGTATCAGTTACTTTGGCAAAAACACTCAATTAGTGCTTGACATTAGAAGTTCTCAATTTAGTAGTTAGTAAATTTTAGACAGAAACAATATGCCATGCTGTATCTGTACTTACCTGAACAATCCCTCGTTTATACATGGCACACAAAATAAAGAGAGAGTCTGACGACCACTCTATGTACTGGATCTGATCCAGGCAAGTATACAGCTGAAGGATCTGGAGGTTGTTCACATCTCGAACTATCAAACGGTACTGCACACACGAAGCCTGAATGCAAACAAAAATAAACTGCTTAACTGACGCACCCATATCAGAGTTATTAACTGAGACTTAAGAGTGCCAGGACTTGAGCTGCATCATTCACTCTCTACCACACTGATCTAGAGTTTAGATGTTTTGGATGCACCAGGATTTATACTTTTGGATTTGTAGGTTTGTTATGAGCTACACAACCAATTGCAAAAGAAGGTGAATAGAGATTAATCCAAAGCAAACATTAGATGATTTTAATGTATTTGTTAAGAGTTTACAAAACTCACCTATGTGTTTAAGGCTGAAGGATAGAAATGTTTGGTTTCAGGCCAAACTTTTTATTTTAAAAAGGTACTAAATTTGTTTTACATTTAAAGTACAAAAACGTTTTCAAACATTTCTATCACAAAAACTGTTTTCTAAGATGATACAATCAACTTGAATCTAGTCAATTTCAAAAATGAATTAAAGTAGCTTCAGATATTGCACATGTCCCTGACTTTCCCCCAGTAAATTTGTGACTTCAGAGTCAATTTTCTTATTTTAAAATGTTTATTTTCTCCCTCTCCCCCCCCCCATTTTGCTGTGCCCTTAAAACTCAGTAAACTGACTATACAGAAAGCATCATCAAATGCATAAAGTAAACAAAAAAAAGGGATGGGTTATTATAATGACACTAGTCATAAAAGTTAAGCAGCTGCTTAAGTATTTTCAGGACTAGGGCCTATATAAGTAAGGAAAAATATCTGTTTGCTCCATTACTACTATTTATACTAGTCAATTGCACCTACTTCTTAAAACTATTTTTCTTCCATTTCATGTTTTCCTTTTAATGAAAAATTGGCTACAGCCTTATTCTGGAGTAAGTGAATAACATGCAAGTGAAGTAACACACATGTAAGCAATTGCACAACTGAACTCATAGCAGGATCAGAGCCTCAAGATTTTAAAAAGTGTCTTCAAACAATACAGACAATGGGTCTAAACTTTGCAATTTTTTGTTTTGACTCATAACTAAACCAGTGCATTAGAAATATTTGTAATTTTTAATTTAAATAAAACACTGAGGGGCACATCTTGGTCCCAATGATGTCACTGGGAACAAGCCTGATCCTGAACATTCAATTTTTGGGCTGAGATCTTGTCTGACAGTCAGTCAGGTTCAAAGTGAAGTTTTATGCGATGAAGAAACTAATGAACAGTAACTGCAAGTAATGAAGAAACTGATCACCAGTAGGTGTCACTATAATACTTGGTTTCAGAGTAACAGCCGTGTTAGTCTGTATTCGCAAAAAGAAAAGGAGGACTTGTGGCACCTTAGAGACTAACCAATTTGAGGTTAGTCATACAGCATCTGAGGAAGTGAGCTGTAGCTCACGAAAGCTTATGCTCTAATAAATTGGTTAGTCTCTAAGGTGCCACAAGTCCTCCTTTTCTTTTTACTATAATACTTAATACTGTACGACATTATCTTTACGGTCAGAGCAAAATAGAAGTTAAAACTTAGAGAAGGTTATATATTGTAACTAGACTGTTCACTAAATTGTTTTGCTAAAACTAATTTTTTTAAAAAAAGTTAGTCATGCTTTTTTATCACCTGCAGTATAGAAACCAGCTCACAAAGTACAGGGATTTGATTGCAAAAGACTAAGTGATCTGCTATTTGTCTCTCCCTCAGGTTCACTATTATGGTAGCACCCAGAGGCCCCAACTGACATTGGGATCCTATTATGCTAGGCACTGTAGAGCAGTCCCTACATACCACAGAGCTTACAATCTATCTAGACAAGGCGGAAAGGGAAGGAGCGGAAATCTCCACAGGCAGAGAGGTGAAGTGACTTGCCCATTGTCACCCAGCAAATTAGTGGCAGAGCTGGGAACAGACCGCAGGTCTCCTGACTCAGTGCGGTGCCATAGCTGCAGGATCAGGTTACCTTTCCACGCAGCTTTCGAAAAAAAGCTCAGTAAAATGGTGGCTTTTAAGATTCATTTGAACAATACATTTATGGATTCCTACTGCTAAACTTACAGCTAATTCTTACACAAAGCAAAACAAGGGGGTGTGTCGTCCGTTCCCCCCAATAATTACTGCCTCTCAAGACAAAAGTCAGTCGCTTCAAAAAGCACGAAGGCCAATACAGACGTTTCTATATATTTTTTTATAACGGCTGCTATTACTCACAATGAAAAAATATTGTAAGGTACGTGAAGGATCGTTTTTCATTAACTAAAATCCACACAGTATTAATGGCTGTAAGCATACTCTCCCTTAAACCAACAACAACGGAGGGGGTTGTTTGTATGTAATGAAATATCTAGGGTTGAGGAACATTAAAACAGTTCAATCTTAGTGACTAATTTTCTATACAATACTTTGATTGTACATTAAAAGGTTATTAACAGCAGCAGCAAAGTTAGGTGCATGTCTGTTGTTGTTTGGTTATATACACTGGGTATAGGAACGGATGATAAATGCAAATTTTACTCAAGATTTAAATAGTTTTATTAGGAAACTAAAAAAAGTTGGTAAAGCCCCTTAATAAGTAAGTGGTTAACAGAAATATACAATATCCCAGGAAGATTAAATTTAGTTTTTGCTAGTAAAATCTTAAATTTTGTGATCAATATTAACATTGCTTTTGAATGCATTTAATGAGTCTCAACAGTTCTACTAATGATGCATTATTTCCACATGTAATTTTCACACAAAAGTGTTTATATCAAATGTATCACTAGTTAGGAACATCACTACAAGATCACTACCTTCAGAATAAAAAAGTGTGTTCATCAAAATAAAATGTTACATTTTAAAAGACATTTACTATTTGATAGAACAATTACATTTTACATTGCAAGACCCCTGTTGACTGTTTTCTGCCCTGATGACAGATTCCCTAGACATCAGTCACTCTCAGATTCACTTGTACTTTGTTTCGAATTCCTTTTTTTAAAAAAAAAAAAAAAAACAAAGCTGAGTCTCCTATTCGCAGTGAATACCTTTCGGCTAGAGGTTCACTAACCCACATGCATCTACAAATCGTTTCTCACTTTAGTTACACATTGCCCGTCAGTTCAGCCGGTTCTACAGGAGGATCTCATGCAGTGGCTCTCAAGCTTTTGCCCGGGTGACCTCTTGCACACAGCAAGTCGGGGAGCGCGGCCCCCTCGTGAACTAAAACCACTTTCTGTCCATCTAACACCATCATGAATGCTGGAGGCAAAGGGGGCTTGGGGTGGAGGCTGGCAGCTCGCGACCCCCCCGCCCCCATGTAGCAGCCCCGCGACCCCCGGTTTGAGAGGAGGCCCATACCTACGGGCAGAGGCTCCTTGGTGGCTGGGGACAGGCCGGGGGCCGGTTTCCTGACCAGGCAGCCACCGCACACAAGGCAGGAGCCGGGGGGGCGCGGCCCGAAACCCACCCCCCGGAGGTGGGAGAACGAGAAGCGCCGGGGGCCAGCCCGACCCCGGGGTGTGTGTCAGGGGGAGCCGGGCCCGGCACACGCCAGCCGAGCCCCTGCAGAGCCCGGGCTGCGGGTCTCCGGCCAGCCGCGGCGCCGGGCCACTCACCAGGTACTTCCCGTCGGGCGAGAACTTGCACAGCAGGCTGGAGAGCTTGAACACCTCCGAGAAATTCATGGCGGGCCCCGGAGAGCAGCCGCGGGGAGCTCCCGGCCCGGTGCGCGGGCCCCGCGGCCCCAGTGCCCGGGGCAGCGGCCGGCGTCACCCAGGCCCCGAGGGAGCCGGGCCGAGGGGGGAGCTCGGGGCAGCCAGGCCCCAGCGCGGCCTGCCCCGTTCCCCTGACAACGCGGCCTCGCACAGAGCCGCGGCCGGGGCCCGAGCCAGGCCGCGACTCCCGGGGCCGGGGGGGGGGGGGGTGAACCCGCAGCCCGATTCAAACCCGCCCGCTCCCCGCCGCCTCCAACCGCCTTCCCGGACCGGAAGCGGGCAGGAGGGTACCGGCAACCCGGGCGGCTTATCGGGGCCAGGCCCGCCCCGGGGCAGCCTGGGAGTTGTAGTCCGGGGTGGGGGGAGCAGGTACGGCTCCGGGGTGCGACAGACAGACAGACAGACAGGTGCATCTGTGGGACAGACAGACAGGGGCGTGCGTGGGGCAGACGGAAAGACAGACCCAGGGGTACCAGACAGACAGTGGGGGCGAGGCATTGTGTAGACCAGACAGACAGACGGGGTATGTGTGGGACAGACAGACAGCAGACAGACGGGGCGTGTGTGGGACAGAGAGACAGACAGACGGGGCATGTGTGGGACAGACAGACGGGGTATCTATGGGACAGACAGACAGACGGGGTATGTGTGGGACAGAGAGACAAAGGGGGTGTGTGGCACAGACAGACAGACAGACGGGGTATCTGTGGGACAGACAGAGGGGGTGTGTGTCGGACAGAAAGACAGAGGGCCTATGTGGGGGACAGACAGACAGACGGGGTATGTGTGGGGGGCAGACAGACAGACGGGGTATCTATGGGACAGACAGAGGGGGCATGTGTGGAACGGAGAGAGAAAGGGGGTGTGTGGGGGACAGACAGACAGACGGGGTATGTGGGGGGGGGCGGGCAGACAGACAGACGGGGCGTGTGTGGGACAGACAGACAGACAGACGGGGCCTGTGTGGGACAGACAGAGGGGGTATGTGTGGGACAGAGAGACAAAGGGTGTGGGGGGGGGGACAGACAGACAGACGGGGTATGTGAGGGGGGCAGACAGACAGACAGACGGGGCATGTGTGGGACACACAGACGGGGCGTGTGTGGGACAGCCAGACAGACAATCGAGGACAGGCCGGGGCTGGAGGCAGCCAGATTGCTGCGGGCTGTGTTTCGGGACGCCCAGGGACTGTCAGTGCCCCTGTCTGTACGAGGCCGCACCGGAACGATTATCTTGCTCCTGGCGCTGGCGAGGGGCCAGGGGATTCGGTGTGTCGGGGGCGGAGGGGAGGTCCCGTACTGCCACGGGGAGCTGGGGAGCTCTGCAGAGCCAGGTGTCTCCTGGGCACCCTCCCCGCATCACCGGGACGCCGCTGGTGCAGAATAACGCCGGGAAAATGCCTCGCAGACCGATGAAGCGAGCTGTAGCTCAGGAAAGCTTATGCTCAAATACATTGGTTAGTTTCTAAAGTGCCACAAGTCCTCCTTTTCTTTTAGCGTTAATCTAGACACGCAGCTGTTAATCCATTGACAGGGGCCTCCTGCAGTCTCAGAGCAGGCTCGGTTACTTTTCTCCTGTACATGCGGGATAACGTCTGTCTGCTGCCAGCCCAGCTGTCTGTACCTTCGCAGGTTGAAACCAACTCCTCCCTGTGAATTTACGCCTGGGAATCCTTTGGCATTAGTTATTTACACATGTGCTTACAAAATACATACAAGCAAGGCACAGAAATCTCACATTTTGGTTCTGGTCCTAAAGCTTTTAATTTGTTTCCATTAATTTTCGGTTAATTTTGCCAATGTTACCCTTCAATTTTCCCTCCCTCCGGCAATACAATAATCCCGAATCCTTGTCTCTTCGTGCCTTCCTGAAATATTTTAAATATCATATTTTAAATAATTTTCTTCTCACCCTTTTTATCTGAAAGAAATAAATTATGAAATAGTTAATGTTACAGTTCAGCCCTGATGTTTTTTTCTTGGCACCTCACTGCTTTGTTTTGTTTACAATCCGATTGGAAGCATCCACTAATAAATACATTGTTATATACAGTCACATCCGTTTTTCAACGAATGCATCACTAAACCTTTCCGAATTTTTTTTTAACCAAAATCTCTTTACAATTACTAAATAAGGTACTGGGACCAAACAATAAGTGCGGTCACAGTTTAAAAGAATGCAATGATTTTCTGCTTATGAATTTACAAAATAAAAATAATAATGTTTCTTATGACAACATGTTATTTAAAAATACTTTCGGTGATGGGGAATCATTCAGTGAAATTTAATTAACAATTGTTAATTGTTTTTGTATTTACTTTATACCACTACCATCTGACCAAACCCTGCCGCAGGTGTTTAAATCGCACGTAAAAGGGATAGGACAACGTATTTCTGCTGGCTTTATGCTATAAAAAGCCCTGTCAGTAAAACTTGTATACGCAAGTGGACCTTTCAAGGACTCCATCCAGGGGAGTTTTGCCGAAATAAAGACTGCAGGCTAGGCTCCTTATTAATTATTATTGTTGTTCATGATTATTGTCAAGGACCCGACTGTGCCACAATGATGGCTCTACAGAACCATCTCTGGCATTAAAATAAGGAATAGCATCGCCTACCTTTGCAGTAAGAATATTTTGAATCTGCAAATTGAATCTGCAGTTTAACCAATGTCGGATTAAAAGCAAACGGATTCCTCTCCTAGCAGATGGATGGGGCCATTGTTTCAGAGACAAAATACGTGTTAATAATTCTCTCCTGCTTTTAATTTGCTATTTGTTTTAATTTCTGTAGCAATGAGTTTTATTCTCTCCGTTTCTCCAGTTCTATTTATTTGCAGTGTCTGCCCTGTACGCTCCTGGGTGGCGTTAATTTGATACCAGACTTGTGTGCCAGAACCTGACATATTTTCTCCATTTGATTTCCTGGAAATAGGTTTATAAAATAAAACATTAATTAAAAAACGACTTAACGGTCACATACACATACCAGGAGAAAATATGAATGCGTATCTTGCAGGAAAACCGTGATGCTTCCTTGGAATGATCATTTATTTCCATGTTATTGCATTTCGGAAGGTGTAAATCCTAGTACGCGCCTGTTGTTTGGTCGGCGTGTGACTGATTTGCAGTATTTCTAATTGCTTGAATTATATATTCTCAATTGTTTGTGAACCTCAATTCCAGTGTTGCGTTTAAAAATCCCAGGGAGATGTTTAAAATAAAATCCTTCCTGGGAAAGGATCAGAAATATCTGAAAGCTCTCTTTAAAGATCATCCTCAAATTCCCTCTCTCGTCTTGTCCTTTTAAAAGTATATGAGTTGGGGTCGGAGGTGGAGGGTGGGGGGCGGGGGGTTGCGTCTGGATCCTCTTTAAAGGGACATTTTAGTGTCGGAGAGCTGGGGGTCAGAGTGGCGGTGAATATGTAAATCGTAGCCTTGAGGAAAAGTGACGAGCTCAGGGATGCGCAGACTGGCAGACAATGGTGCGGCTTCAGTTTCAGGGGACACGGGGAAGGGGCGATAGACTTGTGTGTGTGGATAGGCAGAGAGGGGCCCCGGCTGGACCCGGCTGGGAACCACCTCGCCGGGCCGCTGCCTTCCTTCCCTTGGCCTTGCCCAGGAGCTGCCCCAGCCCCTGTCTTGGCCCAGCTCATCCCTTCCCTCCTCCTCCCCCCTGCCCCCGGCCCTTCCCGCCTGCTCAGCGCGGAAAGGCGGCTACGCTGCAAAGCCAGCTGCCTCCCGTGCCCCGGCTGCCGCGCGGGCAGGGAGGGGTTAAGGAGCCCCGGGCCCGGGCCCCGGGGAGCCCGCAGGGTGGCTGGGCTCTGGCGGCGGCGGAGGAGGCGGTGACTCGAACCCCAGCCCGGGGAGAGGGCGGCGAGGGGTCCCGTGCAGCCTGGCTCCTGCCCTGCCAGTGGCACCGATGCCATCCGAGCGCACGGACCGCCGCCGCCGCAGCAGCCAGGTAGGGCGGCCCCCTGCACGTGGGCCCGGCTGCGGGGCCGAGCCAGGGCAGCCCGAGCGCCCTGCCAGGCCGGGGAGGGATGGCGGGGCGCTGCCCGAGGCGCCAGGGGCGGTCAGAGCTCCCCGCGGCAGCGCCCGGCGTGCCCGGCCCTCGGGCTGAGCGGGGCTTCGCAGCGCCCGGCGCTCAGCGGAGGGAAAGTCAGGGCTCTGCTCTCCCCCTTCGCGTCCCGTCCTCCCCGAGGTCCCTCCAGCACCCTCCCCTCAGAGCCAGTCCCTCTGCATTGCCGGGCGGCGCCAGAGCCCCCCAGCCCGGGATCCTGGGACCAGGGGAAACACTCCCGGGAGGGGGAATTCGGGGGCAAACACCCAGGATACGAGTGAAAAGCTCTTTTCCCTGCTGGGTTAACCAACTCTCCCTCCACTCCCCCCGGGCATTGCCTGGTTGGTTCTTCAAACTTCATCCTCAGTACAGCAATACTCAGGCCGATCTCCGCCCCAGCTTTTCATTTCGCCTGTCGTTTGCCGGGCCAGCTCAGAGAGGGTTGCTCAAGAAAAATGGAACATTAATCACAGAAAGTGTCCGGGTCTGCATCTATTTATACACAAAGGTTTCCAAACCAATGAGTAAGACAAATGCAGACAATCCAGACATATGTAGAGTGATTCCTTGTTCTCCCCAAAAGAAAAGGAGGACTTGTGGCACCTTAGAGACGAACAAATTTATTTGAGCATAAGCTACAGCGTAGCTCACGAAAGCTTATGCTCAAATAAATGGGTTAGTCTCTAAGGTGCCACAAGTCCTCCTTTTCTTTTTGCGAATTCAGACTAACAGGGCTGCTACTCTGAACTTGTTCTCCCAGGCATTGAGAGCTGATGTCTGACATGTAGGAGCCTCTGGTCACTGATCTGAGCGTTGTTTGTTTCAGTCAAACTGTCTCTCAAACTGGAAAGGGTGAAATAAGAGATTGAACAGTCGGATGTTTGCACCAACTTCCCCAGGACTGTTGTTTGCAAGATGATGTTTTGGAAATTGTTGACTATGAAATCAGTAACTCTGAGGTTGATTCGCCCTCAGGCTGGAATAACTTCATTGAAGTCAGTGGAGCTATATGGCTGTGTAAAACTGGTGAAAGCAAGAGGAGAAGCAGGCCCTGTTTCTAGGTGTATATGCTGTGTGAGAACCCTGTCTGAGAGTGGCCTGGGATCCCTGGTTCTTTTGGCCTGGGGTCATTGTGAAGATATCAGGCTCATTGTAGGGGTACAGGGAGCAGTGGGGAGGGTGGAAGCATCCATCCCTCATGGCTTCCCCCAACAGCTGGTCTCAAAATGGCAGTCTCCAAGATCAGAGCCAAGGTGATGCTGGTGTCTTGAATCTGTTGTGGGATGAGGATTTACACATCAGAATCTCCTGGGGTGTAAACCTATAATTATGTTGCAAGCTTTCAAAGTGGCTGATTTCTAGCAGACACATTTTATATAAAGGATCTGTTTGAAGGGGGTGGGTGGGAAAGAACCTTTTGTGAAATAAGGAAAATAATGCTCCTTGCCCAAAAAGATGTTCTGGACAAAGCAGGACAGACTTGTAACACTACTAGCCCAAATTCTGCTCTCATTCACTCGGGTGTAAATTTGGAGTATCCTTATCTACCTAGGTATTTTGATGGCCATAATCACCACAGTATCTGAGCATAGTACTTCACCCTACTGAAGTCAAATAAAATAAATCCAATAGACTGAAGAAAATCAAATTAAGCAGAATTTACACCAGTATAAAAGACAGCAAAATTTGGCCTGGCCAACTGACTACCATGGAGTTTCTTCTGATTTATACTGGTGTAACTCCAGGCAGAATTTAACCCACTGACTTAACTGGAGTTAGACGAGGTTTACCCCACTGTAACTGAGAGAAGAATGTAGTCCACAGTGTGTGTTCCAGATCCAATCACTTTAATCCTGAGAGAGCAGGTTAGTGACCCTGCAGGAGTGAACTGTATTCTGTTACTATGGTTGTTACCATGGATGCCAGTATAACCAACTAGGAAGATTACACAGGTGAGGAAGCCAAGCTACAAAATTTAACAGAACTTTTAAAACAAAGGTAGAGAAGGGTTCTCTGGAGAATTAGCAGAACATGAGAGCTGACAAAGTTTAGGCTAGTGCTGCCTAGGTTTTAATTTTATTTTGCAATGGAGAGATCCACCAGCGGTTACATCACTTAGAAACACTGCCATACCTTTTCCTAACTCTGAGATGTTACTTGATTTTATTTGAGTATCCTTGGTCAGTCAAAGGTGGGAACTTCTGCTTCTCCTCTTCACGGGATAGGTGTATGTCTTTTCCTTCTCACAAATAATGTTTATATTTTGGCTCGGCAGAATTTTATTTTTAATATAATTTTGATGGGTAATATGTTTATTTTTAAGCTTTTTACATTTTTTATTTATTTAAATTTTCACAGCAGTGGAAAATTAAGGGTGTAAGCATTTTTTCAATGTTTATTGATTTAAATTTTCATAGTTGCAGGAGATTCTGGAGCGGGGTTCACATAATAAGGGATTAAACAATTATCTAATTACAGTAGACACTGTGATTCAAAAAGTTAAATATTGATAAGCATTAAAACACAAATTGTCAACTTCACATGTCAAAATATAAAATAAATATCCTTAAATCAAACTCTAATAAGTTCTCAAGCAGAATTTTTCTTATTTTGCCTAGCTGTAAAATTTGATTATTATACATGGAAATATTTTGGTTTGTGTGTATGGTGAAATAAACATTTACTGACATTCACAGATAAAAATCTAATCCTAACAAACCTATTTATATTTTGGGGGTTTTTTACAAAAAAAAAATGAACTGAAATGGCATTATTCCAATTCAACAATTTGTTTGCAGAAATTATTTCAAATAGAGAGTTTGGGGGGGACAGGGAAGCATTTTAAGATGTATTTGATAGGAGTGTTTAGTTCTTTGTTTTTACTTTGTTGTTTTCTTAAAAGATCACAGAGCAGAACAGTAAATTCAGGGTTTCAGTAAGAGCTCTAGAGGAGACAGATTATCCATCTTCATAGATTTTCTCTCCCTGGAAGGATTGAATATACAATGTCCTCATTTCTCATTCAAATGAGGGAGGAAAAGAAGGGTATCTTACAGGCAGTCTAATGTTGCTAATCCATTCTACCGCAGACTTAGTCCCCAAAGCAGCTGGTGAATGGGATTGGTTCTAAACCAAGAACAAGGACAAACCAGAAGGAAAGACTAGGTGTAAACTCTACAAAGCCAATGGGGCAGGACTAATATAATATTCACTTGGCCTTATATTCCATAGCTGACACATAAACTTTTCCATCCAAGCAGAGGCTAATATTGTATAATACTTTCCTAATCCCTAGTGGTCAGAGCAGGATTTCTGGCTTCTGTTATCGATCTTGATCTTGATATGCTGATATTGGGCCAGTCACCAGACTTACCTGTGTGTTAATTTACCCATATGTAGAATGGGTATAATGAGTGCTTGAGAGTCTTAATTAATGTTTGTCAAATGCTTTGAGATCCTTAGGTGAAAGATGCTATAGAAAGGCAAATTGTTAATAACTGATGTCCCTAGGGAAAATATCTTTCTTAAATGAATATTCTGCCCCTAGGTTAGATGGAGCCAGAATAATAACCACTCCAATGTCATTGTTATTTGCACCTGGGCATAAATTAGAAGTTCATTGCTGCTAAGACGACGACTCCACTCAATTCAGAGCATGATGCATGCCCAGTATCCACAGAATGGATAATGACTTAGAAGTTTCTCCGCCTTGTCTGGGGTGTTTTCCCCCTTTGCAATCTGAACATATTCTCAGCATCTGAGAACAACATGTTTTGTGCCAAGTGCCATCTGGAGATTCAATTCACTTTATTACCTTTGCCAGTTGTAGGGTGATTAATTTCCCGCCTGCTGTTTCTGGCTGCAGTGGGCTCTGCTGGGAGACCCTCTCTGGGGGAACCTCTCTATGTAATCAGGAAGCCGTTCTTACATTTAGAGTTACAGCTAGTGTTTCTGTCACCTGTGATGTTGGCCCAGCAGAGACTATCCCTACCTCAACTTCCTCAAAACCAAACTCTCCTTAGGCCAGGTTTACACACGGGTTAGCATGTGACTCTTTACCAAAATAATAAAAGTGGTACAATCCCTAGTGTGGATGCCATTATACCAATATAAAGGTGCCTTATGCCACTGTGAGAATAGCAATACCAAAATAAAGCATCTTTATAATGATATAATGACATCCACGCTAGAGGGTTGTAGGTCTTTAATTATACCAGTATAGTTAGAGGTAAAACTTCCTAGTGTCAAATTTAAATGTCTCAAGGGCCTAAATTCCACTGATTTAGGACCCTAATGGCCAGATTTTTAAAGGTATTTAGGCACCAAAAGATGCAGATAGGCACCTATTGGGATTTTCAAAAGCTCATAGGGCCACATTTTGAAAGGTATCTTTAGGTATCTAAATGCCTTTAAAGATCCAGCCAGAAGAGACTTGATCCAGGTCAGCAGAAAGTCGGGGCAGAGCTTGGAACAGAACAGTGTTTTAACCGCAAAACTGTTCTTCCTTTCCACTTAACCTCAACATCCAAAAGAGAATATCATTATCTAAACAAACTTCCATCTGGTATATAAAACACAATTATCTGAATAATAAAGAAATGGTAGATAGACAGCTATTGAACGTATATTTTAGCAACAGTTTATGTGTGAAGTCTGATAATCAAATAATGATAAGGAACAGAGATTAAACTAATAATTATTATGCAAATAGGATAAGCAATCAGCACACTATTTAATAAGATGTGATATGCAACGCCATGATTAGACACCAATTTTCTCATTCCTCCTTTCACATTCCTCATTCCCTACCGTCCACAAATGTCAACAAAACTGTCTCATAATTAGAAGAGTCCCCTATATATATCAATATATTTTAAGAAAGCATGTTCCAACTTGCTTCCTGATTCTTAATTTCTGATCATGAGCAGCCTCTTCCTGACTAATTATTGGCAGTAATGAAAGAAGAGGCATCAACTTGTGAAAGTTTCCCTCTGCTTTTATAGTGAGACTGCAAATTAAAAATGAAATATATTGGTAAACAAAAATTGGATAAAAAGGAACATTCATAAGATTCTGAGAAAAATGGAAAGTGGATTTGAGTTTAAATAAAGTAAGGGAAGACTGGCTACTTTGTGTTAAGATCAGTGTTAAAGGTGTAAATCATGCTTAATTTCAGTTTAACAGGTAATTAAATTGGATCCTTGTTTTATAGCAGTTTAATTTGCACACTGTTTGCAGTTAATTTGCACACTGGGTCAGCACCAGGGATGAATTTGATCCACTGTCTTTCAAAGAAATATTTAATGGATAATTCAGGTTGAAACTGTAGCTGCCTTATTCACCTGATCCTATGCCCACTGACTTCAAATAGTGCAAGATGGTGTCCTGTGTATCTTTCTTTCTGGGTCACTCAAGATCTCAGATTGTTATTCTGAATTAGTGAGGTGATACATGAAGTCTTTTTGAGAGCCTGACTCTTGCATAAAAACAAATTCCCATTGGCTTCTTTCTTTCTATGCCCCAGTGTAGTTAAAAGTACCATTCATTCTGAGTCTCTTGGAAGGAAGTATTTATATTGCTCTGAAGTTACAACAGCTTCTAGACTGGCTGTCGATCACAATCTAGAGCCAATATCTAGAGGCCATTGCCCTACCTCCTGGGGAAGAGCCGCCAATCAGAGAGCGTTCCCCCCAGGCAGGGCTGATATGAGCTGGAGGTTCTCCTGCCAGCCCCTGCCCTGGCTGCACTGGTGTGACCTCCAGCTCCCTGCCCTGCCCTCTCTGCACCTCTGGCATCCAGGGTGGACCTCTCCTCCCCGGCCAGGCCCAGTCCAGATGCATTCCCCCCTGCATCTTTGCCAGCTCACCCCTCGTGCAGCCCAAGCATACTTCCTGGCCACCCCTTTGCATCCCCCTCCCCGTCACCTGGACACTGCCTTCCATGCCTCCCCACCAGCCTCTGCCTGAAACAGTCTCTCCCTCTTCCCATGTGTCATGTGACTTCCTGTGCCTCAATCACATCCCTCCCCAGAGCTCACTCCACCCAGCAGAGACCCCTGTGAGGCCTTTGCTCAGCCCCCGGTGTGCTTGTGGGTCTGAACTGCTCCCACTGGGTCTGAACTGCTCCCACGCGGGCTGGCCTGTGGAGTGTCAGCTCCTTGGGGCAGGGACATCAGCTTCCCCAGTGCAGTTTTGCATTGTTCACACAAACCTCTCAGACTCTGAAACTGAAATCACGTTATTGCTTCTGTAGGCCGAGCTGTACAGCCAGCCACTGAGAGAGAGCAGCGTATTAAGCTGCTTCCTGTCATATGTGTGGCCAGCACAGGGGGTATTAAAGAGATTCCTCTGCCTGCAGCACCAAATGGGCACTCTGAAAATAACACCTATCACAGTAGTGCCAAGGGCCACAATCTTAGACCAGGGCCCATTGTGCTAAGTGCTGTACAAACATCTATCCAAAGAGACAGTCCTTGCCCAGAGGAGCTTGCAGTCTACACAGAAAGCACAATATAAACAAATTTCACACAAGGTTAATATGTGCAAATATATTCCATCAAAAGGCATTACTCTCATAACCTATTTCAGCTGAGTGGGGCCTTTGAAAATGAAGCATGTTTTTCACCTGTGAAAATAAATGCAAGGATTTTATAGTCATCTCAGGCAATATGAACATGCCAATGCTAATGTGTTCAGACCCTTGTAAATGTCAACCTATAATGAATAAATCACATGAATGTATATGTGGGAATAAAAGATGTGAATATTCTAACAACAGACAGAAGTCTGCCCCATTAAGTGTGCTTTGGGGATGCCTAGGTACAGACTTTTGGTTATTGTTAGACACTGAGTGGGGATAAACAAACAAGTTCAAATGATGTTTTTAAAATAGTGAATACACTTCAACTGCCTTTTTCAAGTGTTTGAATGGGGTTAAGCACATAAACATCAGCAAGACTGATTACGCAGGGACAAGAGACAGTAAGAAGTTATTCAACAATTTCGTAATGCGAAGATAATTAGCGTCTTAGTTGGAGGTTCTGCAGGGCTTTCCAGACAGACATTGCCTATTGTTTTCAATCAGAAACAGAGTGCTCTTTACTGGCGACGGCTCTAGGCACAGCTTGGCAGGTCAGTTTTTCCCACCCACATTCTGGTGTCACCGGAGTCCACGTGCCTGTGATAAATTATACTATTCAACAACTGTCTGAAGAGAGAGAGAAAAAACTCCTCGGCTTCTGAGCGTGAGCGTATCACATTGTGATAACAGCCTCATTCTCACAGTATTTGATTAAACGCTAATAAAACAGAAACTCTCCTTTCATGCGTATATTTACCATGAGGGCAGTGCACTCTGCTGTTCAGTGGTACTGAATGGCTGGGCATTTCTGGAACCCTAGATGAGCCAACCTTGCTTAGCTTCAATGACCATCTTAATTCCCAGGCACAGTTGGCTGAGCGTTCCCCACCCCCTTGTAACTCCCTTGTGTTCCAGGAAGGAGAGCTCAAGCCCTTGCCACACTTTTCACATAGCTTTCAACAGCTCCAATGTCATCGCCTAGGCGACCGGGACGCTACTTGCTTGTAGTGCAGCAAATAACGTAGATCCACAATACCAGGCCGCCCCTGTCTGCTGGAGACCTCCGGGGGGACTCAAAACTCTCAGGGCTACAGAGCAGGTAGGAGGCCTTGGGTGTGTGTGGGTGTGTGTGGGTGTGTGATTTATTTAGCACAGTCTCTCTCTGGATTTCGCAGTATGGCATCTGGAGGATGATTTGTGCTGCTTTGCTCCCTAGTTATATGACATTAAACATCTTGGATACGTTGACCCAATCAATGCGTCTTTGATCCAAAGTGATAGCGCTGGTGGAGAAAAAATAGCAACAAAGCCTCAGGTAAAAAGCCTGTGCTATGCATAGATAGATGCCCGGTGCCATGTCACCTGCATGGTGACAGAGGGGAGTTGTGTCTTGCCTGAGCTACAATAGCAGACTTCAGTGGAGTCACATTTATACTCAGAGGTGGACTTGAGCTGCTCGATTTAAGGAAGGGGAGTTACTTTAATTTAGTCTGCCCTCCCATCACAAAACACCCGGAGATTCCTTCTCTTTCTGCTTCTCTATGTACCAGTCCATTTTCCTATTTCACCTATCTAATCTTGTTTGTGGATTCATCACCATAGTGGCTGTTTTCTGAATAATTGGGGCTACTTTAATTTCTTCTGTTCTTCCATCACAAGAGGAATAATTTCTCCTCTGTAGGAGGCACCATGGGTTAGCCAGTGCTCAGTGCCTGAAAGAGGGAACATCATCTACTCCCTTATGATACTGTATTGTCTGACCTGTTTGACAATTGTTATAAACTGGACACAGCACAGGATCCGTAAGGTACAGTACATATCGTGCCTGTCCTAGGAGGTGGCCATGCATGTGTAAAACCTGAGAACAGCAAGCCAAGGAACAGCATTACCTTGGGTTGAGGAGACATCTAGAAAAAACATGAAAAAGGCCCTGCAGTTCATGGTAGCGAGGCACACTGACAGGCAAATTGCTTCTGTCCTCGTGGGCACTAAAAGAGAATTTGAAACTCAAGTGTGCTTTGGCGAAGCTTAGTATCTCTTGTAAATTCATACAAGCTCCATGTTCCAGATAGGAATTGAATAGCATGTGATTAATTATAAAAGTCATGAATTATCACCTGAGGATCTCAAAGCACTTTGCCAATGTTAATTCATTCTCTCAACCACCCCTGGTTCGGGTGAGCATCATTGCTCCCATTTACAGATGGGAAGACGGACATACAAAGAGATTCACATGACATCAAGGCCACACAGCAGGTCAGTGGGAGAGCTGGAAATAGAACCCAGGAGTCCTGACCCCAATCCTCTGTTCTAGCCACTAGACAGACAGCACTCCCTTTTTGGAAACGTGGCTGCCCAGTTATCTCTTACTAGTTGCCTCTGTGGTGTTGACATACCTAGGGCGTACGGCCTGTTTGTGCATGGGCCTTCTCCTCTCAGGGCATGCCTGAAGGCTGTTGGGTAATGGGGATTGAATGTACCTGCTCTGTGGCCTTGCACTTTGCAAAGTTGTTTACACCAGTGCACAGCGGGTGTAGAACGTCAGCGGATCAGAATGGTAGCATTTCATATTCATTGTGCACTTACCTGGCACTGTTACAAACGACGGAGCAGGGCAGTGGAGAGCCAAGGCTCTGTGAGGTCTCAGTAGCATGCCGTTTTAGAATGCTGGTAGCAATGGAGTTTTCTCTTCACACATAAAAAGCAAGTCTGTGTGGAACAAGGATATATGTGGTGGTAAAAGGGAAGGTTCCCTTTGCACAGAAGGATAATGGAGGAGTTAGAACACTACCTCAAATATCTCTGAGAGACACCTACTGTGGCCTGGCCCTTGGGTCCCATTGTAATGTAAATAGATGCCAAAATAACTCCATTGCTATGGTATTAGATCTGAACCAGACATAGAGCCAAAATCATACCAACAGGAGAGAACATTATCCTTTGTGTTCTGTACATTGTTAAACAAAGGAATTGAAAATTTTTGACAATAGCAACTACAAAAAGATGCTCAGCGATTATGCTGTGGGGTACAACGCAAAGGTTCTGCTAACAATAAGGTGCCGAAAATTAAGACTGCCACTCCATCATGCAGGCAGAGGGAAGTGAGCACCGAGTATCAGCCCTAGCTCAGAATTGCCTGGTTTCCATTGGTTGAAGTCATCCTCTAAGTAAAAACCTGTTTTAAAATTTGAATTAATCATGGTTGTGGCTTTGCAGGTTCAGCTGTTGTATTTTCCTGAGGTACCACTTCTTTCTCCTCCAAAGACATCAGTGACTCCTGGGGAATGTTGTTGATTCACATTCTTCGGGCTACGCTAGCATATGAGAGGTCATTTCGGCGGAAAATATTAATCAGATTTACTTGGAATGTACAATACAACCAAAGTTACACCAGAGGGGGTTCTTCAAGGAGACTGAGTGTTTCTAAAGGACTTCTTTAGAAACCATTTGTGCAGGCAATTCACATGGATGATAAATCCACAGAACAAATCAAGCCAGTTGGAACAAACCAAAGTCTTTCCACAAACTTTAAAGTCCAAAAGTCCAGTACCTCCGTGTGAGAAGGGCAGCCCTGGATATTTACCAGTCAGGGGACCATGTTGAATTGAGACACCCTAAAGCAAGATTTGCTTTTGCCCCAGCTATTTCTAATCTTCTCGACTCTGGGAATTTCTTAGAAGGCATTGACTAGCGTTAGAGGAAAGCAGCAGCAGCTGCAGGGGTGGGGTTAGTCTGAGAAGGGGGTTCTGATGTGGAAGCCTCCATTTTGAATGAAAACACAAGCACAAATGCACCAGTAACCTTGGGTTAAAGCAGCCAAAGAACCCAAATATGCATGTTCAATTCTGTGTCCTTTTAAATATCTGAAACAAATTTGCCATGTGCCCTGCTCTGCAGAATATCTCCCATCCCCCACAGTGCACAGAGGGGACTCAGCAGCCAGCAATGTCCGTTCATCAGCCACAGTTAGCTGGTAGACAGTTAAGGGCGTTCAAATCAGTTGCATGTCTAGTAAAACTCTTCACTTTCCCTGCAATTTGCATGGTGCACAGACATGCAGAAGGCAGAGGATCCCCTGCTGCAGCATTCCCCAGGCAAAGACAGGTTCATTATTGGGCTTTCAGAGGCACAGTTTGGCTCTGGGTCCAAATTCCCCCTAAATTCAGGGGTCTTCAGTTTGGGGTTTTTTGCCAGAGTGCTCTCCCTTGCAGGAAGCTTCCTAGTACTGGCCATCCAAACACCAGCCCTACCAAGAGACTTTATCCTTCACTGACAAAGTGACTTCAGTGCTGCTAACAGGTGCTGGGATGATTGCTTTGGTGATTAAAGTCCTCTGTTTGGTTATAACCACACACAGCAGTGGCTGCGGCAATGTGAGTTTCCTCTGCTGAGAAACCTCAGTCCTAATCAAGAGGGACCATGTTAAAGAGCGAGAGAGGAGTTTAATCTCCATGGCTTATTTGGTGTCTTTTGAGATTGTCAGCAAAGGGCCAGTTGCACAGTAGTTTCCTGATGTGGACGTTAAGTGGACAAGGTAGGTCACCAGCCAGCCGCCGTAACAATGTTTGACCATTACTGCTCATCTGGGTGGACTCAACCCAGTGAGTTAGGCATGACAATCTCTACAGCCCATAATCAGTCCTCTGGGACTCCATCTGACACTGAAAACTCCAGAGAGGCTCAATTAGTAAATCTAGAGACCTGGTTTCAGTGAAATCCTAAATAAAACATGTGGCTAGCGAGACGCCTATTGTCAATGAACACTAACCCTCCCCCACCACCACTATATTATTACCCTGCCTCAGACTGTGTTAACAGAGCCACTGATATCTGCTCCCTTCCCTATCACTGAGTATCAACTGCATTATAATACTGCAGCAGGGTTTATACAGTGTCAGGAGAAAAAACACATCAACTTCATTATGTAATCCCAGGTATTAGTATTAGTGTGAACTAATGACTGGGGCATGGGACTGGGAGTCAGGATAATTGTGTTCTGTTCCTTGCTCTCACACTGGACTGTGTGTGTAGCCTTGGCTTAGTCACTTCTTGCCTCAGAGCTTCCTCTGTGAAATGGGGATACTACTCCTTACTTCCCCACCTCACAGTGCTGTAACCATAGCACTCTAGAAACAAGGGAGGAAAATGGCCTGTTAGATTATCTAGCCCACTCCTCTCTAGCAATACAGGATTATTCTCTAGGGCTCTTCCCAGTTCACTTTTAATTAACTTAAGTGATAGAACATCCACCATTTGCATTGGGACACTTTCCCCTTCCAATGGATCTCACTGCAAGGACATGTTTAAATCTTGCTGTTACAGACATTGCCCCAAGCCTAAATAGTTTTGTCATTAATTAGAAATAACGGTGTAAAATTATATCTCATTTTAGGGCAGCGTTTCTCATACTGGGGGGTCTCAAGCCTATTGTAGGGGGGTCACGGTATTGCCACCCATAGTTCTGCGCTGCCTTCAGAGCTGGGTGGCCGGAGAGCAGCGGATGGGCACCCAGCTCTGAAGGCAGTGCTGCCGCCAGCAGCAGTGCAGAAGTAAGGGTGGCCTGGTATGGGGAGTGGGCTCATCACTTTTTTCGGGGGGGGGAGGGGAGGGGATCATCCCATATTTTCAAAGGGGTCCCAGCAAAAGAAGTTTGAGACCCCCTGTTTTAGAGGATGCTGTGCTGCCATTAATATTGCTGACACTTTCTGGAGTTACTAATAGTTGTACAGCACTTTGCAGTTCTCTGCCTTTCCTTCCAGGCTGTCACAGTATTCTTATTACTACTCAGCCACACTCTCTCCTGGTTCCTACCACTTCCTTTATAGCAAATGAATTGGCAAACGCACGGACTAGTGTAGTGACAATATTAATAGCCCAAGCCTCCATTTATATCATAGAATTTACACCATAGAGTTTTAGTGGGAGCTCTGAGCTGTAAAGAGACACTAGCCTGGGTTTGCAAACACAGATCAGGCTTCTGAACTCCAAAAACGCCCTTAAAATATTCAGATTTTTTTTTTCATCTGAAAATGACTCGAACCACGTGGTTAGAAACCGTGTCACCCATCATGACCACATTGTAGTGGGTGCTGCTGCTGTGCTTTCTCTGCTGAAAGAGAACGTGCAGCTCATTCCTGAGATTGCTCATTCCTGGGACGGAGAAAGGCAGCATGGAGCCAGGGTAAGGTTGCTAACAAAAGCCCCACTGCACCTCAGAATGGTTCTAAGCTTTCTCGTAAAGCTGCAGCCCATGTTCTTTTCTTGCACAAAGTTTCTTTCTCTTATAAAAATGGAGTTGGAGGATATGGGACTTCTACAGACAGAATCCTACTGTGGCTAAATTCGTAGCAAGAGAGTCCACTGTTGCTTTGGAAAAGCCCTCCGGATAATAATTTGTGGACATTGTATCCCACAGACAAGACACAAAGGTAATAGAACACCAGGGGCTAGGATCAGCTGAAAGAGAATACTCAGGCTGCTTTCATTTTTAACTTACAGTGTGATATTTTCAGTCATTTTTTTAATCCTTTAAATTTGAAGTTGACTCAGGGCAAGCACAGAGAGAAAGGGGATGACCAGAGGAATCCCTGAGCCAGAAGGGGTACCTCTGTACCAAGAACAATAGCTCACTTGGTTAGAAAGCTGCTGCTTCCAGATTCTGCAGTTTAAGATCGAAAAGCAGGAAGTTTTTAGGTTCTTAGTATCAGATGACAATACGAAGGTGCTATATAAGATGGTAATACTGGCCTTCTGCCTGAAAGAGGTTGCCCAAAGCTCCTGAGATGGGGATATGTCACCAACTGGATACAAATGGGGTCCAGTGTCCGTGGAGGGGATAGGCAAGGAAGTGAAACCGAGTGATTCTGCAGCATGGCTCCATGCAGTGTAAGGCAGCAGAGAGTCCAAGATGGCTGCAGCCTGGTGGCTCCAGGAAATGCTGGTTTTTTTCTGATGGATTTAAGGGAGACGAATCCGTGGGGCACAGTGATCAAGCCCGTGCTCCCTGAACATTTATGTCTGGATTTGGAAATGACCTTGAAAATATAGATTTACAGGGTATGACGCTGGATCACTACACTACCTCCTGCTCACAGCATGAGAGAGACTTATCTGAGCCCACCACGGGAAATCCTTCCAACTCCACCAGCCACTGACAGCACAAGTGCTCTGCTCCAGGCTCTGCGAGCCCCGCTCATTCCCACTGCAGGGTAGCAATTCACACACACCACCTTGTTACACTCGAGTGCCCAGTCCTTTGTCTTCTGAACACCTGCAAGGCACACAGATTCATCGCCCCCCTGGAAGCAGTGCACCCCCGTCCACCAGCCTCCCCTCAGCTCAGTGCTCTCTTCAGCGCAAGGCACTGGGTCATGTCCCCAATAAAACCAGATAGAAGTTTATTTCGCATAGCTTAAGATAAAGATCCAAAATCGATGCAAGTAAAAGGACTGGAACCACCAGGTTACGGTGTTACACAAAATTTAAAATGTAGTTGAGAGCCTGTACTTATTAACCAGTTCCCATCCAATCCAATAAGGTATTTCTCACCCAATGGACAATCCTTACAGCACTGGTCCAGTCCATAGAGGTGAGATCCACTTTTCATGGAACACTCAGGTTGGCAGAGCATCACCTCCGTAGTGGATAATGTGTTGTGCTCTTTCTCCTTCTCCTTCTTCTTCTTCTTCTATACAGCCTCAGACTTATTGTCTCTTTTCATAATCAGGGCCTTTCATTAACTTCAGCTCAGCCCTGAGGGCCCCTAGTCAGTGACTTTTCTTGAGTTTTCTTTGTCTTTGTCAATGCTCAGGCCTGCATCTGGTCCAGACTGTAAACTCAGGGCTGGGCTGAGTTGAACGATATTGATTGTTCTCACTCATTGAGTTAGCTGAGGCCCACCCTGCCTTAGGTGACATGTGTCATCTCCAACAATTTTGGAACATAATATTCTACACAGCTCTTAATATATGACCCATACAAACCTCTCACAATAACCATGACAATTAGCTATTCTTACCTTTTGCCAGAGAGCACACACACCACCCCCACTTTGGTGAAGTATCGAGAACCTGGTCAGACATAGTTGTAATATGCCTGCCTGGACATGTCTGGGCACGTCTAGGCATGCCTATGTTACATAGCGGCTTGTAGTGACTTGCAGCAAATCCAAGCATGCTGTCAAAGGCTACCATTGGAATCATGCCAGGCCCCACCAAAGCTGAGTTTCTCTACTCACCCTGGCTGACAGTCAGGACTGCCAGAGTTCTGGCAGCTGATCCCCAACATGTTGTCGAAAGTGATCCAATGTTGAAACTAATAAGGAAAATCTCTTTGGTGCATTGCCTACTTTCTAATAGCATCCCATTGTCTGAAACAGTTGAGATTTGCCCATATGCTCACAGATCTATAGTTTGCAAAGCAGGGCCTAATTTTTCACTGTAAGGTCTGTGAGAGCACATGGGAAAATATAACTGTATGTGCACAATGAGTACTGCACACTCTGATACTTTTGTGGGAGTGTATTAATTTTGCATTCACAAATGTGCATTTTATGCGCACATTTACCAGTCACCGCATGTGTGCACAGAATCTCCAGGTGAAGTCTGAGCCCTCTGTTTGAAAATTTGGTATAAACAATCTAAGTGTTTAATCAAGATCAGTTTAGATTTTTTTAATGTGCAGGCATTTTGGTGGGTGGTGGGTATTATGGACATGGGGATTGAGGGAATTACTTCAGACTGATCACCATATTTTGTTAAACTACAAAGAAAACCACAGTGTAAAATAAATCCTGACACTTCATTTCATTGTCTTGGCCATACAATGAGACTGTTAGTGGTCTTAGGACAGTTTTCTCCCCACCCAGTAAACCCTGCTGTGTTTTGTCTGTTGTACCTCTGGGCATGTCTACACAGTGCTTTAATCCACACCAGAGGGGTGTAAATTTTTGTCCGCACTAGCATGTCGCACACTGACTGGTCGAGGTGGACCCTACGTTATTAGGTTAAAAGCACTAGGGACTTTTAGTGCGTACCAGTAGAATACACATGAGCCAGTTAGTGTGTGACATGCTAGTACAGACTAAAGTTTACTCTGGTGAGGATTAAAGCACCGTATTGACACGTCCTCTTTCTCTTCCTGAGCCGTTACCTTATGCTTCCTTTCAGCCCTATAAATGCTTTGTCTTTCCCATGCAGAGGGCTTTCGAATCCTTTGCTTTGGAGGGGAGCTCTGGGGGAGTACTGAGTCCATTACTTCCCTGAGGGCAATTGAAGGACAATACCAGTGCGCCTCCTGGTTTCATGATGTTCCCTTTTAAGATTGCTGACCTTGCAATGTCGCCTAGGAGTCTCCTACTCGACGCTAGTTTACATGTAAGCCCCTAGGCTTTACACAAACTGACTCTGGGTCATGGTGCTTTCCTACGCGGACGCTAGTCACATGGTAAGAACGTGACTTTGACGATCATCACAAAGGATAGCATGAGGCCACTGATAGTCACCTTCTGCTTGCTGGAAGCACCAGAAAACACAGGGCTGATAAATGCACCTGCCGAACACATCCCACAAATGGGCTGCTGAGAATATGAGGTCTGTCAACAACTACCTGTGAGAAAATGTTCTCTGGAGGAGTGAGCATGGTGCTCAGCCTGGGACTGAGGATGGTTTTTGTCGTCATGGCACTGGGCTGGGATTCAAATGACAAGTACTGATTCTGCCACAGACTTTCTGCGTGTGGCCCTGGGCAGGTCATGTGATCTCTCTGTGCATCAGCTCCCCATCTGTGAAGCAGAGATAAGAATACTCACATGCAGCTTATAACGTGATACATTTATTCATATTTGTGAGGTGCCGAGGTGTTGGGTGGGAGAGGCCTAGGGAGGTGGTAGAGTCTCCTTCCTTAGAAGTTTTTAAGGTCAGGCTTGACAAAGCCCTGGCTGGGATGATTTAATTGGGGATTGGTCCTGCTTTGAGCAGGGGGTTGGACTAGATGACCTCCTGAGGTCCCTTCCAACCCTGATAGTCTATGATTCTATGATTCTATGATTCTAAATACCTTGACAAATAAAACTCCAGACAGCTGGGTTCTGGCTTCACCGCTCACTTGTACTGTGAGTGGAGGAGACTCATTTTTCTTCTCTGTACCTCAGTTTACCCATCTGTATATTGGGCATATTAAACTTTACCTTCTTGACAGGAGAGTTATGAGGCTAAATTAATACTGGCAGAACACTTTGTAATCCCTGAGTGAGTAGTGCTATAGAAGGATTAATATTAATGGAGAAAAGCTTTACAAAAGTGATTCCTAAGAATGTTTTTATTATAGCTTATTGCTGTTGAACAGTGTCTAATAAAGAACAGTACATTCTGCTCCTGCTAGTTAAGGTTAAAAACAATCTGATACAAGTTTGGAGATGTTCCTTTGAATGAGCTCATTAGCATTAGAATTGCAGGAGCATTTGGAGATCAAATTGCTTTTGATAATATTTTTGGCTTAACACATGTAAACTTTTTTAGAGGGCTGCATGAGGACAGGGTTGGCTTTCAAAAGGATATTAATGTTTTCATGTTACATTTGCTATGACTCACATGTAGTAACTCCCATAGTCATATATACAAAATATTATCTAGTCTAAGGAGAGCTTTGTAAACTCTGGACTCCTGTGGTTACCCCCAAACCCAGACATGTGATGGTGGGAGCAGAGCCTGTGCTCAAAACAGGGAGCCCAGATTCAAAGAGCTGTGTTGTGAGATTGTGTCTGATTCCATTGTGTTTTTACTGCACTTGCTGATCAGTGCAAAAATTATTAATTAATATTTGTTTGAATTTGAAAGGAAAATTTTGAAGGCAATGACATTTGTAACTCAGGTTGGGTGAATAATAATTATGAGAAAAATGCAACAAATATTTAGTGAATATGTTTGCAAATGATATTCCCAACTGTAAGTGGTCTTTAATGGAAATGAGTAGTCAGACGGTTCGGGCTGAGATGAGTACAAGGAATAATTGTCTACAGAGCACACCACTGGCTAAGAGGGCTGCCTGAAGCAACAGTTGACCCTTTAACAAAGTTTATTGTAACCTTCTCAAATGGGAGTCATGGAGCCAGTGTTTATTAGAGATGGGTTGGAATCCAAGCACCCACTGTACCTCAGTCCCTTCCGAGTTTTCGGTATATTTAGAAGCAAACTGAACGGTGTTGACATCTCCGGAAATACAGCCCCATTGGGAAAGCCCCAGCAGCCAGAGGGCTGCCGAAGGAACATTTCCACTGCTTCACTGCTTGCTTTCTCTCTTTAAAACCGGAAGTTGATTTTGTGCTGATGAAAGGAGACAGGCTGACAACCCGGGAGACTGGCGATCTCTTTCTCTAGAGATCAGGTGTGGCATGGGCAGAGGTAAAGCAACCTCCCCATCATATCCTCACCACGGAGCCTCAACCCTGCTCTGGACCACCCAGGAGTAAGGCAGTCAGGGTCTGACCCAGAGCCCATTGAAATCAGTGGGAGTTTTTCCATTGATTTCCGTTGACTTTGGATCTGGCCCTTAGTCTCCCTGGCTCATCCAGGCCTTGGCTTCTCTGTTGAGACTGTCAGTGAGGGAGCCAATTAGTGTCAATGATGATGAGTTCATTGGGAACTCTACTATGGCCTCAGTTTATTTCCTACTGTAGGCCGCTGAAGAGCTAGCAGATGGTAACTAATTATATTAATTTCTAGTCGCAGCATAGGGCCCCCATGCATGGAATCTCTACTATAAATGCTTTGGAGAGTCCCTGTCTGTAAATTATTGGCTGTGTTTTATCATTTTCAACCCAGCAAAACACGTTTGATTAATCAGTTAGTGCTGAGCTTTTCAGAGTTGTTTGTTTCTTAAAGTGACAGTAAAATTGGTTTATATGGAAACATTGGCACAGCTCATCCTTTCCTTTCTATTGCTGGTAATGGTCTATTCTGTTCTACTCTGGTTCTTATGCTGTGCCCACCACTGGTATCTGTGGGCTTTGGTATTCTACTGAGAGAAAGCAAGGCATTGCTGATTGCAACTCATTGTCCTAGTAGAGTGGAGCGTGCCTAAAAATATACAATTTTGGTACAATTCTCTGGGATCTGGCACTTCCATATGACTGACCATGTGCAGCATTAATTTAAATATAATGTGCAGCATTAATTTAAAAACACAAGGATAGTTTCAAGCAGAAGTTTGAGAATAGCATCTCATCAGCCTGGTTTTACATTTCATGCCCTAACACTATTTATTTTAGCTTTATCAGAAAGCCCCACTGCACTTTAAGGGCATAGCTCCATAAATCAGCTTAGCTCCATTGGCTTCGGTGAAGCTATGTCGATTTACACTAGTGGAGGATCTAGCTCCAAGAAGAGAAAGCATTCCCTGTCCTTTCGAATTTCCAGCCCCTCACTCCGGGTGGGTTGAATGTCTTGGCTCTTTGAAATGACATCTAGATGAATGAAAGGTTCACAGACACAGAGCCAGATTTTGCTCTCAGACTTTACTAGCAGGCATTTAGGAGAGGGGATGCCATCTTTCTCAGGTTGAGATGGAACACTGCATGCTGGGGCCTGTAGTCTTTGCTCTCCATACTTCACTATTCAGCATGAAGGTGGATGCAATCTCCTCTTTCCTGTGCAAACTGCCACTGGATTATAGCAAGGCAGCCCTCAGATGGGTAAAGTTTGGGTGCCCCCATTGCAAGCAATTTATTGTCTCTGGCCAGTGCTGTAGCCAAGTCCTGCTGCCTTGTACTCAAGTGCTAAATCATAACAAAGCAGCGTCCCTGGGACAGAGCAGCCTCAGGTGGGTCCTTCGGCGGAATACATAGTGAAACCCTCCATTCGGAAACCTTCTGGGAGTCTCACATGATCTTGCTGAATAAGGACCCAAAGGCTGGATGAAGTGACAGATTGCTTCTCCCTCCTCCCCCCTTCTCTTGGTGACCCATACTGAACAGGCCTGGGCTTGTAGGGTTTGGCGGTGCCAAACAAACGGGAAAAGCAGCTCCTAATTCTTTCTTTCACACGCTGACGACCTCTAGAGGCCTGAGCTCTGCCAGATTTGGGACTAGATTACAGTGCTGGCAGGAGAGGAAGTGGCAACATTTCAATGTAATGAGTCCTACGGAGATCTGGTTCCAAGTGCCACATCACTGGGGAGCTACATGTGAGCTCCCCGGGCGCGTCTGAGAGTGCTGTACTCCACCAGGGGCTGTCACATAGCAAAACTGGGAGCGAGCGAGAAACCAGAGGGTGGGGGATTTTCAGCAATCGGTTATATACAGTGGGATCCTCTATTTCCCCTCCTAAAATTAGAGGCCACTGTTATCCACATGCAATGTGATACAATGGCTCAATATGGGACTTTCAATCTACTTTATCTTAAACTGAGTTTACTGTATCTTGATTTAATTATACATGAGATTCACTGTCGAGGCCCAGGAAATAAAGAACTGGGAAAGAACAATTTGATCGTCTGTTCCACCCCTCTGCATGCACAGAGCACACCCCTGTATATACACTTTGGAAAGCACTTAGAGAACCTGCGGCTGAAAGGTGCTATGTAAGTACAGGCTATTATGATTATATGCATTGTGGCAACACTAATGATGCTGTTTTTCTTTGGGCCCAGAGTGATTTATCCTCTGTCAGACTCCCCCTCTGTGAAGATGTCCCAGTCTTCTCCAGCTGATGAAGGAACGACATTTGAACATCTCTGGAGCACACTGTAAGTGCTACTTGACCATTTGTGCTAAAACTCACTCTGGGAAATAATTGGTCCATCACTGTTTAATGCTTAGTGACTCATATTGTTGAGGAACACTTAAAAGGGAAACATTTTTATGGGTACCTCTACCCAGTCTCTTAAGCTGCAAGCCCCGTTTTGCATGCCCATGTTTTCATGCATGTATTTTTCATGTTCAGATTTTTGCTTGCAAAAAAGCTCAGATTTGTCAGCTCAGTCTACATTTTACCAGCCCAATCTCCTTGCATCAGTGGAGGTCCTGATGTAAGACAACTCAGTGAGAGCAAAGATCGTGGAACATCTTGAACAAGAAACCACCCATCACCTCACAGCATCTGGTCCATAGCTTGCACATGCAAAAATCTGGACACCCAAAATTTGGCCTCCTGTTTTAGTGGCTGCTTTTGAACCTTCCCCCCGCTGCCTCCCCCCCAGCGCTAATGCTCTAGATCTGCACCATGAATGCAAGGGTGTGTTTCAGAATGCTGCAAAAAATAACTACAGCACAGCTCGAATTTGTTCTCCCCCTTACTGATTGAAGGTCAACGCCCAGGCACTTCCTCTTGCTGTAGCAAACTTTACTGTTTGGAGGGGACTATTTGGAAGTGCTCATTTAAAGTCAAAAGAAATTAGGAAGATGTGACACCCAAAGGGACTTAAGTTCTGCTGAGATGGAAGCAGCCAAGCTTGTGCCAGCTTTGTTCTCCTGCCTGCATCTATTCATAGAGACTTACCCGCCTGTTTCAACCCTTTGTAGGGTTCCCACACACACACTCCACTGACCCATGTACTGGACTGAAGAGAATTAAAGCAGGGCTGGTTCACACAGTGCTGCTGCAGGAAGCTAGCATGGGCTAGTTTGGGTTGTTCTAGCTGACATGGCGGCTGGGAGAGTTTGCCAGTCTTCACAAGGGATTGTGCTCTCTACACATGGCTCTCCCCGCTCCTGTGGGGCAGGGTAGCTCAGGTCTCTCTGTGACATTGTCTTTCCACTCAAGACCCTGGAGTCCTCCCTGTGTGGTCCAGATTCCACACCGGGGCAAGTGGGTGGAGATTGGCAGGGCAAGAGGGATACACGTTGTCCGCCTCTAGCCCCACACAGGTTAGTCAGACAAGAGTGTTCAGTCCTGGGCTGCATTATCTTTCCTTCATAGCCCCACTTGGGATCCCTGGGTGCAGCTGCTGCCATGAGGCATCCCTGTTCATGTGGCTCCAAAGGAGTCGTGCTGCCAGAGAGCCCTGGACAGTACTGCACAGGGATCCAGTGCCAATGGGAAGGTTTTCCATTGGTGTTAATGGGCATTGGGTAGGGCCCCTGCTTAGCAGGAGAGGTGGATGTGAGGGACAGGCCCATGGCTGGATGGATCAGGTAAGACCCACTCCTAATGTATTGGTTCTCTCTCAGGCCTGACTTCCTTACACCACTCAGGGTCTGCCTGATTAAGAAACGAGCATTCCAAAGTTAAATACTCTGCATTTTCTAATGGCACCAAGGCTTTGGCAACCTCTCTGGCCTCTATACTTAGCATCCTGATCAAATAGGGAAGGAGGAGTGTGTTCCATTTCATATTCTCCTCCAAGCTGTTCTATAACTTAAAGCCATTCCCAGAAGGAAGAAATGCTCTGCCTGGCTAATCGATCGCTATTGAGTGACAAGCAGCTTCTAAGTCCTCTGAGTCTTATGCTGTGTTTGTCCAGCAATTTGTCTAAGTAAAATGTGCTCAAAGGGGGCAGCCCTGTCCTGGGAAAACAAAAGGTTGGAGGGGTCAAAGTTCAAGGGAAAGCCAAGCTATTGGGTGGGATTGATGAAAGCTGCATGGGGGAGCTGAAGACATGTCATCTCCTTTTCTCAGGGAACCGGACAGCACCTATTTTGATCTCCCTCCATCCAGTCATTCAGGAAGCAGTGAGGTGTCTAACCAAACTGAAGTCACAATGGATGTCTTCCAGATGAGGAGTATGAATGAATCAGTCATGGTGAGTACATTCAGGTTACAAGAAAGATAGTAATTTTAAATAAAAGGTTGTTTCCCTCCTGGGGTACTGGATGGCTCAAGGGTCTGCTAGCGGGATATGGAGGCGATTATTTCTGTGTTACTGGCTCATAAGCCAAACAAATTCAGTGCTGGCCAAAAGCCATTGTATGGGTGAATGGAATAAGCAGGGCTCCTCCATATTAATTGTACTGCATTTTGCAGCCACCTCATACAATATCCAGGAAAATAGCAGTCCCTTATTAATAAGTTTCACTGGATTGTCCAGAACAGCACGTGGGTTAGTGTCCTGGTAAGACATGGAGTAGCGATCATCTCAGTACAGCTTCTGTCGGCTTGACCCCGGGGTGGCTCTCTCTTGTGTCACCTGGCAGAGGTGCTTTCCATAGACCATGGTGGTCCCTGTTTGAGTCTTGTCTGTAGAAATGTCCGGCTAAAACACAGAGCAACTCTGGCCACTTGATGAAGGACTCCCCACATCCATATAGTCAGCAGGAGCAGCTATTGTTATTGCCCCATGCCCTAAAGTATCCCACGTGGGAGCAACATGCTAAAATGAAACCCCAGAGACAAGAAGGCGGTGGAGCTCAGAGGGAGGTGCTGTTGCAGTTGGAATAGTTTAAAGCGCTCTAGTCATAGTAGCTGCATTGAGATCTTTGCTTCATGCCTCTGCTCGCTTGAACACGCCAGACACAGGCTCCTGGATAAAATGAAGGTGGAGAGCTGGGCAAGTACCATTTAACAACATACATACCCTATAATTGTTCAAGTACAAACATGCTGAGTGGTAAAAGTCATTTGTAAGCTATGCTACAGGCATAACTCGGCGACGGCCCACTCCAGCTCCCACTGCAGTCAGGAGGAGCTTTGCCCTGGCTCTTAGGGAAGCAAGATTGAGTTCTTAGTACTTTGGGGGGCTCCCTGCATAGTCTCTCAGTTAGAGCTTGGAAAAGAGATGCTACGTCTATCAGGGAGAAAGGGTTTTAAATATTTATTGGACGTGATTGATTCTAAATGGGGAGAAAGCAAAATAAAACAGAAGCTTCCTAGCCTGAGGTGGGCTTTGCTCTCTGATTTTCTGGCTGTTTCTGACAATGGCAGTTTACAGGGAATTTTTCCATGGCTCACCAAAATTAAGGCCCAAGATGGCATATCTTTACTCATATGAGCTCAGCCTAACTCATGCGAGTAGCTGGTGAAGTTACTCAGGTGAGTAAGGTTTTTGTAAGATCAGACCCTTCATTTTGTTATTAGGAACCTTCACAACAATGGCTAGAATAAAGTAAATTCATTTGTTGAGTCGAGGTTTAAAAAGCACCAACTCTGTATTCTCAGCAAGTTCCTCTCATAAAGTTGCCGGCATCACTGGTCCATAATATGCAATTTTTTTTTTAATGTTACTCTTTTACAAAAGGCACCAGAGCCAGCTGTCCTAGTGTATGCAGGGAATGCCTGCCCTGGGCCTCAGACGGTCTCCAGATCATACTTCCTGGGCTAATGCAGGCACAAGGGCTTGTGCAGTCCAGTTTATCTCGTGATTGAAAACCTGTGTAGTTGGGACAGCGTGTTCTTTCTAGCATTCGGATCCACTGCCTGGATATTGATCGCTCAATAGGTCTGTTTTCCCCCACGCTGTCCACTCACCCACGTACTGCTCTGCAGAGCCTGAAAGCAGGGCTGGTTCAGGCAAACCTTCGCTCACACGGCCCCCACTAGTGTTAATGGGATGGTTACGTGTGCCGCTGCTGCGGGAAGTGAGCATGAGCTGCTTCCCGCTGGCTGAGAGCTCCGGAGGGATCAGAATGTTTCCCTCTTTATTGTCGTGGCCCTCGCTGGGACACAGCACAGGCTCTCCTTCCCTCCTCTGGAACAAGAACCTCCAACCACTCTTTGCACAGACCGTGAGACACTCACATGGTTTCGGATACTTTACTTATGCTCTTCACACCTCAGCCCTGCTTTAGGAGGAGAGGAGATCTGGGTCCTATACATGTTCTTGACCAAGTCACTTCCCCTCTCTGTGCCTGAGTCCCTGCATCTGTCAGCCCGAATGGCAGCCCCCTCATGTCCTCACAGAGGTGTTGAGAAGCGCAAAGCATTATTATTCATAAGAAAACACACACAGAATAGCTCTGACCTGTCTAGATTAGAACTGTTCGCTCCATATGTCTGGGCCGCTCTGATGCGCGGTTTGCAGCGATTAGTATGTCAAAACTTCCCTGTCAAACAGGTTTGGTCTCCTGGGAACGTCCCCTCTTTAACGTTAAGCACACAGGCAAGTGCTCAGAACTCCTGTCCATTTATTAAATCTCCCTCCTCAAACCTCCAGCTTCCCTCCTAAAAGTCCTGAGAGTCTCCTTCCATCTGCACTTTTCCCTCCTCTGTGGGCCTCTTTCCCTCTTCTCTGCAGCCTTTGTCTGCCTGGCAGACGGATCAGGTGGACAGCGAAATGCTAATTGTGGCTCTGCCCCAGCCTTTTGGCCGCGGCCTCCCTTCTCGTTATTCCTGCTGTAACATAAGCCGGGCCAAGTGTGAATTCCATGCAACCTATTATTGCTGCTGAGGGGGGGCATCCTACTGCCCACACCATACTGCAGGACACATGCCAGGGGCTGATGAGCATGTAGGATTCCTAGCGTTCTGGCTTAGAACTGGGGAGCATGTGTAGAGGGTGTAGCTACCTGCCAGTGCATGTTAGCACTAGTTTGATCGAATGAGCCGTTAGTAAACATTTATACTGGCCCAGCTTTGGGACTGTACATTATATTTCTTAGCTCAGGATGCGATGAGTCCAGCTGGTACTATCTGTCACCACTAAAATGTGTAGCAGGCTCACACGTATAAAAATAAATGCACAGGCATATGATCCTTTCGGCCTGAAATAAAGGTGGCATATGTGTTGAGTAAAGGAGGTGGCTGTTAGTTCTTTTTTTTTGAGGCAAAGTGCTCATGAGGTTTAGAGACATTTCTCAGGGAAGCAGTATAGTTTTGTGGTTACAGTAGCCAGGGCTCCAGGGTTTTACAGCTAGCTCTGCCACTGATTTGCTTTGTGACCCGTGGCAGGTCACTTAAAAACGGTGCCTTGGCCTAGGCATCTGCAGAAGAGGGGTAATGGTGCTTCTTTACTTCATGACCTGGGGGGTTGTGCCATCTTTTGAAAATATGACCCACCGTGTATTAAAAATTCCCATCCATTCAGAAAACCATCTGTCTCAAACCAAGGGGCAACTGCAAGGGGCTGTGGCTTTCTTTCTACCCCGTGTTCCTGATGGGATTGAGAAGCCTCCAAGGATACTGAGATATAGCTCTATTATGATGTCTAGCCAGGCGTAAAGTGTGTCTCATGAAGGCGTCTCGTGGGCAGCTGGCTCAGAGTGCCAGGCACTCCCATCTCTCAGGAGTAGAGCAGGCTAATTCTGGAGCTACCGCACATCTAAAAAAGATTGTGTAAGCGGGTGTTTGTGGCAGACCTGTCAGTGACTAGCTTTCCAGGGTTTAGTTGTATGCACAGCAAAGATTCCTTGCAATTTATGACATTGTTAGACTTTTGGTTTGTGCACAGGTTTGATAGACAGAGCTACTTAATGCACCAAAGATTTTTGAATATGAAACTAAGAAATGCTAAACAAATTAGGAAATGTTCTGTATTTTCCCGATATGTACAACTACTGCAATTCATGGCTCATATACAGTAAAACTCTAAAGGCTTGAAAGTTGAGTCTGCATAAGCCTCGAAGCATTTGGATATTTCTCTGCTTTTCTGTGGTCTAGAAATGTCCTGGGAACAGGCATGTCAGGAGATTTCTCACATCCTGAGTGCAGCCAGATCAGAAGTGCCACCAGGGCGGCCTTTCCTACACGGGTGTGCTGTTTCTGATTCCAGTCCTGACAGAAGTGAGGACCTGCGGCAGGGTTGTGTTGTTGAGGGAAGGGAATTACCCACCGTTCTTCAAATCTGCACACAGATTTGGTTCAGGTTTGTTTCTAGGATGGGAAGAAGTTTCTGGTAAAGTTCTCTTTTTATCCAGACCAATTTGTCCCACCCTTGGCTGTCTCTGACACTCCTGGAACCTGCATAGTTCCCCTGACTTTGATCATGTTCCAGCCAGAAGCAGCTTTTAGAATCCAGGATTCCTACCGCATCTCTCTCGAATCCTGCCATTGTGTGGTGTTGTACTGCATCGCGCTGGGCATTGGGATCTCTAGCGTAGGCGTCAGTCAGGTGGGAAAAAGCAGGTTTTCTTCGTGATCACAGCAATATTATTGCGGGTTTAAAATCACTCAAAGCTGATGTCACAGTAATCGTTAGCTATCAGTAAAAGAAAATGAATTACTGGATGAAAACAGAAAAGACATGGGGCCTCTTTGGCCACAGCATTGATTTTCTGCAATTATTCAGAGCTGTTGGGCTATTAATTGATACCTCCCTGGGTGAATCTTGCTCTGCCGCAATTCCTGGGGGGGGCGGGTGAGGCTGATAGTACTCTTGGGATTGCCGGTTAATAACAACACTTATTTTAAAGGCGGAGTTTCACGTTTAAAAAGTCCAGGAGCTACCAGGCAAGGAGATACAAATCTTCTTAGTGTGAAGAGATGCCTAATTAGGCCATGTGAGTGGTGTGGCATAGAGTTAAATGCTACAGCTGGATTAAGGGTTGGATAATATTATGACCTAGGCACATCTGCGGCTATACATGCTAAAACAGAGGTCGACGGATCTCACGCTTCAGGCTGTAAGCTGATCACCTGGGCCTAGGGTGACCAGATGTCCTGATTTTATAGGGACAGTCCCGATATTTGGGGCTTTTTCTTATATAAGCTCCTATTACCCCCCACCCCGTCCCGATTTTTCACACTTGCTGTCTGGTCACCCAACCTGGGCCCCACGGGCAGAATTGCCAAATATATTGTGAATTTTTCACCTCCTTTTGAAGCACCAGGTAGAGGCCACTGCTGCAAATGTCTCCCAAACGTAATGTTTGCAGAGATAGTGGAGCAGACACAATCTATTCAAGGAACCAGCACCACTCTTCTCCACTCTGCTAGGATCACTAATCAGGGACTCTGACATCCTTGCTATGGACAGTTACACTATCCATCTGCCTGTGTCTACTTCCACTCTCCTCCTCTCCAGCTAAAAATACCCCCCACTCCCACCATTTGCTTCTATGTTATTGGCCTCTGGCTCTCATGAGCTGTTCCTGGACCATCCTGTCAACTAACTTCTCTTGAAGTCAGACCTAACAGCACCTCTGAAGCCCCTCACTACCAGCCGGGATTTTCATCAGTCCTCAAAAATTGGAAATTCCAAAGTCACAACCCCAAGGTAGGGCAGAAATCTGTCAATCCAAAACATGGTTCAGAGGGTGAATGTCACTGCATTTGCCTCCAGCCAAAGAGTTGTTTGTGCCTAAGATTATTTTTTAAATGTATTTTCTGGGAGGTTGGTAGGTGAGACTGTTGTCATCATGATAATTCACAAGCTGCATTTGATGTGAAGGAATCTTATAGTCCGATTTCATGTTGGAAGAGAATTGATTAACAGTGTTGCAATGTAGCTTACTAGAGGGAAGTCTTGGTGTTTTTCAGGCTTGTTAAGAATAGGTAGATCATCTCTCCTTGAAAAGAGGCAATCCAATGACATAAGAACAGATATGGGGGAGGAAACGTTGAGTTATTGGTGGAGAGAAAACCCAGGAAATCAGCCGCCGATCAACTGGCTGCTCTGTGGCTCTGAACTGACAAGAACTTCCAAACTAGTGAATCATGTGTTCGCTTTTCCTCTCAATATTATCTTGTAGTTTTGGTTAGTGGATCATGAGTTACTATTTAGCATGGATTGCAACGTGGGGACATTTGTGTGACTACATTCTGGGAACTTCCCTACTGATCCACTAAAGGCAATCTGCTCTTTTATCTGTAAGAGATAATGATGTCATCCCACTTTATTCCTTCGGAGATGTTTTCCTAGACATAGTGAACAGTAAACCTGTGAGCTAAGTATGCCTCTTTCTGCATTGTACTTCTTATCAACTCCAGTTCTTCAAGAGTAAAAGAAGGAAACCCTGTTGATGTCATATGGATAACAGACCTTAGGAGGAAACTAAAAACAACCCCGCCATATATCAGAATCATGGGATCGATAGATTGATAGATAGATGGGGTTTATGGGGATGGATAGATAGATAGATAGATAGATAGATAGATAGATAGATAGATAGATAGATAGATAGATAGATAGATGGGGTTTATGGGGATAGATAGATAGATAGATAGATAGATAGATAGATAGATGGGGTTTATGGGGATAGATAGATAGATAGATAGATAGATAGATAGATAGATAGATAGATAGATAGATAGATAGATAGATAGATGGGGTTTATGGGGATAGATAGATAGATAGATAGATAGATAGATAGATAGATAGATAGATAGATAGATAGATAGATAGATAGATAGATGGGGTTTATGGGGTTTATGGGGATAGATAGATAGATAGATAGATGGGGTTTATGGGGATAGATAGATAGATAGATAGATAGATAGATAGATAGATAGATGGGGTTTATGGGGATAGATAGATAGATAGATAGATAGATAGATAGATAGATAGATAGATGGGGTTTATGGGGATAGATAGATAGATAGATAGATAGATAGATAGATAGATAGATAGATAGATAGATAGATAGATGGGGTTTATGGGGATAGATAGATAGATAGATAGATAGATAGATAGATAGATAGATAGATAGATAGATGGGGTTTATGGGGATAGATAGATAGATAGATAGATAGATAGATAGATAGATGGGGTTTATGGGGATAGATAGATAGATAGATAGATAGATAGATAGATAGATAGATAGATAGATAGATAGATAGATAGATGGGGTTTATGGGGATAGATAGATAGATAGATAGATAGATAGATAGATAGATGGGGTTTATGGGGATAGATAGATAGATAGATAGATAGATAGATAGATAGATGGGGTTTATGGGGATAGATAGATAGATAGATAGATAGATAGATAGATAGATAGATAGATGGGGTTTATGGGGATAGATAGATAGATAGATAGATAGATAGATAGATAGATAGATAGATGGGGTTTATGGGGATAGATAGATAGATAGATAGATAGATAGATAGATAGATAGATAGATAGATAGATGGGGTTTATGGGGATAGATAGATAGATAGATAGATAGATAGATAGATAGATAGATAGATAGATAGATAGATAGATAGATGGGGTTTATGGGGATAGATAGATAGATAGATAGATAGATAGATAGATAGATGGGGTTTATGGGGATAGATAGATAGATAGATAGATAGATAGATAGATAGATAGATAGATAGATAGATGGGGTTTATGGGGATAGATAGATAGATAGATAGATAGATAGATAGATGGGGTTTATGGGGATAGATAGATAGATAGATAGATAGATAGATAGATAGATAGATAGATAGATAGATAGATAGATGGGGTTTATGGGGATGGATACATAGATAGATGGGGTTTATGGGAATAGATGGACAGATAGATAGATAGCAAAAAGAAAAGGAGTACTTGTGGCACCTTAGAGACTAACCAATTTATTTGAGCATAAGCTTTCGTGAGCTACAGCTCACTTCATCGGAAGCTTTAGCTCACGAAAGCTTATGCTCAAATAAATTGGTTAGTCTCTAAGGTGCCACAAGTCCTCCTTTTCTTTTTGCGAATACAGACTAACACGGCTGTTACTCTGAAACCTGTCATAGATAGATAGGTAGATAGATGGATGGATGGATGGGGTTTATGCGGAGAGATAGCTAGCTAGATGGATGGATGGGGTTTATGGGGATAGATAGATGGATAGATGGATGGATAGATGGGGTTTATGGGGATAGATAGATGGATGGATGGATGGATGGGATATATGGGGATGGATGGATGGATGGGATATATGGGGATGGATGGATGGATGGATGGGGTTTATGGGGATGGATGGATGGATGGATGGGGTTTATGGGGATGGATGGGGTTTATGGGGATGGATGGATGGGGTTTATGGGGATAGATGGATGGATGGATGGATGGGGTTTATGGGGATAGATAGATAGATAGAAAGATAGAGAGATGGATGGATGGAGTTTATGGGGATAGATAGAGAGATGGATGGATGGATGGGGTTTATGGGGATAGATGGATGGATGGATGGATGGGGTTTATGGGGATGGATGGATGGATGGGGTTTATGGGGATAGATGGATGGATGGGGTTTATGGGGATAGATGGATGGAAGGATGGATGGGGTTTATGGGGATAGAAGAATGGATGGATGGGGTTTATCGGGATAGATGGATGGATGGGGTTTATGGGGATAGATAGATGGATGGATGGATGGGGTTTATGGGGATAGATGGATGGGGTTTATGGGGATAGATAGATGGATGGATGGATGGATGGATGGATGGGGTTTATGGGGATGGATGGATGGATGGATGCGGTTTATGGGGATAGATGGATGGGGTTTATGGGGATAGATGGATGGGGTTTATGGGGATAGATAGATGGATGAATGGATGGATGGATGGGGTTTATGTGGATAGATAGATAGATAGATGGATGGATGGATGGATGGGGTTTACGGGGATGGATGGATGGATGGATGGATGGGGTTTACGGGGATGGATGGATGGATGGGTGGATGGATGGATGGATGGATGGATGGGGTTTATGGGGATAGATGGATGGATGGATGGATGGGGTTTATGGGGATAGATGGATGGATGGATGGATGGGGTTTATGGGGATGGATGGATAGATAGATAGATGGATGGATGGGGTTTATGGGGATAGATAGATAGATAGATTGATTAGATAGAATAAAGGTCAATGTCTACATTTGCCCAGCTCCACAAACACAGTATTTGAGTTATCCCAAAGTCACTTCATGCACTCATCAGTGCAAATCTAGTTGCCTTATTCTACTGATAAAAGGTGCAGTTCAAATGGCTTTTAGCTCCATTGATCCTCTACAAGCAGCTTTTTGGAATTAAATCCAGCTGAATTTAATTATGGAGAAGGACCCTCAAACTCCCCCTTGGTAGGGACATTTGGTACAGTCCAATACATCATTGGGCAAGCCTCAGCCTGCCTGTGTTTTAATGAATAGTCATGAGGGAGAGAAAGGGGTGGGCCTGAGTTTTGTTGTTAGATGCAGATGACAGAACTAAGGGAGATGGAAAAAGCGAGAAAGCCAACAAACTGCAGACAGGTAGCCAGCCCAGCATCCCCGGCGCTGCCTCTCCCTAGTCACTTGCCCTTGTCTTTACGTTCCATTATCGTATGTCGATTAATACCCTCTTTATTTTTTCCATCCTCCCGTGACCTCATGACTCCTGTGGCGGGAAAGTTCCTAGTTGTTTTTAAATTCCAAGAAGACTAAAATGCTGTATATTAGCGACCCAATGCAGCATTACACCACGGTAGGTGCTACCTTTTCTGAACAGCATTTGATTTATTATTTTTCCTCCAAAGGGAATGTCCTCCCCCCCCCCCGCCCAAGACAAAAGGCTTTGCAGAATATTGCACTCGCATTCTTGTTTTCTTGAGTTTTGCGCCTGTTGCTATGTGAGAAATGCCACGCGTGAGATTCAGTCTTCATTCAGGCAGGGTGACCCAGTGCAAGAAGGTGCTGATGTAGAACGGAAGTTGGATGGATGCTTGCTTATGTGCTCTTCTGCACATGCACAGATCATGTTGTTTTTAGCACCAGGAGGCACTCATCTGTTCTGATCATCAGGCAGGTTGCGACTTCATGTGCAACTCCAGAATGTTGCAAAAGGAAATTTCGCCAGATTCTACTTCAGGATGGGGTGGTTAAAATGTTGTCTACTTAGTTGGCAGGTCTCTGCTGCACTCTCTTTATATCTAAGATATGTGTTGTGCTTTGCAAAATCTTCAATGTGATTTAAATCTCCGGCTGAGGTAGCTGTTTGAAGCTCCTGAGTCCCCCATGAATACATCTGTACAAGCCTCTATACCCTGCATTGTGGTTTCTCCCGTATCTTTAACTAACTACAGCTCTGAGCTACAATTTAAAGAAACAGTCTGTCTTCAAACTTCTTAGCTCCGGCAGCACCAAGGCATTGGTGTATCCTTCATTTGGGACTTGCTCATTTGCAGAAACCACGGGAACACTTGCATCTCTGTAATGCTGTGTGTGTTTGTGTCCCCAAACAGGTTTCCTTCTGCAGATTAAAGGGGCTGGGAGATTATGACAATTAGCACTGGACATGGATTCTCATATATACATTTTCAGCATGGTCTATAAACTATATGATGCTGTTTTAGTCTACAGATTTTGTTTTTGCTGTTCTGGTATTCAGGATATATGAGGCAAGAGCGTCCTTAATGAATATACAAGGTGAAGGAAAGAGATCTCTCCCCAAATGCATTTCCTTTTTAAATAACAAAGAATTTTTTTCTGAGGGTAGTTTTCTTTTTGTATTTATTGATGAATAATCATACATATAGAGTGAAACAGTGTTGCAGTTCTTGGTTGAAATTATTGAATTGCTTGTTTCTGTTTCCACATATGGTGGCTTGGTTTTGTATTGTAATTCCGTTACTCTGTGTGCCATTATTACAATGATATTTCTTTTTAATGTTTACATGTGGATTTTTCTTTTAAAGGGACACCACCAACTTGCAATCTAATCATTCTCAAAAAAGGAGTTAAAATCATTTTGGGTATGACAGCTGCCCCTGAAGCCCACTGCTGACATTTGGGGATTTACAACCACAATTTCCTATTTTTAAAAATAATCTTGTTTCTTTCTCCTGTTGCTTTGTAACAAGTTCACACAATTGCCAGGGGAAATCAGCTATACAGGGAAACAGGGAAACTGTCTGTACCCAAAGTGCTTTTAAACGCACAGAGAAAACATAGTGGGGGAAAAAAGGGGTGAGGGAAATACTTTTGACTAATCTCTATGGACTATGTTTTGGCACCTTTACTCACACTGCATGTAATTTGACTTTGTATTGATTTAATTTATTTAATTTAATTATGTCAGTTTATAGGAGTGCTAAAAAGAGAACCCATCTCTATGCTTTATTCGCCCTGGACAGAAATTAAAAATGTAGCCTAAGTGCATCAATTTAAAATAGCTTGCCACAATCCCCATCTCTCAAACAATTCCCCACCCCAACAATTACAATTGTAAATAGTTTCAGTGGGACTGCTCACAGATTAGAGTACTCCTCAATATGAATAATAGTGGCAGAATCCAGCCCTTCGTTCTATAATCTGCAATGTTTCTGTAACAATTATAGGGAACAAATTTTTGGGTAGGAATGTGAATTTTAAATGGATGGTGTGTCTGGTTCAATGTACCGATGATCACTTAGGTTGCTGGGCACGAAGCTTTCGTTTTCACAAATAGAGGGGTTTACTTTTATCAGAGGCTGTTGTCTTTTGAAAAGAAGAATGTCTCTCACACTCTAAGCATCGGTGCTCATGGCAGTGGCTCACTTCTGATTTATCTACACGTTGTACATTCTTCTTGCACTCAGGCACTGCACATGCTGGGACAGCTGGCTGGAGTGGATGTTGTATTGTAAATAGTTGCACATTATTGTTGCGTGTAATGAATCTAAAGGGGCAGCAAACATCCTTCTGAAAGCACTTATAGAGCATACACAGCGGGTGCTTTTCAAGTTCAGTATCTTACCCCTCGTTGTGGGGTATTTTGAAACACCAACAGTAATTTTGTTGCGTGTCCATCTCCTGCAAAATATCCTGGCCCGAGAAAAGCTCGTCCTAGATCAGAAAGCCGCTGTTTCATTGTGCTCTTATTTAGAACCGATCACACCTACTACACTAAAATTGTGTGGGAACATTCACACTGGTAGATGTTGGGTCCTTTCTCCTGGCAACGATTCATGCAAGGGACTTGTGCTACAGGTTCAATGCTTTGCACATTGATGGGAGAGTAGCTTACTTGCAGGTAGTGGCTGACTCAGAGAGTACTATATGTAGGGACTGTCCTTTTGCCATGTGTTTGTCCAGCACCTAGTACAATGAGGCATTGGTCTATGACTGGTCTTAGACACTATGGAAAGGCAAAGAATAAATAAATAATAAATAATAATAATAATAATAATAACACAAATAAAATATTGCCCAAAGGAAAAATGATTCCCGAGACCATGATGTATGGCCCAAAGCTGAAAGGCTTTATTCAGATACTACTGTGATGGGGATGGATGGGTAGAAAGGATTCCCTCTCCTATGCATTTCATTCCAATTGCTCATAAGTCCTCTGGGGAGCAGGGAACCTGGTGCTGGGGTGGCAGCCTTCGTAGGAGCAAGACGGGCAGTATCTTTGTGAGAAAGGGAGCAGATTGTGAGCCCCCTCCCTAAAGGAGCAGCCTTGAGGGTAGAGGGGGAGGCATAGGGTTGTCTTCTCTTCCTCCACCCTCACTTCTTCACCTGCAGGAAGTGTTTCAGGAGGGATGCTCAGGAAGTTGGTCCAAAGTCACCCCCTGCACAGGAGAGGTCAGGTCAGCTGGCTGTGGCCATGGTGGGTAAAAGGTGGGCTTGGCTTTCCCAGTGGGGGACGTAGGGGTTGGGGGAGCTATAGGCTGTGGTAGCTTGCTGCTGCTCCCCCATTCCCATGACTGGACATGTTACTTATGGGTAAAGTGAGGCCCAGAAGGCTATGTCACATAGTCACATGGAGAATCTGTGATAGGGCTGGATATCCTGAGCCCAGGGGTCCTGAATCTAACCATGGTAAACTCGCTACACTGTTTAAGAACTCTTCCTATTTTTGTCGACTTTTGCAGCAAACATTTCCACTGGATTCTGGCTTTCTGCAGTCTGCAGAGCTCTTGACTCCGTGGAAACAGAAATTGTCAAGACGGGAAATGATGCATGTTTATTTCCCACTTTTCAGGAGATAACTAGTGGACCAACACACACTTTATTCTTTGTCCCTGACGATCAGAACACACATTGCTATTATTTTTGAAGGATGAATTTTTATGTACAGAATGAGAATCCGAAAAAGTAGTATGTTGGTTCATCAGTGTAAACCAGTTACTTTCTGTTTGTTCCTGCGAAAATAGATTTGATTTTCTTATTTGGCGATGAATGTTTCTGGCAGGATCTTATCTTGCAGTTCATTTTATTACTCCTAGAGTAGTAAGAAATCAGCAGCTCTGTGCTTATCTGGCTGAACATGCCATCATGGGCTTTGTGGACTGTTTTCCAGGTATATTTTGATAACAGTTTAAATGAAGTTTCTTGTGATTATTTCTGGAATTATGGATAGTTCATGAGGTTCTTGTTTATCTGAGGCAAACTATACAGCAGGAGAAACAGACAGAGGGTTTCATACACATATTTAAGGGGAGAAGAGGGATGTATTTGCAAACGCAAGTTAGATCTTGTTTGACATTCCATCAGTTAGTCACAGAATCCTGACGATCTTGTGGGAGACGTAGAGAACTGGAGGTCTTACTTGGAAAAGCTTGATAGCTTTTTTTTTTTAAACGATTATACTGTAAACCCGTAACTTTCCTTTGGGTGAGGTTAGGTTCCCAAGTTAAAACATGTCTCTTGAGTCTGAAATCTGGTTAGTTGCGAGCATTTCAGACTGACTTCATTTGGGGGGAGGAGGAGTGTGAAGAGCTGTGCCCGTTTGTCATGTGAAATCATGCTTTAAAAAACAATACATTTAACAACTTGTTGTTTAACACATGTACATTTCCAAGTGCCATTATACACTGTGAGCCATGATGTGTGACGGCAGGGACAGTTCTTTCTCCCAGAGCAAAGGGGTTGGTTTGAGAACAGCTTGCAATGGCCTCAGCAATGGAAGACTGGATGGTTCAGGGTAAAGACAGATGGTGATTTTCACATCTGGGTTGCTGGGTCAGTGAGGCTGGGGGTGAGTGACAATAATTACCAGTCTGAGGGCAGTTTGGTGGCCTCTGTGCTCTGAGTTCAGATAGCAGCAGACTGCCTGAGCAGAAATACCGAGGGATGGATGGCCAAGGAGACAGACTTGGCCGGAACTGGGTGAAAGGCGTGAATGTAGGGAGACTGGAATAGTAGTCTGTTCCCTGGACATGGTTCCTTCAGAGGTGTCTTGGAACACGTGTGCAGGACGCTCTCTGGATGAGGCTTGCGCAGCCTATGCTATTCCTGTTGTATGGATGAGCTCAGGTTTTGCAGTCCCACCGGTGAAAAAAATGGAGCCACTTTTTGGATCATTATATTCACCTAAAAGAGACCCTGTGAAATAGGGAGGAGGCTGGTAGGAGTTATTACAAATACTCTCTTGGCTGTTCATGGTCTTAGTACAGTTGACAAGAATATGTGAGAAGTTGCCATAAGAGAACACGTGAAAAAAACCCTATAGAATTATGGGTAAAAAATGTATAACTCTTTCCATTAAACATCACAGTGGGGAAACGGTGGGAAAATTCTGTAAAGATTCTTCATGAGCAAATCTCAGACAAATTCAGTGCTTTAATTCAATAGATGTGTCTCATGGTCACTTTGCTAGAGTGTTCAGCCATAGAGTGCGAAAGTCCTCAGTTTATCCAAAGACTAGGTTCTACATGTAATAGATCAAGCTTCTCTCAGATTAAAATGATAATCTCATGAGAACAGGCTTTTTCATTTGTGAGATTTCCAGAGTGTTCTGACGGCATCTGAATAGGAAACACCACAGGAGCAATGTTTGAGTGGAGAATTGATGTATTTCTGCTCTGATCCCAGGTGACACCAAAAAATATGCTAAATGTTTTTTAAAAAAAACAGTTCACATCTTTGGAGCTTTTTTTTTCAACTTCAGAAAAAGGCTGGATTTTGGTCTGAGTTTTGGATGTAGGATTAGGTCAGTTATTGTTTTGCCCTGCGTGGTTCTGCTACATTTACATGATATTTAAGGCCATAGGATTTACCAAATAGAGGAGAACAAATTCCATCTTGTGCCATTGTGACACAGGCATGCCCAAACATGCCCTATCATGCCCAGGCAGGCAAATTACACCTATGTCTCACCAGCTTCACGATATCTCACCAAAGTGGGGAAAAGCTAAGAACTATCTGATTGCCATGGTTGTTGTGAGAGGTTTGTACAGCAAATATTTTAAGAGCTATATAAAATGTAGAATACTATGGTCCCAAACTGTTGGAGATGAAACTCACCTGAGGTGGGGAGGACCTCAGCTAACTCAGTCAAGAGTGGGAATAATCAGCATCTTTTGACCCAGCTCAGCCCTGTGTTTACAGTCTGGACTAGATGCAGGCATGAGCATCTACAAAGGCAAATAAAAAAAAACAAAAACCCAACAAAAGATTCTGAACAGGGGACCCTCAAGGGCTGAGCTGAAGTAAATGAACTGATTATGAAAAGAGACAAAAAGTCTGGGGCTGCATAGAAGAAGAAGAAGAAGCAGCAAGGGCACAAGATGTTACTTGTTACGGAGGTGACATTCCGCCAGCGGAAGCATCCCATGAAAAGTGGATCCCACCTCTCTGGACTGGACCAGTGCTGTTAGGACTGACCACTGGGTGAAAAATACTTTATTAGACTGGAAGGGAACTGGTTAATAAGTACAGGCTCTGGACTGCATTTTATATTTTATGTAACACTGTAACCTGGTGGTTCCAGTCCTTTTACTTGCATCGATTTTGTATCTTTATCTTAAGCTGTGCTAAACAAACTTCTATCTGATTTTACTGTGGACACGACCCAGTGCCTTGCGCTGAAGAGAGCCCTGAACTGAGGGGAGGCTGGTGGATGGGGGTGCACTGCTTCCGAAGAGGCAGCAGATCAGTGTACATTGAGGGTGTCCAGAAGATGAGGGACTGGGCACTTGAGTGTAACAAGGTGGCATGTGCAAATTGCTAGCCTGCAGTGGGAACGAGTGTGGCTTGCAGAGCCCGGAGCAGAGCACTGGAGGATTTTCCCCGGTGGGCACAGATAAGGCTCTCTCATGCTGTGATCAGATGATAGTGATTCACACTGAACACCTTGGTAACCCCAGAAGTGTCACAGACATCAGCTGTTAATGGAAATATTTGACAATGGAAATTCAGAACAGATGCTGAAAACCAGCTTTATAAGAAGGCAGGAACTGGCCCAGTACACACAAAATAAGGGTAAATTCGGCCAATTATCTTATTTTCACTCTGCATCAAAACTGTGCATTTGAATGTCTCCCAAACCGTGGACTGCATTACTGCAAACTGCAAAAAGATTATATCACTTGTGTAAAATGAATTGTACAGCCTGCCTCTGAAAGGTGATTGCAATGTTCATCCACCCTCACAAACCTAAAGAGGGAAACTGGGTGGGATGTGCATGAGTGTGTGTGAAGGGATGAATGGATGGATATGGTTGTGCATGGGTGAAGTGAGAAATAGGCCCACCCCATTGCAACAATGCTATCATCTTATCGGCGGGTATGTTAGTGATTGCGAGGGGTGGGGTGGGTGGTTGCTCTGTGGGCAGTATGGACCAAGTTCATCAAGTAATTCAGGTGCTGATTGTGGTATTCAAGATATCTCATACAGGGGAACGTTTGCTTGCTCCAGAGTGGAGACCTCGTCAAGGATTCATGTACAGAGTGTGGCAGTACCACTTTATAAAGATAGAGGGCACTCTAATGACTCTTATGAGCGTCTCGAACAAACATTGCGGCTGTGTCCCACAGTAAATTGCAACTTTTATCAGATAAAATTCCAACCCTTCCCAGGGCGTCAGTCTCGTAACTTTCTACGACATTTGCCTTGGTGGAAATGCCATTATTTCTCCAAAGCAAATAGCACTTTGTAACTGAAAAACAGCCTTAATTCCATGAAAAATCTGAGAGATGAACAAAAAGTCACTGTGAGACAGGGGTTGCTCCCTGGTTTAACCAGCAGGCTGGTGGGGCAGGCGTGGGGTGTTTTCTCCAGCCCTACCCTTGATATTTTTATATTTAGGCGTCTTACTTTCTTTTTCAGTGTGACCCCACAAACAGAGCCGGTGCATCCAACTTCTCCCTGATTCTGAGAGTTTCCTGTCCCGTGGATGCATGCATGCATCTCCTAACAGAGACATATTCATATTCTTTGGACAGTCAGACCTAGATTTCTCCAGTTTGCAGCTCTAATCCGTTCGGAATCATTTAGGTTTTAGTGTATGGTTCTGGGAGATAGCAGAGGGGGCTGCTTTTCAGACAATCAGTGGGAGATGATCTCTCCTGCTAAACTCGACTACATGACCGGAAAGCTTTGTATGAGCGCGGGGTAGATAAAGAATTTCAGTTTGTCATTAAGTCCAAGATTTTCAACAGGGACCAGTGATTTTGAGTCCTCAAGTTGAGATGTCTTAAAAAGTCTGATTTCCAGAAAGTGCCAAGCAAGCATCCCCCTCTGAAAATCAGGTCCCTTTAACGCAAGCATCCACAATCAGTAGTTACTTTGAACATCTTCTGTGGGGTGAAAGTTAAATCAGGAGGCAAACTGGTGTCTGTGGTGTCCCTTCAATGGGAGTTAGGCCCTGCTTTCCAAAAACCAAGAAGTGAAATGTCACTCTGGGGCCTGGGAATGGGCAACACTGACATAATAGGGTTATGACAGGTCAAGAGCGAAGTTAATTACTGAAGCGGGAGAACGGGTGTGTGTGTCCATCTCTGTGTGTCTGTCTGGGTTAAGAACCAGCATCAGACCCATATTTTCACAAGCTCAAAAATGCCCCTAAGCGAGACACACAGTAATTTCTGTTAGCAAATGATTATTAAATGTCATGTTTAACGCTAGGCCTCGTCTAGCGGCTGATCCATTGAGGGAATGACCGAACTACAGCTATCAGCTAGAGGAGTCCTTTAGAACAATGGTAGACACTCATGGTGCTGGAGGTCCTCAATTCAATCCCCAAAGATGATTCACGACGGTGCCCGCTGTGAACGAGCCTCCAGCAAACCCCACCTTTGTCTCACTGCTATGATGAGGCCTTGCCATTGGCCAGCAATTGCATCTTTGTGCAGAAAGTCCCACCTACCAATCTGGGTCGTTTTGTCCAATATATTTGATTCGGTCGGCCTTATGGAACTGAATGCAGCAGCCAATTGCATCCTCCTCCTCCGCCCCCCACCCCGGGCATCATGGAGGGCAGACAGGACATGGTGCAGGACGCTTAGGAAAGGTGCACCAGTGGGCTATGCTTGGAAGGTGAGGAGTAGGACTTTGCAAAATCGGGCAACAGGTGCCCAAAGGCCAAGTGGCTGGGAAACTGGTGCTTAGAATTCCGCCTCCCCCTGGTGCTTAGAAGTCCCAGAGCTGTCAGTGCAATATACCATTACTCGGTGCATTCCTGCTCTCCCACCCCAAGGGAAATGCATTCTGTCCCACTTTGGAACAGGGGTGACCTTTGCTCAAGTCTACCCTTGACTTTTTTATTGGGCTGGCTGCCAGGGTTTCCCTGGGCTGAGCCAAGAAGCTGTGTTTTGCAGCATGTATGTACATGTGCACATGTCGCTGTCTGGCTCTGGGCACGCTGCAATTACCAAGAGATAGAGACTTTTCAAAGTTGTTTTCTCCTAAATTTCTTACAGCTCCCGAGTGGTCTTTGTTGCTTTGGGGGCAGCGGAATCATGGTTGTGGGTTTCACCCACAGGTTGTTCCAAAGGGACTAGAGTCAGAGTTTGATGATTCTTTATGGGCTGCTGCCATCCCTCAGTATCGTCTGCATGGGCTACGGCTGGGCTTTTGGCATTAAATGCTGTCGGTGGTGTTGGGCTAACTGGGGGGAGCACATTCAGCCTGTGATGTGAAGGCAAGGGGAGGAAAGAGACATGTGAGGAAGAGTTTGTCTAATCGGTGTCACTTTCCTGATGGGAAGAATTGGGAACAACTAGAAAAAAATGAGAAAGTTAAATAAATCTGGGAGGGGAAATGAAGAAGGAAAAGTGAACGAAGGAGGAGTAAAGCTGGAAGAGAAAGGAGAAAATGAAAGAAGAAATAAGGTTTATTCCAGTAGTTTGGATAATGATATGAACTAAACACGATCCACAATTGCTAACCAAGCAGATGTGACAGGTGAGATACGTGTAAATAACAGGCTGGCCCCAGAGCAGCTTATTTGTTGATGTGTCTATGTTCAGCATAACCCAGCACAGCTAATATATGGACAGGAGTCAAGCCCAGGAGTCCTGACTCCAGCCCTGTACCCTGGTCACCAGACCATCCTACTTCCCTTTGTTATCACTTGGATATGTCTCCACAGTGCATCTGCATAGATAGCAGATTGCCGCAGCTCGGCCTTGCTTCCCAGAGCTGATAACAATGAATCCACTTGGTGGGTCATAGCTTGAAGGCAGCTCTTTGCAGCGGAGTGGATCCTTTTAAAACCCTGTGCTGGCTACGTGTGATACCACTGGTAATGGAATGCAGCGTGTGCATGGAGACTCACCGCCCAGCCACCAGTGTAATTCATTCAAGGTGACTCTTCGGGAGCGAAGTGGGGAGCAGGGAACGTTTTGCTCCACACATGTGGGCGTTTTGTTCTTGAGTCCTGGGCATGCATGTGTTTTAAGGACTCTCCTCTCTCTTCCAACATGGCTCCTTCTCCTGATGGAATCTGCAGGGAAGGCACAATCCTGCACTTGTGGCATCCCACTGCTTTGCTACGGGAATAAAGTCACATACGCACAGGTTTCAGGGTGGGATCCAATGGGAGGGGAGATGGGTAGTGACTTGGGGTGGAAGCCCTGTTTTTACACACAGCCATCTCAGGCAATGAACAAACCGTGGGAAGAAAGATTATCAGAAAGGCTGGAAGGTAAATTCAAGGCTTCAGCATCAGTCTCTCTTCAGAACTGATTATTTTGTTTCCAGTTCACTAATAGAACTTTCTTTCTTTCTATGAAATAGTGTAAAGTCTGGCTACTACTGAGCTTCTGAGATGGGGCTTCTCTACTACTAAGGTGGGCCCAACCTACAAAAGAGATCCAGAGTTCAAACCCCACAAAACTTAAGGTGGCTGGAATCTGGGGGGTTGGTTCAGCCCTTTAGAAAGATAGGAGCCATTTGCAAAGTTTGGTTCCTGGTCTGGGTTGCTGTGTGAAGTTTGGGAGTGTTTGGCTCAGGGTTGGGGGTTGGGTTAGTCCCATATGAACTGAAAGTACTGAGATTTGAAATGGAAGTGAATGAGCCCTTACAGAAAGGTCCCTGATGGAACCAACGGGGATCTATAGAAATCCCTCTGAACATCTCCAGAACTTATCAGAGGATGAGAGCCTTTCCATCACACTTGTTCGGGCATCCTCTGGAGTTCTGTACTATTGGTGTATTCTGTAGGGTGAGCTCTAAGATCATTATCATTTTCTAGTCAATAGGCCTTTCCCATAAGGGGGTAGCAGAAAACAGCAAATATATGTCTCTTCCTAGCTAAGTGATGATTTCCCTGCAAAAGAGGTGGTTTTACACTGTTAAGTGCACTGGCAATTCAGGAATCTTGGCCCCTGGCTGCCTCCGTTATGGATGAAGCTGACAAAAGGGGGTGATGTCAATGTGTCAGGTTTTATCCCTTTCACAAGCGGTGACCTGTTTTAAAAACAAACCAACCCAGCGGAGGTATTTCAGCTAACTTTCCAGTGTGCTGGCCCTTTAAGGAGGCTGTAACAGGACACCTGAAGTCCTGGAGAAGTGTAGTCTCTAAACTGGCTGGTGTTTTCTTTTTTTTCCCCCTCCTCCCCTTTTCCCTTCCTCCAGTCCCAGTTTAATTTGCTGAACAGCAGCATGGATCAGAGCATCGGCACCAGAGCAGCTTCCACCAGCCCTTACAGCTCTGAGCACCCTTCCAATGTTCCAACGCATTCTCCCTACTCGCAGCCCAGCTCGACCTTTGACGCCATGTCCCCAGCTCCTGTCATCCCCTCCAACGCTGACTACCCCGGGCCCCACCACTTTGAGGTGACCTTCCAGCAATCCAGCACAGCCAAGTCTGCCACTTGGACAGTAAGTTGCATGAGTTCTTCTTGACTTCAGTAGAGAGATGCATGTGTGTCTGTAGAACTGTTTGCAATGAATCTGCATCAAACCCTTTACTGTCTCTGCAAAAAGAAAAGGAGGACTTGTGGCACTGTAGAGACTAACACATTTATTTGAGCATAAGCTTTCGTGCCCTCCTTTTCTTTTTGCAGATACAGATTAACACGGCTGCTACTCTTTACTGTCTCTGTATCATTTTGCAGAAGGATACACAGTGCATGTTTATATACTGCAGACGTTGCAATGTCAGCTGCAAAATATCTGGTTGTTCAGTAGTAAACAGAGGGTATTTTGGTGGCCACCTTTAGAGGCAGCAAATATAACTCAAGCCTGACAAGCAAAGCTTTGGTGGGAAATAGGGGGTTTATTTTCAGGATTTGTTTCCAGACACAGTAGAACCCTGGATTTTTCATATTTTTTTTATTTCTTTTGATTTGTAATAGCAAATGAATCACTCAAGCTGTAAGAGCCCTGATGATAATTAAACTTGCAGCCACAAAAATATCATTTAGCAACGTCACACAATAAGAAAAATGAACAGAGGAGCCAGTAGATAGTAGATAACACAGTTGCATAGACCTTTTCCCTACGAGTACCCAAAAAGCCAGCCGCTCAGCTGTGTCAAAGAGATGGCTTTCACAGCATCTCTTCAGGTCAATGAAAAGCATCATCTCAGCACAGCAAGGGACAGGGAAATTACTGAGAGAAGAAGGGTGCTGCTTTTCTCATCAGAGGTTAGATCCTAAATTCATGTCATAGGGGCTTTTGCATAAGCATGGCCCATAAAGAAAAAAAATATTTACACTGATCTATTTTTAAAACATTTCTGTCCTAGACGTTTCTCTGAAAACAAAGTATTCACAAAAAAACTCCCAGTGCAACTTAAGCACCCGCTCAGATCCCACCCGCCAAGAAATGCCTGGGAAAATAGAGGCATCTTACAGACAGAGTTCATCTCCCTGAGGAGAGATAGCTGGCATTGAAAGGGAGCAAAGGGGTCTCCTGTAGGATTGTGGTTTGACCGTGCTACCAAACCAGCACAGCAGAACATGAGCAAGGTGTATCAGCCCTACGTGCGATAATGACTTGTTTTGGAAGCTGATGTGTTCAGTTACTGTGAAAGGTCTTTTAATGATGGACAAAAAGTTGTCTTCCGGCTGTTTAATGTATGGGCTATGAGCGTTGAAACCCCAAATGGCTGCAGCTCCTATTCTGTTCCTGTCAGTCCAATATGTGCCACCCCTCTAGCTGCTGCATGTGGGAATGGAAAGTGCACACGGAATATAGCCTAGCAGGAGTGTGGCAGGGAAGAGGTTAAAAGGGCGATTTGTAACAGCTGTCTCCCAGCAGTTTGTTTTGTAATTCTAGACAGCCAAGCTTCCCCATGAAAATGAATAGGGAGAGCAGTGAGGGGTCAGCTCTGCGGGGCTCCCAGGTGAGGGAGACCAACGGGACTGCTGAATTCTAAGCATGCCCAGCACAGTGCTGAAGGAGGGAACTCCTATCCCAGTGCCCATAGCACTGGCAGCCCTCAGCACACAACAAGCTCTTGTCAGAATGATCCCCCAGCAATTATAAGCCAAAATATGTGGATCCTGGTATCAGCAAAGAATAAGGAGCCATTGTGGTGTAAAATAAAGCAAATGCAAGGTAAATCCGTACAGCATTGCACTGACCACTCAGTCTTCAGAGAGCAACAGAGCTTCTAAAGCAAACCAGAAATAAATCTGGTTTTAAAGGGATCATTGCTTTCTTCGTGGCTTGGCGTAAAGGGCCAGATTCTCTGGTGTAAATAGCATAGCTCCACTGAGCTGAGGAGCTGGCCCAAACATTTTATGGGGAATCTTTACTTGGCCAGCATTCTAGTTAAAAGGACAGGCTGTCTGGATGGCAGTGTATCCCCTGCCCCCCTCTGGGTCTGGTGAAGTGTAGATTAACAATGGGGTACCTCTCTGGATTAGGTCTGGGATTAACGTTAGGCCTTGAGGATAAGAAACAACCCTAGCCTGTTTGTCTTCCCTTGGGGGGAAAGCTTCCTCAGTGAAATGTGAAGGTCAGTAGGAATTGCCCAGCTAGCAGAGGGACTCAGGACTGTGACCAGAGCCAGATAAGAACCTAGGTAAATTGGTAGGGCCAGATTTGGATGAAAGATGGAATTTTCTGCCCAAACCCTGGTTCTCTGGTGGTGACGTTCAAAAGGAAGGGACACCAAATGGAAAACAAACGTAGGCTACTCTGATGGGTCTCATCTCTGAGATTCCTCCCTCCTTGGGCACTCAAGCGAGCTAGGAGCCACCACATGGATCTGGGGTAGCATGGTGGTCATCGAACGTGGTTTGGTCAGATACAAAAGGCAGGGTTGCTTTAATCGTGAAGCCTGCAGTTTGACATCCCATCCCCTGACAGTGCAGGTGAAATTAGGGTGACCAGATAGCAAGTGTAAAACATCGGGACAAGGGGTGGGGGGTAATAGGTGCCTATATAAGAAAAAGCCCCCAAAATCGGGACTGTCCCTGTAAAATCGGGACATCTGGTCAGCCTAGGTGAGACACTAATAATCAGCCTGGTGGCAAACAGCAAAGAAAATAAACTCAGCATTTCCCAGGGGGAGTCAGTAGCTTACTTGATCTGGTATTGCCCCCCAGTGATGCAAGCGGAGTGTATCAGCTACAAACGCTTGAGAGACAATGAAAAGCCAAAGACAGTTCAGCCTGTGCTGCGAGCCAGCTGGATTCACGGGGACAGGGACAGATCCCGGATATCAGACAATGCCCTCCTGGATTCTTACCATACTCCTGACATTAATACACACCGACACAGAGCTGTGGTCAAGGGCTGTTCAGTGCCTGTAAATCAAGGGGAAACACCTGCTGAAGGAGCACCCACTGATCACAGTTGAATGACCATTAGGAAAATGCCTTTTTCCTGCTCTCAAATGTTCACTGATCCTAGGATTTGTGCCTGGAATACATACAGGGTGTATATACCCGATGCCATGTCATTCCCACAATAGCAGCAGCAACCGTCAAGGATAGAGCAGCACAGAAACAAGTGCTTTGGGCTCGTCCCATACAGCGCGCAGCCACTGACTGCTTCACATCCCTCGTTCTGTTTCAGTGCCATTTTTCTATCGATATCAGCTTTGTTGCTGACTGTTGTGTCCCAGGTTAGTGGGAGCTCTGTTTCTGGGACTGGGGATCATGTTCTCTGTCACTAGAGATCCGGGCACGCTCAGCTTCATTGATGATGTCTGCACTGCATGGGCATCCACACAGCACTGATTATACTACCAAAGTCCTCTGCCATCATGCACTGGGCTCCACATAAAAGTTAGGGTGGATTCTTTTGCGGGATATTCAGTTCTTCAGTTATTACAGAGCCCTGCTCAAGAAGCTAGGATCTTCCCAGGACCTTGCACTAACGCAGGACAAATGATCAAAATCAGGATATTCTTATCTCATGGGAAGCACAGTGGAAACTGCTTGCATTTCATCCAGATTCAGTAGAACTCCGCTTAGAATGAAGTGGAATGAAAGTCCCAGACTGTTTCGGCATATCACACTGTGTTGGCTGCAACCCTGGTTTCTTGTATCCTTACACTTGGAATGAAGTTGATCTGTGCGGGGGGGAAATGACTAACATGAGAGACTAGTTTTCATGTTTGGAAACCCAAATTATCATCCCTAGCCATGCATTCAAGTGCCCAAATCAGCTTTGACACCTGAAAGAGGCATGTGAGTCCACATGGCTCAAATACACATTTGAAAATTAGCCTCCAGGAAGTTGTAGGCACTTCCGTACCACAGTGAAAGAATGAATATGTGGAATGAATGTGTGAGATAGACACGGTCTGATTCTGCTCTCAGATACTCCATTGTAAGTCAATTTGGAGTAACTCCACTAAAGTCTGTATAGTTACAACATGTAAAACCTGTGTGAGATCAGAATCAGGCCTATCATTTCCCTGTATTTTGGACAGTGAAACTTGTGTCAGATGCTTGGTTCCAAACATCAGCTGCGTTGCTGGAAGGAGCACAATTTCCCATGTGACTTTGTAGTGACAACTGTAACATCTTCTCTTTTAACAAATACTGGTCATGCTGGATTGGCAGCGAAACTCATCCCAGATTGTATCGTCTGATTGACAAAGTGTCTGAATTTTGTAATTTTGTATTTTCTGTTAAAAGAAAGAGATTATTTTCCAGGTCTGTTTTCTCTCCACTAGACTGCATGCTTTATTTCCCCACTAGATACAAGACTGGAGAATGAGTGTTTATGCAAAGAAAATGATTACAATTGAATCAAGTGATCACACTCTAATTTCACTTGCTATATGCAAACAGCAGATAGTCTCAACCAAAGTAGTACTAATCAGCAGTTAGGAATGCAGACAATTGGTAAGGGAAGCTAAAGGTATCAATGAAAAATCTATGGCCAGTGGGGTTGAGGATAGCAAGAAAAATTTCTTTAACTATATCAGGAATACATGAAATCCTAATAATGCTATAAGTCTGATATTCAACAACAATGGCAAAATTATTAATCATGATGCAGAAAGTAGTAGTCAACAAATATTTCTGTTCTGTATTCAGAAAGAAGCAAGATATTTTCATATCTTATAGTGATAAAGAAATGTTTTCTATTCCATCAGTACTAGGAAGGATTGTAAACAACAGCTATTAAAGTTAAACATTTTAAAATCAACAGGAGCATATAAATTGCTCCCATGAGTATTAAAAGAATTGGCCAAAGAGCTCTCTGAACCACTAGTGTTAATTTTTAATAAATCTTGGAGCACTGGACTGGAGAGAAAAAAGAGAAAGCCAGTGGATGATCAAAGACCCTCTTGGCCAGTTAGCCTGACAATGATCCAAGGCATAATCATGGGTAGGCTGATATGGGGATACAATCACTAAGAATTAAAAGGGGCTAGCATAGTGAATACCAGTCAGTATGGATTTATGGAAAATAGGTCTTGTCAATAGGTCTTTGATGTCGTGTTTTGATGAGAACACTAGTTTGGTTGATAAAGGTAACTGTGTTGACATAATATACTTAAACTTCTGTAAGGCATTTGACTGAGAGCGTCTCTACACAGAGGATTAGTGCACGGCAAGTCAGGGTTTAAATCTGCAGTGACCAGCTTGCCACGCACTAAGTAGCCATGTGGATCCTGGTACCACACACTACAAGTTGCACAGTGTGCTTTGACATTCTGCTATTTCAAGTACTTGCGTGGGAGGAGGTTTCTGGTAGTACAGGGCTCCTTAGTCTAAAATTAAAAAACATAATGAGATCCAATGCTTGGAAGCTGAAGCTAGACAAATTCAGACTAGAAATAAGGTGCAGATCTTTAACAGTGAGAATAACTAACCATAAGAACAACTTACCAAGGGTTGTGTTTCTCCAACACTTGAAGCATCTAAATTAAGGCTGGATATCTTTCAAAAGATAAGCTCTAGCTCAAGCATAAATTAGGGGCTCAGGGCAGGAATTACTGGCAAGGTTCCCTGGCCTATGCTATGAAGGAGGTTAGACAAATCGTAATTCATCCCTTAAAATCTGTGAATTTATTAATCTATGAAAGGGAGTAATGGAGAAAGGGATCAAGGCTTCAGTTGCAAATTGAGGGCTTATGTGGGTCAGAAAATGTTTCTTTAGGGCTGCTCCATGGGAATCTCCTGCAGAAGACGCGTGTGAATCAGGAGTGCCTGTCCTGTGCACTGACCGTCAGACCAAATCTGTCTTTCTGCAAAGCGTTAGTGGTTTCTGTCTCTTAGTACAATCCTTTTAAAATAAAGCCGTCGTATTTTATGCAAAACTTTAGAGCCAGGTTGTTTTTTCAAACAATCTCTTTGTCAGTGGAGGGCCATGAGGTGGGACAGAACCTGAAAATGAGATTTTTTTCTCTGCCTTGGAAGGCCCCTTTGGTGGCTTGTTTCCTGAGGTGGGAGGAAAGGAGTGGATCTGTAGCAGTACAAGACAGGGCATGCAAGGCGCCTACCTGCTTGTTGGAAGCTGTCAGGACTCCCCGTTTCCTGGAGCTGCCTGTACATGCTAGAGCTGGGAGCCGATCTTGGCTGTTTTCTCACATTCAGCCCCCTTGCCATGCCAGCCAGCTGGTAACTGATAGATAATTAGTATTTTTCTCAAGTACAATTTCAGACTGACTGGTGCTTTCCTCCCCTCTAAAAACATTATCATCCTCACCAAAGCCAGCAGAACCATTAATAGGGTCTTTGGCCTCCCGCGGCCTCACTGAAAAAGAGCCCTAGGAATCAAGCTACCCTCCTCCTTCAGATCAGGACTTGTCCCTGCATTCCCTGATGACCCAGAACAGACGAAGCGTCCATCCAGTCCAGCATTGTGGGCCTGATTCTCCATTGCTTGGCCTTGCTAATGGTTTATGCTAGCACTTTGCAATCTCTTCGCTCAGGTGTATATGACTGCACATGGTGCAGGGCAACAGAGAATCAGACCCATCTCTGGCACGGAAGGCGTAACTCTCCATCATGGTGCTGGTGAGGATGTTGTTATTGGAGGAAGGAGATGATGTTCACCCCAGACCTCAGCTGCTGACCCAGCTGGCACTCTGAAGCTAGAAACTGGATAGCCCTCAAAATGAAGTGGAGCAGTTCACTGGACTGAAATTTTGACATGGGTCTGGTGTGGATCTAGTGCCCAGTTCACTTACATGGTTTCAACCACAATCCAGGGAATGGAGCCAAGCTGCTAAGGGAGACTGTGACCATCTCCATGACTGGAGAGATTCAAGGCTGGCACTAGACACCAGTCTGTCAGGGATAGGAATAATTATGGACCAGGGGACACAATCCAAACCAGGTCCAACCCCAGAGCTAAGTCAGTTAGCTACTACAGCGACGGGCATGTTATAGGACCCTAATTAGATCAATTCTCCAACTTCACAGCTTGATTAGTTTCAGAGTAGGTGAGCTGTAGCTCACAAAAGCTTACGCTCAAATAAATTGGTTAGTCTCTAAGGTGCCACAAGTACTCCTTTTCTTTTTACAGCTCGATTACTTACTGCATAATGTTAGGGCTGGGATGGGGAAAGCAGGGAAGGGAGAGGGAGAAGGGAGAGGATGACTGAAAAATTTTGGTGTCCCCAAAATTGGTTGCTTCTGCTATAGTCATCATCTAAAATACCCTGTAAATAAACAATGGCAAAAATCTGTCTCCCTCTAGCAGCAACAGTAGGAAATAACTAACTCCTGGCACCGCTCCTAAGAATGTGGAACTCTCAACAGTCTGCTAAATGTCCCTTAATAAGGGCCATGGCTGTGAGTCAGATCTCACTCTGCCTCTGAGCTCTGAACACTTTAGCTTGTCTCCAAGCAGCTGAAAAGAACGGGTGAAAGATCTGGAATGGCAGAAATAGGAAAGCATCCGCAGTGGGGGTCTGATCCGGAGTCCACTGAAATCAATGGGAGTCTTTCCATTGGCTCCAGCTGGGCATGGCTCATGCTCCGTAAATCCCAGATACAGTGGGATTGCGGAGAAAGGCCCATGGCAGTGTTTATGAGAGCTATTTTCGGCAGGCCCTGGGAGGACGCTGGAACAGTAGGCTGTTCCAACAGGACTGTGGTATCAGTTGCATTATCTCAGAAGTTTATGGAATGCACTGATTGATGTGAGTGAGGCCTTTTGCTCTTTAGCATGAAGAGAGAATTCTCCCTCCTCAGTGCTGCCAGCAAAGCCCAGACAGACAGTTAGGACCGCTGTAAATTAGCAGCACTGCATCTAATATTCCTGGGCCTCAGCAAGCTCCATTCACCCCTGGGTTACACCTCTGAGGTCCTCTAAAGTCAGTGAGGCCTGGCTGATTTACATCAGCGGAGGGACTGGACCTTGTTACATATGTGGTAACAACAGAAAGTCCCACGTGGTGAAAATCTGTCTCATTCAAGAGCCATGAGCAGTGGTCACGGAAAGCATTCTTCCAGGCCTGATTTCCATGGCTGTGAGAATGCACTTACATGCACCGAAATGCAGGGGCAATTTGCATGCTTAGCGAGGTGCACGTTTTCCCTGCACATTTTGGTGCTTATGAAAATCTCTCCCTATGTTTCTGTCTCTGAACCAACGGAAAATAGACCTGAGCTTGGGGATTGGGACTGGGTGAAGGGGGAGCTTGACTCCAGACCTGGTAGCTACCGGCATCCTGTCTGAGTTCAGTGAGCTGTGTGAGGAGTCGGTGACTCTGATGCCTAGGTGTGCCCAGGCCTGAACCTCACACATTATTTTGAGGGAGGGTTTTCTTGCTGTTTTAAACCCATTTGTAATTAGTCTTCACTAAGGACAGACGCACACTCCCCTCCATCCCAGCTGTATAGTCTGAGGCTGCTCAAGGCAACCTGCTGCCCAAGGCAACACTTGAGTGTGTTGCCCCCCACCTCTCAGATTTGGCCCAACCACCTGTCTTGTCATGACAGAGGGGCGGCTGGGCCAAGTTTAAGTGAGTGAAACTGACAAAATTCCAGCCCAGATTGACTGGCCTTGGTACCCAGATCACAACAGCTGCAGCACAGTTGGCCCCTGGCTGGCTGTCTTTCCAAAGAGCCCTTGGACAGCACGGGCCTTGAAGGGTGAATTTCCTTCTCCTCCCATCCTCTGGGCTGCCCTGGATGAAGTGCCCTTGCACCAATGCAACCGACACTGCACCTACTCTGTGCATAAGGAAAGGCTATGACTCTCCCAGGCTGTCAGTCAGGCACCCTCACAACTAGCCGAGTCACTTGAAAAGAGGAACACGGAATGCCGGGACCTTGACAGGATCGCTACCAGGCACTGCTGGGGTTGGGGGAGGAAAGTCAGATAGCCCACCTGATTGTAACAGTCCTTGTTCAGCAGTGTTTGTTCTCTAAAGAGGGGCATGTTGATCTCATCTGGAAGGCTGTTTTTCTCCTGCTACATGGGGAGGATCAGGGTTTTTCCTCTTCTGTATTAGAGCAGATTAGTGACATTCTCATACCCTCCCGTGGATTCTAGTGCCAGATTCAGGGGCGGGAGCAATGTAGCTGTGTGTTGCTATCCTCAGTGGCTTGGAGGGAGGATGGTCTTGTGGTTAAGGGACTGGAGATCTGAGCCAGTTTCCAGCTCTGCCACAGACTCCCTGTGTGCCCTTGGGCATGTCACTTGTCTTTCTGAGTCTCAGTTCCCCATGTGTAGAATGGGGATAACAATCACTTCTTTCTCCTGACATTTGTCTGTCTTGTCTATTTAGATTGTAAGCTCTTTTGGGCAGGGACTGTATCTTACTGTGTGTGGACCCACATACCTAGGGGCTTGTGGCAGGAAGCTGACATCTGCTATGCAAATGGTTGATTCCCTGCTCCCAATGTTTTACTTGCCAAAGCAAAATCATTTAAAATCTTGTTTATTAACTAGGCTCCTTAGATTTACACCTTGTTCCAGTGACTGAAATGCAGGAATTTTCTGGGCCATTTGCTCACCTCTGTCTCTCTCCTGTATCAGCCAATTCATTTAGGGCCTGACCTTGACTTCAATAGCAAACCTCAGATAGATTCCAGTGCTGTCAGACTGAGCCCTCTCTGTTTACATGGCAGCCTGCAGCTGATCAGCCTCTCTCCCACACTCCAAATTCTGCAGCCTTATCAAGCAGCAGAGAAATTCAGGGACACCTGTTTCCTGCTGAGGTTTGAAATCACCTGGAGAGTCAGGCAGGAAGATACAAAAGGAAGTCGTCGGATGTCAGAAGCTGCAGAGGGGATGTCTGTGGCTCCAACTATGGTGAGCAGGGACACAGAGGAGGCCAACGTCATATATGCAGAGGGAGAAGGAGGCTGGTATATTTATGCTCCAGTTATCATCATCTCAGTGTTAGGGATTTGGAGTTCTTGTTGCTGATAGGAAGACTGTATCTATAAACTGGGTATTTGGTGCAATTACAAAAAGAACAAAAGGCACATTGGACATAGTATCCAATTTACAAAATACAGCTCTCAGGAAAAGCCACTTAATCTCTCAAAATCAGCAGCACAACTCTGGTACACGTGAGCCTTTCCCTAATCCCAACTGTGCTACAGAGCAGAGCAAAACAGCGCTCGCAAGAGGCACCTCCCCCACTAGGAACTTTACTCTCTCAAAAGGTGTAGAAAAAGGGTATTGGCCAACGTTTGCTCCATGCACAAAGTCTGCTGTGCCCTGTAAAGCTTGAGATGTATCATGACTCCTTTATGGTTCCTGAGTAGCCGACCCAGTAAAGATAAATACACAGCCTGGAATTCAGTAATAACACATACGTGTCCAGTATGTGATAATGCAAGAGCACTTGAGCTCATGTTGAGCTCCGTCCTCGATCAAAGCGTCAATCCATTAGCTCCAGTGGGGACCCATATCTGAGGCTATACTGGGGGGAAACAAAATGAACCATATTGCACCTGCCCCTTTGTGCAATGCCGGTAGGGGAATACTCCTTCCTGACCCCTGGAGTGATCAGCGGATGTCCTGAAGCGTGAGCTTGGATGCCTTTTTTTTAGCTGCATATGTGCAAATCCAGCTCTGTATAAAATCAACCTAGAGCATCTCCAGCAGCAAGTTCCACAGTTTGAATACATGCTGTGTGAAGAAGTGTTTCCTTTCATTGGCCCTAAATGTACCTGCCATTAATATCACTTTGTGTGTCGCCATCAGGCAGATCTTGGGGGAGAGGTGTACTGGAGGGCTGGAATACTGATCTTGCTCAGCAAATAGTGCTGATCTCAGTGCTTTGCAAGCCAAAATTTCATTTCAGAACGGCTGCTTTGTACGCAGCCGGTAGACCTCTCTTGTGCATGAGGAATAAGGAAAGTCCTTGTGAATGATTCTAAAAGGGGGACCACTACTTGAACCCTGAAGTTTCATTCTTAGTTAAAAGGATGTTTCACAGTCATTCTCTCTATGGCTTTCAAATGCCTTTCTGAATCCAAACTGGAAAGTACTAAGCGTTGATGGAAACCACTATGCAATGGAGAGGGGACACTTCCCAGTGATGCAGGGAATGCGCTGACGCCCTCATTGCCCACTTGGGCTCTTTCACCCCCCGGGACCCTCAGCTTGTGAGCAACAGGAAGGTGGTGTCACCGCTGAGCTGATCGTGTCAGAATGCACCAAGGAGAGCAGGTCTGAGACTCCCTGGGGACCTTTGAAAATCTCTCCGCACCTCAGTTTCCCCATCAGTAAAATGGGGTAATAATAAATTAAATAATAATACTACTTCCTCCTCTCTCTATTTAGATTGTAAGGTCTTCAGGGCAAAGGCTATCTGTGACGATGCACTGTGCGACCCCAGCCTCTGTTCAGGGAGCGCTAGCTACTAAAGATTAATTAGGATCCGACTCCAGGTCAGATTCTGTTGCCCTGTGTTTTTGCATCGGCGTGTTCAGCTAGATTCCCCCGATCATATTTCTTCACTCTTTATCCCCATGAGTTCCTCAGCGCATCCCAAAGCAACTGCATTGCTGGGTTTTCTGCTTGCTTGTTAGTGGCACTTGGCCTCTGTGCAGTCTTGGTCACATGGTCAAAGTAGCCAGACAGAGAGCGAGTCAGACTTACTGGAAAGATTTGAAAAGAACAAAGTATGTGTGGCTCGGCCAAGCAATGAGTAAGAGAGGATGTGAGCCCAGTCGACAGGTATTTAAAAGGTGTAAATGTCAGGGAGGGAGGGAAATCAATTAGGGTGAACCATGGGACTGTAATTAGGGGTAATGGAAGGATAGTAAGCACACAAAAATGCAGACTGAAGAACCAGAAATCTATTCATTTGTGGTCCTGCTAATAGAACTGGGGTACAGCCTTGGGGAGTCTCTGGTAACACAGCCCCAATGAGAGCTGGGTTTGGCAGTCACAGGTCTTCCTGCAGATCCCCGAGGTGTGGGGTGAGCTCTTGGGCAGAGCAAAGGCCACCCTCTGAGGGGATGAGGTGAGCTGATCTCAGCATGGGGATCCTTGTAACGTCTACCTGCTCACCTTGTGTTTGGTCGGAGCAGAGCCATCTTCTGTGTGAGGAGATTTTGGCTAGGCACAGCAACTGCAGTATGCATAGAGGAGACCAAGGGTCCTGCTGCTTTGGGAAGAGCCCAAAGAGGGCCTTTCAAAGCTAAGTTGCTATGCACACCTTTGTGTCTCTGTGTCCATGAAGCCTTCCTGGTGAAGAGGCGATTTTACGATGATCTGTTTATTGAGAGAGCTACGTTACATTAGAGTTAAAGGTGGGGCTAGCAATGCTTACAGCTGGGTGGAACCTGTACCCACTGTATAGGTGCAGCCAGGGGAGATTTTGGGAAGATGTATGATCCTCAGGAGTCCTGGGTTCTACTCCTGGCTCTGCTGGGTGACCTTGGGGCAAGTCACTGTCCTTCTTTGTGCCTCAGTTTCCCCATTCCATAAAATGGGGATAACACTACTGACCTCCTTTTGTACAGAGCTCTAAGTGTATGGAGGAAAACACTATCCAGGAGGTAGGTATTGTTCCGTCCCCTTTATATTCCCAACCTTTTACTGTCCTGCTCGTTTAAACAGTCACTTGCAGCCATCCTGTGATCACCACTGTCCAGAACCAAGCAGCTCCGTGGGAAAGATCTGAAATTGTTCTCTTCAACTTGATCATTACCAGCCACTAACTCCACTTCTTTTCTTCTGGAGGGATGGACGAAGTGGATGGGGCATGGGGTCAGATGGAACTGGGACTTTCTGGTTTTATAGACAGTCCATGTAAGGCTTGTGTACATCTCCCGATGCAGTGCACACGATGCCCTGGTCACAGCCACATCCTTGCTCACACTAAAAGGGAAACAAAGTAACTTGTGATGGAATTTCCAAATCAGTGAGAAACTATAAAGACCAATGATTAAAAAATGGTTATTAAAAAAATTAGAAAGGAAAAAGCCCTGCAGTCGGCATGTCTTCCAGGATCTGTTGTAACAGATTCGTCCGAGCCAGTTAACGGTCTTTGCGGTTTGCAAGCTCCTACACGTCTGAGTAAAATGACAGACACATTATTATCACCTCTCCGCCGTGATCTGTCCAAACCTGTCCTGGGGTGCAGCTCCACAGCTGCTCGCTAGAGAGTACAAGGAAATGAGCAGCCCAAGGCACCACTTTTCTTCTCTCTCTCCCCCTTGCCAGTCTAGGGGCTTTATTGGGATCCACTGACTGCAGTCCTGGACACGTCTTGAGCGGGACTAATGGGGAGACTGGAATGTAAGGAGGAGGAGGCGGTTGCAGGGGGAGATAGTGGGGGAAAAAGTAATTGTTGGGCAAATCATTTCCTTCAAGAAAGAAAGCAGCAGCTCTCGGATCCAGTCCTCCCGAAGCAGGCAAGTCTAGACGCTTCTGTGTCAACAGCTGAAGATAAATAAGATTTTTATCAGTTCAGAATCTGTTGGGACACATCCGCCTAGCGGTTCTGCAGAATGGGCAGAACTGGGGGGAAGGGATGTTTCGGTTAGGCCTTTTCACACAGAATATTTAAGTTAGATTTTGGTTTTAGGCTCTCAAAGCACTATGGGAAAATGCTTCTCTTTTCTCCTGTCCCCATCACAGGAAGCGGCGCCAGTAGCTATAAGCAGTGAAGTAGTTTCTTTCTTCACGGAGTTTGGGATTCTGTTCCCCTGCTCAGGGTGCAGGGCAATAAATGGTAACACTCAGTGCCGTTCGACACTGCAGACAAGCTCAGACTTCAGTGGGTTTGCATGGAGTATTGGAATGGGATTTTGACCACTGTCTCTGTAAAACCCTTCCTTGGACCTAAGCTATAGATGATAAACATCGGCCTCGAGATGGGTGTTATTAAAGAGTCTTATCAAAAGAGCAGATTACATCCCCAGGAGAGTTTTTATTTTCTGTCACAGGTGCGGAATGGCTGCTCTGTCCCACCCCAGAAATGGCTGTATTTCAGAAGATAGGGGAAGTGACCTCTATCCCATTACACTCCGGGATTCTTGGGTGTGAAAGGCACTGGAAAAATGCATGGAATTTGCTCAGAGATGTGCTTGAATAGTGAAAGGCTGTCAGTGTTTCACTATTTTGGCTCCTCCAATAAGTCCTACAACTCTGGAATTTACTTGGACTTAAAGAAAGGAGGTTGCAGTAGCAGAGAAGAACCATCTAAGCAGGTTGAGGTCTGATTTTCATTGCAACAAATGAAAAAACTCTGGCATTAGAAATTGCATCAATAGGGCAAAAATTGGATAAAAAGATATTTCAGATAGAACAGCCTCAGTTTATGTCAGATTGGTGCTACTACCATTGTTTGCTATTAATTATCACAGCAGCTCCTAGAAGCCCCAGCTAGCTGAGGCCCTGTTGTGCTCATTCCTATACAAACACAGCGTAAGACAGTCTCTGCCTTTGTTCAGTGAGGGGAATGACATTAGTTATAAAGCTAGTGGGCAGGAAGATGCTAAAGGTCTATAAATACCCAGACGGTACAGTAGGAACCAAGAATAAAGGGAAGGAATGATACAGAGGTGACAGAACAGGGAATACATTCAAGCTCGTCTGTATTAGAAACGGAATCCTAAGAGGGAGGTCTCTCTGGTGATAGACTAATCCACCGTGGGGAAGTGAGAAAAGGAGTAGAACCCAGGTGTCCTAGGAGCTAGTCCCCTGATGAAGCCACTAGGTATACACGCTGAATAAAGACAAACATCTACATGTAGTTTGACTATGTTCCACCTAGACCAGGGACAGCTCCTTTGGAAGAGGTCCAAGACTTTTTTCAAAATGCTTGTTCAACAGCTCCTTTCAGGAAGCCATTGTTGTCTTTCTCTCTTTCCAGTTCTCATCCAAATGGGAACAGCAAATTTTTACAAGAAAAAGCAGAGTCAGAATTTCTCCAAATGGAGACAAGAACCTTGAAAATAGGATGTCAGACTAGATGATCACAATGTTCCCTTATGGCTTTGGAATCAACGAATCTCTGAAAACATAGTACAATCACTTGGACTGAAGATGTATCTGAGGGTTATTGATATATATGGAGTTCAAGCAATGCAACCAGGAGCAAATGTCACTTTGCACTATGGGACGTTAGGCATTAGATGAAGGTTGGGTTTTGTCCTCTTACCTGTGAGTGAGCTACACAATAATTCATATCACAATACAATGCAAAAAAAATCTATATTAAAAGGCCACGTATTTCAAAATATGTAGAATATGAGGGAATACAAATGAATAACCAGAGTCTTTAATGGCTGTTGTCAAAAGTGTGCTCTTGGAAAAAGGCAAGGTGGTGGCTCTGGGCTAGTGACTAGTGTAAAGCATTGGGACTTGGGAGTCCTGGGTTCTAGCTCCAACTTTGGAACTGACTTGCTCTGAGTGAGAGCAAGTAATTTCGCTAGTGTATGCCTTTGTAAACTAGGGCACACATATCTTAACGAATGCTTGTAAAGTGCTTTGATATCTTAAAGGTGCGAATTACCATGGGTCCATTTTTTTTCAAAAGGCCAGAAGCCCAGGACTATGGACAGAAATGCAAGTGCAATAGATTATTAGCTCATGCAGATCCCCACTTAGATGTCTAACTTTGGCATCTGAACTAGGTACGAAATTTCACATGCATTATGGTGAGTGCAAAATATTTTGGGCTTCTTCCTTTTGAGAATCAGGCGGTGTGTGTGCACAGTCGTATTTATTTTTTAAAATAGAGGGTTCTGGTGCATAGCGGCAGTGAACAGGCTCATTCAGAAAGAAACATCTACTCTTTTCAAAGGAATAACTCTAAGAGGCAAGGAACCAGTCACTCCCAGCAGAATCCCACTGAAGGCAAAGGGCATGCAAATGGGAGATGCATGACCTGAGTGGACATTGACTGGTAGGTGACAGGACATCTGAGCTAAAGAAAAGAGCAGTGTATTGTATGCAGTATTGAAATGGGATATAAAACAGGCTACTGCTCTCTCTGAGTTATCAGCACACAGTTCCTTAAAAGAATAGCTTGTTATTGTTGAAGGATCTTTGAAGACAATCCTGGAGCTGTTAAGACACGATAAGGTTATCAGTGGAGGCATGTCTGTGTTCGGCTGTAGCTCTTTTGCCTGCAGGGCAATCGGTTTTGCTATTTAACAGAGATTTATCCATGTCATAACATGGTATAATGAGAGCGTGTGTTACCGAAGAACTTACCATAATGCACCTCTACTCTTCCAGAAAAATGTTATTTCCCAGGCATGTTGGGGACTGCCTGGGGAATGTCGACATGAAAGGATCCTTTGACAGGAGTTGCCAGTATGTTAACACCTGGCCAGGAAGAACCCCCCAAATAACCCTTGTTCTGCCATGCTGCCTTCTGAAAATGAGTGTATCAGATCACAATCACACAGAGTATGTAGGTTACATGGGCGAAAGCAAAGGGGTCAAGCTTCTCTGTTCTGTGCTCACAAATTGCAGCTATGTACACGTTTCAGGAGAGACTATTTAAATCTAATCAAAAGTAAGTGCAAAGCTTGGTTTATATGCTAAATGGTATCACATCTGAGAAACTGACTTTAGTATGTGATCAAAATGTAGTCTGATCCTGCACCCTTCATTCGCCTAAGATCTGGGTATGTCACAAAGAGGCGTGTTCATAGTGTCACCCAGCGTTCTACTGCTTTTATAACAGGACGCTGACCTGTAATCAGACAGGAGCACATCTGTGTGACTCAGACAGGCCAGGAGAATCCTTACTGCCAAATTCACCCTCATGTCATATATACAAATTGTTACCACCCACCCCACCCCTTCTTCAAACACCTCTTCTATTTCAGGAACTAGATCAAAACTGCCCCTCTTTGTGTTTAAAACAGTCCATAGACCTGATTCCAGCCAACTCCTTGGTTCTGGCTCTCTTCCCTGATACCTTCACTTACTCGCTAGCCCTTTGCACAATCTCACCCCTGCGGGTCAGAGAGCCGTCTCCTCTGCAACTCCTGCCATCTGGGACAGTGTTAAGTGCTCTCTGCATCGCTTCATGGCTCTCCGCTGAAAAGGTATCTTTCATTCCTTGTTTCTCTCTCCTAACCTCTCTCCCCTTTTGCTAGTATTTCACTTGATAGCTGCTTTATCTAACTCTGTAACATTTCTGAGATACAGTTGGCAGGAGAGAAACCAAAGTGAAGTTGCACTGGTCTGTCAGTGGAGAATAGATGTTCATGGAATTTCCTTGGGCCTGGGTTCCACAGCAGAATTTCCTATCAGAATGTATCTGTACACACATGCCCCCACCACACAAAGACCCACCCAAAAGGGAGCTTTTGAATGTAGCTGCTAATATTTACTGGAAGTCATATGTCATACAAATCCATCTGTCCACCCCTCATCCGGGCTGATCAGCAATCTTGATAGGAACTGATAAGTGGAGAGCTGTAGGGCAACAGAGACCTTGAGACAGCTGCATTCTGTGTGCAGGCATGATAAAGATAGCATGCCTTGAGACAGGAACAAAAATCACGTCCAATTCACACTGCCTTTTTATTGTACAAAACTCAAACCAAAGGGGGGTGGGTTTGAGCCAGGTGTGTTTGCCAGAAAGGTCAGCTGCCAGGAACTCAGCTTTAGATTCCAGGGGTTAGACCGATTTTTGTTGGATGTGTCTGTGTGATGGTGGATTGTGTTCAATCATAGTTTACACTAACACAGCATGACAGAGCACCAAAATACTTGAAAAACTGCCATAGAGTGCTGCAACCCCAGTGATATCCAGCCTGGCAGAGCAGCCCACGGCACATCACACAACAATCAGAGAAAGGGCAATTTACACTATAAACATTGAACAAATCCTTACTCTGGGACTGTAAATGTCCATACAGGGCAGACAGGATCTCAGAATGTCAGCTGTCCTCCAAAAGCCCTACCCCATGCACAGTGAAATGCATGGAACTCAGCTAGCTGCACTGGAAGGATGAAGGGCTGAGTCAGCCCTGTCACAATTCACAGCTGTGGTTCCAGGGAGGCTAGTGATTGCAAACCTGGTGCTCAGGCCACTCAGCTATCCTCTGTCTCCATACGTTTTGATGTGTGCGACTGCAAATGCTTCACTGCACTTTATATCACCACATACATATAGAGAGCAGCTGTGTCAGTTAGCATGCATGTACACATGATTAACTCAGATCACGGAAGAAGGAAAGCCAGTGAGCTCTGATCCGCATTCATCCAGATTGCTAAATTATCTACAATAGTAGCATTTCCTGGGTGGTTAGCACCAGTTGCCCTTTGGCCCTCTGCCTTGGAAAGACAGGGCTATAACCACCTAGAAATGCACTGGCCACGGGGTCCTGTTGTTCAACTGACTGGAACCACAAAAGCAGAATCACCATCTTAAAAACCCAAAGGTGTTCGCAGCAATCCTCTGTGGATGTAGCCGCACCTGCCTGTGCGCCCTGCAGCCACGTCTATTATAGGCATGAAACTTGCCTGGGAGTAAAATCCTGGGTGCACCAAGTGACTAAGGATAAAACTGACCCCAGCTGTAAGGAAAATGTGAAGGCTGGCTGGAGGCATGCCGGAGTTACGTGGCCAGTGCAATGGAACAAGAGCACCAGTGCTGCTAAAGCATTTCATTGCAGCCAAGGCGGCTTGTCTCCAGTCAGAACCGTCTGCTCTCATGTCCACTCGTTGCCCAGGAAGCTGCAGGACTCCTGCGGTCTCACAGTTTGGCTTTTCTCTATGTGTTTTGATGGCTCAGGACAAGCTTTACCAACCCTGCAGATGGCCTGTGCAGTGGTATATTTTGGCACAAGGTGTGTGTTGTTGGGGATAAGATACAGTGCTCTGAACAGGAGCATGCCCTGCCATGCAGTAACTAGAACTCCGCCTGCCCTTGGCCTGCTCTTAGGTGTGTGCAGGAGAGGAGAGGAGCTCTCAACAAAACAACAAAACAAACACACAAACACACACTCTTTCTTGGCTGCAAAGCAGCTTGGAGGGAGGTGGCATGGAAAGGGGACTCGTAGATTTGCTTATCAGCACAAAAGGCATTGATTTCTGGACAGAGCGAGGGGAGCCACATGCTTATTTGAAATGGAAGAAAGATGTTGCACCAGGGAAGCTCCCGCCTCCTCACTTCTCTCTCTTCCCTGGCTTTAAATGTTCCATAACATCCCATAGACTCACGCTTCTGCTGTGTATTTTGCTGTAGCTGTATGAAAACTTGTGACATGCCACCAGCTATGGGACCTCAGTGTGGCTTTTTCCTACCAAGTGGCAAAGCAGTGGGCTGTTTCACAAGCATGCTTCCATGCCCCACCAAGGCAGGACACGTGACACTGAGACCCCATACTTTGTGCTTCACCCCGAGTGGGAAAATCCCCTTATGCCAAGCCATGCAGGGGGCTAACGTACGCCCGCATACACTATCAGGCCCAGGGGTGACCTCAGAGGCATGTCACGCAGTCACACTGTTTAGCAGTCTACAGAAAGCTGGGACGTGACTGCAACAGTATGAGGAGCCCAAATTACTTGACAGATCTTAATGAACCAAGGCTTGTAACTACAACCCCTGTGAGCTGGGTAACAATATTATCCCCACGGTTGAGAGGTGGAAACTGAGTTACAGAGAGGAGAGATGACTTGCCCAAGGTCATAGAATCATAGAATATCAAAGTTAGAAGGGACCTCAGGAGGTCATCTAGTCTAACCCCCTGCTTTGACCAATCCCCAATTTTTGCCCCAGATCCCTAAATGGCCCCCTCAAGGATTGAACTCACAACCCTGGGTTTAGCAGGCCAATGCTCAAACCACTGAGCTATCCCTTCCCCCCAAAAACTTTCTTGGCAGCGGTGGGATTCAAACCCACGCCATCAAAACGACTGGAGCCTAAATCCACTACCTTAGACCACTCGGCCATGCTACCACACAGCAAGTCAGTGGCAGAGGTGATAATGTTGCCCAGCTTTCTCAAAACCCAGCCTCGTTCTGTAGAAACTAGACCTCTCTGCAGCTTTCCTTAGTGCAAATCAGTCATTGGCACCCCCTAGTCACTGGAGCATTCCCCTGCCTCATTTACAGCTCTTTGCACTGTGCCCTACGCTGTCCCCACCCATACCCTGCCAGTCACTGTCCCTATCTGGCTGCACCCCCAGAACCAACACACATTCCCAGGGCAGGAAAGAAAACAGCCACCCACTGATCTGGGCTGCAACTATGCAAAGAGCGTCTCTCCCCACAGCAAGGCCTAACTACTGCACCAGCTCAGCCCCTGACCATAGAAGGAAAGCACCAGCCCTCAGATCACTCCTCTTATAAGCTCTGCTCCTGCAGCAATTCAGCCCAGCTGAGCCCACCCTGGGAATTACTGTACTGAGAGCAAGCACCTGTGGATGGTGTTAACCCCATCCCTGCCAGAGTCCATGCTCAGGTTTTCACCCATTGGGGGATGTGGTACTTTATTCGGCAGTGATTACCCTGTAAGTGCTTTTGTACTTGCACAGTAACTGCACAGGTCTGACTTGGCAGCATACAATCTGTGGTAATTACATGCTTGGGCAGATTAGTTGGTAGGTCCTACGCTAATTGCTGTGTAATTTGCATTCTGATTTAAGCCTGGTATATACCTGACCATGAAACTGGATTTACATGAGAACGTGTGGTTAGTCCAAGGGAACTAGATATATTGTTGTGAGGTCTAGGGCAAGTCTCTGTGCCTCGGTTTCCCCTCTAGAAAACATGGCTAATAGTACTTGCTCAAGCTGGTCAATGGCTTTGCAATCCTCCTATGAAAAGCACCATCTAAATGCAAAGTAGTATTACAATACTAATTAGTGATTCTCTAATGGAAGCCAATAGCACGCCCACGAAACCAGCACATGGGAAACACCAGGGTTTGCCTTTCTTAATGGCAGCCCTTTGCTCGGAAGAGTTTGCTTCTCTTTCACATGATCAGGCACATCCTATAAGAGCCTTGTGGAGAATATTTCAATGGTAAAAATAAAATTGTTTTCTAGATATAAACCAACCACTCTGGGCACGTCTCAGACTGCCTGCGGGGCTATATCACCACTCTTTGTCTGACTGTCTCTCTCGCAATTGACATTTTTTAGGACAGTGTCTTCAGTCTCTGCTACAGTAATATTGAGGTTAGACTGGCTGATCAGACTGGACCCTTCTGGCTATTCTCTGCTCTGGAGTCTGGTAGGAAGCCATACAAAACTGAACATCAGCAGCATAACAAGGCACTACACAGTTCTAAGAGAGGCTCTAGTTACATGAGACACTACAGGGGAACTGGGGCACTAAGCTGTTTGGAAAATCACTCCCACAGTGCCCCAAAGTGGGCCCAAGCATTCAGGTGTGTGTGACTTACATGGGTACTGATACTCTGGTAGTGTTGTGCAATGCACATGTATTAGGTTCTATACAGATACTTCCAACTCCGGCCAGATATTGTGGCAGGACAATGTGGAATTCAAAGAACAATATGTGGAAATGCATTCACCACTGGTGATGTACTACAGAGATCCCTAGGGAGGTGGTAGAATCTCCTTCCTTAGAAGTCTTTAATGCCCAGCTTGACAAAGCCCTGGCTGGGATGATTTAGTTGGGGATCGGTCCTGCTTTGAGCAGGGGGTTGGACTAGATGACCTCCTGAGGTCCCTTCCAACCCTGATATTCTATGATTCTATGATTCTATGTGCACACAACAGCAGCTTGTCATGTAGCCTGACATGTGAGAAAGGCAATGTAGGGAAGAAGTGATATATTAAATAACTTCAAAGGAATACCTGCGTTTCTCAAGTGATGCCCTTTGCCAGCAGACAAAGAATCTTTACATTGGCACAATATCCTCAAAGTGGTTAGGACACAAAAGGCAATAATTGGCTCTTCAACAAGTAATTATTTCAATTTTCTGCTTTCCTGCTGTGTTGGCACTTGGGTTGAAATACACAGACAGCAGAGAGTGGGAGGATCATAAAAGCCAGAGGAAAATAAATGTCCATTTTCTTCACACACTGCAGGGTGCAGGAGTGCTAAGCTTGAGCACTTTTAAACTTCTACTTGACAACAAGAGCGTTTAGCGCTCAAAGTGTCCAGAAAAGTAATTACCTTTTGGGTCCCGAACTGATGGAGAATGCCAGGCCGCGGCAACTCCTCCTGAGAATATGCCAGCAAAAAAAATACGTTTCTTATTTCCATGTGTACGTTCAATGGGCAGTGGACGTGCGGCAAGAGTTGGCTAATAGTCAGAGTTACAAATGGAAAAGGCCAGGCCTATTAGAACAGAAGCCACAACACACATCAGCACAAGGCTGGTCCCCATTGAATTGCTTTGTGCAGTGCAGCTCTAAGTACCAATGGGGCTTCCACAACAGCCCCTGGGACTCTCTTCCTACATGGCTCTCGGCTACAAAGTGTTTAGTGAAACTTACTCTTAAACTTCCCTTTCTTCACTTTCGGAGAAAGGACAGCCTTGTGCGCTGGGTTCAGTTCCTGCCTCATGGTGCCTCTCCTTCCGTGTGCAAGAGAGAGAAGGTGATCTTCCTTGGTTATTTAGATTATAACCTCTTCCAGGTTCTGTGTGTGTGTGTGTGTCCACCACAGTGTACTTTTGTAGCCAAGATATACAAATATGGCTCTGTTAATCAGTCCTCACATGTCAGTCCCTGATTATCTTTGTTGCTTTCCTCTGCACTCTCTCCAAAGTGGCAATATCATTCTGGTGCCGCGCTGCCCGGCGCTAAACGCTCTGCGTTAGGTGCAGTTACAGTTGGGCACTCGCCACCCTGATCCATTCTGCCATGAGCTAGGTCAGTTTAGTTCCAGCTCCCTTTTGTTACAGGGAGGTCGGCTGCTCCTTGATGCCATTTAAGTGCTGAATAGTAATCTGGTTTTTCAGAAATGCCCCTCATATACTCCAGTCTTGGTCATTTTCACACTGGAATAGCAAAAGGACGTGGGTGCAGGTATTTCCTGGGGAATGGATGCCCTGCTGGGGGCGGTCACTCGGCTTCCCTCACACCCTTCATCCAAAGGATGTTAACGTGCTGCATAGACACTCCTTACCACTGTGACTTGCCCAGGCTCATGCAGTGAGAATCCAGGAGACCCTGCTCCAAAGCCAACCCTAACGATGTTGTGGGGTTGTGCCTGTGATCCCTGGACCTCTCCCTTCCTTGCTGGTACGGCTGCAGGCTATAGACAAGGTACCAGAAATACACTGCAGAGTAAGCACTTATGTGTGAAGGCGCCTTCCTCTCTGGAGTTGGATTCAGAGTACACCCCAAGGGCAGCACCCCCATACCTGTGTTAGTTTGGGCAATGCTCTATCTCAGGGCGGGCGAGGGACTATGTGAAGTGCTCAGTGTGGCCTACACTAACGGTTCACCTCATCCGAGGCCATCAGGGGTTCAGAAGCAGATTTTAGCTCCCACCCTCCAGTAAGAACGCTTGGGCTCTGAGGCAAGGGCTGTGTGCAGAATTAGCCCCATTTCAGCCAGCTGGGTGGCAGCACTGATGTAGCAAAGGAAAGCTAGGACCGGTACTAGTAATTCTCAGCCTGGCTGCAAAAAGGGCAACCACTGGCTTCACCATCTACACCAAGGGGCTGTAGTGGGGCAGATACACCCAGGAGTGAAATCAGGCTGATTCCAAGAGTAGAGACAGTCCCTCCTCATTTTAAGGGGAGTTGATCAGACACTGTAAAGGGGGCTCTTTCCTCCATTCCTGTCCTCTGCATCCAGTTCATCCCGACCTGTTGCAGCACATCCGTGCAGGGAGCCAACTGGTGCAGAACAGCTCCTCGAGCTCCTGGTGAATATTTGGGATCCCTGAGCAAACCTGCCTGTTCCAGCATGTTGCAATAAGCCTCCCTCCCCTCCCCCACCAAAAAAAAATAATCCCCAAATCTTTGCTGAGAGGAGAGTCTCAGCCCAGGCTGATGGGGGTACGGCTCAGCTAGCTGATCAGGTATCCCTGCTGAGCTGTGTGCGTAGGGGAGGGTCATACGGGCGTCTAGCAGATGCCAGGGATGGGAGGCAGGTGAGTTTTTGTCTCCCAACTCCCTAACCCACTGTGAATGCAAGCCATGGGTTTATCGTCTAGGAATGGCACATAAAGCTCCCGTCCCATACGCAGACACAGACCCCTGTGCAGCCAGGCTGCATTTAGTCAGGTTGGAGGGGAACAGAGGATTATTGGAAAAGGACATTTTGTTGCTTTTCCCTCCGTGGAGGGGGCAGGGAGACATCAGCCAGCAGGCAGCTGTCTCTGCAGTCTCAGAAGAAAGTTCTGCCCTGTGCTTTATACCTGTGCAGCCCCAGTGACTTGCTGGACCCAGCCCTGATGGCTGTCAGGTTGCAGGCATATAAGTTATGAAGGCAGAATATGGCTTTTGGCAGTTGCCCTCCCCAGGGTGAGTGTAGGGGGGGCCGTTACCCTTGCTCCTTTACATGCTTATCGTTTTAATTGAGTTGCCCCAAACATTTTCCCCTAGCAAACCCTGCCACGTGTTCTGCGTGAAAACCAGGTGCGCCGGCCAGAGGCACATGCCTGGCTCTCTGGCCCAGCCAAGGTGCAAAAAGGCAAATGAAGATGGGGCAGTGGAGGAAGAGGGCTGCAGACCAGGTGATCTCAGCCAAGAGACATTTCTAAAAAGTGGGACATACAGGTTACAATCTACCTTGGCATGGGGCAGGGAGGCACTTAGCCTGAGGGCCCCAATGCACCCCCATCCCCCTGGCCTGGATAAATTACATTGCTAGCTCTTTGGGGCAGGGAGCGTGTCTCACTGTATGCGTACAGCACCTCATGCTGATTGGGGCCTTTTGGTGCAACTGTAATATAAATAAATAAAGGAGCCAATCCTAGGTGTGGGTTTTCTGGAGCTCTAAGAGCGCGCTGGCCTGAGCAGCGGTGTGGACCCCACAGTGCGGGGCACACTGGCATGGAGACACAATGCCTGCACTGCAAAGCCCCATGGGCTGTCTCTCCAGCTGCTGTGACACGTCTGATACCGCGATCCATTCCGTCCCCGACCACCCTTTGCCCGGGCCACGGGATGTGCCCTAACACCCAGCTCTCCCTCCTCTTTTCCAGTACTCACCGCTGCTGAAGAAGCTCTATTGTCAGATCGCCAAGACATGCCCCATCCAGATCAAAGTGTCCACGCCGCCCCCGCCAGGCACCGTCATCCGGGCCATGCCCGTCTACAAGAAGGCAGAGCACGTGACAGAGGTGGTGAAGCGCTGCCCCAACCATGAGCTGGGACGTGACTTTAATGATGGTGAGAGCTGGTCTCCTGCCCCTCAAATAGCGGGTCAGTGTCTCCGTCATCTGCCCAGCTGGTGGGGACAATGATTCTGTTTGAACCTGTCTCATGCTGGTAACCTGTATCCCGGAGCTTCCCCATAACCAAGACTAGCACTAGAAAATGAGCAGGGCCATGCGACACCTGACAGGTGGGGTTCAAGACCCTCCATTTTCACTCCTGTATACAGAAAAGGAGTACTTGTGGCACCTTAGAGACTAACCAATTTATTTGAGCATAAGCTTTCGTGAGCTACAGCTCACTTGAAGTGAGCTGTAGCTCACGAAAGCTTATGCTCAAATAAATTGGTTAGTCTCTAAGGTGCCACAAGTACTCTTTTTCTTTTTGCGAATACAGACTAACACGGCTGTTACTCTGACTCCTGTATGCAGGAGTCTTCCCTTCCCCACCCCACCCCAGCCTGTTTCACTCTGAGAACCAAAAAGCTGCCTGTGAAGCTCAGATGAAACCAGCACGTTTTGCCTGGCGTGTGCTGGGAACCATCGCTCCTGGCAGCCCCAGGACTGGACTGATGGCGAGTGAGACAGATGAGGTCTGAGCAGAGGCAGAGCTAACAAGCCCTGGAAGCACTCCTTGAGCCAAGTGCTCCATCCACTCTGTGCTAGGACAGCATCACCCTTTACCTTACCTCTCCCTGTGCTGTCTGTCCTCTTGGTGGTGGTAACAGGACAAGTGCCCGCCACAAATTATTTCAAGGTCAGATCTGCTTGCCTGTTAGGTATTTTTCACCTACTAGCTAAGCTACAAATTCCTCAAGTTGCTGCTTGTGACACTCGGATAGAATTTTCAAAAGTGCCCAAGTTCCAAATCCACAAAGGTATTTAGGCACCTAATGTCCATTGATTTCACTGGAAGTAAGGAGCCTAAATACTTCTGAGCATCTGTACCTAAGTGACTTGGGAGCCTAAGTCCCCTGGACATCAATGGAGCAAAGCTACTTAAGTGATTTTGAAAATGTTACCCACTGACCTCCTCTCCCTTAAAAGGCAGGGAGCTTGGACTCAGTTTGGCTCCAGCTGGCACCCTGAGCTCCTCACTAAAGTCCATCTAGAGAAGACAAAAGGATCAGAGCCCCAAGTGTTGCTTGTGAGATTCATGCTGTTATACATAACGTTCTGCTCCCAGCAGAACCCTTTGCCTGCTGAAAATGCAGCCCAGCTGCATCAAATGCAGGAAAGAATTGGGGTAGGTGTTTTGAAAGGGGTTAGGTAGTTAGGGGGCCCCCGCCTCTCATTGCAGGACTTGCCTGACGTGCCTCTGTTCAAGTGGGGCCCTGCTCTCTGGTCAGCAGGAATGAGCAGGTGTGAAGCAGAGACAAAGGATTCTTCAGGCAGGGCAATTGTCCGCACCTTCACTGGCACTGTCAGAACCAGACATTCAAGTCTCCCTGGCTGGGGCCTGCCTCATACCCCGTTTCCACAGAGCCACGTCCAGGCAGATGCATGCAGCCACAAAATCATCCTTGAAAATGCTTCGATTAAGAAAGCATCGAAATGCCCAAACGAACAGTGGCTGTGACAGCAAACCTCCCTGTGCCCCGGGGAAGCCTGAGGCGACCTTTGCACAGGTCATTGGTGGCAATGCACCACTGAAGCGGAGCAGCCTCAGCGCCTCTGGAAATAGGCTGGCAAGAGGTTGCCATTTGGAATGTTTGGAGCCCACCAGGCTGCTTCAGGATTCTCCTGTCTTGCAGTTGCCCAGGGTTTCTCAGTCTCAGAGGATGAGGGACAGCGGCCTGGTGTCTTGCTAGGTGTTTGTACTTGCCTACTGTGATGGGGCCCAGTCCTGATTTGGTTCAGGCCCACCTGGAACACCCAGTAAATTCAAAGGCAGATGAAAGTAAAAGTCAGTTAAACGAATTCTTTGGCTCCTCAGAAGAGTTTCAGGTTTAGGTTGAATGCTACGTTGGGTGGAATTTTCAGGTCAGGTTTTATGTGGCCTGACCCAAAACAGCCCCCTTTGGCCTCTTGAGAGAAGGTGGGGCTGAGGGGAAGCTGGAGAGAACAATGTCTACACGTGGAAGTTGAACCGGTTTAACTTCCATAGTTTTTTTTAAAACCATTTTACCAGAACCATCCCGTACAACACTCTTTCTAGTTTAACTCACTTATTTTGGTTGCGTTTAACCCAATTCCTAATCAACTTAAGCTAAACTAAAATGCATGTGATGTAAACCAAAATGTGAGCGTCCACACTGCCTTTTGCCCTGGTTTAAGTAAACGGATTTTATAATCACCCCGTGCAACGTTCTTGGGTCGGCAAGCCCACCGAGAAGGGTCTTTCCTCTAACTCTCCCCTCTGCAGGCCAGTCCGCTCCAGCCAGCCACTTGATCCGGGTGGAAGGCAACAATCTCTCTCAGTACGTGGACGACGCTGTCACCGGAAGGCAGAGTGTAATGGTGCCATATGAGCCACCACAGGTATTCTCTTTGCTTGAAGAGGAATAGGGGTGCTGGGGCAGGGGAGAGGAAGGGGCCAGGAGGGAGGGTGAAAATACGGTTTGTAGTTTTCTTAAATAAAGTTATAGCTACCTCACTAGCTTTGACCCTGCAGTGACTCCACTGGCACCAAGGTGGCTAAAAGCAGCATCCGCCCTGTGGAATTTAGGAGATGAATTTCAATCCCTGACAAAGCTCCTGATGGCACTGCAGTGTCTGGAGAGTAATATCCCTCGTGCTACAGCCCTGATAGCAAATACATTTTGCCTGTACTCCTTCCCTTTCAGGATTTGCCAAAGCATCTCACTTTAAAGGGGAATCTTGCTTCAAACCCACTGGGATCACAGAGCATTGTGCAGGTTAACAGAAACTTCAGTCCAGCTAGTAACTGCTCAGGGGCACATTTGGCCAATAACGAAATTAAATAAAATGGTGAGTGGAAAGCTTAGCACGCCCCCTAGGGCCCTGTTAAATTAGTGTCTTTGTGATGTTGATTTCCAGCTGCAATGTCACATGCCCAGGGCAATGAATGAAGTATCTAGCAGTAAGGTCCCACAAAACTGGCATGATATGAAAGTAACACAGGCACTCTGCAGTTACAGTGGCTACATAATCCCCATTCAAGGGGATATTTCTCCAGGGCAGTGGTTCCCAAACTTGTTCCACCGCTTGTGCAGGGAAAGCCCCTCGTGGGCTGGGCCGGTTTGTTTACCTGCCACATCCACAGGTTCAGCCGATTGCGGCTCCCGCTGGTCACGGGTCGCGGCTCCAGGCCAATGGGAACTGCTGGAAGTGGCGCGGGCCGAGGGACGTACTGGCCACCGCTTCCAGCAGCTCCCATTGGCCTGGAGCCGCGATCAGGCGAATCTGCGGACGCGGCAGGTAGACAAACCGGCCCGTCCTGGCCCGGCCCGTCAGGGGCTTTCCCTGCACAAGTGGCGGAACAAGTATGGGAACCGCTGCTTTAGAGCAAGGGTCAGAAATTCATCTTCCCCGCCTTCCTCCATGAATATTCCCCCAAACACACACACACAAACCCCCCACTGATTTGTGAGCTGAGACACGCTTTTTGCACCTGTCTGGCTGCAGCCCATTGCTGCAGTGACTGAGGTCTGCCACCATCTCCCCTGGGCTTTTAACACCCTGCCCCCTACTAACCCCACCCCCCACATGATGTCATTTCCTCTCTTTTGGGCAGGTTGGGACTGAGTTCACCACCATTCTGTACAATTTCATGTGCAACAGCAGCTGTGTGGGAGGGATGAACAGACGGCCCATCCTCATCATTATAACCCTGGAGACAAGAGAGTGAGTCATTCTTATGGTACCTGTGCTGCAAAGGACAGACATCTGCTCCCCTCCGCACTCCTGCGCCTGGCTCTCCTGGGCCCTCCTGGACAGATTACGAGCTGAACGGCAGCTGCGTAAATAGCTAGAGAGAGGCTCACCCAGTTCACATCTGGGGATGAACCACGCACGGCCTGGGGAGAACCTCAGCAGTGAAACAGAGGAGTTAGCAAAACTCCAGAGCCTGATTTGCAAGACCTCTGGAGGAGAAGGCAGCCCATAAAGTTCTGGAAGCTGCAGCCCAAAGCAAACTCCTGGCCAAGCATCTTTGGCATGGAGAGTCCAAAGCACAGTGAAGAGGTGGGAAAGTGGCATTCCCTGACTGGGAAGTTAGTGACTACGAAGAGCCTTAGAGGGTGGGTGTGGGGGAAGGTAGGAATACACAGGGGCATGGGCTTCTCCTCTGCACACCTTTCACAGCCTGGAAAAAACTCTTGCTCCCTCCTGTCTCCCAAGGTGTAACTGTATTAGTCCTTTGCTAATCAAAGATGAAAGGCCACCGGGGGAAATTCACCCCTAGTCAAAGAGACCTGCACAAGAGCCCGTGCATCACTGTGAGACTGTACATGGAACACAGCACCTTGTGTGCTGCATCAGGCCTGGTGTATATGTACAGCAGCCTTGGGCTTCTAAGATCAGCAAATTCCTGCAGAGCCCTTGTTAGGTGCTCACAGGAGGGGAATTCCTTTTCCTGAACTTTTCTTTTTAGTATTTTCTGGATTGTTTAAAAGCTTTTTGAAGAATTGATCAACACAAAGTCAACGGACAGAAACCCAACCCCATAGAGAATGAGGTTTAGTCTGATTAGTTCCCTAAAAAAATAAATCCTTTTTGGTTTTTACTCTGCTCCCCAGTGGCCAAGTATTGGGGAGGAGATCGTTCGAAGGGCGGATCTGCGCCTGTCCCGGCCGAGATCGGAAAGCCGACGAAGATCATTACCGAGAGCAACAAGCCCTGAACGAAAATGCAGCAAAAAATGGCAACGTCAACAAGCGCAGTGAGTCCTCCTTTCAGGAAAGGGTGAATCTCAACTCCGAGTGAGACCCCCAGCTTTGTGCTGCCTAGCACTGCTGAGCTGGTGTCGTCCAGGGCATGGCCCATGCTTCCGGGGCAGCAGCAACGAACACTCTGAACTACGGAACTTGGGTGGTGACGTTTAGCTGAAGAGCAGTACTCCGATCCAAACGTCATCGCTCAGATCCAGCTGCAGTCAGAAAAACAGAGTGGCATTGTTAGTGGAGGTGGTTCATTGTCCAGATCTATTTGTTCATCATTATTATTATTAAAGGCAAGTGTTTGTTAGTGCTGAGATAGTTAAAAAACTAACATGCTCCATAAGCTTTAAGCTTATTTCCTGCAGGCATCAGAAAGGAATTTTTTGCCCCCTCTCTTCCCATCCAGCCATGGCCAATTACGTACTGTGGGTTTTTTGCTGTACTCTGAAGCATTGCCCCTCCCAGAGATAGGTTAGCAGCAGGCAAAGCCTCTGTTGAGTGTAGGGCTGGGGGCTGAAGTGGGAGGCAGAGGGAAAGAATTTTCTGTGTAAGTTTATTATATTTCATCACTAATTCCACACCCCCAAATAAATTGGGCACATACTGAGCTAAATCTTCTCAGGGCAGGTATTTAACTGTTCGCAGTAAAACCTTACAGAAGGCTCCTGGCAATTTATCAGCTCGTACACAAGAGTTTCTCACTAGCCCTCTATCACAATGGTGATAACTCATCTTTTAGGCACCTGTCAAATATTTACGCTCCTAGCAAGTGTGTGAATTTAATGATCTGTACTGATCTTCCTCAACTTTAACAAAGCAAATCACTACGAAGGGCCTAGGGACATGCAGCAATGCCCTCTTTCTTCCCTTGTGAGCTGGAGTCATAGTTAGGTTTGTGCAGTAAGGTTTGCATTGTCCAGCAATGGGCTTGGAGTTCCTCTTGTTGGTAGTCAGGGAAGCTCTGGGTTCTGGCTTTCGTTCAGTGGGGCCCTTCAGCAGCTGCCTGCCCTACTAGGAGCTATTGCATTTACTCTAACACAGTTCCCAGTCTAACGTTATAAAGAACTAGGGAGTGGCCGCTTAGATGATCACATTTAACTTGATTTTTCCGTAATACTGTTTCCCATCTCCTTCCTCAGCTTTCAAGCAGAGCCCCCAGGGGATTCCAGCACTAGGGGCTGGCATTAAGAAAAGGCGGCACGGGGAAGAGGAAATGTATTATGTCCCAGTAAGTATCAAATCTTCTGCTGCACGCAGTGTCTGAGCCCTGCTCTGGGAGAGCAGTGGCGCTGGCCCCTGGATAGGATATGGGGGAGCGGCTCCCAGAATTCAAAGGGCAATGAAGTGATATTTTACCTAGCTGAAAGGATGAGGCCTCCCCAGACTGGCATTCCCAGCAGTACACAGCACTGAAGCGCTTTACTTTGGGTGGCTGGCGCTTACCGTCCTGATGAGTCCTTACAGAGGGCAGACAGGGTGCAAGGAGCAAGACTGATGAGGCTAAGAATGGGTACAGTGAAGAACAGGCTGGGAACAAGTCTGCAACGAACGCTGAGCAATGAGCAGCAGGAGCGGAGATCCAGAATCATGCACTGGAATTGCTTTGCATTCCCAGGGCAAAATAGCCTGCTCCAAAACAAGGCTGCAAGTCACCTTCCTCCCTGATCCCACCGTGGCCAGAGGGAATTTGGCTTTGTGTGCCTTCAACCAGGGACTTGGCTACCCCGTCTTCCTGCTGTTAGGGGAGGAGACACGTTATCGGACCCCCACTCTGCTCCTGCAGGAAGGGGACTAGAGGAGACCATGTGTTGTAACTGGATTTCTTGAGGATGGCTCCCCTAGAAGCATGGAATCCCAGGTAGCTGCTTGCCTTGCTTGTGCTTAAGGCTATCCTCACATTGTCCCTTGAGTGGGCTGGGTAAAGGAGGGGGAAGGTGGGACTGGCTATGCGCGAGGGTCCTCAGCAAACCGGACAAGGCAAGTCAGACTGAAGTACAGGCTCGCCTTGGTCCCTGATTCAGGTTCGCGGCCGGGAGAACTTTGAGATCCTCATGAAGATAAAGGAAAGTCTGGAGCTAGTGGAGTTAGTTCCACAGCAGCTGGTCGACTCCTATCGGCAACAGCAGCAGCAGCTCCTGCAGAGGCAGTAAGTACCATGACCTTATTGTCCACTGTCGCCAAAAGAGGTCTCCAGAGATACGTCGAATTAACCACAAGACATAACAGGGATCCAGGAAGCTGGCCTGACCCACCCTCAGGGTTCTTATGCTTTGTATAACTATGGGGTGTGGAGAGGCCTCTACCACCTTCCAGAGAGCCCCTCACTTTGATTCCTCCTTGGTAGTCACCAATATTGGGTGGGGGTGGGGCCAGACCTTCATTCTTCTCTCTGGAATAAACTATTCTTCCTCTTTGTTTATTGTTTCCCTGACTAGACATTGATGAGCACCTTGGGAATGTATATTATGATCAAAAAAGCCAGAAACCAGATACTCCTTACACTGCTACTTAACTCTTACCCAGAGCTCTTCAGCCATAGCTCCCACAATAGTTTAATGGTGGGTAGACTGCAGAATAGATTCACTGATTCCAAGGCCAGAAGGGATCACTATGATCATCTAGTCTGACCTCCTGCATACCACGGGCCATAGCACTTCCTAACAATAATTCCTAGAGCAGATCTTTTAGAAAAGTATCCAACCTTGATTTAAAATGGTCAGTGATGGAGACTCCACTATGACCATTGGTAAGTTGTTCCAATGTAATTACTCCCACCGTTAAAAATTTACGCCTTATCTCCAGTCTGAATTTGTCTAGCTTTAAATTCCAGCTATTGGATTGTTATATCTTTCTCTGCTAGACTGAAGAGCCCATTATTAAATATCTGTTTCCCCATGTAGATAGACTGTAATCAAGTTACTCCCTAGACTTCTCTTTTTTAAGCTATGAAATCTGATTAAGCAACAGCAGTGAAAAATGGAATGCAAAGAAAGGAAGTGACTTGTCCAAGGATGCAGAGACAGTGACTGGAAGAGTTGGGAATAGAACCCAGCTCTCCTGACTCCCAGTTGGGGACCTCTCCATGGGACCACACTGCAGCGTGCACCTTACTTCTTCAGTGACAGGTGATAGTTGCCCATCAGAAGCTTTAGTTCTGCACTGCTGGTTTAATGGGTAGGAGGTGGAGAGCAGCATCCAAGCAAAGAGTGTTGGAGAAAGACCGACACAGAAGTGAAATCAGCAAGCAGGGCTGTAGGATATATTGCAAGTGAAGCCTCTGACAGTATATCTCCATAAAGCAATGTGATCTATGGGTTAGAATGGATGAGCAAGGACCAGGAGCTCCTGAGTTCTTATTCCATCTCTCCAACTGACCCACTGTGAGAATCTGGGGATGTCATTTCACCTTTCTGCCTCCACTTCTCCATCTGTAAAATGGGGATAATTCTGCTCCCTTACCTTATAAGGAGGTTGGGAGGGACTCAACTAACGTTTACACAGGGCAGTGCAGATGGAAGCTGTGTAAATGCTATGTATTAGGATGCCCGTAAGGCTCCTGCTACGGTCCCCGTACTGAGGTGAAGCCAGCTGTTCCGCATCCCATGCACATTCCAGACAAACCAGTGCAGAAGTTGATTTCCCCAGTAGGGGTACAGCACGATTTGCACCAGTGCAATGTACCCAGCCTTAAACCAGTGTCAGTCGCGTCTAGAGCAGGGTTTTGCACTGGTGCAGCTATGCTGCTGGCTAAAATCTCAGTATGGACAAGGCCGAGGTCGGAGTCCCTAGAGAGGTTTGATTTGCTCAGTCTCCACTAGGGTCTCACTGACCGTGCCACTCTTCCCGAGCAGGAGTCACCTGCAGTCCCCTTCCTCCTATGGGCCCATCCTTTCGCCAATGAACAAAGTACACGGAGGAGGGATCAACAAACTGCCGTCTGTCAACCAGTTGGTGGGGCAGCCATCACAACACAACTCCAGCTCTGGGCCCAACCTGGGCCCAATGGGTAAGGCACCCGCACTGCCATGTGACACGGGCTCTGCAATCACAAAGGGCCAAGAGGCCAGACAGATAGACAGCCGCCTCGGCGAAACAATACATAAAGCAGTGCAAAGCTCCCTACGCCGAGCTCCAAATTCTTCCTCCTCCCGCTCTCCCAGGCCAAGCAGAGTAGGTTACCATGGGCTTGGTCATTAGTCGCTTATGCAGCTACATTGCTCAGAACAACTCACCATGCCAAGAGCTGGGAAAGCCCTGCCCAAGCCAGGCTGCCTGGATCCACGGCGTAGCCGCTGTCTGCAAAGGTTGCCCCTGAATCTGTGGATTGTGGGGGTGGAACCTCCAGCTTCTTCACTCCTCCTCCACGCAATGGGTGAATTCCCAGGGAATCCTGCCAGTTAACACTCAGGATCTTGGGTCCCTGAGGTGGGTTATTCCTGCAGATTGGAGAATGGGGCTCTGTGCTTGGGAAAGGACAGTTGTAGCTTCTTTAAGTTAAATCAAAAACTTTTCAATGGTTCTCCCCTGTACGCTCTGGGCACAGTCCAGGAGATGGAAACCCTTTTGCTTTTTCTTGTGCTCAGGACCCGGAATGCTGAACAGCCACCCCATGCAATCCAATGGAGACATGAATGGAGGCCACTCCTCCCAGTCCATGGTCTCAGGTTCACACTGCACTCCTCCTCCACCCTACAACCCTGACCCCAGCCTTGTCAGGTAGGGACGTCACCGGTCCTGTGGTGTGTTGTCTGTTGTTGTTTCATGCTCTTTTCCTTTACTCTAACCTTCAAAGATATGTTTAGCAACTGGTCAACTGGTCACTAGTTCCAACTGAGAAATCACTGCTCATGAAACCAGAGAGCGTTTTCCTCACCCCTCTTCACTTCAGAAATTGTCCTCGCCAGCCAATTGCTGGTTAGAAACACATATCACCTGGAAAGATCTTTGGCTTATTCATTCTCACTAAGTTCATTCAAAACTTGATCCCTTTAGCAGACTGATATGAAAAGGCACCTTGCCCTGCATGTCAAACACTGGCATATAACTTTGCAGATCTTCCTTCTTCCCCCTTTCGGACCAATGGTGACTGGAAATGGCAGTAGAGGATTTATATCCAGACATTAACAGGTCTGTAGTCTGTGATTTGATGTCCTTCTTAAAGAACCGATACCTCAGATGTTTTCCCAGATGGTCTACCAGAATCCCGGAGTAGCACAATCCGTGCTAGCATTGTGTAGCTACAGCCAAGCCCTGTACATAAAATATTTCAGCACCAAATGTTATAGTGCAAAGATTAATTGTTGTTGACCAAATCGCTTAAGGCCAAATTCCACAACCCTTCCTCAGTCAAGTTGCTCCAAGGGGAAAATTAATCCCTAGAGTAATTCCATATAGGTCATTTAACTGAGACATTGAAGACTGCTGAAGCCAGTGGAATTATGTTAGGATGAATTTGGTCCCATGGGCTTTACCTCTCCAACATTAATGCCAAATTAGTTCGCACTTTTCAGCCCCAAGAAAACTCTGACCAGGAGTTTTGAGGATCCCTGAAATGGGTTCTTGCTACGCTTCCAATTTCTTGCATCCCACAATACCATAGTAGCATGAGAAGAGTTGCCAAGCCTTCAGATGAAATAAATGAGTCCAGTAAAATGTCCCCATACCCTCACATGAATTCAAAAGTGCTTTGCCACAATGGTGACACTTGAGAACACAGCATATATACCTGACAAGTTAATGCCACTTTATTTTCAAATTCTTTCTGCAGTTTTTTAACAGGCTTGGGGTGTCCAAACTGCATCGACTATTTCACCTCACAAGGGTTACAGAATATTTACCACCTGCAGAATCTAACCATAGAGGTAAATGCTTTGGGAAGATCTCTTCTTATCACTTGTTTCTACCAGCTGTTGATCTTAAAACAAGGACAACCAAATAAAGGAAATAAATGTGCACCTACCTATCATACAGGCTTTATAGGCATGTTTTATGTTTCCCAATTATGCATTCTTTGTAGTCCTATAGATTTAGAATAGTGCTATCCTTAAAAGAAACTGTAATATTCTCTACTGTTGATTTTTCCAGGCTGTAGGATGCAAGGCCTAGCAGAGATCTGAATTAAGAAAGAAATGCAAACAAAAACAAAAATGAAAAAGAATTCAGGTGCAATCATTCTCCTCATGTGCACATCTAAAATAAAGCCAAAGATACAGAAATCAGACTTTGAATTGATTTTCACTAAATATGTCTACTGAAACAAATCACAGTACTCAGGGACTGACCCTAAGCCCACTGAGCAATGGAAAGATCGCCCTTTGACTTTGATGAGCTTTAGCTCAGAGCTGCAGGGCCCAGCTGCTTCCCTTGCAAATCAGGAGTAACTGCACTGGCCAAATGGAGTCACATTAGCAATAAACCAGAACAAACAAGGTCAGAATCAAGCTTTTTGTATTTAGCAATTTTTTGTTTCAACCCCAGGACCTGATATTGTGGGCTGGCTGGTCAAGAGCTGTAATTTTTTTTTTTAATTGATACATTACACGGGAAATGCTCTAATTTGTGTTTAAACACCTTGCCTCTGGGTGTGGTGAGTTTTATTGTAGCTATTTCTTGGTTGAAGAACAATCTCTTGGGAGAGGAGGAGCCAACTTTGCATGAAATTCACCTGCCTTTGGTGCCGATGAAAATTGTAAGGTCATCCAGCCAGTCTTGACATCAGTGAGGCAAGGGGCTCCCTCAGTACAGTAATGTAACCAGCATACACATAATGCATTAACACTTTTCATCTATGACAGACCCCAAATAAATCCCAGACTCAGTATTTTGACCAGGACAAAGCTCTTATCTTGATCCCATCTCATTCTTAAAATATTTGCTGTATGCCTTCCTAGTCTAGCAGCTAGGAACCAATCAAGAACGCAGATGGTATAATTATTGAAGACACAATGATTTTTCATTGGTAGCTGGGGCCAGTTGCATAGTCTTAGATTAGTTTTGAAACATTTTAATAACTAACCCTGTAAGTGATTTTTTCTTTAATCTGCCAAAAAGCACATGTATGGCACAGTCAAAATAGATTGCTGGGTTGTGTGTCTGAGTTGACATTTTTAACCCCTAATTACATACTTACTTCTTATGGAATTAATGCTCACGAGTGAGTCTGTGTGTTTGGAGTTAATGTGGACCTCTAGCAGCAATTCAGTACGTCTGAAATACAAACCACTTGTATTTGTTCTGATGCAGCCTCTGGCATGTATGATACAATCCTGAAGTTTTCATGCTTCTGTTTAACATTATGACCACAGCACTTAATGTCTGTGATGAATAACATCAGTCAGTGCACATGCTGGCATAGGTTAATGCACCAGAATCCTGTGACACTTCATATGGCTAGAGCAGAGAAACAGCAGCCATTCAGAGCCGATCATGCTTCCCAAGGCAACCTTTGCCCATCCTGCCAGCATTTGTGACCTGAGATTTTAGTTCAAGGCTTAATCCAGGTTATGATTATCCAGGGGAGAGAGAAATGATTGCAGGCAAAATGGGATGATGGTTTCCTCCTTATTTCAGTAAATTGAATGACCTGACTCCTCACGTGGTGCTCTGCAACCTGCACAGTGAAGGCATTCAGCCTCACACCGTCCATTTTGTTAATTAGATTCATTTAAAGCAAAGGAATTCTCTTTTCCTTACAAAATGATATGGTATATGACCCAAAGCCCTGATCATCTCATGTGTTGACTATGTGGCTAGACCCACACACTGATCTAGACATTTAATGGTCCATGGGTTTGCCCCTCTCTTGACGATGCTGTTTAGCAAAATCATTTTTGAAGAGGCCCACCTTAGTAACGTTGTTGTTCTAGGATCTCGGAGCGCTGAAGGTCCCGGAGCAGTACAGGATGGTTATCTGGAGAGGCCTTCAGGAACTCAAACAGGGCCAGGACTATGGTGCCCAGCAGCTTCTCCGTTCCAGCAGTAATGCCGCCACCATTTCCATTGGCAGTTCTGGGGAGCTGCAACGGCAGCGCGTCATGGAGGCAGTGCATTTCCGCGTGCGCCACACCATCACTATCCCGAACCGCAGCGGGGCTGATGAGTGGGCGGACTTCGGCTTTGACCTCCCAGACTGCAAATCCCGCAAACAGTCCATAAAAGAAGAGTTCACCGAGGGCGAGATCAACTGAAGGTCTCCAGCAGTGCGGCAGCAGGAGACCAGACACAGAGATTTAAAGGAATGGGGGAAAATATAGAATCCCAGCCTGAAAAATGGAAAAACATTTCCAGCTTTGAGTGTCTGAAGAAATATTTTTTAACATGGCTTTACTCAAGAGATGGGAACTCATCAGCTGTGTGAGGACATGGGTCTGGGACCATCCCCTGGAGGAAAATTCCAATGGTTTTATGACAGGGGATCAAGGGAAGGAAAAAGGGCAGCTGCCACAGATCTCTCAATGGGCTGTAGAGTTTTTTTAGCCTTGTGTGGCAGGGGAATATTCACTTGCCAATGTACAGTGCAACTTTACAATTTGCTGGACCATTTTTGCATCAAACTCTATTGCAATGTAAAGGCAAAACACACACATTTTCTTTAACTCTAGCCTGCCCCACATTCCACCCTATCCTCACTGTCTGCTAAGGGACGGCTAAATAATAACAGACCTTTGTCTTGTGAAAGTGGTTTAACCCTCAACTGTTCCACTTTCTTTAGGGACATCTGCCATTGACTGATACCCAAGAACAAAAGGACTTGCTTTCCTGATGGACTGCCAAAAAGTATTTGTTTCTTTTGTTTTTTTGTAGAGCAGAAAAGCAACTTATTTGCTGATTCCAGACTGTGTGCATGTATCTAACTGATATTTGTGTATATAGACACATGCTGTATATACAGTATATTCACCATGCTGTAAGGATAGAGAGATTTATTTTCATGAACTTGTATGCTACAAAAATATTGATAATTTCCCCTAAATAAGACACTACTGTGTCATAATTAAATTAACTTCATGCTCTAGCATGTAAACATGCAAAAACCTGATATATTTCAAGCCTCACTTGTAAAAAAATCATTTTTCCCATGTGGATTTTTAATACAATTCTGGAGAGACAAATCCATGGACCCCACTGCTAGGAATTAGAGGATTCTGTATAATTAATTACAATTATTCACCCAAATCTTGCTCAAAGTTCCTGATATTGCCAGAACTCAGATTTTTTGTAGCACACCATTAATTTTACCTTAACCATTAACCTGTATGTGTTAAAAAAAAAATGGATTTCCCAGACTGTTGATAATCATCCCCATCTGGTAAAATGATTATATTTTCCACATCAATGAGTGGAAATGGTTTCTTCCTTCCCTATAGTCCCTGTGGATAGGTGTTTTGTTGATTTTCCTCAAGCCTTTTGTTTGTCTGCCGGTTGAACTTAAAAACTCAGCAGGAAACAGTCAAGCATGCAGATGTATTCATCTCCAGGTCTTGTGCAAGTCAGCTGGAAACTCTCTGCGTGAGATTCTGTGAGACACCTCTAAGAGGCACAGCACAGAATTCACTGCACAGGCAGAGGAGGGGCTATGGTGGCTTTAAGCCAACTTTATACCCCTCCTCGTCCTGGACTACTATACAGCCCCATAGTTTAGACAGCCCTGAAGACCTAAATTATGGCAGCTTGGGGCTTCCACGCTGTCTGGAATCTCCACAACACTGCAGTCCTGCCTTTGGCATACTCCCTACGCGGAGGCTAGCAAGGGGGTCCTTGAAAGAGCCTTGTGGCTATTTTCCACTGTGCTTGCACGGGGGGATTCCTCCCTGGTCTGATATGCTTTTAAGAGTTCCTTTATGCTGCTCAGGGCCTTTTACCGGGCATAAAGGGGCCAGAGGTAGGATTTCACCTATGAGCAAGTACAGCGTTCACCTCATAAGTTCTGCTTCTCCTCTCAAGCAGGATGGTCACTGTCCTCAGTCTTAGCAGAGGGAAGGCCACAGAGAAACTGAGCTGTACCTCTGCAAGTGCCAGCACAGTAGCACAAGTGTACTTGTCTCTTCCCCATTTCTACGCAGATTCCCCCTTCGCTGCTGGCAGCTCAGGAGCTTGGGAAGGCAGGAGACCACTGCTCTGCTCCTTGTAAATGACCAGCTCAGTTTCCACTGGCTTTTACCCCAGTCCACCAACCTAAGCCAACCCAGCATATTTGAAAGCTGTACACTTGTGCACACTGTACTCTTTAGGGATTAGCACTTCAGGGCGTTGCTGAGCTGTGAACATGCGCTTTCTAAGTAGTAGTGAATTAAAGCACTTTAATGCTTTAAGATTTTTAAAATAATCATTCATGTTTTCAATGTTAACTAATGCTTTTTCCAGCAGTATTACTGGATATATTCCAACTCTATTAATTGTATTTTTTGTAATGTTATCTTTTGGAAAATGTGTTATTTTTATAGCTGTGGTTTGTTTGTTTTTTGTAACACAATAAAACACACGTCTGAAATACAGTGGCTCTGATAGAAAAGCAGCTCCTGACTAGATGGCCCAGGAGGTGATCTGATAGTACTAATGATCTACAACTTGGAGAGTTACCTTCTGCCTTTCAGAATTGGCCTGAAGTTTGAGCAGAAAATGGGAAGCTCGCTGTTGCAACTCAGTGAGTAGTGTGAAGATACAAACGAGCAAAGCACAGAAGTACTTACCCAAGCCAAAGTAAAATTAAGATAGGCTTTGAGTGCATTGAGAAAATTGCTTGCAGGATCCCATCATTCAAAACAAGACATGGCATTCATCTGTGACTGGGGAGCAGCTGTGCATGAATCTTGGTCAGTGCATACAAAAAGTCTACCTCATTTCTACAAGCTTTCAGCACACTGGTGCTACTTTCTGCAACATATGAGCAGAGACAATCTGAGGTCATACTTAAGGAAGTTACATTTAGGAAAATGTAAGTTTTAGAAGAACTATGGCTGGATCAAACATTCATGTCAAAAAGAAAAAACCCCAACAAAAGAAAAACATTCGCTTTCATTTAATAAGTGGCTATCTTGATTTAATGGAATTTAGGGGAAGAGGGTTATATATAAACTATCTTTCAATAAATGGCCAGAAAATATACCACAAATCTGACAGTATATCATTAAGACACAGCTTTCTTTGGGTTTAAAAAAAAATGACACTTAAACTATTTCCACGAGAGAACTGGGTTTAGTTATAAATATCACAGCTATTCCTAGTTTTAGTAATATATACCGTATATATATATATAAAAAAGAATTGGAAATTGACAGAGTTAAGAAATTTTTTCAGGAAGAGAAAATGTGACGTATAGTTGCTCACACATTCAATGCAAGAATGTTATTTTAATACAATTAAAAAAACCCTTTTTTTAAATCTTGAAAACCAGGGTATGAGAAATACAAACAAGAATACAAAAGTCAAATATATAAATTTCAATATGCTCAACATAAGAATAAAAAGTTACAAATAACCTGGTTTAAAGCAGACTTGCCTGTTATGGAAGGCACTATCTTTTCCTGTGATGTGTAATCCAAATCTGGTGGACTGTAACAAGCATGTATATCATATTCCCTTCCCCCACTCAGGGAAAACATGTATTATTTAATTTCCCTATTGAAGAAACACTGAAACATGAATTTGGATTCAAGCAAGGAAAACAAAACTGCTGACAGATTGTACTCTCTTTGTTGCATCCAGGTGACATTTCTTGTAACAGACGTTGTACAGTGCTACTGTGTAGAGATTCACAATTTTATTCTAAAATAAACCTTTATTTTTTAACAGTGATGCAGTGTTCATAGAGAAATGCCCAAGTGCATGGTTTGCTCTGTGAAACAGTCCAATTCATAGCATGCCTTCCAAGTTTCTTTCATTACACTCTAGAGCCAGAAGTCTCCCTGCCTGTTCATTTTCAAAAAGTTAGATGCTCACAACTTCCCAGCGATGTTATTTCAAAACCACAGCAATGAATTAAGAACAACGTGGACAGTTGGATAGATGGGGGATTCAGAACAGGGGTATTTAGTACACAAATCACATTCCTGCATATACTAATGAGATGTACCGTATGGACCAAAAGGATGCTCTCATTTTGAACACCATGGTTGCACCTCATTTTCAAGCTGCCATTATAAATGTTCATTGCACAGTCTTCACTACAACAGCAGGTTGTCAGTACGTCGTTGTCAATATCATGATTAGTGTCTGGGAAATCCACTTTCAGGAAACCAGTATTCCAGAACCTGAAACTAACTCCTTGAAAAAAGGAAATACCACTGCAGACAAAGCCTCCCATAATCTCCTCTCAGAGTCCTGAGCCATCGGTAACACCAGTACTGAACACTTTTGTAGCTCTAAAAGGTATCCAAGTTACAGGCGTTGTCAGTGAAAATGTAAAAAATAATAAAAAAGGTTGTTTAGTTTTGTATTAAGACAACAGTGGAAACCTCCCTAGATGAAGAGACCTCACTCCCGTTAGCAGAGCTCAGGGAATACCCTTCACTTCAAACAGCAGTGTGTGTCACATTATTTCAGTCTTGATTAGAGACACATCTATTGCTTCATTGCGTAAGTCAACAGCAGATCCGTTCCTCCAAGACTGCTCGGCAGCTGCAGCTACCTGAATCGTCCAGAGAAACTGCTCTTTGGTGATAACAGGGGGTTCTTTGCCTGTAAAAGAAAGACTATGTTACTACAGGCAATGAAGCATAGAGGATAAGGCTTTGGACTCTCAATCAGGAGTCCTGGGTTCTATTCCTAGCTCTGCCACTGAAGTACCATGTGATCATGAGCAAGTCACTTCACCTATGTTTCCCTTTCCACCCTTTGTCTGTTTAAACTATAAATTCTCCAGGGCAGGGACTACCTCTTCCTATTTGCAAGTATGGTGCCTATGCACAATGGGGTCCCAATCTCACTTGTATCCTGCAAGAGCTACTGTAATACAAATAATAATGATCTTTATAAAAATAGGGTTCATCAGTGTATCTCATTATCTGGTAATAACCAAATGTTTGTAGGGCTAACTTAGCTCACACGAGCAGGCCCAAGTTAAGAGAAGACAAACCTGAACAAGTAATTGCTCAAACAACTAACTATTTTGAAACCTATTTTGAATATGTTTATGGTAAATAAGGGAGAAAGAAGCTAACTAAACTAATTACTGTGGGTACTTTCATAGTAAACAAAGTAGGCAAGAACACCCTGAAGCTTGCCTTATACAATCTGCAAAGTGATTGGTCCTTTACATGCTAGAAGTAGGCTTGTCAAGTGATTAAAAAAAAAATAATCGTGATTAATTGCACTGTTAAATAATAATAGAACACCATTATTTAAATATTTTGGGTGTTTTCTACATTTTCAAATATATTGATTTCAAGTACAATACAGAATACAAAGTATACAGTGCTCACTTTATATTTATTTCTGATTACAAATATTTGCACTGTAAAAAACAAAAGAAATAGTATTTTTCAATTCACTTAATACATGTACTGTAGTGCAATCTCTGTCATGAAAGTTGAACTTACACATGTAGAATTATGTACAAATAACTGCATTCAAAAATAAAACAATGTAAAATTTTAGAGCCTGCAAGTCCACTCAGTCCTATATCTTGTTCAGTCAATTGTTCAGACAAACAAGTTTGTTTACGTTTGCAGTAGATAATGTTGCCTGCTTTTTGTTCACGTCACCTGAAAGTGAGAACAGGCATTCACATGGCACTATTGTAGCCGGCATCACAAGATATTTACATGCCAGATGCGCTAACGATTCATATGTCCCTTCAGGCTTCAACCACCATTCCAGAGGACACGCGTCCATGCTGATGACAGTTTCTGCTTGATAACAATCCAAAGCAGTGTGGTTTGATGCATGTTAATTTTCATCCTCCGAATCAGAGGCCACCAGCAGAAGGCTGATTTTCTCTTTTGGTGGTTTGGGTTCTGTAGTTTCCGCATAGGAGTGTTGCTCTTTTAAGATTTCTGAAAGCGTGCACCACACCTCATCCCTCTCAAATTCTGGAAGGCACTTCAGATTCTTAAACCTTGGGTCAAGTGCTCTAGCTATCTTTAGAAATCTCACATTGGTACCTTCTTTGCCTTTTGTCAAATCTGCAGCAAAAGTGTTCTTAAAACAAACAACATCTGCTGAGTCATCATCCGAGACTGCTATAACATGAAATATATGGCAGAATGCAGGTAACAGAGAGATGGAGACATACATTTCTCTCCCAAGGAGTTCAGTCACAAATTTAATTAACGCATTATTTTTTTAACGAGCATCATCAGCATGGATGCATGTCCCCTGGAGTGGTGGCTGAAGCATAAAGAGACATTCGAATGTTTAGCATATCTGGCACGTAAATACCTTGCAATGCCAGCTACAAAAGTCCCATGCAAATGGCTGTTCTCACTTTCTGGTGACACTGTAAATAAGAAGTGGGCAGCATTATCTCCCATAAATGTAAACAAACCTATTTGTCTTAGCGATTGGCTGAACAAGGAGGAGGAGGACTGAGTAGACTTGTAGGCTCTAAAGTTTTGCATTGTAGGAGGACCTTGCACCCATTTTGCTCAACACAGTAAGAACATTTTGAAAGGAAAGAAGCACTTCTCTCTGGGGGGGAAGATATTAGATGTATTTTAAAGATTTCTTCAATTTAGCTATTGTTTTGGATCTTGGTATTAATAGCAGCTTGTTTAAAATGTAGCATTTTATACTGTACTTATTACGTGAACTTGAGAGCCATGAACAGAGGCAGCTAACAGGAGAATTTCAGAGTAAGTTTAGAGAAGGGAGTGTGGGAATCTTCCAGGTTCAGTTCTGCAAGTGATTTCAAGCATAGTGGTGACATGCAACAGATGTGCCATGTTTTCTTTCCTGCCTAAAACTAGAAGCGACTTCCTATGCATGAAGTACAGGCCGGTGACTGCGCTGAAGGAGAAGATTCTTGGTCAGGAGGGGGAAATAGACACATTAGTGAGAATAAGAAAAGCTGAGGCATTTCTAGACAGCCAGGTTCAGGAAACATCAGTACTCCAGCTTCAAGGAAGAAAGGAGATGGCCACCAAGGAGTTGGAGAGAGAGGAAGTCAGAGTGGAGGCCTGACAGTTCGTAACCACAAGAGGTAAGATGTTATGTTGGCATTCTGTGTGGCTACTGATAGCCAGGAGTAGGCAGGCTGTGGCTACCACAGAGAAAAGGACCTGGAGGAATTCCACACTAGACATTTCTAATCGATACCAATTCATCAGAGTGGAAACTGTGGAAGAAACCTCTTCCAGCTGGTCCAAGGGAACAGAGAAATGTATGGGATACACCTGTAGATGGCAGGTTGGCCCAACCTGTCAGAAAATCAAGCTTGCCCACAAAGTCCTACAACCATCCAAGGAAGACAGACGATCCAGAACTTAGAAGAATCGAAAGAACATTCTACAAGGGACAGCAGACAAACACCCTGGAGTGCTGCCTTCCCTGAGCCAAGACTTGAGATATGACTCTGAGGTTGGATAGGCTTCTGAAGTTGATGTGAAAGAATCCTAGAGTCACTAATGTCAGTGTCGCAGGACATACTGCGAACAGTAGATTACTTCAGGAAACTTGAAGCATTCTGTAAAAAATAGAATGTCCAAGCTATCTTCTCTGAGTTACTTCTTGCCCCACAAGCAAAGGAAAATAGAAGATTCTAGACGTGAACTGCTGGCTAAATAAGTGGTATAGGGTGGTGGGTTTTGCTTCTGTGGGGTGAAGGGGCTGTATAGTTTGGATGGCCTTCACCTCAGTAGACGGGAGACTAATCTTCTCAGGGCTGGCTAGAGTAGTCAAGGGTGTTAAATAAACAAACAGGGAGGATAAAAAGAGGGAAGACAGGCATACTCAACTCAAAATGGAGATTTCGAGAACAAAATTAATCAAGGAACTGAAGGACAGGAAGAGAAGAAATTCTTTAGTTGCCTCTACTACAATGCAGGTGGTAAACTTTAATCCAAGAGTTTTCAAAGAGCTGTCTGAGGAGCTCACTGGACTGTTAAACATAGAATCATAGGACTGAAGGGACCTTGAGAGGTCATCTAGTCCAGTCCCCTGCACTCATGGCAGGGCTAAGTATTATCTAGACCAGGCGTTCTCAAACTGGGGGTCGTGAGGTTATTACACAGGGGATCGCAAGCTGTCAGCCACCACCCCAAACCTCTCTTTTCCTCCAGCATTTATAATGGTGTTAAGTATATAAAAATGTGTTTTTAATTCATAAGGGGGGGCCGCACTCAGAGGCTTGCTATGTGAAAGGGGTCACCAGTGCAAAAGTTTGAGAAGCACTGATCTAGACCATAATGTTGATCTTCAGTAAATCTTGGAGAACTGGGGAAGTTCCAGAAGACTGGACAAAAGCTAATGTTGTGCCAAATTTTCAAAAGGGTAAACAGGATGACCCGGGTAATTATAGGCCTGTCAGCCTGAGAATGATCCCAGGCAAGATAATGGAGCAGCTGATACAGGACTCAATTGATAAAGAATTACAGGAAGGCAATGTAATTAATGCTATTCAACATGGGTTTACAGAAAATAGAGCCTGTCAAACTATCTTGATATCTTATTTTGATGCGACTACAAGTTTGGCTGATAAAGGTAAGACTACTGAAGTAATATACTTAGATTTGTGTAAGGTGTTCAACTTGGTACCACATGACATTTTGATTTAAAAAACTAGAATGATAGAGAGTTAATATGGCACACATTACATGGATAAAAGCTATCTAACTAATAGGTTTCATAAATATAATGTACACTGGGAATTATCACTGATAATTTTAGTGGAGTCCTGCAAGGATCAGTTCTTGGCCCTATGCTATTTAACATTTTTATTAATGACCTGAAAGAAAATCACGGATAAAGCTTTCTGATGACACAAAAACTGGGGAAGTGGCAAATAATGAAGATGACAGGTCACTGATATAGAGTGACCCAAACCCCATGGTAAGCAGGATGCAAGCAAATAATATGCATTTTAACATGACAAAATGTGATTGTACCCATCTAGGAACAAAGAATGTAGGTCGTACTTGCACAATGGGGAACTCTATCCTGGGAAGCAGTGAATTTGAAAAAAGATTTGCGGGTTGTGGTAGATAATCAGCTGAACATGAGTTCCCAGTGAAAAGACTAACGTGATCTCTGGATGCATAAACAAGTGAATCACAAGTAGAATTAGAGTAGTTATTTTTCTTCTACACTTGGCACTGGTGTGACCACTGCTGGAATATTGTGTCCAATTCTGGTGCCCACAATTCAAGAAGGAGGTTGATAAATTAGAGAGTTCAGAAAAGAACCACGAGAATGAGTAAAGGGTTAAAAAACATGCATTGTAGTCACAGACTCAAAGAGGTCAATCTATTTAGCATAACAAAGAGACAGTTAAGGGGTGACTTGAATACGGTGTATGAGTACCTATCGCGGGGAACTAATATTTAATAATGGGCTCTTCAATCTAGCAGAGAAAGGTATGTCATGATCCAATGGCTGGAAGCTGAAGCTACACAAATTCATACTGAAAATAAAGTGTAAATTTTTAACAGTGAAAGTAATTAACCATTGGAACCGCTTACCCAGGGTTGTGGTGCATTCTCCATCACTGACAATTTTTAAATCAAGACTGGATTCTCACCCCCAACAAAATAAATAAATACATAAGTAAATAAATAAATATAAAAGCTCTGCTCTAGGAATTATTTTGGAAAGTTCTCTGGCCCGTGTTATACAGGAGGTCAGACCAGATGATCACAATGATCTCTTCTGGCCTCTGAATCTATGAAAACTGTACTGTCAGCAAATTTCCAGCTCATGGATGCTCCTTTAAACCACCAGCAAACCTTAAACGAGTTAAACACTAAGCATTAAACATTGAAAATCTACACTCTTTTTCTACATCTGACAGCTTTAGGGCCAACTTCTGTCTTCAGATATACATGTGACACAGTGAGACAACCAAGGGCAGAACTAGACCCATTCACTGCCAGTGTCATCAATTAGCATTTTATTTGGCTGCCACCAGAAATGCCAATTCTAATTTTAAAAACAACCATCTAGATTTCAGAGTTATTTAATGGTAACAAGGTTTTACTTTTCAAACTGTTCAGACTGGCTGGTGTTTAGAGTTCATATAAACACCCGTTTCTTCATTTTCTCTCGTTGCGGAGTCTGAGATTCCAAGAATAAATGAACCCCAAATTGACATCGCTTTTGGAACAATCTTCAAGACTAACGTTTGTTAAAAGCAAATCCAAAAGTGAAATTAAGATTACTCTTACAAATAAATGGACATTGCATATGTTGGCAATTTTTTCCTAACCTTTGAGAGTTCTGAGAAAGTGTCTAAAGAGTTCTCTGTATGCTTCTTTGTACCGATCAGCCTGGGTTTGTGAATATATAGACACAGATGTTCCATGTTCTGTAATTCCCAAGGGATTCTGATTATCTACCCGTAATGTTCCTTGAGAACCATGAACCTAGGAGAAAGAGGGGAAAAAAACAAAAATACACATAAACATGTGTTGAAGACCCCTAAATTAACATGCTTTTGGCCTTAAAACAATCTATAAACCATGGGCTTGTACCACCTGAGGAGTAACTCCTCCAGCAGGTAGAATTACTTGCTCGGTCACTACAGAGGATGCAAGCACATGCTGTACTAGCCTGGGTTGCAGTTGCACAGTATATCCACTCTCCCTTGGTTATGAAACAAGCTGCTTTTATTTTAAGGCTTAAACATTTCCCCTCGCCAAATCCAGCTTAGAGAACTTTATATTTTTGCCACTCTAATATAAACCAACATGAACTTAGGCAGAAAAGATTTCCTCCAATAATGATAGATCTGTACCTTTTTTCCCCCCTTGGTACCATTTATATCTGTGATTCTGATTTACCTCTTGGCTTGCTGTGTCCACAATAAAAACATTACATTAAAAAAAAAAGGGGGTGGGGAGGGAGATAGGTTGTCTACAAAGTTTAAGACTCAAGGCACCTGAAACAGCTGAGAAACTATCAGGGCCAAATTCTGCTCTTGGGTGACCATATGAAGCTCACAGTAACTCCAAAAAATGACCATGTGCATATCCAGTGGCAGAATTTGGCTAACAAAACTGGAGGTTTATTTTAAATGGAGAGCATGACAGTCAATTAATTGTTACTTCTACTGCAGTAGTAGTGTTCTGTGTAGTGTGCGTATACCCATAGTACCATGACAGACTCATCTGAAAAAACCCACCTCTAGTCTCTGATCACAGCTTTTAGTACAGTGCTGACTGACGTCCAAAGTAACAATTGCTCCACTAGGAAATTTCATGCTGACTGCTACAGTGTCTGCATCCTTCAAGTAGGCCATATCTGAGTGACAAGAGAGGCACTAACTCAGACTAGGAAATTAAACCAGCAAGTCTCTTGTACACAAAATTGCTCTTATTTTGTAAGAGGCGTTATAGTGAAAAGAACATCTTTAAACAGTAAAACAGGAAGCACAGTAAACATTGAACATGTGTGTGGCCGCCTACACTAATCAGACTACAGTCGTCCACACCACTCTTCGGCACCGCTAAACTCTGGAGAACCTTCTACTGTAGTTACTGGGGGCTGAACTCTCCAGGACAAGCAGCCTGGCCTACCTTAGGGAGAACCTTTCGCCTTTGAAACATAATTGCCTTTGTGGTTACAATACAGACAACATCAGGCAGCCTTCAGTATGCGGCCTACATATTCCATTATAAGGTCACTTATTGGTTTTGTTCCTGGCAATTCAATGCCCTACCATACATTAAGATGGTCTATACTGCCGCTTGTAGCAATGGCAGCTGATTGCTGGCAGCAACCAATATTACATGAAAAACAGTTAGACTCTGATTAATAGTTTAACAGTCTGAAGTATTAAAAGGGAAATAATCAACTTTATCTATGTCAGGTTTAACCAAAGAACTGAAAAAATGATATTGTTAAGCACAAAGCTTTGTTTGAAACCCCCTGGAAATGGTAATATTAGCAACCCTTTACAAATCACCAATGTTCACAGTAATTGGCATTACTGATATTCCTATAATAGTTTTGCAGCACTGAGAAATCCACAGAATTCAGTGAAGTTTTTTAAGTGTTTGCAAATCTATTCCAACATTCTAGAAATTGTTCTGTATTTCCATTTTCAAACAGATCCATGAGAGAACATCTACATTAGTTGCCCCTTCACATATTTTCAAATTTCTAGCACTGAAATCTGCAATTACTAGGAAACTAACAACACATCCAATACAAAGTCACCAATCCATGAAGTTTTACCTGCACAGAATGCATGTCCCAGTGAAAATATTGTATCTGGTGCATTTTCTCCCAGTAACAAACTGATAATATCAATATCATGTACAGCAGCATTATAGAAAATTCCACCTGGAAGTAAGAGGGGAAAAAATGGGCACTAGAAGATTTAGCATTATAAAACCTATGAGCAAACCTAGATATCTATACTGCATGAAAACCAACGTAAGAGCACCAGAAATATGATTTCAAAGAACATACAGATATACTCACTCGTCCACAATCAACATTAGGGTCAAAGGGAATATTCCCTGCCATAAGGGACAGAATAATGCATTGCAGGACACACACACGGACACACACACACACATATACATATGTGGCAAGATAAATTGCTATCCCTTCACAGAACCAACCTCTTCTTCTATAAGAAAGCTACTCAGTACCTGACTTTTTTAGGAAGCTAAGAGATGCTGCTGGATATATGCTGCTAACTGTCGAAATCCGATGAATCCTCCCCAGTGCCTGGCTGTCATGGACTTTTTTATACAAGAACTGCAGGGCTGGATCAAAACGCCTACAGAGAGACAGCCAATGTGGAACAGTGAGTGTTCAGTACAGAACAGGTCATCTACACCACTGACATGCAGTCAGATGTTTGGGGGCAGAAAAGAGTCTGGACTTCAGACAACTTCCAACTTAGACAAGGGTCAAAGTCCAATTTTTCTGATGAGATCAATTGCTCAGCAATTTATGAGACTTTCAAAAAAAACCCTCACAATAAGTTCTTACAGGCAATAAGCAGAATGAGTATTTGCCCTTAAAGCTCTTTACCAACAATATAAACTAAGATATTAAGCCACTATAAATAAAGTGATGAGCAATGTCCAGGAAGTTATATATAGCTAAAAAAATACACCTTTATGGTTTTATATTCAATTAGGTCTTAACAAAAAAAACCTCCACTCTAGAGAAGTTCAGATCCAACCTTGTGGCTTGGGCTCAACTTTCTCTGAAGCACTCAAACCAAAATGCAGTATCACAGTATATATTGTGTTTGAATATATTTCCATCTATATATAATTTGCATACAGATAATTTTTGCTTAAAATGAAATGAACAGTTTTCAACAAAAAAAACAGTAAGTGGTCAAGGCTGGGGGGAAGGCAGGGAGGGAAATAATCCACACTGTTACTAAACACATTGGGTCAAATGCTGAGCGTAAACTCAGAGCCACTTTCCTTGACTTCAGTGGAGTTACCAAGTTTACAGAACTGTAACAAAGCGGAAGTACATTAGAATTAACCTACTTTCCCCATATTTACAGTGATTTATGATTTAGGGTTAGTCTACACTAGAAACGCTACAGCAGCGCTTTAATGCAGCATGTCTGGTGAAGACACTCTATGCCAATGAGAGACAGCTTTACCGTTGGCATAATAAAATCACCTCTGCGAGAGGCAATAGCTATGTCGGCAGGAGAAGCTCTCCCGCCAACAGCGCTGTCTACACCAGCGCTTAGGTCGGTGTAACTTATGTCACCAAGGGGAGTGGCTTATTGACACTCCTGAGAGACATAAGTTATGCCGACAAAGCCTGTAGTGTAGACAAGCCCTAAGATCTATATATACAACCACAAGGAGAAAACACACTTTTTAATATTTACTACATGTACTCCTATTTAAATGGGCCAACCATTCTGAAAACAAGCAGGACTTTCATTTTGATGTCCATTATGCGACCCTAGAATGTACAAATACGACTTCTTCCAAAAGGTGTTATAAGGAATAATGAGCTAAATTCACCTGTATACAGAAGGTCAGCCTAAAGTATTCAAAATAGGGCTTACGTTACATTTAAATAACACGTACGTACTATACTGGCTACATGCATAGAGGTGAATTTCACCAAATTACAGTGGCCTAATTACATCAGTAGTAGCTCAGAAAGAGTTTGTGTTAAATACATTCTTTACAAAGAACATTATTATTTCAAAACCTACTCTATTATTTACACCCTACAATTATGTCTGGTCCACTGAAGAAGGGCTGGCATATTTCAGTCAGTACAAGATTTAGGATACAGCTAGCAAGTCAGTAACAAATATTCAAAATAAAGGTAAGTTTTAAAAATATATAAAATCTCTTCCGCATGCTTTTTATAGAAAATTATGCTGTGATATTTTAAAAAACAGAACCTATTTACTTCTATTTTTATTTTTCGATTGCTGCAACAGAATTGTCTGTGTAGTTATTAAAAAAAATAACAGCCAAACAAATAAGCTCTTCACATTCCTAGGATTTGAAAGAAAACAAGTGCAAGACACAAGCAGAAATTGTCTGTGAGGAGGATTTGTACTGTGTGACAAGGCTTAATGTTGTAATGTTTTTCACTGGACTCAACATTTTTGCAAAGTATTTAGTTTTGCAACTGAGAACAGCCAAATGCAGATCTCAAGTAGCCTAACTTTTACCAAAACCCATGTCTGCTGAATTAGATGACTGTATACACATACAAAAAAATTCCCACTTTGTTTTTTTTCTGAAACCACAGACCAGCAAAGTTGATCCATAGTATGGCTCAGTAATTCTAGTTACCAGTACATTTTCCTCACCTCTAAAAAAGATCTGGCATAACATTTTCAAGAACACCTAAGTGACTTAGGAGCCTAAGTCACTTCTGAACATGCTTAGATGCTTTTGAAAATCTTATCCTAGGTACCTGTAATACAAATTCTGTTAGCACCCAATCCAGTGTAGATGAATAAATTAATTTTAATCCTATGCCAATTAAGAAAAGATTCAATTGTCATCTCTATGAAGCGTGAACAATGAATTTTGAAGCAGCAAGTCCACCGAGCTCTCTGTTTAGCTACCTTCTAAGCAAAATTTCTCTAAAACAAGTAGCTATAAAAATTTAGGAAGGTTTCATCAGATAGAAACATTACTTTACATTTATGCTTCTTGTTGAAAACAAAAAAATGCTGGTCTTACTTGTAGAATCCACAGACCAATGGTCTTCCACATCTGTCAGCTTCATCAAAACAAGCCTCTGCTGTCTGCCTATCTAAACTGGGTAGCTTCTCGCAAAACACGCCTTTCCCTATGTAAATGTCATAGAATACAAAATTGAAGGCAGGACATAATCCACACTGAACATTATATATTCTGCAGTGTTCTATACATGTCAACACATTCCAGAGACAAGGTTTCAGAAAATTGAAAAAATTGTTTTTGCTGAATGATTTTCAATACCTACAGCAGCTACCATTTACTATTTACAAACCTCAAGAAGTGATTGTTTTTAGAGATAATGAAACTCTGATCTTCTTGGGTTTTCTTTTATACCTAGCTGTGTTTCTCTGAACAGACATTTCAGTTACCTGTAGTCAGAACAACAACACAGTACAAGCTCCGCTGACATTACAAGTCATTAGGGTCATTGTCTTCAGTGGACTAAGTTCTCCCTAATTATGCAATTAGACACTCAGTGTATCCCTCAAGGGAAACTACAAGGTACAAAGAGGCAGACTGCAAGTGATTTTAATCACTGGAGAGGAAGAATAAATCCCTGATATAAATGCTGATGGGAGGGCCTTATTGAATTAAGACAAGGAATTTACAAATAAAACTGAAGTCAGTCCTGTTCAGAGGGCATTAACACAGATGCATCATCACTAACCAGGAAGCTCAATTGGTGTCTAGAGAAGTACAGTTTATAGGCCACTAGAGAAAAATTATTTCCACATATAAAAATGTTGAGACATTTTAGCAGAAAGATAAAAGAGGCAACTTGTTTTGAGCACCACTGCACTAAACCATGGTCTATGGAACACCACTGACCAACTGAGCAATTGGTGGTAGTCCACGGAGAGCTGGTCTGTTAGAGGGTGCTGGCTCTCTTCTCCATTTACAGTTGATTAAATGCATTAATACTTTCCTAATGTTACTTTTCCATGTATGCCCCTGATGTACTTGCCACAACTATGCCATGAGACAGCAAATGGGAACAGAGGTGTCCACAAGACAATCACCCCACTAAGATGGATTGATACTACAAAGAATTGTGGATCCCTGCTCTAGTGGACTGAGTGTAGGGCTGAGACTGAGAATGGGATCCAGAAACTCCTCAATTCCAGCTCTGACATGGACTTCCCAGACATAAGTGCTAAGTTTTGTTGGGGCAGATGTTCTTTAATCGTCATATGTAAAAGACACAAAAGGATTTCATTCTTGGAACAATTTTCATTTAAACAAGCATTCAGAACAAATATATGACTGATCTTTAGCTGGAGAAATATATGAAAACCAGAAAATTAGCAGTTTGGGGTGTTTTTAATGTTACAATTATTTTTAAAATAGCCAATTTAGTACTTAAACTGGGCCTGATCCTGCTTTCATGAAGTCAATAGCAGTTTTGCCACTGACTTCAGGAGCACAAAATTGGGCCCTAATAGCATGTCTTAGATCAATTATCCAATAAGGAGATCCAGGAGATTTCAAAAGCCAAATCATTTTTTAGTAGACTATCAGTGTTTGAGTTCACTGTCTCTCTACCCAAATGGTGTTTCCTCTGGTGCAAACAACTAAGGATGTAGCTTTATAAACATAGTGGGCCCAATTCAGTGGGGCAACATGTTATATATGAAAGCAGAATTTGCTGCAGATCTACTTCAGTTCTCCTTACCTGCTCGTAAAGCATCTATCACAATTTCAGAGGCCGCTTCAGGTGGTGAACAGACAATGGCTCCAGAGACACTGCAGAAATTAAGAGAAAAATACTTAGATGGAGACAAAATTTCTGCTGAAACAAACAGTGGCCAAAATTAAGGAGAGAAAAAGATTCTTGAACATTACAAAAGTTCCTCACATCAGGAAGAGGGTGGGGAAAGAAACCAGCAACTCCCAGGAGACAGTAATATTACGAGCAGGGAAAAGTTATTTTTTTAAGAACAGCAAGGACATAAGCTCTGGGGCAACAGTACCAGGAACAGATTGGGTTCCTACATTTAGTAGAGTTTTTTAAATGGAACGCTGACTTAATTCATGGTCCGCAGCCTCCCTAAATACTTTTTTTAATGGTATAGTTATAAAGAGCATGTGTTCACAGCTTAATAGAAAAACCTTTAGAATGGTTTCTTTCAAAACCTGTTTGAACCCTCTATGTTATCAAAACATATGGGGAAAGGCTTAACACAAATCTACACAGCAAATTGCAAAAAAATGTACAGTGAGTAAAATTTAACCGATTTTTACCTTTGAATTTCTACTGTGAAGTAACATCTTTCAGAGTCACTGTTCCCTTTTAAGATTTGTGTGAAATCTGAAATATTGCTTTCACAGATTCATAGATATTTAGGTCAGAAGGGACCATTACGATCATCCAGTCAGACCTCCTGCACAACGCAGGCCACAGAATTTCACCCACCACTCCTGCAAAAAAACTCACACCTATATCTGTGCTATTGAAGTCCTCAAATTGTAGTTTAAAGACTTCAAGGAGCAGAGAATCCTCCAGCAAGTGACCCGTGCCCCATGCTACAGAGGAAGGCGAAAAACCTCCAGGGCCTCTTCCAATCTGCCCTGGAGGAAAATTCCTTCCCGACCCCAAATATGGCGATCAGCTAAACCCTGAGCATATGGGAAAGACTCATCAGCCAGATACTACAGAAAATTCTTTCCTGGGTAACTCGGATCCCACCCCATCTAATATCCCATCACAGGCCATTGGGCCTATTTACCATGAATATTTAATTACCAAAATCATGTTATCCCATCATACCATCTCCTCCATAAACTTATTGAGTTTAATTTTAAAGCCAGATAGATCTTTTGCCCCCACTGCTTCCCTTGGAAGGCTATTCCAAAACTTCACTCCTCTGATGGTTAGAAACCTTTGTCTAATTTCTAGTCTAAATTTCCTGGTGGCCAGTTTATATCCATTTGTTCTTGTGTCCACATTGGTACTGAGCTTAAATAATTCCTCTCCCTCTCCAGTATTTATCCCTCTGATATATTTATAGAGAGCAATCATATCTCCCCTCAACATTCTTTTAGTTAGGCTAAACAAGCCAAGCTCCTTGAGTCTCCTTTCATAAGGCAAGTTTTCCATTCCTCGGATCATCCTAGTAGCCCTTCTCTGTACCTGTTCCAGTTTGAAAGTTGACAGGAACTCTATTTAGCCAACGTGTTTTTAGCAATCTAGATCAGCATTCCAGAACGTTTAGTGAAACAATATAAACACAACATAATATTGCACGTTTACACTGTACCCTTCATCTTGAAGGATCCCAGAGTGCTTTATGAGCTTTTCACATGTACCTCCACTGAAACAAGCCAGGCACTGTGCGGTGGAAGGGTGGCAGCCAGCAGGGAAACTGACAGATGACATGCTACATGACAGCATGAGGAAGGGAATTTGGCCAAAGGCATCATCCCTGAGAAAACTATCCGCGGAGACGAGACAGATGGTTTGTTTGTACAGCTACATCCACAAGCCCTATATACCTAAGTTAAACTACGCTTCCCAGCAAGATCCAAGAATGCGTGCGATCCTCAGGATGTCTAGTAAACAGTAAAGTAATTCAACTAGACCTACAGCTGCCACCTGCTGGTGAAAGGAATACAGCGTTCCAATCTCACAATGTAATATTGAGGCTACTGAGGTCAGACGAGCAGGATTCACCAAGTGTGTCCTAACTCTAGGAAAATTTTCCAAAGACAGAGTAAGAACACTGATTGATAGTGCTACTTATCTCTTAAAGCCTTAATTACTTAATAAGGAAACATGCATGGAAGTTATTGGCGGACTGTACCGTTGATCATTGAGCACTATGTCAGCATCCTGCTGCCGTAGCACCCTGGTGTTGGCCAGGAATTCTGTATTGAAGGCACGTTCCACATCTGGCAGCTGATCCTCCACAATGTAAAGCAAACAGCAGCCATTTTCTTCCATTAAACTTTGAAACAATGCTTTGTTACCAAGCCCCACGCCGAAGAGGGCAAGACCAATATTGCTTCCTGAAGTCCCACTACTGCTGTACCGTCCCACTGACCCTCCAGAAGCCACACTGTTGGATGCCTCAGAAATAACAAGTCTTTGGATGCTCTGTTTTGAGGGAACAGGGGCATTTCTCATATGGAGGGCAGCGAATGCCGACGGGTGACTGGTGGAGGTAGAGGGTGTTTGGTCTTCTCTGGCAGACATGACACTGGTTGTGGAGCTGATGGCGCTGGGGTGAACAGGGATCAAGGACTTGTGGTAGGAAGGTGGAGATGGTACCATGCTATAGCTGGTGCCGGTGCTGGTGATGCAGGGATTGGTTGAGAGAATAAATGAAGGCTGAGAAAGCAGGGAAGGAGTGTCAAGTTGCATGGAAAGGCTGGTACCAAGGTCTGAACCTGCAGATCTAGATAAAAGGGGACAAAAATCTTAAGGAAGCTGCTGTAATTCAGGATTATTCAAATACAAAGATTTTATTCCAACAAGAGAAAACTGAGGAAGTTTTACTGAGCTTCAGATGTCTCTAGCTCTGTGATCATAAATGTATTAAAGTTTTATTCCATCATTTGACTGACATGCTATCTGGCAATTAAATTTAGTTAGCTATACAGAACGAAAATAGTATCTCCCATCTTAACAAGATTTAATAGCAGGTTCTTCATGGTGAGCTATTAGCTACACTTTCACAAAATATACAAAGTGCACTTACTAGTATTCTGTGAAGTAACCTAAATCATTCTATTCAAACAAGTTACCAGAATACATGGATGACGTTCATTCTGATGGTTACACTTGCTTTTGTTTTACTTTCTTTTTAATCCATAAAATTCAAGAAATTTGCAATATGTTTCCCAGTCAGTGTACTTTAAGTAAAACAGGCAACATACACATCTTAAAATACACATTACCAACTCTGAAAAATTCCTCACCTGTTACCACACTACTCTGAATTAACAACAGTGTGGCTGGTTTTTTTAAACAGTTTAAACTTCTGAGGGTATTTTTGTACTATTCCGCTTTGATCATGAAAATCAATTAAGTCATTTCCACTTCCAAGTTCTTAGTACTCTGCAATACTTGGGTTTCAAAGGCTGCAAGGGGATGTTTAAAAACCAAATGACCTTCTTAGCAGTAAAAATATTTCGAGAGATCTTAGGTTTTATAAAACCCCGGGGGGGGTTTTTTTTGGTTTGTTTGTTTGGAGTTTTTTTTTTTTTTTTTTTGTTCTAAGAACCAACTGTGCCGAATTGAAATGGACAAACACAAAGCTACCACACTACTGCCCTCGCACTTCCTGGAAACCAGGGAGTTTGCCGCCTGGTGTAATTCGCAGGAAGGACTCGGAGGAAGTTTTAGCACCACTCGGGGGTGGGGTGGGGGAAGCAGGTCAGCTTTTTCCAGGATGAAAGAACAGCCCCTCCCTGAACGACAGCACGAGGCTGAAATCCGGGGAGCAGGACAAGACCCCCCGTGTAACCGCCTGCGGGGGGGACAAACGACTCAACCCCGAGGCCGGGCAGGGCCGGGGGCCCCCGCGGGGCGGCGCCCCGGGGGCGGCAGCGGCGGGCGCTCCCCGCAGGCCCCGCTTTGACCGGCACAGGCCCCGCTCTGGGTGGCTTCCCCTGGGCGAGGCCCCGGGCTGGCGGGGGGGAGACTCACAGCAGCAGCGGGGCGCGGAGGCCGTGCTGCTTGACCAGCCGGCGGTTGCGGTAGTGGCGGCCCGAGGAGAGGTGCTCCAGGATGCGGTCCCGCCGCACCCGCATGGGCAGCTCGCAGGACTTGCAGTAGAGGGTCTCCACCACCGAGCTCTCCCCGGGCCCGCCGGGCTCCAGCAGGTGCCGCTTGACGCCCAGGTCGGTGAACTCGGCCGCGTAGTCGTGCAGCGTCTTCTTCTTGCGCCCCATGGCCGGGCCGGGGCCGCTCGGGCCTCGGGCGGCTGCGGCAGCCGGGCGCTCTCCCTTCCGCGGCCGGCGCAGGGGGCCGCCTCTCATCCCAGGCGGGCGGGGCCCTGGGCGCCCCCCAGCAGCGACGGGGCTCGCGGGCACCGCGCGCGCGCGGGGGGGGGAGGGGCGGGCACCGCGCGCGCGCGGGGGGGGGAGGGGCGTCCGCCCCCCTAACGGGCGCGGGGCTGGCGGGGGGTGGGGGGGCCGCCCGGCCGAGGCGCCTCCGGGCCGCTCCCCTTCCCGTTCCCCGGGGCCGCGGCCCCGCTCTGCCTCCGCCGCAGCGCCCGGCCCCCCCGGAACCGGAAGCCCCGACCTGCCCCTCGGAGGCGGGAGAGGCCTCGCCGGCAGCCAGGGTCGCCCGAGACCGGCCGCGGTGGGGGCGGGGCAGAGAGCCCCCCCACCCCGCCCCGCCCCAAATAGCCCCGACTGGGGGACGAGGCACCTCATGGAGATTCCCGGGACCCCCCCCCGGCTACTGGTGCCCCCCGCCACCCCCTCAGTGCTGCTTCCCCCTAGTCACCCCCCTCCCCTGTGCTGCTGCCCCCCCGACACTGCTCCTCTGGACACCCCCCCACCGGTACAGCTGCCCCGATCCCCCCCCCAGCTACTGCTGCCCCCCCCGACACCCCCTCAGTGCTGCTTCCCCCTAGTCACCCCCCCTCCCATGTACTACTGCCCCCCCGACACTGCTCCTCTGGACACCCCCCCAGCACAGCTCCCCCCCCCCCGACACCGCCTCAGTGCTGCTTCCCCCTAGTCATCCCCCGCTGGCACAGCTGCCCCGGACACCCCCCCCCCGCTGGCACAGCTCCCCCAATCCGCCCCGGCTACTGCTTCCCCTCCCCCCGACACCCCCTCAGTGCTGCTTCCCCCTAGTCACCCCCCTCCCATGTGCTGCTGCCCCCCCGACACTGCTTCTCTGGACACCCCCCCGCCGGCACAGCTGCCCCGATCCCCCCCCAGCTACTGCTGCCCCCCGACACCCCCTCAGTGCTACTTCCCCCTAGTCACCCCCCCTCCCATGTACTACTGCCCCCCCCGACACTGCTCCTCTGGACACCCCCCCAGCACAGCTCCCCGGGATCCCCCCCAGCTACTGCTGTCCCCCTGACACTGCTCCCCCAATCCCCCCCAATTACTGCGGCTCTCCCCCACTACCCCCTCAGTACTGTTTCCCCCCAGTCATCCCACTGATGTGCTGCTCCCCTCCCCCCCCATACTGCTCCTCTGACCTCCCTGAGGTATTGCCCCTCTTCCCAGCCACGCACACCCCTTGGCACTGCTCCCCTTTACACCCTCCTCCCCAGGCACAACTGGCCTGGGGGCCCCCCTGACACTGCTCCCCTGACCTTTCTCAGGTATTGCCCCACCCCTCAGGGGCTGCTCTCCCTGGACATACACACACCTCCTCCCTGTGATTTATAACCAGGGCTGGCCTACAGCCAGATTTTGTACTCATGGCTCTGTGAGAGAGGGTGGGTGGCAGAGGGTGTTACACTGATCCTTGTGCAGCCCCCTAGCCTGGCCACACTCATGCTGGTATGAAGATGCCTGCCAGTGAGCACATTACAGTGCATTTGCCCAAATGAACTAATATAAACACCTTTGGTACCAGTATCAGAGGGGTAGCCGTGTTAGTCTGGATCTGTAAAAGCGGCAAAGAGTCCTGTGGCACCTTCACTACATACACCCTAGGGGATGGTATCAGTTTAACTGTACCTGTTTCATTAAATCCATACAGAAGTTGTACAAACCCAAAAACCTGACCTAAGAACATGAAAGGATCGAAGCTGCAGCTCTTGACACGTGCCCCAAGAGGGACTGAGGGGATCCAGGGTAGAAGGGTACTGTCTTCAGTGTGTCACTGCTACCTGGTGTCCTGGCTGATGCGAGGGAGGGATAGTGCCAAATGAATCACCCACCAAAAGTAAATGAACATAAGAACGGCCATACCAGAATCATAGAATATCAGGGTTGGAAGGGACCTCAGGAAGTCATCTAGTCCAACCCCCTGCTCAAAGCAGGACCAATCCCCAATTTTTAACCCAGATCCCTAAATAGCCCCCTCAAGGATTGAACTCACAACCCTGGGTTTAGCACTCAAACCACTGAGTTAGACCAAAAGTCCATCTAGCCCAGTATCCTGTCTTTTGACAGTGGCCCATGCCAGGTTCTTCAGAGGGAATGAACAGAACAGGTAATCAAATGATCCATCCCCTGTCGCCATTCCCAGCTTCTGGCAAACAGAGGCTAGGGACACCATCCCTGCCCATGAAGCAGTGCCATAAATACAGTGTTAGTGACAGGGGTGTTTTATCATATCTGTAAATTCTGCAGACAGTACAGTGCTTTATGTCCCACTTCTCAAAAGGATGCTTCTGGTTTCTCTGTCTGTCTTGGACCCTGGCATCCTTCCCCCATCCTTGGCTTCACTGTTTTTGCTTACTGGGGTTTAGCTTCTTATTCAAAGGCATAGTACAAGTTTCCCTCTGCCTCGCAGCAAAAAAAGTAATTATGTAAGTCTTCATTTTGTGCCCAGCTTTTATTCTCTATTAAAGTCATGAACACAATAGGCCTTAGCATTCAGTACACTACACTGGTTCCAACACCAATACTGTGTGTATTCCAGTAAGTACTATGACTATAAGTTTTCTATTGAGGCAGGTTTCTTCTGGAACTTTTCAGTACAGCTGGACTTTTCAAAGGCATGTAAGTGAATTAGAGGCCACCGAATTTCAATAGTTTTTCAGCACACTAACTTCCTTAGACTGATTACTGGATCAGTTTCCCTGGTATAATGGATTCAGATGGTCGCTTCAGGTATTTGCAAAAATCCTCCTAGAAATAAAACAGATAAGAGACAGACTATGTGGCAAGGATTGAATTTCTAATGCAGTATTCTTAGCATGCTGCAAAAGAAACATTTAGAAGAAAAACTTTATCAGGTCAAAAAGAAGAGGAGTACTTGTGGCACCTTAGAGACTAAACAAATTTATTTGAGGATAAGCTTTTGTGAGCTACAGCTCACTTCATCGGATGTATTCCACGAGTTTTTTTCATGAAGATGATAGATTTCCACTCCATACAGCTAAATTCAGTGCCTTGCACAATGACAGGTTTCAGAGATGAAGTGAGCTGTAGCTCACAAAAGCTTATGCTCAAATAAGTTTGTTAGTCTCTAAGGTGCCACAAGTACTCCTTTTTGCGAATACAGACTAACACGGCTGCTACTCTGAAATTTATCAGGTCAGATTCTTCTTTAATATGTGCAGTTGGTCATCTTGAAATTTCTACATCTGAAACTTTAATTGACATCAACGGAATTTCCACTATCAAAACAAGCATAGTATAGGCAACCAAGATCCGCACTGTGAGTAATTCTGCCCTTTATGGGTGACTGAAGTAAAATTTAATAGAAATTAGATGTTAGTCATTATTTAAAAACGTGAGGTTGAATAAACAGAAAAATATAACATGCATAGAGTTCTACTGAAATGCATTATAAAGCAGACATTCTAGAAATGTCATTATCTTGTTTGCTTACATTAAGACCTGACAGTTCCAAAAAATCTTATAAAAGGCCTATTTCTGAGCGATCCTAAACAGCAGCAATTCCCTTTGGCTTCAACAGAAGAGTATCTCAGGATCAGGTTGATAGTGAGCTGCTAGGCTACAGTCAGAACAACCTTTTGGGGAGGACTTCTCCCTTCATTCCTATTGATTGTTTGAGGAACACTCCCATTCTTCTAATTCAAACCCATTTTGTCCATTTCAATAAGCATCTGAACTCTGGATGCTCCTCTGAACCTTCTTAAAGTTCTACCAACAGTGATAATAGATCTCTGTTTTCTTTCTGACAGGAATATTCTAAAATCCATTATCCTACAGATCTATGTCTTACTGGAAATCCACAAGAACCTTCCTCATATCCGTGTCCAGTGCAGTTCTTTCCCCCGTGCTCTGGGGCAGGATTATTGCATCGTCGAGATCGGCTCACCACGCCGAGGCCACAAGAGATGGGGCAGGGAGTCCAGGATGCCCACGGAGACCACATCCCATCAACTGAGACAAAGAAAAGACAAGCATCATGACCAGTGCTTCTCTACTTCATTTATTTTTAATTTCTACATGTTTCAGGCATTTATGTTCAGGAAAGATAACTTCAGATGGGCTGTTGCAAATTGGTCTTTTCATGCAAGCCACTGGCCACTTTTTCATCTGGCAGCATCATTATTATTCATAAAGTACTGTGCGGGTACATCACAGTTTACAAAACATGAAAAATGTAGTAGCCATGCCCTGAAGAACTTACAGTGCAATCTGAATAAAAACCATGGACCAGCAGTTAGCATGCAAGAAGCCACAGAGACTTTAACAGTGAGGGGAAAATGAACTAAAGTCTTCACAGAAAAGGGGTTTTAATGAGGGACTTGAAGAAGGAAATGGAGATTTGGTATGCAGGAAAAGGTGGTTGTTCTAAGCATCAAGGCATAAGGAAGATGTACACCTACTGATGGGAGGAGGAGACAAAGGGAGTAGTTAGGAGTGGGAGGCAGTGTAGGGTGAAATGGGAGCAGAGATGTGGTGGGAAGCAGAGCTCTGGGGACACTCCAATCTGGTACTGAAGTCCCTTTGACAATTACTTATGCAACAGAATCTCTTTCTCAGTCTCATCTGCGTCTGATATTTTGGTGAAATATTACAGTATTCAAAATAACTACTGTACCTGGGCATTTGTTGTTGTTGCACACAGTGACTTCCTCCTTTAACCCAGCACAGGGCAAACCTCCTCTGGAAGGAGCAGGACTATTGCAAATCCGGATTCTTTTCTTGATTCCCAAACAGGTGTCAGAACACACTGACCAGGGTGACCATTCTGACCACTGGCCATTCACTAGAGAAATGAAACAGAAGCATTCTCATCTCTCTGAGCAAGGTGGCAGATCCATATTGATTCAGACTATTAGCAGCTATTTGTGTTGAATCTTGTCACATTCCATGAGGATACACTTCACTGAAAGGGATTCACATCATTGAGGATAATGGAAAATAATCATTAGGACGAGGATGTTGTCACAGAATAAATAGCACACTCTCTCTCTCAGCAGAAATGTCTCTGCTTTACCTTATGGATATATTTTTAGTGAAGCCTTGAACTCAGCTTTTACATTTACCTTGTTCTAGAAGCAATGGGGCCACTGGGTATGCTCTGAGATAGACTCGCAGGATGTTAAAACATACCAAAAATATCACCGTCATCACATGTTGATACATGTCGTGGCTCAGGACAGCTTATTTTTCTGGCAAGCTCCTCCAAGTGACAGTCCTAATTGTGACAATCCATGCTGTCCTGTGACCACCTTCTACTCCACTGACATGATCTCTTCCTTCAAATGCAGGAGATGACATGTTATTTGATAGGTACTGTCACAGGCTGGCTGGTCCTTTAAGGTTCAGCCAGTGACCTAACAACTAGCCCCCACTTGATGGTGATGTGAAAATAATTAATGATAATTAGTGACCCCCTGCTGTGAAAAGGTTAGGGCGGGAAGGCCTGGGAGAGAGAAGCAAAGAAGTCAGGCTGGAAGGCCCACACAAAGCAGGGTAGGCTCCTGTGGGGGGCCCTGAGCTAGGGCCCACAAGGGGCAGAGAGATCCCTAAGGGAAGCTACCAGAGTCCCCAGGGAGAGGAGGCGGCAGTGGGGGGATCCTGTGACAAAGCAGCAGCAGAAGAGGAACTGTGCAGGAGTAGAGTTGAGTTACTGGTTTATAGATTTAATTGGACTTTCATTTGGACCCCAGGCACCAGGGGGTGCTATCAATGATAAGTGTACCCCATTACAGGTGCCAACTAAGGGCCCAATTCACAGTTTTCCTGAACCTTGGGTAGCTGTTTTCCCCAATGCAAACTGCTACTACCATTCTCGCTTGGTAATATTTTATGCCCACTTTGCATTAATGGAAATGACTAGACCAAAGCAGGTCATCAGCAGATCAAGTCCTAAGAATTCCTCTAACTTGTGGTCAACTAAAGAAGCATATAATACAAGGGATTGTCAGTGAGAAAGCTTCTGTTACAGCCTGTCTTTTTATGGCTCCACTGCTGGAGAGAATGGCAAACCAGCTTTGAACAGGTTGAGTCCCTACTCCCATCCTCAACACAGCAAGTAGTTCCTGAGTTAGTATCCAAGCACCCTCTTCCTGGGCTTGGCTTTAGTGGAAATTCGAAAGCAATAACATAACCTCAATCTAAACTTTCCAAGCTTAGATGTTCTTTGGGCTTTCTTCCTCTGTACTAGTCCCCTGTGGCCAGAGACACCCTGTGAACCCCTTTATACACTGGTTGGAGTTTACTGCACCCACCTGCCAGTATGACTTAAGATTCAAGGTAATTACTATTAAGACAGGGTTTTTATGAGCTACACCTAGGGGAACTCAAGGAGTCCTACATTCCTGTACAAGGTCCTGGGGTCAGCCATCCTGTTATACCAACACAACTGATCATCATTTTGTGAGGACTCATGCTCTAGGGGATAGAGAACTGAAAAGCAGAGCTGCTGAGAGCAAATGAGATTCTCATTTAGTCTGTTTTGAAGCAGGACATCCCAATTTCTGGTTCCCATGCCAAACTGGCACAGTTTAGCTGACAAATGTTGCATAGGGAATCGAAATCATACAGCAATCTGTATGAGTTTGGAGAAATGAATGAGTTTGGACTCACTTGGGCATGGTTCTAGATTGGGACAAAGCTTGAGATCAGCAGAAGGTCCCTCACAACGCATCCCACTTTCTGGATGGGTGCACAAGCGGATCCGCATCTGGTTCTGGTATCCACATGTGACAGTACAGACCGACCAGGGAGACCATGGGGACCATATGCTTTTTGCTGCCATAGGGAGGACAAAGATGAAAACATCAGGATGAGAAACACATCCACGCCTCACCTCTTTCCAGTCACATGTAAGTAACCAACAGGTAATCTCGTCTCCTTACCTTTACAGTGAATGCCATCGCCAATGAACCCACTCTGACAAACACAGAAATAGGAGCCAAGAGTATTCAGACAAGTAGCATCCTGATTACAGTTATGGATACCTCTTGCACACTCATCTATATCTAGAATGGAAATAAAAACACTAATTTTTTCATTTAAAATGCAGTTATACAGGATTCATGTAAATTACAGGTTTCTACAGCACAACAGTATCTTTATTCAGGACCTTCGACATGAGGAAACAACCACAGATGTTGTTTTGCGTCTGTCTTGACCAAGGCTCCTTGGTAGGAATGGGACTTAATTTCCCTAGGCCTCCATCATTCCAAGCCATCTTAATAGGGCTCATTGCCTGGCCCTTTTTTGGCCTATCAAAAAGCAATTTCTGCACATTTCTTTGGTACCTGTAAATCACAACCACAGTCTTCTCTTTACCTGTTTAATTATACAGGCTTTGAAAAATGGACTTGCTTCTAAACTTACTGTTCAGAATGTATTAGCTGACAAGCTAACTCAGTTTAAAAAAAAAAACCCTCAAGTCTCAGAGCTCACATTTCCTTTACCTACACAGCTGTACAGTCCATCACCTTCGAATCCGTGTGGGCAACGACAAAAGTATGATCCATATCTATTGATACATTCAGCCTCGGGCAGGCACTTCATGGGCATTCCTTCCACACACTCATCTATATCTTCAAGCAGAAAGAAGAGTCAGAAGATGCCCAGAAGCATGGACTTGATTAATTCTCTATCTTAGGCTGTATAACTGAAAATAGTATTATTGGACCAAAATGTGTCTTGTCCTTTTAAAAACTTCAGCCACTACCATTAACAGCATGGCAGAGAGGTGCTTTCTCATAGTGCATCTCACTATTGCACTGTAATCCTTTTTTGCATCTGCAATGTTTGCATATCAGACACTTAAAAATCACAGTAAAACAGAATTCAAGCCAGCCATGGAAGGGAATGTTGACTAAACCCATCCTTTCTGGAATTAACCTTGAATTTCCTTCACAAGCTGCATGGCACAGCGTGAAGATGTTTTTAACAAAACTCATTGTTATATCTAATGAGTGATTAATCTTATTCTGATCCTCACCTTGAGGCAACCCTTCAGAAAGGCTACACTATTTTTGCAATAGCAGCTTAAAACACTAGCAAAAATCATTAAAATGTGCAATTTTAGGGTCATTACTGAAGAATTCTATGATATTTTTATAACACATTCTGAAATGGATGCCTGGGACTTGACACCCTCCTCCCCTGTCTTTTATTCTTTTCAATGAGGCAAGCCGCATTTTGATGTCACATGTGAATCCTTTACATGGATATATAAGGCATTGAATGGCTGCAGCAGTATCACAAACGCTTCAGTCTCTTCTATGTTAAGTTATGCTTACATTATGAGAAAATGCTCCAGGAAGCAAAGTGTATGAATATTTACCAATACAGTGTACGCCATTTCCCTCAAATCCCGGGTTACAGTGGCAATTCTTTTCATTCCGAGTTCCATTGCACATTTTGCTAATATCTGGGAGGGAAAAATGCACATGTGACACAAACAAACAGGAGACTGGCCAAAGTAAAGTAATTGATCCATTTAATCATTTCATGTTATTCAAGTCAAAAAGACATAGTTGCCCTTTATAGTAAACACAATAGGTGTTGGTTCATTCACAGACTCAGATTTTAAGGCCAGAAGGGACGATTAGCTCATCTAGACTGACTTCTTGTCTAGCACAGACCACAGAATTTTACCCAGTTACACTTGCATTGAGCCCAATAACTTGTGCTTGACTAAAGTCTAAAGCAAATCTCCCAGAAAGGCATCTGGTCTTGAGGTAAAATCATTAAGAAATAGAGAATTCGCCACTTTTGTTGGTAGTTTGTGCCAATAATTAATCACCCTCACTGTTAAAAATGTGTGCCTTGTTTCTAATTTCAATTTATCATGCCTTTAATTTCCAGTCATTGGCTTTTCTTGTGGTTTTCTCTGCTAGGTTAAAGAGCTGGTATATTTTCCTTGTAAAGGTATGTGTATTCTGCAGCGAAGTCACCTCTCAGTCTTCTTGATGAAAAACTAAACAGATCATATTCTTAACTTAATTGTAAGGAATCTACTCCAGCCCTCAAATTATTTTTGCGACTCTTTTTCTGCACCCTCTCCAATTTTTTAGCATCCTTTTAAAAATGTGGAAAACCTCGTTCATTAAAAGCTTTGGTGAACAGTTAATTGAACTCATGTTAAAAGGGTACTGTCAAGCAGAAGTGACCTATATATGTATTTGCATATAAAGTAATAATTTAAATAAAAAGTGGTCTTACCAAAGCTAATATTAATAGAATATTTTAATGATTTTTAAAAAAAATATTGCATTGGCTGATTTGGTTGTACTGAATATCTAAGTAAAAAGGTAGAGATGACATGGAAGTCAAATCCTGATGAAAGCATACTAAGGATAATGCACCACAAATTTAAAAACATTCAGTACCCTTCTTTATGAAGAAGAGCCTCTGGGCTACCATAACCCTTCCAGGAACATCAGGGGTGAAATCATAGACAAGAGCTCGGATGTAACCAAATTCACTATTCCTGAGAGAAGGTAAAACAGAAAGGAAATGAGAATCCTCGATTTCCCACTCAGGTTTTCTACTGAAGGTTGCTTTACAGTACTCAGACTTCACTCTGGGGATAGGTTTCCTACTGGATGAGCAGGGAAGGAGATTAGAACTCAGACATTTTGTTGATTTTGTCTCCCCCTCAGACCACAGGCAACTGGAGGCTAGCTTAGGAAGAGAAGGGGGAGAGTACTCAAGAGGGAAGAAATAGAAGGAACGGGGAAGTAGAGGTGATAGGAGATGAGGGGATTAAAATGCAGAGATCCACTCTGTTTTATGACAGCTGCAGAACCCCTGGATGGCTATTTTTCTTATGGACTCAGTTCACAGTTGCTTTGTATTTCTACTCCTTCTCTAAATCTATTTCTATTCCTAATCATTTAAGAAATAATATTTTTACAGCAAAGTATGAGGAGCACCACTAAGTGATGATAATCCCAACAGTCCATGTGCCTTATTCTCTGCTCCTTGTGGATGCTTATCCCATATTGGTGTGCATATGGGGGGGCGGGGGAATATGATAGAGGTTATAAAATCAGGAATGGTGTGGAGAAAGTGAATAAGGTAGTGTTATTTATCCTTTCATATAACACACAAACCAGGGATCATGCAATGAAATTAATAGGCATAAGGTTTAAAACAAACATAAGGAAGTACTTCTTCACACAATGCACAATCAACCTGTGGAACTCCTTGCCAGGGGATGTTACGAAGGCCAAAATATAGGTGATTCAAAAGAAAATTAGATAAGTTCAGCGAGGATAGGTTCATCAATGGCTATTTGCCAAGATGATCAGGTATGCAATCCCATGCTCTGGATGTGCCTGAACCTCTGACTGCCAGAAGCTGGGAATGGAATGGATCACTCAGATTGCCCTGTTCTGTTCATTCCCTCTGAAGCATCTGGCATGGGCCACTGTCAAAAAACAGGATACTGAGCTAGATGGACCATTGGTCTGACCCAGGATGGTCATTCTTATGAAGATGCATTACTCCTGAGCACTGAGAAGGAAACAGGAGTTTACAGGCTGAAAGTACAGCAGATTACAAGCATACTTTACTCCTTTGATCTCAATCCCCTCAGTCCCGTTGGCCAGCACAACAGCATTGGTATCAAACAGTGTCATAAGCGAAGGCTCTTTGGTCCACTTTACAAAGCTGGAGGGAGACACCTGAAGATACTGAGGCAGCTGTATGGTAACGGTGTCTCCTTCTAAAAACTGTCCAAGCTCTAAAAGACAAATGCAAAACCAGAGAACAAGATCGATAAACATTTACGATGGCTCCTAAAAAACCCCCAAACTTTCATTGGTTCTAAAAGCATTCTACCAATAAATCATGCCAAGTATGCCTCAAGGAAAGTAACAGTCAACTGAATGAAATGTCTTAGATTTATGCTCTAGTCAAAGTGCGATAAATATCTCCATGAAGTTGGAGATAAATATATGCAAAGATCCTGGAGACAGTATTTTGTCAATGTTCATTGGCAGATTCTGTGTGTGCCAGCTCTACTTTGATCTTTAATGATCAGTACCATACAAGCATCTAAGCAGAGTGTTATGGAGGAAGCCAATTTTTTTATAATGTGTCCTTGCACAAGCACTCAGGGCGCTGTAGAGAGAATTAGAAAATAATCATATTAATAAGCAGCATACAATTAATATCATATAATGCAATATAAAAGCAAAACCACATGCTGTAAATGTAAATCTGATTTAAACTCCTCCCTCAAATATCAGGTCTCTCTGGATATGAAAGTCTAAAATCAACATTGAATGAAGAATACAACAGAATAAATGGGCATAGCTATAAATAGGGTGCTACCTTCACAGAAAGAGGTACAGTTTACTATTTCTTTATAGGTGAGAAACAGTCCTACAGACAGCCTCTGAAGGTGATTACAGAAGAAAAAAGGGTTTGTTCGTTTACTAGGAAAAGGAAGTCTCATGAAATGCAGGATGGCTGGTGATCCCAAACACAAAAGGCTTAGCTCAAGAGCATGCCACCCTTTATGTTTTATCGGCTGGGTGTTAGTACAGGTCAGCCGTTTCTGATAAAATGGGCCCTGATATGGATGAACACCCATGGGCTAGTCCATTCTCATTTGAGGGGATGTTTACAGATGTAATGGTCACTGCAAAGCACCAGGCATGTTTCTGGTTTTACAAAAATGATAACCAGCTTTGTCTTATTTGACAAAGATTTCCACACTGACCCTTACAGCATGGCAAAGTTTTCTAATGTTAACAGTGGTGGCAGTTTCCATTTCTTACCTATTGGCATTCTTTCTAGGACGAAAAAGTACCTCAAGTGGGAAGGGTTTAACATCTGAAAGTCTGTGAAATCATACGCTTCAATGTTTGCCTGTTTATCAGGCAAGGCTTTTGCTTGGATTTCAGCCCAGAACATGTTTGGGTAAAAATCATCCTCATCAATAGAAAACAGCTTCAGAGACAGACTGCTGTTGGCCAGAGCCATCTTTGGGGACAGGTTAGCAGCTGGTGTCAATCTCCTTCGATAACTGCAAAGAAACAGTCCTTGTAACCAAATGGGATTTTTTTGGCTAAAATCAATTGTAGGATCAGTGTAATACTGGATACACTCTATATTTGAGAGTGACTATCCCAGGCTGAGGGGAATAGAAATGGTGACTGGTCTTTTCCAGATCTTTGCCAAGCCATATGCTACCCTCAGTGTTTGGCAATTCTCATTGACACCAATGGAAGCCCCTCACATAGAATGCAAGGAATGCATGTGGGTTAGATCCTCTGTACGATATGATAGAGGGCAGATCAGGTGTAACTGGAGGTAGGCCAGGGACACATCAGGAACATGGGAGAATGAAGAAGAATAACATGCTCTGGTGAACCTGGCCAGCAGAGTGGCTTCTTAGGGACATTCTTCACTGATGTAACTTAACTATCTAACTTGTGCTGGAGGCCAGTTGCCCCTCTCCCCAATATCACTGGAGGGTAAAGGTGGTATGAAGCTATCTCTGTGTTTCTCCCTCAGCCCACCATGCAAAAAAAGTCCTATTCCACCAAGCCTGGGGACCTGGCCATGTATATATAAAGGTGTACTAGTAATAAGTCCTCCCACAAACACATTTCTACAGTGATCAGTAATGGTGCTCTGAACAAATGGCTGGCCACCCTAAATGATAACAGACTCTGTTTGTTTCTAAGGTGCCACAAGTCCTCCTTTTCTTTTTGTGAATACAGACTAACACGGCTGCTACTCTGACAGCTGCAGATAAACACTCTTTAAAAAATCTCTAAACTTATACTTAGGAACTTCAAATACAGGATTGTTACGTACTAGCTGTTCTCAGCCTCACTCACCACATAAACTACTCACACCAATGACTGATAGCAATTTAAGTGAGACAAGGTGGGTGAGGTACTATCTTTTATTATTACCTCACCCAGCCTGTCTCTCTAATAGCCTGGGACCCACACGGCTACAATACTTCATGCACCAATTTAAGTAACACTCAAGTGCCCTCTAGTGTTGAAAGTGGTATTGCAATGAGATTAAAAATCCATCAGAATTCAAGGTGAAATTCTCTCCTATGCAAAGGGCCAACCCAAGGCCTAGGCACTATCTAAATCCCACATAAACCCAGTTTGGAGGATTTACAGGGGACTTAAGGGGCTGATAGATTTTGTGGCTGTCTTCTATGCAGGCGTTAATTTCCCCCTGTGTTATCAAGAAGCAGTTCAGTTCAAGCTTTGCCAAGGTTCAGGCAAGTGGTTATAAAAATTGCTAAACTCAGTGTCCTGAATCTGCTTGTTAAGCAATCCACAGTGGAATACTGCAGCCTTCAGCTAACGGGTGAGAAGAGTGGTATAGCTAATGGGGACTGAGGAAGAAACAAAATGTTATAAGGCACTTCCCCCAAAAAATATATGTTCCAGAGGGTTCCCCTAATTATTATGCCATTTGCCAGATACATGCAATGCTTCCAGGCTTCTGTGCAGAAACCTTCCTCTTAGGGAAGCTGCTAGTTCTATGAGGAGAAGAACTCAAGGTGTTGGAGAGCAGAAGCTCACTAATTCTGAAATGAACGAGGTGCAAGCGGACTCACCAATTCAGTTTTCCTTCCTACTTCTAAAAAAAAAAAAAAAAAAAAAGTTTGTAAGTCCTGCTCAGCTACTTCAGCCATGGTCTGGAGCATGGAATTAACTATAAACTAAGATAAGATCTGAAATAGGTTTCCAAGGGAGGTTGTGGAATCCCTATCATTGAAGGTTTTAATAACAAGTTACACAAACCCTTGCCAGGGATCACAGCTGCCGACTTTCCCAAGCACCGGGGTGTGTGTGTGCGCTCAACCCCTGGCTCTGTCCCAGGCTCTGCCCCCACTTCACCCCTTTCCCCAAGGCCCTACCCTTGCCCCACCTCTTCCTGCCCACTTCCCCGAGAGCGTGCGTCCTCCCTTCTCCCTCCCAGCCTCCAGCACGCTGCAAAACAGCTGTTCATGGCGGGTGGGAGGCACTGATCTGTGGGGCCTGCCAGCAGGCAGGAGGTACTGAGGCCTTGGAGGGGAGCTGATGGGGGGCTGCTGGTGGATGCTCAGCACCCACCATTCCCCACCCCCATGGGTAATCCAGCCCCAGAGCACCCACAGAGTCAGCACCTATGCCAGGGATGGTCTAGGTTTACTTGGCTTTGCCGTGGCACAGGGGGCTGAATTAAATAATCTCTCAAAGTCCCTTCCAGCTATACATTGCTGTGATTGTTTCTTATTTTATCCAGGCTGGTCCCCAGCATACCTAACAATGACATCACCACCTGTAAAAATAGATAATTTCCTGTAAGAATGCATCAGATCATGCTTATATTACACATATTATAGGCTTGTAATATCCATAATGGTGTGGAATCTGCACTATTCTAAATATACCTGTGGAACTGGGGTCCTTGGGCAGAGTAGAATTTGTACCATTTTATCATAGATGGCTGGTGGTTCCCAGCAAGAGAGACTCTGAAAGTGACTTTTCTTCCAGTCATCACTTTGATAAGACAAACCTGCTCTCCAAAGCCGTCACAAGCAGATTTATTGAAAACAGTTATGCTGTCAGCAGGCTCTAGAAAAGGATAAACAAAGATCTTTGTCTGTCTTTAGAATCATGGCAAGCAGCATTAACCTGCTCTTGTTTATTACTGTTATCTTAGTGAATCAGTACTGGTAGAAGATGTCAAAAATCAATCTCCATTTCAGCCATATTGCCTGGGTAATTCTGCTGCTGCTGCTCTCTGGACACAGAAAATTACACACACAGGAAGCTCCACAAAGGTCTGACCAATTTCCCTCTTACAATAGCAGCATAAGCAGTTACCTCTAGGCACAGGTAGCCCATAGGGGGCGGTTGTTCATATTTGGATGGACATGGACTGGTCTGTCCTTGTTAAGGCTTGTCCTAGTCTTCATTTTACAGTACAGCACTTTGCTTACCGACAATAATACTATAATACTTTGTGCATCTTTAGTCCTTTCCATGGAAGGATCTCAATGCATTTAATAAGCTCCAATTAATTGCTATAGGACCCTTGTAAGATAAATAGGCATTATTATACTGGTATATAGATAAGTCAACTGAGGCACATGGAGGTAATGTAACTCGCTCAAGGTGAGTCACTGGCAAAGCAGAGAAAAGAATCCAAGAGACCTGATTCCTGATCCACACTTCCTCCTGCTGAAAGGAAGTCCCCTAAACATGCTGTCAGAATTAGCCTAAGATGTCACTTGCCTTGACAGTAATTAGTGCCGTCACCCTCATATCCTGGCAGACACTGACAATAGAAATAGGTTGTCACTTCATCCAGCTGACAAATTGCCTTTGGATGACACTGAATTCCCCTTGTACTGCATTCCTGCTTGTATGGATCTGGAAAGAAAGACTGTTTACAACACATAGAATCATAAAAATGTAGGGCTGGATGGGACCTCAAGAGGTCATCTGGTCCACCTTTCCCCTCCCCCAACCCATCCCTGTTCATCAATAGTATGCAAAGCTGATAGAATGATATAATCAAGAAGTCCCAGAAGGCCTGATCCATTGACATTAATGGAGAAACTCCAACTGCCTTCAGTGGGCTTTAGATGAGGTCAATAATGCTTGGGAGAGCCACAGATCCAAGTCTGGAAACAGAATCTCCAGCACAAATTGATAATTTAATTATCTTTTAAATAGAGTTAATCCAGAAATATATCTTTGTTTCTTTGCAAAAATTAATGTAATTTGAAACTGAACAAAATCTAGATTCCTGATGAACAACAAATTGCATTTGAATTAATATGATCAGCATTTTCCATTTGTGTGTGAAATCTTCATATAAGGCTGTGTTATCAGGGGACACATTTTAACAGCCTTTGGACAAAGGTTTTTGCCCTCTGGAAATCTAGCAGTTCAGCAAGAGCTTTCACACAGCTTCCTAGTAAAATGCCACCACCCGATTCTAATTTAGCATTCATGGCACATCAATAATCGCTGACATAGGACAGATTTTTAAGCAATGTTTCAAATATACTTTTGACTCTAGGCTTCTAGATTCACCCAGGATTATGCTTTAAGCCGGAGTAGGAAAGACCCTGAACTTTATCCAGGGTGGGAGCTGAGAATTTATGTTTTACTTCCACGGCTAATTAATAACGCACCCCGGGTTCTGCTCTGAAGCTGGGTCGCTAATAACGGCAGGAGGAGGATCCACTTGCCCAGCATTTCCAGTTCACTCTCTGCTTGGTGTGAATCTCACATCCCGCTGCTGCTGGTGGCATTAGTCGATCCCCAGGGGCAAGCCCCCGAGCCCGTGGCGGGGAGCCGCCCAGCCAGCCATCGGGGCCCGGAGAGCGCCGCGCCCAGGGCCCGCGGCTGCCCGGTAGCTGTGGCGGAGTGGGGAGGGGGGGGGAGTCGGTTTCCGTTCAAAGCGTCCCGAGGGTTCGGATTCCAGGGGCCGGAGCCGGCGCGGAGCCGGGCCGGGCGAGCCCCGCGAGGAGCTGTCCTGGCGCTCGGGTGCTGAAGCGGCCCCCGGCGCACCCCAAAGGCACCGGGCCGCGTCCCTCGGCGTGGCCCCCGGGCGAGCTCCCTCCCGCTGCCCCGGCGCCGCGGGGGCCGGCTCCTGCCGGGCTCTGGCTTTTTACAAGCAACGCGTCCCGCCGGCTCGCGGCTCGCGGGGCCCCCCCCTGGGCGCTGCTCCCGGGGCGGGGGTGGGCGGCTGCAGCGCCCGGCCGGGAGGACGGAAGGGGCGGGCCGGGGCGGCTGCTGACCCTCTGCACCGAGCGGGGGGGGTCACAGGTGGCCTCAGGAAGCCACTGGCGGGGGGGGGGGGAGACGCAGGGTCAGTTCCCGCCCCCTCGGCCCCGGGGGCGGGAAAGGGGGCTACGGGCTCCCCCCTCTCTCAGCAGAGGGCGGTAACCACGGGGCGACGGATCCTGGGGGAGCGCCCGCTCCGGATGCAGCCGGGCTGCCTGGGGTGCTCCGCAGCAGGGAGCCTGCGTGGCCCGCGCCGGCCGCCAGGGGCGCGCTCAGCGGCCCCGTTTCGCCCCCCCCCCTCCCCCCGCGCCCTCGGCCGGTGGCTTAGCAACAGCCCTCCACGAGCCGGGCGCCTGCCCCGCCCCGCGCTCGCCGTTCCCTCCGCTCATTGGTCACCTCCCCTGTCCGTCCCGCCTCGGGGCTGGTCAGGCTCCCCCAGGCCAAGCGGCTGGTTGAGAGGCCACCGCCGGGGGCAGGGGCCGCAGCGGGTGAGGAGCCCCGCCCCCAGCGCCCCCCCAACCCCCTCTTCCCCCCAGCTCCCTCCACTCCCTCCCCCCTAAACCAGCCCCCAACCCCTCCTGCACTCCCTCCCCCCAAGCCAGCCCCCTCTTCCCCCCAGCCAGGCTCCAACCCCCCCTCCCTCTAAGCCAGCCCCCCCAGGCCCTGGCCCCCCAACCCCTAAACCAGCCCCCCTGCCCCCCCGCCCCCAGCCAGCCCCCAATCCCCTCTTCCCCCCAGCTCCCTCCACTCCCTCCCCCTAAGCCAGCCCCCCCAGTCCCTAGCCCCCAACCCCTAAACCAGCCCCCTGCTCCCCCTAAACCAGCCCCCAACCCCCCCTGCACTCCCTCCCCCCAAGCCAGCCCCCCCAGTCCCTAGCCCCCAACCCCTAAACCAGCCCCCTCTTCCCCCCAGCCAGCCCCCAACCCCCCTCCCTGCATTCCCTCCCCCAAGCCAGCCCCCCCAGTCCCTGGCCCCCCAACCCCTAAACCAGCCCCCCCTGCCGCCCCGCCCCCAGCCAGCCCCCAATCCCCTCTTCCCCCCAGCTCCCTCCACTCCCTCCCCCTAAGCCAGCCCCCCCAGTCCCTGGCCCCCCAACCCCTAAACCAGCCCCCTGCTCCCCCAATCCCTGAGTCAGCCCTCCTCCCTCCTGCTCCCAGCCCCCTCCACTCCCAGCCCCCAAGCCAGCCCCCCCAGTCCCTGTCCCCCCAACCCCTAAACCAGCCTCCTGCTCCCCAATCTCTGAGTCACCCCTCCTCCCTCCTGCCCCCAGCCCCTAAACCAGCCCTCCTCCCTCCTGCTCCCAGCCCCTAAGCCAGCTCCCTGCTCCCCCCAGCCCCCGTCCAGTCCCTGGCCCCACTCTCCTGCTTCCCCTAGCTCCCCCAACCCCTAAGCCAGCTCTCCTTCCTCCTGTTCCCCACAGCCCAGACCCTCAACCACATAGGGCTGGTGTTGCCCTGAAAGTCCCTCTCTGCCTCTGCCACTGCCCCCCCGAGGGGGGCAGGCCCCCCAGTTTGAAAACCTTGGATTGAAACTTATCAGGAACACAAATGAGGAAATGTGATCTGTAAAATTATAGGCCTTTTAACCCAGCAGGCTCCTGTTAATTCTCCCCCTCTCCATTTTGTGAAAGGCTGAGATTGGTGAAACACCATTAGAGAGATGAACTTGATGACGAAGGGTTTCAGTGAGCTCCAGGAATTAAGCAGCCGAAGGCAACAGACACCAGTATGGAAGCTTCCCAGCGGTAGATCCACGCTGAGTAAATCAGCTCAAGCAGTCAGACGCTACTATGAGAACCAAGTATTTAATATGCTGCTATTTTAATCACATTTTAGACATGATAAAATGGGATTTGATTTGAGAAGCAAAGGGTTATGAGGGGCTGCCTTGCTAGCACTATACACCTTCTGGGAAGTACTCAGCACCTTGCAGGTTGGCATTTTGGGCAGCAGCTTCTTTCAGGCTTAAGCTCCAAAGAAAGGAAAATCCCATTAAGTAGAATGGATTCTGCACACCGCAGGAGCCAGTCATATGCCATTTGCTTATCCACAAAATATTGGGGCCTCTCAAGGCAAGTGCAGCCAAGGCCAGCTGTCATATGCAGGTAATGGCAAGAAGTGGATTTTCATCCCTCCTGTGCAATTTCAATGCTTTGTTTATCAGTAAAATCATAATCCCACCCCCAGGATTAATGCTGACAGTTCCGAAAGGGGTTAGGCACACAGTTTCAAGGGGATTTGGGCATTTAATTCCCTTGAAAATCTTAGCTGAAAGGAAGTGGGAGAAAGGAATTTTAGCATTTGATGAAGGATTTCTTTGTGAGGGTCTGATCCTGCAGTGAACTCAGTGCCTCCTATGACATGCTGAGCCCCCTCTATTCCCACCAACTTCAAAATGGAGTTGAGGATACTTTGCAGATCAGGCTCTGACCTTGAGCTGCCTATCATTGCTGGTTGTCACATCACAGAATGGATTTACACCTACATTCCTGCCAACCTACAATTAAAAAGCACTTTTTGAATAAGACACATCCAGTTAATGGTCTAATTTCCTCCTATTTGCCAGGCTAATATCAAACCTGCTGGCTTCTTTGAGTCAGAGTATGAGCCCCAGGTGGAGGAATTACAGAGATCTTTTCTAATGCGCCCTGGATGTCCTAGATTTAGTAACAGAGCAACTTCAACATCCCAGCTCGGTAAGGCTCACAAGGAAGATCAGCAAACCCCTCAATACCCTTTCCTGTAATATATTAAGCTATTTCTCCCACACAATAGCCCTTATTTCCCCAGTACTCCTGTTTAAGTCCTACAAATTGTTTCCCCATTCATTCGTCAAATTGCAGGTAGCCAGAGTACTGATGATTCCCTCAGCACGACTTTAACATGTAATATGGATCTTGCACTTGACGAGTATGTATTTGCTAGTAGGGGCTTTCGACAGTATCATTTATTTAGCATTTCCTCAATGCTACGACAAAGTTAGAAAAGCCTAGCTGGTAGTAAGTGAAAAACCCAAAGGCAAGTGTACATGATCCAAGAAGGAGGAGGCCAAGACCATGCAAACAAAAAACCATCCTGCCATTCAGAGGGTCTCCAGACCACCACCAGCCATCTAGAGTTCCAGCTTCTTTTATTGTTCTAGGAGGCAGGCAAGCTGGCTCTTCTTCCCTTAGACAGCAGGTCAGGGAAGAAACAATTTAACCAAGTTCATAAGGCCCTTACCTCAGAGGGTTGAGTCAGAGCATATAATCAGAACACAAAGTCTCTGAGGCTGAGGTCAGGCTGGTGACCAATGGGACGGTTGAACCACTATCACCAGCACCACTTCTGGTTCCTTTCTCTCTTACTTGGCTGCCTTTCCCTGTTTATAAATAGCCCCAGGGCGGGCAGGGTGCTTCTTGATTGCACCCGGGCTGTTTAGGCTGTAAACTCCACACTGTCTCTTGAAGGGGTAGTCGTAGAGTAGGGTAGTCCTACTGAGAGGAGTTTTTCCCTATGTCCCGAACACCAGCCCCATTTTTCAGGCTAAGGAACCTTTGGGTTTATGCTGGGCTGTGACAGTTTTATGCTGAACAGAGTTTCAGAACTAGTTTCTGGATGCTCTGGTGGTCCCTTTTAGCCTTAACCTCTGTGACTGAAGACAGATTTTTCCTTATTCAGAAGAACGAGGTGACTCAGATCTCAGCCCCTTTCATTCTATCATAAGTTTGTGTTACCATGACCATGTAAATCTACCTGGATATTAAAAGTGATAGGTTCCTCACATACCTGAACTAGGAATTCAGTATAAATGTTTAATATTTAAATCAGTCCATCTCATTTTGCATAAAACCCACATTCTCTTCACTTCTCTGAAACTGGTAAAAGTTTCAACACTTTGGCTTATACCTTCTGTCACGTTAAAGTTCCGACAATCTGGAATACCTCAAATGGATATTTTTCCTTGCCAAAAACAAAAAAGAAAAACCACTTAGCAGTAACCAGAATTTTTTTTTTTTAAACACAGAAAGTACTTTAGCAGACATTCCTGATTTGCGCTATAATTTCAGTACCATCAGTCTGTCCTCCCAACTCAGCTTTGAAGAGTGGAGTGCTGCCCTTCAGAACACACATTCATTAGAATCAGTCACCAAAGGTAAGGGTAAGGGGATGACTGTGAAGAGTGTGCATGTGTGTTTTCCCAGGAGGGTAAAAATCAGCTGCGAAATTGTTGTGTTTGCAAGTTAGCGCATTACACTGCTCCAGGAAACACCACTGGGCTTGCCTTGGTTGCTCTTTTTAACCAGTTGGTGGCATGACATGATCTCCAAGCTGTATACTCCATAGAGCAACCTGCACCATGTAGTAGAAGTGCTGTCTATGGTCCTTCAGGGTCCCTGTTCCAGTCTAGGTGTGGTTATATGCAGAACACAGGGCACATACAAGTCCAGCCATAAGTTGGAGGATTTTGCTGATCAAGGTTGTAGCCAGAAGTTGGAACAAGACACAACTCCCTTTTGAAGCCTATCCATTGCAGGCTGGGTCACTGCTTTTAATTCAGTATGGTAAATAATAATTTCTGAGGAGTTTTTTAAATGGTACAGTCAGTGGAACCCAAAGCGCTGAGGTTAGTAATCAAGATTTGTTGCCAGAAGAAATAAGTTTGACAGAACAAATATGTTTTTCCAAGACTCTGGTTGTTATTTAGATAAATGCTCTTTCCACTATTCCCCTCTCCCCCACCCCCCAGAAGCTGGCCAGCTCCCACACAGTAGAAGTCTCACTGGACTCTCTAAGTGGAAGAGTTTCACAGAAGGAATAGTTTCACCCGAACAACAAAGAGGACCTAGAGAGAGTAAAATCCCATGGTACATTGATGTAATCCGTGAGAAGGTAAGAAAATGTTGCTATAATACTTCAAAAAGAAGAAGAGACCACACACATAGTTAATTGCAAAGTGATCCAGCTAGAAAATTAACTTTCTAAGGGTGTGATGTAAATTACGTTAATAATATAATTGTATTTGGATAAATGGATTCAAAGGATCTCAGAGTTCTTTTTCAAAACAACGTGAAGTGCAGGAAAGAAGGGAAAGCAAATAGAGGAGAATGGCAGTAAGTCCATGTAAAATAAGAAAGAACCTAGGAGTTCTGGGTCCTAGTCCCTTAGACTAGATGCCATTAAATTCCCTACAGATGGGCAGATATTGAAATACAGTACATCATCCCCTCGCATGCCATTCATCCATCTTTTTCTTGCCCACCAATATCCCATCAAACCTAAGATGCATTGTTTGAGTGAACAGTATGCCTGTTTCTATCCCCAGGAACGATGCTTGTTGATGATGGGAGAAGAGATTATTCGTCTTTCAAGATGTGAGGAGGAATGTGCAAGGAAGGATGATGCAATCTCTATCCTTAGAGATGAGATGGAGAATCTGAAGAAGCATCTGGAGCTGCTCAGGAGGGAAAGTGTCATCACAAACGAGGTAACTTACACTCATTTTCTCTGTATGAAATGAAGCACACATTTAAGACAGACCTCATAGTGAGAGACAAAATGGTTATCAGCAGTGGCCATCACTAGAGGAAAAGCTGATGGTGATGATGCTTGTGATCCCTTCTGATCCTATGATGTAAGCAGATAGGGGACTTCCTCAAACAGGTGCGTGAGCGCGCACACACTCACACACACCAGACTGAGGAAGGAGGTTCAAAATAAAAGCTATTTAAGGCCCTCCTTGTGCTCTGAATTCACTAGTAGCACAGTGAGAGGGAAGAGCATTCTGGGTAATTATATGCAAATGAGACACACACACCCCAGCAGTCCCATTTTGATTATGAGCCTCATAAGGGATATAATAAAGCTACTGACTATCACTGTGCCAGTCGGTGGCAATCTGAAGCAGAATGGAATGCTGGGAGTGCTCATTTGTGCATCATTTTCTAAACATGTTATCAGCTTCCCCAGAACCATTGTGGAGGCCTTGCACTAAAAATTCACTGATAAGGTGAGGTATATATGTGGTTACTGCACCAAGCTCTTTCCTTTATGTGCTGCAAGCTAGGAGTGTGGAAAGCAGCTTCCTACTTTTAGCTTTCTAGGTAGTTTTCCTCATACTAAAAATTTTCCCTTGCAGAAAGATGCAGCCTCAGAACCTGTAGCTGACGACAGCAAGACAAAGATGGCTAGGCTAAGCAGCTCAGTGCAGGATGGCTTAGGACAAAGCAGCACTAGAGAAGATTTGAGAGAGGAGGTGGCATGCTTAAAATTAAAACTAAGCTACTCTGATAAAATGCTGGACTCCAAGATTGCTAGCCTGTCTGAGTCCTTGATGAAAGACCAGGAGGAACTATGGCAACTGGAAAAGGAGGTGAAAGAGGATCTGCACTAGTCCAGATATGGCAAAAGAAACTGGCAGTAGAATGAGAGGAGTCTCTGCCATTATGTACTTTTCACACTGTTGCTAAATGTGTCCTTTAGTGACTGCATCCCCTAGATCAGTGCTACTCAAAGTGGTGGTCCGGAGCCATCAGCTGCAGGTCTGGGCGCACATTGGAAAAAAAATTGCTGGTCCCCCACATCAGATAGCTTGAGAAGCACTGCTCTAGATCAGCATTTCTCAAATGCAACCACCATGGTTGCATGCGACCACCAGGGGCTTTTCCTGTGGCCACAGCCTCTTGGGCAGTGATTCGGGGAGAAGGGGCAGCAAGGAGGGGTTGGGTCCTGCCCCCCTCTTGAGCCACAAATGTCAGAGAAGCAGACAGCCGGTGTGAGTTCCCCACCTTCCCCCGGGGTGGTGGGGCTCAGGCTTCCGGCTTCAGCCCTGGTTTGGTGGGCGGCAGGCTCTGGCCTCATGGTGGTGGGCTCTGGCCACAGGCTCTGACCATGGGGCTTTGGGCTCTGGCTGCACAGCTGCGGGCTCCATTCTCTGGCTGCTGGGCTTCAGGTTCCAGTGGCTGGGCTTTAGACTCACCCCCCTCCTATCGCCCCTGGCCCCTCACCCATCCACCCCCATCACCCTGGCTCCCACTGCCTCCATACCCACCTCCCCATCCAAGGCTTAATTTGTTCCCCCAGCTTGCCAGGGCTGAGTAAGTCTGCTCTGAAAAGTGATATTTGCATGTTTGTTAATATCACTTTTCACTGCCTCCCAGCTAGATAACAAGTGTCTGCTGTGAAAAAGTGATCTTAAGAAACATACAAATATTACTTTTCACAGAAGGCTTTAGACTAGTTAGCAAGTCTAAAACCAAACAAACCTGCAACCAAAAAAGCCAAAGAAACAACAACAAAGACAAGAACATGCAAAGCATCTTATTTGTGTTTTTATTCTGTTTAGGTCCAGTAAAGAATAGAGACAACTGTGTGTTGTTATTATTGAGTCTGCAAAAATACCCCTACATAAATAAATTACACTGATTGGACCTGTATATGTGCATATGTATTTGTTTTTCCTAAAGTTAATTAAGTATTTTAGGAAAAATTGTCAAAGCGGCCATCAGCAAGAGACTTGGTGGCCACACTCTGAGGCCACCCAAAAATTTGTTGCGAGAACCCCTGCTCTAGATTGCCCTCTCTCCCCCAACTCCTTTGGGTCTCTGATTTGCAGACATGGGAAAGTGTATACTGAAAACCAAAGCATTTAGAACCATCATTATAAAGAAAAACTTAGGTTAACATCTCTGGGCCAAATTCTGCTTTCAGTTACATCAGTGTAAATTAAGGTACATCTACAACAAGATAAATTCTTATAATTTAATCCTCCTTCCCGGGTCCACTGCTGTGAAGATTCCAGGGAAATTGTCTAACCACAGGAGCCAAAGAGATCAGTGTGGACAGATCCTAAAATAAATTAATCCTCCTAATTGTGCAGAGGGGGTCTATAAACAAACAAACAAACAAACATACATCTAACCACACAGATCCAAAAAGGTGCTCCAATGTAGCACATTTCAAATGCTCATGTATAAAAGTGACAAATATTCAGAATCTTCTTCTCTTGTAGTATCTTGGAGATATTGCCTGGTTTTGGGTCAAGTTCACGGTCAGTGGATTTGGTGTCTGTTTGCATTTGGACCAAATTAGGCAGGAGGGCAGCCCAATAATGAACTTCCGGAAATCTTGCTCCAGGTCTGCTTGGGTTTTTGGGTTGTGCCTCCAGGAGTATGTTTTTTTAATATCTAGACATTGTGAGGTCCCCAGATGCTCCAGTGCTGGACCCAACAGACACTTTCAGATAAAGAAGAAGAACAGGAAGCAGAGCTGTCCAAAAGTTGAAAAGGGAACTAGTAATTAAGCTGCAGCAGTTACTGAGTCATTTTCTTAAGCCAGTGTCAGTGTTTCACCATACATTATATTATTCCATTTGTAAGGTGTCTGGCTCAGGGTTAGAGGTGCCCTAAATGCAACTCCAGAACTAGACTCTTGTCCCTCCAATGTTCAGCTCCAGAAATGGAGCCTGATAGGACTAAAGCCAGTCTCTACCGAAGGCTGCATTTTGCTTCAACTTTCAAAATTCTTCCTGTCCTTTTGTCCTTACAGTATTCAGAAATGCAGCAAAAGGGCTTGAGACAAGAGGACATGGAAAAAGAGCTTCTCAGTGGTACAGAGATTGAAGTGGCTTCTGAAGAGGAGGAGGAGAATGAGGCAGAAGCAGAAGAGAAAGCATCCCTGATCAAGCTCAAAGAATTCCAGCAAATGAACCAAGAACTCTGTAAAGAACTGGAGAAAGCAAAGATGGACTATGACATGGCCACAGGTACCAGGACTGGCACAGGGGGAACACAAAAGGGCTAAAGACCAGAGAGTATCTCGAGTGGCTCGATCCCAAACTCTTCCCCTGTTCTGTGAACAATTTGTATGCCGGTTATGGGGAGCAAGAGGAAGTCATAATTGTGGCTCAGTTCCTTCTGTCTAGGAAGGATCTACATTAGATCTTCACTGAGAGTCTGCAGCTTCTATTCCCTCTGCAGTTTTAAAGGTAGCTTCCCCACAACAGCAGCTACTTTTCCCTTACAGCTTGCCTGGTAAAGATGCCTATTACCAACCAAGGGCAGATTCTACTTAAAAGTGCCTAGTAAAGTTTGAACTGCTAAACAATGCGGGTGCTAATCAAGAGCAGCTTTTGAACAAAGAGGAGCAGCCCTGTCTAGCTAGCAGCTCTTTGGGAACTCTGTGACGTGTCCAGCTTCTGATGATTTAATTGGGGATTGGTCCTGCTTTGAGCAGGGGGTTGGACTAGATGACCTCCTGAGGTCCCTTCCAACCCTAATATTCTATGATTCTATGATTGTATGATTCTGTCGCTAGCCTGGAGGGAGCTTCTGCATGTCAGACCATTTCTAAGTCTTTGGACTCTTGCACAAGATGAATTTGGCTGGCATTAAGAAATGGACACTTCAATTCAGTCATGCGATAAAGTATCATTCAGCTGAAGTGTTAACCCTCACTGTACTTCTGTAGTGACTGTAGTTCTAAGAACTTATGTTCACAACTAGATGACTTTTGGATTATGGAATAAAATGACTGGCCCCTTTTTCATCACTTGAGGGAGGTTTCCTGAGGGCTTTAACAGGGATTCAGTTGGTTCAGAACTCTACTCTGATTATACAGGTACCATCACTTCCTTGCAAAGGCAGTTGGCTTTCCAAGAGTCACAGCTGCGGAGAACTGAGTCTGAAAAGGAAATGCTACAGAAGGAGCTTAGAGAGCGGGGAAATCAACTACAAGCTATGTCTGCCAAGGTACAATCACTAAGAGCATAACACAGGCCATTGGCCACCATTGGGTAGTGTGGGAAACTGGGAATTTATTCTTTGTGAGACTTTTTTTTTTGTTCTTTTTTAACAAATCAGGAAATCATGATTCTGTGACCTGTAGTAAGGGGGATGATGCGTTAACTGGAGCTTTTTCCTCTCAGTTTTCCAGCCTTCGAGAAGAACGGAAGTGTGAAGAAATGATGGGAATAATAGAGAGAGAAAATTACAAACTCCGACAGGTGACTCATTGGTGCAAAATCCTGTGCTCAGTTACAGCAGCCAACACCCTAATTCTCCCTGCTGTGCACCTCTTAGGCCTGGGCCTGTATAAATTAAACAGAACAATACCATTGTGTGAGCACCTTGTGCTCCTTTAGGTCCTTTCCTGCTCTCTCTCCAAATCCTGCACTGATGTCCTGTGTCTTTCAGTCTAGTTATTCGCAACCCTAAACCCATCCATGTCCTCCCTAGTTTTTCAGGGGAGTTTGTCCCATGAAAATCAGAGATGGGATAGCCCTGGCATATGTTGTTTCTCAATACACTTTATTGCTCAGTTTAATTTTTCTAACAAGCCTGAATTGATGAAAAAGGGAACAAACCTGTTTTAATGGCTCTTAATTAGAATAATTATTAAATACTATAGGTAAAACTGGCGGGGGGGACAAAGTCCCAAACCAGTAACGTTACTGGGCATTGACATATGCCGATGTTTGAGTAAGGCAGCTTTCTCCTTCATTCCTCCTGAACTGCGTTTCTCCTCAGGACATTGTAGAACAAGAATCCAAACTGGATGAGAAAAACAAACTGATTGATGATTTGCAGAGCAAGATCAACCAGCTCCAGGCAGAGGTTATGGTAGCCCAGCACCATGTGCAGAAGCAGCTGTGTGACCAAAGTGAGATGCAGAGCCAAGTCGAGGCCTTGAAGCACACTGAGCAGCAGGCCAAAGTTGCACTGGAGTGCATCAATGCCAGGGTAAAGACAGCCTCCTTCACTGCGGGCCTCTCTCCTGAGGGAGGGACTCCAGCTAACGAGAACAAAGGCCCCAGTTTAGTCAGGGCCGTCCTTAGACACAATCACTGGGTGGACTGCATGGGACTCCCTTTGGCACCTCAGCTCCAGCAGCTGGAATGGAGGGCCTGGCAGTTAACAGTCTACTTGCTCCCCAAACTTTCCCGGGCGGCTTGGGCTCCTGTGCTTGCCAGGGGCTTTTGTTTCAATTATGGGTCTTATGGGATACCAAGAAAAAGAGACCCCGAGGTTTCAGAGCAGAATAGTTACAATGCCAAACTTCTTTCTGAATTTTATCCCACAGCCTCCCAACCCGTCTGGGGATTCCCCCCTCTCTCAAATACAGCAATAGGCTAAACAGCCATCATGGGAAGACATTTCTCCAGATTTATTCCTAAAGGGCCATATTCAGACCTGCTGCAAGCAGGTGCAACTCCATCCAACGTCAGGTCAGATTTGCTTACGTTACTAATTCAGAGACACACGTTGCCACTAGGTGTCTGTGTGGGGCTTCTGGTGAAGCCATCTGGAATTGCACATACTCAGCCCAGGGCAGAATTTCAGTCCTGCCCTTTACTGGTCTCCTGGGGACATTCAGAGACATGAGAACCTGTCAGAAATGCCAGCTGTCATACCAACCCTCTTGTTGGCATATCTTAAAAGCAAGGGTTGCTTCAAATTCTCCCTCTAGTGAGAGTAGGTCTTTGCTTGTGTCAAACAGTATCCCTCTTTAATTGGAGAAACCTGGTTAACTCTTCAGCCTAAACTAAGGTAGTTTTTTTTTTCCTTTTTAAAATCAAAGTTTGAAAGATTTCGAAGCAAAATAATTCAGGCCACATACAGCACTGCAGGCTCCAAATCCCCCCAAGCTGAAATTAGCGATGAGGAGGCACTAGAGGCTATGCAGGTATGTGATTCAGTGTGGAATGATGCTTCTGCTTGGACCCCTGAGCTGGGGACCTGCAGAGAGGTGAGGGGAGAAGGAAAAGTTTAACGATCCTATCACCTCCACGGCTAATGCTGGATTCTCCTGTGAATATGTCTGATTTCCAGAGAATAATTAGTGAGCGGCTGGATTTTCATCAGATGCTGAAACAGAAGGGTGTGAAGGTCCCGTCTCTCTTCAGCACTGAGCCAGCAAATCTGTCCTCTCCTAATTCTAAGACCAACAAAAAGAGTCCTGTGAAATAGGGCCTTGTACGCTGAGAGCTGATTCCTGCAGCTGAGTCACAGAGTCAGAAAGGCCCTTTCCCCTGAGGTTCTTTCCTGGTTGCATTTTGGTTTTTCTCTGGTGTTTTGTTTTTTATTGACAAATTAAACAATTAAATCGGACTTCAACTGCATTCTGTTAAGCCAGCTGATCTCTAATTAGTCTACACTGTTGTCTCATAATTGGAGTTGGGGACTGGAATCAGCGCTCAATTTGCCATAAATCACTTATTCTCTCGGATTTTCCATCTGTAGAACAATCTCCGCCTCACATGGGAGGTGTGAGAGTTAATGTGAGTTTGCAAAGTGCTTTGGGGGTCCTTGGATAAGAGGAGCTAGAAAATGAAAATGATTCCCTTTGTGGGCACACCACCTGCTTTGGCCAGGTTATTCTATTGCTGCTCATTGTGCTCCTTTTAAACACAGGGTGCTGGCATAATCACTGGCTCACCAAGCTTCTCTGGCCTGAAACAAGCAGGCCTTCCAAACTTTCCAGATTCTAGCAATCACATCCAGGTCATCTCTGAGCATATTGTACAACAGGATGGTTCCCACCCACTGCTAGATATCACTAGCGCTGGCAATCTAAGCTTTAGTAATCAGTCTCCCCTTTCCCAACCTTAATGCTAAGCCACTGTGCCAGGCTCTCATACAGTGTCACTGCCAACCTCCCATTCAGCTGTGCACCCTCTAACCCACCATGGAGTTTGGACTGCTGCAAAGCCAGCTTTTATTTCAGGTTAGCTGAAATCTGTTCCTTATCAACTTAAACTGAACCAGAATAAGCCACTCTTTTTTTTAAAATAAGTGTCCACACAGGAGTTTGCATTGACTCAACTAAACTGGTTTAAATTCACATCTTTAGTTAAACCAGTGCAACCCACCATGTAGACAAGCCTGAAATGTCTTTACAAACCTAAACATCCTAGTGAGGTTTTAGGTGCAGATTCTGAGACTGGTCTCCGTTTTAGTGGACACAAGTTGCGGATAATAGATTTATGGGTATAACTGGGAACTTAGACATCTACAAGGGCCTAAAATACCAGCACAAATAATTGCCGATGAAGAATTGTCCTTGCAGTTTGGTTCCTGCAAGACTGAGACTCAGGGCTGGGCTGAAAATCTGGCCCTTAAAATGTTAGTGTTCAGTTTTCCTCTGCAATAAACACAGTAGGTGGTGTGTGTTCCTGGATCCCCATTTCAAATGTCATGGCCAAATTACTTTAACCCTCTAGCGGTGAAGTAATCACCTTAGTAAGGCCTGGTCTAGAGTCTCTTATCTCTGGTATGAAATTAAAGTTCAAAATTAAATTAAAATTATCAGTTCAAGATAAGGAACATGGACCAAGCTGTGCATTTTAAAGTGTGGTTCTTAAGGGTAAAAATGATGCCTCCTTACTCGGCTAATCTGCCTGTGCTTATTCAATCATGTCTGCTGACTTCACGGGCTAAAATTAGGTTGCACTTTTTAGCTCTGTAGCACTCATACAGCTTTGAGAGCGGGACCTGGATTCTATTCTGGCTCATGTTCCCTTAGCAGAATTATTAATTGAGTTCCCATTGCAAAATCTTCTTTGTCAGCGATGTGTGAGCCATAGAAAACCAGCTTGATTTTCAGATACCAAGACAAGTTTGCAGGGCTGGCGATTAGAAAAATAAAATCTTTTGGATTGCAAAGTGAGCGACAAACACGGAACCCCACTCTGTCATTTCTACAGAGTCACTTTTCAACTGTACCTTATTGCCATTAATAACAGCAAACTAGAAACCTGCCTTTGTGACCAAAATTTTAAACCAGTTCCATAATCAATGTGATGATCACCTCCTTGACATGCACATGATTATTCTGTTCTAACTAACAGAACAGGTCAAATACCCTAATATCTACTTCCCGGAAGACTTCCCCATGTGCATCATGCCAATTCCGTGCTGTCAGCAGGTAGCTCCAAAGCCAGTTACAAATCGAAATTGCATGTTTGTGTTTTACCCCAACCAAGATCCACACTTATGAATTTCCCATTGGACAAAGTTATTCCAAATGCATAAAACAGCCTCCTCATCTGTACGAGATTTCTGGCTGAATTATGTCACAGTAAATAAAAGGTCTGGTTCTTCAGGGCCTGGACCTTGTGACCTCATCTACACCAGTGTAAAGTGGTGATGAAACGCTGCCAAATTAGGATTCTCCACTCACTTGTACCATTTCACTCCTACTTTGCAAAAGGGCACAGGGTGACAAGAGATTCAAACCCAAAGCCCTTAGGAAGGCTAAGGATACAAACCTCTCTGCTACAGAACAGAAGAATAAATTCACAACTCAGATGGTTGCCTCATAGTTATTTGGAAATGAAATGCATCCCCGTGTGGCAGTCCCAGCCCTTTGCCTGGAGTTCTACAATGCTTGCATCCAGAGGTCTGTTGCAAAGGTCAACCAGGCTAAAGTACATTTTCCTCGTGAGCTTAGCACCAGGCTGAATCTCCATGACTAATGTCTGCCACTGCCCTCTTCAGTCTGATCTTTGCATTTTTCTAGGTGCTGTCTTCACACAGCTGATAGTCTCTTGGAAAACACCATTGCCGATGGTAGTGGGGGATGTGCCATTGCTTTTCTCTTCAGTTTTAATATTTCTAATACAACCAAACACAAAATCAACTTCCTTTTTGCATTTCTCTGTGAACTGACTACTGATGAGAGATGCTGGACTAAGGGTCCTACATGGGCAAGCGCCGTAGAACCCTGACATTGGGCCTCCACTCCAGGCTGGAGTGGACTATCTCTGGGGACAAGACAGGAGTTAATTTCTGAGGCCCCTTCAAGTGTGCCCTCTCTGCTGACATGGATGATCTAGCTGCCAGTTGTAAAGGTGATTTTGGGATGCTGACACCTGCCCACTCAGTACTGAACTGGGGCTTATGCCTGATTTCAGACAGGGCACCAGACAGCCTTCAGTTGGAAACAACAGACCAGAGCTGCATTGCAGCAAGCAATCTGGCTGTGTGAAAGGCTCTGTATCCCATCAGCAACCTTCCCCCGAGCTGTCCAGTTCCCTAATCTGCACCATTAAAGAGAGAAGTACAAGTGTAGGATTTTGCTTCAGACTGATAGTGCTGACTAGATCTCTGATGCACTGTACCTATTCTGATCTCACAACTCTGATGTAAATCTGGAATAACTACATTATGTCAGTGGAGGACAGAATGAGAAGCTCTGGATCTAGCCCAGGAGGAGTAAGGGCTGCGGGCAGGATTTCAGGGATTACAGAATATTCAAGAGTTTCCCCTGCTTGTTGTCCAGCTTCTCCCAGGGCCATGCACACCTTTCACTGGAATCCCAATGCTGTGATGGCACTGAGGTCAGAATGCTGAAATAAAGGAAGGGCCAGATCCAATGGTCAATGTTTCTGGTGGTAACCCTTATACTCCTTCCTCAAATCAAGCCTTTGGCATGCATTCTCCATTGCATGCACCTCATTTGCCTTCAGATGGAGTGGGGTTAAAGAATTTGCATGTGGGAACTGTGGAAATTTTGCCCCAGCAATTTGGTGCTTAGGTCAGAATGTACGGAGTCAGCCAGCTGTAGCTGGCACCTGTGTTTTTGTGCTGAAAGGCTCTGAACTGATGGGCCCCGCCTCCTTCCCTGCTCCTCCTCTAATCTTGGTTTAATACAACAGCACACGCAGGAAACACCGAGGCTCAAAAGCTCACAATCAACCCAGCAAGGAAAGAGCTCAAGGCAAAGGGTTATTTTTCTCCAAGAAACAGTGTGGAGCAGAGTCAGAGAAGGACTTTGATCCTCAGGTGAGAGCACGCTGCAGCTTTAAACACAGTCTCTGGCAAACTCGCTTTTCTTTTCTTACTTTTTTTCACTTTTCCACCCAATTTTCAGGGGTAGACTTGCTGAAGCCCAGCTCTGTGCAGACGTTAAGAGGAGAGGAGGAGTATAAAATCCAAGCCCATTCCAGTGGTAAACTACTTTTTACTGGTTGGTTTGGGGGAAATGGAGAGAGGCAATATGGCTTCATTTTAAAAATCTCTCAGCCAGAAGTAATGTGTCTGCTCTAGCCAACTGGTCAATATGTTATTTGAATATACTGATCCCTGGAGAGGATGTGAGACCTTTGGATCTGGAAATCATACAGAAGGCAGCTAGGGAGACACCTGAAAGGAGCAGCTCCTCAACATCCCAAAGTGCAAGGACTGACGTTGTGCTGGGTCCTTCCCTGGGACTTTAAAGGAGAGTAGGCTCCTTGTGTCACCCCTGTACAGGGACAATGGCTTTTATAAGTGCAAAAAACACCATCAGATTGAAAACCAGGGGCCAGATTCCCAGCGGGGCTGCAGCTGCAGAGTGTTGATATAACCCAGCAAAGTCAGGCAGTGGAGAGTCCCCTGACAGGGAGGAATTCTCTTGTGGCACAGGGTGCCTCCTGCCCTGCACAGCTTCCCCTTCTCCAGCACAGGAGGTGCAGCCTAGCAAAGAGGAGGCTTGGCCAGGACACTGTTGTGTCTGGCTGTTAGTCTGGGATAGTCCTGTGTGGCCTCTGGAGATGGGTGTAAATTAGAACAGCCTTCAGGCTGCTCTAACCCACTTTCCAGCAGCGCCAAGATTGGACAAATGCTAAAGTGGATTAAAGCCACCTTTGACCCAATCTGATCCGGCACCATGCTGGTCAAAAAGGGGCATCTTTAAAAATGTAAAAATATTTTGAAAAATTCCTCACAATATGCCAGGCTCATGCCAAGTTGCAGATGATAGTAAATGTTTCTAAAAACCTGCAAGATGCTACAGGGATATGCACAAAGAGGCATTTAGATCGCAGAGCCAGAACTCTGAACGGAGCTGCTGGGTCTCATCGCTAACATGGTACGTTAGCAAACACCAGTGCGACTGCTGGCACTAGCAGGTTTAGAATTTGGACCTTAATCAGGGACATTGTTATGTCAGCAATGCCAAGAACGTAAAGTCCTCTATTTACAAAACATAGGCTAGGGTCCAAGTGAAAATAATCACAGTTAAAAGGGCAAATTGAAAATACCCCCCAGGCAGCATAATTCCTCTCGGTCCTGCCCCATCTTCTCCTTCCCAGTTCTGCCCCATCTGCGTTCCAGGTCCCCTTTCTTTCCCAGACACACGTCAATTAGTTGCATTTCTAGTTTTCTTTTGTGCTGCTTCCCATAGGGCCACCCTTTCTTCTAGCTCCCTTCTGCCAGGCATGGCTGTCTCACAGCACTGGGTGCTGCGCGCCGTGTCTCAGGAGCGGGAGGGCTGGGTCATAAAGGAGGTGGCAACAACAGGAGAATTTAAAAATTACTGCAAATTAGCTGTTGTAAAGCATTATCTGTTAAGTGCCGATGGCGTGTTCTCTACAAGGCACAAATATCTGGTACTCTCAGTCTGGAAGAGCTTATGACATGAGAAACAGACAACCTGCATTGCAAGACAGAGAGTAAGGAGTAACTTTAGATAACTCAGTCTTGGTGAGAATTTTAGGTAGGCTTCATAAAATAAAATTTTACGTTTCTGTAGGGGGACCTTTCACCATGAGAATCCCAATACGCTTCAAAAACCATGGGACATACATACATCTCCTTACTGAAGTGCAGACACCTCTGGGGTGTGGAGGGCAGCAGCTAGGCAGTCCTTACTCTGCAGGGAGAGGGGGCTCTTAAGCCTTCCAAAGATTTGTGGGTGTTTGGAATCTGGACCCGAATCAAATGCATATATAAGATTGAATGACTTGCTGGAGCCTTTCACCCCAGATTGTAGGTTTATTTGCTTGGGTGAATTGGTTTGATAGTCTCAGTCTAATTCCCAATGAACAGGTGTTTACACATAAAATTATCACGAGCCCAGTTGATTGATGTACTTAGATCAATAAATGGAATCTCAGGAGTGGTTTCACAGTCACCCATCCACTTTTTTTTAGGCTTGATCAAAGTTCCCGTTCAAAGTCCTGTCAGACTTTTCAGAGGGATTCCGTTTTAACCCTGATAGTAATTGGTACGTATAGCTGTCTCAATACTTTATGCCTGTATTTCTCATTAGTCTTGACAGCTATTGATCTGGAGTCAGTAAGAGAGTGTAACCCCACATGGTCATGCCCGGTGTCACATCATTGACTGTCATTGTCAGTTTCATAAGGAATAAAGGAGAATAAACAAAAGTTAGGAAACTGCATTAAGTTTTTCCTCTTGTCAAGGCATCAGCTTAACTTGTATCTGCCTTTGCCTCCTTCCTAGAGTCTTTTTCCTTCAACCTTTTCCTTGGAAGGATGCAGCCTCAAGACACAGGTGTTCAGTACAGCAGGTGGAATGACAGTAGTCGTGATGAAGTCAGCGTGAACACATCCACTGCTGAGGTGTCGGGATGTAAAAGGTGAGACCCCTGTGGCTCGGCTGCCTAAGAGGTGTAGACTCAACAATAGCTGTCCAGAACCTATTCCTCTTGCCAAGGTGTTCCTCCTGAGCTATGGAGGCTCCCTGCAAGCCCTCTTGTCCTTCTCCTTAGCCTTAGAGAGTCTGTCAACCTTTTATTCCTCTGTGCTGGAATTACAGAAACCCACACGGTTTGACTGCCCATGGTCAATCAGCAGAGTAGCCCTACATCCACCATACATGGTCCTAGAACCAGACACACTGTTCCCCAGGATCTACCAACTGCATTTCTGCAAGGCCAACACAGATCACCTCCTGGAAGATAATGGAGTCAAATCTTCCAGGATTGTCTTTGTCTCTCAGTTTATAGCAGCGCAGAAACACACAAAGGTTCCAATCACACAGTGCCACTGTTGTCAGTGAGATTAATGCCTGAGTATTGATTTCCGAATGGGAACCAAACTTGGAATTTTTAAAGCAGAGAAATTGGGCTCTACTCACAATCTAGCTGAAGTTACAGATATAGCTGGCTGCCACGTTACGATTTTAAAAGCTAAGATGTCTGTACACAATTCTAAATAATTCCTTTGTTCTAGAAAATTGCAAACAGTGACTCAGTGGCTTACAGCATCGTGATTCTTTCCTCCACTCACCCTAACGCATGGAAAGGAAGAGATATACGACCTTTCTCTCCCCCCATGTAGACTCTGTAAGAATAATAGTAACATTTATTTCTCTAACACCTTTCCCCCTAACGTGTTTTACAATAAACTAGAATCACTTCACTTGCCACTAAAACCAGCCACCTCTTGCCAGAACACAGCCACGCTACACAACAGTTCAGGAAGTGCTGTGAAGAATGTTGTGTTGAACAGAAGCTTCAGGGAAGATTGAGGGAGACAAAGTTTAATTACTCCAGGTGGACTGTACCCTGAATTAGGGCTAAGATTTCTACTCTGAGGAGAGATGCTGTAAAATCTTCAGTGATCACAAGCAGTCAGGCCCTGGGTTTTATATTTCATCCAGGAGATGGCATAGCCCTCGCAGCCCCTTTCACAGGGCAGCTGATCACTAGTGACTGGGTGCCACCTCCTGAATCACCAGCACCACTTCCAATACCAACCTGGAGTTTGACAGCAGGTCTCCCAGCCAAATAACAGGCTAAGTAGAGCTGACTGGGTTTGCTAATGCAGCCAGGATGACTACAGCTGTTCCTTATCCCTGTTTATCTCCCCAGAATCTACACTAAGCTGTGCACTGGGAAAATCGGCATTGCAGTTAAAGTGGTTGGAGGAAACATCCTCTTTTGGACGGTTTTTGTCATTGGCTACGTGACAGGTTACTATGTGCACAAGTGCAAGTAGAAGGAACAGTGAAATTCACCGGCAGGACCCCAGGCCTGGATTTCTCTGGTGCGGTAATCCCAAACCTCCTTGTCCAGTTCCCACCCGCAATCAGGCAAGTCACCAAGCATGCATGCAAGATGCAGGAATCTTCACTATGTGTCAGATGAGCACGCAAAAAGAACCATCAGCATCAGGGAGGTGCACAAAGCCAGTGCTGGATGCAGCACGTCTTGCTGCCTACGAGAGAACTGATCGTACAGTCGCAGCTGAAGGCTCAACAAAGGCAAAGGGGGAACTAGAAAGGGACGTGCTCTCCCTCATGAATCAGCAAAATGTGCTGTTTCCAAAACCTGTCACTGCTGCCAAAATGCCCTGTATTGCAATGAGAACTCCTCCCTGGTCCTGCGGTTTCCATCCTTACCCCTTATGACACCCCCATCAGCAGGGGATCTGGGTACCGGTTTTGCATGGGCATGTTTTCTATGAGCTTCTTAATGGCACCTGCATACCTCCTGGAACATCCATATGCATGTGAAAACACCTCCATTTTGTGAGCACGTAATGGGTAGCTGTGTGAGCAAACCTGTCACTGGGCACCCAACCCGTTTGTGCACCTGATTGCACGTGCAGGAGACTTTAATCCAAATTCCTTAGCAGTCACTGGAGCCCTTTGTTGATCGCTGGGCCGACACACATACACTTCTATTTGACTATGAATTTTCCAGGAGCAAGGTGCTGCTCCCTTACGTTTGGGATCTTTCTCTTTTCAAGCCCTTATTTCTAGCCTACACTTTACTAGAGGCTGCGAGTGCAGTGCCTGGATTCACAGGATTTGCTGAACCAACCTTTGAAACTTCTTTATGCTCTATCAGTCACGTCAGCCAGGAAGATTAAAGGCTTTTGCACACAACCCCTCTACTAACTCTTCAGGAAGGCTGCATGCCAGCTTCCAGCGTAGCTGGGTTCATTATAAACCAGTGTGATGGGAACCTTTATTTTAATCATAACCTCACTGGCTTCCCCCTGCAAAGGAACCGGTTGCTCTTTATAATCATGTTAATGTTTCCTTTAGAAAACTCTCTTCCAGACCAGGGCTCTCCCACAGATTTTCAAACTGTGCAGCAGGCATGTAAAGCTCTGCATATTTCTGCAACAAAGTCAAATTGTTTTAAGCAATAAAAAGGAGATTTAAAGCCAACAGGCTGCCCATGTCTCTGATCAGTGCTGGAATATGTGTCTCAATGGAAAGGCATATACAGGGGAGACTACTGAAGTGTATCTTGCTGTCTTAGACTAATTTCCTGTGAACTGCAGCTTGAATAGGAAAGGTCAGGGAACTCTACTCTTGGAGCTCCCTGGGACTGTACATTATGTATTTGGGGTTCAACTAATTGAAGGTCCAGGGCTCCCGGTAAAGAGTCTGGGTGGGATCCAAATTCCAACCCCACCCCACTCAAGGCAGAAAGATTTGAGCTCATGCCTCTTCTAAACAATCCTGACAAGAATAATTCACCCCATCTGAGCACAACCCCAATTCCGATCCTCCAGGCAGGCCCTGCTGGTAGATCTTATCTAAGATGTGCATTAATGCTTTCCCAGGCACGAGGTGCATGCATGCAGCCTGGCCTGACACAACTAAGCAAAGGGGAGAGACTGATGCAGTTATTTCAGGGATTTAGTACAAGCCTGGTGCATTAGCCAAAGTTATGCAGATTCTGTTCTCTTTCCCCCACTCAAGGCTGTTTGCAAACAAAATGGTGGTAGGCCGTTGTTCTCTTCATGTCATTTTCATCAGCATATCCCTCTCTTCTTCCCCCAGGAGGCAGGGTTCCCTCAGGCACATGCTGCCTTTCCTAACTTCTGCTTCCTTCCCTCATTCCCCACTGGACCACAGCCCATGCAATGGAGCCTTTCGACAGGATGCTTGTAAGAGCAAAGATGCTGAGTCAACCCAGATCTGTGCTGTGGAAGGTCACACAAGGGAGAGGAAAAGCATTTGAGCAATGCTGTCAGCAGTATCTATTGCTCTGGATGGACTGGCCCAAGATGCATCTGTGGAAGAGACAGGCCAGCCCCCACATCGAACAGTCAGAGAAGCCACATTAGATAGCACAAACTGTAAACTAAAGCAGCACTGAGTATTTTATTTACCAAGGGGTCTGTTTGGTTTTTTTAAGTCACTGGTAAAGAATGAAACCTGATCTGCAGCCTTGGGGGCAGCAGGGCAACACAGAATGGGGCACTGGGTCAGGGCAGGTGCTCTGGAGACTTCAGGGTAACGACAGGATGAGACAAGGGAGCACTTTGGGTTTGATATTCATTGTACTCATTTCTCAACTTCCCCTGCTGCTGCTACCCACAATTCCATGTACTGCCCTGAAATAGCTTCTGCATCTGCTCACTAGTGTCACTGATCCCTAGGCCACTCTTACGTAGGGCTCAGAATCCTGATTATTGTGGGGCTATCTGGGAGTTTTAGAGGGTAAAAGCTGTTTAATAAGCTGGAAGCTCTCAGAGTGCTTTTCAGCCATGGATCTCCAAGCAACTCATTCACAGGACTGCTTATCAGAGGAGAGTGATTCATCCCAGCTGGGCTGTCTGGCAATCCCTACAGTGACGGTAAACACCTGTGGGGTAGGTCTAATTTGGCAGCCGTTGCCTCCTCTCCTGTTTACAATGGCATTGCTTAACTTTTCATGAGAGGAGAGATCTTGGCTTTCAAAATAACTTTTCACCAGCTATCTCATGAGCAAAATACATTCCTGACCTGATCATCTGACCAGAATGAAAGAAGCAAGCACAATTAAACCTGTCAGCCAGAAGAAAGCAACAGAGCAGAAAGACTGTACAAACCCTGAGATTTCTCCTTTGGCAATAGCCTTCACTAACCTGAGTTAATGCTGGCTTCATTTGCCTTAAAATGTGGTGCTGCTAGATGGGAGCTGCCTCTTTCCAAACACACCGTCTGACGCAGTTACTGTGGCCCTGAGTCGATGGTTGTCCAAAGTGCTAACCCAGAGGGGCAGGAGCCTAGCGTCCTCTGAGCCCAGGAAGCAACAGTGCCAACTTCCCCACACTGCACAGCTGACACCCATCAGTCAGGGGTACTTTTAGGTCTAAGCAGAGAGTTCAGCCTCGATGGCAATCCTGTGCTCCCTCCAACAGACCACAAAGAAGGAAGCTAATGGGTGCTGGATGCAATGATAGTTTTGTGATGTGATCACCTGTCCCTCCAGCAACTGGGCTCAGACCCACCCAATTAATTTCACACAGGCTACCACGGAGTGGTAACTTTGGTTGCTGTTGACCTGGCTGAGATTTGAACCAAGCAATCTCGAGAAAAAAGTTATCAGAAGAGGAGTGATTGCATTTTAAAACACTGTATGAGAGCACACAATCTTTGGCGTTGGAGATCATTGTTAGAATTGATGTGTGGCAAATTGAGCCAGTTTCTGATCTTACACCTACATAAACCCAGAGTAATTCCACTCCAGTATCTAGCTAAGGTATTTTATGTGCTGACCCCTGTTGTATCTCATGCCTGACAGTAATAATGTGTGGAAGCAATTGTGAAATACAGTTATTACATAGCACACACAGGACATAACTTGTGACATAACTTGTGCCAGTTTCTGGCATATTGCTAGGGGCTGAAGCAGTTTTGCAGAGGAGGGAATATCACAGGCCAAGGTTCTGATGCAACCGTAACACCTACCTGCTGGTACAGCACTTGCAGCTGTATCTTGATAACTGGTCCATTACATATTTAGTCCTTTCCCCAAATATAAAAGTGGCATGTTCCCAAGGAACAAGATGTACTGCTCAGGAGCTTTATTGCTTAAAAGTATGAGTCAGCAGTTTGGCCAAACTGGACTCTACCCTCATCCCACTTCCACCACAGCTTCTGAATGCTACAGGCTTGTAGTTCTTGTTTGTTTTAAAAGGACACTTGTCAACCTGTTTTCTTGGTCCAGAAACTAGCTGTAACCTTTTAGGAAGCACGTTTCCTACGTGTCAAACATCGATTTAAACAAAGAAAAAAAAATCCCATCTGTGCACCATTAAGTAAATGCTGCTAATAACGATGGCTTCTATTGCGTGACAGGCTCATTCTTGGTAATGTCCCACTGTCCTGCTGAAAGATCGTCTTCCACCTTGATTTCCACTTACAGCAAGACATCTCCATCTAGATGGATCTTTCTAGTGCACCAATAACTATCGCATGTTGGTCCCAGTTCTGAAGCCCACTACGATCCTAGGTTACGTATTTCACTGTGTATACATTGGGCCCGCTCCTCAGCTGGTACAGATCAGAATAACTTTACTGATGTGAACAAAGCAATGCTGATTTACACCACACGAAGATAATTTTTTATTGCTCCCAAACCCTCCAGGTCATGCTGAGGGGAATTATTTGTAATAAAATAACTGATAATTGAGTCTGCCTCAGCTTCTCCGGGTGACCGGTCTGCAAGGAAATGGTGAACTGTGGTACGTTTCGTATTTGAAATTACTTATAAACTTTTGGGACTGAACATTAGTGAACAGGTGCAGGTAGCTGTTTGCCAACTGGCACTGGGCTGGGGTAGTCACAGGGTGTTGATTCTGTTCCCTGATTGGATAATTTATTTAACCAACATCACTATGTTGCTAGCACCTTGGAGTGGGAAATTCACCAGTGGAAAATCTGCAGGCTGGTCCCTCTCCCTGTCCAGGGCATGAGCCTAGGGCCTATCTAAGGTTCCAGGGCACTGGGCTGGAGTATTTTTGCACTGGGTATGTAGCGGATTCCCAGCAAAGCTGCCGCACCGCTGCACGATCAGGATGGTGGTGTTCGGCTCCAGTGTGGGGCTCCCCAGGGCAAAGCAGCTCTGGTTGATCTGCAGGAGCCACTCCCAGATGTGCTGTCAGGGTCCAGCTGGGGGCTGGGACAGCCCTGCTTGGCTCCTTCCCTGGCCAGCAGTGCCCCTGCTCTTCCTTCGGGCAAGGCTCCACTGGCTCAACCCCCGCATGCCCAGGGCCCCTCCCCTGGCTGGCTGCCCCCACTCCCTGCCGAGTTCTTCAGGGGAGCCTCTGCCTTGGAGCACCAGCCCCAGCCGGCTCTGGGAGTCCCCGTTGCTTAGCAGGGACCTTCCTCCTCTGCTCCTGGGCCAGCCTGGCAGGACAATCATGCTTTCACTTACCGGCTGCTCCCATGGCGGAGCCGCTCCCAGCTGGATGGGGAATGGCGGGGGGGAAGGCCAGAGTTTATAGTAGGGGTGCTGAAAGCGAGCTAATGAAACTGTAAACCACGTGTGTTCAAAAGCAAAATTCCTGCTCACAGCACAGCTCTGGAATTCTCAACAATTGCGAAATAATGCTCGGCTCATTCTGACGGCACCAGCCAACTTTTCACAGCGTAACCCAGGGTGCTGCAGCACCTGCCCAGCCCTAGTTCCCGCACCCACGTGCTCTGCTCCTTCACTCAGCTCCCAGACATGAGGGAACATCTGCCAGGAAACTATGCACCCAGCTGCAGTTAGCCTAGGCTGTGAGGGGCCACAAGGGTCAGCCCTCAGGGCACAGAAAGCAAACAGCAGGAATCCTGGCTCACTTTACAAGTGACCTGCACAAGCTTGTTTTCCAAGCAGTAACATAGCCCTGCAGCAGTGCTTAATTTGTGCCCTGACACCTCTGGGCATGGCCGTTCATATTGCCATCAGTTATGAAAGTAAAAAGATTGTTTGAGCCCTAGCACCTCCTTTGTTACCTATTAAGTAGTGCCCTCCAGGGTCTGCAAGCTCCCCTGGAGCAGGCCCTGAGTGGCTGCCAGGCTCAGCCTGACTCAGCTTACAAGCGAGGGAGAGAGGAATGAGGGGTGGTCAGACTGCACTGGCTTGGTCATTGCTACTTCAGTTTAGGCATGAAAAGGGCTTTGAGCAGTAGGAAAGTGCATGATCCATTTACTGTTTTAGAAGATAGTATTTTGTGAGAAGGGCAGGGTGGAACACCAAACTGTCCTCCCTAGAAGGACACAACATCCCACATTCCCTATTAAACTAGGCACTTGCCCAGTCCCGGCAACAGCTTCTGGAGGGCGGAGGTTAGAGCCCCGCATGGATACAAAATTTGTATCTGCATCCAATCCACAAGCTGCAGAAATGACCCACGGATATCCACATCAATGGATTTAAAGTGGGTAGGCACAGAGTTGCAGGGCTTTAGATATAAAATTTGGATCCCCATCCACCTGTGATCTACGGGTAGCTGTAGACTTACAGGGCTCCCGTGGAGGTGCTTCTCCAGTAAGGAAAAGGCACCAGAACTTGCCTACATGCACCTCTCTTCTCCCTTCCCTCCCACCCCAGCAATACTTGCAGCTGTGGAAGTGGACATTTCTGAACTGCAGAAAGTGTTTCCGTAAGAACAGGACAGGTTAAAGTAGGGCTCGAGTAGGACACAATAGCTCCTCAAATACAAGCACAATACAGATAACAGTGTAGCACTAGCCTTAATGGAGAGAAAGCGGGTTTAGTAGTATGGCTGTTCTCTTAAGTTGGACTGTGATTGGAGAGAGTACTGAGGTCCCTGAACTCCATGTTCAAGAACTAGTAATGGAGAAAACTCTACTGTAAATATGCAGAGTTTTGTAAAGGACTGCCCTAGCCTAGCACGTATTTAATAGCACACTGCAGGAGTTCCTTCATGCTCTCGCAGGAACACTCGAAGCTATGTCAGATAACGTAGACCACTTCTTTGCAAAGCTTCTAGTGTAGTTTCATGGGGTGTATACATGTAAAGAAAAAAACCTCATAAGTAAACTGAAGGCAAGTTCGAACTGCTCTCAAAACAACACAGAAACCCTTATTTAACTAAAGACTGGCTTACTGGAAGTATCTCCAAGATCCAGCTGTTTAGTACACAGGTGTACCTCTGGCAGGTTACAGGACTTGAAACACAGAAACACTAAGGACAACACTGACCGTGATTACAGACACCATCACTTCAGTTTTCCCATCCATTATGAAGATCTCAGCAAAATTCAGTGTGTTTTATAGAACAGTGAGTAGTTCAACTACGTAGACAGAGCTTGACTCCACGAGAAAATACAGTTTACATGTCATCCAACAGTATGGAACTATTAGCATGTCTGCCGTTACCGAGTTAGTAGCTGGGATGCAAGACCATCCCACACACAAAGAGTGCAAGGAAGTTGTTCGTTTCTCCATTAAAGTTACCTGGCTACTTCAAAAAAGCTTTTAGTTATTTCACCCAGTGCATTCCATCGATACTGAGTGTGCTCATGAGACATTCCACCCCCTGAGTCACCCTTGGGAAGCAGCTCTCTCTGTGCTGCAGGGTTAAGGGAGAGTTTGCACAGCACAAGGGGGAACATCAATGCTTTTGCAAACAACAGACCTCAAATGCAGGCGTGTAGTATAAACTCTGAGCAAACTCAATAGGCAGCTAATGTAATGGTTTGGGACGGTTCAATGGTGGCTAATACTTCAGTGTGAATGGATTATAGCTTCAAAATGCAGCATGACCGATAAACACCTCCTGAAGTGGCTTGCTGGTGCTTTGGTGAGCAAGAGAAGCAGTATCACACCTATAGCAATATGGTGGTGTAACTATCACATGAAAGGTTCACAACTGAAATTTTAAAAAATGTTTGGCTGTACTTAGACTGACGAGTTTAAAAAACCACAAGAGGTTACGGGGTTTGCAGTGATTCAGGTTTAGTTCCATATGAACACATTACAAAGCAGAGTTGCATCAAGAAAAATAAGACCCAAATCATGATAATCAGCAATAGCTTTAACTCTCCACATCATCTTTTTATGGTATATTAGACAGCCAATGTCTTTAGTACCAGTAGATGGGATATATCCTTGTTGGTCAGTTTTTGTGTTATCTATTAATTTACTCATTAAGTCACAAAATAGGTTTCCACATTAATTCACATGAACAAAACAAAAAACAGGCTTATAAAAAGATTGATTTTTGGGGAGCGGGCAATTTCATAAACTGGTATTTTGTTTCAAAGCATCTTAGAACAGCTCAATGTTATTTCAACTTCCAAGGTCACCATATCTATAAATTACAACTAGATGGGATAAGAATAATCCTGAGCACAAAATATGTGAAATACTTAGATCCCAAGTTTAGCATTTAAAGACTGATTCACATCTCTAACCAGTTATAACATTGGGACTTTATTACTAAGACAGGAAAGAATGTAGTATTCCTTGCCATAGTAGGATCAAATTATCAGAGTTATGCACCCAAAAGGAGGGCACTTTACATGTTTCTTAAAGACAGAGGAGTCTAAATAATTTAATTTTACCATATACAAACTCTGTATTTGTAAAATACGCAAAAAAATTCAAAATCAAAGCATTTTACAAGAACCTTGATGGCTGTTAACGAATTACAGTTAAAAGAGATGAGACCAGAATTAGGTCAGTTTTAGATGGATACAGTACTTTTAAGTTCCCATCCATGTCCACAACGTGAACCTGCTCCACTGTTAATGGAGAATTCTCTTGCTCTGCATTTTGGCTGGGATTTGAATTCACTGGTTCAGAAATCATGTCCGATTCAGCATCAGACACAGATTCTTCCTCCTTATTCTCTAAAGTGAATTTGTTGAGTTCTGCCATTTTCTGATTAGGAAACAAAAAGGAATCAAAGATATCAATGTACATGGTGAATGCAGTGGATGGCCTATGAATTGCTTAAAGAATTTCCAGTAAGAAGGCCTGAGCTTTACATACTACTGAGGGACTGATATAAATGGAAGCTTTCAGTAATCATTTAAGCATTTTTTTAAAAAGAAACTTACAGCTCAATATACAGGTTAGTGAATTCTATCTGAAAACCTTATTTTCTTCTGCTATTCTTGTCCTCCAATTCTAGAGGAGCAGGTTTACAAATCAGGCTTTGCAGCCCAGCACTTCGATTCTAAATGAAAAGAACCTGCTCCAGTGTCACTACTGAGGACTCTGCTTTCAACTTATTTTAAATTGTCCTCATTCCTGCCCTGTATCAACTATCCAAGTGTCACTGAACTTGGACTTCAGAACATGCTAATGACAGTTCATTAATGAAGTGTAAGAGAGGAACTAGGGGGTAAAGCATCCATCAGACACCCTGGACTGTGGGACCTGCACATGAACAAAACTGCAACCTGTCACAACAAAGTGTCAAAGAGGTCGAAGTGGGGAATCTCCCAGTCTTGAAAAATTAGGATGACTATATCTGGCCAGAGAGACCATTTGTGATGACTGGTGAAAGATCTGTTCAATCTGCCAGCCTATTCTGGAGACCTGGATGGTGGGAGGCTTGGAAGTGAATTGTATTGGCAATACAAAACTCCCAAAGCAGTATTGCTTCTTGGCACAGAAGAGTCAACCCAGCCCATCCTTGTCTGTTCACGTAGATCATCACGGCTGTGTCGTCCGTGAGAACTAATAAACGTAGTTTTTTCCCCATACATATGGGTTTATGGAAGATAGAGCTTGTCAGCCTAACTTCACTTTTTTTTGGATGAGGTTACAAGTTTGGTTGATCAAGGTAATGCGTTGATGTGATATAATTAGACCTTTGTGAGGCGTCTGACTTGGTACCGCATGTTTTGATTAAAAAATTAGAAGGATATAAAATGACCATAGCACACATTAAATGGATTAAAAACAAGGCTAACTGATAAATCTCAAAATGTAACTGTAAACAGGAATAATCATCGAGTGGGTCTGTTTCCAGGAGGGTATCGCAGCGATCAGTTCTTGGCCTTAAGCTATTCAACATTTTTATCAATGCCCTGGAAGAAACTGTAAAATCCGCACTGATAACCTTTGCAGAGGACACAAAATTTGGGGGAGTGGTAAACAAAGAAGAAGACAGGTCACTGATTCAGAGTGATCTGGATTGCTTGGTAAACTGGGCACAAGCAAGCACGATGCATTTTGACAGAGCTAACTGTAAATGTATTCATCTACAAAATCAATGTAGACCAAACTTGTAGAATGTAAAACTATATTCTGGGAAGCAGCGACTCCGAAAAAGATTTGGGGGTCATGGTGGATAATCAGCTGAATATGAGCTTCCAGTCTAATTCTGTGGCCAAAAGAGCAAATGCAATCCTGGGATGCATAAAGAAGGGAATCTCGAGTAGGAATAGAGAGTTATTTTACCTCTCTACTTGGCAGTGGTGCGACCACTGCAGGAATACTGTGTTCAGTTCTAGTGAGGGTTCAGAGAAGGGCCACAAGAACAATTAAAGGATCAGAAAACATGTGTTATAGTGACAACTCAAAGAGCTCAATCTGTTTCTCTTAACAAAGAGATTGGGGGGGGGGGGAAGCTAATTACAGTTTAAGTACCTAAATGGGAACAAATATTTAACAATGGGCTCTTCAACCTAGCAGAAAAAGGTGTAATACGATCCAATAGCTGGAAGTTGAAGCTAGACCCATTCAGACTGGAAATAAAGTGTACATTTTTAACAGTGAGAGTAATTAACCACTGGGACAGCTTACCAAGGGTTGTGGTAAATTCTCCATCACTGACAATTTTAAAATCCAGATTGGATGTTTTTCTGAAAAGCTCTACTCTATGGATTATTTTGGGGGAAGTTCTCTGGCCCTTGTTATACAGGAGGTCAGATTAGATGACCACAATGGCTCCTTCTAGCCTTGGAGCCTATGAATCTATACAGAGATAGGCATGTCCAGTAGGCAGTAATGCATCTGAAATCCATTGACACTTCCTGATTAAGTGGCATAGTCACAGGCAATAAAGTTACCAATAAATGTTCATAGTAACATGCAATAAAGACAAAATTATAAACAATAAAGGGAGAAATTAAGCTCCATGTACCTCTCTATTCCAACTTGGTTCTCTTATTCAGGGAACACACAAAGAACAAGCTATAGATTTAGCTTATTGGAATACTTACTAGAATGAGGGTGTCCATGACGTCTTTGCATATCTGGAGGCTGGTGCCGCTCGTCACTTCCAGAAATAGATCACAAGTGTTTTTTCTAATCTAAAAAGTATTCCAGAGGGACTCAGAAAAGGGAAGGCTGAATTGTATTACAATGAAATAGAAACTAGTGTGCACAGCTCCATAATCACACTGGTGCATTTGTTTCTCAAAGAATATTTCAGCTATTATTTGAAAAGCATCCAAGTGCTTAAGTAACGACATGTGAATCCTGCTAACTTCATGAAGGAAGAACTGTAGGTTTGCACGTCTCCGGCCAAAACATCGTACCTTTGGAACGGCTTGCTACAGAGTACGGTTTCTCAGCCTGTGGGTCGCCATCCAAATATCAGGTGGCCAGGATTTCTCAAAGGCTATGTCTGCACTATGAGCCAAGGGCATGATGCCCTTGTTTGTGAACACATACTCGCGCTAGCTGTATACATAGCAGACCACCCACGACAGCATGGGGAGTGACAGCGGCCGCACGGCTCAGCCATGCGGACTATGTACCTACTGGGCTCAGCATGGCTTAGCTGGGGCTCTGCTGCCACTGCCTGTGCGATGATGGCTACACTCTTATTTCTACTCAGCTAGTTTGATGACACCTAGTGCAAGTCTATGTACACGACCCGGGGAAAACACACCCCTAGCTCATGGTGTAGATGTAGCCAAATAGTCGAGTGGGAGGCCTGGGAGGGGAGGGGAAGGGTGGCCAAATCCTGCCCTTGGGGAGATGGGAGGCCCTGGGTGGGACAGGAAAGGGAGGCTGCAGAGCCTCCCCCACACTCATCCCACAGCAGTGACGCCTACAACTCCAGTCCTGCAGGGCTGGCTGGGCTCGTGTTACTACCTGCTGCATGGGGGAGTCACAGCACCACTCAGGTTTGGCTCAGCCACTCCTCCATCATGACGACAGGCTGCCAGCCAGGCCAAATGTGAGTGAGTAACCCTACGACCCCAGAGGTTACCACACCCAGAGTGAGGAGCCAAGCCCAGCCAGCCCCACAGGACAGGCACCACTGCTATGGTATGCAGAGTGTTCTTTTTCAGTACTTAGTACAGTAACGTGCATTATATAATCTAGGTAAAAAAAATATTTAGTAAGGCAGATTTTTCTTCTCTGCAGGAAAGCTATGCACTGGGTTGCTACAGGCCATCAAGGTTAACAAATGGCTCCTGAGCCCAGAAAGGTTAAGCAGCACTGCTAAATAGCTTAATGTAATTTTGACATTCAGCATTAAAAACGCATAGTTTGACTTCAAATTCATTTTAAAAAATCTAGTGCTTTTAATGTATAAACTTTAGATCTTAAAAGTTCAGATTCTAAACTCACTCATGAATTTCAATGGAGACTTGAACATATGGTAAGATCAGGAGCATTTATTCCACAACACCTGAGTATCTCCTGACAAGGAGAGGATTGAAGTGATTTAGTTTTGAAGCCTGGCCCACTTCCACTATCGTTGAGACTTGGATATAAGTGGATTGAAACTTTTGTACCTTTGTTCTCTCACTGTTAGTGATTGGTGGGAAAGAAATCACAACACCCTCAGCATCTACTAGACAAGGATAGTTCTCTTTCCCATCCAGTAATTGAAGGTACCTGTCAAGGGAAAAAAAAAAAAGGTGAAGATAACGGAAAGAGATCAGGCAACAATAAATAAGACAGTTAGAAGAGTGGGAAAATGGAGGTTATGTGTTTCTGATCCAACACACAGAAAAATGTAACTACGGCATCATGACAACAACTGCACGGCCTGCACTAAATGTGAGTAATGAAGCAATAATCATGAAGCACTTTGAAGTTAAAGTAATATTCCGATTGCCAAAGTGAGCAAACACGTTCTTAATGCTTTTACTGCACCCGGTGCTCAAAATATAGCAACATTTTGAGCTTGTTTTACTGATGCTACAAGCTCATATGCTTAAATTTAAGTCTCATTACCCGTCTCCACCACTTACAAAAATATGCAATCCCCACTTTGTTTACCTGGTCGGTTTCCCCAAAACATGCATGATGATGGACATGTGAGATGATCCCAAAACAAACGGGATGGGAAGGGTGATGTGTCGTTTTCCTTCAAATTAGATGTAGTCACTTAAAGGTTTCAGCTCCTTACAAGCTGTTCCAGTGACAGAATTTTGGACATTTCACATAAGCAAACTTATTGTGCTTACATTTATATTCAGCTCCCCTCCAATTTCCCTCCTCTCAAACATCTGCTGTCTTTCGGCACAATTTATATTGTAGTAATGGTGACAACTTCCAAATTAACTCTTGGTATAATTGGAGGCCCAACAACATGTCACTCAACCACACTGTACTCAGTACTGTTCTTTGAAAATTTCCCCCCAACCCTTCTTCCGCCCCCTCCCCTCCTCTAGATTTTCAGGAGCTCATGTTAAATGCATATGCACCCTGTTACCATTAGATGTTGCCTTTCATAACTAAGCACAAAGGGCAAATCTGCAGTTACGATACTGTTGCTTTTCATGTGATCTTAAATTGGCCAAAATGTGTCTGATCAATTTGAAAAAAGCTGTGCATTAATACACTGACTTGTGCAGTCCAGAAACATTTTGACGCTTCTTCTGTTTTCTTTGTTCCTCAGCCTCTAACTGCAACTGACGGACAAGATCCTTTGCCTTGATCTCCTTCCGACCCAGTGGCATTACCTGTATCAGAGAGAAAGCAAATACTTAAAGCTAAGAGTCATTCAATTGACGTCAGGACTATCTGAGCTAGTTCATAAGAGCTAAAGCAATAAAAAATGGGGAGATAACACTTAACTGAAAGTTCTGCATAACTTTAATTCTTTTGCTTGGAACATAGACAATGGGGGATTTTATGAAACATTTGTGACACTTCATTCTTTAAAAACATCCTACATATTCAGGCATGTTTAAACTCCCTGCCCAGACTCTTGTTTGTGTTATCACACCAAAGGGACATTCCTATTAATTATGGTATGTTCTTGAGTTTTGAACACCATGTTTATTTTAGAATTGAGTGAACAGGAGACATTCAAGAATAAAAAGCTTAACCCAAGATACATATCTTAGAACCATGGCTCACCCAAAGACTTTCCAGTGCTCTGGACTATTTTAGAAGAAAAAACTGAATAGTTTTAGTATTAACTCTTATGCCCTAGAGGCCTAATTTGTGATGTGTATATCTCAGATTTTACATTACTATAGATTAAGCTCTACAGCTCTTTATTCTGCAGAGTTTAGAAAACTCCCCTGCCCCAATTAGTGCTGCTGAAATCTCTTCTAGTTGTTCTAAGTTTTATCAAGGGTGGCTGGTGCTACATGCTCAAGCAGTGATTATGGTTCCTCACTATTTGATCAACTCTGCAATCCGCGTTCTCATTGGTGCTAAAAACAGACTGGAGCAAAGCAAGACTCGGAGGGAACAGCAGGATGGAAAACAGGGGTAGAAAAATAATCATTTAAAAAAACAAAAACCTTTTTATTTAACTTTACACGTTGCTAGTTCTTTGCCTTCTTTAGTCTTTGTTTTGTACTTCTCTTTAGTTTATTAATTGCTTGCAGAACTTCAGATTTTACATAGAGATTTCTTTCCAAGAACCATCACACTTAAAATGCTCATCTGTGCAGAAAAAACAAGTCCAGAACCTCCTAACATCCACAAACTCAAACAGAAAATGGCTACGCAAATAGCCATTGCTCTATTTACAACCAACACCTTCTGATAGATTGTACTTCCACAAGTCAAGAAAGCTGAAATGCTTCAAACAGGCTATACTCCTACATCAGGGTTCAGTTTGAAGTCAATGGGACTTGCATTCCCAAGTCACTTTGGTGATTCTGAAAATTCCACCCAGAGGTACTCACACAGGGGCTTTGGAGCCTAACTTTAGGCTCCTATATTTTAGCTTGTACATATAAAATTCACAATCATTTTGGTATTGTATTGAAAATCTAAACTTCTTGTGGTTAGCACTGAAGCAAGCCGTTTAAAATGACAAAGATGATTATTCTACTCAGAGAAAAATATTTAACAATACAATTTTAGCCCCAGATTCTGCAAACACTTGATTTTAAGCACACTGAAATCAATGGGACTATTAGTGAGTGAAGTTACGTACCCACTTGAGTGTTTGCAGGATCAAGACCTTAGTTCTCAATGTTTTATTTTGCCTATAGCAGTTACATAAAACTGAAAGAAGATACTGAACCATCCTCATTTATAATCCAGCACAACTGTTTTTCAATCTAAAATTGCAATGGACAAAATCTAAAATTCATTTTACAAAGCCTCAACGTGATTTAAAATAGTTATTTGTATTTGTTTTAGATCAAGTAATTTAAATTATGACAATGATTTAGATGCCTTTATTTTAATCACTCCATCCTGGAAATACTCCTGAACAGCTGGGAGGAGAGGGTATGGAGCACAGCTGTGTCAAACTGGAGCACACGCACTATGGTTTATTTCTAATGAGCAAATAACCCCCACTTCACCACTCTGCCTCCCCCCCCACCTTTAAAAAAAATTAAAAAAAAAGCCAGTCAACTGCTCTCCTATTGTATTAATGGAATTAGGAGGACACTTTTTTAGGTGCATCTCAAAGGCTATTCCCATAGCTTGGTCAGCAATTCGTGGTAACTGCAGAAAAAATATAGCATTGTCTCATACTGTGAAGAACTACCCCACAATTTGGATTCTGGTCCCTTTAGAATCATGATGCTGTGGGCAACTGAATTTGAAGATCCAACAAAATCTTTCACCTGTGATCTAAGGAAATAATTGGACCAAAGTCTCCAGAAGTGAAAGAAGTGTGCATTAGCCTACTGTATTTTGTGACTATTCACGCACAATAACTTGTAGTAAACATGTCTGTCTAACTAGCAAGCAAGCAGAGTCAGGTAGTCAGATGTCCACATTCTAGTATTTGCACCTGCAATTAAGGCCACAAGAGAGGCAATTTTTCAACATCAGGTGGTGAACATGAAGTTCAGGATTTATTTGTGATCCCTTGGCCAAAGTCCACACCTGCAACATTTTTTCTAATTTCAATTATATATTAAAGACTTGGCTCCTGGATTCTACTGCTGGCTGGTAGTGTTTGCTAGGAGTTAAATATATCCTGTGGAGTGGGTTCTCAGAAAGCCTTGTTTGATCAGGGATTACTTTGTGGGCTGCATGGTTTAAATCAGAGATGCTTTGCCATCTGGAATATTAAAAGTAAACAAAACCAAAGATTAGTAACATTTCATCAGGAAGTACAGTTAAAAGTGTTTTTGCCTTGGGCAACAGGTAGGTAAGTTTACTACAGCCTGTCAGTTCCTTTGTAGCAAGAGACAAGTACTGGGCTTGTTCCAAGTAATTTCTAGCTTCGTATGGCCTCAGTCCATAAGAGGGCAACTGTTGGAGGACTGAACCTCATCAGTATATGATTAAATGCTTTAGACAAAATGCATTAACTACTAACATTTGCCTGCACTCCTATAGAGCTTGAGAAATGAACAGAAATGCCTTGATTGCATTATTAGTGATGAAAACGAAGGCAGTCTGCATCTAAGGCCTGGTCTACACTATGAGTTTATGTCAGATTTAGCAGCATTAAATCTGAATTAACCCTGCACCCATCTACACAACGAAGCCATTTTTTCGACATAAAGGGCTCTTAAAACCGATTTTTGTACTCCTCCCCAAGGAGGGGATTAGCGCTGAAATCGACATCGCCGTTTCGAATTAGGGTTAGTGTGGACGCAATCTGAAGGTATTGGCCTCTGGGAGCTATCCCACAGTGCACCATTGTGACCACTCTGGACAGCACTCTCAACTCAGATGTACTGGCCAGGTGTACAGGAAAAGCCCCAGGAACTTTTGAATCTCATTTCCTGTTTGGCCAGGTGAGCTCATCAGCACAGGTGACCATGCAGTCCCAGAATCGAGAAAGAGCTCCAGCATGGACTGAACAGGAGGTACTGGATCTGATCGCTGTATGGGGAGAGGAATCCGTGCTAACAGAACTACGTTCCAAAAGACGAAATGCCAAAACATCTCAGAGGCCAGGAGGGACAGAGGCTACATCAGGGACGCAACACAGTGCCGCGTGAATCTTAAAGAGCTCAGATAAGCGTACCAGAAAACCAAAGAATCAAACAGACGCTCCGGAACAGAGCCCCAGACATGCCACTTCTATGCTGAGCTGCATGCAATTCTAGGGGGGGCCGCCACCACTACCCCTCCCCTGTCCATGGACTCCGAGGATGGGATACTCTCCGCCATGGCTGAGGATTTTGCAGATGGGGAAGATGAGAAGGATGACGAGCTTGAGGACAGCACACAGCACACCATTTTCCCTGACAGCCAGGATCTTTTTATCACCCTGACTGAAATACCCTCCCAACCCAATGAAGCTGGAGAAGGGACCTCTGGTGAGTGTACCTTTTAAAATACAATACAGGTTATAAAAGCAAGCTTTTTTTAATGATTAAGTAGCCATGAGGACTTGGGATGCATTCGTGGCCAGTATTGCTACTGGAAAAGTCTGTTAACGTGTCTGGGGATGGAGTGGAAATCTTCCGGGGACATCTCCATGAAGCTCTCCTGGAGGTTCTCTAAAAGCCTTTGCAGAAGGTTTCTGGGGACAGCAGCCTTATTCCATCCTCCATGGTAGGACACTTTTCCATGCCATGCTAGTAGCAAGTAATCTGGTATCATTGCATGACAAAGCCTGGCAGCGTATGGTCCAGGTGTTTGCTGGCATTCACGCAACATCCGTTCTTTATCTCTGTGTTATCCTCAGGAGAGAGTGATATCGTTCATGCTAACCTGGTTGAAATGGGGGAGTTTGATTAAGGGGACATTCAGAGGTGCCTGTTCCTACTGGGCTGTTTGTCTGTGGCTAAAAAGAAATCCTCCCTGCAGTTAGCCACGCAGTGGGAGAGGGGGGCCTTTGGCGCTGAGCTGTTTGCTTTTGGCTAGCAGGGATCTTCCTTTCCCGGCCATCCCATGTTGACGTTGATGAAATGTCCCTTGTGATCCATCAGTGCTTGGAGAACCATTGAAAAGTACCCCTTGCGGTTTATGTACTTGGCGGCTTGGTGCTCCGGTGCCAAGATAGGGATATGGGTTCCGTCTATAGCCCCACCACAGTTAGGGAATCCCATTGCAGCAAAGCCATCCACTAGGACCTGCACATTTCCCAGGGTCACTACCCTTGACATCAGCAGATCACTGATTGCGTTGGCTACTTGCATCACAGCAACCCCCACAGTAGATTTGCCCACTCCAAATTGATTCCCGACCGACTGGTAGCTGTCTGGTGTTGCAAGCTTCCACAGGGCTATTGCCACTCGCTTGTGAACTGTGAGGGCTGCTCTCATCTTGGTATTCTTGCGCTTCAGGGCAGGGGAAAGCAAGTCACAAAGTTCCATGAAAGTGCCGTTACGCACGCAAAAGTTTCGGAGCCACTGGGAATCATCTCAGACCTGCAACACTCTGTGGTCCCACCACTCTGTGCTTGTTTCCCGGGCCCAGAATTGGCATTCCATGGCATGAGCCTGCCCCATTAAACACCATGATCTCCAAATTGTGGGGGAATGTGGTTTTAGAGAAAAGTGTGTTCAGGGCCTCATCACCGCATTGCCATCGCCTCCTCGCCTGGTTTTTCAGGTGCTGGTTCTGCATACACTGCACGATAATGTGCAAGGTGTTTGCAATGGTCATAACTGCTGGGGTGAGCTGAACGGGCTCCATGCTTGCTATGCTATGGCTTCTGCTCCTGCTCAGGCAATCCAGGGAAAAGGGCGCGAAACGATTGTTTGCCGTTGCTCTGGCGGAGGGAGGGGAGACGGACAACATGGCTTACAGGATTGGCTTACAGGGAATTAAAATCAACAAAGGGGGTGGCTTTGCAAGAAACAAAGTGGCCCCCTCAAGGACAGAACTCAAAACTGGGTTTAGCAGGCAGTTGATTTCACGGTGGGAGGGAGGAGAAAAGGAGTACAAAACAAATCTGGTCTATTTCTTGTTTTGATCCACTTCATCTGTCTTTATACATCTTGCTGGCAGCAGACTGTGCAGTACGACCGCTGGCCATCGTCATCTCCTGGGTGCTCGGCAGAAGACGGTGCAGTATGACGGCTGGCCATCGTCTTCTGCTGGCTGCATGTTAAAAAAAGACAGTGCACTGCCAGTAGGACTGAATCGCCATGAGACGAAACTTAAAAGGGAAATGACCTGGCTGAGTCACTCCCATGTTTGCCCAAGTGCCCCGACCTCATCGAGGTCGGTTAAAAGAGCACCCTGGACTACGTCAACGACGGCTACCAGTCATACTGCACTGTCTGCTGCCAAAAGGCAATGAACTGCTGCTGTGTAGCAATGCAGTACCGCGTCTGCCAGCACCCAGGAGACGTACGGTGACAGTGAGCTGAGCGGGGCTCCATGCTTGCCGTGGAACGGCGTCTGCACAGGTAACTCAAAAAAAAAGGTGCAAAAAGACGGTCTGCCCTTGCTTTCACGGAGGGGAGGGAGGGAACGGGGGCCTGACGATATGCACCCAGAACCACCCACGACAATGTTTTAGCCCCATCAGGCACTGGGATTTCTACCCAGAATTCAAACGGGTGGTGGAGACTGCAGGAACTGTGGGATAGCCACCCACAGTGCAACGCTCCGGAAGTCGACGGTTGCCTCGGTACTGTGGACACACTCCGCCGACTACATGCACTTAGAGCATTGTGTGGGAACACACACAATCGACTGTATAAAAATGCTTTCTACAAAACCGACTTCTATAAATTCGACCTAATTTCGTACTGTAGACAAGGCCAAAGAGATCTAGCCAACCAAAGTGAGGTCATGGACCATGCTTCAGGACTCTATAGCTCCTGAACCTTAAGCACTCCTGCCTGGTTTGCAATCACAGCATCTAGAATTGAAAAAGCTTTAGTGCCACTGAAAATTTCTTCTGGCTCCCACTGTGCGGATGTGATGAGTTAAGAGACCTACTCTTCTCTTCATGACAACACATTGCCTACTAGCAACAACAAGAGATGCACAAACACTGACAGAACTGTGTGTTCAAAGAGTGCAGCTATTTCTGATAGAATATCCAAGTTTAATATTGAGTTATGTTTTACATAACCTTCTTTCCAATGTTCACCTGAATTTCCTGTCAGGAGGCTAGCTTGCCCATGATTAATAAGAAGAAACCAAGAACTGGAGAGACAGACAGACAGACAGACAATCTAGTTTTTAGCACTGCAAATGAACCGGAACACTCGAGTACACATCTCTGTTGGAACACAAATTGATGTGGACCAGACTGACTTCTACTCTAAGCATGCAGTGTTACTGTTTGAAATGGCTCATTACAAATGAATTACTGCAGGAGCACCCAGAGCTTAGTTTTACATCCAAACTCTGGAGAGAGCCTGCAGATTCACTAACTGGACACCATACCATCTTGGAGAAGAAACATTACTTTTAGCCCATGTAACAAAATACACGATATTCTGAGTGTTTTTCAAGTGTAGGACCTCGAACATAAAATGGTTTTCTACTATTTGTTACTGTAGAAAAATTTATTTTGCCAGATTTATTCAGCCCTGAAACCTAATTTCTTTTGAACATGAATTACCCTCAGTGGTAAAAGCTGCCTTTGAAAAGACTGGCACAGATGACATCTAATTAATCTGAAAGCAACAAGCCCATCAACCATCACAAAGACTGGCATAATCATCTTGCTATTATCATACACTGAATGAGGATAACTACAGTACACAGCAGAAGCCATTCTTGGGCAATCCCTGGATAAACTGCAGACCTGGAAATGAAGTACATAGCCTTGCTGATTAGACTGTGTGCAGAATGAAGAAATGAACAATACAGAGTCGCTCTCAAAATCCACACTATTCAGACTTCCCTGTTTAATTAGAACGATTAAGTTAGTGAGTTCACTGACTTCCTCTTACAATGGCAATTCAGGGTTTCCTGATCAGCATGTTAAAGTAACATTTTGTAACGTGGATTTAAGTTTCATATCAAGTTTAGCTTAAGAGGTTGGTATACTAATGGGTTGTAAATGATTAAATTATCTGGGAGTGTGGCAATAAAACTGCCAGAGAGAAAGAATTGGTGAACAGAGCCTGAATTTGGTTCAGCTGATCAGCTTATAGATTGCTGCCCATCACTCCCGGTACATTCACGTGAATGAACACCTGCTATGCTGCACAACACTCCAAGTATATCCTAACATTTTATGGACTTCCACTGAACATTAACTTAGCAACAGCTCAACACAAATGAGAGGACCAGCAGTGAAACTGTTAACAGGGAAACACCAAGACCTCTGTCACCCTAAGCAAAATGCGTAACATGCAAGATCAAAATGCTCTTTATGGAGAAAAAACATTTTGGACTGCTTTACCTGTTTGAATTTTTAAGGTATTCAACTAGTACTAGGGGTTCTGTAACTATTAGTAAATCAGATACTTTGATAAACGTTCACATTCTGAAGGATATTTGAACAGCGAGGAGTTTTCTGAGCCTGATTTAGATAGGGGTTGGCACACTTTCTGAACTTAACCTCCTGGTTCCAGTTAAATTTTCTTATTTCTTTAGCGTGCAAAATAGCATCTTCCCATTTCTGTACCACTCCAAAATTTGATAAAGCAACAGAAAAAAGGTTATTTATCCTACCTTTAATTCATTAGGTGGCTGAGCATCATACAGCAGGGGCCCTTTGATCAGCTGCAGGTCATGTGTGGCAATGGTTGCTGCTGTTCGTTTCTCACAGATGTCGTCATGAAGTTTGATCTAACAAAATGTGCAGGACACAGAAATATGAAGTTACCAGCCAATGTCCTTCAGCATTCCTATACCATTACCAACTTCAACCTTACTCTAAGTTGTCTTATTAAACTAGTCCCTTAGCCTCAAAACATTTTTGCCCCTCCCCCCATCAATTTTGTCTTTTTCCATTTGACAAGCCTTTGCTTCCCCCTCTGTTGGATCAGGCTGAAAGCAATAGTTCTCTTTACTTGTTCACCAAAGAGTAATTCACCACTGTCCACATGGCACTGGAAGGAATGCTTGTTAATTTGCTGATTATAATTACGCTCTGTAGCATTGGATTGAAATGGATAGATGTTGGTAAACTATTTCAACTGACATACTGAAATTGACGGGAAAAAAAAACACTAACAGTCAATGGGAGCGCAGCCTCCCTGCCTTGCACCTACAAGGACTTGGTGTCACCATCCATGTGGCAGTGCAGGGAGCCCTCTGCAGCCCTCTGCCAGGCCCTGCTCTCACCAACTGGTAGTGCTGGGGATCCCTATTCTGCCATACCAGGACAAGAGCATTCCTTACCCCTTTTGCCTGCAGGGATTCAATGTCACCAGCCCAGAGAGCCCTCTGCAGCTCTGCCGTCACAGCCCCACCCACTCACCAGCCAGGCATGTAGAAGCCATCCCTGTGCAGGAACTGTTCAGCAGCAACCTGGGGTCAGGGACTCTGCTCTACCAGGCCAGGCCCACAGCCTTCCCAGCACCTTGTACCCTTGGTCCCTTTGACCATACAGGGAGTCCCCTGTATTCCCCTACTGTCAGTGCTGCCCTAACCCCAAATCTAACCCCTGCTTAATTTCCAGCAACTGTAAAAATTAAGGATACATTTATACTGCAAAAAACCCTCGCAGCAGCAAGCCTCAAAGCCCATGTCAATGACTTGGGCTCATTCTATAGGACTATAAATAGCAGTGTAGACATTGGGTTTGGGTTGGAGCCTGGGCTTTGACACCTGGTGAGTGGGGTGGATCTCAAAGACAGGGCTCCAGCCTGAGGAAGAACATTTACACTGCTATTTTTATCCCCATATGTGAGCCTGGGTGAACTCAGACATGCTGTTATGGGTGGGGTTTTTTGTATTTTTTTTTTTAACCCTTAAAAAAAACACCAAACACACTGTTGAAATTAGAGAAAAAACATCAATTTCTGCCAAGCCTAATTATAATGCAGAAACAGAAGAGAGGAGTTCAGACTGTTTTGCTGGTTCCATAAAAATGGAGACTTAAAAACAAAACACAATTAGGGAGCAGATAAAATGCTTCTATTTAGACATTTAGCATATCAATTACACACAGAAGCAAGAGGAACTTCCCTCCAGCTTACAATGCTAAGGTAGGTCAAATTTTGCACCGCACCACTTGTTTTTCTTCCAGAATAATCTTCCCCATCCTCCACTCTCTCCTCCCCACCCCTAAATCCCATACTTATTTACTATACAAGTAAAGAAACTGAGTATTCAAAGGTGCTTATTACCACATATATGGCAAAGCTAGCAAACCCGTGAAAAGAAACTGATCCAATCTCAACAAGGTGTTTTGGGGAAAACACTCCACTGCAGCCTGCAACTTCAAATGCAATTGTTATGCATAATATTTTGAAAGATTGTGCATTTGTAAGCATCAATTACTGTATGGGACCAAAGTTGTGCTTTTTGGGTGATCTATCCCACTAATTCTCCGTTTTCCATTAGGAAATGTGTAGCACAGCCCAAGTCAACTAAGGTAGAAAAAACTACAGATGCACAAGGACCTGCACATTTGAGAAAAGCAATCATTTGCCCTCTAGTGGACAAGGTGACTAATGTACCAGTTAGGAAATTTTTTCAAACATACCACCTTCAAGTCTGAAAACTAGAGTACAAACATGTGCCGTTAGTATGGCTTAATACAGTTTTAAAGCCACATATGGCATTTAAAACTAGACTGGACAAAGCACTGAAGAACAGTTGTAGGAAACTACCAGTCCAGCACCAGAGAAAAAAAACATTATAATCTAACTCAGTGATACTCAGACTGAAGCTCATAAGCTGCAAGTGGCTCTTTAGTGTGTATTCTGTGGTTATTTGCAGCACATATTAAAACACTGAGGGATTTAATTATTAATCAGTCTAAGTTCTTAACCAATAAGGATGCTTGCATTATGTTAACAACCAATTGTAGTTGATAAAATAATATAATCTATATATTAGATATTCTCACACCAATATATAAACTAAATATTTCCTGTCATACTATTGAAATATGACTATATAGTACTATAGTGAATGAAACAATGAATTCACACTACTGTGACTCTTTTGGGCAATGTTGATCATTGATTTGGCTCCTGAGCCACTGAGGTCTGACTATCACAGATGGAAACAATCTTTGCCGACTCTAATTTTAACATGGATTCACAGTTATCCTTCATTCCCAGAACATAATGTATATGGCAAAGCTACAAGGATCTTTTAAACTGGTAGAGGAAATCTGTGCGCTTATGTGGCACCCTCCACAATAGTATTTCAGCTTCCAACACCTTTTTAATAAAGAAAGCTTTGAAATTTGCAGTAGATCACGCGATTTAGTGCAAACTGGGGCAGAAATCTGATAGGAAAGCAAACTGTACATAAAGGAATAGATGCAAGTTGTTTTGTACTGTTATATTGCAATCTAAAGTCACCCAGAATTTAAAAACATCAATGTTCATCATAACAACTGATCAGTTACTTCCTTGGTTGGGAAAAGCTCTCTCTCCCTCCCCCCCTCAAAAAACTAAACTTATGTTCTTACAGAGAAGCTGTCCTCGAGGTTTATGCCTATGTGCAATAGCTTCTTTAGTCACTCTGTTTTCTCTTTAATGGAGTCTATACCCAGGAACAGACTGTTCCTAACTCTGTTCATTTGGAATGGGAGTAAAATGATATAACTGAAAACGCATTCACAAAAGTTCTAGCCTAATCCTTCAATAATTACCTGTGCAGAAAGAAATCTCTTCAAGGCATTTCCTTGCTTCAAATTCATTCCCTTCACCACACAGCCAACAATGTATGGCCGAACTTCTTTTATATTTGGACTAACTTTAACTACCACTGGAGCTGGATTTTCTGCAATGTGCAGAATCTTGATCATCAGTTTATTCACCTCTTCCAGCTTGTCTTGTTCCCCATCTCCACTATCCTTTTTCTGGCGTTTATCCCTCTTTTTTTTTTTACTTTCCTCTTTATCAAAGTTGTCTGGCTTCCCTTTTCCTTTGCCACCTCCTCGGCCTCCAACCCGCAAGTACTCCAGGATGGATTTTGTCTGGCAGCTATTGACCATTTTCTCCAGCCGCTTGTCTTTCAGTTTGTTCCCTCTGAAGTTGACCTCCTTTAATTTAGGGCAGTCAGCAACCTCAACAGGGATTTCTGATAACTCATTATTGGAAACATCCAGGATCTGAGGGAGGAAAAGCATTTACAAAGTTAGACTGGCTGCTTCTAAAAAGCTTGAGCTTCACTCACCCTTGGCATGCTGTTTGCTCAGAAGGCAGCTAGATGCACAAGGTAAGGCATGGCATAAAATATCTACATGAAGAGATTCCATAACACCAGGTTGAAAATGCTTGAAATTTAAATCAGTTATTTTTTCCCCCCCAAAAAAGAAAAGGTAATTTGTTTTAGCTAACACTAGAACCAGGATATGCCATTCTATCAATGCACCATTACATAGTTCATGAACTCTGCCAGTTCCTCTATACAACACCCACTACTTTTAGAACTGGTAATGTAGCCGAATCCAACATATCAACCTTTTCCCATGAAGGTCTAATTACCACCCATGTTGACAACTCTCAAGTCATGCCATATTTGTGACTTTCTTAAAGCCCCAGTATCCAGGATCAATTTAGTGAGAATCTCATCTTCCATTAAAAAAGTTTCTAGACCTCTTGGTTGTGGAAAAAAAGCTCGATAACCTGAACCAAATGAAACCTAAAGGCTCAGAAACTAGAAAGCAAATAAAATGAAGCCCAAATGGGTTGTCTGTTAAAATCACTTTTTTTAAAGTGCCTAACTTATGCTATTTGTACACTGGGGTTGGCAAAACAGCATCCCTCCCTTCCCACAGAGCTCCAGCATCACCCCCATTCCAACCCACAGGAAACTACCTGCAATGTCCTGTGGGGTCCCAGCCCCTCAACCCCTTCTCCGCCCACCGTATGGGGGGCCCAACCTCACACCCCCAAGGGGTAGCCAGTCTCTTTGCCCAGCCCCTTCTCCTCACCCTCCCCCCCTGACCTTGAGGGCCGGCAGGTTGGCGATGGTAGAGCCCAGCTCCTGCAGCCCGTTGTCGGCTGCCTCCAGCTGGCTGAGCAGCGGGAGGAGGCTGGAGGCGCCCGGGGGCAGGAGGCCGCCGGGCAGGGCGCTCAGGCGGTTCCCGGAGAGCAGCAGGGTCTGGAGCTGGGGGGCGGCCCGGGCCAAGCCCGGCCCCAGCTCCCGGAGCCGGTTCCCGGTGAGGTTCAAGCTCCGCAGCTGGGGGAAGGCGGGGGGCCCCCCCGGAGCGCAGGGCCCGGCCGGGCCCAGGGCTCCCCCCAGCGCCGCGGGCAGCGTCTCCAGCCCGTTGCCGGACAGGTCCAGCAGCCGCAGGGCCGGCAGGGGGCCTCCCAGCCCCGGGCCCTCCGGAGCGCCCAGCCCCGCCGGGCCCAGCCCGTTGCCGCGCAGCACCAGGGTGTGCAGGGCCGGCAGCGCCGCCGCCAGCCCCGGGCCCAGCTCCCGCAGCGCCCCGCAGCCGCTCAGCTCCAGCGCCTGCAGCAGCGGCAGGGCCAGGAGCCGCGGGGGCAGGCGGCCGCCCCCCGCCCGGATGCGGGCCTCCACCGCCGCGCCGGGGAGAACCAGCTCCCGGCGCCGCTCCCGCTCCGCGGCCTCCAGCTCCGGCCAAGCGGCCGGGTCCGCCATGCTGCCCGCCGACCCCGCCCTTCCGGGTCACGGCAGTGCTTCCGGGGGCGGCGCTGGCCCGGGCTTGGGCGTCTCACCATAGAGACATAGAGACCATAGAGAGCGGCCCGGCGGGAGCGTGCCGCGCCACACCCGGCACTGCCATAGAGCGAGGGGCCGCCGGAGAGGCTAGAGGGTCCCGTTGCCATTTCAAAGGCAGGGCGGTGGGCCTGGCTGCCATAGAGAGCAGCCCAAAGGGAGGCTAGAGTGTCCCACCAGCCTTCCCCTCAGCGCCGACCTGCCCGGAGGCCGCTTGCAGCGCTGGGCGTCTCCGGCCCCGGCTGAGGGTGTATCTGCGGGGCCGCCGCGGCAGCGGCGCCATGGTAGCACAGAGGGCCGCCAGTTCCGGTGGGGTGACTCCCTGGGGGCTCCGTCCCATGCCACCAGCTTTAAAATGAAGGTATTAATCTTTCACTCCTGGCGGCCCCCGGGCAGTCCTGGAGGGTTGGCAACCCCGTGTAACAGCGGCCCCGGGCCCTGCGGCCGCGGGTGTCCGTCGGTGGTGCCCTCACAGCCGCTCCCAGAGGCCGCCCGGGCGGCTGCTGGGGCCCCTGGGGCCAGCGGGGGGGGGGTGGCACTGATCTACCCGCGAGGCGCAGGCCTGAGCGCGGGGGCGAGGTCGATCTGGTTTTTAAGCGTAGACCTGGCCTAGCCCTGCGTGCAAAGCTGAGGGCAGATTGCGGGCTGCGCCATTCCGTACAAGGTGGCCGTGCTCAGAAGGGCCCGGTTTCTTCGCCTCAAAGGATGGGAAGTACCTTCTTTCACTGACGTAAAGGGGGCTAAATTTCCATGAAATGAGTGTGTGGTTGAAGGACATTGGAAGAAGAGAGAGCGCTCGCTACCCCAGTCTAGGCAGGGAGACGTGGGGGGCGGGAATCCTTCTCCTTTTCCCACCTCTGTTCTCTCAAAGGGGTAGCAAAGAAAAATTAAAAAAAAAAAAAAATTATGGTGAACGACCCTTAAGGTGCAAAGTCGATCACTCAAAAGTTAGGAAATGCCCGTAATGCCTATTCAGCCTTAATTCATCTCCTTTCTGCATATGAATTATGATACAGTCTTTAATTACATAAGCACATACTATTTTTTCCAAAGGAATTTGTCCCTTTAAATCCACGCACATATTTGACCTTAATTATACAACATGTAACCTTTAGATGTGAAATAAAATGTGTTAAAAATAAAATAGGAACCATTTAATTTCCCAAATAATTTAGAAAATGGTTTTTGGTACTTTGTGGACTTCGTGAATTAGAGCAAGAAAATATTATAAAGGGGTGTTATATGGCAAGGGATTTTAATACTCTCTGCACAGAGGGTCCCAGGCTTGGGGCTCCCTGCAGGGCCATGAGGGTATCTGCGGCTTGGGCATCAAGCCAAGCATATCTGGATGCCCGATGATATATTTAAAAGATGAACATTTAATTCCATTATTATTAAGAGATAATCATTAATCAACCTCATTTACAAGACTCCCCTATGAAGGGAATTGGGGTTCTTCAAACAGTGAAAATGTAATAATTATAAACTAGAGCTATGAAAACTTCTTAAGAGACACACTATAAAAGCCAAACACTTCAAAAAGCCAAACAAACCAAGTAGGATAATTAAGTATACTCTATCTTGGTATCATAAAGAACTAGTTCACATTCTCCTGTCATACTGAAAGAAACTTCAAAAAAATATACACTATGTTACAGAAACACGGATACCAGCAATATCAAATGCTATCTGTGTCTTCAGAGTATGTCTCTAACTTCTAATAAAAACACTAGGAGTGAATCTATTGCTCTGCCAATAGAGGGGGTATTATGCCCACGTATGTATCAGTATACTACCAGAAAGCAAGATGACTAGGGCCATATGTTGCTCAATTAGAGCAAGAAAATATTATAAAGGGGTGTTATAGCGAGGAATATTAATACTCTCCACACAGAGGGTCCCAGGCTTGGAGCTCCCTGCAGGGCCATGCAGATATTTGCGGCTCGGGCATCAAGCCAAGCAGTTTTGGCCTCAGGTGGTGGCCTGGGGAGCCAGACCTATCCTGGCAGGCCCGCCCTGGGGAGTGGCCCTGCCTTTGGCCCAAGGCCAGGACACCAGAAGCACTCTGCACATCTCTCCATCTCCTGGGATGGGCTAGCTCCAGGCTAGAGAAGTGGTAAGCTGGAGCCAGACCTGCTGATGGTGTTCCTGGCAGGTGTCGAGTGCAGGGTCCCAGGCGGGGCACACGGATGCCTAACTGCTGGCAGGGGTCCGCTGCCCAGCATGGAGGGCAGCTGCTGGCTGCACACGGTGCTGAGGGCAGGCGTGAGCATCTCCTGTCTCCTGCCATGCTGCTCAACCTGCACCAGCTGTGGCAATTAGAGCCAGGGTCCCGGGGGCACTGGGCCCCCTGGGGCTGGCTCCAGCCGGCCCATAGTAGCCTGAGCCTGGGCTCCTCTTGGGAGGCGCTGCACCCTTCCCCAAGGGCAGGACGCTGGACTGCGTGGTGCCGGGTGCCCCGGGCAGGCGGATAGGTGATTCCACCCCTTGCTAACGCTCCGCCACCGCCGTTACTTCCTGCTGTGGCTCAGACACCCGAGAAGTGCCTGGGCGACCGCACTACCCTGCTCTTTGCCGTCCAGTCAGGGCTGGAGCACTTTGAGTGGCAGGGGGCCGTGCAGAGCCACGAGCTGGAGTTCATAGAATATCAGGGTTGGAAGGGACCCCTGAAGGTCATCTAGTCCAACCCCCTGCTCGAAGCAGGACCAATTCCCAGTTAAATCATCCCAGCCAGGGCTTTGTCAAGCCTGACCTTAAAAACCTCTAAGGAAGGAGATTCTACCACCTCCCTAGGTAACTCATTCCAGTGTTTCACCACCCTCTTAGTGAAAAAGTTTTTCCTAATATCCAATCTAAACCTCCCCCACTGCAACTTGAGACCATTACTCCTCGTTCTGTCATCTGCTACCATTGAGAACAGTCTAGAGCCATCCTCTTTGGAACCCCCTTTCAGGTAGTTGAAAGCAGCTATCAAATCCCCCCTCATTCTTCTCTTCTGCAGGCTAAACAATCCCAGCTCCCTCAGCCTCTCCTCATAAGTCTTGTGTTCTAGACCCCTAATCATTTTTGTTGCCCTTCGCTGGACTCTCTCCAATTTATCCACATCCTTCTTGTAGTGTGGGGCCCAAAACTGGACACAGTACTCCAGATGAGGCCTCACCAATGTCGAATAGAGGGGAACGATCACATCCCTTGATCTGCTCGCTAAAAGGTCATCAGAAAAAGTTTGTTCCTATGTTACTAAAACTTTAGGTATTACCCTACTATATTTACTATGACAAACAGAATTTTAAACCTGCATTTATTTTTCACCATTTATGCTGTGTTTACTTTTTCCACATCAGTCACTGGAGACAATGAAAACAGAACTGGCCTGCCTTGTCACGTTCACAAAGTTGTGTTTGGATCACAACCCTGAAGGGGAAAGTTTACATGTAAACAAAGTTTCCACTGAAAATTAAAAAACACACAAATACACAAAAACATTTAAAAGCTTTAAAAAGTGTTAACACAACATCCCTTTGGGTATGATCGACACCAGCAAACTATGTAGCCATAACTCAACAGCGGTGGAACCGCTGGAAGACAGCGGATGTTGAAGCTGTAGTGTAGGGCTCAGCTATTTTTGCTACTGTCTCATCTAACTTTGCTCAAAAGCTGAAGGACATCAGCAAGGTGCGGCTCCTCTAGTGCTAGCAATGGTACGAATGGAACAGTGATAACCTGCCCGTGCTTTAAGCCCTGAGGTGCATAGACCTGCACAGAACAGAATTAGTGCAGCACCAGGAGTGAGTTACAGCCATGATGTTTACTAGGGCATATACAGCCAACAGAAATTTGGATCCATTCTGCTCATCCCAGAAGCCTGGAATGTTAGAAGAGAAATAACGTTATTTACAATATGTAATCCTGAGTTTATTCATGGAGAGAGGAGATGCTTGCATTTTAGAATTTCATGGTGCTAGCCTGCAGAAAAATGAGTACCATTCTCCTTTACATAACATGTGCAACATTAAAAAAAAGCTATCAAAATAATGTAAGAATGGCATTACTAGGTCAGACCAATGGTCCATCTAGCCATGTATCCTGTCTTTGACAGTGGCCAGTACCGGAGCTTCAGGGGAAGCGATCCACTGGTCTTCCCCTCCTGGCTTCTGGCAGTCAGAGATTTCGAGTTGCCCAACCATGTGGTTGCATTCCTGATTATCTTGGCTAATAGCCATTGGTCCATCTATTCTCCATGAACTTATTTAGTTCTTTTTTTTACGGAGTTTATTTTTGGCCATCACAACATTCCATGGCAATCAGTTTCACAGGCTAGTTGTGCTTTGTGTGAAGAAATACTTCCTCTTATTTGTATTAAACCTGCTGCCTGTTAATTTCATCAGGTGACCCCTGATTTTTGTATTGTGTGAAAGAGTAAATAACACTTCTCTATTCACTTTTTCCACACCACTCATGATTTTGTAGACCTCTATTCTATCCCACCTCCCTTAGTGACCTCTTTTCTAAGCTGAGCAGCACTTACGTCCCTCTGTGTAGGGAAGCCGTTCCATACCCTGTATCATATTTGTTGCGTCTCTCTGAACCTTTCTGTATTTTATTTATGGAATTCAAATCCAGTAAGCAATGTCCCCAGTCCCAATAATGTTCAAAAGTGCTGAAGTTTGCCTTGGGTCTTTGTATTAGCAAGTATAAATCCAAAAGCATTTAGCACTGACTAGTAGAACTTAAGGAACCTGTGCAGTTATTGCACAGACGAGAAGCCTAGTTAAACATTAGAAAGTAGCTTAAGATAGTAGGAAAGCAGTTCATACACCTGCTGTGAGGTGCTGACACATGAAATGGGAAGATGCACATTTTAGACAAGTGACCTAAGCATCACAACTTTCAAACACCTTTGAGATGAGCGAGTCCGAGCCAAGGAAAGGATTGGAGATGTCAGAAAGAAGCAATACTGAATTCCTGAAAACAATGCCAGGTTCAGCCCCAAATTTATCAGCTATTCAAAATGGTGAGTAACAGTAGAATATGAATAGAATATGGCCTTTATTCCAATTCCTGGGGCTTAACCTATAGACGATGTAGTTATAAAAGTCTACCCCTGGCCTTGTTTTCTGGGCAGCCCCCTACACAAATTAAGAGACAGCGAGCATCTTTGCTGCTTCAGTTATGTGAAGGATTTAACTAAATGCCTTCGTTTTAACTGTTAATCATCTGATTCATAAGACACCACACTCTGAGAAGGGTCACATTTACCAATGCAGTGCACCCCAGGAGGGCCCAATCCAGCAAACATTTACACGCATGAAAACCTTTCCAGACAGGAGTAGATCCATTGAATTCCAGGTATAAAAGATTACAGGTTTGGACCATTCAAAGGTAAGCTGTACTCTGGGATCTTATCAACTGACCCTGCAGTCACTACACAGGCTAAACTCTGAGCAAAGTCAACAGGACTTTTGCCTGCATAATGGACTACAGGATCAGGTTCTAAAATGGAGAGACCGTTTAATTTCTAACAAATATGTGAAGGAGTGTTTAAAGGTTACATACAACAGCATTTCAAATGCAAGTGCTGCAATGTGCTTATAAAATTCATAGACATGCACGGAGCACACAAACAAGCTCTATTAAAAACTGTACACTACAAATATAGTATATACAAAATACAATAAATACAGCAAATTCGTATCAATGTGGCAAAAGAAAAAATATTGCTTTCAGATTACTATAATCCCATATTTCTGGATCCTGCTGTGGACAGTGGTGCAGAACAATTAATTTTATCTTGGAAGGAAATATCCTGAAATTTACAATGAATAAAAGGTGTTTTAAATGCTGTTCCAGGGTGTACATGAATTTTAACACACTACACCTCAGAACTAAGTGTTCTGTTTAAAGCAGAACTGCACAGTGGAATGTCGATTTATGAATGTTTATTTTACTAAAAAGCTAATGAGAGAAACTGTTATTATGAAATTAGGGCACTGAAAATAACCAAGGGAGAAGGTCACTAGAGCTAAAGCTTTAAAATATATATTTTTTTAAATGGATTTTTACTTTTTAGTAATTACAGTTCCTAAAACCCTTCCCCATTTTTAAGGCAATATTCAGCCAACCTCTGGGATTCTATTTGGAGCTGAGTCTTGGCATTAACTAGGATTTGGGCAGCACTCCTCCTTGAAAAGTCTAGACTTATGATTAAACAGAAGGGAAGGCCAAATTTCACTAAAGGTACCGGGTCTTTTCTCTCAGTATACACGGCTTTTGTTCGCGTCTCCAAGGATCATTTTGGTGGGCTGAGCTACAGAGGGGAAATCAGTCTCAAGACTATACGCCTCCCCTATTGCTCCCAGCAGTGGAGCTACACGGGTGGCAAATTATGGATCACAAATTTCCTAGAGAGAGACAGAACCTACGAGGTATACCACATTTTCCTTCTCATACGGTCAGTGCTCCTACTAATACCTAAGGAAGGTGCTTGTCCACACACATAAGGGAGGGCATACAGTTCAACATTTTACTATGCATTTACACTAGTATTGTTATTAACAATTTAATAAGCTGCAAATTCCTGTGGTTATGCAAACTGTTCCCTTCTAATCAAGAAGTATTTTCTCCTGTAACAGACATTTCCCCCTCCCACTCTATAGCCTTTATTGGTAGCAGGTTTCTATTAGCCCACTCTTATGAAATCAAACAATTCTATCTAAAGGAAACTTTTGCCATCCCCACAGACTACTAGGCAATGGAGCAACAATCTTATTCAGCTCTGGGGGTGGAAAGTGATGTAGAAGTGCAGCATGTTATATTAAAAGTTAAATAATAAATAGACGGGTAACACTTCAAACAGCTGCTCACAAACACATAGCTGTAGAGTAAGTTAGACTGCGGGTGAAAGTCCAGCCCCACTGAAGTCAATAGCAAGACTTCTATTGAATTCAACAGGGCCAGGATTTCACCATGCATTTTGATGAATAGGCTAGTCTCTTGTTTGCAGTTCAGAAAGCATTACGGTGTCTGAGCAAATAGGGTGGGGAAATCATCGATGGAGACTATGTGGTTGTCAAAGAGGCCATTTAAACAGCAACTTTTCTAGCACTTTGGTGACTGTAAAAAAAAAAAATTAAAATTTATTGGGAACTTGTATTGTCTATTGGAGAAACATTTTGGAATATGTACTGCACTAACTGTGCACAGCAAATGCATGTCGTAAAACCCACTGAAAAGTGTAGTAAAAGCCTTTGAACAGTAACTTCTCTCCTTCGAGAGAAACCATTTTTCAAAGCTACACTTCCTGGTAGCTTTTACTCACAGACATGTATTGTTATAAGGGCTGATCCAAAACTCACTGAAGTCAATCGGAATCTTTCCACTAAACTTCACTGGGAGTTGAATTTGGTCCTAAATGAAGAATAAATCATTGTTATAGAAAAAAATACTATGCACAATTTCAGTTTAGAAACATGGCAGTTTTGAGCTAAAGCATACAGAAGAAATGACTAGCTTTTTGCAGTTCTGTAAGTTAAATGACCAAAATTATTTCATCCACTTTTGCTAAAACAAAATTTTTCCCCTCAGCCAACGATCTGTCTCCCAGAATGATTAGAAACCCCTGAACAGATGGGATTGCTGTAGACATATAGATGGTACCCACAGTCAATGGTTGTTGCTGAATTACTATCAAATCATGTTAGTATGTGGCGTAATGGAGAATTACAGTCTCCAGAGAACGGGATGATATTTTGCTTTACAAGATGTTAGGGTGGATAATAGAGAACAAGGCAGTTGACAAAAACTTTTCAGTTTCTTGTCCTGCTTATAAACTGGGCACCTTATCGGTAGAGAGAAACTACAGGTTGGGTCTTGCAGGATTCAAAATATGTTCCTGGCCTGCGCTGGTGACTCTGCAATGTTATTTCTGAATTAAACAGCTCTAGTAGAGTTTTATTTTAGGGAAACTGATATTTCACAAGTTCACTGCTCCAGGTGTGTATCTGTTCACAAGAGTCCATCTAATCATATTTATGAAATAATTGTTTTGGAAGTACAATCTGCTTTTTTAAATGTGACTTTAACTGACAGAATAATTTATGCTTAAGCCCTTGCTATAAATGTCTAACAGGTACTCTGTATAGACAGGCATATTTTTATAAGTATACATAGTTATTATATAATATACAAGCTGCTACCTGAAATATTCATTATACTGATCATATCAAACTTGGATCTGGAGGTAAGACAGCCAACCCAAAGGAATGTAAGAACAGTTAAAGTTTTTCTAGAAAGAGCATATTGTTTACCCACATCATTCTGTGACTACGGAACATTGGCCAGCTAGAGAATTTCAAAGTGTCTCATAAAGGAATATTTTTAGCTGCTCAAGACTTACTTTCTACTTTAATTTTTGTTAGCTGTATGTTAGAACAGTTGGGTTGTGGGACTCCTATGACACAAACTTAATGACAGCAAAGCTACTGTGATCGCAATATAGCTATTGTGTTTCTAATATTCAGTGATGTGTTTCAAAGCCTAAATATGGTAATTTCTCTGTAGATTGGTTTTGATTTGCTGGACTGGTGCAGAAATACACCTAGTCGACCCATACTGTAGGTAAATGATACTATAGTCTTATTGTAGTTCTATTTCGGTACAACTAGCACTTCCCCCCCTCAATCAGATATGTAGTGACACTATTCATTTTACTGTGTCACACACCCAAGCAAGTTTTGACAGAGAACAGTTACCAACAAATTTTATAGTGACTTCATTAAAGTGATAAAGTCACATGATACAATGATTGCATTCTCTAAACAGTTTGGGAATATTTGTCAGTGAACATTAGCTTTGGTTCAAAGGAACAGATACCTCAAAGCTTTGTTCTGAAAACCTGATTTAGTTGGACTCAGAGTCTCAGCTATGCCCCGAGGAAGGGCCAAAAGAGAGACAGTTGTGGCTTCCTGACCCTGGGGCCAGTTCCTTACTTGTCCTAGCATCAAGGATGCTCTTGTTTACACTGGCTACCGCCCTCGTCCCATGGGATCATACACTGACCAGGGACAGCTGAAGCATGCTATATTTTGGCCAGGATCTCTACATTGGTTGCTGCTGCAGTGGGTAGCTCAGGATCTGGCTATGCCATGGGATACTCCCCCATGCTGAGACAATCCTCACCAAGGAAGGTTCAGCTGCTTTCTGCTCCCTCTGTGCTACTGGGGAAGTGCAAAAGGAGTGTAGCAGGCCAGAGGCTTTGTCCCTAAAAGACTGCAGATCACTAACAGTGAGATGCAGATTCTTGGGATAATTATACACAACACTACACAGAGAGAACCAATATATAAGCTTTAACTATTGGGTAAATGAAGCAGTCAAACACTATTTGTGGTTGATAAACAGCAGCATGTAGTTCAGGTGAAATGGATGACGTGGGGCTCCTATCACTTGCAAACAAATCTTGGAAATGTTGTGCATTACATAAAACTTGCTCAGTTATGGAGACAAAGGAAACGAGTACTTCTCATGTCATCGCTTTGCATATGTTCTGCCAGTGCTTTTATTCAGGCCCCCTTTTGGGGCAGGGATCTTGCTTCCTACAGAGGGGGATCGAACCTTTGTTGCTGTAGGACCTGATTTGGTTATGGTTAATCCTGCTGCTTTTCCTGGGAAAAGAACAAAGATTATCAATCACAAACAAATACTGCATATCTCTTGCATTTCAAGTACATGCCTTAGCTACAACATTGACAGAAGTAATAAGATTGACTTTGAAGTGACAGGATTACTCACAGGAGTGGTAACAGGAGATGGATCATACATTTGAATCCAGGCCAGGGAGTAAACATGAACATCTGACATGAACATACCATCAGTCTGTTCAGAGACCCACCATATGTGACATGAGTTCATGGTCAGAGTTCAGTTCCCAGCTACCTACCTGCCACAGGCATTTGTCTGATGCTTATCAACCCAGTGTCCTAATTTCTAGTTCTCTACAGGACAGATAAAGACTACCTATTCATTTCACTCCATCCCATAGTTAGGATTAGATTAGCATCTCTAATTGGCCCTTCTCAGGCCTGAGGCATATTGACAATATAGCATTTAAGCAGCTGCCTGTGCACTACTGTATCTGTTGGGTTTATAGCATACTGTGTGATATAAGAGGGCAACTACAGCAAGAAGAGTCTTTGTGGTATGCTGCTCCATAAAATGAGTGAACAATAAGACAAAATTAAAAATGAGGCAACTTCTCCACTCCATTACAACAGCGCATCTGTGATGAAGTCATTGAGATTGACTGGCGTATCAGAGGGTAATCTGCCCTCTGCGTGTGCTATTCTATACCAACATATTTAGAAATACAGAGTCAGCATATTCAAATACTTGAATAATGCATTGAACTGTTCTTGACTAAGGATCAACTTGCTTTCTAGAATAGAGCCTTCTGCTTAAATAAGTAAACCAAGTGAAAAGCATAGTAATCACAAGGAAATCCATACCAGACTGCATCAGCAGAGTTTTATTTAGCATAGGCACCCTCCGCAGATTCATTTGACAGCCATCTTTGCCCATTAGGTGAGATTTCCAGGCCTATGATCAATTAAGAAACAAGTGGTGTTACAAAAGCAGAGAAATAGCAGGTCTTTCATACGAACGCTATTTCTGTATCTACACGTGTGCACAGCCATGTGAATGCGCACACACTTTTTACAGCATCAAAGGAAAAATGAAATGCTAGGTGTCATTTTACTGAGAAAAGCAAGCAGATTTCAATAGTTTTGGCCCGCACTGAGGACAAAATCTGGAACATCTCACAGTCACCTTGGGTTTAAGATGACACATTGTCTCATTCTTTTGCCTATTAACTACGGTCTTGATCAGACTGAGAAGAGACCTCTGAATGAAAGCCAAACATAGATAATCAATTCCTGCTGTAACCTGAACAAGCCTAAATGTAACTCCATCAAATCACTTAGCAAAGCAAATTAAGGCGGGGGGAGAATTGGAGGCACCATTTCCTGCTTCAAGGCTGATCTCAGAAGAAGTAAGGTGGCCATTAAATTTCTGTTTTGCACAGCCTTTGAAAGTAGTTTGCTACCAGTTTGCATTTATTAACCTTGTTCTGAAGCCACAGGCAGAGAATCCCGGCACTTTTTGATATGGTTATGTTCAGGCAGTGTAGGTAATTTCCGTGTTAAAGAACAAACTATTGAAGTCTTAGTGACAAGACTACCAAGACCAATTTGACATTACACTCATTTTCTCTTACCTCCTCTCCTGGGGCGAAGTTTTCATGGCACAATGGACAGCGGTTTGCCACCTTTTCTGGTTTTGCAGCTGAAATTATTAGAAAGAGGGAAAAAAGTTATGCTACTGCCACGTGTTTTGCCCAATGCAAGAGGAGCAGCTTGATCTCCGCCAGTTTCTGTGAGCATGGGATGGAACTGGCTACTATTCTACCTTCCCCTGCCTAGTCAAGAAACCGATGATCAAGAGAAAAAATGAAAAGGAAAGGGAGAAAAGCAAACACAGAAGTGCCTTCAGCTTGTTCTACAGTAATGAGGGTGCTCTAAACTGTGGAGCAATCTTCAGGGGTTTTCTGTTCTTGCTCACAAGACACTTGCACATGCATTAATTGGAGGTAAGTGCAGGGAGCACTGAAAGGCAAAAACGTTTAGGCCAAAAATATTCAATCCTTAGCCTCAAGTTAGGATTCTAACACCAGCACCTAAATTGAAGAGGCTTGATTTTCCAAAGGTATTGAGCTTTTGAGGTATTGAGCAGCTCCCCCCGGCTTCACTTATTCCATTTGAAACTACTCACGATTGCAAGTCTTGCCCTTCACATGTTTGGGCAGTTCCTCTTTTAGAATGGCCTCACTACAGCGCTGACATTTCCCAAAGCCATCTTTTTTATCACACTCAGTCAGCAAGTGCTCTGTCAGGCTTGCTATCTCCACCACCTGCAACAGGAACACAGACAGGTGGCTGAGAATACAAGAAATACAGGAATAGACTTGTATTGGGCTATGAAATTAAGAATAATATTTTCAAAAGATCTTAAGTGACTTTAGAGCTCAAGTCTCATTTTAAAAAGTGACTTAGGCACCTACAAGCTTAAATGTCATTGAAAATTAATGAGACTTGGGCTCCTAATTCACCTTTGAAAATAGGACTCAGGGTAAAATTTCAAAATGCCTAAGTCTGGTAACATTCTGCTTGTGTTTCATACACCTGTAACCTGCAAATTTAAAGCAAAAATGTATCGTTATAGGCTTAAAAATAAAACAAGGAAAGGTAACTTAAAACTTGTTCCTGTGTTTAACTCTATTCTTACCTTGAAATACAGTTAGAAATGATTCCATGTATTGTACTGTGTATGAACACAGAAGTTGCTAACACTGCATGTACGTACAGGCAGGCATGGGACAAAACAGGAACACATGCTTCTTCCTGGGATAATCTTTGTACAACATATCAAGCAGCATCTAGATAGATGCTTCAAAGCCACCTTGACTGCCAGTGGTTGAGTAAATCAATGAAAGTTTCACATTAAACACCTCAGTAAGGGCTCCTAGGCCAAGTTCATCATGAAATAAATGGATGCAACTCCCATGGAAGTCTTGGGGCCCACAAGTGGTGTTGTAAGCTGAACTTCAGGTAGAAGTTGGTCACAAAGCAGATGTAAATACTGAAGTACATTTGGACTAATCTAAAAGTCAGTGGGTGTACAAAATAATGGTGCTTACACACTAAAGAACAGAAAGGCAGAGGTGGGAGAAGGAACAGGAAAAGGAATTGAAATAAGCTGTCCCAGGCCTCTCGCTTTTTAGTCCTTGTTTTAATTGCTTCTCCGGCTACATCCCTCTTCTGCCCACCTGAGGTGTAAGTTACATTTGTTTTGCACTTTCAGTTTATGACAAATTGGAGCAAGCTACTCGACAGGTAACACTGGAATGTTAAAGTGTCCCCACAAATAAATACATATCTGAAACAGGGCCCACACTGAGCTGGTTAGTAGTCATATGGCATGCTGCCTTGTTCTCCAGAATCTCAGCACTTTTTAAAAGACAAAATCTAGTCTCTAGATGTGATAATTATCAACACAGCTCAAAAACATGTATGGAGTGTAACTGATAAAGTGATGCCTGCCCACGTTTGCAGAACCTGAACCAACGGCACTGAGTGTTATTAGCTGCCCGATTCATCTCAATGGGAGCTTACTGAGATGCCTAAAATGTTAACAATACAACTGATTGTAAAAAAGGAGAGGGAGGGTTACATTATGAAAATCTGCACATGCACCATCTACCGTGAATGACAGCTCCCCTTGGCAACTGCAGCAAATGGGTTTGGGAGACACTGCTACATTCCTCCCTCAATCAAGAAAGAGTTGAGCCCAGCAGAATCCCATTAAGGAGAAGCCAAGCTCAAGGAGCCCAGCAGAGTCAGCAGTGTATTAGGACCCAAGTGGTGGAAAAGCCGAACCCAGAGAGCATGCGTGATCATATTTGAACATCTGCGCAATCAACTATGACTACATGTCTCCTGTGGGCAGAGCTGATTTTGTGGGTGGAGTCTGAAAGAGTATCACTAACTTCTCCTCCCCCAATATGACATCTGGTCTGAAATGATTTAGAATTTCACACACAGCAAGAGCTCTGATTTTCACACATGCATCCGCAGCTTATACTGCATAGCAGTGATTCCCCTATAGATGTGACACAGCCTTTCCTTCCAAACAACACTATTTAAAAGGTATTTGTCCTAACCCAGAAGAGAGATCCCCTTCCTTTCCCGTTTCCTCATTCTAATGGTTCTGTGACATTTTAAATAGACAAGTATGTTGAGCAGATTTACTTTGGTTGTTAATTTGGTTCCTTATACTGCTCTTTTCCTCGTGTTATTTTCCATGACAATGATTCTGCTACAAACTGAACTTCTTGTTAAACAGCAATTTTCACCTTTTGCAGCTTATCAATTGACAACAGAATAATTCACTACTTGTGTTAGTTCTGGAACGTGTAAGTTAGGTTGAATATTGATACAGGCTTTTGAGTCCAATCCCTGACCTGTTTGCAGTGCTCACATCTTGTCAACATAGGGCAATGTTTCCAGTAATGGAGATCCAAACCTTCCTCTGTGAAGGATTCATCCCTTTCACCACAAAAAATGCATAGGCTGGAGAAGACAGAGGAAGAATAACAAACACTATAGATTACTGAAAGAAACAAGGGAAGGGAACCTCCTTCCAGTATAAAATCATTCTGTGACATAGACAGTTTTTTTTTTTTGTATAAAACATCTTCCCTACATAATACCTGCCTCTGATTGGGCTCAGGCAGAGACTTTTGTAAAGTTGTAGTGTAGCTATAACTAAAAACGTTCACTCAAAGAGAGAGACATTATTACAAATACATACTGGGGAGGGCTCACTTAGACAGTTTACCTGATCTCAGAAAGCATTCTAGATCTTCATCAAGCTCTTCAGTGTGACAATCTTAGTCTTAGTTTTGCCTCTGTTTCTGTAGCAGTGATATGCTGTTATATTGTGACAGTTTTCTAATCCATGGACACAACTTCTCAAACACATGTACAAACCTCACACTGTACAAGTGGTGAAGGATATGTAATCCTGATTTGTCCAATATTAAGTATATTTATTTTGGAAGATAAAGAATAAGGAGGAAGAAATTAAAATATTCAAAATGCCACCTATTAACACTTAACAATTTAAATCTTATTTAATGAACTGTCCACAAATGTCAGTATAGATATTTGCATTTGGATGATCACTAACTGCTCTTTAGCAATTACTCTTTTAAAGTGGTTAGACGCTGCTGATTTTACTTACTTATCTAAATAATTTGCAACCGAGGAATGATCATCTGGAATCTCTGTTGCCGCAGGTAGGGTGACTTTCTTTCCCTGCTCATCTGTAACAAGGAATCTATTAAACTCAATAGATGGTTCTTAGTTCTTTTTGGATAAATATTGTTTCTCAAGGTCTTAATGGCAACTGACTATTTGGAATAGTACATTCCTAAACGTCAAAAAGCACAAGAGGAAATGCTTCCTGGATACAGCAGGACAATTGCTTGCCTTTTGAGTGCGCTGCCATATACAAAACAACAGCAATGGATTGTTTGCACACACAGTCATCACTTAAAATGCTGGTGAACATTTTGAAAATAAAGCAGCAGATGATTTCACCTCAATGTGAGGAGAAATGCAAACTGGCTTCAATCCAAGCCAATCTGAGTTGGTGTAAGAAACCACCCACCCAGCTGATGGCAACCAATGTTGGCACACTAAATGGTCAGTTATCCCCTGAAGACTGAATGATTCTCTCTGTCAGATTGAGTCAGCCAATCCAAAGCTCTAGGATCTGTGTGTTTCTGAACTCAGATGAGTCAGCGTGCATTATATCATAGTCAGTCACCTATTGGTTATGTATCCTAACTACTTCCCCATCCAAAACATTTCAAGGCTAATTTGGTTTTTGTGTTTCGTTGAATAGTTTTAAGCTTTACCTTGAGTCTTTAGTTTTTGATAATCATTTTCTTTCTCCTGCCAAACAAAGAAATAGATGTCAGTAATTCCCTTGGTGACTAAGGCACCACCCAGGAAAGAACAATTTCTTGGTATTTCAAGAAAGAAGAACAGATAAATCCAGAGAAAGTCCAGTCAGTGAACAAACAAGAAGCACGGTCAAGGCAACACAGGTTGTGGTGCAGACAGACAGCCTTCCCAAAGAGGATGTCTCCTGAGTGCTGGGACACAACAGTGTTCCTCCAGTAGATATATCCCTTTCCCTGCCTTGGTACAGGCACATATATTGCAGCAGGGTGGGCAACAGTCCCTCTACCATATCAGGGTGCAGTTACTAACCTTTTAAAGTCACGTATGTTCAAATCCAATTGATGACAATTATATAGTATAGCATCATTCTAAAGTGACCTACATGAGTTATTATGTATAGTACCCTTGCACTGCTCTAACAAGTACTTGGACATTTTAAAGCTTGTAGAAGCAGACTCCAAACACCACACGATGGATTCAACAATTCTACATGGATGCAATTTTTGTACCACTGTACCAAAAACAAAGCACAGAATTTTAATTTTGACTTCTCTTTATGCCATGAGTAAAGACTAGTCCCTTCATGTATTTCAGTTAAACTTCTTGTGGTTTAATATAGTACCAGAGTTATCACAAAGCAGCCTTCATCTCACAGAACACAGCAGCTTAATCTGTTTCCAGTATCCATCAGGAAAAAATAATAGGACCAGTACCTGTAATTATACCACCATTACAAGATAATTTCAACCCAGAACATCTGCTAAAAAATTATATTGACCTTTCCAGCCTGAACTTCTGCCTGGATCTCCTTCAGTGCTGCTAGCTGCCCTTGCAGGACCTTAATCTCCTCTTTCTTCTGTTTTTCTGCTTCTTCTGTGGCTGCTTTTTTCTGTGCCTGTTAAGAAATACTCTTTCAGTTACAGTGGTTTTGTAATACTCTTTCACTCAGGGAAGGATGCAAAAACACCATTTAATCTAGAACATAATGTTGTTTTCTTACTGTGTGCAAAACTAACAACTGGTCCATTACAATATAAACAAAAAAGGATCTTCTATGCTAATTTTAAAGAAATGCATTATGATTTAGACCTGTCTCTCATGTAAATACCCCACTGACAGATAATGAATAAATTAACACATCTTCCATTCGTCCCACAGTCAAAGAATGACCATACTGCCACTGACCCTAGATTTTTACCTTACTGATGTGAAAATATTGTTACTGTTTCAGAAATATAACCTGTGCTTTTTTCTATGCTTGATCCCTATCATAACAGTGATTATAAATGGGTTTATATAGTAAAGTGAGTGCAAGTCTGTTTTTTTACTATACGACCGTGATATTTACAATTATGAAATTCTGCCGTAAGTGTTATAACCATTTTTTTTTACGATCAGTGCAGCTACAAATTCAATACATGGTTCCACCAAGACACTGCTGAAAATACAATATCTTAACATAGCTGCACACTTTCCACAGTCTTATTACTTACCCTAAGCTCAGCCTCAGTAAGTCTACCATCTATTTTAGTAAATCCATCAAAGAGTGTTTTATAGAGAACATTCTTGCGTGTGTTGGCATCATCTGGAGGAAGATAATCCAGTATAATGGCCTGGTGCTGCCTGTACATGTCGAAGATAATCCGTAATGCTGTATCGCGTACCTCATATACTCTGTGCTCCAACGCCCCTGTCGCAAACTGAAAATATTGGTGAAAAAGGTTATTCTTACTTTCTTCTGGAGTTAAACTGGGCCGGACTATTCTCACCACATTTGGGGGAAAAACAAAGATAGCTTTAAACCACCTTCGCCAGCCCCGATTTCCACTGTGTGCTGAGCATACCTCAGTCAGACCAAAGGATCTGTCCCTTAATCAGGAGCGACTGCCCACTGCAGTGGGAGCATTGATATTGCCTAGTTAGACAGACAGGCATGTTTCTCCAACCACGTATCCTTTATAGATTTTCTTTTGCATTATGGATCTTCACAAGGTTGACTAATGCCACCTAGAGAAGCTCACTGGGCCTCACTGACTGGTGTATGCACCAGGCACTCTAACACAAATAAATTAACATTCATTCAAGAAAAAGAGACTTAAAATACTGTAGTTTCAGACGCTTACCCTCATGACGTTGTCAATGGTAAACCCAGAGTTTTCTGTTCCCAGATCTTTCAACAGGCGTTCCACCAAGTCCACCTGACTCATTGCCAGATGAGTAGGGGAATTTGGTTTCAATGGCTGGACCAGATGAACCGGAATGATTTGAAGAGGTTTAACTTCATTACACAGTGCCATTTCCTGTAGGGAAATACAGAGTTAACCCGCACAGGAAAATGCTGAAACACAGGATGAAATGGTTTGCAAAGCCACTGTTATTCAGGACCTCATGACCAAGAATGTCCTGTGTTAGTTACAATGAGATAAACCTTTCAGGAGAGGAAGATGGTTATTCACTATTTCAACACAGTCGGCTGTACACAGCATAAAGAGAAGAAAAAAGTGTCAGTCTTGCTATTGGCAACAACTTTATTGACCGAGAACATGCACACATTGCATCTGCTGGGAAATATGTTTTCACTGGGATCTCTCATCTGAACAAGACCTGCAGAATTGGACACTAAGTTTTTTTTTTTTGTTTTTAGATAACTGAAGGAGAGAGAAAATTTCCTAGAGGAAGTCTAATGATAATGCCTCAAGACTGATCTCAGGAAAGTGCTTTAGCAGAGGAAATCTACCACCTCACATTTTATTGATCTACTAAGGAAACAGCCTCACAGCTGAATTCTATTGTCATAAGATGCTTGCTGTTTGGTCCTTTCAATGCTAGACAGTACCTATTCTAGCTGTGTGTGCAAAACTGATAATTTTAACATGTTCGTAGAAAAAAATACAGTAACTTTCACTTAACATTTTAGTTTTATTAGGCTAGATTCTGTTTTCAATAAGAAAACTGGATTAAATCCACCAGCGCCTGATCTAGTATATAGCATAACAGATCAGAATCTGACACACAGAGTACATTTAACAAATAAATCCAGTTATTTTTCCCTGTGAATAAATATTAATATGCATGAATCAATTATTGTTCCTTCCACTAATGAACAGTGAAGACTAGCATTTTCATATCTTCTGTGCTTTTATGAAGGGTAAAGAAATGCACATTTCTAGGACAGTTCTCCATTCCTACATAAGTTCTAAATCCTAAAACATGGTCAATGCAGTTGGAGTCTCACTTGTGTTCAAATTACACTAACTTTTGTGCCCATTTCATTTCACATCGCAAAGATAAGATTTTGGTTTGAATTTTTTAACATTTCAAGTAATGTTTGTAATTTGGTTCACTGGTTTATTTTTACTTTCCATGTGGTGCCAAGTATCATTATTGTCTTCAACATCAAAAAAAGTCATAACATTTAGTTTAATAGTTGTGCTTTAAATTTGATAAGGTCACAGGAAAAAGGAGAAAAGTATATTTAAGCTAAGGTTTCCTGACTTGTCTAAGGAGCTACCAACAACAAGGAGATTAAAAGAAACACCCAGGTCAGTTGTGACAATAGAAGTATGGAAGTAACAGGCACCAGATCATGAGGCTATGAAGCCTGGTAGTATTCCTTTGAAATCACTGCACTCTGTCCTCTTGTAAGCAAACCTGACAAAAAGGGGAAAAATTGAGAAGGAGCCAGACATTAGTTCAGGTAGGTTGTACAGAAAGAAGAGTCTGTTGTAACAGGTTTACTGCAACATAGCTCAGACCATAAGCCACTATTGGTCTTGCCATCACAACTGACTGAATATTGGTTGCCAGTGGCTAGGAAAGAGAGAGTAACAGCTTATAGGAGAAAAGTGAGACATGTGAAGCAGCTTGCACCAGGATCAAAAGAATATGTAGTGGATGCACATGGAGGAACAACACTGATCTGCATTGCACAGGATAATTTATGAAGCTTTCATTTGCATGGTCTGTGTGGGAGCCCTGTGCCAAAGGAGTAAGTGGTGGTAGCAGTGGCAGTAGAGAAACAGCTTCTTTCATAAATTGGTTTGATTTTAAGTGATTATGGAGCAATGTTTCATTTAATCTTAGTTCATATTTCTTAAAGGACACATGAATGATCTGCATTCACTTTTCAAGTAAGAGGCAAACCTACTGGAAAAGGTACTGAGTGTATATAGGAAAAGGGCTGCTTGACCATCTTTTATACCTCCTGTTTGGAAATGTCATACAAAAACCCTACAGGAATATTACACTGTCACTCTAAATATTTCTTAAGTTTTACTGTTTAGGTTCTATTAAGTTTTATTTTCTGCTAGCAATAATATACTAAGTATATCTTCCTCCTTTTCCAAGCCAAGTACTCTATGTCCTGGCTACAAAACTACAACAGTAATGGCTTCCTCATTTCCTTTCAAGTATACAATTACAAATCTAGTGTACACGAGCCAAGAGGTATTAAAAAAAAAAAAAAAAGCCACCTTTGGCTTTAGAGTGACAAACCAGAGCAGTTCTCACACTATCCCTGTTAAAATCTGAGTCAAGTCTGTAGTGAAAGAAAAAACTTTTCTCCCAATCTTGATGAATGCAATGATAAAATAACCCAGAGCCAGTGACTCACCTAGTATCCTCCTGGGATTATATTAACATATATATACACACACACAGAGAATTACTGTTCCTGCTTTGAAGTTTTACTGGAAAACAGAGTCTGTACTTCTTCAACAGCTGTTCACAAATGCTCACTGCCACCACACAAGGAATGGATTGTCAATTTTTAAATTGGCATCCTTTTTTACTTTTGCTAAATCTGATATTTACGTCATTTGTTTACTTCTAATTGAAAATTTCCCTTAATTTTTATTGCAATTAGGTTAAAATGACTCTATAAAATGACCTAAAATTCAGTCACAGAACAGGTAAGTTTATTTATAATTTTACAATTAGTTTGAGTGTAAATATATTTTCTTTTAATCAAAAATTATACCATATTACAAATAGGAGACAAGGACTATCTAGGTACTTTCATAGCTCTTATCACTGCAGTACCCTTCAAATTAATAATAATAATAAAAAATGGCAAACTAAACTTTATGTCCATTCTGCTCTTGCAGGAGTAGACTGAAAACTAGCAGACTACTTCACAACCAGTAGATTTGAGCAAGCTGCTGAAAAAGTAATTGTGAGGAAGCTAAGTCAAAGAAATGGAGTTAGTTCCAACTACTGTGAGGTTCATGGTCATTATCTCTTCTGTGAGTGAAGTCCACAGTTTAGGTCCAAATCCTGTGAGAGTTCTGTCTCCTGCATTCACAAGCAGTACAAGATGAATCTCAGGAGTTCCAGTTTACGAGATATTTCAACATTTTGAAATATGGTTTAATTCCAGTTCAGCACAATATTTTGAAATTTCTTATGAACTGGAAATCCTGAAAAATATTTTGCTTCTCATACACCAACACATTACATTTCCAAAAAAGAAACTCGCTTTCCAGAGGGCAAAACTAAAATTGACTTTCTTGGCAGTTTAGCCACTGCTACAGCAGTGAAATGGACAAGAATGTCCATTTCAGTCAGCAGTTGTTGGAGCTTCCAAGTTTTGCAACTTTTGGGGTGGACCTTCTTAGGGCTGGGGATGGAGGGCTTCCAGACCCGAGGGCAAGCTGGCTTCCATGGCTGCCTGCTTGGGAGCTCAGCAGCCCAGGAGGCAGCCAGCCGAGGAGTCTGGAAGTCCTTGGTGGCTCTTAACAATCCGCATGTAAATATGATAGTGGAATGTGTAATGAAGTATTTACCAGAAATAGCACATTCAAACCAAAAAGGGTAATTAACACTTAGCGTCAAAACGTACAACCATGATATGGAGCTTATTTAGGTTAATCCAGCAGCAGTAAACTGATTACTGTAGCACCAATATATCTTTTTACATTTGATTTTGGACAGATGTCATGCAGTCCGTGTCTTGGTGGCATTCTCAGTCTGTCATATGTGTGGGTAAAACAGCTAAATGTTGTATTAAAAAAGTCAATCTAATATGCATTTCCAGATGACATTCCTACCTGAATAAAGTTGGCAGCCACAATACGAAGACGGGTTGAGGAGTCTCCTGTTCTAGAAAGCAGATTTGGAAGCGTTCTTTCCACACAATGAGCTGTTTCCAGTTTACCTAGTTTATGCTTTGGTATATACTGAGTGATGATCATTTTCAAAAGTTTCAGGGAAGCTTGGAAAACCTGAGTTAGAAAGATTATTAAAACAAAAAATATTTTAAAATGTCCTATTTCCATGTAATATAACTCAGTCTGTTTTCTAGAATTAACAGAAACAGCAAAAGTCTAGAATTACCAATATGGAAAACACGGTAATGGAAGCGACCTCAGGTTTTTTCCCCTAGAAAATATGAGTTAAATCCTTAAGTGAAGGGCCAAACAATATATTCTACTGATTTTCTATAAAGTCCAGCAAGCTCTTGAAAAAACTGAACTTTCCCCATCTCCTAAGGCCTAGCTGGAGACTAAAAGTTACCCCTCTGCAATCTCTTCTGTTCCCTGTATCAACTTTATAAAGTAGTATAGCCCAATTTTAATACATACTGTATCCATAGTTACTTCTTCAAGCCCATTACTCAACTTTGACTTACACAAATGTGGAAAATATTGCCTTGATTTTGTCCAACCCTAGATTAAATGACTTAAGTTAAGGCAGATATTCAAGTAAAGGCAGATAGTCTAGCTTTCTTTATTCATTCTGAAAAAGTCTGCACAAACTATTTGTTGCAAGAACCAAGTTGATTTAACTACATACTTCTGCTATGCAAATTTAACTGTTACTTGTTCTTTGGGTATTTTACAGAATTAAATTGTTAAATTTAAGATGAATTTTAGGATTCTCAGCTTTCATTCATGTTTTGTGGAGCACAGCGGATAATTACAGGGTACATTATCCATAAATAAGGCTACATTTTAGTCACAGGTATACTAAGTAAAAGACATGGATAGGTCACAGGCAGTAAACAAAAATTCACGGCCTGTGACCTGTCCATGACTTCTATTATATACCCGACTAAAATTTAGGAAGGGGTCAGCTTGGGAGGGTGGCTCTGGGGGCGCTGCGGGGGCTCGGGGAGGGGGGGTTGGTGGGACTGGGGCAGGCTTCCTACCTGGCTCCTAGGAAGCGGTGATCCCAGCTCCTAGTTCCACTTGCTGCCTCCGCTCTGTCCCAAGCCCTGGTTCTGCAGCTCCCATTGGCTGGGAACCATGGCCAATGGGAGCTGCAGGGGCGGTACCTGCGGGCAGAAGCAGCACGTGGAGCTAGGAGCTGAGGGAGGGGAGTTTTTGTCGCCCTTCCGGGGAGCCTCCCCCCGACCAGGTAAGCACTGTCCCACACCTCAACCCCCAGCCCTGAGCCCCCCCACGCCCAAACTCCTGCTGCTAGGGGTGGGAGGGCCTGAGACTGCCCCAGCAGAGGCTGGTGTACCCTGAGCTGCTCAGGCAGCCCCTGGGCCAAGTGCACTGGCTGCTGCAGAAGTCACAGAGGTCACGGAAAGTCACAGAACACGGAGCCTTACCCATAAAATATATTATTTGCTAAATAACCTACGTTTCTCTTTCTACTATAGCATTTAAGTGCTGTATAAAAGTTTCACAAAAAACTTATTTATTGAGCACAGTCACTATTCTTCATGGCATGCAATACACAGACAACCCAAGATGCTCACATTTTATAAACTATTTACCTCTGTATATTATGCAGTTCCCTAAATTTGGCAGCAATTAAAAACCTGCATGAACTCACATTTTTGTAAAATTGCAACTATAATTCAAAGCCAAAGTTAATATAACAGCATTCCCTTTTAGAGTGTAGGCTATTCAGATATTTAATATTATTAAATTACAATTATTTTCTCAACTAAAAGCCTTCACTTACTAGGCCCTGATCCTGCAACTTGTTCCATGTGAGTATAGCCTTGCACAAGGCTGTGCAGGACTGGAGCTTCAATGAGGATATTTTTATTATGAAACAGTATTACTCACTGAAGACACTATGTCTTTTATGGCTCTTCTTATAAGAAAGACAGCAGCTCTAAGCATATTCTTTAAATCATCCTTAGATGTGCTGGCAGAGATTTCCATCAGCTTTTTATATATAGCAAGCAATGCATCTTCTCGATACGACCAAGTCTTGGAATATGCTCCTGCAACCTGATACAGAGTAAGATTACTGTTAAAATGGCTAATACTGGCAACTCAATGCATAATTTAGTGCGACACAGGAAGAGATTTGCAAAGGCAAAATGGGAATTAGGCACTCAAATCCCATTTACTTTCAATGGGACTGAGGCATCTTACTTCTTTTGCATTCTTGAAAATCTCTCCCATAAAATTGCTTAAAGGAAAAATGAGACTTTATACCAAAGGAAATGGGATTAATACCTTAACCTCAACAAACTAACCCAGATTTTGGCAACTACCTATCTACCAACAAAGCACCATTCGCTGTGACACTAACAGTGAAACTTTCATCAGAGGACAAATTCTAGAGCAGATAATCTGTAAACCTCTTCTTATCTCACTCCTGAAAATGGATGAGCTAAATCTACACAAACTTATCTAGATATAATAGATTCCTCTGATAATATGTAATCAGCTCATTAACAACCGAAAGTTAGATAGCCATGTAAATGCTGAAAATAGGCACCTGATTTTAATACTAGTGACAGTAATACCAAACTTTAGATTTGCAGTTCTATTTAATCATTACATATATGAAGCTATTATCTCATCATGCTTTTGTTCACAAAGTGAATTCTAAAATGACTCAAGATCTGGATTATAAATGTGAAATGGTTTATTTTTCTGGTCTTTACCAAGGCCTCTCCGAAAACTTCAGTGGCAGGGCTGGCCTCCCTCAGCGCTTTCTCAGTTAATGGTTCTGGCTCCCCAGTGATGCCACTTCTTGGAGTATCACTGATATCTTCTTCATTCATCTCTGGCTCAAGGTAGGCAAATCCATCCTCATGCTGCTTACGAATAGCTGGAAGAGGTCTCTCATCGTAAGGCAAAAATTCAACCTAATGGAGAAGACAAGGAAAGTAATTCGAATTGTGATTCAGATCTGATGTTGTTCCATCACTACTTTGATTCATTTCAACACAGTCCATCCAGACTTTTCTCCAGAGTTGTATCTCCTGCATTTTAAATGCAGGTTTGGAAGTTTTCATTTTTTATCATCCTGTTACCATGGCAACAGTGCTTTCAGAATGGAAGTCAGTACTAAGGATATATTTTATATGACATTAAGCAGATAAGATAAAAACATTATGGAATTCCATTTATAGCCACTCTCCAGATATGAAGACAATGTAAACAGTTACATTATTTTACTCCAGTGTGCTGTAAAGAGATTATTGCTGCTCTTAGAGTCCAATCCAACTCCTACTGAAGTCAATGGGAGTCTCCATTCGCTTCAGAGGAAATTGGGCTGGCCTTACTGGCCTTACTGGGCTCCAGCCTGAGCCTGGATATCTATACTGCAATGAAACAGCCCCGCAGCTCCAGCCCTGTGAGCCCGAGTCAGCTGGCATGGGCCAGACTAGGGTTTTTAACTGCAGTGTAGACATAGTCTTAGTGTTTCTGGTTCCAAGAATTTTATTACAATTACTGCCTGGATTACTTTCCCTCATGATGCACATGACATCAAGCCATTACTGTGTTCTTCAGTCTCATTCTAGCATATTCTTTGCTGCTGTTTTGGCCCTGAGCCTACAATCACACATGATCATTTCTAAAAGAGGAGTGTTATCAGATCATTAGAGGAACAGGCTGAGTTGTAGCCCAGCCCTAAAGTGAGTCAGCAGTGTGACCTTGGACAAGTCACTTAACCTCTCTTTAGGTCAGTTTCCCTATTCGTAAATTGGGTCTAATCTTACTTAACTCATCTTCATGAATGTTTGTAAAGGCTTTCAAGGGTCTCACACAAGCATCATTATTACTAGATGAACACAGATTAACAGCAGAGAAAGCCAACCTCTGATGCCATATGAGACATCAGCATAACCAAAAGATGATCAGATTCCTAGAGGAAGCTCAATGTAATAAGAAAATCATTTTCTTTGGTAGATTCCTATAGAAATGGCCAAGAAAGGTGACTTTTGGCTGGATATGATTATATGATGATCTCTTGCAAATGTGGGAGGCCTCAAATCAGAGAAGACTCAGATAAACAAGATCACTTACATTTATCTTTGGAAAACTCTCTACAGAGGCTGGTGGCTGGGCTACATGAGAAACGGAGTGGTCAGGGACAATGGGCTCAGGAGAAGTTGTCTCGGGTGGCTTTTCTTGTGGCAAAGGCTCAGTCTTCTGTGCTTCTGTTTTTTCATGCTGGAGTGACTGCATGGGTTTCTTTTGCCGAGGGCTAACTGAATAAACCATAGGCTCAAGGGGAAATTCAGGAGGTCTTCGGATCTGAGACAAGAAAGGGCAATTTTGTACAATCAGATTTCCGGACATGGCTTCAAACTAAAACGCTGAAAGTGAAGCTCAGTCACCACTACTACATCAGCTGCTTTCGAACCAACACAACGTCACTTATAAAAATCAGTGGAAATTGTGGCTCTAAATGCAGGTGTCTGGCATAACAGCAAAGCAACACAAGGGAGAAGACTACAGATTATAAGGAGCCTCACCTAATTGGCAAATAATGGTTTCCCAATAGCTTTCCAAGCTATAAATACCCCTTGGGATTGTGGTATGCCCTCATTTTGAACTCCTGTGGTTTGCAGTCAAGCCACCAGAAGCCCTTTATGCATGTACGTTAGCAACAACAAGAGGTGCTTAGTAATATGAGAAAGCCACGTGTCTTGATTACATTTAGGTCAGACTAAGTGATCTAATGGTCTCTTTTATCCTTGAAAATCTGTGACTCTATGCTGGATGGCCTTTAAATTAGACAAAACATGTGAGTATTTCTAGTGTAACTGTGATTGTTAGTGCCTTTTCATTATTATTTATAGACCACTAAGTGTATATGGCTGGAAAAACTAGATGAGTACAGATCAACAGCAGAGAAAGCCAACGTCTGATGCTATGTGAGCAACAAACAATCCAAGTAAAAAAAATAAAGTTAACAAAAATACTCTGACAATTACCTAATGAGTCCTATCCCTTGAGTTTATTTTAGCTTCTCAGATACATATAATACCACTTAATAAAGCCCTATGAGTCAAGCCACCATGTGTTTATTTTTATATTATGACTAGTGATCCCTACCATCAGCTCTGGATCCAGAAGGTTGTGCAGCTCCAGTTGCTGATACACCTTCAGGCGGTACTCTTCCATCTGCTGTTTCTTCTGTTTAGCAAGATCATAATCTTCCTTCTCTACAGCACAGCGCTTTTCTACCTCATACCGCCCGAGTCGTTCCCCAACCTGAAAAATGGTGCTTTCATGTCATTATGGTTGCTGGAAATCACATTCTTTTAAATGTATATAGAATTCCAGCCTGTAAAACTCAATTGTCTGACTCTTCATTTGTTATTTTTAAACACATCAGAGGGGTGACCTGCAGCCACCAAAAATGCATTTTACTGCAAAGATTGAGGACCATCTTATGGACAAATGAAAAACTCATGGATTTGTGACATGACGGTTATTAAACAGTACCTTTTGCAAATCAGCAATAGCTTGTTTGAGTTTCTTGGCATAGTCATAACGTTCATGACGGACAGCTTCATGCTTTTTCTCATCCAGTTTACGAATTATCTGAGCAACTTCCGGATCCTGGTACATATCAAAAGCCAAATCATCCAGTGGTGAAATAGAGTCAGGTTTTCTGGAGAAATATATATATATTTTTTTGAGGTTAATCTGAAGCACCAGCTACATATATTCCTTCTCTTTTTGCTGTGAGAAGATTAATATATATTAAGATGACAATTATTTTTTTCTCATTCTTCAATATACTGTGGATCTCACTTATTTTAAATGGCTCATCAAAGTCACATTTTTCCTGTTTTACTTTGAAATACAAGTTTAGCTCTTGTAAGAGTTATTTCTTCTGTTGGGTTCAATAACATTTAAGCAAATGTATATTTTCCATTTTACTCTACATTGAAGTTTACTGGATATGTTATCCCCTAACTCAATGTTCTAGACCTACCACTAACGAGACTTTGATGTGATCTGTTGTTTTCAGTGACATCTATATGATTAAATTATCACACTTCTATGTAAATGAAAGAGCTCCTCAAGACTCTGGTCATTGAGATTTTCTAAGGAAGAAGAGCAGATGTCTGTTGTAATGTTCATAACGGCTCTGAAGGTTTAAAGTACTAGGTAATAGCTAATTATTATACTCCTGTTATTTCCATCATTCACCAAAACCTTGTCCTCCCAGCCCAGATCCAATTTGAGGTGCTTCTTCCTTCAAATCAGATAAACTGGAAAATGCCGCCTCTAGCACTAGTCGATGTTGGTATGACTGCAGTGATGTTAGTAAGTAAACAGTTTGTCAGTGTCCACAGAAAATTGTCTTTTATTCAAAAGAAAATGCCTTCTACTTACAAGGGAAATTAACCACTAGAACATCTTATCAAGGAACATGGTAGATTCTCCATCATTTAAGTCTTTAAATGACAACTGGATGTCTTTCTAAACATATATTCTCTAACCCAACCACAAAATAGGGGTTTGATAGTATTTCACCCAGTAATTTCTGTAAGGTCTGTGTTATACAGTTCAGACTAGAATCCTAGACGATCACAATGGTTCCTTCTGACCTTAAAAATATATGAATTTATGACTGAGAGTAACAGTCTCTTCTTTTAAGTGAGATGCTAACATTTTTAAAATGAACAAAGAAAAAAGATCCAGAAATATAAGATTCCTGAAAACTAAAATATTGTGTTATTCTGATAGAGTGTTTTTGTGTACTAGGCATGCAATGATATGACCTCTAGTTGTCATACAGGTAATTCATAATCTGCTGATTATTCTGAACAAATAATGCTAAGATTGGATCAATTTGATCAGAACAAGCAGGAAGTATTGTAGGCCAAAGTATCAAAATCCTATGCAATGGACACAGATTGTTCATACACCGCCAACACATGCAAAAACCAACATGTGTGTAAATCAAGTAACTGCACATTTACTAGCATACAAACTGAGTCAGTTACTTGATCTGCGTGCCCAAAAGAGGGCTTCTGTAGGCACAATTTGTATGGCTTTTGTAGAGGTTTGAAATATGTGGGCCATGTAATTATGCAGCCTAAAAAGCCTAACTGAGAAACAGTTAGTGCTCTCTGACATGGCTGTTTGCTATGACAATATTATCGATAGGAGAGTAACTCAGTAAGACTCAGAGATCTAGCTAGCTTCTGGAGAGTATAGGCTAGTCTGTTAGCCAAACTACTCTCCTCATCTGTCACCTGATAGAAGAACTACCACTGGCCAAATTTGCAGTGCCGCCACATTGGTTGAATCCCTGACAGCCAGCATACATGTTGTGATGGCAACCACACTGTAAATGTTAAACAGGAAAATAGGATGAATAGTAGTTAAAGTTGGGCTGGTTAACAAGACGCCAAGAAGAACAGCTAGTGCTATCAATTCTGTAACAACCGCTTGGGTTCAAATTTTGCATTTAAGGAACAACGTTTCTGAGATATAAGACACAAGGGTAGCTGATGAAGAAAAGACCCAACAGAATGTGACTGCACTCTGTTCATTCACTAAGCATGTAAGACATAATTAAGTGCTGAAGTTCAACAATAATCAGCACAATTCACAGCTTGGAAATGACAAAGTTCTGGCACCTAAAATTGTTTATAATTATAGCTCATCGGGTCACTAGTTTTAATAACTCCTCTGATCCAAATCTCAGCAGAGAAATCTTACCGAAGGTATGTTCCATCTAAGGTTAGGTCATCTAGATTGTTCCCAAGATAATGGTCAATCAGCTTCTCTCTTGAAGGCTTTGAAAGAAAAAGGTTAATGAAATGTCACCAATTTTTTTGTGAACAGGATAGAAACTATAGAGTCAAACAATTAAAATTAAATGTGAGACATCATGTCATGCCTTTTTCTATGCCTCTATTTTTAGACTTAAATAACTAAGTTGAATTAACAGTATCTTCAAACAAACTCACATATATAACAAGGTCTCACAATGTTAGAGTTTTTACTACATCTCTGACAAAATACTAGTTTTGTTTAGCACAACAGTAAAAAGCAAACATGGCAAAACTATTATATGCAAATTACACAGTAAGTTTTAAAATAAAAAACGCTATCATTTATATTTACTGTACTATAAGAGAACAGCAGCATTTGTTCCAAACATACTCAGTTCCGTTATGCTATTTTGGTTTACTCCTTCCAAATGGAATTTCTTTTCAAAATTACATTAAAAAGAACAACCAACCAAAAAACAGAAAATAAGTGCATGACAGCTCTGTTTAAACAACACTAATGTAACAACAACAAAAATCAAAAGGCACCCAACATTAGGTGAAGCACATCATTATTAAGTATGTGTAGCAACATTCAACGGACAGTCTATGTTTGAGATGGAAACTTTCTTCCATAATTTACTTTATATACTTACGTTATTGCTGTCATTGCTGTAGTCTGCAGGTTCCCCAATTATATTTATTGCTACCAGAGCAACCTAAGGTAGAATTAAAAAGAAATACAAGACCACTATTACTTTACTTGTATTTTATGAAGACTTGAACAACATCATTATATAACATGCACTGAGCCATTACACAGCTTGTGCTGGCACCTCTAAAATATTTTTGATCACTTACTGAAAATTATCTAGTAGTGAATTACTTAAATTCATAGAGAGTCTATGGGCCCTATGCACCCAAATATATATAGGCAAGAGCTCATTGTAAGAGTAAGATGCATATGTTCAACAATTTGTTATTAAATTAGCTAAAGGTAACTTGGCTAGAAACATGGTGTAGTGGTCTGCTACTCCCCTTTTAGGGCCATAAGCCCTGGTCGACACTAGGAGTTGAGGTTGAATTTAGCAGCGTTATATCGATTTAACCTGGCACCCGTCCACATGACAAAGCCCTTTTTTCGACTTAAAGGGCTCTTAAAATCGATTTCCTTACTCCACCCGACAAGGGGATTAGCACTGAAATTGGCCTTGCTGGGTCAAATTTGGGGTACTGTGGATGCAAGTAGACGGTATTGGCCTCCCGGACCTATCCCAGAGTGCTCCATTGTGACTGCTCTGGACAGCACTCTCAACTCAGATGCACTGGCCAGGTAGACAGGAAAAGGCCCGCGAACTTTTGAATTTCAATTTCCTGTTTGGCCAGCGTGGCAAGCTGCAGGTGAGTGCAGAGCTCATCAGCAGAGGTGACCATGATGGAGTCCCAGAATCACAAAAGAGCTCCAGCATGGACTGAACGGGAGGTAAGGGATCTGATCGCTGTATGGGGAGAGGAATCTGTGCTATCAGAACTCCGTTCCAGTTTTCGAAATGCCAAAACATTTGTCAAAATCTCCCAGGGCATGAAGGACAGAGGCCATAACAGGGACCTGAAGCAGTGCCACATGAAACTTAGGGAGCTGAGGCAAGCCTACCAGAAAACCAGAGAGGCAAATGGCCGCTCCAGGTCAGAGCCCCAAACATGCTGCTTCTATGATGAGCTGCATGCCATTTTAGGGGGTTCAGCCACCACTATCCCAGACGTGTTGTTTGACTCCTTCAATGGAGATGGAGGCAACACAGAATCAGGTTTTGAGGGTGAGGAAGATGATGATGATGAAGCTGTAGATAGCTCATAGCAAGCAAGTGGAGAAACTGGTTTTCCCGACAGCCAGGAACTATTTCTCACCCTGGACCTGGAGCCAGTACCCCACGAACCCACCCAAAGCTGCCTCTCAGACCCACCAGGCGGAGAAGAGACCTCTGGTGAGTGTACCTTTTAAAATAGTATACATGGTTTAAAGCAAGCATGTTTAATGATTAATTTGCCCTGGCATTTGCGGCTCTCCTGGATGTACTCCCAAAGCCTTTGCAAAAGGTTTCTGGAGAGGACAGCCTTATTCCGTCCACCATGGTAGGACACTTTGCCACACCAGGCCAGTAGCACGTACTCGGGAATCATTGTAGAACAAAGCATTGCAGTGTATGTTTGCTGACATTTAACCAACATCCGTTCTTTATCTCTCTGTGTTATCCTCAGGAGAGTGATATCATTCATGGTCACCTGGTTGAAATAGGGTGCTTTTCTTAAGGGGACATTCAGAGGTGCCGTTCCTGCTGGGCTGTTTGCCTGTGGCTGAACAGAAACGTTCCCCACTGTTAGCCATGGGGAGGGGGAAGGGGTGAGGGGCTAGCCATGTGGTGGGGGGAGGCAAAATGCGACCTTGTAATGAAAGCACATGTGCTATGTATGTAATGTTAACAGCAAGGTTTACAGTGAAAGAGTGTACCCATTGTTCTATAAAATGTGTCTTTTTAAATACCACTGTCCCTTTTTTTTTTCTCCACTAGCTGCATGTGTTTCAAGGATCACAGGATCTTCTCCTTCCCAGAGGCTAGTGAAGATTAGAAGGCAAAAAAAACGCACTCGTGATGAAATGTTCTCTGAGCTCATGCTCTGAGCTCACACACTGAAAGAGCACGGACGAATGCATGGAGGCAGACAATGTCAGAGTGCAGGAAAGCACAAAATGATCGGGAGGAGAGGTGGTGGGCTGAGGAGAGTAAGTGGTGGGCTGAAGAGAGGGCTGAAGCTGAAAGGTGGTGGCAGCGTGATGAGAGGAGGCAGGATTCAATGCTGAGTCTGCTGGTGGATCAAACTAATATGCTCCAGCATATGGTTGAGCTGCAGGAAAGGCAGCTGGAGCACAGACCGCCACTACAGCCCCTGTGTAACCAACCGCCCTCCTCCCCAAGTTCCATAGCCTCCTCACCCAGACGCCCAAGAACGTGGGGGGGGGCCCTCTGGCCACCCAGCCACTCCACCCCAGAGGACTGCCCAAGCAACAGAAGGCTGGCATTCAATAAGTTTTAAAGTTTTAAACTTTCAAAGTGCTGTGTGGCCTTGTCCTTCCATCCTCACCCCTCCCAGTGCTTCTCTCCTCCACCACCCCTCCCGGGCTACCTTGGCAGTTATCCCCCTATTTGTGTGATGAATTAATAAACGGTGCATGAATGTGAAGCAACAATGACTTTATTGCCTCTGCAAGCGGTGATCAAAGGGAGGGGAGGGTGGTTAGCTTACAGGGAAGTAGAGTGAACCAAGGGGCGGGGGGTTTCATCAAGGAGAAACAAACAGAACTTTCACTCCGTAGCCTGGCCAGTCATGAAACTGGTTTTCAAAGCTTCTCTGATGCGCACCACGCCCTCCTGTGCTCTTCTAACCGCCCTGGTGTCCGGCTGCGCGTAACCAGTGGCCAGGCGATTTGCCTCAACCTCCCACCCCGCCATAAACGTCTCCCCCTTACTCTCACAGATATTGTGGAGCGCACAGCAAGCAGTAATAACAGTGGGAATATTGGTTTCGCTGAGCTCTGAGTCAGTAACTGCGCCAGCACGCTTTTAAACGTCCAAATGCACATTCTACCACCATTCTGCACTTGCTCAGCCTGTAGTTGAACAGCTCCTGACTACTGTCCAGGCTGCCTGTGTACAGCTTCATGAGCCATGGCATTAAGGGGTAGGCTGGGTCCCCAAGGATAACTATAGGCATTTCAACATCCCCAACAGTTATTTTCTGGTCTGGGAATAAAGTCCCTTCCTGCAGCTTTTGAAACAGACCAGAGTTCCTGAAGATGCAAGCGTCATGTACCTTTCCCGGCCATCCCACGTTGATGTTGGTGAAACGTCCCTTGTGATCCATCAGTGCTTGCAGCACTATTGAAAAGTATCCCTTGCGATTTATGTACTTGCCGGCTTGGTGCTCTGGTGCCAAGATAGGGATATGGGTTCCGTCTATCGCCCCACCACAATTAGAGAATCCCATTGCAGCAAAGCCATCCACTATGACCGGCACATTTCCCAGGGTCATTATCATTGATATCAGCAGATCTTTGATTGCGTTGGCTACTTGCATCACAGCAGCCCCCACAGTAGATTTGCCCACTCCAAATTGATTCCCAACTGACCAGTAGCTGTCTGGCGTTGCAAGCTTCCACAGGGCTATTGCCACTCGCTTCTCAACTGTGAGGGCTGCTCTCATCTTGGTATTCATGCGCTTCAGGAGAGGGGAAACCAAGTCACAAAGTTCCATGAAAGTGCCCTTACGCATGCGAAAGTTTCGCAGCCACTGGGAATCGTCCCAGACCTGCAACACTATGCGGTCCCACCAGTCTGCGCTTGTTTCCCGGCGCCCAGAATCGGTGTTCCGCGGCATGAACCTGCCCCATTAGCACCATAATGCCTGCATTGCCAGGGCCCCGTGCTTTGAGAGAAGTCTGTGTCCATGTCCTCATCATTCTCGTCACCATGCTGACGTTGCCTACTCACCCGGTTTCACTTTGCCAGGTTCTGGTGCTGCATATACTGCTGGATAATGCACGTGGTGTTTAATGTGCTCCTAATTGCCAAAATGATCTGAGCGGCCTCCATGCTTGCTGTGGTATGGCGTCTGCACAGAAAAAAGGCGCGGAACGATTGTCTGCCATTGCTCTGACGGAGGGGGGGCGACTGACGACATGGTTTACAGGGTTGGCTTATAGGGAATTAAAATCAACAAAGGGGGTGGCTTTACATCAAGGAGAAACAAAAACAACAGTCACACAGAATGACCCCCTCAAGGATTGAACTCAAAAGCCTGGGTTTAGCAGGCCAATGCTCAACCCACTAAGCTATCCCTCCCTCTGATATTTCAGGCAGGACTTCATGGAGGGAGTGGGGAGCAAATGAATACAAAACAAATCTGGTCTATTTTTTGTTTTGATCCACTCCATCTATCTTTTACATCTTTGGCTGGCAGCAGACGGTGGAGGACTGCAAGCCATCCACACCTCCTGCCTGCTCACCATAAGATGGTACAATAGGACTGCCTGCAGGACTAAAGAGAATTACCTGATCGAGTCACTCCTAATTTAGTCCCTGAGCCCATATCTGCCCAGGCGCTCCTGACCGACCTTACCGAGGCGGCCAGGAGCATCTCGGACATGAGGAGGATGGTTTTCAGGCCTATTGTACCATCTGCTGCCACAAGGCAATGGGTTGCTGCTGCTGTGTAGCAATGCAGTACTGCGTCTGCCAGCACCCAGGAGACATACGGTGACAGTGAGCTGAGCGGGCTCCATGCTTGCCATGGTACGGAGTCTGCACAGGTAACTCAGGAAAAAAGGCGTGAAACAATTGTCTGCCGTTGCTTTCACAGAGGGAGGGAGGGCCTGATGACATACCCAGAACCACCAGTGACAATGTTTTTTGCCCCATCAGGCATTGGGATCTCAACCCAGAATTCCAATGGGCAGCGGGAACTGTGGGATAGCTACCCACAGTGCAACACTCTGGAAGTCGACGCTAGCGTCGGTACTGTGGAAGCACTCCGCCAAGTTAATGCACTGAATGCACTTAGAGCATTTTGTGTGGGGACACACACAATTGACTATATAAAAACGATTTCTAAAAATACTACTTCTATAAATTCGACCTAATTTCGTAGTGTAGACATAAGTCTGATTCATACACAGCATAAGTATGCAAAGTTAGAGAGGGTGATTCTCAGCTTCTTTCATTTTGGATAGATGTGCAGTGTAACTACTTAATTGTCTTGCCTGTATTATACAAAAAGCACTCAGAGCGCAAAATGAAAAACAGCATAGAACTGCACATTTGATTAATCTGTTCTGGATACACTGAATACCACTTCTGGCCAATCTGACAGAAGAGCAGCCAGCAAGAGAACTTTTACCTTCAGATATTATCTATACTCTTAATATACAATGCAATGCTTGGATGAAAATGTGCCAAACGAAAGCTCTCGATTATATCCAAATGTCTTAAGTGTAGTATAGAAATCTTTAGAATCCTATATATTGAAGCTAATTGAAGCTAATAATTTGCACATTAAAGAAAAGAGACACCAGACTTTTAATTGACATTTTTCTGAGAATTACTCATTCACAACAACTTCCCACTGGCAATTTTAGTTTTATAAATCAAGGCAGCATTTTGCTATGGCCGTCTTGGACAACTGCAATATTGTCTAGACCATCAAGTCACCATTTTAATTAATCTTACCTGACTGTATAAGTTGTATCTATTGATGTAATTTTTATGGAAAGTGAGTTTTAGATACTGTCCTACTGCATCCACGTAGACTGACTTCAGCTCCCGTGCTTTGTACCCAGTCTTCTCATTGTCTGAGAGAGAGACATAACTGTAGAAAGAAAATTGATAAGGCAGATGGAATGTGTAAAAACGTGCAAATAAGTAAAATATATTTTGTTAATATAGAACATCCATTCAAATTAGTATTTTGATAAGATTTAAAATGGTATTGAGAACTGAAATAAAGAATGCCATTTCTCTTTTTAAAAAAGCACTCTACAGACTTAATTCAAAGTGCACTGAAATCAAAAGACGTTTTGACACTGAGTTCCAGGGGCTTTGGATCACTTCCTATATCAATTCAGTAGAATAAGCCCCACAGCGCTGAGCCTGCATTGAGAAAACATGTGAGTGAACCTTTGGGGTTCTACTCCGGCAGCCACACATATGGACACAATTGCAGCACTGGGGCCTATGTATTAAAAGAGCTGATGTGTTAAATATGCTCAACTATTAATAGAATACCAGAGAACAGGGATGCATAAAACCACCTGAAGTTATGGCAACCACCATCCCTTTAAAACTGCAATAAAAAGGACTTTTCTATCTGAAGATATTAAAATTGAAATCATGTACTTAGAGTATAAGGTCTTTGGGACATGGATCATATTTTTGTCATGTTTTTGTATGGCACCTAGCACAGTGAGGCTTACAACTGGGGCTTCTAAGTACTACCACAATACAAATAAATAACAACAACACAGGACTTAATACATACTGTTTTTTTATAGATTTTTCTTCTTTCAACAACTGTGCCTGCTCCACATGCATATTTAAAAAGATGACATGTCAGCTTGTATACTGAGAGATATTGGTCAATAAGTCTAGTTGGATGTCTATATCCATGTTTAATAAAAACCACAGAAAAGAATGCAGCTGTCATGTGTGTTCTGAAAGTCCAGGGAAAAATGTTGTCCTCAGTTGCACCCATACAATTCGAGTGACTTCAACTTTATTACCGTAGCATTCCACAGATGCAACTGGGGGACAGAATTTCCCTTCCCTATTTCCTTAACATCACATCAACATTTTACCAGTGACTAACATACCACTCCCTTCCCAAATCTTACCTTTCTGATTAAAGTGACACTATCATTTAGCACCTTTTGACTTACCCCAGTCTGCGAAACCTCTCTGACTGATATGGTGCAAAGTACTCAGGCAGATTTTCACTAATGTAGAACTCAATTTTGCTTGAAATCATATACTGGTGAGCGAGTAATTGCAGCTTTCGAACTCGACATCTCTCCACCATCTGAAGGACGATTTCTTGCGGATACTGGCAGAGTCTGAAAGTAAAGAAAATTTTCAATAGTCATCTTCTTAAAGAGTTATTGCCAACTTGAATCACACTTTGTCTAAAAATTGTTTCTCTCTTATTGCTACAAGTAGTCCCTAATATTCAGAGCCATGCTGGGAAGGATGGGGGGAGGAGGGACAGCTTGCCCAGGTCCCTTGTTCGAGAGGGCTCCTAAAACCAAGTGACATTGCTGCCTGGCATGCAGGGTCATAGTGCCACTCACAATAGAGGGTCAGCCAGACCAAACCTCAATGGCTTTGCAACTCCATGTAATAGGTTGGAAAGCCCAGACCAGAGAGCCAGAGCCAGGCCCAGCCCTGTGACACAGGAGCCAAGCTCCTGCTGTGGGCTGAGTGTAGTGTGGGCTCTCTCTCCAATTCCCCACCTTCCCTCAGTGGTAACTTTTTTAGCAGGGTGGGGGCCCTCAGTTTCAGATCTTGCCCAGGCACACCAAAATGTGCAGCCCTGCTAACATCACTACAGCAAGTTTTGGTGTGTGTGTGTTGTGGGGGCTCTTTTTTCAATTTACTTTGTTTATTTAACAGCAGTATGTATAGACAGGTCACCCTGCTGGATGTGTGGGCCTGTCACACAATAGAAGTGGAGAGAAAAGCATTAAAAAAAATAAGAGAAGGCAAGTGATTGTAAAACCACAAAAATTGGCAGGAGGACTTGGAGGCAGATGTAGTGCCCAAAATCACTTTTTTTTTTTCAAATTGACTTGTTTCTAGTTAATGGTATCCCTTTTAAGAACACTCTGGAGTTTTGGGGGATAAGAGCTGTGTGGGATGAAAGGTAACTAAAGAACTTGGTCCATAGTTCTTACAACCAGTGAGGTCCCTCACCCTGCAATCTGCTTTGGGCAGACAGAACCAGGGCGCTGACTTTGATGGGGTCTCACGTGGACACAGGAGTCTGCCTGGAGCAGTTCACAGGACTGGGGCTGGATTTTGTCAAACTCTTTGTGATCTTGAATGAGAGGCAATTATGCAAAATCATGATTTTCTATCTTAGATTTCTTATTTTTTGATGTAATCAGATACCCAGGGTAGAATTATTTCCCTGTGAATTACTTATATCTCATATTTTAGAGACACTTCAACGCATCCTTAATATAAATAACTCTTTCACTTACAGTACCTTGGTGATCTCCATCCATTGACCGTTGGTGCATGAACCATCAGTTCTTTTGCACTGAAGCCATCTTCATGTCCTGATGAACTGATAACTACAAATCCAATTTTGTGTGGCATTCTGCACAGTTGAGCTGATAAAACAATGACTTTTTAAAATTAAGTTAATTCATTTTATAAAAGCTACAACTAAATAAGTACAACCCACTCCAGCAGTCTCTCTACTCAGACAAAATGACTGTTGACTTTCATGGGAACTTTCTTGAATAAAAATACTAGCACATCAGATTCTTAATCTAAATCCTATCAAACCTCATTAATATTAAAGGTATTAGTTTTAGCATTGTTTAATAAAGCCAATAAAAACTTCCAAACTCAGAGGGAACTTTGTACTATTAGCCAAGATGGTTAGGAATGCAACCCTATGCTTTGGATGTCCCTAAACTCTGACTGCTAGAAGTTGGGACTGGACAACAAGGGATGGATCACTCAATAAATTGCCCTGTTCTGATCATTCCCTCCAAAGCATCTGGCAACGGTCACTGTCAGAAGACAGGACACTGGACTTGATGGACCATTCGTCTGACTCAGTGTGGCTGTTCTTATGTAATGAATGGAACTGGTAAGTGAGAAAAGTAGATTTACCAAAATACCTCTGATATCACAACACTCCACATAACTCAGTTGCTCATGGGGCAAAAGCACAAAAAAGTGCATGGATCTCTCTGATCAAAGAACAGCCTCCTGGTTAGTGATCTTATAAAACTGAACTCATTTCACAGTGAAAAGGATACAGAGCTAGCATGTAACACCTGCTTTCCTAGAATGTCTGTAAAACATATCCATCATTCCCGCACTTAGAGTGGTCTGCAAACAGGTTAATTGGCAACAAAATAACTAAGAAGTAATGTATTAAGTTATCTTTGAAAACTGAGCACATTGTAGTTTCACACAAAAAGTAGGCGGCAGGAAGGGATGATGAGCTCCCTTCTCCTGTAAAGTTCGTGAACTCTGTAAAAGAAATGCTCCCTCCTAGTAGAACACTTTCAGTTTTCATCAGCATCTGCCTCAAAATTCATCACCTTGTTTTAAACTCTCACAAACTGGTTTGTCACGAGTTGCACTCTGTTCTGAAAACTAACATAAATGGTCTATACCATCTGACAAAGTAAATAAAATGTATCATGATTAGATTAAAATGAGATACATGCAAAATCCTGGGAGTCCGTGAGCCTACCACAAAAAATTTTAAATAGAGTTCAACCTGACCACTGGCACTGGTGACTGGAGCAGGCTTTAACACCACAGAACACATTCTCTTGTGGGCTGCCCTGTATACCCATTACTGTGGTCCACTTTCACGTGTTAAAATGGTTCTCTTGGGAGGAAATTCAGTTTTGCTAAGCTTCTAGCCCACCTCATCATGCTTTGTGCACAGCAAACAGTGGCAAGTATTAACACAGCACATGCACTTTCCCATCTCTCACATTCTCTGAGCCTGCACTCCTCCAGCCCCCTCAACTCTCAGTGACCCTGGGACAGGGCACAGGGGTGCCATTTCAGATTTTGGTAAGTGGGGGGCAACTTTAACTGTGATTCCAAGGGCTACTTAGGCACCTGAAAACTTTAGGTTTTTTTTTGTTTTCTGCAGATAACTTCAAAATTAGGAGCACTGTATCTAATTCCTATATATATATATAAAACAGAGGATTTAATAAATATTACTCACTCAGCTCTAATACTGACATGTTCTCACATCTTGCGTCAAAATCACTTAAGGAACACTGGTTAGGTTTAAAATTTTAATGTATATCCTTTGTTACTAACTCTTGAATACAACAATTGAAACAACTGTAGAAATATCTAGATTACTTTCTATCACTTTTTTGCAGTTCATCGAGATTCGAGTAGATCATTTAATTTTGGAAACATCCTACTAGGGCAGGGCCCCCTGAGTTTATAATGCACCTGCCTAGGGCTCTAGAGGTATTATCTCATGATAAATAATAGACTAGAAACTAATCTTAAACAGGAGTGAAGCTGACACTTTCACAGTATTGCCAATCCCAAATGTTCAAAAATGATGAATCTGGCTCCCCAAAAATCATGAGATTGGCTTTAAAATCATGAGATTATGTCAAAATAACAGATTTGGGGTTCTTTTTATTTGCCTTCTGCTTTTTGAGATGTTAGGGTGCTTTGGGGTCACATTTTGACGCTTTCTCCACAGCCATGAGGACTAAAAACTTCTTTTTTCTTTAAGAACGAAGGCTAAAATAATCACATAGCCACTTGACTCCAGGAGCTGGAGCTTTAAGGAAAACAATCATCATAAGACGCATGACAAAAATAATAAGAGTTGGCAACACTGCTTACTTCTGTTTAAAAGCTAGTTACTTTTCAGAAGGCTCTTAAACACAACACTACAGCAATTGTGTTGCAGTTCTCACAGGAGAATATTTAAAACCAAACACCAAGAAAATTCTATATTTTAAAGTTGAGAAAAAAACAGACTTCTGAGGTATATCAGAGCAACTGCACGCAGGAAAGGAAAACAAACAGGCACAGGAGTTCTGGGCAGCTCTTCCTTTAGAAAGAAAGTTGGAGGGTCAAATCTTCTAGTCCTTAATCAAGTAAAACTTCTACTGCCAGAAGTGCCTCCACTCAGAGCTATAAACATCACAGTGAACATGTGAAAACGTGTGGTCAATAACTGTACAACCTCATATTTAAATATCTGAGCCATCTTATCCAGATTTACACATTTTATACGCATTGGCTCAGGGACTGGATTTTCTGGCATATTCTGAAGAGTGCCGAGCACACAGATGGTGCCCAGTGAATAATGCAAATCATGACAATCATTGACTTTATGGACTCTGTGGATGCAGTTTCTGTTCTTTGTTCTGGAATTGGCCTCAATACAGCTGAAACCCTAAGAATTTGAGGCATAAACACATCTGATACTTATATGACACTTTCTCGTTCCTTCTTTTTCTCAAATTCAGAACAAAAAATGACTGAACAAAATGGTTTTCAGTTAAAATGTAAAACTGCACAGCAGCCATTGCTCTACAACCCAGCATGGGGCAGAACCTGCCACCCCTTGGGAGTTAAGTCATCTCCTCTCATCTGACTCTCATTCTCCATCCTTCCTAACCTCTGCGCTGCTTTTCATGCTGTCAACCATGACATCCATCCTGGGACCATTTGCTGGAGTCTCAGAGAACTGGCCGCCATGGTTTTGCTCCCATCTATCAGAGTCCTCTTTTTTGCAGCATGCAGCAGAGAGAGAGGCTGGTCTGCTGGATAGGGAGCTAGCCCTGAGAGACCTGGGTTCTACTCCCCCCATGGACTTCCTGTCTGACCCCACCCCAGGCCAATGCTTTAAGGACAGAATTTCAAAGGTGTTTAGGCACCCAAAGATGCAGTTAGATACCTAGTGGGGTTTACAAAGCACCAAATCTTCTAAGTGCATTTGAAAAACCTCATTAGGTGCCTAAATACCTTTGAAAATCTGGCCTTTAGTCTCTGTGTGCCTCAGTGCTCCACCTGTACAATGGGGATAACAGCATTGCTCTACCTCACCGAGAGGCTGGGAGGAGAAATAGGTTAGACGTTGTGAGGCACAGCCTCAGATACTGTGGTGATGGGGCCACGTAAGACCATGGGTAGAGTGGGAACCTCTCTATACATGGCTAGCCCTGCCCTGGGTCTGACCCCTTCTTTCCACCTACACCCCCAAATCTCCCCCTTTTCTGCATGTAACCTTGGCTCAGTGCTTCGCTATATTTTTTCTAAATCCCCTGTTCTTTCTAACACAACCCCTCCCCAGGGACGTATTCCTCTTTTACAGGCTAAACTTCCATGTCTTTAATTTAATCACCAGCCAACTCCCTGAAAAAGCACAAGAGCAAATCCTCACAGACACACCCCTAGAACCCCGAGAAGGGGTATTCTATCTGCTACCCAAGATCCATAAACCTAGAAATCCTGGACACCCCATCATCTCAGGCATTGGCACCCTGACAGCAGGATTGTCTGGCTATGTAGACTCCCTCCTCAGGCCCTACGCTACCAGCACTCTTAGCTATCTTTGAGACACCACTGACTTCCTGAGGAAACTACAATCCATTGGTGATCTTCTTGAAAACACCATCCTAGCCACTATGGATGTAGAAGCCCTCTACACCAACACTCCACACAAAGATGGACTATAAGCCGTCAGGAACAGTATCCCTGATGATGTCATGACAAACCCAGTGGCTGAACTTTGTGACTTTTTCACATAACTATTTCACATTTGGGGACAACGTATACCTTCAAATCAGTGGCACTGCTATGGGTATCCGCATGGCCCCACAGCATGCCAACGTTTTTATGGCTGACTTAGAACCACGCTTCCTCAGCTCTCGTCCCCTAATGCCCCTATTCTGCGCTACATTCATCATCTGGACCCATGGGAAAGAAGTCCTTGAGGAATTCCACCATGATTTCAACAATTTCCATCCCACCATCAACCTCAGCCTGGACCAGTCCACACAAGAGAGCCACTTCCTGGACACTACAGTGCTAATAAGCAATGGTCACATAAACACCACCCTATACCGGAAACCTACTCACCGCTATACTTACCTACATGCCTCCACCTTTCATCCAGACCACACCACACGATCCATTGTCTACAGCCAAGCTCTACGATACAACCGCATTTGCTCCAACCCCTCAGCCAGAGACAAACACCTACAAGACCTCTATCAAGCAGTCTTACAAGTACAATACCCACCTGCTGAAGTGAAGACACAGATTGACAGAGCCAGAAGAGTATCCAGAAGTCACCTACTAAAGGACAGACCCAACAAAGAAAGTAACAGAACGCCACTAGCCGTCACCTTCAGCCCCCAACTAGAACCTCTCCAGTGCATCATCAAGGATCTACAACCTATCCTGAAGGATGACCCATCATTCTCACAGATCTTGGGAGACAGGCCAGTCCTTGCTTACAGACAGCCCCCCAACCTGAAGCAAATACTCACCAGCAACCATACAGCACACAACAAAACCACTAACCCAGGAACCTATCCTTGCAACAAAGCCTGCTGCCAACTGTGTCCACATAGCTATTCAGGGGACATCATCATAGGGCCTAATCACATCAGCCACACTATCAGAAGCTCGTTCACCTGCACATCTACCAATGTGATCTATGCCATCATGTGCCAGCAATGCCCCTCTGCCATGTACATTGGCCAAACCGGACAGTCCCTATGTAAAAGAATAAATGGACACAAATCAGACCTCAAGAATTATAACATTCAAAAACCAGTTGGAGAACACTTCAATCTCTTTGGTCACTCGATTACAGACCTAAAAAAAGTCACAATATTACAACAAAAAAACTTCAAAAACAGACTCCAACAAGAGACTGCTGACTTGGAATTAATTTGCAAACTGGACACCATTTACTTAGCCTTGAATAAAGACTGGGAGTGGATGGGTCATTACACAAAGTAAAACTATTTCCCCATGTTTATTTTCCCCCCTACTGTTCCTCACACTTTCTTGTCAACCGCTGGAAATGGCCCATCTTGATCATCACTACAAAAGGTCCCCCCCCGTAATAGCTCACCTTACCTGATCACTCTCCTTATAGTGTGTATGGTAACACCCCTTGTTTCATGTCCCTGTACGTATACATATCTTCTTACTATATGTTCCATTCTATGCATCCGATGAAGTGGGCTGTAGCCCACGGAAGCTTATGCTCTAATAAACTGGTTAGTCTCTAAGGTGCCACAAGTCCTCCTGTTCTTTTTCGGATACAGACTAACAGGGCTGCTACTCTGAAACCGGCCTCTGTTTGTAAACAAAATCCTGACTCCCTGCCCGAGGGGCACCTCTCCTTTGCACAGCCTCACACGAGCCCTGTGCTGTGGTGAAGAGCTCCACCTGGGAGCTTGCACTGAGACTCGGGGGGCCGCTCTCCCCTGCCCAACTGGCGCCCTTGACTGGGGGGCGGGGGGAGCTTGCTGAGACGCCTGCACAGAGGGCTGAACACAGAAACGGGAGCGGGGGTGCGGCTCATCCCCGGTGAAAGCCAGGCTCTGTCTCCAGGGCGGTCAAAGGGGAAGGGTCGCGGGGCCAGGCCCTAAGCGCTGGGGGGGGGAGGGGGGGTTGTAAAACTCGACAAAGACTCCGGCGGGGGCGGACAAATGCAGCGTGCGGCGGCGACTCCCGCCCAGCAACGCGAGGCCGGCAGGGAAGCGCCAGGGGCTCGCCCGGGGGCCCGGGCCCGAGCCCGGGGGTGCTGTGGGGAGGAGGGAGGAGACGGCCCTGCCCAGGCCGGCCGGGTCTGGGGTCCCCCTAGTCGCAGGCCTATGGGGGCGGGGCCGGGCAAGGACACCCGTTACCGCTCACCCCGGGCATGACAGGACCCCGAGCGGGGCATGACAGGACCCCGAGCGGGGCAACGACCCCCCCCTCCCCGGCAGTCCTCGCCCTCGCCCTCGCCCTCAACCTACTTCACTCCGGCGCCATCGCCAGGGCCACTGCTCCCATGGCAACCGGCCTAGTCCACGCCCCCTGCGCATGCGCAACATCCTGCCGCGCGGCCGGGCCACATCTGCGCATGCGCCAGGCGAGCTGGCGATGGGGCGGGGACAGACTGCTTCCCCGCCTCGGTAACTCTCACGGCGTCTGGAGCTGTGAGCATGCGCAAAGTGATCCGAGCGGCGCTGGGGCCCGGGAGCTGCTGATGCCAGAGGCTCGGGCCCCGCTCTCGGCTGGGCCATGGCCCCGCGGCCCAAGGCCTTCAAGATCCGCAGGCTGCGCGGCCCCCAGAAGTACGGGGTGGCGGGGCGCAGCCTGCCGGAGCTGCTGCGCAAGGCGGGCAAGCGGCTGCAGGTGCGAGCCCCGGCGAGCCCGGCTGCGGGCAGCCCCAGGGCTCGGCCTGGCTCCGCGCCGTCGCTCCCCTGGGGCGGGCCCAAGGCGCTGTCAGGACGGCCCCCCCCGCCCCGCGCGTCGCGGGGTGTTGGTGGGTGCCCCAGAGCTAGGGCACCTGAGCGCCCCCGACAGGCAGGCGCGTCCGAGCGTGGGGGGTGAGGGGCGCGTCGCCCTCAGAGCAGGGGGGGCCTGTCTTCCCGGATACCCCCCCCACCCCCACCCCGCTTTTCGGGAGCGGACGATCATGGGGCCCCGGCACCTTCACCCCGCCCCAGAGTCCAGGGAGGGCAGCCCTGGAGCAGAGCCCGGCTCTGGAGCCGCAGAGGCACCTCTCGGCGCTGGAGGAATCTGTATTTTTGCGCCGTCGCTGATGTTACACTGTTTATTTTAAGGCATTTCACTTGTAAAGGTTTCTGTGGGTCCATTTGCAGAGAACCTTCATTAAAGTGCAACTGTGTGCGCGCGTGTGTTCTTTTTGTGAACAGCTTCCTTTTCCCGACTGCCGGCTCTGTTTGTATGAGGATGGGACAGAACTGACTGAAGGTTACTTCCACGGCGTTCCAGATAATACAGACCTTGTACTGCTAGCCCCAGGGGAGACCTGGCAGGGTTGTAAGTGGGAAAAAATTTAATCCGTTTATCTTGCAGCTTAAACAGTTTCACATTTCGAAACCCCAAAAGGGAAGGAGTCGGAACTTGGGATTTTATCTCCATCTTCGCAACTGTTGCTCAAGGTGACCTTGTAAAGGCCTCCTTGTGCCTCAGTTTACCAATCTGCAAAAGGGAGTATGATACCATACTAAAATTTCATTACAACATTCTACTGTGCATTTACTAGTCTGAACTACTAAAGCCAATCTACAGTGGTCATCTTAAAAATACATGTGGATGCGTTATCATTGGGTTTTTGTTCACGCCCTTATTTTAAAAATGTGTGCAATGGGCTGCCCACTTTTTCGTGATGTGTTACTATATTACTAAGAAAAAAGAAAAGGAGTACTACTGGCACCTTCGAGACTAACACATTTATTTGAGCATAAGCTTTTGTGAGCTACAGCTCAAGCAAGCTTATGCTCAGATAAATGTTAGTCTCGAAGGTGCCAGTAGTACTCCTTTTCTTTTTGCGAAGACAGACTAACACGGCGGCTACTCTGAAACCTTTATTACTAAGGTAAAAGTAAAAAGTAAACGGGAAGAAATTTCCCTCATTTTTCAGAGTTGGTTACTTGGGTGGAGAAAAGCCTGGTAGGTTTTTGAACAGGCACAGAATAAAAGTAAAGATGCCTTTACTCGCTCTGAGTGGAATCTTACTCCCCAAGTAGTCATGTTGAAGTCAATGGGGTTACTCTGAGCAAGGTGCTGTTCATCATGAATAAGGTGAGGGGAAGTTGGCCTGAAGGGAAACCCTTTGCTCCCACATTTCTGATGAAACACTAGAAAGTCAATACCGCGGGTTTGGATTTACTTTTAATTAAGATATAAATGTTGGCAAGTAGCATATTACTCTTTTAAAATGTTTTTTATTCCGTCCCAGAGAAACTTTTTATGGAACACACCAAACCCCAGCTGAAAGCACAGTTCAGACTACATAAGTTTTCCTAGCACTAGTTTGCTTTTTTCTTCATTTAAAACTACAGTTGTCAGTGACATAGATCACTTCCTAAATACATTTTACGCACAAAAAGATGACATTGTTGAGGCTGCACAAAAGCTGCTATCAGATGAGCAGGCTCCCAAGAGACAGAAGCTTCTAGTGGATCTCATATCAAACCTAAGTGAAAACATTTTGGCGGAAAGCAGAGAGGAAGACAGAAAGTGGTTTGAAGGTAAGTTCTGTATCAGTATAGCAGTTAAATCTCTCAGCAGAATGATAGATGAGATAGTTTAAAACAATTTCCATCTTTAATTTCTTAGATTTGATCACAACACATGGTCTAGGCCTTCAACTCCTCTATGCTTTATCAAATCTAATTCTAAAATGACCCAAGTGAAGAGGATCCTGCCATTTGTCTAGGAACATTGTACAGTTCAGTAGATCTGTCAGATATTCCTCTTACTTGCCTCCCATTTCTTTTACATATACAGTCTCTGGGCAACTCTTTAGTATTTAGATGTTTTTGATGTATATTCCTCTTTGTTTAGATATCTATTCCCTTTAGATGTCACTCAGTTAAGCTATATCTATTTGGCTCTTTTAATATCTCCTTTTAAACCCATCCACCTTGTACCCTAATCATTGTGATGTTCCTTTCTAAATACCCTTCAGTTTGTCATCTTTCTGATACAGAAGCGCCTGGAACTAAACATCGTATGCCAGGTATGGGCCATCAAGGAGTATCGTTAAGAGCAATGATTGGTATATGATTTATTAAGGGCAAACAATGTACTGAGCCCTATGTAAAGCCAAAATAGTAAGGCATTCTTGGTGTCCAGAGTGCTTACACTATGAACAGGGAAGCAAAGCAAATAAACAATCATACTCACTTCATTTCATAAAGAAAAGGAGCTAGAGATCCAGCCAAGTAAAACAACAGCTTGAGATTTTTTATACAAGTCATAAAATATTTATTTCTTTTAGGTATGGAGTCTCGCTTTAAGAATAAATCAAGTTATATGAGGTACAGTTGTGAAAGCAGAATACGAAGTTATATGAAAGAGGTAAAAATTGCTGTTTTGAATGTAGCTTGGTTTCAAGCTGTTATTAAAAATAAATCTTTACATTAGACCTGAACAGCTGAATTTTTTCCATAAACAGCCATGGAACTATAAGTTTTACATTTAAATCTATTGGATTTATTAAGTAGATTCAGGGTGCAGTAGGCACTGTCTGAGCTAGGAATGACATAGTGCTTTTTATTTTCTTAAAGGTTAGCAGTTATACTTCAGCTGTTCATCCAGCAGCACAAGCAGAATATAAAAGAATAACTGACTTTATGTTGGATAAACTGAAGTCTGTTAAATATAATGGCTGTTACTTTGACAGAAGAGAGGAGGCGGCGGTCCGCCTCTGCACTACTGAGGGATGGTTCTCCTGTCAAGTAAGAAACTATTTCAAAGACAAATAAGTGTGTGTAATGTATATTTTATGTGCTGTGCTTATGAAAATAAATTGTAATGGGAGTTATGCATTTAAAGGCAGAATAAGCCTCTGGGCACTGCAAACTATTAAACTGAAGAGAAATAATTTACCTACCTACAGTGACTGAAGGACGCTGCCAGCATAATTTGTTCTCAGATAAAATTCTTTGGTGTTTTTACTAAATTTAAAAAAGACTTAAGACCAACAAGTGTTTTGTTTTGTTTTTTGGAGTGATATTTTAAACATTGCAGCACTGAGAGTGAAACTGACTAATTACTTTGAGCATCCAACTTTTGAGAAGCAAAGTGTGGCATATTACCTCTTATTAATCAAGGGTGTGGGTAACATAACTAACTGATTTACAACATTAAGTTGACAGTGTCCCTTTGCTGATTGTCATACTGCTGAACAAATTCAAGCCTTACTAGGGGAGGCAGGGCTTTCCAGGATTCTGTATTTTATTTAAGTAAAATGTCTGATTTAGGCTGATATTTCCATTAGGCTTTCAGCAGGACATGGTGCCAATGGTTGTGTAAACAATCACCCAGCTTTAAAAGAGGACTTGTTTCTTGCCCTTTATAAGCTAAAAATTGGATTTCACATCTGCTCTCCTGAACCACTGATCCCCAAATTGTTGTAAAACAGCAGCGGTATCAGGGGCTTCAGTACAAGCTTTCCAATCATTGTTAAAAGTTCCACCATGCTAAGAGCTGCCCTCCATTCACCTCTTACATAGGCACACATTTCACAGTCATTTCTTAGCCAGAGTTCTCTGCTGCAGCAAGTGCTGGCATGCTGTACAGCAGTGGTGGGCAACCTGCAACCCATCAGGGTAATCCGCTGGTGGGCTGCAAGACAGTGTTTACATTGACCGTCCTTAGGCACGGCCACCCATGGCTCCCAGTGGCACGGTCACGGTTCCACAGTGGCGTGGGCTGCAGGGACATGCTGCCTGCCGCTTCCCACAGCTCCTATTGGCCGGGAACGGCAAACTGTGGTCACTGGGAGCTGCGGGCAGCTGTGCCTAAGGACAGTCAATGTAAACACGGTCTTGCAGCCCACCAGCAGATTACCCTGATGGGCTGCAGGTTGCCCACCACTGCTCTACAGTGATGGAATTTGAGGAAAGAGATAACTACTTAGATACCTAATTAAATACAAGCATACGTTAGCTTACTGATATTGATTGCTTATTTGTGCAGGGAAGAACTATTAAAATTTTATCCTATGTTTCCAAAGGCAGGCTTTGTCAGTGGATGGCCTTGATTCTTCCCATATCTTTTCCTATGCAACAAGTTGAATACATTTTGCTGGGTGGATACTATCCCTCTGCCTTTATCTTTTTACAGGGTCCTTTTGACAGGGATTACTGCCTGTGTAAACATTCCATCAATCCCTACAGTAACAGGGAGAGCAGAATCCTCTTCAGTACGTGGAATCTCGATCATATGTACGTATAAAACATTAAACCAAACATACCTGTTACACACCGTCCACCTTCAGCATTAAACAAGATACCAACCCAGCTTGTTTTCATCTTATGGGGAAGTCTGATGGTTGGTCTGCTCATTTTATCCTAAATCCACTGAGATGGAAGGTACTCAGATATTGCAGAAATGGGTGGCAAGATAGAAATCTACAATACATACTACATTCTAGTACATTCATTGTTAGCTGCTCTTCCCTTACCCCTAACTTCTCTGTGTATTAAAAACATCCCCCACTAGGCTCCTCAGGTGACTAGTCTTTCATTTCTGCCCCTGCCCAAAGCTGTTTCAGGTGTTATGTAATTAGAAATTACATAGGATTCTAGGGTCCACATTACTCATGCTAAGCTCCTTTCTTTAGAATTTAAAAAAAACTACCATCACCACCACACACATCCTAATATCAATGCAGAAAAATCTTACACATGACTGAAAGGTTAGCTCCCATCCTTCCTTTAGGGAATACATACATGGTTTGTTAAAAGGAAGTTTGTTACGGTCAATAATGGAAAATGCTTCCCTCATTTTATATTGCAGAATAGAGAAGAAACGTACTATTGTACCAACACTGGCAGAAGCTGTCAAAGAACAAGATGGAAGGGAAGTAGCCTGGGAATACTTCTATCAGTTGCTATTTACTCTGGAAAATTTAAAACTAGTGCATATTGCTTGCCATAAGAAAGCCAGCCATAATCTCACCTGTGACAAAACTAAAATATACAGAAAAAGAAAGCGAATGCAGAAGGTCTCAAAGTGACTTCCCTGAAGATGGCTTTTTGCTGTGGTTTTCTAAACTATATGAAAGGACACCATTTATAATAGTTCTGAAATTCTTAGTGAAAGATCATCATAGATTGATCTCTTCTTGCTAAATTTCCTAATATGTGTGGCTGCAATCAAACCTCATTCAAACATTTGTCATTCCACCTTTCATACAGTTGGTTTCTGAGGCCCCAGCTCATTTTCTGTGAGGTAGTTAAGTTGTTCTACAGAGCTTACAGCTGGGCAAACAATCTGTGTGCCTTAGATTTACCAAAGGCTACCACACAGTTAGTGGCAGAGTTACTCCCAGTTCTGTGTCCCTGTGATCTCTGCTCTAATCTACTAATGACTCCCATTTTTAACCTATTATTTTACATACATATTTTCTAAAGAAACTTATCAGTGGTGCTAGATTCTTTTTTTTTCTTGGTTCATATTCCTGTTTTGTTTTTTTTAAAAAAACATCTTCCAACTTCCTTGGCTGCTTGACATTTCTTACAGTGTTGTGCAGTACTGCATATGAAGGATATTATAGGAAAAGGCATTGTATGTTCAATATCTTTGATAATTGTCTGTTCATCAGCTGTGCTCCCCTATACCTCTTAATTATGTAGTAAAACGTGAATGATTTTTTTTAAAAAAGGCCCTCTGGAATCAACTGAATTCTCAGGAACTATGTTAATGTAAAACTTCAATGTATTTTTATATATTTGTTTAATAAAGATCTTTCAGGCATCTTACCTCATACATAAGTATAAAGGAGAGATAAGGTGTGTACAAGCAACTAGTGCAAAATCAAATGAACTAAGACCCACTTCTGATAGAGTGAAGTATAAATTGGTCAGGCTAGAATAATGTCTTCTGGCACAGAGTTGTGTTTTTACATTTGGTGAAACACTAGTCACAACATGCCTGTCTGTTTTTTCCATGTACTTGCGTCTCTCTCTTTTCCACCACAAACACTACTCCAAGTAGCATTAGGTTATTAGTAAAAAAGTACCATCTTATTGTTCAAAGTGGGGAAGTTTTACTATATAAAGTGAGTAACAAACTCAGAAAATAAGCATTCAGCATTGCTGCTATACAATGAGCGGGTGCATTTTTAAAACAGGGCTATGGCAGACCCAATAGTTACCTGTCCCTGTTAATTTTTAAACATATACTTCTTTATACAATCAAAACAATTGAATAGTAATCTGTAACTGTTTTAATACCAGTAAATAAGAAATCTACACATTCACTCCAGGATATTTTTGGAGATGTAACAACAAAATGAAGATCCTGTTCTTGCCCTGCTGACAAATCTAATGTGGTCTATACAGTATGTTCCCTAAATAATTTAATATCACCCTTCAAGATGCTATTCAAAATAAATGTTATTCCGCCTGAATAGACACTTACAAGGTACAGGGGTTTACAAATAAATCCCCAAAAGCCTGAAAGACAAAAGCTATAGGGATTACAGCAAGATTTAGTTAAAAATCGTAACTACACTATTTAAAAAAAGTTGAATGCCTCTGTATTAGAAAAGAGGAAAAGCACTAAGACATTGCTGACAGTAATATCATATCAGAAGTGAAAATAAGTGAATGAACATATCATATACAATTCATTCAGCTTTTATGTGGATGCTTAATAGGCAATAGCTGTAGAAATGAATATATATGTAAGCCATCTGCTGAGATGTTTCCTACTTTTCTAGAAGTATAGAGAGCAAGTACTTAAATGTTTCAAAAATAAAGATCTAGAAGCTTATTGCCTAATAACCACTGCCAGTGAAGTGTTACCACTGTTAGATGAACTAACAATTTTCATGAAGTCATTTGAAGCTGCTCATTTTCCAAAACCACTACAACCTGGGAAAATCAGGCAGACCAACCTTATTCTGTACTTCCAACACCCATTCATCTAGTAATAAATGGTTGAAGAAAGCTCAGAGATTAGTTTTTATTCCTTCTTGAGCATCAACAGATTTACTGAGCTCCCATAAATAAGAGCTGTGTAAACCAACTGAAGAAAAACAGTAAGGGTACATAGGTATAAATGAGGGCAATATTTATCCTGCAGTATCTTTACTGCTGGTAATATATGTGAAAGAAAGAAAACCCAGCTTATACCTCAGATGGTAGGTGGAGTTCATTGAACAGAGAGTAAAGCTCTCATACTTGTTTGTAAAATAAGCACATCTGGTCATCTAGAGACAAAACAGAACCCACACTGACATTTGTACAGGGCCATTTTTTCCAACAGAACCACAATTTAAAGGTTTGTAAGTTGAATTGATTAGTTTCAGAAGTAAACAAATGGTATAACACTAAACATAAGAAATACAGGATGGACTCCCTCTTAGGTATTGGGTACCAGCAGCTTACTTACTAGGCACCTATGAAGGACACAAACATGTGTTAGTCACATTTTGCTTTTAAGGTTTTTCTTCTTTTTAAGAAGATCACTGTTAGCCCCACGGCGACCTATCTGTGTTGTACGTGCTCAAATTTACATAATGCTCGTTAGCTGTTCCTCTTCGCACCAAAGAGATAAAGTAAAATTGCTTAGTTTATTAAAGCAACAAGTCCTTTAATGCTGTTAAATTGGTAAATCAGTAGCTGTGGCTTCTAAATCCTACAGACTTCATACTTCCACATTCACTAGTAAAGGCACTCACTCTCTTCCACACCCAGCTTCGGGGTTTTGTCTAGGATTCCTAGAGAAACTGTCTGTTTCTCTAGGAAAGGCACTTGTACAAAGATGTCATGCCAGTGAAATGTGATGGGTAGGGCAGCTAATTATAATAGGATCACTAATTATTTTAACAGACTTATAGAAAGAGACAATTTAACAACTATAAAAGTTACGTTTTTTGCATTCTGTGCTTAAAGTGCATCGTTGTCGTCGTCATCGTCTTCCTTTGCAATGAAGTGCAGCTTTCTAAATTCCCGCCTGCTCATTGTGGTGCACGTGACTGCAGCTGCTGGGAGGTCCTTTAAGAAAGAGAATTTATTAACAAAAGCCAGCTGCTGTAGCAACTAAACAGCCCTCCCATACAGACATTTCACATTACTTTATACAGGTTCCTCAACTGGTATATGCTAGACATTAACATATACTCTACTGCAGCTGACTGTGTTCACATACATCTTAAGCAAAAGCAGTCTGAGGTGAGCCTGCTCAAACTGCTCATTTTTTGCTCTTAACATCTGCCTTAATGTGTGGTTCTTGCTTTCTTTTTTTAATACTTGGGGGGAAAAAATTGGGCTAAGTGCTCTACAAACAAATCCGCACATTACCCCTGTATGATGGTTAAGTATTATTCCTCATTAAACAGCTGGGGAAAAAGATTATGTCTTGTCCAAAATTACAATGTGTCAGTGGTGGATCTGGGAATAGAACTCAAAATCCTGTCCCATACTCAATCCATTAGTTCAGCTGGTGGAAAATTTCTGTTCTGTGGGAAAATTCTCAAAAATCCTGATTCAGAAACATTCTTTTGCTTAGGTAAAAATGTTTAGTTTTGGTTGTCATATTAGAATATGAAAGATGGTCTTATATTTAATATTATTAAAATATAGTAAGTCAAAAATTTGACACTATTGAAATGAAACATTTTACCTTACCAAAACAAAATGATAAAAGCTGAAAAAAACATTTAGACATTTTCCTTTCAAAATCAAAAGTTCCTGCAAAATGTTTCAATTTAGATTAAACCCTCCCCTTAAAAAACAAAACAAAACATCAAAATGTTCAGTTGAAAGATTATCAGCCGGCTGTACCCAATAGCTCAGGATGCTTTGAGCAGGGGTTGGACTAGATGACTTCCTGAGGTCCCTTCCAACGCTGATATTCTATGATTCTATGTTTGTCTAACAGATTGTCAATATTGGTCAAATTTGCTTGAAGTTTTGGCACCACTCTAACATTCTTTGGACATATAGACTAGAAGCTAAAAAGGAGTTCATAGGAGCAAAATTAAAACAAACAAAAAAAAACACTTCAGAGTTTTATTCTTCTTACCTGCATGAACTCAATGTTTCCAAAGAATCGATCCACTGGCATTGGCTGGTTACTGTCCTCATCTAAGAAAGCACTATTATCCAATTGAATTGGTTTCTTCTGGAGATCCACGGTCTCCAGCCCAGACTCATCTGAAAACGCAGTTCCACAGCTGCTCTCCTCTTCCACATTTGGGATATGGTTTTGCAGAAAAGTTTCACCTTCCTCTTTCTTTGGTGGGCAGCTCTTTCCCTTCAGTGCAGATGGTTTTATGGAAATATCATCATCATTCCCCTCTCTCTCTTCATTAATCTTTGGTGCACTTTTGATTTTACTCTGTAAAGGTTTCATATTGGGGTCAACTGAGTCTCCCAAGAGTTGAGTCTCATCAGATGTTTCCGTTGGTTCTTTCAGACAGCGAACACTTCCATTTCCAGATACAAGTTCTTGTAACTGCAGTTTCACTAGGCTGTTTTTTTCACATTTTAGCCTCTTTGAAGGGCGTCTGTCAGTTGCTTTGTGTGAAGAAGCCTATCACAAAGAAAGAAGATCTAAGGTCTAGTTCAAATAAACTTCACTAGACAACATTAGTGGCAGGCTGGATATGGAGCTTAACAGCTTAATGAAGTGAACACTGGGTGTTCTTTAAGGGGCTGCCGTTTGATCTAAAGCTATATGCTTAAGTAAAGTTGATTTTATGATAAACAGTGGGTTTAAAATTTGACGCAATTACATTTCACAAAATTACAAACAATCAATCACCATTTGGAATCCTCTTCCCATAGAAAGCACAGAACTAACGTAGCATGTGGATGATCACCCATCATATTTTTCACAATATTCTTCTTGATAATTACCATAACAGAACAAACAACTTTATACACCTTATTTTATGAGATAGCTATATAGGAATTCACAAGACAGTACATACACACATGGTTTACCACAGTGCACTTTATGCTGTGAACAACAAATCCAGAAAACTGACTCCACAATGTATAAACTTGTTCCCTTGATTGTGTTTTTTTGCATAGCCATATAATCAAAATAACATAAATATAGTGAATCTGAAACGTTTTCTTTAACCAATTCTCAAGCTAAATCGATCACACTGGTGGCTCATTTTGTAGCTGTTTATAATTAGATGCAAAAAACCCTTCGTTGCTGTGTTTAAACAGATTTTAAACCTCAGAAGAGCTGTGGTTCCCACAGCAGCCATAAGTAGGCCACATTGCACATATATTAAAGGTAAAACCCTAGACAGAAAGTAAGGGATAATGATTGCTGGGGAGGACACATTATTTCTTAGTAATTAGTGACTTGCTGAAGAAATGGAGTCATTAACCTCACCAGCCATTGACTGACCAGAAAATGCCTTAACTATTCATTATTGCCATTATCAACCATGAAACTGTACGTTTAAGGAAAAATAAATTACCACTTTATAAACTCAAGATAAAACTACATATTACTATAGAGTACTTTTTTTTTTTTTTAAACAGAACAGGTTAACTGCCAGTACAGTAGTCAACAGGAAGACAGGATTTCACTTCCAGTGTGTTCCTCTATAGTATGCTGTTGTTCCTTAGAACCATTTAATGAACCTTAGAACCAAGGTTTTATGATACAAAACTGGACAATTCAACCTCCGTATAGACATAATATGCAAAAAAACCTTGTTTTTAGAGTGAAAAGGAAAAGGTGCCAGTGCATTTATTTGCATGTACGCACCACTGGTTGCATGTTTAGAAAACATGCCACTGCCACCCTGATATTCTGAAGTAACAACCTGAGGAATCAGAATTAGTTATATATGATCTGGCGTACCTCAAATTACTGACACATCCATATTAACATGCAAAATGAATGTTCCATATGTTAATATATTAAATGTTCATCGCTATGTTTCTTTATATAGCTAATACAAGGCATGTATGTTATGCATGTTTATTTCCATCTCCCTTGCTCTCTGGATAATCATGTGTAAATTAACTAAAGTTTAGCTGTAGCCGTGTCAGTCCCAGGATGCTGGGGAGACAAGGTGGTTGAGGTAATATCTTTTATAGGACCAATTTCTATTGAATGGTCCCTTAGCATTTAGCTGTGACACTCTAGGGTACCTTTCCCAGACCTGAAGAAGAGCTCTGTGTGGCTCAAAAGCTAGTCCCTCTCACTAACAGAAGTTGGTCCAATAAAAGATATTATTACAGAGACAAAGTGGGTGAAGTAACTGAAAACATTTTGTACAACATATAATTTTCATGGCCTTACTAAAAGTCAAAACATCCCCTATATCATACTCCAAAATGAACAGCTCAGTGCAAAATGAAGTTACTTAACGTTCTTAAAACATTTCAGAAAGTGAAAGTCACAGGTTTTTCCTACCAGACACACTGTTTTTGTGGATTTGCAAAGATCAACCTCTTGATGAGATGAAGACTGGGTTGCTGCGTTGTTTCCAGCCTTCTGGCGTTCTGAAGATGGCACTCCATCTGCAAGCTAAACCAGATGCAATTTTACAGTGCAGAAGGGATGTGGGGGTTTTGTTAAATCTTTAGCAGTAGAAGCACCCATTTGAGCAACAAGGACTCTCCGAAAGTATCACGGTGTGCACCCAAACGATCTGACACAGATCCCACAGGAACGCAGGGCAGACCGCTGAGGCAGAATCCTCTCTCCATTTAGGTAAGGCGGGAGGTTCGCCTCCTTATCACGTGGGAGAAGTCCGCACCCGAACTTGGAAGTGGTTAGGGTTAGCAAGAGAGATCGGGACAGGAACAAGATGGCTTTAACCTCTGTCCAGCACCCCCCCACAGCTGCTCCCACCAGGGCAGGGTGTGGGGGCGCCGGTGGGAGGGGGGGGGCAAAGGGCGCACGGGGGGGCGCCGGTGGGAGGGGGGGGGCGCAAAGGGCGCACGGGGGGGCGCCGGTGGGAGGGGCAAAGGGCGCACGGGGGGGCGCCGGTGGGAGGGGGGGGCAAAGGGCGCACGGGGGGGGCGCCGGTGGGAGGGGGGGGCAAAGGGCGCACGGGGGGGGCGCCGGTTGGGGGGGGGGCAAAGGGCGCACGGGGGGGCGCCGGTTGGGGGGGGGGCAAAGGGCGCACGGGGGGGGCGCCGGTTGGGGGGGGGGGCAAAGGGCGCACGGGGGGGGCGCCGGTTGGGGGGGGGGGCAAAGGGCGCACGGGGGGGGCGCCGGTTGGGGGGGGGGGCAAAGGGCGCACGGGGGGGGGCGCCGGTTGGAGGGGGGGGGCAAAGGGCGCACGGGGGGGGCGCCGGTTGGGGGGGGGGGCAAAGGGCGCACGGGGGGGCGCCGGTTGGGGGGGGGTAAAGGGCGCACGGGGGGCGCCGGTTGGGGGGGGGTAAAGGGCGCACGGGGGGCGCCGGTTGGGGGGGGGGGTAAAGGGCGCCGGTTGGGGGGGGGGTAAAGGGCGCCGGTTGGGGGGGGGGTAAAGGGCGCCGGTTGGGGGGGGGTAAAGGGCGCCGGTTGGGGGGGGGTAAAGGGCGCGCGGGGGGGCGCCGGTTGGGGGGGGTAAAGGGCGCACGGGGGGGCGCCGGTTGGGGGGGGGTAAAGGGCGCACGGGGGGGCGCCGGTTGGGGGCAGTCTGGGGGGGTAAAGGGCGCACGGGGGGGCGCTGGTTGGGGCAGTCGGGGGGTAAAGGGCGCACGGGGGGGCGCTGGTTGGGGGGGTAAAGGGCGCACGGGGGGCGGTGGTTGGGGGCAGTCGGGGGGGTAAAGGGCGCACGGGGGGGCGCTGGTTGGGGCAGTCGGGGGGGGTAAAGGGCGCACGGGGGGGGCTGTTGGAGGGTAAAGGGGGGTGGAGAGAGGAGGGGCGCTCGGGGGGGGGCGCTTTGACCGTGTAGCCCCCCCACCCCAGGGGAGCGTGACTGGCCCGGCCAGAGCCGCTCCGGGCTCGGGCTCTCCTCACCTTTCGGGTCCTCATAAGACGCCCAGGAGGGGGCGGCTCTGGCCGGGCGCCGCCAGCTCCCCCAGCTGCCTCCCCCGCCCCAGCCGGCGCCGCGCCGCTTCCGGGACGAGCTCGTACGTCGCCCGCCGCCGTGCCTACGACACTACGCCACGCACGCGGCGGCCGCCATCTTTGTGATGGGGGGGAAAGGCGGGGGAAGACAGACAGAGAACAGGCGCCATCTTTGTGAAGGGCGCAGCCGCCTTCCCCTCCCCTCCCCCCGCCGTGGTTGTGAAGAAAAGCTTGAAAATGTGACCCTTAAAAAAGCTCAAAGTCCAGAAAGCAAAAAGAAACCCCACATTTATTGTTTTAGAAAAAGTCATGATTTTAAACTAATCTCATGATTTCCGGGGCCGCACTCATGATGTTTGAATGGCTGATATTGTAATATTATAGCTAATGTTTCCGATCTCTGGGATGAGGGCAATAGGGGTGTATGTGAGGGAAAGTCACTTCATTTACAATGAGATCCTTTTCAGCTTCGTCTTGCTCTGACTTTTGCTTTCTCAGAAAAATGGCACACCTGCAGAGCCATGGCTCTCAAATGTCCCTCATCACGAGGGAACATCACTCATTTTAGTGTTAAAGTTACTTATACCCCTCTCCGCCATTGTGACAGACTTTTATTATGGACAATTATTTTACATCAGAAATAAAGAGTCTGGAAACTGTTGCTATCAAAAGACTGATTACACAACACGATGGAATCCTGCCGGGTTTGAAATTGCCTGAATTAATAATTTTGGTGTGTTCCCGATTTTGGGTCTGTGTCATGTTTGTTCCACATTTGGGCCTTGGCATGGAGAGTTTGGAGGAGATGGAGGAAGGAACATGTGCATCTTGAATTCATTCCTTCACTGTTCTCTCCTTTAACTTCCCGTACATTTATGATCTTTTCTGTAATGGTTGTTTTTGTCAAAAAACATTGTGGGAATCACACATAATCCCCTTTCTGAAAGGAGGGAGAACAAAGGAGACCCATTCCCCTCACCAAAACTTTGCAAACAAACAAAAAAGTTGTATTTTGGGAGATAATTCAGGGCATAAAAAGAGTTTTAAAGTGGATATAATAGTAAAGGGGCAAAATTCTCCTCTGCATGCTGGGTCTCTAGTGCACATTTTGAATGTGGAATAGCAATTGATGCTAATTATGGGTAGAACATTCACTGGAGGCTGGCTGTGCAGCTGGGAGTAGAGAATTTTGCCCACAGACAGGACTATGTTAAAATCACCTTTTTATAAAAATGAAGAATTTTGCTTCAAGTTGCTCCCCAATGGGCTGACGTTTGGAAAAACACAATTTTTGCCTTATCGTTCTATCAGTTATAAACATTGCAGATCCTTTTCCTTCCCACTGCGTCTCCTTTCTGTAACTGTAGTTTGATTTATAATATGTGCAGTTAGGGACTTATTCAGATTTGCCTCTCAGTTCATTTGTGCAACCCACAGGGAACAAAGTATGTTAGTAACTCAAATCTCTGTTTAACTTCAAGGACTCCAGTAACACCAGTGATAATAGATGCATTTATGTGAAGCAAGGAATGAGACACCTGCATTTAAATATGTAGTTATTTTTTTAATAAGGATTATTTAGTATTTTATCATTTCAAGTAATGATTGGTATCTGTGGTCTGTAACTGATCGTGTTACAATACCCAGAGCACATGTGCTGGGAAAGAGTTGGAGCCCTATCCAAAGTCCATTTAAGTCAATGGAAGCTATTGACTTCAGTGGGTTCTGGATTTGGGCCTTGGTGCATGCATATCTGTGAGTGTCACACTAAATTGCACATCTGCTTTTTGTTGGTTTAATGGATCAAGAATAATATGGAAACTTTTATTGCTATGTCATCAGTTGAATAACAGTGCAGTACAATACCATAACTGTGACTCTGAACTGACAAGTGACCAGATTAAAGGTCTGAATGCTGAATTCTTCATTGGGAACTTTTCAAACATTTGCAGATTTCAAAACCATACAAACACTCATCAGTGGTTTGATGTTGTTACCCACCTTCCTTCTCCAAGTCCCTATTGCTCAGGGAACAACTCTTGTCCACACCTCTCGGCTTTAAAAGAGTGAACAACAGCTTATGTCTTAGAAACAAATGGCAACAGCTTAATGTTTTACCTGTGAGAAAATTCAGATAAGACATTTTTCTCAGCAGCATAAAGCTCTCACAGTTAAACTGAGGTTGAGAGACATACCTGCTATGTTGTTCTGCAATTTCATGCACGGCTCAAGGGTCCTTCCGTGCTTTATTCTGTAGCTGAAGTGTAATTCATATCCTCCTCCAAAAGCATCCTAATGTTCTCTGTTCCCTTACAGAATTGTCACTTGCAGTCAAGCAATACAGATAATTGTTTTTATTATATAGTGAAAATGTCAACCCTGCTTTGTAAACACATCAGGACCAACATTCAACTTTGCTTTAGCTTGGCCAGTCTTGGCCAATACTTGAAATTAGCAACTCTTCCTTTTCAGAATAATCTAATCTAACATGTTGCACTACCTGAGCTTCTCTCCTCTGAAGATCTTAAAGCATGTTCTGAACAGGGGTGAAAGTAACTTAAGGGACTTACCCATATGCAGGGCTGGGGTCCTGAGCAGGGGGTTGGGGCCTCAACTGGAAGGGGTCGGGCCTTTAAATCCCCAGGTCCTTTAAATCACGATTTAAAGGGCCCGGGGCTCCAGCCCTTTTAAATTGCCTCCTGGGGAAGCTGCCCCCTGCTGGTACGGTCGGCTGTGTACCGACTCTTGCTGGTATGTGGTACCGGACCATACCGGCTTACTTTCACCTCTGGTTCTGAACAATTATGCCTCACATAATTCATTAAAGTTGGGAGGTAGGTATTGTCATTATGGGGAAAATGAGGTGCTCAGTGGCCAAGGTGCTTGCTTATGGTCATACAGTGAGTCTGAGGCCGGTGTGGGAAGATAACCTAGATGTCCTGCTTCCAGCTCCTAATACTGTTCCTTTCAAATACTCCACCCTGTAACTTCTGACAAGATAAAGTACACTAGAAACCAACTGGCTTGATATCCTCTCTAAATGAGGTTCTTCCCTTCTTCCTAAACATGTTATACTCAGTGGCCATGAATGTTATATAAGAATGTATGACTTGCCATTCTGACTCAGATCAACATTCCATGGCAATACGATATGATACTTCTGTTCTTTACTGTAGTTTCTACCAGTTTGCCTGATACCGGCCTGAAATTGCTAGGATCAACTCTGGAGCCCTTTTAAAAAATTGACTTTACATTAGCGACTTTCCAGTCATCTGGTACAGAGGCGGGTTTAAGTGATAGGTTATATACTACAGTTAGTTCTGTAGTTTAATATTTGAGTTTCTTCAGAACTCTTGGTGAATACTTTCTGGTCCTCGGGACTTATTACTTTTTAGTTTATCAATTTGTTCTCAAACCTCTTCTACTGACACATCAGTTTGGGACAGTACTTTGGATTTATTGCCCAAAAAGAATAGCTCTGATGTGGGTATCTCCCCCACATCGTCTGCAGTGAAGACCAATGCAAAGAATTCATGGAAGTTCTGAATTCTTGCAGCTGAAGATCTGGGAGCTTTTCTGAAGCTTCTGCTACTATGCAGAGTAGTGTGACATGGAAAATGCACCATGAAAAGGGAGCTGGAATGGAGATCCCCTTTGAGGCCAGTCCAGACTTCTTCAGGGGACAAGTGACTTGAGAAATTGCAATGTGACCAGTAACCACCAAGGAGCCCTACAAGGGGATCAGATTGCATAAAAGAGGATGTATTTTCAATTAGATTAAAAAGTGTCTTTTTTAATCTTTGGGCTGACAGGCAGGAGAAAAAAAAAGAGATGAAAAATGCTGTATTGAGAGCTTGCTTGCCTTTAAGCAAGGGGGGTCTGGGGTGGGGAAACCAGACTATAATCTTATTAAACATGCAGCAAGGTACAAGCTGTGAAATGGAATGTGTAAATTAGTCTGTTGCAGCACATTTCTCTTTGTCTGCCACACTCATCAGTGTCTCCATTTTTTTTTTATAACCTTCTGGGCTCATTTGGCTGAACATTAGGGACAGGATAGGGACAGCAGTCAAAGGAATAGAATTTTGCCTGTAAGTGTAATGGCTATTAACTGTTGGATGGTTCCCCCCACCCTCCAAGCCAAGTAATTATCGAACAGAGACACTTGGTGATGCTTTTCTGAATCAGAAAGTAACGATCTTGAACTAAGGTGTCCAAATTCCTCTTTGTTAAGAAAACGTAGGGGTATTGAGAGTGAGAGCATGAAGACTAGGGAACGGTCTACTAATCAGCGGGATACTTCCGCCCAGAGTGGGTTCCACATCCCTTTCTGTGTCTAATTGAGAAAAGATGTCAATTGGGAATAGTCCCAGCTGTATGAGTTAATCTTTAGCTCAAGCTGTCGAGACTTTTAGCTCTGGAGTTCTCTGGTTCAATCCATAGTCTCAACCAAGATGGCGGTTGTCATGCAAGCTCAGTTAATACATTAGACCTTCTACTCCCAGGTGTGGTGTGTCCTTCTATCATTTCATCTCAGTTCAAATAAAATAGATCTTATTTGGGCTCCTGAAACATTCTAAGGTGCCCAGCCCAGCATGAACAACAGAGAGTGTCACTCCATAACCTAACTCTCAAATGTCCTGAAGTCACACCGTACAAATCTAGTGTGCCTTTATTAATATCACTGAAAATTATTCACATCAGAAATAAAGAGTCCCGAAGCAGAGGTTATAGACAAAGTTATTTACATTAAAGGAAGAGATTTTTTTGTGTCCTGCTCTTTAGATCTTTCTCATATACTGCATTCTACATTAGAGTCTTAGCAGGGTGAGAGGTGTGGTCAGAAGGGATGGAATTAAGCAAGTTCCGCAGTAAGGTACAGCTAAGACAGGATTTATGATATGCCTGACCTTAGCCAAAAAGCTTAAGGGAAGGAGACAGGGAATCAGAAATTTCATGGTCAGATGGGAATGTTATTTACCAGAATATACAGTTATCTCTTGCAGGCCTCTGAATGTTTCTGGTATTACAAAAGATACTGGACCCTGGCCTGTGTTCCCTGTTGTTGGCAATAGAATCCATTTAATAGGTCCCAGTATTCAGCACATTTACTCAGTGATAGTCACAGTCCTTAGCCCCAATGTGCTACTCATTGTCAAAGCACTTTACAAACCTTAACTCATGAGTGAATGGCTTTGAAATGAGTCCGCCTCGGTTCTATACCCCTTGCAATGCTTAATTGCTTTGTATAATGCTTATTTTCAAAGAATTTAATCAAAAATAAGTAAATCTCTCCTAGCAGAAATATCCCACTGAGCATCTAAGAGTATGTCTCCACTGCAATTAGACAACCGTGGCTGGCCCATGCCAGCTGACTTGGGCTTGCAAGACTTGGGCGAAGGGGCTGTTTAATTGCAGGGTAGAGTTCGGGCTCAGGCTGCAACCCAAACTCTGGGACCCTGCCCCTCACAGGGTCCTAGAGCTGGGGCCCTAGCCCAAGCTTGAACATTTACATTGCAATGAAACAGCCCCTTAGCCCGAACCCTGGAGCCTGAGTCAGCTGGCACAGGCCAGTCACAGATGTCTAATTGCAGTATAGACATACCCTTAGAATCGCTACCATTGCTTCAGGAGCCCGTCTGATCCTTTAGAGTGGGGCTGAAGGAATGAGAATTGCCCTGAGGAAGCAACAGAAATCAGGGACTCACAGAACTTTTGTTCTGAGTTAATTTAACTATGGTTAAGTTAACCACACCAATGTAATACCGACAGACCCCGGTCATCGTTGGGCGGGATCGAACCTCGGACCTCTGGAGCTAAATGCATGAGCCTCTACTGTATGAGCTAAAAGCCATACAGAAGAGATTAACAAGTCTGCTCTACAGCCTTAGCTAAGTGGTCTCGGTGCCACTAGATGGGACAGAACACCACACCCAGAGGGTATGTGCGTTACACCAACACCCACTTTTTAACCACTTTCCATTTCCTTCCCAAACCTTAGTTCTACAGGTTTATGGGTGAAATTGCATCAAGCTCTGAATGCTTCTACCCACCTAGTTACTTATATGGTCCCCTCACTGGAGTATCTGAGTCCCTCCCAATCATTAGTGAATATCTCTCACAAGCCCCACATTCTCCTTTTGTGTATAGAGAAAGGGGAGCCGAGGCATAGACAGATTAAATGACCTGGTCTAGTTTACACAGAAAACAGTGGAAGAGGTAGGAAATGAAGCCAAATCTCTTGACTCTGCATCCAGTGCAAACCTCAGCAAGCTTCACCGGGTGGGGGTGAACCAGGATTAATTTGCAGCAGCAGCAGCTACTTATTTTGAGTCCTTCGATGCAAATTACTTGTCAGCTATTTGTCTGTCTGTCTTTCTTAGTGCCTCTTTCCTTGGTGTTGTAAAGGCTAAACAGGTCATCATATAATGAACACTGGGTTGGAAGCTCTCTGATTTTGTTTAAACCTCCCAGCTCCCAAACACTTGGGGTCAGTATTAGATAGGAAATTAACTACATAGACAAGGAAGCAGTCAGCAAGGGCAGCTCACTGCCATGTGGTCATAATGGTTCTAGACCCTGGCTATCCCTATGTGGGGGAGGGGAGGAACGTTCCCGGTGTGGGGCAGGGTGGGGCTTGACAAAATAGAGGGAGCAAGTAGCACATCTCTTGACTCCCAGGGTTGTCAGAGTGCAGCCTGAAGCCACAGCAGGGCTGGGGGAAATGTTAATTTTCCATTTCTCCATTTGCAGACTCCCTCTCAGCACCCTTGAGACAATTGGGGAATGAACATGTAATATTAAAAATGTATTAATGGGTGAGGAGCAGCTGTTCTCTGGCGCGAGCTGATTATCATGAAAGGAACTTACCTACTGTGCCAAGCCATTTAGCTCTCTTGCGGGTAGCCAGATTCCCTTGCTGCAGAGCCCGTGGGGAGTCACAGAGCCGGAGCTGTTATTTTATTTAATAGCCCTGACAATCTGCTATTCCCAGCCAGCATGGCACTTGGCATCAAACAGTTTCACTCTTGTTTCCGTCAGTCTACTGTCACTGTTTCCATTTGCTGACTGGTTGCAGGTAAGCAGTCTGAGCCTGGGGTCCCCACCACTCCCGAATTTCAGCTGAGCAATCCAGATTTTGATAGCTTTACTTTCCGTCTTCTGCAGGACTAAACTTGGGGAATGCTTAAAAGTCCAAAGTTTAAGGCGGAAATTCTTTTCCTGTTATTCATTTGTTTTTATTTACTCTTCAATAATTTAGAAAAGGGTGTAAAATGCACCTGGTCAAACACCTCTGGGCACATGAGCAAGATTTCACACAACACAGCAGGTGACTTATTCCTACATAGAGTGACTTCTTTCCACCCACCCGCAGATCCTTTCAGGCAACTCACACACATCCACTCCCTCACACACGCATGCTTGGCACATCAAGCTGGGTTCCATCCTCCATGAAATCTCTTAGCCAGGAGTCCAGAAAGCAGGTTGGGAATTGATTAAAATAAAAAAACAACAACTGATACTTGAGGTTGCAAAAATGAAGTCCAGATAGAAGAAGGGCAGGGGTGGCTTTAGGCCACCTCTGCACCCTTCAAATTCTGGCTTTGCCTGGCATCTGTCTCACTTTAGAGCAATTACAGGGCAGGGCCTTACATGTGAGGCTAAGAATCATTCCCCTCTTGCTCTGAACCACTCCCTATTCTGGGGACTGTGCAGGAGCTTGACACTAGTGAGGGAACCCTTGTATATAAAATGATATTTCTTTACAATGCTTTTGTGCTCACATCTCTCCTCTACATCTGAGAGACCTGGACACCCCATACAAATGGGATATCTAACAGCTAGAGGCCTTCCATATGTAGTCTCTGCACACCATTATGGGGATCCGCTGGCAAGACAAAATTACCAACCTGGAGGTTTTCCAAAAGTCAAATCCCACAAGCATCAAGGTCATGCTGATAAAAGCCCAACTATGTTGGGTTGGACACGTCATTAGGATGGCTGAACATTGACTCCCCAGAAAAATTCTCTTTGGAGAATTGGCACAAGAACACCAGAATCCAGGCTGCCTCAGAAAGCCCTACAAGGACAGCACCAAGAGCAGCACACTCCTAGGTGCAATAAAACCAGGTGATCTCCAAGGCTGCATCAAGTAGATCAGCCTGGTGACACACAGCACCCAGAGGTTTCCAAGCCTTTCAAGAAGACAGAAATAATCAACTGTTAGCTGCAAGGGGAAAGCATCAGACCACGGCCATAGCTACCAAGATGCTCACTCATGACTTTGTCTGCCTGATCTGCTCATGAGCATGCACATCATGCTTTGGACTTCAAAGTCATTCCAGGATCCACAAAAAGAGAGAGCATGAAAATGTCATTGTTGAACCAATGGACTATGCAAGAGAGATTTCTCAGAAGGGTCATTTCGCCTGCTTTATGCCTCCAGAGCAGTGCAAAGGGGCGGAAGTGGGAGATAGAAACAAGCATCATTCATGTCTAAGGCCCTCCCAGTTTTGGACTTTCCTGTCCCTCTCTGCTACTCCCCTCCCTTGGGAGAGGCCTGCTGTCTCTTTCTCTTTCATGTCTGTACTGGGCCATTTCCCCTCTGACTCTGCTGGCTCCTAGATTTGGTCTGTGTTTGATTTGTCATTGCTGGACTTCCTGCAACCCACTGGTCCTCAGAGTAATCTGATTGCCAAGCAGCTGTGGTTCCACATGGAGAGAAGGCTCCTTACTCCCTCCCTTCTTAGATTTCCTCTTAATTACTAGGCTTTCTGTACTGACCAGATTCATGCAGAACATTCTTACAGCTCTGTCATCCTGTATGATACACCTAACAGTTTGGAATCTCCCTTTGTTCCACGTTAACACTTGCTCCCAATATCTGCCTCTTTCAAATAGCCTATCAGTGCTTTGCCAGCTCATCAGGACTTTGACAATATTGGCCTAAGGCCTGAGAAAATACGCTGCCGGATGGCTTTTTGTTTGAGAGATTTCAGGCATTATCCTCCTCACAGCCACTGGAACTAGCTGGTGTTGGTGCTAGCTAATGAGCTGCGCTCAGTCACGCCTCCATTTGTCCTTCGCTTTTTCAGAGAGGTTTTCTTCCAGGGAAGGTCTTCCCTTCTCCTTCCTGTCTTGTGGCTTCCTCGTTCCCTGCTGATTCCTCTCTGCCCATCACACTCTCTCACCCTTGGGTGTCTGTCCTTATTAGAAAATAACATAAAGCACTTCCTCTCCAGAGACAGTGCATGTCCCTTTGGAGGAGCATGCACTAGCAATTCTCCCACTAGCTCAGGGGCCAGACCCCTATAGTTATTCTCTGTTTCTATTAATATAGGCTAATAATTCTCTGTGATTTGGGTGCTGCCCTCTGACCCAAGCGCTGAGCACCAAACACCTCGTTCAGGAGGAACTCTGGTTGAAGGCTCAAGGTTCTGTTGCTCAGAAGATTGCCTGTTATGTGGGGAGGGGTTTTAGTGGAGTGGGTCCCCAGCTAGATTGCTGGATGTGAGTTACTCCCTTGCTCCCTAGGCTTTGGGGAAATCCCATTCAGGTTTGATTCCAGGTCTATATTTGGTGGCTAAAGCCCATCTCTAGTTCTTAGACATCCTTGAAAGTCAGGGACACACGACACATAAAAGCAGACCTTTGTGTTATGAACTGGGGGACAGAAAGGTGGTACTGTCTTCCCTCACTCAGTTCTAAAGCTTTTTGTTGAGATTGGATGTAGGAGGTCTGAAGCAAAGTTGGACAACCTGGTGTGCTCATTTGTCCCACCTCCCTCCCATCTCCAGGTATTTCGTAGCAGGCTTAATGTCAGATCTCTGACAACAAATTGAATAGTGTGTTGCACTGAGATCCTGTCTCTGCAGTTTGCAAGCATGTATTATAGGAGGCTACACCCCATACGCCTCTGGACATCTCTTCCAAGGGAAGTGCTGGACATCTCATTGCCTGAAGCTTTGAACACTAGCCTGGATAAAGCAAAGGAGAATTTTCTATAGACTAGATGCTGTCTCTAACTTCTGTAAATCTCAGTCTGGGATATAAATTCAAACATTAGGTGCAATAAACATGGTTCTAGGCTTAAACTGCTCAGGTCAGCCTGTGTCAAAGCTTTCCGTGGAGCATATTTCAGAGGAAATAGCAAGAGAATGCAAGATGCATCCATCCTACACTCTAATGAATATCAGGCTTAACTGCATCCAGATTTTCCTTCAGTACCAGGAAACATTTTAGTAAATGTTCTGCATTATTTAGTATTGTTTCTTTGGGGAGATTAAAATTGCTTTGTGTAAATGTAGCTCTCCGCCACACATACCTGACAATGACAGAGGAGCCCGCTTTACAGAAGGCTCATTAAAAATATAAACATTATGTTGATTTCAGCAGCTTAAATTACTTAAGCCAGTGTAATGGGATAAATATTTGATGCTGAAGTTTTATTAAATTTCTATCAATAATATGTTGTTGCTAAATATGTGGAGCGCTCTTTAAAAGCGGCTTGGTGGTCTAGGCAGGGAGATTATTTAAAACCCATCTCAAAGCTCTGTGCTCATTGCTTGTGGGCTGGAAATGAATTACATTCTTCCTGTTATCACCTGCAGGTAATAGCAAATAATTTCTGGTGCCATCAGGCCACAAAATATCCTGGATCAGATCCTCAGCTGGGGTAAATTGGCTTAACCCCATTGAAATCATTGATGATTTACATCAGCTGAGGGTCTAGCCCACTCTAGCCCAGTTTGTAAGCAGTGGGGGTAATTTCTAGGCATCCCATTGAAAAGTGAAGGCACATTCTGTCATGCTGCAGTGGAAAGTTGAGTTGTGGGAGTGCGTGTTTAGGGTATGTTCTACTTTTTAAATGGTCTGTTTGCATAGTATCTTTTATTGTCACCTTCTTGGACTTTCCCACCCCACTGCTGTGCACTTGGCCACAGGAAATGGATTGAAGTGAGAAGCTGATGGAGAGGAGAGGCAGAGCTGAGGGCAGGACATGCTGCATTAAAGAGAGAAAACTCAAGGAAGCTTGAAAAAGAACCGTCTGACATAAATGATGCATGTTCCTGAAGTCCAGCTCCTAATCAGGCAAAAAGTGGCATTCACAGAAGATTACTGTAAAGATGAAGTCAGACAATGAGCCTGAGAAACTGCTGAGCCAGCAACCTCCTCTCCTGGGGAGGTGGGACTGGGAAGGAAGTATCTCTCAAGAGGCTTCTTGGGAGTTGACAGATGCAGGAAGTGGTGCTGACAGGCCCTGGAGGGAGTCTTACTCTACCTTATCAATCACAAAAAGGATTCTTTGCGAGGAGCAGAGTGTTAGGTCAAATGGGAAATCCCAGATGAGCTCCCCGCGCTCACAGATCCAGGTGTTTTTTATTGCTAAGCTATAATCAAGAGGTTGTTTTCAGTGTGTTAGTTCCCCGAGTGATTTGGGCTCCATTCCGCACTCCTTGCTCGGGCAAAGCTCCCTCAGAAGCTAATGGGACTTTTGCCTGAGTCAATAGTGCTCTAAAGTCCAGTGCAGTCCAAAGGGCTGAGGCAGCCACCTTGGGGCAGTGTGTAATAAAGGCCTGTGTTTTCCAGGCCACTGCCCCAGTTATTTAAGCTGAGAATTGCTGCTTCCCAAAGCTGCTGGGCTCTGCAGAATGGGGGATGGGGGTGGGTTCTCCACTCCTTTTAGCTCTGGAAAAGCAGTAAAGGGTGGTTGCGAAGCAGGTGACATCCTCTCCTAATCCTCAAAGTGCAGAAAGGGAGTTAGGAAAAAGGGTCCAGCTTTGATTCATCTCTAACTTCTAATCTTCAGTCTCCACTGCCTTGAAGTTGACTGACATAATGGTCCCAACCTCCCCAAAATTGCCACAAACCACATCTTTCCCCTTTATTATGAGTTTCCTTAAAATGCAATTGGGTGTCCCATTGCTCCTGCTGTGCCTAGGGACTCAGGTGTTTGTGTTTTGCTTATTCAGGTAAGAACAGTGCTTAAAAGGTCAACATGCTTTCAAATTAATCGGAGTTTGTCCAGCCATCTGACAGAGTACACCGTGCATTAGCTCTCTGAGTGGAACTGTGGTTCAGAGCAGGTGAACAGGGCCAGCCTGAAGGATGGGAGGCAAAATGGAGGGGGCCTTCCTGGAGTCTGAGGTGAATATTTAGCTCCAACTTCATATATTAAAAAATAAAAATCCAAACAGTCCCTTAAAGAGACCTTTTCCCAGGGGTCCACCGAATTCTGACCCATCAATGACGCTATTTGGCTGTGAATAAAGATAAGACTTATCCTGCCTTTGTGAGAATAGACTGAGTAACACCATGAACCTCTTCAGCAAAAACCACTGTATAACACCGATGAGGGAACTGGGGCAGACACTGAAAGGTCTAGCTCTACGGCCCTTACTAAGAGGCGTAGTCTCGTAGACTCCAGCAGTATTACCGACCCCAAGTGTCCAAAAATCACGAGTTTGGCTTAAAAATCATGAGACTCTAAAATAATGCATGTGGTGTTCTTTTTATTTATCTGCTGGTGTTCATGTTCTCCACCTTTTCTTCATAACCATGAGGGACACAAACATATGGATTTATAATAACATGAATCCAGGAACTGGGACTTTAAACCCCCCCCCCAAGAAAAACAAAAAAAAACCCACCACTGAAATGTTGCGAGACTCTAGAATTGTGAGAGTTGGCAATACCACTTTAATAGTACCTGGATTCCATCTAAAACACCTTATGTAGACTGGCTAGTCTGAGCAAGAGCTGCAGGGTTCGACCCTTAATTTGTATTTGTATTGATAGCAAGTATATCGTAGCAATGTTATTGGCAGTCACTGGCAGTGAGCGGTAGCCATGTGGAAACTTATCAAGATGGACAGAAACTAGAAGGTTGCATGGCTAGATTCTGTGCTGATCTGAGTTGAGGGGGTCTTTCAGTTAATTGTCTTTGGGGCCAACTAAGGAGGAACCACAAGATTTTCCCTGGTCAGATAGTTTGGCCACACCATTTTGTTTCATTTGGGAAAAAAAAAATCTTTAACAAAATCTACCATGAGGATAAAGTGTTTCCACTTTGATTTAATTTCATTGAAATTAGTTATTGAAATCTAGACCTTCCTCTGCAGTGTCTGCAACCCAAATACAACATCCTTTGCTGGTGCAGGAGAATCAGAAAATGAAACTGACCAGTCTGGCTTCTCTATTTCAAATGGAGTGAAATGCAAAGAAGTTAGCAGAATGTAAAAATGTGGAAAACGTCAATGAGATTGTGTTGGATTTGGAGCTGCCTGTAATAATTTATGAATATCATATGTTGACCTGGTTAAGTGATGTTTACTATATACGTATACTGAGTTAGTTCAGGTTTCATAGTAGCAGCCGTGTTAGTCTGTATTCACAAAAAGAAAAGGAGTACTTGTGGCACCTTAGAGACTAGCCAATTTATCTGAGCATAAGCTTTCGTGAGCTACAGCTCACGAAAGCTACAGCTCACTTCATCGGATGCATCCGATAAAGTGAGCTGTAGCTCACAAAAGATTATGCTCAGATAAATTGGTTAGTCTCTAAGGTGCCACAAGTCCTCGTTTTCTTTTTGAGTTAATTCAGTATCAGCATTTTCAGTTAGGGGTGTGGTGAGGTGGATCCTGGTATTCACTTCTCACAAACACTTGAAGCACTATGCAAGAGCCATTGGCTTAGGTGCTCTGCTGGGCTTGCCAGATCCATTTCCTGACTGAATCAGTCCCTGTGTGGGGAAGGAAGATCAAATGGTCCAAGAGGTTTTAAAGAGAGACACAGTCCATCAAGCAGGAGGAGAGACAGTTAACACCCAGCACAGACTTTAGGGGTGGTTTAGCCTTAGTCTGCTAGGTCGCCATTTTGGCATGGAAGGACTCTAGGAAAATCCATTTTCTTCCAGTGCTTTGTTCCTACAAAATAAACCATACTTTGGTTTCAGAGGGCTGTATGGGGTCTCTGAATACCATTGGTCACAGGCTCCTGAAGAGGAACAAGGATCCTAAACCTCATTGGAATTGCAGGGTACGAGCGGTTGATGCATAGTACTGCAGCCAAAGGCCCGGTAGGATAATCGTGCGACTTCACCTGAGAGGAGTGAAGGCAGCCCCTGACACCAGAGGGTGTGCACTCAGAGAGACCACAGAGAAACAGAAGTGCAGTGAGCTCAGCAACTGTGACAGAGATTTTAAAATTTTACTCAGGTTCACCAGCTTCTAGTATTATTAGTAGCATAGGGAAGGACAACAATTATTAAAATATTAATTTTTATTTTAAGTAATATTAATTTTATCCTGACAGTGTTTCTTCAAGGACAGTCAGAATGTTTTAAACCCTGATCCTACAAAGACTTACACGCATGCTTAACTTTAAGCTTCTGAGTAGTCCCATTGCGATCAAATTAAAGTTAAGCACGTGTGTAAATTGTTGCAAGATCAAGGCTTGAATGGCTCCAAAACTACAGCCCAGTCTTGATTTACTGCTGTGACTTAATGGGACTTGTGTTAGTGAGCAATGGGCTTAGTAGCAATTGTTTGGCGCACGGGATCTATCAATATTTGGATTGCCTTGTGAAGTGATTACCATGTGGCCTCTCTCCCTCCTTGTCACTCTAAATTCACGGTTGTTGTTTTTCTATTTCTTATCCTGTGAAAATTCAATAAAAATAAAGTTTAGGAAACACCAGCAGTTCAATTCCTGCCTCCTAAGAAATGCAGTTCTTAAGAAGATGAGTCATATCCCTATGGACTCGAGTCAGCCAAAACAGAGAAGCATAAGAAATAAAACTCTCTGCCGGTCACTGATCTGAGATGAAGTTAGCTAGGCCAAGTAGCATCTCACCATTGCAAGGAAAAAACCCCACAAATATTTTCCTTGGCAGGGGTATCTTTCTCCAGTGTCTTACAGGGTGGGAGTTTCAGCCACTGCAGAAATATCATTCTGGGTCACTGCTTTCATGCTTCCCCCACGATAAAAGGCTAATTACCAATGAACACATGCTAGAGAAAAAGAACATGGCCAGGCGTTTCTCTTAAAGAGCTGCGCCCATCTCTTTATCCGAGAGTGTGAGGAGATGTGGAAGTAGTGGCGGTTGCACCAGTTTGCCCTGGGGGCACTGTTCCCTCTAAGCTGTGCCCGTGTGCGCGTGCACGGTGAAACCCCGCGTGCACAAAAATTTGCACAGAAGAAATTTTTTTGCACACACGGCCTGTCAAAAATTAGAGGGAACGTTGCCTGGGGGTAGGGTTTATATTGGTAAAGTGGGAAAAGAGAATCAGGAAAATATTCTTACTTTCCTCCCAGTTCTCTTTAAGAGTTGCTAAATTAACAGAGGAACTCTTCCGCTGGAAAGGTCCATGCTAGGGCAACTTCTCCAAGGTCCCGACTGTAGCGGACTTATGGACTCAGTCCATTCCGGGTCTCCAATGCAGCAGTAGCTCTTCAATGACCAGCCTTGCATCCACTCAGAGTCAGGGAGCCAAGGCTCTGTCACGTACTCCTCCCTCCCTGATATTCCGTCGATATGATCACATCCTAGGCATGTCACTCTGTCTGCGTTCACGCTGAAGCCTGCCACGCGATGGGAGCAGCTACAAGCCTGGCTAAGGGCTCTTTTGGTTCAGAATCTCACCAGGCTGAATCATTATGGATTTTGTGCTGCGTTACTATCCCGTTTTTAAGTTCTCAGCCGTTTTGAATGGTGTGCAGCGACAGTAGGCAGGTAGCTATGCCATACCAAGAGGCCCCAGTGATATCAGAGCTGACTCAACCAAGTACCACCCTGCCTCTACAGCTAACTTGCACTCAACAGTTTCATTGGTGGTCTAAGGGAGACTGGTTGTTTACTTGGGCAAATAGCCACACCCGTGCGCCCAACTGCCATGAGCACAAATCAACACAAATCACTCAGCACAACCCAGACAACAACACAACCAGCCTACCCAACCCCAAACACAACACAACACAACCAGCCTACCCAACCCCAAACACACACAGTCCCTCACCACTGCACCCCCCCATTTGCCACTCACACAAAACTACACAACTTTGCCAGCACAAATACACAACCAGCACACACAGTAACCCCAAACACATATAGCCCCTCACTGCAGCATACAACCCTCATTCACCACCTGCACAAATCAACATAAGTCTCCCAGCACAACACCCCTACACAAATCAACACAACCACCTACATCTCAGCACAACCAGCATGTACAACCTCCTACGCGTAGTCCCTCCCCACAGGACTCCACCTCCCCTCAGTCACCACCAGCACAAATCCACACAACACTCCCAGCACAACACAACCCACCCACAAACCTTCACAACCACTCACATGAACAACACATCCAGAACACACAATAACTCCAAACATCACTCAGAAAACTAGAATGTCTGTTGAGTCAGCATGAAGTGATGGAAACAGCTGCAAGCATCGCTGAGAGCTTTTTGTTTAGAATATCACCAGGTGGAATCATCACGGGGATTCACGGACTGTTACCGTCCAATTTTAAGTTCTCAGGCATTTTTGGCTTTTTTACACATGTGGTTTTATGAATTACACCCTTGTGACAGCATGGGTTTTCACCTACTACTGTGCAAATATCCCCCCACGTCCGCCTACCAACCACCAAAGGGAACATTACATCACTGATTCATTAAAAGCACTTTTTGCAAGAGCAGGAATGGTTGCCTGCATGTCCTGGCCAGATTCGGACCTTCTGCAGTTTCAGCTGGGTATGATGTAATTCACACCACAGCTTCCCTTGTTCCCATATAGAGTCTCGGCAATCAGTTGTTCCATGACAGGTGGGTAAGCTCTTCCAGGCTTCTTCTGTGCACACTGACAATGCTCAGTGCATGACGCAGAATCACTCAAACAGAATTAAATAGAACCTTTGGGATGAAAAGTGCTACCAAAACACATGATCCTGGCTGAAAATCTACCTGGTGTCTTCTGCCTGCCTTTAGCGTACTATATCTCTTTAAAACCAACCCTCTGGGACCACTGGGAATGAAAACAATTTTTTATACTTGGAGAGTTTTTGATTTGAGTGACACGTCTGGGCTTGAGACTGTCATGCCAGGTCATTTGTGCTGAGTCATGAACTGTCACTGGAAGGAGTGCACTGTAAGCATGTGTTTGCAGAGTCTGGGGTGGCTTTGCTTTGAGGACATAAACACAGATTGTCACTTCCCATCTTTGTCTGCCCGGATGGTTGAGGTACAGGAAGGTGAATAACAGGCTTTACAGTTCTAAGGCATCTGTGTTTTCAGTCCATTTGCACACGGATTCTGTTTGAGGGTTGTGTCATAAACCCTGTGTCTGTTGAAAAGGGGCAAGTTTTGACTTATTCTGTGGGCACACTGATTTCTGCTCTTCGGAAATACTAACATGCTGCTCTTTTGCCATGGCTTTCATGGCTGTAAAAGATGTCAAGAGCTTACTGCTGTCTTAAAGCAGCTAAAGTACTAAAGCCTAATTGGTTATAAAGTCAGGGCACTTACAACACCAAACAGGAATCATCCACCCTGGCCAAATTCACTTTTGGGAGAACTCCACTGGCTCCATTAATCAGATATCGAGATTTTTGTGAATTTTTTTGAAAGGACACCTTCCCTCTCTCTTTTCTGAGTGCAATTTGCGCCTGTAAAATTTGCACCTTCATTTTCTGCCCACAAATCAGGGATGCAAATCAGGTCATTAGAGGTGCAAGCACTCAGAGCTGTGCACACGGTTCATTTGCAGGTGCCAAAATGGCAGATGGGACTTGTGCCCTCCAAAAAGGGAAACTGGGCCTTAACCAGGCTTGATACCTGACCCAGAGTTTGTAAAGAGGTTGGGATCCTTCAGGACAAAAGGTGCTATACGTACATGTGAGATAACAACAACAGTCATACTTGTTAGCATACATACAGGATCTTCCTTACCAGATTTTCATAGTCAGTCCCCATTGGTGATCTCTTTTCAACCAAAGAATCAGTCCTTCAAATGCCATCTTAAAGGGACAGAGGTTGTGTGCTGTGGCATTTTGACATTTTGTGACATGACGTCAGCCAACATGAGAGACTTCTTAAAAGAATAAACTATTTCCTGCTTCCCTCTCTCATGTTGTGATTTTAAATAGAAAACAAAGCATGCAGCTCTTGGCACTGTTGGGGAATTGGAGCTCGGGCATGAAGGACAATTTCCCCAAAGGAGCAAGCATAAGATAACAAAGTAATGGACTGCAAGGAGCATACTGGCCTCCTGTGGCCAGTGAGATCAGAAGGAAGCACTTGAATGGATCTTTTAATCCTGTGCCTGGGTGGAGGATGGAAAATGGTTTTAGCCAGGTTAACATAGGAAGGATCTAACCTTGATCAGTCTGCATGATAAATAAGCGCAAGTATTAGTAGGGGTTAAAGTAAAATTAAGTCAGTCTATTATGCTACAAATGAATAATATGGATGGCCCAAATAATGGTATTTGCCATACAGAGCTAAGAATATAAAGGTACAAATAGGTCAAATACAGAATGCCTCGACAGCAGTCATTCTAGGTGTGGGGTCTATCATTCTGGGGCTCTGCTGAATGACAGAGGAAACAAGTAATTCACTATCTAAGTTGTTCAGAGATGCAGCTAATAAGCTGTTAGTACATTGCAGCTACACATCTCCATGATTTTTCACACAGTTAGCAGGGCTGCCTTCCCCTTTGTGAGTCATGGATTGTATATGGAGATGAAAGGAGCATTCTTGATAAAAGATGCTGTTTTGTCAAAGCCAAAACATTTAGGTTTTGACAACGTTTTATCGGGAAGTCTATTTGGGTCAAAAGTAATGGGGGAGACAGACAGCAAATGCTACTGAGACTGACTTGATAACTTGGTAGCTAGGACATTGGCCTGGATCGTAGTAGACCCAGGTTTAAGTCCCTACTTTGCTGGATTCAGAGCCGAGTGTGTTATCCCCAATCCTGCTGAATCAACAACAGAATGAAAACAAATGTATAAACTTTGAAAGTTACCATGAAACACAATTGCTGTCCTCTGAAGGGCTCTAGTCCTGTATGTTTCCCATAGGTCCTGATTTTTTTAGGGCCACATATGTCTCATCTGGTGTTTAAGCCAAGGTTGCTACATAGATTTACATTGGGGTGTTGATCTGGTTCTTTGCTATCTCACATCTATGTCAGCAGGGACCTATGTTCTTCCTCAGGGGGTGCATTGTGTTGTTTTTTGTCATATGATTTGTCCACAGGATTGTGCTGTGGTCAAGCTTACAGAGTATAGGTCCCCCAGCTGCTTACCTATAGCAGTTTAAAGGCAATGCATTCTAATGTAGGGTATATGTTCCACTTTGCTTTGTGCTTTGGGTCACAAGTTCTTGCTGCAGCAGTGAGCTTTCCCCTGTTTTGTTTCAACAGTATAGAATCAGGGAAGGGAAGAAAAACCCCACATCTCATTCGTGTTGCATCTTCGGTGAAATGTAAAGAAATGGATCTCCATAAATATTTCATGATGGAGTTTATTAAACTACTAAAATGATGATTACTGCATTAAATATGTCTGAGGCTCCAGTGGGGTATTTTTTAAAAACAATCCCAGAAGTTCCTGCTGTGCTCACTATCTTCAGAGCAAAGATACCTGGCCTGAAAGGGTGAATGGGACCTGCACAGCCAGGGGGCACTTTATGTCTAGTGGTTGTTTTTTCCTCTCCTCTGCAATTAAAATAAGGTACAAAGATGTGTTTTGTTGTTTGGTGGACCCTTGGGAAGACGTTTGGAATACATGGGCTTCATTAATTCAGCTGCAATTAAACTGTGAGCCTGATTATCGTAATAACAACAATACCTAGATCTTCATCAGTAGATCTAAATGTGTTTTACCAAGAAGGTTAGTACCATTATCCCCATTTCACAGATGGGGAAACAGAGGTACAAAATGACTTGCCCAAGGTCACCCAGCAGGCCTGTGTCAGAGCCAGGAATAAACCCCAGGTCTCCTAAGACCCCATGCAGTGCTCTGTCCAGTAGGTCACCCTACCTCCCAGGGTGCTGCACAGGACCTACCCTTTATAGAAAATCAAAATCTATAGTTTTGAGAAGAAAGTGAAACATGGTGGTGAACTATTAGATACTGTGCCTAGTGGCTGGAGCAGAGGACAGAGACTGAGGATTCCTGGATTCTCTTGCTGGCAGAAAGAGAAGTGTTTAGGGCAAGTAACTGAGAACTGGTTCTCTTGAGTTCTGTTTCCAGCTCTGTGTGGAATTGGGAAATGTGGTCTAGTGGTTGGAGTGGGAATCAGGAGTCCTCATTTCTATTCTTGGGTCTGGTTTTCACTCACTACAGAGATATTCTGTTGAAAAGGACTATAGAATCACAAAGCATTATTACTGGTATAAGATGCTGCACTCACCATATACTGTGTGTGTATTAGGGATAAAAGCCAGGTCTGGAATAGGTTTTATCCTTAGCAATCAAATGTCCAGATTGGCAGGTCTGAAAGATGATATTGTCCAGCCCAGGGATGTCTATTCCAGGTCATTAGTTTGTGATTTCAAAGTGAAAAATTCAAACTGCGCATATTCATAAGAGAGACACCAAGGACTGTAATATCTGGTCAGTGCATGAGATCGTATCCGATGTGTTTGCAAATCCCACTGTTAATACCAAGGGAAGTTTCCTGGACAAATCTCCTTTCTCCCCAAACAGAGAGGAAAATATGCCTCATACATTTAGGATGGATTTTGAGTCTCTCTAACTGTGAAAGGGAGTGGCTGGGTCATCACACATATTGCATCTCTTTCCCCATGTTAAGTATCCTCACACTTTCTTGTCAACTGTCTAAATGGGCCATCTTGATTATCACTACAAAAGTTTTTTTCTCCTGCTTATAATAGCTCATCTTAATTAATTAGCCTCTTACAGTTTGTATGGCAACTTCCACCTTCTCTGTTTGAATATATGTATCTTCTTACTATATGTTCCATTCTGTGCATCCGATGAAGTGGGCTGTAGCCCACGTAAGCTCATGCTCTAATAAAGTTGTTAGTCTCTAAGGTGCCACAAGTACTCCTGTTCTTTTTGTGAAAGGGATGTTGCTCCTTAAATATTTAAGACTGTCAGTGTGAAACACAGGAGACAGCTGTAATGTTCATATTGCTGTTTGTGCTGCTATCTTCACCAGATCCCAAAAGGATTGGTGAGATAACTCCAACTCCATTTTCTTTGTGATGGTCACAGCGCTGACAAGGGTTATTGCAATTACAGGAGGGCTTGAATTTATGGTTTGTCTGGAATCACAAGCACTCATTAGTCACAAGTTCTTTGCCCAGGCAGAAGAATGACAGGGCTGTGCAGCTGGGCCCAAGATACCATGGGGAAAGAGTAATGCTGCTGAGTTTGCTGTTGGATCAGATGAACTCCCTTTTTCCATCGTTTTAGCTCTTCTCCCATCAGTTTCAAGTGGGAAACTTGATAAAGGATCAGAGCTAATGTGGGCAGCCTCAAAATGGCACCCGACTTAAAGGAAGGTTTTGTTTTCAACGTGTGGTTTTATTTGCAAAAGTGACTATGTAAAAATAGTGTCACTTCATAGATCTACCGAGTCTTTAGTCCAGCTAGCTCACGTTATCGTCTAGAACAAGTTGTACTGCTCTTTACCGACCTTAGATTCTTCTGCAGCACCCATCATTCCCATATCTATGAGCTCTAAACCCATTAGCCCTGCAGGGCTAACACAGCTAAGAGAGCGAGTGAGCTGGATTCTACCCCTACTCATGTGTCATCAATAGAACGGCTTGTTACATTTCTATCACTTGCACCTGGCAAACTTGTTGGCAACAATGGGGCTGCACGGGTGTCACCAAGGGCTTCATTTGACCCGTGGAAACTTTACTGCTGGCAGTGAGCAAGGGAAGAGCCCAGCTTGGCTCTCCGATCCCAGGCTGAGTTTGCAGGGATGAAAGTTAGAGAAAAAAGCCATTATTTTATTTATAAACTGAGTGGATTTGACTAGGAGTCCCTGAGAGACAATGAAACCCCTGCAAAGCCATTTTGCAGTCATGTTTCAGAGCAGAAATGCACATGAACTGACATGCGGATTCTGGAAAGACTGAAACCTCCCCTCTTCCTAAGCTCCGCTTCCTGAGACCCAAGGACTGCACTGTTCTGCAGCTCTTCTCTGAATGACATGAGGACAGCATTTGACAAATGCTGTTGGGAGATGCATCCAGCCACAAGGAAGGTCAGCTTGACGCAACAGGGAGCAGAGAAAGACAACGTGGGGCAATTTTTTTCCTAGAATGGCTGGTGAAATTATCCTTCTACTCTCCCTGCTGTCTCTGGTGCTGCTCTGAATGCTGGACAGTGACACACACATGATAGGTGGCTGGTCTCAGTCAGGTTCCCTGAGATCAGGTGTCCACATCACCCCAAACACCCTGGTGCTGCTAGCTCCCCTCTCAGCAGGGAGGCTAAGGAATAAATGTACCAACCTCCACTCTCATTGTTGGGAACCTCAGGGCACATGGTGAGGAGCATTAAGCAGGGGTCCACTTGGGGTATTTTCACTGCTGTCCCTGGTCTGTGGATAAATGTCGGATCTCATTCTCCAGGGGGATAGTCTGGCCCCTTTCAGCAATGTTACGTCCAAGTGCAGGACAGATTTTTTTAAAAAGCAGCAGGCTCTCGAGCGATTTCTTCTCTTCTTAATTAGGTAAAATGCATCCGTCTAATGCGATCTTGTTGCTTAAATCCCAATTCCAGCCTCCTGAGATTAATTACCTTCCCCCTGTATTGGCATCCTGCCTTTTGCCTTTACATTCAAATCAGTGTAAGAGATGATGTGGTCTTGGAAGTAGAACTCCCCGTCACTAACCGGCAAACCAACTTCTCGAGAAGTGGCTCAGAAGGGAGCCAAGGGAGGGTGCCTGGGGTGAGTGCTGCCTGGCCTGAGCTGCAGTCACTGGGAAGAGATAAATCGCACTCGCCCCTTTGGCGAGCTGGCACTTCGCAGCGTTGGTTACACAGGCCTCCAGATCGAGCTCTGCATGAAGCAGAGGAGAATCGGGCCTTTTGCACTTCCACAAAACATTCGGTGCCTCCAAAACCACCAGCGACAGCGAGGGATGTGCCATGGTGCAGCAGCACCTGGCGGCGAGGGAAGTCCTCAGTGACACTGAGGAAAAGGGTCGGCATCAGCTGATGCTTCAAATGCTGCACAGACCTAGCCACCGGCCCCTCTTCTCATTTGAGCCTGGGAGCTGCTAGCTCTTGTAAGGGCCTGAAGTGAATATGTCCATGACACTGATGTGCCAGACGTATTTCTCTCCTCTGGAAGTACAGCCTTGTGGCATGCTCTGCCGAACATTACAACCTGCAAGGGGCATGTGCACATGAGCCAGCAGCTCCCAGGTTTACATGGGAGGAGGCGCTGGTGCTGGCATCTGTTCAGTGAGGGGCCATCGATACTGCAACTTACTGCCCTGCCTCAGTCTATCAGAGCTTGGATGCATCAATTTTCAAGGCATGCTGGAAGGCCTATCCACTCTCCCTGGTGGTTCCTGACAGGACTGGTTAAATGGGGTGTGGATGGGGGATGAATGCACAGTGGATGGGATTTGTGGTGGAAGGACAGCATTTGAATCTTTGCAGGCAATTTTGAAATGGCCGATATTGATTTAGATTTATCACGTGTCCTTTTGTCACTAACAGACCATTTCCTTCCCTCTTTCCTTAGGTTTTTATGGTGCTGCTCACAGAGTAAGGACGACAGGATCAGGCCCTAACTAAAGAGGAACAAAGCACACACACGCAATCAAATGCAGTGCCATGTGCTCACACCCAATCACCCATAGGTGCACTCCCCCCAACACAAATGCTTAACTCCCATTCCATTGACATTTACCCAAGCACTGCTTTGTGTTTCAAGGGCAATTCATTGCCAATAGCCATTCCTCCTCCTGACTGCCCATTGCTTTGAAATCCTGAACTCATTTCCCACCCCAAATCAACAGCCATAGCTGCATTCTGCTAACTGGGCATGTATGTTCCAAATCCATCACTCTAACAACCCCATGGAAATGCAAATAAAAGTGAGATTATGATATTTTACGTAAATAAGCAATGTAGCAACTCCAATCTGGTTCAGGCTGTCAGTGGAATTCACTGGAGAGATATTAACACTGAAAGATTTGAGCATGTTCTCATGGAACATTTATTGTGTAACTCTGGGCTCCAATAAAGCTTTTCTATAAATTATTCATTATGGAATTCAGATGAAATGCCAAAAATCCCTCCCATCAAGAGACTGTTTTGTTTATTACTACGAAAATCTAGTCTTAGTTAGCAACTAAGCTATTAAATTGGCATGCAAGATAATTAGGAGGGGGAAATGAACAGTTATATCATTGCATCACTGATCATACACTATTACCCTTCAAATATGCTGGACCTCCACAGTTAAGGGTTTTCTCAGCTAAAACACAAAAAGTTGCTGTTTATCAAAGAATATGAGTATCTACCTACTCTGCTTCTCCTTCTGGGCTCTGGAAAGGGACAAATAAATATTTTGCACAGAGGGAACTACAGGGGTCTGTAGGCAGTGCAAAATTACCTAGCACACTGTTAGCACTATGAGGAATAATAAGCAGCCACTCCACCATAACTGTAACCTAACTGGATCTCACTAGGCAAGGCTGGGCTTGGTCAGTGCTTGGATGGGAGAGCAAAAGAAAATATGTGCTACAAACAGCAATGTCGGTGGTATTGTCCGGTGGGTGAACAACCCAGAGGTGCATGATGAGTATCAAGGTCTGGGTGAGGGGTGGAACTGCTGGTGGATTTGGGAGAGGGGACAGATTTTTAAGAAGAAGAGAGAGCATGGCTCTAATAGGTGTTTTATGGTAGGGAGGGTATTTCATCCATTTATGGCCATCGAGGTAAAACATTTTCAAAGGGAGCCCTTTCACTGATGCGCAGCCTCAGCATAGAGGGTGAGGCTGAATGTGACATGGGCTGGCATTTTCCAATGTGCCTAAGGGAATTAGGCACCCCAACACCATTGACATTCAATTGGAGTTGAGCACCTAACTCCCTTGGGCTCCTTCGACACTCCCAGTCCTGGAGCATAAACTGCTGTCTCATCCCTGGATGGGGCTGCTGATACCATGGGGGCAAATGCAGTATGAAGCCCTAGGGAGAGATGGCCATAACTGAGACACGTTGGCTGACGTAGCTTAGGTCGACTTGCTGCGGTGTTTACACTGTGCTGTGTCAATGGGAGACGCCCTCACAACGACCTATCTTGGGGAGCTGGAGTACTAGAGCTGATGGGAGAGTGCCTTAAATCACATCACCTCCCTAAACCAGGTGATGCAAGTCCTAGATGATACAAAGGCTTGGGAGGTAGCAGAGGAGGTTTGGCTGCATCTCTGGAGAGTAAACTCCTGTGGCTCCCATCCCAAAAACTGAGACTCCACCAAGAAGGATGTTAGAACTGGCCAAGGGCTGTGTCTATAGCAAAGGTACGGGGAGCCGGGCACAGCTGTACCGAAAGCTGCCTTAGATGCCAGCACATTAGTGAACAGCTTTGAAGCCAGAGCAGCCAGTCCTACATCAACTAGGCAAGACTTCAGAGTGTAATACAACACACACAAACGCTGCTGATAAATAATGGATCAAGCCTGCTGCCTTCCAAAATCTGCTCAGGGTGAGAGTCCACAGGCTGGGCTTCGCTAGAAGAGGGTGCCAGCTGGCAAACAGTTCCGTTTAGTAATTTCACTGGCCTAGTGGGCACTTCTCATCTTCTCTCAATTTCTTCCGCTGCAATTAATGTGGATCGGATGCAAGAAGCCAGCACAGTCCTGGGCGAGGTAGGCAGACCTACGGGCAGCATTGCGGTTTTCCTGTGACTCTGTCACACACAAAGTCCATTGTTCTACACACTGAATAGAAGAAAGTTAATGCCCTGTGCAGACCTGGTGAGAGTGGCTACAGAGCTGCTAATCTCGGGCTGGCTTTCCATCTCCCTTAGTTTAAAAAAGCCAGGGAGCCCTCCTAGAGGGTTGGTATCCACCCAGGGAACAGCACAATGTCCTCTAGCTTGAAAGTTCCTTGGGGGCAGAGGCAGCATTGCAGAAATAATCAATTATGTTCTGAATCTCAGCATGTCCTTTTAAAAACTCCTTGGCAAGCTCCTAAGCCTCCATTTTCAAGGTCCCCCCCTTTCAATTGTAATGGAGACTATGTCTTCATCAGGCTTTCTGCCACCATTTCTAGCACTGGTCAGGCCCTCCTGCTGGCAGCAGCAGAGGAAGCCCTAGTGTAGACCAGCTCCTGCCGTAATCTCTGTGCCACTGAGACCTGCTCTGACAGTCACCACATTGCTTAAAACACTGCTGACCAGCTGGCCTCTGCTGTCCTGGCTGCTGTTTCCACTTCTCCAGTGCCTCACGAGGGTGATTGTCACAAGAGCGCAATGCATCCTGGGAGATTTAGGGACTCTGGAGAGTAACACGGTTATATAAGGAACTGATGACTAGGAGCAAAAGAGCTCCTGAAGGAGACAACTGCCAGTTTGCTTGGAAATAAGATTCTGCCTTTCAAGGAGGAGCGTAACCATCTGCATTATGGCTACACGCACAGAGCATAAGTGTTTCCCTTTATGGCTGTGTGAAGGACCACAGTGTGGCAGTTGCCATGGCAACTCCCTTTTTGAACACTCCATTGTTAAATAGTTACGTAAACTCCCCAGTAAGTGTTGCTGCAGCGCCCTGGGCTCTGACATTCTCTGGCTTTTCTCTTTTCACTCCAGGAGCCCCTGTCTTGCTTCAGATCACTGGTATCCTGCAAAAGCCTGGGCTCGTCTGCTGATCTGTACTGCCTAGAGGGTGCTGCTGGATGCTGCTCATGTGCTGACCATGAGGCGGCCCTGACCCTTGGGGCTGCCGGCAGGGGGTGGGAAAAGGAAGGCCAAATGGAGCCCAGATCACCCAAAATCTTACATTTCTGTGAGAGGGCTCAGTCCCCTGACCTGTCCTCTTGAGAGTCTACCGGCCCTTTGAGAGCTTGCTCTCTTAGCCTTTTGCACAGCTCCTGCTATCTTCAAATCCTTATGCGGTATCCCTCTTCGGCTTGGTCACAAGGCCTAGGGGGCCCAGAGAACAGGAGAAGGGGGACCCAGTTAGGCTGGCGGGATTTCCCCAGCTGTCTCACCCCAGTCCCCAGGGAACTTCAGGTTCTGCTCCCAAGGCAGCTTCCTGCTACTTGTCTGTTCAGGGTGGGTATTCCTCAGCCTCTCTAGCAGCCCCCCTCTCCTTGTGCACCCCCTTATCCCAAGCATGGCTGGGCAGCCAATTAGCACCACCATTACAACAGGGAGCTTTTGTTTAGAGAAACATTACACAGCTATCTAATCATTCGATCTCTCTAATATAATCACTTTCTAATCTTCCTCTTCTTGAAGGCTGCCTGCCCTTCCCTAGGTGAAGGGCACAGTGAGTGTCACACAAAAATAAACATTTGCCATGCTGGGCAGCCACGGGTACCTCCACCTGGGACCCTTCCTACAGGAGTCAGCCCCGAGGCATGGTAGCTAATCCTCACTGCACCCAGTATACAGTGCCTCGGAGACATGGGAAATGCCATGGTACTACCAACACCACGGGACAGTTGCTGTTTACTTGTTGTTGGTGCCCAGGGTTAATCAGACTTTGATTAGAAGTGTTGATGTAGAAGTATCATTATCATGCCCAGGGGGTGCAGAACCAAAGGCAGGGTTGGCGGTAAGCCCAGAAGGCTGTGAGGAGGCTGAGTTCCACAAGGATGTGGTGTGAATAGCATCTCCCCAGGGGAATCATTAGGGCTCTAAAATATTAACGACATGGCAAAACCAAAGAAGAAAACAGCACTTAAAATCCATAGAGACTGGAGCTTCCAGGGAATGGCTTGCCCAATGCCCATTGACTTTCAGTGGGATATGGGTGCTTTAGCTTCCTTTGAAAGTCCCAGCCCGTATATTGGTGATAATCCCATGGTGGATGTGATTGGGTGAAATGTAAGATGGGCCCCTGGTAACCAGGGTGGATTCTGTCCTTGCAGGAGCTCATCTTATTCTCACCACCTTGCTATCTACTCCCCTCTCTGGTCAATGTTGTTTGGTGATGATGTGTTATAACATGTTGCCGTAGTTCTGGGGTAACAAATGGAATGATTGCAACAGAAGATTACTTTTTTCACTTCGAATGCAACAACACTAACACTCCCGCGGTGTAGCTGCACTTGCAATTAGTTATTTTGTGGGTTTTTTCCACAAAGACTATTTGGGCTGCCCCCATGGAGGCAGGGGATCAGACCCCAAACAGGTAGGCTTTTGTTTCTTTACTGGTTTATAATGACTGTGCCACAGATACCCCTAAATTTAAACACTTTATGCATCCGATGAAGTGAGCTGTAGCTCACGAAAGCTTATGCTCAAATAAATTGGTTAGTCTCTAAGGTGCCACAAGTACTCCTTTTCTTTAAACAAAACAAGTTGAAGTTAACAGCTCTTGAGATTGCACACACAAATGGACAGTTAGGCATGCAAAAGAGGCATTTTAAAATGCTGATTTGAGCATCCAGATGTGAGATTTGTATGTGTTATTTCGCTTCCATGTTTATAAAGTAAGCTCCCTTTCTTTAGGGAACCCTTAAGGACACTGTATGCTGTGAGGCTTGCCTGTTTGCAGCCTGACCTACTTCCCAACAGACATTTATATTTGTAGCATTACACTGGGGCCTCCAGCTGGAGTGTTAACATGCTAAAATTCAGTTAAACTGGCATAGCAGCAAAGTCCCCATTGCTCTGGATGGTATGGTGATAACATCTAATAATGACTGTTTCTTTCCTAAAGCTCTTTAACAAATTAATCTTGTAAAACTGCACCTACATCTGCAATGCAGCCACTTCTACAGCTGTTAACAACTATACAGTGATACTGCATATGGGAGTGAAAAAAAATCATGGCTGGATTCTCCACTATTTTGCATTTGGTGCCATAATTTATTTCTGTGCAAACCCAGAGTAAAACGCTACCAGATCAGAGTAGTAACATTTTACATGAGTCTTGCACTGGGATAAATGACCAAACTAGCTGCAAGGGACTGGACACTCCTTCTTTGGCCAGATTCTGATGGTATTTATCATGGTGTAAATCCAGAGTATCTCTACGGAAGTCAGTTGCATTGCCTTGGATTTACACAGGTGTAAATGAGCTCAAAGTCTGTCCCTGTCTCTCTTACTGGGAGTGTCATGGGCCTGTTCTGGTACAGAAATGGCCAGGGTCCTTGGCTTTACATCTCATCTTGAAGACAGCATCTCCAGTGGCTCAGCCCCCGCGAGCAACCTCTCAGGGCCATTGGTTCAGTACCGATTCAGAGGGTAGGGGACTGACACCATTTCCTGCGGTGCTTGTGGGGCCAGGAGATTCCTTAGAGGGTTCTGATCCTGTTAAATGATGACAGGAGGGAGTCACACACCCAGGGAGAACAGAGCCTTACCGACGGCCCCCTAAACTGACACCTGGCACCTGCATAAATAAAGGTGGGAAAGTAACAAATTGCAATAGTTACTGCACTTTATTAGCTTGTTCACAGTGTAGCACTTGCAGTCCTACATAGCCCATAGAACCGTAACTGTAACTTTTTTATATGGCAGCTGTCTGCCTCTGGCAGCCTTTTATGGATCATCAGAAAAGCTAAATGGAACTTTCCCCTTTTCTTTTGGAAGCACATCAAACGCCACTACGGCATATCGTTCTCTGGAGCAGAGGGCTGTGTGCAGGCCACCTGGGAAAGAGAGAGCAATGGTGAGTTGAAAGCAGTTCAGCGGCTTCTCCGGTACCTCTCTGCTTCTTCCTTACCCCACCGCCATCCCCCTGCTTTGTGGGAGACAGGGCCAGCCTCATGGTGCTGGGGCCCCAATCAAGACCTCAGAGGATTTGGAATCTGTAACCATGGGCATGTACCAGGAGCTAAATACTCTGGCTTTTTGACAGTATGAAAGTGTGGCCTGAAGTGAGTGTGTTCTGTGCATCGTGAGTGTATGTGAACAGGTGTGTTCATGAGCATGCTTAGTGATCTGGAAAGCTGCCAGACAGGTGGTCCTATAGATTGCAGCCCTCTGTTTACCCCAAACAGGTAGAGGGTAGGACAAGCATCCCATGTGCTGCTCTGGCTGGGGGCTTTGGCCTTTCTCTGGAGGGACCACCTCAAAAACTGAGAGGAGAGTTCTGGTTCCTCCAGCTGTCTGCTGGCACTGCTTACAGCGATGCCGTGAGTGCCGGCTGGGGCAGTGGTTTTTGTGATGTGGGCACCTGTCTTCATGCATATTGAGAATTAAACAGCTCGCAATGGCAGAAATGGAATTGCAGCAACTTATCCTGCGGGAGGGTTGGGTGAGAAGCTGTTGCAGCTTGTCCTGCTTTTGCAGGAAGTGAGCTGGGACTGGAGATGCTGTTGGCATGAGGCAGAACTCTGTGGCTTTACCCATTTGAAATATTATTGAGAAAGTAAAACAATGAAGCAACCCCGCTTGTTATGTCCACCAGGCTGTGTTCAACGGGGAGCGTTCACGTCCCTGCTTTTGGTTTCTCCTGGGCAAACGAGGATGTCCGTGTCCCACCAAAAGGTACAGCAAGCTTTCTCTGTAAACAAGAGTGGCCCTCCCATAAACTAGCCTGAAAGAGCTCCCCCATCTCCCCCACTGAACCGGAAAAGCAAACAGAGGGTAAACACAAGAGGAAAGGCCCAGGGACTTTGCCACGTCTTGCACTGGTGGCACTCATGCTGTAACCTACACCCAGCGAGTGAGAGCCCAGCAGGACATGTCACTCTCACTCCAGGTGCAGAGGGCGGGCAGGGCTCAGTGTGTGTGCCACAGGCAGCGAGGGTGCTGCTCTCCAGAGCGTGGCAGAGGTAAAAAGGGCCCGGGGATATTGACTGCTGAAAGGGCTGAGATTCTGGAAAGGGGCAGGGAGGCCAGGGGGCAGGAATCAGAGAGACTCCTGCCGAAGGGTGTTGGTAAGAAGCCGATCAGGGCAGCGAGGTGAAAGGAGGTGCCACTCCACTCTGGCAGAGTCAGGCGGGATTGGGAAAGGTGCCAAAGGAGCCCTGGCAGCGGAGAGGAGAGGTAAGGACAGTGCCCTTTGGCGGGGAGGGAGGGCATTCAGCACAATGGAAGAAAGCACAGATCAGCAGTTCAATAGCAAACAACCACACTCTGATGGCAGAGAAGCGTGGGGAGCTGCTTGTGCTGGGAGCAGGGAGCGTGAGGCTGGCCAGGCTGGGAGCTGTGTGAGAGACACAGGCCTGACACAGCCCATTCAGGAATGGAACAACCGATGTGGCAAAGGGAGAGGGTGGGTCCTAGGGGGGCTGACATCGCAGGGGAGAAGAGGCCAGGAGGAGGAGGAGGAATAAGAAACAAACCTTCTGCGTATGGCTGCACAGTGGGGGCTGGGGGTGGAAGTGGAAGGGCCTGGGTTTGCTAGGCTGTTGGGATGTCCTTGGATTCCCTGGGAGTAGAATAGAGCCCTGGCTGGTTGTTACAGGTCAGGCCTCTAGCTTAGCTTACCTTGGCTGGCACAAAGGACATCCCAACGTTTGCTGCCTCCTGGCAGGTGCAGCTAAGGCTTGGTGGCACAATGGGCTCAGGCATCCACTATTCACTTGTCTACCTTTGCTAAAGTGATCCAGCTACACCTAGACTCCAGTTCTTCTGGGGTCTATGTTGTTTCCCTAAGGCCACTGTCACTTTAAATAAAAAGAAGTGGGATACAGCAGAGGCAGAGTGGCGCAGTCGGGTTCAGTGTGAGGCTCACATACTGTGTGTGGAACCAGCTGAGCACGCGTTGTGGTAGCTTTCCTGTGCGCCCTCTGATGGGGAATAGGGATCGCGACTGCTCACTCCAGGGACGGAGGCTCAGCTGCCCTCTACAGTGTATATGATGATCACAAGTGGAAATGCATTTACTGGGTCTCAGCCAAAGCTCTGGCGGGCTCTTATCCACATCACACACCCACTATGTGCCATCTGTACCTGACAAGTGCAAAAGTCAAGCAGGTGGAATAGAGAATATTAAGAATGAGGCTCAACATTAAGCAAATTTCCCTCCCACTCACATGTTTCCATATTGCATTAAAGGAGCTAGCTAAGGAACACATGAAATATTTTCTGTCCTTCTCCATTAGGGTGCGGGGGTTATCAGGAGGAGGAATGGCCAGAAGTTATATTTCAATGAAGCATTAGGAAATGCTGACCTGTAGCACTGGCAAAAGGTTTAGCCACACCTTTGTGGAAGTGCAGAATTGATGGATAGGTTGGCTGACCCCAAGGACACAATGGGAACTTGCTGGAAGCCACAGGTCGTCTCCTCTGGCAATAAATCAAGCAGATCGTGGTTGCCTTGGTAGTACTCACAAGGGATCCGTGGTCTGGGAGCGTAACACCTCTCCTTTGTCTTTCCTAATGAGGTGTGGCTCACACGGAGAACTCAGCTTGCAACACTTGATCCTGGGTGGCACTTCTGTGTTAAAGGACAAGAAAGCCACAGGCCATCCCCTCCATGGGGTACATTTGTCTGTGGAAAGTGCTTTGACAAGCCTTGATTTGTTTCTTGTAGCTCTGCATTCTTGTGGCAGGCAGCAGTCTCAGCACAGTGTGTGCGTGTCTCTTTGTGGGCGTGATTATGTTGCTAGGTCTTTTTTGGGAGTCTATTTTTTGCTCACCTTGCTTACAATAGTTTATATCTGTGTGGTAACTTCAACACTGAGAATGTGTCCTGAGCAGCACACAGATCATACTGGAGGTCACTCGGTAGCCTGTTGAAATGCTGATGCTCATTGAGATTGTCCTTATTATGCACAAAGACTTCCGAAAGTTCGCTGTCACATGGATTCTGCTGATGCTAGACAATAGCAGCAAAAGGTATTTTTCCTCAGGGATGGGGAATGCCCCAAGTTAGCCCCTTTTTCAGAGCAGCTGGGCCTTGTCTACATGAGAAAGTTGCCTTGGTTTAACTTAAATTGGTTTATAAACCAATGTCGCTAACCTGGGGCAATCCCCTGTGCAGACCCCATTATTTCTGTTTAAAGGTGGTTTATTTAGCTTAAACTGATTCTTCCCTCTTGAAAGCTAAACTGAACTAAAGGCCTCCCCACAGGCTTTTGCACTGGTTTAACATCCCACCTTAAGTTAAAGTGGTTCATAGACAAGCCCTTAGACAGACAGATGTTGCAAACAGGAGTGACAGCCCTACCACGTCCTCTGGATCCTTCACCTATGATAGATGCCTGAGAAAAAGGTGGCAGACAGCGATTTCGATAAGCTCTGCTTAGTGCAGTGAGAATCTCTGGGGAATCCATGTTTAACAGAAATATAACTGTATCCAGTTCTGAGCAATATGATCTATCATCTGTAATATACATAACAATTAGGGATTTAAAACAACAGTAGTTTTCTATGACAGCATTTACTCTTAGGACAAAAGCCTGCCCTCCAGTGTGCACATAGCGCCCCCAGAGGGCAATGTAAGCACCTCGGAGAGTAGAACCTGGCTCTAATCATCTGCTTCTATTCATCTACAATCACACTCCTCTCCCTCCAACTCCTGGAAGCAAAGTGTGAATTTTTTGCCATTCACTGAAAAGCTGCACAGTGCACTGCCCCTGGTGACACTGCTCTTTGTTAACATAATGTGTGAAAGATAACAGCAGGAGAACTGTAATTATAACATTACAATCTTAGGCTTCAACCTGTGTTCGGCTTGTTTCACTGGTAGGATGGGAAATAATTTCGCTATAGAGAATGTTAATAAGAGCTTTTATAAGAGATGAACACACAATATCTACCTATCTATTGCAATACCGAATAATGAAATTCAGGGAGTAATAATTATCAGTGCATGCGGATTCCAGGCAGAGCAATGATCACAAGTGCCGTATGATTAACTACTTTTTATTTGTACAGCTGTCTCCCATCCCTTAGTTTGTTTTCACAAAACACTGTTTCAGGTGGCTCCATCTCACACTGATAAGGCTTCTAGTGTTTCTTGTTTAGCTCTCTCGTCTTAAGATGCCTGTCAGGGACTGACAATTAAACGCATTCCCAGCAAATTTCAGCAAGCAAATGTGCAAGATCTTAAGAAATCAATTGCATTAAAAATTAAAGCTGGAATCACTGTTACAGTGAGAAAAGATTTGCTAACATTTTGTTTACAAATCACAGATACTGAAGATGGCAAAGTGGATGTAGAGTGACATGGAAAACTCCCTGTCCTCCCCCACCAATTATGGTGCAGCCTGAGATGCCTCCTATCCTCAGGGTTAGTAGAGCTGGCATGATTGAAGGAGCATTTCTTGGTCCTACTGCGACTGAATGGGGAAGCAAGTAGGTGACTAATCCTCTTTTGGCCCCATGTTTGGACTGTGAAGGCAAATGAGTTTGGTTGCTGCTGCCAGATCACATAGGCACAGCAGATACCTTTTGCAGCACATCCCCCCTCTTGAGACAGGGTTGTTCCCCACTCTAGGGGAACTGCTAACATTTAGCTGCTTGGTTCTGCAGAGAAAGGCAGAGCTGCCAACATGATTCCTACGCCTCCTAAAGTCTGCATGTGAAGTTGGAAAATCAGCTCAACAATCCTTGATGCTAAAAGGACAGGAGGACTTGTGGCACCTTAGCGACTAACCAATTTATTTGAGCATAAGCTTTCGTGAGCTACAGCTCACTTTATCGGATGCTGTAACACTCAAGAAATAGAGACATCGAAAGCACCAAGGTTGCATGTATGATGCTTCCAGGCCAGATGCCAGCTCTTGCCCAGGCTGCAGGCATTAGCTGGAACGGACAAACTTGTAGCTGCAGACCAGACCAGTTGTATCTTAGTTTGGCTCAAAATAGGTATTAATCTAATAAGAACGTATTTAATGTTTAGACTCTATGAAATACTTTTAAGTTGTTGCCTGCGTTAATCTCACTTGCAATATGGGTGTTCCATGCTGTAAGAAAATATGTAAGTTTTGCTTTATAACTTTGAAAGTGTTTGCTCTGAATTTGTGAACCCAGGCATGAGAATCATCTCCCCCGCCTATCCAGAAGGACAATCAACTCAGATAGGCCATCAAGGAAAATTGCAATACAAAGGATTGGTTAATGGCCCTATGGCACCTTGAAAATGCTACGTGCAAGGAAGTGCACCCTGTGGACTCGGAAAATTTTCCTGTGACTTTGTTTATTTCCTTCATTCAGCTTCCATCTCTTCCTTGTTTGAACTCTCACAGGGCTAGAGACACCAAACGGAAGCCAGAGATCCCTTCTGAGTCTGCCCTGAAAGATATTTGAATTGACAGGTCACTACAACGCTGTCACTCTTAGGATTTAGATGATAATCCATTTGTGTGTATGTTTGCTGCTTTAAACTTTAAATAACTCTCTTATTTCTTTTTCCTAGTTAATACACCTTTAGATAGTTTATTATGGACTGGCTACAGGCATCGTCTTTGGTGTAAGATCTAGGTACCAATTGGTCTGGGGGTACGTGACTGGTGTCTGGGCACTGGAAGCAACCTGAATATGGTGTGAGTTTTGGTGTAATTGACCATTTATCACGAAGTCCAGTTTGTCTGGGTGGCAGGATAGACTGGAGAGTCCAAAGGGACTGTCTGTGACTCCATGGTAAGACTGTGACAGCAATCCAGGAAGTCACATTTGTTACTGGCTTGGTGAAAACTCTTATAGAACACACCACAAGTTGGGGTGTCTGCCCTGGTTTTGACAGTCTGCCCTGAGATAGGCACTCTCACTTGTGAGCCGCTCCAGACAGTGTGACAGCATGGGCTCATTAAAACCTGCTCTGTTATTGCGGGCTACTTTCTGAAGCTGCTAACTCCGCCACCCTGGAAATGAAGCCTGGCATCTCAGCAAGGATTTTTTCTGCAATATAATTATTTATCATAAAATAGACTTTAAAACAATGGCAGGAAAAGCATGTTGGGCATCAAGAGCCAAAGTCCGCCATCCTCTTTTGTGATGAGAGATGATGTAATTACAGATTGCGGCTTTTTTTGCATGAATTTATTTACTAGCCTGCAGCACAGTATGTCTTCAGAATGTCTTTGTTTGGCTGAGAGATGATCGAGTGACTGGGGACCTTGAGAAAGACAGTGATGTCAGTTTCTCTTCACAAAGTTTCTATTTAAGATCTGTGGTGTGTGCTGGCAAATATGTCGAAGGTTTCCTCTGCTGCCTGTCTCTCCCCAGCGTTAGACAGCACTCTCGTGCACTGCTTGGGCCATACGCAGCAGCTGTTGCAAAACTCAGGTAAGTAGTTCTTTGAATAGGCCAAACTTTAAGAGGACATCCTGCGGCATTAGTCAGCTGCTGCTTATCCCAGAATAAGTCTGGAGCGGTTCCGGTGGAATCAGTGAACAAAATACAGAGATCCAGCTGGTGAAAGCAAACTGATTTTGGTTAACACAAGAGGGGAGAGGGAATAACAGAAGTAACTTAATCCCTGTTCCCTGCCCAGACAAGTGGATCTGGGGGCCAGGACCAGCCCGAGCAAACATGTTGTTCTCCGGGCTGATGGTGAGGGGAGCGAGGCACAGAGAAGTGAGTCAGTATCTGTGCTGGGGTTAGAAATGTGCAGCTCCTAATTATGTGTTTACCACTAGCATCCACACTCCTGTCTCAACAGTCAGCCCTGGGCCCTGCTGCTGCAATGGGATCTTCAGGTGCCTTCCGGTCTTCAGCAGGACTTTGCTTGGGGCCCAGGGACCAACCAAGTGGATCCTGCTGCAGCATCTGGGCTTTGCATCAGTTTGGTGGGTTTTGTTCTGTCTGGGTCGGGTCTCCCTCCTGCCTTCTCGGCAGAAAATGACACAGTCTCTGGGGTGGTGTGTGTGGGGACATAATGGGAGAGCCCCCGACATCCTGGTCTGCAGGAGTTTGTGGGGTAGGACCGACTGAGGGACGGAAGGAGCTGGGGGATCCACAGCTGCACTGAACCACTGTTTTGCCACCCCCCACTCAGCACCCATGTAGGGAGCGAAAACAGCCACGGTGATGCCGTCTTGGCCATGGAGTGTGGTTTGCGGGGGGGGGGGGGGTTCTCCCTCTGCCCCAGGCAGCTCCAGTAAATCTCTGGCGAGCCTGGCCAGTGCATTCAGGTTGTGCACTTAGAAGGAAGAGGAGGAGGAGCTGGCAGCCCCATGTCCAGCTCTGCACTTAGCTAGGCATGCATGGCCTGCCTTGGGGCTGCAGGTGTTTGAGGGTCTGTGCACATTCCAAATACATATGTTGCTTTAAAGCCACATTTTAAGAACTGGCTTCTGGTTTTGCATCGAGCATGAATTGTGCCTACAGAGAAGGCAGACGGGACATCACCATAGGTGCAAAGATAGAGGCTGGGATGAGGGTCATTTAAACATATGGAGCTCAGCACATCTGTGATGTGACATAAGCAGGTGTTAAGGATGAGCCCTTGGGTAAAACTCAGACAGCGCACACATTCTCTGCTGAGTGAGCCTTGCCCTTTGCTGCACTGGACCCTGGCTTGCAGAGACTGACTAGATTTTATGTGTCATTATTTAGAATTTAGCAAGTCTTCCTCTGTGTTCACCCCCTCCGGTCATGACTTCAAATCCCAGCTTCCCTCTCTCCCAGTCACGAGTCAGGACGGGAAGGGAACAGTGGGAAGGGATCATAGACAGGGGCTTTCCCGCAGCCCTGCAGCATCTATGTCTAGCAAGCCAGGAGGATTCACTTTCCCAGTCAGACATACTCCTATGGAAGTTGGGATGTCAGGCAGGCCAATAGGCACCTGGAGAAACAGGCCCCAGCTAGGACATTTCTATGGGTTATTTCTATTGCAGGGATTCATTTAGCTGCTCAGGTACAAAGCAGATTACAAACCTACCACCTGAACAGGGACTTGACCCCTCGGATTAGGACTCTAATGCTCTGTTGACTGAGCTATCCAGCGTCATAGGGGCAGATGGCTGGTTAGGCTGGAAAAGCAACTGGGTAGGCACACTATAGGCAAAAACCTGCAGGAACATTGCATTTTTTTGGTCCAGGGCTCTAGCCCATGGGTGAGAATCGCCCTCTTGGCTCTGCCTTCCTCCCTCCAGCACCCAGAGGCTTTTCTGCCTCCTACAACAGATGTGATGTTCCGCCTTCCCATAGTCTAGGACCCGTGACACTAGCAAACCAGGTGCCAGCTCATGCCAAAGTTCCCATGTCTCAATGGAACACTGACAGATACATGGCTGGAGCCAGTTTGGCTCACCTGTCTAGCAGTATTGTTAAAATAGGTATTAGAATTATAAACTGTGTCTAGTGTTTAGGCTTTATTGAATAGTTATGAGTTTCTAGATGCATTAATTTCACTTTTAACGTCTGTATCCCACACTGTAAGGTAATATTTGAGCGGTTGTATTGTGAGTCTGTGTGATGCACGGGGGTAAAAACGGCTAACAAGAAGGAACTGCATCTCTGTGCTGCTTGGAGTCTGCAGGGCAAGGTTTCTAGTCATAAGCAGTAGATCCCCAGCTGCTCAGCCTGGGTTAGCCCTAAAGGACATATAGAACTTGCTTATTATAGAAGCTTCTATCGCCTTTTGCAACCTATGATTGTAACTCATTTGTGTATCTGTTTACCTGCTTTAACCTTGTAAATAACTCTCATTTCCCTTTTTAATAACTCAATGTAGTTTATGATAGAATTGGATACGAGGGTTGTCTTTGGTGTGAGATCTAAGGTGCAATTTACCTGGAGTAAGTGACAGGTCCTTTGGGACTGGGATTACACCAAGAATCACAGCAGTATTCAGGTAAGGGACTATCTCTCACAAAGATAAGCTCACCTGGGTGGCAAGGTAGATCAAAGTACTCAAGGGGACTGTCTGTGACTCATGGTTAGGCTGTTATAGAGCCTGAGGAGTTTATACTTGATAATTGGTTGGTGAAATCTAAGTATAGAATTCACATTCAATTTGGGGTTTGTGCCCTGCTTCTTAGCAGCCTTCCCTGAGGTTGGTACTCATGCTCTTGAGCCACTGCCGGCAGCATTACAGACCCAACTAATAAGTGCACGTTTAAATTTTAAAAAGCAGTTACCTCCCTCTAACCAGCTCTTCGGCTGCAATTGCACCAGGCCATTTAATTCCTCTACAAGCAAAACATTTCATTTGGCTAATATGGTGTAATAGGAATATTAATGGATTTCCCCCTCCATAGCAGACAGTTTTCAAGAGATTTTTTAATGTCCCAATCTGGAAAAAAAAAGTTAATCCCCTAGTGCTAGTTTATTTGCAGATAATGCAATTACATTGCTAAAATCCTCCCTGAAATGAATACAGATGGTTATAAAACCAAAACATTTTAATTAATCTCTACAATGAACACATGAATATAAGTAGATCATTATCTCTCTCCATGAGCTCTTGCACAGCAGAGAAGGGTTTATGATTTCTTGACAAGGGTCATTAGAGGACTTGAATAATTTATAGCCTGGTGGACAGATCAGGTCACAGCTGATTTGGCCTCAGAGCAGAGGACAAATCTGCTACTACAAGACTAGTAACCTAGTCTGTGATCATTGGTCTTCCTATTCACTGACCTTCTAGATTCTAATTTGAAAAAAAAATTCCACTGCATTAATGCTTCAGTCTATTAAATGCTAATGGCCAAGTTACAGAATGAAATAAATAAATGAAGTAATAAACATACACAACCTAGTGATACCACCCTCCATGCTCATTACTGTAACCCTATTCTCACATCCCCCAGCCCCATTGTCTTGCCCCACCTGTTATCTCATTAAGGTCTCCATAGCAGGGACTGTTGTTTGTTCGTTCTGCAAAGTGATTTTGTAAAGGGACCACTCAGTGCTTGAGAAACATTTCACTTACAGTACTTCAAGGTGGGAACTTATTGTTATGTAGTTGAATAAAGCAGCAACAAATGGAGAGAGGGGAAAAACACACACACTTAAGCTGTGTCTGCACTCCAACGTTGGTTGAGGTAAGTTACATCATTGGACAGCTGCTGAAGTTTGTATACCACTCAGGTGCATGCATACTTGGCTGCTTGCGTTGATGCTGCGCGCCCACACCAGGAGTGCTTGTATCAATGCAACGTGCAATGTATGATGGGTAGGTGTCCCAGTGTGCTACACTCTGCCGTTCGGCACAAAGCCATTTGGGAAATTTTCACAAAGTGTTGTGGGGATGGAATTGGGTCAACAGCTTGGGAAAAACCTGACCATGCTCAGTGCCAGTCTGCTGAAGCAGAGATGCTAGTACATGTTTGTCAGTGTTCCTATACTGCTCAGATACCTATGGACAAAACCAAGTAGTCCCTTGTGCAGGAGAGGGCCACGTTAAACCCGGCTGCTGTAACGTGCTATTGTTACTGCAGGGAGACACCTGACTCTGCACTTCGTAGCAGCTTTCAGTTTTCCCTTTTGAATCCTTGTGCTAAAAAGCATTACCTCCGGCAGCACTTGAGGCTAGCTCTCGGTCAGAACAGGAAAGCCTGCGATACCCTGATGGAAGCTCCCCTTGAGAAGTTAACTGTGGGTAATTATACCCCTTTACTACCAGCTGAGTGTCCACAGCTCACTATGCATCCGTCAGAATCGAAGTGATGTGGCTATTGCCTTTCTCTCCTCTCTCCGTGTGGATCTGCTTCCTCCATTCAAAGTTAAAGCTGGGTTGTAGCTAAGCCATTGGTTTCAACACATGTACACACACACACACTGCAATGCCAGTTTGGTGGTGTTGGTTTGGATTTTTTTTTTTATTATTACTTATACACTCCAGTAAGAGGCAGGAAGGTAAATGATGAATAATCATGATAAATAGAGCTGATCGAAAAATTGGTTGACTAAATTTTAAATATTTTTTTTAATCAGAAAATGCCAGTTCACTGAAACCAACACCTTTAATGGGAAGTTTGACAGGAAACATCTTTGGGGAAAAAAAGTTTTGAACTTGTTGACACTTATTTGGACATTTTCAAAACAAAATTCCACTTCAAAATTACTTTTTATTTGGAAATTTAAAATAATTATAAATACAAATACATAAATAAATAATTACAAAATGCTTTATATTGATAAAATAAAAAGGTCAATCAAAATGAAACTCTGGTAGTCTCAGACTGAATGCTTTCCACTCAGACTTTCAGTTCACAAACATTTTCGAGATTTTGTGGGATGGGAAAATATTTCCATTCCTTAAACAAAACCAATGCGGAAAACAATTGCCTGTCTGCTGTAATAATGAATAAGCATTTTTCACCCATAGATCTCAAACTGCTTTCGAAAGGCAGGTATCATGATACCCATTGATCCCCCCCCCAGATGGGGAAATGAAGCCATAGAGAGGGGAAGTAACTTGCATAAGCTCATAGAGCTCTCACACTCCTAGCCAAGCCCATAAGATCATGTTGACAAAAGTCCTCTTACAAAGAGACTAATACCTCTTCACACTTCCTGTTCTCAAGTGTCCCTTACACTAGGGGATGGGACCCTGTTCTACTTGCCTGTTATTTAACACCACAATGTATAGAGTCTACTCACCTACATACTTTAGCGTTTGAAGGCGAACTGGAGACTCCAGTTTATTCTGGATCTCTGGTTCACAGAACTGAGCCAAATTTCAGGTAACAGCCTGGGACTACAGTTAGCAATTTGTGCTCCGGATGAGCATTCACGATTTCAGTTATTGCATTCACGAGTGTCAGAACTTGTGCTGATAAAAATCTTGTTACAGGGTCCGCTTCTCCTCTTAAGAGTGATATGAATCAGGAGTCACGCCACTGAGTCAATGAAGTTGCACGGAGTTGTAAAACTGAAGTGAGAGGAGAATGGAGCTCACTGGCCCCTGTTATGCTGCTCAGGTTTGTGGGAATGGGCCCATTTTCTCACTATCTAAGGATGTCCTTGCTGGCAACCTGAATTTAAATGGAACACTTTACCCATTTAAAAAATCCCTGCATCAGAAAAAGCCCTGATTTGCTGCACCACCAATAGGTTGTTAACAAGCTGCTCACAGTGGTGACTGGGTAAATGTCTCTCTGCAATCTTTCTAAGGGACGGAGAATTGATATTAGCCTCCACTGGCTCCCTCAAACTTCACGTGTGATGTTACAGTTAAAAAGTTCCAATGACTAAAATCTGAATCCCTGTGCGATGACTGAAGCATCTCACCTATGAAGGGTGATTACCATTTCTTTCACTTGTGGGGGAAAAAAAAAGACTATAAAAGAGCTTTCTCTCATGCCTTCAGCACCCTTGAGTTATAGGTCTCTCCTCGCCATAAAAGAAACATAATGTTCACCCTTCACGAGTGAGGTACCCAAGATCAGCTGCCAAAGTGTGAGGCTGTTTTATGGATGTTCTGCGTCCTTAACCTTCCTATCCGCAGAGCAGACATTACTTTGGTTTGAAGACACTGAACTTCTCATGGAAATAACGGAGGGTCTAGCTGCACTACAGTTACAGTTGCACAGCACCAGAACCTATGTAGATGCTTCCAACATCACAGAAGGGGTTTCCCATTGACGTAATAATAGCGGTTGCCAACTTGCTATTATAACAGAAGATAGTGGAGACTTCACTGAATTTGTTGCTGAGAATTGTACCAACGGGCATTTCTGGCTTTCCTGCTTGGCTCCATAGGTGCCGGAACATAGGTCCTGCCACGCCCCCTGGCTTGAAGTGGTTTCCATCACACACAAGGTTCACCGTTTGGGTCAATGGCTCTCAGCTCCCCCACCGTACACACGGTTCAGCACCCTTGCCTGGCTCCCAAGTGCCATGGCAACATGCTTCCGCTAAGGGTCACTTCACCATGATTCCCCCCCATACAACACTATGGGTAACTTTGGTCCCTACTCTGAAGTTCCCACTATCATTACAATTAATCCACCTCTCCGAGAGGCAGCAGCTAGGTCAATGGAAGAATTCTTCCATCAACCTACCTGGGGCTAGGTCAACCTAACTATGGCCCTCAGGGTGTGAAATGCTCAGGGCTATGAAAAAATGTAGACCAGGTTTCAGTCCACCTAGAGCAACGTTATGTAGAAACAATGACATTAAGTAGCCATGAAAGGGAAAAAGAGGAGAGACCCCCCAAAGACTTTGAGGTGGAGAGCAAACTTTAAATACAAGATTCATCTGAAAGCCCTTCCCTAAAAGCCAGTGGAGCTATATCTGGCTCCTGTAGCACAGAGAACTTGCATAGAAGTCAAGAGTCGCAGTCTTGCTGCTGGCCTCTTTGAGCACAGTGATTTTTCATATATATTTGTAGCTCAACGGAGAAAGCTGTGCTTCATATTCAGAGCCTTAATATTGCAAATTCTCCTGCTGCTCTTGGAAACCTCAGCAGTTTCTGGAAGGATGAAAAAGCTGTGAATTCATGCTGATCCACTGGCTTTCCGAAAGGAGATTACAGACAGGCACTCCGGTGTCACCAAATCAGGCATGGACTCTTTGATCACTGCTGTCGTCTGACTTTTTCCTTCCAGCATTGTGACTTTAGGCTTTTCTATTCTGAATTGGTTCCTAATCTCCCTTTAAATAAAGATCAAACAGGGCCCTGTCTCTTTGTAGGTTGCTTCCTTTGTTTACTTTTAGGTCATTACCCTGCACTGGCTCCAGGAGTTTTGAAGTATGATTAAAAGGGAAATGAGAGTTCTGAGTGCTGGGTTCAAAACAGGGCGAGACTGTTCCGGGTTGTAAGAGAACCAGGTTACTTTGCTGAATGGCGCATACAAAAATCCCACAGTAACTGCCCCAAGCCACAGCACAAAAGCAAATGGGGATATGGGGATTTTTAATAGACGCTGCAATAGTCTGTTCAATCCCTCTATTTCGCCATGGGGGGAGCCATTAGTGTCGGCCTGTTTCTACTTCACATTACGCTAGAGCTGCATTTGGACTCTATAGCCAACGTGTCCATCCCCAAAGAGAAAAAACGGCGAGAAAGTTAAAGAACTCCTGCAAGCTGATTCTACAGCCCGTTGAAGAAATGACTGCGGCCATGCATTGCCGTCCTTGTCTCTGATATTCCAGAGCATTAATGTACCATAGGCAGCCATTATCCTCCTATTTGATGCATTTAGCAAAGTCATTCCCCTCTCCCCAGGACAAATCACACCACGAATGATCTGTCTGAGGACAGGCCAGTTCTCCCGGTTCCTCTGATGACCAGCCACCTGGCCCTTGTGCCTCCAGTTCACCACTAACTTCACTAATGGAATCTTACACCTCTCAGTCCCCGAAGGGCACTAGCAGCGACACAGCTGTGACAAGCCTGCGTTTCAGTGGAGCCAGAGGTCTTGATTTTAGGACTTGGATGTTTTGGGTTTTGTGCTATTTAGGAGTGTTGGGAATGTAATTGCCAGACCATTTGGTCCAGTAGTCCACTTCCTGACATTCCAGACCTAAGCACTTGCTCAGTTAGCATTGTGAAAGACATCAACACCAGATTCTTCAGAGGAACTCATATATCTGTACAATACCATGGAGAAAATCTTCCAGCTGCTGACCAGTTTATACATCTTTGCAATTTTATCCCAGATATCTACCTATTCTCTTGCCCCAGCCACTACTAGAGTATGTTTCTTGCTACATTTGAAAGCACCATATTAAACCGAGCTGTGCTGATAAAAATCCCAAGCAGGAGGGCCATGACTTTGATAAAGAACTTGAACTGTTTCCCCCCAAAGATTCTTGTAGACACTACACCTTGGAACAAAAAGTGGGAGTGTGCTAACAAAATTTGTGGATGATACAGAGTTGGAAGGTATTACCAATATGAAGATCTGGATGACTTTGAAAAGTAGAGTTTTGCACCTAGAAATATGTAAAGTGCAAGGTCATGGATTTAGGGATTAACAACAAGAATTTTTGCTATAAACTGGGGACTTATCAGTTGGGAGTGACAGAGGAAGAGAAATATCGTGATGTATTGGTTGATCACAGGCTGACTATGAGCCACCAATGTGATATGGATGTGAAAAAGGCTAATGCAATCCTAGGATGCATCAGGCAAGGTATTTCCCGTAGAGATAGGGAAGTGTTAGTTCTGTTTTACAAGGCACTAGTGAGACCTCATCTGGACTACTGCGTGTAATTCTGGTCTCCCATGTTTAAGAAAGATGAATTCAAACTGGAGCAGGTGCAGAGAAGGGCGACTAGAATGATCAGAGGAGTGGAAAACCTACCTTCTGAGAGGAGATTCAAAGAGCTTGGCTTGTTTATCTTAGCCAAACAAAGGCTGAGGGGTGAGATGATTGCTCTCTATAAATACATCTGTGGGATAAATACCAGGGCGGGAGAGGAGTTATTTAAGTTAAGTGCCAATGACAAATGGATATAAACTGGCCATCAACAAGTTTAGGTTTGAAATTAGATGAAGATTTCTAACCATCAGAGGAGTGAAGTTCTGGACCACTCTTCCTAGGGGAACGATGGTGGCAAAAAAACCTAACGGGCTTCAAGACTGAACTTGATAAGTTTATGGAGGGGATGGTGTGATGAGACTCCCTACAATGGTATAAGGCCTATCCATGATTGCTACTAGCAAATATCCCGAACAGCTGGAGATGGACCGCTAGATGGGGAGGGTTCTGAGTGACTACAAAGAATTCTCTCTCAGGTGACTAACTGGTGGATCTAGCTGACATTCTCAGGGTTCATCTGACTGCCATATTTGGGGTTGGGAAGGACTTTCCCCCCAGGTCAGATTGACCAAGACCCTGGGGCTTTTTTTTGTGTGTGTGTATGCCTTCCTCTGCAGCATGGGGCATGGGTCACTTGCAGGTTTAAACTAGAGTAAATGGTGGAGTCTCTGTAACTTGAAGTCTTGAAATCATGATTTGAGGACTTCAGTAACTCAGCCAGAGGTGAGGGGTCTATTACAGCAGTGGGCGGGTGAGGTTCTGTGGCCTGCGATGTGCAGGAGGTCAGACTAGATGATCACGATGGTCCATTCTGGCCTTAAAGTCTATGAGGCTAGGTGTTAGTGGGATCTTTAAGATTCTTAGAACACTGCCAGCATCTCTTTCTATAATGACTGGCGGGAACTCAGAGAATATATGAGATGCAGGCTATAATTTAGAATGTCCTGGGTAGTCAGCAGACGCGGTTGCCTAAACTCTTATTGAGCCTACATTGGAGTAAATTATGAAAAGTGGGCTGCTAATTTAACATCGGGGTTAGCAGCAGGGTCATGTACAATGATGTGAAACAGTGTTTCCGTGACCTTATGAGATAGGTAATAAACCTGAATGAGATATGCTTTGTTCCCTGGAATAATAGTCTCCCTCCTTCAAGAAAGGACAAGATATGCTCTGCTTAATGGTACACAGAAGAACAAGGGGAACTATGTTGGTTTGTGACTGCAATGTCGGCTTAGAAGAACTCTAGGAGAAATGGTTTAGCTTATAGGAGATTAATGCTAAGACACAGGCAACCTATAGAGCAAGCTAAAGGATCTGCAGCAAATGGGACCACTTATAGCTTCCTTATTCTAAGCCAGGAGGACATTTTCATAGAATCATAGAATATCAGGGTTGGAAGGGACCTCAGGAGGTCATCTAGTCCAACCCCCTGCTCAAAGCAGGACCAATCTCCCACTAAATCATCCCAACCAGGGCTTTGTCAAGCCGGACCTTTTCCATTTTCATGGTTTTCTATATGTGCTTGTAATGCAGCATACTCACCACAAGTGTGTCCCCTTGTGTCAGGGTGTGATGTTGCGGGGTTTTTCATCTCTGGCACCCCCTGCAAGCCACCGTCTTTGCCACGTGCCTCGAGGGTCTTCTGGGGCCTGACCCTCCAGCAAAGTCATGTAAGAGTTCAAAACCCCTCTCGGTTCTCTTACTGCCCCTTCCTGGGGGCTTCCTCCACAGGATGCTAACATGCTCCTGCAGAGTTCCTCCTCTGGTGCTTCTGATGGAGCAGGTTTCCTCCCCTCCCTAGGGACTCTGACAGCTTCCCTAAGGGATCTCCGTGCTCCTTGCAGGCCCTGGCTCAGGGCTTCCCCTGCCACAGGCCCCTCTGCTGCTCCAGCAGAGCTCTTCCTCCAGGAGAGGACTGCCTTCTCTGTAGCCTTTACCCTTTCCCTCCCACTATGGCAAAGCAGACTTGACCGGATTGTTTCTAGCCACCACCAATTCTAATTCCCAAATACCTGGTGGTCGATAGTCTGTCATCTGCCCTCTATCTTTGAGGTACCGTAACAGCGGTGTTCTAATACTGCTCCATTTCCCCAACATTTTTACTAAACAACAGAATATAACTTTTGTTACCTTAAGCTGTGTAAAAAGCTTTTCTCTTTCTTTATCTGAGCCCTAACATACCCATAGAAGGTGATAAATTCTTTCATTCCCTTACTGTGCTCTCTCAGTCTGCTTATATGGCCCAAGTGACCCACAGTTCATCTCCTAGATCTTCCCCCCTGTGGCCAAGGGGCACTCAATCGCCACACAGGTGTAGGTTTTTTCCCCCTTCTCAGGCAGGTGATGGAATTCAGCTGCATCGCAGTGCTTTCCAGTGCTCGCTGGTGGTTCGAACAGGGACTATGAGTTCAGCCCCACCCACCCTTTTCTCCCCAGTTGGAATTAAATATCCCCAACAACTGATCTCTGTCCCTGGCCCTAGTTATTGTTAACTGGCTATCTGCTTGTGTGCAGCTAGAAGCAGGTACCAGGGAGGGTTAGCGCTCACACTTAGGAAGTGAATTGCACAATATTACCTTACGTGGGGTAGGCAGTCCAGCAAATCTAGGAAGATATTTGGAAAAACTGTCGGGGTTATGGGAGAAAGGGAAAAACACCTGAGACATAGGTGAGAGGTAATGGAGACGTTAAGAGGCTACCACCAGAGGGTGGTTTCTTTTAGAAGGAGCTGTAACAAGAAGAGACAAAGAAGCCAGTCTGGGATCTCCCATGCCGTTGGTGGTGCCACCATCCAACCGTCTGGAAGGAGAATGCAGAAAAAGAGTCATCAGGAGGTGGAGTGAGAGATGCCAGGAGAATCGTAGCCTGGACTGAAGCTCTAGGTCTGTAGCACTAGGCCATTATTACTATAATCAGCCCCAATGGACATAGGCAGTGGTCTCTCTGCTGCCTTCTGAGGAATGGCTCTGGTGCAGCTGTTTGGAATAGTTCATTTAGTTCTTAGCCTTACCCCACAGGCAGGTTGACAGTGAGTTTAAACTTCCTGTCAGCCTTGAAAGGCAGATCAGAGCGGAGTTGCTGAACTTGTCTGGGTTTACCTATTATTGCTGCATTTGTTTCTTTCATTTATTGAGCCTTCTCCGGAGAATGACGATAACCTGAGCTTGTGCCTGCATCTCTGTGCGCCGGTTGGGATGCTTGCATGTGTGTTTGCATGCATGTGGCAACAGCGTTTGCACACCTGGGACTTGCGTGTGTGTCTGTGCATGGCTGGGCTGTGTTTGGGGCCCCTGCCAACACCAGAACAGAGAAATACAGCAAAACAACAGCATACACAGACATGGTAATGTTGCTAGGCAACAGGAAGTTAGTTGTTGAGCAGGACGAGGAGCCAAACCCGCTGCTGGTTCAGCTGCAGCCAACTGGATTTACCCGGAATATGCTTCCCCTTGGCTCCCACCCTACTTCCATTGAAATCAATGGCACAGCTAGCTCTCCAGAACATCTGTGGGAGGAGGGTCAGGCCCTGGGGTAACGGCAGGAGTACTCGGCTCCAGTACTGTTATCAACACAGGCCTCAGAGAGAAAAGGGACAGACACCTGAAACATCAAGGTCCCCTGCGGAAGTGGAGTGTTGGTGTCCTGCTGGCCAAAATTCAGTGGGAGCTTTGCCTGCAGAAGGACTGGGTCTTTAAGGTGGTAATAAGAGGAACAGGATCAGGGACCAAGCCCAGAACCGATTTGCTCTTATGTCATTGGGAAAGGGGAGGCCTAGCAACAGTGCTGGGTTACAGCCCTTACACTCCAGGGTAGCCAAAGAGCCCCCACTAGAGAATGAGTGACCAAAGTAGATGAATGGTGCATATCCCCAGAGCATGGGTTAGCGCTAAGCCCCTGTCCAAGGTGCCTCCTGGAGGGATTGCAGGATGTGATAGGACAGCTGGTGTTTCTCTTACCCATCCACTGCTCTCAATGCTGAGTGGAGATAACTGTGTGTTACTGCTGGCATCATCACAGACCTTGGAATGACAAACTCCCAGTTAGAGCTGCATGTAAAACAGCCTATTACCAGATTTCCAGAGCTTGAATGATACTGTATTTAATTTAATATAATGAGTTATTGTTTCCCCCCCAGAGTGTTATCAATAAGACAATTTAACTGCAGTTGATGAAGGCATCTCCAGTAATTTATGCCTGGGCAGGTCAGGCAGCCTATTAAAATGCACAGCATAAATTCATTGCCCTGAATGAATTTTTTTAATTATATATATTTCTATACCCAGATTCGCTGGTATCCAGGAACAACTGTGCTGACTAGGAGAGAATGATTTGGGGCCGTCAACGCTGCCACAGACGCTTCCCTGTGAAGCAAGTGAATTTAATGCTTATCAGAGAGGAAGCCAGTCCAGCAAATCTCTACGCTGAGGCGACTAGCTCCCACTGAATTCAATGGGAGCGGAAGGGCTGAGCACCTCGCAGGATCAGCCCTTAGGCCCTGATCCAGTGAAGCACTTGAGCATATGCTTACCTTTAAGCACGAGTGGTAACTGGAGTCCCAAGGCTAAGCAGGTGCTAAAGAGCTTTGCAGGATCAGGACTTTAGTGCTGTCACTTAGGGCTTGCCTGCACTGGGAAAATGCACCCTACTGTGACACATGTTGGCTAACACCATGTCCAAAACTCCAGGTACGTCTACACTGCGATGAAAGACCTGTGGCACGGCGGCCTGGGCCAGCTGACTTAGGATCACGGGGCTGAAAATTGTAGTGTAGGCAGTCAGGCTCAGGCTGGAGCCCTGGCTCTCAGACCCTGTGAAGTGGGAGGGTCTCACAGCCCAGGCCTGAACCCGAACATCTACACAAATTAGCCCTGCAGCCCAAGCCAGCTGACCTGGACTCTGAGACTTGGTGTCGTAGGTTTTTTCATTGCAGTGGAGACATACCCTCCTTGTGGACAAAGGCTCTCATGTTAGCTGCTCACAGCTGATGTTATTACCATGGGGTTAGTCCCAAGCAGCTAACGCAATTGTCAATGTGGCAGTCCTCATCTACAGTGAGTGCTAAACCATGTCTTACATTGTGTGAGTTCACACATTTGCTATCACAATGTATTATCCCAGTGTAAACACACTCTGAGTGCAAGCCTCACTCAGCTCTGGGTCATACCACTCAGGTCTGACCTGCAGCACTTCATGCTACTCAGATCCTGGACCTTCTTGAACACAGACCCCTGGCTTGTCCATATGGGTGGCATGGGTAAAATAAGACCTTACGAATGTATTTTTGCTTGTGACCTAAATTGGCCTTAAACCCCAGGTCCTTACAGATACAGGCCTAGAGCACTATGCACTGCCTAATCAAGATGTCTTTCTTCTGTCTTTCAGTGGCTGGGGATTGTGGAACTAGCTGTTTCATCAGTTTACTCCAGCATTCTTCATGTTAATATAAAATATTTAGGGGTTGGTTTTTTCTGCAACAGACTAACTGCCATCATCTCCTAGGTCATATATAAATCATGGCTCAGAGTTAGGGAACATTAAAGAACTTTCAAACTAGGCAGGAAGAGTTTTCTTTTTCCCTGAAGTTTTATCCTTGGCTGTTGTGTTTTAAAGGTTATTATTATGGAACAATAAGAAGACCCAATCTCCCCCCCACCCCAAACGATTCACCACTTTGCTTCATTTCACTGGACTTTTAAAGAAAGCTGCAGGCTAAGCTAACCAAAGAACTCCTAATAACATTGTTCTAACCAGACACGCAGCTACTTTTCTTTATTCTAGTCCACCTCAGGCAATTTTCTTCACAGATTTAACCTCCAATTTAGATTTCCCCCCCTTTGTTGCCTGTCAGAGGTAAAAAACAAATGGAAGCTGTAGCATTCCTACATGGATTGGCTGGCCCTATAAGGAAGAGAGACACACAAAGCCACAGGCTCCCTGAACCCCCATCTTCACTTGTTATTTCACTCTCATTGCTGTGATATAGGCTTTCATTTCAGCACCAGCCACGGGACTTACAGGAGTTTAAAGGAACAGGGAGCCCGCACGGAAGGGACTATTGAACCTCTTGGGGTTTTGGGGTAGGAGCCAGGTGTCAGGTGCACGTTATACCAGCTGTGCTGCATGGGAAAATCTGCCTCTGTTTTATTAGTATTTTTGCTAGTATAGCAAGTTCGGTAACTCATGGGATCATAACTTTCCAACCCTGGTAAACACAAAGCAAATCTAAACCAGAGATGGATCTGGATGTTTATCCAAACCCTTTGCATTCAAGCATTAACTGGGATCCCAGTAAAACCAGGCCAGGTCTTGGTGAAACCTCTCAGATTTCCTGGTTCTGCCTGCATGGGAAATGCTAGGAGAATAGCTGGGTCAGACTCTTTCAGTTTCCTTTATCAGCTGAACCCACACAGCACAGATGCACAGGGAAAAACGAAGCCCATCTTTGTCAAACCTCAGACAATGTTGGGTTCTGTTTATGGCATGGCCCAAAGTTTGGATCAGTTCCGATTCTGAGCCAAACTAGTTCCCGCAGCCCCGGTACTACTGCAAGATTATCGAGAACTTGGTTTACCCAGAAGAAGTGCCTGGAGCAGGAGTAGCAGCCATTTCATTGAGGTATGCCGTGTCTAAGATAAACTGACTATTGAATGAACTGGGAATTTATTGAAAACCTGCTTTTATTCTTAGAACCTTTTTGTCTTTTTGCGGTAAGCAGTATTTTTAACTGCAAAGGGACAGAGTTCTTCCATGAATGGTTTGGTCTCTTTTGCACATGAAACCTAAGGCAGGGAATTATTGTGTGGTGTTCAGAGATGGAGTTCTCTGAATTCTTTTGTTGGCATATCAGGTCCTGGTCGGGGAAGATAAGGGCAACTGACAGCTCTTACTCTAACAGCTAGCCCCTGTGGCATGAAGGAAGTTGTCCATCTGAGCTTGTAGCTAGTGGAGATGTGCCCTCACGACAGAGCCAAGGAAACAAGAAGACCTAAAACAGAGACAGATGAGCACTTTCCAGCAGCAGCGTTGAGATGAAGCTCAATTGCTCTCAGCTTAGTCCAGACTCTGAAATCCTGTGTCCCAGCCCTGGAATCCGCTTTTCTCTTTAAATGATAGAGATTCCCTCAGAGGAAAACAAACACAAACAAATGATCAAAACAGCAGATGTCTCCACAGTCAAACATTTAATTCAAACCCCAAACAAACCCGGAATCCAGCACTGTATTGACACAACACAGATGGAGCCAGCTTCAACGGGGCCGGGGCATTGTGTCACTTAATATGCAAACATGAATGAGAACATATTGCCTATTAACTGTGCTTTCAGTCTCATTATAGAAACTCCAGGGTTTACTTCTGGATGTTGTCACCCTTCCATTTCCCCATATATTGTGCAGCAATAATTATACAGTTCATAAATAGGTGCTGGTTCTCCTTCAAACTACGCAGTCAGAGCGGTGGCAAGGGCTTAGAAAGTGCAAAGAGGCCTATTTGTCTGTGCTATGAAAAGTTAAAAAGGAACAGCCAGACTTAGTGTCACCAACATTATTTATTATGACTGCTTGGACTGCGGTAGCACCTAGAAACCCCGCGGTCCTGGACCCCATTGTGCGAGGTGCTGTGAAAACCCAGAACAAAAAGCCAGCCCCTGTCCTGAAGGCCAGTAGCATGCACTCTGGAATGATCTCTAGGCTTTGAGCTCTAGCTCTCTGTACCATATCATCTGCACCCTTCACTGAATTATTCTTACTTATTTTTGATGTAGCACTGTAGACGTGCAGGATGCTTGTTTTAAAAATACCAGGTGAAACATAGATTCCCTACAACAAGGAATTCAGAGTTTAAGGCTCCGATTCTGCAAATTCTGCATGCCATGAACAAAATTTTAAACATATCAGTGTTTGCAGGATCAGGACCTAAGTTACGACAAAGACAGACCCAAGAAAATAACACCACAGGGGATAAAGGGCGGGACAGTGTAACCATGTGGATGCTTGAAAGGGTAAGATTTGGAGGGGAGGGTGGCTAACACATGGCTAAAGGGAAATGGAGTGTTTTTAATGGAATATTATTGTGTTAGAGAGAAACGTGCTTTCTTGGTGCTGTACCTATGTTTGCTGACCTGTGTTTGACATAGCCAAGCAATGGCACTATGATTTCTTCAGTCAGTGTAGACATCACAGAGTACCATATGGGAATATGTCCCTGGCCCTCATTATTATTTATTTGTAATCTGGATTTGCATTAGTCTTCATCATTGTACCTGTCAAATCTGGCATTTTTTGCTTTAAACATTTCAGTGAATGTTATTCAACCTGCCACTTGCTAAATTACACGCACATTGCTGGTTTCGAGGGTGGGTCACTTTGTCTCATGGCAGTCAAAGTTTCTGCCCAGTGGAGATTGCTGCAATGGGTGTGGAGGAAGTAGTTGTGGTTACTCCATGTGTTTCCTCTGCAGATTGTGCATTTGTCTGTGAATGAGCCTGGATGTGTGTGTGTCTCCCATATTGTGTGTGTGTGTGTCTGTATGCGCCTGTGAGAACATACATGGGTCTGGGTGAGCGATGCAAGTATACATGCATGTTAATGTGTATAGGGATGAACTCTGTGACTGTGTGTGTGTGTCTGTGAGTGTGTGTGAGAATATACATGGTTCTGGGTGAGCAATGCATGTGTGTAGGGATGAATTGTGTGTGTGTGCGTGTGTGTTTCTGGACGAGTGAAGGCACACATGCATTTCTATATCTTTGAATGAAGGATGTTTAAACTTAATCAACCAAGTTATATGGCAGCAATTTTTTTGCCTTATTGACTGGTGTACTCATTTAGACATTGTAATGGGATCTTTCTCTAACTTTATTTTCAGAAAATTTTGCATTGTGATGAGACAGAAATTACCATTTTCATTGCTTAATGCCAGGGTATTGTAAGAAAATACCAGTAATGCGCTCTTCAAATGAGGATGATATCATTATGCAAGCAGCTTTGGAAGGAGAAACATATTTACTAACTCTGGGCTTAATAATGCATCCCTTCCCCAACTGCTCCTTTGCTGTTACTTTATTTGTCTCCATCCTCCTGTTTTCTTCTTGTCATGAGCCTACAAAGAAGAGAATTCTGCTAGGGTGGCTTGTCTCTCCTATCAGGTCTTTCTCTAATGCCCCTATGGAGGCTAATTTACTAGCTCTAGTCTTGTTGCAGGGACTCCTGGAAGGGGGGATTCATTCCCTCTCTGGAAGCAGAGGGGGGAAAAAGATTGACCAGCATCTTGCATTTTCAGCATAATGAGTCTGTTAAGCTGAAAGAAATGTACAAAGTGCTTTGCAAATACGAATTGCTTCATCCACACTTGAAGTGCAACCATCTCTGGGGTTGAACTCGGCAGCTGTTTAATAGCTGATCAGCAAAACTCCACAGTGTGTTAACAAGGAAGAATTCTATAGCCCAGCAGTTCCCAAGCCATGTTCCTTAGAGAGCTTATTGGTGGTCCATAGAGAGCGTGTCGGTTATTTGGTGTTGGCTCCTCCTTGTTTTCAGTTGCTATGTCACCTGAAATGACAGCTACATACCCCTCTAATGTCACTTTTCCATGTAAGCCAGTCACGGCTATAGTTTCTACACAAACTTGAATGTGTGGGGAGGAGGCCTATGCAATTGGGAATGGGCAGGGAGATGCTCTGTGATACAATCTTTCTATGAAGAGGTGGTCCAGACTGTGAAAAAGTTTGGGAACCTGAGTTCCAGCCTGCGCAACCTGTAACAAGCTGGAGAGGGGTCAAGCTCTGCATTGCTGCAAAACAATGTTCTTTGCACACCTTGCTTTGCAGGAAGAAACTAATTGTCCCTCTTTCTGAGCATGTCAGTATCAAGAAGTCCATACAGCTCAATGGAATTCACGTCTGAGATGCATTCTTATGTTAGCTCAGCTGAACGTGATTCATGCTTTATGTATTTTAAATAGTTTTAGGGTGAAAACTGCCTGCAGTTAATGGATGCAGGCCGAGTCTCTAACATCTTCTGGGATCCTCCTGATTTAGATGGATGGGTCCCAGTCTGCCAGACAATCAAAGCCAGTCTCCTGGAGAGGTTTTAATAGAGATAGATACTAGCAGGCTTCAAACAGTTTGAACTTTTGGTGTATAATATGGCTCACTTGCAAATAAAACAAAATAAAAACCCAGCACACGTCTAAGTGATGGAAAATGTGCATTGATTTTGAAAAGCTGAGAAGTTCAGTTTGCAAGGCCTTCATAAAAATATCCTCTGGTGCCAAGGGGAAATTTTTGTTATTATAACTTTTAAAATAAAGGTTAAATAGATAATATGAAGCATAGGGAATGAATATCATGTGGGCCCTCAAACTCTTCTTTCCCAGATATGCCTCTCAGATCACATAACTTATTGAGACAGTCACGACTTACAGGACTCCGAAATGCTAGATATTTTGGCTCCCTACCTCCACCCCTCCACTCCAGTTTTCCTGCTGTGAAAATGAATGGCATAACAGTGACAAGAGAGGGAAGGGAACATTAAAAGGAGAATGGAGATAAGGGAAAAAAAAGAAGGGAAGATGGTTAAAAGAAGCAGGAAGCCAGAGAGAGAAGATATAGGACAGCAAAGTGGTTCAAAATGGAAGGGTTGTAATTTATTTTGACACTAATCATGTATTATTCAATTGGAGTAAAAATAAACCTTATTAACTAAGAAAATAGACCTCCCTTTTCAAGCCCACACTGAAACATAATCACAATAATCTTGAAAATCATAAAGTTTGCTCAAAAATCTCACCCTGCATGCTAAGATTCAGATCCTCTCAGGGCAGAATTGTACGAACAGGCACTTGCAGCTAATGTTCTGATTCCTCACATATTACCATTCTGTCTGAGCTACAAACATTTCTAGCCACTGCACATGCAGGATAAAGTGCCAAAATGAAATGAATTGTCAAAGAAGCCAGATATTGAGCATTTTTTGTTTTTAACCTCTGTTAAAAATACCTTTCAGCGCCCCTCCCCCTGAAGGATCTCAGTACATTTTGCAAACTATATACAAATGGGTCAGTTCATCCACTACTGAAATGCAGTCACCTCTGGGTTGTAATGTGGCAGCTGTTCAATCAGTGCACAGAACCTCTATATAGTAGTTAAGAGAGGAAATAATGAAAAAGAATATTTATCTGAAACTGCAGTGAGAATTTTAGAGAAGCAGAATGTAATTAGATAACCTGGAATTTGCTCAGGACATCTGGGTTAAACATTTCTATTGTGAAAAGTGCCATGGGATTCCAAGATAATATAAGGCCAACACTTTGGTTTTATGTCTCATTTGAAACAGCATAGTTTCCCCAACATTATGCTGCTGCATTGGGTGAATACTAAGAAGGAAGAATGCCACCTACTGCACCCTCCAAATCACTTCCTGAAATACCTGGGCATTCTTTGGAGGTAGCTCATCTGAGTACTGATCTATCCTAACCTCATCTTGTTTAGTTTATGAGGTTGGACAAGATTATGGTCCAAAGATCTATGGTTTCACTTCATAGACGACAAACTGCTGTAGATCTGTTAGTGACTACCAGAGTAGTTGGTAATTTGGGAGATTCACAGCATTGCTCAGGAAACATGTAGCCATTTATGGACACCTGAGAAAAAGCAGAGAGAATTTTCTCTTCCTTTTTGCCTATTTAGACCATGTCTGCAAATTCAGAGAAGAGTTTATCTGCTACCTAAATTATGTGACATTTCAAGTCACACCTCTGAGGGGTAGTGATTATTTATTTCCTTAGGCAAGGGGCTGTTTTGCCAGTCCAATAACCCTTTTTGCAAGTGCTGGTGCGTGTTCTGCAGGTTCATGCTAGGCTCTGCTGTTTGAAAATTTGGCCTTTAGTCTGGAACTAATGACAGCTGTGAAAATGGCTAAAAATGCTTATCTGGGCTTGTGTGCCATTAGAAACTTGAAGCCCTATGCAGATTGAGAGGGAGCTCAGTTTCCAGTAAACCTGAGGTTGATTTATGGTTCAGTGATGCAACCCTGTGAAATTCACATTTGTAACTAGGGTTTGAAGTGTTGAAATTCAAAGTAACTCCTGGGTTCAAAACACATGAATTTAAACAGATTAATATGGCAGCGGTGAACCCCCTGAAACTGCTAATGACACAATTACAGGTGTTACCATACAATTTTTAATGCCTGAGTTTAATTCTTTTCTCTCTGTACTAACAGGAGACCACTATACAAATTGCATTTCTGCGGGAAGGTCAGGACTTCACTCGGTCTGTTCTGGGCACTGGTTAGAAAGTTGGTTTAGAATAAGTGGTTTTATTAAGATCAAACTGGGATGAATCCTGGTTCTGCCTACATGAGAGTGGAGAATGCATTAAAAAGAGAATGAGGGAACCAGGATTGTCAGCTCCAGGCATTCACAAACCATACGTCAGCCATCACCCTCCTCCCAAATAATGAGTTTTTAAAAGGTAATAAATGTTGGGTTCTTTTGATTTCCCTTCTGGTTTCTGGGCCCTCAGGGTTTACTCAGGACAAATTTTCAAGCTTTTCTCTGCAATCATTAGGCATGTTGTTTATGCAGGAATCTCAGCTTTAATTTTTTTAATCATCTGACTCCAGGAGCTGGGGTTTTAATAAAAAAAGAATCAAGTGTCATGAGACTTTTGCAAATCTGCAGAAGCCTTCTCTTGAAAGTGATTCCATTGCTTTCAGTTTTGCCAACTCTCAAGATTTTATCACAACATATGTTTTTGTTACATAATTGGTATCAGACTATAAAATCTGCGGACTAACACATTTTCCACTGAACCCTTAAAAACAAATCTCAAACAAATAAATCCAAAATGAAATGATCTGCATCTTGTTTCTTTTAACACTGGGCACAGTTACAGCTGTCACTTGTATTGCATTCCATGTGTATAGGGAAATATGATTTGAGCCAGCTCTATATATGTACATGAAATATGTTTTAATTGAATGGTTATTTTCTTGATGATTCTTCAGACCCTTCAGACCCCAGAGGAGGAACATACTCCAAGCCGCATTGCTCAAAGTGTGATTAGCAAGCGTTTTATTAAGTGTGGAGACAGTCCTGAAAACAGTTGCGAGGGGCACCAATAAAAACATAACACTCATCATCTCAGGTGGATATATAGGTGGCTTTTTCTGTGGCAATATTTGTTTAAGAACATAAGAACTCAGAGTGCAGTCTAATGGTTAGATCCATGGGATCAAATTCAGCTGACATTTACACTGGTGGAAAAGAGTAACTTCCAATGACTTTGCCTAAGGGTAAAGTCTTGACATTCCTCTGGTGTCACTAAGAGGACCATTTTGCCCATGGACTGGGAGATGGGATTTCTGGGTTTGGTTTTTGCCTGCTTTTCGACCTTGGGCAAGCCATTCTCGGTGACTCAATTTCCCCAGCTGTAATGCCCAAGAAAGATTATGGAGGTGTAAAAATATTGTCCTCATCACATGGCGGACGGGGCTCTTCTGTTGTAGATTAAAAGCAGCAGAAAGTCCATGTAGTGAGCATGTGAGTAAAAAATACCAGATCTCTCAGAGGCAGCAAATGGAGCTGAAACGTGTCAATGGAAGCATATTAATATATTGTTTCCCTGTTTTGTTTGCCGTGATGTTAATAACGGGAACCCTACATTTATTCTAATGGGCAAAGCTCAGGGGACAAGCACTAAATAGCTCTGTTTCCCCACTTCAGAAAAACTAAATCACAAACCCAGAATCACTAGGGATTTGCTGTTTCTGCTACTCACGAGCCATCCATGCAATTACAGCACTAAACCTTTTTACTGGCAGACAAAACCATTTCCTTTAAGCCAAAAAACAAAAATACACCTCCCTCCCCACCACACACAATCCCCCACCACTCACATCTGCTCTGCTGACTGGGGGAACTGACTCTGATGTCAATTCCAGATCAAATTCTTCAGGTTCTGAAGGGACTGCTTGGGAAAGGGGAGATATGCTGACCTGAAAGAAGGCATTTCCCTGTGCCTTTTCTCATTGTTAGTGGCTCCCTTCAACATACACTGCAAATACGTGTAAGCAGTGTCAGGATGAGCTCCACCCTGACATCTGGTGGTGAGGTGTGGCAAGTTGTGGAAAAGAACTTCAGGGGCCAATCTCATTTCCATAGGCACACCCACCACGCCTAGAATGAGGCCATAGCTGCCCAAATGGTCACTTTGGCTGCTGTGGGATCCCCAGTGTCTCTGTTATTGGGGCAGGAAGAATAAATTGTTATTACCCGGATTATGGGAACTGTGCTTGGAACTGTACGTGGCCTTTTGTTATGATGGAGGGATTCACCATCAACTAAGTAGCACTCGCTAGGCAAGGGTCATGGGTTCCAAAACTGTGTGAATGGAGAGAGGCTGGGGACAAGTATTAATACTTGGTGGCATGGGCCCCTTGGTGAGGGCCTTACATGCTGATTGCACTTCCTCCTCTCTCCACTGTGGAATATCAGAGCTAATTTTGATTTCATTAGAAGTCTAGTTATAGGCTGCTGAGCTCACTTTGGGCGGACAGTGCACCAGCACTGGGGCTCCCCTACTATAAGCTGAATTCACCTAAGAGCTGAAATCACTGAGTGTTGTGTTAAGTAGTGGGGGAGCCTGAAGATACATTGTGGAGCAGTTTGCGGGACGGCTGGTGAAGCAGTTCGACGCGGAGCAGTGTGTGGATGGCAGGAGCTGCTTGTGGGCCGTGGAGCTGAGCGAAGGAGTTCATGGGGCGGCTGGCGGAGCGGAGCGCCGCTATGGAGCTATGGGGCGGTCAGCTTCAGATCACGTAAGGTGCCTCTTACCCCCGTCCCATTTCCACCCAGGTTGGGAGGTAAAGCTCCGCCGATAAACTTTCGAACTCTGGGGCTGCCCTGACCAGGGACAGAGACTTTTGGGGCATTGGACTTTTGGGACTTTGGGTGATTTGGGGTTGCTGGACTCAAGAACCAAAGGGAAAAGGGCATGCCCCAATTTGCCTGGGGTGGGGTTGTTTTTGCTCATGGGTTGTGTTATGAATCCTGTTGGTGGTGTTTCCCCAACATAATGCCACATTGTTTCTCTCTGTTATTAAAAGACTTTTGCTACACTCAGACTATGTGCTTGCGAGAGGGGAAGTATTGCCTCTTGGAGGCGCCCAGCGGGGGTGGTATATATTTGTCCCAGGTCACTGGGTCGGGGCTCGAGCCGGTTTGCATTGTGTTATTGGAATGGAACCCCTAGATATTGAACCCGGCCCTTGTTGCTGCCAACTCTGTCGGGCAGAAGGGTTACATACGTGAGATCGGGTGAAGTAAATCCCATTGATTTATTTACATGTGTAAAACCATTGTGCTGGATGCTTTCACACTAATAAAAGCCTCACAATATCCAGTCACATTATCCATCCAATCCAATGCAATAGACTGCCCATCGTACCCGCAGTAATGAACACCCTCCAATTACTCTCCGTGGAAATCAGTGTCACCTCCTCAAACCTCGACAAAAATATCCCCTGCCTATTAGCACACACAGAGTATGAGGACAAAGTAATCGCTAAGCAGGGAAGCCGATTCCTGTCCAATCAGCCTGGTTGCATGTTCATTTGCTGCATTATTCAGAGCCTGTAAAAAGTTTTATGAGAAGAGGAAGCCAGTTTACAAGCGCTGCTGGGTTCAGAGCTTTTCTCCTGCAGGGTCAGCAGTCCTCATTGTGGCGCTCATCTCTTGCTCTGTCTGGTCTGGGCTGAGGCTGCCCACATGGTGTTATTTGAGGGGGCGGAGGTTGTTTTTTCTATGCACAAAGCTGAACTAAGGAACTGGGCGAGGGCTGTGCCTGGAAAGAGGCAGCTGGCAGCCCTGGGGCGTAAACTCCCTTTCTCATGCTTGGAGGTGTTTTTTCCAGGTCAGGAGTGGTGAGGCAGACACGCTGGTAGGGTGTGGGCTGAATGGGGGCAGGAGGGGAATTTGCTCAGCTGCTGCCATCACTGGCCCTGTTCTGTGGATAAATAAATGACTTCCATCTCCTCCAGGGCTGCTGTGAGTTCTTTGGAAAATCCTATTACAGCTGAAAGAAATGGCCCTGGTAAACGGGATGTGTTTTTAGAGCAGTTTAAGGACTCTGGGGGTTTTCCTGGGTCCCTGAAACATGTGAGTTTCAAATGAGACCAAGGCCTTGTTAAAAAGTTTCTTGGATTGTCAGGGCAAACAATACCATTATCATGCGCCAAACTCAGCCCCTTCTCCTGTTCAGCCCATGCTCACTTGGACGGGTTTTCTGTAATCAAAAGGTGTCTCGTCTGTGGGGGGAGTGAGTTTTAACAGCAAATACTTGCCCTTTAATTACCAATCACTCCTCTTTGCTCGATGTGATCATCTGACATCACACCATGTTGCCATGGAGATGGATGTGACAGCATAAGCCTGCAAGCATGACTATTCTGTGTTTTGCAAGAAAGGGCACAGGGGCTACTGATGATCAGTCGCTGCACACAGACAGAGAGGGGTGTGTAGCCCAGTTGCCTTGCTGTGGAAGAGCATTTAGCTGAAATCAGGAGAAGGGGCATATCTCAGGCTCCCTGAGCTCTGCACAAACAAGTTATTTGTTAGCAAGGCAAGCAGCAGTGGGGAGAGGAAATTAAAACCACCGCTAATTTACTTTTAATGAACCCTGTGAGCATCAGCTGTGGATAGGCCCAAAATGAATATGGAAAATAGCACAGTAAGCGGGAAAGCACTGATTGGGTTTGCATTGGGGGAGGCAAGCAGCGGGCTCGATGTCTGAGACCATTTATTTCTCTAGATCCTAAGTAATAATTAATGCTGAGCCTAAAGAGTATGGTAGTGCTGCTAATTTGGTTCATATTATGATCGCTCGCTGGTTTCCAGCCCTGTTGTTTTAATGGGAAGCACAGGAGTGCAGACAATTTCTCCCAGATACAAACCGGGAAGGTTCACAGTACGTGATCAGTTTATTGCTGAAGATGACCCTGAAATAGATTGGGTCTGCCCTGAGGTGGGCTGAGCCAGCACAGAGTGCAAATCTGTCTGTGAACGGCACCGAGAGATAGAAAACATGATAATAGATGGGCCAATCAGGCCTTCTGATATTTTTATCGGCAACATAACATCTCTCCCCAGGTCTTCAGTTTGGAACCCTTCCTGGCATCTGTAGCACAAATAATGAAATAGTCTTGTAAGTAACAACAAATGGGCAGAAATTAATGCAGTGGCAAGACCTGGGTATTTTTCTGATGTTTTGGCCTTTGGCTCACCCCAGAATCATATTGTCTGAAGCAGTTTAGCTAGAAGCAAAGCGTTAAAACAACAACGAATGGCAGGATATATAATCCTGGTGTTTCATCTCCCCATTGGACAGAAGAATGGTTTGCGTATCTGTAAGTTTGGAGGTGTTTTAGGAACAGGGGGTGACTTAGCTTTTCCCTAAATCCTTAGCTCCGTTGGAGTCACTGATTTATACCAGCGGAGGCGTTGGCCCTTTGACTTGGCACAACTAGGCCTCATTGACCAAGGAATCCAATTCCTATGTTGAGGACTGGATTCTGATTAGCAGCTAGAGGCACCCGGGGGGCAAGTAGCTGTAGAGAGCGCGTGCCCCGGCAGAGTCTCCCTCACTAATTCTACCTGGGCTGCATGCTTCAGGGAGCACTGGAGGTGATGCCTGGCTCCACCACTGGGGTCGTTGGGGCATCCCCATACCCAGCACTTCAGTCCAGGATATGCTAGTGCCTGGAATCATTGGACTCCTGCCTGGGAGGGTTGGAGGCAACGGCATTCCAGAATCTTGGCCTTACTTTAATGGGCAGGCTCAGAAGTAGCAACGGGTGAACCAGCTTGGAAATGATAGGAAATGGGGCCATTCCCAGCCCTGATCCAGGAGTTGCTGAAGTGCTCTGTTTTTGTCACCATTGTTTTTCATTTTCACTATGCCTTCAAGCACCTGGTTCTCCTGCCAGGACCAGGAGTGGAAACACCACATGCTCCCATTCTTCATCCACGCTTGTGCTGTTTCCAGGAGGCGCCAGCAGTCTTCATAAAAAGCCCATGCTCGTGGACTCTCCAGCCTGAGTTTGTAGACTTGAGAGATCTGAGCAGTCCAGAGAAGGCACTGAAATTGCCTGCGCTGCCCAGGAGCTCTGATCTTTTGAGGGCCCAGGTCTATCTCTGCAACATTAAGGAGGGGAGACTGGAGTTCCTACAGCACTGGAGTTTCCCTTGTGCATTTGCCATCCCAGTCCAAGCCCGTGTAAGATTGTGACATCTGATGTATTCACTGCGCAAGCTGGTGGGGCTGCAAACAACGTCACCAAATCCAGAGCAGGCAACAATGCAATAAACCAGGGCTGAGTTCCCTATTAAAAACACACTCTCGTTCAATAAAATATTTCAGCTCTCAGCATTTCTTTCTGACCCACGCTCATTTTTCAGAGAAGAATCATACCTTTGGGCCCAGTCTAATGATCTCAGCAGCACCATTCCACAGGTGAGAGAGATTTTATGCATTTCAGGGGCACAGAGGAGATTGTAGTTCCTACAGATAGCAGATGGTTTTAGATCTGATATACTTTCCAACACTATTGTTCTAATCTGGCTTTAGCAGACTGACCTCCCAACATGGATCTCAAATCACTGCTATGTTGAATTGAGGTCGCGCCAGAATGACCCTGGTGCTTTTCATATGTAGGATTGGGGGCCTGTTTGTGTTTATTCAAAACCCTACCTCCCTTCCACCAAAGTTTGGGGAAAAAAAGATTTTGTTCTTTTTCTGTTTTTAAGTATTTCACTCACAACATCTAAGACGCAGCTCATCAGATCATATTATCCCAGTATAAAACAAACCTTCCCTGACTTGTGGTGAGATTTAGGATTGATTTTAAAGTGTTATTACTGACTTATGAGGCTTTAAATAATATTGGAACCCTCGTATCTTTCAAATCTACTTTCCTTTAATATCCCTGATCAGTTTTTAGATCTAAGTCTGGAGATTTATAGGGCTGCCCTGAATATAATTTAGAGTCATTGTGGCTTTTGTTTTTAGCATTTATGCTCCTAGATTTTGGAAGTGTTTCTTACTTCACACTGTAGGGAATTGGAGTTGGGTTTAGTTTTAAAACTAAGTTAAAGGAATAACTATTCAGCAATGTTTTCCACTGGGCTGAAGCATACTGGATCTTAGGGAAATGCCGTGCAAAGAAGTGATATTATTACTAAGTAATGCAATTTTAGCTAAATAAGAAATAAAGTAAAAACAATCGAAATTTCCAATTATTTATTGAAAAGGCAGGATTTGAATTGCTCTAGTGTGAGGCTATAGAGTTTTAGATCAGTATTATATACAAACCGGCCCTCACAAAGAGATGTCCCTTTTCATCTTCCAAGTGGCTTACACACATTAGTCGTCATGGCCCCCCTCTTCTATATGTCAGTATGATTCATATTTTCCAGCAAGGTGGAGAGGTTTGGTGCTTTAACGCCCCTGCACATTCCTTCAGCACTTTGTGCCACTCCCCAGGTGTGAGGCAGGCTGCTCTAACTTGGGTTGTTTCCTCTGCTCCTCCCACAGTTTCCAGGAGCTTGATTGCTGTGGCATCAGGGAGCCCCATTGCCACGCCCCCTGCACGAGCCTCAGGTGTTGGTGGGAATTCTCCGGTGGCCAGTAAAGCAGCCCCTAGCGCAGCTTTGCACCTGTTGAATGACACTCGGCTGACCTGGCCTCTGATATTTCCCCTTTCCTGTAGCAGCAGGTCTGAGTGTTCCATTATAGAGACACGGCTCCAGCATCATCTCGCTGTTAAACAGTTTAATCGGCGTTCGGTAAATTTTATTAGACAGCAGCATAACTGCTAATAATTCACTCCTGAAGATGTATTGAGAGCTGCTGGCTGTAAAACAATCCATATCCATAGACACCCTGTTACTAAAAATTCCTTTTGTGTCTTTCATGGTTGCTAGGTTAAGAAATGAGAAGGCACTAAAAGCTGCCTTGCTCCATAAAGAAAGCCATCAAGGGTTTATAATAAAGCACAAAGGATTCCATATTGCATTTAACCTTCAATTAGCAGCCAATAAATACATTGCAAAGAGTGGCCGGGTGCAAGAGGGCCAAGGGTAGGTGTTGTGGGCCTGCCCTGTGCTCAGGCTTCATGGATACAGGTCACAACCTGGCTCCAACTCCCAAGAGGCAGGATTGTCCATGCTGATGATCTCTTTCTACCCTTCTCTAACAACCATTTCTCCATGTCTTTCTGACAATGTTTACCAGGAAAATTAGTCGTAGGTCCCTGTCCTGCAACTTGTGCACACGGACAGCTTCAATGGCTGGCGAACTGCTGTCTCCATGTCCTGCTGGTGCTACCCACACCGTAACGAGGGGGCACGAAGGAGACGTGGTTCCGGAAGGCGAATGTGAAGCATGAAATGATAAAATAAACATTGCGTCTAACCATCCAAACAATATTGAGAAGATGTTGGCTTCTGCTGAGGTTAACATCAAGGTGTATTGACCTTTAGGTCGGTATTTATAAGAAGTAATTCTTCCAATCTACTCCCCTAGGCTTCAGCTGGAGTATTGTGTCCAGTTCTAGGCGCCACATTTCAGGAAAGATGTGGCCAAATTGGAGAAAGTCCAGAGAAGAGCAACAAAAATGATTAAAGGTCTAGAAAACATGACCCATGAGCGAAGATTGAAAAACTTGGGTTTGTTTAGTTTGGAGAAGAGAAGACTGAGGGGGTACATGATAACAGTTTTCGAGTACATAAAATGTTGTTACAAGAAGGTGGGAGAAAAATTGTTCTCTTTAATCTCTGAGGACAGGACAAGAAGCAATGGGCTTAAATTGGAGCAAGGCCGGTTTAGGTTGGATATTAGGAAAAACTTCCAAACTTCCAAACTGTCAGGGTGGTTAAACACTGCAATAAATTGCCTAGAGAGGTTGTGGAATCTCCATCATTGTGGATTTTTAAGAGCAGGTTAGACAAACATCTGTCAGGGATGGCCTAGATAATACTTAGTTTCCTCGAGAGGTCATCTAATCCAGTTCCCCGCATTCATGGCAAGACTAAGCCTTGAAGTTCATTGAAAGATAACGTCAAGATGTATTGTGAATGTTTTCATTAGAAAAACAGAGAAAATTTCCATTATGGTTATGGATCTCTGCTTTGTTAAATGCTCGAAAGTGGGAGAACTTTAGAAAGTTGATACATACCTGAGAAGCCAGTCCAGATAGGGACATAGCTTGGGAAGGAACCTCCTCCAGCATAGAGTCCTGTCCCTTGCCAATGCAGGCAATCCCATCCTATAATCCGATTTGTAAATTTATCAGGCTCCATCTTAAAACTAGTTTGGTTGTTTGTCCCACAATCAGATGAAGCATTTGAATAAGCCATCTCATTATTTAATATTATTCCAGTTCTCAGTATTAATGACTTTTGAGAAGGTCAGCACAAGAATAGAAATTTGCTGACACATCACATGACTGTTGCCAGCCAACTATGAATCTGCAGGTACGAACTATGTTAATAAAACAATAATTACATGCACTATGCCCTGAGGAGATGGCAATGCAATGCAATCTTTTCAGGGAAAGAATCATAGCAGTACTTATTATTTCTCAATGATATTATGAAACAGCGATGAGAGATTAAAGCCATGGCCCCATCACAGAGTTAGTTTTCTGGTCTTGTTTCCACTACAGCTCAAAACTCTGTTCGCAGGACCCAATACCTTAGATGGGTCTGGAATCTGATTTACAAGTTGTCATCCAGGAAGCAATTATTTTTTAAAGGGTTGAATGTTTTAAGGCCAAATACTGTGTTAGTTCAAGGATGGCACCTCCTTTCTTGCCCTGTTATTACATAGTGTTAGAGGCATTTTTTTTTGTGTGGCTTAAAACATTTTGTGTGTTAAAGAGAGAAGTTTGTGTACATTCAGTTCATATTGGGAAGGAATAGTCTGAAATCACTAACATATGCATTAATATGTATTATTATTATTCATCTTGGGAAGCCGGTAAATAACTCTCCCATTGTACAGCAGAGCAAATGGAGGTGCTCAAGGCCTGCTCCTGCTCCATTGTAAACTATGGAATTTTTGCTATTGACAGCAATAGCAATAGGAACAGGCTCAGATCGTGGTCGCCTTCCCTGTGGGGAGTATGAAGTCAATGAGGCTTGTGGGAAGTGGGATACTGGGAGGAAGCACGACCAGGAGCGCATGAGAGAGGAGGGCTCCTGCCTCATACTGAGAAAGAGGGGCGATCAGCGGGTTATCTCAAGTGCCTATACACAAACGCACAAAGCCTGGAAAACAAGCAGGGAGAACTGGAAGTCCTGGCAAAGTCAAGGAATTATGATGTGATTGGAATAACAGAGACTTGGTGGGATAACTCACATGACTGGAGTACTGTCATGGACCGATATAAGCTGTTCAGGAAGGACAGGCAGGGCAGAAAAGGTGGGGGAGTTGCATTGTATGTAAGGGAGCAGTATGACTGCTCAGAGCTCCGGTATGAAACTGCAGAAAAACCTGAGAGTCTCTGGATTAAGTTTAGAAGTGTGAGCACCAAGGGTGATGTCGTGGTGGGAGTCTGCTATAGACCACCGGACCAGGGGGATGAGGTGGATGAGGCTTTCTTCCGGCAACTCGCAGAAGCTACTAGATCGCATGACCTGGTTCTCATGGGAGACTTCAATCACCCTGATATCTGCTGGGAGAGCAATACAGCGGTGGACAGACAATCCAGGAAGTTTTTGGAAAATGTAGGGGACAATTTCCTGGTGCAAGTGCTGGAGGAACCAACTAGGGGCAGAGATCTTCTTGACCTGCTGCTCACGAATTAGTAGGGGAAGCAAAAGTGGATGGGAACCTGGGAGGCAGTGACCATGAGATCGTCGAGTTCAGGATCCTGACACAAGGACGAAAGGAAAGCAGCAGAATACGGACCCTGGACTTCAGACAAGCAGACTTTGACTCCCTCAGGGAACTGATGGGCAAGATCCCCTGAGAGAATAACGTGAGGGGGAAAGGAGTCCAGGAGAGCTGGCTTTATTTTAAAGAATCCTTATTGAGGTTACAGGGACAAACCATCCCGATGTGTAGAAAGAATAGTAAATATGGCAGGCGACCAGCTTGGCTTAACCGTGAAATCCTTGCTGATCTTAAACACAAAAAAGAAGCTTACAAGAAGTGGAAGATTGAACAAATGACCAGGGATGAGTATAAAAATATTGCTCGGGCATGCAGGAGTGAAATCAGGAAGGCCAAATCACACCTGGAGTTGCAGCTAGCAAGAGATGTTAAGAGTAACAAGAAGGGTTTCTTCAGGTATGTTGGCAACAAGAAGAAAGTCAAGGAAAGTGTGGGCCCCTTACTGAATGAGGGAGGCAACCTAGTGACAGAGGATGTGGAAAAAGCTAATGTACTCAATGCTTTTTTTGCCTCTGTCTTCACGAACAAGGTCAGCTCCCAGACTACTGCACTGGGCAGCACAGCATGGGGAGGAGGTGACCAGCCCTCTGTGGAGAAAGAAGTGGTTCGGGACTATTTAGAAAAGCTGGACGTGCACAAGTCCATGGGGCCGGATGCGCTGCATCCGAGAGTGCTAAAGAAGTTGGTGGATGTGATTGCAGAGCCATTGGCCATTATCTTTCAAAACTCCTGGTGATCGGGGGAAGTCCCAGACGACTGGAAAAAGGCTAATGTAGTGCCAATCTTTAAAAAAGGGAAGGAGGAGGATCCTGGAAACTACAGGCCAGTCAGCCTCACCTCAGTCCCCGGAAAACTCATGGAGCAGGTCCTCAAGGAATCAATTCTGAAGCACTTAGAGGAGAGGAAAGTGATCAAGAACAGTCAGCATGGATTCACTAAGGGCAAGTGAGGGCAAGGGCCTGACTAATCTAATTGCCTTCTATGATGAGATAACTGGTTCTGTGGATGAAGGGAAAGCAGTGGACGTGTTGTTCCTTGACTTCAGCAAAGCTTTTGACACTGTCTCCCACAGTATTCTTGCCAGCAAGTTATGGGCTGGATGAATGCACTGTAAGGTGGGTAGAAAGTTGACTAGATTGTTGGGCTCAACGGGTAGTGATCAATGGCTCCATGTCTAGCTGGCAGGCAGTATCAAGTGGAGTGCCCCAAGGGTCAGTCCTGGGGCCTGTTTTGTTCAATCATAAATGATCTGGAGGATGGTGTGGATTGCACCCTCAGCAAGTTTGCAGATGACACTAAACTGGGAGGAGTGGTAGATACGCTGGAGGGTAGGGATAGGATACAGAGGTACCTAGACAAATTGGAGGATTGGGCCAAAAGAAATCTGATGAGGTTCAACAAGGACAAGTGCAGAGTCCTGCACTTAGGATGGAAGAATCCAATGCACCGCTACAGACTAGGGACCAAATGGCTAGGCAGCAGTTCTGCAGAAAAGAACCTAGGAGTTACAGTGGGCGAGAAGCTGGATATGAGTCAACAGTGTGCCCTTGATGCCAAGAAAGCCAATGGCATTTTGGGATGTATAAGTAGGGGCATTGCCAGCAGATCGAGGGACGTGATCGTTCCCCTCTATTCGACATTGGTGAGGCCGCATCTGGAGTACTGTGTCCAGTTTTGGGCCCCACACTGCAAGAAGGATGTGGAAAAATTGGAGAGAGTCCAGCGGAGGGCAACAAAAATGATTAGGAGACTGGAACACATGACTTATGAGGAGCAGCTGAGGGAACTGGGATTGTTTAGTCTACAGAAGAGAAGAATGAGAGGGGATTTGATAGCTGCTTTCAACTACCTGAAAGGTGGTTCCAAAGAGGATGGATCTAGACTGTTCTCAGTGGTAGCGGATGACAGGACAAGGAGTAATGGTCTCAAGTTGCAGTGGGGGAGATTTAGGTTGGATATCAGGAAAAACTTTTTCACTAGGAGGGTGGTGAAACACTGGAATGCGTTACCTAGGGAGGTGGTAGAATCTCCTTCCTTAGAAGTTTTTAAGGTCAGGCTTGACAAAGCCCTGGCTGGGATGATTTAATTGGGGATCGGTCCTGCTTTGAGCAGGGGGTTGGACTAGATGACCTCTTGAGGTCCCTTCCAACCCTGATATTCTATGATTCTATGATTCTCCTGGAGTAAGGTGCTAGTCACTGCGAGTAAAGAAATCACAATCTGGCCCTGTGTGACTTGGCTAAGTGAGTTAGACAATCAAATCAAAAAGGATCTTTCACTTGATAATGGGAACAGGTCACATGTAGGATGCTTATTTTAAAGGAACTGGACTACCAGAACTTTGACCCATAACCTGTGTAACACTTTGTTTCACCTATTTTGTCTGTGTCTGATTGAAGGCCCAATTTTGCAAAATCCTTTATCATGTGACCTATCCGTATTCACATGGATAAGGGTTACTAGAGCGAGTAGGTGCCTGCAGGGCAGGGCTGTAATTTTGCATGGTTCAAAGCATATTGTAGGTTGCCTTTCCTAAATACAATCACATAGCACCATTGTAATGTGCAGATGGATTTTGTATTCATGCATTTGTCTCCATATACTTCAGATTAACTGCTGAAGGGTTTGTTTGCTTTTGGATCACTGTTATAACAGAGAACTAATTACAAAGGGCTAATTAATACCCCTGAAGTAGAAACAAAAAAGGCTTGTATCTATGTATATTATTAAGTTCCTAATATTGATGGCATTGTGAATAGAGCTGTGAGTAAGCAATGGTACAACATACTTTAGGATGCAACAAATTATAAATTAAGGTATTCAATCTTTAGAAAGCCTACATGTTTAATTATCTAGCAAGACCTTCAGGGAAAAGAATTTAGAACAGTAATTGTCAATTTGTCCTCTGTATCCAAGGGCAAATTTAGCATTTAGAGGACAGGTTTGTTTTGTTTTTTTTGCTTTATGTAATGCTGATTAGCAAAATGTACTGAAGTCTTCAAAATTAATGACTCTCTTCCCCTCCAGTCTGAGGTGCTGTTGTCTTGGAGAATGTCCTGGATTTCAGAATGATTTTGACTCTAATAATGCTAGGGACTCAACAGATTAAAGAAATCCTCACTTGTAGTAAAGGAAAAAAGCCACTGGAGATATAAATTCAATTTTGACAAAATGGACCTCTTGTTGCTATGTTAAGTTTTCCCACATAGCTGGAATTGAGCCCAGCAGGTCCTAGCAGACAACGGAAATATACCAATCAGGGAACTGCTTCTGCCACTGGGATCTCAGAACCCTCCTGCTTTCTCCTGGGTGAAACTGAACTATGACAAAGTGGGAATTTTCTGTAATATTTTTATGACGCCTATGTGTGCCTCAGTTTCCCTCTATACTTTGCATTGCTACCCAGTGGTTGCAGAAGGATTAAAAAGCTGCTCTTGGGACAGAGCAGGAGACATGAGCTGTTGTATCAGGTAACTGTTGTGGGGTGGAATAAGCTGGGTCATTAAAGGACTGGCTGAAACGGACACACAGTTTCCTACAAATATAATGGGACCCCTGAGGACTGAACAATTAACATATCTACGGGGATCCCTGGCGGGCAGACTACAAGAACTCAGCACGGGTCTGTGAGGGTTGGACAAGAAAAAAAAAGTGTGAAAGTCTCGGGCCAGGAATCTATCCCAGTGAGACTTGCTGGGCCAGGCTCATGGTGTGAAACAGGAGTGCTGGAGCCCAGAGACTCAGTCTTGGAGGCCTGAGGCTGTGTGCCCTACCCGTAAGGAAGTGTGGGGTGGCATTGGGGGTTTGACACACTGCCGGGGTTCCTCCAAAGGATTGTTTAAAAGCTGGGGTGTAGCACAGGTCCTGTGGATCCATGGCGCCAGCCAATGGCCATCTATTGTGAAATCCTGATTCCACTGAAAGTCAATGGCAAAATTCCCATTGACTTCGGTAGGGGAAGTATCTCAGCCCTGAATTGTGTGGGGACTTCCCTCATGTGGATGGTGCCTCCCACTGCCTTCCTAGGTCCCTCACTCAATCAGACTGACTGGCCTTAGAACATCAAGGGCTGGAACATGTGCAATATACAAGACGGAAAGCATTCCACGAGCCATGTGGTTAATGAGTGCTGGCTGATCTGTAAGGGGGGGCACTTGTCCCCGGGCGGAGCCCTATTGACTTTTGCGGCCATCCTTGTGGGTACAAAGGTCTGACCATGCAGAGCAGCTTGCAGGACTGAGGCCAGAGCAACCCCGAAGAGTGCAGACATTCTGATCTGGACCCATGTGTGAACTGTGTGTTTCAGGCCCATGCCTGGTACAGAATAGACAGTAGTTTACAGCTGTCCTAAGGGAAAGGTGGTAGCAGTTTTTCCAGACACTCACCCACATTCCACCCCCTGAAGCTTGAAATCAGTTATTATGTCCCTAGATTCTTGGGAAGGACTGATGCATCGTGGATGTAACTTAGCGTGGGTCTGGAGGGGGAAACAGAACTATGTGCAGTCTGGGTTTCTTTGTTCTTGCAGGTGCACAAGTGAGGTTATCCTTTTTCATGTCTCACAAGGAAATATAAAAAAATTGGAAAGGCAGTGCTGTCTAGTGGCTACAGCAGTGTACTGGAACTCAGGACTCCTGGGTTCAGTTCCCATGTCTGTCCTGTGCGACATTAGGAAAGTCACTTATATTTTGTACCTCAGCCTCCCTACCTGTTAAATGTGCATAATGGTAATGCTTGCCTGGTGTCTCCTGTGAGCTAATTAACTAACGCTTGTACAGCTCAGTAAATAATATTAAGTATTAGTCTTTTAAATTACTAAAAAAGCCATGATGCAGAGGGATGGAATAGATGACCCATTAAATGATACTTTAAATGCCCTGAGGTGCAAACTCCTCATCCGAATCCATGTGCACAACGCTGCACCGGTGTAGGAACTGGTTGTATCAACAAAAAATTTTTTTTGGTGTACATCTTACAATATATTCACTGCAAGTTGTCTTACTATTGATGGGATTTTATGTTTCTAGCTGCATGACCGTGTACCACATCAACTGTAATAAGCCATTTCATGTAGATTGTTGATCAATGGGAATTTACAGAAACTATATATTTAATTTACATCACTGTAATATTGAGTTACTGATACTCTGCAGAATAAATGAGGTTATTTTTTCTGTGATTGCTTCTGCGACTGAATTAAATGAACACATGATTTTGAACAGCAGAAATAACTGTTCCTGCACTAGAAAATGAGAATAGTTCTGGTCAAACGGGCTGTCTCTCAAATTCTTCTCCTTCTGTATATCACTCTCCTCATGGCTTGTAGGTCTGACTTCAGATGGCCGAGGATGTCCCAGTGTGCAGTTCTCAAGAGTCACGTAGGTGAGATGGGGGAAAGAGAGGAATGCAGCGGTTTCATGCAATCTTCTAGACAGAGGGACTTGTAACTTTGTACTATGGAACTTTTCTCCTTTTTCCCTTTGTCAACTTCTACGGCACCATCACCAAATTAAATATTTAATATTTATTTGGAAAGAAGGTAATAAAACAAACTTGTAGAACTAAACATTGCTGGGAGGATTTTTAAAAAAAAACATGGTGATGGGCAACATTAATAGAAAGAGAGTTTGGAGTTTAGCCCACCCTGGGAACTCATCACTCTGCAGTGAGAAACCACTAATAGAGTAGAAGTATGCAAAAGCTTTTGCAACAGAACCTGAAGCCAGTCAAAAATAGCCAGACACCTCAAACTCACGGTCCCTGAGTTGTACCTGGTGAGAATCTCCTTCTTTTGTGTTTCAGTTGGTGTCTTCACGATGCATTTATGGTTCCATTTAGGCCATGGGGAAACCTGAAGATTTCCTGTGGCTGAATCCAAACCAAACAAAGCTCAGTGGCTTTGGTTGAGTTTCACCAAGAATCTCTGGCCTTGTTTTAGCCTGGGACTCAAACCAGCAATCGGGAGGTGTGAATCCCTGAGGACAGAAATCAGCCAAGTCCTTTGCAAAGCAAAATGGGTGAGTCCCCCAGTGCTCTGTGTAGAAAGGAAGGCAGAGATGGGACAAACCCGAAGAGGCAGATTGCTGACAACAACCACTAGTGGACTTGAACTAGAATTCCTCTTCCTCTTTGCCCACACCTTGTGGATAGCCACCCAGCAGCCAGGGCTCTTCTGGACTAGCTATGGTGCAAAAGCACCTCGGGAAGTGACCAGCTAAGCGGTGGCCACCCCATGTCACTATGCAGTGGCTGGGTTCAGCAGATGTGAATGCAGGTAGCTTTCCATCCTGGACCATACACACACACGCGACATCACAGAGAGGCCCTGAACTAAAGTGGCCCCAGCAGCCTTGTTGCAACTTCCTCATCCAGTGAAATCTCTCATCCCTGGGAGAAATGCGGAATGGGGGAGGGGAAGAAATAGCAATTGTTTAAACAAATTGGTACCTAATGTCTTTCATCTTGTTAGTGCACAGCCAAGAAGATTTGTCCTAAGGTAAAGTTTGTCCCCATTAAGCTGCAGTGTATTTACGGGCTACCTGCCGTGCTCTGTAATTGTCAACAGTGCGAGTTACAGCTGGTTAGGGACATCTCACACACGATTCAGACACTTCTAAGTTATGAATTTCCAGAGCTTGCAGATTTCTGCCTGCCTTGCCTACTCCTGAAGTGTCCAGCATGTAATGAACGGGTTTCCCAAGGATCTGGTTAGTTGGATATCAGTTCCCCCTAAAGGAGATGGGAACAATTATGTTCGCTCACTTTCCACCTTTAGAAAAGTTCAGGAGTCAGACTTTTGTAGGGTCTGACTGCTGGTCAGGGAGGCTTGCACTGGAGCAAGTGGTCCCAGACTCAAAAATCACTGATGGATCCCAGAGACTTGGTGATATTTTAAAGGCCACCATCATTTAACGGAGTTACCACAAACGACCCTCATGGGGAAAGGATACAACACAATTTCCCCTTCTTTAGGAATAGGAAACTCTTTTTTAGGCCATTTACTCTGAAGTGACCCCGAGGCTGGTGAACCATCCCCCTCTGCTATTGTGACCTGAGTCCCCAGAAAGGGGAATAAATGTTTCTTAGGAAAGCACTGCCGTTCTAATCAGAATGAGCTTAGAGTTTTGCTCTGTGCATTCTTCGAGAGGCACCATTAGCAAATGAATCCACCTCTCAGCACCCTTCAGGTGGAAGAGTTTCAGGGGGTACATACAAATTAAGGACCTCAAACTGCTGTCATTAAAGGCAAGGGCTTAATGTGCTGCAGTCATCTGCTCCTGACAGGCTTTTATTTATAGATAATGGACTTTTTTTACACTCATTACTTGAATGCATCAGTTTCCACTTGACCTGTCTGAGCAAATTCTTGATGGATATTCAACCTCTTATATAAATGTGGCTTATCCTAAGGCTGAGGAGAAAATTAAACATTAACAAGAAATATAAAATGCAATTTGGGATTTTCATGAGCGGAATAATTCCTACTTAGAGCAGAGACAGTCAAAAAGTATAGAACTCCCCGCAGGGAGTGCGATGGGGAGACACCTTGCCCAGAGTTCATGAAACAGCACAAGGAATTGTGGGAAATCCTTCTGCCACCACCATGCAGTGAGTGGTTCCTGCACCCAGCTGCTTGCTGCTCTCGGCCGCTTTCCCTGCCCTCTGTGTTAGATTGACTCTCCAACCGTACTTGGGGTTATTGGAAAATAAAGTCCTGAATGTTATTCTGAGTATAAGGGGCTCTAGGAGTTATGAACTGAGCAGTTTGAAAAATGGAATTTCTGTCCCATGGGAAATTGTGAGATTTTGAAATTTGGTTTCTTACCAAATTGTGATGAAAAGTGGAAATCTTGATGTTTTTCATGAAACAAAATATTCTGAAAATATTTAGTTTTGACTTTATCAAAGTGTCCCACTTTGATATTATATTATTTAATAAATTTACATTGTTTTAGGTAGTCCTTTTATAGTGTATAATTTACAATATAATATAAAAGTCAAACTGTTCCTATTATATATTAGTCACAATGATCACAAAAACTAAATGTTTCCCTGAGGCCCGTGTCACTTCCCGTAGCTCCCATTGGCCAGGAATGGCAAACTGTGGCCACTGGGAGCTGTGGGCAGCCGTGCCTGCGGATGGTCAGTCTAAACAAACTGTCTCGCGGCCTGCCAGCAGATTACCCTGACGGGCTGTGTGAGGCCCGCAGGCTGCAGGTTGCCCACCACTGGCATAGAGAGTGCACTTATAAAGTTTGCGGATGATACCAAGCTGGGAGGGGTTGCAAGTGCTTTGGAGGATAGGATTAAAATTCAAAATGATCTGGACAAGTGGAGAAATGGTCTGAAGTAAATAGGATGAAATTCAGTAAGAACAAATGCAAAGTACTCCACTTGGGAAGGAACAATCAGCTGCACACATGCAAAATGGGAAATGACTGCCTAGGAAGGAGTACTGCGGAAAGGGATCTGGGGGTCATAGTGGACCACAAGCTAAATATGAGTCAACAGTGTAACGCTATTGCAAAAAAATCGAACATCCTTCTGGGCTGTATTAGCAGGAGTGTTGAAAGCAAGACACGAGACGTAATTCTTCCGCTCTATTCCGCGCTGACTAGGCCTCAACTGGAGCATTGTGCCCTAGGCACCACATTTCAGGAAAGATGTGGACAAATCGGAGAAAGTCCAGAGAAGAGCAACAGAAATGATTAAAGGTCTAGAAAACATGACCCATGAGGGAAGATTAAACAAACCCAATTTTTTCAGTTTGGAAAAGAGAAGACAGAGGGGACATGATAACAGTTTTCAAGTACATAGAAGGTTGTTACAAGGAGGAGGGAGAAGAATTGTTCTCTTTAATCTTTGAGGACAGGACAAGAAGCAATGGGCTTAAATTGCGGCAAGGGAGGTTTAGGTTGGACATTAGCAAAAACTTCCAAACTGTCAGGGTGGTTAAGCACTAGAATAAATTGCCTAGGGAGGTTGTGGAAGCTCCATGACTGGAGATTTTTAAGAGCAGGTTGGACCAAACACCTGTCAGGTAATGGTCTAGATAATACTCAGTCCTGCCATGAGCAGTCCCTTCCAGTCCTAGGATTCTATAATTCTATGATCCTGCCATATTAGAAAATGAAAGTACCTGAGCTTTGATTACTATTTTTTCCCTCGGCTTTTTTTTAAAGTAGTGAGATGATAAAGATGATGAAGCTGGCATGGAAAGCTTCCTAGAATGAGTCACATTATTAAAAATGCTCAGGTTAATTCAGATTGATACCTGCTTTTAAGTAGTGGGTTTCCCTTTTATAATTGAGTTACACCTTCATCACTGAAGTCAAAACAGCTTTAGTCACCACCAGTGTTATGAAATGTATGCTGAATTTTTGGGGTCACTGTTAGTGCCTAGAAGAGAAATAGAGGAAGCTGCTCTCTGCTACCACATTGCCCTTCCCAGCTCTGGGTGCTCTCACACAACACCCTGTGGACGTTAATGATCCCTGCCTGTCCTCACTACTTGGGAGATGCATTCTAATTACCACGACTTCTGACAGCCCCCTCCTGTGTATTTTGAGCTCTTCATTCAGGATCAAAAATCACAGCTTTCTCTGAATTGTCCTTTTCTCTCTCTTTTCTTTCAGCTGTTTTGACCTGTAGGGAATTATAGGTATTACTTTGCATGCTGAGCTGTGGTCCTACCACTGGGTGCAATGAACCTTTTGCATTTGATCGCTCCAGCTAAACAGCTTTTGATCAGGCCAGTGCAGGCAGTGGTCTACATCAGTGGCTCTCAACCTTTCCAGATGACTGTACCCCTTTCAGGAGTCTGATTTGTCTTGCGTACCCCCAAGTTTCACCTCACGTAAAAACTAGATGCTTACAAAATCAGACATAGAACTACAAAAGTGTCACAGCACACTATTACCGAAAAATTGCTTATATTCTCATTGTTACCATATTACAAAATAAATCAGTTGGAATATAAATATTGTACATACATGTATAATATACAGAGCAGTATAAACATGTATGAAATTTTAGTTTGTACTGTCTTCACTAGTGCTTCTTCTGTAGCCAGTTGTAAAACTAGGCAAATATCTAGATGAGTTGATGTACATCCTGGAAGACCTCTGCATCCCCCTCAGGGGTACACATACCCCTGGTTGAGAACCACTGATCTATGTAGGACTCTTCCCTCTGAGCCATGTTGATGCAATTTCCCAAAGTGGCATGAGGAGGTGTGACCCATCCTGCTGCTCCTTTGGAGTAACTTCTCTACAAACTGAAGCTTTGAACAAAGGACCAAGAGACCCATCCAAGCTTTGGATTTGTTCCAGAGGGACTTTACAAGCCAGCAAACTCACCAATAGACTCTGAAGGCATATGTATGTATCTGATTGCTTTGACCTTTTAACAACTCTCTTCTTGTTCTTTTCTTTTCTTTACTTTTCTAATAAAACCTTTAGTTTTAGCTATTAAAGGATTGGCTGGCAGCGTGGTGTTTTGGGTAAGATCCAGGCTAGCATTGATCTGGTAATGCGGCTGGCCCTTTGGGGATCAGAAGAATATTTTGTATAGTGAACAGAGTTTTAAATAACTCCTCACCTTACTGGACCTATTTGCTGACTGGGAGCCAGAGAACTGGAATGCAATAAAGGGGGCTCTGTGATTTCTTTTTCTTTTCTTTTTTTTTTTTTTTTTTTTTTAAGCTTCTCGATAACCAGTGTGGGGGATAAGGAGCACAGTTTGCAACTGGTTGGTCAATCTAACTGCAGTGTTAACCACCACTTTTGGGAGAATCTGCTCATCTTTTTGCAGCCTGCCCTGACCTTGACATTTTCAGTGTGGGCTCCCCTAGGTACTTCAGGTCACAGGAGGCACTGTGCCTTTTAGCGGAGATCTAAAAGCAAAGCTCTGATGGTCAATAAAGGCCCCATGGCAGTTTTTGGAAAGGTATCATCCTCGGCCAAATTCCAGTTCACTCTGTCTTTTTATTTCTGATTGATCTGCAGTTTCAATTGAGTATAGTATGCCTCTTCACTTCCTGTCCCAAATGGTTGCTGCTATGCTCCATTAAACAGGCACTACATTTCATGGGTGGAGGCAGTCATCTCCTTGTATTGTACGGATCATTTGTAAGGCACTTGGGAATCCTCCAGGTCATTATTGTTGTGCCTGAGAGCAGGGCCCAGGCAGGGAGGTGTAAATGGGCGAGCCCGCTACTTTCCTGCCTATAGAAGCTGATTGAATGGAATTTATGGCCTACATAATCATCATCAGTTCCTGGGGCTGATGCTTCATTCATGAGTGTATCTGAAAAGGGAAAGTGGCACTGGGAGATTGCCATCAAATTAAAAATGGCCCTAGCCCTAGTACTGGCCGAATTCTAAAATAGCAGGAGACTGATAAGGCAACTGAGGGGAAGTGACTTGTCCAAGTTCACCCAAGAAGTTTGAGGCAAAGCTGGAAATAGAAGCCAGGTTCCTAATTTACAAGCTCCAGTCTCATTCAGCTAGAGCGCTGCTCTATGTTCTCCTGCATCGCTTGGCTAAGGGACACACATACACGGTACGGCCACATGCATACAGAATTCCCTAGCCAGATTTGTACAAACCAAACCAATCAGACTCAGGCAGCCGCCTCTTCATCCTGATATCTGATAACCTTCATAAATTCCTGTATTAAATTTAATATCTCTGATCAATCACAGTAAAACTTGAGGAGATGAATTAATAAAATGAAGAATTGCTTTGCAAGGTTTACAGTTATTGTGCTACCTAAATTAAAAAGGTAAGCGTTGCTATTTAAAAGAAAAAAAAATTACTCCCACTGCCCTTAAAGCCATGTATATCATTTTAGTTCCAGTTAAAGAATTCTGATAAACAGCAATTACATTGATCTCTTTACACACACTAATTAAACAACCACCCCATTTGCCTGAACTGTGAATTACAGGCTGGCTTATTGGTCCTCGCCTACAGGGTGCAGCATAGTTTGTCTTTGTGATGTTCTGTAATCACAGAGCCAAGGTCCTGGGCAGAGACCTGCTTCATGCAGTGTCTCAGTTCCAGCTGCCTCTGCCTTCCATTGTGTGAGCCTCTTAAAGGTACATTTCCTCAAAGCCCTCGGAACAATGGAGCACCTCCTCATGAAGTTCCCTCTTGGTCTTCAACTCCATGGCCTGGAAATGGGGCTGGGAATTCTTCCTGCATTCAGAGGGAAGAGGAAAGTCCCATACCACTTTTTGAAGCACAGTGCTTCCCAGCCCTGACTGCACCTTCTGAACCGTGGCCTGAAAGCAAAAGACAAAGGCATCCAGATGCTGCATTTCCAACCGGTGTCAGATCAGCAGGCAGTGGGTCCTGTTGGGGATTTGATGAGGACAGTGGCTGAACTTCAAGCGGGTTAACAGTTTGTGGGCAGCAGCTGTCTCTGGAAAATGGCCTGTCTATCCTTGCGGGGAGGTGAGATGCATTAAGATGCCTGCCCCTTCTCCATGAGGGGCTCATGCTGAGCTAGATTGGATCAAAGCAGCCCACCCTGCCAGGGGGTTCAGGAGAGCAATCTCGTTAGTCAATCATTCCCCTTCGCACCTGTCCCCTGGCAACTCCTGAGGAATGTGAGTGGTTCTAAAGGACACTCATTAAGAGGAAAAGTGGCCCAAGCCCCCTAGGCTGCTTCCCACACCAAGGAGGAAAGGCTGTCCCTCAGCTTTGCTTAGCAGGAGCCAGAAAGTACCAGCTTTTATCCCACAGGGCAGAGCCATTTGGGAAGTGGATGGGGTGGAGGAGGCGGAAAAACTCTCCCCACAAAACCTAGCTACCTGGTTTGGTGATTTCTCTGCAGACCTTTGGAGAGGAGCTCGGTGGCCAGGTTTTCCCTCCCATTTGCTCTCCTATGACTCAGGCTCCCTGAACTCATCCCAAAGGCCCATACTCCATCCACGTTTAAATCTGTCTTCAAGGCTCATTCGCCCATGAGCCCTGCAGTGAACCGAGGTGACTTGTATCTAAGAATCCATGCATCTTGCTTCCTTTCTCCTACCCTCTGTCTACTTATCTGTCCTTGGACTGTGAGCTTCTTGGGGCTTCTGCGAACTTCAGGAAGGTGCCCTGTACACTGTGGCTGCTACTACGAGTAATACATAATAAAGGAGAGTAAGAACCTGGATCTGAACTTCTGGAGGAACCTGGAGTGGTTCTGTATAAAGTTGCATGTGAAAACCATGAGATACTTGCTGAAGGTGGGATGTTTTCTAATTTATACGAAACCAGGCAGCCCTCAGCAATTTCAGCTGAAGTTTGTAGGCTGATTTGAATTCAAAGTTCAAATCAGAGGACGTGAATACAAGTGAGATGAAACTGAAGGAAAAAGTCACACAAACGGTTGCAAGCCAAATCCACAGCATGATGTTAGTGCTCCTTGCACCTGAGCATGGTTTAAAGGGTCTAGACAAACCATAAGCCCATTAATGCACTGCTAAGCCCGCGGCTTTTATTTATTTGCTGTAGAAACAGAGATTGGCCAGAGAAGGCTGAAATTGGGCTGGAAAATCTGTGGCGCGCATGTTGCTTCTTAGGCTTCCAGATGCTGTAGTATTGATTCTTTGAACTTTTCACAGTACTCAAAAGCCACATGAGTCATGGCTACCGTTGATATAAATCAATCATTTGTATGTAGAGTGCTCTTCTTTGGGTGAAGGGAATGACTGAATTTGCTGCATACATGCAGGCTGGGGGAATTTGTGCAACGAGTAAGATAGGGATGAAGGGCTCTAAGCTTGTGAAGGAATATTCAGACGCTAGGCTAGATCTGTAAATCAGCTTTCTGCCTCAACCAGCCCTGTGGTTTGCTGGGGGCTGGACCAGTCCCAAAGCATGACAGAGCAGCCTAAGGATGTTCCAATTCTGCTGGACTTGTAATGGCATCCTAATGGCCTTTATGACAATGAGGATTATGGCAGATCCCTGACGGGACCCCTCTGCTCGGAAGGTAGAGGTGATACTGCGACCCTGGCACTGCATGGTTCAATGGGTCCCCAGCTAAGCTTTTAGGGCAATTTTCCAGCTGCTTTGCACGGACTGAGTCCTGCAGAGAGCAGGGATCGGGTGCAGAGTTTTTATTAACTTTGCATTAGTGAAATCAAAGAAAAACTCGACATCCATCCTAATGACACACAAAGCGTTTTGTACATTTCTCAATGACCTCCACATTCAGAAGCATACAATCAGGCACGTGACTAATTTAAAGAAACGCTGTGACAGTTCACAACGTGTATTGACTTTCTGTGCAGCTAGCACAGGCACATCACAAGGCACACAGCCTCTCTTTTTCCTTGCCATAGAAACAGGTGCCATGCAAATTTGTGAAACCAGAACCAACATCCTCACTCTCCTAACTCTCTCCATACACCAGGGGAATAGATGGGCTGGTTAACGGAATCACAAATTAGTTACTACGTCTTGGTTTACCAAAACACAGCTCATTGGCTGCTTTTGTGAAGTTCTCTCTTAAAAATAAATGGTCGGAAATGCCAAGTCTTGACCTTTTGGGGTCTGTGTTTTTCCTGTCATAGTCACTACCACTAACCCTTAGGCAGAGCTGAGCAAATGATCTGTTTTGAATAATTTATCTGACAAAATTAACTTCTCTTTTCTGCTTGTAGAATATCCTCAGATTATGATTTTCCTCAGATTTGTTTATTATCTCAGCGGGATGGATATTATTAATTAATGTGTGTATTGCACCATAGGTGTGCCTGCTGCTCTTCATGGTAGCAAATAAAACATGGTCCCTTGCCTCACAGCTCTTGCAAACATATACCTTTTGGCAGTTTTTTACTCCATGGACTGAGCATGAATATTTGCATTTGAGCCGTGCTGCTTAATTGTGGGCAAACAGGCACATTAAATGATTTTGAAAATTTCACATTAAAATTTTTCTTTTTGACAAACATTCATTTGCATAGGAAACACTCATCAAGACGAGAATCTGTCACCTACGCTCATGTCTCAGAGCTCTGGCTCCTTTTATCAGGGTCACTTCTGGAGGACGGCCATTGCTACAGGATAGCTCTAGTCTTTCTATGCGGGGGCAACAGAGCAACCCCGGTGCTGCTGTAGCGGTTGCTGCTCAGTCTCTGTTTCCCTACCTGCACTGTCGAAGTGCCCTGCCTTCGGAAGGAGATTGTGGAGTGACACTCTGAGGGGGTCCATGATCAATCTGAAATTGCAGCCTGCCTGGCCTTCCCTTCAAATCAATGATCAGCCAGTAAAAGTATCCTGATCGTATAATGTGTCTCTCTTGCGTTTCACTGGCTAAGTGTCACTCGTTATTCTGCTGCATACGTCAAATTCTATGAAAACTCATCTGAATTGTTCTGGTTTAGAGACTATGCCACCACTCCAGTTTGCCTGTGCCATTTCAATTTAGCTTTGTGAAATTTAGCTTTTAATAAAAAGCTTTCTAATTTGCTGTCATACTCAGTGAGCCTGAAAATAAAGGAGGTCTATTATGCACCCCCAGAACTCTGGTTCTGAACAGTGTTTGGGCTCATGATACAGCTTGGATTTACCCTGCTGACCAGAAGAATGCTTGTGAGTTCTGTGGAGAACTCGAAGGGTGAAAACAGAGACACAATTGGCTGGGAAGTTTCTGAGAAGTCAGAGGAGTTGGAGAGGCCCCTGATCTGCCTGACAGTCTTATGATGCTGAGAGGAAAAATAAACCAAAGATTTTTTTTTCAAATGTGTATGAGAGATCTTTTGCTATTGAGATAGTCTTCATGCATAATAACCTTCACTGTAGTCTATGAAACCCCACTTACAGATCTCAGCACTGCGTTAAAGCAGAGAAAGATAAACAGATTTGTTTTAGGCGTAACATTAACCTGACTTTAGTCATTTTGAAGCTTGAAGGTTTTAACTACCCGGAGAAAAATATAACAACAATAGTCAGAAGTAGGATTATTTTCTAGTTTTGCTGCAGCAGCTGCTCCAAGACAAAAGAGTGAGCAAAAGAGAGAGATATACACAGAGTAACTTAAAACTATAGCACCCTGGCAGCTTCTGCTACTGCAGCTATGGTCTTTATTTCGCCTCGGGATCCATGGAGCTAGGGCTCCTCAGCATGATAGAATACCTATATAGTGCATGACTCCTGGGTGCTACGGCTACTAGCTAACAGAGTGACTCGTTTAGCTGAGCAGTGGTAGAGAGCTATGCTTTTAGTCCCAGGTTCTATCCCTGGAGATGGTTGATGGTGGCTGGGCTACTGTCTGTGTTATTAGGAGGATTAAATGAAAGAAAAACAAACAATAAAGAGGAAAGAGAAATATTTCAAAAGATTTCTTCAAAGTTCTTTTTAAACCCACTGCATGGAAATAGAAATGACAGGCAAGAGCTTTTAAACTTTTCTTTTTAAACTCACACCAACCTTATAAAAAACCCTGTCATGCTTTGTGTTTTTCATTTTTAAAAATGTTTTTCCAGCCCCTGCAGTTGTGTGCTGCTCCTGTCCAAATTCTGGCAGGATTTCATCTGTACAAAGCCAAGAGCAGAAACCGACCCATGGGAGTACTGAAGCAAGTCTAATGTTCTCTGAGAGAACACAGTTGAGCTCGGGTAGTGGGGAAATATCTCAGCTTGAAACCAGAACCCTAACCAGTTTAGCTCCTTCCAGGTCCCACACTGGAGCATCCAAGAGGGCAGGGACTGGCTTTCTAACATTTGTTTCATTATGATTTCTCAAGGTCAATCTACACATATGTCCTACCAGCTGAGTTGGGAGGGGCCTTGGGCTCCACAGCTAAGCTCTGGCAGCATCATGGACAAACAATGATAGGCCAGTCCTGACCCCCTCTTCTCCCTCAGCAAGATTCCTGCCCACCTGCTGTCCCCTCATCCGTGCACACAACTGAACAGGAGCAGAGAGCCCTTGGGCCAGATCCTTTATCTGCAGAGTTATGAAATCAATGGAGATGCCGATTTATAGCAGCCAAGCATCTGGTCTCCTATTGCAGAAGGAGAACTCATAGGTGGTGGACCACCTGAGCTGAGGAGTTGGGTGGGAGGAGAATAGAAGGCAAGATACCAAGAGGAAGAGTGCCATACTTAAGGGGCTAGTACACCTGAGTTTAATTCCTTCTGTCTGTCTGTCCACCTACCAATCCTTAAACTGCTCCCCTGGCCACGACACATGAATGCCTTCATAGCCTAGTGCTGATCTGGGATTGTGGCTATTTCTCAGTTAAAGAAAAGCTTTAAAAGGGGAGCCCACCTGACCTTCAGTTCTGCCCAGAAGGAACAAATGGCATTGGCAACAGTCTGTGCATGTTCGGGGGCAAGCGGACGGGAGTGGGAAGGTCCCTAACTTTCAGGGAGCCTGGGTTCCAATATCCACCTTGCATATTACATCCTGCACATTAGCCGTCAGTCTGCCTGTAATGGAATTCAGGCTTTCAAAGCTGGTCTCTGCTGAATACTCAACTCCTTCGTCTTGTTCTTTCATTGCATGATTGGACAAGGTGTCATTACGCTGATTGAAACTAAATTCAATTTCCTGGAGGGCTCGTCTTTGCTCCTCATTCCTCTAATATACATGGCTCCATTCTCCCTGTTAAGGACATATGCCTTTGCTTGGCTATTATTCTAATTTGATAACATTACATTTTACAAAATTAAGCTTGAAGAAATATAATAAAACCATCAAAGACTCAGGCCTTAGCATTGCAGAAGGGCCAGTGAGCTCACAGAGACTCAAAAAAACATGGATGTGGGTGTAGGAGGACAGGGATCTTTCTGATCCTCTCCATTACACTGACTCTCCTGGAATCTGATTTAACTGTCTCCTTACTTTCTCAGTGACACCTGGAACCAGTGCTAGCAACTGGCAGTTCATAGATTATTGCATCGAGCAATTTTCTCCCATCCCGTTAAGGCCAGATGCTACTGCTGGGTGCAGTGATGGTAACCATGAGGGTTTCTTTGGACAGTGTGCACTCCTGGCTGCTGTGAGAGGATTACTTTTCAAATTTCTCGCGGCTGTAGCAGCCCAGTTCTGCCAGGCATTCAAAGGCAATTTTTCAAGGCAACTGGCACTTGGACTAGAGGGAGCCAGAAATATCTGATGTTGAATTTGGCCTTTAGTTTTTATGGTATTAAAAATAATTGGAAATTGGGTATGCCCAACGTAAAGGGCAAGTCATCCTAACATACCCAGGCTGCTGTCTTTCTCAGTTACTTCTGTATGTATTTAATTCTTATTGCTATTGCCTTGAAGACATAACAAGTGGCTCCCTTTTTCTTGCTGGGACATGTGGTTGCATTTATTTTCCGGGGCGAGCTTACATTTTGAAGAATCACTGTTCACTTCAGGTGTTGGCTTGCTGGTCTGACAACCCCTTGATTTTCTTCTTCTACTCTGAACTGCAAACAAAAAGAGTTCACTTAGTCCAACATGAGATCGTCAGTAAATTGGGAGAGTACAGAATTATATTTTAATTATGATTTGACACAGGAATTTTCATACCATCACATGATCCTAGGTGTTTGTAGGCTAGTCATGCGCATAGCTTTATCTTACAATTAGGGGATAACTATGTGCAAGGTTAGAAATATTTTCTCCACTAACTATAGTAAATGAGCAGAACAGGCAGGCATAGTGCATTGACAAATGAGAGGTTCCATTTTGGGTTAGCCAGTCAGTGCACAGTATGTGTTCAAAAGGGCAGAAATAAGGGAGAAGATGGATCAAGACCATGTACAGAAAACGACTGAGAATAAACCCTGGTCTACACTTGACATGTAAATTGACCTAACCGTGTTGCTCAGGCATGTGAAAAATTCACCCCCCCGAGTGCCGCAGTTAAGCTGACCTAAGCCTGGGTGTAGATGCACCTGGGTCAATAGAAGAATTCTTCGGTCAACCTAGCTACTGCCGCTCAGGGAGGTGGATTACCTACGTCGATGGACAAACCCCTTCTGTTGATGTAGGAAGCATGTTCACTCCAGCGCCGCAGGTAAGCTGCTGCAGTGCTCATAGCATAGGCGTATCTGTGAATTTCAGGTGCAAGGGCTGGCACGAGGTTTAACTATTCTGAAGCGCAGTCAATAAGGCAGGGGTCACTGCAGGAGACTAGAGGCACCGTTGTTCAATTTTAGCAGGGCTACTGCTATGTTCCTCTGAGAATGAGCTAGCTTTAAAATTGGAATTTCCTGACATCTGTGGGGGTAAACAAGTCTTCAGAAATTCTGTTAACATATGTGAGCTGAATGCTCCTTTAAAGTGTGGCTGCCAGACATCCTCTTGCCTGATTTAATGCTGTATGTTTGCAGCAGAAGTCTCTTCAGGGTACTGAAGCTAAGCTGGAAGGACTAGCTAGTATATTGGCATCTCTGGGGGACCAAGCGAGGCTTTCTGTTGATGTGACTGTGTGGTAGTGAGTTATGTTCTCCTTGAGGATAACAGCTTCCAGGATGCTGATGGTACAGTGGCCATTGGGTCATTTGAACTTTGCTGGTAGTGTTACAGCACCCAGAGGAGCTTTACGGCTAGCATGATCGTGACTAATAAGATCAGCTACCGACTGCACAAAGAAAACTTCAGGGCATGAATCCTTCCGCAGGTAACTCTGTGCGAGACCCGGGGACAACAGTTCTTTCTGAAAGTGCATGAAGTAAGCTGGATTCCAGGGACTGCAGACAGAGAAAGGCAAAAGCTAAAGTGAAGTGGAGGAAAGTGGCTCATCTCTCATATTTAAGAAAGATGAATTCAAACTGGAACCAGTGCAGAGAAGGGCTACTAGGATGATCTGAGGAATGGAAAACCTCCCTTATGAGAGGAGACTCAAAGAGCTTGGCTTGTTTAGTCAAACCAAAAGAAGGCTCAGGGAGATATGATTGCTCCCTATAGATACATCAGAGGGATAAATACCATGGAGGGAGAGGAGTTATTTAAGTTAGGCGTCAACATGGACACAAGAACAAATGAATATAAACTGGCCATCAACAAGTTTAGGCTTGAAATTAGACAAAAATTTCTAACCATGAGAGGAGTAAAGTTCTAGAATAGCCTTCAAAGGGAGCAGTGGGGGCAAAGAACCTAACTGGCTTCAAGACTGAGACTGATAAGTTTATGGAGGGGATGGCATGATGAGACTGCTTACAATGAGATGTAGCTGATTTGCAGCTGCTAGCAGCAAAAATCTCCAACTGCAGGAGATGGGACATTAGATGAGGAGGGCTCTGAGTGACTACAGAGAATTCTTTCCCAGGGGTCTATCTGGTGGGTCTTGCCCACATGCTCAAGGTCTAACTGACCACCATATTTGGGGTTGGGAAGGAATTTTCCCTCAGGTCAGGTTGGCAGAGACCCTGGGAGGTTTTCACCTTCTGCAGCATGGAGAACAGGTCACTTGCAGGTTTAAACTAGTGTAAATGGGGAATTCTCTGTAACTTGAAGTCTTGAATTTATGCTTTGAGGACTTCAGTAACTCAGCCAGAGGTTAGGGGTCTATTACAGGAGCGGGTAAGTGAGTTCTGTAGCCTGCAATGTGCAGGAGGTCAGATATGATGGTCCCTTCTGGTCTTAAAGTCTATGAGTCTATAACTCCTGACCAGGATATTTGAGAAGAAATTATGTGAATTGAGCAAAGTCCTTTATTGCCAATAGAGCTGACTGCTGCCGAGCTACATGTTTGCCACCAAGGGTAGGATGTGGCTCTGTCACAGACCCTTAAGCTGCCTGTTCTCCTCTGAAAGCGGAAGTGATGGAAGTCAGATGCAAGCTGAACTAACCGTGACCACACCCTCTGTTTGGAACTCAAAGCCAGCGTGTTCTGGTGCTCGTGAGGTACCGGTGCTCTGTCATGCATGTTTTCTTATGTTCTTGTGGGAAGCTTACAACTCATTGAACAGATGTCCAGAAAGAACCAGTGGGAGCAGCATTGCAGGGGACAAGGAAAGGACAAATGCATCATAGAACCAGTGATAACTAGCAAGAGCTCATCATGTTCCACCCTGGCAAATGTATTTGGGTTTGTGTGGGAGGCAAAGAGCTGCGCTGTGTGTGTGAAACCTGCAAAAGGAGTCTGATGAAATGCTGCTTGAATTCAGTGAGCTTCAAAAGGAGAATGGTGCTTCCTGGGCTTAGAAGCCGAAGGGGTGTCACTTTGTTTTCTCTTTTGAAAGACAAGACATTTAAAAATGATAAAAGGAACTGTACCAAACAATGCCTAAGTAACTTGTGGAACTCACCATCACAAGACCTTAGCAGGAGTCATAAGAGAATTAGACATTTACATGGTTAAGGAGAGAATCCAAAGTAATAGGGTTTTTTTAAAGAAGGGATCTCAGTCCTCCTGCTTCAGGGTATAGGGCAGGGAACAGGAAGAAACGTCTCTTGTGTGGAAACAGCTCCATAATTGTCCACTTTGCTGTTACTGGCACCTGTCCCTGAAACATCTGGTTCTGGTTACTGTCCTCTATGAGACGCTCCACAAGCTGATTTGAAGGGGGTGGGGGGAAGATGTTACCCTATTCCTTTCCAGTCCAGGAAGTGCTGGCAGTCTCATGAGAAATCCTAATCTTGCATAGTGTTCAGCCAGACCACACAGGTGTAATAAGCACCTGCATTTTAGGGCACTCAATAAAAACGAACCGCCACAATGTTTGCATTTCTCACCCATCTCTAATTTTCTCTGTACCCTTAAAAAGAACTTTGAACTGCAGTGCTGCGGATGTTTTCCTCTCATCACATCTCCCGTGTTGACTCTTTCCATCACAGCTTGTCGCTTTCTCTGTTTGCAGATACCTCGGCAGTGATATATGAGTCTGCTTCCAAAGGACCTCTGGCTGGACACAGAATTTATGTGATTTATTGCCTGGGTCCAAGTTGCTTTGTAGCAGTGGGGTGTCTGTGACTTGGAATGAAACTGTTTAGCGTTACACTGTTCACGCCCCGGGGGCTGAGCCTTCAAGAAAACATGTCTCTTTGGGTCAGCCTAACATCATGATGTATAACACACATGCTGCAGGTTCGAGCCTGCACCACTTGGGTCAAGGTGATGGAACTAGATCTTCAGCTGTTAGCTCCACCTCTAGTTACGTTTTCCTGGCACTTTCCATTACAAGACCCTGTTTTCAGTTGCTTATAACTTTGCAGGATTTTAACCATTTGGGCTGAAATGTCCCGTTTGCCCATCCATTGCTGGTCTCCATAATTTTACTTTAATAAAAGTTTTTCATTAATTTTTAGCGTTCGCATTTTCTTGCGAAGAAACGTAGGATTTAACTGTGCTCTTCACATGCACGTGGCACTTCCAGGAACACCAATGAAGAGAAGAATCGTGGCTTCATGGTGAAGGCACGGAACTAGGATTCAGCAGCTTGGGGTTCATTTCTGAGCTCTGCCCCACACCAGTCGCCAGTAAAATGGGGCGAGTAATGTTTCTCAATCTCCCACAGTGTCACGAAGTTCAATTAATTGATGTTGTGAGATGGGCAGATACCCTGGTGATAAGTGCCACAGAAAAGTCCATGGATACACTGAATAATAAAAGCAAATGAGTGCATATGAAGAGGAAAAGAGACTCCTTACAGTAGGGAGGAAAGGCCTATGTGGAAGTGGGGCAAACATGAGAGGAACCTAAAAGGCTCCATCAGACACACAGGGGCAAGTAATGCCCTTTGGACAGCGAATGATGGTAGCATATTTGCAGATTGTGTCGGAGTCTAACATTGCTTAGAGCCCACCCAGTCTGTTTAATGGCCTTAGGAATCAGCCAGAACATTGTTACCAATATGTAGGCTGCCCCCAGCTCAGCTCCCTCTGAAGTTCATGTTCTAACCAGACCTGTTCCTAAGCAAACTTCCTGTGCCGGCTGCTGCTTCCCAAGTGGGTTGTGAAATACACAGCACAAGGCAAATAGTATTGATGAATTCTGCATTTATTCTCCCCCAAGCCATTCCTTCTATGCAAATATTAAATGCACCAGGCTCACTGTTAGTTGCACATCACCAACCTGTTTGAAATATTAATGCTATATTGACTCTCGAGTTTCTTTTGGCATCTGAAATTAATTTCATTTTTGTTTGGACCATGATGGATTTTAACATAAGATAACAGCAAACCTTTGCCAACCTTAGGCAGTTTAATAACCAAAATCTTTGATTAAAAATTTTAATAGCCTGGAATGATGGAATGGCTCCCATCCATGATAAATTAAGCGCCTGTCATTCAAATTTATGTACAGTGTAAATTCTCTTTTTATGCAAAATCTATCCCCTTACCACCCTCCAAAACATAAGTATGTAGAGCAGAATGTTTTCCTACATCAGGCCCAGCACTTTTGCATAATTGTGCTTTTTTTCTGTAACAGTCACATCTGGGCAGGCAGCGGTCCAGCCCTTCAGCTGTCTCAGTTGCTGTTCCTTTAAGGGGTGGAAGGAAATGCACGGAGGCCTGAGGACCGTAGCTTTCCAACGCTGTGGGCTGTGAAGCACGGAAGAACCTCAGGATGTCAGCAAGCTGCCTCTGCTTCTGCAAATCTACACAAAAAAATAACATGCTGCCTAAACGGAGACTGGAAAATATCATTCAGAGCTTCCAGGGGGCAACACAACTAAATACTACAAAGATTTTAAAAATGTGATTTAAACCCCGAGAACATCCCTCATGTATTATTGCAGCTGCTTGTTAGAGCCAGATCCTACAGCCCTACCGGGCAAAGTACCCACCAAAGCTGACTAACTGATTAAAAAGTCCAGCACAAAGCTGGCTGGGTGTGGCTTTTAGATATTCCATGGAATCCTTTTCACTGAAGGATCCCAACGCATTTTAAAAGCCATACATTCAGGAATCACTTTGCCCACCACTGAAATGCAGCCGTTGCTGCGGTTGTGCTCAGCAACGTTTGAACAGCCGACAGTAGCACTGAACAGCATCTTCTTTTAGGACTGGAACTGAAGTCAAGTATTATATCCACTTCAAACTGCAGCGGGAAACCTAGGGTGGCAGAATGTGATTACCCAGAGAGGAATTTGGCAAGGACACTGGGATTAACATTCCTTTTTTGCAGCTAGACCCATAGGACTGCCAAGTGTACCGGGGTATTGGCTTTATCTCACAGATGACACTTTTAGCAGCAGAGAGACCCACTTGCACTTCTTGCAGCACCCTGAGTTCTCCTTGGAGTCTCCTATCCGAGGACACAACTATTATGCCTGGCTGCTCAGCCAGTGGGAACAAACGGACACTGTGTGAAGGGCAAAACTGTTGCTTATGAGAATTTCCCTGTGGCAGTGGTGGATTTTTATCTCCAGACTCTTCAAGGCACTCTTCATCAGTTGTTAACCACGATTAGACGCAATAGTTGATATTGCGGGTTTAAAGTACTTGGCTTGTCCCTTTTAAAGTCCAACTGGAAGTCCAACACGCCCACCTGGTTCAAATTTCCCTCATTTTGAAGATTCCTGAAGGTATTTTTTTTGCAATTTGACATGGATGTTCCACCTCAGCAATAGAAGCATCTTAGATATTTACAGGATTTGATACCATTTATAAACATGACAGTTCTGGCTTCTATTCACGCACAGTGAGTAACAGACATACTTCTGTCTAAAAAAAAGTGTATTTATATTGAGGTCAAAAGTTAAGTTGCCTGGAGAGAGTACAGTGTGTGTGTCTCCTCCGTAACAGTTTGCCGCTACTCTGAGAATGAGCTGACTGCCATCTATGCACACCAGCAGAGTTCTCTGGAAATTTGAAGGTGCAACACGTAGACTGAATGGCATTGCAGGTTCTTCGCCCCCTTTTTCATTTTCTTTCCTGTTAATGTGGTTGTTCATTTTCTTAAGCACTGCAGAGGAGAAAATGTCAAGGATTTTCTTTTGAATCAGCTTGCTACCTGTCCGTCTCCCTCTTTATATTATTATAACATGGGAATTTTAAAACGACATCCATTTTAGGTCTTGGAAGTAATGGGAGATAGTCCAACCGTTCCAAGTCCCATAAATAGATTTAGACCCCTGATGAAACCGAGTGCCTTGCCCGACCCCCGTGCCCAATCTTGGCAACTCATGTCAAGAGAATGAAGGAGTTACAGCTTTTTAGTATGAATCCTCCAATGTCCTAAATCCTAAATGTCAGGAGGAAAGCAATTACAAAACATAATCCAATTTCATGTGGCCACCTCCTTAGCTGAGGGAGCACTAGGAGACAATGAAACATAGCTGTGTTTTGGGCCTGCTAAACACAATGATCTCAGACCACAGCCCTGGAGGGACACAGAGGGAGAAAAAAGAAAAGGAGTACTTGTGGCACCTTAGAGACTAACCAATCTCTAAGGTGCCACAAGTCCTCCTTTTCTTTTTGCGAATACAGACTAACACGGCTGTTACTCTGAAACCTGTCATTACAGAGGGAGAAAAGGGGAGGTGTATGCAGCATTCGAAGCAGTGATGTCTGTCTCGCAGGTCCCTGCCCTCCTGCTTCTTCCTTCTCTCTGAGGGGGCAGGGAGAGGGCAGAAGCCAGCAGGGGCAGAGGAAGAAGTCTCAAAACCAAGTCTGACAAACAAATTCCCGGGCTCAAGGGCCAGAAATCACCGAACCATGTGAGCTCTTGGGAAGCACTTTCTAAAAGCAGAACGGTGGGTTAGATAACAGAGTAAATTCTCAAGGGAGGCCCTGCAATGCACAACAGTGGAAATACTTAGGGCAGGCAAGGCTAGTGGAAAAGGAAATCTATCAGTAGCATCATCCTGCAGTCACGCAGGCCCCTGCTGGACTGTATGGCACAAGATGTCCTTTCCAAGCCGTGGAGTTATGAAATCACGCCTACTGACCAAGGCTAACAGACCGTGCAAGGCCAGAGGGGGCATTTGGATAATGAAAAGAAAGGTTGGCAATGGGAGAAGAAGGAGGTGGGATGGCTCCAGGTTTGCTAATGGAATATGGGCCCTTCTGCTTGCAGGTTACTAGTTCAATTCCTTCCCGGGTCAGTAGTGGCTGACAGCTTTACCCTCTGTGTGAAATGAGTGGGTGGGTGTCACTTCAGTTCTTAGTTCCACATGTCCACACAAGAAAAATCACCCACATAACTGGCCGTAAGCCCAGACTGTGAACTGCTCCTTCATCTCCAGTGGATCCAGGTCAGGACGCAGGCACGCTAGTGGCTGGCCTGTGCAGAGGGACAGGACCTCAGTTTCTGGGGCTGTGCGCTGGGCATGGAAGGCACTTTGCCCTAATTTATTATAATTCTTTAAGAGAAATCAGGGAGGAACATGCTATGGCTGGTTGTATAGGCCAACCCAATAGGCCTTACTAACATGAGAGGACCTCCTGAAGCCATGGGACTACTCACGTGGGTAAGGCCCCTGGGGTTTGGCCCTCAGTGGCCGGGCCTGAGCCAGCCTTGCAGTATTCTTGATGATTATTGGTACTATTTATCATTTGCGTTATGATTCCCCATTGTGCCAGGTGCTGTAGAGAGACAGAGTAAAAGGCAGCTCCTGTTCTGAAGAGCTCACAGTCCAGCTGAGACCAGGGACAACAAGTGTGTGTCACCAACAACTGGGAGAAATGAGGTGGAAGGGGGGAAAGGAAGGAAACAATAAGATGACTACTCCTGTTGCCTATGTAAATGCTTTTTAACATCGCAAAGGAAACTGGCCGTAGAGGGGACCAGCCGTGCTGCCATTAGGATGTGCTGCAAGAATAAGCTCCCCAGTGCCTGTCTCTGCAGGAAAACAAAAAATGGCGTAGCACAAGCAGAATAAACGACTGTATCAGAGGCAGCTCGAAGTAGAACCGCGCTCACCCGTTTAAGCCTCATTAGCCGTTAGGATCTGGGAGCAAAACCTTCAGAAAAATGCTGGTGCTGGGATTTCTCCTGGTTTGAGATTCCAGGCAGGGTTAACACACAGGCAAAGGTCCTGGTGTGTTTGGTGTGTTTTATGCTTTGGGATCCTTCTGGATGAAGGTGTGATATAAATGCACAGTATTTTTCAGGTAATGTTTTGCTATCTGGTTACCCTTTATTAATTTCTCAGAATCCGGTAAGGGTTATTTTAAATCAGACAGTCTCATGTCATTTACATCATGATTGTTAAGAATCCTAATGCCTGTCTGACCTTCAGTATGATCGTTCTCTAAGAACTTATTGTAGTGAATATTTCTATTTTTAAATTGGTGACTAGATAAATGCATTGCTGCGGTAGAGGATTTGAGAGCAAGAGTGGAAAGCAGCATGGCATTTTAAATGGATTGAACGGGATTATCTGAGCTGGAAGTTCACCCAGATACCAGGTCAACAGCTGTTTAATGGGACTCACTGGGGCGCCGTGTGGATGCTGCCCACACAAAGCAGTTTGCAGGACCTGGGCCCTGCTCTCCAAACTGCAGGACCAGGTTGCATCATTTAGCACAATGAAATGCAAGGGAATGATGCTTGTTGACTTGTATTTCCCCCTATGGTCTCTCTCACCTTCACTCTATTATTATTATTTTGCAATAATGGTTTTCAACAACATGGTTTATTTGCAAATTAAATGAACAGAAAGTTTCTCCCAGAACCAGCTCCCTTTTTTCCAATGCAAGTCAGGGCGGGCTGAATGCACAGAGCAGCTATTGGCAAAATTTCCCTTGCCACGGTCATGCAGACGGACAAGACTGGGGAGAGAAAGTCTGACTCTGGGCAGAGCCTGAACTAATCTGTTCACCCAATTTAGCCCACTGCAAAATGGGGAGGCTCCTATGCTCCCTTGTAAAGTGCTTTGAGATGTGCAAGTACAAAGTGTTACAATGATTTTTATTGGACTTTCCGTGTTCAGGGTTCGGACGTCAGGCTGCCATTTTTTGAACTGTTCAGGTCATCACTTTGCTCAGGCTTTCACGTTTCCAGAGGGAAATGTGCCATCCCTCTTGTGCTGCCATGCCACCTACCAGCATTTTGATAGCTGTGTCTCTCTGCCTCAGGAGCTGTTCATAGGATCCTAAATAAACTCATGTCACCGGTGATCCTCCATAAATCTTCATTACCGTTTGCCTCAGCTGCAGCTCCAAACATTTCTTCTCTCCCTAATGGTTCCCAAAGCAGCCATAATTTTCTTCTTCAGGGCCAAGAAGTTAACAATATTTTCTAACCATTGGGTACATTCAGTTTATATCTTATTTCTCAGCCTTACGTTTTTAAGCAAACATCATCATTTTATAGGAGAAGAAACTTTGGATTGGCAGTAAAAGAAAAGCAGGACAGAGAGCATTTCTCATACTCTGGAGCAAGCAGACGGGTGACTGATTTTGTCTCAACCTGCAGGAAATAGAAAACAAAGTTAGGAGAACGAAATTATAGGCTTTTAATCTGACCAAAGACATTTATTGGGACTTAGCATCTTTCACACACTGCAAAGTGCTCTCCCGACCTTTTCAAATGTATTCTTTTAAACACTGCCCAAGAGTCCAGACTGTGTGACTCTCCTAGATCTTAGGAATATACAAATGATCCCATTCCAGCTACAGAGGGAGACATTTTAAAAATGCCTTGGCTTGTGATATGAGGATTGTGGGACACAGCAGAAGCGTGATGAAGATGGCAGGGCTCAGGAAGTATTACTGTGCAGCATATTATTGTTATTTACTCGTACATCAAGTATTGCTTAAGACTGAGGATGGAACAGTGGATGTAATGGGCCACTGGTTCAATCTGGTATGGCAGAATCTTAGGCTCATGGTCAGTGGAGCACCGCGGCGTTGATTAAATGGATCCCAAACTGTGTGTCTCAGAGAGGCTCCAAGTCTCTGGTCTTTGCTGTATTGCGTGGCATCTGGCCTCATGTCAGTGCGCTGGTCAGGCTCCTCTGCTGAGTCTAGATTGCTCTGTGAGCCTGGCTGCGGCCATGCCCCGGCCTGCTCTCTGCGCGGATCACCTAGTTCTGGGGGTGGGGCCTGCTCCCCCCAACCACCTCCACAACATGTGCACCAGCCTCAACATGTGTGTTCTCCTTTTAGCCCTGCCCTGGTGCCAGCTGACTGGCCTGGAGCCAATACTCTGTCCCTGCTCTGGAGTGACATTCCTCTCCTCCAATGGGAAGTCTGGTTGGCAGCAGGAAGTCAGGGGAAGTCACGTCCCCTTTCTGTCCAGCCCCTTGTCAATCAGGCCAGATGGCTCCTTCCTCATTACAACCACACCACACCTGGTTTTTTAAAGACCACTGCATTCTACCTTGGCAAGACAAGTGGCTATTCCCTGGCCAGTGTAGGTGGCCCCTGGCTCTCACTGGCCCTGGAATAGGAGGAAGATTACACAGTGATAGCAGTTCCCATTTGCCTTGCAATCCTTGTACCACAAATTCCAGTGCTTGGCTTTTCTGTCCATGTTACAGTGTTAGTCGTATGAACAAGCTGGTTGAATTGTAATACGGGGAGCAGTCCACGAGCCATATCAGTATGCACAGACACTGCCATCTTTTTATGCAGTCTGTACTTTTCTTGCTGGCCATTCGGTCTCTTTCTCTCTAGCGCCCAGAGACTGTACAAAAGAGAAGAGAAATGGGCAGAGTCAAATTAGAGAACAAAGGAAAGGTCAAACTCATATTTCAGGATTACATCTCAGGACATTTACAGGTGGTCTCCATTGCGGAGCATGAGCATTGTTCTTGCCATAATCACCACAAGGAACAATTTCCTGAAATTACCACGTTTGCCTCATTTTTCCAAAATGCCGGTTACTCAGTTTGGGACTGATTATCCGAGCAGGTGAGCACCCTAAGCTTCTACTGACTTCAGCTGGAATTGTGGGTGTTCAGCACCTCTGAAAAATCCTAAATGTCCAGCGTTGCAAAATGCTTTTGAAAATTTAGGCTGCTTGATTCTATACAGTTATTAATCACATTTGGTTAAAGTAAGAGTCAATGGAAAACTTCTCCCAAACCTGAACCCAGATTGGAACATCCCTTTGGCTTTTTACAAAAACCGTTATATTTCTTTTAACGTTCAATTGCTCAGAAAAGGAGGGACTGGAATATCATGGTGTTTCTAGTGCTGATTGACCTGGGGTCAGGGAGTACTGGAAATTTTATGGAAAAGCTAAGATTTCCAGCTCATCTTCTAGATCAAAACAGTTAAGAGGAACATCTAGGAGGTCGGATGCTTAGCTAAATTGATCCTCTGATCCTTTTGAGCTTTGCCCATCCTTAGTTAGCTTATGTAATTATTTGAGATGTGTTCAGTTATAGGTTTAACAAAAACGCTGTTGTACAAATTTGGCTTCAACTTTAGGTACTGAAAAAATGAATTTTTTACAAAAAACTGAAAACCTATAGAAATGTTTTTATGATTAACAAAATTCCAATACAGTTTTGACAACTTCCCTGCCAAATACAAAACAACCTCCCCGCCCTATTCTTTTGCAGTCTAAACATTGCAGCATTGAGAAAGCAGACCCTGAGATTAGAACATACAACTGACTAACAACTGACTCCACCAAAGAGGGTGAAATTGACTGGCTAATTTTTAAATTATTTCAATTATTGGGAGTGGACTACATATACCCTGACTAAATTGGCCTTCAATGTTGGTTCTCCACTTGTAAGGTAACTCCCTTCTCTTTCAATATATATTTGTCTGTATCTGTACTTCTCACTCCATGCATTTGAAGAAGTGGGTGTTTTACCCATGAAAGCTTATGCCCAAATAAATCTGTTAGTCTTTAAGGTGCCACCGGACTCCTCATTGTTTTTGTGGATACAGACTAACATGGCTACCCTCTGATGCTTGGCTAATTTTTATTTTTCCTCTTGATAGAAATGCAAAAAAGATAAACACATAAAAAGTAACAGATTTTAAATATCAATTCCATTGCAGTAACCCAAAGAAGATGTAATTAGGAAGGCAGAGTTAGGAATTTAAAATTAATAAATACATAAAAATAAGAGCGTTATGGAAATTGTGGCCTTTTCTGAAACTAATAGAATGGCATACTATTTAAGGCACTCATTACCATGGACACAAAAATGTTCTCCAGCCCAGCATTGTGAAATATAGTTATATGTAGTAAAGGTTTTATTTCAAAATAAGTTGCTGTATAAAGTCTAAGGGAAATCTTTATTTAAGACTTTTAATTTAACTCCTGCTCCCAGACAACAGCCTCATATCTGCACTGCTATCTTCTACCACAGATTCCTGACATCAGTGGGCCTTGACATAGATCATGGGGGCTGTGCTAGCAACTTCCAGTGGAGGATCAGGACTGTTGGTTGTTAAAATGCACCTGGAATTCCCCAAGGGAGAATGCCCTGGGCATTCCTCCTTATTGCACCTGCCTAGCCACTGAACTGAGGTGTTTTTTCTTGTTAGAGTCAATTGTGCAACCCCCCCAGGACTTATAAATGCCTTGATAATATAGATAACACCAGGCACTAAAGCTGAACTAGTTAGGTACCTGATCTCTTTTGTGATAATGCCTAGAAACCCTCATCAGGGATCAGTACTCCACTGCGCTAGATGCTGTCCACACATATAACAAAAAGCCAGGCCTGGCCACAAAGGGCTGTCAATCTAACAGGGTAATTCATCCTCCCTCTTTACCCTCTCTGTTGACCCGAAGAAGTGAAGCAGCCTCAGTGGAATGGAAGCTCCCTGAGAAAACAGCTATGCACAGTGGGCCCCTGACCAGGGAAATATCCGGGAAACGGGATGTCAGGAGAACGCCATGCAAAGCACGGGGCGCTTGAGGGAGGTGATTAGGACTGAGGCCACAAGCTCATTTTACACAGGCCACTGAATGTATATACATATATCGGATTGACTTCACGTTCAGGCAGGGTGAATTTCAGGAACATACTCTCAGTCTCTTCTTGTGGGTGACATTCACCCCTGCACAAGAAGCCAGCACAGGGCACCACTCAAGCCCCATTCTGAGACCTAGAGTGGTTCATAGGCTTTGGGGCCTTCAGCTCCGGGGTTGAATTCACCCTGAGAGAGGACAGATGGTCCAGTGGGATGGGTGCTAGCCTGAATTCAGCTCCCTGCTCAGCCACAGACACCTTCTGTGACCTAGGGCAAGTCACGTAGTCTCTCTGTGCCTCAGTTTCCCATTTGCCGCATGGGGATAATACTTCCCTACCTCACAGGGGTATTATGAGGATGTACCCATGACAGACTGTGAGGCATTCTGCCAGAATGGTAATGGGGACTGTACAGATGTCTTGGGCAGGTATGTACTATCACCATTTTGCAGCTAACCCTGTTTTTAGAAGAGAATTGAGAAAAGTCTGAATAATTTTGCTAATTTTTGTAGAAATATTTTCTCTTTTCTTTTTTTTCTGTGTGCTCCATCCATCTTTAGAGATAAAGAAAGCAAGATCTCTGGGGATTTGGAACAAATCCTAAATTAACAAGCTACTTCTGTGTTGACACAGAGTTAAATGGTTTTAAGATTAATACTATCTTAAGTAATTGTTTAGATTAAACTCCATTATGCTTAATAAATAATTAACCTTTCAGATGGAATGCACTTACAAAAAACAGAGCAGTCTGCTTAGCAGGAACATGGGTAGAACAGACAGGAGGTATTTGTAGGCACATACAGAAAAGCTGACTTCCCAAACCACAAATTAAATTCAGATAAGTTTTGCGTTGCTTTGTGCATAACATGTAAGTGACATTTTCTGGGCAAGAAGATCTGCAGTGCTCAAGGGGAGAACTTGCAAGTGTAAGAAGGAAAACAGAAAAGCCATATGGATTCTTTTGTCCCCAGTATAATTCCTCAGCTTGTATAAACCACCTTTTTAATTTGTTCAACACTCTCTAGGTTAAGGTAACCATTTTGTAATGTCAGGGACACACAAAGTAGCAATTATCTCTGTTCCTATTGGTCAGGAGACTCAACTAGCTTCCTTTACATTTCATATTTATTACTTTACAACCTCAGGCTTTCAGCCAAAAAAACAAACAAACCACACACATGATTTTTATTAGCAAAACCAATATTAGCACTTAATTCTTTGCCCCTATATAGTGCCTCCCATCCAAAGCCTTTCACAAATATCAGTTCAGTCTCTCCCCACCCTTTCTGAGGTATCATATTGTCCATTTTACTGATGGGTAAACTGAGGTTCCGAGGGGGCACTTGTCCAGTGTTGTACCGAAAAGAAGAGCTGCCCATCTCTGCTCAGTGGGCTGAAATAAGCCTGGTTAGGCTGTCTGGACTCTACACTCCCTTGACTTTTGGGATGAGGTGAAACTATTAGACATTATTTTGAGATATTGAACCAAAGTCTGGTCTCAGTTATTCTGGCATAAATCCAGAGTAGCTCCATGGGATCTGATTTTACCTCACTGTGACAGAGAGAGGTATCTGGCTCATTGAGTTGGACTTCTTCCCCGGTCTGAGTTTGCTGATTTCAGCCCAGAAAGCCCCGTTCAGCATCCTTCAGTGGAGCCGTGCCATGAGCAGGACTGGCTCTAGGCACCAGCAAAGCAAGCACGTGTTTGGGGTGGCACAATTCCAGGGGCGGCATTCTGGCCACCCTTTTATTTTATTTTATTTTATTTTTTTTGCTTGGGCAGTTGCAAAAAACCTAGAGCTGGCCCTGGCTGTGAATTGTGCAGGGGATGCAAGTCTCACTGAAGCACAAGGAAATGGTCTGATTATACAGTGAAAATAAAGCATGAGACCGTTTGATGCTCTGTCTAACAGCTGTATGGCACATTGCCCCATGTGGGGAATAAGGGGCTGGTTCTTGCGCGTTCTGTGACACTGGCCCTGAGAATGCTCCAGAGGCAGCATGCTTATCTCGTGCGGTGCAGGGAGCATCTCTCAGCCCAGCACCACTCTCTGGCTTAAGGACTGGCATTCACAGGCCCCAGATGGGCATGTGTCCTTCCTCTTCAGATGGAGAGGAGTGTCTTATTTGCAGTGCTCGCTCCATTGAGAACTGCAAGAGAGAAAGGGGCTATCAGTGACTCTCTTTGCCGCATATTATCGATTCTGTTGAGCCCCGTCCTCTGCCATGCCTATAATCTGGATCGCGACCTCCCTCCCTGCATGCCACTGGTTGGCCTGAGGGCAATTTACCTCAGACAGAAGGGGATAGCAGCGTGACTGTGGCCGGTTTGACGAGCAGGCTTCTCCACTAATAAAGCTGTAATGGGTTGGAATTAGGATTTATTGTGCTGCGCAGACATTTCTTCAATACTTCGAGTTGATGACCCCAGTGTTGGTTTTGAACTATTGTTTAATTTGCACGTGTTTCAATTTAAAACTCGCAGCAATGATTAATCAACGGCCTGGAACATCACAGCGCTGCAGAAACAGGGATATGGAGATTAATTAGGAAAGGAGATTTGAATGTACAGTTCAGAATTTCAAGTACTTAGAGATGTTGCATCTTGAGTTCAGTTAACATGTCTCTGCCCTCCCAGGGAATTGTTTGGTTTCTCACATTGTTCTGCTAAAAGGATGGCTGGGGAGGAGATGGTGGGGAAGTATATGCAACATACACTGCTACCTGGGTCAGTAGCAAGGGGCTATGATACGCTGCTATGTAGAGCTGGGTGGGAAATGGTTTTCCGACCCCACAACATTTTTGGAGATTTTGGAATTTTTTTCCTGCTTTGAGATGAACCTGAGACCTGGGGGAGGGGAGGACAGGGGGGGGGGGGGAGAAATGACATGAAAAACACCTTTATTCACATAAAATCACATCAAAAAACTTAAAAATGTTATAAAATTTCAACACACACACAAAGAGATATGAATAAAATAAAGCAAATCAGGTCTCCAATGAACTTTAAACATGGATCACTAAAGCATCATCATCATCATCATGGAGTTGACTCAAAATATTGTTAACCCATCAAGTCAACTGAAAAGTGTCCCAGTTACGAGTCAATTGATAAAAGTGTAATCAATCGGCAGCCGGGCCACCATCTGTGTGGAACAGCCCTAGCACGTGACTCCACTCTACCTGGCCATTCTATTCCGGTGAGACTTCAAAACAGTTTTGTTTGACCCAGCAAAAAGTTAGCAAGGCGGGAAACCAGCCGAATGCGAGTGCTGTATCTTGCTCCAGGGACAAACAGGGGTTTGGAGAAAAACAGTCCTAAACTGCTGAAAAGCTGCTGCAAAAGAAGAAGAAGAGGAATCAGTCAGGAGCAGCGTAGGAAAAAATGGAGCACTGGGCCTCATGCCAAACAGGAGGAGTGCTGCGCGGACCCCACAGTGCTAACATGGTGCACAGAACGATTGGTTGCTACGATGCAGTGGAGGACCCTCCACTGCAAGTCACCGGAGCGCTTAGCATGAGAAGGTTTGCACAGCATCCTCCAAGCCAGGGACACAGAGTCACCCAGGGACAGAGGCTGTATCAGGGAGACCAGAAGGGTGGCATAATGCCGCAGCTTGACACACATACCACAGAGCTGCTTCTTGGTCATGGCTGCAAAAGGAACATTCACCAAACCCTCCCAGGAGAGCAATCTGCCTGGAATCTGCACAAGGATCTCATCTTCAGTCCAAAAGGCCTAGAGGGGTGTGGGGTGGGAGGGGTCCAGACACAGTAGCTGATGCCATGACATTGATGCCAGGAAGGGAGCAGCCTCATTTCTGCAGGGGGCCTTACGCTTTCTCTTCAGCCCCCTCCCAGTTCCTTACCATGTATTGTTCGGATCCGAAAGAGACCCCCAACACCTTAACCCCCAGAGATGCCCCACTGCAATTGTTGGGGGCAACAAGGGGGTCCATACACTGCCAAGAGCCCAGTAAGATTGAATTGCTCCTAGCCCAGGAAATGTAGACAGAAGATGCCTGTTCACGCTCTTGTAAACAAGTGCAAAGTGCCTGCATGTCACTGTCAGATGTGATAAAACCCTAGATACCTTCAGCATAGGCTGACAGACAAGCTGGGAAAGCACCCGGCACAGAAAGGCCAGTCAGACGGCTTCTGAAGAGATGCAGAAATGGCTCCAAACTATGAGCATACAGCATCCCAGACAGAGCACACCCAGACAAATGCCTCTGCGAACTGGGAAGCAGCAGCTAAGACCCCCCATTAATCTTTAGAGCACTGAAAACATGGTGGTACAATAAAGAAATATATGAGGAGAACACTGGCCCAATCCCCAAAGCTTCTAACGCTTTTAAAACATAACTCTGCTTATCTCTATCAAAGGCCTTCTCCTGATCCATTGCAACAAAACGAATGATGAAAAATAGAGCTGCAAGGAATACAGTAGGTTTGATCAGAGTGCGTCAAGGAGTCCAGACAGTCCTTCAGTTGACTAGCTAAGGGCCTGAATAAAAGTTTATAATCAGAGCAGAGAAGGGAACTAGGTCTCCGGTTCTGTAAGTCACAGAGATCCCCTTTCGAGTGCAGCAGGGTGGTCTCTTCCCAGCTGCAACTGAGGGCAGCTCTTTCTCTAGGGGAAACTCCAGCCCACGAGAAAAAAGTCAGGACTGATAAGATGCCACAAATGCTTATAGAATTCAGATGGCAGCCCATCGATGCCTGAGGCCTTGCCTCTGGATAGCTGCTGGGGTGCAGCAGAGAGCTCCTGCAGTGACAGCGGGAGATCCAGGCCCCACTGTTCTGCACCAGTCAACCAGGGTAACCCCTGGGGCAGCTTCTCTATTGCTAGCACATGCCAGGCTTCAGGCAAGTACGGAGTACTGTAAAAAGAACCAGCTGTTTTCTGGATCCCAGCAGGGTCAGCCGTCAGATGACCATGCAGCAGCTGTAGGCAAACAGTCTGCCACGGTGCTTAAGCTTTTTCTCCAGGCAGAAAAAGAACCTTGTGGGAGGGTCAATTTGATGCAAATGAGTAAAACTCAGGGCTCCCTGCATCGTCTCTTCCAGCAAGCACCACAGGAGCTGGTATTTCTCAGTTAAGGTTTGGTAAATCTGCACTGGGTTTCCCATATCAGGATTGCCATGAAAGCCCAAGATGTCATATTCCAGGAGACTCATGACCTGATGCAAGGACTGTGTGGCAGCTGGCATACTGCTGGCAGGGACGGTTGGCTCTGGACCTCTCCGATATCCCACCACTGTCTCAGGGACTCATACAGGGGCTTGTGCTGCCGTCAACGCTCCCAAAGCACAGACAGAGCCTGCATCCGCACTGTCAGATTCTGTCTCCTGCTGGTCTCTTGCTGTCCCAGTCCCCTTCCCATTATCCTGGGGTCCCACATTTCTACCAGGGACCCCAGAGCCAGCAGTGTGTGGGCAGGAACCCCTCAAATGACCACACAGGAAACACTGCACGTTTTCAGAGGTAACAAGCACTGTATAATCGGCCCCATCTTCGTGGTGTATAACACCAGGTTCTGGGACTGTTCAGGGTTATTTAGAACCACCTGAACCTGGCGCTGAAATCACGTAACATGCCTCCCCTTCGGCTTCTTGTAGCTCAACGGACTCACGCGAACAGCGGACACCGCCTTCCCATAATGCGAGGGCTCAGACACTCGCCTCTCACTTTGAAGCTGGGGGGAGGGCAGCTGGGACACTGGAAAAAAACACGAAGTTGGTAGCAGGGGTAAACATGGGGAAAACTTGAACAAACGACTCCTTGACACAGAGCCCTTCCTCTACCAAACGATTCACAAACTGCTCCTGGGCCAGGAAAAGCACAATAGATTTATTAATTCAGGAGACTGATTTTACATTAGCACAGCCAAGAATTTTATCTTCACTCAGCAACACACCCTCCCCAATGCTGGAGACAGGAGGCGTGCACCGAACCCCATGCTTACAGTCAAACCGCTAAACCCATGGAAGTGGACCCCCTGGAGAACAACCTCCCCCAAAGGAAAGGCGGGGCAGGGACCAACAACACCCCTAAAACAATGAAACCGCAAGTAACAAAACAAAAGCCACAGACTAACAGACACCCAGCTAGTGCACACGTCAAACACAGCCTCCCCTCACCCTCAACAGCGCCCCCAATCCCGAGAGCGAGCGAGCAAGTGAGCCATCAGAATAGCTAATAGCCTGGTGATTAGGACATTCACCTGGCCTGTGGGTAGATCTGGGTTCAAGTCTCAGCCCCACCTCAGGCAGAGCTCCTGCTGAATCTGATTCACTTAGTATAAATGATGATAGAAAGCACAGAGGCTGCTCAAAAGATGTAGATGCTCATGTAGCAACAGTTGCCACCATGTTCCAGGCCACTCAGTGACCTCTGGTGAGACATGATGACATCAAGCTTGCTGTGGATCTATAGAATCAGTTGCATTGTACGGCTGTGAATTGTAGGTGCCAGGGAAGCTATGTGTTGACATTTTTGATGCTCATTCTTTTAATCAGCTGTTCCACATCAAGTGGAGGGCAAGATCAGCAATATGAGGATATTCATAGATGAACCGACCAACTACCTTCATCATCACTGGTTTGGTTTCAGTGTCTTTCCTGGTACAAGACGGAAGATCAGCTAATGCTGGAGTGCATTTACCCAAGGAATGCCCTTATATGGTCGGTGATCATGGGGGCGACAAAAGCTTTGGGGGCATGATCAGACTGCCAATGACAGACAGTGAATGAACATCCAGCCAGATGTCTTAAGGACCTAGCTAAAGACTGGCCTGGATGTTGCTCAGTCTGCACAGAAGCGACGTCCTTTTGGGATTTGATAATGATGATTGGAAAGGTGTGTCTTAACACCACAAGAGAAACTATTGTGATTTCTAGCCTACTCATAAGAGGAATTTTGCAAGAGACATTTCTGTTCTTGAGAAAGCTCCAGCTGAATTTTGAAGGTTCAAGAGGCAAAAGAGAAAGTAGGAGGACGACAGTTTTTTGGATGCTTTATCTGAGGTGCACCTTTCTGAGGTTTGCCCAGAATTAGGTAACTACCTGGTTCATTTGTCCCGGTTGCAGTGTGAAAAGCAGACATGGATCTTTAAGTACCCGTTTTATTCTTGATGAATAATTGTCCATCCCAGGACACTTTGGTTGTTTGGTAGCCGCATCATTCAGAACAGTTTAGTTTCGATTTCAACTCAGCATTGTCCCTGGCTGGTGGGGATCTGAGTTAGGATTAGGAGTTCAGCCCCCCCAGACCTGCAAAGGCTTGAGAATATCTCTCATGTGAGAAGACAGCTGCCCTCTCTGATCAGTTCTTGGAGCTGTTTTGATGGGGTCTACTGGCAAATAAGTTTGGTTCGCTTCAACTGGAAGAAGCGCACAATATCAGTAACATGGGGACAAGTCTTTTGTCCTCCTCCTAGGTTACAGCAGAGGGGGTGACCCTGAGATTCCAGATGGCTTCCCCCAATAAATAATAACAATCCATCCCATTTCTGCCATCTCTCTAACTGAAGGAAGGGGATGATGTGATTTCCTGCAGTGTAAATAGGATGTTAGTCCATTAATTTTTCAGAAAGCTTTCAAGATATCACAGGACCCTGTAACTTACAACCCAGAGATTCCACTGTGGCAAAAGCTCCTTCCTCTTTGTTAATGGATGTTACAGTAACATACAAAACCTATTGCATGTAAATATTTGAAAACATTTACGGGTAAAACCCTTTGTTGTGTTTTCCCAAGTTTTGCATGTGGCCTTCAGCGCAGAGAGCCTTGCTGTAACAATGCTAGCTAACGACCATAAAGTGTGTAACTTTAGGTGTTAATTGCAATTCCCTTGTGTGTTTGGTTCCAAATCTAAATGAGCCATTCTTTGTTGGAAAAACAAAAGATCTGTTGAATTATTTGTGTTGCACTCTTAGTAAATCGGTGCCATAATGTAGTTGTTGGAGCTTTCATGGAGTGGTGTTCTCAAAGCAATGAATTCAAACATTGAATTGCAGGGGCCCTGATTTTTTTTAAAAAAGCTATTTTAATATGTTAGACCCAACCCTGAAGTCTCTATTTTGTTTCAGATTTGTCCTTGTTGCCATAAATTTATCTTCATTGTTTGAACTGCAACTTTGCATATTATCATTTTATATTATAACCTAAATATCACTCCTCTGGTTAGTTAATTTCTTCTAAGAGAAGGTCCAACATGAACTACTGGATTTACCTACTTCTTGCTCTTAAACAGAAAAGCAGTTGGGGATTTTGGATGGATGGAAAAAAGTCATTCACTTGTTAACTAAGAAAAAACAAAGAGCAGGTTATCTGGGCCTATGATGAGTCTTGGGTGACACTATTTTGCAGCGTACACAAAAGTCAGGTATCTTTTACTTCTGTGATAATCACATGGGTTAAATTAGGCAAAACATATGTCTGTAAATATATGTCAATAGCAAAGGGTGCTTTTGGCCAGATTAGCCCCTCTCCTGGGGAAAACAGGGTTGGAGAAAGTAGGCAGAAAAATTCCATGAGATAAGCCATCTTCTTTATACTGATGGCTCCTAGATCCATCACTCTATCCTGACGATCTTCATGTAATTTAGTAAGAATGGTCTGATCTTGGGGTAAGGCATGGGACTGGCACTCAGGAGATCTGGCTTTTAATTCTTATCTCTGTCACTGACTGCGTGTGTAACCTCGGGCAGCTCACTTAATCTCTTTGTGCCTCAGTTTCCCATCTGTAAGATGTGGATAGTCCTTCCTTTCTTCCACTCTGTGAGCTCTCCAGGGCAGGGATTTCCTTTGACTGTGGGTATGTACAGCCCTTAGAATAATGGGGATCATGGCTGGGACCTCATACTCCCTGTAACTGAATGATGGGTCCATTCTTTTTGCTCATTCACTGTGCCACGTGTTGACTGGCGTGTGCTAATGACAATGTTTACAGTCAAAAGTGACTGTGCTCAGATGTCAGATTCTCCAATGGACTGTGCCATAGGAGAACCTAGAGTGAAAGGCATGTGGTGCCCCGGGCAGCTTGACTATGTTAGTGAATTTTAATGGTTTGGTTTTTTTACGTGGACAGGCAGGACTAAAACAGGAGGTTAACAACAAGTCTAAAGCAATGTGTTCATGAGTGGCAGCATGTGCCCACAGCTGCCTTATTTAGGAGGAGGATGTGCGCACGGGAATATCAAACCTAGTGACAGTGGCATTTCCATTTCAGGCTGAGTGTACCAAGCAGAAGAATCCTGTTTGTGTTCCAACAGCCCCTCCTGGCTTTTGATTTAGGATGAGTGTGTCTGGTTATTTCAAACCATTTCCCTGTCCCTGAAGTGGTCTTTTCCCTTCTTGCTGGGGGATGCTGAGAATACTGGATTTGCCCCCCCAGGCTGATCACTGACCCTTCCAGTCTGGTTCTCTGCCTCTGACATTGCCCACTATCAGAAGATGAGCCTCTACACTTACATTCAACTAGCTGGTTCTGAAATGCTGCAGGTGGGTGGAGGGCAATTTCTCTTTGACCCCCAAGGTCATCAAAATATTGCTCTGAAGCATGAAGTGGTTATAATTTTATTTTTATACTTTGCTGCTTTAAATAGATACTTGAATAAATACTCTGTGTGTGTGTGTGTGGCAGGGGGGAATGGTACATAACTTGTTAAATGAAACTCCTAACCTAGCTAAGTGCTGCTGGTACTGGGAAGATAGCTGCAAACTGCTGCAAGTGGGCAAGTGTTAAGTCAACCGTTTTCTTTACACGTGCTCAGAAGAGCCTGCGATCTGGCCTTTGAAATCTCTCTGTGACCTTGAAAATATTGATGGGTGAAGACGATGTTGTGAGTTAACAACAGCACTGCCCCCGATAATGAATGCTAACTCTCCTTTAGCTTTTATTAACCACATATATCATGTGACACAGCAACTGGGAAGATGGCAAAAAAATCAATAATGAGGACTCTGCGGTTATGGGGAACAATCAGGAAATTTAAGTTGTCTCTATCACTAACTTTTTAAAAAGCCCAAATATTTAAGGAGCCCTGGCTAGACAGAATGGGAATCCTTTCAGCAGGGTCCTCTTCTCAGGGTTTTTTTTCCATTTCTTTGTTTTTGTTTTTTCCCTTTGGTGATTAGTACAATGGGTTGATTTTAGAGATAATCCAGTTGACAGGGTTTTGTGGACAAGTTCTGGATCTGAGTTCAGAATTTTTTCCTTTATGACTTCTTGCCTCCCACTAAGGGCACCTTCCAGTGAGACATTTTTGGTGGCAGGAGCAACCCTAAAAAGAACAAAAGCTCCATCTAATTGCATCATAGGGCTCAAGAGAGAACTTTGGTCTAATTCTGGTTGTTGGGCTTGGTGTGTGGGTGATGTTATGTGGCTTGTGAAACACAGAAGGTCAGACTCTATGATTTGGTGATCCCTTCTGGGCTTAAACTCTGAGACTTTCTAGGTTGAAAAAAGATCCTTTGCAGAGAGATCCCACTCTGTGAGAGAGAGTAACCATGTCCAAGCTACAAAGAGCTGATATTATGGTTGGCTGCAAGAGGTCTGGAAATCCATGAAGGGGTTTGTTGGGATCATATGGATTATGGAGATGGAAGAGATCTATTAGGGCACCTTCTCCAGTGTAGGACTGTTCTCTGGATAGGCGATCTCTGAATGCTTTCTCCTGCCTAGTTTTAAAAGACTGCAGTAATGAATGGGCTCTTCCCCTCCTTCTTTTGGATTGAGGAACTATAGAAAAGGAAGAGACCAGGGAGGGGTTCTTCCCATTGGTCCAGCCCTGTATGATAGCATCTTAAAGGGAGCAGGAACAGTCCTTAGCTGGCTGGGGAAGAATTCTCCCGGTGCAGACACTGCAGGAGGCTGCTGTCAGTGATAGATCCCTGGCATAAGGACATGCTGAGGGTAGGTTTGGGAGCAGAAAGGGTATTCAGTGGTGGGAGGGGGCAAGACTCCAGCACACAGCCCCATGGGGATTTGGGCAGTGCAGCCACCCACAGGCAGCTGCGAACAAACAGATGTAATTTGCCTAACTTGTGCTGGGGGCTCTTAAGCTCCCAAAACTGCCCTGAACTGAGAGGACATAAAAGTGCCATTAACCCACCCTACCCAGTCTCCCCTGAGCTGTACGTTTTCTGTTGTGCCTCTTACAGATGCAGCATAAAATTGCACCCCTGGAACTTTATTTCTTTAAAACTATTTTTCAAAGTGTCCACTTGACTTCTGCCTTTGCCATCTAAATGGAAATTTCCCTTTGATTGGTGTTTTGTTCTCTCACAGAACGGCGTCCCTGTTCTGGAGCTGCTGATGCTGATATCACACCTGGATTTTATAGCTCCTGGTGCTCTGCAGATCTAGAAGTTTTTGATCAAACTATAAAATGATCAAACGTAATGTAAGGAAGAGATTAGAGCCCAGACATGGCTTGTGTAAGATTTTGACGGCTTTATTAAAGTTTTAATATTCTCCCCACCTCTAACTAATCTTCCAGTCATTATGACTAGGATGTGGGGGAAATTAAATTGACAAGATCATCAGCACTAGGCCTGAAACTTCTTCAAATGAAAATGTTCATATCTGTAGTCATTTCAGAGCCACCATCTTGTCCTATTCAGGTGATGTCATCTCTACCAACATTAGAGAAACAGAAGGGGGAAACTGAGATGGAATGGTAACGACTGTCCATGTGAAAATTTATAGGCTGTAAAATACTAGGCTGAACCCTCATAAAGATTCTGCCCTCCAAATGCAAACATTTAGAATGTTTGGTGGGGTGGGAGGAACAGAATGAGATGGAGAGTAAAGTTTGAGAATAAATTTATTCCATGACTCATGGAGATAACGTTTACTCCTGTCCAATAATGACACGGAAGCATTGGCTCTCAAGTTAAGTTTTCAGAAAGAAAACAGGAATATTTAGAGAATCAGACAAGCCAAATTCATCCCATTTCAGGAGGACTGGATGGGCTAGGAGGATGCACTTATTTGATTCATGGGGAAGTTTGTTCCTTTGCTCCATTAATCTGGATTCCAAAGACGACTCTATAAAAGCAAACTCTTGGAACACTTCTTGCAGTCAAAATGAATTCTATCTTCAATTCTAATCCCCTTTTCAGTTGCTCATGATGTTCTCAAACACATTAATGTTGTGTTGAAATTTTCCACATTTTTTCTCAGCTGAAAAATGTAAATAGTGGTAGAAAGTTTCAGCAGACTTAGCTCAGCCATCTTTGTGTTCGTAAAGTGAGGGGAAGAACATACTTCTCATATGTTCCAAGCAGAAGTGCAGTGCTCTGACCATTTAAAGTAGAAACATCAAACGGGTTTCACTTTGCTGATCCCAGAGAGACTTAACATCAATCCAAGAAGAGTCATTCAGGAATTCTGAAGTTGGGCAGCATTCGCTCTCTCCGCATGGACATGACATAATTTATATCTGTTTTGTATCACTCATTTTAAGGAAGTCTGACCTTAAGAATACTGAGGGGTGCACCTGCTAACATCAGTCTGTCATACCTTTACAGCTACTGCAACAATTTTCTGCAAACCTTTGCAGCATTCACGGAGATTTAATCGTAGAGACTTGCTCCTGAACATCTGGGCTCAAGGACAGCTGGTTCAATGGGACTGTGGACCAAAGAATGCTGGCCAGATTTACTGGATGGGAGACTATCTTGGGAAGCAGTGACTCTAAAAACAATTTGGAGGTCATGGTGGATAATGAGCTGAACTTGAGCTCCCAATGTGATGCTGTGGTCAAAAGAGCTAATGTGATCCTGTGATGTATAAACAAGGGAATCTCGAGTAGGAGTAGAGAGATTGTTTTACTTCTATATTTGGCACAGGTGCAACCGCTGCTGGAATATTATGTCCATTTCTGATATGTACAATTCAAGAAGGATATTGATCAATTGGAGAGGGTTCAGAGAAGAGCCACAAGAATGATTAAAGGATTAGAAAACATGTCTTATCGTGAAAGAGTCAAAGAGCTCAATCTATTTAGCTTAACAAACAGAAGGCTAACGGGTGACTTGATTACAATCTATAGGTACCTACCATGGGGAACAAATATTTAATAATGGGTTCTTCAATTTAGGAGAGAAAGGTATAACACAACTCACTGGCTGGCAGTTGAAACTATACAAATTCAGACTGGAAATAAGATATACATTTTTATTGGTGAGAGTAAATAACCATTGGAATAATTTCCCAAGGGTCATGGTGGATTCGCCATCACTGGCAATTTTAAAATCAAGATTGGATATTTTTCTAGAAGATTTGCTCTAGGAAATGTTTTGGGGAAGTTCTCTGCTCGTGTTTTACAGGAGGCTAGACTAGATGATCACAACAGTCCCTTCTGGCCTTGGAATCTATGGGTCAGTGGTTGAGGATGGCTTAGTTAATGAGGCCTCAGTCAAGGATAGCTGTTTTCAAGAGGCATCACACTGAACAGCTGCAGCTCAAGGAACTTACGGACTCTGCTGTTGAAGGGAGGGAATGGAATTTCCAGTGAAGTCTTGTGACCTTGATTAGATCCCAAGTTGCTTAGGAGCTATTTGACCATCAGTTTCTCAGGAATACTATTCACTGTCATGTACAAGTAATGATGACATCCCAGGAAACCGCTCCTGACAGCCTTCACTGAGGAATATAGCCAATTAATCATAAAAATGACATTTCCTTGCTGGAACTGGGAACAGATAGGCAGGCAGAAACATGAGATGGAAAATACTGCAATGCTGGGCAAACCTGTATAAAATAGAGCCTGTCTATTCTTATCTTGCCCTCACTCTGGGATTGTTTATTGAAGATTGAGCAGCTCACTTAATTCAGGGTCTCATTTCACACAATTACAAGCCTTTTCTTAAAAGACATTCTAGGCGAATGAACATGTAGACTGCATAACTCTTCTGCCCAGGAGACACAGATTCTCTGCTTCTATAACAAGCGGCTACCGGAGGGACAAACTGGGGTTTAAACTACACCCACTTGTGTACGCTTCCTGACAGGGCATTTCTTACTGGCACTGAACAAAAGAAAAGGAGAACGCTTTACAACTGCCCAATAATTGCTGCTGCACCAGAGGGGGTTTCTGTGGAGGCCCAAAGGAACAGATCATTACTGGTGACAAAGAGAGAGCTAACTCTGGTACCACCTCACAGGCCCAGACTGAAGCAGTTCAGTGAGACTGTTGCGCTGGTTTCAGAAGAGGGAAACACTGAATACTGAGCAGCGTGATTATTTCACCCAGTAGGGGCAGATGTGCACATATGCAACTGACAATTTATTGCAAACTATGCTGTGGAAGCTTGTCCACCCACCCTTGCTAACCTGCCCAGAGACTCTGGCTGATGCTACCCATTTCTCTCTGTTGTGGACACTTTAAAAATCACTGCAAAAAAAGAGAAGAAGAAAAAAAGAAAACACAGTTTTTGTTCAGTGAACTGCTCAGCTACTTCATCTCAGAGCTTGACTGGGAAGGGCTGTAAAAAAGCGAGCTTTGTGCATGCAATGCACTGTGTAACGCAAGCAGTGACATCCCTAGCAGTGACACTCAGTGTCGCTGAATGATGAAGGGGCTGTAAATACACGATGCACCTTGGGCCGTATGTTCAGTATGAACTGGGGAGGTAACAATAAATAGTAATATTTGGCTTTTTATTGCCTCTTTCCTAAGACAACCTTATGACATTGTTGAAATTCCCTAACTACAGATAACTTGCAAGAATTGTTACTTTCTTTTGTAATGTCAGTCCATATTTATTTTCAGTTTTTTATGCTAAGTGACCGTAGATCCAAAACCTTTTGGCATTCAGATTTGCATGATTTGAGGTCGTAATATTTTTTTGCAGCAGAACCTCCACATCATACCTCCTTCCTTTCTCTTGACAGCAGCGTGCTCCTCCACCATAAAAAAGTTATGTACATGTACAGTCAGTCTCTGATCACAGGGCCACAACTTCTCCCCCCTCAGGGATTTTAGAAATTTCCTTTCGTACATTTGAGAAAGGAAATTTGCTAATGGCAAAAACACTCTTTCCACACAGCAGCTAGCTGGAAATCACAGTTCCTACGGCACCGATTTATTTTACACTGAGAATTGAGAATGTTCTGTGTTTCGATGAACAATCTGTTCAGTAGAAATATATGGGAATTAAGTAGAGCTGGTCAAAAATGCCATTTCACCAGAGTGAAAGAGAGCCCAGAATAATGTGGGAGACCCAGGTCAAGTGTTTGATCCGGAGCAATGACTAGAAACAGGGTCTCCCATATCGCAGCTGAATGCTCTAGCCACTGGGCTATTGTGGGATGGGTCAGTCTTTTGTCTCTCTCTCTCGTTTTCATCAAAAGGTTTCATTTATGTTCTGCATCATTACAAAAACAAATCTGAAACCCTTCAGGGTTTTTTTTACGTGATTTGCAATTGTTGTTTTCCAGCCAGCCCTCATATTAAGGGATGGGGTTTCTTTAGCCAAGTGAAACTCTTAGGCTTACAGTGACTGAACTGGGACTAAATCCTTAAGTACAGTAATTCTTTCATGGTCCCAGCATCACCATCCATTTAGCGTAGGGAACTGTTTCTGGCATTGTTGTGCATTTTGTATGTTGCATTTCAGCCAAGAATTCTGATTTCTCCAGAAGTGTGTTTCTCATTGCCAATGGGGTCATGCCCTTTCCATTACTAAGAGAGGCTACCTGCTCTGCATCCCATGTATGCCTCTCTCTTATGTATATGGGAAGGGAGCTCTCCAACAATAGGCAGGCTGCCAGATTTTGAGTGACCATGAGCTCATTGCCTCCAACAATTCAACAAACACATCCCGCCCATCTCATGGGTTAGCCAACTCGTATTTTGAAGATCAGAGTAGCTTGAAATAGGAGAACAAAGACTATGTGATAGGACTTTGGCAGCCTCTTGCTACACCATGATGCAGTCAAGTGTCCTATGGGGGGATTACTGCAGCATCCCATCCGTGCATTCTTCAAGGCATTGGTGCATCATTAACACACAACAGTTTATTGGCTTTTCATTCATCTCATGCCGTTCTGTTCCGGTGTGAATGACAAGAACCGTTACCTGGCTGATACCACCCCCATTTTCAGCTCCTCAGAGGAAGGTAAGCAAAGCTGTTTGCTTAGCATGGTCTTTAACATGATCAAAAGGAAAATTGTGCAATGACCTTAACTGACATGGAAAAAAATCAAATCCATTTCAAATTCATTGAGCATGAAGGGTACTTTTTGACATTTGAGAGACAAAAGTTGTGCATAAATATAGTTTTTCATCATCATGTTATATTACCCAAACACTATATATTGTTATAAATGTCACAGCAGTTATGAATGTTAATAATGCCATTAAAATAGTTCAACTAGCATACACTGATTTTACTGAAAATTCCCATATCTACAGCAGCTTCTGCAAGGACATATTTTAAAATGGAAATTAAGCTTTGAGCAGAAACCTAATTTGCTTAAAGTAGCTGTGACGTTTCTATTGGTTTAATTTGAAAAAAAAAACCAAATAAACAAATGGAAGATGTGATTTTGACAAATGAGGGCAAACTTCATATGATTTTAAAATATACAGTTATAGATGAACTAATTACATGAGTGCATCCTATTTACATTGTAAAGCGTATCTGCATGTTTACACAATTGCATTTCAGTTCTGAAATCCAGCAGTCTAGTCAGGATTATAAATGAATACTTTGATACCACTTTATTTTGCAGGACGCTAATAACCATTTAATAAATATGTGAATACAGATTCATCCATTATATTACTGTATGGCAGCTACCCTGCTGCTCAGTCTACTAGATTGCAAGGAGAAACATATTGGTTATTTGGATACAATTCAATACCTTTGCCATGGACCATTCTAACGTCAACCTGTTACACTTTCAGTATTGGCAATGATCTGACAACCCCACCCCCCACAGGTGATCTACAGTTGAGTGATTGTGGTTACTATTGAATGATCCATGCAGCATTGCCTATGGCAGAACAATGGGCTGATGCCTTTTGATTGTGATACCAGGGTGTTCTGTGGAAGGAGAGTGAGGATAAGATACAGAGAATCATTAAGGGGTGCAATCCTCCTTTCCAACACACACCGAACTCTCAGTGACGTGCCGAATGCATGAGATACGTTTTGCTCTTGCTTCATCAGTGAATGTCTTTATTTCTGTTGGCTATCAGGGTATAGGCATCGCCAAAACACTTTTGTTTAAGATTTAAGAGTTCATTCTTCCCAACACCACTCAGTCTTCACAGGCTTCACCACCCCTGTCGTCATTCTGGGTCACCATTGGCATGAAAGATGTGATGCAAAATAAAGCTTTATTGCTTGTAATGCAGCAGCTCACTCCCCCTCTAGTGGCATAGTACTTTTCATGCTTTACTAGGCCTAGTTAGCTTCATAGACATCCAGAGATTATAGATGGAAAATACCCACAAGGCTGTCTAATTCCTCCCTTGCTAAGGTATACCATACTGGTGCATTGTCCAGGCTAGTTTAAAATGCAATGGGGACTCTGTCACTTCCTCCTGAGAGACTATTTCACACTGTATCAGATCCCATAGAAAGTAAATTTCTCCTAGTATCCAGCCCAGTTTCCCCCTATTTTAAATTCCTCCAAATGGCTCTTAGTTACATCCTTTTGTGCCACCCTAAAGAATTTTTCTCCCTTCTTGGTGGTTGCACCCTTCAAAAATTTATCATATAGTCTTGTAGATTCGTAAGAGCCTGGTCTTCAAAGGTGCTGAGCACTCACAGTGCCAGCTGAATTCGACAGAGCTGCAAGAGCTCTGCACTTCTTGAAAATCAGGCCTTTCGCCACTGTTTGGCCCAGCTGTGTCATCACGATGAGAATTAAACAAGCTCCTTGACCCTCTCTCCAGAACTCTAATCCTTTCCGGGGTTCTTCTCTGAGCTAGTTTCAGAATGCCATTGTCTTTCTGGTAACAATGCACCTTACAGACAATACAGCGTTCTAGGGATGGTCACACCAGAGCCATAGGCAGAGACAATTGCCTCCCTTTCTTATGGGATGAAACTTCTGATGCGGAGCCTGACAGTGCATTGGCCTTTCGTGTTACCATGTCTTGCTATGCACTCTTGATTATTTGCCTGTCCACTTTCAGCCTTAGTGAAGGATGGGCAAGGGCCTAGACTAGGACATCTAGGTTTAATTTTTGGCTCTGACACAGACTTTCTGTATAACCTTGTAAGAGTCACTTTGTCTCTCTGTGTCTCAGTTTTGCACCTGTAAAATGGGCATAATGGCACATTCCTATCTCACATGGGTGCTGTGAGGATAAAAATCCATCAGTGCCAATGTGGTGCCCAGATACTTCTGTGAGAAGTACCGGATAGGGGGCTCTTCCAGCATTATAGCTTTTGGGCTTTTGCCTCCTCTTTAATATCTGTCTTTCACATTATTATTATATCTTCATTTAATATTTTTCAAAGCCTCCACCATCAGCTCCCTGACGGAGACACAGGAAATACGCATTCTGCCATCCGCACATTGGCAAGCAGACAGAACATGTGCCTTTCAGTTCTTTCACTTCCAGTGCTTTTATGTCAGGTGCTTTCCCTCATTAAGTAGGCAGTGTCATCTCACTAGGGGCGTGCCTCCCACAGAGAGCTGCAGAACCGCTCTGCGGTCAGAGTAATATTATTTACTTTTCTTGGAGTCAAACTCCAGCTGCTCACCATACAGCAAATCAAACTAGGAAACAAAGGAAAGGATTTGGAAAAGTTTAAGTTACTCAGAGGGTCAATTTTACATCCCAAGCCTCTGAGTGCTTAAATCCCTCTGATAGACTACTGCCACACCCAGACTCTAGATCATACCCCTTTCCTCAGGCCTCAGTTTCTTATTCAAAGACAAAGCAAGCTGCAAAGCCTAGAGAGCTTTTCCCTTGCGCCACTTCCCTCTGCTCTGCAGCTTGCACTAGACTACCCCCACTTCCCACAGCTCCCTCTTCCAGCTGAGCCACAAGCTGGCTTTTATAATCACTTGGTCTGTGTCAGCTGGGAAATGGCTGATCAGGCACAGGTGAGACTGAGCCCAACTCCACTTTTGACCACTCTGTCACCAAGTTGCTGAGTAATCTCCATCCTGCCCACCTAAGCACCCTGCAGGGTTTCCAGGTGTACGACTGTCTATAATAATGGCCAACTGCAGACCCACACAGCCTAAATTGCCACACGAAAGTTCTGGGGCTAAACAGAGTGATCTCAAGTCACTAGTGTCCTTCAGCAAGGGGGTACCCAGCCACACTGGCTGTGGGATCATTGCTTCTCCTTCTCCTGGGATCATATCGCCCCTTTCACTCTTCCCTCTCCAGGACTCACCTCCTCATATCCCGCCTCAAGCTGGCAGCTCCCCAGTAATGCCATGTCTGTAACACTCATTGTCTCTACTACACAGCATCAGGCCTATTGTCCGCCAGGAAACCCTGATCAAGGCACAGTGCTGTGAACGCTGATGGTTGGTCTACCCCCAGCTCCTACAACAGAGCAAACACTCTTTGATGCTAATGGCTGAGATGAGAGTACCAAGGACAGACTAATACCCCTTGGGAAGTGCCATACTCTCCGCTGCCCTGTGCAGATGAAAATCTCCATGATTTCTCCAAATACCTATTTATCCACAGGGAACCTCACATTCCAAATGTCAGCTCCTGCTCATTCAAGGCTGTCCCCATGCTGCACTGTGGTATGCGTGGCCCTCACAGCCCTCCACCCTGACTGCTTGGCGAGTTCTACTCCTGGGTGGTGCTTGGACAGGTTTTAAATGAGGCATCAGAGATGAGAAGTCACGGATCTAATTAGGAAGGGGACCCGTGGCCCTGCTCTGAAAGAGCTCGGATGACACACATTCTTGGAAGAGAAAAACGCTGAGTTTTCTTCCCCGCTGCACTTATGGCTTCCAATTCAAAAGTCTCCATTTACCAAAAAACAGTCCATTCGCCACCCCCGCCAGCAGGATGATTTTGGATGCGAACGGAGGGGATGGGGGAGAAGCCATGGTGCCAGCCTCATCCTGCTGCAATGGGGATTTTGCTTCTGACTTTGTCAGCATGGAACGCCTGCGGCAAACTGGTTCCTTCATTTTCATGAACTGCTGCTGCAGCGCCCCCAGCCATCCCCGGGATTGTGGGAGCGGAAAGGGGCTTAGAGGAAACTTGCTCTCCTCCTCCCCACATCCTATGCTACACACAGCTCAGTGAGTCTCTAGGAGCTGGCTCCCAGCCTTTAAATTACAGTAAATACACCTGGCTGCCTTAGTCTGCAGCCTTGAGCAACTCCGCATGTTCTTCTCTAAATGGGGTGAGAGCCTTGACTTGTGTTTTGGGTTGTGAAGCTGAATTGCGTATGAAAAAACAAACAGAGGGACATCTGGTCCAGCTGTAGTAGAGGGAAAAAATAGCAGTGCCCCACTTGATGCCAGGCTCTGGCAATAGCAATTAAATTACCAACACTTCATTCACAATAAGATCTAACACCTGCAGCCGTACCCACAATTGGGGCATCCTCAGGTTCAGTCAATAGGTGACAGGATTCGTTTTCGTTGAACTAGCTTTTCCATGGTCACAGCTCTAGGCAATAAGAAGCTGACAATAAAAATAATTTGTTGATGGAATGTTGATAAACCCCTGGTTATTGCAAGCAGTAAATTAAATGTGGATACCTCCACCTTTATTTCCCATCTCGGGAACAATATCCACTCACACTGAACTCAGAGGAGAAAGGAGAATACAGCACAATCACTCGGTCCCCCCGGTCTTACCAAGAAACTCATAAAAATGGAGGAATACTTTTTCAGAGAGATAAAGGTGTTATGGATGCTAAAACTCAAGTACAAAATTATTCTTCCCCTGAGGAGGTGAGTGCAGGATGGAAAGGGATTTCTTTTCACATTTTTAATTTACCAAATTCTTGTGAACTACAAATTAAAGTAGCAATAGCAATTTCAAACGGCTGGATTCATTTAACCTTTATTTAGCCCTTAATGTTCCAAAAGAAGAATAATTTGCTTAGTGAACATGAGCTATGTGCTAACAGCATGCCGTTCCCACACAGATCTTCAGCAATGAATTTTGGCTGCTGCATGTTTTCCAGTTGCTCTGTTCTCATTTAAGTGTAAGGATATGATTTCATGTAACAGGAAATGCCGCTTTCATAGTGAAATCCGCTGTGTTGTCTAATGCAGCATTGAAATGCATTGTATGCCATGATGTTGTGGGCATAGATAATCATAAAATTCCCTGAGCGAAAGAGATGTCTATAAAAATACAATTCTCTCTAGAATGCTGCAGTTATTCACTTTTATGCAGTCCTTACACATACGGAGCTATATTTTCAGGCGCTGTCCAAAGCACCTTGTGTGTTTTGGCTGCTGTATAAATAAAATAATAACTATCAAGGCTAGTAGAGGCACAACTGAGGTCACCAAAGACCTGATCTTGGGAGATTCTAGGCCCCCGTAGCTTCAGATACATGACAAACCCTTGCAGATTAGACCTTTAGATGTTTAAGCCTTTCATCGGAAGGTGCATTCAAGGACCTAATAGTCCAGGTGACCTAAACTACAGCTGCAAAATTGTGCACGTGTTGTGGCTGCAAAAATGGAGTGCCAGTTAAGGCTGGTTGAAAATTTGACCCATAACATTTTAAAATAGCCCAGCCTGTTTGCTGCTTAAAGACTTCAAAGCATTTTCCTTGCAAAAGGATGGACAGAGGGGCTGGGTGCCGCAGGTAGTTGGCAATGTGACACAAAACCGTTCACGGCGTGGTTTCTAGTTAACAGTTGGACTAGCCTAGCAGTGATCAGAGAGGGAGGATGGCCTTGTCAGTGCACAGAGCCAAGACTCAGGAGAGCTGGGCTCATTTCCTGACTTTGCTACAGACTCCCTGGGGCAAGTCACTTAATCTCTCTGTGCCTCAGTTTCCTGTCTGAATATTGGGGATAATAACACTTCCTGTCTCCCACCTTCTGTCTTGCCCATTTAGATTGTAAGCTCTAGGGGGCAAGGACTGTCTCGTGCTATTTGTAGGCAAAGCACGCAGCAGAGTGGGGCTTTGGTTTCATATGGAGCCTCAAGGCTCTACTGTAATGCGAATGGTGATAACACCGACTGAAGGGGGTTGACATCTGGCAGCCATTGAATTGTGCCTGACCAGGTCTTAAGCCAGGGGTTGTCACAGTACAGTAGACTGCCTCAGAGCTAGCACTGACTGGCATCTTTGTGCACAGTCCAGACAGGAAGGCTCAAGAATGATATGGCCTGGAGGAGTCAACCCTTCAGCTCTAGGGCTGACCCTTCCCGGGTAGAATGAGGGTTCGTTGGCAGGACTCTGGGACAGCGTGTGGAGGAGGCTTGCGTGTCACTGCCCATGGTCTGCCTGTGCAGTGAATAAACGGAGGCCTCGGTCTCCAAGGCTCTCCGTCTCACTGTCCCTTTGTTTAGACTCTGTGACCTGAGTTCCTGTCCCGGCTTGTTCATTTTTTTGCCCCTGCACTCTGCCTGTGGCCCCTCCCAGGCCTGAGGGCTGGGCCTTTTGTGGCTCCGTCCACCAATCCCAGTCATACTCAGCTGGCACTTCTCGCAAGGAGTGAAGTACTCTTATAAATTGAGGCCAAACCATTTCTTCCTGAGCTTCCTCAGTTTTCCTACTCCTGGGAAGCCTTGATGATTGAATGAATGGGACACAATCTATGTATTGGTTATGTATGTTGTCTGCCCACAAACCACCCAAGTGTGAAAGCTTCCATTTCCAAAAATGGAAGGACTGGAAAGTACCTATTGATGTAGGGCGATATGGGCATTCTGTGCTGCTCCCAGCTTCCCTGCAAGGGAGAGGCACCTCTAAGAAAGGCTCTTTGCTCATTTAGCCTTAGGCCTGTGTGTGGAGTGGCAGCTTGGCTGAAATGAGCTGAATTATTTGTGGTGTTTTTGGTGAGGCAAATGTTACACCTGGGGTACCACGTCCAGAGAAACACACTCGTTTCCCTTCAGATGCCAAGATGAACTTGAGCTCCTACACACAGCAGCGTTGCTAACTGAACCAAAAGGGGAAACACGAATAAGGTCAGCGGGCACAACAGAAGCATGGCTAGAAATTACCAGGAAGGAAAAATGCAATATTCATTGCGGATTGGATGGATAAAACCACAATTCCAGCTTCCAGCATGCAACTTAGAGTGCAGCATTGCACTGGCCCCAAAGTGCATTTAAAGAAAATGATTTAATTTTTAATAGTTGTATTTTACCAGTGGACCTGACTGAGTTGTGCCCTGTCTTCTTGTGAATTAAACACGCTCCCTATAATCCTGATGAGATCCACATGCTTGCTGGATTCTGTAGTGCTCTGTGTAAGGATTCCTTCTGCTCTGCCCTTACCAGCTCTAAACCTGGAGCCTGTAATCATTTGAGTTGTCCCACTGATTTCTGGGACTCCTCATTACTGATGTCAATGGTATTTCAGAGTGCCCAGTTTCTCTTGGGCATTTTAAGGAGGGTGAGTCCCTAAACATGGATATTTTGCCCTTTACAAATTGATTGTTTTGTAGCTCAAATCTTTGATTCAAATTGTCTTCATTTAAAGAAAATTGCATTAGCTATCACAGATGTATAAAGAGTAATGTACATGTGTATGGAGAGGAGAGGGCATGCAGAGTTAAGAGGCCCTTACGGAGTTGAAGTGGATGGTTAAATGTATCAGTCAGAATGGATTTGCCCCTGAAATAGTTGAAACAAAATTGCTCTGAATGTGCACTTACAAAAGCACCTTGTATGGGCTCAGGTGAATTCATACGGGAGAAATATCCAGGACTAGGAAGAGCGTCATGTAGTCAGGTTTGCACATTTCACAGTGCCATAGTAAATTGGGGAGCTACCTTGAAAAAGACGAGAATATCACTTTCGGGACTCAAACAAAATGTAAAAGTGCTGCTAAAGGGGAAGATGCTGCTTTGTGTATGTTCAGGCAAAGCGGGCCCTAGCCATCCCTCTCACATATTCTGATTTCCTGACGCTCTTTGAAAAATCTAGCAGAAGAGCCATTGACTCAGTGTGTGACTCTGAGAAAGTGATAAGACCCACTCATGCCTTAGTCTCCCCAAGTGGAAAATTGGGTGAAAAGCAGGAACGTCACTAAGAAAATGGATGCTGCACGAGAAGCCGAGCTTCCCTAAGTAAATAAATTACAACAGCAGCAAAACCTGCAGGAAGTCACTGGAGCTGAAAAACTCTGACCCTAGTGTACTTGTTCCACTTGTTAGCCTCTCGCACGGCCATCAGCTTGTGGAGAATTCAATCTCTTTTCAGTTTCCAGTTCCTGACTGACTGCACCTGATGATGTAGAACGTTTGCTATCCAGCGAAGGTCGGAGTGTACTGCCTCTGAAAATGTGAACTTGGAGAATCCTTGAGATTCACTATCAGATTAGGTGCAGAGAGTCAGGTCAGCACTGACTGAGATAGGTTGCATTGTCCACTTAGTTTTAACCAGCTCATGGTTGTACGTGCTTTGAACATGTACACTGCCAGATAATTATGTATATAATCATCATCATCATCGAAATTCTTATTATTCTTTCTGTCAACCATATGACTTGCCTCACCGGATGGCAGAGGATCCTGTTAGTAGGGAAAACTTGTCTAAGAGGTAGCTTTTCAAGCTAGTACACTTGAATTAACTAACGCAAGGTAAAATCTTACTGAAAAATCAGGGAGTTTGTAGTTTTCACATGAGTCAACAGATCAAAGTAGACCCTAGGCCCCTCCATAGTCTTTAATACGATGTGCTGCTGTGAAAACGACACACTGCCTTGTAGTCTTCTCTAGGCTTTTTCCTCGTGTTGGCGAACACGAGTTAAGAACACACCTGTTTCCTTAGTGACGATGCCAATGACAGTTAGGTGTAGTAAGTGACATATGTGCTTTTGAAAATTTACCACCGCATGACTGAGTAGAGGGCATGGCACCATTTTTACCTAGGAATGGGTGAATCTCAGAAGAGGCATGGAGGTTCAGGAATGCAGCCAGGAAACGGGCTATGTTCTGGTTGTCGCCATTCATTTCACTGGGAGCCGTGTGGTTGAATACTTTCATCAGCTTTAAAAATCACAAGCCCAATGCTTCTCCAGGTGTTAGTCACACTCAGGAAAATGCAGAACGGGGCTGTGCAGCTCATGAGAAGATGTTCTTGCAGAGTTAGAGCCAAGCCAAATTTTGGCCAACAAATTCAGGTTTGGAAAAAACTGGCAATTCTAGAGTTGGATTAGCACACATCAAATGCATTTTTTCGCTGGCTCATCCGGCTGCATAACGCAGATTTAACATTTGTGAATTTCTTCACAGCCTCACCCCCTACTAGAATAGCTAGCAAACAAGGTCAATGCAAATATCTGATCTTACCATGTGTTGACTGACACAAGGGACTAGGCAGTTACTCTTGAATATCAATTGAAATATGTTTTTTTGTGATCATTCAGGTTTAAAATTTGCTTTTCACAAGTGCTCATATTAGCAAAATTTAAGTGCTTTGAATTTGTGTAGCAAGTGTAACATGAAAGCATTCTGGAGATGGCCAAAGACATCCCCAGTGGAGATTATGTGTTACCGCCCATCACTCAGAATTGCATTCTGAATCCTTGTTTTCAACCCATCAATGTGCATTTAGTTCCTTCGGGGCCTGAGTCAAAGCCCATGATGGCAATGGAAAAATTCCAATTAGTTTCTGGATCAGACCCTAAGTGATGGAAGAGAGTGCACTGTGCTATGTGAGTGAGAGAGAGATTGCCTTCCAAAGAAATGCTGTTGAAAGGATATAAATATGTCCCTTAATTCCCTGAGAAAACAGAAATAAACCAGGTACAAATAAAAGATTAAATTGACAAGATAAATACAGCTGCTGAAGCCATGGTATTCATTCCCACCTTGACGTGAACCCTGGTGGAAAAAATAGCTTCCTCAGTGTGCGAGGTTCTGGAGAACCTTGCTGCAAGAGGACCAGATGATTTCAATTACTTGTGCTTCCATTCCTTTTATCGTGCATGGGATTAAACTCTGGCCTCATTTATTTTAAAGACCTGCCTCGTCTGACCTGTGTACAGGACTCGTGGCTTTCTCATTGTTGCCTTTGAAAGGATGCAAGAGAAAATGCCTCCAACCTCATGTTCCTGTGTGTGGCTTTATGGGCACAACTTGAACCAGGTACAGCAGGAGGAATAAAGAAGAGCAGCGCTGTGTAAAAGATTGAAGGCATGTGCGTGTTCCTGTCCACACACTCTGGGGATTGGTGAAGGACACAGAGAAGAGTCCCCTCTGCTCTTCTTTTCAATATCTCTTGGGAAGTGGAGGGCACACAGCCACCGACATAGAATCATAGAATATCAGGGTTGGAAGGGACCCCCGAAGGTCATCTAGTCCAACCCCCTGCTCAAAGCAGGACCAATTCCCAGTTAAATCATCCCAGCCAGGGCTTTGTCAAGCCTGACCTTAAAAACCTCTAAGGAAGGAGATTCTACCACCTCCCTAGGTAACTCATTCCAGTGTTTCACCACCCTCTTAGTGAAAAAGTTTTTCCTAATATCCAATCTAAACCTCCCCCACTGCAACTTGAGACCATTACTCCTCGTTCTGTCATCTGCTACCATTGAGAACAGTCTAGAGCCATCCTCTTTGGAACCCCCTTTCAGGTAGTTGAAAGCAGCTATCAAATCCCCCCTCATTCTTCTCTTCTGCAGGCTAAACAATCCCAGCTCCCTCAGCCTCTCCTCATAACTCATGTGTTCCAGTCCCCTAATCATTTTTGTTGCCCTTCGCTGGACTCTCTCCAATTTATCCACATCCTTCTTGAAGTGTGGGGCCCAAAACTGGACACAGTACTCCAGATGAGGCCTCACCAATGTCGAATAGAGGGGAACGATCACGTCCCTCGATCTGCTCGCTATGCCCCTACTTATACATCCCAAAATGCCATTGGCCTTCTTGGCAACAAGGGCACACTGCTGACTCATATCCAGCTTCTCGTCCACTGTCACCCCTAGGTCCTTTTCCGCAGAACTGCTGCCTAGCCATTCGGTCCCTAGTCTGTAGCTGTGCATTGGGTTCTTCCGTCCTAAGTGCAGGACCCTGCACTTATCCTTATTGAACCTCATCAGATTCCTTTTGGCCCAATCTTCCAATTGGTCTAGATCCTTCTGTATCCTATCCCTCCCCTCCAGCGTATCTACCACTCCTCCCAGTTTAGTATCATCCGCAAATTTGCTGAGAGTGCAATCCACACCATCCTCCAGATCATTTATGAAGATATTGAATAAAACCGGCCCCAGGACCGACCCTTGGGGCACTCCACTTGATACCGGCTGCCAACTAGACATGGAGCCATTGATCACTACCCGTTGAGCCCGACAATCTAGCCAGCTTTCTACCCACCTTATAGTGCATTCATCCAGCCCATACTTCCTTAACTTGCTGACAAGAATACTATGGGAGACCGTGTCAAAAGCTTTGCTAAAGTCAAGAAACAATACATCCACTGCTTTCCCTTCATCCACAGAACCAGTAATCTCATCATAAAAGGCGATTAGATTAGTCAGGCATGACCTTCCCTTGGTGAATCCATGCTGGCTGTTCCTGATCACTTTCCTCTCATGCAAGTGCTTCAGGATTGATTCTTTGAGGACCTGCTCCATGATTTTTCCTGGGACTGAGGTGAGGCTGACTGGCCTGTAGTTCCCAGGATCCTCCTTCTTCCCTTTTTAAAAGATTGGCACTACATTAGCCTTTTTCCAGTCATCCGGGACTTCCCCGGTTCGCCACGAGTTTTCAAAGATAATGGCCAGTGACATCAAGGTCCCCATTTGATACTGGGCAATAACCTCAGAGATTGGTTCAGATTACATGGGACTGAAAATACTCCATGTTCGTGACACGAGACTCTTCTTCTCAGGGAAGTGCTGAACCTTTTATTTTCCATTTAGAGTCAGGATCAAATTCCCAAGTAGCCGAGCCCTTGAAGGGTGTGGCTCCACTTTGTCTCCCAGGGGTATTCACTGTGAGAGACTGCTAAAACGAGTGGAAGGCACTGAAGGGTTTCTATCTTTAGAAGGAAGATATGAGCCCTTGAGCAAGGCATGCAGACCAAAGGCTGTTTCCTCTTTATTGCACGGTTAACATTCAGTGACAGGAAGGGCAACGGGGGAAAGTGTCCTGAACAGCAATAGAACAATGGCTCCGGCAGTTCCAAGCAGTGAGGAAGACCCAGAAGTTCTAGACTGCAGGAATTTATGAGGTGCTTGCCAATGCTACTTCTCCTGTTATGTTTAAGGATCTTAAATACTTAGCCAAAAAACTGGAATAAATACGAAGAGCTTGTAGAGCAAGAGGGACTGCAGATACCCCAGCCCAGCAAGGCTCTCCAGCCCATGTTTTGCTTTAAGTTATGAGTGGTTCCATGGATTTCAGGTTTGACTGGAGGCATGTATTAGTATTATTTATATTATACTATAACAAGACTATAATAGGGTTCACCAAGACTATAAATGGGTTCAAAAAAGCACCAGATAAGTTCGTGGAGGATAGGTCCATCAATGGCTATTAGCCAGGATGGGCAGGGATGGTGTCTCTAGCTTCTGTTTGCCAGACTCTGGCAATGGGTGACAGGGGATGGATCACTTGATGGTTACCTGTTCTGTTCATTCTCTCTGGGGTACCTGGCACTGGCCACTGTCGGAACACAGGATACTGGGCCAGATGGACTTTTGGTCTGACCCAGTATGACCGTTCTTATTATGGCAGTTTTTCCAGGCCCCAGCCAAGTTCAGGGTCCCATTGTGCCAGGTGCTGTACGTAAATATAGCAAAAGTCAGTCCCTGCCCCTACAAGCTTGCAATCTAAACAGACAAGGCAAAGAAAATATTAATATTAGAGCTGGTCAGAAAAAAATCTAATGAGATATTTTTATGTTGGAATTTGCTGGCTCATTTAAATCAAACTGGTCACTTTGGAACTTTTTGATTTCAACAAAGTCCCTCTACAAACCAGGAAGGTTTTGAAGCCTGGTTTCTTGTCATATTGCACACCCAGTTCCTCAGCAGCCCATCTGGCAGGCTGCTGCTTGAGAGTCCAGATTCCCAGGTCTGCAGCTCCAGGACAGTCTGCCAGACAGATTGCCCTGGAGACAGGACCCTCAGGCTTCCAGGTCCATGGCTCCAGGACACCTACCAGGCAGACTGTCCCTGTCACAGAAAATTTCAAAAATGTTGGTCTTCATTCTGAATGGGAACAAAATCAAACGTTGAAATACTGAAAATCCTCTGTGGCAGTTCTCCCAAATGCCAATTCAATGCATTAACCATAAACTGACCTTTCTCTCTAAATCCATCTCTCTGTTTTGGCTGGGCCCTTTCCTTCACCGAGGAATGGTTGAGAATTGCTGCTTTCCTGAGTTTTAAAGAGCAGATTCCTGCAGGAGGGATTTCTTTGCCCACACCCAGGGAAAGTCTGGAGTGTGAATCACAGCATGCTGCCTTCGCTCTGTTGAATTACCATGGCACATTTCTCCTTTGCCACAGCTGAATTTTGTCTTTATTCTTCTTTATTCTATTTATCCACTGACACAGCTTGAGTGGTCTCTCTCATACATTCTGTAGTTCTTCCAAATGACTAATCAATTATTCTTTATTAGGTTTATTTGCTTCATTAGTCATTTCTTCAATGCTTTCAATGTTTCATTAGTCCTTTCTCAAGTTACTGTGGATTTCAAGCATGCTGGAGTATGGGATAATTTATTTTATGAGGTAATTTATTTTTTGGGTACATTTTTAAAGGTCAAATAATCAATCTAAATAGAGGGGTGAGGTATGGATTGCCACACAATTTCTCCTTCAACTTCTGCCACTCAGACTAAGATATACCACTATTGAGCATTTATTTATCCAGTAAGGGAAACATACACTAATAAGCAGGATTACCTTCCTGTGATGTCTTAACCTGGAATTGCACTTTCATAATTAGTGTTGATTATGTGCATAATTAAAGAGATTGCTGCTGTGGATGGATGACCCAATTTGGATTAAATGAGCAGAGCCATGGACTTTCACTGAATACCAAAGTCAGAATAGAACCTTATTTTCCGAGGTTTCCAAAAGTTCAGTTCAGTTTTTAATTTTCACATTCAGGCACATGCTGGTTTCAGCCCAAATCCTGGCAGGTCACCAAGATTTCAACCAATACCAGACGGTCCAGGAAAAATACCCTACTTTTTATTTTTTTACATTTCCAGCCCAGTTTCCAGCTCACAGGGGTTAAAAATATAGATATAGCTGAACCTAATAGCACCTGCCTGGCTGCGGGATGGGAAAGGCAAAAGTGGCTCTAAGCCACCTTCATACCTCCTCAGACCTGCGTTGGCCAAGGAGCAAATTAGTCACTGGTGCAAGACAGAAGAGCCACATGGCTGCTCTAATTTGTGCAGGTTACTATGGTTCCTTATCCCAGCGATTATTCACCAGTTGGGCTCAGCAGAGCTATGGCCCTTTGGCTCCTCCCACTCTATCCCTTCCTGCTCCCATGGCACCAAATGACTTCAGATGGGGCTAAGGATCTTCATACCTCTCCAGGTGTGCCGATTACTGGTGCTTCTAAAAACTAAACACTGAAGCTGCATGTACAAAGCAGTTGCACGTGCAATTGTACACACACATGTTTTGGAAATCAGAGCTGAAGTATGCTGAGTTTTTCATCCTGTACTCTTTCCTTAAGGCCACAGAATTTTTCTTCTTAAAATTAAATTGGTAAAAGGGTTTTGAGAGCTTTTCCCCCTCTCTCCACTGGATTTTTAGAAGGAAGAATTAGCTATAAGTAAAGCTGGCAATTTTGGCTTCAAATTCTCATTTCTCGCTTTGCATATTTCTTGGGGAGAACAACTGACAGCTGCTTTGGTGCTGTGTGTTCGGCATCAGGTAGTTTATTTTTGCATCCATCAGTCCACATATTCTGTGCATGGGAATGAAACATCCTGATTATTATTATTGTTATCATTATTATTAACAGCAGCATCTACAGGTCCCAACCAAGATCAAGGTCTGATTATGGTAAGCACTGTACACATGTAGTAAGAGAGAAGCATTGTCTCAAAGTGCTTGCAGTCTAACTAGACAAAGCAGACAAAGGATGGGGAAAGGAAGGATTATTATCCCCATTGTACAGATGGGGAACTGAGCCCCAGAGAGATTAAGTGACTTGCCCAAGGGCACACACTGAGTCTTTGTCAGAGCTGGCAACAGAACCCAGAACTCTGAGTGCCAGTCCAATGCATTCATTTCACTGTGGGCCCCAAGTCAGGTTGCATCTGGAATGCAGACACAGTACCAGTTCTTTACTTTCCTAATGTTTTTTTTCAATTTTTATTTTCCGGGCATATATAGCGAGAGCCCTCTAACAGGCAAGGGATCGTAAATTTCGTTAGTTATGTTTAGCCTTAGGAAAGGACAAACTTCAAAGTGACTTTCTAATTAATCACAAGAGCCAAAAAACCCAAACAAAATATCACATCCCAGTGCTAAATGTGGCACCATTCTGCAAGACTGGTTTGGTAGCTCATAACCAGAGATGGAAAAAAAAAGTGGGGGGGGGAATATTTTCACCAATAAAAGCACCAAGTTCACTTTGCTGTGATTCATGAGGTCATCGTCTGTGAGTATTAGGACAACCGCCAGGTAGTCACGAAAAGTTTGCAGATCTGGAAAATTTCATTAGTTATAGCAGCTGAGGTTATACAGTCAGAAATTCAGAATAGAAGTGTGCTCACCAGTCATCTTGGGTCACCTTCTCCCTTGTGCACATGGCCAAGGCATCACTTAAGCCCTCAGACTAGGATCAAATGGGTCAGAAGTGTATCTAGACTCTGTGCTGTCCCTGTGAACAGGGATGAATTTCACCCTATGTTATTCACTCCTGGTGCATCATTCAGTCAGGAAGCAGGAACAATACCTCTTGACCTAGGTGACAAACAGTGAGCAGCCAACCCGAACAGCTGATTGACAACCCCTAATCTGAGAATTATCCAGCGATTGCTTTGGAATGCTGAGCGCTTTCTGTGGAAATCAGGTTTGGTTCATCCACGGGTCGATAAGCAAGGAATGGGGTACATTATTCATTGCAAATGGTTCAACCAGCTCTCAGCATATACACCCTGCTCTCAGTGGCTGTATTAACTCCTGTCATTGGAGATCATTCTGATTTATACTAATCTAAATGACATTACGGCCTAGGGTGGTTGTGCCATGAATTTTGGAATGGATTATAATCCACCTAAGACTTCATTTTCCCAACCCAAACACTGTCATTGATGGGGATTTTTATCTGAGTGAGAAAGATTCAGCATGATCATTTTTTATGGGATTTTTTCCCACCAAAGTGAAGCGATTATATCAATTCTATGGACCTGAGTATTGTGGAAATTTAAAGACAAACTCTATTCTCCTTGCCCACGGGAATCATTCCATGTTGGCAGGATTGTACAGGATTATTGTTATTATTGTATATTACACTGGATATGATGAGTAATGCCGATTCTGAAACCCTGCCCATGGCTATAGGTGTAAGAGGAAGTGATGATGTAATGAAATAATAAGTCAAGTACCTAACTTTCAGCTTCAGAATAACAATGAGGGTAAACCACAGCTCAGTGAGGAGAGGCCTGGATTCTGAAATGTCTTTTATGAAACAATAGCAATAAGACTTAATCAAGAAACTGGGCAGCTTCATTTAGATGATTGATTATTATTCCATTCAGGATATAATAAGAGATATGCAAGTTCAATCCACTGAGCAAGAGCTAAACAATCCATTGGTTCTGCTGCCTTTCCAGCAGTTTCTATTTATGTTTTCATTGATACTGCCCAGAGCGAAACACCTATCATTTTAATCGGAAAGTTCATTGAAAGAGCCATAAAGCTTCTCCGGAAGAAGCTATTTAAGTGTAGTGCAGAGAACATGAACAGCTTGATGCTTCATTCTTATCCAGCATGTGAATGTGACTCAATCTAAGAACTGTGAAAAACCAGGCTTTTCTAAAGTCGGGAAACACTTGGAAATGTAAAAAGTGCATGTTCCGTACATTTCATAGAATCATAGAATCATAGAATATCAGGGTTGGAAGGGACCCCAGAAGGTCATCTAGTCCAACCCCCTGCTCAAAGCAGGACCAATTCCCAGTTAAATCATCCCAGCCAGGGCTTTGTCAAGCCTGACCTTAAAAACCTCTAAGGAAGGAGATTCTACCACCTCCCTAGGTAACGCATTCCAGTGTTTCACCACCCTCTTAGTGAAAAAGTTTTTCCTAATATCCAATCTAAACCTCCCCCACTGCAACTTGAGACCATTACTCCTCGTTCTGTCATCTGCTACCATTGAGAACAGTCTAGAGCCATCCTCTTTGGAACCCCCTTTCAGGTAGTTGAAAGCAGCTATCAAATCCCCCCTCATTCTTCTCTTCTGCAGGCTAAACAATCCCAGCTCCCTCAGCCTCTCCTCATAACTCATGTGTTCCAGTCCCCCAATCATTTTTGTTGCCCTTCGCTGGACTCTCTCCAATTTATCCACATCCTTCTTGAAGTGTGGGGCCCAAAACTGGACACAGTACTCCAGATGAGGCCTCACCAATGTCGAATAGAGGGGAACGATCACGTCCCTCGATCTGCTCGCTATGCCCCTACTTATACATCCCAAAATGCCATTGGCCTTCTTGGCAACAAGGGCACACTGCTGACTCATATCCAGCTTCTCGTCCACTGTCACCCCTAGGTCCTTTTCCGCAGAACTGCTGCCTAGCCATTCGGTCCCTAGTCTGTAGCTGTGCATTGGGTTCTTCCGTCCTAAGTGCAGGATTTATGGCAAAGGTTGTTGGAGCACAAGAGAGGTGCTTTCTGGCAGATTATGAATCCCAGTAAATTAAATACCTAAATGTTCCTGGCTAAGGAGCATCGTATAACACTTTTAATTTGGGGCTGGGAGTCAGAGCTTGTTTTTCCCCCACTGCTCTTCGAAGGAATGAGATCCCAGCCCTGGGAGCAGGGGATTGCGGTTCATGACTAGAGCTGCTGGCACGTTTACAAATGGTGACCAATTTTAGAATTAAAATAAAAAAAGGAAACTTTTTTGAAAAAATGTTTGCAATTCCCCCGCCCCGCCCTGCCCCAATAAGCTCCAGTCAAGACTCTTGGGTTCTATTCCCAACTCTAGCCTGTGACTAACCCTTATGTAGCTGTGCAGAGATGTAGGAGGGTTAAGAATTTCCCTGTGGCTATCTAAGAACTACTCATGGCTGCAGCCCCAGCACTCCACATGCTTTTTCCTGGGAACAACAGGGGGAGCAGGGGCAGGGAGTAGGTCTGTTGGCTCACCCCAACAAATGGGGCAGGAGTGTTGTATTTTTCAGGCAGGGGGATATGCTGTAGCCCTGTAAAGAGGTGCTGCTGCAGATGATTCTTCCGCTACAACCAAGAGGAATTGTGCTTCTTGGAGATCAGATGCTCAAGGCCTCTGTGCGGGGAGCATGATCCAGGACTTAGAGCTGGGGAATCAGTCAGAGCTCCTCACTCATCCATCCTAGGAATGACAAGCCCGGCAGCTCCCTCATATGCAATCTAGCTATCTGAGATGCATATGCAGCTCCCGTCACCCCAACAGCTGAGCATCTCACAATCTTTAATGTATTTATCTTCACAACAGCTGTGGGACTGGGAGGGTGGGAGGAAAGTATTAGACCCTGTTTATGGCTAGGGTCCTGGTCCCAGAGAGACTGAAGGACTTGCTCAGGGTCTGTGACGGAGCAAGACATTAAAACCTGGTCTCCTGAGTTCCAGGCTGGCATCATAACCACTGAACTTCTCTCTCTTGATCCTGCCTGGTACAATTTCCCCTGCCTTCCGGCCTTCTTCCCATGCCTAGGTGAACCACAAAGCTCCCCTCCTACACTGGGATGAGTACTGCTTGTTTAAGTGGATACATTTAGCTTGAAAAGCGCAATTAAAATAGGTTCCCTATTTGTTTCTTTTGTTTTGTTCTTTAAAACTCTTTGCAGCATCCAGGGTGTTTGAACAAGAAGAGTTTAATAGTGGCCCTTTTATTTTGGTTATAGCATATTCTCTCTGATCTAGCCTGTTATATCTGAGGGAAAGATTCTAACTATATTGGGTCAGGTACAAAGGTGGCGTAAATCAGCATTACTCCCACTGATTTCAATAGAATAACACCGATTTACATCAGCCGACAATCTGGCCATATTTTAACAGGGAGTTTTTAGATACCTACATTTTCTTAAGGAAGTGACCTAGACATTGAGCAGTTTGTTCTGTTCTTGCACAATTGGGCTCGGGTCTATGGCTAGGGCCCCTAGGTACTATGATCATACTAATAATAACACAGGACAGATCAGCAAAGTCACTTGTGGGGTTTTATTAGGAACTGGAGATCTGGGTAAGTGAAAGTAAAAGAGAAACAGAAGAGAACATTTTCCTTTAGAGCAGCCCTGTCACGTCCACCACAACAAGACACCATGGAGCATGACAAAGAAGAGCTGACAATCTTTTAAAAAAGAACCATAAGACATAGAAGAAAAAACATTTTAAAATGATTTAAAAACCCTGATGTGTTATTATGAAATTGTTTCATAGTATTTTTTTGGTTACATTATCATGGCATGGTAGAAGGATATTAATGAGGTTGTATAATTAGTCCCAATTTACATTCATAGTTTTTTACATTAGTCACAGCACAGCATTACCTCCTGTGTATTAAATAGGCAGGATGGTATGAAATGTAAAAGAAAACAGAGAACAGCACAATACAGTGGGATGTATTTCAAATCAAGCAATGACAATGCCCCTTCTGTATCTAAAGGAACCCTATTTCTAGAGTGAAAAACACCGGCATGTGTTTGACTGGCAACAATCTGCTAACACTTATACAGCACTAATGAGCAGTTAAAGCCAAAAGGTGGAGTGGAGTCACTGAGTCCCCTCCTCCTGTTGGAGATGAAAAGACATGGCTCAGCAATTACACGTTCCCCACGGCTAAATTCAAAAGCTATCATGTTATCCCGGACTAGAGTCCATAGCAAGCAGAGGCAAGCACAGCATGGAGACGAGGCACAACCCAGAGCATGTGTTCGAATGAGTGTGTTGGGCAGGCGGAGAGAGACCTGCATTGTTTCCTCTTAGCTGGCTGCAGGAAGAGGAGTGGAGGGGACAAGGGTGCGTTGTCAGCAAGCTGGGTTACAGAACGGGATGTGAATAGTCCATCCCAAAACAAGAATATCTGGAGGTTCAGAGAGTGTCTAGAGGAGCAGAACTATTCTTTACAAGTTCATGTAAATAGAGATATTTCTCCATAACCAAAGCACCGATCCAAAACCCAGATGCTCGGACAATACTAAAGCCACATGGACAGGTTACAAAGGGCCAGATTCCAATGTCTTTTTTACTGCCCTCACTGCACCAGTGGTCTCAGTGACATCAGTGGGAATCCTCATGGAGGAAGATGCTGCTCAGTGAGAGTTAGGAGATCCTAATTTGGTCCTAAACTGGGGATCAGAAGCAAACTCTTCTTCACCCCTCCCAGTACATCAGGACTAATAATTTCCTCCCCAGAGCCCACTTAAATCCTCCTCAGGTAACTCCTCCTTCTCAAAGACTGGTGAGAATAGATTGTCTTGAAAATCTAAAGTCTTGGACTGTAAGCCCATGCACCCGGGTGGCTGTTACACTGCGAGTGAACATTAACCCAGGTTTTCTGGTGCATTGGCATCGACATTGTCCACAGTTTATTAAGGTAGACGAGGAAACTCATGTCTCAACAGCCATTTCTGTTTACAAACTGAATGTTAACTGCGCCAGGCTAGATCTTAATGTAAAATTCTTGGGATTATAGTGTCCAGGGTCCGGTTATTGTATTTACACTGATTAATCAAAGCAAAGCAGTGAGAGTGGTTCTTTCCCTGGGGAGAGAGTCACCCATGTGCAGAGAGTGCTGGCTAAAGGCCCGGGGACCCATGAAGAAGTTCCTTTGACTCAATGGGAACCACTCCCTCCCCCACTTCAAGTCCAGTACAAATGTGTAATTTAGTGTGGTTTTTTATTTTTATTTTAAACATCAGTGCAGGTTAGTTTTTGCTTTCCCCGTCTTCGTTCAATCACATTAAATGTGGTAAAAAATCTTGCCGCAGGCTTTTTTAGCCCTTCGGTCCCAAATATCTTAATTTTGTATAAATGACAGCTGAGAACACCTTGTACTGTTTCTTCAAGAAGCCTCCCCTCTGAAATCTAAAGCATCGAGAAATGCCAGTTCAATACAGTTCAGATAGTTCCCTTGGAAAAATCCGCATTACAAGCTTCATTTATTTTTTTACATTTGTAAACAACATCATTCTTGTACTGTGGCTTGAATACCTTAATTATGTTCTCGCATCCCACTGTACTAACTAGTACATCCTTTTATTTAGTCTTTAGAAAAAGAATGTCAAAGGCCCCAGGACTGTCACTGCCTCACCGGAATCATTTCAGCTCTTCCTGTTACTTGGCAGCCTTGCATCACAGACATTACTTCATAGGCAAGTTGGAGTGCGCTAGTTTTTATGGCAGTGGGTCATAAGCATTCAGCCAAGAGCCTTCTAAACATGCCCCAGGGGACAGTCGTATGCAGGAGTGTCCCGCCAAAATCAGCACCACAGATATTATGCTATCCAGATCTGAGAAAGCAGACACATTAAAGAGAGACTCCATGGAATCTGCTGTATCTGAACTATTCCTTGAACCCTGAACACCCCTTCTGTGTGTTTCCTTGCCTCCTGGTCCACACATTCCTCTTCCAGGCTGCTTCCCAGACTCATGGCTAAGGCACTTGAGTGGGATTCAGGAGATCAGGTTCTGCTCCTGACTTCCTGTGTGACCGTGAGCAAGTCACTTTGCCTCTCTCTGCCTCAGCTTCCTGCTTTGTTAAAAGGGGGTATTAATACTTGCTGACTTCACAGGGGCATGGTGAGGATAAACCCAGGCCTGTCAAGCCCTTGAGATCATGAATAGAATCTTCATTCAATTAATTATCGATTAAAGAACTTTAAAGATTTATATTGCATTAAAGGCCTCAAAACCAGGCTGGGCCCTGTTGTACTGGCTATACAGACATAAGAATGGCCATACTGGGTCAGCCCAAAGGTCCATCAAACCCAGTATCCTGTCCTCTGACAGTGTCCAATGGCAGGTGCCCCAAAGGGAATGAACAGACAGGTTATCATCAAGTGATCCATACCCTGTCACCCAATCCCAGCTTCAGCAAACAGAGGCTAGGGACACCATTTCTGCCTATAAGACACATAATACGTAACCCTCCCTGCCCCAATAAGCTTGCAATCTAGCTGATTTTCAGGAGTAAGGAGAATATGTATCTCAGTCTCCGCCATTATGGGATGATTTCAACACCATAGTAGAGCTTTCATCATAGGCCCCCTCGTTCCTGAAGCCACCTGGGATAAATTGTCCTGGCTCATTGTGAACTGTTTTGACATTGAGCTCTAGGGGCTGTTGTAAAAACCAGTGCTGATTCTCCTGCCACAGTGCAGGGAGCCCGGACCCAAGAAGATCTTGTCAGCCTTCATATCTTTGAATAGGAAATCAATCTAGGTTCTGCTAGTAGGAAGTGTAGAGAAGCTTAGACGACCTGAAGTTGGCCATCACTGTGCCTTATGGCTGGGTCAGTGCAAGACATTTTCCTTCTGTTTGGGAAGGGCTGGAGCCAGGACTAGTTTTCTTAGGAGAAATCTACTAGTTGAGTTATATCTTGCAGTCCCTCTGTCTGAGAGGTGTCCCTAGTTAGCTGTCACTCGCAGGGTTCAGCATGCTGCTACAGAAAGGCTCATGTGGGGTAGATTTCCTTGTAGAAGAGTTTATTTTCAAGGTGATCTTGTCTAGATGTTGTTTGGCCGGCAGTTTTGCGTTACATTCGCTGCCTTTCTCACGTAATGATTTTACTCCGATAAAGAGAATTAGGGGCATCTGCTCTGTTACATATACACACAGACACACAGAGCCATGCATTGGGGATAGAATGTGTGTGATACTGTTCTCCATTCACTCTATTCTGTGATCACGAGTGTCTCTCTGTGTGAGATATATAGACACACACACACACACACAGACGAATGATACAATTCTTCATTCATTGCTGAAGCACAGAGTTCTAAACCAATGCACCCAGAAATGAAAGCCGGAGGTGCTTTTCTGTTCATGGGGCTCAAACTCACGTGCTGTGGATTGTGTAGGGTGGCACTGAGAATGAACAGCGCAGTAAGGCAAAAAATGTAGACCCCATAATTCCCCCCCAGGAGTCTCAGCCTGGAGCTGGAGTAGCGCAAAAAGGAGGAGGAGGGAGAGAACAACATGGCTCACGTGTTCGAACAGCGCACAGAAGGCGCAGGCATAGATGCTACTGCTACTCTCTGGTTGCTTTGTGAGGCTCACAATCTCTTAATGAGATGCTTACCTGTGCACAATAGCTATCCAGACACACAGCTGTGCTGTGCTTGGCTGCCACTGTCTAAGGGAGAGAAATAAAGGTACATGGGGAATAGGAGAGAATACGGCTCGCCCACGCCTGCTCGCTCAGTACTAGCTGTCTGGCTAGCAGACTAAGAGCTGCTTCTAAGAAACAAGCAAGCATCACATCGAATCCAACTCTGTTCCTTCTTTCACTCCCTCTCTCTGCCTCCAGTATTCTTTTCTGATTATTAGGACTGCATGGCTATGCAGAAGGTTGTGAAGAAGTCCTAAGAGCCAGACTGGAAGAAGTAGGCTAGCCTTGAGAGGAAAATTAAACCTCTGGAGGTATCCTACTCCTGACATTAGCCTGCTCTTCTCACACAGGTCTTAGTGCTGAGATACCCAGGGAGGGACTCACTCAGAGAGTCAACTTGTTCAGATGCTCAGAGTCCAGGCATTTGCAAACTGGGCTCTTCCTTCTCTGCATCTGGAGAGCAGAGACAAAAGAAAAGATAAAGTATTGCCAGATTACATGGGAAAGCAGGTTATTTTTCCATCTGCCATCAGTACAATTTTGGGATCCCAAATCGGGCAAGGGGCGCTGGTCTGTTTTCAGCTCTGTAGCATGAGCCCGGCACACCAGGGTCACTGGACCCAGGCTCCGAGACTTGCTGCCCTGTGGTTTTTTTTTTGCTGTGTCAACATCAGGCTTCTCTACCTTATTTAGGCATGTAAATTAAAAAGTGGTCTGATTTTCAGAGGTGCAGGGCACCTGCAGCTCCATTGTCCTCAGAGCTCAGCACCTTGGGAAGTCAGGCTGCTTTCTATTTACATGCTTAAATATGGACTTAGGCGCCTAACTTTAGGCAATCAGGTCTGCAAATGTAGCCTGTGTAATCACATTATTCACAACCAGCAGCTGGAGTATGACTGATGAGTAGTTTTGGCTACGGCTGATGAAAAACTGATGGTTTAGTGCTTTTGTGCTTCCGCATTTTCTCCTTGAATTTGGGCTAGTCTATTTTTAGGATGAATTGTAACTGAACTTTCCCCCAGTGGCACTCACCAGGGCTGGCTTGGAACTTGGAGAACAATATTAATTATGCACAAGGGGTGAGGCTGAGCTGAGCACAGAATATGCTGCTTGCTGAAGTTTACAGTTCAGAAAATAGGTCAAAATATTGTTATCCACTACATGACGGAGGAAACTGATGCTCTCTTCCCATGGCCTTGTCTCTGGACAAGTCAGAGGTACCTTGTCCTACATGGCTGAGATAATTCAGTCCATTGATTGAAAGGAGCATCACTTGAATCCTGATTTAGAGAAAGCCAGAAAAAGACTAGGGGTTTCTTTTATTGTATAATTGTATCCTGCTGCTGTTACTAGGTTGCCTGGCTAATGTTGCTTGTGGCATTTAGGCAGGGAAGATGGGCTGTGTGTACTAGGAGGCCTTGAAGTTTAAATAGTAATAGTTTTCAGAACATTTTTGGCCATTCAGTCAAGAATAACTATCAGCCCCTTGAATGTGCTCTCATTTTACAGCAGGTGTGGGGCTATTTGATTTAAAGCATAAAGGAGAGTCACAGCAGCATAAAAGAAGGTGTTAGGAAGAAAAATCATTTCCTTTGGCATTTTGAGCTGCCTGCAATTGGCTCTTAATCAAGAAGTGGCAATGTTAGTAATTCCCCAGAAGACCCATCTTCTTGAAGCCCCCACGAGTTCAGAAAGGTTTATAGACTATCCGTGAGATGGGGCACGACAGAATATATGACACACCTGCTAGATTCTTCTGAGGCAGGTGGCAATGGCCCTGCTGGGTTAGTGAAGTATGGGGGAGATCCCTCCCTGGTGGAGTGCCCAACCCATGTCCTGTAGTCTGTGGAGCTGAGCTCTGCAGCAACTAGACTGGAGCAGAGGAGGAATATTTTAAACTTGCTAACACTCTACAGGTTGTTAGTCCTTCACAGGAAGCCCATGGAGGGCAGAGGGCCTGTAATACAACAGTAGAAGGAAGCAGAAATATTTCCCTTTGTAAAGATGAGTGACCGGGAAATGCTTCATTCAAGCTGCCATTGTCTACAGCTATTATAGATTTCTTTATTGTTATCAAAGCCCTGCCACCCAGGGATTTGAGGCTGAGCAATATTTCTTTTGTCCACCCCAATGGGTTTTTCCCCATTCCAGCACCTTCCCACACGATCTTCATGGGGGTGGAACAAATGACGTCCTGTTAGCTCTGTAAAACCCATACTATATCTCGCCCATGGCAAAGTGCTGTAGTCAGAGCTGTAATCATGGAGTCGGCTGCTGTAAGGCAGTTTTGCTTGCACCTGGCCTTAGGAATAGTAGACACCTAAGCAATAGCATCCTCTGTTATCCAGTACAAAGCTGTAACTCCAGGGAACCCTCATTTCCAGCAGTCCAGTGATCAGAAATATTGGACTAGACTAAACTGTGCTCTCTGGGTTTCATGATGGGCTTTCTGTCCTTTGCTATACTCGTGGCTTATTCCCTTCCCCGATTATAGCCCTGGACACAGAAGGTGCAATCCAGCAGCCAGTGATCCCACCAAGGAGAAGGATTTACCTCTAAAGACTAGAGGTGGATATGCACTTGAACCCTGGATTCAAAAAGAACTGAACTTGAGTGGGCGAAGATGTCTGGATCTAGAACAAAATGTTATAATTAGGGGTCCTGTCTCTAATGATTGTGAACAAGAAACCTCACCGGGAACAGCCTTGACCTTGGGGGATCCATATCATCAGTCAGACTAACTACATGGCCTGAGCTTCTTTCCCATTTGTCTTCCATTATGCTCTTGATCCTGGCAAACCAAGGTCCCCAGCTTGTCTGCTGAGCCATCAGGGTTGACCAGTCACCAGGAGACTTTTTGATTTGTGTGTATGTTTTTCTCACCTTCAGATACCTGGTACCTGGCACATCCCCTGACAAGATTACAAGATATTCACCCTTTCAGAATTAAGGGGGGGGGAAGAATAGGGAACAAAATGATATTTCACTCTGATTAGGACCAAGGGAAACTGGGCTCTGGCTCTAACCTTTGCCTCTTCTTCTTTTAAGAAGCACACAGCCAAGATCTATTTCAGTAATACAGCAGGATGGGACAGCAGACTCCTGGTCGCTGATGTCATACGGCTGCAGCTTCTTCACAGTGCAATGGAGATGTTTGGATAAGAATATATAGTTGTTTTTTTTTAAACCATGGGGCGGGGCGGGGAGGGGGGAGGGAAGCCTTAGGCAGAAAGTTTTTCAAGCCTTTTGAGTGGCCAATTTGAGAGTGGACCTGGGCTTATCACAGCCCTGTCTCTGTGCAGTTTAGCAAGAACTGTAGGCTTTACATATTGATCTTATCAAAGTCCTCACACTCAGCTGATGATAAATAAAATAGAAAAATAACTCATTTGTAGTTACAGCCTGGAGGCATTACACAGCTCGCCGGAGGCACTCACAAGCTGAACACCAAGGACAAGCATTATTTCATCAGGAAATGGAGGTACAGACCTCAGTGTTATCATCACACATGAGCCGGTAGGAATGAGGTCAGTTCTTTCACTTCAGCGTTCTAATGGGAGTGCACACGTCATGCCCAGTAATGAACCACACAGGGCTGGATTCTACCCCCTCTTACTCATGCTGAGAAATAGACCCCTCCAATGGGGAGGCTGTTTTCCACCGATGGGACTCCTCGCAGAGTGAGGTGCTACTCAGTGTGAACAAGGATGACAGAATCTGTCCCTTTATACATTTCCAGATACAAATATCAGCTTCCATGTATCTACCATGCAATTGAAAATTTGATTCTGGAACATTTGACCGTGTAGGAAAGGGCTGAGGAAGTAGCAAGGGTCAGAGGTGGGAATGAAAGAGAACGAGGCCAGCCAACATTTCAGCTTTCCGGAACAAGGGACATAAATGTAAGGAATTAGTAATCCACCCTGTTCTGGAGGCGAGAACCGTTTGAACTGCTCTGTGTTCACTGTGGGAGTGTTAAGACTTTAACCTTCCCACCCTCACTGAAATAAAAATTCATGGGACATAGAGGAAGAAATACAGAGTGCACATGGGGGAGGTTTAGATTGGATATTAGGAAAAACTTTTTCACTAAGAGGGTGGTGAAACACTGGAATGCGTTACCTAGGGAGGTGGTAGAATCTCCTTCCTTAGAGGTTTTTAAGGTCAGGGTTGACAAAGCCCTGGCTGGGATGATTTAACTGGGAATTGGTCCTGCTTTGAGCAGGGGGTTGGACTAGATGACCTTCTGGGGTCCCTTCCAACCCTGATATTCTATGATTCTATGATTCTATGATTACTTCTTCTCAGCTGAAAAACACAAGGCGGGTTGGTACATTCTGAGCCCAGCTAGCCATGTACAGTAGCAGATTTTCCATCTTTAAAAGCTGGGGGAAGGACTAAAGCCTCTTGAAGCAATGAAACACACAACAGTGACTATATACTTAACCTGATAATGCTTGGGAAGGGTTCAGAACTGAGTCAATTACAAGATCTCATACGTGTTTGCAGGTAAAATATGTAAAAAAATAGTTTTGGTGGAAGTGCCAGTCTTTATACAGAGACTGGAGGGAATGTCTCTCTGTGTTTGTTAGCTGATAGCTCCAAAGAGAATCTTTCCATCGACTTCAGTGGGTGTCGAATTGGGCCCTTTCCCTTCACTTGTGTCATGAATGCTGTAAATAGTCATGGCAGTCTTAGCCTGGCACAGAGTTCATGGCAGTCTGTCTGGTTGTGGGTGTCTGAATGGAAGATGGAGAGCGATTCTGCTGGCTCACCTTGACAGCCATATCAGGTGGGTCTTATTAGCTGCAACATAGGAAGATAAACCCTGGATAATTTTCAAGGAAAAATATGATTTTGCAGGGAGAGAACTCTAGAAACAGCCAGCTCAGAAGGAAGCTGGTGCTACAGTTTGTGTTATGAAGAAAGGAGGTGCTTCATCATAACACAAATGTGTGAACATGTGCATGTGGTGATGAGAGGGGTGTGTGGGGTTTCATTGTACATACAGAGACCGGTGGCAAATTTGGCTTCAGATCTGGGTCCGATTCAAAGTTCAGAGGTGGCCAGGTGCTGGCTTTGGGTTAAGGTCCCCTGGTAGTTTAGATGGACTTCTCCTCATCCCAATCCTGTACTGAACAGTGAATGCAGAGGACAGTCCCATGAATGATGCAGTAGGATAGCAGCAATATCTGCTGTAGAGGCTTCCCTGGGAATATACAACAACGAGAACTGGGAAAGCCCTACTGGGCCATCTAGCCTGTTCCCCCTCTGTTACTAAGGGAGCTGCCATTTTCTAGCTCTGAGGCCTAGTGTTAAATGACTCAAAAGAGCTTGCCTAAGACTGGTTTGTGTAAAAATCTGTCCAGTGGGCAACTTCCAGCTGAGATCATCTCAACCAATCTCCCCAACACAGCCTGGGTGAGGGTTTCTTATCATTGCTGCCACAGAAGCACTTGCCTTCTCCTGGCTTTAAGAGGGTGCAAAGACAGGTATCATAGACTGAGCTGAATTGTAGGGAGAAGATTGTGTGTTGAGATTTAAATCCAGAACAGTTTGGTTTGCTGTGGACATAATCCAATAAAAAACAAACAAACAAATCTTGCCTTTCAACACAGCTGTGGAAGCAGCAAAAAGTCTATCTTTCTCTCCCATTTTTCGGCAGTGCAGAAAAGGAACATATTTTTTCTTTACTGATGAATGCCCTAAGCTGTAGGTTTTGGAAAATGCTCATTTTTGCAGTGGCAAATTAACAAAACTTCACCATTGCCAGTATACAAACCAGCCTTACCCCATTCATTGGGCAGTGTTGCACAATCAACTGTACACCCTCTTAATAAAACATAATATTATAATTAATACATTGCAACAGCTTCTATACAGGGGAGATTCCCTAAAATTGAAGAGAATGGGTTGTGAAAAAGCAAATTTCTATTGAGATTATATTGAATTATATCTTGGTGATTTTTTCCCCCAGCATCATCACAGCAAAATGACTGTACATACAGTGCTAAATGAATCTTCATGAATCCGCTCCAGAATTATTAGGCAATTAGGCTGTGTTTTATGCAGCTGTCTCTCTGAGCTCAGCATTGATGTCTTCGACATTTGGGTTTATAGCCATATAGACTTGAAATAGCTACACACCTGAAGTTGGACAATAAGGGATTCATAGGAGAGAGTTTAACAGACAACAGAAGCAGTCATCACTTGATGTCTTGGAACAGACGGTAGAATTCCGGTAAAATAATGTTCAAAGCCTGAATGTGCCATAGGCAAGAACTTACTTTGTCTCCCTCTAAATGTTTTTTTTAAATTAGTTGCAAAACATAGAAATCTTTTTCAAGGAAACATAGTAAATTAAAATCAAGATGCTGAAGCACATTGTCAGCCAGGCAACTACTGGACTGTAGCTCAAGAAAGTGTGTGGGCGCAATCCTGTTTGATACAGAGAACCCCTTGGGACGCGCTGATTGCTCTCAAGTTCCATTAAGGTCAGTGCAAATGAAGGCACTGAGCTCCTCTCAAAATCAAGCCATGAGAAAAGTGGAGCTTGAAACAGACTTTGAGTACAGTTGAGAGGCTCTTTGTCTGATATGACTGGTGATTTCAGTTTCACTCGCGATGCTTGGCTAACTTTGATTGCATTAACTGTTGTACAGGCTCAGTGTTTTGTGTGCTAATACATTCCTTTTGGTGCCCATTAATGCAATCAACCCTCTGATTTTTCTTATGTTCTGCAGATTCAAGTTCCAGCTAAAACCATTCAAATTTGTAGGGAGGTTGCCACAGTTGAGCTGGTGTGGAATCAAATAAACACTGAACTTGTTTCACACAGTGTGCTGGGGAGGACAGCGGCACCCACCAAAACACAAAGGGTTGCTGTTCATAACTGAGCTTAGCAATGGCCTGAAAAGCCTCTTCTAGTAAATCAGCCTCCCATCAACACAAGAAAAGCAAAATATACTCTGCCCAGGCCACACTCACAGTTCAGATGGAGGCACTGAGCAGAGCGAGTGCCCTGAGACTGAAATTAGACTGAATATGGTTTAAAGGATCCCAAGGGACCGTGTAAACTTTGGACCAATTTTGCTGGGAATAACAAAAGACACAATTGTGATTATATTATTTGTCTTCTTAAAAAAAAAAGATGAAATAATAGTTTATACCAGTCTCTCAGCTGCTGAATTCTTCCAGCCAGATTTTCAGAAGTGCCAGTCGGTCCAGACTCATTGGGAGCTGCTGATACGCAGCACCTTCGAAAATGAGGAGACTCATTTGTAACTGGAGATGGAGCACAGTCAGATTCGATGAGAAGAAGACTGGATTACTTACAAGGTCTGTTTAAGTGCCCCCAGCTTTCCATCCCCCGAAAATGGCAGGAAGCTACCCAAGCAGTTCAGTGAGAGCTGCTGAGTACTATGAAAGACTGAAATAATCTGCAGCCAGCCACACATTTATGCTGAGCACTTATATAGCACTTTTCACTTGCAAAAAGCTTTACATCTGTCATTTACAATTCACATTTGTACACCGCAGATGACTGTCTTGGCATAGCTCTCGGGGCTAAGGATTAAGACTGGTCAATTCTTAGATGGGAAACCCAGAGCTCAGCAGAAAGTGGTGCTGGTAATTCAGTAGGTGGCACCAGTCCCGATGAGCTAGTAAAGAACTGATGCCTACGGAAAGTGTGAAGAGCTGAGTTCCTCACTGAGGTGCCACCTATTAGAGGACATATCAAATCAAGATCCTAAGCTGAATCTCGCTTTAGCTAGTTCACACCTACTGGGTTTTCACTTTCCATGCACAATTGTTCAAGAAAAACATTTTTTCAGGCACTTCTCCCAAGATGCATCAAGCCAAAAACATTAACGGGATTTTATGATTAAATGATTTTTTTTTACATGTGTATCTGTTGCATTACGATTTCCAGAGAGGAAATGAGATCATGTGACTTAGGCCCTTTCCCTAGATATTTAAGATGAGGAGGGATACACACTTGGTCATCGAAAGCTGCTATGCAAACATAGAGGGCCAAAACCTTTAAAACTAACTAGTGATTTTGGGTGCTTGAGACCCATTAAAAGGTCTGATTTTCAGAGGCTGGGTGTCCAGGTCTTTCTGGACTCTTTAGTTTGTTTACACTAACAGAATATGGGAAAGCACAAAGTTGCAAATGGCGTGGGCACAGAAGAAAGTGAATGTAAAGGTAAAACCAGCAAATTTATGCAAGCTGGTAGCCAAACCAGAGATTTCTCATCTAAGTATAATTGAAACAATCAAAGTGTGCACGAAAATGTCCAAACTGTCAAACCAGCTGTGGAAATAGAGTCTTCAGTATAAGTAGTCTTTTATGTATTATTCATGCCTCACAGTTCAACGTATCTACCATCTACCAGCTGCAGGAGAAAAGCCTTTTAAAAGATCCCATTTGACTCACTAAGAATTACTGGGTGCAGTGTGGGGCTGTACAGGGAATTAAACTCCTCATAGATATATTGCAAGTCTCTTATAACATGATTGCGCTTTAAACAGGCTAAATAAATATTAATAAACCATAAAGAGCATGGACTCTGTTAGAAAAGTGGAGGGTAACAGATGGTCTGTAGTTAACAATTAAATGATGTTTGGTTGAAGAGACGGGGTGATGTGACAGACGGTGAGAGCAAAGCTTGAGCTCTTTAAGAGCTATCCAGACCAGGAGATGTAAAATACTGTTACAAACTCAGGCCCATCTGCTGTTCTTTATGATATAGTATATCCTTGTATGCTTTATGTGGAAGAAAGCTTGGTTAGAACAGCCTACTGAAAGAGCTGCTGGTTTACTTTATGTTCATGACAGCGCTCTGGTTTCCTGAAACAGCCAACACACCTAGGGCCTTCAAACTGCAGCGCTGGCTGCATTAGAAATATCTGAGGGACAGACATGTCACCTGATGACATCAAAGGCCCTCTCTGGATTATTTGCACTGAAGTGAGGGATTTGGCCAGTTCATTTCCATTTGGATAAATACCTCCATTCACAGCCATTTCCAAACTTCTGGAGTCTGCAAAACTGGGCAGCAAATCTCTCACAGAAAGGCAGCTTTTGTGAATGTCAGGCAAGTCGGTTCTGGCCCAGCTGGAGGCTCCAAGGGTTCCCTCCTTTCAAGGGAGAATAAAAAAAACAAACCCCGGCACATTCTATCATTCGACTCCAAGCCTGCAAAGAGGGTTCAGGTGTCTTGTTCAGCTAGACCAGAGGTTTTCAACCTGTGGTCCAATCAGAACACAGCTGCGCCCCTGAGGGCCATCCTATATATATTATATATATATATTGCGTGGCCGCGGACCACAATAGTAAATGGATTGAGAATCCCTGAGCTAGAGGTTTGTTCAGAGACATGTGGTTCTGCAGGGTGCAGACTGCTTCCCTTCTTATAGCAAAGTTCCCCAGAGTTCAACAGAAAACAATGACTTTGCTATAGGTCTTTTGAGCCATCCTACAGTAGGAACAGAGACTTACATAACTGCTGTAGAATTATGCAGGATGCTTTCTAAAAAGCCTTAGAAGAATCACCTCTTCTATTAAGTTCTACAGGATTTTAAAGAAATGTAGAACCCTATTACATTTCTATGGAACCCTTTTGATTTCAGCCCTATTAAATTCCATAGATCTTTTCCTTAAGTGCTGCATGGCACGAGTACCCTTAGCACTTATGGACAAGGACACCTCGTGGATCCACAGCATTACTTGGGATCAGGCCCAACATTGCTTCTTATTTTATCCAAGCTAGTTATTTCTGTTTAGATTTGCCCCCGAAGCCCTCCCAGCATGCTGGACATTCCTGCTGCAGGGATGGTTAAATAAAGCAGTTAAAAATACCTCATTGCTAGGGAGGAGCCAGAGTGATCTCTCCCATTAGACTAGGAGACGTCTACTGTTGTAGAATGAGAGATGGTGAAGGAATAAGTGCACAGGAAATTTACTACGCTGATTGGTGTTATTTTGGAGCACTCCAGCTGAAGAGCAGCTTGATAAATGGCTCAGGTGTCCAGCTGAAAAACTTAAGCCTTGAACGCCAGCTGGGAAGCTGAAATTGTAAGTGAAAACATGGGGATTTGCTGACTAAATACTGATGTAGAAATAAGTGATGCAAAAAGTTTCCCTTCCTCCACAACTGGCTTTTCTGTTGTCCTTGGGTTTAGAACAGCGAAAAGAAGTTTTTACAGGAAGTGCTGAATAGTGGATGGTGAAAAACCAATTAAGATAGAGACAAAAGTTCCCTTCAAACAGACTGGCAAGGAAATCAGCAATAAGCAGAGCAATCCTCAAAGAAGCTTCTGAAATAAATTAAAGAGAAAAAAATCCATTTACTTTGGATATTCATTTTTGTGCTTTATTCCAAAGAAATTGTTTTCATGTAAAGAGCCTAATGTAACATCAACTAAAGTATTCTGGGAAATTTGGTTTGGGGCTAATCAGATTTTCATTTTAGGTCTCTTTGGATTTGGACTCTGAGAAGGAGAAGGGGAAAAAAATCCCATCTCTTCATTTGTATTCATCAGCCTTAAGGAGCCTAATTGTCTGAGCCTGCCCCAGCATGCTCCAAAATAACCACACAGTGTCACTTTAAGTCCTACATTCTCAAACTGTTGCATCCTGGCACTGGAGTAGTCTGTGCTGGCAGGCCCAAGGCATTCCATGCCAAAGGTGTGTCTATGACCGTGATATTCACTCCAGATCATGCGACAAAACTAAAAGGCACTTGCACGTTCATAGAGCCATATGTGTTAACGGTCAGGGTGAATCCAATCAAACTGATGGATTGTCCTTGCTTTCTCAAAAGCCATGTTAACACTGAAGAAAGTAGGTGTCCCTGACATGATTGCAATACCTAATTCAATTTCCTCCTCTTCAGACACTCAAGAACCTCACTGCCAGTGGTATGATGCCTAGTGCTATGCTGACAGCTCCTTTGTTGGATGGATAGATATAGGGAATGGCACGTATATACAAAGTTTAAAGGTGCTTGTAGCGGGTTGGTCACCCGCTCCGGGCCTGAAAGGGTTGCAGCCAGCCCTGGGAGAGGGCTGGGGCAGTGAGCCAAAGGCTAGGCTGATGGGGAAGGCAGCCTACAGCTGGCCCTATAAAAGGCTGTAGGCCAGGAGGTCAGGCAGTTTCTCTCTAACTGTGAAGAGAGACAGGCCTGGCTGCTTGGGAGCTGAGTAAGGTACCTAGAGTGGAGCAGGGCTGGGGGAGCTCCAGCCTGGGAACCCCCCAGGCTGCAGGCCTTGTTAAAGGCTGGGAAGGGTACTGGGGTTGCAGAGGTGCAGCCCAGGGTAGGCAAAGGCAGCAGGTCCAACCACCCCCCTCCTTTGCCAATGATGAATGGCTTGTACACTGCAGTCTGCCCCAGTAAGCGGGGGCTAGAGGGTGACGGCAGTAGCCATAGACTGAGGCGAGGTGGGGATAGAGGGTTGGGAGTTCCTCTGGGTGGGGAGACCCAGAGCGTGGGTGTACTGCCAGGGGGAAGCACCCAAGATAAAGGGGCACCGGGGTCTGGGAGGGACACAGGGGCCTGAGGCAAGTGGGACACCGGCCTGCAGAGGGCACTCTGGAGGCTGGAGAGCTAATTCCCAGGACGACCAGCGGGAGGTGCTGCGCTGGCGTGTCCTGCCTCGCTACAGTGCTTTGTAAAAACTAGAGCTGGTAAAATAACGTGAGATGAATTTCTCGTGACATTTTTGTGGAAAATGTATGTGATTTGGGGGGGGGGGGGAATTGAACATTTTGGTGAAAAATTTCACTGAAATATTGAAATTAAGAAAATTCTGACCAGCTGAAATAAATGTCATAGCTAGATTAGAAAGATCATGGAAATATGTTACAACTAAGAAACAAGAAAAGAGGGTGGTATTTAAAATTCATGTCAGTTAAACATAAACGAGACAAAAGACAACACTGTCAAGCAGATATTACAAGGAAGAAAAAAAAACCAATATAAGCAGTCACCAGGAAAAGTTCGTAGAAAACAGAAACACCAGGTGTTAAGGTGGAGAATTTAAAGATCTATAGAAAATATTTCAGTGGCCAATAAAAGGATTCTTTAAATATATTCAGAGCTGATAGAAGTTAAGGGAAAGAAAATAGGTCTCCTAAAACTAATGATAGTAGGGTAGATGAGACAGAGAATAAAGGACTGACAGTTTGGGTAACCAGTTGATTCGCATCTTTCCAACGCAGGAGGATGGGAAACTGAAAAGCAGCTACTTGGTGCCCTTTGTTGTAATAGCCAACACTATTATAAGAAGGTAGATTAGACAGACTAAAATGCACCCACAAATTACAGATTCAAAAAATATCAAGGTTTTAAAAATTGGGCCCATAAAGTGTAAACTTTTTATAAAATACTTTAGACTCTGAGACTTGTGTGTGTCGAATTGAAAATACATGCTATTAGGTGGGATTTTTGAGGCATTTCAGTGAAGTTCTGTAACAGTGATTCACACCTTTCAGCATCCTCTACTGAGGGGTGTCCATCCGTGCCTCTTCAGAAAAGCTTCTTGTTAGTTGTGGTTATGTAGGAAGTGAAATGTGTTCACACTGCACCTGAAATGCAGCTCTCTAAACTGGAAGGGTCATTTTGGTAAGCAAATCCCCAAAAGCGAGTATGCCTGCTCTTCCGGTCTCCTTGATAAACGCCGGTAGTCAGGCTTTAGACACTGCAGCATATAGCTAAGTGGGCCCACTAGCTTTTTGACTGGTTGCTTCTGCGCTGCCATTGTCAGTGCAGGGGCGCTGGTACAATTTGTATCGTGGGGCTGCTCAGAGCCATTGAACCAAACTATAAACCCTGTATATGATGGAAACCACTTCAAGCCAGGGGAGCAGCAGCACCCCCCGCACCCTTAGTTCTAGCATTTTTGTGTCCATGCTAGAAGCAGAATGATTTTCATCAGAAGGTAAAGTGGTGGGCTTGGGGTGAGCAGACAGCAAATGTGAAAGCCCCCACCCCCATCCCAGGTTAATAGGCACCTATATAAGACAATGCCCCAAATATTGGGACTGTCCCTATAAAATCGGGACATCTGGTCACCCTAAATGGGCTGGCTACTGGTATCCTGGCGTGTGTACTGATGATCTGCCTAGCTCTGGGCTGCCATCACATTACAGGTATTCTTGTAGTAGCTCGGGAGAAAAAATTAACATCTCAAAAGAAATGTCACAATGATTCATTCACTGAAATGCTATGAGGTGATAGAGACATTTGGTGCAAGCGATCCAGACACTGCCATGCGTGCATGTAATGAGAAAAACCCTCAGAGGAGCTATGATTGCATAAAACATAAAGAATTGCACAGCTTCATTTAGAGCTGCAACGAGCTGCTCCCTGTTGTTCAGGAGATTAGAAACTCTGAAGTGCAAAATGGTCGGAGCAATGCAAACTCAAATGTATGCGTTGCCTCTCATTGTGGACTCCGATTGTAAGCTCTCTACTTCTCTAGCTAGACTGGATGCAGGCCCATAACTTTTTGCCTTGATGTCCCTTTGGCTAACTGTGTGCTGGGAGGATGCAGAGTAGAGAGGAGACCAATATTTCTTTTAGGGGTGAAATGAGAATATCCTGTGGGTGCTTCTCCCACATCTGACAGAAGCCAGGCAGACTGATTTACTGGCTTTATTACTTTTATTATGGGGAGTAAACAGGAAGAATTGTAATTTATTAGTACATCAGCTAAATTATGACTTAACTGGCATCACTGAGCCTTGGTGGGATAAATCTCATGACTGGAATATCCGTATAGAGGGGCCTGGCTTGTTCAGGAAGGACAGGCAGGGGAAAAAGAGGGCATGGTTGCGTTATATGCCAAGAATACGTACACTTGTTCTGAGTCCAGAAGGATGAGAAGCAGACAAGTTGGAAGTCTCTGGGTGAAGATAAAAAGGGGAAAAATGGGGGTGATGTCAAGGTAGGAGTCTACTCTAGACCACCAAGTCAGGAGGAAGAGGCAGAGGAGACATTTCAAGAACAAATGACATAAATATCCCAAACACACAACCTGACAGTAATGGGGGACTTTAACTACTCAGACATCTGTTGGAAAAGTAATACGGCAAGATGCAAAATTTCCAGTAAGTTCTTGCAATGTGTTGAGGACAACTTTTTGTTTCAGAAGGTGGAGGAAGTAACTGGGGAGGGACAGGGGAGGGAGCCACTTCCGACTTGATTTGGCTAACTAGGAAGAATTGGTAGTGAACCTGAAGGTGGAAGGCGATTTGGATGAAAGTGATCATGGAATGATAGATTTCATGATTCTAAGGGAAGGAAGGAGTGAGGGCTGAATAAGGCCAATCGACTTCAAAAAAGCAGTCTTTATCAACCTCAGAGAACTGGTAGGTAAGGTCCTGTCGTGAGGCAGCGTGGCCTCCCTCCTAGCCAGAGGGGGAGGAACCATCCTCTGTGTCCCAGTGGGCGGAGCCAGGCCTGTCTCGCCCCTCCCACCGGAAGTACATAACTGGGACAGGAAGTAGAAAGGGCGGGGCCTCCCGTTCAGTTGGGGCTGAGACATCGAGGGAGGCAGATGGATTCTGCTGACACGGACCTGCCTGGACTGCCACTGGCCATCTATCCTGAAAAGATGCAGGACTCCCCGCTGATCCAGGTACACCCCAAGGGGAGGGGAGGAAATGGCCTAGGGACAGCCGACCTCAGCTGGGCTGTAGCTCCGCCTGGTCAGTGTCTTGCAGTTGGGATCCCCGCTGATCCAGTGGCGGACCATTCTGCCACTGTGAGGGCCCTGGGTTGGGGTCCGGTGGAGTAGGGTGGGCTCAGACCCCACCTGCCACCCCACTCCTGGGGTGGCAACTTCCCCTCGCCATGTCCAGTGGCCTGCGTTCATCTGTTGTCCTCCAGAGCTAGGATGTCCGACCCCTTGGGTTTGCTCTCTCTCTGCAATGAGAGACCAGAGCTCATTGACTACGGGGTTTACTCTGTGGCAGCATCAAGGACCCAGAACTAAGTGACCTCTGGGACTGCTCTGGCTCCTGCTGAAGGGACCCCAGGCCATAGCCTATGGTGTTTGCCCAGTCCCTGCTTAAGGAGCCCAAGGGCAATAGACTGTTGGCCATTCAGCCCACTCCTCAGGGCAAGGGCATACAGACTCCTGGGAGAACCTGTTTCTGCCTACGGCCTGGAGCTAATTGTCCATCTGGGAGTTCATCCCCATTAGGCCAGTCGGGATACTAATGCCTAACTGTTAATTCCCCCAACAGTAGGCTGAGATCCTGACGATGTAGTGAGGTGGTGTGGCCTCCCTCCGACCCCGAGTGGGAGGGATGACCGCCACCCAAATACAGGTCCCCAGGAAGAAAATCTAAGGGAAAAAGGAGTTCAGGAGAGCTGACAGTTTCTCAAAGAGACAATATTAAAGGCAAAACAGCAAACTATCCCCATACAAAGGAAAGATACTAAGAGGCCAATATGGCTCTATCAGGAGCTCTTTAATGACCTGAAAATCAAAAAGGAACCCTACAGAAAGTGGAAATGTGGATGAACTGCTAAGGATGAATACAGGAGAATAGCACAGACATGTAAATCAGAAAGGCTAAGGCACAAAATAAGTTACACCTAGCAAGGAACATTAAAAGCAATGAGAAGAGGTTCTATAAGTGCATTACGAGCAAGAGAAAAATGAAAAGTGTAGGTGCTCGACTTAGCAGGCAAGGAGAGCTAATAACAGAAGACATCAAGAAAGCTGAGGTGTTTAATGTCTGGAACTATTTAATATTTCCATGAATGACTTAGGTAATGGAGTGGAGAGTACGCTTATAAAATTTCCAGCTGAGTGGGGTTGCTAGCACTTTGGAGGATAAAATTAGAATTCAAAATGACCGTGACAAATTGGAGACTTGTTCTGAAATCAGCAAGATGACATTAAATGAAGACAAGTGCAAAGTACTACACTTAGGAAGAAAAAAATCTAATGCACAATTACAAAATGGGGAATAACTGGCTAGGCTATAGTACTACTGAAAAGGTTCTGGGGGTTATAGTGGCTCATAACATGAGTCAACAACGGGATGCAATTGCAAAAAAGGCTAATATCATTCTGAGGTGCATTAAGAGGAGTGTCATATGTACAACACGGGAGGTAACTGTCCTGCTCTGTTTGGCAATGGGCCTTAGCAGGAATATTGTTTCCAGTTCTGGGCACCACAGTTTAAGAAAGATGTGGAGATTTAGGTTAGATATTAGGAAATTCTTTCTATCTATAAGGATAGGAAAGTTCTGAAATAGGGAGGTTGTAGAATCCCTACCATGGGAGGTTTTTAAGAACAGGTTGTAGAAACCCCTGTCAGGGATGGTCTAGGTTTACCTGGCCCTGCCTCAGTGCAAGGGCTTTAAACAGAAGATGAGTTACACTGAGGCCAGGACACTTGTATACTTGTCCTTGGGGCATGGGTGCCCTTCCTGGTGAAAACAAACATGCTGGGATAGGGGATGCCCTCAATACTCCCATGATGGAAAGGATGGCTAAAGGGATTGTATGGTCATGTTGTTAAAAGGTCCTGGGACAGCTTCCTGAGCTGCTGCGGTAACAGGTTGGATCCATGATCTTTCTCCTCACTGGGCTGAAATATTTGTTCCCCCGGTGCCTTGTAAGAAGGGGCAAGAAGGGAGGAGATTTATTTTGGGGTGGGGGGAAGGATTCCCCCCAATGTTTCCTTGTTGCTATCTCTGTTTAACAAGTTTCTCCCATGGGATGTTCCTGGCACAAAAATAAACCTTGTAATTGCTCCTCAGACGTGATGAACCCTGTAAAGAGAAAACTCTAGCAAACTCTTGCTTCCTCTTCATAAGAGGATGAGAAAACAAAAATGGCTGGAAAACACTGAGAAATAAACTTAATTGCCATCCTGCTCTTGGGTACTGCCCTTTGGTTCTTCTTGGCTTTGTATCCAAGTCATTTTGTTACATTAAATATCTTGATCACATCTCTGCTAATTACCCTCAAACTGCTGGGCCTGGTGTCTATCGCTCACTCTCTACTACTTCTCCAGTGGTCAAGTGAAAGAAACAAAGGCTGCTCTATCTCATTCTCCTTTTCACATGGCTTCTGCAAACTAGGGCTTATAAATTGTCATCATGCATGGTGTTTCACGTTTTCCGAAACACCAGGAAACAATGAATGTGCTTGAGGGGCACTGTGGTTGGGAAGAATAAAGACTCAATGTGTTTTTAGGGCATGGTAGTTATGAGATCCAATCAGGCACACACGCGAGTGGACTTTTATCAAATGTTCTCTAACCCGAGGTGGTGCAGCGTCAGTTTGAAATCCATGCAGGGGTCACTGTTGTTCTTCATGGTAGAATCCAGAGCTAGTTATTAAAGGGAAGTTACTTATCCTGCTGGCTCAGACTGCTGCGTACTCCGTTGAGCCAACTCTCAACACACATCTAATGGATTTGCTAGAAGCATTTTATATGGCCTCCCACTCAGCGTGTAGTCAACAGAATCTGTTTGCAAGTAATTGCTTGTATAACTAAGTTCCTAAAAGTGACTGCGCAGCGGAACCAATGTGACCTTAGGAACAAGCAGCCACCGTTTCAAATGAGTTTAGGGCTAGATTTGCATGAGATCAGTGGGCATAGTTGGGGAAAGAATTTCAAAAAGTAGCCAGCCCCTCCCATCATTCCACTTCTGGCCAGATTTCCAAGAGCACAGTACCCGATTTGCACCCAACATGCTGAACTTCTGGAACCCTGGTCCCCGTCGTGGGTGCTAGGCACTTTTGAAAACCTGGCTCCAAATGGGAGACAAAAGAAGGAGTCCTGCTAGGCACAGTCAGTCCGTGCTCTGATATCTCTGTCCTGCAGCCACCTTCCCCTTAGCAGAGGACACAGGCTGAGTAAAGCAGCTCGGATGAAACATAAGTGCCCTCAGAGTCATTTGAAGCACTGATGGAATTACCAGGGCCTTTTCTGTTGAGTGGAATAAACACTAGAGAAGTTGGAAATCTCTAGCCAAGGCATTGGGGTTGATTGTTTGTTAAAAAGCACAGAGGAGAGCTGCAAAGTGTATTTGCCCTCATGAATTGAACTGGACAGGACTCTTTAACACCTGGTTGTGATGTTATGTCTAAAATTAAATTAATTGGACCATGAAGAGACAAGAGTTTAAAAAAAACATACTAACCCAACAGAAAGGTAGTGTTGTTACCTCGCATTCAGCAAAAAAGCCTCTGACTTTGGGAACTGTAGCGTTAGTTTATTAAGGGAATCGGGGTGATTTATTTCAAAGTCTGACTTGAGTTTAAATGTGTACTAATGTCCAGATGGCCTTGAAAATGCTGATCAAAAGTTTACAATTATATATGTGCTTATATCAATGTGGATAATTACAATGAGCAAGTTTTAGGCCTTCTGGTTGAGCCTGGGCACCGGGCTTGCTCAAGGCCTATACACCACTGAAACCCCATTTACACACAGTTTTGTCAGTGGTTCATAAGCTTTCTACTGCCCCTCTCCCCACGGTACATTTCACCCTCAGTACTAATCTTACTCTAGAGGGAGGTGTCTAGAGTGAAACTGTATGCCCTTAGAGAGGAATGGATGGGCAGAGACATGAGCATTTGGTCTGAACTAAGGAACGGGAGCTAAGAACTCCTGAGTTCCTGGCTTTGAGATTGTCTCCTCTTTCTGCTCTTCAGCTAACCACCTGAAGAGCTTTGCCCTGATGGGAACATAATTAAATTATAGAATGTTAACAGAGGGTGAAATTCACCTCTACGTAGAGGGTTTGTTAGAGCTTAAGTGAGACTTTTCTAGTGCATTAGCCTTGAGTTGACCTTCTGGCTTTGGTTTATGTTTATGTCCTTCCTGTTCATCAAGAACGCTGAACATTTCATCCGCTTTGCTAGGATCCCTCCTTTAGAACGACCTTGTACGTTTTCATTCTGATATTTTAGCGTTATTATAAACACTTCCCTGAGCTATTTGATGCAGAAAGCATCTTATAATTAAACTACCAGACTGCCTTTCCTTCCTAGTATGTAGGTGAATCCTTGAGCACAGAAAGGGACTCTTGAGAGCTAATACCGCTCAAGGTCTGCCAGGTGGGCAGCAATAGATCCAGACAGCCCAACTGGGATTTATTACCCTACTTTAGTGTCTCCTACAGACGTAAGTGACTGAATTAAGAGTGCTGAACCAAAAAAAAAAAAAAAAATTGTCCAGCACAGAAGCTGTTTCTGTAGGTGTTAGCCACTAAACAAGGTTATATTTGCTTTGTAGGTCAAACCATGACAAGGAGCAACACAGTTAAGTCAGGAGAGATGACAGGGTGTATAATAGATCTGCAATAGATTGGCTAAGTAACCTCGCGCTGAAGTCTGTTAGGTGACCCTGCCATAGGCTAGTGTACTTCAAGGTCTTATATATTGATTATGGAACAACAGAAAGGAGAGTATGTGCAGGGGGAGCGGTCATGGCTGGCCTGACAGATGTATTGTTTAACTAACTCTTGTCCACTTGACGTGACTGACAGCATAGGACAGTGTCATCATCATCAACAGCCAGCCTCATGCCTGTATTGTCACGGCTCGGTTGTCTGCCCAGCGACAGTGTTCAGGATGAGGGTTTCACTGCCCGGACCTTTGTCTACACTAGGAAAAGTACTGGTTGCTGACAGTGGATGTCCCCAGCAGGTGCAGCTGAGCAGGATTTAAGTGAAAGTGTAGGCAAGCACAGAGGGCGCTTTGCTCCCTTGCAGAAATCATGGTCAATAGCTTGTCAGCAGGGGCTAAGCTGCTCAGAGTAGATGGACCATTGGTCTGACCCAGTATGGGCGTTCTTATATTTCTGTCTTCTGACAGTAGCCAATGCCAGCTGCTTCAGAGGGAATGAATAGAACAGAGCCATTATCAAGTGAACCAGCCCAACGTCCAGTCCTAGCTTCTGGCAGTTAGAGCATGGGGTTGCATGCCTGATCATCTTGGCTAATAGCCATTGACCTATCCTTCATGAACTTATCTCATTCTTTTTTGAACCCCGTTATACTTTTGGCCTTCCCAACATCCCCTGGCAACAAGTTCCACAGGTTGGCTGTGCATTGTAGAAGTACTTTCTATTGTTGGTTTTAACCTGCTGCCTATTAATTTCATTGGGTGACCCCTGGTTCTTGTGTTATGTAAAGGAGTAAATAACACTTCCTTATTCACTTTCTTCACACCATTCACTATTTTATAGATCTCTATCATAGACCCACTTATTCACCTCTTTTCCAAACTAAAAACTCTGCCTTTTTAATCTCTCCTCATATGGAAGCTGTTTCATATCTGTAATAAATGTTGGTGCCCTTCTCTACCTTTTCCAATTCTACATCTTTTTTGAGATGTGTCAACCAGAACTGCACACAGCATTCAAGGTGTGGGCGTACCATGGATTTACATGCTGGCATTATGATATTCTCTGTCTTATTGTCTATCCCTTTCCTAATGCTAATGGTTCCTAGCATTCCGTTAGCTTTTCTGTGTGCGCTGCCTTCTGGGGGCAGTCCAAGCAGGGTGACAGTTCACAGGAGATGGGTGCACTCGAATTACTGATGGATTTCTAGGAAGAGCCAGGTAACAGGTGATTATATCTATTCTCACGGTCGCTGTCCCAAGTGGACTGGGCTGTGGAGGAAGATATTACATCCAGCAATAAGCATTTGGACTAACAGGTTCAGCCTCTTGAGCTGTAGGCAAGCAAAGCCTCCAGGAGCAGAATTCTCATGTTGCTCTGATAAGTTGATTCCCTCTTTCCCTTCCAGGCAGAGCTGCGTTTTCCAGGCATGCTAGCAGTGTGTGTGTGGCACACACCAGGAGCAGCTGACCTGAAAGAATACTGATCTCACTTAGCTTCAGCTTAGTTGCTCACTGGATGGAAATAATTTTGGGTCATTCAATTTAAAGTTTCATTTTGAAATCTCTTGGGGAGAGGTCAATCACTGGTTCTCAGGTGTGAGTGGGCTTCTACCTCTCCCTTCCCCCACTCCCAACTTCATATTTCATGGCTTGGCGCTTCAAGCTGTTATAATCAAGATTAGTTGAAGTGCAGATTACAGATCAATAAATTTTGGAGAAACAACAGCACTAACGGGCACCCTCTGTAGAGATGCACCTTTCATGCTAGGGTTACGAATTTTGAACAATGGAGAAGATAGCTATCAATTAGAGAGAGTGCCATAGAAATCAGACAAGTATCTGACTGGAGAGAAACTAAAGAGAAATCCCTTGAACGTAATTGCGTGATGGGTCAGACAGACCCCCAGACATAATACCTGGGCTGATGTCAGGTTTCCATTTTGCCAGCAGTTCTCAAACTGCAAGATGTGGTGAGAGCTGTGTGGAAATTGTTACAAACCTGCTACATGGGACAGATTCAATCAAGGTTTGTGAAACTCCTGGGGATCTGAGTGATCTAGTTTCAAGTGAAGCTGGAACACCTGGTAATTCTGGGTTTAAATCACGCAAAAGACTTTGGGTTTGCATATTTATTTTGAAGAAACCTTGACAATGTTGGATGAGTTTCCCTTTGAGAAACTTGAGAAAAGCTCGGCAGGAACCAGGGGTTTTGTACAGTTCTAGTCATATGTGCCAATGGCTTCAGTGGGATTGCAGAGGGGCGAACAGGGCTCTCACCCCTACTTTTTAGCTTTCCATTAAAGTGCTCCATCACTTGCCACAGGCTGCTCCCTCACCACCAGCTACATGATGAATTTGTGGAGTGCATCTGAAGAGGACCAGTATAAGTGGCTCAATACAAGGTGATGGTCTCAGAAGCCCCCTTCGGGGAGGGAGGTATTGACAACAGCCTAAGAGTGAATGCCAAACAGACCTGGTTTTGGCAGAACCCCTGCATTCAATAGAAATGCAACATCTTTTCCTGTTACACTTCAGACCACTCTAACAACGCAAGGAGACATCATTTACCTTGTTCAGCAGAGGTCAAATGAGAACTGGGGCCACTTAGGAAAGCCCACCTAGGGACCTGGTTCACTTCTATGGAAACAGCCTGAAAATCTCACCAAGCCTGGGAGGGGTAGAGAGGAAATAAATCCTAGAAATCCAACAGAGAATGTAAAAGCAGGGGGGAAAACTGTAAGGCAGCAAGAAATATTAATTAACAAGTGCTGGTGCTGGAAACCAATTCCGAAAGCAAATCTGCTGCCAGCTAGCATACTGTTGAAGGGAAGTGATAGAAATCCTCTGAGTCTGTGCCTCTAGGAGGTGTAAATCCCACTTTACCAGCTCTCAGGCTTTACTCTGCACTTAGTCATAGCACTGACTCCCCGGGCTCCCTCTCTACAGTGCAATCAACCACGTGTCTCCTGCTATTGGAGCACAAAGACAGCAGAAGTCTGGCTAGCAGAATGTCACCATTTGCTTTTCTAGAGGCAAAGTTTGTCCAGGATATTGCAGGAAATCGCCATCCCTGTCACCAGTAGGGTTTGCAATAATGGGTCAGGCCATAACATCCATCTAGGGCAGTATCCTGTCTCTCACAGTGGCCAGTGCCAGATGCTACAGAGGAAGGTGCCCTGAAGAGGGCAATTCTGGAAATACCTGCCAATAGGGGAAGTCTCTTCCTAACAAAGTGAGAAGGCAATTTATACCCTGAAGAAGGAGGGTTTGGATTCCTTTGAAGCCATGGCTGTCTTCAGTATCCATATAAATGTTTAATCCTTTTAAAAATGCTGCTGAGATCTCAGCCTCAGGGATATCTTGTGGCAGTGAGTTTCATGGGCTAGCAGTGGACTGTGTTAAACAGAATTAACTTTGACCAGTCGTCAATTTGCTGCCTTCGAGTTTTGCTGTTGTCCCTTTGTTTCTGCATTAGGAGAAAGGGCAAAGCAAGCGGACATGTTCATGGCCAGCAAAGATGCATGAAATCTGTCATTTGTCATTTCTGATAACTGGCCATAGCCTTTCCCAGTATGTTGTTTATTGTTCTGTGCTACACTTATTCCCAATTATGATTCATTGTAGTCCAATTAAATGCCACTTATGCTTCATTGTAGTTATCCAGTCCACTACTCTTAATTAGTTTGTAAAGTATTAAAAGTCAATTTTAAGTATTGCCAAAGGGTTTCAGTGAAATCTCAATTAGATATCTTGTGCTACCAGTATAAGCAGTAGCTCTTCGTTGCTTTCCCTAAATGCCATTTACTTCTGGAAGTTTTCACTGACTCATTTTGGCTAATATACACTTGGAGTCAGTGGGCAGCACAATGCGCTAGCAAGAAATATTTGGATCCAGTCAGTTAACTACAATGAAAACAGTGGGATGCCACTAAAGTCAATGAAATTCACTTGAAAGAGACAGGGCAATTTTTTGGCAGGGTAATAAAATTTCATGCTTCATGACCTAAACTCATCATCACAGGGGTCAGGAGGAATGTTTCCCTCCCATGTATAACATTACACATTTGGTCAGGTACTTTATGGTTTTCTGTCACTTTCCAGGCACCAAGAACTGACCACTGTGGAAACAAGGACTCTGGGCTAGATATCTAAGTGCTTTGTCCTACTATAGCAAATTCTATTGTTGTTCTCAGTGTGTTCTATTAGTGGGGACCACATGCTCCGGAGATGGCTGCAGTTTGCTGGTGGATGTAGCGATACTGGTATGCACAGACTCTGCTGTGGGGGCGCAGTGGGGGTCTGTGCCGGAATAGCACCTGTTAGGAAATCACCTGAGATAGGCAGAATGGCTCTGGGGGGCTAGAGGAGACAGGTTCTGCACTGAAGCAGGAGAGTATTATCCCTTCCAAAAGTTTGTTTGTTTATTTTCCAGGAAATACTATGATACCTCTGGACATTCATGTCACCTATAGTATTGTCTTGTGTCCAGTCTGAATCATGTGATTTTGTCGCACCAGCTCTGCCCATGTTCCTCACTTTTGACCGACATGACTTCTGCATTTGGAGTACTGCATATCACCTACGCAGAGAATTCCCAACATGCCAAATTGGGAGGCTTTTGCAATTGGTGGGAGATTCCCAGGCTCCATGGCCTTGGCAGATTTGAACCTGATGTCTGGAAGTGAAAGGCAGATTTGCTAATGGAGCGTCTTTTGAGTCTTTTCAGAAACAGAAAAACTTTTGCAACAATAGGAAAATGGAGTGGGGCTCAGTTCCTGGCTTTCCTGTGCACTTTCCTAACATTGTCACAGTCATAGCTATCTGGGATTTTTTTTTTTTTTACTTCAGCTCTTGCTGGATTTAAATAAAAACCCCCCAATCCATGCAGAAAAGGCAGAAGACTGAAGACCTGGGAAAGCTGTGAGATTTGAATAGTCCCAGGTGACATCATTGTGCTGCGCACATTGGTCTTTGATTACTGGCTCCTGCTTTTTAACTGAGACCACAACTATGATTTATGTGTGTGATTACTAAAGTCACCTGGGCATCTTTTCCATTATTAATGCCATTGTCATTCTCTTAGGGCTTTTATATTGAATGATGGATTGATTTGTAGCATGTTTGGTGGGACTTGGGATTTCTTCTGGAGTGATTTCTTACGCATTGAGCTTAGAAAACAGTTGAAGAAATTTGGTAAATAATTTTTGTGAAGATGATATTGAACATTCTGGAGGCTTTAGAGAAATCTCTTAGAGAAACAGGAAATGGCATCTTCTGTGGCTGACCCTCTCTGTATCAGATTGTACCCCCCCATTAGTATTAATAAATTAACAGACGTTTCTGTATACCGACACACTACACAATAGGGAGGGGATGTCCATACCATATGCTGAAAGTATTCATTAGTGCAACCTGTCTATCGAACATACATTTTCAAAAGCGTCTAGCAAAGTCATGTTGGATACTCAGTCTTTGGGTGTCCAACATAAAACATCTATTCCCTGAAAACCAGCTCCCTCTCAGCTGACTCAAGTTTGGCACCTAAAATCACTAGTCAGTTCTGAAAATTGAGACCATCTGAATAAACACAAAAACACCTATTATGGGCCAGATTCACTGATACACTCAGGCGGTTTTGCACTGTTCTGGTGATGCAAAGTAACCATCAAACCACTTTAACTAGCAGGCTGAAGCTCGGTTTATGGCTGCTTTGCACTGATAGATTGTTGTAAAGCAGTCGGGCTGTATTACTGAATATTGCCCTACATATACAGGGCAACATTTTATAATTAGTTTAAAACATAGCAGACTCTATTCTTTGTGTGCACCACATAAGAGACCAGGCTTTCAGTATCTTGCATTTGCCATGGATTGCTTCTGCACATGAAAGTGAATGAGGGAGAAGCCATGTACAGTTGCTAAGATAGCCATCAAATGACCTTTTTCTTAAAAAGAAGTCCTCATCAAAATATACTGGTAGTGAGCTTTATTGCCATCAGTGTACAAATCTTAATAATCCAGATGTCCTCCTGTTATGTTCCCAAGTGACTGCTGGTACATCCAAAAAACTTCTGGACAGCCCCTGGTTTTCCTTTTGCATTTTCCGTTAGCTGGGATAGATTAAAAAATAGGTTTGCATTTGTTTTGTTTTCTATTACTACCTTGAGAAAATAATTTGGTGACTAAAATTGTTGCTGATAACTGATACCAGCAATTTTAGTCTGACTGACAATTTTAGTCACCAAATTATTTTCTCAAGGTAGTAATAGAAAACAAAACAAATGCAAACCTATTTTTTAATCTATCCCAGCTAACGGAAAATGCAAAAGGAAAACCAGGGGCTGTCCAGAAGTTTTTTGGATGTAGCTTCTTTCCCCCTCTGTTCTACTGCTGAGACAACCTCTAACAAGGTGGGGGAGGTGATGTCTTTTATTGGACCAACTTCTGTTGGTGAGAGGGACACAAGCATTGGAGCTTCTTCAGCTCTGTGTAAGCTCGAACACTTGTCTCTCTCATGAACAGTAGCTGGCCCAATAGAAGACATGACCTCCCCCACCTTGTCTCTCTAATCTCCTGGGACCAACATGACTACAACAACACTGCATACAACTACCTGTAACAGAGAGAGTACTCAGTGCAGTTTAGTTTCATTTACTCTGCTGGGCACAATTTCCTTTCAACAACCATCTCAAAGCTTACACTCAGCTTACCTGGGAAGTTTACTATCTATTTGTTTACTAGCAAAGCCCAAACTCCTGCAATGTTTTTTGTTTGTTTGAGAGCTTTAAGCAAGCTCCATCAGTTACCCAAGACAGTTAGATTTCCTGCCCAGTGTGGCATGTTGCATCCACTGGGATGCCTTCACATCACCATTTCCAATGAGACAGCATTTACCAGAATTGCAGTTAAAGTAACAGGAGCGGCATACCCAGGAATTCTACCTTTTGCATGACATCATTTAAAAGCTTAGAAATGCAGGGCACCACGTACTTTTTCCTTTGCCAGTTTCACCTTTTAGACAAAATTTTTCTAGTTCTGGGCCAAAGGTCTTCTGTTGTCAGAAAGTAAACACCTCATTGGACCAGCTCTTTAGCTAGAGTAAACTAGAATGGCTCCATGGAAGTCACTCCCAATAAATTTGGGTCCCAGGTTACTGGGAACCCTTCATTAACAGACCACTGAAAAGTTGAATACTAAAGGAAAGGACAATCAGCTTACTGGATATGCTCAGCATGTCCATAGACAGAGAAAGTGACAGTCCTACCCCAAGGAGCAATCTACCAGCCTGCCACGTCTTGGCTGCAGTCTCTACATTGGTTGTTCCGCTGTCCTGCTCTGGAGCGTGGAATGGATCTTTCCAGGCTATGACACCTTTTAGTACCACGTGTGAGGAATGGGGCAGAGAAGACTCTGAATATGGATATGTCTAGATGAACATGGGGGAATGTTGCTATATTTTTTGTTTTACCAATGTGAATGTTGCTATATTTTTATTGTCTGCAAACAGCACCTGCTGGCATTAGACAGAGAGCACCACAGCTATCCGGGTGCTGTTCCTGGCTCTGCCTCTGATCTATCGCAAGTCCTTTCGTCTCTTTGGGCCTCGATTTCCCTCCCACCTTTTGTCTGTCTCATCTATTTAGACTGCAAACTCTTTGGGGGCAGGGGCTGCCTCTTATGGAGTGTTTTTACAACACCCAGCACAGTAAGGCCTGGATCTTAGCTGGGGTATCTAGCCGCTAATGTGACTTAAATAAGCAGGCCACACATAGCACCATGAATTCGGTGCTCCTATGAATGACAGCATAGCAGAGCCTGTGCAGTGGGATGGGTTTGGCCAGCCAGATATTCTCCAGCCCTGAACTGCCCCGTTTATAATGTTCCCCAGGCATTTCACTGGGAGCTGTGTTGAAGAGCTGACCTTGCTGACCCTATCCCTAAGATGCAGTGTACAAGGAAGTCCAGCAATGCAGATGCGTGGGCAAAGCCTCAGGGCTAGCCTGGTCAGAACACAGGAAGCTGGCCTCTCATGACAGATGCCTAAAACGCAGTATCAAAAGGCAGCAGAAGCAGCAGCTGGGAATGGAGATAGAGCATGGGTGGTTAAATGTTAACAGCTGCCCTGGGAGCAACCCTCAGTTGTCCTGGGAGTCTGTTTGGAGACTGGAAGCCCATGAAGGAGGCTATTTATTTAACTTTAAACACCAGAACAGTCTTGCCTTGGCGACCTTTTCAAGGCACTCAGACCCTCTATGGTATCTCTGAATTACTGACTGCAAACAGCAACATTCTCACTTCATTTATCTGCAGTGGCTGATTTGCTATAATTTCTTCTTGCTGTGTCGAGAGGAGGGGGGCGAGGTGGGAGTGAAAGCGTGCATTTCATTCAGGACTTCAGAATCGGAGAATCAAATCTAGATTCATTACTGCTAAAGTGGATGGAGTTTCACCTCTCAGAGCTAAAGGGTAAATCTATTTCTTCTGAGAAATTACATTTATTACCACCATGCTTGAAAAGTATATCAGCTATCAGGAGTCTCAAAGAGGAAAAAAACCACCCTGATGCTGTGAAATGTATGTAGCCAAACTAAAAAAATAAACCAGTACAGAACATTATACAGACAGCCCCACAAAGCCTAGAGAGAAGGCTCACACACGCCCAGGGCCAGTTACCTACACTTCTGGGGATAACCAGTCTGCCAACATCTGTCACTTTCTAAATGTTACTATTTAATTATTTACAGGTTTCACATTTTACCTGTCCCCTCCCAGAATCTCTGCTGCACCAACGATCACTTTGTAGAGCTTTCAGCCCTGGGAAGAACACACAGAATCGAAAAGGTAAAACTGATGTCCAGCTTGAGGTTCTGGACCTTCAGCCTATCCCGCCAAAGCTAGCGGTTTCTCCAGAGACATAAACCGGGGCAACCTGACTCCACTTCTGCTTAGCTTGGAGTGAAATCATTTTAGGAAAACTGCCTCCCTGAGGAATAAAGCTGCAGCAATAGCTGGGACTGATTGGTGCCCACTAATTGGACTATGAACTTGCTCAGAAGGTAGAAGCTGCTAGTAGGGCATGAACCCTATTGTGTTTAGAGGGAACTGTAGGGAAAACAATAAATCTCATGCTGCATTTTTCTCCATTAATGTAACAAAATGTCTTTCTGCACCTCCTGCGTTGCTTCTCAATTGGAAACAACAGGGGTCTCACCATGCAGCGGAGGAAATTTATTATGAAACCTGATTCATAACCATCCATCCATGTTCCTCCTAAAATCATTTGTGGTTTCACACCACAAGGGTGTTAATTTGGGTAGCTGCTTTTGATTTAAAGCTTGACATTTCTATCTGGTGCCAGCCCTGCATGGGGTAGAGGGGACCCCACTGGAGACTAACAGATATTAATGGTATTTGCAATGCAAACCAGCCTGGGGTTTGTTTCTGCATGGCTTGTTTTTGTTTTACTTTACAGCAGGAGATACTCAAACGTGGGTCTATCCAAAGTCACCTTATCAACAGAGGTTGAGTTATTCTTTAGAAAAGAGCAGGGGAGCAGCAGTCTGCTCCATTTTATAAGGCACAGTGGCCTACAGATACTACAGCTCACAGCCTTCATTGCCGCTTGTTACACCCTTCTCCAAGCAGTGACTGTTGGGCTCAGGATGGCACAATGCCTGCTGGGATTTGTAGTCTCCAAAGGACACATTGGCCTGCAAGAGGAGAGATTGATTCTAAGCTATCTAGTTGAGCCACAATTTGGCCCACTTTGTTTATGCAAAAAGCAGCTTTTAATAATGGGAAAGCTTGTAAAATGTTGACAATGCATCTTTATTCCTCATCACCTCTTATCTTCTACTTTGTTTGGTTAGGAAAGGTAAAAAAACCCTCTTTTCTTTTTCAGCATCCAGGTTATTAGAGAAATAAAATATTCTGCAGATCAGTTGATTCATGAACTATTAAATGCCCCTTGAGCCAGTCTGCAGAAGAACTGGCTGATACATAAATGGGATGGGTATTCTACAGGGCTCCCTGCCTTCAGCAGCTTCCAGGATCAGATGAATATTACACATATTTTTGAGGCGTTTGCCTTTCATGTAAGCAGAACTTTCCCTTTCTTAATTTAATTTCATCCCCTCTTGATACACTGCTTTGTGCCTCCCTAAATCACCCTTACTTTGTTGTGATGCACATTTACCAGCCCAGGCACAAAATCTACCCCCTGCCCTTTACCCTGATGATTGGTAAGGAAAACATTAGCAATATTTTATTCAGATTTGTGGATCTTTTATGCCTTTGGAGTGAACCACCAAATAGAATCATTCGAGGTTGCCCTGAAGAACGCTTTCCATTCATGGGGTTTGCACCCTTCAAATATTTGCAGACTCACAACTTCCCCTGGCCAACATGAGCATATTCCCCTCTTTTAGTCTTTCCTCATAATTCAGGTCTTCCACCTCATCTCCTCTTAATGTTGTGGCTTTTCTCTGAATTGCCTTTGATCTGTCACTATCTTTCTGGTGCCAGGATGTGCAGAACTGAACACACTATTACCTGTGTGGGTGCACCAGAGCTCCATAGAGGGCTCCTGATGTATGATCTGATCATAGAATCATAGAATCATAGAATATCAGGGTTGGAAGGGACCTCAAGAGATCATCTAGTCCAACCCCCTGCTCAAAGCAGGACCAATCCCCAATTAAATCATCCCAGCCAGGGCTTTGTCAAGCCTGACCTTAAAAATTTCTAAGGAAGGAGATTTCACCACCTCCCTAGGTAACGCATTCCAGTGTTTCACCACCCTCCTAGTGAAAAAGTTTTTCCTAATATCCAACCTAAACCTCCCCCACTGCAACTTGAGACCATTACTCCTTGTCCTGTCCTCTTCTACCACTAGGAATAGTCTAGAACCATCCTCTCTGGAATCACCTCTCAGGTAGTTGAAAGCAGCTATCAAATCCCCCCTCATTCTTCTCTTCTGCAGACTAAACAATCCCAGTTCCCTCAGCCTCTCCACATAAGTCATGTGTTCCAGACCCCTAATCATTTTTGTTGCCCTCCGCTGGACTCTTTCCAATTTATCCACATCCTTCTTGTAGTGTGGGGCCCAAAACTGGACACAGTACTCCAGATGAGGCCTCACCAATGTCGAATAGAGGGGGACGATCACGTCCCTCAATCTGCTCGCTATGCCCCTACTTATACATCCCAAAATGCCATTGGCCTTTGGAAAGAGTTCCTTGAGCTGCATGAAATGTTCTTCAACTGACTGGATTGCATAATGTAGCACCTGGTTAAAGAATTCAACTTTGAATTGTTATCTCCTATAGCTGTGAATAGCATTGACCATTTCTGCTGCCATCACACTGCATACCCATGTCAAGTTTACTGTCTCTTTTAGCATTATTGATTCCCAGGCTTCTCCCTCCTACCACTTGTTTTGTGTTTATTGACTCAAGTTTACTGGATTTGTCAGTCTCTGTAGGAATTACTATTATTATTTATTTGTATTATCATAACACCTAGGAGCTGCCAGCATGGACCAGGACCCCATTGTGCTAGGAGCTGTACAGACACAGAAGAGTAACGGATATTTTTACATGCTATCTGTGAGCCAGATTTCCAAACACCTGGCCATGAACACCCTATGCCTAAATGGGAAACGAGCTGCTTGGCCTCACCTTTCTGGATTCTGATGCCACATCCATCAGCATGGCTTTGGGGTGAAACCTAAGAGATAATCACTGTTCCAGGAGTTGGTATGTATGGCTTATGTTCAGCTGAATCATTTCCACATATCCACTGAGACCAGGATATGTCTACATGGTAATAAGAGACCCGCAGCATCACTGTGCGGGTCCACGTCTGCTGGCTCAGGCTCTGGGGCTAACAATGGCACTGTAGACATTTGGGCTAGGGCGGGAGCCCGGACTCTGAAACCCTGTGAGTGGGGTGGGTCTCAGAGCCCAGACTCCAGTTAATCGCTCATGGGGATTGTCAGGACTTAGCTGCATACCTGAGACAGAGTCCTGACAATATGTTACTTACGCACAGCGGGAGCTGAAGAGGCAGAATGGAGAAGGGAAGAGAGACCAAAACTGGCACGAACTGGCCCCAATTTTTGGTAGCCTTAGTAGGCTACACAGGCTGAACTCCTGCTCTGCCTTAGGAATGCTTCCCCCAGGCTCAAGGCGTGGGGCGTTGCCTGGGGCGTGGTGTTTTAGGGGGCATCGGCACCACGGCTGCACAGGGCTGCCATCCTGGCATTTGGGAGTTTAGCTGGGCTTTCGCTGGCCAGAGCAATAAAGGTGACAGTGGCGATCCTCACGGTGCAGTCTAGGTACTTTGATTTAAGGAGCTCCTGGTAATGAAGGTCACAAGAGGAAGCAGTAGACCAAATGCTGCGTATTAGCGAGAAGATTACAAATCTCAGCATCGCAGCGTGGAGCCTGGGTCTGTATTAGTATCTCAGGACTCAGATACATTAGATACATGATTTTGTGGGGACTGGGGGTAAAATGTGGTCACACATTTTGTGGCAACTTGGCTCAGGGATTTGAAAGGGGAATGTGCTGGAAAGGGGAACGTTCCATGCAAGTGGGGGGGGCTGCATAGCAGAGAGCGAGCCGGTGGAAAGAGAATGCCCTGCCAGCTTCACTGACATGCCTGTACGGGTCACCACACCAGACAGATGAAAAGCCCAACAAGAATTAACAATGGCTTTTTCCTTTACTGCAAAACCTCATCGCATTTCAGAGAGACTCAGGATGTGTGAGGAGCTGAATTGGTGCTAAAACCTTCAGTGCGTCTAGAAGGGCTGGGTGCTTCATGTGTAATTTCAGAAGTAGAAGACAAGCCTCTGAGTGCCAAGTGCCCAGCAAACCTTATGCTAAAGGTCTTCATTTCCCAGATTTTCAAGGCCTGCTTATTCACACCTCAGGGCAGCACCCTCTTGGTGGAGTTCCTTCTCCTCCTATTTCACACAACTCCCCCCTAGCCCCTTTAACAAGTCTGTTTTAGTGGGAGGGGGTAATTTTCAGGGGGTCAGTTTGTTCTTATGGCTGGGGCTAAAACCGCTGCTCATTTGGCTAACTGACATGGAAGGCCTGGTTAGGGGCAAGGCAAGGATATCCTCAGCTAAGTCTATATGGTATTGTTGTGGCTACCCTTCATAAACCAGCCAGTGTGGGCAGGTCCCCACTGCTTGTGTACAACCGTGGGACAAGAAGCCAGCCTGGGAAGAACCCACACCACACCTGTGCAGTCGCAGAGCAAGAGGCCAACAGCTGCACACCCCTGCTGCTTGTATGCAACCATGCAACAACAAACCCGCATGTTTGAGCCCTCACCACTGATGTGCAACCTTACAAAAACAAGTCAGCATCTTCAGCAGCCCCCACAGCACACGAGCATCACTACAAAAAGAAGCCAGCTTGGACACTCACCTCCGAAGGGAGAAAATTAACTAGGGTTGAATTTCAGTGTCATGCTTCGAAGGAGTGATTATAAATGATGATGCAGGGAAAAAAGATGATTTTTTAAAATGATGAAAAATAATCTCTGAAGTTCCCTTTTTAACATAATTTAAATACAGCTTCACTGTGAACATCTCTATGCATGTCCAAAATCATTTGTTAGAACAGCTTATAAAGGCTATCACTTCAAATGCTGATGAGTAGCTGTCTCACAGTCATGTCTCTTAATGTTTGTATAAATGCTCCTCACTTGATCTTACTTTTATTAGGGAGCTGAGAAATTTCAGCAGCAGAAAAACCCCCTTTAGGGGAACAAAACAACAACTAAAAAGATAAAGCAATTTCCAGCTCTGATGGAAGATATATCCTTTTTCTGCTCATTATAAAATACTTATTATCTCCCTTTATCTCCAAGCCAACAGTGTTATTTCAATTTAACAGTGTTTGAGAAATGCAAGGAAATATAATAATAGGGCCATAGATGCACTATTTAATGTCAGAATGACAGATGCTTCAATTAGGCAGACAGGGCTATTTTTCCCCAAAATAGATAAAGATGAAATTTTTATAAGATTGTGCTGTTTGTGTTTATGGTACTGCACTGTTATAAGCTTCCATTACAACATAAATGAAAATAAAACCTCCTATTTCAATGGAAGCCTAAATAGGTTTTCCAATAATTTTGCAGCTCATAAAAGCATTTTATCCAAAAGCTACCCTCCTCTTCCCTCTATTGCACTGACTTATTGCCATCTGTATCATTGGAACTGGAAGGTGTATGGTGCTTGTGACTGTGAAATGTAAACCTGTTTTTTTACAGGGGATTCAAATCCCTCTCCTCAGTTTACAGGGTGCGAGCTAATTAGCTTCACCCTTCACCAGCATGGTTTAGTGCACTGCTCCCTCCTGTGAGCTAGGGGCATATCAAAGAGAGCCAAGATGGTAGAGCAAGGATCACATGGAATCTTGTCTGTTACTTTGGCATCTCTGAGATAAATTACCAGGACCGCTGTTGCATTTTTCCTTCTGCAGAGTCAGGCTTTTGGACTTGGACTTAGAGCGGGTCAAAAAGCCCAAGGGACTGCTAGCAAACATTTCACACACACTTTTAGTTTGTTTCTTTCTTGATTTTTCGTTTCAGCCTGCTCTACTCAGAACTGTCCTAGAGTTAAGGCTAGATGGGACAAGATCATCTCGTCTGACCTCCTGTATGTCACAGGCCACCAACATCCCCCAGTGCCCACACACTAAACCTGACAACGGAAAGGAGACCAAAGAATTAGAGCCAACAGGGGAGTAGACTGTCTGTGTCACCACCAGGAGGGACCAGGTGCACCAGTGCTTGAGCCCTCTGCAATAGCAGGGAAAGTATTAAGTGAGTTATAGTCAGATAATCCTGGCAAGTGATGTGCACCCCCATGGTGCAGAGGGAGGCAAATCCCCCACTCCCAAGGTCACTGCCAATCTGACCTGGGGAGAATTCCTTCCCAACACCACATAGGGTGATCAGTTGGACCCTGAGCCAGCCCAGCACCTGAGAGAGAGCCCTGGCCCTTCCCATCCAATATCCCATCTCTAGCTGTGGCCATCCCCAATGCTTCAGAGGAAGGAGATAAAAAAATACATTGGGGGCAAAAATCCCTTCCTGACCCCTGTCATAAATATAAAGGGAAGGGTAAACCCCTTTGAAATCCCTCCTGGCCAGGGGAAAGCTCCTCTCACCTGTAAAGGGTTAAGAAGCTAAAGGTAACCTCGCTGGCACCTGACCAAAATGACCAATGAGGAGACAAGATACTTTCAAAAGCTGGGAGGAGGGAGAGAAACAAAGGGTCTGGGTCTGTCTGTAGTCGTCTTGGCCAGGGACAGAACAGGAATGGAGTCTTAGAACTTTTAGTAAGTAATCTAGCTAGGTATGTGTTAGATTATGATTTCTTTAAATGGCTGAGAAAAGAATTGTGCTGAATAGAATAACTATTTCTGTCTCTGTATCTTTTTTGTAACTTAAGGTTTTGCCTAGAGGGGTTCTCTATGTTTTTGAATCTAATTACCCTGTAAGATATCTACCATCCTGATTTTACAGGGGGGATTTCTTTATTTCTATTTACTTCTATTTTTTATTAAAAGTCTTCTTGTAAAACACTGAATGCTTTTTCATTGTTCTCAGATCCAAGGGTCTGGGTCTGTAGTCACCTAGGCAAATTGGTGAGGCTTTTTACCAAACCTTGTCCAGGAAGTGGGGTGCAAGGTTTTGGGAAGTATTTTGGGGGGAAGGACGCGTCCAAACAGCTCTTCCCCAGTAACCAGTATTAGTTTGGTGGTGGTAGCGGCCAGTCCAAGGATAACAGATGTAATATTTTGTACCTTGGGGAAGTTTTGACCTAAGCTGGTAAATATAAGCTTAGGAGGTTTTTCATGCAGGTCCCCACATCTGTACCCTAGAGTTCAGAGTGGGGGAGGAACCGTGACAACCCCCAACCAGTGGCCAGCTGAAACCCTGAAGCATGAGCTTTGGTAACATAACACATCAACCAGAAGTGAGCCCCCAGGCTGTTGAGCCCTGCCCCCCCACCATCACAAGCAACCCCATCACACAGTCGCACTCATAAATTTGTCCAGCTCGTTCTTAAAACTAAGTTGTTTGTCCCCACAACTCCTTTTGGGAGACTGTTCCAAAACCTCATGCCTCTTAGAAACTTTCTTCTAATTTCCAGCCTGGATTCATTTTTGGCCAGTTTATTTCCATTTGTTCTTGTGCCAGCTTTGTCTTTTATCTTAAATAGCTTTTCACCCTCCCTAGTGTTTATCTGCTTGGTGTATTTATACAGAGCAATCAGAGCCTGTCTCAGCGTTCTTTTTTTTTTTCTAGATTAAACAAGACAAGCTCTTGTGGGCTCTTCTCCATCCCCCTGATCATCCTTGTCACTCTTCTCTGCACCTGTTCCACTTTAAATTAATCTTATTTGAACACAGGGGACCAGAATGATCCCTTCTCAACCCTTTTGTGTGACCTCTTCTTGGGTGTCCTGTGGCAGGCTCCCAGGAACAACGCTTGCCTTGCAGATTTTTCTCTTGATAAATAAAACTCACTGCTGTACAGGGCCGCTCAGCACAAGGCCTAGCCACCACCTCAGCTCACTTAGGACCCCGGTGATACACAGGACTCCTACATGCTCTCCTCTCAGGGTAAATTCACCTTATGTTAGTACAGTGAAACCTGCAGCAAGGACCCTGGGGCTTTGTTTTTCTCTCGCTGGCACCAGTGTTTAAACCAGCAGCAGCCCAACTGAGACACACGGAAGGACACAGATGTAAAATATATAAGTGAAAGGGGATTCAGAATTCCTACCTCCACCAGGCAACCCCCTGTTTTCAAGGACCCCGGGTTTTCAGTACAATTTGGTTTAACCTGGGGTTAAAGAACCTCCTCTACTCGGCACTGGACTGTTGCTGATTGTATTTGGTCTCCTCCGCCTTTTCTGGGGGTGGGGTCTGGGTGTGTGTCAGCTCATTCCACCGCTCATTTTTCTCCCTGGAGCTGTTGAGAAGGCATAGTCATTTTTGTTCAGCATTGCTCCCCTTGGTTGGGGGGTGGAAGAGCTGATTTGGGGGCCCAATCCTGCAAGGTGCGGGGCACACCTCAGTTGCCATTGAATTCAGTGGATACTTGGATGCTTTGTAGCCTCCGGGCCTCAAGCTCCTGATGGGCAGTGAGACCGCTCTGCAGGGTCACAAATGTGTGGCAGGCAAAGTTGTAGTCACTCCCTGTCTGTTCAATACTTTCTGTTAACGAGGTACCTAGACCTGAGCAGAGAGATCCAGAAAAATACGGGCAGCAATCTGGAAGCTGAATCACTGGTGATTTGTTGCAGTCCTCATTACCAGAGAGCCAGTTCAAACAACTCCTCACCACGCAAGCTGCAATTTCTCAGAATGTGTTTCAGAGCATTGCTGAATGCCTGCTAATGTTTGTGTTTAACCACGTCTGTCTACCAACACATCTAGTGGGATTCTATTTAATTTCCTTCTTCAAACAGTGCATCTGCTTAATGTAAACCAATTAGACAGTTTCTCCTTCTAGGAAACCATGAGGCATAATCAAGAAAATGCAATTTGTTTGCCTTTCACAAATACATATTTTAACACAACCGCAGGAAAATGGATTTCTGTGGAGCCACAAAAACAAAATAAAGCACATTAAAGCAAGCATGTGCTGTGTATATATGGTCTCATTTAAGCCCAGGAAGGTCAGGAAATGCCAGCTTGGACCTGGGAATCCAAGTTCGCATTGACACTATACTACTAAAGTAAACAGGGTCTGATCAACATGTGGGGACCTTCACTGACACATCTGTGACTGCTGGCCAGAGGGGGCCATTAGAAACTTACACTACATGCTCCCTCTTTCCAAGATAAAGCATTATGTTCTCCTGAGGCCTTGTTTACACACCATCTGGCACCGGTTTAGTTAAACTGGTGCAGCCCCTATGGGAACACATTTATTTTGGTCTAAGAGGGGCGTCTTCCAGTTTATCTTATTTTGATTCCGTTTAAGTCGAATGGGAATCAGTTTAAGCCCCTCTTAAACTGAAATAAGAGCGTCCACACAGTTCAGTTAAACCAGTGCGACTCTGCATATAGTCTAGCCCTGAGTGTCCACCCCCTGCTGGGTCAATGAATGAACGTCCCAGCTCAGATTCCTCATTTTGGAAAATCAGTGTGTTGAGGCAGAGGCAGCTGCACGTGGGATGCAGGGTGGTTAATGGACTGGAAGGCAGTGCCAAGAAGTCTGATAGTACATGCCAGCCAGCAGCCAGTCCTGCATCAATTTAAACTAAAAAATGTCCAGGTAGGTGACTATTTACCCCTGCATGAAAACCAAACGGAACTGGATTGTTATCTCCCAATTCAGAAGCCTTGCCAGAGTTTGGAGTTGTTTTTATGATCAGAATGGAATAACAATGCTATTCCCCAGACAGACTCCCATGCCCATTGTCTCTGACTCTTGTCATCAGTCTTAGCTCACTGGTGCTGTGCACGTTCCTGGGAGGTTGTTGAAATAAAAGCGTGATACCTTGGAGAGTTGGTAAAAGATTGGGATTTGTTTTCTGGCTGCATGCACTTGACATGGCTCAGAGTTGCCAGAGGCTAATATCTCTTTGTCATATGCCCCGGTCAGTGTGCTGTTACTGTTATCATGTCAGGCAGCCTCTTCCTTGCTAGTTGCATTTGAGGAATTCTTGGAGTGCTCAGTATGTCTATGAGTAAACTCCAATTGCAGGCAGTGACCCAAGTTGTCAGTTGATCATGAGCTTCGGGCCGAGAGGCTACAGAACACACAAGTACCCGCAGAATTCAATGGCAACTGAGCTGTGTTTGGTGCCTGTAGGATTGGGCCCCAGGTTCTCAAGGACGCTGGTGTAGCTTTATTCTGAGTCGCTGGATGAGACGGATTCTGTTTGTTCTCGAACGACAGTAAAGACCCCTGGTGTTCCTGCACTCCACCCTGCCAGCGTTGTATGGGGTGTGCCATTTGCTGCTTAGCTGCTCCTCTCCATTGCTCAGGGGCTGTTTTTCAGTGGTGCTCATCATGCGTAATGACATCTTCACAATGTGCCCACTGCTGGTTCTGTATCCTGTTTAGGACTTTCCTGTTGTACAGAAGCCAGCTGTCTATATAATCACTTGAGAAGTAGTCACAAAGCTCTCTCATCTGATATTTTGCGCAGTGTGAGGGCAAAGGTGAGGGAAGCTAAGACTTGGATTAGACACCAGGGCCATCTCTGAATCACCCTGAGGCCATACACATGAGTTATTGAAAATAACTGTCACTCAGCCAGTATTTCCTCCTAGCTTCCCTCAGTGGATTATTCCTGTAACACAAAAAGAAAAGGAGTACTTGTGGCACCTTAGAGACTAACCAATTTATAAGGTGCCACAAGTACTCCTTTTCTTTTTGCAAATACAGACTAACACGGCTGTTACTCTGAATCCTGTAACACAGCTGCTTTTCAGCTGTATAACATTTGAGGGCTGATTTGTTTCCCCAGCTATTTTTCTTACTTTGCCGTTGGTTAACATTGGTCAGGACCTTGTAGTGGCCCATAGCTTTGAGTTTCTTTTCTTTTTAGTTATACGAGTGACCTCTTTAAGGCTTTGCAGAATTTATACTAATCTTATCTGCTAATGACTTCTCTTTTTCCCCTTTTATTTTATCCAAGATTATCTGTCTTGGCCGATTGTGAAGTGTTCTCAAAGGATGTTATTAAGAATTTGTTATTCCTCCTTTTGCAAATGCAAGACAAAAAGCATTACTGAAGGCATGGTACTGTAGCTGACACTTATCAACCAGCAGCCAAGTCTCTTTGACTGAATATTTTGTGTTCTTCGTTTCGGCTTTTGGGCTATTATATGTGAAATAAACACAGCTCAAAAAATCATTTAGTACAAAGGGTTGCCGATAGTCAGAGAGAAAGTGAGCAGGATCATATTAAGCTGTCATCCTGAAACATCAAAGAGCATAGCAAGTGCTGAACATAAATGGCTGCCTCTAGTCTTCAGGCACAGAGACATATCTGCACTAAGTACTTATTACGAAGGATTTGTTTTAAGTATAATTAATATGATCTCGTCATTGGAGAGCGTAGTCTAGTGGTTAGAGTAGGGGGATGTTAGACTGGTTGTCAAACTTGGATTCCTTTTTTCCCTTTGCTGCATCACTCTAGGCAAGTCACTTCACTTCTGTATGGCGCAGTTTACTCCCCTATTAAATGGGGATAGTGCTACTTACCTACATATATACAGCGATGAGCTGCCAAAATCTTAACAACGGGTTCCCTCCTCACCCCACAAGGGGCTCGTTGCCCACCCCCGCCCCCCGGGACTCCTGCCCTATCCAACCCCCCCACGTTTCTTGACGCCCCTCCCGCCTCCCGCCAGGACCTCCTCCCCATCCACCCCTGTCCCCTGACTGCCCCCCAGAACTGGGCAGGAGGGTCTCGTGGGCCACCGTAGTGGGTGCCCACCCCATCCCTAAGAGCCAGAGGGACCTGCCAGGGGGCGAGGTGGGGAGTCCCGGCAGGGCTTACCTGGGGCAACTCCCAGGAAGCATCTGGCAGGTCCCTCTGGCTCCTAGGGGTGGGGGAGCGTAGCTAGGGGGGGAGCAGGGGGAGCGGCTGCTCCCCCACTGATCACATCAAAAGTGGCGCCTTAGGCGCTGACTCCGTGGGTGCACTGGGGCTGAAGCACCCGCGGGGAAAATTGGTGGGTGCAGAGCACCCACTGGCAGCTCCCCGCCCTAGGCCCGGCCCCAGCTCACCTCACCTCCGCTCCGCCTCCTCCCCTGAACCTGCCGCCCCGCTCTGCTTCTCCGCGCCCCCCGGGCGTCCTGCGAATCAGCGGTTCAGCGGGAAGCCTGGGAGGGCTGAGAAGCAGGCAGCGGCTTCCCCCTCGGGCCGAGGGTGGCGGAGGTGAGCTGGGGTGGGAGCGGTTCCCCTGCGCCCCCCCCAACCCCGGCTTACCTGCTGCGGCGCGGGCAGCCCTCCTCGCGCCTCCCGGCCCCAGCTCACCTCCGCCTCCCTGGGCCTGAGTACGAAGCTGCCACCTGCTTCTCAGCCCGCCCCGGCGAACAGCTGGTTCGCGGGAAGCCGGGGCGGAGAAGCAGAGCGGGGCGGCGCGTTCAGGGGAGGAGGCGGAGGCAGAGTGGAGGGAGGTAAGCTAGGGCCGGGGGTGGGGCGGGGAGCTGCCGGTGGGTGCTCTTCACCCACCAAATTTTCCCCTTGGGTGCTCCAGGGCTGGAGCACCCGTGGAGTTGGCGCCTAAAGCGACACTTTTGGCCAGTTAAATTTAGAAGCCCTTTTAGAACCGGTTCTCCCTCGCGGAACAACCAGTTCTAAAAGGGCTTCTAAATTTAACAACCGGTTCCAGCGAACCGATGCGAACTGGCTCCAGCTCACCACTGCATATATGGGTTTAAGACCTACTCACTTACTCACAAACATTTTCCCAAATTAGACAGGCTTTAACTTGGCTTGTTCAATGCTATATTATTTTCTGTTCATCGACATTCAAAATTTTGTTTCTATGATACTTGTGAAAAGAGAATTTCAGGTCTGATGCTGAGGGTCATTTATTCAAGCAACAAAATGTGTTTTGTGGTATAGTAAACTTAATTCTGAGCAGAAATGGCAGTACTGTATAAAGGTTAGCCCAGAGGTAATTCCATGCAACTCAGCGGACCAGTCACAAAGCCTGAATGGTGAATTTCCAATATGGATTAATTAGCTGAATAAGCCTCATGAATGATCCACAGGCTCCAGTATATTCATAAAAAATGTTTGACAAATAATTTTTAATGCAAAATTAGTGAAGAAATTATCAGAAAACAATCAAAACAAATTTTCTATATGCTTTTCAGTTTTTCATTGAAATTTCATTCTGACTGTAATTTCCCATCCACCTCTACAAGTCCCTGATCCAGCAAAGCATTTAAGCATGTGCTTAACATCAAAGGGCCTTCCATGAGTCGACCCATCTGCCTCAATTCAATGTGTGTTTAAACACATTATTAGTTTGGGGGTCCAAATTAGTAAAAAACATGGTCTTCTTTTTGGTAAATAATTTGCAAAAAATCATAACACATTTTCCTGTGTGCTAACTATTAGTTTCAATTAATTTGTGACCCTCTTTAATTAAGATCCTCAACTAATCTAATCTTTCCCCAGATTTACTGGTGGTCTGGAGTGGAGTTTTGGATCTAATCTAATCTAACCTAATCCATAAGGGCAGAGACAACGTTTAGGTCCATGTCCAAATCCAGATATAAACTTCTCCAAAGTTTGGGGCTGAGACTTTGGGCTGTGACTAGCTCTAATTTAAAATATCACCATTTCGTTATAAAACACCCATCTAACTTCAGTCTTTTCTCTTCTTGATTCAGATCTTTGAAGAAAAATAAAAAGTCAGAAGTTTCCAATCTTTTGTGGTGTATGTCCCTGGCAAAATGACTTGGATGTTTTCCTTTGTAGTGAAATGCAATTTTATGTCATTTCAATCACCATATGATACCACAGGCAATAACTTTGTAAGATACATGAAAGATGCTGATGACACTTACTATAGAGTTTACTTTAGATGCCTCCTGGTAAATTTCTTCTTCAAGATGTGCATAACCTATCTGGGAGCCCTTGAAATTCCTGGAGGTCTCATCTTTTTATCTCTGCTAAATTCTATGGCATATGTGTAGAGTAACTAGGTCAAGAAATAGTCAACAGAAAAAATATGTCTGTATTTACTCAGGAATTATATATGTAGCTTGAATTGTGCATGAATTTTAAAAAGTCAACAATAGATACATAATAAACATTTCATGTTTGCCAGTTATTTTAATGGTGGCAATCTAGCCAGCTGGATTGTTCCACAGGAGTTTAAGTACAGGACAAGCTTCCTGACTTTCAGCATAATTGCTGCAGAAGAAAATACTTGCAAATGGAAATCAGAGCTGACACCAGATTACAATCTGGCCTTGAGAATTGCCTGGTGAACTTTGTAGTCAGGTGGTGTGCAGGAGAAAGTTAATGCTTTTTAGCAGAGCAACACAAACAATATGAAATAATGTATAGTCAGAGCCAGACTGGAGCAGTGAACTGCACTGAAGCACATAAAAGAATCAGATTTTCCATAAATGAAAATGCTATCTCAGGCTATGTCACAGCCGCTCCATTCCTTCCAGGTTGCAGCCTTTTGCACCTACAGGGTGGATGGCTCCAAGATAACCAGGCACAGGGTTGACACTTGAAAAGGAGCTTGCCTATCTCACTAGCTCAGTGATGTGCTGGACCCGGCTCCTGGGAGTCTGTCATTAACATTCCACCAGCCTGCTGGGATGGTTTTTCTGTACATGATGTGATTTCCCTATGCCGTCTCTGGATACTGCACAATCAAGCTTGTAACTGGGCTGGCCACCTCCTGTGTGCCCCCTGGTGGCCTAGGGGCATGCTACAGGTAGTCTGCCTCAGTTTCCCCTCAGACTGTTCAAATAAAACTTCCCTTCAGATGTTTCGTTGGTCAAAAATACCCCTTCTTGGGGACTAGGTTTATTAATAGAAAATAAACAGCAAATAAAACTCAAAGTCGCCAAACAAAGTCAATTCTTAAGGCCACACAAAGCAAGCTTTCTCTTCCTCCTCCCAAGCCTTTCTGCGTGGGGTCTTTGCAGTCTCTCCCCCCTGCTTTGACAGGGTCTCTCTCAGGCCTCCCTGCTCTCAGGTCCCTGCAGGAGCTGGTCCTCACTCTCCTCAGACTCGACCACAACTTCCTGAGCTTTCCCCCTTCACTGCAGCCACCTGCTGCCCTGTCTAGGGAATTACCTGACTCAACCCAGGTGTGCCTTATTCTGTACTAGGGGTTGGCTAGTCCCAGCCCCCCAGCCTTTAAGGGGTGAGCCACCCTTTTACAACCCCCTTTGGCCAGCACCCACACAGCTGACATCGCTTACGTTGGGTTGGGCGGGGGCGCCGTCGGACCGAACTGAAGAGGAGCAGAGGGGCTGGCACTGCAGGGAGGGCGGTGGTGGCATGGTGAGAGATGGCACAGAGGTGACTGAGCCAGGATGGCTAGAGGTGTTGTGAGTACAGGGTATGGGCAGGCATTTCTTCATGGAAGCACTTTCCCGCCAGGGGCTGGAGATGGACTGGTCCAAGTGCGTTTCTGGGATCTTGGTACTTCACTAACCCCTGACAACAAACCGTGAATGGGATGCACCAAAAGGGAAAAGGGGGATGGAGAACGAGATGTCAAAGAGACATTTGTCCATCGGACCCTCACATTGTCAGGTGGGGAAACTGAGGCAAAGGTCTATTGCCCAAGGTACTCTAGGGTGGTTATTTTACTTACTATTCATGCTGATTTATTGTGTTGTGTTTTCCTAGTTCATACTGTGTTTCTTGTTTTATACATAGACTCGTGCTCACGAGAGGTTTTATTACATAGACTCACCCTGTGAAGGGTGCCGATGGGAGGGGTTTAGTTTTCCCAGGTTTCTGAGTGGGGAGGTATGTATCCTGCATACCAGGAAAGCAGCTCGTTAAATATTTGTTACCATTCCTGCACCTGCCTGGAATGGTACTCAGCCAAAAGGATGTGGCTCCTTTCACACAGCACTGTTGAGTTCAGACAAGCACTGTGACCTGAACATAGGTTGTAGGCAATGCTGCTGCTCTGAGACAGAGGGCCATATTCTGATCTCAGTTGCATAAGTCTTGTGTAACTCCAGTGATGTCAAAACAGTTAGAGTGGGGTAAATTAGAGGATTCAGCTGAGCACTTATTTCACTACAAGCTTTTATTCTCATTATTAATAATATTAAAATAGCATTTATAGTACTGACTCCCCAAACAGGCAAATACATCATCTTTGCTCCATGGCTTAGGCAATGCTAAAGGTCAGTGGGTGCACAAAATAAATCAGTTTCTCCAGCCCATAGACTCAGTTAGTGGGCCATATTTGAACTGATATATTGCATTGTGCAATACTGTGTGTTTGCTTTCTGAATAGTTTGCCTGGCATATTGATATTATTTATGGTTTCGTTCTGACTTTAATTGTTTCAACCTTGTATATTTTAGTCATTTAATCTGTATTTGATTTGTCATAAAGTGCCCAGATACTGTGGTGACTATGCATTATAAAAATATTTATTATTTTACTTCAAGCAAAACAAGCATTACTTTAATTTATTTGTTAATCACTTTTCAAATTCTAAGGAAACATCTGTGCAGATTTGCAATTAAAGTGGCATATAGCTGCAGAAAGATATCCCCAGACTTTCTGTAAATAGACCCTGAGTTTATTCTGTAATTTTTTCAATATTCCTGAACAATTATAATCCTTTCCCTTTGTTGTAGACCATTAGCTGTCATATCCCATATGACTGACTTATTTAACCAACAGGATTTAATTACTCAAAAGCGAGACCTTTTCTTTTTCAAACTTGTCAGCCAGCGAATAATTCAGTTAGGGGCGAGTCTTTCTCCCAGTGAAGTTCCAGAGCAAAGGTTCTATTGACTTCTGTAGGTCATAAATCAGGCCATTAGGCACACTGGGAGCCTGACAAGTCTGTGCCTCCATAGAATCATAGACTATCAGGGTTGGAAGGGACCTCAGGAGGTCATCTAGTCCAACCCCCTGCTCAAAGCAGGACCAATCCCCAACTAAATCATTCCAGCCAGGGCTTTGTCAAGCCTGACCTTAAAAACTTCTAAGGAAGGAGTTTCCACCACCTCCCTAGGTAACGCATTCCAGTGTTTCACCACCCTTCTAGTAAAGAAGTTTTTCCTAATATCCAACCTAAACCTCCCCCACTGCAACTTGAGACCATTACTCCTCATTCTGTCATCAGCTACCATGGAGAACCATCCTCTTTGGAACCCCCTTTCAGGTAGTTGAAAGCAGCTATCAACTCCCCCCGCATTCTTCTCTTCCGCAGACTAAACAAACCCAGTTTCCTGAGCCTCTCCTCATAAGTCATGTGTTCCAGTCCCCTAATCATTTTTGTTGCCCTCCGCTGGATGTTTTCCAATTTTTCCACATCCTTCTTGTAGTGTGGGGCCCCAAACTGGACACAGTACTCCAGATGAGGCCTCACCAATGTCGAATAGAGGGGAACGATCACATCCGTCGATCTGCTGGCAATGCCCCTACTTATACATCCCAAAATGCCCTTGGCCTTCTTGGCATCAAGGGCACACTGTTGACTCATATCCAGCTTCTCGTCCACTGTAACCCCTAGGTCCTTTTCTGCAGAACTGCTGCCTAGCTATTCGATCCCTAGTCTGTAGCAGTTCATGGGATTCTTCCGTCCTAAGTGCAGGACTCTGCACTTGTCCTTGTTGAACCTCATCAGATTTCTTTTGGCCCAATCCTCTAATTTGTCTAGGGCCCTCTGTATCCTATTCCTACCCTCAAGCGTATCTACCTCTCCTCCCAGTTTAGTGTCATCTGCAAACTTGCTGAGGGCGCAATCCACACCATCTTCCAGATCGTTAATGAAGATATTGAACAAAACTGGCCCGAGGGCCGACCCTTGGGGCACTCCACTTGATACCGGCTGCCAGCTAGACATAGAGCCATTGATCACTACCCATTGAGCCCTACAATCTAGCCAGCTTTCTATCCACCTTATCGTTCATTCATCCAGACCATAATTCTTTAACTTACTGGCAAGAATACGGTGGGAGACCATGTCAAACGCTTTGCTAAAGTCAAGGAACAACATGTCCACTGCTTTCCCTTCATCCACAGAGCCAGTTATCTCATCATAGAAAGCAATTAGATTAGTCAGGCATGACTTGCCCTTGGTGAATCCATGCTGACTGTTCCTGATCACCTTCCTCTCCTCTAAGTGCTTCAGAATTGATTCCTTGAGGATCTGCTCCATGACTTTTCCAGCGACTGAGGTGAGGCTGACTGGCCTGTAGTTCCCAGGATCCTCCTTCTTCCCTTTTTTTAAAGATGGGCACTACATTAGCCTTTTTCCAGTCGTCCGGGACCTTCCCCGATTGCCATGAGTTTTCAAAGATAATGGCCAATGGCTCCATCATTTGAATAAACTGCTTGGAAAAGAAGAAAAATTTGTTTCTGAGTTGGAAACATTGTTTCATGATAGCTGCAATCCTGTAAAATGCTCAGCACTCCATAGCTCCCACTGATTTCGGGGCACTTTGCAGGATCTGGATGATTATGTCAAATAGGAGTTAATTAGATTTTCTACTGGTAATTCTGCTCATTTTCGCTCCTGGCTATTTTGTAAGGAGGCAGCAGTTGGAGTTCTAACACTGGCCAGAACTATGGAGAATGTGTTTGCTGGAAGACCTCACAAGGTGAGTGGCAGAGTGCCAGAGATGCAGCATAGCATTAGCTGCCAAATGGGACTTTTCTTTTGAACCTTACCCAAGAAACCCAAAGTGCTACAGAATGTAATCTAGATCATTTTGTAGCCTTTCATTTTAATCATACAAAGGTCAACTGCCATTACATTTACAAAAAACACAGCAGGGTTGACTTAGTTTTTACTTTAGGTACATATCAAACTGCTAATAATTGGATCCCATTGCTAGTGAATAAAATTCTGGGGGAGGCTTGTTTTCTTTAGTTTAAAAGACCAGGGCAGATTTAACCACATCTGAGACTAGGATGGTCATAGTTTGGAGTATGCAGAATCAAATGCAGACTTCCTTGGCACCTGGCTTGCTAGGAGCTCTGCTCAGCTGGGATCTCTCTTTCTAGACCATGCAGAGGTTAGGAAGAAAGTTGCTAGTTTTTTTTTGAGAAGAAAAAAGTTTGATCAGTAGCTGCAGTGTGTGGGCCAAACTCACCTGTCGGTCACTGGTTTCAACAGAATTGGACCCGGGGTGCTGAGACAAATCTGGCCAAGCAAATTTTCCAAATGACTCACCCGCAATGCGCACTGTGAAAGCTTAGTCTGGTGCCTCCTGTGCTGTATTGTTTATACTGGACGACAGGACGGGTCAGGGGATTGCTAACGTTACACAGAGCTTTTCACTTCCAGGCCGTTGGTCCAGATCCTGCCTGCCAGGTCTCTAGAATTATCTGACTAAGCTGTTAGTGCCACTGGGTACGATTTTCAGGGCTCTCGGGATCTCTGGGGCCACCTTAACGTCTCTGGAATAGAAACAAGGCCTGGGCGTTGGACAGCCGCTTTGCACTGCTTCAGCCAGGTGGCAGCTCCGTCAGATGGCTGAACGGCTGTTTGGAAAGCCAGTGGGGGTCTAAGCATGGGATAAATGTGATACTTTGAAATCACTGGTACATGACACAGTTAGCCAGCTTTAGGTGAGATAACATCAAGCAGGGAATACAGTTCAATGCCAAGCAAATCACTTCATCTGAAAAAGAGCCCTCTAAACTTTTCAGTGCATCATACTAGGGACTGCTCCCTGAGTAACGTAAATGCCCATTATTAATATAGATATACGTTAGCATCACTAAGGACGCTGCTTGATTTTAGGAGAGTGACCTAAAAAGCCATTTTGCTAGTCATGCTGCTCAGCAAATGCTGGCTTTCAAACCCCAATTCTTGCCTTTTTCAGTAAAAAGACTCCCTCGTCTCTCCCACCAGGGTGACTTACCATAGTAACCAGACAAATGTAGAGGCTCTTTTTGCCAAGCCTTGTTCCTAACCCGAGGGGTGGCATTACTGTATTTCTTCATAATCACACACTGCTCCCATTGCCTTGATCTATAAATAATATTTATCACTCTGAGTCCACTTTAAGTTCATCATCTTTAGTCCCCATCACTGTGTGACAGGACACAGATATTCAATAGATGTTTTAATTCTCAGGAGGAGGAGCAAGATTAACAAGTAATGCTTTAAATACATCACCTACTGAGGGACTGCAGTGCTATTGACAACTATAAGAAAGGCATTTTTCCCCTTTCAGTCCAGTGAGATCTTGCCTTATAACAGAGCCATAGAGATTTAGGGGCCCTTGGAATGTTGTTAACTCCGTGGATGAGATATTAGCTTAAGTTGTCCTATCTTAGAAGAGAAGAGCAGAAGGAAGGGAGATCAATAAAAGATGCCTCTATGAAATTGAGTGTGGTCTTGCTAGAGGGAGCAAACCATCCCCATCCAAGAATTTATCTTGCTGACAAACTGAAAGTACAAACAATTCTACACCACTCAGAAGTGAGTCAACTTACTGCTATAATTCTTCTACCATAAACCCTCTGCGATACTCACTTGCAGAATATAAATTAACTAAAAACATGGAGAGTAGGCAGATGCTGCTGATAAAAGTCTTTTTGACGTGAGCTTGGATGATAGAAAAATTGCTTTGATTTCCCCCCCCATTCACAGCAATTGAAATGTTAGAGGAAAATGTGAATCCATCTTGTTGGTTAGCTGAGAAATCAGCCCTCCTCCCCTCTCCATCTCAGACTTCTGATGTGCTAGATCCTACTTCCTTACTTCACTCTGTTTAGGGTTAGCTAGTAAAATTCACAGGTGATTAGGGAGGGGCCAACCTCACAGAGTTCTGGGAAGCACCAAGAAACTTCTCTAACTTTTCAGACCCTTTGGAGTTTTCAGTACTAGTTGGGGAGCCTGTTGTGGCTAGTGTTCATCACTGTGGTGTCTGAGCTCCTATGAACGGGGCAGGAAGGATAGTCCCGTGGCTAAAACTCAGCTGGGAATACAGCCCAGATATTATGATTCCCAGTCCTGAGCCCCAGACTGCTTTTGTGTGCTTGGCAGGCCATTTAAACACTCAGTGCCTCAGTTTCCTCACTTGCAAAAAGGGAATAATGGTCCCTGACCTACCTTGCTGGGGTGTTCATTCATGTCTGGGAAGAGCTTTGAGATCCCTGTCTGCAAGGTGCTATTGCAGTGCAAAGAAAGCACTGCTTTTATTTCTTGCTTGCATTCAGGCATATCCTTGTATGGTCATAGAGGCGGTGACCTCAGGACAGGCTTTTCTTACTGTATTTTTGCACCTCTTTTTCCAGTGTCTGAACCGGAGGGGGAGAGAATTTTGTTTGAATGTTTCAGAACCTTAGAAGAAGGTTTGGTTTGGACGTGGTTCCAGAAGTGCAAGGGAGAGGTGAGGACAGAAGGCTCACCCAGCTCACCAACACGGCTCACCTGTTAATGAGAACTTTGAGTCCTCCGCACAGTGGCAGCTGAACTCAACACGCAAAATTCTCACAGAGCGATTGGCAGGGAGTTTGGACTGCTGGTCAGTGGCAGTATTTCCTTCAGGCCCGAACACACTGGAACATCACTTTGCTCTGGCACTGACATCTGCCACAGCAACTCCTGGATTTCAGCCCAGAAGCCAGCTCTTAATTGACTGAAGCATCTCTTTAAAGTTGGGATGAGCCACCGCTGGTGGGCTGCAGTAATGGCTTGAGTCACAGCTGAGAGGAAGCGTGTGTACTCTCTTGTGAATGCCCAGTGCCAGCTGGCTGTCTCGGGAGAGAGCATGATGACTTTCTTGGCATAGATCTCACACAGATACTGCCTGAGTATATGGAAAGGGACAGCTTTTTGCAGTGCCAAGTCTCCCTCGGACTACTGCCACCTGTAATTGATTCTCCTCGTGTATTCTTGGGGCAATTCACTGTTTAGCTTGAGGCCAGGACACTGCCCAGTCAGCATGCCAGTTAGTTAAAAAACAAAGCCTGGGTTTCCATCAAGGCCTGTGTTTGCCAGATCTCCGCTCTGTGACAAACATGCCAGCTAGAATGCATTCTAACCACGCAGGGTTTGATTTGTGTTGCACAGCACCATAATGGTTGAGAAAGCATGTGACAAACTGAATGCCACTCCTGGGTTGTGTGATCATCACGTGATGATCCGCCATACACACTGTACCTCTGATGATTGGAGATGGACATTTCACTCTGGACTATAGGAAAGGAGTTTAACTCTGAACTTCTGATTGTAGTTGAGAACTATATGAGTTTTCAAATGAAACTCAGGAGCCTCTGTTGTTTCTGAGCCTCATCCAGACAAAACGTGACCCCACAACAGAACAGGCTTTGGAAATAAGTATTGTCACACGCTGTATGAAAAATATCTGTATTATTTCCCTGCCAGCAGACTGAATTCAAATGACACTCATTAGGCAGAATACTATGAATTGAAAAAACCTAGAAGTGCTGGGGGCAAAAACCGACAGATGAGCTTGTTCTTTGAAAAAGTTGAAGGCCAGATGCAAACTAAGTTAGATGGGACTAATTAATGGCTGACAGCTCAGTAGTCAGCTTTCAATTTGTCTGGATATCAAAAATATATATTTTATTATAATTTTTTTAAGTAGAAAAACTATGAAAGGAGAGTGTTTCTCTTGCATTTGGTTAAATCTTGTTTATCTCCAACATGCTCAGCAACATCTCTCGCATCACTGTCTCCTCTGTAACTACCAGCTGTTTTGAGAAGAGGGCTCTGCAAATTATGAATAAGTAATTAAAACTCAGCACCTACCAGCCCATCAGCATATTAAAGGGACTATCAAGATAAATGACTCCGACTCTTACCTTCCTCCTAATTAAGCTTTAAAATGTCACAAATTCATCATATCTGGTAAAAAAACCCAACAACTTTTTTGAGAGCATCAAGCTTTGATCATCTACTGAACTGTTTTTTCTGAGTCTTCAGACTGCATGGAGTTCTAAGATGCTGTTCAAAAAACTGTTTTATTCATGATAGACCCTGTGCTAAGCTTCCCAAAATGCCATGTGTCATTTGCCATTTGAAACAGAATGTATATTTATAATCCGCCAGCATCCTCAGGACCAAAATTATAAATTCTGTGTTACATTTTAGCAGTTTTATCCCAGTTCTCAAACGTAATACATTTGCTAATAATAAATATATAATGCCATTGGTGTTTCCAAGAGCGACCTCTGGGTATATGAAAGATGGCTTAATTACAAGGAAATCACTGTTGATAGATTGTAACATGCTGTCTGCGCTTTAAATCGAACTAAGCACCTTGACCTGGTGGATGGAGTTTACAGTATATATTTTCTTGCACAGGATAGTATCAAATTGGCTCTACCATGTATGGAATCTATTAGCTTTCTCTCTACCCCTTTCCTTCACGTCCCGTGAAACATGCCTGCTAATTAGCAGCTTCATAGGAAGGTGAAAAATGCTTCCAACCTAACATTCCTCCTGTATATAACAAACAGAGTTAAATTTTGCCCCTGTGCAAGCAGCCATCATGAAGCCCATGCCCCGCTTAAATCTTATGTTGAGGGATTAAGTGGGATTTGTTGCTGGGGTTTCCAATGGAGTCAAAGAGTGTTAGGTGCCTGAATCTCATTGAAATCAATGGGATTTGGGGCCTAACTCCTTTAGGTGCCTGGGAAGAACCCAGCCGTTGCGCGGCATGGGATTTGTGCCAGCTCTGTGCATGGAAGTGAATTTGTTGTTGCCCTTAAACGCTACCCGTTCCTTTGAGACGCTTCGGAGGCTACCAAGATGTCAGCAGTACGCCCAGGTGAGTTTACGACCCTGTCCCCTCTGGAACTGCTAACCCCACTGAAGACACTGACACTCTCCTCATCCTTGCATGCAGGGACCCCAAACCCCAGGGTTGTGGCAGGTCTTGCACAGGTGCACAACGGCACCTTCACCCCCTCTCTCATAGCTCCTGCATCTACACAAGGTGGACTGAGTTTACCGCTAGCATGCATGCGCCTAGCACAGTCAAACCTGGGAGATTTGTCCTTCTCTCTTTGTTTCTCTTTCATTTCGGTTGCATGTTCCCTTTTCCACCTCTTCCTCAGGGCTGTAACTGAGTAGACACCAAAACACAGTGGATTTGTTTGGACCAGGCAGATAGGGCTACAAGCATTTTTTGCTTTAGTCTGTTCTAGTCAGGTTCTCATACTGGAATCATCAGGGTAAGTCCTGATTCAGCATGTGTTTAAACATTTTATTGAATCTGGGCCTTCGCTCCTTCCAAAATGCAGTAAGCACTGTGAATAACATCTGTCATGTGTGATTTCTTTGCAAATTACGGAGGGAAAATTGTACATGGATTTATAATTTTATACTACAAGATGAGTTTTCATTTGTGAAGGCAGGTCAAGAAGTGTGCCTTGCACTTGACTGGAAGCTGACTTTTGTTAGCTGTTACTTTAGGGCTTTTTCTGCCCATCGATGTTACCTTTATCTAAAAGCAAAGGAAAGAAATTGTCCCAAAATACATGTTCTATTTTGTAACATAAAACTCACTGAGGAGTATTGCAAGTACTGACAGGGGAAAGATGATACTTTCCAAAACTTAGGCACAAAATATTTCACATCTTAACAAACTTTTTATTATTGCTTTCTTATTGAAACGTTTTATGACTTACACTCAGTTCAACTCCCTCCTTTTTATTAACACAATCAAATGTATTTCTTACTTTCCTCCACCAACCAATATAAAATAAACGCCTACAAACACCTAAGATAAGAGAGTTGCATTTACCTTCATTCATTGATTTCCATGCCCCACGCTGCATGTCTGGAGTTATCTATAATCTTTCATATCTGGGATCTAAACTGTTTTCTAATATTATTTAGAAACAGTCTCCATATATCATCAATTGCCTCTATTTTGCTTTCAAGCCCATAAATCACCTTTTCTTAAACTGGAATATTTCTATCACCCTCCAGCTCTGATGTGCCAGATATCTTTTCGGTGCTTGGCTATAATCTGTTTTGCTACCATCAGACTAAAGTAACCTGTTTAGCCTTTTCATAGGAGACGCTTATTGGTTTCAACGGATATCATTCCAAAATCACTTTAGACTCCCCAAAATATATTGCCATAGTCTCCTATAGGTTTCCAGCATCTCCAGTGTAGATTATTAAGGTCAGCATATTTTGTAACAAGACAGCCTTCCCCCATTTTCTGAACCAGACTGGGTTTAATTCAGGCCTCCTTCCCCATATGTGCTTTAAATATGAAGGGCTGGATCTCATCTGGTGTAGAGCGGCATAGCTGTAGTGACTTGAATGGTACAATGCTGATGTACACAGGCTGATGATCTGAACCACTGAGGGCTTAGCAACCAGTCTGAGAGGAGGTTAGGATCGAGAAGAACATAAATGTACTTCATGCGTTTCCCCCCACAGCAGAGTGGATAAAATCTGTAGTAAATGAACCTATTATACCAGCTTCTGGTTATTTTGTCTCAATATTTACTTCAAGAGCCCTGTGCAAAATATTGTGTGCATAGCAGAGATAAACCTGATGGTGAACTAATTAGAAATCATTTTTGTTGGCAGAAAAATTGTATAAGGGAGAATTTACTAAAACTACTGCTGTGGTTAACTGCGTGTAATAGGCAAATTCAACAATGAAAATATAACTGCTCTGCAGAATCCCTGGGATGAGATAGCGTAATTCTGGAAATGGAGCCGGTGACAAATACTGTTTAAAGTTCACTTAAGGCTCCTGTCATTCTGCAGGGCTCTAAAATTGCAAGTAGACTGCACTTGATTTCTAAGGGATGAACAAGGCAGAAATTCATAGTCACCAGGGATGGTTTTGTGTTACAGTCAACACCGCTTACAATAGCTGGAAAACGTCCATTTTCAGAATATACTTTGGCTCAGATCCCTCATTTGTTGTAAAGCGGTGTGGCTTCACTGAAGTCAGTGGAAATATGCTGATTTACACCTGCTGAGAATCTGGCCCTGCATTTCCGCTTACCTCCTCATGACCTCATATGCACCCACTAGAGTATTAGGGTCTGTGTCTTTAAAGGCTGAGCTTCATAGAGCTCTGCCCAGACTCTCTGGGAAGCTCAGCCCTTAAAGGCACAGCCCACCACACCCACCAATCCACAATCACCAGTGGGTCCACTCAGAGCTGCCTTCAGTGCAAAACATCTTCTGCTCCCTCTGTAGGGGAATAAGAATTTGTCCCTTTAGAGAAGCTGTAGTTCAGCGTAAGTCTTCCAGGAGGTTATATCTTCTCACTCTTACAGTGACGGGGTATTTTTCTGTTAGTCGCACACATTAAGAGTGTTATCCTTTCCAAAGGGCTTGATGAATGGTGTGTATCTATTCACTTAGAACGTTGCCTACTGGGACAGAGTTCGGAGGGGCATGTCATGGTCTCAGGAGATGCCCACCATACCATCTTACTCCAGTAGACTTCAGCGCAGTACAGTCGGGCTGGACTGGTGGTCACTTGAGACTAATGCTCACAGTACTAAAATATGCCTGATTAACAGTCCCCACCTCCTGTTTGTTGATGTGTGTGATCTGTTATGTCACATAGGACAGAGACAGTCTTGGTTTGCCTGTTTGCACTGCACTTAGCAGAATGGGACTGTTGTAATATAAATGAAAAAGAAGAATGGATGATACACAACGTAAGAAAGCAACGTCGAACAGTTGCAGTTCCAGTCTTTCTTTACATTTTCATGGCTTCCTTAAAGGATGGATTAAAATTCTCTTAAAGCCAGTTATTATTGGAACCTCGTTGGGCAGCAATGCAGACAAAGCCATTGGGCGAAAAACATTCCACCACTGGATGCACATACATAAACCCCTTTGGCCTGGCTGCATCTGAGAGCAGTTTGTCTTATTGAATGATACTTTACATAAAGCTTTTTGCATCTTTATTTCCAAAATCAGACAGCAATTAGGAAATCTCCAAATATATGGAGAATATAGGTTCTCTGTCCCCGAAAAAATGGCAGCTGTTTCCACAGATTGCTTTTGCCTCTTCCAGCATGTTTCCTTTGCTCTCCCTCCTGGTGGGTGCAGTGAAAAGAAACATGTGCACAGAGCAGTATGATCATACGCTGGATCAGACTGGCTTTCTGAGATCTGCCGTTGGGAGGCCTAGGAGAGAGGGTTTTCAGAATAAACATGCTGCAGCTGTTTATACATTGTTTCCTATTACAAGCTTGTTTGGAACTCACTTTTGAAAGAACCAATGCCAGTGTTGCTACAGCAAAAGAGCTGGCAAGAAAAGGCACAATTGTCTCAGAAAACCAGGTGGTCAAGCCATCCATAGTCTGACTTCCTGCCACTCAGCTGAAAAGGAGTTGAAATTTCCCTTTGGCCTTCATAGTAAGTCAGTGCGCAACTTGTGTACAACTGTGGCAAGATCAGAGTTCCCATGTATGTGTGGAGTTCCCCTGGCACTTGGCAACATGTTAGGTATCTCAAATCATTATTGTCATATAGAGCTGCAGTGGAAATAGCTAAAGGATATAGTGAGCGAGACCAACTAAAGAACTAGAAAAAAAGAACAGGAGGATTTGTGGCACCTTAGAGACTAACCAATTGATTTGAGCATAAGCTTTCGTGAGCTACAGCTCACTTCATTGGATGCATTCAGTGGAAAATACAGTGAGGAGATTTAATTACACACAGAACATGAAAAAATGGGTGTTATCATACACACTGTAAGGAGAGTGATCACTTAAGATGAGCTATTACCAGCAGGAGAGCAGCCGGGGAGGGGAGCGGGGGAGAACTAGAGTAAATTCTGCGGCCTCCCAGGTCTTGCTGTTGTTACATTACATAGCATGACTATTCCAAACTTGTGGGGCTGAACCTCAGATCTTTTCCAAAAGCATAGGCCCCAGCCCCTTGAGTTTAAGGGGGAATCTTTCCCATAGCAGTTTAAGGGTTATAGACTAGTGCTGCTTGAATTGTTTGTTGCAAATCATTTATCCAAGGGATTTTGGAGTTTTTCTTCAAATAAATGATATGCAAGTACATTTTTCTGTTTTCCCGCCAGCTCTATAGATTGAATATTAGTCTGCAAATAATATGAACTTCTACCAAGCTCTGAATAATTCAGTCACAAATAATTGTTTTTTCCATTATTTGACCCAACAACAGGGTCGAGCAGAGTCCTGATTCCCCCCAGTAGAGGGCAATAGTACACATACAGACTAGCCATTCCATCATAGTAGCTTGTGTTTCTTCGCTAATAAACTCCACAGATATCTGCATTCACCAGAAGCACCACTTATCTTTTAAAACTAGGAAGGGCAGTGCCTTTTCCACCAAGGAATGGCAGCATTAACAGCTCACACGGTACTAGTAGGAATCTCCAAGTCAGCAATTTAAGGTTAGAGACTGAAAGGTGTCCCAAGTTAAAAAGATGCAATTTAAATGCAATTTTCAGAGCTTTCCTGCTAGTGGACTAACCTCAGCAAACATCCATTCTTTTTGAACAAATGTTTACTTGCTTTATTTCAGGAGTAATAATTATGGATGAGCAAACATTTTGGTAGATTCCTTCTTAGTACATTGCTGGTTATGTATGTGCCCAGGCTGGGGTGACTGCTACTATACTTGAAAGACTACAGCTTGGAGTAAGCTCTTCAGAACAGACATGATCAAGTGCTACATTAGGTCTAGGTTTCACGGAGCCAAAGGTTGAATTGAAATTAGAGGTAATTTGAATTAATTACACCATTAACAACTACTCTTGAAAGGTCTCAAAGACCAGAACCCTCAGCTTCAGCAAATTAGCTCTGCAATTGCTGGGAAGCAAAATCCTTCAGTGAATACTTTCTGATGTCCATTTCTGGACAGTGTGTAAAATGTTCACGGTGGTAATTCTAACCGGCCGCCGACCCCCACAAAAGGTAACACAATCAGAATACGAGACCAAAAACAACCCATGCTGATAGGTGATGAGGTCAGACATTAATAATTGGCTCTGGGGGCTCACACAGAGTAAACTGAACAGCAACAACAAAAGTAGCTGCCCAGCAAGGATGTCAAAAAGCAGAGCTGTGGCCAGGTGTGTCTGGCAGTGTTCTGGCCATTGCTGTCAGACGTGTCCCAGTCACTCCCCCGCTCACGAGCTTCACTTTTCCTTGTGAAACTGAATACTGGCTCCCTTCACTAGCACCTTCCGCCTTTGGACCTCAAAGTGCTTCGCATCTATTCACAGCCATGTTCTCAGCGGGTAACAGGCCTGGCAATCCGTGGAGCTTTGCTGATTGATACCCGCTGAGCTTCTAGGCCCAAGGCAGTGGCGTAGCCAGGTGGAGAAAACAGGGGAGTGGAAATAAAAAAGGCCCCCCGCCACTGCAATGCCGCCGAAGACCGGAGCGAGTGAAGGACCTGACGCCCAAGACCCGTATGATATGAATATAGGAATTTCAAAATGGGAAGTGCCTACATGGCATTCCGTACCTCTGGACCATTCCCTGAGTCAATGCTGATTGTCATTAAAAATTTTGGGGGCTTCCCAGGGACTCTATTATTATCATTATGTTATTTCTTGTGGTGCTAGTTACGCAATTCTCCATTGATTTTGCTCAAAGGCTTTGGAGATGCACTAGCATGTTACTGATTAGTTTTCCAAACCAGATTACTTTGTCTGGTATTTTTTCCCTGATTCTCTAAGCTCTCATTGAAACTAAACACAGATTTAAAAATAAACCTGGGGTGTTGTAAAAGTATGAGAGAGTTTTTGAAATTGTCTTTTGTGCGTGACAGCACGTTTCCCTGTAGAAATTGAAGCAATTGTGTCTTGGCTGTAATTGCAGAACTTTCCTATGAGCCTCTGAAGTATTAAGATTCAAGTGTATTATTGCAGAAATTTACCATGGAAGTAGTATATTACTTTGCACTCCTTGAGTATTACCAAGAGTTGGCAGAATTGTAATATTATTCTTGAAAGTCTATGGGAATAAAAACAGATGATTTTTCTCATCAAAATTTAGCTCATTGCAAAGCTGAGTGGTTCATGAATAAACCTCTGATCTCTATCTCAGTCCAGTTCAAACTAGTCTTTCCACACCTTGCTTCGGAACAGGATGTACGACTGATGATTCATAGAATGGTCAGGCTAGGTTTTTTGGCTTGGGTTTAAGAAATATTTTAAAGAAATCTGGGCCATACTGTTTAGAAACTTGAAAACAGAGGTCAGGGGAGAAAGAATGTGTTTCTTTAAAAGCAAATCTACCCTTCCCAACCTGTCTTTCGCCATCCAAAGCCTTATCTCAGCCAATTTCTCTGACACCACTTGACATCACCAAAGCTGAACTTCTGATCTTTCCTCCCCAACCTTCTCCTCTCTCACTTGCCCTGTTACTTGGGAACACACTTTCATTCCCACTGTCACCAAGCCCATAGCCTGCAAATCATTTTTGACTCCTCCATTTGACTGTGTTTCTGTATGTGTTTGTACAGAGCTTGGCATATCTCTTTGTTCTGTGTTTGAACAGCACCTAGCATGATGGGGTCCTGTCCATATCTAGGACTCCTAGGTGCTACATTAATTATAATTATGATTAATTAATAATAATAATTTTGGGCCTTATTGCAATAGAAGTAAATACCAATAAAGGGAATGGTTTGTTCTTTCGGTGCTTCTTTTATAACAGGTGCTCCCAGCCAGTCTTCAAAATCTCTACAGGGCATGAACTTAGTTTTCCTTCTGCTTCATAACTTTGGGGCACAATGGGTATCCAGTGTTTTAACAATTACATACAGGAAGCAGAGGAGACTAGGTGCGGAGATTCTTAGTATTTCTTAATTAGAATCCAATGAGAGTTTTGCCATTGACTTAGATGAGGCCAAGATTTCACCCCCAGATTAGTCGTTTGAACGTATGGGCTGAGAAATATCATCACCACTGCCTTATAAAATATTGACACTGAGACACCGAGAAGGAAAGTGATTTGCTCACAGCAGATGCAGGAATCTAGCCCTCCTGACTCCCCGTCGTGTGCTTCAAACTCTGGGCTGCTCTTCCTCCCATTATCTGTTAGTATATAGGTCTGTTTGTTAGCCTGGGATAGAATTTTGCGTTTGATTTTTTGATACTCTTATATACAAAGACACTGTGATGTTGCTTCTGCTTAGTCAGATGTATTTGTTAGTAAAATGGGAACAGATAAGAGCAGTTAAAGTGTTACTCAAGAGCACACTTTAAGATTGCCTCAACCCATATCTCAAGGCAAAGTCAAGCAACCAGTCAGGAGAGGCAAAGGGGCTTGGGTGAGGAGGGAGATAGAAAACACTACAAGACCAAAGAAATGCCACTCCCTGATTGTAGCACAACCTCACTCCTTACCCCTCCCATGGGATACAAAAGAGGTGGGACGAAGACCCCAGACCCAAAATGGAATATGACCCTAAGTTGTAAGGAGTGGGACTGTGGGCGTGCATTGCAGGTATATTTGCGCCTGCTAAGAAGGAGGAGGGGAAATGGGGGAATGGTGGATGGGAAATGGGAATAGGGAAGGGGGACATGGGGTAAAGGCTCTGTGGCATCAGAGCTGGGAAGGGGGACACGGGGTAAATGCTGGGAACGGGACACTGGGAAACAGACTCTGCCGGTGTGTAGAGCTATGGATATGTTAGTTCCAAACAAACCCCAATAACCACTGCATTGCTTGCACTTCGGACTTCTGGTCTTCTGCTCTCTGTCTGCATGACAAGAACCAGGGGAAGAGGGTGAAGGGAAAGCCCTCTAACATGATCCATCCATATGAATTGCAGGACTGGACCAGATCATCCGTCATCTGCCATTGGCACAAAAAATATTGCAGAGCCTACGGCGCTTTTGTGATGTTCTTTGGAAAAGATGAAAGATTGTGCATGCTGTCGATGTAGAATGAAGGGTGCATGAAGCTATAAACGAGAGTGGAAATCTGTCCAGCACAGGAACCAATCTGATCCACCACCAAAGTCTGAAATGTGTTGCATATGTCTGAGCTGGAATGCAGCCATTAACTTTCACTGGCCAAATTAGCAGAATTTGGATGGGATTCTTCCCAGGCATTAGCCTTGTTAGTCTCACCCACTCAACACTAGGTTCTGCTGGCCTTGCTGAATTACAGGAGTAACCTTTGCCTGGAGACTGGGTTGATAAGTCTTAAACACTGGAGTGAAGGGGAGAGAGACAATGAGAGCAGGCCCAAGAGTGAATCCCTGGCCTTTATTTCAGGCATAAAACTCAGCTGATACTTCCCTTCATTATGAAATCATGCTGTATGAACTGCCAATTACACAAATCATTGTCTGATGGGAAAAGCAAACAAGGTAATCCTGGTTTAATACAAATCAAAATAGTTTATTCTTATCAAATCATTTACTCACCATACAGTCGAAAATGAGTATTTCTGGCATCCACTCAGCCCTCTTTTAACAGCTGAGCCCTGAATCTGTAGCAGTGATATTTTAATATGAATTATGTGTATACTGCTGGAAGATTTCATCTAGGACAAACTGTCAAACCACAAAGGTTTAAAATGGAATTCTTTAACGTAATTAATCAAAGAAGAGTATGGACTTGGAAATGAGAAATGTATGGTGTTTAAAACAAAGAGATGAAAACAGAAACAAATCAGACAGATGGAAATGAACATGGGAACATTCTTGGACAGTTTCCCCTGCTTATAAGAGATGTGGACAATTAAATGATTTCTTGTTCCTTTTTGCTAGCATTAACTCCCACGCACCAGGTATTTTAGTTTCCATGTGAGATGACATGCCAATAGCCAAGATGAAACAACCTGTGGGCAAGCGGCTTCTGAGAGTGTCTATCCAGCTCTCTATGCCAAAGAAATCCCCATTTGTGCACGCTACAGTAAAACTGTCGCATGGGGTAGGTGCCTTTCAGACAGAATAGGTCTTCCCATGGTGCTTCAGAAGTTTGCAATGCACATAAAGCCCGCGTGTGCAGGGAGGAAGTGTGTCAGGTGGTTAAAGCAGGGGTTGGGAGCCAGGACCCTTGGGTTTCATAGAATCATAGAATATCAGGGTTGGAAGGGACCTCAGGAGGTCATCTAGTCCAACCCCCTGCTCAAATCAGGACCGATCCCCAACTAAATCATCCCAGCCAGGGCTTTGTCAAGCCTGACCTTAAAAATATCTAAGGAAGGAGATTCCACCACCTCCCTAGGTAATGCATTCCAGTGTTTCACCACTCTCCTAGTGAAAAAGTTTTTCCTAATATTCAACCTAAACCTCCCCCACTGCAACTTGAGACCATTACTCCTTGTTCTGTCATCAGCTCCCACTGAGAACAGTCTAGATCCATCCTCTTTGGAACCCCCTTTCAGGTAGTTGAAAGCAGCTATCAAATCCCCCCTCATTCTTCTCTTCTGCAGACTAAACAATCCCAGTTCCCTCAGCCTCTCCTCATAAGTCATATGTTCCAGTCCCCTAATCATTTTTGTTGCCTTTCATTCCCAGTTCTGCCACTTACACATCTCTTCTTCTCTTTCTGTGTCTTATGTTGGTGAACAAGACTGTAAAATACACTTAAAATGCTATGTTTTGATTTATTCAGAAAGATGTGGTTAAATATACACGTTATTCAGGAGCCTCACACTGTATCCAAGCAAGTGTGTGTTGAAGAGAAGCCAAAGGTAAAAGAAACACCATCAACAATGTTGGTAGCTTCATTCCCTTTTGACTTAAGATCAATAAATCCCAACTCCAGGCTGAGAATAGCAAGAAAACCAGCAAGCCCAGACTCATTATTACCATTTTTTAATATCTCATTGAAAGCATCCTCACCAGGGAATATGTCCGTGGTGACAGAATATCTGCCTCTGTTTTCCTGGTGCACAATTGACAGCAGTGCACTACTTTGGTCACTCTGATGAGTGCTGGAAGAACTAGCTTGTGACTACCAGGCTGGCTCTCTGTTTCCTCTGGATTCTTAGAGAGAAGGGAGGGTAGCAAAAATCATGACGGGAAGTCAGTTACACCAGGGATGAAACTGGCCCAACATCAACCTTCTCTCTCTCTGTGGTCCCTGGGACACAGGCAGCCCTTCCTACTGACACAGGAACTTTCACTTGGAGACAAGTTGCAGTCAGACCCCATGATGATGCCTGAACAGAGGTGAAGGCACCCTGAATCAAGCTGTCAAGTGGCTGGTATTGAGAGCGGCTGGCAGCAGTGGAGTGTGGAAAGCAGCATGGCTGTGAAGAGGGACTGAACGCTGGAAGGAGTTCGAAGGAGAAGAGGGGAGGAGCAGCTCAGGAAAGAAGCGCTATATGTTATATCTCCTGGCTGACTTTGAGCAGCCAGGGGAAAGCATGGGCTTTCTGGGGCTGCCTCTGCACGGCTCTCTCCAGCCGCAGTGCCCCCGACACACTCTTTTCACTCCTGCTTCCATGTCTAAAGCTGAAAAAAAAGGGCGGGGATGCTTCTGTCCCTCGCCCCCTCCAACAGCGTCTGCATGCAATGAGATTACCATACCAGTGCCCATAATTGTTGAATCACAGGGTAAATTACTCTAACCATTCAACAGCCACGCACAGCTGCAGAGAGCAGAAGTAAGGGCTATGCTTGCCCCTGGAAAAATCACACAACCTGCAGTCTAGTTTCTTGTTTAATCCCAGAATCCCAGATGATAGCTTTGGAAGGCGCTTCCTAGATCATCTATTCTAAACCCCTGCTTCACTGTACTTTCCATCTGCTTATTGAATCTTGCCTTGAATGCCTCTGACAGATAAACCAAAAGTAGAAGGGAAAAATGAGCTTGGCTGAGAATTTCTATCTGAATGCAGCTCCAGGTCTTCCCTTGGGGGGATGGTCCGTCTCTGAGTGATAAAAGGAGGCAGGTATTGATTTGAGAAAGAATGGGATGTAACAGCAAAAATGGAGCTCACTTGAACTCAGTGCTTATCAACCTTTTCAATAGCAGGACCCCTTTTGCTCACCAGTACACCCCCAAATTTAGCAACATGGAAAGGGCAGAGTGGGTCACAGCCTCCCCCACACTGAGAGCCCATGCTGTAAGTCATGCCAGCTGCAAGCCCAACAAATGTGATGGGGGACCAGATCAGAGGTATTCGGGGAATAGTTCCCACAGTTCCAGGCCATGTGTGCAGTCTCAAAGTCACAGATTCCAGAAGAGACAAAAGAAGGAGATCAGTATTAATTGGATAGTAGTTTACGCAAATGACTCCAACCTAAAATAATGCATTTATCAGAAGTGCTCTCAGATGAGGGGCAGATCTAAACGCAAAAGCCACAATGAGACCAGCTCTGACACATGAACAATTCAGTTATGTGTAGGATTTAGTAGTTGTAGGCACAACCTAGAGGAGTGAAACCTTGTTGCATTTGGTGTATAACAGACAACTCAGAAAAGTCCCATTTTAACATGGTACTAGAAGTGGAGAATCTTGTGCAGAGCAGGCCCTTTTCTATCACTTGCAAGTCTAAATACACGAGGGGGGGGGGGGCGGAGGGAAATCTGGGCAAGAGACAGTCCCCAGACTTAGGAACATCCATCTTTCCGTGTGTACTTATGTTGTCACAGGCTGGTCCACGAGGGGGTCTCAGAGCTCCGCTAAATTATTATGCTAGATACATCCAGTTGTTACAGAAATAGTTCTCCACTTGTTTCCGAGGGTGTTCCATGGGAGCTCTGCTCTCACAAGGGGCACACCTGAATGCTCTTTTATATGTCCTGTGTTTTCAGGATGTGAAATGATTCATTTTGTTTCTTTCAAGCTGTCCAATCCTAAATCTCTAAATAGAGAGTTCTGCCCACGTCAGCTGGAGTCTGGTAGTTTTGCACAGCAGAAATAGTATGAAAAAGACTGATGACCTAGGAGACATGTACAAGGGAGGTAATGTAGCCTATCAGAAAGATTTGCTCAAGCACAAAGGAGAGAACCATCACTCCTAGGGGAATCTGGGAGATGATATGGGAAGAAGAGCCAGGAAAGGAAACTCAAAGGGAATCTGTGGGGGAAGAGAGGAGAGCACAAAGCTTATTTCTAGCACAAATCACAACTACCATTACGTTAATTCTTAGCCAGGGCTTTGCTTCCAATGCACGTGTGCTGTACAGCGGCGAATTGTGCGGGTGCTCCATTGACGCACTGATGCAGCAGACATTAATGGAACAGTAAGCTAACTGTATTACTGCAGGGCAACTTCAGAGGAAAACAGGCAACACAAAGGGAAGTTGCAAAGTTTTAGAGTCAGAAATCTTGATAGCACAAAGGGCTTGGTGGCTCCCCACCATTTCCACCTGTATGATTGTGGGGCTGCTTGAGAGACCAGCAACATTTTAACCCTGCAGCTCCATATGGGCCCTGGCATCATGCTGCATTGCGAACAAAATGGAGTTTTAATTGTTCCTGGTGACAACATTCCTGCCTGCTCAATCTGCACAGCAAAGGGAAGTGAGTCTGTGATGCTGATAGAACCTGGCTCAGTTTACCCAGGCTCAGGGTTAGTGCTATTGCTAGTTAATGGCTGCTAACAATTTCCAACCCATTTCCTTGATTTGTATGGGGGAAATAAGTCCCTCAAGTGGATAACTAAAGGCATTGTCTTATTAGGAGGATGAAGAGTTCAAGGTTTATTACCTCACATATAGCAAGTGCCAGGCATTAAAAGGACTAGGCTGCAGTGCAAGGATTTCCACGATATGCATCTGAGGAAGTGAGCTGTAGCTCACGAAAGCTCATGCTCCAATAAATTGGTTAGTCTCTAAGGTGCCACAAGTCCTCCTTTTCTTAGTGCAAGGATTATTTGTAAAGTTGCATGGAGAGAAAATCCTGCAATATGTTGCCCTTTCTTAGTGCCTTCTAGTTCAAAAGCATCACGCCCAAGATTTCCCCCCCCCCCACCTCCCACTGTTCCTCAGACATTCTTGTCAACTGCTGGAAATGGCCCACCTTGATTATCACTACAAAAGGTTCCCCCCCCCCCCCCCCCGCTCTCCTGCTGGTAATAGCTCACCTTAAGTGATCACTCTGGTTACAGTGTGTATGGTAACACCCATTGTTTCATGTTCTCTATGTATATAAATCTCCCCACTGTATTTTCCACTGAATGCATCCGATGAAGTGAGCTGTAGCTCACGAAAGCTTATGCTCAAATAAATTTGTTAGTCTCTAAGAGGTGCCACAAGTCCTCCTTTTCTTTTTTGCGAATACAGACTAACACAGCTGCTACTCTGAAACAGGCCCAAGATGTGTGTCTCCAGCGGCTACTTGCCTTTGCCTGAGGCCTCTGGGGTACTGAGAAAAATGAAGTGCTCCGCAGGTTACTGTCGAACCATGGGGCCACCGGGTCACCACATAGCATCTGGACAGCAAACACTCCTGCGCTGGGCATTGTCTGGTGCAAGCTCTTTTAGTTCAGACCTAGAGACTGAACTCAGGGGTGCTGCTAGCTGTGTGATATTTTCCTTTGTTGTTGGGAAATCTCTGCTCTACTTCCAGCACCCCATTCGTCAGCCTCTCTCCTTCAGAGCTTGCTGCTTTTTGGGGTGCCACCAACAAAGATGCTGCGTGGGCTAGCCTTTAGTGGGCATTTCAGAACAGTTCAGCTGCAAATTATTTGCTTCCTCTAGAGCTGCTGTATTTTCCTTAAGCATTCAGCTGTGAACTACAAGATCCCTAGCGAAGGTGACGTGCTGGTGTGTTTTGCACTTTGGGGATACATATGTACACAGTGTCTGTGGCTTGTTCATAAATGGATTAGTGGTTCCTGTTTCTGAATGAAATCATTTGTACGGCAGTTAGTGTAGATAGACTGGGGAATAATGGACATGGAAACAGTTTTGTAGGCAAGACTGCCCGAGTTTTGTATACCAGCCTAATGAGTTTAATAGGCAGTTTAGGGTAATGAAGAACAGCAGTGAATTGAGGTAGGAAAAAGGGGGATTTGCTGTGGTCTCAGTTCACTTTAACTGACAAAAGAAAAACTTACAGGAAACCTCCAGAGGGCACAGTTGGAGGGAAGTTAGTGTTTAAGAACAGAAATTGCAACGGGAAGTCTAGAAATGAATCAGAAGTACTAAGCTTTATACACAACATGTCCCAGGGCAAGGAGTTCTGAGGAAGTGGCTGTGAAATCAGAATTCTACTCCCTCCCCTTCTAATGCAGCCTGTCATGAGATAGGTACACACCCCCTTCCCCAAGCCCCCACTCCGCCTCTTCCTGCCTCCTCCCCCTGCTTCCACCCTCTCCCCCGAGCGATGCCAGGAGCTGACGCGGTGGGCTGGGGTTGGGTCGCTCACCAAAGCACAGGGCCCTACAAAGTGTGGGGCCCAGGGTGGTTGCCCCAGTCCGTCCTATGGATGGGACGGCTCTGGGTACACCCCGTCACGGGGTGTCGGGTCATGTAGGATTAAATGGAAGGGTGGAGGCAGCCTGTAGGTCCTACACCGATGACCCTTACTGTAACATGGGGTAGTATTACTTAGTAACTAGAGACAGTGAACAGCCCTTCCCGTCAGGGCAGCATGGCCCAATGGCCAGAGACAGTGAAGTAGCCCACCTCTGTGAGATTGCGCGGCTGGTTGGCCCGTTGGAGGAGTGGATAAGGGGGCTTGGGCCCACCCTGCTCCTCCGAGCCCCAGCCCAGGGCCCTGGTGGTGGCGGGGGTGCTCATCACCAAGTCAGCAGGGATCCTCCCAAAACACACTGACCGGTCCCCCGGTTCACTCACCGGTGAAGAATTCGAGTCATCTGGGCTGCTTCTTACCCTTTCCCCCTCGTTGAAACTCCCCGGGGCTCTCAAATGGCTGGGATCCCACCAGTGTCGTCCTTTCTCTGGGCTTGTCGGGCAGCCTGGAGTCTCCAGTCAGGAACTCTGTGAGACATAGTCCTGTAGTGGGGGTTTGTAGCAACTCCCTGCAGGACATTTGCAACCTGCATCCTTCCCTGTCAGCAGCCTCTCCAGACGGAGGTGGGCTGCTACCTTTTATATACTGCCTCCAGGCTGAGCATGCCCAGCAAGGTTGGAGGGGTGGGCCTTCCTCAGCCTGCAAAGCAGAGTTAACCCTTTCAGGGCTGGAGCGGGGTAGATACACCCCGTCACAGTCCTGTAGGCTGAATATTAATTCTGTCCTTTCCTCCAGGTGTATGTGTTACCAAAGGTGCAGTGTTTTTGGGGTTCCAAGAAGCTCTAGGGGACTAAGTGAAATGAAGATGGAGTCCTTGGCTTTTGTTATTTCTACTCATGTGATCAACTGTCTTCAGTAGCTTTTCTGCCTATTACACTTATCTCTGACTATAGTTTATCTATAGATCTAGTTTAAAGAGACCCAAGACTCCCCCACTTTCTCACTCACTTGCTGAAAGACCGGTGAGCATTGGTTAATGCCTTCATGAGTAGATGATGTCAGAGAAAATCTCAGAGCACAAACAGAAGTTTGCAGATTCCTCGCACCAGTGAGACCCAGTCTCCTCAAAGTACCTTCCCAACTGATTGCTGCCAAAGAGAGCTTGTACCACTGTGTAAGAAGAAAAGACATCCCTTCACAGTAGGTGCTCAATATCCAAATTATCTAGTCTACCTGAAAAGCCTTGCAACAAAATAACTCTGTTTATCTCATACCAAGCCTATCTCTAGTCCACCCACAGGAGCCAAGCCGCAGCACACCTCCACTTCTATTCCTGGATCATCAACAGAAGCTGTTTCTATGTTTTTTCTTAGTGTAGTTCTTCAAGCTGAGAAACCATGCAGAATGCAATATGGTGAAAGTCTTTGCTAGGGTCCCGGCAGAGAGCACAGCTAATTTTCACCATCTCAAACATGTGCTGAAAAGATCATACATTTTCAATAATAACACAGAGGATTATGTGTCATCATCTTGCATCCCAAAGAAACCTTGTGGCAGCTGCCAAACAGCAATGTAGCAGTTGAGGGCAGGAAGTGAAAAAAAAATGCTAAATCCGGTGGAAACTGTACAAGAGATCTGGGCAGGAAGAATATAACTGGAATTTGGCTAAAACACAAAACCAAAGTGTGGGAGGAAATGGTCATCATTCACCATGTCTAAAGATTAACACTGGGGCATGCCAGGGTTCTCTACAAGAAATGATGCTGTTTAATGTATTTATTAATGATCTGGGAAATGTGGTGAGTAACGAAGAGGCAAAATTTGCATATGACTCAGAGTTTTTAGGATAGTCAAGTCCAGAGAAGTGTGAAGGACTTCCGAGCAACCTAGCAAAGCTAAATGAATGGGCAGCACAAAGGCAGGTGAAAGTTTGTGTTGCCAAGTTCAAGGTAATGCACATTGGATGGAATAAACTGAACTATATATACTGGTGAGTTCTAAATGAACAGTAACCACTGAGGAGAAATACTTGGGCTTCATTGTGGATAGTTCAGTGGAAGTCTCTGCCCAACGTTCAGCAGCAACCAAGAAAGCAGACAAAGTGTTAGGCTGTATAAAGCATGGAATAGGAATACTGAGATATCATGTTTCAGAGTAACAGCCGTGTTAGTCTGTATTCGCAAAAAGAAAAGGAGGACTTGTGGCACCTTAGAGACTAACCAATTTATTAGAGCATAAGCTTTCGTGAGCTACAGCTCACTTCATCAGATGCATATCGTGGAAACTGCAGCAGACTTTATATATACACAGAGAATATGAAACAATACCTCCTCCCACCCCACTGTCCTGCTGGTAATAGCTTATCTAAAGTGACTGCAAGTTCCTTTGAAAAGGGTCTGTCATTCATTATATGTTTGTTATGCCACCTAGCATGTTGGGGCCCAACCATGATAGATGCTACCCTGGTACAAATGTTAATAATAATATTAACATTGATGAGTCTCCTGGTCATTTCATGTAGCAGATTAATGCTCCCCAGGGACTACAGGGAGGATCATCTTCTTTATATTCTTCATGGTGTACTACACTTACGTATGCACTGAAAGATGCTTAATGAATGGCCAAGTACCAGTTTTCGTAGAGAGATTTGAACCTTTATATTGACGTCAGCAGTGTCATTCAAATACCCCTTCTCTTTGGCTATAGAAGTCTTTAACACATAAGATTTGCCACTCTAGATCATCTAGTGACCATTACCTGATATTTCAAAGATGCTCACGCCCACAAAATGCAGCTGGCCAACCCTGCGGTTCTGTCTGAAGGAGAAAAATGGATCCCTGGCCCCTAGAGCCTGGATTGCCACTATTTTAGCATTTACAAATATTAATGGTAACAATGTAACCCTTTGTAAAATCCTGGGCCAGTGACTTCCATCGGCTAACTGCCTCCACGTGTTGAAGGAATGGATAATAGAAATCACGCCTCAGCTAGCTACCTCCATTCCTATCCCTCCTTATGTTTGTTAATCTTTATGGGGGGAGAGGGGAGGGGGAGAGATTCAGCACTGATGCAGCATTGACAATAATGTAGTTACTCCTGCTCTGGGCCAGTTTGTCATAGCAAAAGTTGTGACATTAAGCTTACACTCACATTTTATTCTTCTTGTTCTGATTTCTTAGTGTGGCCTTGGATGATGCAGAGAACATGTACTGTGCTGCCAGCTGTTTCAAGTAAACTCTTAAATCATTTAGCAAATTAGAGCCAATTAGCTCCATTTGCATTGTTTGGGTATGACAGCTATGTAGAAGGCTAGGCAAGCCTTCCGATATTTATCGGGCCTATCTAAATGCAAATTCTTTTTACTGCGTCCCTCTTTCTTCCATCCCCCACACTTACACCCACTTGTTGTGTCTTGTCTTAATTAGATGAAAAGCATTTTGGACAGGAATGGCCTTTTACGTTGTGTTTGTTGCAACCAGGATTGTTGTTCCCAGCCTCTCTGGTTACATAGCCACATACTGCACATTATTATCAGTTCTTTGTAGCACGTAGAGCCGTCCGTGGAGTTACATTGTGATAGGTGATTATAAACACAAATATTTGTGGTCATCTTCCTTGGAAATTTTTGACAAATACCTCCTTGGTATTATAACCTTGTAATGCATAGACTGTTTATGAAGGTTGTGCCATCCTTTACTCAGGAAATGTAATTCTCATTATATTTTGGAGATTTAAAAAAATGTGAAAAGGAACAGCCCTTAAAACTAACTTAACTGGTGGACTTTTCCATTCTGAAGGAGCTCATGCCTGCCTTGATAAAAGGCACAATACAGAACGTTCTTCCCATTTCCTCCAAGCTTTTGATAGATTTCCACTTGGCAGCTTCTGCATCAGTCAGGGGGCATGGGAGTGGGCAAAGTACAGTGAAAAAATAAAGAACAAGAAACAATGTCAGATCTAAGCAGCTTTCCAGGCTGGATCCTCAGAGACAAAATTGAGCTGCTTTCTAATCTCCGTCAATTATTTAGAGGGACAAATAATTGTGAGTGCTCTAAATGTTGTGGCCACAATACAAATGTGGGAAGAGGAAAGAGATGCAGGATAAGCAGCCAAGGTGTTCCAAATGCATTGTCCCCACAGTGCTGCTTACTGGGGTGATGCCGAGGAAGTGACAAATGTGAATGAACTGGGACTGCTGGATGCTGGTGTACAGGGGGCTGACGCTGGCTTAGCTTGCCCTGAAGAATCAGGGAGTCTCAGGTTATCCTCAGTTGGCACGGGGCTGGTTACCCCTTCTGCTGCCTGCCCCATCCATGGAGTGTCTGTGCCCGGGTGACCTCTCACTGTTCCAATGGCTTCTTGGGGGCATTGGCAGGTGGTATAAATCAGACAGACATATCTCGGCCCTTTTGGATACATTGGAGCTTTCCCCCTCATTTTTCACTTTACTTGTCAGTAAAGCAGAAAAGAGACAGGGTGAAATATTGAGATCTTAGCACCTGGGGCTCCAATACTTCCTCTCCCAGCAAAGATCATCTCCAGTCTGACCATTTTTCAGAGATGATGGCTCTACATACACAGAGCTGACCAGCTGACAGCTCATGTTAATACCGCAGCTATCACGGTCGTGGGGAGCTCAGGTGTGCGTTGCACCATGACAAGTTGTCAGCTCTCCTTATTGCTGCACCAGATATCTGCTACGGTGTCTATCACTTCCTTTTGTGCAGTGGCATGGAGTGGAAGTGCATGCCGACTGAGTTGCTCCATGTCAAATGATCTGTGTGTCTAGCTATCCATAAGAACTCAGTGGCAATCAGCACAGTTACATGTACTGTTTGTACTATGGTGCTCATTAGCTTTTTAATCCTGCCTCACCTGATTCTTATTAATGAGATCTGACTGTCATAGAAGTGTTGGATATTGCTATAAAGTCAGCTAGAGTGTTTCCAGAGAGAGCCAGCTTCTCACAGTCCCATGGAGAGAGTCAGCTTCTCAGGATCAAGGAGCATTGCAGCTACGGGGCCATTGTTACCACATGACAACGTTACAGAGATAAGTTGTGACAGCTGAAAAACTGCAGGAATAAAAAGCATGGCAGCTCAGCACCATGATATATCCCTCCATAGGGGAAAAAGGGTGAGACATGTGGATGTTAGATTACACCAAGATCTGCAGGTGCCAAGAGACACAATCTGTGAAGCCATTCATGGCTGACGTGTTACCTCGGCAAGGCGGGGGTGGTGGTGGTGCTGTCAGGGCATCTTCGGGGCCGAACTGATGTGCCGTAAAGACACAGAGGTCTTTTGGCAGCTGCTGAGTAGTGTGTGGTGTGGGGTTGGAAAGGAGTGCTGCTTCTGCATTGACTGCTTCTCTCACTAAAAGGCAGTTCACGTCACTGCTTCATGCCTCGGTTTCTCCATCTGTAAAATGGGGATCCTGATCCTGACTTTCTTTGTAAAACATTTTCAAATCTACCAAGCAAAAGAGCTATATAAGAGCTAGATATTGTTTTTAGCTTTAACATGTGTCTCATGCCAAGAGCATGCTATGCACTAGATGAGCCTTCTCTGATTTTAAAATCAGAATAAATAAATAACTGTATCGGAATTCGGTATGTAAATAGCAAACTGACATGGATAAATGCTAAGGCAAAGGTACATGAAAGGAAACTAAAGAAGATTAAACTGGGGGCAGGATTCATAAGGTATTTTTTTTGTTCCTTCCAAAGAAGATAATAAATGTACATAAAGGGTAGCTACATAAACAAGATAGTTGGCGTACGCAGTGGGGTCATTCAGGAAACGATTAGATGCCATCCGAGGGGAAATGAATTACTGAAGAGGGACAGGCTCTCGGATACTGAGTGTCCTTTAGCTGTTCATAAGAAACTGTTCTGTTCTGTTACTGTACATCCTGAGACAGAGGGCAATTGTGCACACCAGAAAGACACTTAGGGGGGATTGAATGATCAAAGCACAAGTCCTCAGCGAATCAAAGTAATGTTAATGTATAAGGTGACGTATTGCTATAGAAGCTATTGTAAACTGGAGCACAATAATATAACTGTGGTACAAACTGATGGGGTTTGTACATTGTGCTCATATTATTGTACTTTTCTCCTAGTACAGTTCAGTTTAAGATGGAAAACGTGAGATCAGGTTATTACCTTGGTTGATGTTAAGCTGGTACACATAGTAAAAAAGAAACAGAGCCACGTTAATGTCCCTTCCCCCACAGCACTAAGAAACAGCAGCAGCTTGTAATGATTTTGCAAAGACTCAACAGGGGTCCCAAGTTGGGCACCTCTAACCATTAGGCTTTGTGCTGCAATCCTGCCAGTGGTTGATGGAGCAATCTCTCCATACCACCTATCTACCACAGATTTATAAAGTGCTGTGGATTTCCTATATGAACAGTGCTGTGACAATGCACCTTATTATCAAGCCCACACAGTCCGTCTATCAGCATCATAACCTATCCCAGGGAAAAATGGCTCCTGTTTGTCAGCCAGATGTCTTTGGTGATTCCTATTGTATAAACTGAATTATATGTGTATTGTGCCTTGATACAAATTAAGTGCAGCTCATGGGCACTTTTTGCTGTCATGTCCATGTAAGATATGACAATTTGTGGTTTAAAAAAAAACAATACTAAAGCAATCAAGACTCTTTCTTCCCTTCTGTTATGATGCCATGCTCCTCCTGAAACTCTGCAGGCATCAGAAGCTGTATCTGTGTCACAGGGGTACACATCCTTTACTGGAGACTGGCATCTGTATTGTGTAACCCAGAGTTTAATCAATGAGGGTACCTAAGATGTTCTAGTCAGGGACTAGCAGGTGAGGTGGAATGGGGCTTTCCAACTGAACCAACATGCTTGTTTTTTTAAAATACAGAAAGTTCCAGAAGAAAAAATAAATGAAAAGAGATGTAAAATAAGGAAAATAAAAGGCGCAGAAGAAAAAACATGAAAAGAATCAAAGGTTGCCATCTGAGCAGGGATGGACAGCTCCCCTGCCCTTGAGAAGAAACAGTTGTAGAACATGTTCAAAATCCCTGGATTATATGGCCCTAGTTTTGTTGAGGGGCATGTGTTTCTACTTTCATTTCTCTTGTGAGTGTCTTCAGCATCAATGGTGGTTCCTCCTTGTACTGAAGAGGAAAAAACTGATTCAATCTGAAAGGTCACAGCTGACCAAAGCAACGTCCCCTTGTGTTTCATTTTATTCTTTCCCACAAACCCACCTTCAAAGGGCCCACGTCAAGGGGAGCGACCCTCCAGGCTGTGATGGAGGCACCTTCCTCTGTAGCGGGTTAGTACTCTTCATGTCACCCTCGGGGGTGACCGGCACAATTGAGGCAATAGTGACTCAATGTCCAGAGGAATTAACCCGACTAATCATCTCACTGGGAAAAGACGGGCTCTGGGATCATTCAGTGTCTGTTCAGGATGGAGCCTTTCTGCTCAGAACCCGGAAGCTGCTCTGGATACATCTTTCATGTAAGAAACACTGGACCACAGCCTTGCAGGCTATCTGGGTATGACTGTCAGTGGGAGTTCAGTAGGTACGGCTTGATCCTATGCCCATTGAAGTCAGTAACAAAGCTCTCATTAACTTTAATGGTACAGGATCAGGGCCCACCAGTTGGCCTTTTCCATTGCTAACTACTAAGATCCTAGCTAAGCTTCCCAAGGAGCCTGTGACATTGACAAATATTAGCTAGGTAAGAATCCCTTTCCATTAGACCTGAAGAAAGACAGTGACAAGATACCATTTACAAAAGTAAACATACTAAAAAGCACAGGAGAACTGTGATCTTTGCAAAGGCAATACTAAGAAACCATTAGCAACACTGATAGATTTTGGAAGGTAAATAGACTTTCATTAGTTAGCAGCTGGAAGGTGACTTCCCAGCAGAAAACCAAGACTTTTCTCAGCAACAGAAATCATCCATCACAGAGGATGCAGCCAGACTTTCCAGGGCCCTGAATTTGCATAGACAATACTTAACTATCCTTACGCTGAGAAAATTTTTCCTAATGTCTAACCTGCAATTTAAGCCCATTATTTTTTGTCCTGTCCTCAGTGGTTAAGGAGAACAATGTATCACCCTCCTCTTTATAATAACCCTTTACATACTTGAATACTTGAAGACTGCTATCATGTCCCTACTCAGTCTTCTCTTCTCCAGACTAAACAAACACAGTTTTTCCAATCTTTCCTCATAGGTCATAGTTTCTAGACTTTTAATCATTTTGTTGCTCTCCTCTGGACTTTTTCCAGTTTGTTCACATCATTTCCAAAGAGGGGTGTGCAGAACTTGACACAGTACTCAAGCTGAGGCCTTATCAGTGCTGAATAGAAAGGAAGAATTATGTCTTGTGCCTTGGGCCATGTCTATACTTATAGCTAGATGGGGAATGCTGTGATTGATGCAGCGCTGTTGATTTAGCCAGGGAGGTCTCTTACCATACTTCCTTTCTTTCCTATGCATTGGGACTATTTGCTCTTGTGCCTTTAACAAAAAATAGAGAATAAAAAAGTTATGAAAAATAAAGTCATGGTCTCCAGCCATGGTCTCTGGTTAACTTACTCTCATGGCGAATCAATAGGACTGTTCAGACACGAGGGTGCTCACCAGGGTCAAAGGCTTATATGAGGATCTGCAGGTTGTGTGGCGCTGGTAGAAAGTAGGGCTGCTCTGTGTTTTCTGAACATAGCAAGGAGCTAATCAGTGTATGAATAATAAAAGAATAATTCAAAACTCTATTTTGAGTCGAAAGTTCCCAGTCAATACCTACCAATTTATAAGAAATTGGCCACCATAAACTAATCAAAATATGAGTAACAAAATGAAACAGAATAAAAAAATCGCATTCCCCTGGAGAGGGAAAAAAGGTGGCATATTTAATGAAAATGTTATATGTCCTTGTAGCGGTGCTCCGACCCTGACAGGGCTGAGGCCAGCCCTGGGAGAGGGTTGGGGCTGTGGGAAAAGCCCAGGCTGATTAAGGGAGCAGCCATGGCTGTGGCCAGCTCAATCAGCTGCAAGGTGCCAAACAGGATACCTAGATTGGAGCAGGGCTGGGGAAGGGCGAGAGGAGCTGGGAGCTCCAGCTTGGAAAGCCTCAGGCTGCAGGCCTGACTACAGGCCAAATAGGTGCAGGGTTGCAGAGGGGCAGCCCACGGGTAGGCGGAGGCAGCAGGTCCAAAATGCCCTTGCCTGTGATGAGTGGTGTATAGACTGCAGTTTGCCCCTAATATAAGGGGCTAAGTGGGGACTGGCAGTAGCCCAGACTGAGGTGAGGTGGGGTTAGAGGGTGGGGGTTCCCCTGGGTGGGGAGACCCAGAACCTGAGAGTGTGGGGTTACTGCCAGGGGGGCAGCACTCCAGAGAAAGGGATACTAGGTCCTGGAAGGGACACGGGGGGGGGGGGGGGCCGGCAGTAAGGCGGATCACTGGCCTGCAGAGGGTGCTCCGGTAGCTGGGTGAGCTAATTCCTGATGGTTACCAGCAGGAGGCGCCACAGGGGTGAGTCCAAACCTTTACAGTCCTACTTGGAAGCTTTGTTTAGTTGGGCTTTGAAATTAATTTCCTATTCCTTTCTAGAGCACTGTTATTGCCTTAATTCCCTGCTCTGAATAAGGCCATTTGTATTGCCAAATGGGTGCAGGTTTTTGTAGTGTAGACTTGCTGAGCAAAGTAGTGATGGCTTCCTTTGAGAAGGCTGGCTTTTGTCAAGCACTGTTTTGCCTTTATATATATTTTTTAATTTTAGATGTGTTTACCCCTGTTTCCTTTCAGTATAGTGTTACAATCATATTATTCATTAAAGGGTGAGGTATATATTTTACTTTTCTCTTCTTTGTAAGATATTATTGCACTCTTGCTGCTTCTGGACCAGTGCACTGCTTCTGCATTTATATCTAGAACATTTAAAAGTAGGGGAAAGAAAGTGGGGAGGGGGAATGAATTCATCAGGGCAGAGTACACAGTCAAAGGGGAATCTGCCTTGCTTTGCTTTGACTGCACTCTAAAACCACAGAAATTTTATTTTCAAATCTGAGTGTGAATATATTGAACTATCATGTCAAGCTTGAACAAAATAGAAGTATTGCAAACGTTAGGCCTCAAACTTCCGTATTCTGCAAAATGCAAGCCTTGCAAAAATAAAGCTTGTGACTTGTGGTCAGGAAACGAGGCGACCAGATAGCGATTTATGCTGATTCCTATGTACTTATCAATCCAAAATTACCCACATTCAAAATCTGATTGGCTACAGAAAATAAACAGGCATAAAAATTAATTATGCATCAGTTATACATTGAGGGCAACCACATACGATGTGATCCACCCTGATTGGCTGGTCTGTTCTAAAACAGGGCTGTCAGACCAGATAAAAAGGCGAAGGCACGAGAGTGTGTGCATGTCGTTGGTCGTACCTGACCCACGACCCCTGAACCGAAGGGATGTGCACTTCTCGACTGTCTGTACCTGGCCAGTGTGGAAAATGGCCAACTGAAGGGTAACATATTTTTTTGGACGAATGCAGGGTAAGTCTATGGAGTAAAAAAGTCTGGTCTCTTGAGCCAAATTGATCATAGTCGTATGGATACCATAGTATAAAATCAATAGTAGATGGCTGATGCATAATAGCTTTCCATGTGTTATTGCTTGTCTTTTACATAGTCCTAGCAAATGCATGTAGTGCGGTCATTCATCAGCTTTATGTTGCCTCTAAAAACACCAGGAATATAGGGCTGGTGAACAATAGTTTGACCTATGCTTGTCTTCGAGGCTTTTATTATAACCTGCCAGGACCAGTATATGTAGAGTCCCTGTTCAGGAACTCACAAATGGTCCACGATATTACTTGTACTTGTGGTTGTCTTCAGTATAATCTGCCTTTTGTATTCATTCTTATTCAGTGCTGGTCTTTGGTTTTTCTTTTCTTGTTTTGTTTACGCTGCTGTTATAGTCTAAAATCATTAAAAGCTTTTCTTGAGGAATAATTAATAGTTCTTACTTAACCTCATTACATCTGTGTTGGGTCGTGGGAAGTAGCGAACACCCTGGGGTGAAATAGGGCCCCGAGGCGTGCCTCCTTCTTCCTTGATCTCCACACTGAGTTACTTAAAAAAAAAAATTTATAATGAGCAAATTTAGTACTGGTGAAAGATTTCATGAGAAGTGCCTTAAATGTACCTGATTTCAGTTAGACAGCTAATAATGGCAAAATACTTGAAGTTACTGATGCTCTCATGGCTTGGTATGCTCACTGGAGTTACTGGATAATTCGCCTGGAATACACAGGCCAAGGTCTTGTTCCGTCAGATGAGATAAGATATCCTGATGTCAACTTGTCCAGTCAAGACCATTTATGATGCTTCAAACAGACTTTCCTTCCCATTTCAAGGATTTTTTTAGTCTAACGTTACATCAACTTGTGACTTAATGAGTGTCTTCAGAGGTCATTGCACTGTCATTTTCCAGACTAAAACTAACTCAGTTTTCAATGCATTTCACTCTGTTTTCTGCTCGTTTCTGTCAACCATCCTGCTGAAAACATATATAGGTCACAAAGGCTCTTTTCACTCCCTTTGGCTCAGCAAGGCTTTTAACATCTAGCTCAACTTTGTAAAACAATCTTAAATTATACATTTCAGCTCAATCAATTTTCAGCATCCCTGAAATCTACCTACTTATACAGGTGCCTATACAGTATACATATAGCTTTAGTAACTCCAGCTTGAATAACTTTAATGACTCCAGCTTGAAATGTGTAACCCAAATCCACTGAATTTTAAATGCTACTCATTTTGCTAATCTCACCTGAATTTTTGTGATTTTAATTTATCTAAAGGTGACAGTAAATCTCCGAGGCCTGAGGTTGTTGTTGTTCAGGTGAGGGTGTGGTGTGTGGTTTTTATTTATTTTTTTTATTTTTATTTTTTTACAGGAGAGAAAATAAAACCTGTTTGGACAAGTTTCCAGCCAGGCAAAATTGCTGCAATTGTTTGAAATAGTCTGAAAAATCTGATCCCCTTATGGTCTCTGCTGTACCAGCAAAGCATGAAAATCAAGATCTAATTGCTCAAGTGATGAGAGAGAAGTACACTTGGGAATGTTTTGTTCTTGGAAAAATAAGAGATGTGCAAGTTTGAAACTACCCACCACTTGCACATAGGAGACAACTGGAAAGTTCCATGGCCTCTGTAACTGGTAACAAATGGCTGGGCTCTCCAGTTCTTAAGGATACCAGGTGAAAGGATCTTTCAGTTTTCCATCACCCGCATCCCTCAAATTACTTTCAGCTTAATAAATCATGATCTTTTAAAATGTAAAGTGATTGAAATGCATGGTGCCTACATTTGCGCACGCCCGCCGGAATCTGCTAGCCTGGACCCTTTGCTGATGTAGAATCAATGAGACTTTGCACATGTGCAGGGGTTGTATGCTTGCCAAGCTTGATGCGGGATCGGGGCCATATTGAGTTGAACTATGAAGCTGTTCACAAGACAGTCCTGTGGAATTGCATTACCTTACACTGCAACCCTCATCCTCTCCCGCATTCAATCTCCACCCTGTTGTTTGTTCCCAATACTTGTTGCATCACGTTTAAATCTTAAACTGTAAACTCTTTATGGCAGGGGCTTTTTTTGTGCAATCCCGAAGAGATCCCATCTGTCTTTCAAGGATTATGTAAATAATAAAAAAATACTATAATTAGGACAGTATTGCCACTCCCAACCTTTCAAAATTCACAAGTCAGCTCCCCTCTCCCCTAGATCATGATTGGGTTCCACATTAGCAGATTTTAAAAATTAATGCATTTTGGCTTCTCTTTATTTGTTTGGAGCCTTTAGGGTTCACGTTTTCAAAGTTTCCTCCATGACCATGAGGAGTAGAAACATGGTGGCTTTTTTTTTTAAAACCTGAGATTTTTCACATAATCCCACATAACTCCAGGAACTGAGGTGCTAAACACACCAAGCACTGTGAGATGCATAATAAAATTGTGAGCATTGGCAACCCTGCAAGATACGAAAGGCACCCTCCTCCTTTAAACATATGTGACTCCCTTTTTAGCACCTTTATGCCTAGCATCTCCCCCACATGACAGACTTCAAAAAAGTGGCACAAAGCAAAATGACATGCCTTCTGTTTTTCCTCCTTTACTGTCTATAACTTTGTAAGAGCTATGGGAGAGTCATATTATTGCTATTATTTCAGCTAGATATTATGAAAAGCTTTCCAAATCTAATGATAGTTCAGGACTGGAATAGGTTACCAAGACAGGTTGTGGAATCCCCTTTACTGAGGGCTTTTAAGAACAGGTTCGACAAACACCTGTCAGGGATGGTATAGATTTACTTGATCCTGCCTCAGTGCAGGAGGATGGACTAGATGACCTCTTGAAGTCCCTTCCAGCCTGACATTTATATGATATGATTATTCATTTATGACTTTTTTTTTTGACAAATAGAATCTGATCTCATTCACACCAATGTAAATTTGTGGTAACTCTGAATTAAGTACTAGTTTTGCTTTTCATGTATTCTCCCAGTTTGTCACTCTGTCAGTGGACTGGTATTTGTACATTTCTACGTGCTTTAAAAAAAAAAAGATAAACTGTCATGGGATAAGAGGGAAGATCCTCTCATGGACTGGTAACTAATTATAAGATAGGAAACAAAGGGTAGGAATAAATGGCCAGTTTTCAGAATGTAGAGAGGCAAATAGTGGTGGCCCTCAGGGGTCTGTACTGGGACCAGTCCTATTCAACATATTCATAAATGATCTGGAAAAAAGGGGTAAACAGTGAGGTGGCAAAATTTGCAGAGGATACAAAACCACTCAAGATAAGTCCCAAGCAGACTGCGAAGAGCTACAAAAGGATCTCTCAAAACTGGGTGACTGGGCAACAAAATCGCAGATGAAATTCAATATTGATAAATGCAGAGTAATGCACATTAGAAAACATAATCCCAACTATACATATAAAACGATGGGGTCTAAATTCGCTGTTACCACTCAAGAAAGATCTTGGAGTCACTGTGGATAGTTCTCTGAAAACAGCCACTCAATGTGCAGGGGCAGTCAAAAAAGTGAACAGAATGTTGGGAATCATTAAGAAAGGGATAGATAATAAGACAGAAAATATAATGTTGCTTCTATAGACATCCATGAATCAACCACATCTTGAATACTGTAGGCAGATGTGGTTGCCCCATCTCAAAAAAGATATATTGGAAAATGTTCAGAAAAGGGCAACAAAAATGATTAGGAGTATGGAACAGCTTCCATATGAGGAGAGATTAATAAGACGGACTTTTCAGCTTGGAAAAGACAACTAAGGGGGGGTTATGATAGAGGTCTATAAAATCATGACTGGTGTGGAGAAAGTAAATAAGGAAGTGTTGTTTACTCCTTCTCATAACACACAAACTAGAGGTCACCAAATTAAATTAATAGGCAGCAGGTTTAAAACAAATAAAAGGAAGTATTTCTTCCCACAACACACAGTCAACTGATGGAACTCTTTGCCAGAGGATGTTGTGAAGTCCAAGACTATAACAGGGTTCAAAAAAGGACTAGATAAATTCATGGAGGATAGGTCCATCAATGGCTATTAGCCAGGATGGGCCAGGGATGATGTCCCTAGCCTCTGTTTGTCAGAAGCTGGGAATGGGTGACGGTATGGATCACTTGATGATTCCCTGTTCTGTTCATCCCCTCTGGGGCACCTGGCATTGGCCACTGTTGGAAGACAGGATAGTGGGGGCGATGGAGCATTGGTCTGACCCAGTATAGCCATTTCTTATGTTCTAACTCCTTTCCCCAGAGGGCTAAAATGAGTCTACTTCACTTTTTTTGAATCAATTCCTACAACTGGTAGCAAATCACTACTCCATGAAGGGAGGCGGGGGAAAATGATCATGTATCCAATTTTCCTTATTATTAAGAAGTGAGATTTCTCAGCCACACCTAAATTCTGTGCCTGCAAAACTTGTGCTGATATTCATGTGCTCCCTCAATAAGCTGCCAGTTTTGGGTCTGAATTGCAAAATGTGATTCATCAAAATAATTGTAACGGCTCATTTTACAAATATTATTATTTAAACCACTGTAATGTAATTTATAATAAAAGTATTGCATAAGAATTTCAAAGTGCAGCCAATAAGATCAGTCAAACAATCTGGAAAAACCAAGTACTTTATCTCTAATTAGCTAGCTTTTATCTTTTTTAAGAATAAACAAGATTGAGGCAGGTTAAGGTAGCCACAACATATCATAAAGATGCCTGAAGCCATGCCTTTCTGCTGTACGTTAATAATTGATTTTAGAAAAATTCAGCTTCTGCATAGGCATTTCAATTACCTGGAAAATGACAAAACACAGAGAGGTTAATGGTTGTAAAATATTTAAAGAAAAGGTGTTTGTCTCATACCCCAATCATTTAGCTTCACTGATGATTTCTCTCTTGGAAAAATGAGAAAATATAACAAGCACAGTGTTTAAGCCCTTCAGAGATGCATGCTACTAAAAGAGTGATTTATACAAATGATTCTTTCATTAGGAAGACCGCATGTGGCATCCGCTCGATGAATGGAAATGGAAAGGTTCTTCCTTGGGCGCCCTCAGGGCGAACTAGTCTGGTAGTACTGACAAACACATGCCTATGCTGAAGATCAACCCTTGCTCGAGTAGCAGAGGGCCAGCATAAGGCACGTGCCCAATTTAAGTCCCTCTTAAGTCTTGAGGTCTTAAGAGGTTCATGGGCGTGTGCTTGCCCTTTGCAGGGCAGGTGGACTTTACACTCAGGGAGTACCCAGAGACCAGGTCACCCCAGCTCCAGCCCCATCATGCCAGGGAAAAGGGCCAGAGCAGAATATAGGGGCACAAACAAGCCATATCCAGCCAGGGGAGGAGGAGCCCCTCAGGCAGTCACCGTGGAGGACCGCCAGTAATCCTACCCTCTGACGATGCCTTTACAAGCCCTGGCATCGGGGGCGTGCCACGAGAAGGACGGCAGCAGCATGGTGATTTTGGACAGTTCTGTGGTTCATGAGGCAGCTGCTGTTACTTAGACAGGCAGAGCTGGGAACTGGACCCAAATTTCTGAGCCCCTCTCTGGCCCCTTCACCAGAGCACTGGCCTTCCTACCTTTTCATAAGACTGGCAGCACATCAGTGGCTCTCGTGAATGTATGTTTCGACATTCCACATCATTGTTTCTACCCCTTGTTGCCTTTCCTCTGGGCTGTGACTGACCTCTGTGAACAGAATGTTTGTTGGACGATGTCCATTCAAGTCACTGTGTGCAGTGGATTTTCTTCCCACTATGTGGGAATAGGAAGCTTTATTCTCCTTACGTGCGTATGTTTGTTTTTTCTCTGAGCCATTTGGCTGCCTCTGTATTTAATCTGAGGACTATGACTCAGACGTATTCTTTTTCAAGCACAGGGGCAGCTAAGCCTTTGGTGCTTGGTTAATTCATAGCTAATTTTTTTTGTTTTGGTTTTTTTGCTGGTTTTCTATGAACTAATTTAACATCAAAATTCACCATGTTGTGCACAGTTCTGCTGCCTCTTTGGAGTTTATCCCTTGTCTTGAGACAAATATCACAGCTGTACACATTGACATGATGGGTGTTGGCACAGTGTTTCTATGCTGGGCGTTTTTTTTCTAGCTCTGTACCGTAGCCCTTTCTTCTTCTTCTAACAAACCAAACTGAGAAATCTCCTCCTGTGTCATCTGATAGGGTTGCAGTGTATTTCTGGGTTGCCACCAGAACTGTGTGGCTTTATTTGTTTTATTTAGCAGGAATAGAGAGGTGAAAGATGCAGACTGGAGTCCTCTAGTCATTCAACTAACAGACACAACACAAGTTGTGGCATTGTACATTTTTCCCAGGGATTCCTTAGTTGATTTTGCTCTAATGGGGACATTCTGAGGTGCTCAGTTGACACAGCCCATTTAGTCCTTCACCTTTCTCCACGGGCCATTTGTAGTGGTGACTTTGAGATGCAGGAATGGGACTAAAACTCCAACTCCAACAATTCCCCTCTCAAATGCCAGTGGCTTGTGGTTATTTATCTAATGATAAATACATCCCAACCAATGAAAAGGCCTATAACTCATTCATACTCACCTATGCCAGCTCTTTCCCATAACAGTTATTTTATGAAGAAAGTGCCATTAAAAAACTGTTTCAAAAGGGACCCACTGCAGTCATTTACCAAAAATCAAACTTAAAAATATATTTATGATGATCAGCACAATTACTGCTGACTGTCTCCGCTGGTGGCAGGAGCCTTGACCAGGAATTTTCCTGGGTTCTCAGAGTGCATAAGGTCTTTGATCGTTTCTTCTGAATTTATCTCTAATGTAGCAGAAATGAGACACTTCTTGGAACTGATTAGATAAAAGACATAAAGAGATGTTACTGTAAGTGAGGAGCTGCTGTGGATTTGCCCATGGGCATTGAAATCCTGGTCATTTATTTTACTGTTATCCCTTAGCAAAAGAAGCCTCCACAGCAATTGAGCCTCATCCTATCCAGGAACTGCGAAATCAGTGGAAATGGGGGTCTCCCTATTGAAACTGGGGTTAGGGCACCTATTTCTGCCTTCGGGTGCTCACACAACACATCGGCAGTCAAGACCAGCATCTGAGCATTAAGTTGCTTACCTGGGCACTCAAGTGGAGGACACGTGTCCCCATTTCAATGCTGAGCCCATAGACCTTTTTTTTGGTAAAAGGAGGTGGCGGGGTTCCTTTGTCATATAAAAGCATTCGGTGCTGGAGCCCCCAAGGGAGTGCTGTGTGTGGTGCAGGATGAAGAATTTACCGGGGCTTGTATTTATGACAAGGTAGGGCTCAGGTTAAGTTCTGCTTTACCAGCCCCAGCAATGGCTACTGCTGTCACAGCTGCGATTAAATTCCAAGTAATGCCAGAAAGGGACCTCTGAGACTCTGCTGGGCTGAGACGGTGATGCTCACACTTAATCTGATGCTGAATATGAAATTATAGTTGTCTGATCCCAATATGGCTACGGGACTGAGAACTTGACAGTTGGAGGCTCGTTTTTCATTCAAGGGGCTGTAGTTCTGCTTTTGGATTGATAGTCCCCAGCTTCAAGCCCTGCCAGGGACAGACTCCACCTACTATGCAGAAAACAGCAATGGTGGTGTACTCTTTACAGAATTCCGTGAGCTCTGCATGATGCTCTGGTTTGTGTGCTCTTTGATCATTATACCTCAGCTCTGGGAAATGCTTGGGTTCCCTTTTTGTTTCAAGAGAAGGAGTACTTGTGGCACCTTAGAGATTAACAAATTTATTTGAGCATAAGCTTTCGTGAGCTACAGCTCACTTCATCGGATGCATTCAGTCTAAAGCTTATGCTCAAATAAATTGGTTAGTCTCTAAGGTGCCACAAGTCCTCCTTTTCTTTTTGTGAATACAGACTAACACGGCTGCTACTCTGAAACCTTTTTGTTTCAGTTAACTTTCCTTTTTCACTTTCATCCTTTAAAATTTATACTAGTTTGTTCTATTCACTTTCATATTTCGGTTTTACTTTCTTTTAAAATTCTGCTTCAGTGGCTTACGGTGAGACTTTGAAGATGTCTCTCCCTGTCCTCAACCTTTTCACAGGAACAAAAACCTATCCTTTGCAACCAAAGGGAGGGATCCATTTAACTCTTTCACTGCTATGTGTTATCTATTTACCTCCCTGTTAACTGCAATACCAAACAAAGCAGCATGTAATCAAGGTAGACTGTCCATTGTTTCCATATCCCTTTCAATGGGAATTAGGTGGCAATGGGTTGTCTGGCAGGAATTGAGTGAAAACAGCCTGCATTCATTAACATACAATAGGTTTTCTCAGTTTTTTTTTAAATAAACCAGTATATAAAATGATACAAAAACAACTAAGGATGGAAACCACCTAGTACGTCATCTAGTCCGGTGGTTCTCAAACTAGGGCTGACATTTGCTCAGGGAAAGTCCCTGGCGGGCCGGGCCAGTTTGTTTACCTGCCACATCCGCAGGTTCGGCCGATCGCAGTTCCCACTGGCCGCGGTTCGCTGCTCCAGGCCAATGGGGCTGCGGGAAGGGTGGCCAGCACGTTCCTTGGCCCGTGCCGCTTCCCACAGCCCCCATTGGCCTGGAGTGGCAAACCGAGGCCAGTGGGAGCCGCAATTGGCTGAACCTGCGGATGCGGCAGGTAAACAAACTGTCCTGGCCCACCAGGGGCTTTCCCTGAACAAGCAGTGGTCCTAGTTTTGAGAACCACTGATCTAGTCCACCCAGCACAGACGAACAGTACTGGTTTGGCTCATACTTTCACAGAAAAATGACCCCAGAGCACTTATTCATAAGAGCAGGCGACAACTCCAGTATTCTACCCAATATCTGCACTCTTTATAAAAACAAGGTTGACTGGACTTAAGCTATCAGGGCTGCTCCATTTGCCTACACCGCCAATAGCCAATGTTCACTGCCATACTTTCACATTGTTCTGATTACTTTCCAAAGAGCTTTACATTAATTTCTGTACTGCATAAAACCACGTTGCAGTGTAATCTAATCTGCAGATTTACTTCCGTTCTAAATTCACATGAGTTAATCTATTGAAGGTGAAAGTGACTATGCTATTTCTTTGAGACCTAGTTGTTCACCCACTGAGTAATGCAAAGAGAATGAACACAAATCAGTATGAGCTTCTGGAATAAATGTACTGCTTGAATGGAGAACATGCCTCTGTACATGCATGGAAAACCTATACATAATGAAACAATATATCCAGTGCTAAACAGAAGGAAGACTCCGTGGAGAAGCTGACCAGGACATTAAAACCGTTTCTGGAACTGGCACTAAAACATGCTCCTTGCATGGGCTGTGTTAATAAAAGCCTTCTCCAAGAAGGGCCTTTTTTCTCTGAGTTACAAAGATTTTAAATTTTTCCAAAGTGGAGCAAAGGTTCAGTGGAGAAAAATACTCTTATGCACAGCCACTGAAAAGGGCTTTCAAGACAGCTGTTCTTGTCCCCTGCCTAAACAATGGAGTTCTTTAGCTGGCATTTCCTTTCCTTTTCAGATGTGGAAGCTTCTTTACTTCACTTCTTTGTAGAGATGGATTTTTTCCCCCACCCTTTGTTCTCAAGTTTTTGGGTTGTTTTTTTAAGAGAGATTTCAGCCTGGAAGATTTATTTGATTTCAACTTTAAAATGAATCTTCCAGATAGAAACTGTGGGGAGTAAGTGCCATTTGTCTATCAAGTTTATGGTATTTACACAATTGCTTTTTGTTTTATTAGACCCTGACTGCTGTTAATATTTCACTGGGCTTTCACTGGTATGTTAGCGGTACATAGTGGGAGGGCAGATTTTCCTACCGTACCAATTCAGACCCCATTCTTCCAGCTATTCTACCCACAGAACTCCCAGTGACATCAATAGGAGCTCTGGGTAGGGAGATTCAGGAGCATTCCCTGCATGTCCTGGCTTTGATTCTCAGAACCTGAAGACTGACTTGAGCTTTGTCATGATGTCAGGGGTAATAGTGGCTGACATCAGTGCACCAGGGAAAGAGGGGTATTATCTTATTAGAAACAGAATTCCTTTCCAAAGGGTCTGTGTTTGACAGCAGTAGCTGTCAAACTAATGACATCTAAATAACCTGCAATCTAAATAACCTGCTGTCGTTCGTTGACATACTGAATGAACACTGTAGCAACCTGTGCGTGAAAGGAGAGGAGGGACTCATTGCCATCTCAGATAAGCAGGTCATCTGCTGCCAATTACAAGAATCAGATAGGTAATTAATTGGACACAAAGCAGGGTCCAGTTCAGAGGGAGAAAAATTGTTGTTATTATTACAGTGACACCCACAGACTCATCCTGCCAGGCACTGCCCAACACACAGGAAGACACTGCTCCTACACTGAAGAGCTGAGTCTTCCCCAGCTCATCTAGTTATCAGGAGAGATACACAGCCTGTAAGTCCCCATTTTTCCACTTTAGTTTACGGAGGAGATTCTGCTTGTTGCCACGTCAAGCTGCACAGAACAATATGTTAGCAATCAACAATTATCTATTTATACAATGTCATTTACCCTGGAGGTTCTCAGAGCGCTTTATAACTGATGGTATTCGGATGCCTCACTCCTATTGATTGGCTGCATGGTCAAGCAAAGCTCCCATTAAAGTCAATTGACAGCAGGATTTGACCCTATGTACAGAGAGGAATCACTTGGCCACTTAAACATAGCCACCCCTGGCACTCCAGTCCTGGTGACCCTTCTCAGGCTCATGTGTCAGGTCAGTGATTAACCAATTGGCCTCTGTTAACCCTGGCCTTCCCACTGTGAAACGAATGGGTCAGGCCTGGCAGAGAGCTGGAATGTCTGTTTGGTGCCCCCAAAGGTAAAAACAATCAGTGCCCGGTGTCAGCTCTTTCAGGAGCCCATTAGGAGCTGACCATGCAGAGTTTGGCAAAATCTCTCTTTGGCATTATGTCATGCAGTCAAACTTGCTATGTAAGAACCTGCAACTCGCTCCCTGGACTCCGTGTAGGAAGCATGGCCTAGTGGTTAGAGTGCTAGCTGGGATCATCGGAAACCCAGGATTGATTCTTGCTCTGCCACAGGCATCGTGTGTGAACGTGGGCCAGTCACTTAGTCGCTCTGTGCCACAGAGTCCCCATCTGTTAAACAGGAATAACAGTACGGCCCTGCCCCATGGGGGTTGCGAGGAAAAATACATTAAAGGGTGTGAGCTGCTCAGATACTCTGGCAACAGGGCCCTGTAAGTACCTGTGACAGACAGACATGTACTTGACAATTAGTTGTGATGGGACTGTCAAAAGCCTCAATTATTGGCAGATAGCGTGAGGCCAGAGTCCCATCCTAGTGCATAGTGTTGCATTACTGTACTTCTGGGCCTGACCCTGTGCACCCTCAGCCATGACTGCAGCTGGGGGCACTTAGTACCTTGCAGGGCTGGGCCGTTGAAGAGCACACCAGGAAAGGGAGCATCGGAAGGAAGGAGTCACTGGACTCTCTATTGTCACTGGATCCTATTGACTTGATGTTCTTATGTCTCAGGACAATAAAAACAGAAGTGTCGAAGAATGTTACCATCCCACATGGCCATTTCTAACTGACCTTTGACTTGAGAGAGCCGGCGGCTTGGCTCAGGAGGATAAACACAGCCCATCGCAGCGGGCCAGGAACAACACTTATAGCACTTGTTCAATATCAAGCCAACAAGAGGAGGGAAGGGGAGGGAAAGAGTCAAGAGAACTCCCTGGGCTTGGAGCTCAGCCCAGGCCTCTGAGCCTGGGGGAGGATCCTAACTGGCCCCTGCTGTGTGAACCAGCCAGTCTTATAGGGCCTCTCCCAGAGTGCCCCCATTGAGAGGAACTGGAGTGCTTCAGTAGGTTTCAATCAGGCCCACCCTGCCTCCCCTGAGCAACTGGGAGAGCGGAGGGATAAGCTGAGCTGGAGGTAAGCTCTGGTTAACTTGGGACCAAGTAGTGCTGAATCCTTTTCATTATTACTTCTATGATGGTAGCAGCTAGAGGGCCTGCTGAGATCAGGGCCCCGTTGGACTGGGCTCTGCAGACCGGTAATAAGACACAGTTCCTGCCCTGAAGAGGGAAACAAAGGTGCACTGACTGACTTGCCCTAGGTCACCAGCAAAGCCAGGCATAAAACGCCGGTCTCCTGGCTCCTAGTTGAGTGACCTAGGACCTTTCCTCCTATTGGGTTTCTTTCATTTGCTTTGCATTCAGATGGGATTACACAGGTTGTGACTGAGTGAGAATTTGCCCTTTGTATTTAAATGCATGTCTTCTCCCTTGTTCAACTAGGCTTGCACTGGCATCTTACAACCTGCAGATTGCATCTTGATTGGATCCCTTTTCTGTCTCTCCCACCGTTCCTCAAACACTTTTACTCAAAGCATTAAAATTCAGGCAGCTTCTGGAGACCAGCAGAAAATAACAGCACATTAACACAGCCAGTAAAATGCTATATGGGTCCCTACATCGCCAACATTTTAATATCCTGCATTTGTATTGGTGGGCCCTGCCCTCTCTTTCCAGCAGGGTAATGAGGCAAGGTACCACCCAGTAATGAATGGGGGAAGGCCAAGTGGACCAATGGGCCCATCATCTAAATGCACGATCCAGGAAAGGTCAAGTCAGCCAGAGCCTCCTTCTATGACTCACAGCCTGGAGGAGACATTTGAATTCTGAGTTCTATTGAGTTCAGATTTATTCTTCTGAGAAATGTGGGAATGAGATAAAAAAAGGTCACGGAGCCAGGCCATGTGAATGACAAAGATTTTAACAAGGCTGGCAAATGGTGCAATTAATCTCACTCCTTCCAGCCCCTGCTACACTGTGATCTCACAGTTCCTTCTCAGGTCAGGGTGACACTCAATCCCAGCTGAAGTCTTTGATTCAGCACTGGTCAGGGCTCTTGGTCTTGTTCATTTTTCGCCCCTTAGCATTTCTCTTTGGCCTTGTAACAGTGTTCAGTTCAGAACTGGAGCTAGAGAACAGATTTTACTCCGTGAAAACAATGGGCGAAGCTGGGAAATGATCAGCGCCAACTTCCTTTCCCAGAACAGGGCCTCTGTTCAGCAAGCTACTTCAGCATGTGCCTAACTTGAAGCATGTGTGTAATGTCATAGGGACGACTCACATGCATAAAATCCCGGCTGAATCAAGTCTCAAAGTTCTGACCATTTCCATGGCGCAGAAGAAGCATCGGCCCTTCACTCATCTCCCAAGTATCTTACCTGGCAATATTTTCCTCATTCCGATTGCATGCATTGTTTCAGAACTCAAGGCTATTCGAAAGATGTGCTAACCCCAATACACTGCCCTCTGAGAGAATCTGAGAATCTCTTTGGCCTGGGAATCTCAAAGTGCTCACCACTCCCTGTGGAAGGAGCTGAGTGTTAGCCATTTTGTACCGATGGAGAACCGGGCACAGATACACAACTGCCCTCAGGGACTCAATGCAGAGGGAGGTCTGGGAATTCAGCTCACAAGTTCTGATTTGCCAGTCTCCTGCATTAATCCACAGCACACCTTCCATAGCAGGCACTTTCCCCTCTGTACACCGGGAGCCCAGCAGCTCGGAAGGTAAATCCCTAGCCAAATTATATTTTCATACCCCTGGAAATGAGACCTGTGACAAATTCCTGTTCCTTTCCCAGAAAGGGATATGGCGGCATGACATCAATCACACTTAAGCCTATATTAAGGTTTTAAGTGGAATGTGAGCAGTGCATTGGACCTAGTTCTCGCCCTCTGAATTTCACCCACCCGTGGCAGTATAACAAGCCCCTTATATGAACATATATGGCAGAGCTGGCTCTATAGGTTAGGAATAGCTCAGGAATCTGAAAGCTGATATGTCTGCTAATATTGCAGACCAGATTGTTATGCTCCAGAGAAGCTGTATTTGGGTAACTGGAGCAGATTGGAGGTGGAGCTCTCCCTTCTAGTCCACTGGAGATCTAGCATGTGTGGGGTGAAGGGAGAGCAGTTATCTTCTAACGGATGTTAAATCAAATGCCAAATGTAATGCAGCTTCTTCCCAGGAGGTGCTTTGCTGTAGACACTCTGCTTCAGTGATAAAGCTTTAACCAGGATAAACATCTGTGCGCTCGGACTGGAGCTGAGGAGAAAAATCCTTGTCAAGGACATTGGGTGGTGTTTGCACACGTCTGAAATGTTAATTTGGAGAGGAAATTTGAATGGTGTAATAACTGGAGCAGAGGAGCTCGACTTCAGGCAGGTTGTTCACTTGCACTCCACCTTACGAGGTTTGGATAAACGCAGAAGTCATTTTTGGGACCAAATGAATACCCCGCTCCCACTGCTGCAGACTCTCCATTTCTGCAGTGATCGAGTGCAAATAGTACATGTCACGCGTACAGGGAGGCTTAAAGGAGAATCTCAAAGCTTGTTAAGTGCCTTATTTAAGAGACCCTCAGAATCCTCTTGAGGCGACTATTGTTACTCCTGCTTCATAGATGGGGAAACTAAGATACGGACAGGTCAAATGACTGGTCCAGATTCACCTAGGGCCTCATGCTGTCACCCTTCCAAAGAGTGCGAGGCACCACGTGGGCCTTTTCCTGGAGTAAGGAGCTACTCAGCTTGGGAAAAGTGAGGAGATTTAGGCCCACAGGTGAATTTCACCCTCTGAATTTAGGAAGAGCACAAGGCCTGAAGCTGTGCTGGCTGCTTGCAGAGGGGTGAAACTCATCCACTTCTTGTTCGTTCCACTTGGCCTTCCTGTCTCCTCCACACAGTGAGCAGGGGCAAGGATCCCAGCCTGGAAATATGGTATATCTCCCACAGTTATGTAGCGGGTCACATGAGGCTGTTTTAGGCTAGAGGAGCAAACTAGAAAAGGGCAATAAAACGAATGTGTTGCATTAGCAGATTGTGATGTTGGGTGAAATGAAATCGTTCCCCAGCCTTGTCCCGTTCCCTGACTGAGACCACACAGGGCTGCAGAGAGATGTGTGCTTGATGGTATGCACAGCTACATGAGGGCTAGAGAAGGTTTGATCATTTCATTTTTGTGCAAAGGCCTGCTCCTATTGAAGTAATAGCAAAATTCATACGGTCTTCACGGGGGAGTAAGAGCTGAGCCATGATTTGTGTTATTACAGCCTTCAGAATTGCTGTTTTGAGCTGGGATCTCCTCAGGCCTCCCTAGAAGAGTGGTGGTGAACTTGGACAGATCTGAAGAAAGAACCCCTGAGGGCTGCAGGAAATGGCACTGGTGGGCTGGGATGCTGTGCCCTGGAAGCAATTAGGTGCCCAACTCCCCAGTGTGCTACCAGTACGATGGCTTATAAAATGGTTTACTTTTCTTGTAAGTTCTTTGGGGCAGGGAGTGTGAGGCGAGGCCTCTGTATCCGTAGCTGTGTAAAAAGTTAACAGATAACGTGCCAGTAGGTGGCACTGAAGAGTACGTGCCATAGTTCCTAAGTTTGACAGACCCAATAAAAGTTGTGTTTTGTTGTTGTTGTCCTGCAAATGGCTTCCTCTGTGTAGCTTTTCACACCAGCTAGTCACAGGTGTACAGTGTGTATTTAGCACAACTGAGCCCAGATCATCTACTGAGGCCTCTAGATACTACAACAAACAACCACAACAGTAGCTTGGGATCCCTAGAAGGGGAGTGCTGGTGTATACACATGAGGAGGAGTTATTATTATTGATGTTGTTGTGTAGGGGGACTTGGTGTGTGATCCTTAGTAAAACCCTTGTGTTTTGTCTCATCCTCATGCCATATAGAGGATACAAGCCCTGCTTTAAAGAGGCCTGTTCGTTTATGGGGAAGTTCCATGTTTATGGCTCTCAAGGCAAATGTACCTTCAAGCTCAAGGGTTTATGGCAACAATCCTTGGATTTTTATTTTTTCTTAACAGCTTTGGGATTTGTAACACCCAGAAAACAGTCACACCCACGGGATAGCACCTAAACCAATGTGCATTATGTCACTTCACACCATGTTAACCTCCCTGCATATTTTCCAAAGTAATCGGATTTGACTGTTTCCGTGCAAATTGAAAGCGTAGCAGAGGCAGCCGAGCTCACAGATGGGCACATAGACAGAGCTGAATTAAAAATAGTTCTGCATGTAAGGACTTGTCCATGGTAATCAAAACCATGCAGGAACCATTGATCTCATTCAAATACACAATTTAGCAACTTTCCACCCACACACCCTACACTTTCATGATCTATATTTATAGATGTATATACATGCCCACCTACACACACCAAGCACAAACAGTACATCTAGGCCCATGATGTGGTTTTTGTGTGTGTACTTTGTATCTATAGATAGATGATCTATCACTTGGGTGGTTACTAAACACTTGGGAATGTACAGTATGTTGATAATCCTGCACACTTCAGGGCTAGAGACTTAGGCTGAAATTTCCAAAGTCACCAAGACTTTGAACTTCCAAATCCCATTAAAATTAATGGGGACAGGTGTCCAAATGCCAAGAGGCAGCTTTGAAAACCTCAGGCATATGTCTTTGCTGCCCCTTCAGTGTCTAGGATTCTGTTTGCTGGTATCACATGGGAAGAAGTGTCTCAGCGCTGACAAACTTTTAGAAAAATGCATTGATCAAAATGGGCTCAAGTGGTCTGAAAAACTCCCCTCTTCTTTTCCCCCTAATGTGCTTGCTAAGTTTAAAGACATGTCTCACAGCTTGTTGACAGAGAAATCTCCAGGGTGGTGACTGGGTGAACAGGGCTCAGGAATAGATAAGGAGGCTTGGAGCCTTTCATCGCCAGCTCCCGGGTTCGAAGCAAGCTGGCAGGGAGTCAATGTTGTTGCTATTTGGCAGCTGTTCCCTGGCGTGTGTGAAGTGAGTGAGCAGACTTCAGCCACACTGGGCTCTCAGGGGAGCGGTTCCCACACCACAAAAAAACCCTCCCCCATTGGCACAAATTGGTACCCAGGCTGGCAGTCCCAGAGCAAGGCCAGGAAGCGAACGGAGAGGCACTGAGTCCACTGCTGTCTTTGCAGGGGTGTGGCAGGCTGAGCTGAGCCAGTATCTGGTGCTGCTGGTTACATGGAGGGTGTCCCCCCATCCCCCCCACCTCCACTGTTCTATGGAAAGTTGCCAGGGTTGTAAACTCAGCACTAAACTCACTTTAAAAATACTTTAAAAATACAAGCGAGAGAAGGTGGGTGAGGTAATACTTTTTATTGAACCCCCTTCTGTTGGTGAGACAGACAAGCTTACCAGCTGCATGGAGCTCTTTTTCCGTTCTGGGAAAGGTTCTCAGAATGTCACCTACACAGCCCTGAAGAGGAGCTATGTAGCTCAAAAGCTTGTCTCTCTCATTAGAAGAAGTGGGTCCAAAAAAAGATGTGATCTCACCACTTTGTCTCTAACATTCTGGGACTAACATGGCTACAACGACACAGCATTTAGAAATACAAGGTGGTTGTGGTGACCCCGCTCTTAACCAAGCTAAAGATCTGCCAGCTTGATTCCCTTTCCCTGAAAGCCAGAATTTGGCTAGCTCCGGACACATTCATTTTCTCTGACAGGCTGTGGTCAGTGTAGATTGTCCTGGGCTTTATTTAACTCTTCAGATTAATACTGCCTTTTGCAAGGACCAGCCCCCCTCTTGGAGCTGTCCTCTGCCATCTAATTAAATATTTCTCCTTAGCTGCCTCATCGGAAACAGCTCATCTCCTGAGTGCCTTAAATGACTCTCAATGAGAGAAGCTGGTGCATCTTTAGATCCTGCAAAGCACCTCAAACTCCTTCCCATATCAGCTGCTCTGCTACCTCCAGTACCCTTGAAATGGGTCTCTTACATTGCGGCTGGCTAGTGAAATGAGAAGTGTGGAATGACTGGAAATCATTATCATGGTTACCCTGTTTTCTACCAAAAACCCTATTCATCGCTTTTTAGATTAATAGGACAAAGCAGTCAGTTCTGCGGATTTTTCTGGGGAAACACAGTAAGGCCCCAATTCTGCAATGAACACCATGTAGGAAACCCACTACCCCCATGTGCAACTTTAATCTCTCTCCACCTAGACCCTCTCTCACACACAGTCTGTTGCAGGACTAAGACTGTGAAGTGATGTTTCCCTTCATCAATCGATAGCTGATGGTGATAAAGACCACCTAGATAAACGAACAGGCAGGAAGATGTCAGCTAGATTTAAATGATGTTAAACAAATGAATAGTTGTGGCTCAGGGCTCAGGGAGAATTTATTCCTCTAGGGTGAGGAATTAAGGCCAGCATCCTGGCCTTAAAACACTATACACCATTTCAGGTGTATGAATTAGCCAGGGTGTGCAAAGTTCTGCTACATGAGGTTAACTCGAACACTGCAGCATTCTGGACACTGCCCCAGCTCTGCCATTCCTCTTTGAGAGCATTAATTGCTTGGAAGGAATGAGAAGGACTTTTTGAAAGCAATGTATTCCCTTCTTCTCCTTTGAGTAAGGTTGACGTTTCATAGGTTTCATGGGGTAGCAGACATCTTTCATTTTCCAAGTGATCATCTGCAATGGGCAACTGAGGAAAAAAATAACAGGAAAATATTTGTTGAAGATATAGTTTTTTGAAAGTAGTGTCTGGCTAATGGGCTGGAATATCTCATCAAAGCAAGTGAGAGTAAAGAAAACAAACATTTCACTTTCAGAGTGAACATGAGTTGACTAAAAATCAGTCACTTACAAAGTAGCCAAGCGCAGATGGCACACTCCATGTGATTTTGTTATAAATCACAGAGGAATAAATGTCACAAATTGACAAGCCATTGTAACACTACTTAAGGTGAACATTAGGCATTAGTATCTTCTTCAAGCGCCTCTGAACAATTATACATTTCACGAGGTATTCCTGTGCATAAAGACTCATCTTCAGACCTTCCTGTGTGACTGCCTTCTTTCATTTCCCATCACAGTCACATCCATCCCCAAGCACCTTTCCTTTCTCTTCTTCTTCTTCCACTTCAGAGTTATTAGGCCTTTACTTGAAGACATTTTGCCCCATAGTCAACTGATACAGAGTTAGACTGGAGTCTCTTGGAATGGCCACTCCACAGAGATGATTCAACCCTCACATGGGCCATGTGCTACTTACTGCCATGGCAATTCCCATGTGCCTGGGTTTCTCTGCTACTCTGCCTATGAATAATACTGGTCTATCTGGGTACACAGCACAAGGCTTGTTTTGTGGCTACCATGATGGACTGGGACCTAGGAGTGCGGGGTTCAATACCTGGTTCTGCTACAAACTCTGACCTTAGAGAAAACAATCTTTCTGGGCCTCAGTTTGCCATATGTAAAACAGAACTATTACAACTTTCTGTCTCCCACTCCATTGATTGTAGGTCATTCATGGCAGGAACTGTCTCTTGCTATGTCTTTGTACAGTGCCTAGCATCTCGGGCATAGGACTATCACAGTGATAATGTTTACACTGGACTCCACCATGCGGCATGTGAGCACCTTAGAAGTTGGAAAAGAAACACACTGGTTTCTCAGATTCTTTCTCTACATTCCTTGATGGAGGAAATCTTTCATCCTGTCTGATTGGGTGAAAGTTGTAAGGAATGATGCGACTCACAAGTATTTTGAGGGGGTCTCTAAGAGTTCGGCTTCCATTCCATTGCCGCGTGAGCTCATCGAGCTCTGCAGTAAGTGGTAAGCAGCAGATTTGTAAATTACTAAGGAATTGTCATAAGAGCGGGAAATCAGTTATTGCTTGGTGCGAAGAAAAGTTAGCAAGGAGATGCCAGCACCCCACAAAAGAAAGGGTCCCTCTGAGCAGTGTGCCCTGGACTGAGGCTCACAGTGTCCCTTATCTCCATGGGGCAGGGGGGAAGGGACTTGTACCCTCTTCAGGAAAGTCTCTTTGGTAGGGGAGCCCAGTCCCCGCCTCTCCCCGGTCTCTGACCCAGGGCCCTATGAACGGCAGTGATCGCTAGGGTGCTCAGATAGCATATGTGAAAAATCGGGACAGGAATGGTGGGGTAATAAGCACCTGTATGGGGAAAAGCCCGAAATATCGGGACGGTCCTATAAAATAGGGACATCTGGTCACCCTAGTGATAGCAAATATTGTGGAGTACTGTCTTCCTGGGCCACTTCCAACTACTTCCTTTCCCATGCCACAGTGTTACCAAAAGCTCACAAATGATCCACTGGAAGTTAGAGTGAAGGATTCCCAAGTCCTGGGGAAAGACTGGTCCCTTCTCTATGGCCAGGGGTAGCTGCCACTTACAGCCCTCTCCCCATGCAGCTGGCTGCTGTACCCTTCTTCACCTCCTAAGACAGGCGTCTGCCCCCTTCTCAGCTCTCTGGATGTCTTTTAAGCCCTTCCTCCAGCTAGAGCAGGCTCTGACAGTGCAATGGGGCAGAGCCACCTGGGCCCAGAAATGATCCTTAACCACTTCTGCCCCTAACCCCAGTGTAGGGTTTATACACCCCATCACCATGCTTAAGCTCAGACTTGGAGGGTTGATGCTGACCATAAAGGAGGAAATCTATCTAGCCCAGTTGCTCCTTGACTTGCCGGCTGAGAATTCCAACCAGAGTCTCAGCTCTGCTGGTGGCTCTTGAAATGTGACTGTATTCCCGCTAGAAACTTCACTGAGACAATCAACCTGTCACAAAGGCTACCCGAGGGCTAGGCGGTCATCAGATGGAAATGCTGTCTTTTGACCACCACTGGCCCATGTTGGATTAAGGTATTGAACCCTGAGCATTGGATTCTGCTTTGGTGCAGGGGTCTGCCAAGCTGAGGGTCCCTGTGAATCTCTAGGCTGGCTAGTATACCAGTGGCAGTGTCTTCCGGCAGAGCAAACGGGGTGTGCAAAAAGCTGTTCTGAAACTGTGCAAAAGAGTATGCTCAAAGGAGAACAAATGCAAAGCAGGGGAGAGAAAGCTAAGTAAATAGGAATGCCAGCCTCTGCCGCCAGCCTTCCACATGGCAATCACTACAGTACGGAGAAGACACAAAAGGCCAAGGGGCGACAAGAAAGAAAATTAGGTGGAGGGGCAATTGGAGAAAAGATGATAAAAAGTTAAAAAGAAAATGAAATAAATACAAGGAAAAAGCCAGGCTGCATCCCAATAGACTGCAGGGTCCAGTGAGCAGATGTGACACACACACAAAGGTAAAACACCCTGCTTCCTGAATAATACAAAGATCAGAGCACAGGTGATAAGAAATGGAAGGAAGGAAGGGTAAAATTTGAATGCAGAAATTACTGAAGGGAGTAAACTGCAGGCAATATGCTATTTTGCTATGCTAATAAAGAGATGAAAGCAAATTCAACGGGAGCAGAGACTGGCAAAAGTCTTATTTTTTGTTGGAAAGAATAAGAGGATAAATGTTTTTAACATTTATGAAGTCACAAAATAAAGCAAAGAGACTCAGAACATCAAGCTTATAGATGAGAAAATTAAAGTACATAAAATATTTATTCATTTGTGCTTAGTGGCTGTCAGCCATGCACGCATTTGTAGAAATGGGATGTTTCTAGGCATAGTTATAGACTCTTTCCTCCACTCCTCTATGCCACAGATGAACAGGAACAATTTGGTAAATAGCAGCTGAATATGCAGTTCATTTTCCACATTCCATTAATGTTTCATTTCTTAATACCCTCAAAATAAAATGGGAAGTTTGGTGTAGAACATTCTTCCCTCTTAATATAATAATAAAAAAGTATATGGCTCCAGGCCAATAATCAAGATTATGAACTGGCGTCTGTATTAAAATGTGGTGGTAATGCTGGTAAAAGGTGCCAGATTGACAGCAGCCCTGTAGTAATCAGCAGAAACCGGTTCAACAGTGGCAGCACAAAGTTACCTCTCAGGACCAGCTCTGCAGGATGCTTTTTGTGCTTCTTGCTGACATTGCAAATGAAGATGGTAATTGTAGTGGCAAATGTGGGCCAGCTGCCTGCTGGGAAATGCACTGAGACCCCTGCAGTTTGTTTCACAGTGTGGAGACAACAGAGCAGACAACAGCTGGTAATTGCCATGGCTGAACTCATTACTGTGATTGGAATGGTGGCTTTTAATGAAAATGTGATTAAGTATATCTGATCAGTGATCCCATTAAAATCAGTGTACCTTTTAAATACTTTCACACCTTTTGTCCGTTCTTCCCCCTACTTCCCAGTTCTGGACCTGGGGCTCAGTCATTTGAAGTGAGACTTTAACATGATGTCTTAATGTTACCTCTTATCAAAGGGACATTCGATGTACGTTTTAAGAATACTACAAATGCCTGGAACAGATCAGTTCCAAAAACAAGACCGTTCAACTGCTGGCTTCACCCCAGGCTGTGCCCCATTAGCCTAAGGCAATGGTCTGAAAGGCGGCTATTGGCTTCTCTGTTTCACATCACTCTCCTTTTCTCTTGCCAGTTGTGTGTGGGTTTTTTTTTCTTTTTTTAAAGAAATCTGTCCACAAGGAGAGAACAAGGGCGACCCCATTAATGGAGAGAGAGAGCATGTTGTAAGATGGAGTAACCATTCCAAAGTCAAAGTAATACCCTTTTATGACTGAGCATGGAAGGGCAGATCTGTGGTTTTTAATTCTGAAAGGCCCAGTTTTAAATTGTAATAGTAAACATGCCCAGTTATACAGCAGCTGGAGAACAAATCTGCAGCATATTCAGCCTGATTCCAGCTACAGCCAGCAGCCAGCCAGGAGAGCCTTTGAAAGGGTCCGGGGCCCAGTACAAGATGAAAGGTCAACAAGAGCATGGATTGGTAGGTGGAGGTCTGGAGTCGCTGGCTGGGGAAGTTGGAATAACGCCCCCCTTTCCTCCTGCCACATGTGGCAGCGGTGTTTGCAGGAGGCCATGGGATCTGTAACGTATTGTGCTACATACACCAAAGCAACAGGGCCTTATTCAGCATCCCCTTGAAGGGTCGTGATGCTGTGAGTTTGGCACCAAGGGGAGCAGAGGAGATTTTGAGGGCTAGCAGCTACAGAAACATTTTGCTGCTCAGCCGATCTCCCATCTACTAAATGGAACGTGAGCATGAGGTTTCAGTTGTCATCAGCTCATCCTCGTCAGGAGTTGGGCTGTATTTGGCCCGAGGCAATGGGCAGGTTATTAGCCTCTAGCCTATTACTAATTTTAATTTGTTTGATAGGGAATTCCATTAACTCCAGTGCTCTGGTTCACATCACTTGGTATCTGTTGAATGTGTTTATTCTCCTGACAACAGAATTTTGAGTTTACCAGTTGCATTTTCCTGTATTGGGTAGCTGTAGCTCTTGTGTAGTTTGTCATTTCCCTCCACTCTCTTAGAAGCAAGCATTTCTTTCCGGTCATTGAACCAGCTATATTTATTTTTCCCTTTTCTGTAGCTTATGTTGAACATGCAACACCTGGCGGACAGGAGGAATGGAGAGGCTAATGAATCCCCTTTGGAACAAAACACCACCTCTCACCTTACCGCATTCCTTACATGATTGCCAGGCTAGGGAGATGATCAACTCTGAAAAAAACTCACAAGTTCAAAGCCAAGAGTTTTATAGTGATCTCATCATGGGCCCACAAAGAACTGTGCTCTTTGGTACAATGTTGCACCTGACATCAGGTTGAGGAGAGATTGGCAGAACTGCTGAGGGTGCCCTGAACCTTCAGCCTTTGTGGTTTGTCAACCCACTAATTTTGTTGTTTGTCTCTTGTTTGAAGAACATGAGGAATAGTGCCACATAACTGATGGAAAATATAAACGTTTCACCTACTGTTTAGGACAGATGAGTGTGTAGCCACACCTTGCTCTGAACCTGTCAGGGTGGGTGAGTTCAGTGTGCAAAGGGAACAGAGTGGATTGGATCAAGGGGCTGAATTTCAGTGTGGGGCATTTTGGGGTGGTCTCAGGAACCCAGTTTCCCTAATCCTACTTGTATGTAGTGATGGGCAAACCTCAAAGGTTTGGAAACTTAGTTCAGTTCCAATGATCAGCCAACATGTGTGTGCCTCTCTAAACTATAACCAGCATCTCCAAAGCTGGGCTGGAGTTTTCAAGAGGATGCAGCCTCTCATCAGATTCTGGCCATTTCCTGCTTCTGATCAAGCTGCAGTCTGGAAATGCAACGACAACATCACAAAGGAAAAATGTTGGGGCTAAAATGCTTCTAATGCCATAAAGGATCCATGTGTAACCTGCACTTAGAGAATGGGTCTTTGTCCCGCTTTAGAAGCTGGGCTACGTAAGAGGTTAATGCTGATAAATCTGCTAAATGTGCTACCAGAGGACTTAGTCCTTTAGATTGAATGATCATGATTTCTGGTTTTAATGGTAAAGGTCTATAGTTCAAGCCCCACTCTTGATCAATGGGGATCATTTATTGGTTATTTGGGTTTGAGGTTGGAATGAAGTTCAGGTTAGTTGTTAATTTAACCAAATATCAAGTGTGTGTTTTTATTACACCACTGATTTTCCATGGGCCCCTGAGTTTGAGGAGAAACCGTATAGAAGGGCCCCAGGCATTTCCAAACCCTGCTTTTCCATGGAAAGCATCATCTATGATGTGTGACTGGACTTTGGTGGGAGACATGGTGGGAGAAAGAGGTTTTTATATTTTTTCCACTCATTAATTGCACATTTCTATATAATATGGTGGTTGGAACATTAATCTCATTAAAATATACAAATATTGTTACTTATAAGCAGAATTATTTGAAATCATACATTCTGGGAAGTTCCCTCCACCCCTTTGATTTTTACAGATTTGAATCTTATCCTCAGATGTGTAAAGTGGGGTAACATCATTGACCTGAATTGAGCTTTGGAGATTTGCACCAGCTGAGAAGCTGCCTCTTAATTTTTAGTCTGGTGGTTTCTTTATTTAAGAAAAATGGACACGTGACTAAGTATGGAAGAAACAAGGAGCAACTGATAGAATCATAGAAGAATAGGGCTGGAAGAGACCTCAGGAGGTCATCTCATCCAATCCCCTGTTCAAAGCAGGACCAAATCATCCCAGCCAGGGCTCTGTCAAGCTGGGCCTTATAAGCCTCTAAGGATGGAGATTCCACCACCTCCCTAGATCAGTGGTCTCCAGACTTTTTGGCTCACACATCCCCAGCATGAAGACCGGAAGACCTGCCACAGGTGGGCCGCTGGAGGGGAACACCAGCCATGGACGTGCAGAGCTGCCGCCAAAGAAAAAAAAGGCGGAGTGCCATCCGGTGGTGCTCCTGCTGCCGCGCACCCCAGTTTGCAGACCACTGCCCTAGGTGACCCATTCCAGTGCTTCACCACCCTCCTAGTGAAATGGTGTTTGCTAATATCCCACCTAAACGTCCCCCACTGCAACTTGAGACCATTGCTCCTTGTTCTGTCATCTGCCTCCACTGAGAACAGCCGAGCTCCATCCTCTTTGGAACCCCCCTTCAGATAGTTGAAGGCTGCTATCAAATCCCCCCTCACTCTTCTCTTCTGCAGACTAAGTAATCCCAGTTCCCTGAGCCTCTTCTCATAAATCATGTGCCCCAGCCCCCTAATCAGTTTTGTTGCCCTCCGCTTGACTCTCTCCAATTTGTCCACATCCTTTCTGTAACAGGGGACCCAAAACTCGATGCAATACCCCAGATATGGCCTCACCAGTGCCGAATAGAGGGGAATAATCACTTCCCTCAATCTGCTGGCAATGCTCCTACTAATGCAGCTCAATATGCCGTTAGGCTTCTTGGCAACATGGGCACACTGTTGATTCAAATCCAGCTTCTCATCCATTGTAATCCCCAGGTCCTTTTCCACAGAACTGAAACTGAGCCAGTTGGTCCCCAGCCTGTAGCAGTGCATGGGATTCTTCCTTCCTAAGTGCAGGACTCTGCACTTGTCCTTGTTGAACCTCATCAGATTTCTTTTGGCCCAATCCTCCAGTTTGTCTAGGTCACTCTGGACCCCATCCCTACCCTCCAGCATATCTACCTCTCCCCCTCAGCTTAGTGTCATCCGCAAACTTGCTGAGGGTGCAATCCATCCCATCATCCAGATCATTAATGAAGATATTGAACAAAACCAGCCCCAGGACCGACCCCTGGGGCACTCCGCTTGATACCGGCTGCCAACTAGATATGGAACCATTGATCACTACCCGTTGAACCAGACAATCTAGCCAGCTTTCTATCCACTTTATAGTCCATTCATCCAGCCCATACTTTAACATGCTGGCAAGAATACTGTGGGAGACCGTGTCAAACGCTAGCTGGAACAAGGAGTTTACGTATAGCCAAATGGCGCCACTTTTCTCTAAAATGAGGGATCAGAATTCTCTCTAGGTGGGAGGAAAACACAAGTGACAAGTGTATTTCAAAGCTTCAGGCACTGCTTGTGTGGTATGCATTCTAATGGTAAAGCAGTTTAAAGCCTTCAGTCCAGGGAGTACACTTGCTCAGTCAGTCCACAGGAAGGAGTGTTTGTTTGATACCTGGCTAATAGTAGACCCCTAAGGAAAACCTACTTAGGGGATGGGATTTAGGCCTGTAAAGAGTAAATATAAAAGGAAGACAGGTCAATATGGAAGAAACACATTTTAAAACTTTTTGAAAATATTTCTAGGTTCTTTGATTCTTTTTAAAAGGGGTTTATTGGTGAAAGTGCACAGTGAGAGATTACATACGGACATCGGAAGGAAATGTGTTAGCGGCTCTTCCAGAAGCCATCCCATTACACGAGAGAGAATGGCTACAGCTGCTAATTAGCATGGCTTAGTATCCGCTCCTGACATTCCATAAGGAACCAGTTCTGTTCTTGGCTGCATGTTCTCCCTTTGATTTCAGTGCGGATTAGAATATACACGTGAGCAGAATCTGCCCCAATAAATTAAATAAAAATGGTCAAAACTGATATGATCTACAAAAAAGAGCAGGGAAGGTAAAAAGGTAAGGGGAGTCTTTCCACTGACTTGGATGGGCTTTGAGTCAGGCCATTCTGACAAGTGGAATCCCAACTTGTGGACGGACTTTGAGTCTCCCTGTATAGTGGTGTAAAAAAAAAAAAAAAGCCCGTATAGAAAAGAGATTACATAAAGGCAGCATCCTACTTTGCAAACTTAAGTACCTAAGTTGCATGCCTGGGATGGACCATTTTGGTGTCTAAATGCTCCTCTGCATGTGCAAGTGATGGATCAGCACATGCTGTGTAAGTCCTCTGTTTTGCAAATGTATGTTGCCTTCTGCAATTCAGTGAGCTTCAAGGCTTCGACACTAGCAGTAGAAGATCTAAGGCATGGCCAGACACAACTGAACCAGTGGTAGATGGCGGCAGAGGGAAAATCCAAGCTTCAGCATGTTTTTGAAGGTCAACAAACTGTCTTCTAAATCTGACAAACTCCAATGAGCAGTGTAGTTGGATGGAATGAGGTGCTGTGAGGATCTAGTCCAGATGAAGATTCTGGCTGCAGTTTATGATGAAACCTACCTGGCAAGGCTCATCAGGGAGCCCACACTGGGCTTCTTCAGTGCCTGAGCCACACCATCTGCAGGAGGCAGACTCCACCCATGACACAGAGCTGCAACGTGCCGACAGTGTACATCGTGAGCATCACAGGCCTGAAATGTAAAGAAGGTCTCAAACATTCAGCTTACCGTGGGAGCCCGTCTCAGGGAGAATAATTGGGCTTGCGAGTTGAGGTTTATGAGCTTGCATGGGCTGGCTCACTATGGAGGGTCTGAACCTCAGCAGGTGTAAATCCATGTAGTTCCAATTAGTGTACACCCATTGACACAAGATCTTGCCTGGAATCTCCAGGGACAAATCATTTAGGCTATATATGCAGATGATGAATTCAGTTTTGCCGGTTGCCTACCCTCTGTGCTTACCATTGCATTTCCACCAAGTACATACACAGTGTCTGCATTTACCTTGAAACACTTTCTTCCCAAGAACTCATGAAATACCTCTGTCGCCCATTCCCTGGGGATGCTGCAGTTTCTAAGTGAGCAGAGAGGAGCAAATTGCTTTACTTTCACAAATATCATTTGCAGGTTTTCATACTTAGGAAGCTGACACCTTTTCTGAGTATCATCATGTGGTAGAAATCAGGGATACCTAGTCTTAGGAGATGTCACATAGAAGCATTTCTCCTATCATTATCAATAACCCATGCTCAGTCAGTGCAGATGAAAATCAACAGTCAGAGGGATGGGAAATATTTTTCTCCCCTGTGTGTGTGTGTGTGTGTGTGTGTGTGTATAAGGGCAAAACGGATTAAAAGAGCTATTGAAAATATATACAAATATTGGAAGACCTGTGCAATGTAAAAGTCTACAGCTCCTTGCATGAACTCTTCTGTCTTGCCATGTGGAATAAAAGGAAACACTTAGGAACTCCACAGGTTGTGAGCATGGATCGCACCAATGCTTTTATCTAATCCAGTGTTCGGTCTCTGACCGTCACCAGCACCAGATTCTTCAGAGGAAGGTGTAAGAAACATCCAAAGAGGACAGTTATGTGATAACTTGCTCAGGCAGCGGCACTGGAACAGTCTTAGAGTGGGGGGGGGGGTGCTAGATGAGCCCCCCCTTACCCCTGTTCATGCCCCTCACCACCCCCTAGAGCTCGGGCCGGGAGCAGAGCAGTGTCTCCGGGAGGGGGAGACGCATACAGGGGTAAGGTGGCCAAGGCTGGTGCCACGGCTGGGGGCGGATGCGGAGCCCCCAGGTGCAGGGCCAACAGCCGGGACCCCAGGCCAGCAGCCAGGACCGCGCCTGGCACCGGAACTCCTGAGCATGAGGCCAGCGGCTGGGACCCTGGGCACGAGCCAGCGACCAGGGCCAGGACTGGGGCTTGCGGCAGAGCCCCTGGGCATGGGGCTAGAGGCCAGGACCCCATGCAAAACCTGGGGGTGCTGCAGCACGCCTCACACCTCTAGTTCCCATGCCTATGCTCATTTTCTTCCTATTCCCCTAAATTAGAGGCAGGTTTGTGCCCTGAAGCTTGTTTCTAAGGAGGAATATATAATAGACACGGCATTACATTTACAGAGAATAGAAGAAGAGTGGCTTCCTCTGAACAGGGATTAAAGAGAAAGAAGCCCAATTCCCAGGCAAAGTCGTCTGGGCCGTTTTCTCTGCCTGTCCTTCAGCAGATTGTTTGGAAAGGAAAACAGTCCCAGTAATTCTTGCACACCTCTGGTTATGTTAGTGGCCCGTTTTACTCTCCTACAGTCTTAAAGGGCATCCAGAATAGCTAGCATGGCTGCATAGCTTCTCTTCCCCATGTGGCTTAAGAGTTAGGGTCCATTTTCTGTTTCTACTGGGGGTTTGGCAGTTTACATGCTGCCTATCAATGTGAGGCTCCTGTTAGAAGGCGGTAGGGTGTAAAAGGGGTGCTTTGGCCTGTTGGCTACATTAACTTCCCCCTTTCCCTTCTCTGCCTCTGTATAACTCTCCACGCAGGTGAGCCCAGCCCTGGAGCCTGTGTTAACCCAGCCAATGTACAGCAGGTAACTCATTTCACAGCCCTGCCATTTCATTCAGTCACTGGTTAATTTACTCATCTAATTTAATCAATACCGCATGAACCAGATCTTTGTTAAAAATAATACAACTTCCACCCGTCCAGCTGCTTGATTCCAGCTGGTGCTATTGGATTAATTTAATGAGTCTGGAGGCCAAGTCTGCATGTGGCAGGAAACCACGCGCAACTCGCAGCTGAGGTATTCATACAGTGTGACAGGCCATGAGGGTTATTTGTATTATAGAAGCGCTTAGCGGCACCAACTGGGATCAGGACTCCACTGCCTGAGGCACTGCACATACCCCTCCTAGGAGAACCTCCCTGCCCTGCTGAGTGTACGATCTAGACAAGACCGAAGGAGGATGGGGAAAAGGAACCGTTATTTCACATGATGAGATTATTTCACAGTGGAAAACCGAGGCAGAGCTAAAGCCATTTGCCGAGGGTCATACAGGGAGTCTGTGGAAGAGTCAAGTCCTGGACCCAGATCTCTTGAGTCCCAACGCCTTAACCACAAGCCCATCCTTCATCTTTAGAACCAAAGTTTCGTTACGGTACCAACATGGGGTGTACATTCCTGGAGCAGTGGTGCATTTTTCTTGCCTTTGGCTTCATTCCTCAGCGCGCCAAAGGCCAGTAACTACGACCAAGGAATGCACGCACAGATGTAGCTTACTGTTAATTAGATGGCTCTCTTTTGATAAGCATGAATCCTTCCATCTCTTGTTCCACCTTTAATCAAATTTGTAGCGCCTCAGGCTTTTCATGGGGGGTGAAAGGGGAAGCTTTCAATCTGTAATAAGGATGTGTCTGTCAAGTGGAATAAAATTGATAATTAAGTCATCCACTCTGGCTGCAATTTTTATGAATTTCTGAAGAATTGTCTTAAAGCAATGATGCACATAGAAACATTTCTAAGCCACACGAGGAGGCTGATAAACAACAGCAGGGACTTCTGCTTTCAAGGGATAGCAATGAATAAACATGTTTCCAAATCAGAGTGTACAGAAGAGAGGGCAAAGAAGCAGCATTTTTGTCTAGGACCTTGGACTAGGCACTATTTTAATAGAAAAGGGAAATGAGTTTATTGGAAATAATACAAATATTAGTAGGATGGTTCAGATTTATGTTAAGGGGGTGACTTGATTACAATCTATAAGTACTACCTGGGGAACAAATATTTAACAGTGGGCTCTTCAATCTACCAGAGAAAGGTATAACATAATCCAATGGCTGGAAGAAGAACCTAGACAAAGTCAGACTGGAAACAAGATGTCAATTTTTAACAGTGAGAATACTTAACTATTGGAACAATTTACCAAGGGTTGTGGTGGATTTTCCATCACTGAACATTTTTTAAATCAAGATGGTCTGTCTGTTTTTCTAAAAGCTCTACTCTAGGAATTGTTTTGGGGCTGTTCTGTGGCCTGTGTTATGCAGGAAGTCAGACTAGATAATCACAATGGTCTCTCTTAGGAATGGGCGACAGGGGGTGGATTACTTAATGGTGACCTGTTCTGTTCCTTTCTTTTGGGGCACCTGGCACTGGCCACTGTCAGAAGACAGGATACTGGGCTAGATGGACCCAGTATGGCCGTTCTTATGTTCTCCTGGACTTGGATTCTATGAATCACCAAAACTTGTGAGACTTCCCTTTGCGGTTCAAGCCAGGCCCATGCCTGCTTTGCTTGTGAGGTGTGACATGATTGTCTAACTGCATGGCATTCAGTCTGCTCTTTGAGCTCGGGGGTTTAGTTCCTAGCTCAAGGAGACTTACACCGGCTCTGATGAAGTAAGTACACTAAAAACAGAGTGCAGCCCACGGCAGGTGTGACAGGCTAGCCACCTGGAGTATTTGCCTAGGGTCTCAGGAGGGCAAGTACTCAAAGTGCTCGCTCCTCCCACCAACCATGCTGCTATGCGTTCACTATTTGTGTTGTACTAACTTGATTGGAGATAGTGCAGGTATGTCTAGTCGAGCTGGGAATCACACCCCCAGCTCAAAGTGGAGACACTCCCTAAGTCTATCAGAAGACTTCCTATTAGAGGTTAATACAGCTTTGAAATCTAGTGTAATGTGAGATGAGGAGACTCCAGGCTATGGAATCGTTCGTTCGTGGATTCATTTGTCTCATGCCTTGTTGACCTATTTAGAGTCCTTTTTGCAGTGCTTTCCCCACTTGGCAGGATTTTCTCTTCCCATACAGTTCCCGTTAATATCAGTGCTTTTTACTGTATCAATCATGTTGATGTCTTCCACGTAAACTTTCAATATTTTCTCTTCTTTAAAGGTCTGTATCTGTCCCTGCATGAGTTATGTATTGCCTCCCACTAAACATCTGTTTTCCATGACTTATTCATGGAAAAGAAATTATTCTTAGTCAATGTTCTGCACCTTTGAAATCGTGCTGAAATGAAAACAATGTCCTCTCCAGTTTAATATGCCTTTCGGAAGTCTAGCCTCCTGAAGGAAGAATGGCTGGGAATGATATTTCTGTGCCAGTGCATCTTGTTAGTTTCTGCTTATTGTACATTGGGCATGTGCTTATTTCTTAGAGACAGGAGAGATTGGCATGATGCTGGGATGAGAGGAGTGTGAACAGAAGAAAATTTTCAATTGTTTATATACCAGTCCTAGGAGTCTGGGTAACAAGCAAGAGGAATTGGATATTCTCAATGATGAGAAGAAATTTGATCTAACTGGCATTATAGAAACCTAGTGGGATGATTCACATGACTGGAATGTTAAAATTTCTGGTTATATCCTGTTTAGAAAGGACAGAATGACTAAAAAAGGTGTGTGGGGGGGTGGCAATATATATGAAAGACATCATTACTTGTTTTACAGTTGTTGATAACTCAGAACTGCAGGATCTTGAATGCATATGGATCAACGTGCTAACTAACAAAGCCCAGGAGGAGGTAACGGTGAGCGTCTTTTACAGACCCTCAAATCAAACAAGAGACCAGTAGGAGTTACTGCTTAAGCACCTGCTTGTCATGGGTGTAAAGAAAAACTACGTTTTTAGGGGAGACTTCAGTTTGGGAGACAAAGGCTTGAGGTCGCATGTAGCCAGTAGTAAAACACCACTTGAGTTTCTAAAAAATTATAGATGATCATTTTCCTACACAAAAGACAGTGCGCGCAGCGCGAGGTAATGCTATTTTGGACCTCACTATCATATGGATAAAGTTGAGTTAATCAAATTGGTGGTTCCTTACAGACCAGTAATCATAACCTGATTACATTCAGTGTGGGCAAAGAGAGGACTGGCCCAACGAGTTTATATATACATCCACGCAGAAAAACGTTAATGAAAATAGGGAATTTTTAAAGAAACTTTATTAGACGTCCAAAAAGCCATGATTTGGAAAGGGAACAGCTTTGGATAAAAGCCCATCCTAGATGAGTGGGCAAAGTGAAGGCAGCAATTAGAAATAAAAAAGTAAAATGTAATAAATGGAAAAAAGGACAAATAGATAGCAATCAGTATAGAAATTATGAAGTACAAAAAACTGATAAGAGAAGCTAGAGACATCAGGGAAAAATCCATAGCTAGCAGGGCTAAGGATAATAAGTCTTGTCAAACCAACCTGATTTCATTCTTTGAGATTACAAGTTCGGCTGATAAAAGTAATTGCGTAGATACAAGATGCTCAGACTTTTGTAAAAAGAAAAGGAGGACTTGTAGCACCTTAGAGACTAACCAATTTATTTGAGCATAAGCTTTCGTGGGCTACAGCTCACATCCGATGAAGTGAGCTGTAGCCCACGAAAGCTTATGCTCAAATAAATTGGTTAGTCTCTAAGGTGCCACAAGTCCTCCTTTTCTTTTTGCGAATACAGACTAACAGGGCTGCTACTCTAAAACCAGACTTTTGTAAGGCATTTGACTTAAAATCCTAGTGCTATACAATATCAATAGAAGACACACTAAATGCATTAAGAACTGACTGACAGCCTGATCTCCAAAAGCAGCCCTCAGTGGGGAAAAATCATGGAATGGAAGTGTTTCTAGTGTGATTCTGCAGGTACTGGGCCTGATGCTATTCAACATTTTTGTCAATGATCTGGAAGTAAATATAAAATCACTGCTGATAAAATGTGTGGGTGACACAAAGATTGGAAAGGTAAATAATGATAAGAGGGAAGGCAGATAGAGTGCTCTGGATTGCTTGCTAAGCTGAGACCACTCCACTAAAATGTGCTATAATACAGCCAATTGGACAGTTCTCCATCTCGGAACAAGGAATGCAGGTGAGCCCTACAGAATGGGGGATTGTATCCAGGAAACCAGTGACACTGAAAAGGATTTCCGGGTCATAGCAGACAAGTGACTCAACATGAGCTCCCATTGCAATTCTGTGGCAACGTGCTCCTGAGGATGGATAAAGAAGGGAGTAGATGTGGGGAGGTGATCTTACCTTTGTGTAAAGAACTGGTGAGACTGATTGTAGAATACAGTTCTGAGCACGAGCTGTTACCACTTGAGCTAATTTCCCGTAGCTGAAGCTATTGCAGACGTCTGTCCTACGTGGATCAGGCTCTTAGGGGGACTTATAACACACTCTCCACAGCGGGTTACACTGACCCTTCACAACTGGCAGTGTTCCACCCCCTCTTTGCCTAGACATAAGTGATAGCACAAGGTGCAGAGCAAGGAAGAATCAAGCCCTGCATCTATGCCATGGACAGTATTAAATATCTGCAACATCCCTTTTTCTTCACAAAAATATTTCATCACAGAATCTCAGGAAGAAAATTCACCAGTGGGCCAACTGCCTAACTCTGAAAAATCAGACCAATCAAAACCAGGGGCCAGCATCTTAAAAGGGCCTCATCTCAGCCTATGGTTTTCTGGGTGTCATTGAGTGCTGCAAATAGACCTCTGACTGCCCAGGAAATAAGGCAGAGATTATGGCTCCTCTGAGTTTCTGGGACCAAAGCAGATCATTACACTGAGTGATGACTGCAGTGCAATGGGACACTGACCCTGGTTAAATAACAGATGCAGGGTCACTTTTAACAGAGGGAAATGGTTTCTTTCCCACAGCTGTTACACTCACATAACTGCAGTCCCTTATGCTGTGTGTTTTTACCAGCAGAGAATGGACTAGTTCCTGCAACAGCTTGTATAATCTTTATCAGAACTTTTCCCTGCTGTATTTTCCAGAGGGAAAGCTGCTGCTGGGAGAGGGGACTCTTGTGCTTTCCCCTCCACCCAGAATGAGGTTCAGCTTAGACATGACTGACCTGGGCACGTGGATCGTCTTCTTCTTTTTCAAGTGACAGGGACGAATGAGTAACTGACTCCCCCCCCCTCAAATTGCTAGCTCTCAAGGCACAATTTTCCCTTTCCACTGGAATTGCTGTTATTTTACAGCAGATGCTGCTTTTAGATGTCCAGTCATTCTGATAACTGCTTCTAATGTAGACACTTTCTTCTGCTCCATTCTTTTCTTCACTCTGCTTGTGTTTTCTACTAGGCCTATTTTTGGTGGGTGTGTGGGCATCTAATTGAGGTTCTAATTACTACCAGCTGCCTTAATCCACATTTGAAAAGGAGAAAGTGCAGCCTCCTTCTCTCATGTAGATGAACTCTCCAGGAAGTTAAATTCATTTTCAAGCGTACAGTTACTTTTTTCAGAGCTTTCTCCTTTTCCCCTTTTTGCAGGGTGAACTTAGCCCCAAAGATTGAAGGCTGCTTCAGTATTACCAACCCCAAGCATTCAAAAATCATGAGCTAGGCCCCAAAAGCAGAAGATTGGCTTTAAAACCATGAGATTTAGAAATCATGAAGGGTGGGTTCTTTCATCATCGCTTAGAAAATGTCAGTGACTACAGAATGCTGCAGCGTGTCTCCTCGTCAACCGGGCTATCGCAGGCGACTCCAACCTGTCCTTTGCTCCCTACTGGCTCCCCCAGAATATTGAATCAAGTTCAAAGTCTCCGTCCTTATCTTCAAAGCGTTCCATGTTCTGGACCTAGAATATCTTAAAGATCAACTATAGCTCCAGGAAGATGATCGTGGTTGACAATCTGCTCTTCTGGCACAGTGGGACTCTCTCCAGTGAGTGCAAAGCCTGTCTGTTTGGGAGACAGAACTTTCCTAGGGATTGGTCCAAGGCTGCAGAATGAACTTCCCCAGGAATTAGGACAAGCACAAACCTCCCCCGTTCTATTCCAAGTGCAAGGCGTGTTTCTTTGGCCTTGCCTTCTCCAACATAAACACAGAGCAACGTGTTTTAAAAAAAAAATTAAAAGAAGACTCATCACTGCACCTGCTTCTGCCTCTAGGGAGGGGATGAAACAACAAACAGTATGTGGCAGATGTGTAATCCGTTGGTTCATGAATGACTGGAAGGCATCAGATACTCTGGTGATGAGTACAATATAAGAACCAATGTGGAACAGAATAGATCATGGGTTGGATGCAGAGTCCATTGAAGTCAATGAGTGTGTCTTCCCATTAAAACTTTATACTAAGTACACTTCCTTTTCCAGCAGGGAAGCCATAGCCTCAATGAGAACAGAGATTTATATCTTCTCACTCCCTGTAGGTGGGACTACCAAGTGATGAGGGGAATGTATTAGGTAGGGTAGTCAAGGCAGAGCAGCATGGGGCAAACTTGCATTGTCATTGCCTGTGAGTTTTAGCCTGTAAAATGCTTTTCACCAGCAATAACAAATAAACCACTTTAAAGGTAACCGTGAAATAAACCCAAAAAGAATTTGGATTAAGCACTAGAGAGAGTCAGCCAAAACAAGTGCCTCTCTCCTTTTTTTTTTATTTTCTTTCAGCAGAGGTCAATTGATTCTCTGTCACCTTGGGACTCATAACAAAATCAATGTTACTTCATCCATAATTTGACCTTTTCATTTACTAAGGGTAGCAAATGTTAGTGCCACTGTAATTTTACAGCGTCTTGTTAGATAACAGGGGAAGATATAATGTGAAGATTATGCACGGTATCAGTGGCAAAATATTATAGCTGGGAATGAGTTAGAAGAACATTAATGTTTGAGGCATGCTATAAGACATGACATGTATCCGATTATAAAATGTCTCATGCTTCAAGTAATTACTCAAAACCTGACTCACTGATGTACTACCGATAGAATATCACCCAACAAACTGAATATCCTATTAGCAGAGAATGACCTACAAATATTTCTCCTAAGCCAGGCACCTTTATTCTTCAGAGCATAATCTTGTATGTCAAAGAGCCAGGCAGGCTGCAAAGAGAGAGAAGTGACTGATGTTGTAAATTTTAGACAGATCGATAATAGAATCTATATGGACCTTGGATATTTTTATGTTTAATTCACTGGATAAAATGAAAGAGGGTAAATCACTCCGAGAAGATATGAACTGATGTTCATAGGCACATTTATAGAACTATCTAAAAATATGAATCCTACAATTACTGACTTAAAAGATCATCGGTACTGTAGTCACTACAGCATGAAAAAATGCTATGAAAAAATCCCTTCTCTGAGCACACTGTGTGTGTTTCAGGAGCGAGAGTTACTGCAGTATTAGCTAGAGCAGAAGCAGAGATGGGCTGAAATTGAAGTAGAGATCCTGTCTGTTGTCAGGGTCTAGCAAACGTGAGACTGTAATGTCCAGACTAAATCTCTCTGTGCCCACCATCGAGTTGGGGGTGCGGCGCAAGTGGGTGCCATGTTTTTGTCATATCCTCCAAACTACTGGGTGTGGTTCTGGTCTTATTTACCCTGGTGTAAATCAGTAGTAATCCCAATTAAATTAATGAGACTCAACTAGTGTAACCCCACTGTCTCAAACAGGCAGGAATCCTTATCACCATTTAATAATAGATTGTAGGTTGTCGATATGTAATGACAATACATAATGCAATCACTCAGCTGCTGACATTGCATTTATCTGGTGCCAACAAATAACCCCAAAGAACAACGACAGCTGAGACCAAAACGACACCAGAGTAGCAGTGAAATTAGACCAGCGCTTGTTGATCTAGGGCTTGATCCTGCAAGGAACTGCACAACCCCTGGAGGTGCTGAGCACCCTCTGCTCCCGTTGAGTTGGCTGAGTTGGTACAGGGCATAGATTCTAAATTTCCTAGGGTCACGTTTACTTTGCACGGCAGCAAGGGTGTGAGGTTAGAACTGAGACATGGAAAAGATTTATTTTACTGCCTAGTCCATCTCCCTGCTGGGGCAGGATCAGCCCCCAAACCCTGTGTGCACATGCTTTTCCAAGTCTAGATTTCAGTGTCTCAAGTGATGGTGTCTCCCGCATATGCCTTGGCAGCTGTTCCATGCTTCTCACCGTCTGAAAGGTTTCCTGACGTTCAGCCTAAATTTTCCCTGTCTTAATTTGTTTTTTTCACTCTTGTTTTTTAACTTCATGGACCACCTTAAACAATTCCTCTCCCTCCTTGGTGTTCACACCCTTCAGATGCTCAGTGGAAGTGCCATTGCCTGGTAGCTGGATTCCCCAAGCCAATGAGGTGATGTTCCAACATCGACAAAAGCACGAATTCCCGAAGGAATCGTGTACAGAACCTTGCTTCGTTAGCTGGAAACCAAAATGCAGCAGTGGGAGGAGAAAATAAGGAATGAGGGAGAGAGAAAGAGATTATCAAATTATTATGGCTGTGTTTCATCACTGTTATTATTATCTCCTGCTGCAAGGAATTCTGTCTCTTAGTGTTAAAGGTTTCTTCTGTGCTTGGCATGTTTCTGTTTCATTTATCAGCTGAACACACGTTGTGGAGGATGCGGCGAAGTTGCTGAGCTGAATAGCGTGCAGGCAAAGTGCCGGGGGGGGGGGGGGGAAGTTCTGTTTTACTTCTGCTAACAAAAAATATTTTGCAGCAAATCAAGAAGAGCTTATGCAAATGATGACAGTTACCGGACTCCTCCAGGCACCCACAGACCTTCTCTCCACAGAGCAGTGAGCTGGTGTCACTGTGCGTGGGTGGTGCTGCTTAAAGTGGGCCTGTGTTTTCCCGATGCTCTTTTGAGCAATATCTGTTTTAGATCTGGAAATATACAATGAAATGGGACACAGTCTGTGCACATGCACCCACACAGACATATGCATGTCCCAGCATGTACGCACATACACGCAAACATACATGTGTGTGTATATATGCCCACACTTATGCATTTGCTTACACACACATGCACACACGACACTGGTACATTTTAGCTCAACAAACCACCAAGCAAACCCATCCACTCCACCCACACTGTTTTCTGCGGCAGTTTTTGCTAATTTGAACCACGGATGAATGCTATTGATCACACATCTTTAACGACATAGTGAAAACTGGAACATTTCTCTCGAGGAAAGATGTAAAAATCAAACTGGGATCAAAATAGCATTTAAAAAAAAAATCCCACTCCTCTTCCCAGCAGCAAGCTCAGTCATCTGGGCTGGGCACTGGGTTGTAGGTTTACCCCTGTTATGTTAATTTCTGTAGGTGGTCTCAGAAACAGGGAGACGGATGACAGAATCTGAAAAAAAAAAAATAAAATAAAGCACCCTTTGCATCCAATATCTCTTGCAGGCTCCTGAAGCTTCCGTGAACTGTAGGAGACCATCGCTCCTGCTTGCTGAGTCTATAGTTTTGCTCCATGCATTCCTGGCATACATTTCTCCATGCTGTCTTTTTGACCTGCTTTCATTAAATAACAGGTGCTGCTGAAAGTCTCAAGAGGGGCACGTGCACTTGCAAAGCAACCACAGTGCAGTGGGTAGAATGGATAGCCAGTGGGACCAACAGGCTAATTCAACCAAATTGGCTGCAAGCATTCTGAGAATAGCATCTCATTAAAACCCCTGAATTAGTCTCAGCAGAGGCCTTGCTCTTTCACTGAACACTGGAGCAGTCTCAGTTTGAATGCTGGATGGGAAGGACAATCCCACGCCAACGCCTGCAGATTCCTTTGAAAAACCAGACACAATCATGTCATCGCTGCTGTACAGAGTGGGGCCCCAAACTGCATCACCCGAGAAGGTGGGCACCAGCCTGGGAAAAGAAATAGAGGAGCTGGGTTGTAAAGGTAACAATCCTGCCCCCAGGCAATGGCAAGAGTTAACAATTAGAGTCCATGGAGTCGCTGTGGTTTCCCAATACAAAACAAAATAATTATTATTCTAAACTTGACTGGCGCCTGTGCATAATCTCATTACACACAGAGCCGCACAGCACCAAGGAAAGCTCAGGATGACAATAAAATGTTCCGTAGATGCACAAAGCAATTAGAATGAAATTTCTGTAAGGCTCAGGTACGAGTCCTTTGTCAGTTGAGTCACTGGGGTGGTTCAGTGGCTGTCTCACAACTGGGTCAGATATGCAGCGCCTGCACTGGAAAGTCTGGTGTAAAGCATGCCTTTAGAAAAATACATCGGGCTCAAACAACCTCTTCTCCAGGGTTTCTGCCTTTCATGTAGCTGCGGCTCTTGCTGTCTCCCGGAGCATGTTCAGACAGCAGAGAATCGGCTGCTGTCATTTATGCTGCATTTACGGACCCTCATCCTGGAGTTGGATCTGGGTGGATGGGGCCCTACTCCAAGCAGAGCACCCTTGACATAAGCATCTGCCTGCCTGGACTCAAGTACAGAACAGGCAACTATAAATAGATACTTTTTTTAGAGGGGGGGGGGAGAAGGGGTTGGATATATTTGACTCCCTATCTTGAGTCAAACTTGAGCTTTAAACTAGGAATTTGGGGGAGATGGTTGGGAGATGTCCAGGTAATCTCCACGCCAGAATTTAGCATAGAGTGGAAAGAAAATGAAGTAAGAGTGGATACAGCTGTAGGTAGGAGGAAGGGCAGTGTAGATACAAGTCTAATAGGTTATACTGGTAGTAAAATAACCGTGCCTAATAGGGTACAGAATGTGAGTGAGGCCAAACAGCAAAAATTAAGATGTTTGTACACTAATGCAAGGAGCCTAGGTAACAAAATGGAGGAACTAGAGTTACTGGTGCAGGAAGTGAAACCAGATATTATAGGTATAACAGAGACCTGGTGGAATAGTAGTCATGACTGGGCTACAGGTATTGAAGGGTATGTGCTGTTTAGGAAAGACCGAAATAAAGGTAAAGGTGGTGGAGTAGCACTGTATATCAATGATGAGATAGAATGTAAAGAAATAAGAAGCGATGAAATGGATATGACTGAGTCTGTCTGGGTAACAATTAAATTGGGGAAGAAAACTATTAGAGCCTCCCCTGGGATAGTGCTTGGGGTGTGCTATAGACCGCCGGGATCTAATTTGGATATGGATAGAGCCCTTTTTAATGTTTTTAATAAAGTAAATACTAATGGAAACTGTGTGATCATGGGAGACTTTAACTTCCCAGATATAGACTGGAGGACGAGTGCTAGTAATAATAATAGGGCTCAGATTTTCCTAGATGCGATAGCTGATGGATTCCTTCAGCAAGTAGTTGCTGAACCGACTAGAGGGGATGCCATTTTAGATTTGGTCTTGGTGAGTAATGAGGACCTCATAGAGGAAATGGTTGTAGGGGATAATCTTGGCTCAAGTGATCATGAGCTAATTCAGTTCAAACTGAATGGAAGGATTAACAAAAATAAATCTGCAACTAGGGTTTTTGATTTCAAAAGGGCTGACTTTCAAAAATTAAGGAAATTAGTTAGGGAAGTGGATTGGACTGAAGAATTTATGGGTTTAAAGGTAGAGGAGGCCTGGGATTATTTTAAATTAAAGCTGCAGAAGCTATCGGAAGCCTGCATCCCAAGAAAGGGGAAAAAATTCATAGGCAGGAGTTGTAGACCAAGCTGGATGAGCAAGCATCTTAGAGAGGTAATTAAGAAAAAGCAGAAAGCATATAGGGAGTGGAAGAAGGGAGGGATCAGTAAGGAAAGCTACCTTATTGAGGTCAGAATATGTAGGGATAAAGTGAGACAGGCTAAAAGTCAAGTAGAGTTGGACCTTGCAAAGGGAATTAAAACCAATAGTAAAAGGTTCTATAGTCATATAAATAGGAAGAAAACAAAGAAAGAAGAAGTGGGACCGCTAAAAACTGAGGATGGAGTGGAGGTCAAGGATAATCTAGGCATGGCCCAATATCTAAACAAATACTTTGCCTCAGTCTTTAATAAGACTAAAGAGGATCTTAGGGATAATGGTAGCATGATAAATGGGAATGAGGATATGGAGGTAGACATCACCATATCTGAGGTAGAAGCGAAACTCAAACAGCTTAATGGGACTAAATCGGGGGGCCCAGATAATCTTCATCCAAGAATATTAAAAGAATTGGCACAAGAAATTGCAAGCCCATTAGCAAGAATTTTTAATGAATCTGTAAACTCAGGGGTTGTACCGTATGATTGGAGAATTGCTAACATAGTTCCTATTTTTAAGAAAGGGAAAAAAAGTGATCCAAGTAATTATAGGCCTGTTAGTTTGACATCTGTAGTATGCAAGGTCTTGGAAAAAATTTTGAAGGAGAAGGTAGTTAAGGACATTGAAGTCAATGGTAAATGGGACAAAATACAACATGGTTTTACAAAAGGTAGATCGTGCCAGACCAACCTGATCTCCTTCTTTGAGAGAGTAACAGATTTTTTAGATAAAGGAAACGCAGTGGATCTAATTTACTTAGATTTTAGTAAGGCGTTTGATACTGTGCCACATGGGGAATTATTAGTTAAATTGGATAAGATGGGCATCAATAGGAAAATTGAAAGGTGGATAGGGAATTGGTTAAAGGGGAGACTACAACGGGTCCTACTGAAAGGTGAACTGTCAAGTTGGAGGGAGGTTACCAGTGGAGTTCCTCAAGGATCAGTTTTGGGACCAATCTTATTTAATCTTTTTATTACTGACCTGGGCACAAAAAGTGGGAGTGTGCTAATAAAGTTTGCAGATGATACAAAGCTGGGAGGTATTGCTAATTTAGAGAAGGACAGGGATACCCTACAGGAGGATCTGGATGACCTTGTAAACTGGAGTAATAGGAATAGGATGAAATTTAATAGTGAGAAGTGTAAGGTCATGCATTTAGGGATTAATAACAAGAATTTTAGTTATAAGCTAGGGACGCATCAACTAGAAGTAACGGAGGAGGAAAAGGACCTTGGAGTATTGGTTGATCATAGGATGACTATGAGCTGCCAATGTGATATGGCTGTGAAAAAAGCTAATGTCGTCTTGGGATGCATCAGGAGAGGTATTTCCAGTAGGGATAAGGAGGTTTTAGTACCGTTATATAAGGCACTGGTGAGACCTCACCTGGAATACTGTGTGCAGTTCTGGTCTCCCATGTTTAAGAAGGATGAATTCAAACTGGAACAGGTACAGAGAAGGGCTACTAGGATGATCCGAGGAATGGAAAACTTGTCTTATGAAAGGAGACTCAGGGAGCTTGGCTTGTTTAGCCTAACTAAAAGAAGGTTGAGGGGAGATATGATTGCTCTCTATAAATATATCAGAGGGATAAATACCAGAGAGGGAGAGGAATTATTTAAACTCAGTACCAATGTGGACACAAGAACAAATGGATATAAACTGGCCACTAGGAAATTTAGATTAGAAATTAGACGAAGGTTTCTAACCATCAGAGGAGTGAAGTTTTGGAATAGCCTTCCGAGGGAAGTAGTGGGGGCAAAAGATCTATCTTGCTTTAAGATTAAACTCGATAAGTTTATGGAGGAGATGGTATGATGGGATAACATGGTTTTGGTAATTAAATATTCATGGTAAATAGGCCCAATGGCCTGTGATGGGTTTTTAGATGGGGTAAGATCCAAGTTACCTGGGAAAGAATTTTCTGTAGTGTCTGGCTGATGAATCTTGCCCATATGCTCAGGGTTTAGCTGATCGCCATATTTGGGGTCGGGAAGGAATTTTCCTCCAGGGCAGATTGGAAGGCCCTGGAGGTTTTTCGCCTTCCTCTCCTCTGTAGCATGGGGCACGGGTCACTTGCTGGAGGATTCTCTGCTCCTTGAGGTCTTCAAACTACAATTTGAGGACTTCAATAGCACAGATATAGGTGTGAGGTCTTTTTTAGGAGTGGTGGGTGAAATTCTGTGGCCTGCGTTGTGCAGGAGGTCAGACTAGATGATCATAATGGTCCCTTCTGGCCTAGATATCTATGAATCTATGAGTCTCATTCAGATGGGTATTTCTGCCCTGAAATCACCTGGCCTTTTAGGGGTCCCCAAATGGTACTTTAGGTCAGCACAACCAGACCTTTACAGGGCTGAACCCTTCCTAGAGTGTTGAACTTACTTCTCTACTCCATCTTAATTTTTCTCTCCCCACACTAAGAAAATATAAATACCTCAGATTTGAGGTTAGTCATTTTTCCCTCACTGGAAAACAAGATAGGACACTTTGGTTTTTTAAAAGATATGCTTTAGTTCAAACAGGAGTTATATTGAGGACGTTCTCTGGCCTGTGCTATCCAGGAGGTCAGACTAGGTGATCTCAGCCCCTTGGAATCTATGGAAACGAGCTTCCTGTTAAGAGGAAGGATGGTGTAATGGTTAGAGAACGAACTGTGGTCCTAGGGTCACTTCCAGCTCTGCCACAGACTTCTTCTTCTGTGTGACTGCAGTCAAGTCCCTGAATTACTCTGTGCCTCAATTCCCCATCTGTACAATGGGGAGATTAGCACTTCCATACCTCACAAGCGTATTCACACCTGTAACAACACTAGTGGGTCTAACACAAAAAAAAAGGAAAGGGGAAAAAGGTAGGGCCTGAATTTTCAAAAGTGACTAGCCTCAATTCTGGGGGTGTCCTACTTAAGAAACCTGCTTTTCAGAGGTGGCTTCGAAAGTATGTCAAGTTGGGCCCCCCCAATCACTAGTCACTTTTGAAAATTTGGGACCTACCCTCTCTCTCTCTCTCTCTCTCTCTCTCTCTCAGACCCACTCATTAGTGTCATTACTGGTTTGACTTTTAAGTTTCATTCTGTTCTGAAACATTTTAATTTGGTTTTATTGTGTTGTACCAAGCATAAGCACCTCAGTGAAGGGTGCAAAATAACAGCTATTTTTTATTATTTTATTTTTTATTTTGTTACATGGACTTCTAAAATTCTTCTGACGTAAGCAAACTAGTTTCACATGTATTGAACAATCTCTGGAGTTCATTAAACAGGATAAATTAGCTGTTTATGGAAGACAAAGGAATTAAGATGATGCCAGTACAGTTTGATTCTAGCAAAAGCAATTATTTAAAAGAGAGGAATTACATGGGGATTAGAGATGGGTATGAAGATATTATCTGGCATCTCAAACAGCCCTCGGGTAGCTTTGAATTACCTGATTTGTGTTGGTATCCATTCCACTTTGAGCCAAGAGGGAAGGGACCTCTGTTTCTTTAATTCTTTAACATGACAGGTGTGTTTGCTTCTGGCTTCTCTACATTATGTTGCTTTGTTCTTTGTCTTGAAAATTTAAAGAAACATTCCCCGTTTCTTTCCATTGCAGAGCTCCATGAGTGAGCAGGGAAACGACCTGGGAAGCAGGCTTCCTTTCTCCCTCCCTTTAAACCTTAGATAATTTGAGTAAGATGGGGAAATGTTGTTAACATCACAAAAAGACAGGCCAGTAGAAGGCAGGGGAGCCTGAAGGGATTGGGGATGTCATGAATATGCATGGAGAATCCTCCTGGATACTATGATAACTCCCAAGCTTTCTGGATCTTTCTCCAAGGTTTCAAGAAAAACTATGGTTCATTCTCCCCCAGGTACCCCACTGCCTCTCTGGGTACCAGCCAGGAAGGAAGCTGAAGGGCTGAGCCTGCCCTTGTGGTATTTCTCACCCAAGTCGAAGCATGAGACCACACTTTCTTCTGCGGTTTGCAGTCAGAGGTTTCAGCCCCAAGAGGCCTGGAGAGCTAGGAAGTGAGGGTGCTTTCCATACTGATACCAAGCCTTTCCAGGGGCACCCATCATTCCCCATGTGGGGAACAGGATGTAGGAGCCAGCACCTACACTGCTGCCCACAAAGCACATACAAGCTTCCATATCACCCAAGGCATAGTAGCTGTGTTTGCTGTACAATAGATGAAAGAGAGAGAGAGAGTGAGTGGGTGGTGGGATCCTAAGGGGGTGGGAGGAGCTAGAAAGCAGGTCTCATGGCTCTGTCACACCATGATGCGACATTGGACAAGTGCCACAACACCTCTCTGTGTCAGTTTCCACAGCTGTAAAACAGGGATAATAATCCATACCACGGTCAGCCCTTCGGTAACTCCAACAACTTCAGTGATGTGGCCCAATATCCATTGAATCCTTCTAACAGCCTTGCAAATTGGAACCGGTATTTGTAATAAATAATAATATAATTAATAACTAAATAACTAGACCTAGCTCTCATAATGTGCTTTAAAATATTTCACGTGCTATATACTCTGGGCCATATTTTGCAGTATCTTACACCCTGGGCAACTGCAGCAGCAAGGCAAAGCAGTGAGGTTCCCTGGATATAAGGCAGTGCAGAATATGGCCCTAGAAATATCATTGTGGACTTGCAGAGAAAATATTATGGGCCAAACTCAGCAGCCCAAATACTGCCAGCCTGATTCTTTTAGCTGTTGCATGTCTCACATAGAGGGCGCTAAGTTCCTTGAACATACATTGACTTTACTGGGAGTTTTGCCTGAGGAAGGACTGAGTAATGGCTACAGGATTTGTCCTTTTGAGATTACATTACAAACAATAATACTTTATCCTTACAGTGTCATGTTAATGCTAATTACCTGAAATGCACCAGAAGTCTAACCCTTTTAACACTCAGTATAACAAAAATGATTTGTCCCAGAGTGTGATAAAATATATTTACGGACTGTCTTGCAAGCCATAATTGAAATGGCATTGGAGTGGTGCTGTTTTTTTTTTTTTTAATTTTAAGCAGTTCCAAACCTCTTAATAGTGTTTTAAACTGTAACTTAGATTTTTAAAAGTTTATCACGCACTAATTCATTCAGCTTTCATTTGCATTCTGTTGACAGGCTACAAAATTGCTTCCCTTCCATTCCAGAAAGCTCCAACTCCTGCAATTTACAGTGTCTTTCAGGATATTTCCTAAACTCCACGTTAATATCAACAAGGCAGTTTTCAATAACACCTAAAAGATGAATGGCTATTATTTATACTTTTAGCACACACTATTTTAAACCACCTTCAATTGTGCATTAGAATAAAGATTGGATTAGGCAGAAGGCCCCTATAAAACACTCCTGGGCAACAGCTAGGAAAGCTCCTACTTCTCAGGTCAGAAAAGTGGCACATTTGGTAGTACCTTTAAATTGCAAACCACAAATCCTGCCATCACCTAAGTGCTGTTTATTTAGGGCCTGAGCCAAAGCTCACTGAAATCAGTGGGATTCTTTGTGCTCGTTAGAGTGGGCTTTGGATCAGCCTTTTAGAACAACAGTAATATCTAGCTCTTATGTCGAGCTTTTCATCAGCAAATCTCAAAGGGCTTTATGAAGTGCCTTGAGACATGCCAAGCACCCTCACTCCCTGGTGGGAGCCAGTTTAGGATACCCATTACCTTGCAGGAGTCACACAGCACCTCACAACATCAGACCCTTCATCACTGCCCTAAAGCGTCAGTATCATATTGTTACTGGGTCAAACACTTGTTATTTCAGTCTTCTAAATTCTGCCAGTGCAAGTCAGAGCAGAGATTATTTTTGGCTCTGCCATGTACGGGTACCTAAGCAACTTGCAGGAGGCTGGTGTTACTGTGTAGTCACTAGAGTTGCGTGAAATGTTTTGTGTGAATTTATCCCCTTTTCCTGTTCACAAATGATCAATGAACAGATACTGAGTTTTACAAATTTGTTCATTATTTGATAAATTTCAGACTCTGGGTTGCTTCTGAACTATTCACCACGGTTATCGCTTTGAGTGTTCACTGGTTGTCATTCTCAATTCACACTGGGTGCGTGGTCACCTAAATGACATGGCTGTTTCTTCTCCTTGATTGGTCAACCAGCCACTTGTGACATAGACATTTAGGCAAAGCCATACTGCAGTAAGTATTCATGATGGTTTGGAAGGTGGGTTTAAATGTCAAGAAAACAATGGCAAACATGTATTTTAGCCAATCCTACAAACCCAGTAATAGTTTGAGAAGTCCCAAAACTCTGAATCCAAACTACTTCACCTGCCCCTAGCACTAGTGCTGGATCCGATCTTTGGGGAGAATTTCTGGGTTACTGAATAAAAGTATTTAAGAGCTTTAGGAAAATAAAGTTGAAAATTCAGTGGAAACTATAGTATTCATTCCCTGGGATACCTTCCCTCAAGAGTATTTTCCCACGGTATTCTTGTCAGCAAGTTAAAGAAGTATGGGCTGGATGAATGCACTATAAGGTGGGTAGAAAGTTGGCTAGATTGTCGGGCTCAACGGGTAGTGATCAATGGCTCCAAGTCTAGTTGGCAGCCGGTGTCAAGTGGAGTGCCCCAGGGGTCAGTCCTGGGGCCGGTTTTGTTCAATATCTTCATTAATGATCTGGAGGATGGTGTGGATTGCACTCTCAGCAAATTTGCGGATGATACTAAACTGGGAGGAGTGGTAGATACGCTGGAGGGCAGGGATAGGATACAGAGGGACCTACACAAATTGGAGGATTGGGCCAAAAGAAATCTGATGAGGTTCAATAAGGATAAGTGCAGGGTCCTGCACTTAGGACGGAAGAACCCAATGCACAGCTACAGACTAGGGACTGAATGGCTAGGCAGCAGTTCTGCGGAAAAGGACCTAGGGGTGACAGTGGACGAGAAGCTGGATATGAGTCAGCAGTGTGCCCTTGTTGCCAAGAAGGCCAATGGCATTTTGGGATGTATAAGTAGGGGCATAGCGAGCAGATCGAGGGACGTGATCGCTCCCCTCTATTCGACATTGGTGAGGCCTCATCTGGAGTACTGTGTCCAGTTTTGGGCCCCACGCTACAAGAAGGATGTGGATAAATTGGAGAGAGTCCAGCGAAGGGCAACAAAAATGATTAGGGGTCTGGAACACATGACTTAGGAGGAGAGGCTGAGGGAACTGGGATTGTTTAGTCTGCAGAAGAGACGAATGGGGGGGGGGATTTGATAGCTGCTTTCAACTACCTGAGAGGTGGTTCCAGAGAGGATGGTTCTAGACTATTCTCAGTGGTAGAAGAGGACAGGACAAGGAGTAATGGTCTCAAGTTGCAGTGGGGGAGGTTTAGATTGGATATTAGGAAAAACTTTTTCACTAGGAGGGTAGTGAAACACTGGAATGTGTTACCTAGGGAGGTGGTAGAATCTCCTTCCTTAGAAGTTTTTAAGGTCAGGCTTGACAAAGCCCTGGCTAGGATGATTTAATTGGGGATTGGTCCTGCTTTGAGCAGGGGTTTGGACTAGAGGTCCCTTCCAACCCTGATATTCTATGATTCTATGATTCTAAGAGCATGTGTTCTTGGGCTTCCATGATACTTTTGAATATTATTGTTACTTGTGCAACATTTAAACTTAATAGAGTATTTCACTATTATGAAATCAATTCATGAATTCCACACAGAACCTTTCCCTTTGGACTACAAATGGAAAAGTACAATGTCTTGTTGTGTGACTATTCTTTAGGATGTCACTTAGAAATGTCTAGTTCTTCACGATCTTATTTTAATATACCTTAGGTTAAAGCAAAAGAATTTGTAGATTTTTTTCCATCTTTCAGATTCTCAGTGTATAGAAGCACATGACGTACAGGTCATACATATTATTTTACATTGACCTCATTAGCCCTAAGGGGGTTTGTCTTTTCATTCCCCCAGAAAACTACATGCAAGACTTCATACTGGGATGAAGAGTCACCATTATTCGACTAATAACTAATATTGATTGCTAGAAAGCAAATAAGTCAGTGCATTCCAATCTTTTGGTGTCTATTTGTCAAACAGGAGGAAAAAGTCACTAGGAAGAGATGAGGTCATGTGGAATACGGAAAGTAAAATCCAAGTGGCTGTAAAACCACACTCTGCTACTGTAAATATACAGGAACCTTAATTAGGAACAAATTAAAGATACTTTATTTCCATGTGTACGGTTACACACTATATTAAATTACAGACAAAACAGGGAGAGAGAACACATTCTAAATGCCTTCCTATTAATGACAGGTTTCAGAGTAGCAGCCGTGTTAGTCTGTATCGGCAAAAAGAAAAGGAGGACTTGTGGCGCCTTAGAGACTAACAAATTTATTTGAGCATGAGCTTTTGTGAGCTTCATGAAGTGAGCTGTAGCTCACGAAAGCTTATGCTCAAATAAATTTGTTAGTCTCTAAGGTGCCACAAGTCCTCTTTTTCTTCTTCTTATTAATGGTGTCCTTAATATCAATCTCCTAGAGTTATAAAATCTCCCCTAATTCTGAAGTTTGCAAAAAAACTTGTCATAGCCACTATTCTTTTCCAAGATGAATTGTCAGTGGATTACACTAGGTAATGGCCTGTCAATAGTCTCCATGGATCTTTTGTACACTGTGGATTTGAGTAAAGCCTAGCCAGCTCAGATTGCTGCAGATCTGAAGCAGGCCTGATTGCTTGCTGGGAGGTAATCTGGCTATTTTGTAAACCTGACCCACTCTTTAAACGCTGGGTGATGCTATGTCAAATGTTATTAGTCCTGGAAACATAACTGGTTGCCAATTACCTGTTGCTTCTTCAGTTAGTGTAAGGTAAACAAGTATTAATGTACCAATTTAACAGATGGCTAAACTGAGGTATGGAAAGAGAAAGGGTCCAACTTTCAAAGCAGCCTTCATCAAGCCTCCAGTTATGGCTGAAAACACATGAACAAACAGGTTTTGGAGCCCTACCACTGAATAGAATTTGCATGGATCGAATACAGTGAAACATCAGCCGGAGTCGTTGAGTTTTGCCTTGTACCAGCCAACAGCCAATGGGCCAATCTTGTTCATGACTTGGCCCAGGTTCTCCATAAAGTTGCATGATTCTCCACAGACCTTCCAGCTAGCCTCACTTGCATTTTAGATTTGAACCAAACCCCAAAGCTAGACTAGTTTGGAATGGCTCCTGTTGGAAGTTCAGCAGCACACACAGAATAATGAAGCACTGAACATAGCTGAAGGACATTCATTTTTCTGGTCAGCAGTGCAGTTGTGTTTGCTCTCCGATGGTACCACTGACAGGTGGAACAATGCAGGTATATCAGATGCCTTTTTGGAGGGGATATGTTCATAAACCTCTGCTCCCAAAGCATATATATGTTTGTTAGATCTATGGCCCTGATTGGTTTCTTCTCCGAAGTTGTCACATAGTGTAAGAAAGGAAGGAGATGGTTGTTGCTGAGCCTCAGTACTTTGGATGTTTGCTTTAAATAGAATTAACCATGGAAATCAAAACATGTAAATGTAAATTAGGGTTTATTTTGCAGTTGTTCTTGGTGCAAATTTACCCTAACATTACCTATAAAGCATCTGCTGAAGTGCCATTCTTTTAAGCCTTTAAACAGTATCTATTGGTCCAAAAAGGAAAAAAAAAAAACCAAAAAACAAAGCTGTTGCTTCTCATATGAAAGCCTGCAATTATCATTAAAAGACTATTGTGTTTTAGCAATGATTACCCAAGATCTGTGAGCTTTTCTAAAGTGTGATATTCATATCTGTTAATCAAAGTCTAAGTATCTGTTGCTCATTTTCATTATTGGCACAGCGTTCAAACTGTTACAAAGTTGTAATGTATTTGAAGGCAAACTATGAAGGTCTCTTCAAAGAAATAAATTAACCTATTTCAAATCCCGAATCATGATCTGAATAATTGTGTTGACCTTACATGAACCACTACTTTCATCTGGAGAAGGCTGTGTTCTTCTTTCCCTCACACCATTGACTTCTATAAAGCTACTCCAATTTAAGATGCTGTAAGCGTGTGGAGGATCACGCTCTTGAAATTAGGGCGGGGTAGAAAATAACAAATCCATTTTGTGAAAATTTTGGTTTGGACAAAATTACATTTTTTAATGGAAAATCATTTAGTCTAAAAGTGGATGGGCAGAATGGCTGGAAACGCAGTTCCTCATTTACTTAAACCCAGTGTGCAAAAGCACCTGCATCTCCTTTAAGACCTGAACAACATCACCAAGACATCTAGCACCATATGGAATGTGCTCCCTGCCTGTAGCTGGCATGTGGCATCACCTATTCTTTGCAGGGGAAACATAGAACAGTGAATTACATTCTTGGCAGGTAAAAATGCTTTTCACTTTTCCTGGCAATGGATATGTTCCCACTTATACCAAGTCCCGAACGAGCCAAGGCATTGCAAGGCACTCTGAGGTCAAACAAGGTGACAGGCATTTATGGAAATGGAAAGTATGGGAATATTATCGTGTGTTGGAAACTGACCCTCCCTGCTCAGCATGGGGCTTGTAATAAGAAACCAAGACTTCAAAGTGCAGTCTAGTGAGACAACATAAGCAGCAAGGAGATGACTCACCTGAGAGGGTCCATGTTGTATTAGCTGTTGTGTACAAACCAAGCCCCTGTGCATGTTTAATGTGGCACAGTTCTCGTTCTGAAGCAATGAGCAGGATCTTCTCTCAAGCATTATGTCCCATCTCCTGCCCTCTGTGAAACTCCAAAGCAATCAAGCAGATTCAAGCAGTTTCTTTAACAGATCTCAATTGGGGAACAAGACAAAAACAGCGTCTGCCTTTAAGTGAGCTATCAATTTTGCTGGGGGTGGGGAGGGGGGTTGGTACAGTGAATTGGAAACATGACACCAGATGAATGTTGGGTCGTATCTAGTCAGGATTTTCATTCAGCACCATTCCATGGGAGGAGAATTCACCATCTATTGTGAGACTGAAATGTCCATTATCTCCAGGTGACAGCTATTTTCCAGTGACCAATAAAGAGGAGAGGGGGGGCACTAGGCTGCAGGAAACATAACTTCCTTTCTCCAAGCTTTCTGCAGCCTGATGTATTATTTACATGGTTATTTAAACTTTTGTTGTCATAACCTGGAGAGTTATTTTCCAAACAAGATGAAGTGCCTGGATTCTGGAACCACTGTGCACCATGTTCTTCATGGTAAATTTGGTTTTGCCAATCACATTGTGGATCAGTCCAAGGTGTGGTAGGATTAGGAGTAGAGCTTGTTGGGAATTTTCTGATGAAACCCTTTTTGTTCGAAAATGCTGATTTGTTTAAACGGAAACGGTTCACTGGAGAGGGCCAGCTTCAACAAAACTCCTGATAATTTTTTTTTAAATTGAACAAAATTTTAAATTGTTGTAACGCCCCTGTTTTCGAAACAAAAAGTTTTGTTTTTTGGTTAGAAAGGACTTTTTTTACTGTAACTTAATTACAATTTCATGATGAAAAGATTTAAAAACATAAAAAGGTTGAAATCAAAATGACACATTTCACAATTGATCCAATTCAAATATTTGTTCAGATTATTGATTCATGAAGATTTTCTAGGTTTTGAATTTTTGTCCCAATTCAAGATGGGAAAATGCTTGAAATCCTTGTGGGTCAGGAAAACCATTTTGTACACAGCTCTAAATAGGAGTGGGGCAAAGGCGAATGGCTTTGCCTTGCAGGTGACTCATGTCTCTTTAATGTCCTTTTGCAGTCTGAAGGAAAATCAGAAGGAAACCAAGATGACACATCCCAAAAAATTATACCCTAGCAACCATATCTGCCCCTACATTATTATATTGGTAGTATTACACTAGCAACTAGCAGTTTCAACCCTAGGTACCACTGTTCTAGGTGGTAAGAGGCCATCTCTGCCCCAAAGAGTTTATAGTTAAATAGACTAGACAGACAAAGGGCAGGAAGAGAAACAGCAGCAAGGGGAGAGGAAGTGACTTGCTCAGAGTCACACAGAGGCAGCGCCGGGAAGACAATCCAGGTCGTCTCTGTCCTGTCACACCAAGGCTAAGAAATGGGAGTGCCATGTGTGGGCTGTATGTGTTACAGCCAATGGCAATCACCACCTTGAAAAGTTTGTTCTAATTCCCATTATTTCCAGCACGTTTCAGACTCTGCCCCCACACCGCAAAGTGAGAAAATTCGTTTCAGCCTCATTCACCTGAATAACACTGGATAGAATTCTCTCAAAGCATTTCTTCAAATTTCACACTATAGCGACATAGCGTCACGTGTGATCCTGTTAACACGTGGCCCAAAGACGGGCTTACAGTCTGAATTAGTCTTAGCTACTTACAATATAGCTGGGAGCTTATGATACCAACAGAGTCATGTATTTAGCTTCTATATCAAAATAAGCTATCTCAGGTTAATTAAAAAAATACCGTGGGGTTATTCACTGGTTCTCAGGAGATGAACTGGTCCCCTTAGATTTAGCAATTACTTCCTGCACAGATGAAATTTTGTTATAGATAATCCATAGAAATCAGCTATTACACAATGGAAATACACAGATTGTTAAACCAGGTGGCTATTACTGGATTTATATTGCGGATGCTCAAATTTTATACTAATGTGGAAAAATGGACTAGACTAACAGCAGATAGTTAAACTGATTAGTGAACTCCCATCTCTTGGATTCTCTAAAGCACATTTATAGAGCACCAAGCCTGCGCAGAATCCCAGGGGGATTTATAGATACCTCATTAATACACGTCTGGGCTGAATCACAAGGTGTGTTGGTGGAAGCCTATGCAATCAGTATACAGGGTATCTAACAGTGAATCAGCCAGTTATTCAGAAATAATGTTTCAGAGAATCATAGGTCTGTTTGGTTGTTTATATGTAGTGAGCTGAGATGCTCAGAAGACAGTGGTGAACACACTATTCATGCAAGGCATAACTGTCTAATCAGCACTCAGGTTGCCAATTAGCACTAACTACCACCCGAAGTGGCAAACCTCAGCAAACGGGCCAAATATTGGTTTGGCCCTGGAGGCTGAACTGTGCTGTCTGTCTCCCAGAGAAGGCACCTCCTGATTAGGGATGAGGCGCCATGTTTGTATAGAGCAAAGTGCAGTGGACACCTCTCCTGCTGCTGCTCATCTCATACTGATTTGCACCAGCCTAAGCATGATCAGAATCAGGCCCTAAGAACTCCTGAACAAGCCTCACCACCATGGATAAATATCTGAGTGATCTTATTGATGCTGCAGCTTCACAACTGGATCAGAAAACATGGGCAATGGTTTATAATTCCATCTGGCATTTGATTTGACTGTGAGGGTTTTAGGAAGGGATTTGATAGATATCTTTCCTTCTCCTGTTTGTCATGTTCTTGCTGCAGGCGTTAACCATTGCTGGTTTCTAATGTCAGATACTGAACAGGGGTTACCCTTTCGCTGCTGGCAAAATTGGGTGGCAAGTTCCCATTCCCATTATTTTGTAAAAATGCGAACGATAATGTGGGTTCTTCTCCTTTTTTCATTGTAAGATAAAAAACTGTTTCTGAAGGCAGCTAACACACATTGCAAGTGGCTTCTGCAAAGAGGGATCATGTAGAAAAGTCACGTGTGAAGAAATGCCAATCAAATGCTGACTTTCGCCATGCTAGAGCTAATTAAACACTATGGGGCAGATCCTCAGCTGGTGCAAACTGGCATATCCCCACTGAATTCACTGGAGCTGTGCTGATTAGCTTCAGCTGGGAATCTGGCCACCCAAATTCACCCCTTTTTGTGCCAATTTAAACCAGCTGGGGATCTTGATTAGTGTGTTTAGCCAGCCCAATTCATTGGGTTCACCAAATGTTCCCCAGATACTCTTTTCTTTGAATAGGTTAACTATGGGGAGCGCTTCTTAGGATGACACAGTCAGCCAAATACATCCCTGCTATAATACTGAGTTACTCCCAGGGAGAATTTGGCTCAGTTGGTCTTTGCAGGCTTGACCCAAAGAGAGAGAACTGCACTGACTTCAATGGGATTCAGATCAGAGTTTATGTATTTTCTTTTCCTCACTCACTAGTTTTCTCACACCAGCTTCTCCTATTGTCGCAATCAAAAAAATTAACTTTCAGGAACTTTCTTTTACAGTAATTTCTCTGGCCTACCAGACAAGTGAATTTATAGTGGATAAAATGTCCTCCACACATCACTGTTCTGAAGTCTATATTCCAGGAGAGTTTAGCTGGATTAGCATAGCAGCTGCAAAGCTCAGGTGAAGCAGAGACGGGTGAACCTCATAGAGCTTTATAACATTTATAGGTTGAACCTTCTTCATTAAAATTATGGAGGGGGGCCCACAGAGACTATTTTGGAAAGGTCATAACTATAAAAACATTATGAACATAATTTTAGCCTTTTTGCTATTTCTTTAATGTTTTATGAAAAGGCAGCCTCTGCCAAAACAGTAACGCCTGCCCACCTCCAAGCTGCCCCCCACCAGAAATGGGATGTATGTGTGGCCTTTTGTCATTCTGTCCAAAGGGCACCAATTGTGTCTGTCCAAGTTCAGTGGACTCAGCCTAGCTGGAAGAGTTGTTGGCTGGATTTATGTTGGGCCAGATTCTTAAAAGGTCAAAGCTTCCTTGTCTGTTCTGGGGGGAGCGAGTGCTAGGTTAGACGATAATGCTACAAACGCCAGAACCCTGGATATCACCACCACTCCAGAGAAACCTCCTGAAACAAGTTTAGCTAAACTAGTTATAAAAACAGTTCAAGTCACCATAGTCTTATCTACACTGTGGTTTCCAGCAGTTTAAAAACTTATTTTATTTTATTGGGGGTAGTATTCTCATATGGAAATTGGCATATAATACGTATAGAACATGACATTGGGCAGGGTATATAAGCATAAATATATTGCCTAGTATGGATGAAACCCCTGTTTAGGGTGACCAGGCAACAAGTGTGAAAAATTGGGATGGGGGTGGGAGGTAATAGGTGCCTATGTAAAGAAAAAGCCCCAAATATCAGGACTGTCTCGATAAAATTGGGACATCTGGTCACCCTACCCCTGTTGCAGGAGCAAAGTGTGCCTGAAAAATTGGGCTCTCAAATAGGAACAAAGAGGTTTTGCATACAGAATCTTTTTTGCAATGTTCTTCTAGGGAAATGCAACCTAGATGGAGCTACTATGAGGTGGGTACAAAACTGGTTAGAAAACCATTCCCAGAGATTAGTTATCATTGGTAGGTCATAACGAGTGGGGTCTCGCAGGGATCAGTTCTGGGTCCGGTTCTGTTCAATATCTTCATCAATGATTGAGATAACGGCATACAGAGTACACTTATAAAGTTTGCGGACGATACCAAGCTGGGAGGGGTTGCAAGTGCTTTGGAGGATAGGATTAAAATTCAAAATGATCTGCACAAACTGGAGAAATGGTCTGAAGTAAACAGGATGAAATTCAATAAGGACAAATGCAAAGTACTCCACTTAGGAAGGAACAATCAGTTGCACACATACGAAATGGGAAATGACTGCCTAGGAAGGAGTACTGTGGAAAGGGATCTGGGGGTAATAGTGGACCACAAGCTAAATATGAGTCAACAGCGCAATGCTGTTGAAAAAAAAGCAAACATCGTTCTGGGATGTATTAGCAGGAGTGTTGTAAGAAAGACATGAGACGTAATTCTTCCGCTCTGATTAGGCTTCAACTGGAGTATTGTGTCCAGTTCTGGACGCCACATTTCAGGAAAGATGTGGACAAATTGGAGAAAGTTAAGAGAAGAACAACAAAAATTATTAAAGGTTTAGAAAACATGACCTATGAGGGAAGACTGAAAAAAATGGGGTTGTTTAGTCTGGAAAAGAGAAGACAGAGGGGACATGATAACAGTTTTCCAGTACATAAAAGGCTGTTACAAGGAGGAGGGAGAAATTTTTTTCTTCTTAACCTCTGAGGACAGGACAAGAAGTAATGGGCTTACATTGCAGCAAGGGCGGTTTAGGTTCTACATTAGGAACTGTCGGGGTGGTGAAGCCCTGGAATAAATTGCCTAGGGAAGTTGTGGAATCTCCACCATTGGGGATTTTTAAGAGCAGGTTGAACAAAGACCTGTCAGGGATGGTCTAGATAATACGTAGTCCTGCCATGAGTGCAGGGGGCTGGACTAGGTGACCTCTCGAAGTCCTGCCATGAGTGCAGGGGGCTGGACTAGGTGACCTCTCGAAGTCCTGCCATGAGTGCAGGGGGCAGGACTAGGTGACCTCTCGAAGTCCTGCCATGAGTGCAGGGGACTGGACTAGGTGACCTCTCGAAGTCCTGCCATGAGTGCAGGGGACTGGACTAGGTGACCTCTCGAAGTCCTGCCATGAGTGCAGGGGGCTGGACTAGGTGACCTCTCGAAGTCCTGCCATGAGTGCAGGGGGCTGGACTAGGTGACCTCTCGAAGTCCTGCCATGAGTGCAGGGGACTGGACTAGGTGACCTCTCGAAGTCCTGCCATGAGTGCAGGGGACTGGACTAGGTGACCTCTCGAGGTACCTTCCAGGCCTATGATTCTATGTGGAAAAAATTCCAGTAAAAAAGGTAAACATTGCCAGAAAAGCACCATTACAAAAGGCTATCTAATGCAAACTGTCTCAGTAAATCCGATGGGACTTCATCAACAGCCACAGTGCAGTGCTACTTATGGCCTTGATGCAGCAAGGCGCATAAATATGAGCCTCACTATACGCACATGACTTGTGGTATTACTCATGTGCTTACAGTTAGACATGTGCTTAAGTGTCCTGTTGAACTGAGGCATACAGGCACTGAAGTGTAATCTCCATTGTGCTGTTTGACTTCAGACTTATAGTAAAAGCTTTGCCACTGATTCACCCATTAACCTGGGGCAAATCGCTTAGGAGGGGATTTTGCCACCCTTACTTGCGCTCTGTATACCTTACTGTATGTAAGAATGGCAGAATCAAGCCCATAACCTTTCATGCCTCAATTTACCAAGCTGTAACATGGTGAAGTCGTACATTCCTACCTCAGAGAGAGCATGTGTGGGTCAGTGTTTGTAAGAATTCTCATTATACTTGGATGAGGTACAGAGAAATTAGCTGCTTTGCTCCACCTCCAGCAATCCGTGGCAGCATTAGGGATAGAACCCAGGAATCCAGACTTCTAATCCTCTGCTGAGTGGAACGTATTCCACAGTTTCATGATGTACCTAAAAAGGAAATTCTAGCCACCTGAAAACAAACATCAATGCAGCTCCGTCAGCTGGGAGACCTCATGAGAGCTTTTCAGCGGTATCACAGCATGGGAGCGCAAACACACAATGCAGATTCAAACGAAAAATGAAATGAACCAATGTCTGGTGGTTCCATCAATACTAACTGCAGCCAAATATTTATAATGCTTTCTACCTAGCTTATAATCAAATACAGAGTTTGCCACTTTTCCTCAGTCATTTGTTCGAAGGTTCTTGTAAGAAGTACAAAACATTGTAGGAAACATAATTGAGCTTTTTTCTTGTAATTACAAAGAGGATTGTTCAAATTGATCAAAATAATCTCCCCAAAGTGATGAAAAACATGAAAACAAAAGTCAACAGAATCCAAAAATTGAGATACTAAAAGCAAATGGGGAGTTTAAGCAAGATGGTTCCATAAACAAGTACAAAATATATTTAATAGGGCAGTGCCAGGAGCCAGTAAAACCTGGAGCAACATGGTTTCAAAAGAAAACTAAATGAGTTTGTACACCAGGGAACACAAAAAGGATGTAATGGGAAAATGCAGATAGAAAAACTTGTTTAAATGAATCTAAGCACTGGAGCAAAAAGTTTTTTTTTAAAAAGTGGGTTTTTTATGTGTAATAATGAGGGATCAAATTCTCTTCTGAGTTACACTGGTGTACAGCCACAGTTTGGATGTTCATTGTAAATTATTTTTTGTTAATGTGTTCAGAGATCACCAGGTGTTTTCAATGCATTTTGTGCTATTAGAAGGTGCAGGATTTTTTCACTGCTGGAGAGGGAGGTGTGAAAGCACAGAGAGTGAAGGAGAGGTAGAAGAGCAGAGTAAACTTCCATAAACTGCCCTACCAATGAGCTTCCAATCTGATCTGGAGTGTCCTCATCTAGGACTGAGAGCATGGCATGTTTTCTATTTCCATTCAAACCATTACCCCACTACCAACTCTTCAGTCAAGTTGTTAGGTGTCTATGTCACAAAAAAACCTAACATCATAACAGTCTTCTAAAAACCAAGGCCGCTAATTAGTTTTACAAAGACCAACAAACATCTTTCAGATGGCAACACTTTACACCAGGGTTGAATTTGCATCAATGACACACAGCTACAAGTGAATTGCTTCACATTCCATTAACCATCCTCTGAGCTACACAGTTCCTCACCACCCCCATCCCAACATCTCCCCAAAGTTTCTAATTTACAGTGGCTGCTGAGGAGCTGCAGCATGTCAGACTGTAGTTAAATGTCATGCTGAATGCCGGGACACCCAACATCTGAAGTTTGTTGGAAGAGTAGTTCCCTTGGGCTCTGAAGGTGAAATTGGACCCAGGGCAGAGGGTCAATGCAAGGCCTATAAATATCTCTGGAGTTTCATTTATATTGTATTTTGAGCACCAAAGATGCTTGCCATTCTGGATAGATGTTAGCAAAAGTTGTAGTCACTGTCTTTCTGAAAGAAGATAGTTCCCAAGATGGAAAAGGGAAGTGGGAGAAAGTTCTCTAGGAGCTATTATGGATTGTCCTTCACTTGATGCCAGATTCATCATGGGATAAAGCCCATGCTGGGATGCCTGGGCTGAGGATGGAGAGAGCAGAGCAATGCCATAAAAAAATCTTTTCCACAAAAAAACAACCAAACTTTCCCGGTCTGTGCTATGTATACTGTGCAATTTCCAAACTTCAGCACTGGGGTCTAGAATTCTCCTGGCCTTATCTCTAATGGGGATATCCTGGCTGGTGAATGTCTGTAGATGCCAGGGGAACACAATCTCTGGTTATAAATTTCTTGTGTGTTGGGGAGTGGATATTTGTACAATCAGTTCCATTACAGCCATTGCCAGCAGAAAATATCTTTGCTAGACATTCTTCTGGCGGTCCAGGTCACCAGAATTCCATTGCTTTCTTAAAGCTGAAAATGATGATTAAACTTCCTGGGCCAGATTCCCAGCTTGAAATCAATGGAGGCTTATACCACCTGAAGAGCTAGCTCTATAGTCCTATAATATTTTCCACACTTGGCAATTTGATTATGTCTATTTCATATCTCAACATTTTATAACTACAGCAACCAGTGGGAGGCGATGGAAAGACTGTGTAACAAAAGTGCTGTCTATTAAGAAAGGTTATATTAGTACACCTTATTACTCTCTTTATATACTGTAGTAGGCAGTAAAATGTTAATTTCTCATTCTCACGAGAAACACTGTACCCAAATGCCGAGAAAGTTGAATTCAGAATTAGCTCTTAGTTCTTGTAAAGTCATTTAATGGGTGCTTCTTCCTATAGACTCTTCTCCAACTGAGATGGCAAAACTGGTAACTCAGTGACTAAAGCAAATGCCTGGTGTGTCTTCTGCCTTATTAGCTCGTCTCCTGCTGACACTTGGCAGAGACTATTGATCTCTTCCTTCCTCAAATTCAACTAGTCATTTCCAAGGTCTCTCTTTCTTATGGCTGTAAATGATGCTGCCTCTGAACACAATTTAAGTTCATGCTACATCTTCCATTGAAACTTGTTCAAGCCACACAAAAAGGGAAGATAAAGGGTGATGTTCTGGCATCTGTCTACCTTTCTTAAGTCAGGAGAAGAAAACTCACTCAGCTTGATTTAGACATATCACCATTTATTTATTTATTTAGCTTAAATTTGTTTGAATGGAGGACTCAGGGGTCCATTTTCCTCTCAGTGTGGCAGTAGAATTGCATGTGTAATTCCCATTAACCCCACTGGGAACTGCACACAGAAAGGAATAGATGCTCCCACATGGTGTTCACTATTAGGTTTGCAAAGCTTAATGCATTTATGGTTTCTATAGTGATTATCCTTTTCTGTATCTACAGACCTATATCTACAGGCACAGGGTAGCAATGCAAGTGTCTCAATACCCTGCTGCTGTGCCTCCATCCTGATTTGGAGGTGCTTACAATAGAGCTGGGAGGGTGCATATGGGAACAGGAGGACAATTCTGGGGCAATTTAGCCTCCATGGTGCGCACTCAATCCTAGTTTCTACAGGGGGACTGCTGATGGTAAAGAGAATGAATTTCACTCTAGAGAGAGAGAGCAACACATCTCACCTGTATTAGGAGAGAAAGCGACCTCTGTCTATCATCAGAATTTCAAACATCTCTGCTAGTCACCTCAACCCCTCCTCATATTCCAGGGGAACCAGCCCAGCTCCTTTAGCCATTCTCCTAATTTAGATTCTTCAGAGCTGGTGTCATCTCTGCTACCATCCACTGCTCCCTCACTTTGTAAGCAATGTCCTCCTCGCAGGACAGCACGGAGTACCAAAGAGGTCTCATGGAGAGCTCTAATCAAATCAAGGGTGAAATTCACCCCTATGCAGAGGGCTCAAGAGAGAGATAAGTGTTGCTCAGCTCTTGTGCTGGCTCATGGCACAGAGGTGAATTTCATCCTTATTTCCACATCTTGCTTGAGAATCTTTCCCTCGAACATGCTACTCAGTCCCCTGGTTAATACAAAATCCAAGTCTGACTTAGTTCAGTTATAATCAGTATATATAGTACAGTATGTTTGCTGAGCCATGACCATTATCCCTAATAAAACATGGTGATTAACAAACCAAATACCTGTGCAGCCTGGGAAAAGTCGGTATTTGGGTCAATCTTATTAATCCCAGTGACAGATGATCCACGTCTTTTAATAACATCAGGTAACTTCTGATAACCCCAGGTGCATGGAACCCCACCAAGCCAGCACAATATTATGTCACCACAGGAAATACCCCCTCCAGAAAGTGGTGACATCAGCCAGTTACCAATGACTGTTGCTATGACATCACACTTGGGGACAGTGCTTGATCTGCATATTGCAATGCTGTATCAGAGGCTGGGAAGGACAGGTTTGGTTGTGTTTTTTTCAAAACCATCCGATTTATGAATTTCCTTCTGCTTGAAAGCATGTGTACATCATGACTGGAGTTTGCTTCACATGTAGTAGGTAGCTTCCTTTACTGTGAGTGACATATTATGATTTTGCCTTCACCCTTAATCAAACAAACTTTAGCTTAAATGTTTCCTTAAATTTACAATGTTTTACAATAATTCTGATTATTCATGGCACCTTCTGTAATCCATTGCATAAGCATCATGCTGCAATACCCCATCAATCCCTCCTATAATGCCAAATCCATATTTTTCTTTATAAATTGCAGGCAGAATGAGCAGGGGATGGAAAATATACCTATAAAATAAAAACCTGGTTTTATGGAAGTCTCTATTGCCTTAAAATCATTCATTCTGACACTTGGGAAAGAGAAAAGAAGGCGGTTTCCATGAATAAAAAAATGGCACTACGGGCTAAGTGACTCCCCTCTCATAGTCAATATAATGATGCCGTGATTTGAATTGTTAGTGTTTGGCACCAAAGCGGGAGGGAAGGGAATACACCTATTCTTCATCTGTAGGAGCTGTGCAGGTAGATGGTTGACTGTGGCCTGATGTCTTCATTTACATGTAATGAGTGTCCTGGAACCTATGCAATTTCTTTACCCAGCTGTGACATTAGTATGTTCATTGTCTACAATAGGGTTGGGTGAACCAGTTTGGATAAAATAAGAAAACAACCTGAAGTTTATCCCCAGGTTTCAAACCAATCCTAGGAACTTGACTTGAGGCTTAAAAAGAATTAATTGGACTTTTTTCTCCAAAAAGAGTTGTAACCATCTGGTGGCAGCTGCTGTTTTTGATTCTGGCCAGGACCAGAAGAAGATATTCTATGGGATGGGCTATTAAAATGACCATAAACAATGGACATTGGAAATCTTGTGAGGTGGTCTGTTCAGCACACCCCTTCCATCCCAATTTCTAGGCCAAATTCCCATCTTCAATGTCTAGAGCTGTGGAGAAATATCTGAATTTCTAGATGCTTAGCTAATGGAACTTCCAAACACATCCCTAGTTCTTCCATCCAACAAGCTGGCTGATTATTCTAAGCACTTAGCAAAGCTTTTGAAACTTAATGGAGAATGAAGGCACAACAGCTTCTATCAACAATTTGTTTCCACATCCCAAAGAAAAGAGATTGTGTTAGTTAATTTTAAAATTATTGTGACCTCATCCTGATTTCATTGAAATTATGTGCCAAAATCGAGGTTCTTCTTCATATGCAGGCAAAAATGTCACTGGTACAAGCTGGAGGTTTGCATAGAATTAAGCATTGAGTCAGTCCTGAATAAAGGATTCAGGATTCTGCTCAGTAATAATATTTTACACATATATCATGCCTTTCACTTGACGATCACAGTGATCTTTACAATCATGAAACTCCGAAAGCCTTCATGTAGAAGATGGATATAATTATTCCCACTTCATAGATTGAGGATCTGGATCTTTATGCCCAAAGGTATTTAGGCACCTAACTCCCACTGAAATCAATGGGAATTAGGCACTTCAGTACCTTTGAGGATCTGGGTCAATGATGTTAAGTGACCTAGCAAATGTCATGTAGAAAGTCAACAGCAAAATCATTATCAGAAACCCAAATGTCCTGAAACTGAGTCCTCTGTTTTAGCCAGACACAGTGGTGATGGGTGCAGTATGAGAACCCAAATAGAACAGAGTAGCCACAAGCCCATTCCTCCATTCCCAATGGGAACTCAAAGATATTTGTTTCAGGGCAGTGAAAACATTGCAACAGATCCCCATTAAACTTGACTAGTTGTCAATTTAGACAATACTGATTTGCTGAGATCTGATGACAGACAATTGTGAATAAAACTGAAGGTCTGTTGCTTTAACATGACAGCTAAACTGAGAGCAATGATCAGCTGTGTATATTTTTGGAGATGAGTACAAAATTTGTCCTCTTCCCCCAAAATTGAGAAAAATGAATGGAGAGCTATAGCAAACAGTGTCGCAGGAGGTGACATCTCAGTCAGCTACCCACGCTCACAAATCTTGGACCAGAACATCAATAAGTTCCCACTGGGCAGCAGACAACACTTCAAGATTCACCTGGAGGACCTTAAGTGCCAGATCTGTGACTAGAAAATCATTGTCTGGAACTTGTTTGACCGGTTGACCGAGATTCCTGGTAGTCCTTGAATGTGAACTGCTAGTTGGATCATCCGTTTTTTTTCAGACCGCAGACAAGCTGCAGCTGGGTGCTTATGGGGGATGCATTGTGAATGAGACAATCCACTATCCACAGGCTGGGCAGCCACAAACCATGAGACACATTGTTGAGGACTGCAAAATGACTCAACTTCCTGGAGGTCTTCATGCCTTGAACATTGCTGATCAAAACACTGCGGCCTGGCTTGACCAGAGTGCATACGCCAAAGAAGTCTTGGGCCTCAAGCTCCTTGCTGTTCACAAAAGGGAACTGGTATGTGTGATGCTCATTCTGTCCCTAACAACTGGGACCATGCCACCAAACTTCTGGCTACTTCCAGCACATCCCTATATGTGACCAATGTGTATCACTATACACATACCATTTCTGATCAAGCTTGACAGGTAGGGCAGGGGAAGAATCATTATAGTACATGTCAGAAAGAAGTATGCCTTTCTCGGCCCCATGCTCACCTTTGTTTGACTTTCCTTCTGATTTCATTTGAACGCATTATCATTCCTCTGTTGGCTGTAATGAAAATCCAGTCCCTTCTCCTTCTCTGCTCTCCATCAGCTCCTGAGCTTGGTCACTACAGACTTTGTTAAAAGAATATAAATCTGTGAGGATGGCTGCTCTACATGTGACTGCAGAATGAGAATTGGACTTGGGAAATCTTAAAAAAACAAACAACTCACCAACCCTCTTTTATAATTTGCAAAACTAGGTTGTTACTGGCAACTATTGAGAATAGAACTAAATAGCTACATGGTGCTCGTATGCTGATGAGGAATTTTAAATAGAAATCTTTGTTTCTCCACTTATGTAAAACAGTTGTTCCCTTCTTCCGCATTGTGTCTGAACAGCACCCTCCCGAATGGATTCTTTTTTTAAAAACTAAGAATGGCTATTTCCACAGTCACATTCATCTCCGCTGACAGAGTGACAAAAAGGTCTGCAGAATGCCCACATCCTAGCGCTGTTTTGCAGCCCCATGAAAGCAAAACCCTTCTCTTATGTGCTTGTGAACAGCAATGCTACCCAGCATTTGCATTTCTATTTCTCGTTAGCTTTATGCCTGTAATATGGGAATTGCTTATTTTAATGAGCTAATGCAAATACTTTAATAAGAATCATAGCTACCTACTACGCATAGGTGTTGTGAAGAACAGATAATGTTTAATGAGTTAATGAGATCACAGGGTAAAATATGCTATGGAAGTACAAAACCGTATCCCTCTTAACCCTATGTTCTGTACTGTAGCTCCCTCCTACAATTAAGTCTGCAGTATATTATCATGAGCAGCTGCTGAGGCTATTGGATGTTATTGATTGTGCTGGGTAAGATCTTCTTTGTTCAAAGAAGTTCGAGAGCTTTCCTGAGGAGGGAAATGGCTGCTTGGGGAATGCTTCTCTTTCTCAGATAGATGGAAAATATTTCTGTGGCCACTTCAACTACCACTGAGCCGGCTAGCTTTAAAATCATATTCAGCTTCACATTAAAAATTAAATAGAATAGCTACTAAGAATAAAGTTACTTACATGATTCTGATTAAATGTTTTCTGTGAGCAAGGATTCGTCAGATTAAATTGGGAGTTGCTTCTAAACCCCATTGTAACTGTGAGGTTTTAAATGGAAATTGAAGAGAAATGACTGATGGGATATCAGTAATGGAAAGCTTATAGGCAGCTTAAAAGGGGGAAAATATAATTTAGAAAGATAATGTTTAATCTCACTGGGTTTCTTGATCACTCAAATCTTGGTGGACATAGGGAAGTAGCTGATTTATCAGTGAATTCATTGTTCATTGCTTTGTCATTTACTAAGAAGGATCAAGCCTTAACAAAGTCCTCTCCAAAAATGTATCTGGCACATGAAAATATCTAAGAGAATGTAATGTATTCTGTGACATCCATTCAAAGGGATATGACAATATCAGTGAGGGTGAAATGCACCTTATGGAAAGAGCTAGCACAAGGTATATGAACCACTTAAATATTTTCACTGTATGGGTAAGTATGGGCAGGGATGGTGTCCCTAGCCCCTGTTTGCCAGAAGAAGGGAATGGTCAACAGGGGATGGATCACTTGATTATTACCTGTTCTGTTCATTCCCTCTGAAGCACCTGGCATTGGCCTTTGTCAGAAGACAGGGTACTAGGCTAGATGAACCTTTGGTCTGACCCAGTATAGCCATTCCTTATGTTCTTCTTAAGTATTATGTTCACAGCATACAAATAGACAACGTGGATAAAAACATAAAATACCCTAGTCGGGAAGGATGCAGTGTAACCCTTCATTACTTTTTAGAATGACAAATCCTAGTACACAAAATCCTAAAAACAGAGGGGGACAAAGCAGGCTGCTCCCTAAGAAAGAGAGGCACAACTCACCCTACCTTACTGTAGGTTGGTTCTTTGCAGACTGACTGTTGCTAAGCCCACTTCCCTACAAAACCACCTTCCTGCAAGCAGGAACAGACCTCTTCTCCCCTAAAGAGTTTAAAGTGATAGATCACAATTTTAACACATCACACTAAAGATTCTGCCATCCTGGCCCATATCGAATAATACTTTATTCTTTGCACAGTCCCATGGATTTCAATGTAACTAAGCAAGCAGTAAGATAATACTCAGTGTGAGGAAGGGGGTCAGAATCTAGCCCTGGAGGAGTAACTAGAGCATAGGTTATGAGAAGCAAGAGATCATGCAGCTATTACAGGACAAAGAACAACTGTTATCAATCTCAAATGCTGTGATAAGGTCACCAGGATGCATCTGACTCTGTACAGTGGTGATGTGTTTTGGGTACCTTACTGTCACCATGATGATAGTGAGAAATTGGAGGGAATTCAGTGAAGGGAATCTAAAAAGAAAACATACTTAAGGGGCTGGAAAGACTGATTTATGAAGACAGATAAAAAGAACTGAAATGGTATCGCTTGGCCACATGCAAAAAATGTGAGGGCACTTGATAAATGTCTACCAATATTTCAGGGGATTCAGCTCCAAGGAGAAAGAGCAATTGCTGAGGGGGGTCAAGGCCAGGTAAATAAGAGTAATAGGATGAAATTTAAAAATATGTATTGGGGGGGGACTTCCTAACTGTGAAATGCATTACACTGTGGAATAGTCTGGCAAAGGAAACGGTGGAAGCCCCACTGATTGAGTCAATAAAACTGGACACGATGCTAGAAAATCTACAAAAAGGAACAATCCTTCATCCCTGATGCAAGGGCTTTTCCATCTTTCATTTCTGTGATTGTTTGATTTGTATCTCAGCCCTCTCTACTAGACACCACGCACCCAAACCAGGTATCTCCACTGTATAACTCCTGCACTTACTGCCTCTCCACTGGGCTGGTTTCAGGCAGCACCTTGGTAATCGGTCCCTGAATCTCACAAGGTAGAAATTATGAAGTAACTGTCCATCTGCCTGAGGGTGACATACTGGAGGAGAAGTCACTAACTTATATCTCTAATAAACATTTATGCTACTTGTATGAGTGTTTTGCTAATGCAGATGGAATGGTTGGATTAATTGAGAGTGCCAAGTGGCACTTTGTTGGCATTCTAACCCCGATTGATGGGTTTTATTTTCTCCTCATCATCTTCCTCTGTTTTTCTCCCATTTTAAAAAGAATTACCTATTTCCAGCAAGACTTCACTCCCTTGCCACCTTCCCCTTCTAGCTATAACTAGTCACAATTATCTTGGTAGACTTCCTGTGCACATGATAAATATATCTCATTCCCTTTTTAACAATCCTGCAGCCAATAAAAGACAATAGCAGGTGAAATGACACGCAAATTGTGTCCCCAAAGAGTGGTAAAGTGCTAAACTACTGCTCCATGCGATAATCAGATGAGATTTTTGTCTTTAAACAAATAACTCTAGTTAACAAAGAAGAATATTCAAATTGTGTAGCAACGTATTTGAGCAGCACAGGGAGCTTGTTTATAGCTAATGGGCTATATTCTATGCTCAGTAACACCAATACAAATGCAGAGTAACTCCGTCTACAGAGAGCAGAGTTTGAAAGTGTCTCCACTCTAGATCTGCTGGGGAGGGAGAAAATAGCTTTAATTTCTGTTCAATCTTTGTGTGAAAACAAGCAAGTTCCCTTTATTTCAGCTAATAGACACTGTAAATAACTTACAGTTGGCTACTTTGCCTCACAGTGGATGCTAACAACCTGCACTTAAAGTTGTATTGTTTTAGGCTATATTATACCACATGAGAAAGGTGAGTGTCAGGGTTTCAGAACTGTCTGTTCAATGGGCAGAGCTCTAGCTTGGGTCACAAGGAAGATTTTAAATCCTTCCTTCTCTGAAGCATGCACATGCGTGCAAATACCATGGGCCAGGCCCCCAGCTGACACAAATCAGCGTATCAGAGGTCAAGGCTGAGAATCTGGCCCACAGATAGCGAGACATTTGTCTCTATTGGGGCACTAATTTCAGATATTCGTTTGGAGAGAAAAGTGCAGAAATGCTTTCCCTATTGTTAAGCGATAGGATTCCCATTTTATCATTGGCCTCAATTTTCCTTCCTTTTTACTAGAATAGTTGTTCTCTAAGCCCGGATTTCAAATATTAGAGAGTTTACACGCCACCTCCTACGCTTGGCATGCAAACTGGGTCCATAAATTCTTCAAAATTCAGCTGATGGGAGCAGGACTGAATTTGTGATACATGGAAACCACTTGGGAATTTTTTAAAAATTAAACTACAAGGGGCTGATGCTATATTATAAAGGAACTATGAGAACCTGGTGCAAACTGGCACAGTTCCACTGACTCCCAGTCCAATTCAGATCAATGGAACCATGCCAATTTACACCAGCAGGTTCTAGCCATAATGTAGGCATAAATCATTGGAGAATATTCATAAGAGCTCGTTGAGAAAGAGCAAAAAAATTCCTTCAAAAATTATTTTTGGATCATCTCTAATATTTATGATCCTGGAATTGGAAAGACATTTTCTGTGCCTGTTTTCAATATACTTTTGGATGTTAGAGGAACCCGGCGTTGCAGCTTACTAAGCATTCTCCTATCCAAGGTAGCGGAAAGCAAAGGTGGCCACTGCTATCTGAAATTATGGCACCAGTACACTACTTCAAGGTGAATAATTGCTGCATCGTATTATCGAGGAGGGCTCTGTAGCTTTAAGCACAGATATAAACTAACACAATCCCCTGGTTCTGTGACATGTCTTCAAACTCAATGGCTGCACAGCCTGCACAGAGGCTGTTATTTTCATCTTGGTCATATTGGTCAGTCTCTTAAATACAAACAGAGAGATCAGTCACTCAGAGACTGTGCATTCATGGGCTGGGCTGGGCGCTAGCCATAACACCAGGCAAATGCTAAGCCGCCACCTTGAAAAATACATATCTTGTTGCATTAGGGGAGTCATCACATACTGCCACAAAGCAGGCAGCAGCCCAAAGGGACAGTGCTGAAGCCCAGAGGATACAAACACCCAGCACTAAAGTGACAGCGGCTGCTCCTGATGCTAAAGCTCTTTCAAACCATCATTCTCCAAGGGGAGCTGGAAATGGTACCTGGGGCCTTTCACCATTAGGTCACTGCCTCTAACCCAGCCCAAATAGATTCTGAATGTAGAAGCCAAAAGGGGCTAATCCCAGTCCCCAGCCCCACTGCAGAACGGGTGTGGCTCTGTGGTGTATCCGCAAGGCTTTGTGTCCCGCACCAGTGACCTTCAGTTGAAAAAAGTCAATCATTAAAGACATCCCTGGTCAGTGGCACCGAAAGTCAGGTGCTCAGATGGCCCCTTTGACAGGACTGTATCTCTGGCCTCCAAGTTCTGCTTCAGAAGCCAACGTGCTTCCTCTCAGGCTGTACTGCTGAGTGGGGTCCAGAAAACCCTGCCCACCACCTCTCCAAAGGTCTGGGTGTTGCAGAGCATTTCCACCTCCGCCCTAACACGGCTTATCACCAAGAATGGGTCTAATCCAGCAGTTCCTATGTAGGCCAAACTCCCCTTAACTACAGCAGGAGTTCACCTGTTTTAAGGGCTGGGCCTGCTAACAGCACATCATTTTTAGTTTGCTTGGTTCTTCCAGCCTGGACTTCATTTCCGTGCAGTTCCATCCCAGCGCCCGGCGCTGTTAACTCTCCCCGGTAATTGAAGTAGCACTGATGATAGTCTTTAAGGAGAATTGAAAAGATTTTTGCCCTCTCTGTTCCAAAGCAAAGCTGGCTCCCATGTAGCATGGTGACTCCTTCAAATCAGGCACTGACAGTAACGACAAGCCTACACCAGTCAACGAGTCATCAGGAGCTCGGGGAAGGGCTCCCTGCTGGCTTTGTGAATGCAAGGTGTGCATGGTGGGACTGTCAATAGGGGCCGGGCCTGGGGATCAGATGGGGTATTGATTGATCTGGTAGCTTTAATAAAAATCAAAGGGAAGCAGGGAAGCTGTCAAAGGTACAGAATGAAGCTGAACATCAATAGCAGTAAAGGTGGGAGATCACAATCGCATGTGGAGGGTCGCTCCTGCCAGGATACATGCCGTTAGCTGGCCTTTCCAGTGGCCTCTGCTCTGCATGGGGGCAGCTCTCTTCCATGGGGAGGATGAGCAATAATTTAGACTCCCCGTGGATCAGCAGAGCTGCCCCCTGTATCGAGCGGGGCTGAGTCAACTGCTCCACTTGTGCTGTAAACTAAACACTCTGTCGCGGGGCTGAGTTTGCTCAGGGGCCTCTGGGTGGACATTAACCATGGCCAGAGGCATAACCAAAAGCCCAATGTGGAGAAACCTCTCCTGTCTTTCTGGCTTTATCTGCTGGGATACACAGAGATCGGCACAGGCACATGCAGACTGTGTAGGCATGCACCCAACAGCTCCCCAGGGTGCATGCACTAATGTGTGGGGGGAGGGCTCTGCACAGTCCTTCCCACACGCATTAGCCCCCTGCAGTTACCAGCTGCATGTGAAAACTTTTCTTGGTGTGCACAACACATCAGACATACCAAAAAAACCCAACCCCCAGCTCAAAGCTAGAACCCCCTTTGGAAATGCCCTTTTCCCTACAAAGTGGGGTCTCATTCAGAGCTGGGAGACACCATAAATCACCCCACTTTCCACAACCATCTGTTACATCGTAGTAAACATCATTCAGTTCAAGGGTAATCGGTGAGGAAGTACCATGCCCAGGGCTTTCTGGACAGGTCATTGCAGAGTGCTTTGAAATACTTCTGCCCTAATGGCCCTGCAAAGCTCAATGCCTCAGGAAGTACTTATAAATCCCCACAATCTTCTTCCTTATGTTCAGACATCCTCCTGGGAGAAGAGTAGCCTGGACACTCCAAGCAGGTGTGGGACACTAAGTATTACTGAGGGAGGCCAAAAGAAAAAAAAAAGGGAAAAAAAGTTATTAATAAAATTCTGTTCTCACTACTCAGGAATGGTGTTTTATTGAGGGGGAGGGGGATGGGGCGTGGAGAGGGATCAACAATCTTGACAGTATATTCCCCACTCCCTCCAGGGCCCAGCACAAGCAGCTCATGGTAAGGCAGAAAGGCTCCACTCTGAGCTTGACCCATCCAGCTGCTCAAAGGAGGAGAGAGAGCACCCAAAGGTGCAGAGTCCTCCTAGCGCAAGGCACTGCTAATGCCAGACTGCTGGTGCAGTTAACTGGCTGCATAAGTGACTGCAGTACATGATACTAAAACAAACTGTGAGACTGTGAAGCTTTTTTTGGGTTCAGCTGGGTCCTTTTGAATCAAGCATATGGGGCAGATAGTGTGGCTCATGTGATCACAAATGACCTCCAGAGCCAGCTGGGAGAACTAGCCCATCCCTGTAACCCCAGCATGAGCACCTCCTTACTTCCCCTCTTGTCAGCCATTCCCCAGTGGAATCAAACACCCCCCTCATTCCCTTTTGAAACCCTGTTCCTTAGCTTAACCCTCCTTTAGCACCCCCTATTAGCAGATAATACGGATACTGTCTCTGATGTTAAAATGGGTCAGCGTTGGCTCTGTTCTGAGTGTCAGCTTCTCCACCTCTTGGAAGAAGAAAAGTTACTGTCCAGAATTCCACTTTGCATCACAGCCTGTGGGTAGACCCCCCAGCATTAGGGGGCTGTTCAGCATTACGAAAAAGCTGGGAGAAAAACTTCCTTCTTTGAGAGCCCCTCTCTTACCTGACTCACTTATCTGCCTTGTTCAGCATTTCCCTACTTGAATTCACTCTAAGTAAGGCATTTCAAATGGATACATTTCTCCATTCAGAACACCTCGCTGTTGTATGTTGAGAGGCTGCCTGTATTCCTTATCTATTGCTGGGGCGTTGTGTTGATGGAAAGAGAGGAGCGAGGGAGGAGGAGCGAGGTAATATAATGAAGCCCTTAGCCCAAAGTATTAGCTATGTGTCATGGAAAGTGTAAATAGGAAGGAGGTTTTGTTGCAATAACACATTGAGTCTTACAGCTGTTTGGTTCTATTGCATTTTGCAAGGCACTCCCTACTGCGCTATCCTGCCTCTCTAACATGCATGCATACACTTGCACAGCTCACAAAATATTAATCCAAGTTTTCTACATTATAGTGCAGACCAACAATAAGCAAAGAAGTGTGGCATTGCAACAATTGAACAGGCTCTGAGACCACGATCAAGAAGCAGTACTCCCAGGAAGGGCTAGCAATAAAACATTTTCCTTTTGTACTTAAACAAAGGATCTCAAACTGCTTTTAAATATTCATCAATAAGACACCTCTATGAGATAGCTAAATATTATTAACCCATTTTACAGGTGGGTAGAGTGAGGGCACAGAGTTTAAATGACTTGGCCATTCTGCTCCAGGAGTCAGTAGCAGTGCTGGGACCAGACTACCTTGTTTTCTCTAAGAGTCTCAACTTCCTAAAAATCTGCTATTAGTAACCAAAGGACAAGATAGTCCTCAACTAGGCCAATGATAGGAACAAGAACAGATAACATTAGTGTATTGTAGCTATAAAAATTTCCTTACTAAAGGGTGGGTCTGCTCTGAAAATAGGATCCTATTTATTGTCCCTCAATGATTCCTTATCGCAGATAAAGCAGCTTTAGCTGCTTCCCTCACTGCAGAGTAACCTAGGATCTGAGCCAGCCAAGGCCTTCCCTTCTGGTGCATACTCACCTGCAATAAAGCTTTTGGAGGCTAGATTAGGCCCTCAGTGACATCTGTGCAGCTCTTTGTTGTCCGTGGGTTTGCACAGGTGTAGCCAACAGGAACTGAGTGAATAATTGTGCTGTTGATGCAAGGAAAGGGATAAAATGCAGCTGTGTCCTGCTTAGCTGTGTGAACTGCAGGGCTAACAGGAGTGACAAACAATGAACACTTATTGTCCTCACCAAATTATGCAGCTAAAACAATCACAGGAGATTTCCTGAGTGAGAAGGTGCCAGCTGTACATGGACAGAGCCAAACTGCACTTTGAGCCATAGTTTATCAGCGCTACGGTTCCCACTTTCCCCAGCTGCCCCTCCCAACTGCTCTGTTAGGCAAGCGGGCTGGAAGTGAGATAAAGTGTGAGTCCGGCTCTTTTTTTCCTTCCTCCCTAAACATGCCTATTTACAGCTTTTACAAGTGTTGGCAGGCCCCGTAGAAGTGCACTGATGCTCCAATCTGGCCACAGGACTTACCTCAGGGCTGCTGCCGAGAATGGAGTCATCAACACCAATTACGGCTCCCTGCTTCAGCCGGGACTCCTCTAACACCAGACAGCCCTCGGGGGCAGCCACCTGCGACGGGCGCTGCTGCTGAGACTGACAGCGGGGCATTTACAGCCAGACGGATTTTACAGCCATGTGAAAACACCCCCCAGTCCTCACAGCTGAGCTAGTCAGAGTGACCCCTCTGCTTCTGACAGTTGGACTGGGGAGAAGTTAGAGGAGGAGAAAGACACCTCCAAAATCTCAAAACCATTAAGGACAGGCAAGCAGTGGGCAAAGGAGGGTCCCATGCCGCAGAGAGGAAAGCCTCTACCAGCAGAGCAGCGTAGTCAATTGCTTCTGGTACTTGCACAGCTGAGGGGCAGGAAGACAGAGGAGATGACTGGGGATACGCAATGGACATCGAAGGCCGTAGCCCAGGATATATATAATTGTTTATAATGATGGGAGTGATAAGGTGGCCTCCACTTATGGGGCTGGGGGAGATACACCAAGGGGGATGCTGATGCACTCTGGTTACATAGAAAAAGCCAGATGACTCTAAGCTACATTTACACCAGCTAAGGGTGTGGCCCAGGATCTCTGCCTGAAAAGAGGAACAGAAATGGGAAAGGGTTCAGAGCTAGGCTGGGGCTGGTCTTTGTGGAGTTGTACAGGGGCAAGGAAGAGATCATCTTAGGAGGGGCCAACCCTTTGTATGGCCTACATAAGGTCTGAGGAAAAACTGCAGCCCCTGCCCTAGATGAAAGCATAGGGACAGCTACCAAGATGCTCTCTTGGGAATAACTCACTTGAAAGGGAGAGGAGAGTTCGCCCGTGCCCCTCCTCATGTGTTAGACAGTGGAACTGGCTGCAGGAGGAGTAAGCTGAACCTCTTAAAGGGCTGTCTCCGGCTGTACAACACCCAGCACAACCAGAGAGCTCCCGGAGGCATGAGAATTAGATATCCTGACCTCCAATTCCCTTCTGCAGTTACCTCACTGCTCATGTAGGGCCTTATCCAAGGAGATCCCCACAGGACCATCCAAAAAAGGGCAGGAAATACATTGAAGGCTCATAATGGTGACGGAGCACGTGTCCCACCCGGAGATGTTGTCATTGTGTCTATTGTTCATTGTGTTTATGGGATGAGAATTTATTTAAAAAAAATAACCTGCTCCAGGAGCCGGCTAGATGCCGACATTGCTGAGGGTTCCAACAGCAGGCATCCTGCCCTTGCTCCCTAGGCAGCGTGCTGCCATCTCTCCCAGAAATGAGATGTTTCAGCTCCGTCAGCTCTTCTTGTAACATTATATAAATAAAGAAAAGAAAATCCATGCACATCGATGTTGTTGTCCTAGAGTGACATACGGCACTGAGCTACCACTAACTACACATATCTTGAAGTTGCTCTACATAATACAACATGCAGCAGGCAAGGCTGAATGTTCAGACAATATTTGACAGCTACAATTTTGTTTCCCCAGCAGAATTTCATGTCTGATTTACCCAAAGCCCCTTCAAAACATCATCTGCTGATACTGAGAGTTTGTTCAAATGATGTGATAGCGAAGCAGGTGGGATTGCACTATCAGCGAGTAGGCTTTGAGGTTTCGGGAGACAGGCACTGTGATCTAACCAGTCATGGCTGAGTTCTGCAACGGTTTACACCTTGTGCAATCCCACTGGTTGTATGTCTTAAATTAAAAGTCTTTGCAGAAATCCAGATAACAGGGAAGTGCTCCCAGTGCACCAGAAAGGTCTGTGTGGCTCTGGCCCAGAGGTCCAGGAGTGTCAAAGCCAGAGCAGGCAGGTTGGGTAGTGCCTGCCCTGTTTTTCAGTGGCCTCCACACAGAGCTCAGAGTTCAACAGAACAAAAGAAACAGGACCCAACCCAGAGGATACAGTTACTGTGCTGGGTTTGCTTCCTACCAGCTTTGCCCATAGATGCCTGTTCATATGAAGATGATCCAACATGCTGGAGGTCTTGCACGTACAGCCCGTTAGCCATTCTGCATTATTCATGCATCCCACACTCCAGCATCTCCCTATTCATTAACAGAAACCTTTTCATTTATACATTAAAGGGCCAGATCCTTAGCTGTTTTTAATAGGGAAAGCGCTACGGAAGCCAGTACAACTATGCCAATTTAGACCATCTGAGATCCAGCCATAAACCCTTTACCTGCTGGAACTCCAGTTCCAGTATACTTTTGAACCTGCTTCTGATGACTTCCACAGGAGAAGGTGTGATGCTGTATGATTGAAGTATGACCATTTACATCATTGACATTGCCACTGCTATACAATTGCAACAAATCTTGAACAAAGTATGTTACATAAGGTGTCAATGGAAAAGTGATGGTTTGCGAAGGATGATTATCCTGTTTATATGCATTTATAATTTTTGTATATGAAGTTATGAATATTGGCCAGGGATTTGTATCTTAGACATGTGATTGTGTTCCTGGGTAACACCCACCAGGTAAAATTTACATTGAGGCCGGACAGCAATGTGTTGAGGCCCATCAAAGACACTTAGCTCTCACAGTGGGTCATAGAAGAAACTCATTCTGCCCAGATATCTCTTCCTGCAGATGCTTCAGGCTCCAAGGGCCAGTGGCTACCCCTTCTGAGTCATTAAGATGTGTAAGGACATGGGATATGCTCATGTGACCCTGGACTCCACCTTGTGCCAGTAACTTTCCGCAAACTGGGCTGTGAGCTTTGTTTGAGACAGTAAATTTCCAGGCATATGGCAAAAGATATTAAAGACCCCTGAGAGATCTCCATTTTGCCTCTTTCCTGTCTGATTCCCTGAATTATGGACGTATAGCAAAAAGGAGCATTTTGAACTATGGACTGCAGACCTTCCAATCTGGAAGTTACCAGAGAGACTTTACAAGCCTATGTTTGATTAAATTGATTTTCAGTAATGACTCATCATGGAGTCCAGTGTCTGGATGGTGAGACAATGCTGGAATGCCTAAGGAGCTTGTGTCTCTGATTCCTTGTTAACCAGTGTCATGAGACAGAGGTTTAATTTTCTTACTGGCTTGGTATAATCTAATGACAGAATGGCCACCAGTTTGGAGTGAGTGTGCCCTATTTCTCAGCAGTTTGTCCTGAATCTGGCATTCTCAGCTGTGACCCACTGAGGCACGGTGACAGAAGTCATGTATCTTTTAGGGCTGGCTCTGCACTAACTTACACTAGTTTTACCCTGCCATAACTATGTTGATTCCTGATGTACATTACCATAAGCTCAAGGAGAATCAGACCGAATATGTACTACCGGTTCCAGCACAATTCACCATTGAAGCTTGTAAATCTTCAAAAAACAAATGTGAACTATTCGTTTCCTTTGGAACTGCGACTGTAACATTTTCTATGTGGTTTGATATTTGCAGACAGGCTAATGTCTGTAGCCTTCTCTGGCAGTTGTTTAACACGATCCTCTTCTAAAAGAAAGTTGAACATGAATGCCAGTTTGATAACTAGAGGCAGAGCATAACTCCCATCTGCTTTGCTTGCCAGACCTACTTTAACTCTTTTCAGACAGACAGCATTATCAAATTAATGTAACACTTGTGTCTTTGTGAGGTCTAGAAATGAATGCCTCAGCTTGTGAATTCCCTCAGACTCATTTCCTTTATTGTTCTCCCTCAAAGACTCCTTTTAGCTGATGGAACTAAAACAAAGGGACTGTTAAGTAACAAAGCCAGTCTGATGTGCTTCCTATTGATTGTTTAATTGATTACCCAGCCTGTGTGGATGTGTCCATGTGCTCAGTTTAGTGAATCAGGCAAACTTTTTGGACTTGAATATCAGAACAGTGAGATTACTTGAGTTTGTTGTTGTGGAGGAAGAACAGGTGCTTGGATCTAACTGTTCACATGTTGCTAGCAGTGTCTGGTTCATTTATGTCTTCTGTGTGCTTGGGTTCTGGAGGAAATGTGATGAGAATAGTTCCTGTTTATCCCAGACTGCATTTGCTTTTGCAAAATGTACTGATGTTATTATGCAAACAGTAACATATTTGCAGCAGGTGTAATAGATGCCAAATGTTCCAGCGTGTTGTACAATTCTTCCACCCTGCCCGCATTAACCATGGACTGAAGAGGCTCAATTTAGCACAATACCAGCAAACTCAACATCACCATAAATGGGATCCTACATCCTGAGCTTGATTGCTTCCCCGCAGATGGATGACATAAAAATGGACCAGTCTCCTAGTTCAAAGACTTGCATGTTGATGGATGGCAGTAGTTCTTGATGCCACCTGCAGCTGAGATCTTTGGATTGTATCCCTTGCATTCATGACCACTGAAGGGACACTATCAGCTGTCTGATGCTGTTGAGATGAGGACAAAATAAGCACGTGCACTTCTCAGTACAATTTGAGTTTGTCACTAGAAATCTCAGAAAGAGCCCTTTACACAATATTGGGGGGGGGGGGGCAGAGTGAAAAAGGCAGGCAGGCATAAATAATTTAGAACAAACATGGCTTAAATGAACTTGTCTTGTTGTGATACCCACAGTAAAACCAATAGGCTGCAGTGGAGAATTTAGTTCCCTTTCCAGTGAGTCTCATACAGTAGCCTTTGTGGTAGTATGCTTTCCTGACATCATTCAAATAGGTGTTTTTCTCAACAGAATTTATTTGTTTCAACATTCCCAGGGAGATACATGAAATGACAAGTCCTACAATATAATGACTAAAGGATGACTAATACTGGCTTCTGCATATTACCATGCTAAGCTCATCTTCAGCTGGGGAAGTGTGCATCAATTCGTGCTGTGGTTTCTTCCATAGAAGAAAGGTAGAGACCCTGGTAGGGGCAGAATCTTTGTGGTCTGCAGCCATCTTACTTCTGCAAACCTTCCCATTGTCTTTTTTTAAATAAAATCTCAACATGTGCTTAGCAGGCTGGATTCAGATATTTAACTGTTTGTGCTAAGGATGAAATTCACTCCCATGCAGACAGTCCATGGACCACTGAAGTTCCATTTAATCCCAAAGGTGCATTTCATCCTCCAAGATTAGAATGGAGAATAATAAATAGAGATTACAGCAGGGTGAACAATTCACAATTAGCAATTTATTCATTGACTGTCACCCATTTTTCTGTACATAAATGTACTTGAACAGCCTGTTTTTTTCTATTGCATAATTATTCACTATTCATAAGTGCTGAATTAATTTTTTTTGTAAACACACTTAAGGCTGTGAGCTGCTTGCTAGCTGTTTTCTGGGACTATTCAATATCAGTGATTTGATAATCAAGCTGTGTTATGCCTCACTGAAGTCACATGATCTTGTTTCTCTTCCTTGATTGGATAATGTAGCATTTGTAAACCATCCTCTACAAACAAATACAGTTGTATCACAAAATTATTTTAGATTTTTTTCAATAAATCCTAGCTCTGAGTTGCAAGTTTGCTTCTTGTGTTACATGCACATACAAAATCTTTCCTCATGTTAATGTTTGCCAAAAGTGAATAAAGCTGGGAAGGATGAACAGCCACAAAGCTACATGTCAAAGTTATCAAGGACTTTTCTCTTTTGACAGTTAATAAATATTTTTTTAAAAAAATTCATAACAATTTGTGCAACTTTGCAGTTCATTTAAACAACTAGAGGACAGGACATGATCAAGTCAAATTTGCATGCAGTCTCCAAAAAGTAAATTTTCTTAATAGTCACTCAGCAATAAAGGGTCCTGATTTGGCAAAGCACCTAAGTATATGCTTAAGTCCCATTGTATCCAACAGGAATTTAAAGCTAAGTGTGTGATTGTCTACTCTGCTGAACAGGGATGGTTTGCTGAGTGAGAGACTGTAGAGAGATGGACCTGTCCATGGTGCTGAAATTCAGAGTGCATTCCACTGGAGGCAAATGGAGCATTTGGTAACAATATCGTGCTCTGAAGTAGCAGCAAATACGCTCCCTGCTGTCTGGTCACATGATAATAGTTTAATATTATTACATCTCATAAGCAATCAGAAGATTCCAATTTTATATAATATAGCTCTAGCATCTTTTCTATATATCCATAGTCTTGTAAAATTAAGAAATGTTTGCACTTTGAAGAGAAGCTGCTTCCATTTTTTGTCCTTCCCAGTTCTCAGAAACATTTATATATTTGTCCCAATAAAAATGACTTCTTGTATAATAAATTACTTGAAGCTGCATTTTTTATCCACTTTTCCACATGAACAATAATGTTGAACTGAATGTCAGTCATCAGACAGACATAATTGGATTTGGAAAGTGTTATATTGTGAATTAAGTTGACTGATGGGGAAATGTCAGTTTTATTAACAATCTTCCTTCAGATGATAATTTCATACCTATAAGGATGAATTACAAAAGAGTACTTGAAGGCATCAATTCAAAATGATGGAGTCATTTTAATAAAGGCTGACTTTCTCTTTTATATTCTTGTTTTTAAATATTTTATCTCCTTGTGGGAAATTGCATCCAATTAGGAGCCAACACCATTGTAAAAAAATGCAACATAACCAAACAGAATTAGTTTGTATCACAAGCTTGGATGCATAGGGCCAAATTAGCAATAGAAGAGACAAATACTTATCTCTGTAGTATTTGTTCACAAAGAATACATGGGTTGGAGTGAGGAAAGGGTTAGAGATGCTTGTTGTAGTTTTTGTTATTAAGAAATGCAAAATATTTTCCTATTGCAGCACTGAAGTTGAACAAATTACAGAAACTGGATGCCTTTATTAATTTAATCTAATAGAGTATACAGTGCATGTCTCATTAAATGTCTCTAGGTCCACAAATAATAAAGTGATTATTTAAAAACAACCATAATAATAACTAATAATCAAATTATCAAATAAAATGATCAAATTATCAAATTATCAAATCAATCAGAGGACCCCTTAACCCTCAATAACTTCCCTACGCAATCTACCCCGCATTTGCATTCAGGTCCTGAATTTGTCCTGCACCTGAGCTCTGCCTTGCAGCACATGGGAATGTGTGCAGTACAATCCTCTTCCATGGTTTCTCCACAGCTTAGCTCTCCTGCAACAGTATTGTACTCTGTGTCCAATACACTAAAACCTGTAGGATCTAGCCCTTGACGGATTTCCATAAGCACTCACACATTCTGAGTAACACACAATTGCTTTACAAAGGCTTCCAGAAACTCAAAAGTGCAAATACTATATGCATAATTACTTTACATTCCAATAATGGTCAAACCACCAATGTCCAACCCAGCCCCTAAGAGCAGTCCAGTGTAAGGGCAAAAGTTAATATTCAAAAGAATGTATGCAAAGGGCACATGAACTTTTACATGTCTGACTTAGGTGTGCCCACACCCTGATCCCCACATGCATGCATAGGTCTGAAATTTTGGACAAGAAATTATTGGTGAGCATCCGGAGACATGCAATCTTTGTTAATGCATTCTGGTACCTGTGACACCCTTTGTTACTTCATTACTGGGGCCTTCGTATTCATCTGCCAAAGCTCCTCACTATCTTAGTATCCCAGAGTTGAGCTTTCTCACACTGCAAATGAGAGTTGCATTGAGTTATGCCAAACTAGTTTTGGGAGGCAGAAAAAGTCCCGCAGGGACTAGAATGAGAGCAACAAACTTATTTCTAGTCCAGATCTACTAAGGCAGCATCTCATCTTATCTCCCCAGAGGGGAAATCTTGGTGGAGAACTCACACTCCAACTCAGCTTTCAAAATAATATTTGAAATGTTTTTCTCCTAAAGTTTGACACCACTTTAATTACTTTGAACACACCTAGGCCCTTTGGAGCAGATACACACACACCACTAAAATTCTACTTTAAATTTTACCCTTTGATATATTTTCTCATTGGTTTTTCATACGGTTCCACTCATTCCTGGAACTGATGAATATATTAAAGTTTTAAAGGAAACAGTAGCTCGATAACATGTTCTTCAAAAGGAAACACTCCATTTTTTAAAACATTCACTTCTAATATAGTAGTAAAATAACCCCTAGTATTATAGTGGCATTAAAAAAGCAGGATTTCTCAATAAAGAATGGGTTTTTCTGAATATTATGAATGTATATAAATAGCAATACCACAGGAGATATCAGTAAACAGTGCTCCACGATACAGGATTTAGAATGCACTTAATTCTAAACTAACCTCTGTAAAGCCAAAGTCATGTGAAATGCATAGACATTTCCTTATATCCATCCCAAGTATATTTAACTGAATCAGTCTTTCATTCATATATTCATATATAAATACTTTATGCTGCTTTACCCCTTTAAGCAGCCTGCTACAAGCAGAACTGAGGAGGATACAGATATTAACCACATCACCTGATTACATTTGCAGACAGGTGCCTGATTATGTTAACTTGCTTTCTTCATCATCTCATCTTTATTCACATATGCTGGTCCTGCTGTTCAGCATAGGTGTATTGAAATGCATCATACCAAATACCAATTGGTTCAGGAGGAAAAGAAGTTCAAGGCTAAAGAGATTGGGATGTTTAGCTTTCCCACTGCTCTAGTCATAGAATCATAGAATAACAGAGTTGGAAGGGACCTCTGGAGGCCATTTAGTCCAACCCCCTGCCCAGAGCAGGACCAATCCCAACTAAATCATCCCAGCCAGGGCTTTGTCAAGCCTGACCTTAAAAACTTCTAAGGAAGGGGATTCCACCACCTCCCTAGGTAATGCATTCCAGTGTATCACCACCCTCCTAGTGAAAAAGTTTTTCCTAATATCCAACCTAAACCTCCCCCACTGCAACTTGAGACCATTACTCCTTGTCCTGTCATCTGCTATCACTGAGAATAGTCTAGATCCATCCTCTTTGGATCCACCTTTCAGGTAGTTAAAAGCAGCTTTCAAATTCCCCCTCATTCTTCTCTTCCGTAAACTAAACAATCCCAGTTCCTTCAACCTCTCCTCATAAGTCATGTGTTCCAGACCCCTAATCATTTTTGTTGCCCTTCGCTGGACTCTCTCCAATTTTTCCACAGTCTGTGTCAACTCCAAAACAAGACTAGTTGGCTGAGCAATAATTTTATACAGAGCCCTGGTCTACAATACAAACGATTGTAGGTATAACTACGTCGCTCAGGGTGTGGAATGCAGCAACGCATTTATACCAACAGCACTTCCGATTTAGACAGTGTTATGTTGATGACAGGACTTCTCTTGTCGACCTGGCTGCCACCTCTTGGGGAGGTGGAGTACCTAAACCAAGGGGAGACGCTCTCCTGTTGGCACAGGCAGCGTCTGCACTACGCGCTACAGTGGGGCAGCTGCAAAGCTGTGCGTGTAGACAAGCCCTCAGTCTGATCACTAAGCAGTTGATCTGAGACCAGATTCCGCCCCCAGTACATAGGTACATCTTCCACTGAGCACTGCATGAGTGTTTCTGAAAGCAGGATTTGGTCGTTATATTTATTTCAGTGCAACACCTTATGCAAAATATTAAGCCAATATAGTCAACATTCCTCAATAAAATATTCCTCTGTTTGTTTCTTCAGGATGTGCTCACTTAAAACATTAAAAAATATATTTCAAAGTGAAAAATGTACAAATATACTTTTTCATCAATGGAGTTTCTTGCAGGAAGTTCAATAGGGGCCGGACTGAGTCTTTTTTGAAGCCCTAGGTCAGTGATCGGTCTGATTTTCTTCTCAAGTTTAACCTAACAGATTTTCCCTTAGACTATGGTTACCTTACATTTCAGATGTTTAGTCTCTGTTTAACTTGACTGTAAAGGAAAGTCATGCATTTATTGAGGAAAAACCCTTCAGGAGCATGACTAAGCTGTAGTGCATGGCCCCGACACACAGAATCCTGAACATTTATCAGAGATTTACACCTGTTTGCAGGCAAACACTCTCTTTTGGCTCACTCGCTGAATCACGCACAACTGAGACTCTGAGTCAGAGGCAACTATCCTTGTTTTACAGACCCTGTGGTTGCTCCATTTAAGTCTGAGGTTCCAGAGTCACATTAAGTTGCTGGAGTCACGTTCTTATCACTGGAGAATGGTAGGTTCATTAGATCACTATTGCCTTGTTAACAACCTTTGCTTTTATTGAAAAAGCCAGCAAAGGAAGGATGTGGGGGAAAGTATTGTGCAGAAAGGAACATTCACATTCAGCTTTCAATCCATTCTTCCTGTGAGTTCGAAATGAGACCAAGAGAATGTACTAAACTTGGACCCATGACCAGTTGTGTCAAAGGGATAATGGTAAAGAGATAGAGAGATGGATTCTCTCCTGTTCTGCACCGTGTGTGGCTATTTACACTAGTGCAAACTGGGTGTGAAAGGCGACATCAGCTCAGAATGGCAGAGTTTTACACCCAACTGCACTGGTATAAATGAAGGAGCAAGGTCGAGGATGATGGAGAATCAGGTCTGAACTTTGCAAACATCCACAGAAGAGGTGTCAAGCCTTGCAGCATCACTTCCGTGGTTCAGCACTTTTTCAGTTAATCTGCTACTATTTATTGACTGATGGAAGATCAGCACTTGGCACATATTAACCATCGATGGGCCAGCCTCAAATGGCCCAGAGTTTGAATCAGTTTGAAGCAGCTTCCAAAGGTTCTGATAGGCCCCCAGACTTAGCAGGACTATTTAAGCCTGGGGCTCAAACTGGGAATCTCATGGGAACCCTATGGTGATAGTGGAATGTAAAGCTTAAATCAAATGTCAGTTCCACTGAGACATGTGGAGCCCATGTCTGAGCCCAAAGTGATCCACCCCGCACCCGTGGCATCTCAGGTACAGAACAGTAGCAGCTCGTTTCCAAAGGCATCTTCCTCTTCTACTGAAGGTTGGAAGAAGGGAATAAAATACAACCTTCTAAATGACTGTTTAAAAATGGGTAATTGGAAAATAACACGCACTGAGCAAAAACCTTCCTGACAGCAATGTTTACAGCCATTTGTTCCCATTCCCCTGGTGCGTGTGTGTTTGTCCACGACAAGCCAGCGTGCTGGTCTCATCCAATATTTACAATACATATAAACTGAAAAAGAAAACCAGCCTATTTCCAATACTGAATGGGGTGGGCTATTAGGCAGGGGGCTGCCCATCAACATGGGTGCTAACTACCTGGCTCAACGGGTAGTGATCAATGGCTCCATATCTAGTTGGCAGCCGGTATCAAGTGGAGTACCCCAAGGGTCGGTCCTGGGGCCGGTTTTGTTCAATATCTTCATAAATGATCTGGAGGATGGTGTGGATTGCACTCTCAGCAAATTTGCAGATGATACTAAACTGGGAGGAGTGGTAGATATGCTGGAGGGGAGGGATAGGATACAGAAAGACCTAGACAAATTGGAGGATTGGGCCAAAAGAAATCTGATGAGGTTCAATAAGGATAAGTGCAGGGTCCTGCACTTAGGACGGAAGAACCCAATGCACAGCTACAGACTAGGGACCGAATGGCTAGGCAGCAGTTCTGCGGAAAAGGACCTAGGGGTGACAGTGGACGAGAAGCTGGATATGAGTCAGCAGTGTGCCCTTGTTGCCAAGAAGGCCAATGGCATTTTGGGATGTATAAGTAGGGGCATAACGAGCAGATCGAGGGACGTGATCGTTCCCCTCTATTCGACATTGGTGAGGCCTCATCTGGAGTACTGTGTCCAGTTTTGGGCCCCACACTTCAAGAACGATGTGGATAAATTGGAGAGAGTCCAGCGAAGGGCAACAAAAATGATTAGGGGACTGGAACACATGACTTATGAGGAGAGGCTGAGGGAGCTGGGATTGTTTAGCCTGCAGAAGAGAAGAATGAGGGGGGATTTGATAGCTGCTTTCAACTACCTGAAAGGGGGTTCCAAAGAGGATGGCTCTAGACTGTTCTCAATGGTAGCAGATGACAGAACGAGGAGTAATGGTCTCAAGTTGCAGTGGGGGAGGTTTAGATTGGATATTAGGAAAAACTTTTTCACTAGGAGGGTGGTGAAACACTGGAATGCGTTACCTAGGGAGGTGGTAGAATCTCCTTCCTAAGAGGTTTTTAAGGTCAGGCTTGACAAAGCCCTGGCTGGGATGATTTAACTGGGAATTGGTCCTGCTTTGAGCAGGGGGTTGGACTAGATGACCTTCTGGGGTCCCTTCCAACCCTGATATTCTATGATTCTATACCTCCTTGTACACACAAACCCAAGAGTATTCTAATATACCTTTAAAAAAGGGCAAAATACCAAAGCCTCCCATAGCTGAATGTCCTGAGCGATCATGATATCACTGATCTGTCGTCAATGAGACACATTACTTTTCCAGCGTGATGCGATGGCCCTCTGAGGCATTCAGGCCACATCTTCATCCTGCAGGGAGTCCTGCCTTCGTTTGCTCTCATGTTATTAGCTCACTGTGTGGGCCTTCTGGCCAAGCTACTGCCTTCATGTGTCATTGTTCACAGCTGCCTTCCACAGTCACTCCTCGGGGTCTGACCTTGCCGTCCGCTATCTGGCGGTGATGTGTGGAGCAGAATGATGTGAGCGTGATTATCTTACCTCCTAAAAATTGAAAATATAAACAAAGACTCCATGAACTCTGCACACTTGAAATAAGAGTGGAAAAGGTGTGTCAGGCCTGAATGAGAGTTAGCATTCCTGTACAAAAGGGGCATCTGCTGCCCATCGTGGTGAAGTGCAAAAACACCAGAGGAACGTGTAGGGAAGTGGAGAAAGGGCAGGGATAAAGTTTTACATAAGTTCTGCTGGTACCAATACAGGCAAACATTATGACTATTAGCATTACGGTACAGCATACAAGCCCCAACTGAGGTCAGCGAGGCACTATTTATACAGGCTGCAATACAAAGGCAGGTTCCCACCCCAGAGAGATTACAGCCTAACTTCTGATCCTGCAAACACCCTCCCACACATTTATCTTTACACAGATAAGAAGAGTCATTGAGATAGATGGGCCTACTTATAGGAGTCACATTAAGCACAGGCAAAAACATTTGCAGGATTGGGGCCCACATCAGCCACTATTATGACTGACCCATTTGTTCTTATTTTGCTTGAGAGATGAATGGAAGCAGCTTGCTGTGTGAGTTTGCCAACAGCTGAGATTAGCTAATGTCTGCCTACCACTTTGGAACATAAAGAACTATATGGAAGTGCTAAGGATGACCGTGATTATTACTGCTATGACAATAAAAGCCTGTACTTGACCAGACTTGTCCTGATCCTACAGTCATGGAAAGAGAGGAGCCACAAGCTAAGTTTTAGGGCTCTGTCAAATATGCCTAATTTCCCCCCTCCCCAAAAGGGATCCCAATTTCAAAGCAAATATTAAAATTCAAGGTTATCGTTGCTTGAGATCTGAATTTCTGTCTTCTGCTGCAGCGGTTTTGTCTTGCAATGGTTTTGAAGTTGTACATATTAGCACCATTGAGAGAATGAGGCAGGATTTGCCTGTGAAATGAATCACACTTGGTGTGATTATAAATGGCCATAAAGGTTGGATTTAAGACTTCTTTGTTACATACTATTATAGTTTTCAGTAATTTTCCACCCCCTGGGATGTGCATCATTCAGATGAGGTTGGAGAGAAAGTTTCTCTGCAATTCGTTGCTTACAGACTGATCCAAAGGGAATTCTTGATTTTTAAGTAAAAAGCAAGAGTAAAAATAAAAGTTAGCTCTGCTTTTACCAGAGAAGGATTTTTGTAGAAATGCAAATGCTTTGAAGCATCAGAGAAACATTTTAAAATTTAAAATGCAGAACATTAGCAAATCGATAAATTACTGAGCCCTAGGCTAAAATCCAGGCCCCACTGAAGTCAATGGGGAGTTCGCTATTGACTTCAATGGATATAGGATTTCACCCTGATCTCTGTTAAATTAGGATCCTGGAACGTTTCAGTAATGTATGGCTCTCTTAACAGCTCTCTGCCACATCAGACAGGACAGCACTGACAGTGATGAAACACCAGGCTCAGTGGTGGACTCAGCTCTTGCTGCTTAGAACCAGAGTTTCCATAACCTGTGGGAGCTGAAGTTTCTCCAAAACAAAGTAGGTTCTGGAGACATGGGATGTGGAGAGGGGCGCTCCAGGGGCAGGAAGAAGCAGAGGTGCCTAGTGTTCTGCTAGATCCCAGCTGGTGCAGCAACTGGCCACGAGTGGGGTAATTTGGAGACACCTAAGTGTTGATATAAGTTACACAGAGACCAGTTTGGCCTCTGGCCAGCCCAGGATCAAGGAAAGAGAAAAGTGGCTCAGGAGAGCTAAGCCCCACCCTGGACTTCAGAGCCAAGCCCAAATGTCTACACAGGTCTTTTTGAAACCATGGTGCAAGCCCTATGAGGCCAAGTCTGTAGGGCTGAGCTCTGAGATTCGCTGCCGTGGGCTTTAAAATGCAGTATAGAGGTGCCCTTAGATTCCCTTACCCCCAGCCTCTTCTCAGCTGTGCCAAGTGTATATTCAGCACAGCAGAGGACTAAGCCCAGCGGCCAAGATTCCCTGGTTCTGCTCCCCCCGGCTCTACCACTGACTAGCTTTGTGACCGTGGGCATATCACTTAACCTCCCTGGGCAGAACTCACCCCTGCAGAGAGGGTCAGCACAAAGCCTATACATCAATTACATCCGAGGCAAACCCTACATGTAATGCGAATGGCGCACTGGTCATTCTGCACAGGGATGAATGTTCCCCACAATGCATTAGTATTTCCACAAAATGGGGTTAGTAAGTACATCCCAGGGACATTGTGCAGATTAAACCATTAATGCTGGTAAATCACTTTAAGATTCTTGGGTGAAAGGGGCACTACAGAGTCAACGTATTGTTAGCATTAGCATTAATGACAATATAATATAATTTGACGTGGAAAACACAGCACCAACCCGCTGGGAAAGGATAATTTCTCCCTGTAGCTGTATCATTCCTTGCACAGCTCTGACATTGACTGACAGGGCTCTCGGTTTCTTGCCAGTGTGCAGACCAGAACTGCCAACAGACGATTTCAAATTCTTTATGAACTGAGCTGGGCCATCCTTAAAATCTTTAGCACTCAAATAACTAGAGCAGAGGGAAGCTGTTTCCTGTCAGTCTTTTCTTGATTGTTTCAATCTCAGCCCACCACCAGCAGAGACTTATAAACAGGGAAACACTTCCCAGTTTGATGGATAGGTCCAGGATATATAACCCTTGCATCTTGGTCCAGCCTCAGAATGCTATGTAGAGCCAACTATAGAGATATTCCTCCATGCTAGTTTAGTTAGTTAGGAAGGAAGGAAAGCAAACAAGCAAGAAGTTAGGGGACAGCCCAGCATCTCATGAGATGTCAAAACCTAGTGAGATATCAGCTTTAACTCGGGAAAATTAAAGTGTGTGTGTGATAGCGGCTTAATTTTAATAGAAAGCTTAAAGAAAGATGAGACTGGGGAGAGAGACAGTTAACAATTTTAAAGACAACCGAGTAGATGGAATTATCTTTAGCTGAAACAGTATGTGACAATTCATCTGTGCAAAATCAATATTAGTGAACCAGAGCGCCGAGGAATACGATGCAAAGGACAGGAAATCCAGGGGGAAGGTTAATAGCAAAAATCAATGCGGGCTTAACTCAGCAGAAGTGCCATTTCCATGGGCGGTGGCCAGAGAGTTTTCATGGAATTCCACAGTTCGGCACCTGCATAGAGTGTCTTAATCTTGAGACAGGGCACAAAACTCTCCTTTGGTCTCTCAGATACTATGGAATAGGCCCCGTGCTCCTGGCTTTGGCTGCATGCCTTAGATCGCCATGGAACATGCTGTACATTTGGGAAGGATAAATGTGTCCAGCTCAGTAGACAAGCATTATGGTTGCTAAAGCAGATAGTGTCTTGGATGCCTCCTGTTATACTTTATTCCCTAGTGAACACTGAACTATTTGTTAGTTGTCTAAGGTGCCACAAGTCCTCCTTTTCTTTTTGCGGATACAGACTAACACAGCTGCTACTCTGAAAACTAGGATAGATTTAACACCTTCCTCCCCATTCCCTGTTTCCTCAAGTCCATACCTTCATACAGGGGTAGCCTCCTGCAAATATTTTCAGGGACTCTGCTGAGGTCTTCTGGGGTATTTCTGAGCAGATTATCCTGCCCTCCAGGGAACCCTACCTGCCACAGAGCTCCTCCTGATAAATGCATGCAAGTTGTTCTAAGCAATTGGTTCAGGCGTGTGGTGGGACAGGGAGACTGGACCTGACTTCACAAAGGCTCGTAAGTGTCACTATTTAACAAGGAGCCTTCTCCTCTCCTCACCAGAGTGGGACAATCCCACAGTAACAGGGTGCTGTCCCTCTGCCCCCTAGCTAGGGTGCACTCCTGCAGCAGGCTGCTGCATGAAAGGTGTGCCTACCTCAGTTTTCCCTCCTTCCAATCCCCAGTAACTCCGTGCAAGCTTTCTTGATTCAGCAATACACTCCTGGATCTGGTTTATTACCAATGAACAGTTCAAGTAAACTGCCACAAAAGTCCCAAACATAATTCTCACACACATGCCTTAAAACCCCACATTCTCTAATCCATCAGCATAGCACATACCAGCATCTTCCACCACACCTGGACTCTTCTTTGGACCTCTCATCTCCTTTTACTGGGACGGCCACTCCACTTTCAGCTGAGGAGCAACTCCTCTCTTTCCAGCAGGAATCCCCACAGCCCCCTTCCGCTCTTTGGCTTAGAAGTCAGCAGGCAAGTCCATCTGCTACTGTCTGATCTTCAGTCTTCTCCAGCCCTCTGGCCCTGGCTCTCTGGCTTCAGGACCCCAGCCAGCAAACCCCTCTGCTGCTCTCCTGCCTTTAGCCTTCCGCAGGAACCACCTACAGCTTCCTTCAAGGACCTTCTGCAGCCTCTGGACCTCTAGCAGCTCTCACCTGCCAGTCTGTACCCTCTAGGGCACAGGTGCCTTCTTTGAAGCTCAGCTGAACCAGCCTCTTCCATCTTGAAGGGCCAGTGTTGTCCTGTGATACCCACTTACACCGAGAGAGATGACAAAGAAACAACAGTGCAGAGTAAATGCCATGGGACATGATGCTGCCACACTAGAGGGGAGTATGTGGTGAAAAGCAAACTCCATGAACATTCACTGATATTGGGAAGTGATTATGGATTTGCGTTCGCTTTCTGTGCACATTTCAGAGCTTTGCCAGCATGATTCCTTGCAAAAAAGGTCATTTTCTCTCAGCCTTAGAGATGAAGTGCTGCTGTGCACATCAGATAGGAGCATCTGATTTCTCAAGGAAGATAGCTGTTTAACTGCAGATTGTCAAATTTAAAGATGGATGGGACATGGCATTCTTGTCCCCTGAGTATATTTTTAGAGTTCAATTTTTTCCCCAACTCAGATCAGGATGAAACATCAAACTCTCAAAACTATTCATGCACCAAAAACTGGTTTGTGTTTATTTCAGGCAATCAAAAAGTGCCATCATCATTTGATTCGACTTCAGTGGGTTTTTTTTTCAACATGTTTTTCAATCTAATTAGCTTAAATTTGGAAACAAAATGTAATTTCAAACTGGAAACCTGGAACTTTTTATTTGGAAAGTGCTGAAACATTTTAAACCTTTTCCCTCGACATGGTTTGAGTCAGAAAGTTTGTCAGAAATAACCTTGTTTCATGCCCAGTTTTGGTTTGGATAAATCAGCACTTTTCAACAACAAAGATTCATCTAAAAATTTCCAGTCAGCTCTAGTCATATTAGGAAGCTTATGGCCAAACTCTGCAGGGAGGTTACCCCCAAGTACACACTGCTGTGTGGGGGCCCTCTGCTTTTCACCTCAGCTGAGATTCATCTGGGAACCTGGGAGTCCACTGGCAGCAATTTTACAAGGTAAAGCAAAAGGCAACTTTCCGCTGGCTGAGCCAGTAGGAATTTCATTGAGCTGGTCTAGGCCTGAAGTTGCTCATTGCATATTTCACACAGACCAAGCACTGCGCACAGACACACAGTTGCTGAGGTAACTGCGCTTCTTCCCGTGAATAGTTCCTGTGAACTAATGATGAGCAGTAACTGATTAGCATATAGAGCCTGCATAATTTCCCACTGCATATGTTATTCCTTCTGTGGCAAGACAGTTCTGAGACCCTGCTTCTCCAAAACTTCACCCAAAGTCTCCTTGGCAGAACTACTTGCTCTTCCTTTTCCTCTGCTGATTCAACATCTTCTTTCCTTTATCTTTTGTCCCGTTTCGAGTGATGGGAGCTATGTGAGTGAAGAACCAAAACAATGGTATCAAATAATAGAGCAGTAGCATTCAACCTGTCGTCCATGGGCCCCTGGGGGTCTGCAGTCTCTGACTAAGATTTCCAAAGGGGCCTGGACCTTCTTTTGAAAGAAGGGGTGCACAAAATAAAAAGGTTGAAAACCACTGTAGTAGAATGATTCCAGGTTATTTACATGTGGTCTTATAAGTGATGTATTGACACGTGTTTTTATCCCCTGGTCCATATCGATACTGGCAAGATTCAATTGGTGATCGAGAAAGAAAATACATATTGAAAGTTGAAATGATACTTATATGCAAATGTGTTGTTTCTAATGCATGTTAACTAATCAGTTGCTACAGAAGACACTGAGTATTCATAGCAGGGAAGCTTTTTAATATGGCAAGAGCTATAGAAAGTATTTTACATGATTTTTTCCCTGACTGTCAAAGTTTTACCACAATGTAAATTAAAAAATAATTGAAACAGATCATATGCAACTCAGAGCAGGCATTATTCTCCAGTGAGTGGTAAGGGAAGAGTAAAGCGGCAATGCATGGCTTTTGTAGTCTTGTCACTTTGATGAATTCTTGAGTAACGTCAGCCTTTAAAGCAAGGATACTCTTGCTTTATTCTACATTTCTGTCAATTAAATACCAGATGGAACAATAACTCAGGTTGGCATCAGAAGGCCTAATTTCTGTGTTTTCTGCTAATCAGAAATATATTTTTTGTCTTGTAAAAAAAATTGCAAATGGGAAATTTGTTAAAAGGAGCCACTGATTCATTCCTTTACAGTGCAGTGTGTTTCCCTGTGATCTGTGCTTTCTGGCCTATTGCAAAAGGAAACTAGCTGGCAAAGATGACTCTGAGTTCACTCTAGTCTCACTCAAGAAGGAAAGCAACATGAACTATTTTTGTTTAAAAACCCAAAGGTTGTGAAGTGTGGCGTGAGTGAGTGAGTGAATCAATACGGAGTAGGGTTTATTTTCTAATTAACCATGCATGTTATTCACAAAAGCAATCTCTTATTACAGTCGAACATGCATCACTCCGAGGGGGCTCCTCAGTAGCTTACAGAACATCAGGAAATAGGGTTTAAAACAATATTCCCTGAATGTCAAAAACAGATTTTCTTTATCAATGGCTGCATTCAGAAAGGAGACTCTTTGAACATGTGCCTTATATTCTATTCTCTGAAGAAAAGATTATCTGAAACCCTAGTAATATTCTTGTGCTCCCTGGAATTTCTCTTATTATTATCCCCCCAAGGCATGTGAGGTGTCGTTTGCACTGAAGGTTTGGAAGATATTTCAGCTTCAATTATTGCATTTTCCCTCGGAGACAGCTGATGAGAGCAATGCATATTGATTTTGTGATCACATTCTATTCCTCCACCAATAGCAAGGTTTTGTGGATACCTGGGTAGCTCATGGAATTGTCGAAGCAATAGGCAAGCTCTACGGCCTGCTGTTGTGATCTCATTCATGGTTTAGGAAGCAAATGGGAAGGTGACATAAATAAGCAACCTTTTTGTGAGTCTCTACATGTTTTTGTGTTTGAAGACAGGTGAAATGTAGAGCTGAGTGAAAAACTGTGCAATGACTAATTTATGAGCCGAAAGTAGCCTCTTGTTCCTCTCCTGGAATATCCACAAACAGGTTAAGCTTTTTTAACACAGTCATTTGTGTGTGAATAGGTCTGTGTCAGCAATCCAAACTTCAAAATTAGTTTTTTGCAAGCATATATATATATTGCTAAAAGAAAAATACAATCACTTGCATGTGCAGAGAAACATAAAGGAGGCATGAACTCAGCACAGCAAATATTTGCAAACATTTTTTTTCTAAAGTATTCCCCGAACTCTAACAAATGTTTCCCAGCCTTTTGCTAGAGTGATTGGAATGCCCTCATATATTCAGTGAATTATGATAGTAATTGCACTGTCTTGATCTTGTCAAAGACAGTTAATTTGATTTGACTAGCTCTTCCTCTTCTCCGGTGTATACAGTGTCACTAATCCATGTGGAAAGGCTGAAATGATCAACATACAGAACATGCAAATGACAAAAATTACCCAGCAAGCCAATCACAAAGCAACGTAAGTCAGAGATGCTCATAAAAGGGCTTGCATGCATACTGCGCAGTACGGGGCTGTAATTTATTTTTCATTAACAACAGTACGCAGTCTGCAAAACCTTCCATCTCCTGGGGTTGGGGTCTCACTTCCTATAAAGTCCAGATAATTTCCAGATGTAACAGAATGGGACGTTTCTTGGACGTTTACAAGACATAAAACTAAACAGTTGCGTGTGACACCGTTCAGATTGGAACCAGTTTGCCTCCTTATCAAAATACATGCATCACACACAATTTCAGCTCGAATCAAATGAAAAGCCCCATGCAGGACAGCAACATGACCTTTCCAATCCAATTTCCAAGGATGGAAATATTTGCATAGCATCATTGTAAGCACAGGCTTAGTTTAGTTGCCATAACAGCTCAGACTGTAGGTCCATCTAATCCTGCATCCCATCTCCGGCAGTGATCTGTACACGGGGGCGTCAGAAATTCAACCTTCCATTGTCCCTAGCGCCTTGTGACATTCATACCACCTGACATAGGGGGCTGTGCAGATCTGCACCACCAAGAGGAGGGAGTGAAGGAGTGAGCAGACCCTGTGCTCCCTTAAAGGCACGGTCTCCAGTACCACATGCCCCATTGCACAAGACTTGATATTTTGGGAGACCTTCACATAGGTTGAGCAAGGGGAGGGGAGATTACCTGCATTCTCCTCCAGCCCAGCCTCATAAGAGCCATCACAATGAACCCCGCCGACCTGTGCAGGGCTGATCAGGAGAGGGGCAATCTCTTTTCAGTCACCTGGGGGGACAGACAGAAGTGCTGAAGCCTGAGGTTTGGTTACCCCCCTAGCGATAGGTCAAAATGCATCCCTGGGATAACTGTCACAAAGCCCGTGGAGATCTGGCAGGGGTGATTATGGCCCCACCTTGTTAATGTCCACAGCTGCATGTTCTGGTTTAACTTGGATTTAAACTTGGAGAGTGGTCAGTTTGGATGAGCTATTACCAGCAGGAGAGTGAGTTTGTGTGTGTATGGGGGTGGGGGGAATGTGAGAAAACCTGGATTTGTGCTGGAAATGGCCCACCTTAATTATGCACATTGTAGGGAGAATGGTCACTTTGGATGAGCTATTACCAGCAGGATAGTGAGTTTGTGTGTGTGGTTTTTGGGAGGGGGGTGAGGGGGTGAGAGAACCTGGATTTGTGCAGGAAATGGCCCAACTTAATTATCATGCACATTGTGTAAAGAGTTGTCACTTTGGATGGGCTATCACCAGCAGGAGAGTGAATTTGTGTGGGGGGGTGGAGGGTAAGAAAACCTGGATTTGTGCTGGAAATGGCCCACCTGATGATCACTTTAGATAAGCTATTACCAGCAGGACAGTGGGGTGGGAGGAGGTATTTTTTCATATTCTCTGTGTATAAATAAAGTCTGCTGCAGTTTCCACGGCATGCATCCGATGAAGTGAGCTGTAGCTCACGAAAGCTCATGCTCAAATAAATTGGTTAGTCTCTAAGGTGCCACAAGTCCTCCTTTTCTTTTCACAGTCATCGAGACCTTCCTAGCAGTCAGACACAATGTCTGTCATTTCGATTACTTCCCCTAGGTTCCTTTTATAAAACCCTCAGCTCACCCTGATGCTTTGGTTAAATACCCATCTCATCCCACATGGGACGTGGTCCAGGGAATAGAGGAGAGATGGTGAGCAAAATCTAAAGTTTTTAATGACCTCCTCCAAAATTGCACCAACAATGCCTTCAAATTGCACCAACAATGCCACTTTCACACAAACGTTTAGGGGTTCATGTTAATCAAACTGCTGACATAAAATTGGAGCCTGAGCTGAGAAGCCCCTTAAAACATGGTCTCCTGCCTCCCACGCCATCTTTTTGGTGATTATTTTCATCTTGTTTTGCCTCCTCGCAAATAGACCTTTCCCATAAAAATAAAAACAAGGCATGGTTTAGAATTGTATCTGTGCATGAACATTTTCATTTTGCATCTGCTGCTTTGAATTAAGACTTGAATATTCATTTACAAAATGTATAATTTATTGGTGAGGCTGACAATTAATAATTTAAAAGTTATTGCCCTAAATTAAGTATAACGTTTAAGCTGGCAGAGGATGGGAGCACTGAAGCTTGGAATCACAGACAAAATTGGAGGAAATCCTTTTAGGTCATCACTGGCCCAGACCCTGGAAGGAAAAGATTATAATTTACAGCACAAGGAATTTGGGTCCAAGGGCCTGATACTAAACCTAATGAAGTCAAGGGAAAGACTCCCATTGACTTCAATAGGCTCTGGAACAGACCCTAAAACACATTGCAGCCAGCACAGGTCTGCATCATTCAGCTAGTTCTCCTCCTCCTCTGATAGCATTTATTAGACAAAAAGAGACAGCAGAAATGAAAGTAGAGAATTAAACCTGAAAATTTAATTAAACCATCCTTTGATCACTCTCTGCGCAATGGACTTTGGTTCGAAAGATTATTTGTAGGAGTGCAATAATAGCATCTAATTAGGATAGGAATCAACCTGAAATGAAAGTTAAAAAAACCCACAAATCAACTCACCCCATAAACATTAAAGGGAACCAAATCTTATTAAAGTTATATTTTATAGCTCAATTATTTGCCTCCTTTCTATTGTGTATCAGCTTGCTCTTTTTGATTTAAAATAAGCACATACATGTAATCAAAGAAATATGTGGCCAAGTTGGAGTTTTGCCTAAGTGAGGATTGCATGACAGTGACCGGATTTGATCCTGTAGAAATTGAAAAGACCTTTATATACTCTAAAGTCACATGCATTTCATCTTCTCCACATGCCCGTGTGGGATTGTTGCCCTCAGTATGGTAGGGAGTGCTTTTTCCCTATGCGTTTTGGTCTAATGCTTCTGAAGTGGCTTTGGATTTGTGACATGAACTAATTACTTCCCTAAGGGCTTGCTCAGCCTTGCTCGGTCACCAGGGAAGAGTGCCGACTGGAAAGGTTCATCCAAAAAGGATCCCCATCTCCATCACTAACTACGTGGATACAGAGATACAAAAGCAGAAAAGCTAATCACTTCAGACACTAAAGAGAAAATATGCATCCAATTATTACAGGGACTCATACTCTCCGGGAAACATTTTAATAGAGGCTGAGATGATAGAGAAGAACTTGTGCAATAATTAAAACCCCTTTTCTTGGCACCCTTTTGTAATATTTGGGGATATAAGGCTAGAATATGTTTCTTCTTTTTGGAATATATGCACGCAGGATATTCTTCAAATAGCATTCGCAGTGGAAGCAGATCTGTATCTCTAGGACCTCAGGGCAGACACACTGATAACTAATGTGACATGTTTGTCACCCTCTGGTATCACTGTCTTTTATTATTTGTGTTACAGTAGCAGTCAGAGATCCCTTGAAATCAGGGTCCCATTGTAGGGGAGAGGTATTTCCTGCCCTAAAGAGCTTACAGTCTAAATAGACAAGACAGACAAAGGATGGGAGAAAGGAAAGATTGTTATGCCCATTGTATAGATGGGGAACTGAGGCTCAGAGATGAAATGAGTCCCCCAGTGTTACACAAGGTGTCTATGGCAGAGCTGAGAACAGAAAGCCAGCATGTTAACCAGAAGACCATCCTCCCTTTCTAGCTTTATGGACATTTCTGGAAACCATACACTATCAGTCTCTGCTGGGAATATGGTTTTTGTTCCGTGCTAGGGAATAGGTCTTCCACTATATGTGAGCCTAATGGTATAATGATTCAAAGGGTGGTAGAAAGCAGAAACTTTGGATGGCAGTAATTATCTTTTAGGCTTTTCCTCACACAGAGTAAATTCCACAAAAGAATATGCATGTACCTGGCTTGGTTTTGTGAATGAGGCCCTTAAAGATTTGCATATATCATAATAAATGTGAGTCATAGCCAGTCTGCATTTAAAATGCTCACTGAAAGAAGGAACCAAATATCACCATTAGTGTTTTTATCCTCTGCTATTTCATATCACAATAAAATGTCACAAGAAAAAGAGAAGCAGATTTCTGATATTATTACTTTGAACTTTTCTTGGCTATAGTCCCCCGAAGCATGACATTTAGCGAGGGATAAAAAAAAACGGACTATCTCCTTAATCATTTTTACCTGACTGCAGTGGTGCCAGGCTGCTGGGTTTCATCGTCTTATTTGTACTTCAGCAGCGAGTTGGCAGCGGTGCTGAAGCCCTGGGACCTGACGCGTTCCTCACTGCGCTGCCAATCTTTCCAACACACAGGCACAAAATACATGTCATTGAAGGAACGATGCTCTAGGTAAAGCCCATGGAAGGCATTTGGCAAATTCAATAATAGTAATATTTAGCATTTTTAGGGCCTGATCCACAGCTATGGACTAGATGTAGCCAGTTACTAAGGAATTCTTAAACTACATAACATTAAACAAGCCTGTTAATAAAAAGTAGAGGCATGTGGGAACGGAGGATTGGACAGCTTAGATGGCTTCACAGGGCACAAGTTACCAATGTAAATTCAGTCCAGGTTAGCACTATGGGAAACTGTTCCTATTTGCTGGTCTTCTGGTGTGCTATGGTGCACGAAATGAGTTGGAGGGTCTCAGTCCAATTCCTAATGGATGAATGTTCACATCGCAAAAACCACCATGATAACGGGCATGGACTATCTGGTAGCGTGGGCGAGGGCGAAAGAAAGGGATGGCCAAAATCTTGGCTCACATCCTCAGGACTGAACCAGCTACCTCCAGATCTAAAAGAAAGTTGTAATAGATGCACTTCACCTGGGGATTGGGCACAGATTGGGCATCAGCGCTCCTTGTGGTCTTGGGGGATTACAGCTTGATGTGCTTGCTGCTCTCCTTCATCTTCTGGCCTGCAAAAAGGAACCTCTTGTTTATCAACGGTCTCTGGAAGACATTTTATTGACCTAGTGCATCAGAGCACTCTTGTGTGCTGAGGTATGTCTTGGTAGACCATCTTTCTTAATGGTGCCATCAATAGTTGGCTTTGAAAAGGGAGTTTCCTTGGCATGTGAATTTGTCTTGTGGAGGATTAAAAATGAACTAGTAAAAAAAAATTACAAGTCATTAAAAATTCACGGTGAAAGGAAAAATGTGAATAGATGTGATAAAAAAGTTATAAGAATAAAGTGTTTTTCCATCAAAGACTTTTATGAGTTCACTTAAAAAAACCTCCATTTTAACTGTATTTTAATTTAATTTATGGACCTATCATCAGGCTTAGGAAAGACCAGATTCTTTCTTTCTTTCTTTCTTTCTTTCTTTCTTTCTTTCTTTCTTTCTTTCTTTCTTTCTTTCTTTCTTTCTTTCTTTCTTTCTTTCTGAAACTTCTGTCAGAAGTTGTGTATGTCTCATAGGGATGGGAAGCTAGTAACATAATAAATTATTTTAATTTTTGAACAAATACTTTCTTTCATGAGGAGATGGTGGCTTGAATTCAAGGGTGCCTTAATAATTGAGGAGTACAGGTCCCTTTGACTTTCCAGAGGACTTATGCTCCTAAATCACTTGGAAGATCTTGAAAATCCTTGTGAGCCTATTTTTCAAATTTGGTCCCTAGAGCCTGGTCCAACTGTTCTTTGAGTCAACATTCCAATTGGCTTCAACTGGAGTTGGCTGAAGCCCTAGATAAAAATTCCCAATTTGGGTGCTCAAATCAGCATGAAGGACCTCAGTCTTGCAAGATTTTCCGCATGGAATCACTCGAGAGACTGGGGCTTAGGTGCCTAAAATAGGCATTTGGGTACCCAAATGAAGAATGGACTACCCTAATTTAGATACCTAAAGTTTGAAAATGGGGCCCCAATAGATTGTGAGCAATTTATACACAGAATTCCACACCTTTTTCCGTTTGGGAATTGTCTGTGAACATGTCGCTAAATTCCTGAATTCACTCATTCTTCAAAATTATTCATGAATATTTTCAGAGAATAGTTCTTGGTGTCCAGATCATTTGCAAGCAGCTCGCTGAAAATATTAAAAATCTATGTGGTGCTGCCTAGCTGCACAAGTCACATAACATTGTCTCCATTCCTTGAATGGATGACTTATGAATACATCAACAAAAGTTCCAGTTTCAAATTGTATTTTCAAGCATAAAATTTTCTATTTGACATTCAAAATTTGCACAGTTGTTGGTTAATTCTGCAATTCCAAATTTGCTTCTTGTAAATATTCAAGCTTTGAGCTATTTATGTATTTTCACACTAGCAAAGATGGATTTCTAGGATATTTGCAGAAAGCAAACACAAAAGGAGTGTGAACACAGCTGAAGCAAATTTATTTAATAATTTGAATGAATATGGATGGAAGCTGTTTGGCAGTATTTCCCCACTTCTGCATATTATATGCAGGCTCTTTGACTGCTGAAAGTGAAAAGCTGATAATTGATTGCAGCAAATCAATATAATCTGATAATATAAAAGGAGATGTTGAAAACACCTAATTCTATTTTCTTATTTCTTATGGTTCTTTGTATCAGGCTTTAGGAAGACTTCCTTCTTTCTTTCTTTCTACTCAGTTTGCCTGCCTTCTGTATTTTCAGAAATGTTTTTTCTTTTACATGAGAGATTCTTAAGCATCTGATATTCTGTATCAGTTTTTCTGCCCACGTAAATTCCATGTCAGGTCCTTTGACATTTTGAATATTTCCTCCTGTCAATCCCTTTTATGTCCTTTTGGATCAGTCACACACTGATGCCCATACTCTGCAATACTCTTTGATTTCATTTGGGTAAATGGTATCATAGAGGGAGGCTCTGACCAGGACATCCTACATTTTTTGGCTATGAGAGTTGTATACTGCCCTTAATCCACACGTGTAGCTGATACAGACTAGCATTGAGATTGTCAGAACTGACGAGGGGATTTAGACACATGACCCCCATAATGTGAGCTGTGTGTCTAGATCCCTAGACCACTTGGACAGTCTCAAACTAGAACTGCATTTAACCCAGAGGTTTCACTTTGCAGGAGTTCACATAAACCCTCCCTTAGGTTTTGATTCTGTGGGTCTCAACCCCTTTGTCCAATTCTCCCATAATTGCATATGTGTAAATCTCATTGTCTGGTAAGCTTCCCATTGGCTGGGAGTGTGGACAGGGCTCCAGCATTTTTACCACAGTGTCTTCTAAGCCTGGTCCTAAAGTCTACACCTTGTCCACACTACAGCTTCCAACACAGTGACCACTGGTTAGGAATTACAGATCCCATTCCTGGCCAGTGTAGCAAGGTCCCAGAAGTTCTGTGCAGTCTGTCATGCACTGACAAGTTCATATATCAACAAATCATTGAAAACATTACGAGTTTGATTTAAATCCACCAAAGCTAAGATGATTCGGAGATAAAATAACTAGGGCATTGGCCTTTTTTCTGGCCTTGTGAAGAGGGAAAAATGTCACCCTAAATGATGAGCTATTCACAGGCCGCAGGACTTTGTAACATTTTATACAAAATAAATTGCCCTATAAAGCAATATAATACTATACTATAGTTTACATGGCTGTTAATGCATGGCCCATCATGAAATAAAATTAATTTCATATAGTGGAGGTGAAAAGTGACAGCCTGGATGAAGGAAGCCCCCCCCCCTCCTTCATAAACAGTGTGGTCAATAACAGCACAAGTTCACCACCCATTCGTTCACTGAGACTATTGTAGTGCCAAGAAGCCGCACTTTCATTGGGCCCCATCATGGTCGGTTTGGTAGAGCCACATAATAAGTGACAGCCCATATGCCAAAGAGATTGCAGTCGGAAAGACGTGGGTGTAACAGGTGGATGAGACAAGCACACAGGCAGGAGATTGGAGAGGGGAGAGCAGACTAACAAGATACGTCTGCACACACTAGCTGTACACAACCGCTGCACACACAGCCTTATCCCTGAGCTGGAGTGACTTGGCAGAGGGTGGCTTACCTTCCATGTCAGCTGGTCCTCAGCCTCAGGCTACCAGGAAGAGAATCAGCAGGAATGATTTGTGATCTGCCAGGACACCAGTCCTCCAAGAGCTGCACTGAGGCTGCCAGCCGAAGAACTATCTAACAGCTAACAATTGTCAGTCACTACTGTCCTAGGCTGGATTTGAACTGGGAAAATAGAGCTGAAAGGGTCCCGTGGCCATTTCCAACCCTCCGAGCTACTATCTAGTCTCTCTTGAAATCAGCCATCTCATGAAAATTCTTCAGTGGCTCTCAATATTTAAAACGATATCTATATCTATTTTTTTTTCAGATTCTGATTGCTAGAGACTGAACTGAATTCCGTCACTGTGCTGTTTTGGCCTTGGTCCCACTGGCCGTGCTATGATGGTTTTGAGCTCTGTAAGTGAATCTAGCTTAGTTGATTCATCCTGTGCATTTAATTTTGATGTTTACATAACAAGGTTATATAATTGCACAGCAAGAGCCCAGAGGCAGGATCTAGAATTATAACAGACAGCAGGATTAAAAATTCTTACGTGAAGTACATTAAAAACAAAGTTCTTAAGCTATATTTTATCTCAGCGGTCTGGGGAGCTTTCAACTTGATTTGAAAAAAAATCAAAGCTACTGGCATTTAAGAACCACCATTTTGTCAGGATTAAATTATAAATAAGAAACTGGCACCTCACTAGATAAATATGTTGACTAGGTAATTTGGAAGGAGTGGAGACAAGATGATTGCATGACACAGAGAAAAATAGAGGCTGCCTACCAAGGAAGTCAATTTCTCAGTGGAATTATATGTTCTCAAGTAAGTTACTGAAATGAGGGCCCTTTGACCAAACTATTGTTAAATTCCTTTATTACAACTAACCTTGGGTTTGTGAAACCCCTGGCAGGGTGCTGGCCCTATACAAACCCTACTAATAATAATAACAACTGAACGAGGATAACCATACGTAATAATTTGGGGGCTATTTGAACCAGGTCCATCCCTTGTTCAGGTAGTGTAAAAACCTAGTGCAAACCTGCCCCCTAACTCAGACTAAATGCCAAACTCCTCTGAAGTTTGAAAATGTCTGGTAAATCTCTTCCCTTTTTAAAACATCTGTGTTCTTCTGCACTAGGCTTTCAGATGGGATCAGGAATGTCATAGGAAGTTGTTCTCATAGCATTTCTGACTAAACAGAATTCAGGAACTAGTTGAAATCGTCTAAGAAAAATGGTTTTCCATCCGGATTCCCATCCTGAAGAGGTTCCGGAAAGCATAGATGTGAGCTTCCAGTCTGTGACAGGCCCTCACAGTAATGTGAATGAGCTAAATGGAAAAGTGCAGACTAATTAATACCCTTGTCACTAAAGCTGGTCAAATAGCAGAAGAAAGCATTCAGCATGTAAACCATACAATGGAGACTGGTGGTGATAGTGGCCAAGTAACACATTGGCAGAACACCATTCGACGGCTCTGTTCCCTGATGCGCAAATTATCGAAGTGGCTGGGCAGCTAAGGAGAGCTAAGAGCCAGTTTGTGAAACTGAGAAAACATGGAAAATAATTGCATGTACAGATGGATCCAGCCTGAGATTTGTCACTTTGAATTAACACTGGCAGGCACCTGCACCAGCAGCATTTGGAGGGGAATTCTTTGCCTATCACCACAGCGACCGTACTTCTGCAAGTGAGATGGTGGCAGTTAGTCTCCAGAGGGGGAAAAATACAGTCAAAGGGAAGCTGGTATTTAAACTTTGCAGAGTGGGAGAGAAAAGGTGTTGTTATGGTAACAAATTGCTTGTATTCTCCAAAGGAAGCTCTAGTTTTGTTTAAGAGGGAGGAAATGCAGAGAAGGCAACAGGATAATATTTCAAAAAAAATTTAATGAGACATGAATTGCACATTCTCATTCTGCTGGAGTGTGTAAAGGTTCAAGAGGAAGGGAGCATGGCATTTCTAACCAGGTCTTAAATACAGTGCGTGCACTGTCTTCCTGCTGACAGCTCTGCACCGCGGACTGCACAGAGCCAAACGTCAGTGACTTTGTTCCTTCTCATGTTGCAGTCTCCAAATCAGGCTCATGTTTGTAAAATGCAGAGAGCAGAAAGCTCCTCGGGGGGAGCCAGGGATAGCCCCTTATTATTTTCTGGAGAGAAAGAGAGAGAGAGAGAGAGAGAGAGGCTGGCTCCTGCCAAAGAGCGCAAGGGGAAGCCGTGGTGAATTGGACAGGCCAGCATGGTGTCGCTTCTCACTACCCTCTCTGTGATGCTTCCAAACAATTCCTCTCCGAAGTAAACCCTTAGAGGGGAATGCAAAATGACATGCTGTGTGATAATGGGGGAGGCACTGGAGGCCAGGCGAGAGAGTGCTGAGAGGTGGCCCCGAGGAAAGCCTGGTTCGCTCTGCGTGTGAGCTCAGCTCAGCACTGCTGCTGCAAAAACGCTTTTCTAGTTCTGTGGAGACAAAAATTCCCGTGCGGTCGCCCCCGACGCACCCTGCAGCTAAGGCTGTGGCACAGGAACACAGCGTGGTTCGCATTGCTCAACAACCACGCAGGCCTTCAAGCAGCCTCGCTGCAAGTTTACTGAACAGATTTCAGTTTCACAGTTTTGCCTGCCCTCTTCTCCTCGGCACAGGCACTTACTCGTCAGAGGAAGGTGGCAGTTTGACAAGGAACATGATAATTAGGCACGTGCCAGAAATCAGGTATTAATAGAAGCACGATTAGAGAGTTTATGGATAATTTAAGATGCAGCACATTCTTTTAGTGAGTGCCTTGTCTGTTCAAGAACAGTAATTGCCTGTTACTTTGCAGCTTCTGATGTGCTTGGCTGCATGACACATGAAGATACAGCATATATTTAAAGAACTAACACTCATTCAAAGTACCTGCTTGCAATTTTAAACACAAGAATCCAATAAACTTCTAATGGCAGCATGGAGATTGACAAAAAAAAAAAAAAGAAAGAAAGAAAGAGAAGAAAAAAAGCACATACAAAACAGCAAATCAACAGCCAGGTAAGTACCCTATAGCAAAACACTGGATGTAGCTCTTATTAACGGCTTAAACTACAGAAGGCAGTTTTGCTTATCTTTAACTGTGATAAATATTGCCTCGCCTTTACTATATGCCACTTGTTTTGTGCCCCAGAGCAAAGATGCTTTCTTGTGCATTGATCAAACAGAATGTGGTTACTGGTTAAGGGGAAATAAAAGAGCTTTTGCATACTGAGTAAGCCCTACAGCACATTACTTGTTTACCTTCTGCTATGTCTCTAGAACTGCTCTAATTTGATTCTTCACAATGTGATGGAACTTTGATCCCGGCTGTGTATTAACATAAAGGAAGATCTTTTATTTCTGAACCAAAAGGCGCGTGCTGTCTCATCTCCCCCTAGCCACTGTAGTATGAGCAGCTCATGGCTGGTGATGGCATTGTGACATTACCTGTCAATCCCCCCAGCCAATCCCATGTAAATAGGCAAACTAATCGGATGTGATACTGGAAGAGGCCTCAATTCTTTGTGTTTCATTAATTTGCATGTAGTAATCCTATTGGGTCGAATGCACTGAGTCAGCGGGGCACGTGAGTGGGAACTGGACACACATTTTGAAGGGCAATAGAACCCCGATTTACATAGACAACCCCCCAATCCCTGTTAGCACAGGTGGAAGTCTCTAGCTTTTGGGTGACACCCTCCCTATCAAAACTGGTGGAGACACAGTAGACCCTGGGAATTCACTCAGGGCAGTTTGAGAAATAACAACAGAGGGTGCCTCATGCACGTAGGCTAAGATTTTCAAAAGCATCTATTGATTTTGCAGTGCCCAGCTGCTTGAAACACCATGAAGGAGTCTGATGAAGGGGTCTGATTTTCAGAAAGTGCTGAGCACTTGCCCTCTGACAATCAGCTCCCTGTCAGACATCTTAAATTGGGCCTCTAAAAATGGTGGCATCTGAAATCACGAGTTCCATGTGCACGAGTTCCACTTCAGTTTCGTGACAACAGCTCATTTCCAGTGTGCCAAAGCTCAATGTCTCTGGTGCACTGTTCCTGGCTCTTGACAGCACAATGAGCCCCTTGCATTTTTACAAGCACCAACAAATTTAAATAAAAATAAAAATCAGATTTGACAATTGTTTGCCTGTGGAATAGTGGGGAGGTGTCCCTTGACCCCAGAATTTCCACCCTATGTGACAGTGCTCAGTGACATGAACCCTCCTCACATGTTGCTGTTCACTTGGCTGAATCATTGTTTTTGTTGCAATTAAAGGTGGGACAGGGTTTTGAATAAGGGTCTGTGGCTGAGAGTTGGAATTCAAACCAACTCTTTAAATGCAGTGGGGCAGAGAAGGGGTTTTGTTAGGTATCACAGAAGCCAAGGCAAAAGGTAAGAAGAATTCACTTAATGGACGCCTGGACACCACTAATTTCCACTTTCTTTCCTTTTATGTTTTTAAAATAAAAATACTGTAAAAACATTTTTAAAAAAAAAATCCAAAAAGTAAGTGAGTTCCGGTGAGTCCCTGGGGATAATGGCGAGAAACTTGAATGCAGCTACCAAATGAAGCGCAAAGCTGACAGACATGAAGAGCGTCAGCTCAGCACGAGTATATGAAGTTTCTCCCCCATTTGACTTTTGTGTTCATATTCATCACCTTCGGAGTCACTTTTCCTTTCATGGAATTGCAATGTTGTGCCATCTTGATGGAGCAGCCGATCATTTTCCACCCCTGGATATGCATCTAGATATAGTCCCCTTCACGCAGCAGGCTGCTTCTTCATTAGGAAAGATGACAGGCAGCCCAAAGTATTGCACTTCTCAACAAGCTTCCTAGTAAGGGGGTAGAAGTAGGCTGGAGCAGGGTTCTATCTGCCAGCTGCCAAAATGATGGGACGGCAGTCTCAGCAGAATGCTTGTCGATTCATCTCATGTATGCTGAAAGGAATTTTAGGTTGCGAAAAGCTTTCCTACAGGTAAAATGAAAGTTCACATTTTTTCAGAGTTCCCAGAGCTCTGCCAAACTCTGCAATCAATCAATCAATCATTCACTTTTTTCATCTCCAGTCACACTCGTAGGGAACCTTGTTCAATTGTTATCTCCCAGGCTTTTAATGTACTACAGGTGCCCTTTGGTATGTTGATCTTTGTGATTACATGATGAATTGAATTTGATTTAGATATAATTGTTCTAATTTGTGCACCCAGTTACTTATCATTTCTACATCATGGATTTTGGATCACATCCAACCATTACAATTAAGGTTTGTACAGTGAGTAAATGATACAGGAGTGCTTGAACACAGGATCAGCAAAAAATGCAACTGAGATTGCAAAACCCAAATTATTTTTGTGATAATTTCATTCTTGAGAATTTCAGTTAATTGTTGCGTATCTCTCTCTTTCTTTTAATGAGTTCATTTGTTTTCAACGGTTTGCCTTCCCACTACTGTGAGTCCAGAGAACTGAAATAGCAGCCAAATTCCAGTCAGAATGGAAAATCACTTCGTATTATCCAAGTCCTCAGATGAGCAACATTCTTTGCTTTCATCTTCAGTGTGAAACATTTTTCATACTGTCTCGGTGGTGATGAAAAATCCTCCTTAAATTCAGGCAGAGCAGAGGTGAGAATTCAGGCTTTCGGAATTGCACAAACCCCCAAACGTATATACCAAGCTGGATTGAATCAGTCCTTGGAGGAGAGACCTTCAGGAGGAGACCTCCAGTGACAGCACTGGATCCTTGCTGTTGGCCCAGTGTCTCAGTTGGGATGCAACGTGGTGCTGTCTTTCTGGGTGGGATAAAGATGCCAATGCACAAAGCCTGATGGTTTACAACCATCTCCAGCATTTCTCATGAGCTGTGGTGCTGACTCCATTGCCCTGGAAAAGTCCCAGTGCAGGTTATTTTATTCTGCCTCTCTAAAATCCCCCTGCAGTCTCAGCTGGAATCGTCAGTGCTCAGCCCTTTACACAATCGGGCCCAAAATAACTAGCTTTAGTTTGCCCTCTGTAAAATGGGGATAATGAGCGTGACCTCCTTTGTAAAGGGCTTGGAGAGCCGCTCGGTGTTAGGTAAGAGCTAAGCCTGCTGCTGCTGATTAATAGTGACTGCAGGTGCATATCAGCTCTGAAAGTCGGACCCTTGGGCTTTGTCTGCACAGCTAGGTTCAAAGCACCAGCTGCACTGGTAGCACAAGCCTTGCTATCCGAGTCTGTCGACATGGCTGGGCGGTTCACTGTGTAGACGTTCCCTTATTGGCTACAGCACATTTCTTCACTCCTTGCCCGAAGCTGACGTATGCCATAGCTGCACTGTGTGAACACTCAGCTGTACCCCAGTGGGAGCTGCATTTCAGTGCTGTGTGAATTGACCCCTCTAGACCCATGACCTGCCTCCTTGCAGGCACACTTTCCATCCTTAGCAGACTTCCAGCAGTAGCAGCTGGTCCCAAAGGAGTGGGTTGTCCTGCTTTTGCATTGTCCCTCTCCCTGGGGGACCTGCCAGGGTGGGACAGCTTGGAGTTACATCCGGAGCCCCTGCTGGCAGAGACTGCCCAGTGGATGTACTTTTCTGCCCACTTTTGGGACGAGGGCAGTGCAAGGTTTATGGGTATCTTCGGCTGCCGAGGCCCCCTTTCTCTCAGGGTGGACGTCCCTTGCCAGGGTCCTTGTATGACGGTCTGTGCTGGTAGAATCCAGTGCAGATGTTGTGGGAATCAAGCTCTTTATTTTAAGATAGAAATAGGTTCATAGAGTCACAGATGCTAAGGCCAGAAGGACCCATTAGAACATCTAGTCTAGCCTCCTGTATAACACAGGCCAGAAAATTTCACCCAGTTACCCCTGTATTGAGCCAAGTAATTTGTGTGTGACTAAATCCTATCTTCTAGACAGGTAACCAGTCTGGATCTGACCACATGATGAGGTCGTGAATCCACCACTTCCTTTGGGAATTGGTTCCAATGGTCAATCACCCTTATGGTTAAAATTTTGGGTCTCATTTCTAATTTGAACATGGCTACGACTTGCAGACACTGGTTCTTGCTTTGCCTTTTTTTTACCAGATTAAGGAACCCTTTTGTATGCCGTGTTTTCACCCCCTAATGGTACTTGTATATCGCAACATAGCCACATCTCTTATCTTCTTTTTGATAAGAAAAACAAATTGAGCTCTTTATCTTTCCTTGTGAGGCACTTTCTCCAGCCCTCAAATCATTGTATGGCTCTTTTCTGCACCCTCTCCAATCAGAACCCCTTTTTCTTCACGCAGCCTCTGTTTTGTTTTAGTTTCCTTAACTAACTTAGTTTTTGTAGCAAGGCCTTGCTTGTGGGTGGTGCTATAAAAAGCCATACATAATAAATAACAATAGTGATAAAGGCTTTCACTGTCTCTCAAATGAGCACAGAGACGTATACTCTGAGGGAGCACTTCATTACTCTGCTGCTTTTCCAAATTCAAGAGCTTTAAATACCTAGCTTCTTTAAAAAAAAACAACAGTTGGGTGCTGAATATCTTTTCCCCCAGGAACCTATGGCACACCTGGCCCTCTCTTTTGAAAACCCCACGGTGACTCCCCATTGTTTGACATTTATTTCTGATCATTCAGTCTCTGTCACTCTGGTTTCCGAGTGGGCCCAGAAGTGACAGTGACATGGCAATCACTGGCCGTGATCTCCCAAGCAGCCTAGCTGATGAACACGCACTCAAAGCTGCTGCTGGCATGTCTGAGTGGTTGTTGTCATATAAATTGGTTTTGAATGAAACAACTAGATATATAGAGATACTTTTAAATTTAGTCCTTCAATTCAAGTTAATTGCTAACCTCTGCTGCTTCCAGGGCAGGTAGGGTCCTTTATTCACTTCATAAAGTTTTGCCTTGGCATGTGTCTTGCCGCTTTCTCTAAACCGTGGTGAGTGAAACAGCTCTGAGAAGCTGCTAGTTGAAAATAGATGCATCTGAAACCCTCTAGGGGACTTTGCAGTGAAAGAGCCCTTCAGCGCATGTGCAAACATTAAACAAAAAATCAGGAAGGAAGAATTTAAAGCAATGAGAGCAGGAACCCAGCTGCTGACTGCTCATGGAGGCCTATTGTTAATTAACAAATGGCTGAAACTTGCAAGATTATATGTATCACCAGTACTGATGAATTTATACCCCTGCTATTTGTGATAAGGGATTAAGGCATACAAACCCCTTGATGAGATCAGGATATGTCTTCTGTTTATAAGTTGCATGTATCTTCACTGCTTTTTTGATCAAGATCTCTACAAAATAACCTGGCAACAGCTATACTGTCTATTTCAAGGTTAATTGAATAAGCAGTTGAAGGTCATGCGAAATGCACTTGCTTTTAGTAAAAGGTCTAATAGAAAATAGACTTTTGTTATTTCCCATAACATCGAAATCCAAAGTGTTAGTGCTGGAAATATTCAGCTTTCCTCTGTTGGCAAATCTTACTTGCCAGATATCCAGATGGATAACCTCTGAACCAGTTTGATTTGAAACCCACGATAGGCTGGGGTTTTGATGAGTCAGGTAGCTTGCACTGCTTTCCCCTAAAGTGATAATTAGGGTTGTGCATCATATTTACAGAGAAATCTTGTTGGCCTCACTTGGCTGGGTTTTTAAAAATGTTTTGTTTGCTAAACACTTATGAAAAATGAGTATAGCATGCCAGATTATATTTGGTCGTGAATATGAATCCACAGCACATAACAGCTGAATCTGAAGGAAAGGTGGGTTTTGCTCAGAAAACTACATTTTAGTCGAGCCAAGGAGCTGCACAAGGTCCAGGCCTGAAAGACTCTGTAGGCCTTACAGGTCTGAGCTTGAAATAATAATAATAAAAAATGTATTTGGAGTTGGCGGGGCTTACAGCTTCTATACTGGCTCTGAAGGCACTCCCAGTTCTCTGCGGCTTAGGTTGCCCACTTGTTTGGGAAATGTACAGGAAAGAACTAACCAAAATTCACATAAGTCACTGGGGTGGTCTTCAGCCTAAGATTACTGTCTTTAACATAGTGCCTGCAATGAAATCAAGTGAAGTACAGGAGGCAAGCTGGTGCTGAAGCTGTGGAAGGGAATGGATAGAAAGGAGAAGTATAAAGATTCAGGAATCCTATTGACATGGGATATGTTTGTCATTCACTGCTTGTTACATCTCTTAATTGTGTGTCTCCATCACTTGAGCTTCCCCCTCCTGATCTTGACAGTACGTCGTTTCTATGTATTCTCATAATATCACTTTTTCTGGAATCTTTGCAATCTGTTTCCTCTTTTAACTCTCCTGGGCGTGCATGCACAAACAAAGCCACACATACTGCTAAGCAACAGAGCCCACGCACCTAGAGTCCTTATAGTTGGTATTTCAGCCCTTTAAAAGAGCTCTTGAGCCAGCATCTTTCCATATTTTTAAACTACAGGTGTTATACGTCCTCAGCGGGGGCAGATGACATCTGAAAGTGAGGAGGCAAAACTGACTCACAAAGGTCTATGCTGAGCCAGTTCAGAGTAGTGGGTGAGGATTAAACTGTATGTCTATCCTCAGGATAGTCCACTGGTCCTCCTTCCCCCTAACATGGGTAATATTTAGAGGGATGTTTCACACTGTGAATATTCACAGGTGGTCACCAGAGAGGGAGGGTGTATTGGATCCCTATGGGCCTCAGAGCAGGACTAGGAATATTTACCCTGAAACATTTCATCAGGAGGAAAGGACCAGAGGATAGAAAGTGTCACATTTGGGGGGAAGGGACCACAAGACAGCCTCGGGCATCTACATGCTCCCCACTACCACAGCATCTGAGCACCTCACCATCTTTACCCTCACAACCCCTGAAGAGGCAGGGAAGCACTAGCCCCATTGTACATATGGGGAACTGAGGTCCAGAGAAAATAAGAGACTTGCCCAAGGGAAGCTTGTACCAAAGCAGGGACTTGAGCCTGGGGCCAGCCTTCTACTTAGGGATAACAAGCTCCAAGTAGGGTGGGGGCGTGTAACAGGCATGCAGGGGGTCCTTGTGTGTATTAGGCTCCAGTGCCTGAGGGATGAGCAGAATCTGAGCCTGGACGAATGTCTGGCATGCGCTGTGCTGCGTGTGGAAAGTGGGATGCCTGCCAAATGAAGCATTCCTGCTGGAAAGTGCAGTGCCAGCTTGTGATGCTGCCTGGGGGACAATGCTGGGAGTCCGTATTGGAGCCTGCTCATGCACCTGGCTAGGAAGTGTGAAAATGGGAGCGGGGGAAAAGCACTCCAGAGGTTACATGGAGAGAGCCTCAATGAGTTCAGCACAAAAGCTGGTAACAAATGAGCCATCCCTAAACCTCCAACTGCCAGAAGCTGGGGCTGGACGACAGGGGATGGATCACTGGAAATTGCCCTGTTCTATTCATTCCCCCTGAAGCACCTGGCAGCAGCCTCTGGCAGAGACAGGACACTGGGCTAGATGGAGCATTGGTGTGATCCCTTATGGCCACTCGTCTGTTCTTATGTTCATCTTGGTCACATCCCCCATGCTGTCCACACAGAGGGTGGGACCTTCTCTGTGCAAAAACGGAACCAGGCATTTCCATACCCCTGAGGTTCCCCAGGGAAGGGGGTAAAGCAGGCCCATCGCACCCCCTGTCAGAGATGCCATATCTGCCCTGCAGTCTGCAGCCAGAATGTCTCATTAATCTAGAGCCCCTGCATAGAGGAATGCTCCCTGTGGGGCTCTGCTTCCGCTGTCAGGCCCTGGGTAATTGCATGAAGGGCTGGGGAGGTTGTTATAGTCCACTGATGAGGCTTTAAGACAATGAGGAAGGAGGCACTGTCATTGGGCCAGGCTTCTGCCCCAGCTGCAAAGCATGTGCTGCCTCACTAACTCAATCCTTAGCCTCAGGCTTCAGGGCCACCCCTCCCAGGGGCCTTTGCACTTTGTCTGCTCCCTGCAGCTTCCCACTTTCAGTCAGCTCTGCTCCCCCCCTGGGGCTGAGTCGTCCCTTGCTCCTGGAACCCAGCACAGGAGCTAGCTCTGCTCTGGGGTGGCTTTCCCTCCCTAGGGCACAGCCTGTCTCCTTCCCCCATCTGCCCACGAGCAGCCCTTTATAGGCCAGGTGTAGCCCAGCTCTCTTTAATCGGCTGGATTGGGCCCACCTGCTCTGGTCCAGGGGTGCTGGGCTTCCTCTGTCCACAGGGACCGGCTGCCCTGGGACAGGCACATACAAGGGCATGTGGCTGCTGTGCTGTGTCATTCGAGGGTTTCCTCTCCCCATGGTTAATTCCTTCTGGCAGGAAGAGCAGAAGGGGCTGGTTGCCCTTAGCAGCAGCTGATAGGAAAGGCACTCAGAAGTGAGCTCCCCTGCTCTTGCTCCCAGATCCTTCTCTTTTCCCCCCCCTGTCCCTGCCCCCTTTATTGCTCTAGCAACGGCAAGCAAAGTTACAAGGAAAGTGTGCTTTGCCCAGCACACCCCCCGACACACCCACCCTACATAACACATGGCACATCCACAGGCCACATCATACAACCCATTGCACCCACCCTACGTGCACATCGCATGCCCCCCCATACCATACACCCCACTGCAAAACACCCTAATAACACACACGCTCTGCACCCACTACGTACCCCCCCACACACAGAACTCCCTGCTCCACACACAGAACACCCCCACAAGACACAGATCCACTAGCACAAAGCAAAGCACTTAGGGCTAAATTTTCATTCACTTCTACCTACCCACACAGACTCTGCCACAGCACATGTGCCTTTGCTCCAAACAACCAACACATTCAACTCCATAACACATACCTCTTCCTCTTCCTAGTATCCCAAATAATCCTTCCACATTCACACACTGGACCCCTACTCCTCTCCACGTACACCGGATGCTTGAGTAATATGAAAAGACTTACAGAGAATGACCAATAAAATAAATGGGTGAGAATGCTCCCAGGAGCAGAGGGGTTACTTAAAACATTAGATTTACCCCCCCTCTCTCCCGCCCAAAGATCTATATTCTGTTTTGTTTGGCTGTGTTCTTTGAATTTTCTATTCATAGCTGATTACTGGAACCAGGTTGAGCTCATTTACATGCAATTTACATAAAGAGTTATGAAGTGACACTGCCAGGGTTTCTATTATCCAGCCCATAAACTTCCTTTTTTACTTGAGAAAGTAACACACAGATCCAGAACGAGCACTAAAACTTCACCTGGGCCTTTAATTTCAGTCCATCACATGGTCCAAATTCACTCTCAGGAGTGCTCAGCCCCAGATTACAGAATCATTTTTATGCTAGTGTCATAATACCCACAATAATTAATTAATAATCTCTGGTGGTGGTAATAATAATACCCTTATAAACCACCTTCAGATAAGGACTTATCTACACTAGCCATGTAGAACTGCCTTAACTAATCCAGTATAGTTCTAGTATCTTAGTATGGATATAATTATAATGACATAAAGTTACTTTATACAGATATAGCTGTTCCCATCTGGGAAGGGGAATAATTACATCACTCTAGGTCACCTTTACACTGGTAATAACTGCATCTACACTGGGGCTTTTACAGGTATAACTACATTGGTAAAAAATCACACCCCCAAGTGAAATGTTATATTGACACATCTGATAAGTGCAGAGCAACCTAAGTATCATTTAATAAATGGAGACACAGAAATATTAAGTGACAGGTTTCAGAGTAGCAGCCGTGTTAGTCTGTATCTGCAAAAAGAACAGGAGGACTTGTGGCATCTTAGAGACTAACCAATTTATTTGAGCATAAGCTTTCGTGGGCTGCAGCTCACTTCATCGGATGCATAGAATGGAACATTTAGTGCTATATGGAACATACAGTACACGAAAGCTTATACTTAAATAAATGTGTTAGTCTCTAAGGTGCCACAAGTCCTCCTTTTCTTTTTACAGAAATATTAAGTGGCTTGTCCAAAGGAGGAAAAAAAGTGAGCGACAGAGGTGAATAAAAAACAGATTTCCTGACTTCCAGCTTCCCACTCTTAACCACTAGACCACACTACTGCCTTAAGTAGTGACATGATAGCTACATGTAAAAAGGTAGATGATTGTATATAATTGTATTGTATAGAGAAAGGAATAAAAATGTCATTTGAGATCTGAAACGGTTAATAGAAAAGGCAGGGCACAGGCACCCAGGAAAGGTAAGTGTAAATATTTAAATGCTTTAATCAATAAGGTATTAGTTATTCAGTCTGAGAAAAACACAGTAATTCACTAGATAGAGAAAACAAGTATGCGAGAAATGAATTAATGAATCGACACTGCTGCCTGCAGCTTATCCCCTCTGCCAAGGGCAAGCAGAGTTCTCTGAAGCAGCCCTGTTGCGGATACAAGTCAATATATTTACATTAATCCCAAAATGCAAAACAAAAGTGCCATCATAAATTCAGCCAAGTGCATAGCCCTCATTTAGGAAGAGCGTAGAGCACACTTGCTATTTCCCTCAATTAGAAAGTCACAGACTCTCCATACTTAGGGAGCCAGGGGCTGTGTAAGCTGAGGTGCACAAACTTCTCCCAGTTTAAGGACTCAGAAATGATTTCCCAAGAGCCCAAAAGGCCATTCTTCATTTGTATTATGTGGAGCATATTGCTGCTACCTTCAGCTTTAATCCAGAGGTTTCAGTTACTGGAACTCAAAGAAGTAGCTAAAAAACAGGGGAATAGGTTTTTTGCAATTTGATTTCTTTGTCCATTTGACACCAATTCACACAGAGTTGGTCTCACTATTTCCCCTACATAATTAGGCTCCATCTATACAACAATTTACCGTGCCACTAACTAGTCAGCTCAAAACACTTGGGGCCTGATTTTCATTTACACTTAGTCTCTGGCAGTGTAAAAGAGCTGTCCAGTTACATCCACTTTAAGGTCCCTTTAAACTGGTGTAAAAGGTCCTTAGTGCAAATGAGAATCAGGCCTTTTGCCTCCACGTGGCACTTGGGAATGTCCTTGCTATTATTATGATTAATATATTTGTACTATGGCAGTGCCTAGGGTTCTCACTTAAAGACCAAGAGCCCATTGTGCTGGCACCATACAATCACAGAACAAAACCACAGAGGAGTTTAGCTTGTGAGCAGAAGACAAAAGAAAACAGATGGGTACAGCAAACAGCCAGGGGGAGCACGAGGAAAAATTGAAATAATAACGGTCATCTTGAAAAGCAGTAGGCACAGCATTTCCGCCTGCTTTGCACTACCAAAGCAGCGCGGAGCAATTGTTACTGACTACAGACTCTGATCCAGCACACTTACAATCAGTAAATTTACATTTACTACAACCAATTTGACTCGTGTTAAAATACTGGCCGTCCAAGAGCAGGAACATTTAGTAGGCCCTTTGTCAGCTCCTGTCTCACATGTATACAGACCAGCATGTTTGGGAAAGGATGAGCTCAAGCAAGACATCAATCAAGATCCCTTATTCAACTGACTTCTACCCTCATGTAGAGGGATTGTTGCATTCCTTCCATAGGGTCAAAACAGCTCTTTAAATCGGAGGTTTAACTTGAGTTTACAAAGAATCAAATGCCAAGTTAGGAAAAATTAAATTCTGCATGGTATTTTGTTTTGCTGAAAACATCTATTAGCCTTTTGATCTCTGAAATGGGCTATTGAGAAAGAACGTGGCCCTTTGTTTTTAGGATTTTAGCACAGAAGTGTGTAATAATGTTCTTGGTACGAATAATGGTGTTTCTGTAGCTAGCAGTCCTTTCTGGGTCTCCATGCACTTCAGTTGCCATTTAGTGCAATTATTTCCCATTGTGAGCTATCAACGTGGATTCAAATGCTATGACCTGTTAGGCCAACATTACTCTCAGAAGCAGAATTCTCTCATATTAGAATTTTCGCTCTGAAGCTTCTCAGCCCATGACAAGTGGAACCAGTGTAAATCAAAAGTAATTCTACTGAAATCAATGGAGTCACGGGGCATAAATGAAATGAGAATCAGGCCCATAGATGGATATCACTATCACTGCTGATGAGAGATCCCGTGTGTGCCTGTGTCCAGTAGCTACCCCTTTGTTTTGAAGCTGTGCTGTTCTCCTGAGTACGTGGATATATAGCAGGGTGATGCCGTTAGTGGTTAATGTCTTTGAGGACCATTGTTACTGTTGCTTGAATTGCTGACCATGCTCTAATGTTCCCTTCACTGGAACACTTTAGATTCTGTTTCTCTGGGAGTCTCAGGGTAAGACCACAAGGTCACATAGATACATTAGATACGTTCCACAGACATGGATGGCAGCTCAGCTTTCACCAGGTATGAAATAGACAGAGTACAATCATTTACCACAATACCACATCTTGTCCAGTTCAAATGTTGCACTCTTCTTTCAAACACAGCTACTCACTTGCATAAATAATTAATGCCATGGTCTCCTACGACTTCTTCCTCTTAGACGTGCTGCCAGATCCGAGTATTCTGCTGCAAACCTATTTCCTATTAATTGCCTCTGTTGTATACCAGTTCTTGGCCTTAGGTATCATTTATTAGTGTTCCTATTAATGTTCAGATGTTCCGTTCAGGGTGACCTTGTTCCTAAACCTCAACCTAGCGCTATATCCTATTAAATCACCACATTGTAACACAGTTGGAGTAGAAACAATTTACTGCTTAAATAATTTATCTAGATTCAGTACAGAAAGTCTTTTGAAGAGATTCATCAGCTAATAAAGAAAATTGATTCTGGAAGCCAAAGTCAATAAGAGGTTAGAGAAACACCACAGCATTTACAAAGGCTCTGCGTCAGGAGGTTCTCTGTCATCATGTTTGCTCTGATATTGTGATACCATACCATGCCTCCCAAGCAGGGCAGACTCCCTATAATTATTAGCTCCCTGCTGGGTAAGGTTCAAGGTGTTCCCCCTAGCTAGTTAGACCCCCACTGTGTTCATACTTATTCCAATTTACTGTTTTTGTGTCTTTTTGTAACTTAAGGTTTTTCCTAGAGGGATTCTCTATGTTTTGAATCTGATTACCTTGTAAGGTATTTACCATCCTGATTTTACAGAGGTGATTCTTTTACTTTTTCTTCAGTTAAAATTCTTCTTTTAAGAACCTGATTGCTTTTTCATTGTTCTTAAGATCCAAGAGTTTGGGTCTGTGTTCACCTATGCAAATTGGTGAGGATTTTTATCAAACCTTCCCCAGGAAAGGGGGTGTAGGGTTTGGGAGGATTTTTGGGGGAAAGACGTTTCCAACCGGGCTCTTTCCCTGTTATATTTGTTAGACGCTTGGTGGTGGCAGCAATAAAGTCCAGGGGCAAAAGGTAAAATAGTTTGTACCTTGGGGAAGTTTTAACCTAAGCTGGTAAAAATAAGCTTAGGGGGTTTTTCATGAAGGTCCCCACATCTGTACCCTAGAGTTCAGAGTGGGGAAGGAACTTTGACACAGGGCTATGGGGAACTCACTCCTGAGTCTGAGTGCACAGTGCATTCGATCCCAGGAACTCATGATGTTCTTGGGTTCAGTCCCTAGCAAACTGAAGGGTAAAGTGAGGACCAAGAAAAATGAGGCTATACAGTTACTGCTGATAAGAAACAAGGCACAGGTGAAATGTTTAAAGTAACTTTGGTAGAAAAGTTTTTATCTAGGCCTATGTTTGTAGGTCATATTATGCATATGTGTCTACATGTCATGCACATATACACTGGTCTCTACACAGCTTGCGTACAGTATATGTTGGACAGGAATTGTCTCAGAGGTTGAGATTTTTTAAGTAATCTAGGGGATTTAGAGATATGTCTTCCATTAATTCCAGTAATTCTAATGGGTCATGTGTCCAAATCAGAAAGACTGCTTTGAAAGCCTCAACCAAAGTCTTCACTCTTGCCTTTCAGACATGGCTTTTACATGCTCTGAAGTTTCTAAGTAGTTCTGAAGCATTATGGCTTGTCAGGGTATATTAAAAATTCATCTCCTTATTGTTTGCATTACAAAGGGACAGCAGGAGATAAAATAAGGAGCCAGCTTAGACACAGCAGTGGCATATTTGCTTAGAAAGGAAGCATTGTCCCCCCTTCCCCTGACCCTGCTGGTGTCTGATGTCTATCAATAGAGGAGTCTTTTTAAAACTACCACCAAAAAGATCATTAGCTATTTTATAAAATATGGCACGTACAATACTCCATATTTTGACCTATCCATGTAGTAGTCCAAATGGAAAAAATATGACTCTAGACTGTATCTAATGCAATGTAAAGTATCTTCACAGCATCCTCAATACCTTTCTTCTAACAAACAAACACACACACATTACTAAAAAGAAAAGGAGGACCTGTGGCACCTTAGAGACTAACCAATTTATCTGAGCATAAGCTGTAGCTCACGAAAGCTCATGCTCAAATAAATTGGTTAGTCTCTAAGGTGCCACAAGTCCTCCTTTTCTTTTTGCGAATACAGACTAACACGGCTGCTACTCTGAAACCTGACACACATTACTGTTCTTCAGGCTGACGGTGCTTAGAAAACCCATTGTAAATTGTGAGGTGGTGGTGAAACCAGTACAAGCATTTGTGTCTCTGTTTAGAATCAGTGGGCTATCACACTGTCCATCAATCTTCCGCAGCATGAATCACTCCAAGTAAGCACATGAGCACAGAAAGTGCAATAAAAAGGTAGGTGGAAAGGTCATAGATATAAATCACAGGAAGGAGACTGAAGCTAGTTGTTTTGATATTATAAACTTTACTTTAAAACTGGGCATCTAACACATATCTAGGAGAAGGGCTCTGGGATAATTGCAGACCATGAGTCAGTATCCCGCATGGAGTTCCCCTGTTATACATGGTACATCTTTGCCTTTGCTTTTAAATAACCTGATATTTCTCAGTTTGACTGGCTAACTTGAGGCCTCTCTCAAGCTAAATGCTAGAGACTCAAATGTGTCTTAAGGAAGTTTCTCCAAAGGGCTGACAAAAATTGGTTGCCTAATAGAAGTGTATCTCAAACTAAAGGTCAAACAAAATTGTACGGAAAACCATGGGGATGCTGTAAAGTGATGGCTTATGACAGGGGATTTCTTCTAAGACTGTGTCTCTGCCTCTCTGACCTGCCAGGCCAACTGCATTTGTCTGCAATGCTCAAGATAACTATCTCCCAAAATGAAGCTTGAGGGAGCAGGGCACTCTCGGCAGGAGGTCCCCACCTCCAGTATTCACTTCAGTGAGAAACGTATCTGAGCGTGAGCCTGGGCAGGTTCAGGAAATGTCGTCAGAGCACTTTGTCCAGGCTTCTTGGTAAAGGCCAGATCTGGAATGCTCAGTACTCTGCTGACAGGCCTGGTCTCTTTAGTGAGATAATTCTAAGGGTCCATCACCTTAGTAGCTGAACACCTCACCTGCATTAGTGAACATTGTGAGTCAGATAGAGCAGGGTTATTACCTGCATTCTAGAGACTGGGAAACAGAGTCCCAGAGAGATTAAAGGCTTTTCCCAAGGTCAGATAAAGAGTGTGTGGCAGAGCTGGGAATTGAAGCCTGATTTCCCGAGTGCCAGCCCGGTGCATTAACCGTAAGTATGTCAGTCTTTTAGCATTGCAGTGCTGTGATGGAACATGATATATTTCCTCCTTATACTTGGTAAATGGATTTTGGTTTTATTGGAGTGTCCCCAGATGCTACGGTGATGGGCACTTTCTCCACATTTGTAACAATACTGGGCCTCTGTGCACTTTTCACTGGAATGAAATGCACACTGAAGTGTGTGCATTGGGTAGGAGAAGTTACTATCTCGTTTGTGATTGGCCTAATTGCTTAGTTAATTGGTCAGTTAATTCAACAGTTGCTAGGAGGGTGATACTTGCTCCTTGAGCTAAAATAAAGAGAGATTCTGTGCGGTGATCAGACCCCTCTATTTGTCTTGATTTCACAGGGAATTGCATGGGCTTTGTACAACAGCACACCCTTTCTCCTTCTCCTTCTCCTGCCCCCAAATATGAAACTGTTTGTCCTTTGGAATCTTTAACAGCTGCCTAAGAACAGAATATAATTCAGTAAACATTGGCCCAGACCTACCAAGGCCTGCAGCAAAGCTCACTTATGCACCTCACTTCACTCAGACAAGTCCTGGAGAATTTCTGACTCTTCTTTTCTGAACTCAACATCTGGAGGCCATGAACATTTGAATTGGCAAAAATAAATATTAAAGATGCATTACATCATTCTCCCACTCCTCTGTCTGCTTGTCATTTATTTGAACAGCACAGAACCTGTATAGAACCTACATTGCGAGCAGGTATCCTTAGGGTGAAAACAAATCTATTTTAGGCCCATATTCTTCTCTCAGCTCTACAGGTGCCATCAGTGGGAGTTGCACCTTTACAGATTTGACTGGAATTTGTCCCTTAGTGGTTAGTGCACAAGAGAAAATCGGCAAATGATGTAACTAATTCATAATCATTAGACGCTATGACTTAAAGGGAAGTGTCTGCTTTTTCTAAGCATAATTTAATTTAGACTTTAATGCTTGTGAACTCCTATATTCAGAACAGCAAATAAAAAAATGGTAAACGTGCTGGCTGTACTGAATTCTGGAATTCTGAAGCAAAGAGCAATGGCTTGATGTGCTAGTCTACATATCAATCTTCACAATGATTCTCCAGATCACAGCTATTTCATAGTGGAGCTAGAGTCGGAGCTGAGCTCAACAGCTTTGGATGTGCCAGGAGGGGTGCTGGGATCTCTTCCTCTGTGTGCTTTTGCAAGATATGAAATAAGAAAACCTCTAATCAATATTCACCATTTTCCTGGCTTCCTCTACTCTGAAAGGGGAAACCAACCATTCAAAATGCATGTGGCTGAGCAAAGTTAATTTCAAATGCCACCTCCTCCTGTTTTTTGCTATGAATCTTATTCGGAAGCTAAAGAAAGCCAAAGAGAGCCAACTTGGAAGTGAAAATTAATGTAGAAATGAGAACTTGGAGAAAAACGTGAAGTTGCTATAACCTTTAAACCTGTAATCATATTTTCATGTGCTGAGTCTATTGTATGAGTTTGATTTAAAATGAAAATTCAGAGCCGTTTCCTGGTGCAAATCATATGTAGGGGATGAAACAATCAATGGAAGGTATTGTTTCCAGCCAGCTAGAACATCTCATCTGTGAACACAGACTCATTAGCGGCGTCACTAAAAGGGTTTGAAATGTGGATGTCAGATGGTGTTAAAACTAGCTTTAAATTCTTGTCTCCACTGAACACATACAATATGTATGGTACCAAACCTTAGCCTTGTTTCAGCTTCAGACTCCAAAGGAGCCAGGACATTCAAGAGTGCCATCAAAAGTGTATTGTGAAGGTGCTTTTCAGTCCTAATGTGATGCCCATTTGAAGTGGGAATATTAGAAGCTTTTCTGAAATTTGCTGTTTTGCATAAAAAGAAACTAAAGGAGTAAAGAATCTATTTTATTCTTGTCTAATTTCTATTTCTCTCATTTCTACAAAACAGATATTTTTACCCACTCCAGCACTCCCTCAAAGGAGCTCCTTGGGTGTTGTAGAATCCTTTGCCCTACAACTTAACCTCCTCGCCCCCACTGAGTTGCATCTGAATCAAGTAACCTGGAGGTGAAAGACTATCTCTCCCTGGAGCAATTTAGTGCCCCATTTTCCCCCAGTCTTTTCTTTTGGGGATCTGATTCTGCACTCATTTACGTCAACGGGTGCTAATCGGTCCTTTTACTGGAGGGAGAAGTTGATGTTAATTAGCGACACTAACAGTAACTAAAAATAATTGCTCTAAAATAGAATGCAAAGAGTTGTGCAGAATTCACAGGATCATGTGAATTAGGTCACCAACTGCATGCCATGAATTACATATGGTGAATAGCCTTAGAGAATGGATAACAAACGACACACAGCCTGAAAACTGTGTGGGCCAAATTTTACATCAAATGCTTTCAAAGATGAATATGCAGACATCAAGATCAGTTTAAGACAAGATACAAAAAAGGTGTTTGCAGTCAATAATTAAATAATGAGAACATCACTGGTTACAAAAGGTAAGAAAAAGAAAGAAAGAAAGAAAGAAAGAAAGAAAGAAAGAAAGAAAGAAAGAAAGAAAGAAAGAAAGAAAGAAAGAAAGAAAGAAAAAGAAAAAGAGGTATCTTCTGGAGTGCTCCAGCCAACCACTATCTGAAGGCATTAGGATCACACTTTCTTTATGAGATGCTTATTCTATAAATGTTCATTCAGGGGTTTCTTGCACCTGCCTCAAGAATAAGTGTCACTGGCCTGTCAGAGGTAGGATATAGGGCTACATGAACTTCTGGTCTCACCAGTTGTGGCAGTTGCTATTTTCCTATAGAACAACTGACCAGTTCTAGTTCATATGGCCAAATCTGGCCCCAGGTTCCACAGCACATGAGGCTTGACCCAGTGGAGCTGGTGTGGGTGTAGGGAGGTGAGGAAACAGGACAGGGTTTGGAGACCGACACAAGGGGTCACTGACTTTGATCCTCAACCGTAGCTAGGGAGGAGAATTCTTTTCCTTCCACAGCCCTTGCAACAATCCTTGGGGCAGAGGCAGTGAACTGGGGCCTAGAATTCTGTCTGTGACCTGAGGGCTGCATGGTATGAGGCCGGGCTCCTGCACTGGAATAAATTTGACCATCAGAGAGCAACACCTACCCGATGAAATCGTTACTATTATTATTATATTTTAAATAATGAATGCCGACCAGAAAGAAGTTGATAGAATATTTGTATTCATGAAGGATCTCATGCGTTTTCTCCTCTAAATGGCCTCCTTGATTAGATATATCAAAAGTATACCTTGAAGAACCAAGCTCCTTTTATGGATATGACCTATCATTAGTGTAAAAAATGCCTGACAGGACCTTTCAATTTCCTTGTTAAACACTGATCATTGTATAGCCACCTGCCTGTGAATCTCTCCAGTTCATTTGTAAGAAACCTCATTTGCCATTGGAGGCTGGGCTGCATCCCATCACTCACCGCCTGTGTGTCATTTGCAAACAATGGAAGAATTATGTGCCCATGATGAGAATGCATGTCGCGCTACTTAGCCACATTGCCGTATATTTTCACTGCTGTTATATAATAGAGGCTTCCACAGCTGGCAATATCTGGACACCTTTTTCCGTTCCTGTCAGCAAGCTGCTTCTTTTCCATTTTCATCTGTCATCTGAAATTAAATGGTGAAAATCCTCCTGCGAAAATGGAAAGTGCTATCACTCTATTAAAGCAGAGGGAGCTATTGCTAATTCATCTTGTACCCTTTTCTTTCTAGTTTGGAGTCAAGAGAATGGGATTCAAAAGTAAGGGAAGTGCTTAACAACCTGAGACATAAATTTGGATTCCTCTAAACTCAGGTGCAGCTGTCAAGCCCCAGGCAAGGCTTAAGGCTTCACTTCCTAGTTTCTTTGCCATTCAGGTAGAGCCATCTTTTTCTAAATTGGCAAGAAAATAATGACTAGGCAAGCTGGAGCTCTGAATAATGTCACAATGCCCCAAAATAATCTGGAGGTGTTTAAAGTTTCAAAGACCCCACCAGGCTCCCCCTTTCTGTGCATACATAACACTAGCTAGTTGCCTCATGGTTACATACAACCACATACTTAATTAAGCCCCCATGCGTATAGTACTGAACAGATGCATTTTAATGGTGAGTGCTCGGTAGCATGGGCCGGTGGTCAGCCACCAGTTTTTCTGGTCCAAGAGAGAGGCCTGTTGGCAAGAGCCCGCACTCTGCGTGTCTAACTTCAGCAGAGACTTCGGAGCATGCTCCAGGGCTGTGGGGGTTAGTTCCTATGGAATGTTTCTGAGCTCCACATTCCATAGGGAAATGAATACTTCCGGCCTGGTGCCTTACCCAGGGGGATTTCAAGTGGGCTGAATGCGATTTGCCTGGAGCAGAATCTTGCCAGGACATTTGTGAAAAGAGCAATAGGTTCAGTTCCTTAATAGCAGCAAGTGGTCAGGACCAGAACTTTATGTCTCATCCCAGAAAGGCCCCGCCAGCAGCTTAGAGCCACTAGCACAGTGCAGGGGCTTTGGGTTAGGACTGACTCCGAGGAAATGACCAATACCACTACCCAGGTCGTCCATCTAATCGCAGGTCAGGTCCAAACCTGCTTAGCTTCCAAGACTATCGTAGCATGAGATTGCAGGGTTGCAGGGCTCCTGGTTGCCACTGGCAACCAGAACAAACATGCCAAGGACTGAATGGGCTAGTGCACTGGACTTCTCCATAATTGGCCCCTCCCAGGCAGGTTTGAGGCATCCTGCCACAGCAGGGTGTGTGCTGTCCATGACTGACGTGTTATGTCAGTTAACAGAAAGAGTAAAATAAATAAATCTACACAGAGCTAATGAGTAGCCCTCACATCTGCAGCCAGCTCTGCATTTATTCTACCTCTGACCCTGGAAAGGGCACAGATTGCTATGAAAATGATGAATTGCCAAGGTTTTTCATCAGGGGAATGGTCATTTCAAGATCCTATTTACTTCCTTCAGGCACATGAGGATGAGACAGGACAGAGGGGAAAGGTTTCAGAAATGTACTTTAAGGCTGAACTTCACCACACAGAAGAAATTAATTCTGCAGATGCAGTGGAAATGGTAGCCTATAAAGTTAATGAGATAGCACTGAAGGAAGGATAAACAATTAGGAGTATTAGCTGCAAAGATAAACCAAGACCTGTTGCCATCAAAAATACTGAAACTAATTAAATTGGAAAATACAGCGAGAGAGTGCAAAAACAAAAACAAGTAAAGTGAGGGTGAGAATTAACGGGCTTAATATTGCAATGACATTATTATTATTAACAGTGGGAGGTGGGGATGGTTTTGATTAAACCCGTTTGTTCTCCCATACCTTTGCTAAAACACAAAACTAATGTGTGTTTGGGAACACGCAGGGGACACGGAGTTCTGGACTAGAGGATTATTGATGCTCTTGCTTTGGATTCGGGGGGGGGGGGCGGGCGGGAGGGAGTGGGAAGCAGAATTCCCTTCTTTATTGGATATTTGGCATCTGCATCAAACTCCTTTTAACATTTGATATCTGGAACACTGAACTGGGGTTACTGACACAGACGATTGCTGATCAGCTCGGGCCAGCTGTTAGGGCCAGATCCTGCTAGTCCAGGGGTTCAGAGAGCCTTACACACAATGCAACTGCCGTGCAGAGGATGGGGTTAGAGGTCAGGCTGTGAAAATTCCTCTGCCCCACTGCTTGCTGCAGAACAGGGCCACTGGCTGCCCTTCCCTGGCAGTGCAGAGGAGCGTTATGGGGGCAGGGGAAGGACAGGTTCATGTTCATTACAGCTGCAACTCTGCAGATCCACAGGCTAAACTTTGCATTGGGGGGGATGAGAGGGGCCCCAGTCGCTGTGAAGTGTGAAGGTTATAGACGTAGCTGTGCTGGTGCTCTTCTCTTTGGGGAGGGTGGGTTCTGCCCCCACCCACTTCGGCAGGCATAGCCTGCACATGGTGCTTTTACCCAGGCTTTGACAGGACTCCAGAATTTGGTCCTCAGAGCTCAAGGCAGATGTTATCCCATTATTATTACTGAGCATGTGTCTGGCCATGTGTGGATCTCAGAGTTTCTGACCAGAAACTGAAGGAGAACCACAGACACAGAGCCAGATTCAACCTGGCTGGCACAGAGCCATGCAGACTCACCCCAGGAGGCCAGCCTGGGGTTGGGGAGGTTTTCACCCAGAGGAGAGCAGGTTTAATCCCAAACAGGCTCCATAGGAGACTTGCTGCCAGAGTCTGCTAAGGTCGCTAAATCAAATACATCCACTGGCTACCCTGGCTCCTCCCCTCCTCTGCCCGCACCTCTCACTTCTCAGGGCTGTGCTATCCCCAGGGCTCACTGGTACAATGGAAGCTGGGGGCACACTCTGCCGCGGGCACAAGCGGGGGGCGCACTTGCTGTTGCTAGGGGCCCTATGCCTGGGACTATCCCTCAAGCGGCTGATGCGGAGCAGGGCTGAGTTTGCTCCATGCTCTCAGGAAGCACGTTTTCATGAGCTTTGCAGCCCGAGCTTGCAGGAATCAGGACAGCTGGATGGTTGCGCTGGATAAAGAGCTGGGCTTGTGGGCGCTTTTCTGACCCAAACCTCTGACCCATCTGCCATTCATTCATCAGCAGCAAGGAAAGTGGCTTGTGCCACAAGGGCAGGAACAAGCAGTCTGATACAGAACAGCAATGACACAAGAACACGTGTTGAGGAAGCCAATAGGTTCCTGTCAGAGGAAAGGGCTTATTGATTTGAAACAACACAATTGACCCATGAATAGAAAGCGGGGCTAGCAAGGGCCCCTGTGCCTGCCTGAGCGGGAACAACCCATGGCAGCATAACCACATGCTCTTGGGTCGTATACGGAGAGCCCTCCCGCCCTGTGCTGGAGCTGAGCACTGGTGCGATCTCCCACAACAGCCAGAGCTATAATCTCTGTGGCACTGGCTGACAGCAGAAATCTTTGGTTTAGTTCTCCTATGTCACGTCCCATGACAAGTGTCTGAGGCTCTACGGGTCCTTGTGCTGGGTAAATGTGCAGAGGGGCACAGTCAGTAAGTGCAGAGCGAGACCCTTGTGGATATTGGCAGATGGGTTTTTCTGTGAGCTGTTGATTAATTGAAAACACCTGAGTGCCTTGCAAAGCAGCTAAAAATTGGCACCACTACCAGGCTGCCTGTAGTTGTATCGGAGGGTTCAAAGGAGTCTGGCTACTGTCTTTGATGCAATGAATGCCTTTGATGAATTATGGCATGAAGGACTCTGCTATGAGCTTTCAGGAAACAAGAAACCAATGAAAGCTACAACGTTCCTGACAACTTAGTTCAGGAATATTTGGAGTAGGTTCTTCCTCTCAAAAGCACTGCACCTGCAGGCCTGAGCAGCCAAAGGGGGCTACTTTGCTTCACCCCCTCCTCTTTCTGGGATTAATTGTCTGGTTCCTGCTGATTCCATTCCATTGTCTGACTGGTCACCTTTCTGGGTCAATCGGAACTCCCCTGGGCCAAGGGAGTCATTCAGAATGTGTGAAAGCTACTCAGTGAGACAGTCTGGTCCAGCGTTTGCACAGAACGACCCTCAGTTACAGGTCTGGGAGTCTGCAAGGACCTTTTTGCTGCTTATTAGCAAAATGAGTGCAAAAGCTGAGCAAAATGAAGGAACAACACTGTTAGAGCAAGCAAAGGAATGACAAATCTATAAAACATAGGAGCTTTCTCAAGGGCTTCTCTGTGAATTTAGGAAACCTACAGAGACCTTGTAAGAATTTAACTACTAGTCTGGGTACTGGGGAGAGATGGGCAAAATAAACAACAAAAACAACAATAATAAAATAGTTTTCACTCTTGCACAGAACCTTTCATCCAGGGATCTCAAAGCACTTTACAAAGGAGACCAGGTATCCTTATTCCTGTTCTATGGATGGGGAAACCTGGGCAGGAGAAGGGCATATTTTCAAAGGCGCAAAGGGGAATTGGACGCCCAGCTGCCATTGACTTTGGGGAGTGAGGTTTGAGAACAGACTTCCAGCAGGAGTGGTTGGGGGCAACAAACCTCACTGGTTTTAATATAGATCTAGATACGTTTCAGAACAGGATTACATGAGTGCCTGCAATAGCAGGGCCCTGGACTCGATGACCCAGGAGGACTCTTCCGGCCCTATGATTGTAAGTAGGCATCACACTGCCCTTTGTATCTTCAAAAGACTCCCCTGAAGTAACTTGCTCAAGATCACACAGTAAGTCAGTGACAGAGCTGTGAAAAGAACCCAGGTCTCCTGACTCCCAGCCCAGTGTGCTCCCCACATGCTTTCAGTTAATTCAATAAATACGCTACCTGTGCTCTTCATTGATTTATTTCAGTTTAAAGAGTGTTTACTGTTTTGTGAAACAGAGAGAAAAAGAGAAAGAAAAAATATAATGAGTGTTTTAACATGGCTAGGTCGGGGTTTAAAACGATCCAGGAACGTGAAACAGAACTAGCCTTAGCAAAACAAAACAAAACAAACACCGGAACAAGGACACTTAAAGCTATCTTTTAAAATTTAATTTATGGGAACATAATAATTTTTCCATTAATTAAATAATATAAGACTCTGCTAGCAAAAAATGTTAACCTGAAGGAAAGTATTTAGCTGCAAACATTTCAGAGGGTCATTTGTAAAGCTTAAGCATAACTGTGCTTTATTAATTTAGCATTTGCAGTAGCTTTAGAGGTTTTGCAGCATTCCAATGACTTTACCAGCAGACACTACTTTGATCTACTTTTCAACACTTAGATTTGTAACTCTTGGGGCCCTGGCCAAGGTGACTAGTGATTCCAGGTGCCCTGAGGTAAGCATAGCGGGCCCGGTTTTAAAAGGGCAGGTGCTCAGCACTATCTGAAAATCAGGACACCCCAAAAGTGGAGACCTTCAAAACTATTAGTTGCTTTTGAAAATCTTGAGCTGTTGTAAGCAGCTGGTTCTCCATTTCCTGCCATTGGAGGACTGATATTTTTGCTCTAAAATATTTCTGAGAAGGCAAAGGTAGCTCTTCGTTCTACTTCTTCCAGAGGTGCTGGGGGCACTGCCGCAGCCCTTTCTTGAAGTGGTTTCCATGATTTACAGGGTTTGCAGTTCAGTTAAATGGCTCTCAGCACCCCCACTGTCCAAATTGTTCCAGCCCCCTAGGCTTCCTCCCCTGTGTATTGAAACCTAAACTGTATAATAACAATTTAAAAAATAAAAAACTGCAGTTGGGAGCGTGACTGAATGCTGAGGCGCCTGGGCTTGCCCAAACACTTGATTTCTTTACTGTTCCATTGTGTTATGAATTTTGTTTTAAGAAATTAATGAGGAGAGTTGTGGTGCCAATGATGGACCGCACGTAGAGACGCCCCCACCACATGGGAAGGCTAGGGAATACCATAAGGAAGAGCAAAAGCAAAAGGCAACTGAACGCTGACAGCATGGGCAGTGCATCTGCTTAAATATCCTCATTGGTTATGTCTGAGTTATGGCTATTTGGTGGGTTATTGCTGCTGATTTGATGCCTGCTTGCAGCTCCGAATGGGCGCTTCTGCTGGCTCCTCAAGTGCAAGCGCATTGTGCATTTGGTTGTGCCCTGCTTTGGAAATGTCTGTTTCCATTTCAGAGCATCACCAGTCAAGGAGCGGCTCTCCGATGTGAGGAATCCAGGGGACAAGCTCCGAATAGGCAATGTTTTCTAACACCTGGAATACTAGGGACCTAATATAGCCTCTGCTTCAACAATAGCACGTCAGTCTCCTCCCATGGCCACTGTACAATAGGCTTTTTCTGGCTTCAGACCCTGAACTGCTCTAGTCAGCCACTGTCTGGCAGAGACCTCCAGAAGAGTCATTAGCACTTAAATAATTGGTTCCATTTAAAGGGTTTAGCGCCAAATTAACTTTATGGTTTGCCACCCAGAAATAATTCCACTTTAAGTGGTCAGACTCATCTGTGGCACCCAGGGAGACAATGAGTGGGCTAAGTGCTGCTTGTGGGAGTTCTCAGCAGTCTACAGGGCTGGTAGTCTCTCCTCTGGGGAGCTCCCAGCATGCCTGATGAGGTGAGCTACATGGAGGGCCGATGCCTTAGCCACGGTTTCATGCAGCATTGCAGTGGGCGTGACGCGCCCTCGAACAAACCTGAGACCGACAACCTTCAGAGGATGTAAAATCAGATGCCAAGATGAGGAGGCTTCAGGCAAGAATCTGTGTATTCCAAAGGGGAAGGAGGCAAAATTCCCAACTATATGCGGAGACCTCATTCCCAAAGCCATCTGGTCCCTGTCCTTCTCGTCGAAAAGAATATAAAAGCATTAGTGATTTCTCTCTGAGCAGGGATACAGATGTGCCGATAGCACAGACTGTCTTGCTCCTTAATTATTGTGGTGGGATTAACTCACTCAAAAGAAGATTGCATAATAGATTTACATTTGCAAAATTTCCTAAAAAGCTCGTTTCTACTTTCTCCCTTGCTGATCCTTAGGCAAAGGAGGAGCTCCACAGAAACATCTACAAAGCCACCTCATTGTCTCCCTACAAATCCCACCTTAAAACTAACCCTGCCTTGGTCCCTACACAGCACTTGACAACAGTGCCCTGACTGCTGCTTATCATGCTTTGTCATTGTCTTCTTGTTGTGTTGTGCTCTTCCGTGCAGGGACTGCCACTGAGTTATGTGTGTATACCTTTCCTTAGCAGTATGGTGCTGAAGTCTGTAGATGCTTCTCTAATTCTAACAACAATAATAATAACAATGATTTGCTAACTAATGGCAATGTTAAGAGTCTCATATTTCAAATCAGTTTATATGATGCCTCCTACTGGCTCCCCTAGGAAAAACATGAGAAGTGGTTAGCCTCACACTTGCCCAGTGAGGTGAACAAACTCAGGTAATCCACAAGAGCAAAACTGTACCATCATCACAGCGGATCAGCTGTAAGGGAAGGCAGCATGGCCTAGTGGATTGGCAAGTGGACTGGGAGTCAGGAGACCTAGGTGTCACTCCTGGCTCTGCCACTGACCTGCGTGTGATCCTGAGCAAGTGATTTCACCACCCTGTGCCTCAGTTTCCCCATCTTTAAATGGGGATAATGACATTGATCACCTTGGCAAAGCGCTTTGACATCTAGGGATGAAGAACCAGGTATGTAGGTATTATTCACTATGATACTTACTTATCTTAGCAAGGATGTTTGAATTCTAGAGATGGAAGAGCTAATTATTAATAATTATTTTTATTATTAGTCTGAAAACACTTTGGGATAGAGAGCTGTCTTTGACAGAACACTTATGCTGCTATAAGAATAATAAATAATAATAATGTTAAAGCTATGAACTGAGGCTTTACCTATCTGCAATGTGATAGATACGAGACTGATGTTAATGCCATATACCTGCCAAATATTCATCCAAAAGGCAAGGTATGTATAATGTCTCAAAGGAAGCATTACAACTTCTGATCAGAAATCTAGTGGCATCTGGGAAACTAGCAAGAGCCAGAAGAAAATTTATAAGAATGTACGAATTAAAGAGACAAAATTAAGATGAACAAATTCAAAAGATTTACCTTATCCATTCTCTTAGTAGAATCTCTGATAATTAATGAGATAATCCGACAAATGTAATCTACTGAATTATGCCTTACTTCTTACATTTCACTCATCTGAGATGAGGAAACCAAACTGGTCTGTTTCATTTCTTGGTTCTTGTGGGCTACCCAATACCTATTGCCTTCTTTATTCAAACTGGAACTATACTAAACAAAAATGTGTTGTGAGAGAAGGCCAGATTCCCAAAGGAATTTTGACGTCTAAGAGATGCAAATAGGCACCTGGTGAGATTGACAAAAACACCGAAACAGATTAGGCCGCTGCCACCCCTTAAAAGGCACTGCACGGCATTGGTTAAATTACATCAAGCTACTTTCACAGACGTTAAAAGCAGTTGTGGAAATATTACGTTTCAAATTAACTTTCGTTAAACCCTTGGCTTTATTTTTTACAAACCTCAATCTGGGGCCTTGACAGTGTCACTTTAACCTCATACTCCAGGGAAAGTCATCTACTGCACTCAGACACAGAGCAACAATACATCCTGCTCAGGAACGTTGGTGCATGTGCTTAATTGCTACAATACTTGAATGGGCCCCAATCCAGGAAAGCACTTAAGTATGTGCTTAAATCCATTCCTAATTCAGGACAGCACTTAATTACTGTCCTAAAAAGGGATGCTTTATCAAGTCGTGGCCATGGTGTGTGACATCTTAGCACAGTGGGAGGGAAACCCAGAAAACGCTGAACACTCCAGGGGATAAATCCATCAGGGTTTGAGTTTGGTTTTGATTTTCAAATCTTGAAGAGTGCTGCAAAGAAATTAACTGAAGAGATTTAAGGATATGACTCAATGATCAGCCTGTCACCTCAAGATGTTATATTGTTAAAGTGACCTTCCCCATTTAATCAGTCAGCCGCAGAATACCAGGCTGCATCATCTGCAGGCCAGAGTTTCAGTTCAATTCAGGAATTTCGGTGTGTTTATGGTTTTCCAGTGAAACAATAAAGGCCCTAGAAGCAGCTGGGCAGGTTGAAGAGCTGGTGCTTCAAAGCAGCTCGTTAGAGTGTAATGACATTTCTGAGACTAAATGTTCATATGAGCAGCAGGCAAAATCCTTGAGTATGTATGGCTTGATATATGGCACTCATCAAGAAGCAGCTAGTGCTGAGGTGCATGCCAGGACTCAACTTTACATCCAACTGTCTACTCTTAATGGATACAAATTGTTGCCTTTAGCCCTGAAAAAGCTGAATAGATACAAATATTACCAATATCTTAAAGGTTTACTGGGCCTTGTTATCCTTGGGTAATTGAGGTTATGTGCAATTGTTCTCTCTTATCTGTCAGTGTCTCTCCTGGCAACATGCTGAAGCAGAAAACTCAAGGATGAATTCCTATAAACTTGGTAGATGTACGGAACCCAGAAATACCGATATGCCGACTGAGGCACTCTGACTGCAAGATCTGGCCCTCCAAAGCAAATGATCAGGTATGCAGAATAAGAAGCCTGTGCACGGCCTTGCATACTTCCCATTGATATCAGTGGGAGATTTGAGAATGTAAGAACGGCCATACTGGGTCAGACCAAAGGTCCATCCAGCCCAGTGTCCTGTCTGCCGACAGTGGCCAATGCCAGCTGCCAGAGGGAGTGAACCTAACAGATAATGATCAAATGATCTCTCTCCTGCCATCCATCTCCACCCTCTGACAGACAGAGGCTAAGAACACCATTCCTTACCCATCCTGGCTAATAGCCTTTAATGGACTTAACCTCCATGAATTTTTCCAGTTCTCTTTTAGAGAGAACAGATTCTGACTTTCCTGCTGCTCACACCAAACTAACATTGTATCTTGTATTCCTACACCCTGGAACTTGAAAGTTCAGCAAGGAAAAAAATATTCCTTGAGCTACGAGATGCTGGTATAGAACATACGATGTTATTGTGCCTACGACACAGTACTTGGATGGTTTCAGTTAGACCTGAGCAGATCATTAGGGGGAAACATTTAAACAGTTCATTTTGTCTTTGTTTGTGAAAAGCCTGTGAACAGACAGTGAAATTCTCAAATGGATTCATAACTGTTTCCTAATTTCTCCAGGGAACATTACAATGTGTACTGTCTGGTAATTCCATGCTTCTGTTCTCTTACTGGATCATCTTCTACTTACCCACCAACATCATTGTATATAAAGGCTGCTCTGGTTAGTTAAATGTGTCAAACAATCAATGAAGAGAAACAGTCCATGTGACTAACCAACAGCAAGTGAATTCCAAAGGTGTGTTGCTTTGTAATATTCATACTTCACACTGTGTTGGTTGGTTCCATAAGTCACAAACTGTTCTTTATGTTTCCTGATGGGATGGCTTATGTAACAGCACAAATCATGTATTTTACAGCTGAATGTACAAAGCAACATTTGCTGTCAAGAAATATTCAGGCATTCAAGCTTAAAATTTGTTTTTTGCAAGCATTCTGGCTAATAAAGCTCCGACACTTAAATATTCTTGGAAAGTGCTCACAAAAGGGTTGCAAATATGTCCAGTCTCTAATTCACTTTTCAGTTCTAAAGAACAGTCAGATTTTTTTTTCCATGATTTGCTCAGCTCTAGTTGCAATGACAATTTTTACCACAATGGGGACACAGAAGTGTTCCATACAAGTCATAACGAGTCGGTGTGTTCACATACAGTGCTACTAAAAACTCTTCGCAGATATTAGCCAAAATTAACATGCTGAAATATTAAACATCATTTAAAAAAGATTCAGAAAATTCCAACTCCGTGAACTCCTGTGTCATTTTCAACTGCACTTAACAGACATCCCTCCCTCCTCCTTTGGCTACCTCAGCAAAGATGCTGAAGACTAGATGGGCCACGGAGACTGAGCTGCAATATTCATTCCTACAGGTGGCTGCTCCCAGCTAAGATGGGAGCAGACTGGTGGAGGGAATCCTGCACCATTTCTGCTCCTGCTGTGCATGACTAGAGGACTTTTGTTGCCAGGGATGAAGATGCTACTTAACCAATTGTTTTAAGTTCGCTGTAAGGGTTAATCAAAACCTTTTGCTTTCCAGAAGATTAATATAACTTCAGAGGTCAGTCAAGGCCATGCTCCTCTCCTCACTCTTTTCCTACATACACAAAAAGTTATGTTGATGTTATGAAAATGGCCCTTAGATTTCCACCGCAGATTTTTTTTAATATGGCACCATTCCTTTCAACCCGCAGCTACGATAAAGAAGACAGATCACCTTTCTTGGGTTTAAAGGCTTTTAAATAGAGAGCAGAATTGATTTTGTCATCTGAATAACATTCATTTAGCTTGTCAGCAAGAGGTTGCTTTTGATGACAAAGCATCTCACTGTGTTGATTCTCTTCAGTAATACTATACGTCTATTTGTTTCTGTACAGATGTAAGGACATAATAGATATACTGTTTTGCTATCATTCCAAAAGTTTTAAGTTGAAATTTTCTTGTCCTAGTCATTTCACAAAGATCTCCTTCCTCTCACAGTGAAAAATAATTTTGAAGTCACTTCAGTTAGATTCATCAGCAGTTTAAAAACTCATTTGCTTTAGATAGTTTTCTTTTCTTCTTACAAATTCTACAGAGATACTTGATGGGACTGAATGTGTGAACATGATCCTAAAAGTAAGTTAGTGCTTTAGTTCAGTGCAACATACCTCACAGACGTATGCTAACACTGAGAGCTAACACACAGGGCTTCTCTTCTACTGGGTGCTTTGCCATCCTAGGGACGCTGACACGTACGACTTGCCATATTGAATCAGACCAGGAGTCCGCCTCCTGTAGCATCCTGTTTCCGACAACACTCTGAACCATAGCTGTAGTGGCTCTGCTATGGGGCCCTCTGAAGGGAGGGGTGTGGGGGGGGAGAGGTGATACAAGGACCCAAGGAGTTCTCCTCTCTAAAAGAAAGAGCATCACTTTGCAGTGTCATTCATATTGCTCGCCCTCAGCCTCCGCGAGACCCAGGTGGGATAGGACAGCAGCGAGCTGGTTGGTTTTCATGCAGCTGTGGCTGATTCCACCAACAATGTGATTCATGTGACAAAATAATCCATCAGCAAAGGCAGCCCCTGGCAGCCCCGATCCTTTCCTTCTGTGCGGGGAGGTCTGCAAATTGCACCCACACGGTCCTGGTGACAGCAGATGTGCTGGGTGACGTGTGTGCTATCTATCACTTTCCCCACAGCTTCCTGCAGGCTCATTTCACAGGTGTAGCAGGAAGGTTAATGGCTTTCATTGGCTGAGGAGCCAAAGCAGACGACTACAAACGGAGGGCAGTTACCTCCCAGCTCAAGTTTACACTCCAGATAAAACAAATTCCTCATTCTAATCCCGTTTCCCAAACTCCCAAGAAGAGATTGTAATGGGTAAGCCATGAAGGGAAAAGTAATTACCTTTCTGTGGCACATTTGCACATCACTTTTATTACTATTCATTCTCTGCATGCACGTTGCCCCTTTTCTGATTTATTCTTGTGCTTTTCAGGTGGAACAATGTTAATGTTTGCAGATCCTGTTTCTCAAGAGGAAGTTTTAACTCTTTCTTCACACAGCCACATGTCAACCACCTTGGTAAATGAGAGAGCAGGGGGAACCTCTAATACGTATGGGGCTGTGGGGGCTACCACTGGCTCAGTAGATTGACCGTAGATCTCCCCACTGTGCCTAGAGGCAAAGAGCACTGGGCTTTCTTCTTAGGAATCACTCTGGCAACCTCCACTGGGAGAGCAAAGGGGCTGTCCTGGCATATGTTTACATCGTGGGGTGGGAAGAAACAGAGAGAAGATCTTATATTCCTTTATTTATGCTGAGGGGGTAGGGGAAGGGTGTTGATAGAACCGTATGAGTCACGGAAGGGCAGGAAGAGAGTTAGGGGGAAGAACCTAAAGATGCAAGGACATTTTAGTACTCCACAGAGAGTGCTTGCTGCAATCTTAGCATTTGGCCACCGGGCTCAAGGTCCAAAGTTAGATTCCCCCATCCTTTCCCTGACAGCCAAGTCCAATGTGAACCTGAATCTTTTCCACCCAATACAAGTCTAATTACCATTTTGTTTGTCCTTTGTCATTTTTCCCAGCTGTCCCTGTACTTCCTTGTCATGGCTGGAACTGGAAGCAGGAGGTACTAAGGCAACACAGGAAAGCCCATACTCAGGGTAAGTTCCTCCCGCCTGACAGGAAGCTGGGCATTCCAGATGTCTCACAAGAAAGAATATGGACATCAGGCTTCCAATCTGAATTTGTAAGCCCAGGAAGTTGGGAAAAGGCTTGGAGAAACATCCAAACTTTCACATGCTTGTGCAAACTAAACATCTAACTGTCTGAGATCTCCCCTGTGGCATATTTAGTCATGCAACTGTGATGCCTTTGCTGTCTGTATTTTGTACCTTTAAACCTCCAAGGACTCAGCTGTCTGCAGAGAAGGGCAGCCATTTTGTGTTCAAATGACTGCAAGTTGTCAGAGGAGCCATAAACACTGTCTGCTGTCTCATGTAGTCTTTGCTTTCATTCTTTCTGGTTCTTGGGACCTGCTTTTCAAAGATATTTAGGCACCCAAAAATGAGGGTAGGCACTTTGTGGGGTTTTCAAAAGTGCCTAAGCAGGTTAAGCATCTGCCATTGAAACCAAAGTGACATCAAGCGGCACAGGGGCCTCGCCACATCTTTAGGCACCTAGGTACCTTAAAAATTCCTAATTTGAAATCAGGCAGGGAGCATCTCTTTGCTCTGTGTGTCTGGAGAGGGACAACACTCCACAGCACGAGCAATCATTCCATTTTGCTTGGAGGAGGATCTGTAGGTGAGAAATACCCACTGGAGCGTCTCTTTTCGGAAGGTAAGGTCCTGAAATCTCCAATGGTCGTGATTTTCCTCTCATGCCAGTTGGACACGGGTGTTAAATGAAGGACTGTCGGGCTCAATAAGAGGCCATCACTCTGGCTAACCCCAGAGCTCCCAGTGTGACATTCTCTTGCATTGCCATATGGTTATCAAAGAATTTTTCTGCCCTCCCACAAACAGCTCCCGCTGCCCCCCCGCCCCTCCCATGCCTCCAACCCATTACCGAGGCAGGGCTCTACATTTGCACCTCCTACCACAGGTTTATCAGGCTTTGCAGGCCTGTCAGAAGTGGGGGTCAGGTTTAAGCAGCAGTGGCTTACACCGGGAAACATCCGGAGTTAATTCTGAATTCCTGCCATCCGGGGCTTTGCGGAGGTAAAGCTTTTAATGGAAAGAGGAAGTGTAAAATGAAAAGATGGGAGGATTAGAGATACAGTAGGCCAACCACTGTAAGATAAAAGTGAACAGAACAGAGGAGGCAGGAGCCAGTTCATCATGGCTGGGCCCACTGCGTCTAATTTAGATCAGATAATGGTTATCAGAATGGAAAGCACATATCTTAATCTGCTGTGTATTTTCAATTTTCTTATCAGCGCTACGCAAAGGGCATGGGGAACCATGAGAGAAGAGCTGCCTTGATGCTCTTTTACACTTACAAACGTGCATCGAAATAAGCTTCTTTGTATCGTTCCCAGAGACCCTGCCACACGCAGGCACACCTTACAGAGGACACGGAATTGGTGAACTGGTTAATATAACAGGAGAACTGACCTGAACCTTCACTCAAATTCAGATCAGATCCCGAATGGAATCTTGTTGGGATTTCAAAAAAAGTTTCAATGACTTTCCCACCTATTATTTATCATTATTGTTAATTTCTTCACTTCTGGCTTCCAGCTGTTATTGGAAGCCAAAATGCTGTCAAGCTGCTGTATTTCTGGAACTGAAATTCATGGGGGACCGGGGGGGGGGGGGAACTGGTTTCCAGGAGCTTTCCAGACCAATTTTGCAGACTCAATATGTTTGGATAAATATCTGGGCCCAGATTTTCAGAAATGCACATCTGCATCTGCACATGCAAAAGTGTGTGGGCATTTTCAGACCTGAATGCACTAATATGCATGCCTAGTTATCACAGGTACCTGTGCAGAGGGTTGGTTAACTTTTTTATTCATCAGTTATGTGCACACTTATCATGACTGCACAGACTGTCACAGTAATGCACACACAAACAAAATCAGGTGTAGAGATTTGCACCTATGACTATATGCTACATTATGTGTCCAATTCCGTTAGTCTGGGACCTGAACTTTTATCTCAACTGAAAATCAAACCTTTGGAGATTTGCCCTGCACTAACTAAACCACCATCTGATTGCCATGCTCTTTCCCCAATATATCCTTTACAACCATTGAATCTTCATAGAATCATAGTAGAATCATGGAAGATTGGGGTTGGAGAGACCTCAGGAGGTCATCTAGTCCAACCCCCTCCTCAAAGCAGGACCAACCCAACTAAATCATCCCAGCCAGGGCTTTGTCAAGCCAGGCCTTAAAAACCTCTAAGGATGGAGATTCCACCACCTCCCTAGGTAACCCAGTGCTTCACCACCCTCCTAGTGAAATAGTGTTTCCTAATATCCAACCTAGACCTTCCCCACTGCAATTTGAGACCATTGCTCCTTGTTCTGTCATCTGCCACCACTGAGAACAGCCGAGTTCCATCCTCTTTGGAACCCCCTTTCAGGTAGTTGAAGGCTGCTATCAGATCACCCCTCACTCTTTTTTTCTGCAGACTAAACAAGCCCAGTTCCCTCATCCTCTCCTGGTGAGTCATGCGCCCCAGCCCCTGATCATTTTCGTTGCCATCCACTGGACTCTCTCCAATTTGTCCACATCCTTTTTGTAGTGGGGGGCCCAAAACTGGACGCAATACTCCAGATGTGGCCTCACGAATGCTGAATAGAGGGGAATAATCACTTCCCTCAATCTGCTGGCAATGCTCCTACTGATGCAGCTCAATATGCCGTTAGCCTTCTTGGCAACAAGGGCACACTGCTAACTCATATCTAGCTTCTCCTCTGTAATCCCCAGGTCCTTTTCTGCAGCTGCTTAGCCAGTCGGTCCCCAGCCTGTAGCGGTGCATGGGATTCTTCTGTCCTAAGTGCAGGACTCTGCACTTGTCCTTGTTGAACCTCATCAGATTTCTTTTGGCCCAATCCTCCAATTTGTGTAGGTCACTCTGGACCCTATCCCTACCCTCCAGTGTATCTACCTCTACCCACAGCTTAGTGTCATCTGCGAACTTGCTAAGGGTGCAATCCATCCCATCAAACAGATCATTAATAAAGATGTTAAACAAAACCGGCCCCAGGATCGACCCCTGGGGCACTCCGCCTGGTACCGGCTGCCAACTAGACATCGAGTCGTTGATCAGTACCTGCTGAGCCCAACAATCTAGCCAGCTTTCTATCCACCATATAGTCCATTCATCCAATCCATACTTTTTTAACTTGCTGGCAAGAATACTGTGGGTGCCCATATCAAAAACTTTGCTCAAGTCAAGATATATCATGTCCACTGCTTTCCCCATATCCACAGAGCCAGTTATCTCATCATAGAAGACAATCAGGTTGGTCAGGCATGACTTACCAAGACATTTTTCTTCAAGGAAAAATTCTAGTGTCGTCAGCCAATTCCTGTTGTCTGATTCATTAATCACAATCCATATCACAATCCACTGCAGTGAATTGTGGGGATCACACAATATAACATTCAAGAAACATTATGTTATTGTCCTCAAATTAACCTCAGTCTGTCAATGCAAATGGACTTGTCCAGGTTCGGTCACCCTCACAAATACCTTACTCCATGACTAATCCCACTGAGGTTAACAGGACTCTGATGAATAAGGTACTACTTTAACAGTAGCAGAATTGGGACCATCGCTCATCTCACAGCCAGAGGCCCATCATGAACATCACTCCAATTGACTCAAACTAGAACCAGCAGGTCATGAAGGCAGCAGCTCTACCAAGTGGACAAGCAACCACCTGCTGGCAAAACTGAAATGGGAAGAGTTTCTCTAAAATGGAAACTGTTCTATGTATGTTGTGAGACCACAAGGGGCAACAGACTTGGCAACAAAACACAATGAAGCATCTTGACTTCCTTTCTGGGCTCTCACTTGGCTGTTACCATTACAGCATTCAGACTGGACAAAGATGGAACTTTCTTTTTAATTTAGTAAATTTCCTGGAAGATGATTAAAGATTTTCTGTTGCACACTGATTAGAAATCACCTTACAGTGTGTGCATTGGACAGTTCACTCTCTGTGAGTCGAAAATGTCTGATTTGGGTCCAGCAACTGCTCTTGCCGTGGAAACTCCATATCCAGTTGGGTGCATATTTGCTACTACATTCCGTCTCACAGCTACACAGAAGAGAGGAACCAGGGGTGGTCTCACAAACATCATCTTGATTCTTCTTCCCACACGTGCGTGCACACCCACAAATATCTGTTCATTACAATGGTCGTGATGCTATTACTAAAGGAACAGAAAGTATCTCTATCACGAGCAATTCATTTAAACAGTACAATTCTGAAAGTAGTGTCATCCTTAGGCCAGTTATCCACAGGTCCTGTTATTATCTGTCTTGTTAATGGGGGAATACCAGGTCTGCATGTATTTAGGCTTGAATATGGATCAGGGATTTACTGTTTTCCTATCAGTCCTTTTTGCTAGGTATTTAATTCAGCACATGTTGTTTATTTAGTTCGGATGGAGAAGCAGCTGCTGCATTCAATATAATTTATCTTTCTGTCAAGCTCTCTGTCCAGACAGGTAGAAGGGAGAAAGAGCCCCCACCTCTGACTGCAGGAGTTCTGGGGTTGCTTTGCATGTGGGGATATGAAAGCACACGCTGCAGTCGGCTGGATCACAGCACTAGAACTGGTGGGAACATTTGGATGACAATGAAAATTTTGACTCAATACAAAATGTTGCAAAACAGAGTCTCAGGTTTTTCCTATTCCCCACCCGGACGTCCAGGCAGGGAGTGTCTCTGAACGTGTGTGAGGCCAAAAATGCTGGGCCACATCCTCAGGTGGCGTAAATCAGCTTCCGTCTGTGGACGTCAATGGAGCTATTTCTGTTTACACCAGTTGAGGATCTGGCTTATTATATGATGGAGAAAACTACCCTGAAACTACCCCCTGACAACGGCTGTACTGTGATGCCAGGTAAAGTGGAAGGAAACTTATTGGTATCTTTTTTTTATACCAGCCTCCTGTATTTCATCCAAAATGCACCACCAGAATCCCCTCTCTCTCTCATTTGCCAGTCAGCCTTGGATCCCCCCCCACATCACACCTCATTCAGACTCCTTGTCCTTGCTGTCACAGCCCACACCCCATGCCCCACGCCATTTCGTTCCACCGCAACCCCCTCCCAATCCCTGTGCCGCCCCCTGCCTGGGGCACCCTCCACACACCTGTTCACCAGGCCACCTGCCCTGTCTCTTGCGCAGCCTTCCTGGAAACCCGCTCCGATCGGAAATCTCCAAGAAGTGGGGAAGCGAAACTCTACCCTGCCCTCCAAACCCAGGGGTTAGGCTGGAAATGTTGTTCCGTTGGGTGTGCTAGCCAGCAGGCTTAATCTGCAGCTTAAATAACATGCTGCCAGCCTAGGACCCTTCTCTGGGGTGCTGGAGACACCTGCCCCTGGCTGCCAGAACTCAGTGGGCCATGAGACAGAGCAGTGACTGTGATTCTTTCTTAAAGCTTCTGGGATTTGGGAGCACCCCGGGTTCTGAAAGGCTTGTGCCCCCCCCTCGCAAACACATGCCTCTCCCTCTCTTGCTGAAGTTCTACGGGGCCCTGGGGCTCAGAGGAAAGAACCAGGTGCAGATCGGTGAGGACAGCACTGCACTTGGACTGACAGGCACTTGGGCTTTGCGTAAGGGGAGGGGAGGGAGACAGAGCACTCTTGTTTCTCTGCGACGCTCTGGTTTGCCAGAGCCCCCAGGGACTGGACAAGGCTCAGTGGTTGTTTTATGAGATGTGTAAAGGCCTCATAGCAGTGTTTAAGATTGCTCCTGCTGGGAGAGAAAGGAGAGCGACTCTTCCCCAGAAATCTCAGCATAGCTCTGGCTTGTTCTTTTTAATTGAATAGGCCGCAGCTGTGAAGCGCTAGACAGATAGCCCTGGAACCGGCCTCTCGCTCCAGCCCCACCCCAGGTGAGGCACAGGCCAGTGCAGCCTCTCCCCTGGGCTGCCTGCTCTGCTACAGGGCTCACTTCTAGGGATCCCATTGCAACGTAGCCCCTGACACAGCCCCTGAGGGTGCCAATCAGCCCCATGATTGGGGGGTGTGCAGTGATGGGCTTGCGCTGGGACATTTCACACTTAGGCCCCTGATCCATCCTCAGCCATGACCCTTGGTTACTGCTGGCTTGAGCCACGTTCGCACGGACAAAAGGCTGCACATCCTGTTACCAGCCCCAGGAGTGTCCCAGGCCTTAAGATCAGCAGGGACGGCAGGACTTTTAGGGATCTGGGGCAAAAATTGGGGATTGGTCCTGCTTTGAACAGGGGGTTGGACTAGATGACCTCCTGAGGTCCCTTCCAACCCTGATATTCTACGATTCGGGCCAGATCCTCAGCTGGTATAAATCAGCAGAGGTCTACTGAAATCAATGGAGCCATGAGGAACTGGCCCCTGGACTGTAACTGGTGAGCAGCAAAGCCATCGGTGGCGTGGGTGAGAGACAGAGCTGCAGCCTAGAACCCAGCCAGGGACAGTTTTCCAACCCCCCTTCTGAATCTCAGATTGTTAAAGTAGCACTGTTAAAAAAAGAGAGGCTGAAATGTACTGGAAATAATTCCAGCGTTAAATGTATTCATCTCTGTTTGTTTGTTTTTAAATTAACCTAGGCTATACAATTATTCGCTGAACTACAAAGAGATCCCTCTGCTTGACAAGAATTACAGGCGGAATTTCCTCCGCTTTCGGTTATCACAGGAAATGGCATTTCAACATCTTGTTCGCTCAGCGCAGGGGAAGGAGTTTTGTACTGTGTGCCTAGACAACAAGAGCCTGATCAAAACGTCTCGGGCATCAGCAGGGATCGGGTGGCATGGGGAATGGGGAGAGGCATTCGCTCTGGGAATTCGCATTCAGTTCTTGCCTTGTTGTGAGCTAAACGGCATGCTGCCCCCAGTAGAATGCCGTGGGTCAGGCACAGGAGTGGGGGGCAGAGACCTGGGCTCTGTTCCCAGCTCTACCATGGCCCACGGCGGTCACTTCCCCTTTCTGCGCTTCTGTTTCTCACCCCACTCTGTGTCATGTCCACGGGGGCAGGGGCGGTCTCTTACTATGTGCCTGTGGGCAGCTCCGTTGCAGCCACAGATAGCGACCATGGGACCAGAAAGTGCATTGAATCAGAGAAATGTCGGGCTGGCAGGGACTCGAGGGGTCACCAAGCCCAGCTCCCATGATGGAAAGGGCTGAGGGTCCCAATGTGCAGCCCCCGGGGTGGGGGAGTGGGAGGGGCAGAAAACTTCCCTAAAGCCTGCTTGGCTTGCATAAAGGATCCCCAGCTGGTCTAGAGCTGCTGCAGTGTCTCTCAGCCACAGGCACAGGGAGGGGACGTGGCCGGCTGTCCCGAATTGCTGGCCTTCCCTGGCTGCTGAAACAGACCAGTGGGCTCAGAGGAGCATACCGGCAGCTGGCCACCACACCTGCGCCCTGGCCCCTGAGCTGGCTCGCTGTGCACCCCACTGGTGGTGGTGGAGAGACAGTGTGTGGACACAAGCGGATTCCCTGGATCATGTAGCCGATCAGAGGCACTCGCCCGTTAAAAGCTGGAGTGAGGCTGGGGCAGCAGGAGTAACTCCAGGGCGTTTTCTTCCAGCTGTCTGTCTCTCAGGGACAACTACTCCACACTTCAGATAATGACCCTGGGGCAGGGTGCAAGTGACCCAGATGGAGGGCACTGAAAGGCCTCAGGAGTGAGGAGAATTCAGGAGACTCCTGACCCCTGTCCCTTTTCCGTGGATGCCAGAACCACCCACTTGCCAGTTCACTGAAGTCCCTTCGGTGCTCCTTTGCTTTCACACGCTGGTGACTAGCACCTTTCATTTCATGCCAGCTGTTGCCCTTTAGCTACGTGATCCAATGATGTGGTTAGAGTTCACACTTCCCAGGATAACTGATGCTGGCCGGCCGTATGCTCGGGAAAGATATACGTGCACAGAAATGTGCAATGAGAGAGGGGAAATCAAGCTGAAATGCAGCAAGGTGCACTTGAGAGCTGGAAAAGTCAGATACCTGATGGCTTTGACTAAAGGGAAACAAGCCATCGTTAGCCTGCACATTGCTGTCACTCACACCCAATGACCCATCACACCTGGTACCACATCTCTGTCCAACGGGCCAGGCTCACCTTTGGCTTGCCCATAGTATGGGCAAAGCGAGTGTGAAACACAGTCAGATCAGAGCAGTGAGCTTTTACAGCCACTTTGCAAGCCCATTGCACTGGTGTGAGTGAGTGGTGCAGGGCAATGGTGAAGCGGATCTGTAGTATGAAGTCTGCCTATGCTTCCTTTTCAGCCAGTCCCTTTGCTTCCTGTGCCCCCATCCTAGACTTTCTGCTTTCTGTCCTGTTGCCTTGTATGCCTGCCACAGCCTTTTGTGTGCTACAACCCACCCCTTGCCACCTCTTTGACCCCCACCTGTTCCGTGAGAGCTTCAGGCTGTAATGTGTGTGCTTGTTTTGATCAGCTCTGTGTTCTAATTTACCGGTCTGTGGCTTGACAGTCCCTCCCATGGCGTGGAATCATGGTGTCACTGCACCATTGCGGAAAGAATCGGGGCGGGAGAGTGGGGGCTGGTTCTGAAGGGGAATGTTACCCACAAAGACCTTGAGAATCTACAACCCTGGAGATGGGAATGGGGAGAATTGCCTGAGAGTAAATGGAGCTTTAATTAAACAGGCATCTGGGGGCAGCAGGACTCCTTAAGCAAACACCATGACCTTCATGGTTAAGCTCATTTTCAGCACCTAATAATCTGCAACATTCTGACCTGTCCATTTCCCTGGTAGCGCTGAACTTTGTCTGCATGAACTTGAGCCCTCTAGTGGAGCATTGCACAACGGAGACCTTCACAGAGCCAGGAGAAGAAATGAAGTACAGTTTTCTGTCTCCTATACAGTAAACTGCAATTGCTGTTCCTTGCATCACTCAGCTTTCGGACAGTCAGATGCTTGGGAGTAAAAGGAACCGTACAATCATTCAGAGGAACTGGAGTCTGACAGCCCAATTTTCCTGACAAGACAGAACTGATGGCATGACAGCAATTTTTCCAGATGAAGTAGACTCGTAGTAATTTAAATAGACCTTTGCCTCGGATTGGAATGGGCATGGATGGAACCCTGCTTTCCCAAGAGACAGTAAATTCTCGACTCTTTCTGACTTGCCCAGATCTGGTGTTTTCTCTGAGATTCCTCCAGACAACACAGTTCCTGATTCTGACCATCACTGAACCTGAGTCCCCGAAAGGCATGACTGGGAGAGAGAAAGAGATCCTTGCATGAGAGCTCAGTGCAGTAGAACACACAGATCCCTTTAGGAATACTTGTAGTCATCTCCAAAAGCTGCAGTTTTCCAGGAAACACTGGATTTGTATCTATATATCACAAAGACCTCTGTACACAGCCTTCACTGGACATGTCTAGGAGAAGAGGAAAGCCAGTGAGAGGGCAGGAGGTCTCCCATACTCTTAGGAAGCATTGCCATGTTCCACTTTAGGACAGAGCTTTTATGTGCTAGCAATATTGACTAACAAGGCCAAGAGGAAGCACAGGCAAGAATAAGCATGTGCTCAGAGGGAGAAGGGACAGAACTCCGGCAATTTGCACCCAATGTCAAACAAATAAAAGTTGCTCACTGATTCTCTTGAAGAAGAAACCAAGATTTAAAGTGTGAACTCAAAAGACACAGGGGGAGAGAGGGAAGGAGAGAGGAATATCCACACTGCAAGCGCCATCTCATGACTCTCTGCTCCTTGCATCCCTTGTGCTGCAGAGCCTGGCTCTCTAGAGTAACCAGACTGCTCCTGCTTTACCTCTGCCCCATGCCCTGCTCAGACCCACCCCGCAGGACTACAGGAGCTGCCCTGCTTTCCCATCTTTCCCTGCATGCCTATCCTAGCCCTGCCCACACCGCAGCCAGCTGATAGCCTCCTCGCCACTCTGAAAACTACGTCATTGCTGTCACGGGGTGTCAGCAATGGGTGCACAAGCAAAACCAGTGGTCAGCATCACGTCAGAAACCTGCTCTTCCCACCCTGGGGTCTCCACACCCTGAACTTTCTGTCTCACGCAGGCTCACGCTCCCCACCACACAAACACACACAGACACAGAATACAGCATCCTATTACCATGAATACAAAGTCCTGTTATTATGAACTCCCCCCTCCCCTTTCCCCTTGGTTAAATTCCTGCCAGTGACCCACAGTCATGCGTATTGCAAGGGACTCTAGTTATTCATTATCCATAGATATTTTGTGCACATTGAGGTGATGACAGTAATGATGATCGAGATTAGAAGATGAGGCAGGGAAAGCAGGGACGGATGAGCTGGGCTAGCCAAAGAATACGGAAAGCCCAGGGCCATAATTAGACTTTTGGGAGAGAATGACCTTGTGAAGTATCAAGGAATAGAACTTATAATTAGGAGGCAAAAGGGTCAGATCCCGTAGAAGATGTCTAAAAGACACGAAATTGGTCTGGATGACTTTATTGCCAAGAAAATTAGGGAGAGAAGCTGACAAGCACTAGCAAAAGTGACCAAGCAAGAAATGACTGCACATTCTTTTAATGGATGGTATAGGACTTAAGGGCAAGACGGTAACATGGAAATGCCAGTACTGATGGGGTGGGGCAGGTAGAGGAGGGCATTTGCTGGGCAATGGAGCTGAGAGTTTTAACAAAGAACAACAAAGGGAGATGAAGATCTGCTGGTAACACAGGTAGGAGTGTGGCAGGTCCAATCGGTTCTCCCTGCTGGTGTCTGCAGGGTAGGTTAAGATTCCTGAGCTGTAGGTGGATTAGGGCTGGGAGAAAACATTTGCCTCATTGATTAAATTGATGAGATTTTGATTTGTGGCAAAACCGATGAAGGGGTGTGTTGGAGGGAAGGGCAGAGAACATGAGGTTACAATTTCTCATATTTCCCATGATCTTAGTGGGGGACTCTTTCTCTGACTGTAATGCCTTGGGATCTAAGCACAGAACAAACTTACACAGTATCAGAAGAATCCAGAACAATTGGCATTTTCTTGCCTTTCCCCTGGCATTTGGCGAGGCAGAATACAACTGCCCACTTTTTAAACTCGGAGGAACATCCAGTTCTTGTGAAATGTGCCCTGAGATCTTTAGTGACTACAGGTTGCTTTTAAAAGCACTTGTAGAACACTGACATTTCTACCGTTAGTTCTCTATGGAACCCAGAAGTTCAGAGGCTGATGAATGTGGAAAAAGAAGTGAAGAGACCTTAAACAAAGTTTGCAGATTAGTTGGTTTCTATTTTTATTTGAGCTAGGTTGCCAATTCATGCTTTAAAGCTTCCGATATTTCCAGATTCAACACTGTGCTAATAAGCTTGATGATCAAGCTCTCTTTTTCTCTGTTAGGTCTCTTTCCAGCTAGTTAATGAAAAAATATAGCATCTGAAGATCGGGATCATCCTTCTTATTTGTCTTCGCTGGTCCTTTGGAATTAGCTCACTTTAGACTGTTTTTTATATCATTTTAACAAATGGACCAAATTACATCCTGGCTGCTCCCTGATATACCCAATTCTCCCAATTTAATGGAGCTGTTTCTATTCTCTGGCCATTAATCCTATTAGTGTCAGATTTTGTGTTTGGTGTTAGGCATGTGAGAGATAATAAATTGCATTAATATGGCACAAAATAAAATAACAGCTCTTTGGAGCACATCCCTGCATTAGGCCACAGAGATCAAGAGCTGTGTTTATTAGCAGATTAACAACAGCTAATTTCCTTTCACCTGCCCTCTCCCTCTTTCCAAATATGTCTCTGAATTAAATCTCAGAATCTATAGAGAAAGCTGCTGAAGAGTCCAAGAAAAGCTGTGGGATTTGCATTCCTGTGTCACTTCCCTACAGGCGATTATCTTAATCCTCCGTGTGTACAGTCTGGCAACAGGCAGTAATCTCCCAGCTGATTGATCTAAAGCAATGCGGATTGAGATGGCTGCTCTGCCACATGATTGTTCATTACATCTCCAGCCTCGCTGGCCTCCTCTTCGCCTTCTGCCCCAGCTTTCAGTAAATGGGACAGCGATGAGGCGGGTGAATGCCGAACTATTTTAACCCTACTTGAAAAGGACACTGAGATATCACAGTTAGTACTGGGTGGCCAATTTGTTCCAAGCATGGCTCTAGTTTAGACTGGATGCTTGTCCCAGGAATTCAGCATTAGATAGTGGGTCTATCTATGCTGCACCAAGTACCTTTGTTCTTATCTGTACATAACATACCATAGCTACAAAGGGAATGCCTGCTTGCATATTTAACATGTATGTTTAATGGAGTACTTACCTGTCAATGGAAAATACTTTTTAATTGAACAAAGTTTAACCCCAAAAGACATTTGTAAATAACAATGTTGACCAGAGCTCTAATTATTTCGTATGTCGCATGTCCTATGGCCCGAATTCTCGGGTCTGGAGGAGTTTCTGTGCCAGCCGAGGAACAGCTGTAATGCTCCAGCACATCCTATCCCACCAGCAAACCCCGGACATGCCCCCTGTGTTGGAGAAAGACAAGTGTCAGGAGGTTTAAGGCCTGGGTTCCCATCACACAAACCCGGAAATGGGCTCGAACCTGTCTAGCTGGGAGGGCGATCCCAGTATGGAAAAGGGGATCTTGGTGGGGAAAAGACTGAGAACTATTCGTGTGAGGGACAGATGCATCTGGCAGGTTATGCTGGCTTTCCAACCCCTTCACCATGCCAGCAGAGCAGCACCAGCAGGAGGAAGATCTGGCTCTCTAATCTCACATTGCACCATATCATGGCACCAGTTTTCCTTTTTCTTTGCCTCCCATCCCTTCTTTATGTATTCCTTCCGGAAGAGCTGTGTGAAAGGGAGCAAGTCCCTTCACGAGGCCTCACCCTCTTTCTGACTTAGCTTCTGGGGACGTACAGCCCTGGGGTTTCAGTACACTGGGACTGTGGAAACCACAAGGTTTGGAAACTGACCCACAGTTCGCAGGAAAAGATGTGTTCATCTCTCAGAGAACCTGCGTGGAGATGTGATACACGAATGAAGCTCCGCAACAGGGGAGCTGTGTATGCTTTCCGTCTTCAGACAGTTCTACTGTAAGTCAGCTTAGCTCTGGTAAAAGGTCCTTTATGTACCCACAGAACAGGAGCATCAGGGCAAGTTTCCTTCTTCTCCTGCTCCAGGCTAGCCCAGAAAGAAGTGGAAATGTTATTGCAAAGCCAATTTGTGTGCAATTTTCCTCCTCATATCCAGACCAAAGCAGTACGTATGTGTCTGGGACACAGCCAGCTTGCACTTCCTGCTTGCCCATCTTCACAGCTAAAACATGTGCAGAATTCAATATGGGACGCTCCTAGTCTGTTCATTCGCCATCTGGGTCTCTAGCCAATACTATATGCATCTCATCCCATTGTCTCCTGGCTTTATTTTGTTTTTGCACTTGTCGGCTTGGTAGCATTCCAAGTTGTTGTTGTTTTTTAAAGAAATCCTTTTGAGAGAAAAGGGACTGGACCAAGAAGTATAATAAAATCTGGTATTTCAGCTGGTATAAATCCAATACCTTTTTAAAGCCAGAGAATTAATGCTTCCTAGGATGGCTCATGACAGAACCTTAACAGACAAAAACATGTAGAAATTAGACAGCGGGAGGGGATATTTGTGCAATAAACCAATAGAACACGCAGGCAGGAAAATAAGAGTTGATGAGAATGAGCTTGCCCGCAGCAGATTCTGAATGGCTGCAGCTCATATTCCAACAGCAACCAAACCTCATTCTCTCTTAAAGGCCCCGCAGCTTTAAGGTCACTTTCCCTTCAAGAGCCCTACAATATGAAAGTAATGTGTTGATCCTGTAGCATTATTTTTCAAATTATTTTTATTCTGAAAAAGAGACAGAGATTAACGGGATAGAGAGGAGAAGCGCCTTAAATCAAAATCCCCAGCTCCAACTGAAACTGATAGATAGAGACTTTTACAGGACAAATTTGCAGAGTAATGTCTTAGTTGCACTCGAGAAATGTGTGTGCTCCACTGTTGCACACAGAAACCGCACAACTGTGTATTTCCACTCTTGTCGTGTGCATGGTTTTCATGCACACTAATTTTGGGAGGACAGTTTACATACCTCTACGAGAAAACTTGACTTCCATGGTGAAATGTGCAACTAGACTTCAACTAATAAGGCACAGCAAGGGTGCTGTTGCAATGAATTTCTTAAAGCTACTTACTGTGTCTGTGTAATGAGAGATGTCTGCTACCAGTTATCTATTAGATTTTCCTTCCTCCTATCTGGTTGTTTTTGTCACACAGTCCACATGTGGTCTGTGTGCAGTTTCAATTGTAGATGTAGTCTGGTGACATTTTAAAGGCATGGGTGTAAACGGTATATATATTATGATTTGTATTACCATGCTGTCTAGGAGTCCTAGTCATGGGCCAGGACCCCATTGTGCCAGGTGCTGTACAAACAAAGAGAAAAGACACTCCCTGCCCAAAGAGCTGACAGTCCATATATGAACTATAAAATATATGTATTTGTACTTTAGATGCCAGATCTCAGTGTACTGCACTGTTTTCAAGCAAGCCCCAACACCTTGACCAGCCTCCCCATCCAGCATCCAATACTTCCCCATTTCCATCTCCTACCCGTCTCCTTAAAACACACTCCCTCTTTCACACAGCTCCCATCACGGATTGACTAGGACCCGCATGCCTCATCCTTTTAACTGTCTTTATCGTAGTCATTCAAATTAAATTCTCAGCTCCTTCAGACCAGCCCCAGTGCAAACTGGTGGTGGAGTTCTGTAGAGAAGTGTGTACAGCGAGGGTGCTATCTGAGGGGTAAGTCTAGTAAACACTAGCACCATAAAAACCAGATGGGATACTTTTTATTGACTATTATGTGAAGTCTGTATTCTGTACTCTGCTGCTACCCTTGTTTTCCCCAATCTCACAACACATGGCTCCTTGTAGAAGCTACACTGAGTCTTTGAGTATCACGTCGAACATTCCATCTCAGTAAGATCTGAGCTCAGGCCAGGGCAGGAACATGACACTGGTCCAGAGACAGCATCTTTCAAAGCCTGGGGATGGCTTTGGGCCAGTAATCCCTAACAAATATTTATAATGCAAGTGCCATCTCTGCTGGAAGAATGAATACCTTCATGATACCAAAAGGAAAAGCTCGGTGTCTGGTCTTTGGCTGGATACATTGCATTGGTTGGTTGGATCTACCCGTGACAGATAATTAATTGAACTGCACTTCACTGGCAGAAAAAAAACGTGATGAAGTGGATTGTGGACAAGCCTTCCCTCCAGGGGACCATGAGTGCACATGTCAAGCTCAGTGAATAGGAAATGCCAAATGGAAGTCATTCTGCTGCTGAGGGGGTTGAAGTTTGCAGCGTCTATGCAAAGATCTGAAAGTCTGATTGTCTTCATGTTCACACTGTGCCAAGAACTATGTCCCACCCAGTACTGTGAAAAGAAGATTACAACTAGAAATAGGAGAAGACAAAAGAATAATTTTCTTTCCATTACTCACTCTCTCCTCTAGCCTGTTGCATTTTTATTTTTTGGGAATAAAGCTTTACGGTTATTAGCCCTGGGTGAAATTGAAAATGTTCAGTGCTTCAGTTAGGACAAGCATCCAAACGTTTACATATTACTCTGCATGTCTCTGGTCATGAATTGCCGTGAGGGACTCCATGAAATTTTCAATAATTCCACTTCCTATCCTGGCTGAAATCAAGACCTCACAAGCAGTACAAAATAAATAACCAAACAAAATATTAAAAGAACCCAAACAGAAAAGTTCTACATACTTTTTCCCACCTCAAAAATATTTGGGGTTCATTTTGGACATTGGTGCCAAAATCTGGTTCTGCTCTTATCCTATCAGAAAGAATTCCACCCTTCTCATTCAAAACAGAATCAGAGCAAAGGGGTTGTCACTAATATTTGCATATAGTGAGTGTCTATTAAAATACAGGTTTCAGAGGGGTAGCCGTGTTAGTCTGTATCAGCAGAAACAACGCGGAGTCCTTGTGATGCCTTAGAGACCAACACATTTATTTGGGCATAAACTTTCGTGGGCTAGAACCCACTTCATCAGATGCATGGAGTGGAAAATACAGTAGCAGGTATATACATACATAGTACATGAAAAGATGGGAGTTGCCTTACCCCCCTCCCCAACTTGGTAAGGCAACTCCCATCTTTTCATGTACTATGTATGTATATACCTGCTACTGTATTTTCCACTCCATGCATATGATGAAGTGGGCTCTAGCCCACGAAAGCTTATGCCCAAATAAATTTGTTGGTCTCTAAGGTGCCACAAGGATTCCTCATTGTTTTTATTAAAATACAGTAGTGTATCATGTCATGCTCTTCCATATACATAGAATGAGATAGTCTTCATATGACGTGGGAACATTCACTTCAGAGGGTGTTTAAAAAGAAGTGTTTAAAGGTCCCTGCTGTTGAGGTTTTTTTTTCTTCCTGGACAGAGTTTCACAACAACAGCTGAAAAGTGTTTTAAGTTTCAGTTATAGAAATCTCATATACACATGCATCTCTGGCTGGGTATTCTGTACAGAGTCCTGCCACTTACAGAAGCCCTTTAAAGTTCCTGCAGGAGTAGAGTGCCCTTTTTAGAAGAACTTAGTGTTATTAATGGAATTTATCCGCAGGACAGGTATTCGTTTATTAATATGATTGTTTATTTGTATTGGGGTAGCACATAGGAGCCCCAGTCCTGGACCAGGAGCCCAGTGTGCTTGGAGCTGCACCAACACAGAACAGAAGGACGGTCCCTGCCTCAGGGAGCTGCCAAGCTACAAAATTACTAGTCTTTTCTCTGACCCCTATCACAATAGTACCTTTGAGCACACACGTTAGTGAATCGATCCTCACAAGAGCTCTGCGGGAGGGGAAATACCATTACCACTGTTTTACAGGCACAGAATCAGAGCACAAGGAGCTTAAGTGTCTTGCCCAAGGTCACACAAGAAGCTGCAGAGGCTGGAATTAAACTCCGATGGCCAGTCCATTGCCTGGGCTTTCAAAAGACCAGGACTGTATTTGTGCAGCCAGTCTGCACTTGTGTGCCTGTGTACATGCAACTCCGTGTGATCCAGGCAGTTGGAAGAATAATACCTATTATCACTAAGACATCCTTTGTCTGATGTATCACAGTTCTTGAAATAAAACAGCCGATCTCTGGTGTTTGATGAGAAAATAATGACTGCATCCTTCACTGAAGGACAGCGGCCATGAGCTTTGTGACTGATGGATGCAGTCTAGTACCATTTGTACAGGACTTTTGAGCAGCACTCAGAAGGCCACTCCAGGGGAGTGCTGTTTCAAGATTGTGAGATGAGAACTTGCAGAAACTAAGAAGAAGCTGACAGAGCTCCCGGCTGCAGGCACACTCCAGGGGCTTTTCTGAGACACCGTGCTATGGCTTCTCCTGGACTAAGGCCCTGCCCACCAACCTTAAAGACACAGGGGTTCTCTTCCTGCCTGTGCAGGAAGGCGAGTCAGATGCACGGAAGCCGTGATGCTTGATGTTTATTGGTTGAGTAAAATGGGAGGGAAAAAGAGAAGAACACGGAGACGGGACAGGCAAGGAAATGCTGGCTATTTAATCCAGCTATTTAATCCAGCTGACCTGACTGTTACTGATGCCCAGCGCTCATTGCTCTTTCAGGCTTGGGCCTCCCTAGCTCTGCTGCAATCCAGACCTACAGTGCCCCGGCTGGCCCCGGCTCAGGCTCTTTCTTAGCCTTACTGTAGACATGCAGCACCCCCAGCTCTTCCAATCTCTTCCCCCTGGACAAAATGGTGGGGTGGGTTTCAGATATGGACAAAGAGAGGTAAGGCCAAGACCTCCCCAAACTCATTTCACTTGAGCTCTGAGCCTCGGTCTCCAGGAATGAAAGGCCCGAGTGCAAACACAGAATGTGCATGGCCCTATGGATCATGCCATTGTCCTGTCTGTAGCTAACCAGGACACCCCACACTGACTGTAGCCAGTGTTGCCAACTAACTCTCATGATTTCAGCATGAGTCATTGGATGATATTCTTGAAGCCCTGGCTCTTAGAGCCCTGTGATTACTTGGGAATCTCAGCTTTCATTCTGAAAACAAGATCAGTTTCTAGCACTCATGGTTGCAGAATAAAGCCGGAACAGGCTCAGAAAGCAAATAAAAAGAACCCACAGTTTATTAATTTTAAAATCTCCTGATTTGGGGGGCCTGACTCATAACGTTTGAATGCCAGGGTCAGCAGTATGGGACCACAGCAGCTATGCTAAGGGCTGAGCCCGTTCTCCCTCATTTATTTTATAAGCTATGTAATGATTCCAACTGGAGGCTCTTTCATGTCTGACCTTGGGCCTAAATCTTGCTCCTGCCTTCCAGGGATACAGCAGGCTCCTGGCCCGACAGAACTGCTGTGGTTCCTCTGTGCAGAGGGTAAGCAAGTCAGCAGGAGCTTGTGTAGGGGAAGTGCACCCTTTGTGTGTTACTCAATGCAGCTCTGCGGGCGGGACAGGACCTCTCCAGTTTTCCTTCTGTGACCGCAGGTGCAAGGGCCACAAAGCATGCTCCTGCCCCGGCTGGCATGGAGTCTGTGGAGTGATTCTGCTCCACAGCCCTGGGGAAGAATTCCTCCTATATTCCACAAAGGGTACTGGTGGATTTGCCCAGCTGGGGAACATAATCCATGCCTTGAGGACCCACCCCTTCCTAGCAGGCTGGTTTAGTGGGTGCTAATGAAGGGAGGATTTATCTTTGAGCATTTGTTCTGCTTTTGTTCCCTTGAACAAGACATCTGCCTTTCAAACAAACAAAGCAATGAATTGTCATGCTAGCAGGTTTCAAGGAAAAGAAAAAGTGGAGCTCTGATGACAGCACAAAAGAAGTTTTGTAAGGACATGAATTACTTGAAATATGGCTGGGAACTTCCAATCCATAAATATATTTCTGATCACTGCTAATAAATCATCATAATTATCCTATAAATAAAGGAAAGGAGAATTGGTTGATGCTCAAATTTCTCTGTGGGTCCCTAGAGCAAATTTGTTAGTGTCTTAAAATAAACTATTTGCTCTAGATAGTTTGTTTGCATTCTGCAGCTTGTATTTGTCATTGTCTTCGGTTTGGTCTTTGGAAATCCATGCTGGGCTTTTTCTCCTGCTTGATTCTTACAGAGAGATTCTTTTCTTACAACAACGTTTCCTTCTTTTTTTTTTGGCTCTGTGCAATAAGAGGCCTTGAGAGCGAAGATCAAAGTTCCCTTCCATATCCCTGAGGTTGGCTGATGTCATGCTGCTCTGTCTTAGGAAGGAGCACGTCTTCCTCCTGCCAAGTGTACTTTTGCTTAATGTCCTCAGGGAGAAGAGAAGAGCATGGCAGAGCAGTACCGTCCATCCCGGTATGGCCCAGCTCCATTTACACTTCAGCTCACTTCATCTGGAGTTCACAGAGGCGCCAAGTCATTATTGAACTGACCCATTACACTGGTATTTGACTCCCTGGGGGTAAGCAGCAGGATAGTGGATCCCTAGTGATGTACTGGCAGTAGAATGTGCACAATCGGAATTTGGATCTCCACTGGGCCATCAGGATAGGGAGGTACCATACTTGGTCAAGGGCAGGGAGCGAGCGACTCATCTTTAGGAGCTTCATTAGTTCAACTGTTTGAGGCCCATGTTCGTGGAGCTGACGGGCTGCCAGGATTCTCAGCCCAGATGTGTGCGGGATTTACCTTGTAACTGTGTCTGTTGTCCGCAGAACAGTGGTTTCTTACAGTATGCTGAAGGGTCATGATGCCAGAGATCAATTGCCTTACACCACCTGAGCCGCACAGCATTCTGGTGCGTTAAACACGTTAACGTGCAGGGTATTATTGATTTGCTATCATGATGTTGTAAATTAATCACCTATAAAATAAACCCTTCAAGGCTTTTAACACAGTTTGTCCCCTTGGCTGGGCATGACGGTTTGATTGTGAGCGAGCACGGATGCTGTGTTGTTATGCTTAGCTGGAACTTGGCCAGCTAATCAGACTGTCCCTTTCCTGGCGCCCATTGCACAGAGTTGTTCTAGCATGGTATGCTGTGCTCAGCTCAGGCCCTGCTGCTTTATACCAAAGTTGTTTGTTTCCAGATGCAGGTGGGGAGAGGAAGGGAGGTTTCTGGAGAGTGGGAGGTTCTTGAATAACACTAAAATGGGCAGGAGTAGTTCCTGCTTCATGGCGGGAGATTGCTAACAGGTGGAGGCCTTCATATCAGAAGAGGTGATCGCAAGTAAGCTGGAGAAGGAAAAGCTTTCACAAGCAGTTTAACCTATTGTGACATGCTTTATAGATCTGCACTCTTATCTGATACAGCTCTTCCGTTGGACTCCATCAAGGCAGGAGTGGATTTGAAACACAGGCTTGCTGTTCTTGTTTAAATACCAAAGATTTAAAGTCCAAATATGGAAGAGAAGATGAAAAATAAAGTCTGGTTTTGATTATGCTTCAGCACTCACAGGAAATTGTCTTACACTCTTAGGGAAAAGGGAAATTACATGAAAATTAAACCATGCAGCTAGACCCACACCAAGCCTTTCTCCTGTGACATGTACATTGTAGCTGTCATGTCCAGTTTTCTACAATATCTTTTACTTATCAACTGTTGGTTTTGCCATACTGCATTTCATAATGAACTACAGTGTAAAAACACTCCATAAACCCAATGTCAAGTAATGACACATTGTACACCATATGTCAAGTGACTGTGCAAATGAGGACACACTGCACTGTGCAGCAGAGACAGGATTTTCATTCCTGATTTGCCAAATCTACTCCTGGGAAAGCTGGATCTGTTACCGGCAACAACTGCACCAAAAGGTGCTGGAGCATCATGGAAAACAGCAAGCAAAGAATTGTTTTCAAAATGTCAAATGCTGTTTGTTTTATTTCCTTTTACATCAGTAGGAAAATTACAGTCCTACACAGTTTTATACGTAAAGCTACATTTTCAATATGCAGGGCAAGAGGGAACCCAGTATCAGGAGTGAAGCTTAAGCACATTCACAAAATCTGTACATTCAAAACTTCTCTTATGGTGCAAAATGGTCAATTGTAGGCATAAGCATCTATTTGTTTATTTAATGCATGTACTTAGATTCATTTATTTAAAAAAACCCCAAAAACTATCCCCAGCCTGACAATGATTTAAAGTAACAGTCCATACTAGCATAACCTGCATCAACATAAGAGACTCGCCCCACCTCAACAAATCCAGCCAGTAATTCAAAGGCAACAAAATATACCTTATTCAAAACCCCATCGCACCCATGCCTTCAAGGTCCAGGCTGCCAGCAAAGCATTGCACACATGAAATTGTGGATGTTGCTTTGTGCAGCGCGTGGGACAATGTGGGCCCTAGAGGTTTGAAAATTTGTCCCCAAATGTTCATCTTTGGTTGCTCACAGAGAGGTTCTTGACCTGATTACCATGGTGCTGAGCCCTCTCCGCTCCCGTTGATTTAATTAGCTTTTCGCCCTCTCAGAGGCCAAGCAATACAAGTCCTGGTTCTTTATGGATACACTGCTGGCCGACCTGCCTATGCTACAAATGTCCCCAAACCAATCTGTGTTACTGATATGATAAATGAGCCCTACTTTCTGGTTTTGCAGGGAGATAAATTCACCAGGAGCATCCCTATTATTCTTTTATGATTGTAGGTAACTGCTGAAATTGGCTAAGTCAGTGCGTTTGGCCATCTACCCCAGCTATTACTACTGTGACTATAGAACAGAATAGCTCCAGGCCTATGTAAGCACCTTGCATACTGAACACGCCTCTCCTCAAGTGCTTCTCGAAGGAATGAGGCAGATACCAGGGATAGAAGGACAGATCCTCCGAGGGGCTGAACACCCTCGACTCCTACGGAAGCCCCGCTCATCTTGGAGCGCTGGGCAAGCCAAGTTGCTTGCAGGTGGAAATGGACACAGCTCTACCGACCTCAGTGAGGCCAGCAGAGGAGCTGACCCAGCATCACACAGAATCAGGCCCACAGTGACTCAGCAGGTAAAAGTCGCGGCCCCCTCAGCCTGCCTTGGTGTCCCCGTGAGAGACCAGGGGCAGGGAAGCCGGGACTCTGGGGTGGAGACTCTGGGATCTTGGTGTCCGTGGCACGTCATCGCAGCAGTCAGAGGCGTGAGTGCAGCTCAGGTGGACATGCCCCTGCTCACTTGAATCTCGCTAGCCCAGCTGGGAGCAATGATGTGGTGACAGAGGCATCAGCACAGGCTCTATAAGCCTGCCTGGAATTCTGGATACGTATCGGCATTGTTAGCTCACCCTGGGGTTCTCCCCCAGAGCTGTCTGTGCTAAAGGGGCCTGGGGTTAATGTCTCACCCACAATAGTAGAAACTTGCACCATTCCCCTTTTCTTTCCGAAGCAACGTTACTAGTTATTGGAAGTTTACCGTTCGGAAACCGTAAGAGGAAAGTAACCTGAGACTCAGCCCTGGGGGAGGAGAATGCTAACCACAAGCACAGTCACTGCACTGAGGCAAAGGGAAGGCGTTCAACCACTCCTCCTCTACTTTTCTGGAGCTCTTTTCAGGCATCCAGACATCTCAGAGCACTTCACCGAGCATTTAATTACAAGCTGGTGGAAGAAATACTATGTTCAGACAACTTCAATAGCTGTTTTGAGCAAGTAGCATCCTGCAGCCCATAGCATATGGGCTCAGATATATGCATTAATGTCAATTAAACTGCACAATAAATCAGCATATTCTGTCTGGTAAATGAGCAATGTATTGAGAAGATGAGATAAGGAGCTTCAGCACTCATATAAAACATAAATAGAAAGGGTTTTTTTAATGTGCCATTATTAGAGAACATTTGTTCATTGCATGCACTGCAGTGACAAAAATGAAGTTATCTGAGTGAACAAGTAAAATCTCTCAGCGCTCTTGTGCTGGAGATGGCTTTACTGGTAGAATCGTGCTTTGAGATTTGGCCCAGCCTCCTCTCTCCCAAATTCAGCATGCAGCCTATCCATTGTCAAGTACCACTGGCTGGAAGTTAAAACCAGACACATTCAAAGGAGAAATAAGGCACGTGTTTTAACAGCGAGGGCGATTAACCATTGGAACAGATTGCCAGGAGAAGTGGCAGATTCTCCACTTCTGGATGGACTGGATGCCTTTCTCGAAGATGTGCTTGACCCAGACACAAGTTACTGGTCTCAATACTGGGGTAACTGGGTGAAATTTTATGGCCTGTGTTACACAGGAGCTCAAACTGGATCATCTAATGGTCCCTTCTGGCCTTAAAACCTATGAATCAATTAATTATGCTTCCCCCTTCCACTCACCCTTTTTGGGATTGGTGGTGGTGGAAGAGTTTAGGCAGAAGGATCCTTTCTTCAAGCCTCCCCTGACTCGCTTACTGTACAGTGTTGTATTCTCATCATGCTCTTTTCTAATGCCCATTGATCTAAATTCTCACATCTGCACAGAAAAAAGAGATCTGTGAATTTTCAGTTGATATGCTCAGGTATGAGGATTCCTAGGACTTTAACTATCTTTGGAGGTATGTTTAATAATGATTAGTATGTTAATTACATGCATTTCTATAGCACTTATCCCTTTAGTATCTAAAGTATCATTCATGTTGCTTATGACTGTGCCTCTGTGTAGCTCAAAGCCAGGGGATGAGGATGTGGCCAGAGCACCCTGAGGACGTCAGCACATAAAACACAGACAACTGATCTGAGGTCATTGGGACTGAGATAAGAAAACAGTTTGTGGGCTCCTTATAATTTCAGATCTGCGGAAGGGATAATTATCAGGGTTCCATTCACATTTAGCAGTTACTGTCTTAAAGAATGTAAATTCTTGTTCATTTCCATTCACGTCCTTTCATTTTACAAACCTGTTCTCATGTATGGAGAAAGCCTGTGTTGAGTTAAATCGCTTATCCTGTCGTGATGTAAAAAGACTCCAGCTCAAGAATATTGACATGGATGAAAGTCAAACTCACTTCTCTTCTTGAACACATGAATTATGACAATGATTAGTTATCAATGCAATACACCTGCTATGCACTGAAAAATAGTACTACCAGATAATAAGGACTCTAGGCAAAGAGAAAATAGAAAGCTTTTCAATAAGTGAACAAAAATGGTTTTAAATATGGAGCATTACTCTGATTTGCAAGATTAAACCGATGCACAAGTGACAACAGCACTGAGATTTATGAGACACAAATATGGCTAAAGGAAAATGAATCTACAAAAGGCTTTGTAAAGATTCCCCAGGGATTTATGGAGGCCCTTGTCCTTTATGAAAGCAAATGTGCTAATTCCATTATTCCACAGAATCAGAGATAATATAGCAGGCTACTTCACAGCAAGAGAGAGTCTAAAATGCCCATCAACTAGGTAAGAAAAGAGCAGAAGGAAAATCTGTTAACACACTAGACAGGAAAGGTGCTACTGCTAAAAATACATCATTTCCATCTCTCGGCCCTGTGAATGTCACCATATACATAGCATTGTAGAGCAGAGCCTGTGTATAAGATATGCCACCATCATAGCAAACCATCTCAGTTTGTTCCGGATAAAATATTTCTAATGGCGTGTGTGAGAAATAAGCCGACTGCTGCAGATGTGCAAGAAAGGGATAAAAACAAACAAACCCCACAAAGGAAAATCACAGATGTCCATAGATCAACTCATTCAAGCTCTGCCTAATGTAACCTTGTGTTCTCTAATGATCTCACTCTCTATTAGGGATAATGGGTTTATTCCAGGAGCCTATGGTACCTGTGTAAATTGCACTGAAATTAGTGGGAGCTGCCCATGAGTGAATGAAAATAGAATTTGGCCTCTTATATGAACTTCCTCTGGGCCTAAGTCTGTGATTGCTTCAAACCCCAGAGTGCCTTGAATTAAAAGTAGCCTAGAGAGAAGCTAACAAGACAAAGTCTTGATTATAGAAGTTCCCTTTTTGATTGACCTTTAATTAAATCAGGAAGAACAGAGGCTTCCTATATTTGGGAAAACAAGGGGCCCATTAACCCTCCCCTTCATTTGGGTTCTATTGCAAAGCATTACACATTGCACTTTAGTACTATGGTACCTTTAACTATCCCAGCACCCTTGCCAAGTAAAGGGGAATCTTTCATATGCCCTCAGGTGTTTAACCTTTCTCAGTCAATAATTCAACACCATGAGTGAAATCTTGGGCCTGCTGTGGCTAATGGGAATTTTACCATTGACTTCAAGGGGGCAAGCATTTCACCCCATGTGTATGTAGTCTAGGCAGACTGAGAGAGGACAGGGAGCTATCAGTTCGCTACCCAAGAGAAGGGGAGTTGGGGAGAAGCCCCGTTTTCCCAAGCCAGCGAGTTAATGGGAGCGTCCCCTTTAGTTTGCAGTACAGGAAGGGGAACTGTACACCCCCCTACTTGCTCTAATTTTAAGCTCCGTGATGCAATCCTGGCTCCAGTGAAGTCACTGTGAATTTTGATATTGATCACAAGGGGGACAGGATTTTCCCTCTGGGTTAGTGGAGGTGAGTTACTTCCTTGAGATACAACTGAGCTCTTTCAAAGGTTTTTCTATTTTTTAGTTATACAGAAGTTTTGTTCTGTGACCTTTATCCAACTGTAATTGTAACATCCAGTGTATCCGGTGGTAATTAGCATCCAGACTGCTTGCACTAGAAGAGTTCAGACACCTGGGGTTATTTTCACATTCATATTTTAAAACCAGGACCCTGCCCCAGAGCCAGGGGACAAGCTGCCAACTCGGGGAGGGCCAGTAGCTTGAGGAGAGGATGGGATTCTGAGCCAATTCATATCAGCCATGTTGGTGTTTGCAGAGCCTACAAAGAACATTGTGAGCCTGGCTCAGCAGGCCTGGTGTTGCCCCCACCTTTGAGAGGTTTGCGTCTGTGGGTGCCTGCCTGCCCAGCATGGTGAGCTGACCCCTTCCCTCCCCACTTGGGGCACTTTGCACACCAGGAGAGACTTGTGCTATCCAGATTCTGGAGCCCTGTCCCCCAGTCTGTGCCCAGTGAGCTTGCTGGTCTAGGGGCTAAGTTGAATTTCTCAGGGTTCGCTCAAGCCAATTACCCAGCACTGAGCGAAAAGCTCCATAGCTTTATAGAACGGTCAACGTTGAACATCCAACTCAGCTCAAGCAACAAACTGTCCCAGTGGTTCATATCATCCACTGTCTGTTCTTCAGCCAATTACCTGGTGACTCTAGCTTCTAGATGGCCTGTTAGAGTTGCAGACAACAACAAACACCAGAGTCTGTGCAAAATTCAATAGCTGTCGGGGGTGTGATACTGTTGGAGCTCTGGGATGTTCCATGGCTTAGTTAGTTGCACAAGGGACAAATCTTCACTTTGGAGCCTAGTTGTTATTTTGCTGAGTTGAAGGCAGATTTGCAAAGAAAAGATTTAGTGCTTTCCTTTTTTCGAGTATGTACAGTTCAGGCAGGATTTGTTTCAGAGAGAGATGTTTACAGGACACATTTTAGAATTGAAGGAATTGATTAGCAACGTTTGGATTAAAAAAGCAAAGGGAATAATGTACAAGTGGCCTAGATAAGCTAATGCAATGCAGGGTCCTGGCTCGCCTGAACAAATTACTCTCTTCATGTGCTGAGACAGTCTCAATAAAGGGCAAATGCAGCTGTGGGGAACTCTGGGGTGCACAGACAGGTTTGAGGCAGGATGGTTACAGAGTAATGCTAATCAGGGGAGGCAGGATGCTAAAGTTTCTCTCCATGGGAAAGAAGCATGGGGGCATACGTGCCTGGCTAAGCAGTCAATTTCCTTGTGAAAACAGGCAGAAGAAAAAGACAAGCTGAGCGCACTTGGGAGGCAGCTGTGCCCAAGGTGAGTGGCCATGTAGGTGCCCTCTGCAGGGGATGTGGCCTTGGCTACAGGAAGTGAGGCTCAGCAAGGCAGGAAGGGTGTCATGCTCCTTTTCTTTTAAACTTTGAGAATGTGCAGAAGATAGAGGAGCTCCTCCATATGCTACTTTGTTCTTGGCTCTGCCAAAGCTTCCCAGTCCTGAGATCTAGTGTCCCTGCTTCTCCATCCATGCAACTGTTGCTATGTATTTCTTTTACAGTGCTCAAGAGTGTGTCGGGCATTCTGAGTGTTTGGCTTCTCTCTCTCTCTCACACACACACACACACATGCATTAGTGATCCTGAGTCTAATTTTCAAAAGCACATTTAGGAATACGTCTCCTTGATTTTCACCAGGACTTGTACTCCTACGTCACTTAGGCAGTTTGATAAATCACACCCACTGTCAACAGAATTCTGTGAGATGGCCAGAAAAATCAAATTACAGAATAACAAAGAGGTAAAAATCACATCACATTCCTGCATCCCTCACAGACTTTATATCAAATTTAATGACATCCATAGGAAGAGGAAATGGTTAAACATTACCTATTTTTATTGCAAAGACCATGCTGCCATCCTCCTTGGTAACTGTATCCAAGACAGCATCTTTCCTTCCACCTACAGGCAAGTTAACAGATGCCTTCTTAAGATCATGATCCAACAAATCACAAAGCATGTGGAGGTTTTCCTAATGACTTATTAGCAAGTTTCTTAGGATCCCCACACTTACTTACAGAAAGAAAGGTTACAATGGGGAAAAGATGCTAGTGAAATTATCAGTAATAAAATCAATGCAGATCAGAGACACTCTGGATAAAACCCCTGCTTTCCTTCAAAACACTGCTCTCCCTGCTGATCTATATAATGAAGGAATTGGTCATTTATAATCACATTTTTATACTCCTTTGCCAGCCATTAGGGGTTTTAAATGAGTTGGTGAGATGAGGAACAAGTTGCACAAACCAATTCACTAATGGCTTCCTCCCCTCCTACTTAAACTGTGGATTAATTCACATTTCCTGTCACCAAAGTGGGCCGTTCTCTCTCTCATTCTCTTTAGCTCATGCCTCCCATTCACTGCTAGGCAACCCCAGCAGTAAATGAGCTAGACATTGCTAGGGCCAAGATTTTCAATAGGCATCAGCCTGCCCTTCAAAACTGCACCCCACATTTTGTGCCCGCAATTTTGAAAGGGCAAACAATAGAATTTTAACATCTCTCCAGTATTGTCCTAGGTGGTAGGCGGTTACACAATAGTGTAACTGCCTGTAGTCCTATTGTCTGAGAGAAGAGAAGAATGTGGAAGAGACATCCAAAGTGGCTCAGCGAAGAGGATTTTGTCCTCTTAAGCTTTATTTTTCAGACACAATAAGAACAAGCCCACTGTTTGTCCCCAATTCAGAATTTAACCTGGAATCATTTCCAAAGTATAAAAATACTCAGTGCAAAAGAAAACACACACAGAAAGTTAACTGTCACAATCTTCTGCTCTCCCTTGATATTTCTGGGTCAATAATCCTTTGAGAATTGCCTTCCCGGTGGTATTTTCGACCGAAGGCATTAAGGTCTGTAAGCCTGCTTCCTAGATGCTGAAGAGGAGGAAAGAAGTTTTGTAGGGGAGTGGCTGGCTGAACTCTGGTTGAATTAATGATTTTATGGCTGTTGGGATGTAAATTGTGTTGTTAATGAGCCCAGGGGCACTCAGCGCCTTAGAAAGGAGTCTTTTCAGTTATTTTAAAATCAGAATGAATAAACAAATAGAAGGATGATTTCCTCTTGATTTCCAGCCCAATTTCTAGGCAAAAGAATTCTGAATAAGCATCAAATCCCATGAAGGCTCCCAGGTGTGATGTTACTCCCTTCGCCTGCCGGAATCCTAGCTCTCAGTCTGGCATGGCAGGACTCCCACATATGAAACCAACCTGCAGGCTGATTACATTTTTGCGCAAACAGAACTCATAAAACATTTTTGAAAGGTGGGGAGGAGGAAAGATGATTTGAGCTCAGAAATGGCTGCAGTTAACAGGCTTCTTGTGTTTAAGCCGTAAGTCATTTTCTTCTGCTTAGCAACCAATGTGTTTCAGTATATCACTAGCCCCTCGCACTGGCTTTTTAGATATGGGAAATTGCACTGTTTCTCTCCTGAGTGACCTGTGTTCTCCACACACCGTTTATGTGCAGAGTTATTATTTTCAATAATGCGCACAAGGTGCTTGGTGCTGTCAAAACGTATAGGGAGACAGTTGCTAGATTTGCAATACTGAAGTTGGACCCTCATGTCAATGTTCCCCAGGTATCCAGAAAGGAAATGTTCAGGAAAAGAAATGCAGGATTTACCTCTGTCATTTTGCTAAAATTGTGTTAATTTACAAAGATTAGCTCCATCATTGCTAAAATTTAACTTTTTTACAATGAATATGATTATTCATTATTAATTATTTGCATTACCGATAGGCCTGTGTCTTGGCAATATCAAAATTTAGCACAACTCACTGTGCCCATATGGAGAAGGGATTAGTATTTTAAATGGATAGCTCTGTGTGACGGGGTGGACTGGCCCCTCATTGGGAATGAGAGGGTCAACCCTTCCCTGCTGGCAGAGGAAGCCACGCCCCTGAGGCTCTGCTGGGCATGCTCCAACAGAGAGTCAAGTATAAAAACCTGCAGAGCTGGCGGCTGAGGAAGGAGGACACCCAGCGGAGGTTCCAGCCCAGAAGCAGTTGCGACTCATACAGGAGGGAGCCGAGGGGCCGGGAAGCGGGACCAAAGACTGGCAGCTGTGGGAGCCCCAGGGGCTGAGGAACCTGAAGACCCTGATGCCACAGGGACTGCTACATTTGGGGAACTGGTAGGAAGTGACCCAGGAAAGGGAAGGGAGTGGTATCTCCCACCACTCTGAGGGCAGCGTGTTGTGGTAGGATTCCCCGGTGACCCGGGGCGGATCACACCGTCAATGACAGGGACCGGGGTTGGAGACTGGTGAAGGCGGGTGAGCCCAGGCTCCCCTACCGGGGGTCTCTAACCCCCCCTCCTTTTGTGACGACACAGTTCGCTGACCCCTCTCTTACCTCAAAGGAGATAGATGAACTCTGGCTGCTGGGCCACACTATCCTACGAGGGCAAGAGGACTTAGAGGGATTCTGGCCCTCAGGCCACACTGCTTTAGGAGCACGCTATAGAGACTCTGGCTGCTAGGCCACGCTATCCTACCAGAGGAAGAGAGTTTTCGGAGACTCTGGCCATTGGGCCATGCTGCTTTAGGAGCACACTATAGGGACTCCGGCCACTAGACCTTGCTATCCCACCAGGGGAAGAAGATTTAGAGGGACTCTGGCCATTGGGCCATACAGCTCTGATTACTGGGGAGGTTGTAGAACCGGCGTAGAAACTGGGAGGCAGGGTTAACCTCTCCCCCCCCAGAATCAAAGGGGTTGACAAGGTACAAAACCCGCCATGCTCTGTGATCATATCCATAACAGAAGTTTTCTTTACAACGTAGATGAACATAGGTGATTTATATCGCACCTTCTAAAACTAATTGACTGCAGAATATTACAGAAGGAACAAATTGTCTAGCCTATGAGTTAATATTTCATGAGATGTTTTACATTAATGGTGCCCAAACTGTCCTAATCTGCCAGAAACAAATAATAATAAAGCAATCAGTCTAGCCAGTTTTTAAGTTATATATTAAAAAATTCCAGTTACAAATTGTGGGTATTGTTCTGCTGCCAAAACTCCCATGGAATTCATTGGAAGGAAGCTCAGGTCCTGGAAAAGAGGTTTCCAGAGATTCTATTGGACAAACAGTTTTGTGTTCAGGTGGAATAAAGATGATAGAATCTTCAATACAATTTAATTTTACAATGAGTCATTCATACAGCTGTCTTCCCAAACGTTGGCACAATGGAAACACTACAAGAAGGTGTGAAAGTAAATAGGGATCATAAACAAAGTGAGGCATGAAGGTTGGGAATTATAAGAACTGGTAAGAAGCAATGACCCATGGGGGCCACTTCCTGTTCAATCACAAGGAGGATGAATGAGCAGTTCTGATGTGAACCCCCTGAGTTCAGATTTGGGAGGTGTAGCACTGAGGATGAGTGTGGCTATGTCATTAGAACAGTAATCCATCCACAGTGGTGGCTAGAGTTGAGATGAGGCAAGGACATATGTGATTTTCGTTTTGACTTGGGTTTAAGTCGGGACTGGAAGTTAAAGGCTGTGGCAGGGCTGGGGGTTAGCTTTGGATTAGAGGGTGCTGAAATCTCACCAGCTGTCCCTCACAAGGTTTCTGCTCCAAATGTGTGAAATCTGATGAGAACAACTATTCTTGAGAGGTCTCTTCAAATCACCTGAATACAGGCTCCTTCCTGTTCCAGACCCAACCCGGAAAATAACTTTCGGGGCAGCTTTGGAAGCTAGAATTCAGATTTCTAACCATATGACATTCAAAGGGGTTCCGATCTGAATATCTGGTTTTGACACATCTCATGTGGTAAGCCAGGGCATGCAGTCACGGCTGACCGTTCGATGCCTAAGTCCTCTGCATTGCTGAAATTCCTTCTGGGCAGCTGGTAACATCATACACTGCGCTAAGACTCCTGAGACCCAGGTAAGGACAATGCCATCCTTAAATCTGGATTCCCTTGCTTTAGTCACCACAACAGCAGTTGCTTACATAAAGCTTTTATGTTTGTGAGATTAATTTAGACGGAAGGAGGAGGAGAAGCGAGGTAACACCGATCTCTTAGAGAGAAAGCTGCGTTAATTAATGAATTAATGACTAGTACTGCAGAGTCCCTTTAAGAAAAATTAGTTTTGTTTTTGTAATTAGTCTTTTGCTTGCTGGTCCTTTCATATGGATTTTGCCATTTGGCTCTGCATATTTTATTGAAGTAAAACTGTGAGTTATTTAGAGAAATGGTCTGTTTGCTCTTTTAAGGAAAGTGCCCAAAGAGAGTTCAGAGTCTGCAAATTTCAAATCAATTCTCATCTATAACAGGGGCAACTTAGAAAAATCTGCCCCCAAATTCAAACAAAAGGTTCCCTTTTATTATAGCAATTGAACAGAAACCACAAAGGGGGGGGGGTTCTCATTTTCAAAGAAGGCCATCTTCCTTTATAATCCTAGTTACAGGCATCATTCTGTTTCCTACCTGCAACACTACTGGAAATAAAGGGGCCATTTCATGCTGGGATCAAACATGTCTTAAGATACCTGAAGTATTTGCCAATAACATTTTTTTGGTTTAGACAATCTACTGGTTTTTAAATAAACATGAAGAAAAAATATACATGTAGCTGATATTTTCTGAAGGAAACTTGGCTGATTCTTCCTTTCCCTTGGAGCTGGGACTCTTAGGAGAATAGGCTTATTTGGGAGACTTCCACCACTCCCTGAAAACTGGTTCAGCGACTGGTGGGAGCAGTGGCTTTTGGCCTTTCCTCTCCCAGTCTCAGGCAGACCCAGGAAGTGCAAATGCAGGTGTAGTCCCTGTGAGAGCGGCTGGCAATGCCCTGAAATCTTGACTCTTGTTCTTTCTCCCAGGCTGAGCAGAGTTTGAACATAGCAGTGCTGCACTTTGCAGTGAGCAGCTGCTCTGTAAACGCTGGGCCACCCAAACTCCTGTTCTCCACTGCTCCACAATCAGTTTTTCCACTCAGTTGCACTCTCCATTGACAGTGGTGAGCTTTTCATGTTGCCTGAGACTTTTCCAGAAGGCAATAAATGACACTTAATAGCAGGGAAAGTGATGTCACAAGAACAATTTTTTTCTGATGGGCAAGACTTTGGGTTGAAGGGTAAGCACAGCAGGGACAGGGATTGGAACCAGGGTTTAAACACACAGCATGAAACTGGGGTCTGGGCTGGGAGTCCAGTGCAAAAAGTTTGGCTCTACTTTGGCACTATTTTGGGGCTGCAGGGCAAGACAGTGTGGGGAGCAGCTGTACATGCATGCTATAGAAAGGGTCTCCTATGTAGGGACTGGGCAGACCAGGGAGAGCCCTCAAGCTCGATGTTTATGTGGAACACAGGCCTCAAATTTACTTGGAGTTAGTGGTCTCCAAGCACAAGTGATGTGATGGGGTTGTGATCACTCTATCAGGCCATGGGTTGGCTCAGAGGCCCAGGAGTATCTCCGGAGGCTGAGGAGGACAGTGCTGCAGATCTCAGCCTTACCCTCAGTGGTCAGTGATGGATTTCACCTTCCCAGCCCACTTGTACTCCCGCTGCATTAATTCTGATAGGTCACACATTTCCCTTCACCATTACATGACAGTGTTGCCAGCTCTCGCAATTTTACGGCAAGTCTCGTTATACTTCGTGTTTTTCTGTCAGACCAAGGGGGCAGGGAAAGGGAGTGATTTCCAAAGCCATGAGCCCTCCCCTGAGAGTGCCCTTCGCCACGCAGCGGGTGTATGGATGGATTCTGGTCATGGATGGAACTAGCAAATGCAGAGGCAAGTAGGTTTTGGTAGGAATGTGGTCAGGTGGTCAGACCAAAATGTCAGGAGCCAGGACTCTTAGTTTCCAGTTCTGCCACGGATTCACTTTATAACCGTAAGCAAGTCATAACCCCTCTCCTTGCCTTAGTTTTACTTTCTGAAAAATGGGGATGTTTATATAGCACTTTGAGATCTTGGGGTTAGAGGGGGTATTGTAACAGTAGAGCATATGGTTTAGCCCATGTTAGTGCAAGACATTTATTAATTGTAGTAAAGATAATAAAACTTCACTGGACTTTTTCAAATGCAAGATAACATTTAAATTCAGTTCACTTTTGGTTTTGGATGAAGATTAATGTTACTCCTTTTATCTGAACTGGTTTTCTTCCCCCTAAAGTAACCTCTTGTCCATCTGAAAAAATGTTTTCTACATTGATGCTTCTTTGTATGACACCTTCTCAGTTATGTGGCAGATTACATCTTATCCTTTGGTCCTTTTCTATTTCTTTTTGTTCTGTGTTTCTGCAGCACCTAGCACGATGGGGTCAAGGTCCAGGACTGGGGCTCCTAGGCACTATGATAATACAAATAAATAAATAAATTTGGTTAGACTCCAGAATGGACACTCTCATTCAGAATTAAAGGGGCCAAACTGAAGTGAGGCCACTTTAATTCTGCATGAGCGACCACATGTGGTTGTAATGTGGTTTAACCATTTTACATTCACAGCGTTGGTGAATTCAGATTAATTTTCCTGTGTGTCCCCCTGTAGACAAGGCCAAAGCCTGTTTTCTGGAAATCTCCTTCTGCCCATACCAACGCCACCTCTTGGAGTGGAACTGCTTCCTGCAGCTGCAGCAGAGTTGCCAGGCTCTGTTCTGTCAGACTGAAAGAACAGAAGGACTCTTTGGAGCTGCTCTGAGAGGCAAATGCGTGACATTTGCTTGGCACCTTTACTACATCATCAAACATACAGGTTCAGATCTTGAAAATCAAGATTTGGCAAAGAAAGGTTGTTTGTTTGTATCTCTTTCGCCCCGAGTCTGCGTTTGCTTGGGCGGCCAGCTGTGGTTTACACTGTAGCCTACGTTCTCCGCTGGCATGTGCGTATATGACAGCACTCAAGCTGTGAAGCACTCTGTAGAACATCTCCCCTCCCACAACACAACCATGCTCCGAGTGTGTACTGAGTTAAATGAGGAAGTGCCACAGGTAAGGCAGTCTGCTGCTCCTCCTCCCCTACGAGCTGCCGGCAGTTCTTTCAAAGCACAAATAAAAAATGTATCCATTTCCCATGCCCTAGAACAGAACGTTACCTCAACCCCACATCATTTCACTTTGGGGATACACCCTCTGACTACGGGGTTAAAAAAAATCACTATTGTGGCAGCTTATCTGTAATTAAATAAATACATAAACTTGAGCGTGGGGCATGGAAACTGCAGACAATAAAGGGCCATAGACAGTGCACCTTCTTTCAGTGAAGTACTAAAAAAAGCATCGTTTGGCTTTTCAGCCAAAATGGCAGTTCTCAGAAAACAGGATCTTGATGTTACAGTGATGGACACAGTGACAGACAAACAGAAGTGATGGGGAAACCATCCCACCTGGCACAATGAACCCAAGTTTCCCGAGTCCATAGGCAGGGGAGTTGTTTAGTAAAACACACAGCATTTGAATCTAGCCTTTCTTCTGAAACATTCCCCAGGCCTGCTGACAGCAGTGCATCCCCCACCACCCCGAAGCCTACTGTAGAGACACAAGAACACAAGACGTTGTCAGCGTTTTAACCACATTGTCTCAACCGGCTTTGAAGAGGCATACAAAACATGGTGGGTAAAACACCTGCTGTTGGTCTGTGCTAGTGGTCTCACTATTGCTTTCACTATGGAGTTTCATCACCCTCACCAGAAGTGGGGCATATTTCAGTGCCCTGGAGGTACAAGGTACTGAATATAATATATCCGCTTCGCCAGTGAAGGAGTAGACCAGAAGCGCCACTGCTTATTGATCTCTCTGGATTATCGGAGGAGCAATTTTCAACACTGGAACGTACCACATTACACTATTGTGGTCAGTCCAGTAATCCTGCCCTGCCTTTTATCATGCTTCCAGGGGGGCCAATGAAATCATAACAGTGCCTACCAACCTATGGAATACACTGCCACAAAAGGAGATTGCGGAAATTATTGTGGCTGCAGATTACAAAAGGATGAGGGATTTTATGACCCGGAATGTCATTCCCTGGTATGCAGCTAGGACAAGGGCAATCAAATGTCCTGTGATTGCCGAAGCGGCCAAGTCACAAGTCCGACCCTATGTACAATCGTGCACAACTGGCTCGGCACCCTGCTTACCCTCCTCTGAAGCACCATGCACTGGCCACTGCAGGAGCCTAGGTGGGCCAGCGGACTACCCCAGCGGACTAAACCCTACGGCCCAGTAAAACGCCTGGCTAGCGTGTAATGTTAGATGGGGCTAGGATGACCAGATGTCCCGATTTTATAGGGACAGTCCCGATTTTGGGGGGCTTTGTCTTCTCTAGGTACCTATTACCCCCCACCCCAGTCCCAATTTTTCACCCTTGCTGTCTGGTCACCCTAGATGGGGCAGAAACACCCATTCCCAACCCTGAAGGGGAGCAGCGAGTGCCCCGGAGGACAGGGATCCATTATTACCCGTTTAGTGGAACCAGCGCAGCAGCTGAAGGGGGGCTCCCACCTGCATCCACCCCTCTGCCCTCTCCCAATCATGCAGCCCCAGCACACTGCCCAGGCAGTCCTCCCGCCCCCCTTCAGTTCCCTCTCCCTCCTAACCAGCCCCTTCATCCCCCTGCTGCACTGGGGACAGGTGGGAAACCTCCACTCCTCCACAAGCCTCCCAGTTGCCATGGAAACACTATCACGCGCTCCAATCCCAGCCCTCCCTAGCTCCTGAAAGGCTGAAGGGAGGGTGATGGAAAGGAGCCGGTGATGGCACAGAGCTCGGGATAAACCGCCAGGCAGTGCAGTCACCCTCCCCGTGCCCTGCCTTGTAACCCCACACAGCATAACCCCGCACCCCCTGCAATCCTCCCGCCCTCAGATATGCGGGGCAATGCCCCATGCATCCCTGTGTAGTGCAACCCCACTGCAATCCCCTGTGCAACCCATGCAGTGTAACCCGTCTATGCATCCCAGATGCCCCGCAGTCCCCTACGTGCCCCTAGTACTGCAACCCCCCCGGTGCCCCGCTGTCCCCTACGTGCCCCTAGTACTGCAACCCCCCAGGTGCCCCGCTGTCCCCTACGTACCCCTAGTACTGCAACCCCCCCGGTGCCCCGCTGTCCCCTACGTGCCCCTAGTACTGCAACCCCCCAGGTGCCCCGCAGTCCCCTACGTGCCCCTAGTACTGCAACCCCCCCAGGTGCCCCGCAGTCCCCTACGTGCCCCTAGTACTGCAACCCCCCCGGTGCCCCGCAGTCCCCTACGTGCCCCTAGTACTGCAACCCCCCCGGTGCCCCGCAGTCCCCTACGTGCCCCTAGTACTGCAACCCCCCCGGTGCCCCGCAGTCCCCTACGTGCCCCTAGTACTGCAACTCCCCCGGTGCCCCGCTGTCCCCTACGTGCCCCTAGTACTGCAACCCCCCCGGTGCCCCGCAGTCCCCTACGTGCCCCTAGTACTGCAACCCCCCAGGTGCCCCGCTGTCCCCTACGTGCCCCTAGTACTGCAACCCCCCCGGTGCCCCGCAGTCCCCTACGTGCCCCTAGTACTGCAACCCCCCAGGTGCCCCGCTGTCCCCTACGTGCCCCTAGTACTGCAACCCCCCCGGTGCCCCGCTGTCCCCTACGTGCCCCTAGTACTGCAACCCCCCCGGTGCCCCGCAGTCCCCTACGTGCCCCTAGTACTGCAACCCCCCAATGCCCCGCAGTCCCCTACGTGCCCCTAGTACTGCAACCCCCCCGGTGCCCCGCAGTCCCCTACGTGCCCCTAGTACTGCAACCCCCCCGGTGCCCCGCTGTCCCCTACGTGCCCCTAGTACTGCAACCCCCCCGGTGCCCCGCAGTCCCCTACGTGCCCCTAGTACTGCAACCCCCCCGGTGCCCCGCTGTCCCCTACGTGCCCCTAGTACTGCAACCCCCCAGGTGCCCCGCAGTCCCCTACGTGCCCCTAGTACTGCAACCCCCCGGGTGCCCCGCAGTCCCCTACGTGCCCCTAGTACTGCAACCCCCCGGGTGCCCCGCAGTCCCCTACGTGCCCCTAGTACTGCAACCCCCCCGGTGCCCCGGTGCCCCTACGTGCCCCTAGTACTGCAACCCCCCCGATGCCCCGCAGTCCCCTACGTGCCCCTAGTACTGCAACCCCCCCGATGCCCCGCAGTCCCCTATGTGCCCCTAGTACTGCAACCCCCCTGGTGCCCCGGTGCCCCTACGTACCCCTAGTACTGCAACCCCCCGGTGCCTCTACGTACCCCTAGTACTGCAACCCCCCCGATGCCCCGCAGTCCCCTACGTGCCCCTAGTACTGCAACCCCCCCGGTGCCCCGCAGTCCCCTACGTACCCCTAGTACTGCAACCCCCCCGGTGCCCCTACGTGCCCCTAGTACTGCAACCCCCCAGGTGCCCCGCAGTCCCCTACGTGCCCCTAGTACTGCAACCGCCCGGGTGCCCCGCAGTCCCCTACGTGCCCCTAGTACTGCAACCCCCCAGGTGCCCCGCAGTCCCCTACGTGCCCCTAGTACTGCAACCCCCCCGGTGCCCCTACGTGCCCCTAGTACTGCAACCCCCCCGATGCCCCGCAGTCCCCTACGTGCCCCTAGTACTGCAACCCCCCCGGTGCCCCGGTGCCCCTACGTACCCCTAGTACTGCAACCCCCCCGATGCCCCGCAGTCCCCTACGTGCCCCTAGTACTGCAACCCCCCCGGTGCCCCGCAGTCCCCTACGTGCCCCTAGTACTGCAACCCCCCCGGTGCCCCGCAGTCCCCTACGTGCCCCTAGTACTGCAACCCCCCCGGTGCCCCGCTGTCCCCTACGTGCCCCTAGTACTGCAACCCCCCCGGTGCCCCGCAGTCCCCTACGTACCCCTAGTACTGCAACCCCCCCGGTGCCCCTACGTGCCCCTAGTACTGCAACCCCCCCGGTGCCCCGCTGTCCCCTACGTGCCCCTAGTACTGCAACCCCCCCGGTGCCCCGCTGTCCCCTACGTGCCCCTAGTACTGCAACCCCCCCGGTGCCCCTACGTGCCCCTAGTACTGCAACCCCCCAGGTGCCCCGCAGTCCCCTACGTACCCCTAGTACTGCAACCCCCCCAGTGCCCCGCTGTCCCCTACGTGCCCCTAGTACTGCAACCCCCCCGGTGCCCCGGTGCCCCCTACGTGCCCCTAGTACTGCAACCCCCCCGGTGCCCCGCTGTCCCCTACGTGCCCCTAGTACTGCAACCCCCCCGGTGCCCCGCAGTCCCCTACGTGCCCCTAGTACTGCAACCCCCCCGGTGCCCCGCTGTCCCCTACGTGCCCCTAGTACTGCAACCCCCCCGGTGCCCCGCTGTCCCCTACGTGCCCCTAGTACTGCAACCCCCCCGGTGCCCCGCTGTCCCCTACGTGCCCCTAGTACTGCAACCCCCCCGGTGCCCCGCAGTCCCCTACGTGCCCCTAGTACTGCAACCCCCCCGGTGCACCGCTGTCCCCTACGTGCCCCTAGTACTGCAACCCCCCCGGTGCCCCGCAGTCCCCTACGTGCCCCTAGTACTGCAACCCCCCCGGTGCCCCGCAGTCCCCTACGTGCCCCTAGTACTGCAACCCCCCCGGTGCCCCGCTGTCCCCTACGTGCCCCTAGTACTGCAACCCCCCCGGTGCCCCGCAGTCCCCTACGTGCCCCTAGTACTGCAACCCCCCCGGTGCCCCGCTGTCCCCTACGTGCCCCTAGTACTGCAACCCCCCCGGTGCCCCGCTGTCCCCTACGTGCCCCTAGTACTGCAACCCCCCCGGTGCCCCGCAGTCCCCTACGTGCCCCTAGTACTGCAACCCCCCCGGTGCCCCGCAGTCCCCTACGTGCCCCTAGTACTGCAACCCCCCCGGTGCCCCGCTGTCCCCTACGTGCCCCTAGTACTGCAACCCCCCCGGTGCCCCGCAGTCCCCTACGTGCCCCTAGTACTGCAACCCCCCCGGTGCCCCGCTCTCCCCTACGTGCCCCTAGTACTGCAACCCCCCCGATGCCCCGCAGTCCCCTACGTGCCCCTAGTACTGCAACCCCCCCGGTGCCCCGCAGTCCCCTACGTGCCCCTAGTACTGCAACCCCCCCGGTGCCCCGCTGTCCCCTACGTGCCCCTAGTACTGCAACCCCCCCGGTGCCCCGCTGTCCCCTACGTGCCCCTAGTACTGCAACCCCCCAGGTGCCCCGCAGTCCCCTACGTACCCCTAGTACTGCAACCCCCCCGGTGCCCCGGTGCCCCTACGTGCCCCTAGTACTGCAACCCCCCCGGTGCCCCGCAGTCCCCTACGTGCCCCTAGTACTGGAATCCCCCCGGTGCCCCGCAGTCCCCTACGTGCCCCTAGTACTGCAACCCCCCCGATGCCCCGCAGTCCCCTACGTGCCCCTAGTACTGCAACCCCCCCGGTGCCCCGGTGCCCCTACGTGCCCCTAGTACTGCAACCCCCCCGGTGCCCCTACGTGCCCCTAGTACTACAACCCCCCCGGTGCCTCGCTGTCCCTGTGCAACCCCCAGATGCTAGGAGTGCAGCCCCCCGGTGCCCCGCAGTCCCCACGCATCCCCCTCCCCTAAGCACGGCAGACCCAGGCCAGCCCTCACGCCCCCCGCGCAAGCCCCCCCCGGCAGACCCCGAGGCCGGGTGGGTGTCCGTGGGGGCGGGAGGGGACCGGGGGTGGGGGCGGGTCGCGCTGCTAACGGGGTTCAGCATCCTCCGGCGGCGGGGGCGGGGGGGGCGAGTGACGTCAGCCGGGGCTGGCCCACGCGGGCTTGGGACCCGCTGCCCGGGAGGCGGGCGGCGCAGAGCGGCCGGGGCAGCGCGCGGGGCCGCAGCGAGGCGTCGCCGGCTGCCGGGCCGAGCCCCTCCCCGCCTTCCCCGGCGAGCCCCGCCCGGCGAGCCCGCCTCCCGTGGGCTAGGCAGCGCGCGAAGGGCAGCGGCGGAGACGCGGCTCGGCTGCGCATGGGGCTGGCTGGCGGCGGGCCGGGGACGCGCGGGGCTCCAGCACCTCGGAGAGCGACCTGAGCCCGCGGGCAGGAGGGCGCTGCCCCCCCCCCCCGCGCCCCTCAGTCTGTGGCCGCGGCTCCCTGGGCTCCGGCCCGGGCTCTGCTGCCCGCGGGCGGGGGCGGCGGGGCGATTCCGCCCGCCCCGCTTCCATGCGGGCACGCCGGGGTTCCCGGCCCCCGCCCGGCTGAGCGGGGCGCGGGCTGAGGCGGAGGGGCGCCCCTCTGTAGCCCGCCTCGGCAGCAGGGGAGAGCGGGCGCAGGAAGGAGCCCCCCCCCCCCGGACGCCAGCCTGAGTTTTGAGCCCGTCGTGTAACCGCGGGGCGGCACAGATGGCTGGGGAGAGGAAGATCTGATCCTAAACTATTTGAAACGTGACAATGTGGATAAAACAGCTTTTAGCAATCAGGTAAGAGGCGCGAGGGCGGCCCCCCCCCCGGTTTGGTTTTGGATCGTCACGAGTTTGTGTAGCTGGGTTCCTGGGATCACGTTTTGTTTAGACATTTCCCCCCCCCCCCGCCCGCCCCGTAGTTGGCATGGGTTGTACAAGATGAAATGACCTTTTGCTTCCTCCGCTGTAGTTTTCGCCAGGCTAACGTCTGTTGGGCAGTTTCTCTTGCAGAGTTCTGGTGAATCAATACCTTGAGGAGAAACCGGTTTAGTTAAAGAGTAGACCTGGCACTGCCAACCATGGTCAGTAAGTTACTTTTCAGCCCAAGTGTTGATCTGATTTGCCCAATCCTTGGGACTTTGGTAGGACCAGATTCCTATATTGGGCGGTTGGGTATGAACATGCAATGCTATGTGGAATGACTATTTCAGTCTGTGCATCCATGTAATTATATAGTTCTACATAGGCGCAGTCCACGCACCAAGAAAATACCTTCTCCAAGCACATTGAGGATGTCTTTACAAAAGTATGCATATACATAGATATATAAAAACGTTGCATAGAGGTTTTATCAACATGCTGATGGCTGCAGTGATGCTGACTGAAAAACTGCACTTGGTTAATGCGTGTGTCTATGTAACTATCTGTTTGTAAATAGCCGTGTATATATATATATACACACCTGCATATACTGCATAGGTTGTACACAGGTGTATGCAACAGTCTCTATGTACACATGGAAGCATATACACAGACATCTTTGTTTGATATATGTATTTGGATGTTTAACTGGCAGGAAACAGTGGATGAATAGAGCTGTATAATAAAATAACTCTAGCATGTAAGTATCTCCCTGTTCATCATCTTTTAAGAATGGAAGAAAAAAACAATTCTTTCTCTTGCCTCTAAAGTGATAGGTTGAAATAAATCATTGGGATTCAGATATTAATCTGATAAAAGGATTTATGCAGCTTGGTATGCAGTATTTACACACATATATATAAATCACAAGTGCTGAGGAACGTCAGACATGCTAAGGATAAGTGGTACCAGCTGTATCGAAGGCTTAACTTCTGTGTGCAAGTATTTGTGTTCCTTGGAGATTGAACGTTTTGATACTCTCTGTAGAGTGATGGGGAGAAATTGTGAAAGCAAATGTGTTTTTCTTATGTCTCTCCACTGGGATGCACTAGACTCTTACTTTGGACAGAGAAAGAAAGGAAAAGGAACCAGATTTTATGAGCAAACTCCCACCTCCGCTAAAATCTTTCCAAACATAGTGAATGATGATCGAGATTCATTGCAAAGCTATGTGACTCAATCGTCTGTTTTGGGGGTCGTGTGTGTGTGTGTGCGTGCATTAACCATTATTCTCAGACTGATATATGTATAAGTCTGAGAGTATGGTTAATAGTACACTCTTTAAAATGCAGAAGTAAAATACCAATCTTGTAAAATACTCCAGGAAGTTTCTATGTAAGAGTAGACATCAGTTGGTTTATTGCATCAAGATAGTATCAACCCGATGTAGGATTATGTAGGAGTTTTCCTGTCACTATGGAAGGACCTATGGTGCAGTGTTGCAGTGAACATTCCAATGAGCATATTTGTTAACATTTAGCAAATCTGTTTCACTGAACTGTACTAAATAAAGGCCTTTTCACACAGATTGTGCTTTCACAAAGGGGGGGGGGAGCAGCTATGATGGCCCTTTTAAAGAGTTTTAAAGCTGAGATTGGGTATTGAGTTGAGTGTGACTCGAGACAGCTTGTCTACTTTCAGAGAAGTACTCAAACAGACCCTAGCTGGTCTTTGTTCCAGACAAAATGGAAATGCTCATTCAATGTCCTATCAAATTTAGTGTCTAATTTTCTCAGTGCTTTGCCTTCTGCCTCCTGCCTCTGCTTTGCCTTCTGCCTCCCGAAGCAGTAATCAGAAAACTCGCAATTCTTCCAGGTGTTTCTTCAGTATAGTGAAGGGTATCATGCGATTACTTCTGGTAGGAAAGTAGACAGACAGACAGACAGACAGATGTGTGCGAGTTGTAGATTAATCAAGAAGTACAACTGAAGGGGAACAGAATCTAAGTGTTATGTAACACATATTTATTACTGCTGTGAAGTCATCTGGCTGAAGTCTTGTTCTTACGATGATGCTGCATATAGGAATCAAAAGCATGATTCTTGCTGCTAATGTTTGAATAATTAAAAGAATCATTATTTTTCTTTATTTTCATTGTGTTTTAGTGGGGTTAAATTTAAAGTGGCAACATAGAAAAAATGACCAGTGAAGAATAATACGTTGCTCTATGATTCACAGCAAGACACGCCTAAGTGAAATTGAAGAGGATTGTACTATGATTTTGGTCAAATGGGTAAGGTAGAGTTTAAGTCACAAAAATAAGCTGTGTCTGGTGTTTGGAAGAATGTTATTAATGTGTATGTTTTTATTTTCCTGGTGGGACAGTCATATAGCCTCTTCCAGTCTCTTGCTGTAGGGAGCTGCGGGCCCAAGTGTCTGCTGGACAGACTTCTCTGCTCATTCCAGCTTGCTGCCCTTTGCATGATGGTTTGCTTTGCTGTATAGCACCAGTACAAACTACTTATAAAATTGTGCTACGCAGCTGTCACTCTGCAACTGAAAACCCGGGGGGGGGGGGGGGGGGAGAGTGAGGCTGCTGAAATGGACAGGTTGAGATGAAAGTAGCGAACAATCCTAACCTAGCAAGGGCATTGACAACATGAGACAAGAGGTCTTTTCCATCACTAAGTCGCCATGTGTCTGCAGCACAGACCTGGTCTCATTAGGGACGGGGGCTTTTTTTTTTTTTTTTGTTGGTGGTGAGCCTTGAGCCTGGAGAGGCCAATAGAGTAGGCAGTGTGGACTGAATTTTGAGAGAGCTGTGTTTAGGATAGCAGAGACCTTAAGCACCTGATCCAAAGCCCTTTGATGCTAATGGGGACTTTCCCACTGACTTCCCTGGGTTTGGGACCAGGCCCTAAGAGAGAACTGTCCACTGAATTTTAATCAAGCTCTCGCTTAAGCTCTGGAGTATGGAGCGGTTTTATTGTTTATTTTTATATACTTTATATTATTTTTCCTGAGCTTCTTACTGTGAGATTAGTATATACACAGCCACCCACCATATCTGGGGTGGTGACAGCCACGTGATGAATTCAAGAGCCAGGTGCCCAATAAATGGATCATGCACCTTGGACTTGTGGGAAGAGGGCAGTGGATGCAGTCAATCTCCCTGCACCTATTGTAACATCCCAGCCCTTAAAGCATCTTCAGACTGTCACAATCAATCAGTGAGGGAGATGCTGTTTAGTAGCAAGGATGAGGTCTTTAATGTGTCTGTGGTATGAAAATTGTGTCCCTAATGACCCTATGGAATTACTGCTAGCTCAACTATGAACATATTTTTCATTGCTTCCCCCAACTTGAATTGACTGGAAGGTGAAGGCAACAGTGAGGTAGACAGGGTTGTGGTGTCAGGCTGGAACTTGCAGAAGACAATACTCATGGAAACATCGCAGACTCTGCTCTTTAGTGCTTCAGCTTTAAACTATCAACATGAAAGCCATGGCTATCACTTCCCATTTTAGGGATTCCTTTGTTATTCCTCTGGAGTCCAACACACATTTCCATCGCCTCGGAACTGTAGTCCCTGCTTGGCCTTATCAGCTCGCTCTCTCTGCCTCTGTTTCATTTTTAAGAAGAGATAACAAGTAACTTTCCTCCTAACCTTTTTTGCTGCTGTAGCCTCTCTCGCCAGCTTCCGCTTCAACTCTGATTACATTCTGGCTTTATTTCTGACCTTTCTCCTGTAATTTTTCTCATTTTCCTTTAAGAGCCGCTAGGGAAGCAACATAAAAAAAAAGCAAAAGACCCTTCCAGCTCCCAGTTCACCCCAGTACCTTCTCCCCCTCTAGGCCCTCATGGCTGAGAGGGATGTTTCTCTGGTCCCCCAATGAAACTGATATCTCCTGCTCCAAGGGCAAAGCTGCAGGGTCTGCAGCAGCAGTTGTCAGCTTGGAGACCAGTTGTGCTCCTAAAGCAAGTAGGAACAAGACTAACTCCTAGACTCTTAACTCCAGTTTATCTTCAGTTCTAGCTTCTTCATTTCTTTAAATGGGAACTTTCCACTTCCAAAATTCTTCTGGGCAGAGAGAGAGAGAGTGATCCTCAAGAGACCCAATCTCTTTCAACAATTTGCTAATTACTCCCCAGCCACTGAGAGCTTCCATTAATAGTTGTTATCCTGACCAGCACTGCAACTACCCTGATCCATCCCATCCCACCCCACTCAGAGACAGGAGTTATTAGTGCCATGTCCAGAAATGTGATTGTCCTGTGGTAAATTGGACTGCAGCTATGTATGTATAAACCCAACAAAATTGGGAGCTTCACATATTAGCTCTTCTTTCTTTTAGCTGTAGCTGTGAACATTCCTTCTTTAGGTGGAATTTGGATATTTTAAACAATATTGCATAGTCTTTACAGCATTTTCAGATCAAAACCTATTGGTGGTATAAATAAACATGTTGCTTGCAGTTTCCCTTTGGTTATGTAAAACAAGTCACTAAAAGCATATAACCTGGCATATTTGCATTGAGATAACTTTAATGGCCTTATAGTTAGTGCTGAAACAAAAAGTTAACGTGCATTTCTCTCATCAAGTTCACACAGATTCAGCCAGCCATCAAAGATGTGAACCTTGCATTCTCAGTGCTACTGTGAATACCAAATAGTGGGAGTTAATGGTTTCCACTAAAGAGGTTTTCACGTCTAGTAAATCTGTGCCGTGTCTGAGTCCCAGCAAGCTGTTGCTGGATGAATTGATTGCCACAGAAATTCATCTAGTGTCAGCGACTATGATAGTTATCAGCTACAATAATACTTGAATAAACTGCACTTTTATGCAGCAGTTCATCCCTTGTAACAGGCAGCAATTTCACAGATGAGAAAAAGGGAGATGTGCTGATATGAACACCCCTCTTCCCAGTGGTATGAATAATTGTTGTAATAATATTGGAATCATCACAGTATTGCCTTTTATTGTGTGTATTCAACAGAGTGAGAGCTGGAAGCTGGCTGAGTCACTGAGCAAGCACCTCAGCCTGCAGATGCTTTGGAGGCTTTTATTCTGGAGCGCCTGGTCCCTGGGCTGAGCGCACCAAGGAGCTTCGTAGAGATTGTACCTCATGTTCTCCAGGGTGGGGTCCAGCTTGCATATCTCTCCTATGCTCGAACCATGGAGCAGCAATAATTTCTGCATGAGACATGCCTGAGTGCTGTCCTAAAATGCCTCTGCTGGCCCTAGGAAGGCTACTTGCCAGTCCAGCGTTCGTTTACACAGTGACCCACTGATTCCTAGATTTCCCCAAGCCGTCTTTTGGAAGAGTGCACCGTAGCTTATCCGTATCCATAAAAAGGATACCTTGGATTGTTGTATGGATAAATGCAATGTTAGAATGATCAACTGGCTGCCCATCTGCTCTGGGGTTTTGAACAGTACTGCTTCAGTTTGCCTTATATAACGGTCATATGTTTAAAATAAGTCATTGCTAAATTTTCTTCAAAGGGTAATGTGCAAGCGGCGTCTAAACTGCTGTGAAGATTAGCTCTGAAAGCCGACTGTATGCCTGATCTCAATTTTTCTGTTTGAAGTCTGGCCCAAGAGGCCTCATTGTTACCCAGTGCCGTTCATGTGTGTATACAAGCAGTGGAGAGACATGAGCCGAGCTGCCTCACTCAGCAACTTTATAGGGTATATGTGGCTGCTCTCGGCATGTCTGAGATTAATTATGAAAATATGCTTACACCTTTAAATATAGCTAAGGGGAGACTGACTAGGAGGAAAGATTAAGGGAATTAAATATGCACAGCCTGGAAGAATGGAAGACACAGATCTAGTGTGCAGATACCATACAGAATGGAGGAAAGCATTACTGTAATTAGTTAGGAGTGATGATAAATAGTTTACAGTAACTCAAGACCAGTCCTGTTTGGATACTGTAGAAAGAACCCCTTCTACCTCCTCCTCCTCCACAGAACAAACCGTATTGCCTAGGACTAACCCAGGGAATGGATCCACAATCCAAGATAGTTGGTGGAATTCAGACCCCTCAATATCCCCAAGTCCCTGCTTGACAAGCACCTCTTGGGTGCTACCACTCTAAGGGACACTCAGAGAAGCCTAGTGAAAATGAGGAGGGAATGGAGGGGGAAGGCTTTTTCTTGTTTTTCCTTTGGACTTGCCAAAGCTGGGACCTGGCCTAAACATCCAATACTGCACACTAAATAGTCCCAGAGATGAACATCTCCCATTTTATGGGTGGTGACAGTGAGGCACAGAGAGATCATGGCCAAGATTTCCAAAAGTGACTAGTGGTTTTGGGTGCCCAACGAGGCCTGATTTGTCTGAAAGTGCTGAGCACCTGACTACTGCACTAAAGTCACTTGGAAATAGAACAAGTGTTTAACAGTTATAAATATCTATAAGACAAACCTCTGAACCCAACTGTTCCTTTGAAGAAAGAGTCAGAACAGCAATGCATATTTCTTTGTGACTCATTTTATTTTGACCTCTGCTATAGAGCTTGGTGGTTACAACCAACATAATTTCTTATGATAGGGATGCACTTAATTTAATTTCGCTCTGAAAGATGTTGATGGAATTTGGACTGCTGAGAGGTTTAAACTCAATCTCTGTTGCCTGAACTTAACTGTGGGAGATTTACCCGCCTTCATCCTTCAACATTAATTTTAGTTTTAGGGAGATTCTTTCTGAATTGAATATTTGGCCTGGCATTGAATCTCTGTTACTTTCCAGCTTTTATCAATTTCTTCTCTGGTCTCAGCATCTGTATGAGTCAATTCTGCATTAAAACCTGCCTCCGACCATTGTCTTGGAATGGCTTTAAGCTGGTTAGTACATATCTGTTAAGAGATACGTGCTCAGACACTATAGTAATGGGTGGCACTGTAAAACCCTAAGATAGATAGATAGATCATTAACTAGAAAATAAGAGAAATTCTTCTTCCTGCATCATGTATTCGATAATCCTGGGAAGTATTTTAATTAAATAATACAGGGAAAGAGCTTTGTGGTTTTAGTATTCCAGGTCCTCTAGGAATGAACTGTTTTCAAGCAGACCCTTTGCAGTTCAGCTCTGACCCAACAACATAAACATCTCAGTTTCTCTAAGGTGCACAACAGTATTAGGAAGCAGATCCTTTTTGATGAGGTTTACTAGGTAAACGAGTGAAAATGAGTGGTATGGAAGAAAACACAATTTATATTAGCAGAGCTAGCTACAGTTACACAAGCGAGCATATAAACATTTCTGAAACACACACAATGTAAGACCAAGGTGCATGGTACTCTTTAAAGAAAGGTCTCTTTTGGGTTTCTTTCTCCTGAAGGTGATTACTCTTTGGAATTCCTTGGCTCAGAGATTCTCTGGCCTAACAGGTTCCACATTACTGGGAATGAAGAAAACATGGAAGACAGGTATCAGTGGGTATATCAGGGTATAAAATAGGATTGAATATTGAGCAGTGAAGAATCATGTTGTTTAATTTAATCTCATCTGTCTCTCAAAGTGTTTCTAAGGTGCCCAGTCACCATAGTATTTGGGCACAGGGGCTCACAGGGTTGAACTTGCTAACTACAAAGTAGGATTTTTTTTCCCCCTCAGCTCATATTGATGAGGAGCTTGAGGTCTTCATCAGCTTCCCGTGGAGCACCGAACAAGGAGTAAAGATGGAGGGGGCCAAGGAGCATAAAGTCTTGAGGCCTGCTAGCAAAACTTTGGGGCCTTCCATACAGACTCCTTTCATTACTCCTTGCATGGACTCTTGGCACCTCATGCTTCAGGATTTACACCAGTCTATGGCTATTAGGGATTAGTATGAGACCTCCAAGGGGGAGATTATCCCACATCTGCCTACTGCAGTGTTTCTTGCCCCTTATTCTGAAGCATACGGTACTGGCCAGTGTCAGAGACAGGACTAGATGAACCTATATCTTCCCCTCAACTCCTTAGTTTTACTCCTAAATTAAACCTCCCCGTTCCACCCCCAGCAGCAATCAGCTGGGTCCAGCACCACCATCGGCTACCCTGCCTCAATGTTCTGGCTGTTCCCCCTTCTAACTCCAGGGAACCTGGTCTCCAGAAATCACCCTGGGAACATCCCTTAATACTCCAAATAATAGACATCCTGCAATTTCAGGAGAGCCTCAGTTCTTCCATTCTTCTTTTTCAAAGATTATTTAAAGAGAAACATTGATACCTGGAAAGAGCACGATCTGTTGTTGCAGTGTGTCATACACATTAACGTTCAGCTGAGCAGTGGCACCTGAAGGTCTGGAAAGTCACCCGAACCAAGCAGTATGGAAAAATCTTTTCTTCAAGGTTTTGAAGACTAATATTTCATCTGGAAGGCCCCTTTCCAAGGAGATCATTTCAGAGCTAACAGGATGGATCAGCAGATAGTGGTTGATTTGCCTAGGATTTCCCTGTGGATTTTAATGATCTCAGGTGCTGGCTCAGGCTAGGTACTTGGTGAAGTGGAAATGCTAGTTAAAAGTTTCAGTGTGAATAACAATAAGGAGCAGACAGCATATGGCAAAAGGGAGTTTAAGTTCCTTGCCCAGCCAACCCTTTCAGCCTCCTGATGTCCAAAGGTGGGATAAAGACATCACTGGAGAACCCCAAATGCAGGGGAATTAGGATGAGTTGGAGATTAATTTCCTTAACATTTCCTTCTATCAGTGCTCAGGGATGCAGCATTTCTGATGTCAAGCAACAATAAGAGTGAGAGCAACCAGGCTTGCTGGAGAGGGATGCACAATTGTGCCTGAAATAAGCATGTTCCCAGGCAGTGGGGACATTTAAAAGAAATAGAGCCAGCTAGCATACAGATAATGGCCTCTGCCAGAGTGATACCTCAAATCTTATCATTGCCTGCAACCGCTCAAGTGGTGAGAAGGGGAAGAGACAGCCTGTGAGATCAGGATTCAGTTGCATTAAGACAACACTGTTTCTCAGCACAGGGTCACCCTCCCATCCCAGTATATAGCCACAGAGAAATGCTTCTGAGCTTGCTTCTCTTATAACCTCTGCAGATAGCATATTCCACTTCAGCTGAGTCCAGCTCCGCCCTCCCCACCCAGGCTGGGCTCTCTGACAATCAATGAAGAGAGCAAATACCTGGGTGAGATCTGCTGTTCAGGGAGTTAGCTCTCGTCAGGCCAGCTGCTGGAGGGGTCTGTACACCAGGTACTAAATCCTTCTCTCAGCTACAGGGGCTTAAACTGGAGCTACTCCATTGATTCTTCTGGATTTACTCTCCTTCCATGGCAGTTCCATTATTTTTTCATTTTAAGTTGTTTTGTGAATTCTAGAGCTGGTGGAAGGTGTGGAGTCACCAGGGCACTGGCAAGACTATGCACCCTGCCGTGCTGTGCCTCTGACAGTGCCTGGAGAGCCCCTTGTCGCAGTCAGACTGAAGCGCGGTTTGTACAGCCTTTCTGCCCTTGGCCCTCGTCTCACGCTGCCAGCTGGGTTCCCAGCTTTGATTCTGGTTTTGGTGCTGTTGGGGAGGGGATATATTTTATAATTTATATAATTATAATAATTGTATAATTATTATATAATCCCGGGGGGAGGGGATATCTTTTATTGGACCAACTTCTGTTGGGGAGAGAGACCCGCTTTCAAGCTGCACAGAAAGCTTGTCCCTCTCACCCCGCCTGTCCCACCTTGTCTCGCTAATATCCTGGGCCTGACACGGCTGCGGCTACACTGCATGGGACCCAGCAGACATTTTGTGTGGACCCCTGAACATCTTTTGACCTCAGGTATTTAGCTGGCTCCCATCGCTGCAGTGTTCGAGTGCCTTGCAGCCTAATGTATTTATTCTCACAACACCACTGTGAAGCAGGGTAGTACTATGATCCCCATTTTACAGATGGGGAACTGAGCACAGAAAGACCAAGGCCCTAATCCTCCAAGGTATTTAGGCTCCTAACTTCCATTCAAATCAGTGGAGGTTAGACACCTAAATATCTTTGAGGATCTGGGCCTAAATGACTTGCTCAAGGCCCACAAGAAATTAGAACAGCAGGAAATTGTACTCTGGTCTCTGAAGTCCCAGATTATGCCCCTAATGCCTGGATCATCTTTCCTCTCTCATAATTGACAATAGCTGCTGGCTTGTACTGAATTGAAGTTAGAGGATAAAAGCTACCGTGTTCGTTTGCTGATCTCCCTAAGCAATGCAGCACCCACTCCCTCTTTGCTAGTTATCATGAAGACATTAAACTTAAGTAAAAAAAACGCCACCCCGACTCTCTCTGGGAATAAAGCATTTGACACTGTTCGTAGAAATGTTCATTTTCAATTTTAATCTGAAAAATGCCATCTCTGAAGAATTGTGATTTATAAATAAAGGGAGGAATTATATTTCAAGTCAAATAACGTGTGATTTTTTTTAAAAAAACCCATGCTCTGAAGGTCTTTCTCACAAGCTGTAATTTAATGGAAATGTTATTGCATTGGCAAGTGCATTGTATTCTTTCTTATAATAGCTACTGGTACGTAATAAATTTTGATGAGTAATACCACCAACAATTATAAATACAGTGCTCTTTTCACATGATACAGCATGTGAATTTGTGCTTGTTGCTTTAGGATATAAATGCCATTTGTTCGGAGCCCTTGCCTGCGAGTATCACAAAATGTTTCTGTATTTCTGTAATGAAGAATGAGGATCTGTACATATCCAGCAAGAGAAGTGTGGTGCACAGGCAGACAAGGGGTATGGACTGAATTTACTTCTGGGCATGTTGTTAACTGCCCACAGTACAAAATGCTGTCAGTGTAATGTATGTGTCAAAGCTGGGAAGCAGGGCCAAACACTGGAATTTTTCTCAGCCTTTAATCTAGTGAAATCCCAATCGAACTCCAAGGGAGTTTTGCCTGAGTAATGGCTCTGTAAAAGCTGATTTAAAAAGCTCACAATCTGGTCCTGTCTGTCAGTAGTAAAGAGTCTCTTGCCAAAGGAATAAGGTTTGTGCTGGCATGGTGTGTGTGAGCCTGTGTTTGTGAGCTGAAGGAGCGAGTGAACGTATGTGAGTGTGCCCCAGTGAGCCAGAAATGAGCGCACAAGGGAGCTTGTGCAGATGTAGCTGTGTGTGTGACAGAGGAAGTGCATGGACTGAGCGAGAGAGGAGGGAAGGGGGGTTGTGCAGGTGTGTGTGTGAGAGAGAATGGAAGGCTGAGTATGTTTGAGAAACTACGTATGAGGGGAACTGAGGGTTTGATCCTACACGTTGAAGTCAGTGGCGCAGCTCCCAGACTGGGCAGATTTAGGCCATGAATAAGAAGTGGAATGTATAAAGCTTTAAAGGGATAAAATCCAAGACGTGTGTCCCAGAATTTAAATGCAGCCACTTCCTCGTCTTTTTACGGTACTCAAATAAAAACACGGTTTTATGGAATTTAACCACAACCTCTTGGCAATCATTCACTCCCATCTATAGGGCACTTTGTCATAGCAATGTGTTGCTTAAAACCTACTGCTGCTGTAGAAATGTATGTTTTGCTAAACTCTCAAGCATTGGTTTATAGCTCTATAAATAAGGGATGTGAATGGCAGGTTAGCTGAGTAACTATATTAGAAACTGTGATGCTCAAGAGTTACAAAGACTGGTTGATCACCATTCAGGAAGCATCTGGGTAGGTTAAGAGCAACTAGTCAGACCTGTATGTTTTGCTATTTTAATGTCTATTATTTAGGATAAGTGGCAGAGCTTGGACTAGACCTCATAACTCCTTGCTTTGTACTTAGTCCCCTAGACTTGACCCTGCATGCTATAGAAGGCTTGGTGCACCATGTGTTCTGGTGTGAGCAATGTCACCTTTTCCAGGTGTAATGTTTGCCCCCATATAATTAATTCCCTAAAATGACACAAGACCTTGTATTATGATGTCACCGCCCCCTCTTCCTCAAACAAGGCTTTAAATGATGGAGTGTTAATTAATGCTAAATTGACATGGATTAGAACATCCACTTCAGTACCCAATGAAACTGCGGTGATTAATGCCATGGAAGCAAACAGGAAATGAATGAATAATTATTTCCTGCTTCTTCAGCAGTGTGATCAGACATCTGCCTTGCCCCTTTGGAATCACTTTCACTTGACCAGTTGAGGTGCCACATTGTGAATGTCTGAAGAGCACGTGTGTGTCACGTACCCTGTGCTAAATCTCCTGTGTTTTTAATAAACTTTTTCTCTGCTTGGAACTTCACATGTTGGAATTTTTGATTTGAAGAATGCTGCATCTCCAAAAGGAATAAGCTCATTTTGTTACAAGCAGTTGACATTTAATAGGTTTTCTCATGAATGAATGGGGAGATGCTTTATATGCCTTATTGTTCCTTGCTTTATAAGAGGATCTATACTGCTCTTTAGCAGTGAAGTTCTATGAAGTGAAAAATTCAAAACTTATTCTGGGTTCCAGTCAAAGTGACACACTCTCTGCCAAAATTAATTTTCATAGTTTTGTTGCAACAGAATGGAAACATTTGTTATGGGCTTTACCTTGAGACTAGGCAGCACAAGCTGCTTTTAAGAGGAAAGGATTAAATTCGTTATACTCTCTTTTCATCCTTCTCTGAACTGAAAAGGTCCAGGCCCCTAAGCTTTGCAAACCTGCTGTCATGTGGACATGGCACTGATCTCTCAGATCACACATGCCCTGGTGCTCCCAGCTGGACCTTCATTTTTTTGCAAGTGCAAACAATTGTGGGGACAAGGTTGCTCCCATGTGTATTGTTGGGTCTTTTGCAAAGATAAGTTCTGTTCCCATCAAGAGCTGAGTTTCCTCTGCTCTCTGTGAACGCATCTCATAGTGATGGTGAAGTACAGAAGACCAGACCAAGGGTTCTTCAGAAGGACTTGTATTTTAGAGGGGCCTGGGATTAACTCAATACTAGTTTCACATTGGCCTGCGAGGATCCAGGGAGTCCCCTATTCCTTTTTTTCCCAGGGAATGTAAGAGATGACGGCCATAATGCAAGATGAGGCTATAGCTTTTCAGGTATCAGAAATTGTAGTATGATTTGCAATTTAGAGATGGAAGGGACCTGTTAGATTATTTAGTCCCTTCTCCCATAATGATAGCACAGGATGTGTCTATGTAGGCAAAATTGGGTTAAGATGATTCAACCACACATTTTCACTGGATCTATTTGTTCAGGAGGAGTCTCTCTTTGTTACTCAACTCATGGGGATAGCTCCTTCTGGCCAAGTATGGCCAAGGGCACATTGCCCTGTAAAACCTGCACCAAACATGTACGGTCAGAATAAAAGTGCATGTATGGGGAGGATATTTTAGGCTCCTGCTCGAAGTTCACAGTGAATTCTGTCACCAGAGCCCACCCAAGGGGCCTAATTCTCCTCTCACATCAGTGTAAATTAGGAGTAACTGTTGAAGTCAATGGAGTTAAAGTGGTGGAAGATGGGTGCATTTGGAGTATTCTTGGGGGAAGAACAGTCAATTACAACACAGCTTGTGTTGCATGGACAAGCCAATGGAGTGAGGGGTGAGCCATGAAGAACAGCGCCTTCACTGCTGCCTTCACTTTCTGAAATCAAGAGCCAGATGGCTATTAAAGTCACAGTGACACCAGCGTGAGTGCCTAGAACTATTGTGTCCCCATGGTGCAGTGTGTCCATGTGGTGCAGTGTGTCCCCGTGGTGCAGTGTGTGAAATGTGTCCCCGTGGGGGGGGTGTGTGTGTGTGTGGGGGGAGTAGAAGTAAAGGAGTGTCAGGCACAAAAACGTGAAGCAATAGAAGGCCAAGAATGGTAGCCTGCCAGCCTACCCCTTCCTACAGGAATGCCTACAAGAAGCTGAGGTCAGGCTGCATCTGTGTCTTGAGGAGATTAAGCAATAATGAGATTGAATGAACTGTAAAGCTTGAAATAAAGCAACGAGGAAGAAGAAACCCCTCATCCTCATCTCAGTCTGCTAGGTTGAGACCCTGGACTCCCCTTTGCAGAGAATTATTTGAAATGTTTTATATTTCTTGCAAAAGTCTTTTCTTTTTAACAAATTGCAGCTCAATCTAATATCTGACTAGCAATTCGACTTGACAGCCTCTGGGCTCACAAACATGCTCCTTGCAAAAAATAATGCCCCCGCTGAGTCACATTCACCTTTATCCTGCAGAAGGTCACCCCTGCTGTGACTGTCACCATTATTGCCTCAGTCAAAAGTCTGCATGCTGCCAGCATGAGACTGTGATCTTCTTCTCTGTGTGCAATAAGATGGCCGTGGCAAAGGGAATTCCTATTCTCCACAGAAAGGAAAAGAAGAAGAAGAAGAAGAAAACGTGCTTTACACTAAAGGAATGTTGTGGACCTCTGTGTGAAGGGGTCAGAGCCATTCCCCCAGGATTGCTCTTAGTGTCTTAAGTTTTTTGTTTTTCTCCATCTTTTTAGCTCATTTCATTTTCTATTACTTAGAACCGAGCTATAAACCTCCTCCAGAAGCAAGCCACAGTCAGCAGTTTCAGCAGCTTTCAAAGATGGTTTTTTTTTTATTGAAACTTGTGCTTTTAGGGATGAGATTGACACTAGAGCAGAAACTAGGACAGACAAGGACCTCCCTGGCACAGCAGAATGGGCTGACATGAGAGTTTCCAGGGTTCTCAACATTGGTTGTTATAGCTGTGTAATTTTATTTTGAAAGCCTGGATGCTGGCAAAGTGGTTAAGCCCCATGCTTACCCATAGCACTGTATAAATAATAAACAGGTCAGCTATTGCACTGTGGAGGGTATCCCTGTTCCTGCTGCCTCTTGTTCTACTTGGAGTAAATGAACCGTGTTTCTTGTGCTAGATACAAACTCAGTACAGAAGAGACTGTCTTTGTCCCATACAGCACCCAGCACAATGGGGCCCTGATCTATTACTAGGTACTACCACAATACAGATAATAGTAATGATTAAATTCTACCCTTGGTTTTGTAGCCATATGTTTGTATCCATAGCCTTGTTGCACCAGGGCAGACATGCTCGAAGCCAGTGGAGTGGCTACATCAGAATCTCTCACTCTTCTCCAGCATCTAAACTGAACCTTGCTTGTTCCAGCTCAAGAAGCCTGTCTAATTTCTCTGGTACATGATTGATTTATCCTTTTAATGAGAGAAGTGCCCAGGAAATGAGGCAGGGCTCTTTAATAAGAAAAAAATGACTTGCGTGAAGATGCAGCACCTGGAGTTGAGAGGCCATGGATTTTTGAAGGCATGAGACCTGCTCTGGAAGGTTTGCTAAAGTCTTCAATTACATTATTTTCACGCACAGTTTCTGTTTGGTTTCATCTAAAAGGGAAACTTCTTTGACTTCCTGTAGACAAAGGTGTAGGGGCTGAGTCTTCTCTCGCTTGAACTGGTTTTAAACCCATGTTACTCCATTCAATTCAGTGGAATTACTCCTGATTTACACTGGTGAAGGTAAGAGGAAAACCAAGGCCCCATGTATTTTAAGGCCCAACCCTGCAAACACAACTGAGTGTAGTGCTTACTTCTGAGAGTAACTGAGCACATCTGAAGTACTCACCATGGTAAGCACTACTCTCAGTGCTAAGTATTTGCTAGATTGAATAGTGTCTCACTCAGACCTGGACATCACCAGCTGTGGCAGCTACAATGACATATAATGTAGTAACAATTCAACTGGACTCTTTTTTTTTTTTGCTGATGTAGGTTTTCATGAGTGGCTAAATTACCAGGTATTGCAGCAAGTGTGCAGTGAGATGGAAGATTCATTAAGAAGAACAAGGCAAACTTCCCCTCAAACCTTCTCCCTCCCCTTGACTGTTGCCTTCTGAGCAGAGAGGACACCGAGGCAGTGTGGAGACTTGTGTTCTCACTGATCACATAGGCATTGAACAGAATCATCCCACATGTAATAAGCAGCTGCAGGGAAGCAATGATCAAAGAAGCTAACGTTTGCAACAGAGCTTGTGCCACTGACATTACCGAATAACAACTGCACTGCAGGTTGCTGGGCTGGCTGGCTAGCTGTCTGTGGTGCGTCTCCTTTCTTTTTGCACCAGATATCATGTCTTCATTTCTTCTAGTCTCTTACGCTGATATTTTAAATTTTCTTGCTTTTCTTGTTCCTTTTGTGTTCTGTAAACGTCTGTAGATGTTCCTTTCTCTCTTGCTTCCTCAATTGTCATTGGGTCTTATTTTGCCACCACCCTTTTGTCCATCATTCATTTCCTTGTGGTGGTGATCAGAATTTTTCATGCACTGTGCACTAGCTTGCAAAAGTACCTGCTACTTTAAAATCAGAGGGTCAGAGCCTGAGCTCAGTTACAGCAGTGTAAATCTGGAGTATCTCCACTGACTTCAATGGATTTGCACCCTGTCCCAGATCAGAATCAGGACCAGTTATTGTCAGTGTCCATCTAAGCCTCAGTAACGCATGTGTGTACATGATTGTGTAAGGCCATTGTGAAAAAGCGACTACACAATGGACTTAGGGTATGTCTACACAGCAAGAGCTGTGTACGGGTTAGCCTACTGGAGCTAGCTTGAATACAGATAGTGCGGATAATAATAGCAGCAAAGACATATGTGCCCAGTGTCTGTGCCAGGCTTGTACTGCCCGGGCTGTGCTGTCTTCACCACTGTTGTTACCCGCATTAGCTGGATTCAAGCTAGCTCAGGCAGGCTAACCCATACACAGTTCTTGCTGAGTAGAAATACCCTTTGGCTTCGGTTCAGCAACTAACTTAAGCACCTGCCGAACTTGAAGCATGTGAGCAGTCCCACTGGAGTCAGTGGTTCGGTTCACATGCTTAAAATTAGGCACATGCTCAAGTAAGTTACTGAATTAGGGCCATGGGCCATTGTCCGTCGCCCGGGCTAGATGAATGAAAGAGGCATGGGGCCATGGGGGTCTGGGAGCCCCTGAAACAATTGTATTTAATACAGTAACATGCATATTTTAGTGGTTTTGAGTTCAAGCCTTGGAATGAGGAATTCTTGAGTTTTAATCCAGGCTCTGATGCTGATTCCTTAGGTCCTTGGGGCAGAGCTTCTGTACCCCATTTCCCCCATCTGTAAAAGGGGAATAATACTTCTGTCACCTGCTTTGCGTGGGGTTGTGAGGATTAATTATTTAATGCTTGTAAACTGCCTTGTAGGTTGAAAGTGTTACACAATTGTTGCTAGTATGATAATCATATTTTTATTTATGAAGGTTCCATACAATAGTGCTTCTTACTTTGAAATGGTGAGTAGCTCTGAAAATTCCAGTGGTCCCAGGGATACCAGTGATTGAGATAGAACAGCCCTTTTAGAACATCCAGTCCCACTACAAGAGCCAATGCAGGACTGTGTCCTAGAGCATAGATTATAAGTGTGTTGTCCACAGAAGTTACAAAAGTCTTCCTTCCACGCCTGTTCTTTTATGAAAAACAACCCCCAAACTGTCACCTTTCCAAGGGCTAACTGGATTCGTATCCCGCTTTTAAAATGTTCATTTGTTTATTTTGTCATGTAAAAAAAGCTTGATCATTCTGCAGAAAATCTGGTTGGTTCGTAAATTGATTAGACAGGCGATAAACGTGAAAAAGTCTGAGAATTCAAGAGCAAGGCAGAAAAATAACTCGTTTTTCATTTGTGGCTATAGGGAAAACACAGATTCCACATACAGCCACATCGATCACTGTCTGCATCAAGGATGCCAATAAACTAAATCTGGCAACTTTACTTTTCAACTTCTTGATGGAAAAAATGAATATTGCATTGCTCAGCTTTGGAGCAATGACAGCAAATTGGATAGCATTTGTTACAAGGGGTATGTAATAAAATAACCCCCTGAAACAATAGTGTGGCTTGTATCACGCTGTTACGATGATGATTATTTGTATTGCCCAAAATGGGCTTGTTGCTGAACAAACACAGAAGAAGACAAGGTGCGTGCTCCAAAGAGTTGATAATCTGAGGGTGCGTCTACACCAGAGCTGGAGACGTAATGTGGAGGAGATGCATGTGTTCTAGCTTTGATGGAGCTAGCATGCTAAAAATTGCAGCATGGCCGCAGCTGGCGGGACGGACTAGCTGCCAGAGTGTGCACTCAGAAGTCTTTGATGGGATTGTACTTGGCAGCAGCTAGCCTATCCTGCTGCGTGTGCTACCGTGGCTTCACTTATATTTCGCTTGCTCGCTCACTGAAAGGTAGCATGCCTGTGTCTGTTTGAGCTGGAAAGGTTGGGAATCGTTAAGAAAGGGATAGATAATAAGACAGAAAATATGGTAACGCCTCTATATAAATCCATGGTATGCCCACATCTTGACCGCTGCGTGCAGATGTAGTCTCCCCACCTCAAAAAAGATATATTGGAACTGGAAAAGGTTCAGAAAAGGGCAACAGAAATTATTAGGGCTATGGGGATAGTCTGGAGGAGAATCAGGGGAAGTGGATACTGGGAGTGAGCCAAGGTTGGGGATTAGTGGGATAGAGAAACAAAGGAGTCAGGAATGGAGGGATTCAACACCAGAGTCAGGGGAAAGAAAGTTGGTGGGAGGGGCAGCAAGCCTCCTAAGTTCTGGTTGAATTAGAGGGCAGCTGTTAGAATCTGCCCTGTCCCCTAGTAAGGGAATCTGTTGAAGGTCATGCAGTAGTAGCAGGCCTAACCTTCAGGTCCTTTGAGTGCTCAGGCAGGCCTTCGCCAGTGGACCATTCTGCCTCCATAGCTCAGCCCTGCTTTATTGTCATTCATCTTCCTGCACCCCAAATCCCTGGGGAAAGAGCAACATCATAATATTTTGTCAGCCATGAGGGGCAATGTGACTCTGAGGTAAAATCTCATCAAGATGCTGTTAGATCATCTGGGGAATTAACAGACCTGTAATTTTGAAAGGAATATGTATTTAGTCTGGTCAGTCAAACCAATATCATTCTGAACTTGCCTGGGCCTGAAGCTAACGTATCCTGTTTTTATATATTCCTCATAGCATTAGAGACAATCTCTAAACACTTTGGTTTATTGGTTTCATACATAGATCATGGTCATTTTCCTTTAAAAACACAACTTTTGTGTGTTTTAATGCTTAGGTGAGGTTCTCTAAGCCCTCTGGGTATGAACAGGAGATAAGCACAGAGAGTGCAGGCTTCCCCTACATGCACTGATGACAGCTCTGGGTTGGACGGTCCCACTCTCGGGATAAGAGAAGTTTTCCAGGCTAACGCAATCTTTCACTGCTTAGTCTGCCTGAAAAGGGGGCAGCTGTGGTTGTGGCTTGTGTGGTGTGGGCCCACCCATTGAGAAATGAGCGGAGGTCACTAAACACACTTCAAACAGTCCATTAAACCCACACAGACAATGGTTCTGAGTAACCAGGATGTTAGCTGGGTTTTGTGCCAGTGTAACTCCCCCGGTTTCAATAGGGTTATACTGCTATTGAGCTGGGGTAACACTGAGGTGATTCATGTACTGTGTGTCATTTCTAATCCCACAGACATGACGCTTTCAGCTCTTTACAAATCTATTTCCTGGGCTTATTTACATTTTTTTTTTTAAAAAAAAAAAAGCTCAACCCCCAGACCTTCCTATTTATTTTAATTTCTCTGCCTTTTCTTAGTTGCACATTTTATTGGGATGGTTCTTAAGTAACTCTGATTTTCCTTGTACTCTTTAAAAGCCAACAATTGTGACCCCCCCCCCCATGCCGCTATCAAAGTAGCTCTTGTGTTTTAGTTCTCTGGGTGCATGCTAGGTCTTCTGGCATGGGCCCTTGTCAGTCACTGCTGCTGCAAGAAGGAGTAAGATCTAGTCACCGTCCTATGGGAGCTCCTCTAAGGACATCCATATATGCTGCATGTCTTGGGATTCCAAACGGATTCAATTAGATACTTGCTAATTAGGGAGTATAAAGTGAATAGACAGTATATCCTTAGCCTACCCAATAACATAATGTGATAGCTCATTATAAACGTACAGGTCATGTTCGTTTTTAAAGTTTAGCTATTGCTTTTGCAGTTACTCTGCTGTATACTGAATTGTATCTGTTTTCTCTGTGTTGTGGATTCCTCCTTTGTCTTTCCAACATATTGATATTTTGAATACATGCATGTGTGTCATGCCAAGAGCCAGATACACTGCTACTAATTAGATTATAGTTGCACCCATCGAAGGCCTGGTGCTTGCTAATAAATACAGTGGCTTCCAGTGGAGGGAGAACCGGAAAGCTGTGTTTCCCTTTGGTTTGTTTTTGGAGCTTTGTAACCTGAAAATCTGAGTTAAGGAGTACAACTTTTCTAGAAACTTTCTAGTGGATATGGAATTATTACTAAGACAAATTTCCAAGAATGTTCTGTTTGATTTATTTAACTCTTCCCCCTAAGATTCTGAACCAGTAACGGCTACCAGGGAGAATCAAGGAGGGAGCTGCAGTTCAAAGAGACAGGTGCAGTTTTTAGTTTAAACAGCCAACTCATACAAAACCCCTTTGTCAAGACTGGACAAACGCCGAGTGTTATTTCAGACAGTTGGATGAAATGCCCTACTGTCCCTCCAGAGCACACTAAGTACATGCAGTGTTTGGAAAACTCCATTGGAAGCCTGCATTTTCAGAAACGCTGACAGGGTGCAAAATTGTTGCAGACTGCAACAGAGAACAGAGTCAGAGGAGAGGAGCTATCGGTGATTTCTTTAAATGGCCCCTGTCTTAAAGAGAATGGACGTTCACCAGGGAAGGAGAAAGAAAAGGAGTACTTGTGGCACCTTAGAGACTAACCAATTTATTTGAGCATAAGCTTTCGTGAGCTACATCTCACTTCATCGGATACATACTGTGGAAACTGCAGAAGACATTATATACACAGAGACCATGAAACAATACCTCCTCCCACCCCACTCTCCTGCTGGTAATAGCTTATCTAAAGTGATCACTCTCCTTACAATGCGTATGATAATCAAGTTGGGCCATTTCCAGCACAAATCTAGGCACAATCTGCACTAGAGGGTGCTGTTCTGATGAGCTGAAAAGAAGAGCCGTAGCCCTGAGAACTCATGATTTATTTCTCTCTTGAATCTCTGCAGCCTCTTTCTGGGGACTGTGGCTGTGAAATTCTGGCCATCCCATGTGCCCATTGATGCATTTTATTTCCTCTTGTATTTGCCAGCTAATCATTCAAAAATGAGGTATTTTCCAGTGCAGTGGGGATACCTAATGCTGCCAGACCAGAACGGGCAGCATTTTACATCCATTCATCCCTCACTTGGGACTAGAGTAAATGGTGATACTGAGTTCTGGGCCATGGACAGTTTGGTACGTGCCACCGTATTCCCTGCTGCCTTATTGGAGGATTGAAGGAATTGATTTCTTACCACAAGATCCTAGGGATTTTAAGAACAGAAAGATTTTAAAAGGTGCCAGTAAGTTCGTGTGGAAAAACTCTATTTTATCCCCATCTTGCTATTTCACCAGCCTCTGCTCTTGTCCTCCAACCTGTTTTCCTTCTCCAGACACCAGCCATTTCCTTCATATATACTCTTCATGTTCTCCTTGCCTCTGTCATCATCCTAGTGACACCATCCTTTATCTGCCGCATGGAACACTTTTGCACAATTTCCCGTCAAGTTTCTGTAATTTTTGGTGGCGTACTTTAATTTTGGACAATCTCATCAGTGTGATTAAAGCATCTTTAATCAGACACAGGCCCTTGCTGTGCTGATCAGTTCTGGATCCAGGTTTGCAAGTGGATCCACACTTCCCCCAATATTGGGTGTCTTTGAATGTTTTGAGTTCATTATAGAGACAGGACCTGAGCCATAAGTTCCCGACACTGCACTGCAGACACTGCACTGCATACACTTCCCCCCGTGGAGAACAAGTGACACATGACAGATATTATTCATACCACGAAATGCTCTCAGATACTACAGGGCTGAGCAGAGTGAAAGAACCTTTGCAGAACAGAATCTGAACTTCCCACGACTGTGAAGGTCTGGGTGTCAGATCCGGGGTTCCACTCGAGACCCATTTTTCTTTTTAATTGCTCACAGCATTTCCAGGAAGAAAACCCAGCTCCTGTAGCCTTTCCTCAAAACTTCTATTTTTCAGGCCCAGCTGGTAGCATCTTTAATTGCCTTTTTCTGCCCCTTTCAATAGAAGTGAAGCCTGTCACACAGAAAAGACAGAAGCTGATGCCATGTGTCCTACAGCTTTCCTAGCACTTCCTTGTGATTTCTGAAGGATGAAATTATAATCCAAAGACTCTTCCTGGGGGACCGGAGTGTACATGGTGGGGTATAGACTGCTTCGAGCAGCAGCAGGTCAGAGCAACCTGTGAATAACCGAGCTTGGATTTTAGATTTCATGGGGTTCTTCCCTTGTTTCACCACCCTTCCCTTTCACCCCGTAGCCTGAAATAATCCCATGAGAGCAGTGAAAGCACCTAGAGATTTGTGTCTGACATTTTCTTCGTTTTAGTTACAGCAAATCTCAGGTAATTTTTTTTTCTTAAAGGATCTTAATTTTAATTATCTGGTGCTACATGAGCCCAGTGCCAGTGCACCGTTATTACTTGGTGCCCTTTGAATCACTCTCCATTCACTCCCATGCATGTCAATGCGGGGCAGTGGCCACGAAGACTACACAATGTGCTGCAATGAGGTTGGGTACAGACCTCAGCCGAGAATTGAGCTCGGTGTGTGCTAGGCTGCACTTATTTCCCTGTGTCCTGTAGATGAATTTGTGAATAACGAGGCCATGGCCAAAATTTTCAAATCTGGGTGCCTGAAGTTAGCACCTAAAGATCAATTTAAGCGCCTAGATATAGGTCTGATATGTGTCTGATTTTCCAGAAGTTCTAAGCACCCACAAATCCCATTGATATCAATGCAAGTGCTCAGTAACTCTGAAAATATGAATTTAGGAACCTGATTTTAAGCCTCCAGCTTTGAAAAATTTGGCCCCCGGCATTAATAGAGATTAAGCAGTTGGCCCTTGTGAGCTAAACTCCTAATTCTCGAGTGTTCCCCACACATTGTGTGCCTAGACTTGTAGCACATTGAAGGGCAAACCATCCGATGAAGTGACCTGTAGCTCACGAAAGCTTATGCTCAAATAAATTGGTTGTCTCTAAGGTGCCACTAGTCCTCCTTTTCTTTTTGTGAAGACAGACTAACATGGCTGCTACTCTGAAACCAGAAAAAAAATGTTTCTCATATCACTGAGAGGTCAAAAATATTCCTCTGGTACAGAGATGAACTTCATCTTCCCCATGGCCTTATCTGGGCTCCTAGGACTGGCAATGCAGGGCTTTGGATGTCTGCTAAACAAGGTCCATACCCTTAGCCAACCTTAGCTGGACCATCACTTGGTTTTGGAACTCTCTTCTCTGTTCAGTATAAGGCACAGACACAGGATCTAAATCTCCTCCCATGGTGATTTTACCCTGGGGTAACTCATACTTCAGTGGTATTACCCCGATTTCCATCAGTGTGTGCCAGAGGCCTTCAGATGTGTTGGATTGCTGCCCCCCCCTACTGTTACTCACACCTTCTTGTCAACTGTTGGAAATGGGCCATCCTGATTATCACTACAAAAGTCTTTTTTTTCTCCTGCTGATAATAGCTCACCTTAATTGATCACTCTCATTATAGTGTGTATGGCAACACCCATTTTTTCATGTTCCCTGTGTGTATATATAAACTTCCTACTGTATTTTCCACTGCATGCATCTGGTGAAGTGGGTTTTTGCCCATGAAAGCTCATGCTCAAATAAATTTGTTAGTCTCTAAGATACCACAAGTACTCCTCATTCTTTTTAGAGTTAATAATGGTTTTGATGTATGTGCTGAATTGGAAAGAATCTTGACTGGCCAAATTCATCTCTGGTGCAACTCCACTGACGTTAAAGGACTTACACCGAGGGATAGACTTGGTGTACTGTGTTCTTAGTTACCATCACATCTTGTACTGAGCAGAGACCCAATCATATGTCAGCAGATGCAGAGACCACTGGGTATTAATTATGACTAGGCTTGAAAAGATTAGATTTTTACCAGTAGTTGTCAGTAGATGCTGATTTCACCGTACACATTGGCTGTACACACAAACATATTGCCATCAATAATAATCAAAATGTATAGATGGGCAAAGTAAGAAAAATGCTTCTTGAGAACTTATTGGAGTTTGATCTGAACATATTTACTAAGTATCTTTTGACATGGGATGTTGGATCATTTGTGTTTTAATGGTTATAAAGCTTTAACTTTTTGACTCCCAACATCTGCTGTCATTAAGTAATTATTGTCTGACCCCTTGCAACTGTGAAAATTTAATTAGATAAAAATTGAAAAAAAATGCTTAAAAAGAAACCTCAAGGAATTACCCATGTAAATGATAAAAGAATGAAATTCGACCAACCCTAATTATGACCTTTCACTCTGATTTCTAGTCACATCTGAAGATTATTTATTTGCATTTGGGGGAGCTACAGATTGTTGCAGAAATGCTATATTACTGCACCGCTCTCCCTCTGCTCTTCACCTCTCATATCTGCACCGTCCTCTCTCCATGTGTGTATCCCCAAGATATTTGAGACAGCATAATATGCCTGAAGCAGAGGAATTACATGTAGCTTTTTAGGCTGGGGTTTTCAACAACACCTGCAGAAATTGAATGGCTACATCCCACTGAAATTCAGTGGCAGGTGGGTACTTACCTCTCTTTGGCTCCTTTGAAAAGGCCAAGCCTGAAAGAACTTAAGAGGGGAATATGGCAACATAGAATATTAGGGCTGGAAGAGACCTCAGGAGGTCATCTAGTCCAACCCCCTCCTCAAAGCAGGACCAACCCAACTAAATCATCCCAGCCAAGGCTTTGTCAAGCCAGGCCTAAAAACCTCTCAGACAGTGGCAGATTAATGATTTTGTGGCCCCTAGGCCCTGAAATAATTGCCCCCCCCCGCCCCAGCTCACCTCCGCTCCGCCTCCGCCTCCTCCACTGAGCACGCCGCCAGGTCCTGCTTCTCCCCGCTCCCTGCCAGGGCTTGCGCGCGAAAGAGGCTCGCGAAGGAGGGGGGAAGAAAGGGGAACGCGGCGCGCTCAGGAGAGGAGGCGGGGCCAGGGCGGGGATTTGGGGAAGGGGACCAACAGGGGCAGGGAGGGGGCGGGGAAGGGGTGGAGTTGGGGCGGGGCCTGGGCCGGAGGGCACAAACCGGGGCCAGGGGAAGCAGCCTCTGGCTGCTATTATAAATTTGCCGCCCCTGCAATTTTGCTGCCCTAGGCCTAGGCCTTGTCAGTCCAGGCATTAATACGCCGCTGCTCTAAGGTAAACATGCAGCATTAAGGATGGGACTGGTTGTTGGATGTACAGGGGACCCAGACCCTGATTTGCTGCACAGGTTATGACCTGATCTTGCAAACACTCCTACGCTCTCACAGAAGCAATGCCTTCCGGACGTATTATAGCTCCTCTCACATGGTGATTGCACGGGGGCAAGAGGCTGCAAAGAGCCTTTTCCCTCCCATCACCAGTGAGTCCATGGAAGGAGACAGTGAATGGTGTTCTCTGAGCTGAAAGGAGGGCTGCTGGTGGAACACCACACCCCAGAGGGAACCTGTGTGGGTGGGGATGGCACTGGGCTCCCGTTGTGACCGCATAAGGTGGCTCACTGAGCTACTGCATCCATTTACATTAAAAGATTTGACTAAATGAATCTAATGGGAATGGTTATTTTTGCTGTTTACCCTGTTCGATTGAGCTAGGATTGTTCTTGTTTATTCAGCGAACTCTAGTCTGAATACCCAAGTGCCTCTGGGAACATAAGGGTTTTCTTTATGCCTGGTTTATGCTGTTGATATTCTGCTGGCTTCTGCATTAGGCACTGGGAAGAGTGGACTAGTTTAGGAAACGGGGGCTATGTTCCCAGCTCTCATCCCAGCCCCTTCCGAACCCATGTGCTCCAAGACTCATTATCTTCAACACCCAAAACCATTTTTAGAAACAAAACTCTGGCTGAACGTTTGGTTATGTTGTGCAATCTCTGGCTGTGGCTCTCTCACATCTTGTTTCTCCCAAAACTGGAACCGGGGAGTGCCAGGCTGCTCTGAGAAAAACTATTCTCATAGTGGTTCCATCTACAATCGGCAGTGCTTGTCATCTTGCCTCTTACCATGAGATTTTCAGCTCTGCTTCAGGTCTTGTGTGTGGTAGGAAATCAGTACCCGTTTTCCAGCAGCACTACAATCGTACCAAGAGCTGTCTAAAGTGTAACCTTGTATAAATTGATGGTAAAAATCCTTTAGCCCTCTCTAGACTAGTTCTTACACTGTTGGTAGCAATGAAGTGCTGCAATGCGCATGGCAAAGTTACTAGTTTTCCTAGTCTAGATGCACCAAGGCAGGTTGACTAGTTTGAACCTGGCTTGAACTTTCTGGGGTTCACCCCAAACCAGGTATTGGACATGAGCGCCGTGTGACGAGCATGCCACAAACCCCAAAGCCTTGTGAAATTCACTTGGTTTCTGTTTTTTGTTTTAAAAACTCTGAAACCCCTTTAGAGGTTTGCTCTGGCATATGAGACTGCCAAGCAGACCTAGGTGGAGCTGAGCGCAGGTGACTGATGAATATCATGGGGACTTTGTGGAGTTTGGATGCTAAACCAGATTCAGCTGGGTAGTTTGGGCTCCTCTGAATGTTGAGATTTAGGACCCTCGCTTGAGACTCCTGAGGTGTGAAAATTCTGACGGACCTGAACCGCAGGAATTGTTTGTACACACTTTGCAATCTCAGACCAATGTGCTTTTCTCAGCTGTTCTCAATCTTGAAAGGTGCTGGACCATCCTGTGTGGTGTTGAGAGCTCACAGCTTCCCACCTCCTTCAGCGAGAGGAGAGGGTGCTCAGCACCTGGCTGGTTTGAGCCCCACATGAGCTGTCTGATCCACAATATTCCCATAATCCACAGAGACCTTCCTACCAACACTACAAAAAGAAGGATTCTAGGTGGACTCCTGAAGGTCGAAACAACAGACTGAACTTCTACATAGAGTACTTCCGCCGACGTGCACGGGCTGAAATTGTGGAAAAGCAGCATCACTTGCTCCATAACCTCAGCCGTGCAGAACACAATGCCATCCACAGCCTCAGAAACAACTCTGACATCATAGTCAAAAAGGCTGACAAAGGAGGTGCTGTTGTCATCATGAATAGGTCGGAATATGAACAAGAGGCTGCTAGGCAGCTCTCCAACACCACTTTCTACAAGCCATTACCCTGATCCCACTGAGGGTTACCAAAAGAAACTACAGCATTTGCTCAGGAAACTCCCTGAAAAAGCACAAGAACAAATCTGCACAGACACACCCCTGGAACCCCGACCTGAGGTATTCTATCTGCTACCCAAGATCCATAAACCTGGAAATCCTGGGCGCCCCATCATCTCAGGCATTGGCACCCTGACAGCAGGATTGTCTGGCTACGTGGACTGTCTTCTCAGGCCCTACGGTACCAGCACTCCCAGCTACCTTCGAGACACCACTGACTTCCTGAGGAAACTACAATCCATTGATGATCTTCCTGAAAACACCATCCTGGCCACTATGGATGTCGAAGCCCTCTACACCAACATTCCACACAAAGATGGACTACAAGCCGTCAGGAACACTACCCCCGATAATGTCACGGCAAATGTGGTGGCTGAACTTTGTGACTTTGTCCTTACCCATAACTCTTTTACATTTGGGGACAATGTATACCTTCAAATCAGCGGCACTGCTATGGGTACCCGCATGGCCCCACAGTATGCCAACATTTTTATGGCTGACTTGGAACAACGCTTCCTCAGCTCTTGTCCCCTAATGCCCCTACTCTGCTTGTGCTAATTGATGACATCTTCATCATCTGGACCCATGGCAAAGAAGCCCTTGAGGAATTCCACCATGATTTCAACAATTTCCATCCCACCATCAACCTCAGCCTGGACCAGTCCACGCAAGAGATCCACTTCCTGGACACTATGGTGCTAATAAGCGATGGTCACATAAACACCACCCTATACGGGAAACCTACTGACCGCTATTCCTACCTGCATGCCTCCAGCTTTCACCCTGACCACACCACACGATCCATCGTCTACAGCCAAGCTCTGCGATACAACCGCATTTGCTCCAACCCCTCAGACAGAGACAAACACCTACAAGATCTCTATCAAGCATTCTTACAACTACAATACCCACCTGCTGAAGTGAAGAAACAAATTGACAGAGCCAGAAGAGTACCCAGAAGTCACCTACTACAGAACAGGCCCAACAGAGATAATAACAGAACGCCACTAGCCGTCACCTTCAGCCCCCAACTAAAACCCCTCCAACGCATCATCAAGGATCTACAACCTATCCTGAAGGACGACCCATCACTCTCACAAATCTTGAGAGACAGGCCAGTCCTTGCTTACAGACAGCCCCGCAACCTGAAGCAAATACTCCCCAACAACCACGCACCACACAACAGAACCACTAACCCAGGAACCTATCCTTGCAACAAAGCCCGTTGCCAACTGTGTCCACATATCTATTCAGGGGATACCATCATAGGGCCTAGTCACATCAGCCACACTATCAGAGGCTCGTTCACCTGCACATCTACCAATGTGATATATGCCATCATGTGCCAGCAATGCCCCTCTGCCATGTACATTGGGCAAACTGGACAGTCTCTACGTAAAAGAATAAATGGACACAAATCAGACCTCAAGAATTATAACAGTCATAAACCAGTCGGAGAACACTTCAATCTCTCTGGTCACTTGATTACAGACCTAAAGGTCGCAATATTACAACAAAAAGATTTCAAAAACAGACTCCAACGAGAGACTACTGAATTGGAATTAATTTGCAAACTGGATACAATTAACTTAGTCCTGAATAGAGATTGGGAGCGGATGGGTCATTACAGAAAGTAAAACTATTTCCCCACCCCCCCACTCCCCACTGTTCCTCAGACGTTCCTGTTAACTGCTGGAAATGGCCCACCTTGATTATCACTACAAAAGGTTTTCTCCCCCTCCCCCCCTCGCTCTCCTGCTGGTAATAGCTCATCTTAAGTGATCACTCTCCTTACAATGTGTATGATAACACCCATTTTTTCATGTTCTCTATGTATATAAATCTCCTCACTGTATTTTCCACTGAATGCATCCGATGAAGTGAGCTGTAGCTCACGAAAACTTATGCTCAAATAAATTGGTTAGTCTCTAAGGTGCCACTAGTACTCCTTTTCTTTTTGCGACTATTCCCATACCCTCTTCTTGAGGGAGCTTGGTGTTAAATGACTCCTCCTCTCCCTACCTTAGGGCGACCTGGTTCTGCATCATCTATGAAGACTTCAGGAAATGGATACAATGGTTTTGGTCTTTGAATATTCAAGCAAAGCATCCAGAGTGCAGCTGTTTCACTATCTGCTAATTCTCCATATTAAATCCCAGCCTGTCCAAGTGTTGCCAGTTTAATAGCTCCTGGAGGGAGAGGGAGAAATTAAGCAGCTTTACACATCTTTAAAGTTATTTTGTTAAATAATGGTTTTATCAGGAGGTAACCCTGAAGCTGAGTTCTGTAATGTAAACACGTACTGACATGGCCCATTTAATTTACCTGGATACTTCAATATGTCAGCTTTGGGGACTTCATAGCTGATCTCAGCTTTAAGTGTTTTTAAAGCCATGTTTTCTAATAACTATAAACATGTTACCTGGAGTCAGATATTGTTTCATAAGAGACTATAAACCCTACCAGCCATTTTCTGCCAGGCGTTATCACGTTGATTTGAGAGGTATTCTTTTGGGCGTACAGCATTACTCATGTGAGTAAGGGTTGTGGAAGTAACATCTCAGGAAGATGACGGACAGAGACTATGGTGACCAGGTGTCCAGTTTTCGACTGGAACACCAGGTCAAAAAGGGACCCTGGTGGCTCCGGTCAGCACCGCCGACCGGGCCATTAAAAGTCCAGTCGGCGGTGCTGCGGGGCTAAGGCAGACTAGTCCCTACCTGTCCTGGCTCCACGCTGCACCCCGGAAGCGGCCAGCAGGTCTGGCTGCTCAGTGGGGGCACAGGGCTCCATGTGCTGCCCCTGCCCCCAGCACTGGCTCTGCACTCCCATTAGCTGGGAACCGCGGCCAATGGGAGTTGTGGGGGCGGTGCCTGCAGGTGAGAGTAGCGTGCCTCTGCCTAGGAGCCGGACTGACTGGCTGCTTCTGGACGCAGCATAGAGACAAGACAAGCAGGAAGCCTGCCTTAGCCCCCCTGCCACGCTGCTGACGGGGAGCTGCTGGAGGTAAGCCCACGCCCCAACCCCAAACCCCAATTCCCTGCCCCAGCCCTGAGCCACCCAACCCTGAGACCCCTCCTGCACCCCAAACCCCTTTTCCCCAGCCCCACTCCAGCACCTGCACCCCCAGACAGAGCCCTCACCCCCTCCTACACCCCAACTCTCTCTCCCTTTCCAGTGCCCCTTCCCATACCCTGAACCCCTCTGCCCCACCCCCCCAGCCTGGAGCCCCCTCCTGCACCTCAAACCCTCATCCCTGGCCCCACCCCAGAGCCCTCACCCCCAGCCAGAGCCCTCACCCCCTCCCGCACCCCAAGCCCTGCTCCACCCCAGAGTCCTCTCCCGCACCCTGAACCCCTCATTTCTGGCCCCATCCTGGAGCCAGTGGAGCTACAAGGATTTACACCTGCTGAGGCTCTGTGCCTGTATTTCAAAAACAACCAGAGAGCCTGCAGAAGCGACTGCCTCACAGAGAGAGTTTAGCTATCTGTATCCTGTCAACATTCAGGCTGCTCCTTCCAGATTGTTGGGGCTGCAATGTACTGAGCCATGACCAGATACAAGAAAGCCAAGGGAAATGAATGGCTAGTCTGAGCGGCTGCCCTGGTGAATATCTTTTGTGTATCCCATGAAGTTTGGGGCTTTCTGTAAAATACCCCCAAGTGGCTGGCCTGATTCATATTCTTCGGAGCCAACTTTCCTCAGTGCGGACTGACGCTTCTATTAATCTATAGAGGAATCAAATGAATCCAAAATGTGACAAGAGCAGAGAAGAGTAAAATATTCAGATTCCTCCCTCTTATTAGCCCCTGAAATCTGCGTGGTCTGGCCACATGAATGCATGTGTTTCTCTTAAGCTACCCGTGGATAGCTTTCACTATTGAAGGGTGACCTTCCTTTGAGGAACAATTTTCCTAAACTGTACATTCAAGTAAATTCATTCTCCATTACTGGAAATATGTAAAACTAGACTGGGCCTGTCACTGGGAAATATACTATAGAGAGAGACCCTTTACTGGCTGAGAGATGTGACCTGTTAACTCTATTCTGTTGCTAATTTGTGGGACTCCTTAGTGTACCTTTCTTGTGTTTTCCACAGTCTTACTTCTCGGGTTTGCTCTTTGTATTTGAACAGGCTCTTCCTGTCTTCTTCTCTCCCAGCCCAGCTATCTATGCCATTCACTCTTGCAGTGCTGAGTTGCCATGTATTGTAGGTTCATAAACACAGGACAGTGAATACACTTCAGGGTTTGGCCCAAAGAAAAGTTGAGCTGAGGAAAGAGAAATGCTGCAGCACAAACCTAGATAACTGCAATACCAGCAAAGGGAGCACAGACAAATACAGGCCATGTAAACTGCTGTCTGCAGCGACATTCGCCTCTCCAACCTTCCAGTGTGAATGTCATCCTTTGAGACATGCCTTTTTTTTCCCACAGGAAGAGAGCAAATTCTTGTAAATTCTCTCATAATAAGTCATTTTCTGCACTTCATTGCAAGAAATAAAACTGTCCTGGCAAGGATGCTTCTTCTTGCTCTTCAGCACACAGACAGTATCTGCCTGATTAAAGGCAGGCTGCTGTGAGGAAGCCAGGTTTTGCTGGAACAGAAGCGAACATCACTTTACAGTTCTCCTTATGGCAAGTGGCTGTACTGCTGGCTTTTGTGCGAACATTTTTTATCTCCGTTTTGCTTGGTCTTTGGAGCTTAAAATGCTCTGAGTTAATAAATCATCAAAAACAAGGACATAACCTTGATTCTGTGTGCAATATCAATACATTACTTAACGCAATCATGAAACGGAAGAACAGTTCCATTTGTATAATTCTGCATTAAAAACCAGCAGATCTCTACATTTTAAAAGCAGCCTGCAAAGTGTCTCCACCACCATGGGAATGAAGGGCCCCCTTTTTTAATGGGAAATAAGTAGCCTATGAAAAGGATGCAAATGAGCATTTTTGTGCCATTGCCTACCCTATAGAGCCACACTCCAGTCGTGCTTTTGTGGCTTCAGTGAAATGGATTTGCAAATAGCCTGCAAGCTGGTGACAATTAGTGTGTTGCAATTTGTCTAAGCCATTCTGTGGCCATGATCCTAGTTAATTGCTTTGACAGATTACCGAAATCAGGGATTTCGAGTCTGGTGGGCACACAGTGAGTATCTTAATTTGTCAGCTGCTGGGATTAATCCCTTCCCTGCCACATAGGATGTTAGTAGCTCTCCTGGGGTCCCACCTTCGTCTTGCTGGGAGCCCATAGCCCTTTGTGAAGGAAAGATATTTGTCTGAGGGCCATCTCTCTCAAGGGAAAGCGCCTTCTTCTCTGGTCCTAGGCCTGCTATTGATCACATGATTAATATAAAGCTAGTAGGAAGTGATTCGTTCATTAATTTCTGTTTGCTGAGTCCCTCTAGGTATAGTCAGGGATTTCAAGAGGCAGGTGGAGGGTGTGTATGTTTTTGACCTTCTAGATCCTAAGAACATTTAACCCCAAACCCAATATGAAATACTCTTTTTTCCCCCCCATTCCCCTCTTGCTGTTCATCATAAATGTTAAGCCTATATTTGCTTTATTCCCTGTTCTGAGTGCAACTGTCTTGCTGAGTTTCTTTGTTGGTGAATCTCAGAGCACCCTCTCACTCTTGCTCCTGTGTCATTTGCTCTCATTAATCCTATGCTGTAAAAAATCAAAACCAAAACTAACCACGCTCCATGCTAGATGTGTGTAGGAGCAGGAAGTTAAGCTCATGTTCTGTGGGTGGAGATATAAATGACACATTGTGGGGCTGACCGCATCTCCATTTATTTACTCTTCTATGGTGCTAAACACCATGGTATCTGAGCATTTCCGCTCACTTCGAGAAGTTGTACTCTCTTACACCAGGGCAGTGTTTGGCTCAGCAAGTCCGGTAGGTCTGTAGAATGCTAAACAACGCAGCTGGTTGAGATCTGACATCAATTTTGCCCCATGGCCCTACTCACGGGTTTTCAGTGGCTTTCAGTAGTTTCCAGCAGCAGGTTATTCAAAGATGTCTCACTGAACTGGCTCATGTTTGATAACTCTCTGGCAGGGCCATTTGCAGCCACTCTGTTGCGCAGCCCCTGCTAAGCCTTTGATTCTGTGTGAGAAATCGCTGAGACAGACCAACAGAGACTAGCCGTTCTCTGGGCAAGCGGCAATTGAAAGCTGCCCCGAGTGACGCAGAAGTGGATAATTTCCAAAACAATATCATTTTCCCAAAACAGAGCTGGATTTTACAGACCTGAAAACATGGCACCCAGTGAATTAGAAAACAGGCCTTTCCCCAAAATACCAGTTTTTCTGAAAGGATCTCTTTCTTGTCCAGTAAGGGCATCTTCAAACTGTTTTGACCTCCTGCTCCCTGAGTCACAGAAGCACAAATAGCTGGGATAAAGAAATTAGCTAGTGCAAAGTCAGGGACTCAGTTGGCCATTTCCTCAAGGCCTCACGTCTCAGCATTTTCCCTTCAGCCAAGGAGAGTTACCTGTGATGTGCTACATCTGCCCTCCACACCACATTGCTGGGCCACTGAAGAGCAATGCAGGGCACCTGGTCTGCTGGAGGCTGAGCACCTTGTCCTCTTAGAGGGAAGATTTGATTGTTTATTACTATGAATTACTTGTATTACACTAACGCCAACCAAGATCAGGGACCCACTGACCCAGTGTGGTACAAACACATAGCAAGAGACACTCCTGCCCTGAAGAGCACACACACAGTGGTAATGGAGAAGACAGGCAAAGGAAAGCACTGTTATCCCCCTTTTACCAAGGGGAAACTGAGGCCCAGAGAGGCTAAATGACTGGCCCAAGGTCACATGGGGAATCTGCTGCAGAGCAGAGAACTGAATCCAGATCCCTGAGTCCCAGGCCAGTGCCTCAACCACAAGATCATCCTTCCTCTGGGCACTGGAATAAAATGCTTGTGGTTGGCAGTTCACACTAGAGATAGAAGACGACTTCTGGATCAGAAATGGACAGTGCCGTCAGCTGTAACTCAGAGTGAACTCAGCCCATTCTGCACTTTGCAAAGGTTGGGTCCTCGTGCTGTGCTGTAGCTCATCATACTATCTATATGTCCGATAAGTCTGATACCACCTTGGGGACCAATACCACATACGGGATTGAACTCAGAGAGTTTGGCCAGCTCTGCTGGGTCCTGTCTACAGATGCTACTTTCAGGTCAATGATGTTTATAGTTTGGAGAATCTTTGTCTATTTAACCAGTTAATCTCGGTTTATTTCTGTTGTCACCCAAATGGCAGCTGTGCAAGGGACTTTCATTGCACTTCTGAAGCAGCAACAAGTAGCCAGTCGATTGGAAGGAGAGAGCATTAGAGATTGACTTCTGCTGTGGCAGATGATTGGCCAGCTCTGAGCAGCTCCAGAGGGCAGGTCAGAGTAGACTGTAGTGATAGCAAAGAACACAGGCAGCCAAGGCAGCGGAGTCTCAGAGTTTCTCCTCCGCCTCCCCGCTAGCCCCACGAAGGGTGCGCTATCCTCGCTATCCTCGGAGATCTGTTACAGTCTCAAGAGGCCTGTCATTTCCACAAGAATATTGCAGGGATCATATCAAAAGGAGGGAAAGAACATTTGTAACGGGATCTGCCTTTGAAGAAGAAGAAGAAATCCTCTCTCTGCTAAGGCAAGAACAATGCTCCTTTTCAAAAGGAAAATTCAAAGGCAGTCCGGGCTAAATAAATAAATACACCAAGCCCCATGTGAATCCCGCTGATTTAGCAGTTCGATTGTTGTTCTTTTGCCAAAGAGTTGCCTGATTGCATGTTCACTTGCTAATTCACTACATGGAAAGGACCTATTTTCTAAATTAGCAGCCAAAGGTGCAGTCATTATGAGCGTGTGCATGCGAATGCAAAATGGGAAGCTAATGTTGCGAGTCAGGACGGAAGGTAATTTACTCCAACCGCCTTCATTGTTTTGAATGAAATTGTTTTTTCAAGTTTCTGTTTGCGGGGTATCACTCAATGCCAAGTTCAGAACCCTGGTGATATTATTTTACTAGGAAATACAAATTGCATCATTATCTTCTTTGGAAAAAACAAACACAAACTTTTCTTTACTGCTCATTATCTTTTCCGATCCATAAGATAACCACTCATGTATCTAAAGAATGTTTGTGTGGGATCAGATTGTGAAACTGATACAAAGATGGTGGACCCCAATCTGACATGAGGAGGTAGATTTCCAGAATGACAGGACACAAGCCACCTCTCTTGAGATGCTGTCAGACAGGCTGAGAGAGGCCTGGGGCTGTGTTTGCTGTCCACTATGCCACTCATTTACCCATGGCACAGTCAAGGGCACAGGTGAGCACTTAGCATATAGGGAATAACAACAACAGCAATAATAGCCTTACACTTACACAGCGTCTCTCCTCCAAAGATCTCAAAGCATTCAGGGATCTCAAGGACATTAGCTGAGCATCACAGCACCCTTCTGAGGCAGGGACTCATTACAATCCCTGTTTTTACAGATGGGGAAAACATGGCACAAGGAGGTGATGGGACTAGGGGTGCTCAGAGCCAAGACTTGAACCCAGAACTCTAAGTCCCAGGCCTCCTGGCTATCGATCGCTAAATGATGCTCCCACTACAGATGCAGCAAGCTCAGGGGAAGAGCTCCTCTGGGTATGTAGGCTTCCTCAAGCTGGCCCAGGGGAGCTACAGCATAGACTTTAAAAGGGTCATTTCTTTTCGAAGCAGCGCTATAAATGGTTGGCTGCTGACCCAAACTTTGTAAACCTCCTGAGCCTAGAAACTGGGCTGAGAACTTAGTCAGACCAGGTTTTCCTAGGAGTTTTTCCAGCACTTCTTGTTCCCACCCCAGCAGGGAGTACAGCACAAATAGCGTTTGACCACTCTGCTTCTGGTTTAGGCCAGAGCTGGGAAGTGAACAAAGTTGACTAGGACATTTAAGACTCTTCAAGCATGAATCAGTTTGAGTTTAGCTCTAAAAATGGGTGCAGGCTTTAGGGGCTGCTTCTCCCATCCCTGACCTTGGATGAAGAGGGAGGAAACATACATTCTTACCGCCAAATGGATGGGGAATAAAAAACGTTGCCAGCAGAGAAGTCATGGAGCTGCTGTAGCAAAAGCACAGTTTTCAAAAGGATATTGCCCTGGCATGAGCGTGGAGTGGAGTGATTTGAAATTATTTGTTTCGAACTCCCCCAGATTTCTGAGTTTGGCTGCATCATCATCATCATCATCAGACTTGAGCCTTGGACATGAAAGCACAGCATTGGACTTTTCAAGATAAGCAAAGAGTGCAGTTTGCCGAGAGCCTGAAAGTACTGTTTCCTAAGTGCCAACTTCCTACTTCATCGAAGCAAGTTGCTCTGTTTGGAAGAATTTAAAGAGGGACTTTCATACTGGGGAAAACTTTCAAACATATCACTTAAAGCAGAAAGCCAGGCACTTGGTTCTTCAGAAATGCCATGCTCTGTGTTCAGAATATGAAACACAATCATGTTTTTAAGCAGAGAGACCCTCCCTGTCAACCTGCCTTGGTTCCTGCAGCAAAGTTATAAATTTGAAGTTGAGACGACAAAAATAGCAACGCACTGATGCCACGAGTGCAAGATTAAGGCTCCATGCCTCGATCTGGCAGAAAAAGGGGCCATCTATGAAGGAGTAAACTTTCCTCCCCGCACAGGTAAGTGGATACCAGCAAAGGTGATGCAGGGTCAAACCAGCCAAGCAAACAGGCTCTACCTCTCAAGCTTGTCAGCCTAAAATTAGGCACCAAAACTCACATCCAGGCATCTAAACAGGTGCCTTGATTTTCACTAGTGCTGAGTACCCACAGCTCCTGTTCAAGGCAGTAAAATCTGTGGTTCCCTAGCTGGACACCAGGCCACTCTTATTCAGTTGCCTAAATACAGTTTTAGGCGATGAGCTTTAAGCACCTACATTTGGGGCTGTGCTGGCCTTGGCTGTGAGGACAGTCCTGCTCTGGGTCCTTGGAACAGACAGCATTGGCAGCCCCTAAAATCTGCAAATGTAACCCCTTTTCCCCCATACAGCCCTGAGTGCAGGAATTGCCGCTCAGCATTTGCAGGAACCAGGAACTGAGCTGCAGAAATTTTGTTCTCTGGTGCATTTATTCATGATCCTTAATTCCAGAATTAAATCCTGGGCCTGGGCGGTGGATTTGTGCGCAGCGGGGACCCTGCACCCCATCAGGGAGCTGTGGCCTAGCTCCGAAACAGTGACCTGCCACGCTCCTGCAAGTGGTGTGTCCAGTCCAGACGGGGAACAAATGCCGTGTGGGAAAGTGGACCCCGCTACCGTGACCAACAGCTGTGCACTGTCGTTGTTGGGCTTCTAGTGCCAGTGAGCCCTTAGCTTGATCATCCTTATGTGTCGGCTGCTGGAGGCCATTCCAGGGCACGCTGAAGACACTTTTGGTGCAGGTAGAAGAGGTGCTTGGAGTTAGTTCTATTGAGGGATCTTAGAGGCACATTTTCACAGCTGTCAGACCCCCAATTCAAAGGCACCATGCCCACCTCTCTGTGTCTCTCAGGTGAAGCTGACCTAGAACACTACAGGCAGATTCTCACCGTTTCGGTTGCCAAATGTGTGTCAGAAATGATTAGTGTGAAGGAGAGGAGAAGAACCTCCTTGGCTGACGTTAGGGGACAGGTAAAGGAGAATGCGTCAAAAGCTGGACCATCAGCCTTCACGCCCTGGAGAGGGTTGGGGTAGAGGGGGCTTCACAGCAAAGCTTCTCCCACTATCTCTTTTTCACCACTTCTCGCACATGCCACGTTGTCCTGTCAGCTCAGTCCTATGGGCCCTGGCTCTGTGTTTGCTCTGATGAAGCGGTCGGAAGGGATGTCTGTCAGAAGGCAGGGGTTTCCCTACAGTGACAATGCTGCTTCCAGTAAATAATACACCCCGGGTGGGCCCATGGCTAAAACTAGTGTAGCAAGATAGGCACCTTCCCGGGGGCATCTCGCTTTCAAGCAAGAGTAGCCCTGCCAAACTTACTACCCCAGAGCCAAATCCATCCTGGGGGAATGCCACTTACTTCGGCGGGACCAGGACAAGTTTGGCCTCCAGTAGCTTTGTCCTGGAGACAAAGAGAACATCCCCATGGATCGGTATGCTGGGGTAAAGTGACTCCCCCTAGGGAGGATATCCCAATGTACCCCTGTTCCCCCAGTGTCTCTATCCTGAGCTAAAGCACTCATTCACTACTGAGAATTAATGACTCCTCAGTGAGAATACTTATGGCCAAACTCCATCCCTTAATATCTTCAGTTAACTCAGTTTAGGCACAAACCCTGCCCTTTATAGTCACAGTCACGGGGTGGCTGTCTGCAGTCACTTGAACGCTACCAGCCTTGCTCCCACTCAGACCCAGAGGTTGCTGCCTCATGCCCCAATTCTGGGCCCTGCTCAGATGTGCAAAGGGAACACCCCCCTGTGCAGGGAATTGCAGGTGCTAGCCTCCCCAGAAAGGGGTCAGACAAGAGTGGGGTCTTGGTCCCCCCATTCCTGGGGCAGTGACAGTGGCTAATTAAAGGGTAGGGAGAACGCACTTCACCCTCTCCCAGATAGGGGAATGGCTGCTGCCTTGTGTCCCCGTTTGGTGACCCGGGAGGAACCCTGGCTCTGCATCAGCCACGTGTGACGCAATGTTGGTAGCCAGAGGATGGGCCCTGTGCACCTTGCCTTGCCCTGGAAAAATCACTTTTACTGCAGGTGCTGCTGATGCTGGCCCTTGTCTTCCTCTTGTTTGGGCACTGCATGGCTGTTCTCTGCAGTGGTACAGTGAGGACAGGAATTTGCTTCATTGTCCTCATCCTTTAGTTCCATTTCTGTGGCATGAGCTGAACAGCAATGCCTGAACCCTCTCCCTCGGCCTCCCACCTCAGCCCTTCTCTCTACCAGCTATCCCCAGATTCTGCCCTAGCCACGCAGCCAACCTGTCAGAGCTGCCACCATCCCCTGGCCTTGGGCCTGAACTTCACATTTCCCACATATCCACTTTCTCCCAGAGTCCTTCACTCCCCCACCTTCTACCAGTCTACCTTCTTTCTTACAATCCAGTTAAAAGAAAAAGAACCTAATTAAAATCTAAATAACAGACTTGTAATTATCACAGTGTTTAATCCTAGACGTTGTGCCTTTGACGCACTATAATTTAATTTCATGACTGGCTTTCTTGCTAGTTTATAATTAATCTATTTTTTTGATAAAAAAGATGTATTGCAATAGATAATGTACTCTGGAAGCCTGTCACAGCCAGCCTGACACACGCTCTTCTTGGAATAAAACTTTTCCAGCAACAGTTTTAACCGGTGCCGGAGCCATTGGGACAGTTAACCACTAACGTCTCATGTTAGCCCCTGATCTGGAAAATACTTACCACTTTTGTGCTTAAAGTTAAGCACGTAGGTGAATGTTTGCAGGAGGTGGGGTTCTTGTGGAAAGCTAAGGCTTTCTTTGCCTCGCATTAGATAACGTGAGTGAATTTAGAGCTCATAACGTGAGAGACTGATCGCGAGAAAGATGGGGGGAGGGGGGAATGATACAAAATGTCATTGACATTGGTTCCCATTTTTAAAAAATTGAAATTCAAAATTTTGATGAAAATTTTTCTTAGAAACTCCAAAAATTCAGGGCAGCTGTAGAGCTGGTCGGGAAATGGGGAATAAATATTGCATAAACATTCAGTATTTTCCTTGTTTTCACTGAAATTCAGAATTCTCTGAAAAAATTCATTGCAACATTGAACTTCTGCAAGCCCCAAGCAGCTGCACTGATAACACATATGCAAGCCCTGCCATTGCATCTCATCCCTGGGCAACAGCACCCCCTGCTATTTCATTTCCCCGGATGCACGCACACAGCTCTGCCACTGTGCCTTGTTCTTGCATGTAGCACATCCCCTTATAGTCCAGTCTGCATGTCTCAGCACATCAGACTGTTTAGCCTAACTTAGAACTTGACCCCATGTCTCTAAGCCTCTCAGCTGTGTGTACCTTCAGCCTACTGACCTGTTTTTAATGGAATAAAACGCCTCCCTTTGGAGTATTTGGCAATAAATTATTTCAACTGCCGAGAATGTTTTCCTTAAAACTGTTCTTGCTCCGATCTGCTATCAGTGAAGAAGATGTGGGTAGGATAACTGAAGAGAGGGGAGTAGCCATTTCTGTGTGACTGACAATGATGAATGTCCCAGAAGTCCTGCGTCTCAGAATGGATGGGCTAGTCTGGGGCTAATCCGAAGAGTATTTATTATGTGATGGATTCCACCTAGAGAATGCTCAAAACCTTATCAAGATCTTCCACTATGGACTAGTATCCCTAGTAGCTAGCAAATTGCTAAGTAATGGCCTAATTCTAAAGGCAGCAGCTGCTCCAGTGGTTCTATTCTTCACCATCCTGAGCACCATCACCTGACAAAGGGGCTTACGACATGGACCCGACCTGTGATTTTGAGGATGTGGAGCAAGAGGGAGGCAGTAATTGGTGGATGCATTAATCCTGCCTTTAGCTTGCTTTATGAGGGAGGGAGGCATACGAATGGGATGCAAAGTTACCAGATCCACGTTCCACCTTTTCCTGTGGTTCCCCCTAAAAGTTTAATGCAAATCTGAGTTAGAAATACCTGAAGTAGACAGAAAGATGCTGTCCAATCCCAGAGCCCTTCTCACAGAACAGAACCAAGTCATGTTAATTTATGGTAATTAATTATTTCCACCTTATAGCCAAGGATGACTCTATCTAAGCCACCTATTGCTGTGCTAGCCACCCAGTTAGGATCTCAAAGCAATTTACAACCATCAGTAAACCCGTAAACCTCATGAGCAGCCAGTGAATGTGATCATCTCCATTGTAGAGATGGGAATGCAGAGGCATAGAATGGGAACATGGCTTCCCCACTGCTATATAGTGGGTTGGGGAAGAATCTGGCATAGAACCCAGGAGTTCTGACTCCTGGTCTCCCACTCTAACCTCTTAGCACACTGTGCCCCAAGGGCTGAGGGGAAGGAGCACCCTTCTTGGAGAGCACCAACGGGCACTGGCACTGAAGTGTGCCTCGCTTGTTCCTTTGGAGTGGCTGCCACAGACTTTTCTGTTGGGCAGCAGAGTCCCTCCCCATTGCTAGTTCTGAATAGTGGAGTGGTGTGTTGCCTAGACAACCAGAACTCCTACACATTGCTATTTATTCTGAAAGACATTTTACCTTCTCTTCTGTTGCGAAATCCTAGGAAGAGTGGGGGTCACATAAGATTACCTCCTGCGAGGTGATGGGGCTTCAGACTCCTACCCCAAATGCCCCCTCTTGAGGGGAGCCATTAGGCAATTGGGCAGTTTGCTTGTCTGGCAAAATGTCATTTAGAGTAAAGGCCCCTGACCTCACTCCACTCAAATGTACTGTAAAAAGTGAGGCTAATTGGGATGTCCACATAAAACTGGGACAGGGTCAGATGCCAGCCAGCCAGGCATTATTAGCATTCCAGGTCTTTGCATTCCAGCAGTGCATGGAGTGTGCCAGGCACGGCCCATCCCCAGGAAGACCTGGTCTCAGCCCTTGTGAGCTTATACTCTAAGGGCAGGATTGTGTCTGGGAATGATGCAAGGAACCTGTGCATGGGGTCCGGGTGGTTATTTTTGCTGTGTTCAGGCTGGTTTCCTCTGAACTCTTATGTTAGTATCTGCTAAACCTCCTTGAAACAGCAAACGTGCATTTGCAATCCTCTGAGCTGCCTACGTGTTCCTGTGTCCATCCTGGCACTGCTTTTTACTGGTTTACTGCTAGCACCAACGTGCTGGCTGTGCTCGTGGCTGGCACGCTGCGTACTCGTATTGGGATTGTGGCCATGCTCGGGGCTAGGTAATTGCACTCTGCTGCGTACACTTTGGCAATGCAGCAGGGTCAGCTATTGGTGTGCTTGTGTATAATATGTAGACTAGTAACTACGAGCCTGGAGTTAGCAATTTTTTTTAATGCGCTGGTGTTCCTAGAAACAGAGCAACAAGGAGATATTAGGCCAGTTTCTCAGCTAATGTAGATTGACATGGCTTTGTGGATGTCATGGAGCTGTGCTGATTTACGTGAGCTGAGGACCCGGCCCTATTATTTCAGCTTGGTCATGTGACAAAAGAACAAGGGAAATATGAGGAGTGTAGAATATACCATATTTTTGTAGGCTGTGAACCCAAAACCAGGGAGAGTTTGAATGGGTAATTGGGAAGATCAAACACTGCAGCTGAAGTGTGGCCACAATCAGAGTATGGTTGGACTGTGCTTGGCTGTCAGCATTTACAGGCTACTAACAAAAGCACATCATTCTCATCCTGTTTTCTTCTTGAGAAACAGCCAAACAGCGAGTGACTGTGTATGTGTGTTTGTGTGCACAGGACATAAGAATGTACTTCTTCAGTGGGATATGTTGTCAAGGAAGGCAGACTGCATCTTTCATTCCTAGCGAGGAGAAATTCCAAATCATATTAAAAAGTTAGACAAAGACCGAAATGGAGTCTGACATGCCAGTAGAATGACGGCAGGGCTGTGAATATTATTAAGGTGAATCTGTGTTTAATGTTCTCATTGGAAAACTGAACTCCTGGCTTCTAACCAGCAGAGAGTGGGTGTTACCGACTGAGCCACAGACATGCAGCATATGGGAAATGGCCCTTATGCTGGAATACAATTACTTTCACATAGCAGGTATGGTAAACCTAGGCTTTGAAAATCCAGCAGGGGACCATGCTGCATGTTTAACTCCAGAGAACAAACCCTGGTACACATCCCATGAAAATGTATGATGAATAAAGTAACAGATTTGAACTTTTCTGATAACAAAACAACAACTCTGGCCAGTAGCTCCATTATGTGCTGTGAGATATACTTCTATCAGACTGTGAATTCAGCCGTCTCAAAGAGTTTGCCGCTTAGTGCAGAGAACACGAGGAAAGCTGGTGAGTGTGCAGTCATTTCCTGAAATCTCTCAGAGAGTCAGGAATCAGATTACTGTATGGAAAACAAATGGAAAAAACAATAAAACTGAACTGAGTTTTGGGAAAAAGACGCCACCCCTAGAGACCCATAGAACAGGCTTCCTCTCTGCAGCAGGGGCCACGCATAGGTGTGAGACAGGAATTCTGTCTCCCCTGCCCATTCCGTCCTTGGCTTCTCTGCAGCAAGGGGGCATCTGGTGCCAGTTGTACTGTGGTTTTTAATCTGATTTGGGCGCGTCAACAAGGAGCTGGGCAGAGCTGACTAGCTCCTTTGGCATGCTCTGCCAAACAGCCCGCAGATAAGAACCGCTTGTATTGCTGCTGGCGAGAGCTGGGCTCACACCAGTGACTTGGAGGGGAAAGGCTACATCTGCCATTCCAAGTCTGCAGGATGGTCCAGCCATCCAGAGGCGGGCTGGTATAATGCAGCAGCCACTGTGAAGACCCGGGGATGGTTTGGTGGCTCCCTTTGTCTTTCCTCCTATTGCACTGAGTGTTACTTCAGAGCGCTGCTCTAACCACACCGCTCCACCTCCTTTGAATCTCTGCTCTGACTTCCCATTCTCCACCACATCAGAGCCAAGCTTCTTGTCTCTCTTTAAGGCATTTTCATTATTCTGCCCATCCCTGCTGGTCAGCTGTTGTAATGCCCTCCCCTCTGCTTTTCCAGTGGTCTTAGAATCATAGAAAAATGGAACGCCCCCCCAAATGAACTCTCTTTGGGTTTTTTGGAGTTCCCTCATTTCACTGCCTTGTTCCTTTCACAGTTTTTTGTTCCATTTTCTCCTTATTTCAGCCAAAGATAGGGGCATGATCAGGTACTCAGAGGTGAAAGGACTCAGATTTGTGCTTGTGTTTCAGTTGTGGGGGCAAAGCATGAGGGCAGAGCATCTAAATCACGTCTAAAAATTGTCGTGAATTTTGCTCTGACCTCTCAAGGTCCCTTCAGCCTTACATTTGGGGGGTGTTCCATTTTTCTGTTGAATAATTGGAAAGATTAAAGAAGACAAAAGTTTTGAATGAAAAGTTATGACCAGCTCTGTTTGCAAGTACAGTGACTTCTAAGAAAGAGGAGGAGGATGTGATTTGGAAAATATGGCCTTACACAGAGAGGTAGCTTTTTAAACCAGTGGTGGACTGTGTTTCTGAGTGTCTGGGCCTTAGTCTTATCCAACTTCATTTACTCAGGCACCACGTGGGTTTCAGAGTGTTACCAGAAGAGAATGGTAGGTATTCGCCTCTGCTTTGCACTGGCATGAATGACTGCACAGGATGTCAGGCAGGAAAGGGTTAGTCCATCTATTCATGAAAGGCACCCATTAACTCCCACTGACTTCAGTCCCAGCTTTCCTTGGGTAAATGCTGTATAAAACCAATTAAGGATTTCAGGAGTTTTAACGGTAAGAGTAATTAACCACTGGAAGTGCTTACCAAGGGTCGTGCTGGATTCTGCATCACTGGTCATTTTAAAATCAAGACTGGATGTTTCTCTAACAGATCTGCTCTCGGAATTATCCTGGGGAAGTTCTGTGGCCCATGTTCTACAGGAGGTCAGACTAGAGGATCACAATGGTTCCTTCTGGCCTTGGAATCTATGAATCTATGATTTGGCCCAATGATTCTTTTGAGAAAAGGATATGGGCATGTATCTAAAACATTGCGCTGATTATCGTTTTAGCAAACTACTTTAGATTAGTTAAGTAAAACTTTAGTGGCGGGGGGCAGGTTAAAACTCAGAATTTTGTAGTCCTGGAATAAAAGTGGAGAAGAAGCAATGCTTCAATATGAAAGAAAGTCTGAGTATTTTAAATCAGCTCAAAATAAAAAGGTGACTTATGGTGACAATTCAATGCGAGGTGCAGCTCTTCGTTTTATGTAAAAAGACTAATTAAAATTGAAGTGCACCCCACTGCACTTTCTTTATTGTCTGTAACATACCAGACCCCTTAATAAAACCTAGAGCGCAGGGTGTACTGCAGGGACATAAACTGGTAGTTAATGATGTAATATACAGTGAAGTGCAGTGCTTAGCCAAGCAGGTCAGCCTGGTAAATGAACTCCGGAGATAGCTGCTCTGTTTGAAGCACCTGGTTCATAACAGTGGGTTACACATGAGGAGCAAGAGTGCAGCCACTCTTAGCCTGGAGCTGATTAACAAATTTGCATTCCATGCACTTCCTTAAGAAAAAGAAAACATCACATAGAATATTGTCAGTTCCCTGGCCTGTTTTGTGTTAACTCTGTATACCTCTCTGATCATGCCAGATCTGGCCATTCGTTATGGACAGTCAGCAGGCTGTAGTTCATCTATTTTTCTGTCCTGTCTCGTTCTGTTTCATTTCATAAAATGTTTTACAGCCCCGTGGAGGTGCAATGTAAAAAGGAAACACGGACCCTTTTATTCCAGGATCACGTCATCACAGAAAGGAGAGAAGTGACCCATTAAGTCAATTTTCCTAGATGCTGTTGACAATAGAGGTTGAAGGATATAAACATGATCCCATAAGGAAACTAAACGCATCATTAATATAATGTTATGTTGTTTTAAAGCTGTGTATTGGAACTGTACTTGTATACATGGCACACTGTAGCCTCAGCATTTAGCTTTGTACTCTTGCTAGACTGTCCCTGGCATAGCTATTGGTATCTGTATTTTGAATGAAGTTAGGTATGTACCCAGCTCTAGAATGTTGCCATGCCAATTTGAGCATTGCTGACAGCACAGTTCCTGAAGATCAGCACCACTGACATTCTGCAGAAGAATGAGGTTTCATTTCCTGTGGGCTACTTTCCTTATGGCTTTAGTGGCCTGGATTTGGGATTGGATTTAATTAGCGTGTAATGTCAGGTCTACTTTGGGAGCTTGTGAGAATGCTGCAGGTAGGGAAAATGGATCAGTCAATTTGTGTGTGTGAGAGAGAGAGAGAGAATTTCATCTTACTGGATTCAACCCTGAAGTTTCAGAAAAAGTAATTTGTTGTACATTGATATATTTTCTGTCTCTGAGTTCAGAAAACTCTTGCTGCTGACCTTCTTATTTAATTGTCTTATCTCCTTACTTCTAATGGGCATGGACTCCAGGTAGATAAATAAGAAGGAGACGTAGGGAAAGGTTTTTTGTTTTATGTAGAAAAAAAGAATTTGATATGGAAAACTTGCATTTGAGATGCAAAAATTAAAATATATGAATTTATAGATAAACATATTTAAAGGCAGGGAAGAGAATGAAAATGACTCCTGTTAAGGCACTGTTATTGAATGTTTCTGGTGTGAATCTGTACATTGATAATTAATTAATTACACAGAAAGCCGGGGGAGACATCTTACCAGCAAGTGAAATGTTTATTCTTCATAACTACAAAGGCAGCCCCAAATTTGCAATGTGTTTCATACAAGCAGCGTGGAGTATCCTTGAAGTCAGTGAGGCCCAGGGGTCTGTGCACACCATCGGTTGCAGGATCTGGACCTTAAAGGTAGATTTGGGTTAATGAAGTCAAGCCTTTTATGCCAGGATTAGTAACATGAGTCTCCTTTTCAACCCGGCCATGACTGGAAATGCCTCTAACCACTCGAGTTAGATTTAAGTTTGTGAATAAAGAGACAGGCTGTTGGGAGCATGACTATGGGTTATATACTGTATCTAGCTAATATACAGTTCAGCTAAGAATGCTGAGGTCAGAAATGCACACACACTGGACATATTGCTAAGGACTTTTCAAAGTAGAATCCATTCTTGAGTCATTCAAAGCATGGCAGTGTACTGTTCCTGTTTCATACCCCTACTTAAAAAAATATTTAGGCCAAAATTTCAAAACTGGACATTGATTTTGGATGCCCCAAGTTTTGGGGGTTCAACTTAAGACACCTTGAGGTCAGTTCTGAAAATGTTGCCCTTAATATGTAGAAAAGCAGATGGCTTATTCTTTTGAAGCTACAGAAGTCATTTTCATTATGTTTCTTCTGGTCTGGTTATCAGATTTTTCTTCTCAACATGGGTAAACCTGGCATGCTACTCTAATAGATACACAAACATTGCATTGTAATCTGTTACATAAATCATTTTCTTTCTCTTTTTCTAATACAGTTCGATGTCTGTCCGCAGGTCAGGTTGCCCGGTAGGAAGCCATGCTTGGATATTAATAGCCATGTTTCAACTAGCCATGGATTTCACCATCTGTGAATCTGTAGCCCAAGGCCAAGGGTTTAGGCTCCTGCAAAGGCCTTCTCACTGGCATAGATTGTCCCATAGTCCTTTGTGGAGTTTTAAAAATGGACAGCAACTGAGGATTCCTGGCCCTTTTTGGAACCATGTTTCTTCTCATCCGGAACGATCTCATGGGCAAATACAAACATATCATTCAAAAAGGCCACACAAAGCCACAGACCAGTTAGCAGGCTTTTATAAAAGCATGCAGTCCAAGCACTCTGATACTGCAAAACCAGCCCCTTCTGTTGTAGATGGGAGCAGCAGGAGTACAGACCAGCAGACTCCTTTGAAAAGGGGGAAAAGGCACCTCCGAGGAAGCAATTTTGATCACAGAGACAGGAGGCCCACCACGGTGCCTGAAGTAATTGTATGGGGCCCAACAGGGGAAGAGGACTCCATGGAAACCAGTACATTCCCTGGGAATTATGGCACCACCACGACTTCCGCTTTACAAACCAGAACGACTACTGTGGCAACCACCACCACCACCACTTCCACCACTGTACGGTCTAAGGGGTTCACAGCATCACCCATGCCAGGGCTTAACAAACACAAGAACAACCCTGGCAGGATTAGCACAACGGAACCCTACACCAGCCACAAGAGCAATGGAAAAGAAGCCCGTCCACCTAAGTTAATGGGAGACACTACAGGTATTTTCTGTCTGTTGATAGGGTTTTGTTTTAACTGTTGATCTGGGCTAAGTAAGAGCAAAAAACCTATTGCCGAGGGCAGAGGTGTGTCCTATATGATGGGCACCAATGAGGAGACGGTACTGCGGGACAATGCCACAATATAAACAAGGTGCAGTGTCTGACGAAGGCTTCATATTGTGTTGGCTTTGCCAGGCTGCAATCATCATTAAGGAGTAATTAAAGAGAACATTATAGTATAATGTCCAGGTTTCAAAACAGTTAAGCAATTTTCAGTTAGGGAAAGGTGGGTGAACAGCTTTGAATAAAATGAAAACTGACCTGAATTTTTTTCTGAAATTTGATCTAAACTTTTTTTGTGATTTGCAAAACATCTGTATACTCTTTCTACTGTATTTAAATCTTCCTCTGCCTTCTTGGGTTCCCCAGGAATATAGCAGTATTTTTGGTTTGATCAGCAACAGGAAATCTCACAGGAAAGACTAGCCCAACAAGATTTGCAGCCTGGTTTTGCAAACTCAAGAAGCGTCCAGATTTTGGGGTGTTTGTCCAACAAAGTATTTTGCTGTTCACATATTTCTTTCTAGTCCCTTTCATACAATATGTCACTAATCATATACACACTGTGGTTGCTAGCTCTGAACTGCAGACAGATTCTATATGCAACATACAAGTCTTAACAATCCCTGAAAAGTGTAATAATAATCAATGTATTAATGTGGCACTCTGACACAGTACAATATGCAAACAACCTAGATTGTTGGTGTTTCAGCTTTGGTGACTGCGGAGAAAACTGAGTTTGGTTTTCACTATTCTTTCCCTGATTTAGATGCAGTTTTTCATTACACAGAAGCATACAGCAACGCCTGCTGAAGTCATTATCATAATTGTTTTCTGCCTTACAGTAGTACTTTTTTCTCATGCAGACTGGACACAAAGGTTACTTTAGTGCAAGTTAAGCTGGGAGAATTCTGCTAAAGAAATCACAAACCTTTGAGTCAATGAGAGCTACCGATTCCTTTCATTTCTATTGAGGACTCTTCTCAATTGCTCTTCACGAACATTTGTTGAGTAAGCGTGTTTGCAAGAATGTTCTCAGTCAGAGAACATGCAGTAACTATCCATGTTGTGATACATATGCATGCATGTTGATGATAAATGTGTGTGGGCCATCTCAGAAGCTCTTTTTGGCCTCAGGAGTAGGAACAACTTCATTTGACTTAGGTGATCAGACACACCAAGTTCTGAATACTCAATGAAACAGTCGAATTGAGCAATTCATGTGCTGAAACGTGTTCACTTACAACATTCCTCAAGTTATTGTGGTTAATTAACGTATTGGTAAAAAATCTGCAAATCTGAAAAAAAAAGCTACAAAAAAACCCCATGTTCTAATTTCTTACTAGAGTCAGGGGATAAATCCTTCATTAAACTGTTCACTGTGACTAGTTTGTTCAGCATAATTCAGGCTCACATCAGAGTCTCCCATCTAGCCTCTGCCAGGGGTTGTGAGCTTCTAGCATCTCACTGATAGAGTTGGTTTCTGATCAGACTGCAATGTAAGTGTTAGCCTGGGATCTCAAATGCTCCCTATTCTCCTCAGCATCATGTACAGTGTATGATATTAAAAATAAAAACAACCCATCAGGGCAGCACTTTGGATTACCTAGTGTCCCTGAGGAAGATGGTAATGGGATCAGGCTACAGGCATAGAGCATTGATTAGTGCTTAGGACTGGGACACAGCACCTAGCAAAAGGGGGTCCTGGTCCAGGACTCTTGATGCTACCACAGTACAAGTAAATAATTTTAACAATAATAAGCCTGGGGTTGTGTTAGAGGCAAGGTCTTCTGTCGGGTAAGAATGTTGCAGAAAATTGAGAGGAATTTGGGTTTAAAAATGAACACTGGGTAAGCCGATGAGAACTCTGATCCATCATCTTTATGTAAGACATTTGCTAGGAGTTTACAGAGTTTGCCTATTGCCTCTATAAATCTACAAGCCTAATCAAATTTAGTGCAGCACTCATTTACTATAGTATTTAGTAATATTTAGGAAAATATACTATTTTCCACCGACACCATTTGCTGTGTGGGAAAGCAGTTTTCCATTTATTCCAAATTATATTTATTTATTACTAAAGTTATACCATGGAACAATATTATGTATCTTGGCAAATTAATTCACATTACATGGACGCTGAGTAGTCCAACAAGTCAGATGCTTATCTGAGAAAGAATTATAGGGTTTCATGATGCAGTCTCCATCCTGATTAATTTCTCTAATAAACCCTCTTCAGAAAAAATGTCACTCCTAACTTCAAGAAGTTATTCATATCTGTGAAAAGGAGCCCCGCCTACACAGCAGATGAGATGTCAGCCTCAGCTGGCTCAGTTAGCGACAGAATATCAGTCACACTCTCCAGCACAAGAAATCTAACCAGTTCATACTAAGACATTTGATGGAATGCTAAGATTTACTTCCCAAACCGCATGTTTTTTTCAAAGCAGATAGTGTCATCAAGTCCTATTGTTATTAGCAATACTTACATCTGTAGCTAACTACATTTGTACACATGCGTCTGAAATCAAATAGGTGCCTTGCACTGAGAAAATTCCTGTTTATTGCAGTGGCTTAATTACAAATGGTATAACACTGTCAAAGTGTTACAGGGTATTGTTGAGCTGCTGGGATATCAGGGGAGTAAGTCAGAGGAGAGTCTTCCTCACCCTGGACAGCTGACATAGGCTTTTTGTCTAAAATGTGACTCATCATTTATTATCCCTGTAATGTCAAGATTCATTAACTGTGTTGCCAGTCAGTGGTCCTGTATCTGGGACACCACTCTGTGATCTAGGCACATTGCCTAGGTCAGTAGTTTGTGTCTAAGTCGTTGCCTTCTCCTCTGGTCTTTATATCAGGTAACCAATGTTATGATATTTCAGAATTGCCCAAGGTTTACTGAGTAGTTTGAAGATAACACTGGCAGTTTGGTAAGGGTATCTGACAGATATATGTCACTATTCAGGAAAACATTGCAATATGTTTCTACTTGAACTATCAAATGACCACTGATAATTGTCACTGCACAAACAGGCCTTCAGCAGATTTCTGTCCTGCCCACTAGGATGACAGACAAATGATCTCAATAGATCCAGTATAATGTAGGATTGGGATATTGAGGTGGTGTTTTTATTTGCTTTTCTCACCATTGTACTTTTGGTTGAGTTGATCTGTTCAGTACACGGACTTCAGCGGAGCCGTTCCACAATGAGTTTGATCTCCTGGCTTGGCTCAGAAGTGCCCACAGTGATTGCAGCGAAGTCTTAAATTTGTATTGGTGATTGACCTCTCGAGGTTCAGTCTGGAAGTGTTGTCCACCATTAGACAGTAGCTGGAGCAAGCCTCTAGAAGGATTCCTGCATTTGGTTTCTGGCTTAGATGCTGACTGGGTCTATTAAGTTGATGAAATAACATAACAACTCGGTACTGCAATTTACCCATCCGTAAAGGGTCATGGGGTGCTCTACTCACCAATGGGGGGTCTTCCTTCTGGCAGTTCTGGTGATTAGCTCCACCTAGTTCAGCACCTCCTTTCTTCTCTTCCATCATTGCCGCTCTCCTCCCGCTCATGGAGATGTAATACAGCCATTTCATGACTCAGCCCTTCAGCCAGGTCACACTGTGTTTTTCCCTTCCAGGGGAGTCTTTCAAAGACCCTCTGCACCAGGGTTTCTACCCCCTTTCTTTCTCCCTTACCTCAGGGAGAGACACTGCTGGCTTCTTCCCTCGAGAATCCTGGCTTGATAGGAGCCTTGCTTGTTCCCTCACAGATGAGCTTCCTACTAATTAGCACCCTCTACACAGCCTAAATCTCCCCCATTTGCAGCTTAATTGGTTGATTGGGCCCACCTGGCCTAATTCAACTCTCTCAGGGTACACACTGAGCACTTTGTGACTATTAGACCCCTTTCAGATATCTCAAGTTGGGCTCCCAAAACCTGAGGCACCTAAAATCAGTAGTCACTTCTATAAACGTAAGCCTAGAATTCTAGTGGCTCTGCAGTTGTGTGTGAGGCATCTTTAACTGCTGTACAGTGAGGCCCTACAATATACAGCACATAAGGAGACAAATGTAAGCATGTTCTAATGAAAGAAAACCCTTTGATCTTCATAGCTATTCATAGTTTGTTCTCCAGCTTAGATCAATCAAAACTCAAGGATGAGATAGCATGGACCGAGATGGAACAATGCTTGGTAATTTTTATTTTGGTACTGGAATTCGCTTACACCTTTTCAAGGATGTTCCTCCAGCTGCTTTGTCCTTGTCAGCATGATGCCTCTAACATCCCTTACCGCGCTGACAGTCACAAAGTTTTGCTGCGGCCTGACTGATGTGGCTCTTGCTGGGATTTTACCATTTGTGGGTCTTTGAACAGCTTCCTAGCCTCAGCTTTGCAGTCCAGCTCAGCTGTGAGAGCTGGATGCTGTTCTAATGAGAATCAAAAATGAAAGGGCAAGGTGCATCTCCCAAACCCTATAATTGGGTTTAAATCCATGGTTGTTAGTCACCCAGGGCCGAGTCCAGTGCCCCTCGTCCAACTGAGTATCCCTTCCTCAGGCCGCAAAGCTGCTTGAAGCGACAGTCACTAGGTTGTTCCTGAGGGCTCTGCAGGACAGTGATTCACAGAATGCTAGTGGATCTGCACAGATCAACAGGCCTTCATCCTGCCCAGCCTCCACGTAGCCTGTGCTGAGACATTCCAGATCCAAGCCAGCCTCTCCCAATTCTCCTATCCTGTCCCAATCCCCTGAAGGCTCATGCTCAGCCTGTGCTTCTAAGATATCTGGGAATTGAAACTCACCAGCTGACTTTAATCTTTTAGCTCTTAACTCTCATTAAGGAGTTTTCAGAAAGATTTGAGTTTTCGTTAATTGGCCTCTTTTACTGAATAAGTGAATACAATAAAATACTTTTGTTGGCTAAAGGACCTTTCTGACCTTAGCTGTCCACCCTAACTTGAATAAAACCTAAACTCTGAATATCCCTTTATTTTCTTCATCTGCATTAAATCATAGAATCCCAGGGTTGGAAGGGACCTGAGGAGGTCATCTAGTCCAACCCCCTGCTCAAAGCAGGACCAATCCCCAATTTTTGCACCAGATCCCAAATGGCCCCCTCAAGGATTGAACTCACAACCCTGGGTCTAGCAGGCCAATGCGCAAACCACTGAGCTATCCCTCCCCTCCCAATATGCTGGCTTCCTCAGAGACTTTTTTTGGGGGGGAGAAGCTTTCCACTCAGCTCTTTCTCACTCCCTAGGTTAAATCCTAGTAAGGGCTTGCAATTGTTTAGGTTAAAAAAAACCACACAAACAAAATGAAGACCTCCCCCAAGATGGTTCATGATTCATACACTGGGGCACAAAAGGTTAAAATTCTAGCAGGGGATGAGATTGGTAGAGAGTAGATGTTTGATAGAAACTAGTACATTGTGGGAAACTGATTAAATAAATAAGAGGATATATGTATATACACACAGTCTGGGCCAGATCTTCCTCTAAACTCCAGTGATGGTTAAGGGGTGTGAACTGGGATGGAGCATCCTCAGGGAAGGAAACCTAGGTAAAATAAATATTGCTCCAACATCTAATATAACCCCCCCTTTTAAGACAAATACCCTATATAGGTACTTACTGATTTCACCTGCTCAGCTTCCCATTGGGACACCAAATTATGCCCCGGGCCCTGGTAGTTTGCTCTTACAGTGTGTGAGAAATACCAAATATTGCTGTGCTGAGCTGCATTAAATGGGAAGAAACATTACAATAGCAGTGGGGTCTCCCTGCATTTCCCATCACTTCTGCATGGAAGGGCAGCAACCAGCTCTGTCTTTAAGCAGTGAGTAAAGTATCCTGTCTTAAATAATGCCATACATATGTAAGGCCATGCATTTTTCAAATTCTGCTGCTCTCTGCTACACGAGGCTGAGGCAATGGAAGTAGTTATACTTTGCCTGGAAGTACTATATGGTTAGACATTAAGACTATGCGACTCATCTGTACTTTTTTGTCTAGTTCAGTGAACATTACAAATCATTGTCTTGCAGTCTTGTTACATTAGTGCTGCAATAAGCAGAACGGATAAGTAAAGTAAAGCTTTCAAGGCTGGAACACTTCCGTTTTCCACAACAGATCCAAAAAGTAAAGATTTCTATAGTGTTTACTCCCTGAAAGATTCAAATGAAGAGAAATAAGCTTTGGTAATAGAGAAGGTGGATGTGAAAGACTATGGATTGTACCGCAGAGCTGCAAACAAATAATCAAACTCTGCTGGACTACAACAAAACCTCTGTTCCAATCCCACACTGTTTCGTATGGATTGAATGCTGTTTACCCATGTGTCTTTCTTCCTCTATTTCTGTCATGCACACGCACAAACGCACAAACACACACCCACCCGAACTTGTGCATATGCACACAGAGACGCTCATACTCAGACATTGGAGTCAGTCCAGATTTAACCACAGCAAGAGAGAAAAATGTGGATCCTATACTTTATGGGATGAATGGTACAGAGAGATAGGACTAAACGAAGTTATTGAATATTAATATTCTCTAGAAATGCTCTGAATGTAGCAGTTGACACTACACCACCCCTAGACGCACCTGTACACCTATGCGATGTCTTTCCTGCTCAGTGTATATTAACAGTAAGGGCCTTGGGGAACAATCTTGGTATTTCCTCGGGGATTAAGAATTGCTACATCTGAGAACATCAGCTCCATCCATCTGGTTGTTAATCCCCGGAGCTGCTCTGCTCCTCAGTCCTATCTTTGTTAATGGGTCTGTGTCCAGTGTGATCGGCCAGCATGCATTTTACTATTATTATTTTAAAGCAGTGCAGGTGTTTGTTGAACATTAGCGATAGCCCTGCCAGTGAACAAGAGCTGCATCTCGAAGACCCTGGGGACCAGATTTTGACTCCCATTTCAGCCCCTCTGGAACATTTGGTGTCAAAAGGGCCGTAAATTGCCTTAACAAAGTGACCGAGCTTTGTCCTGGCAGGGGGGACCCTGCGTGCCTTAGCATCGACAAAGGCGCTCTATCGTCTCTCCTTCCCTCCAGATGTGTCTGGGGCCAGAGTGTTGCTGCATCCCAAGAACCCTTGGATGGCAAAAAGGCCCCACTGGGGCTGTTACCAGCTGACGTAGTCATTTGGAACGGCATCTGGGCTATTCTACCCTCTCAGGGACAAATCAACCCCCAATAGCTCTGGGAATCAAGGAAGCAAAAAGGTGATGTATAGTTACCTTAGCCCACCTGACTGCCTCAGCCAGATTCAAGTATTGGGGCAATGTATTGAATACATCCTGTAATCCAAAGGTAACTGGTTTCCCCTTTGTTCATAAAAAGTCTTCCTATTCAATGACTGTATTGCAGTAACAGAAAACGCCTGGAGCCCTGACATGTACTAATGCACCCTGGCATTAAATTAGTTTTGAGATAGTTAATTCTGATTAAATACCTAGCATATTAATACTTCTATATATAGCTAACAATACATCATTGTTTCAAAACCCAGAGGACTGGGTGGGAACTTACTTGAGTAGGAATATAACAAGTGAAGAAAGAAGAATATGGCCTGGGTTAAGTGGCTGTACCCAGACCTGTTCATTTGTAGACTTTCATACTTTTGAGGGAGAGTTTTTCTCTGGAAATTATACTTTATTTTCTTTACATTAAGTAGACTCCACTGATACATGAGTAGACACCAGTTCTGCAAACACTGACTTGTGCATTCGGATATGTCCATTGGAGCAGTCCAGTGTTGTTATAGTATTAAAGTTTGTTTATATTGTGGGAGAGCTCAGGGCTCCAGGCCATAGACCAACAGCCCATTGAGCGGGGCACCCATACAAACAGAGAACAAAAAGATGGGCCCTGTCTCAGAGAGTTTGTGAGATTGCTCATATACATAAGTGTTTGCAGGGTCCTGGCCAGAGATTTTAATTTACTTATTTTTATTCTGGTCCAAATCTGTGAGGGGTGCACTGTGAATATAGAATCTGCACTGGTTGCTGAGTGCTGGGCTCATTCCCTTCATACAGTGCCTCTCCGCATTTTCCAAACCAGGCGCCCCCTCCCAGCCTCTGCTTCAGTACCTTCATCAGTAGTAATGAGGTGCGCCTCTTGTCCTCTGAATGTCATTGGTGCCATATACCGTTACCTTAGAGACCCTGCAGATTTGTGTTGGAAGGCTGGACTCCCGGAGGCAGAACAGGTAAAATGCTGCATTCAATATACAGTTTGTTTTTCTTTAGAAACCAACCCCCTTAGGCAAAAATTCTCTCCCTCCCCCACCTTACTGAATAAAGGGAAACCAGAAAACAAGATTTATCTGTGAGCCACTAGCTGCAAAGCAGCTCTTAAGGTAAATTCATGTGGAATAGAAAATATTCTGCTGGTAAGTAGGAAAAAGATAGAAAAGTGAGTGTGTTTAATATACATAAAAGTATATACGTGAATAGAAAGACTAGTCGGGGGTGGTGGATTTAATTGTGCAAGGCTTTTTGGTTTCCCATTGAGGCAAATAAAATCAGGTATGTTTATCTGTGTGCAACCCCAATTTGTTCTGTGTGTGGCACTCCAGGCATGTGTTCACCCAGGCATAGTTTACAATTATGCTTTTCAAAATGTACACCTCCTTTTGGGGGGGCTGTCATAATAATTTTACAATAGAGCATGTAAAGAAAGAAATAATTAAAATTCCATATTGCTGCCAGACACAAAGGTTGTAATGGGGCTTTTAACACAAGGCAGAAATGATTGTCTCTGCAAAACATGGTGTCTTTTGCAAAATGCTGAATATCCTCTTTTCCTACTGGCTAGGCTAAAAGAAAAAGAGGGCATTTTTTTTGTAGTCTGGGCATGTCTGGCGCTCACTGAGTTCTCTGAAGCTTTCTTTTTATTATGATTAGAATAAAGTAATTAAACCTGTAAGTGCTTTCTATGGCATAAGGCAGCATAGCTCTCTGTGCAGTCTGCTTCTCTGAATAGCTGTTTGAAATGTGGTCAGTGTCTTAGTCCTCTTCTTAATGGACAGGTGTCCACATCGCAAATGAACACTGCAGCTGGTACTAATTAGCACCCTTCCTTGAGAGTGGGGAAAGAGGTCAAGGATTGACTGGGTCTAAGCATCATCCTCCACCTCTGTCCAGTCTGTCTGTGTTCATCTCTGAGTTTTATGGGACATCACCCCTCATAGGCACTTTCTCCATCAATTGAGACACTTAGTGTGGGAACCTTGTTTGGTACTGCCTAGAGGGCTTCACTCTCCAGGGCTGTCAGTTGGAATCCAGAACCCCCTCCTCCACCCCGAAACCCAGGTCAGTTCACTAAGACTTTAAAATGAATAGACAAGAACCAAAATAGTCGGCTGCCCCACTGAGAAATGACCCCCATCTTCAAAAAGCGGGTATAGGATAGGGGGTGCTGGATGAGCAATCAGATGGTGCATGCCAGAGGCGTCAAAGGAATTAATTAGAGCTAAAATATGTTTAAAAGAAAACCCTGAGCAGTTGGAAGAGAACTGCCTCTTTGATCTGCTTTGCTAAGACATCATGATCTGCTGCAGATCTGGGAGTTCCAGTAGCAGCAGAGAGGAGTGAGAGAAATGAGGTTAGGAAAAATTTACTGGGAGACAGTAAATTTACCTCAAGAGGTGGCTGGTTTAAATTGTATTAACAGTGCAGGTGGATTTGACAATGATAGCGAGTTACTGATACTTGCAATTCTCTGTTCCGTGGATGCTGTGTGGGGCACCCTGCCTAATCACAACTACACGAATGCAGAGCAAAGGGGCACCACTCCATTGTGCAAGGGGCAAGCGAGACTCGTAGCTCCACATCTTTTTGAAATGCCCTGCCGGTCTCTGCAGTGCGTTTCCCTGAGGACAATCCCCTCTGGCAATGGTGCCATTTCCTCCACTGCATTCACGTATGGTGTGGCTGCACCTTACTGCAGCCAGGTGCCTCGTCCTCCATCGGGTGCGCACAGTACATTTGAAGCCCAGCCCCGCTGGGTTGCAGTGACTCACGCAAGTAGGCCAGAGTTGGGCCACCACCTCTGAGATGTCAGTGAGGTCTGAGTCGAGCTGCCGTGGGCTGTGAATGTGAGCAGGCCCCATCACACAAATGCTTTGGGCGTTGTAGAGGTGGAACCCACGTTCTACCACTCTCCCGTAAACAAAGCGGTGGCAGGTTGGAGTGACTGATTATTCATCAGTGTGAGCTTCGTCTTCCGAGGGGTGCATCATCATTTCTAAGCCCTTTCACATCTTGCACTGGATAATGTCAGGCAGCCTCTTTCAGACTCAGTGGGAGGAGATGTTACCTGTGGTGAGGAGGGAGGGGAACAAAGCGTATTAAGGGGATCCAAGAGTCCCACTGTAGAATTACGAGAGTCCCTGATCTTTAGCCAGTCCTTCTTTTGGAAGTGAATTCGGCGCAGCTGAATTGTCACAGGCTGTAGAATGTAGCTGCAGGGCCGGTGGAGCTGGGAAGCTGCAGGGTGGGTTTGCTACGATGCCCTTGCCAGAGCAGTTCAGCCTTGACGCTGGGGGCGGGGGGAAGTGTTGACAGATAGGGGGAGAGGTCATAGCACCGAGCCTAGGAGGAGAAGCTTGAAGAGGTAATATTTCCTGGGGTGTGGAGTTTGAATCCTGAAGGTAGGTTGTGGACGGGGGAGGAGGCTGTGCTCGGGGGCGTGGGGCTGAGCTTCCAGCAGGTGGGGACCAATGCAACGGTACACAGTAAAGGGGTAGCAGTCACTGCACGGGGCGGGGTGGGGGGTAGATCTGTGTGGCTGTTGTTTATAAGGTTGCAGCCATTGAACCTTGAACACAAGTGTTTTATCTCCATGTGGGGTTTTGTGGCCTACTTGCAGGAACAAACAGATCCTGTACCTCCCACATCGCTCACGGGGATTAGGTGTGTTCCTTCTGAAAGGGACAAACTGATCTCTGCCCCCCCCCCCCCCCCGCAAACAATACCTACTGTTGCAACTGAATGAACAGCTTCACTCACTCCTTGGGGCTGAATAGCCTGGAAAATCTCTGCCACTTCTGTCCCCCACTGCATCTCCAGATGATACCAGTGGAAAGATCCAGATCCTTGTCTGATGTAAATCAGCACAGCTTCATTCACTGCAGTGGGGATATGCCAATTGGCAACCGCTGGGGTCTGGCCCTTCAAGTCCACAGTGTAGCTCACCAAGCAGCAGTGCCTGTCACTCTTTTAATCTCCTTACAAGCATGTTACCCCAGCTTCTTGCATTTGCCTGTGAACAGCCCATCAATACTGCAGCAGTGAGTCCAGCAGACAGAAGAAAAGGAAAGAAAGACAAACTCTCTTAAGTGCTCACCGGGAAGTCTATTGATTTGCAGGTTTATAATGGCTGTACTCTCTGCTGATTGAAACCTCTGTCCAAGGCCTAAAATAGCTTCTTACATGCTCAAGTTAACCAGAAATGAGCTGTGCTTTTATTAACTGGTCAGCCAGCTCATTTTCCTCCCTATTCACCTCCAGGCAGGGAAGAGCACTTTTGTTCTGGTGCTAAGTGTTTGCTTGCTCCCTGGTTTGGCAGGTAGGGCCTGACCCTCCAAACCCGTGCTCACAGGAGTGGTCTTATGGCTAGGTTGGCTTGGCTGGGTCCTAACCCAGGAGTCTAGACCTCAAACAGGCCAGAGCAGACAGGCTGTCCCATCCTTTGGCTACAGACCTTCATCCATTCTCCTCCTCAGTGCAGATTCCTGCCAGCCACGTTCCTCCCCACTGGGGGTCCTCCCTCCTTTTTGTCTTCCTGCTAAACATTGTCAGCACACCAGGCATCCTCAGCTGTTCCCCCTCCCCGCACCCATCTGCTATGACAATGCAAATGGCCATGGACTCCATGGAATTTAACTAGATGAAAGTCAATAAAGACAAGGGAAAGGCACGACACTTAGAAAAGAAAAAATCAACTGCATGACTGGCTAGGCAGTGGTACTGCTGAAAGGGATCTGGGAGTTATGGTGTATCACAAACGAAATGTGAGTCCACAATGTGATGCAGGCACCAAAACGGCTAATTTTCTGGGGTATATTAACAGGAGTGTATATAGAAGACCCAGAAGGTAGTTGTCCCATTTCACTCAGCACAGATGAGAATACTGTGTCCAGTTCAAGGCGCCACATTTTAAGAAAGATATGGAAAATTGGAGAGAGTCCAGAGCAGAGTTTCCAGAATGATAAATAGTTTAGAAAACCTGACCTGAAAAGAAAGGCTACAAAAACTGGGAATGTTTGACCTGGAGAAAAGAAGACTGGTGGGGAACCTGAGAACACTCTTTTGATATGTTATGGGCTGCTAAAAGAGGATGGTGCTCAATTGTTCTCCATGTCCACTGAAGACAGGACAAGCAGCGATCATCTTAATTTGCAGCAAGGGAGATTTAGGTTAGATATGAGGAAAAACTTGCTAACTCTAAGGGTGGTTAAACTCTGAAATAGGCTTCCAAGTGTGGTTGTGGAATCCTCATCACTGGAGGTTTTTAAGAACAGGTTAGATGAACACCTGGATGGTCCAGGTTTACTTGGTCCTGTCTCAGCGCAGGGGACTAGACTAGATACCCTCTTGAGGTCTGCAGTTCTCTGATTCTGTGGTGTGAAGTACAACAGACTACATCAGCAAGGGGACACAGTTACAGTCACCAAGAGTACCAGAGCTTGATGTTTTTGTGCATGTATGATCTCTTAGCTGCAGCTTTGCATTCATGGAGCAGGTTGGGGGGAGGTATTGCTTGGTTGGTGTTTTTTGCATTGCACTACCTACAAGAGAAAAGGAGGTATGTGACATGTACAGGAGACCAGTATGGGCCTGCTCAAAAGTCAGTTGCAATTCGGTCACTTGAACATGCCCTAGATAAGTGGGAAAAAGAGTTACTCCTGAGGGCATTCTGCGCCATAAAAATTCTGCACACAATATTTTACAATTCTGAAAAATTCTGCAAATTTTATTTCTCAAATAAATGTGGAGGCTCCAGCATGGCATTGGGGAGCACAGGCCACTGGCTGCACAGAGGTGGGAGATCACTGTACAGCTCTCCCCCACCAGAACATGGACTCAGCGGTGAGGCTGCACCCAACCCTGACACTGCGCAAGGACCAGACCTGCCCCAGAAACATCCCAGGGCTCTGCCCCTCCATTCCAGGTGCACCAGGTGTGGGTAGGCAGGCTCAGCCACGCAAGACCCAAGTGTGCAGGGGCTTAGTGTGGGGGGATCCAGATGTGGGTTGGGAGGGTTCTGTGTGGGGCAATCTGGGTGTGGGCATCTCAGTGGGGGATCCGTGTTGGGGGGGGATCTGGATGCACACAGGCTTGTTGTGGGATTCTGGATGCAACGGTAATGGGACTCTGCAGGGGGGTCGAGGTGAAGATGGTTGGGGCTCACCAGGAGAGGTGTCTGGGTGTGGGGGTGATAGAGCTCAGCAGGGGGGTCTGGGTATGAGGGGGTCTGGATGCATGGGGGTTGGGAAGATGGGGGAGCAGCTCCCTGTACAGTGATCCCTCCCCCTGCAGCTGAGGAGCGATGGGTGTAGGAAGCAGGGACAGGGGATTTGCAGAGTTTCCTACAGCTGGGGGAGAAATCCCGGGAGGTGGGTCTGACACAGCTCCGGATACTGTGCAGGGGAAGAGGAAGTCCCGTCCTCCCCAGCCCAGCCTGGACTAGCAGCTGAGCCCAGCGCAGGGTAGGAGCCACCGGCTGGGTCTTCCTTAGTCCTGCCTCCTGCCCCACAGTGATTTACCTCTCTGCCGGCTGCACCTGAAACATGCTGCTGGGGATGGTCACATTGCATGACTGCTCTTGTGGCTTCTTTTTGCTTCCCCATCAGAAAGTCATTTTTTCTGCAGAGAAGCAAAGAAATCTGCGGGGGACATAAATTCTGTGCATGCGCAGTGGTGCAGAATTCCCCCAGGAGTAAAGAGTAAGTGCATGTGTGGATGAGAGAGAAGACTAATTAATTAATACACTCGGGTTTTTTGCCTGTTTGAGAAGGCCGCAGTACATGTACTGTATGCCTATTGCCCAGTTGGAGGGGAGCTGGAGATGCTGTTGACAAGTTATCACAGATTTTTTTTTTTTTTATTTCTTCAGAAAAAATAATGTCTTTAGTTGCTGCTACTTCGCAGCTGAGCGAAACAAATCCTGTCCTGGTAGTATTTATAAGGAGATCTGAAAGCTGGAAGGTCCCATATATATGAGAGCTACCCAGCTTATTACATGCTCAGGCTCTTCCTAAATGACGTGCGTTTTATGGCAATTCGCTCAGAGCTGGGCTGTTAGGATGACATCTGTGATCTTTCCGCACAAGCCTCTGCCAGATTCAGGTTTGCATGCCAATTAATTATCACAGCAAAGCAGCTGGAGGACCCTCTTTATAACACCAGGGAGAAAGGAGCTTTTTTATGTGTGCGAGGCACAAGAAATGCAATTGGCTTTTTTCTTTCCCCTTGGACGTTTCTCAAAACTTCTTTTTAAGACAGTCCATCACCTCCCCAGTCGATCCACTTTTCCTGGAGATCAAGGAACTTGGAAAGAGCTGGATCTGGAGTCAAGGCAGCATGAAATCAATGCATGTGTGGGCTGAGCAGTTTTTGGCATGTGAAAAGCAGTTGTGTGTTTCTCCAAAAGAGCCCCAACTCTTCCACAGACTGACAGAGGCAGCAGCCCTGGCTTCCTGGTAAAAAGGCTCTTTCTGCTGCCAGCTGAGGGCAATTAGGGTTTTACTGCTATTGGCACTGTGCACAAATGGGATCCAATTACCACTCTGATTCTCTTATGGATACACGACATTTCCCTTAATAATAGGCTGGAGTCAATCTCTAGCTGGACTGACAGCCAGGGTATGCTACTCCCTGAGCCCTGCTTTCGAAAGCCTGTCCCTTAGCCCAGCTTTGCTCTGCCTTTCCTGCCTTCACTTTTTCCACCAGAGAAGCCACTAGAATACAACAGGGAGTGAGAAATGGCCTGTCCAGGAGTGTTTGCTCTGTAGAAAGGGCTGGAATATTAAACTTTGCTTTCCTATAGCAATGTCATCGGAGGAACTCAGAGCACTTTGCATGCATTCAGCTTCACAACACCCTCAAGCAGTGCGATCCTCCTGATTTTGCAGATGGAGAAAACGAGGTGAGGGAAGCTTTAAATGTCTCTCTCAAGGTCACCCATCAAGCCAATGATAGAGTGCTAAATCTGAGTTCTACTCCCAGGTCTGTCACTGGCTCAGTGTGGGTTCTTGGGTAAGTCCCTTAACTTATGTGCCTTTGCAATTGGATACAGACCTTCCCACCCTGTCACAGGCAGGTATTACAATGCCCATCTTCCTGATGGGAAAGCAAACACCATCTGGTTTTGTGCACACCATTTTGTTTCAGGGACTCCCCTTTGTATTGCAACCTTCATTCTGGAGCAAGACCTTCCTGTTGTATTGCAACCTCCAGTGTGGATTAGAGCATCCACTTTGTTAGTAGGGGTTTGACACCTCACTGAACGACTGTCTAAGACACCAGCACAGAGCAATCTAGCGCCATCAACTCAGATTAACTCTCAACTACTGGCTCCTCCTCAGAAACCTGGCTGAGGGACAAGGCTGAAGTTCCTCAGGGACATGGCCCAAAGGGGTCAGAGAGTATATTTAAGGGAAAATTCCCTCTATGGGGTGGAGTGGGGGGAACAGGCCACTGTGACATGCAAGAAGACTGACTCACAGACTGATGAGCATGAAGCTACACTTTTGTTTAGAGTAAAGTGCCTGTGGTTAAGAAATCTGTTTGCTAACCGTCTCTCCCTTGCTTTCCCGACACATTGTCCCTGAAATGATTAATTGAGGAGCTCTGAGCTCCACAGGGAGAGAGAACTCTGAGGGAATGTGTATAAGCAAGTGGGGGCCCAGGCGGACTGGGGCATGGTTCTGGGGTTTAAGGTGTCAGGCATGGGATCTACACATGGGAGTGCGTCTGAGTGACCCAGAGCGAGGAACCCAGAGCCTGTCACTAGCCAGATCCAGGGAGCTTAGAAGCATGTGGAAAACAACAGCTGGGTTCACACATGACAGACTGGAGTCTGTCCAGAGAGGGGCACTGGCCCACGCTCTGATGCTACCTGCCTGCCGCCTGAGGGTGTTAAGAGGATGAGTCAGATAATATCTTTACGATTCATAGAATTTAAGGCCAGAATGAGCCATTATGTCTGACTTCCTGCATTACCATAGGCCAGAGAACCTCACCCAGTAAACTCCTCCAGCAATAACTTCTGCTTGAGCTGTAGCACATCTGTTAGAAAGACATGCAGTCTCGACTGAAAGATTCTGAATGATGGAGAATCCACCTTGGTAGGTTGTTCCAAAGGTCAGTTACCCCATACTCTTGTAGTGTCCCACGGACAAAGCAAATGCATCTGTACTGGACGCTGGGTGTATCTCCCTCACCTTATGCTTTTAGCTTCTGTGTCTGCATCATCAGCAGACAAACACATGAATTCTTTTCCAATTTTTATTTTCCACAGTAAAATTGAATGAAGTGGATATGAGACACAAGTGACACAGGATAGATGTCCTATCTGCAGCTCAGGCAGGGTCAGCCACATTCAGGCAGGGTCAACTCAGGAGAACCCCCTGACTTACCTATTAAAATTGATCTAGAAATAATTGGCCTCCCAGCATCAATAAAACTCTGACTGTCAGTTCTGTGACAGCACCTGCCCCTAGTGAACCGTCAGCTCCCCTCCCTGGCTCACGCGGGATGCTAACAAACTTCGCTTTTGCAGCCTAACCTTTTTTCAGTATTTTTTTAACCACAAAAAAATGTCTTAAACTGCCCAGGGTGTTCTTGAGAAGCACATTCCCAAACCAGTATGGGGGGTGGGGTGGAGGGAACAACTCAAGGTACAGCTCATTCCAAGAAGCGAGAGTCATTGAAACATATGAGCTGAGAGTACTTAGGTGCTGAATGTGAAGAAAGCTCTCATGGCTGACAAGGAGCAGGTATCCAAAGCACTGCAGAACATTAGTCCCAAATACGTTTTCTCATTAAATTAATTGCATTGGTATTGAGCTGTCTGGCGGCCAGTCCCAAGGACTGCAGACTGCACCGAGCTGAAAGGTGTGAACTGGCCTAGTTGGTGGGGAGGAAGCGGTAGATGTGATGTATCTTGGTTTTAAAAGGCGTTTGGCATGGCCCTGCATGACATTCTCATAAGTAAACTAGGGAAATGTGGTCTAGATGAAATTACTATGAGGTGGGTGCACAAATGATTGGAAGACCGTACTCAAAGAGTAGCTATCAATGGTTCGCTGTCGGACTGGGAGGGTGTATTGAGTGGGGCCCCCCAGGGGTCAGTCCTGGGTCTGATACTATTTGATATGTTCATTAATGGAGGTGAGATGATGGAGTTGAGACGACGCTTATACAATTTGCAGATGACACCAAGCTGGGAGGGGCTGCAATCACCTGGGAGGACAGGGTTATAATTCAAAATGACCATGGCAAACTAGAGAATCGGTCTGAAATCAATAAGATGAAATTCAGTAAAGACAAATGCAAAGTACTTCACATAGGAAGGAAAACTCAAACGCACAAATAGAAAATGGGGAATACCTGGCGAGGTGCTTAGTACTGCTGAAAAGGATCTGGAGGCTAGAGTGGATCACAAATTGAATATCAGTCAATAATGTGAAGCAGCTGGGGAAAAAGCTAATAAAATTCACAGGAGGTAATTGTCCCACTCTACTCAGCGCTGCGGAGGCTTCAGCTGGGGTACGGTGTCCAGTTCTGGGCACCGCACTTTCGGAAAGATGTGGACAAATTGGAGGGAATCCAGAGGAGAGCAACAAAAAAGATAAAAGGTTTACATAAGCTGCCACAAAAGGAAAGGCTAAAAATGCTGGACATATTTTGTCTTGAGAAAAGAAGACTGAGGGGTCCTGTTACCAGTCATGCCAAGGGCTGTTATAAAGAGGATGGTGATCAGTTGTTCTCCATGTGCCCTGACGGTAGGGCAGGAAGTAATGGGCTTAATCTGCAGCAAGGGGGATTTATGTTAGCTACTAGGAAAGACTTTCTAACTCTCAGGGGAGTGAAGCTCTGGAACAGGCTTCCAAGGGAGGTTGTGCAATCCCTGGCCTCATTGGAGGTTTTTAAGACCAGGTTGGACAAACCCCTGTCAGGGATGGTCAGGGTTCACTTGATCCTGGCTCAGTGCAGTGGGTTGGACTTGATGGTTCCTTCCATCATTTTGCTGGAGTCTGTGATTTTAACTCTGTGTAGTCTTTTTAAAAAAACTGTTATTTTTCTGCTTCTAGCACATAAACTGCATTTTGTTTTGTGTGTGGGAGATGGTGTAGGGCATTTGGGAGTGGATTCCACAGCCTGGTGTGTGTATGTTTGCATCTCCGTGTGTATGAGTGTGTGTCGGAGTGGAAGTACGTGCAATGGTATTCATGTAAATGGGTATTGGGCCTTCTTTCTACCAGTCAGTGTCAGTAATATTCTTCTAACGTCCAGCAAAATAAAATTAACATCCCTGCCAAAATCAGTACCTAACGAAGCTGAAATTAAGTCCAAGCCCAAATGAGCAGATCACAGTCTGAGCTGCTCCTAACCAGATGGGAAGCTTGCCAAGTACGGTGTTTGCTGGACACCTCAAAGGAGTAATGACTGCCATTTCCAAGTCCTTGCCCAATGGTCTGTGGCGATTGTTTTGAACATGGCAGTATGAAACAAGTGACTTAGGTGTGTAAATTTCCTGTCTTCTTAAGCCTTGTCTATACTGGCAGAGATGACACCTGTGAATCCTGGTGGCAGATCCACTGGTGGTTACTACTCTGGTGAATTACACATCTTATTTTGTCCTTGCAGCTTGAGGGCAGGACCTCCCGATGCCCAAAGGGGGAGTCTGCCGTAAAGAGAACTGACTTATCTAAGGTTCTGAAACACGCTTCATCTCACTCTCTCAAAGGTTCCCAGTGCAAAATCCTACAGGATAGAAGCTGGAGGAAAAGAGGATCCTCATCATTTCATTTGGAGCTAGAAGGGCAGAGGTTGTGGCCCAACTCATTAGCGCTCTCATTATGTACCAGAGCAATGTTTGAGGAGTATTTAAGGCTCTCTAGAAAGCAATTTTTTTTCTGCCCATTTATAATGAATGTGTCTAATTAAACAGAGATGTAAGAAGATACCCCTTTGCCATGAAGGGTGATCAGAAAGCATCTTACCCTGCTCTTGGATGAGTTACAAATCAGTATCATGGAATCACAGAATATCAGGGTTGGAAGGGACCTCAGGAGGTCATCTAGTCCAGCCCCCTGCTCAAAGCAGGACCAATCCCCAATTTTTGCCCCAGATCCTTAAATGGCCCCCTCAAGGATTGAGCTCACAACCCTCGGTTTAGCAGGCCCAATGCTCAAACCACGGAGCTATCCCTCCCTGCTGGTCCCAGTTGAGACCTGTACCAGGGCCAGGTGAGAGTGGAAACCTCCAGCACACCCTCAGGAGCCTCTGAGAGATGGGACTCAAAGAACAGCTCGCATCCCCACCAGTCTTCTGATACTTTTAAACCTCCTTCCCCTAACATGAGTACCAATTCTGTGGCTACACTTTAAATTCCATTACACACCTCTCCTGTACTTACCCTTGAGTTACATGGTCACTGAGTCAATTTTACTGGTAAAAACCCTGAAGCGGTAAAGGATTTGCAGTCCCACTGTGATTATTATGTAATTACACTTTGTACAGCTCAGGGTATTTCCTGTGAGACCTATGCTGCTGTATCAGAGAAAGAAATACCCCTGTATTTATCCAGTAATAATATGGTTCATGCTATGTAATTATCAGCCCATTTACTACATAGTAATTAACAGGTAATTAAGTGGTCACCTGTTCCCGTAGTTGTTAAAAAGAACTTAGGTGGCACTGGATCTTTGCAGTTTAAAGTGTTACCAGTGGTCTTTATTTAAACGGTAGAGACTTTCAAAGAGTTGCACAGGTTTTCACCCAGCACTCCTGAACAACCTCCCAATAAATAAGCTGCTGGGCAAACCTTCAGTACCAAACCGTAGTGAGTTTAGGGGCCTTCTGAGCAAACCCGACCGTAGCAGAGAAGTTTGTGCACAACCTACACAGATTCATAGATATTTAGGTCAGAAGGGACCATTATGACCATCTAGTCTGACCTCCTGCACAACGCAGGCCACAGAACCTCACCCACCCGCTCATTCACCCACCACCTCCATGCTCAAGCAAACCCTGTAATAACAAATCATCCTCAGGAGTAACCCTACAAGAAGAACCTAATCTCATTTACAAGCAGCCAACCATCATGACCCAGTGTGTGCCTGTATTTCAGCAGGTATCAGGACCCTACAATAATAAGGAATTTATCTGAGTGTCAAGCTTAGACAGGATTATTAGAAACAGTGATTTAAAAATTCCTTTAAGATAGGATGAACACAACACCTTATATATTATCCTTGCAGCATCCAATAAAGGATCAATTAGTTAAAAAATAATTATATTAGCGCTACTTCTACCCCAGTGTCTCTTGCCCTGTAGCGCGCACCCAACCCAGTTCACCACCCTTCGCCGCTTCAGATCTCATTCTGTTACTTTTTTTCATGCATAGAGAAGAAAATACAGACAGAAAACTTATTTACTCTTTCTCTCCCACGTGTCCACAGTGGAAGTTATCATTTCCTCTTATAGTAACTGCCATCGTCTTGGTGGTGACACTTTCCAGCCATATTTATTTCCCTGCCGACGCTTATCTGACGTTTTCTTTCACGTATAACAGGGAAAGGAACACAAATGCCTGAGCAGCTTTTAAGTAATAGAGACTTCAGCACAATATGTTCGAATGCTGTAGACACATCATATGAAATGCTTGCTACAAATTGTCTCGGAAGGAGCTTTCTCTCCTGCGAGCTTGCCACCTGCACACTTCCAATTACTAATGCAAACAAAGTTCCTTCCAGTGCCGTTTGCATGTCTGTCTTTTCAAGACAATGATAACAGTATTCATGAAACACAGAGACAGTTACGCTGCTTCCCGGAGACCGAGCAGTGAAAGCACTAGAGAAATTGCAGGCCTCCCCCTTCAGCTCAGGCTCAGCACTCAGCTGCATTCGAAGAAAGTTGATCTTGTGAAGTTGGAGTCAAGTTAAACTTGGGATGTGTCTTTTGAACTGGTTTGTTTCCCAGCAAAACCTTTACAAAGAAGTAAATAATGCCAGGTTAATAGAACTGGCTCAGAAAGTTTGAGGGTTTTTGTGGGAAGAGGGAGGTTGTGAACATTTTTGATTGAAATGGAAAGCTGTTCATTTTCCTTGTCGTTTTTGGGCGGTTTCCTCAAAAAACCCAAACACCTGGGGGGAAAAGGTTTAAATTAAAACTCAGTAAATGCCAAGGAAAATGAACATTTTCAACACAAAAAAATTGTTTCTATGAAATGCCAATTTTCATCAGGAACCCCCCCCCATCTGTGAATGAAAAGTTTCAGCCAGGTCTCCTGATTAATGACAATAGCCCCATTCTCTACAATCACCCCTCAGTGAAATCCTTTCCACTAAAGCTTGATTTTCCAAGGTGCTATGTCCCTTCACTGCAACAGGAATGGTGGGTTGCAGGAGGAGTTCTGCTTTTTACCGTAGGGGCCATGATTTCCCGAGGGTACTAAGCATCTCCCTTGAAGTCAACAGATGAGGGCACCGAGTACCTCACAGGACTGGATCCATAAAAGTGGGCCAACCACCATAGGTTTGGGGTGAAATCTTTGACTCAGTGGGAGCTTTCCTTTGTCCAGACCCCTTGAATCTGCAAAAGTGGGCTGAGACTCTCTCAAGAATAGGTTCTCTCATGCTATTTGAGCACTTCTGCCTTGGTCTCAGCAGTAACCTAGATATGCAAAAGCCCTTGCTTGAATTTGAGGTTCATTTTGAGTTTGGGTTCTCCAGCAGATGAAGGATTGCAAGTGGGCGGGGTTGGAGGTGTCGTGGAGGAGGATAATTTTTAATTTTTTAATTTATTTAATTTTTTAAATTTAATTTAATTTTTAATTTTTATGGAACCCAAAATTGTGCTAGTTTACTTCCTGATAAAAATTAAAGAAAAACAAGCCGGGTCCTCACCCAAGCTGTTGATCAGTTTATAAAGTGAAGCGTAAGGATAAATAATCCCTGTATTATTTTCATAGCTAAATTCACTGCAGACATTCTTTTTCACATAGAGTTCCAGTGTGTTGTTTTTAATTTTGCCAAGCTATTTGCCTCAGTACTATCATGTGGCAGAGAGTTCCATAGGTCACTTACTTTGAGAGACCATATGGCCTAGTGGCTTGAGTACTGGACTGGGACTCAGGAAATCTGGGTTATATTCCCAGCTCTGTCACTGACCTGCTGGGTGACCTTGCGAAAGTCACTTCACTGCTATGTGCCTCAGTTTTCCCATCTGTAAAATGGGACATTTTAAGCACTTTGAGAACTACCAATGGAAAGCGCTGTATTGGAGCTAAGTATTATTATTTATTATTATGTGCAGAAAGATATTGCCTTTCTTACGGTTCCTCTTTAAACAGGAGTCCTTGATTGGCCACATGATTAATTCTTTTATACCCCTCCCATCTCTCATCTGACTTCTTTTCCTTACCAGACTAATGGCTTGATCCAAAGCCTATCAAAACCAATGGAAAATCTCCTGCTGACTTCACTTGTCTTTGGGTCATGCCCTAAATATTCTGGACATCTTTGCATAATCAAAGTCAATCACAGTTTATTATTTGAAATTTAGGAAGGTGTCAGCTCCAAGAGGCGTTAAGTAGCAAATTCTGGTTTGGTGAGAGTCGTGTACAGGGCAGCATGTGGGATTTACGAACTGGAACTAGAGGGACAATGTGCAGCAGCAGTGGGGGAAAAACCCTAATTTTGCTTCATCTGCAGAACAGGAAAACGTTCGACAGTTTCACAACTTTTTTTTTTTGTCATTTTCAACAAAAAATGAAAATAGATTTTAGTCTGTCCAGGCTATCATTCACTGTGACAACAACCCCTGTTCATTTGCTTAGTACATGGCAAATCTGCGTTTCAGGCAAACCCATGCAAACGTGCATTTTGCTCTAGGGTGGAATTCATTCATTCTCTCCTTTGCACAACTCTGCTGGCTGAGGGAAATTTCCAAAGCTTGACCTTGACCAAGATGGGCAAAGCTCACCAAAAATTCTTCATTTTCCACATGCAAACATTTGCAAAGTCAATATTGATCATGTCACATGGCTCTTCTTAGTGCTTGAAGCCAACATAAACCTATTTCACAGAGTGAAACAGTTTCATCCAATCTGAAGTACCTTGCTGCAGATATCTGAGCTGTTTATGCAATAATGCTCTCTGATGGCTCAAGGGTTAGTGCACAGCTGGCTGGAGGCGACTGGGTGATGTGCAGAGTAACATCTTGCCATTTCCAATTCAGCTGTTGGGGCTTTGCCCACAGAGATTCAAACAGACAACCTATGCTGAAAGAATAAGTAAAAGAAGGGGCTTGTTTAAAGAGAATGTCCCTGTATAGGAGTACCCCAGAGAAGGGAATTCATGGCTCCTTACGCTGCAGGACTAGAATGACACATTGAACGATGTTCCGTTATCAGTATATTTCTAATCTTATCAGAAATAATAATAACAACAGGGGTTGTTATTATTAATCAGCTCTAGAGGGGAAGGGTTGTCTCATGGTTAAGGCCCTGGATTGGAAATCAAGAGAGCTGGGTTCAATTTCTGACTGTCACAGTTTCCCTTGGGCAAGTTATTGGGTAATCCCACTCCTTGTCTCTATCTTGTCTGTTTCGTCACTGAGCAGTTAAGAGCAGGGAGGTTTCTTACTATGTATATGTACGGCGCCTAGCACAATGGGAACTCTGATGTTTGAAAAGTGGATTTCATGGTGTCCTTAGTTACAATCCAGCCAGATACTAGCTAGCTCAGCCTCATCTCAGCTCATAGCAGCTTAAGTAGAGTTTGGAAAATGTGATCTTTATGTAGAAGAAAACACACTGGGTGAAATCCTGGCAAAACTCCCATTGACCTGAGTGGGGCCAGGATTTTTCCTGTCATTTTATCAATTTGTTCATGGCCTTTCGGGATTGTGTTCCTTACTAATGAAAATATTTGGAAGGTGGCTATACTAAATTTAGGAATTTCTGGACTTTATTTTATTTCATCATTCTGACTGATGCTCCATAGTTCAATTAGACTCTTCTGTCAGCGTGACAAGGAATCGGAAAGTAATGGAAACTCTCATGTAACTATTATAGACTTCAGCTTGTGCCCCTACAACACACAGCACAGATGACCTTGTGACATAGCTAAGGATGCATCACATGTATGTATTAAGCCTATCAACTTTATCCACGGCACAGACCTTTGGAAGTTGTCTGACAGTCTTTGTGCTGATGAATTTTCAACAAGGTTATTCAGCACTAGAAAAAAATAAGGTTTCTTACCACTTCTTACTGAATAACAGCGCACTAATGTACAGAAAAGGAAACATTCCCCTGGAAGCCGCCATCACGGGGACTTTGTGAATTTATATATTGTTATATTCCCCTTAGAATGCATCTGGGCATTCTGTCTTGAAAAGTCCACCAAGAAGAATTGGATTGCTGTTTGCAATAATTGTAGATCATTCCCTTCAGAAGTGCATTATATTTAAATCCTTCCTTTGATAGACCCAACAACCCTTAGCGCACCTACAGAACTTTTTGTTCAAGGGTGTGAAAGTGCTTTAGAAACTTTATCTAATTAAGCCTCATGGCAGTTTTGTCAGACAAATGTAATTATACCCATTTTGGGGGTGGGTAAAACAAGGCACAGAACTTAAATCATCAGGAGAATCAGCATCAGAGTTAGAAACAGAATCCAGGCATTTTGGCACTTCATCCTTGCTCTAATCACTAGACAATGCTCCCTCCAAGAACCAAGAATATAACCCATGAGTCCTGACTCCAAGGCCTCTGTTCCAACCAACAGAACAAACCTTCCCAGAGCTGGGACTGAAATCCAGGAATCCTGATTCCCAGTCGTTGTCTCCCTAGCCCCGCTGCTCTAACCAGTAGGTCCCATTTTCCTTACCTGCTTTGCCTCACTCATTAGCATTCAGGTTGTCAAGAGGCAATTAAAATAATTTGCCAAGATCTTCATGTAGGTTCTTTTCTAGTGAACCCATCTGATGCTGCGTAAAATAAGATTGACCCCTTGGCACAAGAACTAATTGATCAGCCAGAGCTGCTTGTGGTGCAGGGCACAGCAAATGAACAAGGAGACTCTCTTTGGACTGAGTGTGAGATGTGACTCTTTGGACTGGCATGTGCAGTGGAGTTGGAAAAGCCAAGTGAGAGGCAAGCTAAGAAGATTATCTACTACACACGACTCACAATAATTCCCCTTTTCAATTATTTCCTTCTTATTTCCAGAAGTTTAATTTTTAGGGCACTCCATTTTCTTATTTATTTAAAGTTACAGACTCGCAGCTACTAACATTCAGAGTGAAACATTTTGCTTTGTTCACTTAAAAAAAGCAGGGTTGTTTTATTTTATCAGCTGTTGATTTTACACTCCATATTCCTTTCTTTCACACAGATTCTATAGCTAGATTTGCTCTCCAGGGCCTTCTCTCTCACTCACATCATGTCCACTGTGGCTGTGAGGAAATGCCCCAAGTTCTTATATCAGGTTTTGTATCTTGCATTTTGTTTCCTTTACATGGTACCATGTACTGCTTTGAGGGCATGCAGGAAAGGATGCTGCATTCAGCAAATAAGAGAAAGTACACCTTCCCTATTAGCCTCTCCTCCTTCCAGAAGGACAAGTAGATGCCAGTCAGTGCTGTCACATGTTTATTTCTTTGCAGTGTTTTTGACACCTGGTTTGCATTACTTGTGTATCTATGAATTGGTAGTTACATGACTTTAGTCTACTTCACCATTGAGCTGTGGTATCCTACAGCAATTGCATACCTACAGCAACACAACAAACTTGTGTTATCAGGATGCGGGGCAGGAAGAGGATAGCTCAGAAGGCAAATGGGGAAGGGGAAGATACTCTTGGAGATTTAAGTTTGTCAGATTCAAAACTCTAAGTGATGGTTGCTTCCATCCCCTGAGAATCAAACTGCAGCATTTCCATTGCCCTGTGGTGTTGACCTTGCAGTCCTGGCCAGGATTCCAGCTTACGTAATTACACTGCCTCTTGAAATTCACCTACCCATCTATGCAGAGCTGTACATGAGGGGGGAAGGATCCTTCCTGATCCCTGTGATGAACATCTTGTACCCTGAAACATAAGACATATTTCCATTTGTCCCACCTAGAGCAGAGTGAATGGCAGAGTTTTCTGGTTGACAGGCAGTTCTGAAAAATCAGGAAAAAAAATTATTTCAGGTTGAACCAAAAATATTTTCTCCCCAAATTTATAGCAAATCTAAAAAGTAAAAACAGCCCTTAGTTTTAAGTATCAGGGGGTAGCCGTGTTAGTCTGTATCCACAAAGATAACAAGGAGTCTGGTGGCGCCTTAAAGACTAACAGATTTATTTGGGCATAAGCTTTCGTGGGTAAAAAACCATTTCTTCAGATGCGTCCCTTAGTTTTGTCAGACAAAATGTTTCATTTAGATTTTGACCATTTTTAAATGATTTGTTTGTGTCTTTAATAAAAATTGAAATGTTTGGATTTTTTCCCCAGATATTTTCCCCCCAACCAAAACAATTTGGTGAAACAGACACTAATTTATAAAATGTTTTGGTGTCACCAAATATGCATTTTTCACTGCAAAAAGTTTTGGCTGAAAAATTTCACCCAGCTCTAATCCTAGCACATATGGCAACTCCTCTTATTCTACTGATCTAAAATTACCCAGCCCTTCTTCAAATCTGCTCTCTGTGCCTTCTGCTTGGGTAGTCGCAGCTCCTCTGTGGTGCTGAGCCACCTGCATTTCTACCACCTCTTCCCTACTCGAAGCTCCTGGCCTTTCAGAGGGATCCAGCACTAACGTGTTCTAGTATATTTTTAGAATTTGTTTCTTTTTTTATCTTTTTGCAGCAGTGTCCCACTGGGAGCACGTTCAGGTTTTTTTGTGTGATACAGTTAGATTGATTGCACTTTAATGCTGCTAGGATTTGTATTGCTTCTGACCTTGGGACGTGTGTGGCATTTGTGCTTCAACATGAACATTTATTGAGGCATATTAGACAGTGCCTCTTTGGTGTGTGGGGAGCCAATCCATTTGGTCGTCCAATCTACAATACCACCTGCTGTATTGTGAGTGTACTCTGGGCAGGGTTAATATAGATGACCCCTTTGCACCTGCCAGTTTGTCTCATGGCGTAGCTGGTGGGGTCTGATTCTAACTCTGCCTTCACTCCATTATCCAAAAACTACTACATGGCATTTCTGAGTCAAGGTTGCTACAGAAGCCCATCCCTTCCCCGAGGGCATGGTCCAACACATTTGAGTGGAAAGGATCTCAATAACTTCAGAGGGTTTTGGTTCAGACTGGAGTGTCCGGCGCTCCTGGTGTCACAAGGACATTCAGTTACTGCTGGACTTCCTGGAACTCCCTTGTCCCATTGGAAGAGGTCAAAGAGTGAAAGCCCCATCGCCTCTTCTCCATCACGAAAGAAAGGTTGGAGACAGAGCAAGACACGAGCAGTTGTCAGGCCCTGGCTCGAAAGCTGCTCTCATGAAGCAGATAATCTCTCTGGTTAGGGTATGCGGGGAGGCAAGGACAGTCTCCGCCAACAATGGACCAAATGTCTTCCCAATAGATTCCACTGGCCAAGAGAGACTTGGCTCCAGATGGTAGGTTCCAGTTTAGAATTCCCCCAAGCACCTCCAGTACCTCTCTGAGCAAAACTGGCCCTAACTCAGTGAGGAGAGACACTGTATTTCATTCCTACAGACACAAAACCCAATGCATGACTGTGAGACAAAACCCGTGTGGGTCATTCCATTGTCGTCATGGCAGCCTTGAGATCTGAAGACACCTCTGTTGATATTTAGGGTTAGGTCCCCTCCCTTCACCTCCTCTGCCCTTGCTTTCCAGGAGCACTGCTGAGCCGATACCTTTGGCATTCCTCTGACGGCTGTCTGAATGACCAAGTTCCATGCCTCCAGACAGAATCCACACCCTGACATGACTGCCCATCTTGACATCCTGCCAAAAGAGCATCCTGCCCTTCTCTGTCCCTCTACAGCTTTTTCCTGGTAGTAAATGGCCTGCTAGATGATGAGGGTTCCCTGTAGGAATTGCACCTGAAGATGCTGACCGAATGTGCAGCCAAGACATCGAATGTGTTGTTGCTTGGGCTTTATTTTACTTGTCCCTTTATCTTTTGCTGTTTTTAATCAAATGGAAGCTGGCAGTGTAAACACAGTGGCTGCTATTTCACTTAATGGCATTGCCCGCCAGGAAACCTTTCAGAAATCCCTGCAGAACCCCGTGGGAAGGCGATTGCTATTTAGCTTCTGCAGTTGTTTCTCCCCCCGCCCCTTTCAAAGTAACAAAGCAATTTCACCAAACTTTCCCTGCTCCATAGAGATTTTAATGAAACACTGAGATAACTATCTTCCTCCTGCTGCCTGGCTGCATTAAAGCCCCAGTGGACTCAGGGGGCACTGGAGATAGTCAGCTGGACCCTGCCAGGCTCTTGTTTGGAAGCATTTAACCAGACACAGATGAGCTTTCGCTGTTACTGCTTCACTCCCCACCCCCAGTCTCACTTTATGAGTAAATTAGACCTGATGATTTGGCATAGCTGCTGCCTGTCATTCACCAGGGCTAACTGATTGGTAAAAGCAAGGCCTGTGCAGAAGAGTTATTCACTTTATAACAAAGCAAAAGGAGCCAGCTACTTCAGTGATAAAGAAGCAGCAAGGACGGCTTGTTTACTAGGACTGGGATTAGCAGTCAGAACTCCTGACTTCCATTCTCAACTCTGCTGTTGATGACTTGTGTTATCTTGGGCACATCAGATATGGCTTTATTCCATAACTGCTGAGCACCTGCAGATCCCATTGCATTCAGTGCAAGAAGAAGAATATAATATTATATTATTATTAATTATATTATTATTAAGAATCATAATAATGCTCCAGTGCTCTTTGCCTCGTTGGTAATGCAGAGATGCCCCTTTTACTGGGAGAGTTATCTTTCCATCATTACAAACCATGATCATTTGATGGATATCGCAAGTGTATTACCCTTTGGAGGCATTGACCCTCTTGCTGGCACTGATGGGCAGCCGTTCTCCAGAACCGCGGTATAGTTTGCTTGGTACATTGAAATGTAACTGGGAGTAAATGAAGGAAATGAGTCCTCTGCAGAACTGATGCTTGAGCTTGGGGAGGAAAAATACTCTCGTCTCACCTCCGTCTATTCCATTTCCCACCACAAAGACATTGCTGGCACACTGGCCAACAGCCACCCCTGCCATTAGGAGGGGGGAGAGATGAGGCAATTCACACAGGGTTGAGAAGGGGGAAAAACCCTTGAAAATCAGAAAGACGTACATTCCTGAGCATTCCACTGCCCCTAATTTTAAGTGAGTCGGAGCTGGAGAGAGGCGCTGCTCACAGAAAGCCAAACTCTCCTGTTTGCCCACAGGAGATGTAAAGAACACAGTGAGCTGCCCGGACCCTCACTCTTCTGCCTCTCTGCCAGCGTGCCTTCCCCAGGACCTGGACAGGGGTCTGCTTTCTGAATTTGAATCTGAGTAGGCGTTTGCTAACGCCGGTTGTTAGCAAAATGGATCATTCTTAGTCATTGTGGCTAGCACTTAGCTTTGTTTACGACTGTGACAGTCTTTGTTGCTGAAAGGCATCTAACCTCCCTGCCGCCTGCCAAAAATATCTAGCCAATCTAGACATGCATTGGACGGAGCCATGAGCTAAGCTAAACCTAAAATATACCCTGTGGGGTTTGATCATCTAATGGCAAAAAAGTGGGGATGCTAAGGGGAGGAAGCTTGGTCTAGTGGTTAGAGCATAGGACTGGGAGTAGAAGGACGTTGGTTCTCATCCTGACGCGGAGACTGGTTCTTTGTGACCAAGAGAAAGTCGTTTCATTTTACTGTGCCTCTATAAAATGTATTGCCCACCTCCCCGACGATGACTTTATCACCAGTGACATCTGCCCAGTCCCTTCTCCTCCCACGCCCCAAAGGTCTCCTGTCCCTTTTTCAGACATTCTGAAATTCCACTCGTGCTTCACATTCTCCTCATCAGTCTTTCACTCTCATGCCCCTAAGATGCTGGCAAACGCTGAGTGTGTCTTTCTTTGTATGTACCAGCTCCCTCTTCACTTTCATTGTTTTTAACACTGCAAGTCTCAGCTGGGGACTGAAATCCTGACATCTGATATTTCTGCAAATGACAAGACTGGGGCAATGTGGAAAGCAAGCTGCTAATCCCTGAGTGCTTTCAAAATGTCAGCACCGCAGTCAGTTTCCGCCTCCTCCGGTTATCAGTCCCTGCTGACTGTCTCACAGCGTTAGCACTTTGAGTAGAGTGAGCCTTTCCTGGCTGTGTGCTGGCAGAGGAGACATTTTACCTACGTACACCCTGAGGTCAGTAAGAGAAGGGAAACCAAAACCCAAACTACCAATTTTGCTCATCAGGTGGCCTGACAGCTGAGAACCTCTGCTGCACAATGGAAACTGCAGTGGGTCATTGGTGCAGAGTGGCTGCTTTGGATCACAGGGCCATGAGGCAGGCCCCACACCTGGCCGCTCTGGAGAATGCTCCTGAAGAGAGGGCCACTGGCACCAAAACAGAGCCAGAAACACAAAACAGGGTAAGAATGAAGATGACCAAATTCTCCAGGAGATTCTGACACACTGAATGGAGAGGAGAAAGGTCCCCTCTCACAGAGACACTGCCCTGATCAGCAGGGAGGAAGAAAGGAAGTTGGTCATAACACACACAGGCACTGATGGCTGGGGGAAGAGGACAATGAGGCATGGGGAGGTGGTTTCTGTAGAAAAATCTCACACTTCCTGGGGGCCCCCGTGATCCCAAGGTCCTTGATAGCAAGCCTGAAGAGAGGCAAGCTTGGAAAGGTTCTCCACCCTAAATGGCTAAGAGACACCTGGGTCGTCTCAGGCTCTTGGAGGGCTCCTGCAGTGTGAGAAGGGGGTGTATGAATGTGTGTCTGGAATGGCACCTCTCGCCCAAGCTGAGAGAACTCGTTGCTGGTGCCTGCAGTCCAGGGGGCCCTAGACCAACTCGGTCCTTGTGGGCAGACAGCCTGCTGTGGCTAGCACAGACCCAACTAGGAGCAGCTGCAGGGCAAGATGAACATGATTTCAAACAGGAAGGAGTGGGCCTGGTTTGAGCATGATTTGAGGGGATGGTGTGTAAGGATTGGGTGACACGCGTTCTCAGCACCTCCGGTGATTCGTTTTGTTCACCTTTATAACCAGAACCGGGCAAACTCCGTGGAATTGGCGGGTCTGTGAGCCCCATAAAATATTTTTTGAGTTCACAAAACCAGTCTCTGTTAATGCACCTTTTCTCTATCATTTAAACACATTCCCCGCCTCCCCACCCTCCTGAGGAGAAGTTAATGAAAACTGCTGATTCCAGGACTGAGTTTAACCCTTCTCTTCTTGCTTCAGGGAGCTCTAGATATGGATATAGATCAGAGGTGGGCCAACTACGGCCCCCCGGGACCATTCTGCCCGACCCCTGAGCTCCTGGCCTGGGAAGCTTGCCCCAGCCCCTTCCCCGCTGTTCCCCTTCCCCCGCAGCCTCAGCTCACTGCGATGCTCTGGGCGGTGGGGCTGCGAGCTCCTGGAGCAGCACAGCTGCCCAGCCTGGCCTGACCCGGTGCTCTGCGCTGCACAGTGCATGGCTGGCTCCAGCTGGGCGGCCCGGCTGCCTGTCCTGGTGCAGCTGCCCCCCAGCCACCGGTGCTCCAGGCAGCGCGGTAAGGGGGCAGGGAGCAGGGGAGGGGGGTTGGATAGAGGGCAGGGGAGTTTGGGGGGTGGTCAGGGGGGCCGGGGGTGTGGATAGAGGTCGGGGCGGTCATAGGGTGGGGAACAGGGGGGTTGAATGGGGGCAGGAGTTCTGGAGGCGGTCAGTGGTTGGATGGGGCAGGGGTTTGCAGTCAGGAAGGAGAGGGGGGTTTGGATGGGGTGGCAGAGGGCAGTTAGGGGCAGGGGGTCCGGGGCCATCAGGGAACAGGGTGGGTTGGATGGGGCAGGAGTCCCAGGGGGGCCGTCAGGGGGCGAGAAGCGGTGGGGGGGCAGATAGGGGGCGGGGGCCAGGCCACACCTGGCTGAGGGGCACAGCCTCCCCTAACTGGCCCTCCGTACAATTTCTGAAACCCGATGTGGCCCTCAGGTAAAAAAGTTTGCCCGCCCCTGATATAGATATATGTATCTCCCTGCAGCAAGATATAGCTATATAGATGTTAATGTAATTTTAATTTAAAATGTGTCTTCTGTCGATAGCACTATTTCATTCTATTGTGCACTGTTAAAGAAACAATGGCTCGAGGTAGAGGGGCTATCAAGTTACACATCAGTCTGCAGAGTTTGATTTTATTACAAACCACAACAATACAGCAATCAAGGGGGGGGGAATCCTATTGATTGATTTATAACTTGCTGATCCAGCTGTCCCCAGACATTATTCCATGTATAATTTTTCATTATGCGCATGACAACTGATTCTCAGCCACATTAAGACACAGTGTGCAATCACAGAGGAGTACAAAGGACCACTGAATATGTTGGAGTTATAATGCCTGACAGTAAAACTTTGAGGGAAACCAGAAGTGGCTGTGTGGGCACTGGGACACTCCTGGAAATGGAATTTAGTTATTTACTTGTTATAAGGAATATTATCAAACAGCGGTAACTGAGAGGCAGCGGGGACAACTGGGGTCTGCAGCTGGCTGCATTACTACCCTTGGACAAATCACTTCACTTCTGCGTGTCTGTTCCCCCTCTCATCCTTTGTCTTTTAGACTGCCTTCGGGCCCAGGATTGACTTGTGCTGTGGGTATGCACAGGACCCCACGATAAGGCCTCCATTTCAGTTGGGGCCCGGGCACTAATATAGTAATAATGGAACAGTAGGACCAACAGGACAACCTCGTCACCTTCACCAGCACCTAGTAGGAATGGCCAAGAGATAGACCATGGCTGCAGTGTCCACAGAGGGATGAGTTCGTCTGATGTACCCTAGGAACTTTTCTTTCCGGAGATTCTCTTGAAAGCATCTCCACCTATTTCCCTCCAACACAGCTGACACAGCCGTCGTGTAGCTCTGCATATTAGAGTAGGTTGAGATTAAGGCCCAGGTGGGTAGTGTAGTACTTGGTTGCACTGAGCCTGGCTAGCCCTTGGTCTCTGTCAGCCCCCCATGGTGAAGTTAGTGAATCTGGATGTGGTGTCTTGTTTAGATCTTGAGGTCTGTGTCTTCCCCCACTTCCCCCTCCCCTCCTGCACCCCTGACCGTGGCTCTGTGGGAGTACGGGCAGTTCCTTCTGGCAGGGAGTTTCTGCCGTGGTGAGCAGTGTGCCTGAATAAACCTCCTCCCAACGTTGTCTAAACCTGAATCTGCAGCATAGGTTCCTCTGCTGACACGGTGCACAAAAAGCCTTGAGCTGGAAGGAGGAACTTGGTGTCCATTAATGCTTCTGGCAGCCATCGCTTTGCGTTTACCCAAAACTTCCCAAATGATGATGCTGCAGTGGCCATCGGCTCATTAACAGCAAACTCCGCAGGATGTTTCTCCTGAAAAACTCTCCGTATTTCATTCATGTCCATGTGACTAGATTTTTGGTAGATCTGCTTCTAAATGTGAAGCGTACATTCAAAGGAGGCGAAGCATTAGCCTGCTGTCTCTCGTGCCGGGTTACCGAGGCGGCCAGGTATCTTCAAAACAAAGAGGTCTGACAAGAGTTGCTGACAGAATAGTGAACCATCAATGAGCCTCTGTGTCACAGTTCCCTTCCAGATGCCTAGCAGGGTACTCATCAGAGGTGGCTGCATCCTATGGTTCTAAGCTCTGATGAGTACTTCTGCTCTCTGTCATATCTAACAAGCCAACTTTTGGGGTGGGGGGAAGTACCCAGTCCATCGCAAGCTATTATTACCCAAGCACTTGGCAGTGAAAGTGTTGGTGAATCCGGCTTGTTAAAGGTGACCTTGGTTTTATTATATTAAACTGTCAGAGTTCACATTTCTGAGTGTTTGATTTATACTTGGCATGCATCTTGGCAGAGAAGTCTGCACCACTTCTTAAAAAGATGTCACTTCTCACTGATGTTTTCTACATGCTATGAACAGCTTCGATATTTTATCCCTTCACTGCAATGTTGAGTAAAAGTCCACCTCCTCCAGGAGGCTGCCAGATGGAAAGTGAGGCTGCTGCAATTTAAACTTGAGTAATGAAAAATAAATAACAATAGTGAGTAGTGCACATGGGGCACCGGTGCTCAGTTCAGCAAAGCATAAATATGGAGGCAGACAGATACGTGGATAGACAGACTCTGGAGGGCCAGAGCCTCATCAGATGTAAATCAGCATCCTTCCATTGGTTATGCCTATTTACACCAGCAGAAGATCTGTTTCTGAGTCTTTAGTGCACATAGGTCATCTTGAGTCTCCAGGCTAAAACAGTGGAAGAGAGGAGGATGTATCTATCAGAAGGGCCTTTGGAAATGTGGCTCTCTACAGCTAAGAGGTAAGTGAGTAATCCCATTGACCTCCTAGGTAAGAACTAATTAGTGTGAATAAGGGTTGTGGAATCTGGAAGTAAAGAAGCTACATAATGGCTGTTCTCTGTTGTGACATTTCTCTTCCTGAGTGACGTGTGAAGGGTGTTTTCCCTCTGCTCGGAAGCTAACACATGTCACAATTGACTTCAGCTGTCAGGTATTGGTCCATGTCTTTCACTCTTCTTCAGGTTAGAAACAAATGTCAGTGACATTTCTGGAAAATTAGCGGTACTTTGAATATGTGCGGGCAACAACTCTGAGTTAAGGTGAAAGCCAGTAGCACATGCGAACATCTCCAGATACTCGTATCTGTGTCTGACTTTCTCTTGGTGGTATATCAATGCCATTATATTGACAGGGGGTCTCAGCCTGTCAATTAGCTTCTAGAGCACGGGTTCATCTCCTGGCTGGTGCGTGTAGGGGCTGTCCCTTTCAGGCTGAGCTGTCAGCCCCTGACAGGGGAAGATACTAGCAATGTCACGCTAGTAGTAATGAGAGTCATAAATCCTGATGAGACACATTGATAAACAGGAAAAAGGTGTGGGGGGGTGAATTTAAACGAGAACTGAAGGCTTTATATTTCATAAAAGAGTAAAGCAGTAAATACAGGGCTAGATTGTGACTTGGACTATACAGAATAGAAGGGAATGAGAGCCCCCTTTACATGCCTGTAAGGTCTACCCAGACTTTGTGTCCAGGCATGTAGGAATAAACAGAGCTATGCACCTGCATATTCTCTTCCTAGAGTGGGGAGCAGAGAATGGTTGGAGTGGGGCAAGAAACAGGCAGAGCCTTGGCTGCATCTGACACATGGCCAGCATGGGTGTGGGGAGAAAGTAAAGGTCCTCTTTTGGACAGTCTGTTGTGGAATAATTAGTGTGCTTCACACCAGGGGCTAGTCTGGCATGCCTATTCTGCAATAACCATGCCGATCAATTTCCACATGTAGACAAGCCCTTCCTAACTAGTCAGCCCCCCCGGCCTCTTTCACTACAGACTGTGAAACTCAGACTACTGGAAATTTTGCTTCAGAGTATTTGATTAATGGGCTAGATCCGAAGCTGGGGTAAATTGTCGTAGTAGTACGGTGACTTCAGCTGAAGCCCTGACAATTTACATCAGCTGAGGATCTGCTCATTATACTAGATCTTCTTTCTGAATGTGGTATTTACCCCCAGGGAGCAGGCTGGGAATCCCTTGAAACGGAGCACTTTCTTTCAAGACATGGAAACAATCAAACCAGTGGATTATACACACACATACATTTGCTGCTTTCAGTGCCACACTGGCATTTATTTATTTATTACAAGTATCTTGCACCAGGATAATATTCACTAAAGTTCTAACATCTGTTTGTGAAAGACAGCATCCTTGGGCAGCAGCCAGCAAAATCATTTCATTACAAAATTGCAACTGTAACACACTGCACAAAGCCACAAACCTACTGTACACTGAGATGCTTCTGTTTTCAAACTACTCATTAGGAATGATGCACAAGCCAAAATTATACCCCGTGTAAGGGGAATTAGGAGAAAATGAGCCCATCTGACCTCCTAAGTGATAGCACTTAGTACTGTAATTACTATCTATGGTTAATCCCACTCTCGCTACAAAGCTGTACCGAAGTTTCCGTCTTTCCTCCAGAGGGTATATGTCTTTATGTTTCTTCAGTTCTTCATGCCTAATTCAGGCTGACAAGGAACATAGTTGAGGGGATAGAAAATGAGAAGCCTGGTTTAAAGATTATTTTATATAATGCAAGACAGAAAATTAAGTTGCCACTGTCTGATGGCGGCTCGCTGGCCCTGAGTGAAATGATTTGGGAGGGTGATAGGAGGATAGGTTTTTAGGGGATAGGTGCCAGGAGCCAACACTTCAGTGGGCACTCAGAGGTAGTCTTGTTGGCAGCCTCAAGAGACAGACAGAGACCTGCCTGGGAATGGGGCTGCATTTTCGCTCTGTGTGGCTTGGCCAAGGCCGAGGTATGTTGTGTGGCCACTGTCCTTGCCCTAGCAGTCTTTTGGGAGGGCTTTGATGCCCAAGAGGTCAGTCCAGCACTTTTCAACTAAACCAGCCTCACTGAAAAAAGGTTATTAAAAATCATTATGGATGCAAAATGCTTCGGGCAGGACTGTGATCCTCTGCTATGACTTCAGTAGGGCTGTTTCCCATTCCACTGCAATGAAGGTATCCCCAACTGGCTCTCGAGGACTGTAAGGCATGGGAAGAGGCGCTGGCAGGAGCAGGGAAAGAATTAGTATCTCCTGCTGTCCCCCTGAGGGTGGATACATGCAGCAAACTCTGAGACAGGGTGACCTCAGTGGACGAAGCGGGGTGTACAGGGAGAGGATTATTTCCCAGTGCCACCTGACGGTTATTAGGGTTTTTTTCGGGAAGGCAGCAACGATTGGTGGTGTATGTAAACTTCATTCATATTCCCTGTCTAACTGAATTACACACTGTCAGACTCCCACGCTGGTGTCAGGAAGCACCCCTACAGCCTCCCTGTGATGCAGTTATCCCAGAGCCAGACTCAGGATCTCTAGAGGGTTTGAATCCCAGCCAGTCAGTTTCAATTAAAGAAACTCTTTCATTCCCCATGAATTCCAGAATCCCTCCCTGTGCGTCTATGAATGCAGTGCCAAGCCCAGGGCTTAGGCCACTATGTCGCGCTGGACCAGCAGTAAGAACCCGGAAAGGTTGGGCTGAGGAGAGGGAAGCAGAGGCCATGGGAGCCTTGTAGCCCTGTTAGTAAAGACGGGGCAGCAGCAGTGCCCTGAGCCTTTGGAATCTAAAGGGCAGATAGGGAAGAGGCAGGATCTGCAGGGTTGCAGGGACCTGCTGTGCTTTCTTAGGAAGAGGTGGCCAGTGCAGACTCAGGTCCAAGCACACAGGGACACTGTGAGTTACAGAGCCACCGGGCCATCTTGGGGTCCCCAGCCTGTACACCCTTCTCAGGCTTCTCACTCTTGTGTCATCCCCAAAGAACCTGGGTAGAATTGTAGCCTTGTTGCTGGCTCTGCATTTGCTTCACAGAGCTTGGAAGTCTTGACTTGAGCAGAGCTTGAAGTTTTACAAAGTCATACAACTGCAAGTCGGGTCCTTGCTCGTTATTATCCTGGATTCCTTTTGTTTCCTATCTCTACTCTCTTTTGATTTTTCTTCACAGGTCTGGCAGTCCATCAGATCATAACAATCACAGTGTCCCTCATCATGGTCATAGCTGCTCTGATAACAACTCTCGTCTTAAAGAATTGGTAAGGACCACTGTCAATCTGCTTGGCCTGAGTGTTGGTGCTGTCTCTGGAGTGCGTGGAGGGGTAGACTGGGAATCAGGAGGGAGAGACAGGAATAATGATTCTTTTGAATTGCAAAGAAACAAAAAAATCAGTAAATACTCAGACATCATGGGAATGCGCTCCAAAGAATTGCAGGGAAATTAAAAATAATCTTTGTTTGGGTTGAGATTTTTAAAGAAGGGCCCTCAACTCTCTTTGAGTCTCAGTCTTTTTGTTTAGAACTTAGAATTTGGAATCATGCCCAGCCTTGCACTATCCAGACATGTTAGCAAGAATGGAAAACAAAACAGCTTTTGCCCACCACATGGGCACATGAAAAAACACCCCTACCACTAATGTATCAGCTAAGTACTGTGGTGAGAGAAAGAGAGATGGCACTCTATGACTACTGCTAGTCAATGCACTCACTCCCCAGAGTCTTATATCAAAATTCAGGTTACACAACTGCATCTCATTTTAAGGCCCCTAAATCTAGGAAGTTTGCATATTGCCAGAGCTAAGGGATTCAGCTTCACTTCATAATACCCCTTGGACTTCACACTGGCAAAGGATGGTACTGCACTCTCTTAGTTTAGGAGCTACAAAATGTCTCAACAGTGGCATCTTCTGGCGAGGTCAGAGTAATTTATTCTACTGCTCTGGGTTTCCCCGCAAGGGTAAAATGCACCCTGCCCTGAATAGGAATGACTTTATTGCTTGTGTGCTGAGTTACTGTCTGTAGCTAAGCTATTCCCTTAAACACAAGACTGGCTCAGCACATAATAATTATATTTTCTGACCTTTTCTACAGCTCTAGGGACTGAATGCATCTTCTGAGCTTCTTGAATGCATCTAGTTTTACATTTGCCATATCCCCTAGAGTGTCCATGCACTCCTCTAGCCTAATTTGCTCTCATTTATTCTTCAACATCAGCTATGCATAGAGTAAAATAGGTTAGTTCTTAGCTTCAGGCATTCCTGCCTTTACCTATTTTCCAAGAGAAATTGTCCTACTTTGAGGTCAGTTTTGCTGGATGTAATAATGCTATTGCACCCGTGGGGAATCTGAAAAAATGCAGCGTAACTCTGCTTCTCTCCTACACAGTTCTGAGGCCTGTAGTCCGTCGTCGCCCCCCCCCCCCCCAGCAACTATTTCTCTAATAGCTTCCAAGCTTATCAGTCATATAGTGTAAATTCCCGCAGGTGATCCCAGTACTCTTCTCAGGTGATTGGATAAAATAAGATATTGATACTAGAAATATATTGAAAAGTCTGATTGAGAGTCAGGAATCCCCATATTAAACAGGATTGAGAAGGCTCATCTTAGGTTCTGTGTAGTTAGAATATACACCCCTTCTCCACTGAAATGTTTTTGAACAAAAATCACAGTTGGGTATTGTTAGAGTCTTACAAAAATGAAATGGTTGAAAAGTTTGCAATGTTCTTAGAGGAACTGTTTTTGTCAACCCAGTAGCAGAGATGTATACTTCCACATGCCATTAAAATATGTATTATAAGGCAAGAATTTCTCAAATAAAGTGATTTTGGATGCCTCTGTTTCTAGGTGCCCAATTTGTCTTTTTCTAAAAGGGCTGGTATTTCTTAGAGCTGGACAAATACTGCAAAACATTCTGGGAGAATATTTACTCAAATTTATAAATGAGTTAGCTTTGGACATGTGGGTGGCTCTCTTCTGTCCGCTTTCTGCAATTCAATTTTCCTGGCATGGTTGCTCACAGAAAGAGGATATCAGAGTTTCATGTACCAGCATTTGTAGAAAGCTAATTTTAAATTCACAACAGAAGTGCTTATTAGACCTGGCCAACCTTTTGGATTTCAAAAATTGAAAAAAATTATCAAAATTTCACAATTTGATGACAAAATTGGGAACAAAGAGGAGAAGCCATGACATTTTTGTCCTCCCCCTTTTTTAAACCAATTTAGCATCAGTTAAATTTTTAAAAAAATATTCAAAAACTCCTCAATATTTCAATGAAAAAAACCAGGAAAACATTCAACAAACATTTTTGCCATTTCCCCCCTCTCTTTCCTGACAAACTAGAATGTTATACACACATCAAAACAGAAAACTGAAACAATACAACATGATTTATGTGACCAATCTCAACTAATTAGCACAGGTCAAATAGCAAAACTTGGAGAGAACTGCTTGTGATCGGTCCAGTGTGGGGAAAAAATCTGCCAAAACAAAACATTTTTGGATAATTTCAAACAGATAAAATATCAGGAAATCTCACTTTGAGATATTGCTCAAGAGCAAAAAAGAGCCAAAATCCCTGTGGCATTGTGATTTATTTATGCAGCTCTAATCTTTGTCCAATTGTATTTTGAGTCCTTGTATATCCCAAGGAACCAAGGGAGGCAATGTGGTGGAGTAACAAGAGTGGTAGACAGGGAGGTAAGATGTTTGGATCATGAATCCCTTCATGCCAGAGACTGACTATGTGACTTTGGGCAAGCCATGTAACCACTCTGTGACTCAGTTTTCAGTTGTATGAAATGGGGTTAGTAGTTTACCTCTTTATAAACACTTTGAGATGAATGATTGCTCAATGCAGTGCAAAGTTTATATTATCTGTGTAAATTCACAGTATGGGGAACTGCTTATCTTTAGCAGGTGTCTATTTCAGTTTGAGAAATCAATGGAAACTGTACAGATCGGCATTATGGATGGACGTCTGGATGTACACAAGGGGCCAAAACGATCACTGGTGTAAGTGGTCGTAACTTTGTTAACATCAGTGGAATTGCTCCTGCTTATGCCAGCCATGAATCTAGTTTATAGAGTTATTGGTTAGGATTTTCAAAAACCTCTAACATACATAGGTGTCTAACTCCCCTTGACTTTCAGTGGGGCTTGATTGCCTAATTTCCTCAGGCCCTTTTGAAATTCCCACTTGATATTTATAGCCAGCTTTTTCGAGCCTACAAGTCAGGATCTTAATAAATCCATATTTTACTAAATAAAAGTGCCCAGCCATCTGATGTGCTACTGAAGTCAATGCTCAATGGTTTTGCACATTAAATCATTCCTATTCAGGATTGAGGCAACTAGCTTTTAGCACCTAAGTTTGAAACTTTAGGCTTATTTAGAACAACATAAGAACAGCCAGGCAGCATCAGACCAGGGGTCCATGTAGTCCAGTATTCTGGCTCTAGCAGTGGCCAGTAGCAGATGGTTTGGATGAATGCCCATAATGGACAGTTATGGAATAATGTGCTCTCAAAGGCAAATTTCTTATTCACCTGCATCAGCTAGCTTGTTTTCCTATGATCTGAAAGAAAAACAATATTCTATCAAGTGTAATATTCCCATTATCCATACAAATGCATCCACTCAAATTCTCTGTTGGTGTAATTCAGTTGAAATGGAATTATGCCAGCAAAGAATTTAGCACCTAATCTTTTTCTGAATTCTACTAAGTTCTTCACCTCAATTATCTCTTTTGGCAATGATGATATTTAAACCTTGGAAAGCCACGGTGGTTGCGGTCATAGGTATGGCTCATCACAAGTCTGAAAATGACCCCTAGTCCTTTTTAAACTTCAGAAATATTTCTAACAATCCTGGGCTCTTCGGGAACTGGAAATACTAGAAATGCAACTATTCTTGGCTGGACTAGGGTGTGGGAGAGATCAGGGATGAAATCCTGATCCCAACCAAGTCAATCTTACCATTGACTTCAGTGGGGCCAGGATTTCACTCCAGGAGTGAAAATACATGAGTGTTTCAGCCACATCGGGGAGAATAGGTAAAAGGCTGGTGGTGAGAGAAGGTTGCTCCAAGGGTTGTGCCAATGAAAAATACTGACACTAGCATGTGGGAGGCTAATTTTTCAGTATTTCTAACTCAGCCAAAACCGAAGGGACTGTATGTCTCACAAGAAAGCTTTTTCTCAGGGGATAGGGAAAACAAAGGAGTTGAGCTAAGCACCCTAATGCTTATCCTGAAACTTTGGCTCTAGAGGTAGCCTAACCTCTAGAGCCCAAGTGTTCCTTATCAGTCTTAAGGATCCCCTTTCCCCCTTTTCTCTCTAGCCCTTCCTCCCGTTATTGTTATATGTAATAACAAATGACTGTACATCTTTCTTTTTTTTATCCTCATGCACCTTCTGGTGCCTGGGGCGTCCACCAGTTTCCACCATTTATTTTGATCTTGTGCTGGTCTGTTTAGGCTTCTGAGTATTGTGCTGATGGATTTGGCTTCTTTCTCTATTGTTCTGCGTAATGTTTCTCTAGGTCTCCATCTTTGAATTGTATGACCATACATATGGTTCTCCAAATTGTCCAGGACATGTAATGTCCATGTAGCAGGTGCCCTGTTTTGTGCCTGTATAGATCTTGAAATACAGTACATTTCTAGAAAGAAGAACATCCCATGTCAAACTCATGAGGTGCAGTAGGTGGAAGGGGATGAAATACAGAATCTCCCCTGTAGACTAATGCACCAATGAGTTATCAGGCATGATTACATGGGGCTTCAGAATCAATGAGTGAACCATATCCAATGTATCTGTAAATGTTCTCTGAGTCCCAGTGCTTCTCTCTCAGACCAATTTCCTGCCATTATTTGTCACAACAGCTTCAAGGACACAAAAGGGTTAAGTTGATTGTTCTTGTTTAAAATCTTTGTGCAAAGAAAGTTCTAACTTCCTGCAAATACGGCTGCACCTCTTATCTCAGTAATTCTTCTGAGAATAAAAGGCTCACATTTAAAATTTAACTTTAAACATAAAAGATAAAATAAAGGGAATTGATTGCTTGATTATGGCTGATCTTTCCTAAGTGCTTGTGAATTGTAATCTAATATTAAATGATGTATAATTAATGGTAGGTAATGTAAGTTCCTCTCTCAAGGGTCACAGTTGTATTTTGGGTTGTGTTTTTTTTTCTTTTCTTTTTTCTTTCTTTTCTTTTTTTTAAATTTAACACCCAGTTGTGTGCAAAGCGGAAACACACGGCGGAACGGCCACCAACGCAAAATCAATCAGCAGGAAGAGAGTTGCCAGAACTTGACAGACTTCACCCCAGCCCGTGTGCCCAGTAACCTGGACATATTCACAGCCTACAATGAAACACTACAGTGCTCCCACGAGTGCGTCAGGACACCAATGCCAGTGTATACAGAGGAGATGTTACACTCGCCCGGTGATTATAAAACAACGTTCAATGGAAACAGGTAAGACAGGCATTGAGCAGTCTCTTACTCTACAATCTCTCACGCACATTTACATTTAGAGGATTCAAATTTATTTGGGGTTACAAAAAAGCTCCTTAAGCTATTACACTCAAGTTATTATTTTGATATGTAACAGAAATTCCAATTAATAATCAATATTGATAAAATCCAGTAGTGAAGGAAATTGACACCATTGGATTGCAATGGTTCTTTAAGCTATGATGTGCATTTTCCTTCCCAGATTTACCTAGTCAGTTAGAAACATTTGCCAGCTCTGAGTCTAGTTTGGTTAGCACCATCTAATATGTAGAACCAGGAATACCAAACTTCTCTGTCTTCAAAATAAGGACAATGATTACTCATGACCTATGTGACCCATAGGCATAGGCCATTGATTATTTCTAATGCCTGTAAAATGGCAATTTTAAGTACTGCTTTTATCCTTGCAATGCCAGCTAGGCTCACCTAGAACACATCTTGTTAAGCTGTGCTGTTGTGTAGTACCACACATTTTTCAACTCCCCTCTACCACTTCCAGCAAGGAAATTTACCTCAAATCTATCTTCCAGAATTTCTATGCTGCTTTTTTAAGTAGCATCTGTCAAGCTGTTCAGATTTAAGTGACAATGTGATTAACACAAGAATAGGCTGCATGAATCCATTTTGTCTGGTATGAAATAATGATACATTAATAAGGGGGAGTTGACAGAATATGGAATTAAAGATTTGAGCCATCCTTCTATATGTCTGTTGTCTGTGTGGAAAGTGAGGCTGATCGGAGAACTTGGTAAGTTACCTTTACCCACAAAGAAATACTAAAAATGTTAGCCTTCTAATAAAGGGTTAATTGCATGGGGTGCTGGGTATGTTGCTAGTTTTGTTTGTGTTTTTAGGAGGAGGATTTTCACTATTGATTGGTGCAGAGATTTTCCAGAATTGCTCCGCACAGTAAATGTATGTTTGCTGTCAAAGCTAGAAAACAATTTATTGGAAGTGAAAAAATAATAATTCACCCCACCCCCAAGCCTTCTTCAAATGTATAACCATGTTGAACTCTAAGGGATATTTATTATAAAGTCCTTTATCCTAAGTGCATGAAGAGCAGAAGTCTAAAAGCAAACAATGATAATAAACATATTTTTAAATATCTTTGTGTGTGTGTGCGTGGAATTTTGCTAGCTGTCATATTCTGGGATTTCCTCCGATCTTGGGAGGCAGAGAATTGGCAAGGATTTTCAAACCATTTCATTGAGTGTATGTATATGTTAATTCTCACATGAACCCCAGCCACCAATGCTGGGGCACAAAGCGGGGAGATTTTTGTTCTGTTTTCCTGTCCTGTCTCTGCATGGTACTGAGCATAGTCCGTGTCTATTGTTTGCGCTGCTATTAATGCCATCCATTGGTATATGAGCATTGGTTGGAAAGGGTTCATTGCTTTTTTGTCTTAAGGTAATGCTTTGTTGGAATATATTGGCCTCCACACTTTTTGCTGAAGCTTGGTTCAGTCTGAGCAGTCACATTATAAGTCACTAACAGTGGCAAAGTCATATGTTCTCCCAGCAATAAACCAGCTGTCCCCCTTATGTACTGCATTTTTCCAGGTGACCAATCTCTATTTGTCATTGCAGTGTTGGGGCGACAATCATGCACTGCAGCTGGGAGAAACAGGAAAGTAGCTCAGGAGAAAAGGAAAGAGGAAAAAAATACTTAAAAAACACAGAGATACTGTAACTCATCTTTGGACTGTCTAAGACCCCCCAGATTTGCATCCTTAATTGGCTTAAGAGTTACCTTATTTCAATATTTTCCATTTCCACTGAAAACACATGGCATTAAATTTCATCTTCTTTGTACAACCCTCAATTGCCAAGGCCAATAAGCCCATTCAAAGCATTATTTTAGAGAATTTTTTTCCTCTTAAAAAAAAAGAAACGGAAACGCTAATTTTGGCAGCAGGCCGGATGAGGCTTGCTCGTTGTGTGTTACGTACCAGCACGTGCAAGCCCATTTTTCTGCTCGCTGCAGACCCTCTTCTTCTGATCGGCATCTAATTCCTGTGGCCTTTGTGTCTGAGAAATGGTTTGAAATCTCCTGCTGACTGGCCGAAGTCTGTTTTACTTCCTGGGGGCAGGGCAGACGCCATGTGTCTATTTCCTGGTACGTACCACTCTTACAAATTTTTTTTCAACCACTCCACCTCACATAACTATGAACATTTCTGTGCATAGCGAGGTCTCCTTCACCATTGTATTCCCTGTGTAATGCTTACCAGCTAGCTGATCCTTTTTTTAAACATTTGACTTGACCTAGGTGCCCCGAGCAGGGGATGATAAATGTCTTCTAAGATAAAAGGGGGACTTGGTACCAAAATGGCTTTTCCGTTTGGTGAATTAGAGGTGGGCAGGAACTAAAATTCAAGACCCATTCACCCTGGATTTCATGGAGTGATGGCCTCTCACTCTTTAGAGGGCCAAACTAGATCACCCAGATGAGAGCACACTTAAACTTTTGAGAAAGTTCACCTCTGGATCCAGACCTTGAGTCCCATGCGGGAACATCTCTAGAACTGGTTTGCTTTCAGCAAATGTTGTGAACATCAGTGCTATTAAATGGCCTCCTTTTGTGATTAACTTTTTGTTGCATGATGGAACTCCAGAGCCTGCATGTATTCTGTGCGTAGTCGGTTGATAACCTAGAGCTCACGTGGCTGGGATTCTGAAATAAGTGACCTTTTCATGCTTCCACTGCAAGAGTAGCAACAAACCCCTTCTTTACCTTGCAGGAAACCATATCTGCCATCCCTTAGGCTGTCTGGGGAGTCTCCAGACCTTGGGGGCTGATACACCCACACTAGTATAAAAAACATTGTTTTGCAGATCTCTCCCTCTCTCTTTTTGTTGTTTTTTTTTTGTTTTTGTTTTTAGCTTGTGCCATTTTCTCCTCCTTTTCTTTCTTTGGAAGGTGGCATTGCAGATAGCAGTGGGAGGAAAAGCAATTAGGATTAACTATGTGGCATTTTACTGTAGGGCAGCACTGCCAGTTTGAGCCATGCGCTCAGGCAAATTAATTGGTCAGTTCCAAATCCCTGCTGTAATGAATCACATATTCACTCTAAATGAAATTTCCAACCTTCCCTAACTGTGACTTGCTCGAAATAACCTTTTTAACTTGATGCTCAGTTTTTGAACACAGAAATGTAATTAGATTAGAATGGAAAGAGAATAAAAAGTTAATAGTCTCTGCTGTGACTTGCTATGGTTTTGTCTGGGCAGGCAAGGTGAAATGTGCCCGTCTAGCTAAGTGCATTGATTAGGACGGGATATACAAGACGGCAAATATTTTATCAGGATTTGCATCACAGTCTTCCTTCTTTGTCTGCAATGCTATAACGATCATGCTGATTAAAGCTACAAATGACACTCCTTTTGTAGCTGAAAATGAACATGGCAACCAAGAACCTGGTTTATGGCTGGAGGAGTTTCATTTTTGTTGTGGTAAAATCTCTGTACCAATCAGAGCCCGACGGATGCAGGACTTTGCCGTGACATTAGAAAGACAATATGATAAACCCGCTGCATCTTGTAAGCTATCACACACACCCATGACATGAGTGGGACTCAGGTCAGTAGTAGGAAAAAGTTCTTTCCCCACATGTACAAAAATTCCTCTGTAGGGGGTGCAGGAGATAAACGGGGACTGGCCAAGCCCCCGCTTCACTAACGAGGGGGATGTGTGTCGAAATATAAAGCTCTGAATCCCGGGATGCATCGATGCCCCAAGCACCTTCTTTTCCAAAGCAGGTGTTGGCTCATGCTGCAGGATATTCCTGGAGGTGTACAGAGAGCACTGGGCACTGCAGTTGGTTTGACCAGGATGGGTTTGACCTCTAGGTCAATTTTGCTGTGTTTAATACCCAAAGCAAGGACGGTTTAGTTCTATGTCCCTTTTTATCCAACCCTCCAAATTCAGTGGGGATAGCAAGAGTCTACAGTTCTGGACTCTTGTCTTTTTTTATTTTTTAAACATTCCAGTAGTGTTGTGACGATTTAATCCCAAACGGCATGTAGGCCAGAGACCCTGCCCCATGTGTGGCCCCACTGGGCTCCGTGGAGCTACTCACAGACATAAGGTTCTGCAGGACTGGGACCTTAACTGGGTCAAACTGAATACTTTAAGGTTCACACGTCACTACCTAGGACAAAGTGTCCTTAGAACAAGGATTGGCTATATGGAGATGTTTAGCTTGGGAATTGTTACTTACCATTCTACTGCGCTGTCACTGGACTGACCCTTCAAAATGCAGTGAGAAATGGTGAGCTTAAGACTGTTTCCCAGCTCCTATTTCTAGGACTGTGAGTGGTGTAAAATGTATTTAGAAGTTCTTGCTGACTTCAGTCTGCAGCCATCTGCTGCAGGTGTGAATATCTTCTTGGCTGGATTTGATAGTACCAACAAAGCAGCATGAAGCTGAGTAAGTCACCTTTAACCAGGTGCATCTCAGGAGAGATGGAAAGACTTGCTAGAGAGCGCAAAACCACTTACGTTCAGGGGTTGGATCCTGCATTCCTTTTCCCAGAGCATTTAAACCTCTTTCACTGAAGAGTTTGGGGTGTGTAAGAAATGCAGGATTGGATTAGCTGTAGCATGACCCAGGCCACTCAACATCCCGTAGTGAAATCACCCTAAATCATAGTTTCATAGATGGAACAATATAAATTATATCAGACTGAACATTTCAAGCACCTTTCCTCAAAGGAGCTCAAAGCATTTTACAAGTGTTAATTAATTACACCTCACAGCACTCTTGGTTAGTAGTTATTATCCCAATTCACAGATTTGGAAACTGAGGCACAGAGAGGGTATCTGGCTAGAGAGGGAAATGGTGAAGAGCCAAGAACAGAACACATGGATGGGTCTGCACAGAGCTTTTGTAAATTAACTGAAATCAGGTGAAACTAGTTCTGACTGCAAGTTGAAAGCAGATACTGAATACTAAAAAGACCACCAGCAGTGAAAAATTTGTGAGCAACTCAGAGGCTGAAATATGTTCTCCTTAAACATTAGCTGAATGTGAGTAAGTTAGGACAATGAATAGTAATAGTGATCTGCTTACAGGAGATTTGCAAACCAAAAAGTTTGAAATTTGATGAACAGTTCATCCAGTTCCAATTACAAACCTGGAACACAGGACAAGTTGGTGACCTTCAGAGGTTTGCTAATTTAGGAGGAATTTCTGGGAACCCTGGAACAGACTACGATTTCCAGTGGACAACTTGAAAATGACAGAGATTTTACATGGGTTTGACCTGGAACCAGGCAAAACTTGGCTGATTTGGTTGAATTTCATTTTGATTCTTGGCTTTTGTTCAAAACTGAAATTCAGAGTATCTCTGAGATAGAAACTGAATGGTTTTGCACAAACTCCTGTGAATCAAAATGTGGTGTTTCACCTGGTTCCTGTCCTGAATTCTAGCCTCCTGCTGTGTTTGACTAAACAACCTGGAATGAGATCATATAAAATTCTATAAGGCACATCACTTGCTGACCGAGTTTGCACACAGGGGCCCTTCAGAATGCAATATAAATATTACATACAGATTACAGTGTATTAATTAAATAGCATTTACACAGAGTTATGTAAGTGTTAAGCATTATTATTATATAAATGACTATTTGGGATTCTAAAATGCTAGCAGTATCAGAGGGCTGAAACTGCCCCGTCTTTCACACAGAGTAGGTCGAACTCACAGCACTTCGTGGTACTTCTCTGCTTTGAAACCTGCAGCCTGCTGCTGTGATGCCCTCGTTCTGCCTTACAGCACACATTTTTGCGTTAATATTAACAGATAATGAGTCATCATAAAATATCCAGGCTTGTCTTAGAAAGAATAACAGCATTGCATACACAGACCTGTTACAAGAGATTAAGTATTCTAAAGCATCCAGTTAATTAAGACTTCAGTGCTTTCCATGGGTGAAAGCTGGTATTTCTGTCATCACCTTCCAGCAAGAGAACTGAATAGATTGCATTCAAAAACATCAAACAAATTACAGACTATGCTTTTTTCTGTTACAGATAAAAAATTGGGGAAGGAGCAAAGGGTAAATTGGGCTCCCATCTCCCTAAGAACAAGTTCTTGATAGTCTTTGACTTTCTCTTTTAGGAGATATTTTTCACTTGGGCAACCAGGGCACAGAGAAAACATAACCCAGAACAAATGTACTGTGCCAGCAACACGCTGTTTGGCTCCAATCCTGCCAGGAGCAGAGCACTCGGGCTGGGCTGAACACAACAGCGCGGCTCCTGTGCCTAAATGCTTTGCTGGATCATGGCAAGCTGATCAGCACCTGGCATGCTGAACCCTTTACTGACCAAGGACATCTGCCAGTAGCTTGTGGTCTTAAACGAAAGAATGAGCGATCTTAAATTAGAAGCATTTAAAAAAACAACTAGAGAATCACCTTCTTATAAGATCAATAGCACTTTCAGAGTTCCAAGGAAAGGTCATTGAGAAACCATCAGGAAGTCGCCCCCACTGCATGACAAATCGGTTCCTAATACTCAGGTAGAGATCTAAGTCAGTTCTACACCAGAAACTTTTGTCCGTGCAGCACTATCAGTGATTTGTGGTGACATTTTGATACCAGCAGTAGCCCTAGTATAAACACAGTTATACCAGCATAAAATTGCTTTTGCTGGTAGAGCTTATTTTGCTCAGGGCACCGGTATAAATTATGCCAGCAAAAGCAGTAGTTTAGACGCAATTATACCAGTGTAAGATCATAAGGATAGCCATAGTGGGTCAGACCAATGGTCCATGTGGCCCAGTATCCTGTCTTCCGACAGTGGCTGTTCCCAGAGACTTCACAGGGGATGAACAGAACAGGGCAATTTATTGAGCGAGCCATCCCCTGTCATCCAGTCCCACCTTCTGGCACTCAGAGGTTTAGGGACAACCAGAGCATAGGGTTGCGTCTTGACTGTCTTGGCTAATTACCATTGATGGACCTTTTATCCTCCATGAATTTATCTGATTCTTACTTGAACCAGTTCTACTTTTGTCCTTCACAACATCCCCTGGCATCAAGTTCCACAGGTGGACTGTGCATTGTGTGAAGAAGTATTTCCCTATGTTTGTTTTAAAGCTACTGCCTATTAATTTCATTGGGTGATGCCTGGTTCTTATGTTATGTGAAGGGGTAGATAACACTTCCTGATTCACTTTCTTCACACCAGTCATGATTTTATAGACCTCGATCGCACCCCCCCTTAATTGTCTCTTTTCTAAACTGAACAGTCCAAGTCTTTTTAATCTCTCCTCATATGGAACTTGTTCCATTCCCCTCATCATTTTTGTTCCCCTTCTCTGTACTTTTTCCAATTCTAACGTATCTTTTTTGGTAGGGGGTGACCAGAAGTGCAAGTGGTATTCAAAGTGTGGGTTTACCATGGATTTATATTGCGGCACTACAATATTTACTGTCTTATCTATCCCTTTCCTAACGGTTCCTAACACTGTGTTCGCTTTTTTTAACTGCTGCTGCACATTGAGCAGATGTTTTCAGACAACAATTAATGATGACTCCAAGAGCTCTTCTTAAGTGGTAACAGCTAATTTAGACCCCACCATTTTATATGTATAGTTGGGATGATGTTTTCCACTGTGCATTACTTTGCATTTATCAACACTGAATTTCATCTGCCATTTTGTTGCCCAGTCACCCAGTGTTGTGAGATCCCTTTGAAACTTTTCACAGTCAGCTTTGGACTTCACTATCTTTAGTAATTTTATATCGTTTGCAATCTTTGTCACTGTTTACTGCTATTTCCAGATCATTTACATGTTGAACAGCACTGGTCCCAGTACATATCCTTGGGGGACCCTGCTATTTACCTTTTTCCACTGTGCGATGAAATTGCTTTTTTCAGGTATAGCTTATTTTACTCAGGGAACCGGTGTAAACTACACTGGCAAAAGCCTTGTTTTGCTGGTCTAAGTTGCATCTACACTAGGAGAACTTGCTGGAATAGCTTATAATAGTATAGCTATACATTAGAATCATAGAATCATAGAATATCAGGGTTGGAAGGGACCCCAGAAGGTCATCTAGTCCAACCCCCTATTAAATCATCCCAACCAGGGCTTTGTCAAGCCTGACCTTAAAAACTTGTAAGGAAGGAGATTCCACCACCTCCCTAGGCAACGCATTCCAGTGTTTCACCACCCTCCTAGTGAAAAAGTTTTTCCTACTATCCAACCTAAACCTCCCCCACTGCAACTTGAGACCATTACTCCTTGTCCTGTCCTCTTCCACCACTGAGAATAGTCTAGAACCATCCTCTCTGGAACCACCTCTCAGGTAGTTGAAAGCAGCTATCAAATCCCCCCCCCCTCATTCTTTTCTTCTGCAGACTAAACAATCCCAGTTCCCTCAGCCTCTCCTCATAAGTCATGTGTTTCAGACCCCTAATCATTTTAGACCTTTCCTAGTATGGACACGTCCTTGCCCTGCAGAACTGAGATGTGGCAACCTGATCCAAAGCTTATTGAAAGCAACAGGAGTATTTCCATAGAGTTCAGTCATCCCCAGGGCTTGATTGACATGCATGTAGCTATGATGGATGGCAAGAGCTGGAGGTATCTCTGTTAATGTTGAGGTGCAAAAGCCTGCCTCCCACGTGGTTGCTGGAGCTATCCTGGGTCTGTGGACGTGGCACTCCACGAACAAGCAACCTCAGAGGCTGTTTTCCTTTGCTCCAAACCCCATGAGTTGCATGAGTTTTTTGTTGCGTTTGAATGATGTAGGTATGATATTAGCATTAGAGGAAAGCAGTAAATATCATCCCTCTCCCCCTTTTGATAGAAACAAAGAAAAGGAAAGCAAACAAGTATCTTAATCCTCAGTAAATACTTAAAGTAAATGTAGAGAGCCACATTTTTGCCCTCGGTTATAACGGTCATGGGTTTGCCCAGTTGTAACAGAGGGCAGAAATTGTACTGTAGTGTGTGTTTAGTATGGGGTGCCTGTTTCATAAAGGTTGAGTCAAAGAAAGACTAGTCTTGCAGTGAAAGTACTAGACTGGCCTCCCAGAAACCTGGGTTCAAGTCCCAGCCCTATCACAGGTGCCTAGTGTGGTCTCAAAGAAGTCTCTGTTTGCCTCAGTTCCCCCTTATTAAATGGTGGGGATGATGATACATCCTTTGTCTGTCTTGTCTATTTAGAATGTCAGCTCTATGGGGGTAGGGATTGTCTCTTACAATGATTTTGTTTAGCATCCAGCACAATGCTCAGACCTCTACGTGCTACAATAATTAATAAGAAGGAAGGTGTTTGAGGACTCGTTCCTCTCCATTCACCTTAGTCAGAGTAATCATTATTGAGGAAATACCCTTTTGATTTAATAAGATACTTATCTAAAGACAATAACTACCAATTAATTGTGAAGATTTAATTAATGTTTAATAACTAAAAGAGATATGTATCTCTTACATGGCAGTTAAGTCGCTATACATATATTTTAATTATGATGTAGCATTTATTTAACATACAATCTTGTCTTTTTAAATCTAAATTAAATGCACATTTGAAGCGTTTAAAGTGTTATGAAAATTTCACTCATGCACACACTCGTGCACTCACTGCATGTAATGTTTGCACACATATGCACTCTCAATTACATGCAAAAATGACATATGCACATGCCTCACAGATCACACAAAAAGGTGTGCATACTTCATGTCTACACACACACATCCATACAGAGTCAGCTCATGCATGGAAAACCCACCACTAAGCACAAATCATATATTCACACATAGACACAAATAACTACACACATTTATGCCAACACATATATGTGCATATACGCAAAAACATACATGCATACCAAATATATGCAGCATATACATGCAGATCCAAACACTAGCATGTGTTCATTATTAGAAGCAACAATTTCCATATAGAAGATTTAAAGAATATTATGTTGTGAGTGAGCTTTAAGAAGATGACAAATTAACAGCTAAAGAGAAATTTCAGTGGGATCTCTATTGTTTGTGTTTAACCAGTTTTCTATGGATTCCTTTAGGGCATTTAAACGTTAGAAAATCGTGTTAGTGCTCATATTCTTCTTCGCATCTGCCAAGCCACTCAATATGCTGCTTAGTCTGAATGTGAAAAGGTCTAGAATTCAAGGATGATCAGAAATGAATTCTATTTTGGAAAACATATTGAGGAGATAAACGTGTGAAATAAGAGCAGCTAAGCCGCTGAGTCATTCCCACTGTTCTCGAGAAGCATCTCTACCAACACCATTTCTGGAAAGCTGCAACCTATTGCAAAAGGCTTTCCCCCAAAAACACACTCAAGGTTTAGGTGAGCCGTACAAATCTGAAGCTTTTCAAGAGATGTTTGAGTAGTAAGCCAATCTGAAATGCATCCGATGAAGTGAGGGGTAGCTCATGAAAACTTATGCTCAACTAAATTGGTTAGTCTCTAAGGTGCCACAAGTCCTCCTGTTCTTTTTGCGGATACAGACTAACACGGCTGCTGCTCTGAAACCTGTTTAAAAACCATGATTGTGCTATATCAGTCTCATAACAGAAATATGCAATACTGCTGCTAGTGATGGGTGATCATTAACAAGGTTTGAAGATCCAGGAATTCTCTGGGTAGAACAGTCTGGGTACATGCCAAGCCACAGAGGACCTAGTTATGGGTCCCTAGTTCTAGATTCAGTTTTGCCCCTGTACACGGTGCCCTCAAAAGTAGATGACTATGGCCCCCTAAGTCGTTGTTCATCAAGTGAGTAGCAGTTGGTGCAGTAGCATTTTGCCCACATTCCCTCTCTCCAGGCCCTTCATAGCAGGGTTTGCAGAGTTAAGTGAGGTAGGAGCTGGCTGCCCAGGAGATTCAGCTGCATTGCAGATCCTTTGGACCAGAAGAGAACTGCAAAAAGGCCAGCTTGCCATTGAGAGGCTGGCCCCAAAGTCTGGTGGTATTTTAAGAACATTATCCAAAATATCCCAACTTCTTGGTTTTTTAAAGTTGGGTTGGACAGCACATGGCAATATGCATCCCTATTGAGACCTTCCAGTGTTTAGTACTTCTGGTGTGACTAGCAAAACCATCAGAAAAGATTTTCTTAAGGTATTTTAATAGTTGGGTAATTGCTGATGCATAGTGGCTCTCCATCAAACATCAGGGCTTTGGGTCCCTCATTTTGGTTAAGGTCCCCAGGCTCCAGGAAAGCAGCAGAATTTGCTAGCGACTGGCCAGCAGGCTTCGCCTATCCATTTACATCAAGCTGACTGTGTGGTTGTGTATTTACAATATGGATTTTTCTGCTCAGCAAGCTCAACTAAATGAGGAGCACCTAGTGCTCTTCCTCATGGTATCCTGCAACCCTTCCTCATAACTGTGGCTTTTGTAGCTTTCCAGCCAACTGGTAAGATATTAATGGACTCAGTTTACTCATACAGTAATGAGTCTAGCAGCCAGGTTACTTTGTCCTTCACAGGAGGAGTCTAGTATGAAGGAAACTGGAAAGTGAGTTAATACTCTGCAGTGTATGCAGAGAAAAGGTACCACAGGCAAACAAATGAAGTGGCATACATTTGGGATGCAACAGTTTTAATGGACGCAGGAGCTCAGCATGTCATTTCTGTGTGATGTTTAATGATTCATTTTGCAGTAAGACTAAATGTCCCAGGCTGGGCGATAGAATCTATCCCTAACATCATTCTTTGACTATGAACTATTACCATTGGGACACTTACCAATTACCATTTTCATTTACATCCATAAATCTTATTGTGGTACTAAGTTTCATGCAAGATGGAAGCATCCAGCATTTTAAGAGGATAAATATTAATAATTATGGTTTTAATGTAGGGAAAAGAACTAGCCAAGTATTCATGAAAACATGCGTGACTGAGACATTACCAAAAAAAAAAAAAAACCAATATATTCTGGCTAAATTTACCCATTATAATTTAATCTTTATTTTTCTTTTCATCCTTAACAGGATTCCATTGGTGAACCTGTAAAAAAAAAAAAGGGTTACCAATACCTACCATTTCTGTTTACCAGTAGGAGACTCAAACAGCAGCACTCTATGTGCCAAATATATTTTTATAAAAATGAACACACCTGTAGGAAACTGCATTTTCAAAGCGCGCATTTATGGGAGAAGAGAAAAAAACATGCAAGCAAAGAAGCCTATGAAGAAAGGGGAAGTTAAGACGAAATAAAGGAAAAGGACTGAACATCTGGAGTTTGGGATATGGACTGTGATTCTGAACCTGTGCCAATAATACCATTATGTGCCATGTACTGATCTGAAAGACTTCACAAGAAGCTGAAGCTAAGTGAATTACACATAGAAATATTAGAGAAAACCGGGGTGGGGAATCTCTTCTGATAGAGTCAGTATTTCTGGTTAATATACATATATACATATAGATATAAATATATATATATATACAAACACACACACACACACACATACACACACTTTTGGTACTGTAGCAATTTTTGAAAGTCGTAAATATTCATTTTTTAAAAATTGTGTCATGGGTTACAAATCTGATTTCTTTAACATTCTTCGTGTGAACTAAATAAACTGATGTTTTCTACTTTGGCAGCTTGCCTTTAAAACACACACTCACACACACCCACACACACCTACACCCACACCCACACCCTCTATTTGAAATAAATTTCCACTAGTGAACAAATCGTTTGCCAGGCCTAATAAACCATTGATTACAGAGGATTCCCTGAGAAGGCTCTGAAACTCTGTTAAAGTGACAGTTCTCTTATCCATTGTAGAGTTGCCAGGGTGTTGGCAAGACCCAGAAGGGATTATGTTAAACCTAAAGCAGAAACGTATGGCAATGTTCATTTATATGATCAGTTGGTTCTGATAGTTCTGAAAAGAAAGAGAATGGTTAATAAATAGTATTTGGGGCTGTTTTGAAACAAAAGCAGAATTGAGATGTGTTTTGAATACAGTTAAAGTATGGATGCCTCTGGGCCAAATTGACAAAGACCATTCCAGTTATTGTGAAATTAAAAAAAAAAATCCCCAAATTTAAACCACACAGGCAAGGAATCAGTAGGAGATCCCTTGAGCAAAGCCCTCAGATCTTAGCCCAGAATTCAAGTAATGGCACTGCTATGAAACAGCAATGAGCTGGAAGAACATTCTGTGTTTGGAGAGTAAATTTAAAACCAGACTTCATTCCAAATGGCCCCAGTTGATACTATTTAAATGGCCTGGCTTCTGCTCCATGTAAACCATTGTGCCCTGGCCAAGATCGTCAACAATTATCTCATGCTATTTTCTGTGTGGTAAAATCAACAGAGACAAATTTCCCCCTTCCATTCCTCAACCCCAGTCACTAGACATTGCATCTGTAAAGACACCAAAGTGATCAACTCTCCATTGCACTTTCTAGTTTATGGTAAGACATCTGAGGCTAAGATACACTGGACTGGACTGCTGAAAATCTGAAAGTAGAGTCTGAAGGCTGCATCGGCGCCTGTATCCATTCATTAGACAATAAATACTGAAGAAAGTTCACAGAAACGAACAGCTGAAACCAGCAGCAAGGGTTACGGTCACTTTAAACCAGGTATAGGTGTTATAGTGGTTGCCCAGGGAAATGGAGTGGAGAACTTTTTTTACCTTTTGGATTAATGTATCAAGAAGGAGCATAGAAGGAAACCCTGAAAACAACTCTTAAGTTTCCTCTGTTTTATAGTGCCCTGACCCCTATTTGTATGTTTATGGTGTTATATCTAGGGGCTGCCAGGGACAAGTTTTAATCATTACTCAGTTTGTGGGAAAATGTAGGAGAAGGTTCCACTGTTGACACTTGTGTTTCGCTCATATCAATATCATCTTACCATGGCAAATTATGAATCACCATATTACACAAAGCCACTGCATTGATGATGGGTGAAGTAGCGTTTTACAATCCTTGTTCCCTCGTGGAGCTGCAGAGTACTTCCAAAAACAGGTGTGCAAATATTCATTCTGATTTTTAAATGCATTCACTATGACTGTGGCTCTGGGTATGCCTCTTCAGTGTTTGCTTTTTGTGAACTTGCTATTGATGGTGTTTTATTGCCATAAAGTGAATTTCTAAGTCAGAGGTGAGTGCTCTTGAAGACTGAATATCAGATTTCTGTGTGTGATTATTCATGCCAGAAAAGCCTGTAATCTCATCCTATCAGAGAAGAAAAACAATTCTGTGTGACTCCTTTGGCCAATAACAACTAACCAACGTTGGACCTGATCCAAAGCCAACTGAAGTCAGTGGTGTCCTTCTATTGACTTCCCTAGGCTTAGATTACGTCTGTAGCATGAATAGCAAATGCTGATAAAGAACTACCGGTACACAGCCAGTAAAAAAGACCTCAAATTATTTTGTATAATGAATAAAACTGAATGAATGTGTCAGTCTGCTCACAGAGATTCCGCCAGCAGAAAAGGTGAAGGCAAATTTCTTGTGATAAATTATGCTTTTGTTTAAGCAGCTCCAGTTTCTTACTTTTTAATAACATATCACATGTCCATTCTCGAGGTAGTCTTTTTTGCTAAGGGTAATAAACTGTTTTGAACTTGTTGACCTATGCACTAAAATTTGCTGTTTGAACCTTTGCAGTGGGATGGAGGTTCTGATAATAGGCAGTAGGGTAGCAGGCGGAGCTGTGCTGGATAGCGAGATCAAACTCAAAGTTCAGTTTGGCTGTCATCTTTAAATACGAGGTATGGGAACAGCTCCACCCCACTAATAGCCGCTGATATCTGTCCAGGGACTGCTTCTGCAGATTGAAAGGTGTCCTGCTGTGTGCACACTTGGACAAATAAGTAGGTGACTCTTCAAGATAGACTTTAGCAAACAGTTTTCAAAGGCTCCTCCTATCTCTAAAGTCTGCCTCCCTCCCATGCATGAAAGAGGGCATCTTCCATTTTACAAATGACTTATCAAACTCCCAAGACTTGTAGCTATTTTTTTTAGATAGTGGCATCTGACTCATTTTAGCTGAAGCATACAGCACAAATCATTCATATGACCTGACATGTCTAAAATACCAAACTCTGCTCTAGTGATTCTGATGTAAACCTGGAGTAACCAATGAAATAAATGTCAATGGAGTTAGTTTACATCAAGGTAACTGAGAGCAGATTTTTTAACCCAAAGCCCCTAAATCCCCTTTCTAAACTGCTCTCTCAATGGTGGGATTATCCAGAGCTACATCTGTATTTATACATTAGGTACTAGACTCAATTTTTCTGTGACATTCAACATTTAATTATTTTAGAAGAGAGTGAAAACACTCCTCGTTATACCTAGGCAACGGTGCACATTGCACCTGTGAAACATTATAACTCAGGCAATCGCTTGTCTTTCTAGATTACTTTCTATCCATTTTTAAAGCACCTGTGTTTTTCTAATCTACTGCTGAGCTCTGGGAGGAAATCTTCCTTGCCCTGCTCCACCATAACATCTGTGGGCCTGACTCAAAGCCCTTTGAAGACATTGGAAAGACTCCCAGTGACTCTGATGGACTTTGATTCGTGCCCTAAATTCTTTTTCTCAGAAGACCCAGCCACTCTAGAGCCACTCTGGCAATATAGATGAGACGTATAATAGAATTTTGTCAGTGTGCACTATTATATTTTTCCATGTTAAATTTTATCTGCCATTGTGCTGCTCAACATTTAATTGTCTACATCCCAGCTTAAGTTTATCACTGTCCTTCACAGGTTTTATAAAACAGCTATTCAGCAAACTTCATCAACTCGGCATCCATTTTCCCTATGAATATTAACCCCCAAAGTAAACTAGTACTAACTTCTATCCACTGTGTGCGGCAGCTGTACATTAGCAGTAGGTTTCATAGTGCACCTAGTCAGTTTTTGTTCCATGACAAAACTTTTCTCCTGATACTATAGTCATTTATTGCCTCAGGGCCAGATTCTGATCCTCTTAAGTTGAGTAAATACCACTTGACTTCAATGAGACTGCTCACAGTGAGGCACTGTTCAGTATGAGTTAGGGGATCAGAAATTTTCCCCTTAATAATATTTTACAGTTGACTTTAGCAAAATCTTTCAGAAAACACAAGTAAAATTGTGCTCCTGTGTGACATTATCTGCTATTTCAAACAACTCCAAGGCTAGGCAGACATGTTAGATTACACATACTTCCCCAAATACTCTGCTTTTGTGATTAGTTAGACTCTTCTATTGTAGCAGGGTGAAGTTTGCTGATCTGTAATTCCAGGATCTCCCAGGGCTACTTTTAAAAGAACTTCATCCCCGACCACGACTGAAGTCCCATGTATAGCCTATTAAGCAGGATTTAAGTGGTACACAGTTCTTGTTTCCTGTTCTCTATACAGGGGGAGAATTTCACATGAAAGGGCTGAAGCGCCTTCAGCAACTTCCCTTGGAAATATAATGTATGTGTATTCAGTGCTCTGCCTCCACCTCTCTAAAACATGACTGCCATCAGGGGCAGGTACTGTCAGGCCCTTCTCCAGTCACCAGTGGAGTATTAACCCATGGCCAGGTAACAGCTTGACTTCTACCTCCTAAATTCAAATTCACTGAGGTGCTATGCTCATCCAGTGCGACATCCCAGACATTATGATGCAAGCACTATATTCACTATATTCACGGAGGAGAACATACACTAGATTGCTTTAGTAGTGCAGAAAGCTGAATTAATAAGCATAAAGGACTACCCTGTTTTGATTGATAATTCTACTAATCAGCATTATTATTTCTATATATATATATATATATATATATATATATATACGGGCCTTATTCTCCTCTAGCTCACGCTGGTGTAAATCAGGAGTGACTCCATTGGTGTCAGTGGAGTTACACCAGTAAAGCACCTTTAAGTGAGATGAGACTGAGACCCCCCCACAGCATGCACTCCTCAGAGTCCCACCCCAGTCTGTCAGCATATCACAACTTCTACACAATGAGGGGTACGCCGTCCTTAGCACCCCCTAGTGCACTCAACGGACTGTAGAGGCACTAACCACAATTAGCGATATACCTAATAAGCAACACTTTTTTAAAACAAGCAGTTAAATCAAAATTTGCACGATTAATGTGATTTTGGGGTGATTACTTTGGTGCAATCTGTTGATTCAGTGTATGGGGGCTTTTGTATTTTACCAGTGTAAACAGTGCAGCCCTCAAAAACTATCAAAACTCGCCAGCACAGAGTATATACATTTTCCTTCTTTGTTTTACTTATATAGCATTGACCCTCTTCCAACTCTGAAGACTGTGTTTTGTACCTTTACCCATTGATCTTCTATTTATTTGTATTTTTTGGCTGCACTGTATAGTACTTGTGGGTATTCCATTGTAACCCTAATGGCAGTTTGACATCATAAAATATATTTCAAATCCCTTATTCCAAAATGTTTGAAGGATTGTTACATATTTTTGCATCTCTGGTGTTAGAGTCTGAACTAGACTGCAGGAATATACTCTAGTAGGGAATGGAGTGAACTTTGTATCCCATGTGAGGTAAGCAGGAGGGGCCCAAACTCCCATGGGATAAGCATCCTCAAGAGAGAATACCTTGGACCTCAGGAGACTCAAGTATGATTTCAGATGGCAATTTCAGGAGCCTTCCATACACTCTGCAAAGGGACAGCTTTGGTCACTGTGAGACCAGACAGGGGCAAAACAGAAAACAAAACGACATGCACAAACTTCCCTTCTTTGTAAGGACCAACAGCACTTGCACTTTATCAAAAGAATACTGACATCCCTCTGTATGCTAAACAAACCAATAGAGGGACCAGCCAGCAGACCCACCGGCAGGGGACATAGAATTCAAAACTGCAAATACGATTCACCGTGCAGAATTCTAATGTCCTGGCCTTTTATATGTTCAAATAAAAAACAACAAATTAGGTTTAATTCATTCCTTGTATCTAATGGTAGCCAAAAAAAAAAAAAAGTAGAATTATATGGTTGTGTGGAATAGATGCTTACCAATTCTTTTTCTGTTACATCAGAGAGAACAGATTCCCCCACACTCTGTATCTGATGATAAGAGTCTGTTTAGATTTACATTATGCCTTCAGCCAGATTTCGCCATGGGAATCTTACAACAGCAGCATGCCATCATCTTTCAGTGCATCCCCTTTCTGGTGAACACGTAGGCCACATCTGGGGCCGATGGTAAATGGCATAGTTCCATTGACTTCAGCTGTCACCAGTGGAACATCTGGCCCAAAATCCTTTAGCAGTGAAGAGCCAAATGCTTATGTCATAGAATTACTTTCCTCATGCATGTAGTTTCACCGAGTTTAATGGGACTTAATCCTGTGAGAAAACTTACTCGGGTGGATGTTGGTAGGATCAGGCCTAAGTAAGTATTTTGTATTACAGTCAGAACCAAAATCCCTTTTCCAGCCAAACTGCACTCCATAGGGTGGTGTGATATCCTGTACATCAAAATAGAGCATGAAGACCCCGGACAGTTTAGTTTTATTTACATTTACTCGGGGCAATAGCTTTTTCCACTCACGGGCAACCAATGTCAGAGCAAGTCTCCTGCAAATATGCTTTATATTTCAAGGGAGATATTGCAACAATGTTACGCTATGGAATATGGGGTATGTATTTATTGTGAATAGATTAATAGATCATAAATGTCGATATGCTACCACATATAATATTAAGACTAGCATTCCATCAGAGGGTTCTGCTGACACTCAAAACAGCAAGGACGGGCTGCTTTTCAGCAGAACTCCATGACAGAGTTTTGTTGCGGCATATGTGGGATATATAATATCTATATGCAAACTTTAGAATGTTTCTTTCTGGGATTGTTTTCAGTTTATGTTCCGTGGGCTTGATTCTGCTAGGTTCTAAGCACTTACTGGACCCTGTTCAGAAAACTCCTTTCTCCTGTGAATAAAGCTGATTTCAGTGGGAGCTGAGAGAGCTCAGCACCTGGTGGGAGCAGGGCCCATGTTCCCAGAAAGTCATAATAGAGTACTACCAATGTGATGTCACAATAGAAGTTTTAGGTGGACAAGAGGTTTTGAGAGGCAGCATTGCCTAGCTGAATGTGCTAGGGATTGTCCTAATCTCCTGTCCTAATCTCAGCTCTTCCAGAGACTTACTGAGTGATTTGGGACAAGTCACTTAAACTCTCTCTGCCTCCTTTCCTTCACCTGTAATATGGGGATAACAATGCTTCCCAAATCTACCTGGCAAGGGTGTTGTGAGCATTAATTATCTGGTGTCTGTATTCTGTTTTGAACATGTTCAGCACAATATTCGTGCTAAGTATTATTATGTCCAATCAGTAGCACTGCATTGTCTGCTGGAATTCTCAGAGACCATAGCAACATTACCGACAAGATACCCATGGATTGCAGTGATATTCAGAGATTTGTAGAACACAAGATACAGGTCGTAAGCCAGAAGTATGTGTTGCTCATTATATCATATTCCCTGAGTTTGTCATATCCTTAAAAATATACATTTGATTTTTCATCTCAATGCATTGCAGATAATGCAGTTCAAACAAAGAACTGTGGTGTTTGTCAGGCCAGACCATTTCAGTTCACCTCTTTCAGTTTCCATTCAGTTCATTTTATTTGACAAAGAATAAACAAATACACTACAACAATTAAGTTGCTATAGGATTCCAAAACTTGTCGCAATCTACTCTCTCCTTAGTGCATATGACTGTCTCTCAGTAAAAGTAATAGGTGGGAGTCAGAGGGTTACATACACCAGGAAGCTGCCAGTCCTTTTGCCCTGAAGCTGAACCTGCCACATGAACTTACTCTAAGGTTCAGAATAGTTTGGTTCATTTTTTGTGCCAAATCCATATCCAGGCCTTTTCCTGCCAATTGTAATGCATGTGAGCTGGGACTGGCTGCATCAGGAGAAGCCTGAAGGACCAGAGCCTTCCTTTTTACTTGCTCAGAAAAAGCTCCCATTGACTCCAGTGGGGATTTTCCCCCAGTAAGGACCGAGCAAAAATTGAGGAAGAACTTCAGGTCTTGGGGCCTGTTCTAAAGTTCTCTGAAGTCAATGGGAGTCTTTAGATCAGGACTTTTGATCAGGCCCAAGGCCCTCTTATCTGCTGGTGTTACCTGGAAATAGAAGGCAACCCATACTTGTACTTCCAGCCTTATTTCCATGCCAGACAGATTCAGACAAGCATCCGGTCTTTTGGCTGCCTATCCAGAACATTGCCAATCACTAGTGGGAGAACAATTAATTCCCTAATTTATTGCAAACTAAATATTTTCAAAAGGTAGCAACTGGTGTTAGCACCACTTGGAAAGATGTGCATCTTTCAGCCGTGGTGAGATTTTGGGTAAATGCTGATGTGGTTTTATTGTCCTCCAGCCAAAGTGAAAAATAATTGTCTTCATTTGCAGCATCTTTAAAAAATCCAGATATCTCCTTGTACCTTAAAAGGTGGCCATTTCTCCAACCACATCTTCCCAGTTGGCCAAATGGCTCAACCCCTCTGAAATATTATTTTAAAGATGTGTTTCAGTTTACTTCTTTCCCACTTGTTCTGAAGGAGTGCAATGGAGCTAAAAGATTAGTCAAACAGTAAATATTCGACACATTATATATATAATTCACCCATGCCCTTCATATATAATGCAGTTGGAAATTTGAGTCAACCAGGTATGAAATATGCAAGAGATTTGCAAACAAGTAAGAAATCCCTCCCCATTTTAAAAGCCCAATTGAGGTCCGGTTTATACTGCAGAAGTCACATGATGCTTCCCACTCACTCCTTTTTTTCTTATTCGCAACATTTGTAGACACATACTTAATATGTGTGGAAAAAATATATCTTGCACAATACATACACTAAGGGCACAGGGTTCTGATCAAGATTATTTTAGCTTCTGAGGGGTTTATTTTTTACTTTTATTTATTATTATTTTACATCTGGAATACCTCTTGTTATTTTTCTGCAAAAATTATATACCATATGTGGGTACACACCCACCCACTTACACACACACACACACATACACTACAAACATGTATGTGAGTTTATCAGTCTTAACAGGTTTAAATCATTGTGTCAGTTCAATGTTGTACTATCCTTTTCTAGGCATATCATGGCCATATTACTAATAATAAATGACAATGGGTTTTCGGAGGGAGTCGAATGGCTGCGATTCCATACAGGTGAACTATTTTATCCGAGAGTGTTTTTTAATTTGTTTATGTATTTCAAAGCTATGTACTTGGAAAGCACTGTATATGCGACCCTATAACAATTTCCCTGTGTATATTTAGTACTCTGATGTTGCTATTAAAAAACAAGATGAGAAAAACAAGCAGTTTTGACTTTAGGTTCCTATGGTCACAATTCTTTAAATATTCACAGGAAAAACCTCTCTTCAAAGACTTGCGAATAATTTGAGAGCCTACAGAAATGAACGACGAAGTAGCTGCTATTGTTTGCCTCACTGTACTTGTGGTGGCAGTTTTATTCCCACAATCAAAAGTTAATATAGGAGAAAAGTAGCAAACCATTTTTAAGGAAATCATATTTTATTCAGAAAAGCAAAGTCAGAAAAAGGTTAGCAGTAAGAAAGGCCTGATTCACAGCCAGTGGAAACACTCCCATTATTCTCAATGCGCTTTGCATCCCTTAATGTTCTTCTGTATGTTTCAAAATATTATCAGTCATTTAGCCGGGGGGCGGGGGGAGGGGGAAGGGGAGGGCGGTCAGGGATTACCAAAGACCAAGGGGAGAAGCATAGAGAGCACGCAATGCACCCACTGAAATCACAGAGGTTAGGCAGGCCCAGAGCCCATTGTTTTATCCTTGGATTCTGGTCTGATTCCGGATTGCCCAGAAAAGAGCCCCTGAATCCGTGGTGCTTTGCCCGCAGATGCAATATGTGCAATCTGAATGGAAGAAAACACCTGTCCCTGTCTCTGCAGCTTCGCCAATGGCTGCGAGCAGTCGGGAGTTCTCTCTGGCTAGATATCTCGGGGCTGGAACGTCTTCCGAGCAGCAGGCGTTCTGAGTTCTCTGTAGGCGCCGGATCTCGGTTACAGGTAGGCTTCTGGGAGCTTATACTGCACACTTTTGTTTTTTCGGCAACAGGCCCCAGCCCATCATGAATGCTGCCAACAGGCTGAGGCATAAAAGTCCTGTTAACTTGTTTTTTTTTAACTCTAAACTAGAGATAGGCTGGGCACCACCCTGCATCCTCAGTCCTCCAAGCTTTGGGAAATGTGCTCCAGGGTCTAGTTCTACAATGGGTCGCTGTTTCCCATCCACATCCAGCTCCTGTGACATCTTGTACGGCATTACTGAATAGTAGGCTAAGGTTGTTAACTTGCGTTCAGTCCCATTCCTGCTAGGCACGTTACCACATCACCACTGGATATTACCAGCCCCAGGGCTCAATAGGACACTGAGCTTCTCTCTGGCCACCACGAGTGGACATGAGGCATATGGGCGGGGTGCTGTGGCTGGAGTTTGACCAGCCTCTCCCCAGGATCCCTCCTTTGTGTGGATCAGGATAGGACTTGAGCCTGCCAACCTGTGAATCTGGCACTTCTCCGGTGAAACTCACCTCTGCCCCCAGGACAGCTAAGATCGATGTCTGTAAGGGGCCTGACTGGCTGGCTTTGAGAGGCTGATGGATGGCACAATCTGCCTCTCTGGAACACATGGTCACACAGATGTACACAAGCATCTGTGTGGGTGGCAAGGCACACTTGGCTCAGCTCTGACTTGTGGCTCTCTCCGCAGTCTGAGGCGTCAGAAACCTTCCCACACAAAAGGCCGGGCCCTGTGCTCCCAGCCTTACTGTTGTGCACAAGTACCTTCCTCTGCATGGATTCCAGGGCCACTGGCCTGGGCAGGACGGTACCCCTCTGCATCAGTCTTCTTCTTAGCTTACATGCCTCAAGTAGCACATGACCAGGATTCATCACCGAATTTGGTCCGCTGGTTGGATCATTAGCTTCCCTGGCCCAGGGTACTGACAGGGAGCGTGACATGAACACTGATCCACGCCCCCGTCGGCATCAGTAAGGGAGACAGAATCTGGCCTTTCAAATGGGGAGTGCAAAGGGGCCGGTCAGGATCAGGGCCTGTTCCTGATGACTCTCGGCAGTGACACAGAGAGACATGGCCACTGCCTTGAAGAGCTCGCAGGCTAAGGAGGAGATTGGGGATGTGCCACAGGCCCTGTGCAGGGTGCCACCTGAGGCATAGCCCAGGAAAGGAGCTGTCCCTTTGAGAACACAGTCCTTTCCTTGTTCCTAGGGGATAATATTTTGGTGCTGGCCTACACAAAGTTACCACACTCCCTGTGCTGCCAAAATATGTTGGTGTGAAAATGCCAGCTGATCCCTTCTGCCCCTCAACCCAGCTTCATTTGGGCACCCGGGCTGAGGAGAGTCTTACGGAAGGATGTGGAGGAGGACTTATTAAGAGTGGGCCTCCCTTCTGTAAGGGACAGCATGGGTGAAGGCTCCCCATGTTTATGAGGGGCAGAGGGGTGGAGGAAGCTGGCACCATTGGCAGAGCTGAGGGGTTGGGGCAATGTAGTCAGAGACAAGAACAGAGAGGAAGCGAGGGGCAGAAAGGCGGGGAAGAAGCCTCAGACTTGAAGCTCCACATTCATTTTATAAGAACATAAGAACGGCCATACTGAGTCAGACCAAGGGTCCATCTAGCCCAGTATCCTGTCTCTGACAGTGGCCAATGCTAAGTGCCCCAGAGGGAATGAAGAGAACAGGTAATCATCAAGTGATCCATTCCCTGTTGCCCATTTCATTCTATATTTACAGTTTAGAGTTCGTTCTAACCAGAACAGAAGCAAAAAGAAGAAAAGGGCAGTTCACCCTGTCACAGGCCATCCCTCTCAAATGTGGGGTAGTGCTGTGGGCCTGGATTGCCACAGGAGATTGACTAACAGACTGGCTGAGAATTGTCAGTCAAAAAGTTTTCCCGCCAAAAAAATGAGGTTTAATTAAAAAAAAATTCCACAGGAAATTGTCATTTTTGAATATTTTTCCTCTATTTCAATGGGAAATGAAGTAAAAGAGTTTGTTTTCATTCTGTTTAATGTCCAATTGAAATTTTTGTTTCATTTTGGTTTTCACAAACTGAAAAATTTTGGCAATTTCAAAAGGAGTTGAGGGAAGTTAAGGGAAAAAGGAAAATGGAAGGGAGAAAAAAAACCGAACCCTAGAAACAAGTTTTTCTATTGCAGCCAATGGTGAAAAAAGGGGAGGAAACAAAAAATGGAAATTTAAAATATTTTTTTTATTTTAAGGGGGAAAAAAGAGAGAGAGAGAGAGAGAATTTCAGTTTGAAACAAAATGAAACAAACATTCCATTTACTTTCATTTAAAAATTTTCCTGCAAAAAATTAAAATTTAAAATTTTGAATAAAATCGTGTCTTTCAAAATTGTACAGGGAGTAAAAAAAATAAGTGTTTTGACCAGCTCTATTGACTTGCATCTATAGGGAGTGCACACCCCATATTTGCTTGTATACAGGGGCTCTTCTGTATGCTGATTGGATAGCTGCTCGCTGATACCATAGGCACAAGGATTTGTATGTCAAAACCTGCTTGCACACAAGTCTACCATCAGCAAGCTGGGACATGGGACTGGTGAACACAGCAAGCTGCATATACACATTTTGTGCCTGCATTTGAAAAGCTAAAGGCATAAGCCTGCATGATGCATCCTTTTACTTTGTGACTCTCTTTCTCTCGGAAGCAACCCAAAGTGTGGAATGGGCAGTGCCAGGCTTGGCAAAAGGTAAGACTGCAATTTCATTCTGTACCAGAATTATTAATAGCCTCACCAATTACAGCCGCACACTGCATCCTGCAGCAGCCTAAGGACTGCAGTAATTTATGCATCTCCCCTCGTGAATGGTTTCTTTCTCCTCACGCTGAATATCTGTAGTTTGCACAATGCCATACAAATTGTCTTGTCTTGTTTTCCCAGCAGTTTTTACTTTTTTTCAGAGTTGTGCATTCCTCAGATGAATGACCGAGAAATAACCTCCTATTCAAAAGGGGGAAAAAGAGCCTCATTAATCCCCAAAAGGCATAATGACCTCAGACAGATTGATGAATGAGGCTCATCACTGCCGTCAACAAACAGAAACAAACAGGCCCATTTTGGTCATTTTAACGAATTAAAACAAAAGCCAACAAAAAAGCCTGGACACAATTAAAATAAACTCATTTACTAACAAGCATGAGCTGAAGATGGTCTTTTTGCAGTGCACCTTCGGGAAATGGTCCAATCCTTACAGTCATGTCAGACCTCATAAAGGCAGGAATGTGCTGACATTCCCTGAAAGGGAGAGTTCTCAGATTGCTTCAGTTAGAGGCAGAAAAGATCTATCAAGGCATTTAGCCTCTCCCCATCTGGCTTATGAGGACTGTCCCTACAAAATGCTCTCTTGCACTCTGCCCCTCCCTGACACCCAGTGGGGCCAGTTGTGGCTCTGTGAAAAACACCTGGAAATAATTCAACAGGCATGTCCAGCTGTGGGTACTTAATGGTCCAAGCACCTGGGCAACAGCATAGGGATGTGCTCACAGCACCCTGGTTACAGAGGGTCGTGGACAGGTTAAAGGAGATATTAAGGAGGACGATGTATGAGCAGTCCCATGGAATGCATGGGGGCGGGAGGGTAGGCTTCTGCTAAGAACTTTGGGTTCAAATAACTTCGGGGGTCAATAATGTTTTCAGGAAAACGTCCACCCACGTTCAACAGGGATGGTTCAGTAAATAGATCAATGTTTTGACCATGCACAGCCTTTCCCAGCAAATTCCAAGTCCTGGTCCCTGTTATCTCCATGAAGCTGCAAGAGGACACCATAACTAGGGAGTCGAAAGCTGTTCCATGCGAGTGCAGTCCAGGCTACTCCTTATAAGTCCCTTTGCAATTACCATGGAGGAACTGTATGTGCTCTCTTGGCCGCACATTAACTAAGCATGTGGCAGAACTAAATTAGCTCATTTAATGGCAAAAGATAGGCCCGTTACAAAGTAAAAGCTAAGTGATAACATTTGAACCCGGGGATCTCGCACACAAAAGCTGAGCGCTGCTGCTTGAGTCAAGGACAGCTCTCTGCTTTCGGCCTGGAGTATTTCTACCCTCTGAATCTGAAGTTAAAGCACCTCATAATGTGCTACTCAGTTACATGATGCAAGCTCTTGTGGTGTCACCAGATCTTGATGCTTGAGCAATGCACTTGTAGTGCCTCAGATGTCCCCTGTCAGCATGACACTGAATTAAGTGAATCCCAGCAAACAACATAGCTGTCCTGCCACTCAGGGGACGCCACTAAAAGCATCATTGCAATCCAAGCGCACTGACAGTATTCTCACGGGTTTCACCGGGGTTGTTTTTCAGCACATGTGCTGTTCAAACAAAGCTCCCATTGTTATGGTTGAGCCCATGCAATCCATCAGGTCTCCTTCCCCTTGTATAACATGGGACTCCATCACTCCTTAGAGTCCTTTTGGGAGGGGTTAAAGTGCCTGAAACAGGGAAGTCATTTACATTTCATAGGACAGTTATCAAATTAATTGAACATCATTAAAGATGTTTTAAATAAACAGTTATGCAATAAGATAAGCATCTTTTCTATAACCGCTTAACCTAGTTACATATTATACATAACAAGTGGATATTTATTGCAAGTTGATGTATATTTTACTGTTAAAGTGATATTTATTATATGCGAAGTGAGGTTGAAATGGATAATCATAATTGAGATCTGTGTTTTTCATTTCTTGCCTTTAGACTGAACCTATTTTGACTGTTTTGCAGCTGCACTCTGATTGGCTCATGCAATCTTTGTTTGCTCAGATCATTAAAACCCCAGCACACCACGGGTCACAGCAAGACACCCCTGCTCCATCATGTTCCTGCCCCTTCGTGTTCCTGCCTCCTACAGTATCACTGCCCACCACATTTGGGTGACACCTGAGGAGACACTGATCGTTTGAGCATCCAGATGCCAAATCAGAGTCTGAGCATCCAAGGTGGTGCCAGGGACAGTTCAATAACCCACTCTGGGTTTCTCCTGATGCAGCCCCATTGCCAAGATGCTGAGGGAATGCCTCTGAGCTCCATGTCTTCTTGGTTCATCATTATGTCGAGGTGAGGAACAAAATTCCCTTTTTAGTTGGAATGTCTGCAAACACAGCTACCTCTGTGGGATTAGAAAAGAGCTGCTCAAGGCCAGTGTGCTTTGAGAGGACACACTGTCATCATACATGTAAACCCAGCATGTCTGGAGAGCGGAACCCAGCCAGAAATAAACCGGACTGCCTATGTGCAGAGAGCATATTTCCTAAACACATCCGTGTGTAGAAGGTGTGTTGGATCCTGATTGTGCATTCTCCTGTTCAAAGACTCATCATCCTGGAAGGCAATTCTAAAGACAGTCAAACAACATCCCTAATCTATTGTGAAAACAAATGAATGCATCATGTGAGTCTTGGCTTTATTGTTCTCAGGATGCACAGTTGCAAGTCAATTTCTATGGTTCAAGTCACACATTCAGATCAGTTGCTCTGAAGATTGTGACTGAACATGATCCTAGACCCTCCTTTTCGTCAGCTGTTTAATTTTTTTCCCTAGGAAGGCATCACTTATAGCTCACGTGAAAGATAAATGAGAACTGCTGCATCCAGTTTTGGTGTCTGAGGGTGACCTAATTGAAGAATTAGAGTCTCTAAGAGCTTTTATGTCAGCCATATCTATGGCTGTCTCAAGCCAATGCACATACACAGTGGAACTGAAGAAACACTCAGGTCCCCAAACAATTCAATTTTAAAATCAAAGGACTTAAGAACATGCTTTAGTGCTTTGGTGGAAGAGGGTTAAAGCCAGTACATAACAGGTAGCTGAGCCTGGATCACTACTAATCCACTAATCAACCCAGTAATATGTGTGTTCATGTATTTCTACCCATCCTTGTACCAACAAGATATCCTTCCGGACACTGAATCTTGTTTGCACAAGAAAAACAGCACCACACTGGAGCATGGCCGATCACCCTGCAATTTGGATTTCACAAGCATGTTCCCAATGAAAATTATCCTTGTTATTTGCCCAGGTTCACTCTTCCCCCATGATACAGGCGCTGTCAAAGCACAGCGTGGCGTTGCGTGTCCCGGTAAGGATGGCTCCTTGCAGCGCCAGGAATGGCTATTTGGAGCTTGGTGTCAGTTTGCCCAAGGGATGGGAATCAAATGGCCTGGTAACTTCTGGATAAAAGCTTCTACTTTTTTTTTTTAAAGGCCACCTGCAAGTGCTATTCTGATTGATGATCTTTTTTTGCATCTGTATTTGCCTCTCAACTTTCCTTGCTTCATATCTGCCTCCTGCACACTGCAGCCTGTGACAGCATAGACTGAGTAACCAAACTAGAAAGGTTTCAGAGTAGCAGCTGTGTTAGTCTGTATTCGCAAAAAGAAAAGGAGAAAGCTAGAAAGCTCCTGTATGCTCCACTACAAGAAGAGCTGTGCTAATGTCAGCCAATGATACAGATGCATTTGTTGACTTGACACTGCAATCCCACTAATTCCTTCCATCTGTTTTTTTTTCCCCTGCTCTGGGGGGTTCTCCCTCTGAGAAGTGACCCATTTGCCTGCTGTGTTGCAATCTATAAACTCACCCACCATAAAGCCCCGTGATGAACGCTGTAGTAGAGCAGCAGCATGATTTAGCAGCATGGATGCAGTGAAGAGAGCATATTACAGTAATTGCTGCACTCTGTTGGCCTGTGGCTGCGGCCAAGCTGCCCTAACAGAGCAAAGCAGGAATCCAGGCTGTGACTCCGAGAAGCTCTTCATGTTAATTAGGTTGCATTCCTGCTTCATTAATGATGCAAATATGTCTTGGAGGCAGAGCACCTTGTTTTACTGCAGCTCTGCAGTATGATTGTTCCCATTATGCTCCCAGCACCACAAACTCTTGGCAAAGTGAATCTTCCTGTGCTCCGGGCCATGTCATCAGACACTCTGCATGCAGAAAGCCTTTTTCCCTTTAATTTTACATGTCTAATAAATTATGTGCCAGGTCTCAGCTGGTGGAAATCAGTCAGCAGAGCTAGGCTGATTTCACTGGAGCTGGAATGATTTACACCAGCTGAGGATCTGGCTCTATTTGTTCTGAGAACCCTTTACTGACCATTTGATATGCCCTCTGCTCTAGAAAAGATATGTCTATGCATCCTGAAGACTGTGGTTTGGAGAATACAACTGGCCTCAATGAAACGGGATGGTGATCTCGCTCATTCCGAGAGCAACAGAGGCTGGCATTACAAAATCAGCCACCACAACTGGTACTCCTTGCTGATACTTTCAGCCCATGATCAGCAGAGCTATGGAGGTGGGAATACCTTCTACCCTTCAGACTGATATAAAAGAGATGCTTATTAATTTTCATAGACATTAAAGCTGGGTTTTTCTTTACCATCTGAAAGCCAAGAAGGAAATGTTGGAGTGATTTGGATGTGCAGAGGTAGCAAAGGAAAGAAAGGAAGAAAGAAAAAAAAGTTGGAACAAAATCATTTCTGGAACAACATGAATGTTTATCTTCTCCTGTGCCAAACATGACACCCAATGGCACGTGGAAAGTGGAACTGGATATGGTGGATATTACACAGCCTGATTTATCTGAATGTCTCTGACAGCACCCTGTGAGACGGGGAAGAAGTGAGGGGCAAAACGAGATGCTCATTTTTGGACCAAATTGCCAGCTTCAATCACCATGAAGATGTATACAGGCTAACAAAATGAGACTAAACAGGATGCTATATGTATCTCAATCAGGGGAGCATGGTACATTGATATGCAAGTGAGTTTTCAGGGAATGAAATACTGTGCTGGAATTTTATTCCATTCCTTGCTATTTATCATGCCAGGAGACATATTTAGCAGCTTGAGTTGTTGTGAGTGTCATTTCTGTAAAAGCAAATGAAAAATATTATTCTGAGCTGTGCGATACAGGAGATCAGATATTATGGAATTTGATGCTGGAGATGAATGGCTGGAGCAATATTGTGTTCTGTGCTCTTCTATATTTGAATGTATTTCAGACAGAATACAGCTTCTCTAACGGACTTAGACAATCAATAACTCCACAAGAGAAAAGCAGCAGACATGTCACTATTTTATTATCAGCAGCTTTATTTTTGCCTCATATTTATGTCCCAATAAAGATCATAGTCCTCAAGCCACCACAGTTCCTATAGAACTAGACATGACTCAGTTACTGGCCTAAGAATCCCTTGGATGACTGGTGCCTTTCTGCTACATTCCTGAATCAAATACCATCTATCTAAGGTTCTTCTATGACGCCCATTACTGCAGTAGCTGAGCATGTCTCAGTCTTTAATGTCTATATCTTCACAGCCCGCCCGTGAGGCAGAGCAGTGTTGTTATCCCCATTGTATAGACAGGGAACTGAGAGATGCAGGGCTTGGCTACACAAACAGTTAGACTGCAGCATGCAGTCGACCTACACTTGCCTGCCATGGTCTGTCTACGTGCGCCCTGTGGACCTTTCATAGAATCATAGAATATCAGGGTTGGAAGGGACCCCAGAAGGTCATCTAGTCCAACCCCCTGCTCAAAGCAGGACCAATTCCCAGTTAAATCATCCCAGCCAGGGCTTTGTCAAGCCTGACCTTAAAAACCTCTAAGGAAGGAGATTCTACCACCTCCCTAGGTAACGCATTCCAGTGTTTCACCACCCTCTTAGTGAAAAAGTTTTTCCTAATATCCAATCTAAACCTCCCCCACTGCAACTTGAGACCATTACTCCTCGTTCTGTCATCTGCTACCATTGAGAACAGTCTAGAGCCATCCTCTTTGGAACCCCCTTTCAGGTAGTTGAAAGCAGCTATCAAATCCCCCCTCATTCTTCTCTTCTGCAGGCTAAACAATCCCAGCTCCCTCAGCCTCTCCTCATAACTCATGTGTTCCAGTCCCCTAATCATTTTTGTTGCCCTTCGCTGGACTCTCTCCAATTTATCCACATCCTTCTTGAAGTGTGGGGCCCAAAACTGGACACAGTACTCCAGATGAGGCCTCACCAATGTCGAATAGAGGGGAACGATCACGTCCCTCGATCTGCTCGCTATGCCCCTACTTATACATCCCAAAATGCCATTGGCCTTCTTGGCAACAAGGGCACACTGCTGACTCATATCCAGCTTCTCGTCCACTGTCACCCCTAGGTCCTTTTCTGCAAAACTGCTGCCTAGCCATTCGGTCCCTAGTCTGTAGCTGTGCATTGGGTTCTTCCGTCCTAAGTGCAGGACCCTGCACTTATCCTTATTGAACCTCATCAGATTCCTTTTGGCCCAATCTTCCAATTGGTCTAGGTCCTTCTGTATCCTATCCCTCCCCTCCAGCGTATCTACCACTCCTCCCAGTTTAGTATCATCCGCAAATTTGCTGAGAGTGCAATCCACACCATCCTCCAGATCATTTATGAAGATATTGAATAAAACCGGCCCCAGGACCGACCCTTGGGGCACTCCACTTGATACCGGCTGCCAACTAGACATGGAGCCATTGATCACTACCCGTTGAGCCCGACAATTTAGCCAGCTTTCTACCCACCTTATAGTGCATTCATCCAGCCCATACTTCCTTAACTTGCTGACAAGAATACTATGGGAGACCGTGTCAAAAGCTTTGCTAAAGTCAAGAAACAATACATCCACTGCTTTCCCTTCATCCACAGAACCAGTAATCTCATCATAAAAGGCGATTAGATTAGTCAGGCATGACCTTCCCTTGGTGAATCCATGCTGGCTGTTCCTGATCACTTTCCTCTCATGCAAGTGCTTCAGGATTGATTCTTTGAGGACCTGCTCCATGATTTTTCCAGGGACTGAGGTGAGGCTGACTGGCCTGTAGTTCCCAGGATCTTCCTTCTTCCCTTTTTTAAAGATTGGCACTACATTAGCCTTTTTCCAGTCATCCGGGACTTCCCCGGTTCGCCACGAGTTTTCAAAGATAATGGCCAGTGGCTCTGCAATCACAGCCGCCAATTCCTTCAGCACTCTCGGATGCAACTCGTCCGGCCCCATGGACTTGTGCACGTCCAGCTTTTCTAAATAGTCCCTAACTGCCTCTATCTCCACAGAGGGCTGGCCATCTCTTCCACATTTTGTGATGCCCAGCGCAGCAGTCTGGGAGCTGACCTTGTTAGTGAAAACAGAGGCAAAAAAAGCATTGAGTACATTAGCTTTTTCCACATCCTCTGTCACTAGGTTGCCTCCCTCATTCAGTAAGGGGCCCACACATTCCTTGGCTTTCTTCTTGTTGCCAACATACCTGAAGAAACCCTTCTTGTTACTCTTGACATCTCTGGCTAGCTGCAGCTCCAGGTGCGATTTGGCCCTCCTGATAACATTCCTACATGCCCGAGCAATATTTTTATACTCTTCCCTGGTCATATGTCCAACCTTCCACTTCTTGTAAGCTTCTTTTTTATGTTTAAGATCCGCTAGGATTTCACCATTAAGCCAAGTTGGTCGCCTGCCATATTTACTATTCTTTCGACTCATCGGGATGGTTTGTCCCTGTAACCTCAACAGGGATTCCTTGAAATACAGCCAGCTCTCCTGGACTCCTTTCCCCTTCAAGTTAGTCCCCCAGGGGATCCTGGCCATCCGTTCCCTGAGGGAGTCGAAGTCTGCTTTCCTGAAGTCCAGGGTCCGTATCCTGCTGCTTACCTTTGTTCCCTGCGTCAGGATCCTGAACTCAACCAACTCATGGTCACTGCCTCCCAGATTCCCATCCACTTTTGCTTCCTCCACTAATTCTACCCGGTTTGTGAGCAGCAGGTCAAGAAAAGCACCCCCCCTAGTTGGCTCCTCTAGCACTTGCGCCAGGAAATTGTCCCCTACGCTTTCCAAAAACTTCCTGGATTGTCTATGCACCGCTGTATTGCTCTCCCAGCAGATATCAGGAAAATTAAAGTCACCCATGAGAATCAGGGCATGCGATCTAGTAGCTTCCGTGAGCTGCCGGAAGAAAGCCTCATCCACCTCATCCCCCTGGTCCGGTGGTCTATAGCAGACTCCCACCACTACATCACTCTTGTTGCACACACTTCTAAACTTAATCCAGAGACACTCAGGTTTTTCTGCAGTTTCGTACCGGAGCTCTGAGCAGTCATACTGCTCCTTTACATACAGTGCTACTCCCCCACCTTTTCTGCCCTGCCTGTCCTTCCTGAACAGTTTATAACCATCCATGACAGTACTCCAGTCATATGAGTTATCCCACCAAGTCTCTGTTATTCCGATCACGTCATAGTTCCTTGACATCACCAGGACCTCCAGTTCTCCCTGCTTGTTTCCAAGGCTTTGTGCATTTGTATATAAGCACTTGAGATAACTTTCAATAAGGTGCTTTGAGCTAGTGTTCCCAGTGTGCCCGCTGGCAGTGAGACTGCAGCAGGCTAGCGGGGGGAAGACAGTCATACTCCAGCTTGCCACAGTCTCACTGTTTGTGCAGACAAGGCCTAAGTGACTCCCTCAAGGTCACACAGGAAGTCTGTGGAGGAGCATCAACTTGAACCCAGGTTTCCCATGCGCTAGGCTAGTGCCCAAACTGCTGGGACCATCCTTCCTCTCTGTGCCTCAGGAGAGCCCTGTCTCTGAGGGACAGTCAGTCACACTGCCCTCATTACTCCTCAGACCTTGGCTTCCAGGCTCAGACCGCCAGCAAAAGAGATAAGCGGTGCCTGGCTTGTGCTGAGCCACCTCTCCCCACTGCAGCTGGCCTGCAGGGACCCTGGGCTCACCACACACAGCACCCCAGGGCAGCCACATTCCAGTGTTCTCTACCTGGGCCAGGTTGGAAGCAGAACCAGAGAGGGAAAAGGCTCTTTCTCCCATTCCCAGTCCCCTTGAGCCAGCCAGTCCTCCTCCTCTTGCAGATTTTAATATCTATGGGCCATATGCTCTGCCTCATCACTTGGCAGAGCGCTCGGTGTACGTGGCTGTGCGGGTGGGCAGCACATTGAAGCAGCATCTTCTGTCTTGACAAGTTGGTGCCTTGTGGTTCAGAAGGAAGGGGCGGGGGAGCCAGGAGAGACAGACACAGATTAATGCAGAGGCCACCCTTCATTTACACAGGCACGTTGTGCAGTGCTTGGGGAGAGCTGTGCTTGCCGCACAGGACAGGGCCGCATTACAACACCCTCATGGAATCTGAGATACTTGGCCTCAGCAATAAGCTGAGGGGAGAAGGGAGCCCAGGAGGTCCGACTGCAGCACAAATGGCCCAGCGTCTGCATCCCCATCTGACTGGCCCGGAGGGGATCTTCACAGCTGTTTGTACAACATCTGTGCTGCTGGCCCAAGAGTGAGAGTTCGGTTCTGGAAACAGCCCATGGGCACGTCCCACCAGGCCAGGATGGAGGCAAGCACAGGGAGTGGGAAGGATCTGTCCTCTGCTGCAATCAAGCCCATAAAGCACAAACAAGTGTGAGTCTCCTGGCACTGCAAGCAGGAAGTGCTCATCAACCCCTGCAAACTGCAAGCCAGTCCACAGCCACATCCCTGGGGGTGGCAGGGCATGGACCCAGCGTTCAGTAGCCTGCCATTGTTCAGTGCAGGGCAGAGGATGTTCGGGCCTCTTATAACTGATGCTGGAATAGAATCAGGAAATAAAGGATTTGCTTTGGAGAAAGCTCAGTGCTGGTTCGCCAGTCTGTCCCACAAAAGGGAGGTGAGGGCCAAAGCAGTTATTCCTCCCAGGCCAGGTCACCCTTCACCCAGGTGACCCATTTCCACATGACAGGTGCAGGGTCTGCAGGGCTGGGGAGGAGTATGCACATGTCTGCCAAGTGGTAGCAGATGTCAGGCCTTGAAGTTGGCTACCTGTTGTCAGAGAAATCAGGGATGCAGGGGCTGGGTATATTCTTAGTTTTCACAAGCCCTGGAACAGAGGTGATCAGCTGTCACACACAGGCATTCCCTTTGTTCAGGCATCTCAGCCAGGTGCGACTGCCTGGTTCCCAGGGACCAACTCTGTACCAAGAATTGACTCTACTCAGAGGGATTATGGCAGAGAGCAATCTCTGTATGCGAATCCCAGCCTCCCTTCCATGTGTGCCTGCCTGAGATGTATTTTGGAACAATAGTTCCTTTGCTCACCCAGAAGTGGCCCAGGTCCAGAAACCAAAGTCAGTTCTCTTGATGGAAACACCCTCTTCCCCCACCAGGCCTTGGGTTTACCTAACACCGGCTTGTTATGTTCTGCTTATGGTGGCAGCAGAAATTTTACCATGTGGGGAGCAAAGGAATGAGTTCCGCTGGTATGTGCCCTTTTTGCAATGCATCCTCCTTCTACACCCCATTGTTAATCCAGATCCCCATAGCTCACTGCTCACAGCACAACCTACAAACATTTCCAGTCAAAGTACACACCTGCTACAATTCTGCGCGCTGGCCCAGTGAGATTGCTTTTTACTGTCAATGTTAATAGTCCACTGTAAGATTCTTTGTTTGGACCAGCCTCTCTGGCTGTGCTTTTCAAACCCATCATAGATCAGCTATGAGGACAAGAACTTTGCTGCCTCTTAATCAGAGCTGGCATTTCTTGGATCCATGGTCAGTAATTGACTGGAATACTCATGCAGCTGCCCCTTTCATCCAAAGATCTCCAAGTGCTTAACAAGCATTAATTAATTACATCTCAAAACAATCTCATGGGGCCAGAATTATCGCCATTGTTCAGGTGAGAAACAAGGCACAGAGTCACTAAGTGACTCACCCAAAGCCAGGCAGTGAGTTCATGGCAAAGCCAAGCATGGAACCCAGGAGTCTTGACCATGTAGCCCTAGTACTAGACTACACTAGCTCCCAAAAAAGGCATTTCAGCAAGTCCTAGCTCACACAACTGTAGGAATACAGTGGAAAATAAAACTTTACTGTATTGGTGCATTATTCTTCTAAACATCAGCACTATCCATGCTTAATTATTGTAATTATACTAGAGAGAAGTAACTGCCAGAGGTATTTTAAGCATCAGCCAACATATTTTGAAAAAGGAGTTTCTGATTTTTCCAGGAGCAGGTACTAACCACCCACATGTAACAACACACACGTCAAAAATACTTAATTTGGCCTCTTTGCCTTTAGCAAACATGAAAAGCATTTTATTTGGGGTGATGAAGGGATGGCTTATATTATGTGCAATTCTGCATCCTATTATCCTCTCATGTCAAGCAAGAAGTATGTCAGCAGTGGAATTTTTACAGCTGCAAATGCCACATAACCGTCTCAGCGCCATATTGGTTGATGAAAGCTGTCATCCTGCGCTCGTCTGCACTGAATTCTGACCCAGCCATGATGGAGTCCAGCAGAAGCACAAACTGTTAACTAGCACAGAGCCTAGGCACTAATAGATGGTACCCTATGCCCACTTGGTGCCAAGATCATCAGGCTCGCTGATTTGTGTTGCAGTCTTTCTCACACCTGGGTGTCAGGCTAAGTGAGCTGTAACTCACGAAAGCTCATGCTCAAATAAATTGGTTAGTCTCTAAGGTGCCACAAGTCCTCCTTTTCTTTTTACAAGACAGTAAAACACTCAGTTCTGGGCGAACAAACACCAGTTAAAGAAACGTGAGTGATCCATATAAAGTCACATAAAATTGATTCAAATTTGGCTTATTTGTTTTTTTTTCTGAAAACTTACTTTATTTTCTCCTGCAGTTACTGAGATAATGGCCTGTATGTCTCTCCATCAAGTCTCTCCCTCTTGCTTAACTGTATGTAAACTAAAATACTTGTGTTTCCTTGATACAGAATGCAACGATTATACAAGACGATCACCTGTTCTGTTCATTCCTTCTGGGGCACCTGGTACTGGCCACTCTCAGAAGACAGGATACTGGGCTAGATGGACCTTTGGTCTGACCCAGTATGGCCCTTCTTATGCTCATATGTTCTCAAGTAAGATACAATTAATGTATGATCACCACTTAGTGGTGAATAAATGACACTACACTTTTAAAGTAAGGTTTTAACTGCTGTTCATAAAGTTGTTTGTTCAAAAACTAGGCATGGAAATAATCAGATGATCTGGCAATGTAGTGATTGGTGCACTGCTAGCCAGGGTTGGAATCAGGCCTGCAAACCAGCAACCTAGAATTGGCAGATTGTTTTCCATTTAACAATGCGCTGAGCCATCCAACTCCCCAGTATTGCCTGCATCAAGGGCTAAAAATAAGAAGTCAAGCTCCCCAAATCATGAGATTGGCTTTAAAAACATGAGTTTAAAAAAATAATACAAATTGAAGGTGTTTCTGGTGGGCCTACTGGTTACTGAGAGGTCAGGATATGTTTGTGTCATGGTTTCAGGCTTTTCTCTGCAACCATGAGGCTTTAAGAAAAAACACCAAACAGCAGGAGACTGTGGATAAAATTGTGTGAGAGAGCACACGGAGTGCACCTGGCTGTCCATTTTCTCTGTACCCTAAGTAATATATTTGAGGAATCTTGGCTGGGTACAGAGTGATTTAATGATGTTAAAATCATTTAAGCTTGTTGTTGAGATTTCAGTGGCTCTCTGGCTGGATGTTACAAATTGTCTGTATAATTCTGAATCATTCTTAACTCATCCAGGAAAGGCACCAGGGCTCAGAACTGAAGCAACAGCAGGTGCTTCTGTTCAGCAGATGCTGCAAATGTGCTAAATTAGGTGGTATTTCTTACTAAAAGTTTTAGTACACCATCTGAGCTGATGGGTCTTCGAGCCAAGATCTCCATGGGTCCTATTATTTTCAAATGTCATTAGTTGTATAGTAAAACATACAGTCCCATGAAGACATCAGCAGATCTGATATGTAATAGACTCTCTGTCACCCTTGCTTCCACTTAAAGAACATCTTTGGGGAAGATGCATGTAGTGCTGTGTCAGCCAGCTGGTGGCCAGATGTTGATGTCAATGCAACCAAGAAGAGATGCCCCATCCTTTGACCACACCTTCTCTGTATGTCCTGCATGTTATTGCAGATAAGACTTGACTTGCAACTCCTGAGTCCCCAGGCAGAAGCTGCACGGGGTGAGTTCCTCCTAGCTGAGCTTCTTGGGTCTATGGTGCAGTTGCCTCTGCTGGAAGTTGTTCTTTGCATGGGTTAAATATCGTGATATTTGATTGCTAACTCTGTGAACTCTAGGACTTCCAAAAAGATTATATGAAAAGAAATGACCTTTTGTGTGTATCTCTGGAAGGCAAGAGGCAGTTTTATCATTGCTTAAGGACATCAGACATGGCAGCCAGTTCATGGGGACTCTTCTAAGTGGTGAGCCTCCTGGTAAAAGCTCTGATCTGGGAAAGGAAAGTCTGACTAGAAATGGAGTGCTTCTCCATTTGTACTGAACTGTGTTACTGAATATACCCTTGAATCAGGGGATATGACACAATCCCCGCTAAGAAGAGTGAAACCAGACACTCTAACATTAATAGGCTTAGCACAATTGTCTGGAATAAACCTCAAAAGCACCAGCAAGGGAGTTGCATGTTCAATTTAATTTCCTCCGCTAATGTCAATGTGATTTTTGTGCTGCATCCCTTGCCTCCACTTTGAAAATTAACTTTACACTGATGGAGACTGGGGGATGGATCCTCAGCTGGTGTACATGGGCCAAGGTCCAATGGATTTAATGGAACAATGCACAGTTATACCTGCTGTGAGAGAATACATTTGCAGGTTTCGAATGTTTATCTGACGTAAATGCCTGTAATAGTTCCCATCTGAGGCACCCAAAGTGTCTCGTGAGCACTTGGCTCAAGAAGCAAGGCTCCTTTTTCTATGTACATTGTTCATATGAAGGAAGGCGCACTCCCAATGAATAGCTAACATTGCAAAAGTGCTTTACTACTTCAAGGCAATTGCTGGTAATAAGCAGTTTCAAGCTGTAAAGTCTCTCAGCAAAGTGTTGAATTATGGAAGAAATTCATTTAGGAGCAGGAATTCTGAAAGAGCAACAGCTAAAGACAATTTTGGGAGGGGAATAATAATTATAATAATCATAAAAAGCCACCTGTAGCCTCCACAGTTGAGCTCATTGTCATCCTCAGTGGCTACATGCAAAATCCGTCTGCCCGTCTATCTGGGGTATTTAGTAGCATAAGACTGGAAGACACCTCCTGGGTCATCGACTCCAGTCCCCTGCTATTGCAGGAACCCCATCAGATAATCCCCTTCAAAAATGTTTCAAGTTCCTGCGTAAAATTACTTAGGTTGTTTGCTCTTGTTACTTATACTGGGAGGCTGTTCTGGAACCTCACCCATCAGATGGTTAGAAACGTCTTCTAGTTTTCAGCCTGCATTTATTCATGGCCCCGTTAGTCCATTTGTTCTTGTGGCAGCATTGTCCTTTAGGTTAAATAGCTCTTCTCCCTCCCTGGTGTTTACTCCCCTGATATATTTATAGCGAACAATTTATAGAAAGTATTTGCAGAGTGCCAATCACCATATTACAGTATCTGGGCAATGACATATTAATTCCCCTCTCTGATTTGCAGGTCTCTGTTGCAGTGTCCTCTCCTAATTCCACATGAGAAGCATTAAGGCAATGCAAACCTACAGATTTTCAGGTGCAGAATATGACAACTACATTACAGCAAACAGAGCTGCCGTACATAGTAAGGAGGATAATCTGGCCCTAAATTAGCTGTGTTATCCACAACCAAACCTTTGTCAAAAGACATTAGAACTTATCTTGCATTGCGAGGAGTGTGGCGCGAATGATTTATTTGTGAAATTCCTAGAGGATGGGAAGGCTTGCACAGGTCAGTGAGCCGCAGGCTGAGGCAAACAGTATGTCACAAGCTATTTACCCAATGATAACACACACTAGAGCAAAAAGCGTAAAGGGAGTAGGGGACAAATACCATCCCTATATGGCAACTTAGTGAGTTTTTGGAACAGAACACAAGTCACTTAGAGGGGAGGATTTTTCTCTAGCTTTCTCCTCCCCAAACAAATCCCCATCCAAAGCTTCTGACGCTCGTATTGTGAGGTTGCACTTGTGAACAAAGGTTCTACCAACAAATATGAGGATTTATAAATGTAGAGCCAAATTTAGGACTCACCTCACTCACTCAAGCAGCTTCATTGGCTTCACCAGTCCTACTCAAGTCAACTAGCTGGTCTAGAGCTGACTATGGGCCAACAGAGCAATGGATCCATTCCACCAAAGGATAAGTTTTTTGTGCCTATGTTTATAGATTTTACGGTCAGACAGGACGATAAAATCACCTCGTCTGACCTCTTGTGTAACACCTGCTAGAGAATTTCACCCAGTTACCCCTGTCTAGAGCCTAATAACGTCTGTTTGACTAAATCATGTCTTCCAGAAAGGCAACCTGTCTTGAAGTTTTCATTAAAGGTGGACAGTATGATTGACAGTGTAAATTATTTTCTTATACCAGTGGTGGAAAAGAGGGTGTCAGGTGGAAGATAAGAGAATTCAGCAGAGCTGAGAAACTTGGCCATGTTCAGAGGTACTTACCCAGCCCTTGTTTGGTACAGCTAGTTCAAAAGCGATACTGATTGACTTAGAGGTCCAGGATTGGGTCCATAAGCACTACATATCTCCTTTGCAGGGACAAAAAGACAAAGCTAAAAGTCTAAGCAAAATCATTCTCCTCCCTAAAATGGTCTTTCTGGACCAGTGGCTTCTAAATTTGGGTTTCCTTAATACAGCCACTCCCAGGGAGAGTATGAGTAGGGAAAATGGGAGCTGGAGAAGGAGGTGGAAGAGCATATACATGATTTGAGATGTTTCCTTTGAACATGAGCATTCCTATTCATCTATGATTTATTAAAATGAAGGCTCAGGAAGTGTGTGTGAATGGGATTAGCAGGGTTGCAAGTGCCATGTTGATTTTAGATCCAGTGGTGGTTCTATTGCGGGTGACGTGATCTGATCTCACAGGCTCTGACCAGCTCAGAGTTCTGCCAGGAGTGACATGTCCATATATTTTTAATAAACTTACAATAATGAAATTCTCTCTGTATTTGTAGCTCTGTTTATACTCTAGAGATACTATTAACTGAAAGGCACAATCACAGAACTCACATTTATGTTAGTCTCATCTCAGGCTTTTACTAGGCCACATGTTCTGGGGGCTTGTTGGTTTTGTCCCATTCAGAGATTGAAGTGCAAATGATGAGTATCTGAGGATGTGAAATGCATGCAGCAATGTGAATAGTGCCCTGAGCAATCTGCTCGCCACCCCCAGCCAGCTGCTCATCCAAGCAAATCTCACTTGCCAGCTTCTCTGCCTTGGGTAGTGGGAGTCAGCCGTGCGCCAGATATGCGGTGAAGAACATGGAGGGAAGACAAGAAAGGTGACACCTGTGAGACCTGTCCAGGAACTGACTGTGCATGAAATCCCTGTATTGGTTTGTTCTGGAAATGCATCTCTCTCTCCTCCATGAGGGGGAACCTGATGGATCTCTCAGAGGGGCTTATCAGAACCACTCACTGCTTTTCTTTAAAGCTTGGCTGAGCCAGGCTCTCTTTCAAACCTGCTCCCTAAGAGAAGGGGAAATGGAAATGGTATTTACAGGCCTCTCAGGAGACTGCCTCCTAAAAACCAGGACTAAGAAGATGAATGTGGAGTAGAGATTGGATGTGACTGACCAGTAGGTACTCAACTGATTTCTAAGTCAAATTATGATCCCTGGAGAAAATATATTTGCCCACCAAAATGACTGGTTCCCAGCTATGAGGAATCACGTCTGACTTGCTATGACTTGTAAAGTTAATGTGATACAGTGAAGATCAATCCTTTTGTTTTGTTTTCAATGTATGGACGCAGTCTGGAGAAGGGGCAGCAGATCCGTCTTTGGGATGCATGGGGCAGCAGGTGGTACCCAGGAGCTGCTGATTCCAGCCTGTTTTCACGGAAGAACAGTGCTCTTTGTCAGCACTCCCTCCAGAGACCTGAACTCCTGCTTCGACTGCACTTGCCAGAAAGAGCTGAGCTAAGGCTTTGTCACTTCTCCGGGTTGAAAAGGTTTCTTACCGCCAAGAAAAAAAGAAAGCTGGGTTTGCACAAGGAAGCTCTCCCTTACATGTGCAGTACAGGAGTCAGGTGCTTTAGCAACGCTGGAGAACAGGGGCCTCGGTACTGGAATATGGCGATGCTGTGAGTGGTGCATTGGCAGCGTTGTGCAGAGAGCCTGGAACTGGAAAAGAAAGGGTGCTGTAGGCCAGTACTGAAAGGCATGAAGAGATCTGTGTGTGGAGCCTACGACTTGATTAGCAGTTTGCTGAAGGTCAGAGGTCTGTGATGTATAGGTTGCGGGGTGGATGGAGTACATAGTACTGGTACACTCCATCCAAGTATCTTACACACTATGTTCACTTGAAAAACAAATACATTCTTGGAAACATTTCCTGCTCTGTGGATTAAAGTCTCTTGACAGGTACAATATTTATTGACCTGTCAAAGGGCTTTAATATGGTTGACCACTCTCTCCTCCTACAACAATTGATTTCAGTCAGTTTAAATCAGAGAGCAGCTGATTGCTTTGTCTAGTACAGTACTTATTCTCCAAATGGTACGTATTGGTGAGTCTATCATTTAGCAATTCCAGCTGGTTGGTATTGCTTAGTGATTCCAGCTGGGGAGTTTTAGGGAAAATATTGCTTAATGATTTGAGCTGCAGAGTATGGGCCAATATATCATGTAGTGATTCCACCTGGGAGTATTGCCCTTTACTTTTAACTTAGGACTTTGGTTTCTAAAGAGAGCAATACTAAAACATTGCTCATCCAGCTCTATCTAGCACCAACTCTCCAAGGTTAATCCGGTTTATTCTATTTTTTGGCAAAGCTGCCTCCATGTGCTTTGATTCCCGCCAGGTCTCAAAATCTAAGCAACATTAGTCTTGGGCAGTACTCCATGTAGGAGGCCTCCGGTGAACAGCATCGGGACATTTGCAGAAGGCACTTCTGCACAGATCCAGTACCTCCCCAGTGCTCCCAGACCCACCTGACGGGCTGGTTCCCATGAGGTCGTTTTTGGCTGCTGCCCCAAAATCCCATCAAGTTGGTGTGGGAACAACATGCCAGATGGCGCTGACAGAGTCAGCATTTTCTTTTGCTGGAAAATCACCATAGGTTTCAATGGAGCAGCAATGTTAATACCTAATTCTGGTAACAAGTTCTAATCTGCTCATTGCTGAGAGCAATTTACCCAGCAAAAGCCTCCTGGGGCCAGATTTTCCGTTGGTGTAAATCAGGTTTCCCCTTTGAATTCAGTGGAGTGATGCTGATCTACACCCGGTGAAGCTCTGTCACACCCAGCAACAGTGTAAACAGCCCAATGCTGGCACACCTTTGCCAGATCTCAGTGGCAGACAAGATCTTGTGCCGTGCGTGTGTGTCTCCGACAGTGAGGCTGCCAGCAAGAGTCAGTGCCAAAGCCAGAAGCTGCATTTTCTATCTTTCTGTTCTTTTGTTTCCCCCTTTTTTGTGTGTTTGCCTTGTTTTGTCTCCTGGGAAATGGATCAAACTTTAATAACAACAGATCCTGCCCATTTCAATGAACTTTTTCTCTTTTCCCCAAAAAGAGTGGTTAGTGCCATCTTTAATATCTTTTAAAACACTGTCAGAGTCTTTCTGAAAACTGACTAAAACTAAAGAAAAAGGGAGCAACAAATGTTAAAATAAAAGACTTATTTAATTCTTTACATTTTAAATATTTTAATTGATTCCTTCTCTTCTCAGTCTTTAATAAACAGTTAAAATATTAGTAATGTGTTTGCCATGGCACTAAGCAGGCTGAGGTCTCTGTGTTCCAAACCCCAAGCCTTGTTTAAAACTGTTTAATGTTGGACAGTAGCAGGGTCACACTAACACCTTTAACTCTTTGGGATCATGTATTCCATCAACATTCGTACAACAGCCAAACACAGTGAAACTCAATGACTGCATCATAATGTTGAGCATGGAAATAGCCAGGTGTTATATCTGCCTGCTGCTAAGGAGAGCTGAATTCTGCTCTAACCCCCTGGCCTCATGTTTTCAATTACCAGCACATCCTTCTCCTCCTCACAGAGTTTAAAAGGCTAGCTAGCATTTTGTCCTCAGTCTATAAAAATCCCAGCTTGACATTTATTTATTTTTCCTATTTCATTTGCATTTCCCTCTTTCTTCCCTCAGAGGCTGTGCAGACATCCAGACCAGCAGCTGTAAACCTACCAGAGTGGAGTGTGGCCAAATCCATTTATACAATCAGAAGAGCAATATTTCTGGAACCGGCCATAAACCAGCACACTGCAACCATTAGCCATGATCTCAGACAAACGTTCACTTTCAATGAAACCGGAGAGCTATCCAGAAGGGACTCATTTTACTATCAGCCAAATACATCTAGATTGGGGAATGTTTTATTTGTTAGTTTTGCACTGGTATTGTCTCCCTTGTTTGGAAGGCTGATAGATGAGCTGCACCGTTGGAGATGGGGATGATGTAAGCTTGGTAATACCCTCCGAATTTCTATCATTGTCATACATCGGCTCTGATATGATTAAATATCAGCTGCAAAGGGAGCCAAGCTATGACACATTGCCATGCCAAGAAGGAGCACATAGCACTCCGTTGAGAGTACGTGGCGATTTCCATACACACCCACTCAGGATTGTCAGTCATTATATGCCCTTTTTCAAAGATTTCCAGGTTAGGGGCCCATAATTGCTGACCACTATTGAAAATGTTGCCCCAAAAGCAAGACTCCTTAGTAATAGCTATAGTGCCGAAGGGATCTGCTTCTAAGAACACTAGACCCATGCAGCCTGGGAAAGGCATAGACTCATCGGTCTGGAAGGGACCTCAGGGGTCATCTAGTCCAGTCCCCTGCATTCATGGCAGGACTAAACATTACCTAGACCATCCCTGAAAGGTGTCTGTTTAACCTGCTTTTAAAAATCTCCAATGATGGCAATTCCACAACCTCCATAGGCAATTTATTCCAGGGCTTAACAACCCTGACAGTTAGGAATTTTTTCCTAATGTCCAACCTAAACCTCCCAGGCTGCAATTTAAGCCCATTGCTTTTTGTCCTATCCGCAGAGGTTAAGAAAAACAATTTTTCTCCCTCTTCCTTGTAACAACCTTTTACGTACTTGAAAACTGTTATCAAGTCCCCTCCCAGTCTTCTCTTTTCCAGGCTAAACAAACACAATTTTTTCAGTCTTCCCTCATAGGTCATGTTTTCTAGACCTTTAATCATTTTTGTAGCTCTTCTCTGGAATTTGTCCACATCCTTCCTGAAATGTGGCACCCGGTACTGGACAGAATATTCCAGATGAGGCCTAATCAGTGTAGTGTAGAGCGGAAGAATTACTTCTTGTGTCTTGCTTACAACACTCCTGCTAATACATCCCAAAATGATGTATGCTTTTTTTTTTGCAACAGCGTTACACTGTTGAGTTATATTTAGCTTGTGGTCCACTATGACCCCCAGACCTCTTTCCGCAGTACTGCTTCCTAGGCAGTCATTTCCCATTTTGTATGTGGATAACTTAGTGTTCCTTCCTAAATGAAGTACTTTGCAATTGTCCTTACTGAATTTCATCCTATTTACTTCAAACCATTTCTCCAGTTTGTGCAGATCATTTTGAATTTTAATCCTATCCTCCAAAGCTCTTGCAACCCCTCCCAGCTTGGTATCATCTGCAAACTTTATAAGTGTATTCTCTATGTCATTTTCTAAATCATAGATGAAGATATTGAACAGAACTGGACTCAGAACTGACCCCTGCGGGATCCCACTCGTTGTGCCTTTCCAGCATGACTGTGAACCACAGATAACTACTCTTTGGGAATGGTTTTCGAACCAGTTTTGTACCCACCTCATAGTAGCTCCATCTAGGTTGCATTTCCCTAGTTTGGTTATGAGACGGTCATGTGAGAGTATCAAAAGCTTTACTAAAGTCAAGATATACCATGTCTACTGCTTCCCCCCATCCACAAAGCTTTCTTTGACAGGGTAATGAGCCATCAGGTTGGTTTGACACAATTTGTTCTTGACAAATCCATGCTGACTGTTACTTATCACCTTATTATCTTGTAGATGTTTGCAAATTTATTGCTTAATTATTTGTTCCATTATCTTTCCAAGTACTGAAGTTAAGATGACTGGTCTGTAATTCCCTGGGTTGTCCATATTTCCCTTTCTATAGATGGGCATTATCTTTGTCCTTTTCCAGTCTTCTGGAATCTCTCCCATCTACCATGACTTTTCAAAGATAAGTGCAGCGGGGGAGGGACAGCTCAGTGGTTTGAGCATTGGCCTGCTAAACCCAGGGTTGTGAGTTCAATCCTTGAGGGGGCCATTTAGGGATCCGGGGCCAAAATTGGGGATTAGTCCTGCTTTGAGCAGGGGGTTAGACTAGATGACCTTCTGAGGACCCTTCCAACCCTGATATTCTATGATTCTATGATAATCGCTAATGGCTCAGATATCCACTCAGTCAGCTCCTGGAGTACTCTAGGATGCATTTCATCAGGCCTTGGTGACTTGAAGACATCTAACTTGTCTAAGTAATTTTTAACTTGTTCTTTCCCTATTTTAGCATCTTCTGATCCTACCTCATTTTCATTGGCATACACTATGTTAGACATCCAATCACCACCAATCTTCTTGGTGAAAACCAAAGCAAAGAAGTCATTAAGTACCTCTGCCATTTCCACATTTTCTGTTATTGTTTTTCCCCCTCATTGTGTAACAGACCTACTAAAGATTATATTAATTTCTCCATTTGAATCACTAAATGGATTATCCTGAAATCTGGGACCTATTCTGTTGTTAAAAATACAAACAAAATTCATAGAGGACGATGCCCATGTAAAGCTCTTCCAAAGCCACCAAGAACAACACTTTTCCTTCTTCTCTTCCACCACAACCCAATCCACCCCCAGGAAGCTTGAGGACAGGGGCTAGATTAAATAACAAAACACTCTGGCTCCTCCTAACTATTATGATTCTGTGATTCACAGGGATAAAATGTATCATATTTCAAAGACAGCACAAGGAACAGGAAAACAGAGAGCATATCAACGGCAATTTAGACTTTTTGATATTGCTCCAGGGCACATAGTTGTCAGGAAACGTGGCGGTGGCAAAGATGGACAAAAATATCCATGGGAGATTCACTACCTCCAAACATGGGGTTAAGTGAATCACTGTCTGCTTGTTTCATTGCATTGCGTTGTTCCTACAAAATAAACCAGAAGAGGCTGGAATAGAAAAATGATCGCAGCAGTTGCTCTTCCTTGCTCTAATTGGCTGAGCAGAGTGAAGGACAGCAATGTCAGAGGCTCAGCAGAATAAACTGAACTACACTTATCGGGGATCTATTTGCAGTTATTAAGCAAAACCTGTGGCTTAGATACATTGGTAAAGCAAATGATATGATAATTACATGATCATATAGGCACACAGTAGGGTCACATAAACATACCCTTTATAATAAACTCTATTTCTCAGCAGCATATTGCTTTGCCTTTCTCATTTAGTTTGAGATGAAAGGCCATTTCTGGCTGTGAGAACAATGAAATTCCAGATGGGGTAAATTCATGATGGTTCATGGTTTTGTCCTGAGGAGTGCAGCAGGGAGAGAGAGGGATTTGTCTCATTGCTTTGGACCACAGAAAGCCATGTTTATTGGAGGAAAGGTTGATACTTTGACTTTCTCTAGAATGAGCCTACAAACTCACTCCCCTGGAAATGACAACTTGTGCATTTGATAGCTGCAAATAGAGAACTGTGCCTGATCCTAGCACAGGGGGAGAACTTCCCCTCCCACTGGTTTCACTCAGGACTGGGACATTCCAGCCCTCATCATTGTCCCTCTTCAGAAAGATTTTTCTTTTCCTGGCAGGAGCTGAATGCACTTGGCTGCGTATTTGAAAGTGCGACCCCTTATTGGCAGCTCCTCATTCTGAGACCCAGAGCTGCAAGGGTGACAACAAAATCCCAGACGCAGTCAGCAGCCAGGCAGGTGTGCACCCCAGGTCTGATTCATTGTGTCCCAGGACTGCGGCCCCAGACACCATGTGGCAATGTCACCCCCATCTCCTTTATTTATTTCAGGGGCACTCAAAGGCTGCAATCAGACTCAGGGTCCCTTGTGCTGGGACTAGGATGAGCACACAGCAAGACATGGTCCCTTCCTTGAAAAGTTGATAATCAAATCCCCTAAAATCAATTTTCTCCCTTTATTATCACAGTTTATATTAGTGTAGCAGCCAGTGGCCCCATCACAAGAGGCACTGCGCAAACACTGGGAAAGACGTCCCCGGTTCCAAACAGCTAACCGTTTAAAGAGACAAGACAGAGGAAAGGTTGCAGAATGGAAACATTGCACGCTCGTTTTACAACTGAGGAACTGAGAGACTGTTGTGGCCAAGGGGCAGATCTAGGAATAGACCCCAGCTCCCCTCTCACTGCACCATGCCTTCCTCTCACTGCACCGTGAAGCACAAACCTGGGTAAGAAAGCAGGCTTCCTCTGGGCTGTCAGGTTTCTTCAGGGCTGCCAGCGGGGCTGAAGCCATGAGGATGACATGTGTCCTTCATTTTCTAAAAACCCCAGAACCAAACCTTTTGACAATTTTTAAATGCCCCTATGGTGGGGCAGCTGACCCACAGAGGGAGAAGAAGGGGTTAAAATCAGCACCAGGGAGGCTGCACAGAACCCACTAATCAGGAAAGGGCTTATTGAGCCCACCAATAGGGGGAAGGCTCGCTGGAGCAGCCAATCAGGGCTGGCGAGGGCCATATATAAAGGGCTGCTCAGCAGAGCAGAGAGGAGTCTCTCCCTGGCAGACAAGGGAGGAGGACTGGCTGCCTGGGAAAGCGCCATAGATCGATCAGTGCGGGGCAGGGGCAGCGGCAGCAGAGTGCGAGGGAGAGCTGCTGACTGACCACTGCCAGGCTGGGGCTTTGCTACAAGGGCTGAGAGGTTGCGAGGGCTATGGGGGAAGTGGCCCAGGGAAAATAGGCAGCAGGATGGAGGAGGGCAGTAAGTAGCTGCCGGGTACAGGGCCCTGGGTCGGGACCCAAAGTAGCAGGGGGGGGGCTGGGTCCACCTCCCCCCCTTGCCAATGAGGAGAGTGGCTGGTATACAGACTACAGTTTGCCCCTGAGACGAGGGGCTGGACCTTGGACTGCAGTTGGCTGAGGCAAGTGGTGGGACGAAGGACTGCCAGTCCCCCAGAAGTGGGGAGATACTGGAGTGGGGGCACAGCCAGAGGACCATGCCCAGAAGAGGACACTGCGGTCAGGGGAGCAATGCGGGTCCAAAGAGTGGAGACAGCTGAGGGCAGGCGTGACACCGCTAGCTGAAGGCGGACTAGAAGGGCCGAGAGCTAATTCCCAGGACGGCCAGCAGGAGGCGCCGCAGTGGTGAGTCATGCCCGGTTACACCCCCCCCATACACATCGTTTTGAGCCTGGAGATTTGTCAAAACCAGCCCTGTTTCAAACAGCTTTGGTTCTGCCAGATCGGTGTTTCTCAACAAAAACAAAATCCAGCTCTAATGTTCACACGCAGTGAAGCTTGTGCTTCTCCATATTCCACTCTCACAACTGAATTGAGAGAGGCTTCTGTGGAACAACTGGGCCCAGCTCCAAGGCTCACCATTCAGGTGAGGAGTGCAGAGTCCTACTGATGAAAACAAAAGTACCAGTACTGGATCTAATGATGGTAGATAGTTACTCGTTACGGATGCTGGTTTGTCTGAGCTGTCCTTCACCTAGAAGGTCCATTCACAGACACAATGTGTGTTCCTGAGAGAGGATTACTGGCCTTTCATTACAGTATTACACGCTGAGTTAATTGTTTATGGTGCCAGTTCTGTCCTTTTTCACGTTCACTTCTGGAAACAGTGAGAAGGACATAGAAGACTTTGTGCATATAAAAGCCATGCAGTCCTGGGACAGACCTTTAGAACAAGGCAAACCCTGGTGCAGTGCTGGTTTCCCATTTAAAAAAAAAAAGAAATTAAAAAACACTTGAGAGCTCCTTGTCTGTCTGCAGAGTGACAAAATGTCAAATCTCAGCAACCTCCTTTCTCCTTGGATCTTGGGAAGAAACAAGGAAATAGCACAAACTTTCAGATGGCAGCAAATCAAAGGCATGTTTAATGAGCAAGCACGTTTAATGAGAGAATGGAGTGACTGAAAAAAGGACAACAAAATGTACTTGTTGCTTTAAATTATTTGACTAATTTTACTTCATTCTCTAGATTTATTTTGAGCACCTCACTCTGTATTCAAGCTATGATGGTTGGCTGTGATAGGTCAGGTAGGTCACATGGTATTCTTTCTGTTCTCTGATTGGATGAGTTTTCTAGTGAAAAGCCTTGTGTGAAGGAAAGATGAGCACAAGTGAATACTAGCGGTTACAAATGTAAAATCCTGGGGTTGTTTTGCAAATATTTGTACACAAGAGGATGAAATTCCCTTGCTGCAAAAATGTATGCCAGTGTAAGGCCTTTGAAGTCACACCAGTCATGCTGTCATTGCACGTAAATAATGTAACTACTTTTGCCATGTAGAATTAACAAGATCAGTAGCTAACGTAAAGCGGCATCATTAGGACAGGATTTGCCCATATGAATAATATGTATAATAGAATGCCTAGAGTAGGCACTGCTTGTATGCTTGTGCTTGCTGCATCTCCATGATACTCACTAGGTGCTCAGTAATCATCTATACTCTGCTTCTCACAATGTGTCAAACAGGGGCCATATAGTGGCTGCTCATGCCAACCAGATGAAAACCCCTGTCCTGTAAGATGCAGCATGTCATACTGGATTACCATAATGGGCCCCAGTTATGGCCTCCAAATTTATAAAATTATTAAACCCACTGATTCAGTGTATGTGTTACACACACCCCTAGTGGCTGGACCCCAGAACGGGCAAAAGGTCAAGTGCTACTACCAGGAAATAAGTTACTCCTTTAGGGGTAGAGGCCCATTCTTATAGTGCTTGAGGTCCCAAATTCAATCCCTGATGACCACCCATTGGCACAATGTAAAAATGAGAGGACCTGTCTATGTATGGGAGCGTGGCCAGAGCCCTGCCTCCCTGTACACCATGGAGGGCAGGAGGCCAGAACTGGGGAGAAATGCATGTTATGAGCATAGCAAAGTGCTACTTTAGAGCATGCTTCTCCAGCAGTCAGAGTAGATCTTATAGCGCTACCCTGAGACTCCCTTCAGCTCCTAAAGCTGCCCCCGCCTCCATCTACCCAAGCTCCGCTGGCTCCCAGAGCCACAAATCAGACCTAAATGCATAAACAAACTTGCGTTAATCAGATGCATAAGTGCATGAAATATAAATGTAGCATTAATAATGAATGTGAGCAGTGTTCGGTACAGTGCAGGCAGCATCTCTTGGGGAAACATGGTACTGTTCCATCCAGGCGGGCTTCCTTTCTTTCCGCCTTTCGAGTGAAGCCTGAAAGGGAAGGAGGAGTCTGGAGCTGGGGAGTGTTTCCAAATGTTACCGTTGCTATAGAAACCCTCCCTGGGCACAGTATGTCAATGTCTGACATGTTGGTCTCACTTGGAATTTGGCTGACAGTCGCTGAGGAGGAAATATGGAGCACAGTCAAATGGGGCTTTATCTTTGAAGCAGGGTTCGGATGAAAACTGGACTTGCTAATTAATTACCTATGAGCCAGCAGAAAAAAACCCAACAACTGCTGGGTGTTGTCACAGGGAACAAGCCTTTAGCAAAATGTTCAATGGGGATTTTGAGATTTTACATTTACCGTGAGGTTTCATTTTATTTCTCTGAAACAAAACAAAATTAAGACGTCTGTAAAGGGGATGATCTATAGTCCAATGGGAGCCTCTCAGGTGGATCAAGCCAAAAAACAGTGTTCGTGCACCAGGTGACTTTTCTGAAGGACTGCTAGAGGCTTATGAGGCCAATCAGAATTGTTCCCACTCTGTCATCAGCACCATTGTCCTTGTGGCAAATCCCCAAAGGGGGTGGTCAAACTTAATTGGACTAATTTCAAAGTCACTCAAATATCCTGTGTTGGAAAGTTGCTTTTTCACATTGTTTGGAATAGACTGTGGGAAAGGAGTGAAGAGAGTGGGGAAAAGAGATTCAAATGGAAAGAACAGATACATTGAGTCTGCTTTTTATTTCAGATGTACCTGTGTTAGCTGGGAACAATGCTGCTCAATTTAATCAGGTTACTGGGGCTGGTGAGATCAGAATCTGCTGTCTGCATACATTTTTGGTGGGGGAGAGTGGGTAGGGTTACCATATTTGAACATTCAAAAAAGAGGACAGCCCACGGGGGGGGGGTGTATTTGATCATGCCCCTCTAACCCTGCCCCAACTCCACCCCTTCCTCACCCCTTCCCCGCCCCCATTCCAACCCCTTCCCCAAAGACTCTGCCCCCTCCCTGTCCTTCCCCAAATCCTGGCCCCGCCTCCTCCCCTTTGTACGCCACATTCCCCCTCCTCCCTCCCAGCCACGTGAAACAGCTGTTTCATGGCGCAAGTGCTAGGAGCTAGGGGGGGAAAGGCGGGCACTCTCTCAAGTGATCAACTTTCACTCTCCTTGAATGATCAACTCTTCGTTGGGGAAAAATAATAATAGCAAAATCCCGGACGTTTTTAAATATTTAAAAATTCCTCCCGGATAGCGATTTAAGAACCAAAAAGCCAGACATGTCCGGGAAAAATACGGACGTATGGTAACCCTAAGAGTGGGCGGGCAGGTCATAAAGTTTCCTCCTTCTCTAACACATAAAACATATTTCCCTTTAGGTAGAAAAACAGTTTCAAAACAATGAAGTCATGCTCTAAATAAAGATTATGGGTGAGATCCTCAGCTGGCATAAGTTGGTGTAGCTCCATGGACTTCAGTATGCTGATTTACACTAGCGGAGTGTAGTATGGTGGAACTGGAGAAAGAGGGTCACATTAAAGAAGGGACCTGGTTCAATGCAGAACCAGGTGTTCAGGAACATCCAGCATGTAACACTAGCTACTCAGCATACTCAGTAAAGGAGAAGATCTCTTTCATACAGCTCTACCTGTTTGCTGCATCACCTTTTGCTAAAGAAACTGAGGATCTGGTCCTGTGGATTTAAATGGTTGGAAAAAAGGGTTGCAAAAATGAGCTACTTTTGCAGACTCAAAAAAAAAAAAAGTTTAAGGTTCACCAAATCCTGAACTCTGTGGAGTTCAATCACCTCTAGTTACAGTTAACAGAGGATACTTCATTACAAGGGAGATTGATCATGACAGAAAAACTGCATAGTAGACTGGGGCATGGAAAGGACCGTACAGAACTCACCAAATAAGGATAGGGACCAAGAGAAGAAACAAGTGGAGAATAAAGAGAAGGCAAGAGATAAGGAGAAGGTGAGGGATCTGGAGGATAAAGAAGAAATGGAAAAATCTGTGCCCAAATTGGATACGTCTCCACAACTCTAACATGGTCTGTAAGCACTATTAAAGCCAGAGATCAGTGAAGGGGGAAACTGAAATGTTAGGGCATGGAATGGCATAATAGCACAGGTGTTTGCAACAAATACTTTGAGTGTGCTGTAAAGAGCAGTAAAACTCTCCCATGTGAGATCATCCCATAGAAGTAGTCACTCAGCTGCCTCCATAGATATTGAGATCAGTGAAGCAGCAGCGTCACTCCACGTGGCTTTGCCCTGAAATGAGTGGGACAGCCTAGGACTACCCATGTCCAGCAATTGGGGTCTGCTGTTTATGACTGGGAGCAGGCCACAGGTGCTGGTACGTCAGGAATCAGAGAAGTGACAGCACACAGTGAGAGACAGAGGGACAGTGAAGTAGTAGAAACCTAGAGAGTCGAGACAGGTGGAGCAATGGGGATGCTCGAAGTGCAGAGCAGTAGGAGAAATACTAGGGCATGGAAAGCAGAGGGGCAGCTAGAGGGAACACCCAGCAGGAAATAGGATCAGGATTAAAGACACCCTGTGAAAGGGGCTCTGTTGTGTCCCACCTTCAGCTTAATTCCGTACACATCATCAGACAGCTTCTGTTCTGCTCCAAGCACAAAATAATGCTTACAGTTCCTCCCCTTCCTCTTCTGGCTCGTGAGCCCCACAGAGAAGAATCCTAGACCCAATGCTAGACCCATTGCCTCAGCAAGCCTCCTGAAGAAGTGTCTCTATTCTGCTCTGGGTGTTGCTGAAGAGAGTGAGCTAAACCCTGAGTAAAAGCCAGCGTAACTGGCAAATGACACGTGCAATGTGGGAAGCAACAAACTGGTTCCTAGTTGCAATTACATCTGAGTAAAATTTCACAATTACCTTGTGCGTGTGCGTTGGCAGAATTCTATAATTGCATAAGGCAGCCCAACTGCTCCTGATATGAATATTCAAAGTTTGTCTCACCACAGAAAATCTTTCCTTGCATTGGAGGCTGTGGTTGAGGCAGAGAACCGTATTCAGAAGCTTCATTCATACATTTCATAAATAACCTAGAAACCCAGCCAAACGTGCTCTCACGCACTTCAGAGGTGAAAGGAGGGCCTAGGAGCTAAAGCCTTCTTTGGAGGTAACTTGAATTTAACTGCCAGTGAATTAAACACCTATTCAGGGGTGGCAAAGATGATACGTCTGGGTTGGAGAAGGAGGGGGCCACTGCAAGGCAGAGATGGGCCTGAGCTGTAAAACTAGACTCCAGATCTGAATCTTTCTGTCTGCGTAGGGTTTTTCATGTCACGGATTGTGCCAGAGCATCAGTCTCACATTTCAAACAACCCCGAGTTAGGTTTGTTCATAGATAGAACAAAAACTCTATCTGTGGCAGAGGAGAAATTTAGCTCTGGATTTAGTCTCCGGGTCCTAGGGGTTGGTTGGGGCCTTTCTCTAAGCACCTCACACTCTGCTATGGATGTCACTTTAGCTGACTGAATTTTTCCTGCTTTCACTTCAATAAAACCCTTAATAGGGTCACTGGGTGCTTCCAGGTGGGAGGGATAAAAACTGATTAATTTCACTTCAAAGAACAAACCAAACCAAAAAGAGGATCTGGAACCTCACTGGAGGCATGTGTGCTACGTACTGCTCAGCATAGCACCTGCAGGGTGGCAGGGGATCAGGCAGTTTTGGTTTGACATGTCAACAGGCCCTGAGGTAGAATTAATCGATAGGTTATGGCCAGGACATAGCAAGGTTCATCACATCTCCAGGAACTTGCACACTGAAAAAGAAATATTGCCCTTGTGTAATCCAGAGCCTGTTCTGCATGCTCACTACCCAGTATAACATCCCCAGGAGAAAGAGGGAAGAGTAGCTCGGACTCAGGAACAGTAAATAAAACCACAGGGATTTCAATCATCATGTGCTTTCCAGAGAGGTAATGTACTCCAATTTCTCCCACTTTCACCCCCCAGACTTCCTGGCCCCAGATCCACAATTCTGAGTTTCTTTGCAGTCAGATGAATGGAGAGAAGAGACACATCTAGACATCTCATAGGAAAGCAAAGCATCAGGAAGTTCAGGTATTCTCCACAAGGACCTGAAGCAGAGCAGGGGTGTTAGCTGCATCCTCAGCTTCATCTCCAGCCCCCAGTGGCTTGGACTCCCACAGGCTAACTCACTGGAGGTAAGAATAGCATACAAAATGACCCCAGACTGTAGATAGGTGGTGAACGAGACTGAAGGGGATATGAAGGGCAGAGAAGGCAAAGAGATATGGTGTTAAACACCATTTACTTCTGGCATAATGGGAACCCTCCCACCACATGTATTGGTGCACACGTTTTTGGGCCACCATCAAATAGTGTCTTTCTTTCCAGCTCCCATGATGACAACACTGTTCCCGTATCCAAGGGTGAGCCGTCCGGGTGCAGGACGCACGTTGGAGATGCTGTCCCCATTCTCAGTCTGGGCCACGACCAAGAAAGGAGTCAGGGCTGTCTCCAAAGCCCCTGGAAATAGTCAAAGAGGCTGAACTCTTGCTCTCAAGTGCACAGCAGTTCCAAGGGCTTCTCCACGCCGAGCTGGTCCAGAGGCAGTGAGACCAGCCTATACCAGCTGCATATTGTGGATGAGAGTGAGCTCCATATGGGTCTAATGAGGGAGTATTAGTGCCAGGAGAGCTCTACCTTCGCTAGCCCCTATCACTGCAGTATCCGAGCATCTCCGTCTGTAACGTATTTACCTTCACAACCCCCCCAGTGAGGAAGGGCAGTGCTGTTATCCCCATTGTACAGATGGGAAATTGAGGCACAGAGCAACTAAATGACTTGCCCAGAGTCACATTCCATGTCTGTGCTGCAGCAGGACTGGAACCCACGGCCTAGTCTGGGACCTGCACCACTGGATCAGCCTTCTCCTCTGGTATGCAGATGCAGGGTAGGTAACTCTCAATGAGAACTGCACTACCCCTCCAGGGCTTGATCCTACAGCACTAAGGTCCACTATTGGCTTCACTAGAAGCAGGATCCGGACCTTAGAGCATCATTTCTCGACCCCATGCAGCACAGTCTTTCCAAATGATCTGCAGAATATTCTGAGGCAGGCTGTGGGAGAGGAGAGCATTGCCACTGTGGGTCTGCCGCAGACTCTCCTGTGAAGTGCTCCCACCACCCTGGGAGGGTTTTCAGGGCATCTCAGGACATTCCGCCCCCCAATCCCATGAGATGTTACAGGTCCTACACTTTGAGTGGTGAGAAGTTACAGTATTATGGGACGTCATGCTGGGCCTTAGCCTTTCAGTGCCTCCAAAGGGTACCCAGTTTGTTACCACACCCACCTCAGATCCTTTGATCAAAGCATCTGCTTTAATGCTGGTGATATCATTCAAGCCAAACAGGGAACATGAAAACATGGTATTTGCTTTCTTGTGCTAGGGACAGTTATATACTGAAAGCCCCTCTGAAACATCTTCCTTCAACCAGCTTGCAACTCAGACCCCACCTTTCCCTCTCCTTGACAACATTTCCTGTGCACTCTATACGCACAGTTCAGCATCTCATGGCGGCGGCAGCCACAACAACAGAATTATTTCTCTGTCCGGGCTGCCAAGGGCTTGGATTCAGGTACTTTTAAATTAGTCAGAGTCCAATACCTTTTTGATCTAAAGAGGATTTTGACTGAAGTCAGAGCTTTTTATTCTTCCCTGTTATCACTGCCAGTGACTGCGAACTCTGAAACATCTTCTGCCCAGAGTCTAATCCTGGAGGGATAACCATGCAGGGCCAGGGGTGCTCATGTTAGAGCAGGTCCTCAGATCCATATGCAGCCAGGGTTTAACAAATACTCCACAATGAACGCTTAAGATGCTAGCGAGTACGTTTAAGCAGTTTGGTATTTTAAAGCCTCTTTTGCCCTTAAGGTAGCCTTAGGTTACAAAAGATCCATTTCTGCACTTTATTACCTGGCTATAAAATACCGATGTAGCAAATGATTCCTAGTTTGTTCTCTAGCGGCAGCATGAAGCGATTTATACCGCTGTCTATCTGAGGCAGTGCTAACACCACAAACATGGTCACCTGGAGTGTGAAAATTAACATATGGCTCGTCGCACCCACCTATCCACCCCTTGGGGTTTTGCAGAATGCAGAAAGCAAAGCAAAACGCTGAATATAATGCACATGTAAAATGTAAGCAGCAGTGGTATGGAAGTGGTGGTCTGGCTGGAGTAGAGAACATGAGCTGTACCTGGAGCAGTACTGGATGTGGCCTGGCTAAGAAGACTTTAACCACCTCTGGGTTTGTGTGAAACAGGAAGTCTTTGAAGAAAACTCTGCTCCTTTAAGGGCCAGACAAATACAACTGGACTTCCCTCAGCTAAAGCAAAGGCCTGGTTCACAACAGCCAAGCTCTAGAGGCTATGGAGGAACAGCATAATTATACTTAATTATAGTTAACAGGTATACTTAATCCTGCCTTAATACAGGGAGATAGACTAGAGATGACTTCCTAAGGTCCCTCTTGGCTCTATATTCCTGTGCTTCTATTGTTCTTTTTGGCCCAACTCTGTTCCAAGAGCTGCAGCTGCGTTTTCCCTGGCTACCCTGCTAAACGCCAGACCCCCTGAATGGCTCTTTTGAAGTCTGCTCTGGGAAGACTAATTCATTCCCCCCCAGCTGTCCCTTCTCTGTAATGGCAGAAATCAGTGCAGCCAGCTGTGCTATATTCTTCACCTGGGTGGAGACAGGTTCTCTCTTCCCTGCCAAGTTCCAGTCAGGGCACATCCATCCTGCTGCCTCCACCTAGAACACTTCTGCAGCATACACTGGGTGTGCCAGTCTGCAAATGCAGCTCTTCATTTCTAAACTGCACAGTGCCAGGATGAAGTAGCTGATCCATGGTGCTGTCCTGCCTGGGGTTAGGGTTGGGGAGTGAGGAATAGCTGGTTCTCCCAATTGCTCCGTACGCTGCACAAGAAGAAAGAGAATTAGAGCTCAGGAAGGGAAAGGCCTGCTAAGAGGGATTGCCAAATCCCACACAGTTTTCAAGTGTTGACTCTTGGGAGACTGTCAGACTATTCCCCAGCCGAGGCTTCTGCATAGGATGCACTGCTCCAGCAAATCTGCTGGGGAAAACAGAACCATGAAAAGTCTCCTTGAAATTGATAAAGGAAAGGAATGACTGCTCATCTCTGTAATGATGGCGGGATTCATTACACAACAAACCAGCAAATGAGAAAGGAATAAAATAAACTAGAGATCTTCTGTGGTGAACTACTGTACACAGCCACTCTGTGTTCTCAACCCCCGCTTCCAGCGCATGTCTAAATTCCATATTCATAATACCGTCCCTTAAGAAGGAGCATCTCTAAATGATAATCTTCCCCAAACATGTCTCTGCAATCCCCAGTATCCACCTTACACAGAGTGGAAAGGAATGTTAGTTTCAGGCAGAACCATGGCTTGTTTTTCCTTTCAGAGATATGTGCATATTTGGAGCTGGGGAGAATGACTAGCTCACAGCAAAGGCTGGAGGAAGACAGAGGGGGATTTTCCCAAAGGACAGAGGGTAGTTAGGCATCTAAATCCCCATGTGCCACACCACAGCAATCCACAAAACTGCTTGTCTGCTGCCTAACTCTGTAGGAGCCTAAACTCACTCGGCACCTAACTTTCCACTGTAAAAATTCCTCTCTGCTGCCTCCCTCTAGCTGTCTGGGTTCTCCTCTCCCACCTAAGCCCCAGAGCCATTCATGAACTGAGGGGAAGACAGACATTTGGCCATCTCAGTCATGTGTGGGGCCTGATGCAGTAGAAAGCCTCTGAGCACGCTGACTGGACCACGTCCATTCCAAATCCAGCTAGAGGAGAAGGAAGTGTTCCTATTCAAACTTATAGCTCAGTAGTTAGAGCATTTGCCTGGGATGTGAGAGTCCCAGATTCAATTCTCCCCTCTGGCAGAGTGGGGGAAAGGATTCGTTCTCACTCTCACTGGCCTGGGTTCCCTAGGGAGGTGGTGGAATCTCCATCCTTAGAGGTTTTTAAGGCCCGGCTTGACATAAGTCCTGGCTGGGATGACTTAGTTGGGGATTGGTCCTGTTTTCAGCAGGGGGTTGGACTAGATGACCTCCTGAGGTCCCTCCCAACCTTGGTATTCTATGATAATGACTATTTAAGTATTTATCACAGTCACTGGGCCAGAGAAAGAGAATGACACTTTGTAGTCCAGTGGTTAGGGCATCCACCTGGGAGATGGGTGACCCCAGGTCCAGTCTCCCAGCTCCAATCAGTCTTTCACTATTATCCCCAGAGGAACAGCGGGAGAGATGGAGGGAACATAACACCAGAATACACCATAGTCCACTGGTCAGAGCCCTCTGCCAAGGTGGGAGACCCCTTAGTCAAATCCTTTCTCCCGCTGTGGTAGAGAGGGGGCATGGGCGGCAGGTATAACAGGCAAGGGGAGGCGTTGCTTCCCCTAGCACAACCGTCCCTGCTGCCCGACACCTGGGCCATGGTACCCCCTCTTCCCCTCCCCGCTCTGACCCTTCCCCGAGGCGCCCACGGCTTGCTGCTGCTGCCTAGGGTGAATCTTCCTCCTCTCCTCTCCCCCACCCTATCCCCTTCCCCCTCCCCCCTCGGAGGTCCCCACAGCTGCCAGACACGTCTCTCCTCACCCCTTCCTGCAGAGCGTGGGGGGTGAGTGTGTGTGTGAGAATGCGAGCGAGGAGTCAGTGGCAGACGGGGGGGGGGGGGGAGGGGAGAGGAAGGGGAGTGAGGAGGCAAGCGGAGGGGATCCCTGAATAACTTTACACAGTGAAAAAGCCTTCCAGAGACCTAGGGCTAGTCTTCAATAGCAACGTTCAGGCAGTAATGAAGCCACTTAACAGGCATTTGCCAACACCCAGGAAGCCTTTGGCCACATTCAGCTGGCTTTTATATTGTAGGAAAACTGGGTTATTGGGTTTCCAAATGAGGACCCTTCAGTTATTCTCTGTACCCAGAAGAAGCAACTGCTGACCAGGCTCAAGGAGGAGCTGACATAGCCAGTGAGTTTATTTCTTGATCTAATCGTTTTATTCAAACCCAGTTCAGATCGCTCTGAATCAAGGACCTGTTCTCTTCATTATTTACCACTTCCCTAATTTTTGTATCATCTGAAACTTTTATCAGTGATGATTTTATGGTTTCTTCCAGGCCATTGATAAAAATATGAAATAGCATTGGGTCAGGAACCAATTTCTGGATGGACCACCCATAGAAACAGCCCCGCTTGATGATGATTCCTCATTTACAGTTATATTTTGAGACCTATCCATTAGCCAATTTGCAATCCATTTACTGTGCACCATGTTACATTTATATCGTTCTAGTTTTATAATCAAAATGTTGTGTGGTAGCAAGAGAAACGCCTTACAGAAATCTGAGTAGATTATGTAAACAGAGGTATTTATTACACGGGTTTAAGTGACCACATGAGGTGCAATGTACCCACAGATGCTGTTCTGCTCTCCCCAAAACTCTGCTAGTGCAATGAACCGGCACAGGTTCAACGCAACAGCTATCTTTAATAATGAACACATAAATAAGCCGGGGAGCTGACTAGTTTTTCCGAAATGTCTAAAGCTTAGCAACATTTTTGTCCAATTATAAATTAGTCCAATACGTGAAAACTTTGACTGGTAAGTTGCTTTGCATTTTATAACCAACGCTCCATTAGAATGGAGTTAGCCAGTCAGTGCCAGTTTCCAATCTGGCATCTGGATTTGCTCTGTATGTATCATATATTTTACCACAATTGAGACTCAAAACAAGATCCTGATATTCTAGCTGAACCAAGTGAACCAAGCGGGGCGGTTCCTATGGCAGTAGCCCAGGTGGAGCTCTGATGAGTTGATCTTTTCCACGGAAGCCACAACCACTCTTTCCAGTGAATATATGAGCGTTTCCCCCACAGTAAAAGCAAATACTGTTTTTCTTTTTAGCTGACTTTGCTTTGCTAATGTCAAAAACCCTGAAAATGAAACGTTCAATGAACAGTCCTTTTGAGTTTGTTTCAGTATTTCCAGAATGTGCAAGTGGGTGTGAGCATTTGGACTTTCATCTCACAATAATAAGTCTGGTTTAGGAAGATGTCTTATTTTGGTGGTTGCTATGAGACCCATTTCATGTTTCTGATTTGCAGAGAGGCAAGTGAATCATTAAGAGGAACAGGATATTGTTGACACTGTCAACAGTACTGTAAAAGTTTACCCGCGGTGGGTCTCAAATGGAACACAAACTTAGAAAGTCCAAATTAATTTTTCGACAGATGAAGATGAGGGGGCGGGGGAATTTAGTAGATAGATCCTCTTTCTAATATCCATCAGCACCTCCATTTTCTTTGTCACTTTCCAGATTGCAAATCCTCAGCAGATGCTAGCTGCTTCCTGGAGCATATTTTGAGGAAGAGAGGGTTTAACATGTCCCTCATTAATTGAAGCTAAGCTCTCTGCCATAGAACTGTGCACCTAGGCTGTGATCTATTAGGCAATGCCTGCCCTGCTAGATAGTATGGACTATGGGATTGTGGATTGCAAAGCATGCCAAAGAGCTGCATTCTAACTGCCATATATGGATGCTGCTGGTGTGAACTAATAGGTACCTAGTTCATGTTAATGCTTTTTAAAATCAGTGGAGATGGAGACCTGCCCTGAAGAGCTTACAGTGAGACTGCTTTTATGGGTGAGGGCTGCTGTACCCTCAGGACTAAGGGTTTGCAGGATCAGGTCTTAACTGAAGACAAGAACAGCTGACTTGGATGACAAGCATAAAGAGAGACTGAAGAGGGGTTCGTTGAAAGGGGATGGAAATAGGATCATGTGGTTGGTCAGGTGTAGTGCACACATCTTGAGGGCTACCTTATTTTGTTTTTAGAGGACAGAGATGTGGCAGAGTGATCAGGAAGGTGGCTCCAGGTAGAGCAGACTTGGGGTCCATCAGCTAACAGGACTGCAGGCTTGTATAGAATTCAGGCCAGCTGTTCTCTCAACACACAGTTTGTTCAAGAGAGTTCAGCTTTTTTTCCTGTTCCAAATTTCTGCAAAAAAGGCCCCTGAAATTCATTATCCTTTCACTGAATGACTTCAGGGAATAGTTATTAAACTGCAGGCCTGTCACAGATTTTCCTCTAAGGGAAAATGGGCCAGCCCCCCCCTGTGTCATAATTAACTGCATCCCAGTGAATTAAGGGGTGGGATTAATGGAGTCAGATGTTACCAAGGGGAACACCTGGGCCTCATAAAACGGGACAGCTGGGGGAAGAAGTTGTGGCCGAGCTATAGACAGAGGGGCTTCTGTGAGAGGGCCTGAGGTAGGGTTTGAAAGAAGTAGGCAAGGCCCTGAGGGGGAAGGTGGTGGGAAAGAGCTTCTAGGGGGAAAACCTGGGAGGAAGAACTCAGCTTCAGACACACACTGTATTGCTTGGGAGTAGGAGTAAAGAGCAGAGAACTCTGACGTAGATCAAGGGTACCTGAGGCACTGGTCGTTTGGCTTTCTCACTGAACGTTTCCTTACTCTGGAAAGAGACTGGACTGCAGGGCTAGGCCACAGAAGATGCGGAATGAGAACAACAGACAATAGGTGTAAGGAATGTAGACTTGCAGCTGTGCCCCTCTGGTCAGCCTGTGAGCGCAGCTGAGCTGCAGCAGGGCCACCTGACTGATTGCTCTGTCTAACTGGCCAAGGAAGCCAGCAGGTCTTCCCTTAAGCCTGACAGCAACCATTGACTTTGGCTGGTCAATACACACTTCCACAGCTGCGAGCTCTCTCCTGGGTTGCCCAGTCTGTTCCAGAGCTGCTCAATGCATGACTCCAACTCTGATCCTCAGCGTGTCCCTTGCTGCTGACTCCAGCTCTGACCACTAGGCATGACCACTAGGCATGGTTGCCCTCGTCCCAGTTTGTGACAATAGGGAGTGCTAGAGTATTGAGCCATGGGGTGAGTTCCTGTCCCTGTTACAAGCCATTTCTATTTTTCTGTCAATTCAGCATATTAATAGGCTCCCAATCACCAAAATCTAGATGCTGTAACTATAGTTATGTAACTAAACTAACCAACACAGCAGAGATTTTGAATTATGTATTTGCCTTATTCACAATTTGAATTCATGCTTTGTTGGTTAGTTACCTCAGTTAACTACAATTTTTAGCTGAATATAAAATTTGAAAATTGCTTTGTCTGACATTGAAGCTAATCATGTTCTTTGTGTGAGTGTTCATCTTTGAAAAGCAAAATGTTTTTGAATCTTGACTGGAAAAGATCCTGGGTACAATCTAATTGAAATTTGCCTTTAAATGCAGGCAAATCTTCCTGGACATTTGTCTCCTAACTAGCGGTGCTAGAAGCAGAACTCAGTCAATACTGTGAACGTGTTCTTCCTTTCTGAATGGCCTGCAGGTGCCATTGTCCAGAACTCCTCCACCAATATGACTCCATCACTTTCAATGGGGCTCACAGTTGGTTACCACAAAGACGCCTGTACCTGGCAAACAGAGAAGTGGCAGGAATAAACGTAAGCGATAGCACTGAGTCTAAAGAGGATCTCACTGGCCTGGATAAAATGAAGATTAATTTGACTCATTTTACTGAAAGGCTGAATCATGTATATTCTTCCCTCTCGTTAGCATTGATTTCCCAAGTGATCATCTCATAGGACAGCATGGAGAGCACCAGGTGGGAGGAAAGCAGCATTGATAAGCTCTCAGAAACAGTCTTTATAATGAAAATGTCAGAAACATGTTTAACTAAACTGCATTGTGTGATGTTGTTAATATCTGCGATGCCATTCTTCCCATCTTTGTGTTGCATAAGGCTGTATCTTGTCAGGTCACATCAATGTGTGTTACATTACATGAGAGAGCCCAGGTTGATGGATTTGATCTGATGCGTGGCATTACAGAGAGATGCACTGTGTGGGAAAGCTGAAAGCCTTACATCTACAACCCTCACTATTGTGCTAGAGTTCAGGGCCCATTAGCTTTTGTGCTAGTGGAATCTGGGGATAGGTGAACCAGATCAGAAGGAACAGCAGCTCAGTCTTCGCCCAGAATTTTAACTGAACTTATTCTCATTTTCAATGTAGAAAACAGTTACTACTTGGATTTCTTTTTTCATAATCACCTATGTCTGTGTATCTTGTTTTCAGATAGTGTTCCAACATTTCCTCTATAAGAATGGCAGTTCTTATGGAACTTATGCGCCCTTTGACTTAGGCAGTGCTCGAAAACTCACGAGAAAGGAAATGTTCTCAGGAGTGTTCCTGCGTGACAGTGGGACAGAAGATGTCTGGATGGGTTAGCATCCAAGTGCTTGGTTCCTTTTAGCCTGAGCCCCTGAAGCTTTTGGAAATTTGACCCTCTTTCCTCCAAAGTCACATTGAGGGGCAGATGACGTAAATTGTCAGAGCTCCACTGAATTCAGTGGAGCACTGAAAACTTATCCCAGCCAAGGATCTGCCTCTAAGTCATTATATAGGGAAAGGGTATTTCTCCTCGCCCGATGCAAAGAGGGTGGGGAACCCTTCCTGTGTAATGGGCATTACAGAAAGGTGAATCAAATTTTCCTCTTGTAGCCCTGATTGTTTGATGATCTGCCACAGCCGGTCGGATTTTTCATAGCAGACAGCAGCAATCCTATTCATGAGTTTATTTGCCTTTTTCTGTAGAGTGCAACCACTTTACCTCACTACGTCTTTGTACTGCATCCATTCATTCATTGTCTGGCTACAGACGAGCCAGGCTCTGTTTAACAGACTGGGTTTTACTCTCCAATGCTTGTGAACTCTGCTCAGGCTCATTGGAAAGATTCTGAGCAAACTAGCCCCAGCATAATTTAAAGGCACAGGATAACAGCTTGCACTTAAACTGCTGCCAAAAGATCAGGGTTTTACACAAGTGAAGAATTGGATGTAGTGGAGCCTTACCCAGTGACACCATCCTCTGCCTCCCAAAGAGCCCCCTGCCTCTCCTTATATCAAGAGGAGATTCTGCTGATGCAGTGACTTCTCCACCGGCAACATTTGGCTGAATGGTCAAATGGTCAAGAACTCCTTTGATTCATTTAAAAAATGTCATGCAGAAATATTCCATGTCATCCCCAAGTCTAATGTACCCTTTGGGGGCGATGATGACCTTTTTTAGTGGATTCTAGAGAGGGCAAACCAGAATTAATGGAAAGACAGTTACAAGGATGCTTCTCAGTAATTATTATGGTCCAAGCCAAAGCTCATTGAAATCAGTGGGAGTCTTTCCATTGTCTACCGTTGGCTTCAGATCAGGCCCTATATGCTTGTATGCATGTAGGCATTTTGTAATTTAATATTTTGATATGGTTTTATCTTGCCCTTGGGGTAAAAGCTCAAAGAATCAGACGGAGAACCCATATTCATTGACAACAATATACTGGAGAACCAATTTATCTGGTTTCAATGTGGTAATAGCTCAGCAATGAATGAGGCCTTGGTTTCTGAATATATTATGGGTTTGATGTCATTTGCTTGATTGAAATACAGCAAGGAATAGATATTATTTTAGTCATTTTAAATGAAGTATTATCCAGTGGTTACTCTTGTCCACATAAACCTTGATCAATAGGGTGGAAAGGTGGGTAAGGGGCAGTCATTGTGACCAGATTTGATTTAAGATCTGAATCCATGCCAGAACACAGGCAATATGAAAGTCTTATTAGTCAAGGTGATCACACCACCAATGGCGTCTTTGGCTATTATGTATAGACCCCTAAGTGCTAATTCAGTTTTTGTTAATGGGACTTTTTGATTTCCTGGCATCACTTTTTATTGAAGTTTGATAGATTTATGTCTCATGGGGGATTTTAATATTCATGTTGACATTTTCCAAGATAAATTGGCCACATAATTTATTAGCGTATTAAAGAAATTAGTCTTTGCTCCTCCACTTACGAAGGAAATGTCTTGCTGAAATTCATCCACTGAAAATCGTGTGTCCTTCCATTCTTTTAAGATATCATTGGACATTTCTCTGCCATGAAGGATATATTGGTGGCCATCACAGATCAGTCTGAAGGGTCTGAAAACTTGACTCCACTAAGGGAGAGGGATTCCAAGTGAGGGACATATTAAAAATTATAATACTTATTGCAAAGGAATGGCCATGTTAAGCTATTATTTCCAGTGTAAGTAGCTCAGTTCTGCAATAGTTTATAGCAATGCATCCATGAGATGGCCATTTTAGGATTATGCAAAAGGAATAAAATTGATGGATGCCAACACTGTATCTTATGTATAAAGGTCGTTATGTACAGGGGAATATTCTAATTCACCTTAGTGTAACAGGCACTGTGTGTTTGTGCTGCTTCTTTGCTTGTTTGTGTCGAAAATCAAGAAGCAAACAACTTGACAGTGAATTTAGCCTTTTCCTGAACATGGGATATTGTAACCAGATCACAATTGTTTCAAATCTATTTGTTGTTTTTAATTTATTTGACAAAATACATATGTTAAAATTGTTTTTTATCCTTCAATTAATCAGTCATTTGAAATTCTAGCTATATTTTTGATGGTTATTGGTCATGTGCCAAATTGTATCTCTCACCATACACATTGTGAAGAGAGCGGCCACCCTGGACGGGCCACCACCAGCAGGAGAGCGATCCTGCCCGTGAGGGGGCGGAGGGTGAGAAAACCCGGACCCGCGCTGGAAATGGCCCAACCCGATGACCACTCCAGCGTGGGTCCGGGTTTTCTCACCCTCCGCCCCCCCCACGGGCAGGCTCGCTCTCCTGCTGGTGGTGGCCCGTCCAGGGTGGCCGCTCTCTTCACAATGTGTATGGTGGTCAAGGTGGGCCATTTCCTGGGGTGGGAGGGTGAGAAAACCTGGATTTGTACTGGAAATGGCCCACCTTGATTATCATGCACATTGTAGAGAGAGTGGTCACTTTGGATAAGCTATTACCAGCAGGAGAGTGAGTTTGTGTGTGTGGTTTTTGGAGGGGGGTGAGGGAGTGAGAGAACCTGGATTTATGCAGGAAATGGCCCACCTTGATTATCATACACATTGTGAAGGGAGTGGTCACTTTGGATGGGCTATTACCAGCAGGAGAGTGAGTTTGTGTGGGGGCGGGCGGAGGGTGAGAAAACCTGGATTTGTGCTGGAAATGGCCCAACTTGATGATCACTTTAGATAAGCTATTACCAGCGGGACAGTGGGGTGGGAGGAGGTATTGTTTCATGGTCTCTGTGTGTGTATAATGTCTTCTGCAGTTTCCACGGTATGCATCCGATGAAGTGAGCTGTAGCTCACGAAAGCTTATGCTCAAATAAATTGGTTAGTCTCTAAGGTGCCACAAGTACTCCTTTTCTTTTTGTAATACTTTAGTCTTTTGGAGGACTAAATGTTTATTTCAGTTAAATCTGCCTAGGACTCAAGTGCTGCATTTGGGCTGTAAACATCCAATGAAGAACATTCTTCTTTTGTAATCACCAGCTGCCTCTTCTGCTTAAGGATTTGGATGGTTAGAAATATGGTTGCAATAATGTGGCGCTTTCCCCCTAGGCTTGTCATTAAATAGCAAACACAAGTCACTCTGAAACCCAGTTACTATCAGAAGAGATGTATAGGCAGGATCAAACCTCTTCCACACAACCCCAACCAAACAAAAAACTGATTTAGAGAAGCTAATCCATGCTTTTATCACTTCTTGTTTAGATTACTATAATGCCCTTTCAAAGGGATACTGGAAAAGCTAAAATTCCAGCAGATAGGCTCAAATTCAGGCTAAAAAGACTAAGCACATTACACCAGTGCTAGCTTCATTATCTTGGCTTGCTGTTAAATACATGTTTTACTACTTCAGTTGAAAGCATTACATAACCAGGCTTATGCTAGTTGCCTTAAAATATCCTCTTGCTCACCTGTTCTGCTCTATGAGCCACAACTTCTGTATTTTTCTACTTCAGAATGCAGACTCCCTGCTCTCAATGACAGGACACAAGTTTCCAAATTCAGAGTGCTGGGGGAATTTTAGGTAATAGGACTGGGATAACTTCTGGTTATCCCAGAAGACACCAAGCTTACAGGGAGATTTGGAGAGGAATAAAGGGCAGCTTGGTGCCTAACTCCCAACATAGTTCCATGGGATCAAGCTCCTTTGAAAATCCCTGCCTATATCCTTACTATACATGTGGAACATGCATTACAATATTTGTCAGCAGGGCCTCAGTTTTGCATCTCATCTAAAAGAGAGCAACTTCTGTGATGCAGTAGCCCATAGCATTGAACTGGCATTAGAACAACAGTGCTTTGGAGGGAAGAACATCCCCTTCTGAATCACCCACATTGCCTCTAGTGGTACAGATCTCCACTACCCCTTTTACCGTCAGGTTCTGAGTATTGTTTCAAACTCAGAATGTGGAGTTCTGCTGTGTAGATGTGCCCTGAGATACAATGTCCGTTCCCTGGAGCAATAATAGTTGAGGTGTCCTCTATAACCCTTTTTTCGGATGTTCCTGTTTGTTCAAGAAAAATCAGATGGAAAACTGATCACATTTTGTACTTTTTGTTAAATTGGCTACTTCACGGTGGTGATGGCTTTTATTTAAGACACTGGGCATTTTAAATTATAACAAAAAGTTGGAGAGGTCAGGTAGGGAGACATTATTAATTATTAAAGATGGCTTGATTGCCTATGTGGTGTATGTTGCTTTCATATGTAATTATGTACCATATAAAAGCATTAAAGCCAAAATGTGTTGGATTTGTCCTTTTAACTTCTCCATGCATGTAGGCTGTGACACAGAGGCCCAGTAATGGTTCACTACTTTGTCAGCAATTCTTGTCAGGCCTGACACACTCACTACACTTCACAAACTGTTGTGATCTATAGCATGCCACTTTTTCAGTATATATCACTGGAAAACTAATAGCTCAGTATTCTTGCATGATGTATGTATGGGGTGTGTTCAAAGTTATGGATATGTGCCTAGAATCATAAGCTCGGTCAGCCCTAGTCAAAGGAACTGGTATCTGTCTGACCAGCATGGTCATCAGGCAGAGAACATAAAAGGTAAACAAAGCCATCAACCTGGTGAGTGAGGGAGGTAGCCTCTCATAGGGGTCTGAACCTCAAATGATAAGAAATTGAACCAATATTGATTGTCTACAATATTACTGCATTATACAAGTGTATCAAGTAATGTCTATGAATGGATGAATTTGTTCTTTTCATTTGTATAATCCTCAGTTAAAAAAATCAGCCCAAACTTATACAAGAGGCAAGAGATAGGGGAAAAATAAGGGGGGTATGTGTGATGCAGGTTCTATTCTAAGTCCATGCTATATTCACCCACTGTGCACATGTCCATTGGTTGTACATAATATATTTTTGTATCAATAGCATCCTAATAAATGAGTCAGGTGAGCATCTTAGTTTATCAAGGAGTTATCTGTGAGTTGATCAGAGAGATTACTGTGAAGAGACTCCATCCTCTCATTGCAGGAGACAAGTAAATCCCCTACCTTTAGAGGGAATCCTTTGTCGTACCTGATAGTGAGAGAATAGAGTCAAACTTAATATAAGATGTGAATCATCCAGAAGAGAGAGAGACACACACTCTCTCTCTCTGTCATGTTCAAAACCTTGCAAGCAGCTGACTTTTCAAATATAACTTAATCTCCTGTAATCTAAACTAATCTCCCTATCTCTCTGTGGGCCCACTGAACACAAGAGAACTACTCGCATATGTGCAGTTATTTGTTATTGGCAGGATCAGGGTTTATCTTACAAAACATGTCATTGTTTTTCCAATTTCACAACAAAAAGTATGAAGTAGTACTTTATTCCTAGCCTGGAGTATTGTATTCATTTATAATGCACTATATTTGCTTCTAGTTCACTATTGCTACTTTATCTAGCTTGGCTATTATTTCTTAGTCCTACTTCAAAGGTTAAGGCACAAGAGGGGTAAAGAGCTTCTTTTACCCAGCCAGCCATTTTTCATTCTTCTGAATGGTGTATGTGTTGCTTTAAAAAAGTATTTAATGTATCAAAACCAGAACTCACCAGATAATTATTTATTAGGTGATTAACTTTTGAAGCTGGATTTACTAAACCACTGGATTTCTCATGGACAATCTAGTCAATCATTCCTATTTTAAAGACCCTTAAATACTTATCTGCAATATTTACACAACAAAACAGGTGCAAAAAAACTATTATGGTCTATTCATAGAAATAATCCATGTTTTAAAACTTCCTTAGAGTGCATTTCCAGAGAGCTTAAAGCAACATCTATCTGGTAAATAATACACATTTGGAAAGGTCACTAGGTATGTATTTGTATGTTACATGTTTTAAAATGACAGTAAATCCACATTAAAAAGGAGTTATTCTAGCCTTTGTCACCTTATGTATCCTTATACCAGGTGATCATTGTTTTTTAAAACAAGGCAAAAACAAATAGTAAAAGTGCTTGAACTGTAGAAAGTTTCAGAAAGAAATGCATAGTGCACAGCTGTGGTGCAAATGAAAGCCTTGTTTTGGGGAAAGTGCTTGAGCATGTGCTTAAGTCCCATTGACCTTGCTGAATTTAGGAGAGAAAGCATAGGCCAGTGAGGGGATTGAATAAGTAGCAAAGCACATCTGCATTGAACTCTGAGTCCCTGGCTTTTGCTAGTTTATCCTTGAGCCTTAATGCTATTTCACAGTAATGTTCTGTGTGCTAATTAACCACTGAGGCTGGGAAATCAAATAAGCAATTGATAAAATCAATCATTGCCCAGCAGAAAAGGTTTTCCTAGTACAGTTTGGTCCATGGGGAGGTATTTGTGCCAACAGAGAAATGAACATACAAATGTCCTGTGAGGTTATTTAGGGCAGTGAAACACATAAGTTACTACATTTGTATTGAATGAACTATAAGATCTCTCATTGCAGTAATTGATTACTCCTTTGGGCACTTTTGGGGCCACTTCATTATTTTCAGGTTCCTTATTTATTCACTCACTGCCTCCCGCTTCTGGTTTTATAACCCTCTTCAAACCTCTGTCCACCAGCAATGTTAAAGGAATGCAGAAGAATCTCCACTCCACCTCTGCAAATGAGAAATGTTTAAAGGGAACTTTCTTAATGCTAGTGCAGCTAATCATCTTATAAAATCATTTCATTGTATAGTCTATTGCTGTATGTAACACATGGGTGATGAATAGATATAAGTGCAGGAATATGTAGGATAGCATTGTAGGGGTATAGGATTGATAAGTGTGTCATTGATAGAAGTAAGATAAGCCTATAGGCTTTAGGCCTGTACGGGTAGGTGGCTTGGCCATAGGTCTCTGGCCTGAAACAGGTTGGCATGACTAGCTGACCAGGAGATAACCCCTCGTCTAGTTTAATTGGTTAAATGCTGAGGTTCTGGAAACTGCAGAAATAGACTGGAAAACACACTGTAACGTGCTAGGTAATACTACAATGTGCCTGATAGTAACGTTTCAGGGGATTCTGTAATAACTTCGGGTTGCTCACCTCATTCTCCTAGATCTTAATGAGAATCTGGGCAACTGAGGAGGTAGCCTATGAGAAATGGGGTGCCCTAAAATTCACAGGGAGTGGAAGTGCAAATAAGGAGAAAGGGATTGACGCTGTCACTTGCATGAGCGCAGTGGCCGTAAAACAAATTCAGGATAAAAGATGCTGCCAAGTCGCGTCAGTGGAGACTGAGCTCACCCCTCACCTGTAGACGTCGTTCTCCGGTCTGGAGCTGTGTGAGAAGGAAACGGTCACTGTAGTGCCCACAGAGTACGTGCGCTGGGAGTGAAAAATAGACTTCTGCCTCCAGGGCTTCCCATCTCCCACCAGCACTAAATTCATTTGGAAATACAACAAATAAGTTAAATTTTAAACATATCTTGTGAAGGTCTGAGCTAAATCAGAGAAATCCTGAAATTCTGTCCTCACGCTGGCTTTTAGTGCAATGCAGAGACATGAGTTACACTCCTCATTCCTTCTAAGTGTGCTCCCAGAGTGGGCATAAAATCGCCCATTTCCCTCAGTGATATAGGGTGCCTTGTTTCTGTGTTGAGGTGGATTTTGGTAGCTATTATTACTTAACTGACTCATGTGTAGCTTTAATTTTACCTCTTCTCTGGGCTTTGAGGATGTCTTACTCCTCTCTGCATCCGATGAAGTGAGCTGTAGCTCACGAAAGCTTATACTCAAATAAATTTGTTAGTCTCTAAGGTGCCACAAGTCCTCCTTTTCTTTTTACTCCTCTCTGGTGCTCATTCCTTTTAAAACCTGCATTCTCTTTGGAGAGAGAAGGTTCCAAACTTAAAAGAAACAAAGGAAGATTGAATTGCCTATTTTAAATTTAGAAATGAAGTAATAGTTGGCTTAGATATTATTTATCTTTAGACAAAAACTAAGGAACTTTTGTGTCATTCCCATTTTAAACAGCCCTTCTCTCATGCCTGGTGCATTACCAAAACCTAATACTTTTCTGTAAACAAAATTGAAAAAGACAGACAAATATTTCGGAGCTAATTAGGGTGGGGTTTTGAAGCGAAGATTTCAACCACCTTTTCAATGCTCTGGTCCAAAGTTTGAGGTCCTAGGTCTCACATGTCTTAGAACTTATGTGGTCATTTGCACTTGTTCAAAGGGAGTGTAAAAATACTACAGATTCAGCCAGGCAGCCTTGAGCACCCACTTTGCACAGGTGTGAATGACTGACTGCAAGAGGTACAAGAGCGGGGAGAATGAAGCCCTGAATGTCAAAATCTGGAAGCTTAATGACGTGGCTAAACAGTGAGTGGCAAGACCATGTATATGAAGAGGGGTTAAATAGGGTGGCATTCCCAGGGCTCTATCTCAGAAGAGTAGGCTGAAACCGAGAAGAACATGTTAGGCTGACAGTCGAGGAAAACCTGCCCTAACCACTAGAGCTACTAGACTGCAAAATGGGACATTTTATAGGGTGGGTTTACTCTGAGACAGTGCCTCTGTAAAAAGGCACCTTCTAACTCATCGGATTTGCCTTCTGCATGAAAGCCTGGCCCCACTGGAGTCAACGGGAGTTTTTCCATTGAACTCAGTAAGACCAGAACTTTACCCCTATTCAGAATCAGAGCTACTTACTCTACTGACCAATATACACTTATACATGTGTTGGCTCCATGGCCAACGCATGTATGAGAGCAGGGAACCAGATTCCATTCAGGCTTGAATTGTCAGCAGAAGTGTTAGCTAGCGCCTTGCACAACAATGGGATTTCAGGCAGCATCCCTGCTAACCCCTACTGCAGACACAGCATACACCAGTACAAAAGCATGCTGCACAGGGCACCTACACCAGTCATTGAAATTCCAACATAGACAAGGCCTGAATTTTAACAGATGCACCAGATCTGGTCCTTCCTTACACCCGTGTCACCTCATTGGACATAGTGGGGATGGCATGAATGTAACAAAGGGTAGCAATGAAAGATGATGGTGCTGCAAGACAGAGAGAACCAGCCTGACTTTCAGATCCCAGGTTGCAGGTATGGCAGCTACAAGCACAATTTTTTTCCCTTGTAAACTGCACAAATATAATTTTAGAATCATGGTGAAATACTAAACATGGAACATATTGCTTTTGTGAGTTTTCAGAGTGGAACTGGCCTTTAATTTAGTCATGTTAAAGCACTGCTGAATATAATGCAAAGAACAATTTTGAGTGGACAAGTGATAGTCCTAATACTTCTGTTCCATGTTGAACTTCCTCAATTCTGTGAAAACAGCACTTGGTCTTCCACTTTTTTTTTTTTTTTTTTTTTTTTGTGAGCATGGGGGTGGGTCCACAAACACACTGAACATCAAATTCCAATCTCTGACAACGTGGGTTTGTGGTTCAATGCAAATACTTCACACAGCTCAAGCTGGGAGCCTGGCTAACGGAGATGCTATGTGGTGCTAATTTAAAGTAAAATTAATTTTTCACAGCAGCAGCTGCAAACATATTGATAGACTTAACTGCCATCTGCCAGAATTCCACTGAGTAGGATGGAGTGCCAAGAGTGGGTACCTTTCAGTTTAGAAACCACTTATGTCCAGGGACTTTGGTAGCTTGTGAGACAATTTCCCCACCCCTGCACTCCTCCCTCAAAAGGCAAATTAATAATGTTAATCAAACCAGTGTCATATTTGAAGGTTTTAAAAAAACATGAAACCAGAGTGGGTGGTGGGGAGGATAGTTTGGACCAACCATCTGAGCTACTGAAGGAGACAACGTGCTCATAGCTAATAAGGAATCCTACATTAGCGATGTAAGAGAAGTTTACACTGGGCACAGTTTACATTAATCTTTTATAGACTCTAAAGGAAGAAAGAGTAAACTGGCTAGGAACACCAGCCTCGAGAAAGATTGACGGGAGAATGATGCTATTCGCTCTAAGCTCCACACAATATATGGGAGGGACAGCCTGGAGCCAATTATGGCTCTGACTCCTGGGAGAATCTGTCTGTACAATGGCTGATGTTATGAAGTATCTACTATTAAATGTGTGCATCTTGGGATGGCTCTGTGTGGATGTGGAATCCAGCATTTGCAGACAGAGCCATACCATGTCTGTCCTGGACCAGTAACAAGGGTGGATCATCAGAGCTTTGGCCACCTATCCAGGTGGAAGTACCTTGGGACAATAGGTTGGCTGAAGCCTAGGAAACTAGTTCTACCAAGTTTCTCTGCAACATAAATTTGAGAGACTGCCTGAGACAGGAACGGGAAGTGGTGGGTATTAGAGGGGACAAGTTAGGCATGCTCTCATAGCAGGGTGGATCTGGTTCAACTGTGCGACCAGCCAGGTTCAGAGACAGTTAATGGACCTAGAGAAGGCTCTGTGATTCTAAATAGAAGCCATGAACTGCAGGAGAAGGCAAGTGGGCTCTGCACGGGGCTCTGCCTGAGCGCAAAGCGCTCCTCAGAATGGTGAGAAACCGGAGGCAGGGAAACATGTAGAGCAATGTTCATTGTCTTGTATAGCTTTGCATAGTTCCTGTGCTAAGTACAGAGCAATGGTATTTAGAATCCCATGCAAACTCTGCGACGACATGAGCAATCACAGAAGGGGATAAAGGGCCTCCAAGGTTCTGTCTGCACTGGTACCCATGCTCAGTTATTTGACCCTGTCCATTCTTGTGCATGTTCCATATAACTGCATTGAGTGTCCACATGTGCGTTGAAAGGGGGACCATGCTGTGTACATGTACATACCTGAACCCCATGCTGCTACTGCTGTTATGTGACGCTAACATAACTCTTTCAGGTGCAGTATCCCAGGGCTATGTGCATCATAAGTAATGAGCATGTGCCCAGCTTGCCCAACCAAATGTTTTTTGACTTGCAACAGCTACTACATGTGACTCGAGTAGTTGAAATGCCACCAGCTGAGCAAGAAGGGAGCTGACCCTTGGCAGAGCCTGTAGGAATAGCACTGAGCTGGCTGGAAATTACTCTTTTGTGATCTTACCAGTTATAAGTGTGTTCCTGGGAGACTTACTCTTCCGCCCCTCTCCTGGCAGTCTCCCGCAAGCCCTTGTTGTGTAAGCAATTCATGGAGGCTTTCTGCATTGCACCTTGAGCTCACTAGCTTGTGCCCAAGAGAAACTGCTGCTTTTTTGACACCAGCCGTGTCTAATGTGACGGAAGTTGCTGCAGACCCTAGGAGGTCAGGAACAGGGGCAACTGCTGCTAGTGCTCCGAAAGGATGCTCCACTCCTTGTCGGCTGCACCCGTCCTTTGTGCGAGATGCTCACTGGGTGCCGAAATGCCACTGCTCTCCGGAGAGTGACCCCAGTGCAAGAGAAAGCAGCATCAGGCTCACGGGAGTCAAATTCACACAGACAGAAACCAGAGAAAATGTTCATGTGAATCCTTGTGAATGGAACTCGCTACCTTTTACACAGCTCTGCTCTCTGCCTCCGCACATCCTCGGCATGTTGGGTGCATGAGCCTTTTCCTCGTGTACCTTCCTGCCAGCGGGAGCTGCGTTGCCGCGTCAGTTATTTATGGGGAAGGATGCCGTGTGGGCTCGACTTTCTGTTAAGTCCCTCACTTCCAAGGATTTTTCTTTCTCTCCTTAGTTGGGTTATAAAAACTTTCAGCTCAGTTTACTTTATGTGCTTTGGGTTCAGTATCAACCAACTACAGTATGTTCCTGTGGGCTCTCCACAACCTGTTTGGAGCTCACCAAAGCGTTCTGTGTTGTTGCAGGTGTCAGACAAAGCTCTAGCTCACTTCTTGCTTTACCCAAACACACTTGCCTATCCTTAATATTCAGGCATCTTTGTACAGGCCTCCTGCTTGCACAAGCTGGGATGGAGACCGAAGTTGGCTCGCCTCTGTCAATGCTTAAATGTACTTAAACTGACAGTGAGTTGTGAAGAAGCAGAAGAGAGAGAATCAGAGTCAGATGCTGATTGTAGTTACTCTCGAGGTCAGTGTGATAACTCTGGAGTTACACCGGTGCAGCCGAGACCAGAATCTGACCCAAAGAGAGCGATTTCAGTAACTCTGTTAGACACAGGTAGCAGCGTGCACACATCACATTGCGGAAATGTATAGGAACAACAATCTTATGCATCATTCCAGCAGGCTGCGGTTTCAGTGCATGGCCTGTCTTTGCCCCATCATCCTACAGAAAAAGAGTTTTAATAAGAAGTTTCTTCCTCTGCAATAATGAGCACAAAATGCCACATAATCAAGTATGTGCAGTGATACGTGAAACAGGACAAAGAATCATGTGACAAATCAGGTCATGCCATGACAGTGCAATGGCCTGACATGCTTCTTAGACCGGCACAGTGCGTATTTGTGATAGCTCACAAAGAGAAGGAGACACACGCAGGCAGAGCCCCGCATTCTTGGTGAGCTCCAGTGTTGGCTTCTGATGGCTTGCTCTGCAGGACCACAGTCTTCCTCTCCTTCCCTTAACCACTCCTTTCTCGTTTACCACTGATGGTGGGCTCCATCACACAGATCTGAAGGGGAGGGTGTAAGATTTCGGGGGTTTCTAACACATCCCCCCACCATCACTTACTGTTTGATTTGAAGGCACGGAACTGTAAGTGACTGAGACTCATTTTAAAATAGTCTCTAATCTCCATCCTGGATGCAGCTAAACAAAACCCCATAGAATATTTGTTCTCCTGGTCTCTCTTGATATTGCTTCAAGCATACTCCCTAGGGAGATAAAGGAAAAGTCTCAAAGTAAACCTTTTGGAGAGGAACCAGAACCACCAAGAATTGCTGCTGTCTTCACCAAGGCAGTACACATTCCTTTTCATTTCAGGCAGTATTTATAGTGCCTTCCTCCCTTCTCAATTATCACTATGAGAAGCAGTAAAAAGAAAGATAAACAGAAGGGAAGTGGCTCTGAACTCTGCAAATGAGAGCTGGGCCTGTCGCTTTATTTCCCTTCTGTATCATCCTTGATTAGACCCATGTGCAAACAATAAGGGATGTGTCTATATGGTACATGTGTTTGCATGAGCATACCATAATCCTGCCTTTCTAGGAACTTGCATTCCAGGGGAGCATTTGCTAGTCCAATTACTAAAGCATTTTGCCTCTAGGCGAAGCTGGTGGGCAACTCTCACAAGTGTGGTACTCTCAAAAATCAGAATGACGTGACAGGCTCAAAGTGATGTGTGTTCCCATTTAACTGGAAAAATCTCTGTCAATGCAAGTGCTGGTGTTTTGTTCTGAGGAGGCAGAAAAAACAAGATGCAACTTAGCTGGTCACTTTATTTGCCACAGAATAGCTTCAGCAATAATAGTATTTGATGTTGAGTCAAAAAACACAAGGAGATAAAGGGCTTAATTTGAATCAATATTAATTTTGTGCAATTTACTTTTAACTTTACTTCACAGAAAATACAATTAGCCTGCTTGGAATCTATTAAAAAAGTCATTTTTCAACTCAGAAAACTGTTAACTGAACTGTTAGATTGCTCCCGGGCCCAAAGGAGTGTGGTTTATTATTTCAGTTTTGATCAGCCACGTATCCATACTTTAAATGGGAAAAATGCTGTTGGGAGTAGACGGGTATAATGCCTTCTGTGCAGGGCCTTTATGCACAGCCCAGGCTAGGATCATTGCTCAGGAGGCCCCAATCCAGCAAAGCTCTTAAGCATGTGCTTAACTTTAGGCACATGAGGAATGTCATTCACTTGGCATGGGACATGATTAGTGTTAAATCACCTAAGTGCTTGGCTGCATCTAGGATAGAATTTTGCTTGGTTAGATTACTCCAATGCACAGCTAGTCATAATTTTTAAAACTAATTATTCCTTCCCCCAGAAGTGGCCTTTTTTAAATGACCTTTTGGCAAATTTTTTTTTGTGATTTTTTTTTCAAATAAATGTAAATTTTTTTTTTCAATTTTTGGTGTGTGTGTTTTTCCCCCTCCCCTTCCTCCTTCTTTCTTCCCTTCCTCCCCTGTTCCTTTCCAGGGCAGAAGAGGGGGGGGAAGGGAGAACCCCTCAAATTTGTTCAAAACTGAAATTTCAAAACCAAAAATCTGTTTATTTTGCAAAATTTTGAACAAAGGGAAAATTGTTCCTTGCTCCTGCAGGATGAAAAGGATTTGGAAAAATTTTGAAAATTTTCATTTTTTAGACTGGCTCTAAGCCCAGGGCTGGTGTAACCCCAGTCACTGAAAATTTGCCAGGAGGACTCTGCACTGATGCAAAGTGGCCCCAGCCCTCTGCTGAAAGGATCACACAGGACCAGCACCAACCAATACACGGGTGTCACTGCTCCAGGTGTGGGTGGAGCTCGCATGGCCGGGGAATGCCATGATTCAGTTCATTTCTCTGGCTCATAAGGGGTCTGCTGGAGCCCAAGGGCTTCTTCCATCGGGCAGAAGCTTAGAGCTGGGCTCTGTATTAACAACCATCCTTCCCCTAATGTTTTAGAATGAAATAGAATTTATTTCCATCCAGCTTGAAAATGCATTTGCAGTAAATTCTACCAGGGAGCAATAATTGCTTCTGTATTTCACCTCATTCCTTTCTCCAGTATTTTATCCTACAATAGTAATGGTGCCGGGGGGGGGGGGGGGGGGAAGGAGGTGGTATGTGTGGAAATAAGAAATTAGAAGCACTCTTAGCATTTGTGAGATGGAAAAGGAGAAAGAATCCAAGCCCCTTGTTTCCAATCTGAATAGACATCCTGGCAACAAGTAATTAAACAGCTGCAGGCTGAAAACTAATCTTGTATCAGTATGGAAGCCTTATCTTTTTATTCACCACAAATCACACAGGATCCTGCTAAATGATATAGCATTCACTATCAGTCTGGGGCTGTGCTGATATGGGGCTACCAATCATTGCACCTCAGCTGCAGGAACACTGGGGATAACAGCAGACTTTTTAATTATGGCCTCCAAACTCTATTTTCAGCCTTTCAAAGCTAAATGCAGTTCTCTTTATGCAGAACTTCATGGAAAATGTTCAGGGTGGATTTTGTCCAACTCTTGTTCCTAGTCTACAATCTGTCTAACCAGAGATAGAAAACTAATTAATGTTCTGGTGCTTTGGAACTTCTTGGTAGGTGGATTGGACACCCACTAGCACAAGGTGGATCGAATTCCTTCTGCCTGCATTACAAAATGGAAAGCAATTGATTTCAAAGGATATTTATCTTTTGTTATCAGCCTTGTCTTCTTCCCATTAAGGCTGGGGAGTAACGTAATAAGTTTGCTCTAATTTAGAGAGCGTGCTGCAGGGCTCATGAGATTCACCCGGCCGAGAGGCTCTGTGCTGGTGGATGGGGCTGGTAGTACTCAGTTAGGAGCTGTTGCTTGGTAGGAGGAGCTGACCTGACTGGTCTGCATTTTCTAATAAGTTTTGTAATAATTTTGTAATAATTGACTGTGTGCTCAGAGGAAAAAGGCGTGAGGGGCTTGGCATTGTTCTAAGTCAAATTAAGTAGGGACAATGGTGCTTGCTCGGATGTGTAACTAGATTGGACTTTCAACTGCGGGAGGAGGGATCTGAGCCAGGGAAAACGAGTTAGGATGACTTGATCTGAGGGTTTCATGGGGTGAGTCTGTCTATGCTCACTTAAAGGAATCAGTTGGCAATAACTGCTGGTGTCCTGAGCTATTCCTCAGAGGGTGAAATTCAGCTAGAGCACAGGACCAGCACAAACTAGGCCCCAGTGAAGTCCTCAAATAGGTAAGGAGTGCATCCAGGCCTCTTTCGGGCCTTCTGCACAGTGGTGAATTCTACTCTTAGTCTGAGCTCCCGTGTAGGCTGGTGAGTATCCTCCATGAGTCAGTCTGCAAATTCAAACTTCATTGCAAGAGTCAGACTGATTGCACTGGGAGTAAAGGGGTCTTGCCAAGGTTACACAGTCTGGAGTGGCTCACCGGGAGTGTCTATCTCAGGGCAGTCAAAGCAGGGCAGACACCCCAAAACTGGTAATATGTTCTATAGTTAGATTTCACCAACCCAATACTTTGGGAATTCACAGTTGGTACCACAATAGTCTTTAATGGAGTCACAGACAGTTCCCTTACACATTCCAATCTATCTTCCCATCCAGGCAAACTGGACTATGTGGTAAATGGTGATTTACACCAAAAATCACAAATATGTCAGGTTACACCCACTCCCAAGAGACCAGTCACTCACCCAAGTCAATATGCATCCTAGATCTCCTACCAAAGGAAAGGTAGATAGCCAATTCCATAATAAACCATCCACTGGTTTATTACCTGGGAAAAAGGAATGAGAGTTATTGAGAGATTAGATTAAAGCAGGTAAAATATATGTTCAGATGAGTCAGTCTAGTCTATAATTTCAAAAGGTAGCAAGAGATGTAGTAATCTGCTAGTTTCTCAAAAATCTCTCAGGGCTACTCAGCATAACTCTGGGGATCTCCACCTTCTGGCTCAGTTATTCTGCTCCGTTTGTCTCTGGACTGTTTGGATTCTAAGAATTTTTCCTTATGTCCAAACTTATAGCTTCTCCCAGGAAAAAAAAGCTGTCAGGGTCACTACATACATGGGCTCTTTCTTTGATGGCAGAGAAAGAGAGGGGAATGTATTTAGAGTTCTTTGACCTCTAATCCTCACACACAATAACCACTTGCCTTCAATGGTACAGAAATTAGCACTTTCCTGTTAAAATTCCTCATTCGCATTACACAAGGCTTCCTCTTCATTTGAGGAGTATTTAGTTAATGCATTCTGCATCCCCTTCATTTTCACGAAGTTTAAACACCAAATACATTCTTACACTTTTAACACTTTGATCTATACTAATACACAAGTGAATTGGCCTTTCTTCCAGCTATGAGTTTGTCAGTTCTCAGGGGACACCTAGCCTTTGGCCAGAGCTGGCATTTGACTTACCAGTGTCACAGCCAGGTTAAGAGTTAAGAACATTCCTAGATACATGTGTTGTTAGCAACATCCTTTGTGATTTCTGTTCAACTTATAAATTATGAACTCTGAGGACAAAACCCACACCTCCTCCTTGTTCTGTTCAGCACCAAACACACTGTTAATAAGAGCTAATGAGTAATGTCAGTTTCACTTCATCAGCAGAGAGCTGGAATGGATGATCCAATAGGCATTTTCCACCTCAAGAGTCTGATTCTATGATACAGGTCTTGAGCTTGTAGCATTTGAGTCAATGGGAGTTTTGGCATTGATTTATAAGGGGAGCAGGGATCAGGCCCTTAGTTTCCTCACAGATTTCTCCCTCAGGTTCTTGTGTTCTAGCAGAATGCAGTGATGTTTGCATCACAAACACTACAGGGGAATGGGTATTTCTTAGCAAACTGCTTTGATCAGACATAAGAAAAACCATACATATTGGTCTTTGCATTTGTTTTTGAGAAGATGGATTTTACAAAACCTAAATTTTGGGTCCAATTTGAATCGACAGCATCCCTTTAAAGTTGTCAGTTTAAATCAGGTTAAAGTTAGATTCCTCATAGATCAGTAGCATGAAGTCATTGTGCCTCATTCCAAAGTAAATGCCGATGGAGGATCTTCAAAATCCATTGAAAAGAGTTTTGGCAACATCCGAATTTCTAAGTAGAGCAAACCAACCGAGAGCATCAGATGTGGTAAGACAACAATGGACATATTTAGGATGTGCTTTAAGGAGGCCACCAACATGACTTCCACATCAAGTGATAATATGGACACCCCCTTTGAAGTGAAAGAGGGTGACCTAGAGAAACATTATGCAGAAAACAGAGAAATCAAGTTCATCAACATGACACTCAAAAGCCTGAACAGACCAGCACAAGACCAAAATAAATGGTGGAAACTGGTGTATGCCCAATGCTGCTGAGGATGTGGGAGGATAAAGAAAGAAAGTTATGCCTTATGTCTGCTCCTCAAGCCACTGTCTTTCAAATCCTTCACCAATCAAGAGAGTTTTCCTTACTACTGCACAGAAAATAATTGGCAAATGCTGCTGCTGTCTTAGGCTTTGTCTACACTGCCAATTGAACGACAAAACCTTTGTCGTGCACAGGTGCTTAAAAAAGCCCCCCTCTGAAAGACAAAAGTTTTGTGGTGGCAAGTGGCAGTGTAAACTGCTCATTGTCAGCAGGAGTGCTCTTCTGTTGACAACTGAACCCCGCTTGTACGGGGTGGAAGTATTTTGTCAGCAAAAGTGCCAACAAACAGCATTTACGCTGCCTGACTTTTAGCGATACATGCCACTAAAAGCTGTGTAATGTAGACAAGCCTTAGTTAAAGCAAGGCCAGTTTCTTGAACCATCATTTCTGCAGATTATTAAATATAGCATTTATCTTTCTGAAACTTGGTGCAGGCTTTGAACATTGATTTTTACCTTAGGGCTAACACGTTGCTTTTGGGAAATGGGTGTAGAATAAAGGAGGTTTATGTGTTTTGCTTCAGCCTTTTTTAATAAAACTCAAGCATAAAGGCGGACAGCTCATTCCTTACATGGTTTTTGATATCTTGTAACTTTTTGGGGTGGGAGGAGGAAGTCTGAGAATGTTCTGGCAGATGCAGCCAATTTGTGTCTGCAGGTTCTAAACCAGTTGGGACTGCCTTTTTTGACTTTATAAACCCGAAGGCCAGGATGCACAAACAGAGCCATAGAATGAGGACAATGGGCTAGATACTCAATCCTATCCAAGATTTAAGCTCCCTTTGTACTGGGTGCTATATAAACAGATCAGTTTGAATTGGTGTGAATTTTACTGCAAGAGCCATACCTATTTGGGATGCACTATAAACTCAACAGGATGGAAGGCAGGGTTTTCCACTGTCAATGAAGCAAAACTATGGAATCCTTTCTCCCTTAGGGACTAATTCTCAATGTTCTCCCATGCACTATGTGTTCTAACGGTTGGATCCTCAGCTGGTGTAAATATAGCATAGTTCAGGTTAATGGTGCTACTCTGATTTATACCAGCTGAGAGTCTGGCTGTCTATATACAAAGTGACCATAATCAGTGATATAAAAGAGGAGGATTGTGCCGTCAGTAACACTGACATCGGCCCCTCTGAAGTCAGTGGAGTTTCTCCAGTTCTGTAACACTATAACAGAGTAGAAGGAGTCTCAGACGGCAAAATAACTGGAACTCCAATGACTGAAATGGGAGTCTCACTTCCTTTCACCAAGTCTTAATTTGGGCCGCAATCTAGTGCCCATGTACGGCCTGATTCAAAGCCCATTGAAGTCAAAGGGAATATTTCCATAGGGACAAAACTGCCATAGGGGAGGATCATTTTGCCTCCGTCCATACCACTAACTTCTTCTCTGAAGTTCTAGCAGCAGAGTGTTTCTTTGAGTAACATAGTTGCTCAGGCAATAGAGTTTCCAACATTTTGGCAGCAGACTATCCAACTAATTATGTTCTGTGCCGAACTGTTAATTAGAAAATTTCATCAGAGATGACTGAGTGCATTATTTCTTTTTGAATACATAATATATTTTACTATAAACAGAAGTACAAATTTTAAGGTCAATTTCCCTCCCTCTTCCCCCTTTAAATAGTAATATATTAACTGCTGAGGAAGCAATGCCGTGGTACAGTAAGAGATAGCCAAATGCTTTAGTGTAGAAGAGTGGTTCTTGGGAATTGACTTTAAGATACTATTCTTCACTTTAAACTAAAGTACCGTAAAACACAGAGACACTGCCATGACCCTTTCAAAACTAAAAAGACCTTTCTGTAAACCAGCGCTGAACTTTCTCTTTTAAATAATCAGTCCTATTATGCCTCTTAAATGCATACACACATACCCACTCTCCTTTTTAATATGCATGAGTTTTAGAAAGCTTCATTTTTAAGATAGTGGTAGGAGGCTCTGGGGATAGGAACTCTTGCTGGGAAATGACTGCAAATTATGTTAGTGTAATATTTATTAATCTGTCACATTTCTTTGACACCCCCTATTGAATTCTTCATGTTTAATCCACCATGTTCTCTGAAAGGACTTTATTACCACCAAGCAGATATTACCTAACAGTCCAACTCTAATATTAGCAGAGAACTGGACAGTGATATGCTGCCTCCCTGCAAATATTTAACATGGATCAAATTATTTACCTGTGGTATTGTGCTGAGTCTTAATATTCCACGGTAAGTGCACAGGAAGAGAGTCTTTGCCTGGAGCGCAGCGTAGGAGCCTCCGCCGGAGGAATCGCCACAGAGATAAAGCACTGCAGCTGGAGATGTATCTGAAGTGTTTTCTTGTAAGCACAGCGGTAGTTTGTTCCTGTTCCAATCTCAGACTTTCATTCTGGGACGGGGGAAAAAAGTAGCTTTTTCTCTTCTAGATCATCTCTTTCCCTTCATCAAAATCTGCTCCCCGCACCGCAAGTTATATTCTAAAGTTCTTCCCGACGCAGTTCCCGAAGTAGTAGATGCTAAAGGAACAAGTGACGTTTGTGGCCTTATAACTACAGGACCCATTGAGGGACACAGAGGTACCAAGAGGAGAAGTGACTTGCCCAAGGTCCCACAGCAGGTCATTAGCAGGTAGAGTTGGAACCCAGGTCTCCAGTTCAGTCCCCTATCCACTGGACCATGCCGCTTGCAATCTCAGAGAATTTACACAAGCCAAAGATGGGAGTATACAGAGTATAGGCTAGACTCCCTATCCCTTGCATTGGTGAGTGTTTACACACATCTGGGCCTATACTTGCAAGTGCTCTGCAGTGTAAGACAGACTTGAATGTTCCAACTCTATATAAGAGGAGGATCAATATTAACCCTTCCTGTAGAGGACCAAAGTATCATCACCACCTAAAACAGATGGCATTTCAAGGAGAGAGAATCAGTAAGGGGAGTCAAATGGGGTCATAGAATCATAGAATCTCAGGGTTGGAAGGGACCTCAGGAGGTCATCTAGTCCAACCCCCTGCTCAAAAGCAGGACCCATACCCAATTAAATCATCCCAGCCAGGGCTTTGTCAAGCCTGACCTTAAAAACTTCTAAGGAAGGAGATTCCACCACCTCCCTAGGCAACGCATTCCAGTGTTTCACCACCCTCCTAGTGAAAGTTTTTCCTAATATCCAACCTAGACCTCCCCCACTGCAACTTGAGACCATTACTCCTTGTCCTGTCCTCTTCCACCACTGAGAATAGTCTAGAACCATCCTCTCTGGAACCACCTCTCAGGTAGTTGAAAGCAGCTATCAAATCCCCCCTCATTCTTCTCTTCCGCAGACTAAACAATCCCAGTTCCCTCAGCCTCTCCTCATAAGTCATGTATTCCAGACTCCTAATCATTTTTGTTGCCCTTCGCTGGACTCTCTCCAATTTATCCACATCCTTCTTGTAGTGTGGGGCCCAAAACTGGACACAGTACTCCAGATGAGGCCTCACCAATGTCGAATAGAGGGGGACGATCATGTCCCTCGATCTGCTTGCTATGCCCCTACTTATACATCCCAAAATGCCATTGGCCTTCTTGGCAACAAGGGCACACTGCTGGCTCATATCCAGCTTCTCGTCCACTGTCACCCCTAGGTCCTTTTCCGCAGAACTGGTGCCTAGCCATTCGGTCCCTAGTCTGTAGCTGTGCATTGGGTTCTTCCATCCTAAGTGCAGGACCCTGCACTTATCCTTATTGAACCTCATCAGATTTCTTTTGGCCCAATCCTCCAATTTGTCTAGGTCCCTCTGTATCCTATCCCTGCCCTCCAGCATATCTACCACTCCTCCCAGTTTAGTATCATCCACAGATTTGCTGAGAGTGCAATCCACACCATCCTCCAGATCATTTATGAAGATATTGAACAAAACCGGCCCCAGGACCAACCCCTGGGGCACTCCACTTGACACCAGCTGCCAACTAGACATGGAGCCATTGATCACTACCCGTTGAGCCCGACAATCTAGCCAACTTTCTACCCACCTTATAGTGCATTCATCCAGCCCATACTTCCTTAACTTGCTGACAAGAATACTGTGGGAGACCGTGTCAAAAGCTTTGCTAAAGTCAAGATACAATACATCCACTGCTTTCCCTTCATCCACAGAACCAGTAATCTCATCATAGAAGGTGATTAGATTAGTCAGGCATGACCTTCCCTTGGTGAATCCATGCTGACTGTTCCTGATCACTTTCCTCTCATGTAAGTGCTTCAGGATTGATTCTTTGAGGACCTGCTCCATGATTTTTCCGGGGACTGAAGTGAGGCTTACTGGCCTGTAGTTCCCAGGATCCTCCTTCTTCCCTTTTTTAAAGATTGGCCCTACATTAGGGTCCTGTGGTGTATTGGGGATAAAGGGTTGTGAGTGCTAGGAAGTGGAAGACTGGATCAAGGAAAGAGAGGAAGATTATGTTGGGTATATAGGAAGGGAAGAGGACACCTGTAAAGGCAGTTCTGCAGACATAAATTCAGGGATCCTCTCTCCCACGGATATCAGGGGCAAGAGGTGGTCAGAGTTTAGCTGGGTAGCTAGTGGTCCCTTTGCGCTTATCCCCCAGCACACTGACCATCAAATGGACCCATCATTGTCACAAATCAGCTCCTGGATCAACAAATACAAAACAGAGATGGGGAGAGTCAATAAGGATTTTTTGGGACAAAGCAATTGGCTATAAAGAGCCATTTGGAAATTTAGCTTATTTGAAATTCATTGTTCACTGGGAGCAAATTGCATATTTAAGGCAGAAAGGTCTTTTAAGTAAAGTGCAAAAGAATGTACTTTATTTTCCTGGAAAAGGGCAAGTGATTCACATTGCTTCCAGTGCAGCAAACCCATGTAAAAGATGCTTGACAGGCTCTGACTTAGGTTCCAATGGTCATTCCATTTGCAAAGTGTAGCTTGGTATAAGTGCTAGACTGGCTGTTACGCTAATTTCACCTCCCGACGCAGCGTAGAACAGAGTGTACAATACCTGCTTGACGATTAAAAAAGGGAACGGGGAGACCATACAATCTTGTTCAATTGCTGAATACAATCTCCATGAAGCCGGAGGGATCAAGTAAGATGCCTGCCTTTATCTCCCACACTTCTCCTCAGCCTAATCATTAATCAGGCTTTGAAGAATTTACGTGTATTCCAGTCACACCATTTTCACTTCAAATAGAGCAAGGGCTGTGAATTAAAGAGGCATAACAGCTTAGAATGCATCTGCAATAAAACCTTATCAAAGGGAAACGTGGAAGCAAAATATTTTAAATGTTTCTCTAAGCTTCCCAAGAGCTCTGACTGGTATTTGTCTTTGGACAACCATGTCTGCACTTCAAACCCTTGAGACTAGAGAAAAATCAGGAATGCGTTGGGAGGCTCAGGTTGCACAGCTGTCCCCCAAGTCAGTCTGGCGTAGCTTTCTTCCCATCTGCTCCTTCAGCAACCACATCGGTCTGTATAACTAGTGCGGAGGGGGTTCTGCCACCTAACGTTCTCTCTTGTGATTTTGCAGAATAGCCTTTCAGACCTTTTCTTGTTTCAGACACTGCTTTGTGACTGAACAAGTTGGTGCTCACAGAGCATACACTGTACTTGGGAGGTTTCTTTAAAAAGAAAGTTAAGTCAATTTAGTGCTGGCGACACTGTAGTGAGAGACTGAAGTCATCCATTTAGCACCCCCAAAATCAGTATAAGCACTCCCAACTCCCTTGTCCACTGTGCCTCACCCCTGTCTTGGAGGTCTCCCTTCCAAAAAGGAGAAGGAAAGTTACTTTCCCTACTCGTTCAGTCCACTGCTGGAAGATGCTGAGCACTCTGGCCAAATCCAGCAAAGCTCCCAACCATAAGCTCAAATTTAAGCACATGAAGTACTCCCCTTGAGGTCAGTGAGTGCTCAGCGCTTGATTCCTATCAGCCTATGGGGACTCAGTTAAAAGGCCCGGTGTGGAGAAGACAAAATGAGTAATTACTTGGTCCACTCCTACATCACATGTGAGTTGATGAACTGTAGAATGATGGGACCAAGTTAGTCCCAATTATGTTTTTTGTTTCACTATATTGTGTAAATATTTAATCCAAAATCCACTGCTATCAATGGCCATTTTCCCATCTGCTTGGCAGGACTTTGGACCTTTCTCAAAACAGAGAAGCAGCCCATAAGTGCTGGATTTCAGTAATTTACCATCTAGTATTTCTGTACCAACCATCCATTTATTTATGGTGCATAAAATCTGAGACAGGTTCTGGGATGGATGTGAAGTAGAAAAATATTTGTGATAATCTCTCACTAAGCTACATGAGTCATTATCACTCTGGATACCGTATGTACACTTTGATCTACTTAAAAGAGTTCAGCTGTTGTCCTTGAAGCTGCAATTAAAGCTGAGGAAAAAAGTACACTAGGCATGATATATAACAAACAGAATTCTTTATCTTTTAACCAATGGTTTTCCAGAAACATAACCAATATAATTAAGGACATAAATCAGTTGGCTGAGCTAAATAAAATTGGAGGTGTGCAAGGTTACACTGTCTTTCTCCTCTTGCTTGTAGTACTACTTGATTAGATCTGTACTTCCAGTTGCTCTATTTATTTGCTTTCCTAACTAAAAATCAGTTAATTGCTTCCTCTCCTTAACCCCACTGACCCTAAGTCCCTTGTGCTGTGATGCTTTCAGGCCTCATAAGCGGAGCAAGGTAGGGCCAGCCCAGTAAATGGGATGGGGCACCCCAGAGGATCTTGTAATGCACTCCAACAAGTGGTACTGGTGACACAGTAGACATCACTCTTCTCCCTGAGTCAGCTCCAAGGCTGGTGTTTGGGCCACTTTATTTCTGGAGGTACGGTACCAACTCTTAGGTGAGAAGCAAAGTTACAATGTTGTCTGATTGCTCTGTTAACTCCAGTGTCTTGGCCAATCCAAGATAATGCTCATCTCCTTCAAAGCTGTATTCACCTTCCAGTTTCAATTGGCTACAGCCTTCTTCTTCTTCAGGACCTGTACTAAGCTGTTGTGCCCATGCCACTGTGTGCTGTCCTACAATTGCTGTGTTTCACTGGGTTATTTCTGCATTTCAGTTTAGCTCACTCTTATGGCAGTGAGTTTGTGTCTATCTGGGATTTGGCATCATTCCACTATATCCTTGTAAGGTTATTACAACACGACCCTGATACAAAAATGGCTGGCCAAGTGTGTGCGCGCCCTGAGTTTCAATACAGTTTGGTGAATTCTGTTTATCTACTACTCAGGATGTGCTGATTAATTAAATGCCTGTGTCTTCTGCTCCATGCACCCTAACTGCATCACAACTGGCTGGGTTATTGCTTATGAGAAATCACTGAACTAACAGACATGTGCTCAGAGTGAATTCCTGTCCACGCACGATGGCAATAGCGACTATTCCTGTTCCAGAGCCAGCTGGGTGGTCTGATGCTTTGGACAGCTGTTTGGTATCATGGGTCAGATTGTGCTCTCGTTTATATCCATGCACCCCCAGGCAGATTATGCTTCCTGTTTAGGGTTTGAAAACCTATTTCTATCACATCACTCTCCATGCTGCAAGCACGGGAGGATTAAGGCAGGGTTCTTGGATCTTCAAGGCAGGAACTTTGGGAACTGGATCCCCACAGGCAGCAGGAGGCTTGTCACAACCAGGAATGTCTTTAAAGCAAGCACCATTGAAATTGCAGCGTGTCAATGAAAGCAGAATTACCCCGGCAGTCAGAAAGAGTATGGATGGAAAGCAGGATGCTATAATATTTGCATGTCATCCTCGCTTGTATATATACACCACATTCTCCTCTTCCAGAGCAAAATTTTCCCAGCCGTGACATCCATCTTGGAACTTCCCCTTGCTATGGGTGATGAGAGACCGAGATGTGCCGAAGTGCATGGACTTTGGGAAGAGTCCAAGGCAGAAACTCACTGGCCTCCCACTTATTAGTAAGCTTCTGTCCAGATTGGTGAGCCTGCAACACCTTACCATTTTTTCAATCATTTCCCCCGATGTAAGGCCCAATCCTTCAGCCCTTTTCTCCATGAATAAACCCTTGTTGTGCAAGTAGGCCCAGTGAGTAAAAACTGTGGGTCTGCACCCTTTGGTAGGGTTCATAGGTAGTAGGGTTGGGGCAGATTGTAGAGGCACATCATACTGGAAATAGAAAAGCAAATTTCCTCTCTTGGACTGCTATGGTTTAATATTTAGAGAATTAGTTTGTTGGATCACCTCAAAGCACAGCTGCACCAATGCCAAGGAAAAGACTGAGGGAGGAACTGCCGTCCACCAACACTCCTCCTGCGAGACACAGCTCGGCACACAGAAGGCTTGAAAAGGGAAGACGCTGAACAGGTGGCACGCCTTGTACACTCATTTTTTAAAAAAAACAAACAAACCCCTCCCTAGCCAGAGCGACAAGGCAGAAAACCCAAAGGATTTCAGTCAAACATATCCCCAGGTTCTGAGTCCCCATGCGTCGCTGGATTCCAAATGCAAATAAGATGCTGCAAATGAAAAGCCAGCTGCTGAATTACTGGGCCAAAAATGTATCCTTATCAGTTTTGCAGACCAATAGCAGAGGGCGCCTGCCAGCTCCAGAACGGAATGTGCAGTCAGCATAGCAGGGAGATGTCAGTTCTATTGAATCAGTGTTACTGATTTGAATATAATTTGATGTGGAAGGTTAATTAAGGATTTAAACCCCATTTCAGTTACAAGCTGCTTGCGACTTTTTGTTTGCAGAAAGCAGAAAAGAGATCTAACTCTTTCCAAATCGATTTGTTAGCTCTACTTAGCTCAGCTGTGCTGAGTGTTTCCAAGGGCACTAAACAGAGCTGAGAAAGTGGAGCCTCGAGGATGTAGGAGAAAGTTCTCTCATCTTCTCTCCTTCCCCTCCCCACCCCCATCCTACACTGCAGGCTTGCCCTGCTATTGTACCCCAGGCCTAGGCTCTCACATAAATGCTTCCACCGGAACTCAGTCCTGATCCATGGCATCCCCTGCTATATCAATCCAGAGAGCAGAGATGGACAGTTAGATGAAAACAAACCTAGTTTCTACTTTGAGATCATCCAGGGTTTGAACCAAGACTCATAGAAGTTAACTAGTAGTGTTGGTCCTGCCCCCCTCCAGAACATAATTTTACAAGAGGACAATGAGGAGAGCCAGCTGCTCTGAAGTCCTTTTTCAGCACACTAAGGAGTTTTTCTAATTAGGTATAATGAATGACTGTTTTAAAATTATGCATTGTTTTACCAGGAGCAAAACTTCTGCTGTCCCAATGAAGTGGCAATAAATCTCCAAAACTCTTTCATTCTCACTATTGACTTTAGGTTAAGGAAGAAGGGAAGTATGGATACCATTCTATAAATCACCAGCAATCTCTCTACCAAGGACCTAATTACTTTGACAATCCCCATCCTTTACACACCATTTATTACTGGAAACTTTGACAGGGGAGAGTAGTGATAGTCTCTCTCTCAGCCTGTATGGAAGCTCTATCAATCTACCTGCAAAGTGAATCAGAAAATGTCACACTTCCAGAGTGGGAGGGGATAAGGAGAAGCTCAGTAAGGTGGACGGGGGTTTATTGTGCACAATTCTTACCTAAAAGGTTAGATTCTGTGCTAGCTGATTGGTAGCTTTGCTGTGTTTCCAATGCAAATATTAGGTCAACTCAGTTCATACAAAAAACTCCATGAGAATCTTAAAAACTGAGCACAACAGTAGGTTGGTAAAAAATGAGTAACAGGGGAGGGATCACTTGATGATTACCTGTTTTGTTCATTCCCTCTGAAGCACCTGGCATTGGCCACTGTCGGAAGACAGGATACTGGGCTAGATGGACCTGGTATGGCCGTTCTTATTTAGCCTCCCCTTTTACATGGCCATACTTACATCTGCTAGGGGTGGGAGGAAAATAAAGGAAATTTCTGGAGAGGAATTTTGAATCCAGTCCCGTTTGCCACTGTAAGCGTAAGACAGAATCAGCCATGTTCCCACACCCCCAGGCTGCAGGCATTTGTTCTGAGGTCCAAAAGGAGATGGAGGCAGATCAAATTTGTGGGTGAAAATAAAACCTGGGATGATGTCATAGTAGGGGGGTCTACTACAGACCACTAAATCAGGAGGAGGAGGAAAAGGTGGAGGAGTCATTTCTAGAACAAACAGAAATATCTAAAACCCAAGACCTGATTGTAATGGGGGATGTTAACAACCCAGACATCTGTTGGAAAATACTACAACAAAACACCAAATGCCCAAGAAGTTCTTGAAATGTGTTGGGGACAGCTTCCTGTTTCAGGAAGTGGAGGAAGCAACCAAGGGGACAGCCATTTCAGAGTTGATTCTGACTAATCGGGAGGAAATGGTGAATCTGAAGGCAGAAGGCAATTTGGATTAAAGTAATCAGGAAATGGTAGATTCTAAGGAAAGGAAGGAGTGAGGGCAGCAGAATAAGGACAATGGACTTCAAAAAAAAGCAGACTTTAACAAACTCAGAGAATTGGTTGATAGGATCCCATGGGAAGAAAATCTAAGGGAGGAAGGAGTTCAGGAGAGCTGGCAGTTTCTCAGAGACATAATATTAGAGGCACAACAGCAAACAATCCCAATGCAAAGGAAAGATGGGAAGAATAGGAAGAGGCCAATATGGCTTCACAAGGAGCTCTTTAATGACCTGAAAATCAAAAAGAAATCCTAGACAAATAGGAAACATGGACAAATTGCTAAGGCCATGTTTACATTGCAAACTTGGATCGACACAAGCTACATTGGTAAAAGCTGCCTCAGTTAATATATCACACATGTGCATGCATACTTCGCTCCTGGCCTCGGCACTGCACATACTCATCAGGAGTGCTTTTGTCAATGCACAATGTGGTGCATGACGGGTAGGTATCCCCATGAGCAAATTGCCATCATTCATTGCACTGTTTGCGAAATTTTGGCAATGCATGGCGCAACAGAAATTAGTTGTGCAGGGGTGACGTGGGCAAGTTCCCATCCTTCAGCTTTCTCCATCCCATAATGTCATCCATATTTCCTAGTTTGAGACTTTTTAAAAAATCCCACAAAACTGAGTGGCACTTCTCACTGTCTGCCATCAATGGCAGAAGCCTGGAGCCTACACAGCTCTGCACTATTGTCATGAGGATGAGTACAAAAGAATAGCACAAGCATGCAGAGACAGAAGTCAGAAAGGCTAAGGCACAAAATGAATTACATCTAGCAAGGAGTAATCATCTTAATCTGCAGCAAGGGAGATTTAAATTAGATAATAGGAAAAACTTCCTAACTATAAGGCTATGTTAACATGGTGTGTGGCCCTCCCTCACTGTCAACTTCCAAGGGAGGCCACACCTCTTGTCTTACACCCCTGGAATAACAGTCTTAGACAAGCGGGGAGTTAGCAGTCTCAGGGCTCAATCCCACCCAACACAGTCCAGGGGGCTCACACAGTGGGGAGCACCCAACACAGTCTAGGATCCTAGCTCAGCAGATGGTAGACTCCCACAGGCCTCCTGGCTGAAGTTGGGGTGGCTGCCAGCCCAGGGATGAGGTGCCAGGGGTAGGAGGACACAGGCCCACCCAACTCCACTGCATTCCAGCCCAGGGCCCTAACAGCAGAAGAGTGATCTGCCACTGGGGTAGCAGGGTCCCATCACAACACACTGAACCAGACTCAGGCAGCAACCCAGCCAGACCAATCTGCTGTCCCTGGATCTCTGGATTGTCCTGTCTCCCCTAGCTACCCTGCAAGCGGTAATCCCAGCCACTCCTCAGCATCGGGCGTGTTTGGTAGCTCAGGCACTTCAGACAAGTCCTCACCAGGGTGGAAGCATCTGCCGCCCTCAGTGGCTCCCCTCCCCCCCCCCCCAACTGAGTTACAGGACCCGCCTTTTATACTTCCTGTCCCAGCCCTCTGCGTGGCTTTCCTGGTTCCGCCCACCAGGGGGTGTCTGGTCCTCCGTCGCTGTCAATCTCCAAAGGAAGCCACGCCTCTCTGCTGCAGGGTAGTTAAGCACTGGAATAGACTTCCAAGGGAGCTTGTGAAATCCCCATCATTAGAGGGTTTTAAGAGCAGGTTGGATAAACACCTGTCAGGGCTGGTCTAGGTGTACTTGGGCCTGCCTCAGTGCAGGAGAACGGACTAGATTACTTCTCAAGGTCCCTTCCAGCCTCACAGATCTGTGATTCCATGACTGGGTAACAGTAAGGACAAAAAGCTCACCTAGTTCTTCTGCTCATGTAGAGAGGCCCATGGTGCCCATGTGACAGACCACCTCCTGCAACTCTGTAGATAGTGTGATGTATAGGGCTGATGGCTACTGGGCAGTGCAGGTGAATCCCAAGAGAGAGGAGAGAGGGCTGGAGATGGTGAGGGCAGCAGAGGAAAAATATTGAGACGTATTTAACTGAGCTGAACTATCTCCACAGAAGTCTTTGTTACACATATGAAAGGATTTTCAATACATACCAGTATCTACACCCAATTGGTGGGGATGGACAGAGATCTCCAGTTGTCTTCAGGAGCACCATACATTTACCTGTCTGCAGGGCCTGTTGGAATGGCTTTTTTGCTCCAATTTCTCTCATTTCAGAGGGCTTCTGTCATCTAGTCATGCTTCTATCTGAAAGATTAAAAACAAGGGTGGGTGAATTAACTTCTCCCTTATCAGAGGAGACCCAGCTCCCAAAACAAATTGAAAATAACAATAACCGCATGAGTCTGAATCCCTTACATCCATAATTAGGTATGATTTTAGCATTAGAGTATGGCACGTGTAGGTTTAAGAACACGAATATGGTAGGACAACAGCTTATGCATTATTGATAGAAAATGTGAAATCATTTCACCAGCCCAAAGGGTCTCTTATCAGAACTAGCAGAACATGGAATTTTAAAATGAAAATAAATGTCTCTCTGCCTTTGTTTCACTTTCACACTTCATAGTTCAGTGCTTTCTCTTTAAAATTAAGATTTAACAGCAGCTTCAATTTAGAACTTGCCTTATCAGGTAGTTGTGTCTTCTAAGCTCTTTCCAAAAGATAAACAACTGTTTGACAGTACAGGCTTCAAAAGGTTGGGAGGAAAGGGAGAAATAAGTCTTCTGAATTTGGGCTCACCCCTTGTGTTGATGCTACATGATACCATGCTCAGTGGTTGCAGAGTTTGGATGAACCATTAAACCAAGGTTTCACATGTCTGTCTTGGGCGCCTCTGTGGAAAGATGAAGATTAAAGATCTACAGTGAGAGAGAACCCTGGGGTCCTGACAAACATACTTAATTAAGCATGGGTTGAGTGCCCAACGTTGTGGGTCAGTTACTGGTGCCCTGCATGTCTCTGCTTGGTAACTGTACTAGCGAGTCCACAATGTTTTGTTAAGCATGTTGTGATGTCTAGGGCAGAGTTGGCAAAGTGAAATCAAATTTGGTTAAATTCAGATTTAAGTCAGCTTTGATTTAACATGTGGACACATCATTTAGGCAGGCAGCTCCAGCCCTACTGGAAGAATGCAGGTACTACTGGTTTCTAAAAAGAGCACCAAGAATGTAGTGCCTCTAATTGCAGCTCAGGAGTTTCTGTCCCAGGAAGAACATTTGAAATAATGTATCAGGAATGAAATAGCGCATCTCTTAGGTGGAAATCACTTTTAGTCAAAGACAAAGGTCAAAATAAAAGCAATTTCATCTTAGAAACCCAGCTCCAGAATCGGAGAGTGACTATAGAATGGAAGAACAAAGGGAGAGGGGTTCCTGACTGAGGTGTATGTCAATAGCAGATCTGCGTGCAAACTCCACACATCAAGACGGAAAGACATTCCATACACTGTAATGAGATCTCTTCATGGTGTATTAGATTCACAGTTTAGAAATTTCTTTATGACAGTGCCAACATCAACTAGATTACCTCAGGAACTAGAGATGATGCACAGAGCCAGCCCGGTGGTCCTTAATTAACACACACCATAATCCAGCTGCCAAAATGATGTTTAAGATCTTAAAATCTCCCACCATCGTACTCCCACTCCTTCGCAGCTAGAGAAGTTATATGGGCTTATTGGTGTCTGCTGATGTTCGTGAGACAGTGTGAGTAATGGTTCCACAATGTAACCCATAGAAAATGGATGAAAGTCATAACAGGGGCACATTATAATTAAAGCCACCCTCAACCAAAATAAACCAAATTACAATACATTGTAATGCCATTACAATAATGTCTTGTGAAAGAGAAGCTAGGCCTTAGAGGAAGGAATACATTGCATTCATTATTGTCCTCCACCCTAGCAAATTGATGGATGACAAATACGTGCTGGACAATTCATTTCCAATTATCCTCCTGAATTAAATGGAAATAACCAACCTCACAGAAGGAAAAGAAGGAGAAAGGACTGAAGGCATGTTCATTACTTACCAAAATATAATTTGATAACAAACTGCATTGAATCAAGGAAAAACTGGTAGAGAAAACAAACAAAACACCACAAAACACTACACAGTCTCTCTTGATCACTGAAGGTTGGACTCTGCAAGGTGTAGGTGTCAAGGTAAAGGGGCTACAGCCTGTGAAGAGTTAGCAGGTCACATGGCTGCTCAGGCCAGAGAATAAAAAGGGCAAGCTGGATCTCTGGGACTAGGTGTGTCTTTTCCTCTCCTGGCTGGCTGGAGTGGGGGAAGGTTTTTAGGGAGGATTTCTCAGTTGATTTTCTTTTGTTTTGTGGACGATAAAAACAAATTCTGAGGAAAGGGCCTTAAAAGGACTGATGCCAAGAGCTTTCTTCCCCTCCCCTAGCTGATGAAACTGCCTATCAGCTCCCAGTGTGGACCCCCTGGTCCTGGTCCAGCACTGCCTTTAAGCCTGTTCTGAGTTTTACAATGCAAGGGGAGGGAGGGAGGAAGGATTTCAGTGAGCAGGGCAGTGGTGATGTGAGCAGAGCAAGAAGACAAACGATTCTCTTCTGAGGGTCGTTAGCAAAGGGAAGCTAAAGCATGTACCATTGTGCATGATACTGGGATGTGCTTCTCTGCCAGCAGCAGCCTTAGTGCTGTGGCAAAGGGAGACCTCAGCGCATGAATGAGCTTTAACCACCGTTCTCCTTTAAAGTTAATCATCATCCATCAACAGGCTGGACTCAGCCAAAACATCCTAATTCGCAGCCACACAGGATAAACAAATGGGGAAATTCCCATCTGTGCCAGAACGCTAGCTGTAAACAGTGAAACCCTGAGGTTCTGAGGCTGCCTCTGACATCCAGCCATGTCCACTTGCGGGCGGGGAGGCACAGCCAGGTGGCCGGGAGAGAAGTTATGCTCCAAAAGAGTTGAACAGGAAGGGGCATTTTAGCTAATTTTCCTCCCAATGGAAATTAATATTTGCTTCCACAGGCAGAATAGCTTGTTTGCTTTAGACAATCTGAATGTGCGTGTTTTAGTGACAGTGGGGGAGTAAAGGACTCAGAGCGGGAATTCATAGGAGTGCTGTTTTAGAAACTCCAAATTGTGTTGTGTGCAATCAGCAGTGCTCGCTGTCACAACAGAGGGAGCTTGGAAGGGGGAGGCTGATGTGACTATTAGACCAAATTGTTGCTGCCGGGGAACATTTGAACATCAAGAGTTTGTCACTCTCCTCTCCCACTGCATGGCCTTAGCCACCTCAGATTCACCCAAGAAAGTAAGATGGGAAAGTGGCCCAGAATCAGAGGGTGAAGCTCTGAGGAGGGCAGTGTGAAAAAGCTCTGAGGAGGGCAGCAATCACCTTTCGCTTCTGGACGTCCCAGTTCAAATCCTATCCCAGGACACCAATGAAAAATGAGGGTGATGGGCCTCGGCCTATTGCCCATTTGCACTCATCAAACTGCTGCAAATTCAGCTCAGAAGGGGATGTGATTGCGCGCAGGAAGTACCTCAGGGGCGGTAAACGCCCGGCAGGGAGAAAAGCTACTTAAGCTACAAGACAATGTTAGCACAAGAATAAAATGATTTGGCACTGGAGACAAAAGTAATCCAAGCTAACTTTGTAATTAGGTTTCAGCAGAGTGAAACTTAGCTTACAATTTCAAAATCTGACTTCTCTCCAGACACACTGGCTTGCTGGAAGTGCAACTATTAGCGACTGTGAGCATCGTGCTTAGGCCGACCATGCAGACCTTAAAATGGTCATCATTGCACCTTGACATCGTAGCCCTAGACGGGGATGCAGACATTTTAAAGGGAAAACCGTACTGGCTGGGCCTTTGGGGTTTTTTCAAGTTTTACTTACCTCTGCCTCTCCCTCCAGCCTTCCTAGCTTGGCTGCCTCATGTTCCAGCAAAACGAAGTGCACTGGCCAGGTACAAACGTACGTTGGGAATCATGGGTGGCACGTCTCATAGGCGGCGGGAGACTATGCCTCCCCATACAGCCCGTCGTGGCCCTGCCCACGCTCTGTCTGGAAGGCCCCCGCCTGCTTGTCCTTTCTCCTTGGCCCCAGCCCAGGCAAGCTGCTCACTCATCTTCAGCAAAGTGAGCTGGGGCTGGGGCTAAGGATGGGGCTAGAGTGACTGCAACTAGCCTGCGGCCAGGACTTGAGGTGGCTGGGACTGCCCAGCATTAGGGGGCCCCCAGGCACTGGGGCCAGGCCATGTGGTGCTTGGGGGGCGGGGGCAGACTTCTGGCACTGGCGTTGCCAACCCTATGCTTGGGGATGCTGGGGACGGGGACCGCACACTGCCTACCTGGCGCTCGGGGGGCTGGGGGACTGGCAGCTGCGGGGTGGGTCTCTGGGCTCCGCCAGGGTGGTGCCTCAGGTGGGGCTAGCCTGCCACCCATGCTGGGAATTGAAGAAAGTTTCTAGCCATTAGAGGGGGGAGGCTCTGGAACAGCCTCCCAATGGGAGTAGGGCAGGGATGAGGGGAGGCAAATAACCTAACTGACATGAAGATGGGGCTGGATACGTTTATGAACAGGATTACCGGAGACAGCTGCCTGCGATAGCAGGGGACAGGAGTTGATGACCCAGGAGGTCTCCCACTTCCTGCAGCTAGTTAAAGACCTAAAGATGTGGGCACAGGGGCATGGAATCTGCCATATGAGATTAGGCTGAAGTTCAGCATCCTGGCTCCAGCAATGGCCTAACACTCGGGGTAAGCGATAAGGCCCATAATGCATGTAGCCATTTGTGGTATGCTGTTCTCAGGAAAGAAGCCCCAGCCCCCTGACGTGATCAGCTTCTTTTCTCAAGCATGAATTTCTGAAAGCATCTTTCCTTCCCTGCCAATCCTATTTAATTTTACTCTCCTTGATATTTTTTAACTATATTAAGTTTTTTGGGAATTCATTTTTCCTCCACCAACACCATACAGCATAAAGGCATATGGTATTTAATTACCCTTCCCTCAGCCTTCAGAGCTACAAATGGTATGAGAATGGGAACGGGATGGTTGCATGAAATTCACTGTGCTTGTTTTGGCCTATAGCAATGTCCAGGGCTGCTGCGTGACTTAAAGCCAACCTGATCCTGATTGGAAATGTCGGGAGGAACTGGAGGAGAGACAGGGTAAGGTCTTGCTGTAGCATTTTGGAGAAGTTGCATTTCTGAAGTAGAAGTGATCTCTACTTGGCCATATGAAGGCCAAGACTATAACAGGGTTAAAAAAAGATCTAGATAAGTTCCTGGAGGACAGGTCCATCAATGGCTATTAGCCAGGAAGGGCAGGGATGGTGTCCCTACCCTCTGTTTGCCAGAAGCTGGGAATGGTTGACAGGGGACAGATCACTTGATGATGACCTGTTCTGTTCATTCCCTCTGGGGCACCCGGCATTGGCCACTGTCGGAAGACAGCATACTGGGCTAGATGGACCTTTGGTCTGACCCAGTCTGGCCGTTCTTATGTTCTCCAGCTGGTCAGTGTACTCATATTAACGTGGCTCACTGGTACAACAGACGTCCCTCGAGTGTCAGTGGAATGGATGCACTGTACGAAGAGACTCTCTTCCAGCCATGCTGATGGCTACTGTGCAGTTGTCACTGCCTGTCAGTGGCTGTGGGCCCGCACTGCCCATATGAGAGAGCAATCAGCATGCTGGAACTTAAAACAAAGAACAAGCCCAGTTCAAGGAGTCTTTGAAAGAACTAGACAGGTCAACGGAAAAAGGCCAGGGACTGCTGAAGTAAGTGTTTGGACAAAGGAACAAACATGAATCAATCTGTATGCTGGAATCCAGCACAGTAATCTCCTCAGCATGTAAGCAGTAAGAAGATTAGGAGAGGGCAGTGAAGCTGTGCTCCATTCTCTCTCTCTCAGTACCATGGGGAGGCGGCACACAAGAGAGATAACTGAGCCAGACATCTAAGCCAAATGCACCTCTCTTAGGGTGACCAGATGCCCCAATTTTATAGGGACAGTCCCTATATTTGAGGCTTTTTCTTATATAGAAACCTATTGCCCCCCACCCCCGTCCCGATTTTTCACACTTGCTGTCTGGTCACCCTAACCTCTCTCCAGAGTGGGACGTGAATTATTTTTACCATCTCTTTTGATGGAGCAGAGGTTCCTATTAATGAACTGTGGGTCAGATGCTGCATCCAGTTTACGGGCTAGAGAAGGAAAGGAAGAGGGACAATAAAGATGGCTTCTCCTTACCACCAATCTGTGCCAAAAACCATCCACACGTCGTAGTCAGAGCCAGCAGGGGTGCGGGTGCTAGAGTGCTATGTGCACAGGGATGAAGTGCTCAGCAGCTCCTTCTCTACAGACTGCAAGCCTTGGTCATGTGCGCTAATGCAGAAACAAAATCCACTGTCTAGTAAAAGGACTTATCTCCTCTTTTCAAGCCTGCATCATAAAGGCTCTTAGATAGCATGGTGATAGGTGCATTTTGAGCATTGGAATAGAATCAGAATAGAACAGAGAGTGAAAGAGGGATAAACATTTGGGCATAATAGATTAGGTGGAAGAGTGGTGTGCAAACACCAGTACGTCACATCACGACATTTCAGAATGCAGTCCCAGTTTTGCCTTGCCAGCATTTGACTGGGAAATGGCAGGTTCTGAAGAGCTTTTGATTCCTATCCAAGGTTTGCAACTGCAGTTCCCTTGTGGATCTCATAATGTGAGCGGCTGGGAACTAGCTCTTTATATTTATTTATAAACATAGTTTAAACTCTGTTGCCTTCACCAACCATCATAACATGCAGGGAGGTTGTGCTGTGCCATGGTACGTACCCAGGGTTGTATACAATGATCTCCTGTATGCACAGGGAGTTGAGTCTGTATGGTCTTTTCTGTCCTTGTCCTTACTTCTGAGACTGCTACCCAAAAGGCTGGTCGTCATAGGGGTTTTAGTCATCTGGGTACCTGGGAGCTTTTGTTCTTTGCAGTTAGAAGTTTCCTCCAGATCTGTTTTCCCAAGAGAGAAATAAAATGGAATTGCTGAAATGTCCCTCCAAAATCCTACCCATCTTGTTCAGATTGATCTGAAACTCAAACCAAAATAGAGAGGCAACCCACCTCTGCAAACACGTCATTGCTGAGAGTTTCACTTTTCCTCCCATCAAGGTCACTCTGGCATTAAGCACAGAGTATTAAGTGGAGAGCTTGAAATTCCCTTCACTGGATGACTCTAAAGCACAGTTTCTTCATGTGATATTGAATTCCCCGTTAAAGGCTTAAGCAGGATCAGGAATTCTGATATGTCTGTTATGTCCATTCCCTACCTGCGAACCTCTGAAGTGCCAGAGAACAGGAAATATATGTGTGGTGCTTTATACTGAATTCACACAGTTTGAGGGGGCTGCAGATGTCTTGTCTCCATGCTAACTTATTACTCCTAGGTCTGATTTTCCAGAGAGCTTCGCTCCCATGCAGATGTCTCTGTGAAGTGGGCAGATTTTTAAAAGAGCTCAGCAGCCAGCAGCTCCCTTAAAAATCTGGCCTCACTTGTGGGTACAGATCCCTCTTGGAAATCTATCCCAGTGTGTCAAGTGCCCAAAGCACAGGTGGTTTTTCTCTGCCATGAAGTGCTGGCTGTGTAGATAAAGGTCTCTTCACACTTGACAGGGGCTGAGTGCGCATTTGGCCTATGTTAGCTCTTTTGGCACTGGTTAATACATTTTGGGACCCACAATGCTGACTGTGTATCAGAATAGCTTTTCTTTTATTCAGGAGAAGGTTCTCCTTCGGTGAGCAAGCTTAGTTTTGGATGATTTATTATTTCACTCCTTCTTGATAGTACATGAGCCTCGGATTTACTTTCTTATCAAGTATAGTTGGGCCTTTTGAGACCAATTTCAAATGATTCATTCACACAAAGCACCAAGTGCTCTCTGTGCTTCTCTCACATTCCTGCTGCATATAACTAAGCTCCTTCAGAATTATTGAAACAGTGTCCTCTCAATGCAAGTTGCTGTTGGGTTGTACCAGAGGCTTGATAATTAGGAGTAAATACCTCTTACTCTTCGTTCTCAGTCATACCTTGTGAAACAGGTGGTGTAGCCTAGTAGGTGCAGTGCTGGACTGGGATTCGGGAACTCTGGGCTCTCTGCCACTGATATGCTGGGTAAGCTTGGTCAAGTAATTTTGCCTCTCTGTGCCTCAGTTTCCCCATCTGTAAAATTGGGGTAATTATACTGACCTTCTTTGTAAAGTGCTTTGAGCTCCATGGATGCAAAATGCATTATAAGAGCTAAGTATTATTGTATATTATTAATAAATAGGATTTACTTCAGCAGCTATTCCTGAGTGAGAAATCGCATAGAAAACATTCTAAACAGTCTAAAACATGGTTCTCAACCTTTTTTCATTTGCGGACCCCTAAACATTTTCACATGGAGGTGTGGACCCCTTTGGAAGTCTTAGATGTAGTCTGCGGACCCCCAGGGATCTGCAGACCCAAGGCTGAAAACCATTGTCCTAAGGAAATGACAACCTTCCATGGACCCCTTAGACATAGTCTGTGGTTCCCCCGGGATCTGTGGACCACAGGTTGAGAGCTACTGATCTAAAAGATGCAGTCTTTCTCGAATGCAGTAATAAACTTGCCTTAGGGTAGTTCTCTTCATCTAACTCAGTGTCTGGAAGTGGGGCCCCATCGTTACACACTTACAGCCTGTTCGGCCTTCTATCTCAGTCCAGAGAAGCAGGAGCAGTCCTTGCAATCAGTAAATAGGAGCCATGTCAGACAGCTGGTGGCCTGGCTGCACACTAATTAGTGCAGTCTCCTCCTCAGTGGCTGGACTTGCAGTAAGTTTAGCTTGAAAACAGCAGAGACACAGACTGGGACCTGGTGGTTCATAGACAGCAGCTCTGTGCACTAAGCCTCTGTCCGGGAGCCAGTCAGAGCTGCTGTGGTTTTGTCACATCCGGACATGATGACCCTGTTTATAAACACACATGCATTTTGCCTCACACGCTCTACAACTGTTCGGTCTTTGTTGTGGTAACCATGCTAGATGAGAGTCACATCTCTGTCATGGGGCAAACCTGAAATTGTGTGCTCCTGACACCGGGATCGTGAAACACAGCAGCTCGAGAGCTTTGGAGTCCTCACTTCCTTCCTATTCCTCTAATCTCTTGATTCTACTTTATTTACTAACTCTCTTTAGAGGAGGATATTCGTTGAAAGTAACTTGGATCTAGTATGTTGGGTTTTTTTTTTCATGGTGGCATGTTTTTATTTGCTGTATTTGGGATGTAAATAGAACAGGGGATGGGTCCAATTGGTCAGTGGTTCCTAGTGACCCTTGTAATAAATGTACTCTCTTCCCAGCTAAGTACACAGCTGACAGGCACAACAAGCCTATGCTGAATTTAGCACACAGCAATGACCCAGGCCATCCTAAGGCATGGCACTTTGAAAAGTCTGAATTTCATCAGGAAAGTGCATTCACTTGTTTGTTTAACTGAAAGATATTGGTTTGTAATTACATTTAATGCAATTTATATTTAGTGAGTGCCAAAGGGAGAAGTGGTGGCTGTTGGGCTTGTGAATCTTTTTAATCACAGATAGCTCATCTGGAAGCATAGGCATCCATGGACTATAAATCCAACCTGGGCAGAGCAGAGTTTGCTAGCCTACCTGGACATTTCTGAAGTATATGGTATTGATATGCCTTGCTGATTGCTGATAGACAGATATAAACTATGAAGGCCTTGTCTCAGGATCCATTTTGTGATGGTACCAAATAATGTAGGGATGGGTGAACTCAAAGAGACGGAGTCAGATTTATTATTATTAATTGAGACTGGTACCCCATTGTGCTAGGTGCTGTATATATACACATAGTAGAAGCAGTTCCTGCCCCGAGGAGCATACAAGCTAAGTACTCGATGGGGTTGAGTTCAAAGCTCACTAAGTTCAATGAATCCTGAATTGGATTGTAATTATTTTTGTTCAAAATAAACATCAACATCTGACAGCAATAGCAACTACCATTGCCTTGTACAGGCTTTGTGGCAGCAAGGCATCAGAGAGCAAAAAATGAACAGCATTATGCCATGTAACTAGTTTCCTGATGCAAATATTTCCCATCATGCTTCTCTGAATTCAAATAAAGTAAATCGATATAAAAATACTTCATTGCATTTTTGACATTTTCATATCAAAACATAATTATATATCATTATTCAAATATTTCTAAAAAACCTTCTTAACAAATTCTTGCTACATTAATTGCCTCTATTAATTATGTGTACATTTATAAATAGCGATAGGATTAATATTTAACAGTATTTTTAGACAATTTATAAAGTCTATTAAAATGTTGCACATCAAAATATTACCTTATAAGTTGGAGGGTACTTTTGTTTTTATCAGTTTTAATCCTTCCTGCAGTTCTCCCATGGGAGGATATTTTTATGTTTTTAAAAAAATCATAATTTCTCATGAGATGTGCAAAGGGAATTCAGTTAATTGGAACTTAACAAATCACATGTGTGCTTTAAGGTATTTAAGTGTGCAAATCCTTCTCAGCATTACTGGTGATAGATATGCTGCTACTTCCAGTATCAGCTCTGGGGAAATGCTACGTAAAGGGAGTTTTTCGCTTGGAATTCTTATAAACTAGACCTAAAGAATCACTCATGTTAAAGGGTGACATTCACCTCAAGGCCTGGGAACCAACCATTTAAGTCCTCAAAATAAGTAGGAGCCTTTGCTTGCCCTCTGGACAGAGTTGAGTTTCACCCAAAATGAGCCAATTAAACCTACATCATAGGAACATATTTACAAGTTCTTGAACATCTGATCAGTCACGATTGTTGTAGGAGTGGGGTTGGGGCTGAGGTTCATCTGCAAAGCTCAGAGGATCCTGAGCCCACGAGGCATGAAGTTTTTGGTGTGATGTAAGGGTCGAACAGTTGCAATGCTCCCTTGTAAAGCCTACGCTCTAGGATGATGCTCATGTGGCCAGGGAGAGCCAGGTGGAATGAGAAAGCAACAGTGTTCTGCCACTATTCATGATTTGGGGATGGCCACCAGGAATGCAGGACGCATCTTGGCTGGCTGCGAATCCTCTCCTTGACACTTATGCTGTGCAGAATGAGGACAGTATGAGTGTGGAGAAATGATAGCATCATGGGTTTTAGTCTGCAAACACTAAGCTTGCAAGGCCAGGAATGTCCTAAGATCACTTCAGTCCCCAGCTTCTGAGATATGACACCGTGTGGTTTGAATGGGTTTGTACCCTGGGCTTAGAAATTTATTCATCCCTTGATTTTTCACCTTCTTCTGAAGTATTGATTACAGGTAGAGGTAGGATATTGGCATAGGTGGATCATTAATCTCTCCTGCTCCTAGTATGGCAGGAGCTGGGATCCTAAACTAAGTGGGCCATTGATCTGCCCTGACATGTGAAGTTTGGACATAGTGATTATGACTCACCCAAAATGAAGGTATATTGGAGTCTTCCATCAGAGTGCAAAGAAAACATTTTGCTTCATAAACAAATTACACCCAGACTGTAATGAAGGGTAAAGAAATAGCAGCTAATTTAAACTGTGAATGAAGTGCTAGACAGTGTAATATGGATCATGCCATTTGAAGTCAACTTAGAAAATGGAAGTAATAACAAGAAAATAGTCTCGGTAGCACGACACCAGGAGAGAGTCAGAGACCAAAAGGCTGCAGAGATTCCTAATGCCTAGTGAGTATGGAACACGCTATTCATTTTCAGCAAAAAAAAAACAAAAACAAACTATAGGCAGGAAGGAAATAAATAAAAGACACAGAGAAAATTTAAAAAGAGTATAGATTTATGAATACAAATTATGAACGCAACAATGTACATGCTGCCCCATATTCCTCATGCCAACAACATATATCCCAGCCTTTTAGAGATCTACCCACACGGCTTAAATACGTGGAGAAAATCAGATGAATTGTTTCTTTAAGAAAGAGAGCACGCAGGAGGGAGCATTGCCAGTCACACTCAGGTATGAATTCCGATTTTATTGTGAGGGGGGAAGAATTGGATCCAGAAACACCAGCCGGAACAGTCCTTGGTATGTCCACAGAATGTTAGATGGTGGGGCTGGTAAATCTTTTCAGGATTTTCTGTTCCAAACTCCTGGCCATGGAACAGGATTTACCTGTGCACTTGGGACTCTGGGTATAATTCAGCCTAGCTCAGAGACCTAGGCAAGGCCCTCGGCAACACTGCAGACCTGCAGGAGTGTTGCTTGATGGACAGAGTAACTGCACCCCTGAAGACTATGAAAACTCCAGCCCAGCCCAATGTGCAGTGCAGTGATGGTGGCAGGTCATGCAGCGGGGCCAAATGATCTTAGTTACTTATAACTAGTTTCCTTAATACTTTGCACAGGGGGCACAGAGGGGCTGTAGCTGCTGTTTTAACTCAGAGGCTGGAGTAGTTCTTAGAGGGGTGTCATCACTGAAGCCCCTTCCTCTGGCTCCCAGCTCTGCGGAGAATGGATTTGATCTTTTCCCCCTGGTTTGTTTCACCCTTATAAAACCAACCGGCTCTGATTTTCCACAGGTGATGGGAATGTTGCCTTCAGAGCAGGCCATTAGCGGGTCCTCTCAGGTGTAGCCATGTGGCACTTTTCCTTGTGGAGAAAAAAACACATTTCCTTGAAACAAACAAACAAACAAACAAACAAACAAAGGAATCCCTGCTGCTTCTCCTGACCAAGATCACAGTGAAGGGTGAGTAAGACAGGATGAAAGAATGTGGTGGAAGCAGAACGAGTTAGCCAGCGAATGGTCTTAGGCATGTCAAGGGTCCCATCAGCCCAGGTGTTCAGAGCTCCTTCTTACTCTCCCGGCCTGGATACCCTTGCACGCAGCCACTGCAGAAATCCCCAGTTTGTCTCCCCTCCTCAAGAGAACTGATGTAGGCTGGACTCAAAGGATCCAGACCTAAACCCTGCCTCAGAACAATGCCTGCCATGGAGAGGATTGCAAAAATCTGAAGCCAGATCTGAACAGACATCGGGGCTGATGCAAAATACCCCTCCAAATGCCACCGAACATTGCGGAATTTGAGAGCCAGATTGAAATCTGAATTCTGTGGCTTGAGCCCATTTCCTTCATTATCTAATGCCAATGGGCATACATCAGGTCAGATCCTCAGCTGCTGCTGATTTGGTGTAACTCAGTGGAAGTCAATGGTATTATGGTGATTTACACCAGCTTAGAATCTGGCCAATTACTCTTTATCAGCTCTGCTTCTAGGTGAACACACCAAAGCAGTAAAGAACAAGTAAAAGAACAAAGCGTCAGCAAAGCCAGTTATGCAAGTAACTTGGCTCCTGGAAAAGAGAAAAAGCAAACCCACACAAATCCTTCTGACTGCATTACATGTTTGTATTTTCTTTATTAATATTAACACAAACCACTTGCCTACAGTACACACATTTTATTTCTATTTGCATCATGTTTTACTGTGAAAATGTCATCCCAGTCACCTGCGTGTGATATTTCTTGCCTATGAACATTAACTTGAATTAGTTTCTTCAGCAAGTGTATTTCCTTTGACTCAGACGGGTTCATTCTCACTTGGCTCATCACTTTCTCCTTTTTTTGTAAAGAAAACATGTTTTGTTTTGTTTTTTTGCAACAGTATGCAAAATATAACATCTAGGAGTTGTTTGCATACTTCATAAGAATAGGAGAGAAACGCTTCATGTTTGTCTAACTCTCTAGATTGCAGTTTTGTAATACTAAGGAAGTTCTTTGGATAACGAGTCTAGTGAGCATGAAACTCATTACTGTGAGATATACTGTGGAGCTGAAGCCAGGGTCATTAGCCAGATAGCCCCAGTAGACAAATGCAGTCACCTAAAGTAAAAAGGGCAAATTCTCCAGAGTATTTAATAATGTTTGCATTCAGTGGGAGTGAGATGTAAATTATATCATTAATGTATGAAAATTAGCTAACAATGTGTCTTGACCTAGGCTGCACAAAACCCTCCCTCACTCGGTGGGATGGCGGGTGCAGGCTCTGGTGGGCTGGTATCTCCTTTCTGGGCAGATGGATGGAGAATGGACTGAACCTTCACTACATCCTCCCAGTGTGTAACTGAACCACAGAACTGATCTGCACTGCTCCAGGGCAGTAGGAGACAACAATAACTAATTACTTCCACTCCTACAGCAAACAGGGAACCTGGGAAAGCATTGTGATTCAACAAATCACTTTCTTTCCTTCTTTAAGTCATAACTCCTTCCCTAGGCTGATCCTGGAGTGACACAGCATCTTGCCTTCTTTAAAGTATCAGTCTTGTCAGAGAAGCATTTACCAGCAACAACAACTGGAAAAATAGTGGCACTGCTCATTTGTGAACATGTCGGTGAATTTGATGTTGACCACATTCACACCCTTTTCTGCTCATTTTTCCATGAAAATCTGTGCCGACAAGTTTTTGGTTCTCACACATAGGGGAGCAGCTGTTCTTTATGTGAATACTTGTATTTGCATGAATGTGAAAAGTCATTTGAAATCAAAAGTTGAAATGATTCATTCCAAAAATGTTGAAATGGGACATTTTTGTAATGTTGGAATTTCCCCCCTTTTGGCCAAATTGATGCAATTTCTCAAAGCATTTCAGTTTCAACAGAATTGTATTTTCTCACAGACAGTGATTCTGTCTACGTTGTCCCAACCAGCTCTATTGAATAGAACGCAGGGAATGGAAATCTCCTTCACTATAATTTTAGGTTGACCAAAAGTTTATCTAAGAAGTTTTGGCTCTTTGAGTTGCTGTAGCTGCTGCTGTTGTTAGGTATTATGCTAATAATAGATTATGCTCATAATATGCAAGTAATGTTTCCCTAAATGAACATGGCTTTGGTCTTAAGAAGAGGTCTTAAAATGTTTCCAGTCTTCAGTCACTTTGAAGGAATCTGCATATGCTGATGATACTTGGGTCATTAAGATTAATAATGATAGACTTTTGCTGGTGTTTAGTTAGAAACACCTGGAGCTGCTCTTTTATGACTGATTAATTAGGGGGGAAACTCTGGTTTTAATTGGCATTTGAGTTCTTTCTGAGTTTTAACATTCATGCTATGCAAATATGTCAGTTTCTAACAATGTCTAACAAGATCATTTGAAAATGAGCCTCCCTTGAGAATTGCAATCATGGCTTTGGGAAAGGCTCAGGTTCTTTTACTCTCTATGTACTTACATAAATCAACAGGAACTTTGTGATCTCTGAGCCAGTTGTTCTCACCGTTCAGCAGGGCAAAGTGCGGACAAGTTGATTAATATTTATTAGCTGTGACTATAATGGACCTTTTGGACTCAAATTCCAGCTGCCAAATTACAGGTATTCAGCTTCCTTCATTTGTGCCTGATCCAAAGCCTAGGTGTCAATCCAAAGGCTTGCACTGATTTCAGTGGGCCTTGGTCAGGTCCTTGCACAGCAGAAAACAGAGAGTTTGTACATAAATGCAATAAGCTGCGTGTTCAGTCCATGATCCCTCACAACTTCATGTCTGCATGCAGTGGGCAGTGGAGACTCACAAAGGAGTGTCCTGAGAGGAAGTATTTATTGCTCTTATGAGAATTTGATACCTTGCCAGAAATGCATATGTAATTGATCGGTTCTTAAAAGATGGATATGCTGGCTGCCACAGGTGCTCAGCCCGGAGCGTCATGTCTCACTATGCATCTGATACAAGAGATTATCCGACGCACATCTCACAGCAGCTATTCTTAATGCCACACGTAGCTGCCTGCTTGGAGCCAAATGCTAGTTCCTGTCCTCCAAGATAGAGAGGCTCTCAGAACTGTGTGGCCAGATTTCACTGGCTGTGGATGCTCCTGTAGATCTGAGGAAAGGAGGGAGCACAGGGCACCAGCCCCCTCCCCTGCACCGAACCCCATGATTCCACTCCAGCCAGGGACTGCAGGAGAAGATCAGGGAAGCACTGTACTTACTTTCTGCCCTTTTCTCCAATCCACTGCGCTGCTGTTAGGAAGGAGTTACAGTAATACCATATTCTGAGTCATCACCTCTAGTTTCGACTCACTAGGCCACTCGGGCAAACAGGAGGAATTTTCCATGCCCCCAAACCTTTGGTGTCTGCTGGCATTTTTAAACAGTTACATCTCTTTAATGGAGATGCAGACTCCACCATCACCAGCTAATCAGACACAGCACACGCCATGTGGTGAACAGACCTTTGGCTCAAAAGCCACAGACACCTAGCGGGAGGAACCACCACACTGCAATAAGCAATAGAGGGAACTGATAGACAGTGGAAGTGATGTGATTCATTCACAGTACTACCCAGCAGGGACAGTGGTGTGGAAGTCTGTCTTCCCCCAACACTCTTGCGACATTTCAATACGCACGTGTGCCCCCTGGAGCTGTGTATCTATCTTCCCTCCCAAACTTTGGCAGTGCATTGCCATAGACTCAGCAGACAGAACCCAATTCTTACCTCTTTTACTCCAGCGTAACTCCATTGACATCAGTGAGGGGATTCCTGACATACCCTGGTGTGAGTTTAGAATTAGGCCCACTATATGCTGCCTGTTATCCCTGGGTATTTAATAAAGATGCTGTGTACTTAACGATCTCCTTTGAGTCTAACGCTTTAACTGGAGACCCAGGTTAATGGTCTTTCTGCTGCTGTTTGAGTACTGAGCTCCCCGTGTGGCAATACATTGCCAGATCAGACCAGTAGTCCACCTAGTCCTGTATTGTGTCTACAACAATGGCCAGGAGCACATACTCCCGAGGAAGGCGCAAGAAACCCCATAATGAAATAATCTTCCCTCACAGGATGTTACTTGCTAATCCCCATCAGTTGGTGGCTGGCTTTGGCACTGAATCATGAAGGGATCTGCATGAAATATGGAGGGATTGTATGTTATCTGATGCAACTGTGGATATTCTCATTATCCATATAAGGGTCCAATCCCTGTCTGAATCCTGTTTAGCTCCTGGTCTTAGTGAAATGGTATAGCAAGGAGTTCCACAGGCTGGTTATGCATGGCTTTAAAAATGTCTTTTCTTTTAATCATCTTTAACCTTGCTGCATTTCTGTGCTATTGAGCTGTTCCCTTTCTTTTGTATTATGCGAAAGGGTAAATAGAGACATCTTCACTGTATCAGCACCATCATCCAGCCAGAATAGCAAAGCTGCCAGAATAATGCTCCCCTTTCTGTCCTGTGCTTGGAGACACCCACAATATTAATATTAATATTAAGCTGAGCTTCCCTGTGTTGATAATTGGTATTTTTCTTCACCTGGTAATTGGCATTTTGATTCAGTTTTGTTGATGTGTGGTTGTGATCTTGACATGCACTTGAAAGTGCAGATGATTGTCACAATGTTAGTTGAATTCTCCACACCTTTTCCTGACTCTCTAGTAAAGAGCTTACAATAGTGCAGGAGGCTTTCTTTGTGAAGTTTAAGGAACCTTTTGCTGCTGGCCCTGGCTGGAACCTGGAGTTGAAAAATTAACTGGTTAGAGTCAGAATATGGAATTGTAAGGTCTGGGGAGCACACACACAGTGTTATTACCGCCCCCAGCCCCGGTTTATTCCTCTGCATACCCATGCAGTCCAAGCCACAATCTAACCCACTGAAAGTTTCAACATAATGGACTGTCTTACCAAATACAGACCTAATTTCAAACTCTTTGAAAATTCTCATAACCTGCTTCTCCACTGCATTACTCCAGTTTGGCATTTGTGTAATCCCACTGACTTCAGAAGGGTTGTTCCAATGTAATCCTGGAATAACACAATGGAAAATCAGGGCTGTCATTTTAATGGCACTCCTGTTGTGCTGGAGTGTAATGGTGATATCCCTGTGACTTCTGGAAGAACATTTAGGGGATATTTGCAGCCAGAATGGAAAATATGGAACCTCGAATGACTTGTTTGGTGCAAACGTAATTATAAAAAAATTACAGTGAGTTTTAAAATTAGATTTTCTTTGCTCTTAAAGGGAAACACCTGGGTCTGTTTTGTCAATAGGTGTTATTACTGCCTCTTTTGTTTACAGTGAAACAATGAAACAAATCTTCAACATATTTTAATGTGTTAATTGGGAGTTATTATGGCCTATTTGATTTACAATGAAATTTTAAAAATAATATTCCATCTCATTTTCCCCTGCACTAACAGCTTGAAAGGATTATAATAACCTCCCATATAAACCTATACTTATACTGAGAAAATGACATGTGAATTCAAAGGCCTGAAGAACCCGCATAATATGCTAGCTTTGCTTAGATGTACCAGGTACCCCTGCAGTCCCCTCCTGGATGTGTGCACATTTATACCCAGACACTTCATTAGTGTTAAAAGACATGCTGACATATTTTGGACCCCAAAGGCAGGCTGAGCAGGGTTCTAATTTCTGCCACATCGGTAGTGTTTTTTACTATTGAGCCAATACTCGGAATGTTAATATTGACTAGAATGGGATGAATAATTCATAATGGGTACTTAAGTTGATGAATTTTGCTTTCTCTTCTGTTAGACTGAAATGCATGCCCATGTGCAGCAGGCCAGCAAAAGGCCTATGTACTACTGAAGTCCTCAAAATAGAGCTGAAATGAGTTTGAGTGGTTTGTAAACTTGGGCTTGGCTCTCTGCACAGGGGTGTATTTTCCCCTAAATCAATGTGGTTGAAGCTCCTGGGAAATGGAGGTCCTCTACCCATCCTGGAAACGGGAACAGGAAGATCCAGTACAAGTGTCTCCCATACTGTCCCACTAATGTCTAGGCCTCAGCAGTGCCTCCGTGGAGCCGGAAGAGAGGTGTTTAGTCTTCACAGTCATTTTAATCCTTAGTCTCTGTAAAGACCACCAGCAACTCCGCCAGTTAGGATGGTGCCTTTTTGTCTTGTGGACACCTGCCCACGAGCATCTGTACAAAGACTCACCTTTTCCACATTGCTCCATGCTGCTACACTTTCTAGAAGAGCTATGTTTATCTTGAGGCTGTGGCTTCTTCAGTGAAGTGGCAGTGGAAGTATAAACAGAACAAAGAATCTATCACTTCCTCTTCCTGCTGGTGTTGTTATGTCTCCTACCCAAACTTGCTCGTGGAGCTGCCAACAGCAGGACAAACCTGACAGAGCGACAGAGATTAATTGCTCAGGCAGGAATGGTGTTTCACAGTGTTCCGAGCTGCCCCACTTTTGATGACTCTAAAATGGCTTTAAATGGGAGACACTAAGAAAAAGCGATGGGGAATAATTTAATGGGTTTATATGTTACCTTTATAGGAGGATTTGACACTGCCATCTGGCTCTTTTCATGTTGCACTTTGTTGACTGCAACTTGTCTGGACTAAAGAGATTCCTTACCCAGTACCCATTCCTTTGATGTTCAAGGTGGTGGCTCTGGAATTTAGCAATAGAGAAAACAAACCTATTGTTGTCTTTCTAAAATAATCTTCTAATCCCTTTGTTGTTGTTGTTTTTATATCTCAGGGCAAAGCCATTTTATTGTCCTTTTAAGAGGTCTTATTAAAGGCACAACAAGTCAGCAGAGATTACTTTGAATCAGACCATAGACCACTGGCTGTATATTTTCATTTAAAAACTGTGGACACAGATGCCAGCTGCAGTGACAATGTAATTTTCTGCCTGGAAGCCACAGGGAAAAAATATGCTAATGATGTTCCAAGTGCTGATAGTTCCCTGGCCCCTGTAGATAGGCTGAGAGGAAGGACTATTTGCTCTAGTTCTGGGGGACTGAGGAGGGGGTACTATTCTTGAACAGAAGCATCTGTTCTTCCACCAGATGTGTAATTGTCATACTGGTTTTCTATTTCTTTTTCATTTGCAAGACCTCAGGGCTATAATTAATTCTTGACTAGAACAATAAATCAAGACTTTGAAAATTATAGGAACAAACTTTGAGTATTATTTGTTTTAGATGAGCAGGCTGGTTAGTTTAATACTATGCTATTGGTATAGGCACTGGGAAAAACTGAAGCGCACAAATTCACCACAAAACTGGTTTAAAGAGCAGAGCTGTACACCACCATTATTAATTATTGTTGTTTTGAAATTCTGAACAGAAAGCCAGAGAAAGCATCTACCAGCAAAACTAGGTCATTTTGTTTCTACTTGATTCAAGCTTCTGTAGATTCTCACCTCGCTAATGCTGCTGCTGCTCCGGGCAGGTCTGGGCAGCCCCATTTTCTCTCATTACTGTGACTCGCAGTCATAGGATGTACGTTTCTGCATCCACAGACAGTCATCACAAAGTATCCATTGCCTGGGCAATGGCAAGAAGAGAGGCAGGGAGACCATATCCATACAGATCTGTATGTCAGAACAGAATGGATAGGAAGAATGGACAACAGAAGTAAGAACAATCAACGGAGCTGTCTGTGCCAACTTACACCAATGGAAGGTCTGGCCCAACAGAGCCAAGCCCCAGGGTGACCTACTCTCATTTTCATGCTAATTTTCCCCATATTTAAATTTTCATACTCTGAGGTGTATGCTAGGTACAAATAAGCCAAGCTCTCTCTCTTAGCTGCATTCATCCCCCCGCAGTCATCTCTACAAACCAAGAGCAAGGGAAATATGGTGTGAAGACAGTTGATACACAGCACACCAGGATGCACCAAAGTTCTCACTAAGTATGGCTGCCTTCTTAGAATGAGCAGTATCTTGGATCAGTAAATGCCCTCTTGTGCCAAATGCTGCGGAAGAAATATCTAATTCAGCTAAGTGTTTGGCAAAGGGACATTTACCTGTGGCAATAACTGCAAAAGACTATCAGAGCCAGTATTGCTCGGCACTCTATGAAAAGTTCAGGCCCAGAGTAGTTAATCTGAGGGAGCAGCGCTTCAGTGGTTTCCGAATGTCTGAAATTACCCTGACTGAAGTAAAACCCAGTGACGGGGGCTCTGCAATGTTATTATACCAGCTGCATACTGGGGGGGAGAAAGGAATCAGAATTGTCACTGTAGTTTCTTTGGCGCAGAGGTTGATGTGATGCCTTCAAAGCAACTGGAACTCATATTTATAGATCTGTTTGGATCTGGACCAGCCCTTGTGTTTTTGGGATCTGACATGGACCAAAAGGCTTAAAGAGATGATCAGTTCCTGGGAAAGAAATACAGAGAAGTGAGCTGTAGCTCACGAAAGCTCATGCTCAAATAAATGCGTTAGTCTCTAAGGCGCCACAAGTCCTCCTTTTCTTTTTGCGGATACAGACTAACACGGCTGCTACTCTGAAAAGAGATCTCACAGTACTTTCTCCTGACAGCACTTTGATTCCCACTTATGAATATAGTAGGTAGGAATATGAAAGGGATAGAATTATTCAGGGCCCGCTCCTGCTTCTGTTAGAATGAATAGCAAAACCCCCAGGCATCTCATTTTGGAACAAGATCAGGCCTATCGTGTCGGCATCAGCAAGTGCTGCCCTTTTTGCAGGCACCCTCTCTGTTACGGAAAGGGGCAGCCAGCAAGAGTGTCTCTCCTCTGAGCTACATTCAGATTGAGCTGGAATTTTAGTCTGAATATCTCTTCCTTCCTTTTTCAAGTTTGCTGGGAAATTTGCTAAGGAGGCTAATACTTTGTCCTAAGCCTTTTTAGAGCAAAGCCACATGACCCAGTTAAGTCACCTGGGCCCTGCTTTAATAGCATAGCTTTTAAACCCTTCAGATAGATAGAGAGCAAACCAAAAATCCTTCCTTACAGCACCATACGCCACACAGACAACTGAGGAGGGGAATCCATATTGTAGACTACTTGCACTGTTGTGTTCCATAGCTGCGGATTTATTTAGCTAACCAGAAGGATTTAGACCATCTCTCCCTCCTTAGGACTCATCCACAGAAGTGAAAGTGGGAAAGTTTTTACAGCATCACTATTTCTGTATACATGGGGTTGCGTAAACCTTGCAGGGATTGAACCCGACACCTCTGGATCTAAACGCAGAAGATTCTATAGCTTGAACTATAGAACCAGGTGCTGTGTAGCCGCTAGGAGGGGACAAAGAGCCATGCTGGGCTAGCACACAAAGGTACTTGCAACATTGTCTTCCCCCTCGGGTGCTTATGGGCTTCCACCCTCCAGCTTTCACTCTTCATTTTGGTTTCAAATTAACTCAAAGACCCAAAGCAAAACTCCATCCAAATCCCTCAGTTTCATGTTGAAACCAGGCCAAGCTGCACACTTCATGAGATTTTTGCTGGCAAATGATAAATTTGCCCAGGTCCACCTAAAAGGACTGAGACCCTCAGGGAACCTTCCAAGGACTCTCACCTGTTATGAGTTTATAATGGAAGTCCAGCCAGACCAGTTTTGCCTGGCATTGGGTTTGGCTGCCTACATTTCAAATCACTCCAATATTACATGGTATTTCCATAGGGGGGCCTTTGCTCCCAGTGAAGTTATTGGGAAAACCCTTGTTTATTCCAATGGAAGCAGGTTTAGCTCAATGCTGAGCATTCTTCAAAATCACACACTGTTTTCTGAGAGAGTCACAAAGCACCATCTGTCATCGATTCCTACTGAGAAGCCAGTGTCATGCTTCCATGAGACAGATCACATTATTTCTTTTTCATTCATTCGTGATCTGTGCTGACTTAACCATCACACATTAACATGCACACAAAATGCTCCAATGACATGAAACAAATGTCTCCTTTACAAAGATAAATAAGCTGGTTGATGATACATTTGGATATTTTAATTCTTTGGCCCCCAACAATCTTCACGGGGCCCCAAATTATTGTCCGAAAGGCCAAAATAGATACAAAATTATCCAGTGTTAAGGAGTGAAGTGACAATGACAAAATACTGACACAATAGCCAAATATTACTTGTTTAAACTCTCTTAAAATCCAAGATGTTCCAGGGGACTAACTAGCCCCTGGACTCTGGAAGTTTGTTTTTTAAATAGCAACATCCAGGGCCCCCTAGAAACCCACTCTCCCTTCCCTTAGTAATGGGGCCCTAGAACTGGCACTGGTGAATGTCATAGTCCTCTTGCAAAAAAAGCCTTGTAACAACAGCCTTGTAACAACAAGCCTCAAATCTCCTTGTCACATGTGGCACAAGTGTGGCACTAGAGTTCCAGTGGCAATCAAAGAATAACATTAATAAAACAACCATTAACAAATCCTTAGTGGATGGACTTGATGTATCTACCACTAGGTTAGAAAGTGTCTGATGTATGAGCAGCTTTAAACTTCTATTTCTCCGAAATGTGTGCATTGCAGCAGATGTTACTTTAGATATTCTCTTCCCCATAAATCATAGGGTATTGAAAGATAGAGGCATCAGGTGTCACTCTAACTAGAAAAATTAGGAATCATTCAATGCTTAGATTGTACCAATTAGCTTCACAGTGTAAGTGCCAAGAGTTTTTCTAATTCAGGCAGGCAAATTTCTCAGTCTATAATAATCTCAGTAAAAGTTGTCCAAAACATTTCAACATGCTTTACGCCGGGGGTGACATGTGCGCATATATGTATGTATTAGTTAATAGCTAGTTGCTATATTGAAACATCCGTCATAAACCCCCTATTGTCATCCACTCAAAACTTTCTGAAAAATATTGGCTCATTGATGACATTTTTGTATTGGTCTCAGCCCCAAAGAGGAATTTGTTTGGAAAGGGTTATGTGAGAAGGGAGACACATACACATTTTCTGCTGTGAAAGGTTATTGAATTCTTTGCTCATGCATAATTAAAAAATGGCTGAACTTGACAAGTTGAAACCTTCCAGGTGGCTGGTAGTGAAGACATGTCTCCATCACAGTCTGAGAATAACCCTGAGCCTACAGAGTCATAAGCAATTGAAAATTCAGTATTTAACATGGACAGGATGAAACAGTCGAGAGATATTACTGTTCTCTTTATGGGACTAGAGCTGTTGAATAATAAAATAAAAATGGTTTTCAAGTATTTTCACCAAAAAAAAGTTACTGGTGAAATTTGCTGTGACTCCTGGGATCATAATATGAATGATTCGTGGGGATGAGGACAGCCAGCATGTATTTGTGGATGTGTTTGTGAATGCATTCAGTTCTTTTTTTAAAACAGTTTCAGTTGTCTAATCAGGAAAGAGGAACAATAACATCTGACTTAAAGACCTAACCGCAGAGCATGAATAATGAAGAGTTGAAGAGCAGTTCATAGGCTGAAAATACTTCATTCAGGCTCCTCAGTGAATACTCACAAATAACAAACACATTTGAAGAAACTCCGGAAGATCAATTTGTGATGGATAACTAACCAAAAGAGGGGAATGGTTTGTAATGAGTATTATTCACAATGAATTGTTCCATGAGCTCTGGTGACATGGGGATTTGACATGTAGATCATCAGTTGAAATGCCACCTAGATCAGTAGAGAATTAACATCCTTATACTTCTTGATGGCAGATTTGTAGCTTCTCTGAGAGGAGCTGCTGTTATTTCAATCCCTTAAGAACAATGGATCTTATCATATAAAAAAAATCTCAATGGGCTCCAGCTAACCTTTGCATTCCTCACAGATACTTATGTAGCTGGACCACCAACCCAGAGATCTTTCCTCCAGGTCAGGGCTCAGTACGCTGATGGAAGTGGGCAGTGGAGCGAATATCTTACTGCTGTTCTCCTTGTTTATCCTTAGTGGATAACAAGCAGAGTTTAATCTTCAGAGCTCTCCATCATAACTCCATCATAAGTTGTTTCACCAGCACTACACAAACTTTTTCAGAGAGAATATTAACTTGGGGAGGATTTACAGTTGCAGTGGACTTCACTAAAATTGACTACTGAGTCCAATTATTGCCAGAAACAGAGTGGTAAAAAAATAAAAATGAAATAAAACTAAATCTGCATAAGAAGAAAAAATAAAAATAGTCTTTGGTGAAAGGAAGAGGCATGTCTCCCTGCAGAATATGATAATTTATAATGAAACATTATCTACAGACCCATATGTTACATTTTCTATTTATGGCTAATTTGCTTAGCCATTTATAATTTGTGCCCCTAAGGAGGACAATTTGTCTTTGGGCAGCTGGTTAGCCAGCCCAGAGAGGGGGAAAAAACTTTCCTTTTCATCTGAACATGCCAATAGGGAGGACACAATCTGCACCATTTGAGGGTGTGTTTTAACATATATTTAGGGAGCATTGTGTACCCTGGTCACATACAGTAAATGGTAGCAATGATTCAAACAACAACAAAAAAACCTTCCTTTGACAGGGGCTGGAGGTCCCACCATGCTGCTTAAATCTAATTACACTGAATCACGAGAATGCAAATTCAGTTCCTTTATTGCTACTGAGATGCACCTGCTTAGGGGGCCGGTTGCACAAGTAGAAATGGATTAGCACTACATAGAACAAGAAGGGCCACCTCCAAGCCTTCCAGATTTGGGATAAATTTGAAGATCATTCCAAACTTTGCAGGTGTGGCCTGACTCCACCGTGGTTTGAACCAAGACTCCAGATACACCCTGTGCCCCAAACTTTGGGGAATTCCATATGCTGGTCTGAACTTTGTGGCTCAGGTCTGCTCCCACTAAATAAACTGGACCACATTCAGAGGTGATGTACCTTAGAGTTATTTACTGATGCCTAGGGAAGTCTCAGTTGGTGTTATACGCATGCCAAAGCATCAGCAGAAGGCATAAGTTAAAATAGGGATGTGGGCTACTTTAGCTTACACTTTTGTGCACCTGCTTTTAGTTCTTCTGTATAAATTACGCCAGCACACATTCCTCTCACACATGAACAGAGAAGGTCTAAGGTGTAAGTATAATGGAGTCTAATTTAGTGTAAGAAGAACTGACTGACACTACCTTACAAACAGCCTCTGAATTTGGCCTGCCATTTCTTGCTGATTTGCAGCTGTCACACTCCAGACACATTATTCTTGGCTCAGTTTAACCTTAAACTAAAATGAAAGAGCTTGATTGCCACAAGTCTGGTTAAGTTTCAAAAAGTGACAGGAGCCTCCTTGGATTATTGTGCTCCAGTAGTTTCAGATAGGTTACAAAGACCTTTTTACTTTAAATGTTAGAGACCATCAGGTTCAGATCTGTTTCAAATATTAATGTGGTGAAGTCAAAGTTTCTTTGCTAGCAGCTTAATTGTACTCAGTAGAACTGGCAGTAGCAAGGAGGTATATTTTGAACCCTGTCATTTCCCTTTTGAGTTTTTAAGGCTGATGTTTGTTTGAAGATGGTGCCTTACAGATGTGGGCCCTCATTCTCGGGCAGAGGAAGATGAGTGCAAAGGAGAAAGTAGCTATGTACTACCGCAGGTTCCCAAAAGCAACAATGAATCTGGTTATTATACAACTGTGTAGCAAGTGCCATTCCTCTTCCAGAGATCATCACCTTTATTAATTAAATTTTAATCTAATGAAATATATTAATCTGCTGAGAGGAGAATAGCAAGGATAGGAGTTTAAATCCAAATTTTTGGACCTAATCTGGTGTTGAATTTCTTGCACATCTGAAATATCTCTTTTGAGAAGCAATTCACCACACTATCACAGGGATATTGCAAAGATCAAAGGCACCATCTGATGGGATCCTCAGTAAGGGTGCCAGAGAACCCAGGCTGGAATGTGTCACATACATGGATTGCATCCAAATCTTGATCTTTTAAAAAAAATATATTTACAACTCAGTAATTCTGAGAGGTAGAGCGAGTTCCACGTGCTCTAGAAAGTCTGGCATCAAAAGAGGGCACTGATCATACAGGAAATGTCCTCTGCTAGCTGTTCAAGAGGAATCTTTCTGTGTGGACAAATCTGAACAAAGGGGTTTGTCTCACTCCCGCTAGAGTCAGGTACCCTGGGAGGATTGTGTCAAAATTTGAAGAATCCTTTTGTTTTAATAAGATTAAAACCGAAAATATCCTGGCAGCGCAAACAAACAAACAAACAAAAAAGAGCAGAATACCCTCTGTGACGTAATGAATGATACGTACCTTCACAGCTGCACCTAAGAGGAGGCAGTTCTGAGATATTAGCATGCCAGTTTATAGTCCTGGTATCACTTCCTTTGTGATACTGAGCCACAAACATTTCAATCACATCCCCAGCAAGGGGTTGGTAACCCAGGTGACTCTCTGAATCATTCTCTGCAACACAAAAATGTTTTTAGATCTGTTCCTGGACTCCTCAACAAGGTGTTCTCAAATCAGCACCAGAATTGTCTCTCTCTTCCTCTGATGCTCATGCTTTGTCCTTGCACTTACTGGGCAAAGAAATGAAGCTATCAAGATTTCCTCCTGCTATCTGACCTAGATGTTTCCTTACAAGCGCATTCAGCTTGTCAGTCAAGGTGATAAGGGCTGTCTGGAATCCAGAGTGTGCATACTAACCATTGCTTCATTCACATCATCAGCATAATTCCTGAGAGCACAGCGCTTAGCTCCTTGTCTGGCCCCAAGAGTGGAAGAATTTCAATGCTTTTCCTTTTGAAAGGTGCTGCACTTGACTGGGTAACAAGACAAAAGAATGATCAGATTTACAGAACATAAAGAGCCAGGTTCTGCCCCCAGACACACCTATTTGATGCTTACTGAAGTCAATAGGAGTTGTACGTGCAAAGCTAAGAGAAAAGTTGCGCCCAGTACTCCCACCAAACCTTTCCCCATTTTTAAAACAAATCTTTGAATTTAAAGTTGTTAGAGTTTCTGAAATCGCCGGATAAGTTCCCCTCCCCCACCAAATCCTGTTCAGTTTCCATGGAGACTCAGATCCTGAAGGGCCAAAATACCAAGACGGAAGCTCCGTTCACAGCAGAGCTGCCAACTTTCTGATTTCCTGGGAGGGGCGTGCGACCCCTGCTCCACCCCAGGCCCCGCCCCCACTCCACACCTTCCCCCAAAGCCCTACCCCTGATGCCCCACCTCTTCCTGCCCCTGCCCTGTCCTGCCCCCTCTCCCAGTGCACCCCATCCTCACTCCACTTTTTTAAAAGAGGGGGAAATAGTTGAAATTGAGTTAATCAAAATGAAACATTTCAGTTGCCCAAACCTATTTTTTTCATAATGTCATGTCATGAAAAATTTCAAAATCTTGGCTTTTCATCGTGCTTTGGGGCAAAATTTCAAAATCTCCATTTTTTTTCTTGGATGGAAAATGTCCAGTGAGCTCTGCTCAGGAGCACCTGTCTTAGACCTTTACTCAATTCACTTGACTGCACTTCCTTGTGCGGTGTTAATACCCAACTGGATAACAGCACATACCATGAGAATTACATAAATGAACACTTGGTTCTTTCTCTTTCACTTTTTGTTTCCTGACTTCATTAAACCTGCTTTGCAGTTTGTAACGGCCTTGCCTTCTAATGGCTGAAGTCCAGAGAGAAGCTAGTAGCATTAACAGAGGGTGCTACAACTGAAAGCTAATGGACTTTTTCTCTTCGCTCATGTGGCAGACCTTTTCGACTCAGGCCGGTGTGGATTCCTCATAAGAGCTGTTGTAAAATGACTTAGTTCACAGGAGAAAAGGAACAAGGAGCAAGAAGAATCTTTTTGTACCTAATGTTGCCATCTAATTCCTTGAGTTGCAGAACGCTCTCCCTTCCTCCGGGGTAAACTCAGGGGATTATATAGATTGAATGAGATGGGGCCAAGCCAAAATTTCCTCCTGCCACCGTTTCACAATAACCGATCCCTCGGAGGAGTGAGCTGCTATAGATTGCAGCTGGCTTAGTAGGGTTGTGATCTGTGTAACCACGTGTTGAAATAATCTGATTTTACTTAACAATTAATGACATTATCAATTTTTTTACACTGTAAGACTAACAGATACCTTGTGACTCAAGCTTTACAGAAATGATTAACCTGTAATTATCTTGTTGTGCTGTTGTCTAATGCTGCTGTGTCTAATCTCACAATGAAGGGAATAAGAGATGTTATTGGTAAACAGGAGGTTACAAGTTTGGATTTGTTCACCCCTCCCTAACCTATAGTTTCTGTGTACATATAATTAATTTAGATTGTAAACTCTTTGAGGTAGAGACATCTTTTGTTTCTCTGTTTGTGCCACATCCCACAATGGGGTCCTGGGTCCGCTGCTGGGGCTCCTACGTGCTACCTAAATACAACTAATAAATAATAATAATGCTGTTGATGTGACGGGGGCTCAGTGCTGAAAGCTGATTGTCTGTGGCTGGCCCCATGGCCTGGAAGCAGCACATGCTACTGCCAAGTGAGAGTGTTTGCTTGGTCATACCTGTTCTGGTGCAACAAGTCAGTAATTCACAGACATTTCATGCATGCTCTGAGCAGTGGGGTAAGGAAGACACAGCTCATACTCCTGTCAAGCAAGTCAGCAGCCTGGGAGAACCATTGATGGGTTTCATCAGGAATCCTAGCCAGCTTCTCTGGGATGGACGGGTGTGGGGCCTTCGAGGAGCAGGGATTCAACGGAAGATCATGAGCCCGTTTGCTGCAATAGCTATGTAGCTGAAAATTTTACAGACACTTCATACTAATGCAAAATTGCACCCCAAACTCTCAAGGGTGAAAATTTCATCTTATCACTAATCAATAACTGATTTGATTATATTGTTGTTTTGGGAGCTGTCACTTTCTCCTACCAGGTTTTCGTCACAATCGACAAGCGACGTTACACTGATAATGATAGGCTGATGCTTATAATTTTTTTTAAGCTCTATTGCTGTCTGATATGTGCCTTGGGAGCAAACATCTCCCTGATACAATATCATCCTTCTGGAGTCCATTGCAATAGAGGAAATCAAAGTGAACTATTAAAACTTATTACCATTTTTATCTCATATGCTGCAGATTCTACTTCCTATAATGTTATTTGAATCAGAATGCAGATTGTATTTGCATAGACAAGGGTAGCCTCTTTCTCGCTCCCATTTTTAGCTCTGAGGATATATACTCATAACCACAGCAGCAAGACCACTATCCAAACATGTCTGTTATGCAAACAGAAATCTGAAAAGCCTGTGAAGAAAAGTTTGATGTATTAAAGCTGGGTGTGCTGTAGAATCATGTGGGACACTGAATGCAGAGAGCTTACAGGGCCTCAGTAATATGTGTAAACCTTTTAGCATCATTAAGTCATTTAAATCAGACTGCAAAAGTATTCTTCAGTGTATTTTACCTTTTGCAGTAACAGTGTCCCTTGTCTGAGAGCTATAATGACAGAACAGCAAATAATGGGCTCCATTGTATTGCAAATACTGCTTGTTGGTTTTCCAGCTTGTTTGAAGCAATTTGCATGCCACACTGTGAGCTTGCCCGCCTATGGCATAAGCAATGCAAAGGGAGGTGAGCGTTCTTTTTCTTTATGGCACTGGTGATCTGCATTAGATTATACTGAAGGCAGATTTGGGCTTTGTTCATTTTTTCAAATCCAAAGCTTTTAAAAATAGTCAAAGGTAATTTCTTCCACCTCCTTCTAACAGCTACACTGCAGGGTGTTCCTTGCATGCTGCTGTGGATGGTCATTTGGGTGTTCCATTGACATTAATAGAACATGAGGTTGGAAGCAACTGAATGGCTAGGAATGGGATACTAAAGACAAGACCTTCCCCCTATACACCAGCTAAGATCCCTTTATGCTGCGCTGGCATGTAAATGTGGTTTAGATCCACTGAAAACCCCCTGACATTGCTATTGTGGTATCAAGGGGCATTAGTGTAAATGAGAATAAGACTTTAACTCTTTATCCAAAGGCCCAGTTCTGTGCGGCTGAGTCAGCAGGACTTTTGCCACTGGCCACAATGGGAACAGGTTCGTTATTTGTCAAGTGTCCATCATGCTGGTGCTCATTCTAGGTCAGTAACAGATGGAAGTTGTATCCATCAGAGCACTGTTCAAGGGTTTATAAATGGAGCTGCGGTGTTAGACTGGCACCCCATGGAGGCTCTGCTATTGGACCAAGAATCTAGTCAGAGGGGAAAAAATAGGAATCAATAGTTACTCTAATTTAGCCAGGTCTGAGTGAGAGCAGAACCTGACCCAGTGTTTCAAGCAGATGGGAGCAGATGATCAGCACATTAGTTAAATGAGATTCCAGCAGGACCAGATGAAATGCATTTTCCAAATTGTGCAGAGGAAAGCTGCTCTAGGTGCTTAAATCCTGTTTAATTCTGAGGACTTGTGTGCATCTCCCAGGCACGGTTTTAAATTTTGTCTCCAAACAGGAAAAGTTGCCATTCCATTCCCTGCCCCTGTACGTCCAGTAAGAATCCATTTACTACAGAAGTGCTAATTGCTCTGCAGTGATTTCAGATTCCACTGACAGGCAATGATTCCTCTTGCTGATTCCTCTTCTGCACTGACTGCCCAGAGACCATTGCAAGACTCCTCAGGCTTTAAGGAGCTGGGACATACGTATCTTCCCCTCACTTTGGGAAAAAAAGCCTTGCCCCGGATTCCGTATACTTTGGGGATAGATCGAATTAGAGAGGAGTGTGTTTTATTTCCCTCACCCACGGGGGCAGATTCATTTTCACACCCGCCTCTTCTCTCAGAGAAACCACACGTTTTCCTTCAAGCTAAGTGGAAACCACATGCCGCAGCAGCCCACATACTGCTTAAAGTTAGAAACAGACTAACGTGATTCCAGCCCTGAGCCTTCACTCCTAAAAACATAAAGAACATTTAACACTGGCTGCAAGCCGTGAATCAAAATCCTGTTGTCACTCACCCTATGCAATGCCATTGACTGGTGAAATTCTATAAGCATAACTGAGGGAAAAGTTAGATACCGCCTCCCATCAAATTTAAATGAAAAATGGCAGATAGGGTCCTCAAGTAATCCAACCAGCCCTGTAATTAGCATGACACTGCTCCCCACAGCTCAGTGGTCTGCTGGATACTGCATGGTACCCCATCTCTCTGGCTTCCACAGCAGCAGGAAACTACTTCAGAGAAGCAAACTCTTTCTCCATCACTGCACTTCTCACAATGGTAGACACAACCATCACAATGGGGTTTACAATAAACAAATGTGTGTGGGTCCAAAGATCTAGGCTCTATTGCCAAAGTTCTGGATTGGGGTTGTATCTGTTTGAAACAGAAATGAGAAAGAAACAGAAACAAAGCCCTGGCTGGGATGATTTAGTTAGTGTTGGCCCTGCTTTGGGCAGGGGATTGGACTAGATGATCTCCTGAGGTCTCTTCCAACCCTAATCTTCTATGATTCTATGATTCTAAGAACCAGAAATACAAACCCATGGAAGGATACTTTTAGAACACAGCCTTGGGACTGCCACACTTGCCAAAGCCATGGGCATTTTGGACTCAATAGTTTGTTCTTTTCAGACTACATTCTGGATGTGGGAATTACTCAATTATAACCTGTAAGAATGGATCCCTCTGCCTCCTGCATGATGCCTGGAATGATGGGTATTTCAGAAATATCATCTAATAAGGATCCCAGTTTTTCAATAATATGAGGTAGTTTAAGTTTCTTATCCCAGCATCTGCAGTTCTTATTAAGTGGTTGCTAAACTGTTGTTTAAGGAGAGAGAGAGAAATTGTAGAAATCAAATGTAACAGAGTGACTTAGGACAAGAGAGATGTTGTCTTGAGAATTCAAATGTGAAGTAGAGGGAGACAAAGGACATTGGGCCGAGTGAGGATGCATCAATGGTTATGGACATGTGAGAGATCGAGGGTATGTCCATGTCAGAGTGTGAACTCCATGGGGTTTGGTGGACCCAGTTTTGTTTCAGAGGCTACACTTTGTATTGTAATCTTCATTTAGTAGCGCAACCTTCATGGGGCCTTGCACTCTCCTTTGTAGATTAGAGCATCCATTTTTAGCAGAGGCTTGACAAAGACTGGAAACATTATAGCCAAGAAGCTAGGCCAGAGTTCTGAATGACCATCAACACTGGATGATGCTCCCTTACTCTGTGTGATTTCAGAAAAACTCTGGGGGCAGGGAGAACTTGTTTCAGCCTATAGTGAGTTATATGTGATTATATTATATAAAGTCAGGGCGGGGGGAAGAGTGGAAGACATAATGGTGCATATAGACCTATGAAAAGCCTGGGGAGGCAAAGTAAGGTCTGGAGGGGCAACTGCCCCCCTTGCTCCATAGTAAATGACACCCCTGCCCTACAGGTACAATGGGTTTTCCACCAGTTAGGGTCATTGACTTTGAATGATTCTCTGCACAGAAGCTGACTGGTGGAGGTGCAGAACTTCGTTGGCTAAAGCACTTGGGCAAAAGGGTGCTTCTCTGAGCAAGGGGCCAGACCACTGGCATGTGCAGGAACTCCAGGCCAGGGACATCTGGAAGGGCTTCCTTGCTTACAGATGCTGACCAGCTGCAGGACTCACAGGAGGGGTGAGATCAGACATGGAGGGTTGCATTTGGAACTGTTATTTTTCATAGATCTATAATTCTCTAGTGCAGTTTAAGAGTAAAGTGCCAGTGATTAAGAAATCCCTTTGCTAACTCTGTGTTCCTTGCTTTCCTGCCAGGTTTTCCCTGAAGGGGTTAATCAAGAAGCTCAGAGCTCCCACAATGAGGTGGAATCCTGAGGGAATATGTATGAGCAATTGGAGGCTCAGGAGGGCTGGAGCCCTGGTTCCAGTGTCTAAGGTGGCTGGACTGAGGGGTCTCACGGCTGGGTGTCAGACCCAGGGTGTTCACCTGGGAGTGCACCTGAGCGACACAGAGCTAGGAACAGTGACAGCCAATGCTCACACCCAGGAGGCTTCGATGCACTGGGGACCCAGTGGTTGGATCTGTCCAGTGTGCGGGCCTGGGTTAGGTGGTGACAGATGGCACTAACGCTCAGTGACACATTAAAGACACAGGGCCAGATCCTCAGATGATGTAAATCAGTATAACTCCACCACAGTCATGGCACTCCAGTGGGTTACACCAGCAGAGGATCTGAGTGAAAGGGCTGTCAGTATGTCCACTGTGAATCTCCATTTTCATGGGTTCATATAACCCAGCCTCACAAGCTTTCTCCAAGGAGACACGCAGCTCAAACAATATCAGCCCAAGAATACTTGGGCCAATCACACCTCACTGGGCATCAATTTACCCATCTGTGAAATGGGGGTTAATGAAACTCCTACTTCACACGGGTGCGGTTAGAATTAATCAGTATTTGCAAAGTGCTTTGAGATCTTCTGATAAAAGTCAGACCCAAGGTATTTTTTATTATCAGGACTGATGTGTCTTAAGAGTTCATCACTGTAAAGTCAGAATTCTTTTCCTGAGGATTTGTGTTTGAACATCAATATTTTGATGATAATTCGAAGATTTGCTGCTGGGTGGGATTTCACTATTTTCACTGGTAAAAGCAGCTTTTCAAAGAGCAAATTTGGTTCAGCCACTTAGCCCTTGTCAAAATCATGAATCTTAGTGAATATTGTACCAGAAACAAAATCAGTGATTTTGCCGAGAATGTTCTGCCATTTCCACTGTAAAAAAATTAATGTCTTTCATCAGCAAAATGGTAGTTTAGTACCTTAGAAAACTCAGTGGCTTTGCATTTTTCTCCCTAAAACAAAGGTTAAAAATGAAAAAAAAATGTATTCTGCCTCCCCCACAAATCCTCAAAAGCATGATTTTTTTCTTTTCTGACAATGGTGAAAATGTTGCCCGATTCATTTGGAATTTCACCCACTGTCTTATACGTTCTGACCTGAGAAATCAGATTGCAGAGTGATCGAACAAGAACCAAGCCCAACACAAAACCTTTAATGGAAATCTCAGGCTGAATATGAATCATACCTTTTCAGGGGTTCATCCAACTTCTTTTCCCCATGGTTTTTCATTTTCGTGTTGCTGTGAATTTGATGGATCTATCTGGCATAAGATAAAGAAATGACGAAAGGCCTGAGGAAAAGCTGCTCTCTGGATATTTCCAGACTTACTGGAGGCAGAGGACTCCCAATGTCTTGAGAGAAAGCTGCTATTTCTAAGATTCCCAGCCTGATGTCGCAGGCGAGAGTTTCTGAACTAAGAATCAGAACTTTTCTCTGACCTGATCTTTTGGAGATGCCAACCTCTCAGTTTGCGAGAGCAAGTCCCCATTTCACCGTCAAATCAATAGCAAAGGTAATTTATACATACATGAGAGCCATTAGCTGAAGTAAATTCTCCATTTTATCTACCATTTGAAAGGTTTCTTGGTGAATTTCCTCTTCTGAGATCCGGACTCTTGTCCTATCTATGACCTTATCTGAATTGTTATTGTACTTGCTTTTTTATAAGATCAACAAACCATTTGCCCCTTATTCACTTAATGCCAACCTGAAAACTAGACAACTCTTACTTCTCTTTCTATATCAAAGTAGTTTATCATGCAGGATCGTTTCCCTCTTCCCTAAAATAAATGAATACGAGTTCTGACTATGCTGCATGTTTACCAAGCAATTCATTACAACAGAAACATGACAGCAAAGAGAAAAAGAGAACTATACTTACAATTTTTAAAAATACACAAATATAGAGGCTAGTTTGAAAGCAGCTTTCTGTGGAGACAATCAAAAGAGCAGTGATGAAGGACTGCCTTCCACATGGCTTTTGAAAATGCGTATGACAACTCCAGTCCACAGCTAAAAGCCTTGCACAGCATGAAGGACTGTACTGCTCTCAGTTAAATCTCTAGGGGGCAAAAAACACCCCAAACCCATCGATATAGTATTACAAAATTAGGAACTGACCCAAAGGACTCTGGTGGCTTTAGATTCCATGCCCCTGCCTTACAGAAAGAAAGAAAGAAAGAAAGAAAGAAAGAAAGAAAGAAAGAAAGAAAGAAAGAAAGAAAGACCTTGGACAACATTATTTAAAAAATGATTTGGGGTGCTTCAGTCTTTGGGTGCTTAACTGGGGACCCCAGAAAGGTGGAGTCTGAGAGGGTGGGTGTGCTCTGCACTTCTGAAAATCAGGCTCCTTTAAAGGTTTGCCAAAGAGCAAAAGACCCATTTAGGGTCAAAATTTCAAAAGAGCTTAAATCACTAAGGCATTCTGAAAATGGCACCCTTCAGTGTGAAAATAAGTGTGGCCACATTTTCAAAGGAAGTCAGCATGCTGGGTGCTGAGCACCATTGAAAAAAATCTGGACCTTGTGGGAACTGAGCTCTTTTGAAAATCTGGCTCGGTTTGTAAGTCTTCTTCATCAGCCAAAATGTCAGCATTGTTTGGATATATGTCTTTAAATACGGACGGGTGAATTACATCATGCTACCCTGGATGATTGTGAGAACATGCATGCAGAGAGAATATTAAATACTTCTTTTCAGTCCTTAGTCTCCCGGCTCTGCAGTCAATACCAATATGTTGGCATTATGGCGGGTTTTTTTTTTATTATGAAAACAATATACTTCATCATTTGCCAAAAGAGAATAACAATATTGATCTACACACAACGGTGCATTTTATTTTCCATTAAATTTTTTATAAAGCATAACAAGCTAGTGCTGGGTCTGAGCATTTCTGAGGATTAATGTACAAGCTTTTAGTAGAGGTGAAAATTACTGGTGCTATGTTAATAAAAGCTGCTGTTACAAGTTTGCCAGGGAGGAAAGGCTCACATAGCCCCATGTCTTTTGATATTTTCAACCTGTGTGTGTGTGTGTATTAGATTTTATGATTTCAAAATGGCCCCGCTATTATTAAAGGCAAAGGAGCTGATTCACAGTATGGTAGGTAAGGAACGTACATCCCACTGTACCTAAAACATTTTGGTAACCGTTTACATTTTAGGCACATAGGACCTCACTGTTTAGTGTGTGTTCGGTATCCCCTTCTCTGCCTGTTCCCCAGACTAGATGAGTCTGCTGTATCTCCTAGATAAGGAACTCTGTCAAGTGGTTAGAGCACAACACTGGGAGATTGGACTCCTGAGTTCTAATTCTAGCTCCGTTCCTACCTTACTGTGTGATCTTGAGCTGTCACGTCATTTCCCTGTTCCTGATTTTCCTCTTTTGCAATACAGGGATAGTGATATTTGTGTGACAGGGTGTTATGAAGCTTAATTCAGTAACGTTTTTAAAGCTTTATGAGAGCGTTGGATGGAAGAGGCAGGCAAAGGATCATTATTTTGCTAGGATAGAGGCCCGTTTACCTTCATCTTCCTGTTTCTTTGAATGAAACAGTCTAATGAAACAGTCTCTCTCTTCTCCTTGCTCCCAAAGCAAAGTGAACCTTCCCACGCTATTCCAAGGCACCCCAGCCCATCTTGTAGTTGTTTGCATCTTGGCATTTCCAAATGTAGCACAGATGTGCCCTCTTCTTTTGTAAGCAATGGGGGTCTTGCTTCCTGAGAGCTCTGTGGTGCAACCCCGCCAGCAGCTCCCACACATTGGCCAGTCTCCACAAAACAGAACAGCTGGTGCCGAGCTAATGACTCAGACTCCCCATCCAGCTGGCATTGCTTGATATGATAGATGAGATTCTTGCCATGTACCTCAGTGCCATGTCCATCTCATCCCAGATCTCACAAAAAAGGAAAGCTTAGTACATATATACTGGCTCTATATACAAGGCATCTAGCCCTTCTTTATACTCCAGTGTAGAATATTGGCCAATTAATAAAGAATGAGTTAGGGTTAGTTGAGGTGGGTTTTTTTTATTGTCACTCTGAGCCAGATCTCCAATGAAGTCAATGAAGCTATGGTGATTTACAACTGCCGGGGATCTGGCCCAATGTCTCTAATCCCTCTCTCCCTCAGCCTCTGTCTGTTGCTTATATTGTTAGATTGGAAGGTCTTTCGGGCAGGGACTGCCTCTCCCAAGTGAGCAGACAGTACCTAGTGCATTGTGGGAGCTATCAGACTGTCTGGAACTTACACGAGTTGTTTTGCAGCCATTTGGTAGTTCCCTTAGCTGTAAATATTCTTCTGAGAAAGCACAGGCGGAGGAACTGCAAGACAATGCTGACGCCGAAAACATAACTTCGTAATGAGATAACATAATGAGAGGGGAGACATTTGATGAAATGACTGCTATGGAAGGAAAGTACTGCTCTACTTCTATTGTTATAGTTGGAAAATTAATCAATCTAGAGCTGTTTGGCCCTTCTCTTACAAAAATGTATGCTACATTATTTTTTTTAAAAATACTATGCGAGCTTCACGGTCTGGAAGCATGTGTGATGCTATGGTTTAGCCTAAGGCTTAGGATGACCTTGGGAGACCAGGGTTTGTCCTCAGGTTGAGAATGACCTCAGATGATCTCGTCCTTTTCACAGGCAGCTTTGGAAACTGGTAGGTTTCCATCTCTGTCGGTGGGAGGCCAAAGGAAGTTGGGTTAGAGAGAGAACCCAGTTCTTCTAAAGATGGGAAGCAAAAGGTAATAATTCTCAGGACTCATTATAATTGCAGGTCGCCAGCCTCAATGCAGGAAATAAAAAGATAGGGAAATGAGAAAGTTACCATATGACTACAAGACAATAGGAGAAGCCAGGTGCTTAAAAATGTCCAAGAACAGAAAAGTTTTCTCAGCAGGCTTGTCTCATGCCAAATATGTATTCATCACCTCACTAGGCTATTTGATTTTGGCTGCAAATAAAATATGCAAATGTAGCTCTACAATATTCCGGAAGGGATTTGGGGATTAGAAAGGTTGGGTCTTCATCACAGCCATATTCCCCAATATGGGCCTGTCCATTTCATTGTTGGTTATTTTCTATTTTGTTCTGTGTAGCTGGAGAGAATGGTAACGGAGAATTGATGCATTAGCACCTGTGAACTCTACTCCAAATATACAGAGTGTAAAACACAACGTTCAACTGGAAATTCCATACCAGGCACAATATACAGCACTGTGGTGAATATGTTCCTTTGAAAGGTGCTTTAACCTAAAAATCAAAGAACCTTGGGATCAAGAAGAGCAAATATATATTGGAACATTGGGATATTTCCTCTAATTTTATTATTTTCTTTGGAGCATTGTGAAGTGAAAAGCCCAGAAAAAAATCCCCAGACAAAAATCTCCTGGGTGCATATAACACAGCAACATCTCTCAACTTAAGTGCAGTTAACTCAGAGGATCAGAGCACTCTGACTGAAATTTCATCCCTACACTTCAAAGAAATTAACCTGACGAGCAATTACAACAGCAAAACTAGTGTCAAAAATAATTCATGCTGCAGAAACCTCTGTGCTCATAGGGGACCTCCCCTCCCCCACCTAAGTTTCCATACGTTTAAAGAGACTGAGAGTATCATACAAATGAGAGCTTCGGTGCAGCGTGATGTCTAAGGGAAATGTGACCCCACTGGAATGGGGAGGAGTGTACGTGTCTCCCAACGTATGTGCAGAACAGAAGGCTGAAAAGGGCAGGGTTTTCTTCCAAACCGAAGGGCTGTTCGGTGTAGGACATGCAGATTTCCTCCGTTTCCCAGCAACATTTCCTAGAAGCTTCATGAGGTTAATTTTTGTTCTGTACTCTCAAGAGAGCTGCACACTTTGCAGTTGTCCCTGTGTCAGTATCATCAGCCCAAGAGTTCACACATCATGAATCCCAACCCCCCAGAGTCATGAGATTAAACCCCTACAGCAAACACAAATCATGTTTTTTTGGTCCGGCCTCTGGTTGTTGAGCTTTACCCTCCCCAACTTGACCCCTCTTCTACCCCCTAGTGGGTGTGTGACAGTCACAGGTTGAAAATTCAACCTCATGTGGATGTACAATGCACAGATCCTGGCTTCCCTGTGCACCTCGTCCTCAACTCCCCTCCTATCTCTGGCTGTCCATCTGCATCAGCATTCTGGGGAAGATTTCCAAAGGCACAAGTGGCCGTTACTTAGCCATCTAAACCCTATTGAAAGTTAATGGAGTTTGAGTCCTTAGCTCTCATTTGTGGCTTTGAGAAATCTTCCCTTATGTGTATTGTTTTTTTAATGGAACAAGGCCATGGGTTAGCCGAATCTGGAACTGAGCATTCTAAACCCAGGATGCCTAAATGATTACTTGATCAATTGCATTTTCATGACATTTAAAAGAGTGCCCCTGCCAGCTATACATTTGCACATCAGCTGCTGTTTGTTTTCACTCAGATGTTTGTTGTATATTAATTGGGAATTATGATAAAAGGGTGATATATAGCAATCAATAAAATGACTTGGGCTGGGGAAGGGAAGACCTACATTAGATATTTCCTAGAGCAGAACTTTTCCTAACTATTGACCATTTTGTACCGTATTTAAACACATATTCAAGCACTTCCCACCTGCCCTGATCTAATTTAATCTCATCTCATTAAGCCTTTCTCAGATATAGAGATATATGACCTGGGTTCTATTCTCAGCCACTGCGTGAGACCCTTCAAATTCTCAGTTCTTCCATCTATAAAAATGGGGAATAATGCTATTTACAAAATTTTCTAAAGTACTTTGAGTGTTTTATAAGAACTAGATATTATTACTGAATATATAAACAAATACATTGGGTAAAATCCTGGCCCCATCCCAGTCAACAGGGCCTGGGTTTTACCTATTCTATTCTATCTATAAACATACACAGAGATCCTAACACACGTTCAGCCAAACAGTTTTATTTCACTTAGAAATAAGTAAATAAATCAAAGCAATGAAATATTTTTCTTCTCCTGAAAGAGAAGAGAAGAATTAAACAGCTTTGCTACAGCTCGCTTTCTGGAACATTGAACATTTAGTCACTGTAACAATTTTATTCTTTCAGTTATTTATGAGTTTCACTGAAACATTGTTTTGTGTATTGTTGCACAAAAAACTTGCTGTCTCCTTACCATACTGAGGGCTTCAGCTTGCTCTAGTCAAGGCTTTTCGCTCAGCACCCTCAGCCTGTGTTTTGTCGGTGTTGGTTGCTCCTGGAACACGGTTCCACTGTGCTGCAGATGTTATTTCCAGCTGTATTCAAGCTAGCACTGCAGGTAAATAATTTATAGCTTAGCAGAATGCAGGTAACTTTTCGGAATCTTTCATAAGATCTAATAGGCAATTGTCTGTGCTTTATGTGTATAATTTTTCATTGTTACATCACAGTAAATTCTGCCCAGAGATGTGTACAGCAGATGCCCCAGGGGGATTTATTTTTTAATGCTCACTACCGTGTATGAAATGTAAACACACCAGGCTCGGCACTCAGCTCTCTCTGCAACTCTGAAGCTGAAATCAATTCCTGTTCTTTCCTGAGCTTAAATTTCATCTGTTAAATGCTGCTTGGAAAAAAATGTTACAATGTGTCATAATTATATTGTGCCCTCTTTGTACATTGCTAAGGGACTCAAAGGACTTTTGAATGAAGAGTCTCCACATGTACTCTCCCAGTGGGAATTATACCCATTTTATGGATGAATGAACTGAATTACAAAGAGGTTACCCAATGACTAGCTCAATCTCATACATCAAAGGAATGAAAGATCTAGGAATTAGAACCAAGAAGTCCTGAATCCCAGTCCTCTGCTCTAACCAATGAGCAACACTTCTCCAAGTTTTCCATGGTTGGTTGTGGACACTTGTTCACTACAGATATTTAAAACTAGGCTAATGAAGCTATTCTGAAATATTTAGCAAGGAAAGTCATGCATCCTTCAAGCAGGGGAAATCAGATTACCTGCTAGGTGTCTACGATTTCTATACATGTAGATACAGTAAAAAAGCTGGTGAAAAGCTGTTTATAGGACAATGGCTTTTTTATGTGGGCATCAGAACACAGCAAATCCAAACTTTGGATGTAAAGGAAGGAATACAAACTAAGAAATCCCTTTCCTATAACATGAGACAGAAAGGCACCTTTCCTGTATCTGACCAACAGGATGTGCATTCCAATGTATCCTGTGGGTGAACTTTATCTGCAGTTATAAACCTGAACTGTCGTGTGCAATAGGATTCTGCCAAATGAATGTAAGCACTGAGCCACTCTTCATATGGCACCACAACCATCTCTGCATGCCTCCAGTCCTGCAAATTCCGAGCAGAGCTAGAGTCACAAAAGTCTTTGGGTAGGTCTAAACTCCAAATATGCAAAATGTAAAATCACAGTTGCCAGCTATAAGCATGTTCAGGAAAAAATAATCTGTATCTAAATTACTTCTCTTTCTGTGATTAACCCAAATGTTTTGACCAAATTCTAATGTGGATAATTGGATCAATTTGCCTAAAATTTCTCTCTGCTTTTGCATTTGGTATTGCATCCTTGATAGTGATACATTTATGAATGGAAGTACAGGACTGGGCTCCCTGTGATAGCAGGGGACTAGACTCAATGTCCCAGAGGTTCCTACCTGTTCTGTGTTCTTGTTCATTTCCTTTTTAAATTGTTGTGTAATGTGGCTCTGCACTGCCAGACACATTTTGTCTCAAAGGAGGCTGTTTCAGTGGAGGGGTGATGGTGGAATAATTCCTGTTTTCTGACTCTTCAAGGTAGTTTCCATTCGTAATGTGCTTTGGGATCCTTCTGGATGAAAATGTAAGCTAAAATTCTTGTTAGCTTTTATTATATTATGGTCATAATGGAGGATCCATTTGTGCCCTGCTGTTCACCTTACTCCACAAGAAAAATAGGCAAGAGTTAGAAAAACCCTTTCCTGTGGGAACTATGGAAACACAGACACTTCTCTCCTTCCCTAATCAAATGTAATCTCATCTCATCTAAGCAAATGTAATCTCACTTTATTCCCTCTGTCTCTCGTGTGTGTGTAAGAGAGAAAGAGCGGGATGCACTTTTATATGTGATCCAGTGAATCAGGGGATTCACTGATTTCAGAGGGAGAGGGAGAACATGCCCCATGGAATAAGGTACTACTCACAGTGAGTAAAGCATAGAGAGTCTGGCCCTACTTAGTACAAGCATAAAGATCTCTACAATTACTTAAAGTGACTGTATATAAATGACCAGCATCCAGAATTAACAATAGTTTCACTTAGTTTATTTATAGTCAATACCGATTAATATTAAACAAAGAAAATGCTTATCAGATATCTATAAACAGAAATGTGAGGAAGGGCTTTCAGTCTCTTGTGAGTAGAATAATCTATGAATGAACATTGCATAGTCTTCCCAGATAAAATTCCCACAAACGGAAAAAACAGGAGGCCCCTTTCTGAACCCGTTGAGGATTGTGCTGGTATCAATACTGCAGGTACAAGAATAGCTGTTTAAAACTACTGCCCCGTAGAGTCTCTCCCTAAAGAATATGGGCTGCAGTTGAGGATCAGACAAGAAATTATATAATTTTTAGCCCCAGGCTAGGACCAAAGTTTTTCCTTGGCCTTTGATTCACTATTTCTATTTATTTATTTATTTATTTATTTTATTTTCAGTCTCTGTAATTGTCAGAAACTCCCGAATCAGAACCACTGGGGAACATTTCTTGAACCTAAATGTTTTCCTGAGGCAACATTCATCCACTAAGTTTCACCTTCCAATTTCTGAACTTGCAATGAGCTTCCTTTTGGCCCAGGGGTTTCCACTGATCATAAATACTTGGCCAGTAAATTCACTAATGCTTGTGTTTTAATTGCACAAATGTGTCCATCACTATTGCTGGACAAAACTGAGATGCATCACTTGCTCTAAAAGGTCCAGTCTATTCCCTACACAATAATACTCATGTAACATACACAGTGTTTTATGCACCATCTTAATAACAGTAATGTGTTTTTGTTTGTTTGTTTTGTTTTTTACTCCAAGGCTGATAGCTACTTTCAATAGCCTGTAATACCACAAGGCACATTTTTCCATTAGGTGTGCTCCTGTGCACAAACTAATTCCTCATGAAAACAGTGCATTCATTCAACTGGAGGCCTGTAACAAGGGACTTTTACCTGCTGTTCTTTAACAGACTTGTGAATAGAGGTTTGTTGCTGTTTTTCCTCCTGGAATATCTGGTTGTGAGAGAATGGCTGGTTCTTGAACCAGAACAATTACTGCATCTTCTCCCTCAAGTGGTTATCTTGGGAGCACGTCTGTGCTGGAGTTTGTTGTCTCAGGCCTGTATTTTACCTCAAAGCAATCGTTAGACTTGTGTGCTGCTGCCCATCCCTGCTCCACTGCATCCAATTTAGTTGTATTCAAATGGGACAAACGTTCATTATCTGTAAACTCTACAGAAGGAGATGCAGCTCTGTGCTTGTGAAATTTATCTGTAACAGTTCATTTAATGCAAGGAACTTACACTGGAAATCGCTATAATCATGAGCATTGCTTTCAGATGGTCCCAGGCGCCAACAAGTTCATTCTATTATTCTCTTGCCTGATTGTACTTATGCCTGTACAAAGTCTATTCCCTTTAGGTTACATCTATGTAAAACATGAAAAGTGGAGTGTAATCAGCCCCAGGAAGTACAGGGATCTTCTATTAATATCGTGTTTAACCCTGTGAAAATGGATCACTGCAGCTCCATTAATGCAAGATCTGTGTAAACAGCTCACAGCCAAAATTAAAAGGAACCTTCATGGTCCATCTCTCATGGCTTTAGATGGCAGGCAGCATAATACTTCTTAATACTGGGTAGCACAGTGTCACCCGCTGAGATGTGTAATTGAAGGATGCCTTGCTTTACCTTTGTTCTTTTATTTTTTCAGATAATCTAAGAGATGATAGGGCCAGATCCAAATCACTGGGCATCTTTCCATTGAATTTAGTGGGCTTTGGATCAGGATCTTATTCTGCAAACTCAGAAGACTATTCTCTTTTACCCACCACAATCTCTTTTCTCCTACAGCGATTGTATTTCTCCTTCTCAGATAAGCCAGAAGGCAGAAGGCTGCAGTACCTGAGGACAGATTCATTGATTTTAGATTCAGATGATCAGTGGCTGGAGGAGGGGTTAGTGGTAGGAATGGAGAGGACTGGATTGTTTTTGACAATGTTGCAGAGGAGAAATTGGCAGGATTTAGTGGGGATTTGGCTTTGATTTGAAGGGAGGAGGAGAGGTGGGGGTGAGAACGAAGACGAAGGTTGGACAGGAGGGTGTGTGCGGGAGCTGGTGGTGGCAATGGGAAATGAGATGGTCTATGCAGGGTGCTTGTATGAGGTGTTTAAGGAAGATGGGCATGGCAGATTGCGAATCATCTTTTCAAGATTACAGTTATTATAAATACTGCTGTATAGCACCTTAAGGTGTATGTTCATGTGACAGGTGTTATATATGAGAGACAGGGAAAAGATATTTCTTGAAATGCTAGTGATTTTGTCCTTTCACGTTTGTTTCACTGGGTCTCACACACCCTGTAAAGTCCCTGTAAGATGTTTCTTCTCTAAATACATCCTGATTTAATAGCACAGTATGAGCATTCCACTGATTAGGTGGATATTTCCTGCACTACCTTGAAAGTTTAGTTCCAGCCACACATTTGACACATTGGCAAAGAATCCTACTATTAAAGTCACTGCTCATCATTCAGCAGATACTGCCCCTTGTTCTGGAGACAGTCCGATATGCTTGTTGTTGGTACAAAACATGTCCTAGAGTTTAATTTTATTTAGAAAGGAATGAACTAATTTTAGTAAGGATCTCTCTGTGTCAACTATTTACATGTATTCTGTATTTTGGATGGTACATCTTGAAAAGAAATCCTTCATTTTGTTTTGCTTAGTAACATAGGATTTATTTTCTGACAATGACGATATCTGAATCATAGGTGATTTCTTTCTACCAACAGTTGCATTCTTATTGCCAAGGAAGAGTATTTTTGTGCTGAGTCATGCATAGACTCAGCACCTGGACTTCACTGTATGAGAATAAAGCACTTAAAAACCAAGAAAAATGAGGAGTCCTTGTGGCACCTTAGAGACTAACAAACTTATTTGGACATAAACTTTCATGGGCTAAAACCCACTTCATCAGATGCATGCAGTGGAAAATACAGTAGGAAGATATATATACACAGAGAACATAAAAAAATGGGTGTTGCTATACCAACTGTAACGAGACCAATTAACTAAGGTGGGCTATTATCAGCTGAAGAAACAAAAACCTTTTGTAGTGATAACCAAGATGGACCATTTCAAACAGTTGACAAGAATGTGTGAGTAGCAGTAGGGGGGAAAAATTAATATGGGGAAATAGTTTTTACTTTGTGTAATGACCCATCCACTCCCAGTCTTTATTCAAGCCAAATTTAATGGTGTCCAGTTTGCAAATTAATTCTAATTCTGCAGTTTTTTGTTGGAGTCTGTTTTTGAAGTTTTTTTGTTGGAGAATTGTGACTTTTAGGTCTGAAATTGAGTGACCAGGGAGGTTGAAGTGTTCTCCGACTGGTTTTTGAACGTTATAATTCTTGACGTCTGATTTGTATCCATTTATTCTTTTGCGTAGAGATTATCTGGTTTGGCCAATGTATGTGGCAGAGGGGCATTGTTGGCACATGATGGCATATATCATATTGGTAGATGTGCAGGTGAATGAGCCTCTGATAGTGTGGTGGATGTGATTAGGCCCTATGATGGTGTCACTTGAATTGATAAGTGGACAGAGTTGGCAACAGGCTTTCTTGCAAGGATAGGTTCCTGGGTGAGTGTTTTTGTTGTGTGGTTGCTGGGAAGTATTTGCTTCAGGTTGGGGGGGCTGTCTGTAAGCGAGGATGATGGAGACAAGAATTTATTTGAATCTATCAGGCAATGCAGTATTTTATTAATACTTATGATCGCTGCTTGGGTAAGTAGGGCATGCCCCAAAAACTGGCATAGTAAAATAGTCTGCTGAAAATGAGGACTGTTGGACCCAGCACATCTTCCCTTTCATTCCACCTTTAGTTTCATAAGAATAGATCATGTGACTGCATTCATAAGACTGTAGATCATGTGACTGAACTAACTAGTGTCAAGGAAAACCCAGATTTGGTATGGTGATCCTCCTTTCAGTTGAACTGCTAAGCCTCTCCCAAGTTCCTACATCCTGATATGGTGTTCTGTACTGTGCACAGGTTCTTTTTTGACAGCCTAATTAATATTCATTATTCAGCAAGGGAGAAAATGCTGAGCTGTTTATCATTGCTTCATTAGTTTTAGCCAAATACAGACTAAATATAATTACTCCTATAAACTGCTGGGGCAGGGCTTAAAAATATATGGGGAAATTGATGTCTTTAAGAAAGTGTTTTTTAAACGTGACCCCTGGGTCTTAGCAGGGGAGTATGAAAAGGATATTGCTGTTTTATGAGCTTTGCTGCTAACACTGAGCTAAGTCTTGCTTGCTTGTAGGTTTTCAGAGCCTTTGCCTGGGAGTCTTCTCCCCTGGTATATTTAACTTCTCTGGAGAGAGACTGGCAAATCAAATTCCGTGTATATATGAGCTTTATGTTTGTTCATATGTATGAATTTAGTGCTAGTGAAAGGTGCTGGATGGACAGCCCTGGAGAAAGAAGCCCTCTATTTATCTGCACAACATGAAGGATACGGGGAGTGGCAGTGTGAGCACGTGGCTTTGTGTTTGTGTGATGTACTCTGATATTGCCTGAGGGTTGAGAAGTTGCGGGAGACAGTGAAGCAAACAGAGCACCCCAAAAGGAGGATGTTGTAGTCAGGATTTATGTGTTAGGAAAAAGCTGCAAATTTAAAGAGAACTGCTTTTAAAAGGCTCTCCCCCACCTCCGCTGAAACCTTCTTGTATGCCTGATTACTACCAAAAAGAAAAATAAATTAACTACTAGCAATAGATGTGTCAAACTGGTTTGCTGTTGAATAACTTTCCCAGTTAGGTAAACAGAAGAAACTTGAAATTTTAGCTCAAACCTGTAAGAGAAGCTAGCTCAAAATTAGGACAAAATTTAGATAATTTTGTTTCCCCTCTACTTATTTAAGTGCCTCTGGCTATTTCTGGTTTAGCCTCGATCCAGAGGAGGAGGATGTAAGAAAGAACCTTTCTGTGGTATTTCCAGTTCAGCTGGAATCGTAAAGTACCACAAATCTTGCAAGAAAACGTCTTGTAGTGAGATATCCAGCCCAAATCTTCAGCCTCAGAAGGCTCAGATCATCCAAACATATGGCTGAAATGAGTCTCAGAAGCTTTGGAAGTTCATCTGCCCCCATTCAAAACAGCTCTTTGGAGTTAAAATTTTGATTAATCATCCTGGCTGTGGAGGTTGTTTTTGTAACTCCCCCAATACACATGGCCAGAGCTCTGGCACTCTGGGCTGGTCTGAAATAGGGCAAGGGAAATCGGGGAAATATTTCCCCTTTTTTGTTGACTGAAATTTCAAAATTCAAAACATTTCAAGCAGGCCTGTGAACAAGCCAGAGGAGGGACTGGCTGCAAGCTTTGCAACCCAGACCACACCAGTCAATGCATACAATTAGTTCCGTCAAGACTGACAGGTATTCTTATGCCCATTTTATGGATGGAGAACCTGAGGTGGCCAAGTTCACTGCAGCGTGTCAGTAGAACAGCCAGGCAGAGCACCTGGAAATCTTGGCACCATGTCCCCAGCTCTAGCCATGGGACCATACATCTCACTCCCTACATGCTAATTAAACTAGCAAGCCTTTTCCCTTCTCTAATCAAATTAGCACTACACAGGACCAATCCTTCCCAGTAGATGTACCAGTGAGCTCAGAGATGAGCAAAGGCCTCGCCAATGGAGTCCAGAGGAAAATGTCACTTACTTTCATAGAAGTCAGGTCTTTCACTGGTACTTGGTCCAAAAATAAACACCCATAAAACACATCAGAAGAGCAAGGCAAAGCCTAGATAGACTATGCCTTCCAGATCCATTAACGAACTACAAAATACTTTTATTTTAGCACCCTGCTATCCCATAATTGATATTGGATACCTCTCAGAATGAGCCTGATTTAAATGTACAAATGTTTCTCCTTCTCTTGAAACCCTGCTGGCTGTGAGACACCTAATTAACGGCAGAGCTTTCAAAGTCTCCCTAACAAATACATCCCTATGTTTCTTAGCACAAGGACTCTCATTAGTGAAGCTGTGCTTTGTGATTATTTATACTCCTCCTATAATTAAAAATTCTGAAAGCTAATTACAATTATCCATCAGTTTTTCATCATGCCAGGACTGGAGATCTTACCCTTCTTTAGTGCCATTGTTTGCTTCCCCCCCCACCTCCCTGGGTCTTCCCTCCCACCCCCAATTCCAATCTCTTTTTTGCCTGCATTTCTCCTTTCCGTTCTCAACAGGGTGGCACTTTAGGGCTATGTGTTTATTAGCTTTTTGTATATTTCCTCCGGTTCTGTGTTGCCAGCAGTGATGTTTGTTTTCATAACTGAAACTATAAGAAACCAGAGTGATTATTTCTAATGCCTTAGAAAGTTGAATAAATATCCAAGGCATACATGCGGGTACCAAAAAACCTGTGTTAACACAACATCCAGGTGAGGAGCTGAAGAATCATGAAATGCAAAAATTAAAGTTCTCATAGTAACATCAACTCACCCCCCCGCTTGCACATACTCCTTAGCTTTGGGACTATTATTTATATTACTATGACAACCTAAATGTTGTATGCAGTGTTGTAGCTGTGTTGGTCCCAAGATATTGGAGAGACAAGGTAGATGAGATGATATCTTTTATTGAACCAACTTCTGTCGGTGAGAGAGACACAGAGCTCTCTAAGCTTGAAAGCTTGTCTCTCTCACCGACAGAAGTTGGTCCAACAAAAACACATTTCCTGACTTTTGTGCATTTATGTTCTTTACTGTGGCTTTGCGTTGATGGAGAATTCTGAAATTTCCTTTTGTTCCTCTTCTTTTTAATTTTCATTTGCTTTTAAGCAGGATAAAATTAGAGGGGAAAAAAGAATGAGCTGTGGTCTAGCCGAAAGAGAGAGAGCAGAAATACCCTGTGTGAGCATATTTTGCAAATGAGAAGACGTGTACGTGGCCAAAACAATAATTCAAGCGACGGTGGATGTATAGCTAGATCGCTCCACCAGCCATTTCCCCTATGGAGGTGGAGGAATGCACAAGAGCTTAGGGGAATTAAAAAGCAGGCCTGTGTCGGTAGTAGAAGCCATAAAATAGCTTTTACCACTGCCGAAGCAGGGGAGGAGTTTGCTTGCCTTAGGTAGTTAATCCCTTTGAATCCTCTCTTCCTCCTACCCTCTGCTGGCCCCTCTTGAAACTCCTTCCTCCCTGCTAAATTCCCTGCCCCTCTGCCCCTAGGCCTCAGCATAGGCCTTCTCCCCAGAATAGCTGCCATGTGATTTGTTTATAAATCCAAACTGGGAGGAGGTGCTGCTCATGCTTGGATTATTCCTATGTAAGGAAGGTGATCACGGTATATGATGGTTATATGATGGAGTAGAGAACCCTGATGAACTAGAGAGAGGGAAGGATGGAGTGGGGGAGCAGGGGGATGAGAGAAAGAAGGGAAGGGATGTGTCAAAAGGTATTTTAACTTGTTCTAAACTTTGCTTTCAATGGGAAGGGTAGACTGAATAGTCTCTTTTTGCTGTGATCACTGCTTTAGTATCCATCCATGGATTCTGGTCATCCCTGGCAAATGAAGCTGGAGGTTTGTGAGTTTTTGTTTGAGAAAAGGATGAGGAAAAGTTGGGAGTCTCTTGCAAAGAGGGCAAGAAGAAATCTGTGTTCCTGGAAAGCTTTGTTTCACCAATTAAACAACCCACAGAAATACTTTTACCGTTCACATACAGATAGTACCGCTGAAGTTGTTCTTGTGGCACCTTAGAGACTAACCAATTTATTTGAGCATGAGCTTTCGTGAGCTACAGCTCACTTCATCGGATGCATACCGTGTTCCACGGTATGCATCCGATGAAGTGAGCTGTAGCTCACGAAAGCTCATGCTCAAATAAATTGGTCCGGTATGCATCCGATGAAGTGAGCTGTAGCTCACGAAAGCTCATGCTCAAATAAATTGGTTAGTCTCTAAGGTGCCACAAGTACTCCTTTTCTTTTTGCGAATACAGACTAACACGGCTGTTACTCTGAAACCTGAAGTTGTTCTGTGTCATTGTTTCCTATAGTACACTTCAGAGTTACAGAATTTCTCCTGTTGTGTGCCCGACTAGCGACCATAAAAAATTATTTTAGAACAGAACAAGATCCCATTTACTGGATAAATCTGAAAAGTCATAATCTTAATATGAACATCCTTAAATATCCTTACTAATGGGCTCATCCTTTAATTTCCTGAAGCAATGACAGGTTCACCAGACTGTATATCAAACCTAAGATGGGATCTGTCACTAGATGACTGAATTATATTTCATTCTTTATTTTTATCAGCTCCATTGATTTATTTATTACATTTAAAGTCTCTGCTGTCTCCTGTCCTGTCTGTACTTTGGCTTTTCTCAGAAGGAAAATACGATAGTTTATAAACCCATGTTCACGGTGTCCCCATAATTTTAGCCAGTGTCTGAAGTTTAATTTTGAACAAAACTTCACAGATAAAGCTTTATTCAAGCCATGGTCAGTGAAGTCCTTGGCCTTCCCTGCAGAACAATCTCTGCTTCGAAAGGACTTTCCCTCAGATTCATTTCTGAAGAACAAAGTGCAATTTTCACATCTAAATGGCAGCGGTAACCCATGTTAATGGCCCAGTCATGGTGTTATCTCACTGCATTTTTTTTATGAAAACAGTGAGATCACAATCTGCATGTGGGCTGAGAACTAGTGCTGGGTGGGACTCATTCTTAGCATGAATTAATCTGACACTAACTATCAGTTGTATCAGCCCACTGTGCACTTTCAAGACCGTTGATACTCAGACATCATACTAGCCTTGGGCTTAGATACGTTGCTCTTCTTGTGTATGTTGTTTCAATCTGCATGGAACTCAGCCAGGAGGGAGCACATCTCCTTCACAATGTCTGCCTCTGGCTGTAATGCCCAGAGCCAGAGACACGCACAGGCAGAGGGTGGTTACGAAAACTGCATCCCCTTGCCCCTCCCCTGCCCACGTTCTCTGGTGGAACTTCTCATGGGGAAGAGCTTTATGTTATAGCCTCCCCACCCGTCAGCTAAACTCTGGAGTGGGGGGAAGTGATTTCCAGCCTTTTCATGCCCCAAAACAGCAGGCTCCACAGCAGCCCCCATACCCGCCCCCCGCCCTGGATCCTGCCCCCATGGAGCATAGGGGCTGCTCCATCCCCTAGGCACCCTCCCCTGCTGAGCCACCTCTCTGGCCCCATTCGCTGAAGCCCCTGCCGTTAGGTTCCCTGGGTCTTGGAGCACAATGGATCCCTAGGGCTTAACCCCTTCCTGCCCACGCTCTAGCCAGCGCATAGGAGTTGGCTGGGTTATGTCGATGGCCAGCAGCAACCTGGAGGTGTTAGCTGCCTTTTGACACTGTGCAGGCAGGAAGGGACAAGCTGCTTCCATCCATGTGGGGGGCGGGGGGTGAACTCCGCAAGACATGGGCCAGGTCATCCATCTTCTCCCCCCATCCTCCCTACCCCTGCGGCTGGAAATAGCTCCCATCCCTTCCCTCCCGCACAGTGCCGAAAGGCTCCTGCTGGCCATTCTGGTGTGAAGCCTGGCAGAAATCTGGGGTTGTAATCCTGCATGTCTCCCCCACACACACATGTTGCCTCAGAAAGACGCAGCGCCAGGTAGCAGGAGAGGTGGGTCCGTCCCGGGGGCCCAGCCAGGCATGGAGGGTGGAGAGTGCTGGGCAGGGAGGGTCAGGTCAATCGATCATCCCCTCCACTCTTCCCCCACTGAGAGCCCTGTACGGGAGTGTGGGTGTCTGACCTCTCCCCATGTGAACCCTAAAGCTTTAAAGATAAGAAGGTAAATAAAAAGAACCTGACTACCGCAGTATTTCTTTTTAACAGGGGCTGAGTCAACTTGATGTTAATTTGAACATTTTTTTACTGCATAGATCTGATTGATTGCCGGTGAACTCACTTGAACATAAGTAATTTTACCAGATGTCCCGTATTCAGCATAGGGAAATATGGTCACTCTACAGGTGATGCTCACTAAATTGGGTACCAGAGTAGGAGCCGTGTTAGTCTGTATTCACAAAAAGAACAGGAGGACTTGTGGCACCTTAGAGACTAACAAATGTATTTGAGCATAAACTTTTGTGAGCTACGAAGTGAGCTGTAGCTCACGAAAGCTTATGCTCAGATAAATTTGTTAGTCTCTAAGGTGCCACAAGTCCTCCTGTTCTTTTTACTGAATTGGGTAGAGATTGCATCACAAATTGGAGCAACTCCTGGATAACTCTTGAGCTACTTTGTCAGGTGTCTGGCTGGCTCTGGGCCCCTGGATGTGTTGGGGGGATGAGTGGCATGCATTGCTGTGCCCTACTGTAGCCAGACATAATGCCATCCAGGGCCTGCAGACTTGTGGGGTGGAATGCCAGGGTGAATCTGGCGTATGCTGTTTAGGATGTAAACTTCTTGTGTTCATTAATTATCCCATAGTGCTTTCACCAAGAGTTGGCATGTTATCGCCAGTGGGCTGGCCAGTTTCCCACTTGGGTAATTACATTCTGTGGAGCTAATTTCTTCCTCCACTCTCCATTGGCTATATCATTCTCCCTGGCTTTCTGGATCAGACTCCTGCACGGCGTCCCTGTGAGCTGTTACAACTCACCCCAGAGGAGACTGCTGGTCAGCGGTGGGTGAAATCATTGCTATGTTAAGTGAGCTTGTAGAAGCCCTCTCAATTTCCCTGCAGAGGGAAGCAGCACAGGAATAATATTTTGATTTGCCCAAACCCTGAGCAGCTTATTCACCCCCTTTCTTGGGCACAACTGCCATGGGCTGGAATCTAGAGAGACAAGGTGGGTGAGGGAATATCTTTTAGTGGACCAACTTCTGTTGGAATGGGCTGAAATTGTCGTGGGAACCTCAGTGATGTAGGAGGTGTCTCCGTAGGACTCGTGCTCCTAAGTCCTACCACATCAGCTTCAGCCTGAATACAAACTGAATCACGACTTCAGGATCTGGACCATTGTACAGATGAGACATTATTTAGTAAACTGTAGTGTTCGGCCACATTGACATTTTCTGTTGAGCTGGGTAAGTCCCCGCCCTTACCCGCTTTCCTCTCACCTACTAGATTCCAGGGTTGCACCTGACCCCTATTTCCATCCGTACATTTGTAAATATCTCTTAAGATCCACAGTGAAGTCTCAGCTGGTCTGACGCTGTCAAATCGGCTGGCTGCCATCTGCAACCCACACATACTTCTCCACGTTACAGTGGATTTCAGGGCATTGCACAGTTGGGCATGAATATGAATTGCCTGAAAATATTGGTGCCCTCCACCCAACCTCAGTTTGGGGGATGGGGGATATTCTTAGCAGAGTGAGGTAGCAAAGCCTAACCACTGCTCCGGGAAAGGAGCTGCAAGGGTGGAATATGTTCCCACGTGCAGCATTGCAAGTATCTCCTGAGACACAGACAGTGCCAGACTTAATATATTTAACGTATTTTGTACAGACTATGCCAGTCATTAGAAATGTGCCTGTTCTGTCATTGCTCTGAGGCAATCATGGTGAAGTATGTGTCCTCGGAGTAGATAGGAAAAAATTAAAGTGCCCCAAGCTAAATTGGTCAGCCAAAAATAATGTACTACTTTATCCTTGGAAGGAAATTAGCCATTTATTGGAGGACAGAAGTTCAGTGTAATAGTTAAAGCAATGTGACATTTCCATACATTAAAGAAGTGTGTGTGGAAGGCATAATTCAGTGTATAAATCATTGATGTCTCCTATCGGAATCCTGCATGTATGACTCCAGCCTGCAGTCAAATGAGAAATGGTCTTGCCAAATGACATCTCTCAGGGTCCCTGCAAGAGTGTTGTCTCAGAGCAAAACAAACCCTTGGACTCCCATATATCTCTCCAGAGTCATGAATGGAAGCTTTGGCCTAAGGGGAGCTCAGGTTCTGAACCTCTGCTAACTGCTTAGGGCGATTGTTCTGCAGACTGAGAAGAACATTCTGGATATACAGACCCTACACTGGGCAACACAGGGTTAAGAGGCTAATCTGCGCTCAGGGGACACCTGTGAGCGATATCAGGTCTGGAGGGAGGCTTCAGAGGGAGAAGCCCATTTCAGCTGGTGGCAAAGCAGCTCAGGAGGAGAGCAGGTCTCCAGCCAGGAGATCCTGGAGCAGGGGCTGGCTAGAGGCAAGAACTTCTCAGCCAAGCACTGCCCAGTGACTCCTGCTGGAGGGAAGTGAGGACTTGCTGCAGATGCCCTTGTGATAGGAATGTATCCTTTACCCTTGCCGGTGGGCCTAGCTGGGCCCACAGCTTTACAGAAGTTGTCTGAGGGAAGATTTGTTTGTGCTTATGTTTGTGTCTGCCAAAGGGCGAACTGTCGGGGGCTCAGCCTGCTGAAACACCCAGACACTGCAAAGTAGAGGTCTGGGTGAGTGCTAGGCCCAGCTTAGGATCCCTGCTCAGTAAGCTTCTAAAACGGGACACAACGAAAAGCACAAAGTCTCCTCTCCTTGATGCAGGCAGCAGGTAGAGGTGGGAGATACAGCTTACACACTGCCCAGCCCTCCATGGCCTCTGCTGAATGGGTTTTTGGAAGAGTAGGTGGTAACAATCATATATAGCGTTTCTATAACTTACACATTCAAAGTCCCTTACAGACACTAAACAGCTGATCCTCACAACTCCCCATGAGGGGAAGAGAGAGGCAGCAACGAGCAGCAGAATGGGGTGCTGACCTGGAAAGACCTAATCCCCATAGCGGTCAGGAGGAGGTACCCTAGCACCCTATCAGTAAGTGCACCTCATGACAGCCCCATTCAATTTAAATAAATATATCATAGCTCCTACTGCTACTGACGCAGGTAGGGGGATGTGCTGTCTTGTTTCAATAAGTAGAGACACATAACAAGGGTTCCCGTTTGCTTTTCTTCATCGATGCTTTCCGAGACACTCAGGACAAAGGTGCTAGATGGGAGACTTGCTAATGCGTCACTCTAACATTAGGCCATGGGTTGACATATACAACAGCTTCTTTCGGACTATTCAGGACCTGGACTTTTAGCCAGACTTATCATGCTGTTACTAATGGGGCGAGATAACCATCTTCACTCATCTAGCCCAGAGAGAGATGGGTGTTTTGTTGCAGGATGCAGAAGACATGACCCATTGTACTCAAGGGGTAAAAGGCCAATAACAGAATTTAGATTGTAGCTCTATCAAGAGACTTTGTCCTGTGTCTCTTTGTGGCCACGCAGAGTTCATAAGTGCTTTCATTCCACACTTGGCACGCTAAAGAAATGAAAGACTTTATTGTGCTGCTGTCTGCTAGGAATTTAGAACTTCACAGTCAGCTGGGCTGCAGCTGTGTTTATCTCACTACATAAACTTAAAGCTCCTTCAGGCTTCCTAGGGATATGTTCTCATCATGTCACCATGGTGCAAGGAGAACTGATGTGCATCAAGGTGGGAATATATACAATGCCTTCTTTGTTTTCTCTTCCCTGTAGCTGAAATGATAGCATACTCACACAGTATTGAACGGCTTGGGAAAATGGTTCAAGTGTAAATTCTTGTAAGGGCTATATATTCATTAAATTATATGGCCCACTGGCTCCAGCCAGGGAGTGCATGATGTCACTCAAGAGGGATGCACTCACCCAACTTTGTACCACTGCAATTTTGGGAAAACTCTGTGCTGGGCTGGCTTCCAACTCTAACTTACGTTGGCTGCCAAAGGCCATTACGGCAGCTAAGCAATGCTGGGGTGTAGGGATGCCCCAGCCAGGACTCCTGTTCTGACAGCCTGGAAGCAGGGTGCAACAGAGAAGTCATTATGTTGCCACTGCATACTCATGGATCCCTCTACTCCAGGTGCTCATCCCATGTTAATCCTGGCTAAGTATTCCTGATACAGGAGTCAGCTGGTCCCTCTGTCATCATCATGCCCCATCTGAAGCTGCTCCAACCATAGCAATTTCTCTCAGTTCCTGTGCATAGTTAAACTAACTTGCAGGGTCTCAAAGACTCACTTTTCATGCCCCTTCCGCCGCCAGGGATGGTAATGATCTCTGAATATGAAATTAGAAATGATTATCGCATGTTCATCCCAGTTAGTAACAAGTCATAAATAATTCTCTTGCATGTCACGGGGAGAAGATCTCCTTAGCATTGTCTTTTTCTTATTTAATGTAAAGCAAAATCTCTTCCAGTTGAGTCTGGGGCTTTTTTGCCCTCCCCTCTCTCTCTCTCTCCAAACTATTTCTCAGTTTGTCTATATCAGCTTTCAGGGTATATGTTGACATCCAGAAACGATTTATTGGCAAGGGTTTTCAGCAGCTAGACTGCTATGCGGGGCACGTATGCTGATACTCCATGGAGAGAGATGCAGGTGAAGCAAATATTCACGAAAGAAAGAGGCTGTGGTTGGGAAAGACTGTCACCATGCCCTCTGGAAAATAAAGACGTCCAAAATGTTGGTGAAAAAACTCCCACAGCAAACAAAACCAACCTGGAGGTTCTGTTGAAGTCTGGGATGCTGCTTTGCTTTTCGAGTTAGGACTAGATTTAAGCTAAGATGATGATCATTATTAATTAACGAACGTGTACTGCAATAGCGTCGTAAGGCCCCAGTGCTAGACACTGTATTAATATATTATAAATGACATTCCCTGCCCCAAAGAGATTGCAGTCTAAAAAGTAAGACCTACCAAAGGGGCTGAAACAACCAAGTTCGGGGTGGGTAATAAAACCAACACTCTGGTGCTAAGGTACGCTATCTGTGTGCATGGTTCACAGCCAGTCAGAGGTGGGGATCATCATTTGCCACCTGCCTAGCCGTTATTTAGCTAAACTGTCACCTTTTGCCTCCATGCCCACAATGGGTACGGGGTGTTGTGAGTGGGGGAGGGGTTTTTTAAACTGACACAATGTCTCAGCGAGGGGATATGAGTGGAACAAGCCATGGATATGGGCTGCGATGCCTTGTGATGAGCTGGGCACATGAGCAACAGCAGTCACTCCTCTCTGTCCCAGCCTGGGTCACCAACACCCTGGGCGTACTCACCAGTAGGCCCTTTCCGGGGAGCCAAAGGGACACCCTCGGCATCGGCTTTCTTGCTGCTTCCGATGTCTTCTGTGATGCCAGGGTGAGGAGGGCAACTCACTGCACAGAATCTCTATTCACGAGGGAGGCTGTGAGTCATCCTTGTCCCATCCATGCCGGGCGTTGTGACTGGGATGTGCATGGACCCCAGGGTGGGCGATGCGGCATGCAGAAATGAAAAGCACACATTGTACTTGAACACAACGGATGTGTGTGTGAGTGAGAGGGAGACACACACCTGGGGCTGCAGCTTATAGTTTTTGTGGGTAGATTTTGCAGACCCTACCCGGACTCACGTGTACTAGCTAGTCACTCCTGCCTGTGCTCTTTTGGGGGAGAACAGTAGCAAACTACTGTGAACATCATGCAGGGGATATTTATACTTGTGACTTATTTTGCCTTCTCTTCCCTAAAGGGATGGAAATTGGCCTCCGAAAACCTGGCTCCTGACCCCTGTCATTACTTCCGACAGCAGGGCACAACACTGACAGGATAATGCTCTCACATGCACTAGAATGGCTGTTGCATCTATCCAAGTGTTAGGTTCAGGTGTCTCCATCATTCTGGTGGCACATCGCCATATGCACCTGAGAAGGGGAGCAGGCTATTCCCGGTAGGCTGGATGCTTTGCAGCCTCTCCGTGCTGGGTTGGGGCAGGCAAGACTCCCAGACAGCACACTCCCTGCCCTGAAATGCTGCCGGTGCAGGGTGGTTCCTGAGCATTTGGATTGAAAAGGCATCATTTGGGGGATAAAGTGCACAGCTGTAGCCCCTTCCCTGGCTCCTGCGGCTAACCAGAGCAGGCACGGCGGGAGGGATGTGACGGGCTGGCATGTCTGATATCCTGTTTTTCGTGGGGATTATGTGGGTTCTTCTTGATATCCAGTGACCATGACACAATCTCTGCCTAGCTCCCTGCTTTGGGCCTAGAACAGGGGAAGGAGACTTGTCTTCAGGCAGGCCGAGCCTGGGTGCCATCACCTGCTGGAACATCCTTTGAAAAGCGCAGCCCACAGGCACCCCTTTCCTGCAGAACATGGGCAGCTGTGAACGTTGGCCCAAACTACAGAGCATCAGAAGAAAGTATGTTCCCCTCCCCTGCTGTGTGCCCAAACCCCCTGCCTGAGTGCACGCTGAGAGTGTAAAAATTCTCTAATTAGAGCAATGCACTAGGAGTTCAGAGCAGCCTAATTCGTTATCCCTGGTCTTAAACAAAGTGGTAAACAAGATATGCAGATACTGAGACAAAGAGGTAATAACTTGCCAGTCTGTTAATCGGCGGTGGCCGTGTGGTCTGTTATAAACTGGTCACCCCAGGCCTCTGCCTTGGCTTCTGTTTCAGTTCCACCTGCCGCAAGGGCTAATAGCCGGGGGATCTCAGTGTACTGGTTGCTAGCCAACATTAACTGCCTGTGGCCTTCTGGCCTGTTCAGACCGCAGCCCCAGAAGATTCCTTTGCTTTGATTCCTAGCCCCAGCTGAAGGCTAGTGCACCTTGTTTAGTTTGGGGGAGCTGACTCTCATGAGTAAATCAGAAGGAAGCCAGCCAGATTTCCAAACCCCTTCATGCCCGTAGGGGGCTGATCAGGTTCTCTGGGGATACAAAGAGCATGCTGATTCTGCAAATGAATTGCCATGGCGCTGTGCAGAGCATTTCCAGTTCATTTCCCTGTATCATCCTTGGTCTGTGGATAAACAGAAAGCAACAAGAGCTCTCTTGGTTTTGTTTTAATTGGGTTTTGCTGTGTTGTTAATTAGTAAAAGGGGGATCAGACTCAGACTCTCCTGCAATGAAAGCCGTCTCTGCAATTTGTTTACACTTTGGATTGAAAGTGTGTCAGTTTGTGTCACATTTCAGTTCCCCCTTCAAATAATTCACTCCATTATTTTTTTAATGTTGATGGTGTGTTTTAATTTTAACAACTTTGTTTTTCAAAGGTTGCTAATAGAATAAATGCTAGCAACACTCTGCTAGAAACCTCTGAACTAAATAATTGATGTTTATTCTACCTTCTTTGTTTGCTTTCACTGTTCTCATGGATTTTTCTAACAATGCCGGGAATATCCTTATACTTATCCCTGAAACAAATTGTGGAACCTGAATATTATGACAGTGCTAACAAGGTGGCACTGTTCAGTGGTTAGAGCAGAGACATGGGATTCAAGTTGCCTGTGTTCTGTTCTATTCTAGCCACTGTGTGGTGTAGACCAAGTCACAACATCTCCCTGTGTATCAGTCTACCCATCTCTCAGATGGAAAAATTATATTTACCACCTGGCAGGGACTCTATTAGGTTAATTAACTGATGGATGTTTGAAAGCATCAGATATAAGGTGATTTAGAAGTGTCAAGTATTTTCATTATATAATCAACTGCCAAATATATGCATTAAGTTGAGGAACTCCAAGCCATGTCCTGGAAGGAAAGGATAAGTGTTCTGTTCCCAAAGCCAATACCTAAAAAAAATAAGGGAAAGATTGAGACTATGGTAACTACCAAACATTTCAGAAAGCTTCAAACCATAGAAGTGTCTTAAGACACTGTTTTCTGTCCTCTGACTAACAAAATATTTGGTTTTTCTCCTAATAGATTTGTCATTTGACTTGGAGTGTCTTGTCCTATTGACACAGGGAACCTCAATTTCAAAGCTATTAAAACCTCATTTTTTACACCATGCCCCTGAGAAATGCGCTAACTTTCAAAGAATAATTTATTTCTCTCCCCCATCCTCCCCAAAATTAAATCCTCCAAATGAGGAGAAGCGCATGACAGAGTGGCAGGGCCAAGGAAGTAGCCGCTTATATGTTTCTCTCTGCAGTGTCCTTCCAGGAGAGGAACGTAAATGCTCCTTAGATAAACTGCAATTTAGTAGCCATGGAGCATAAGCTGTATTTAAACAAGACAACTGCCACTTACTGATAAAATATAAAGTGTCTGCTGTTGTCATGCTCCACATTCTGTGCAAGCAGAGCTGAAGAGTCAAGGTTATTTGCTTACAACTTTTAGCTAGGAGGATGGGGTTGAGAAGTCTGCAGCTTGCTGGGATGAGTAGGGCACTGGGTCCACTGGACACCCCCACAGAATGGGGGTTTGGTATTGGGAATCTGAGCTGGAATTGCCCCCCATACTGCTAGGTTTGGATTCAGGATTATCCTGTTAGCATTCAGCACTGTGGCAAGATCAGGATGGTGAACAAGATCTCCCACAGAGAAGAAGATGAGAGAAAGAATGAGAAAGTGAGATGAATTTTTTTCCTTATGTCTTGTTCTCCCTCTGTTTCTCCTTCCCTCCCTCCTCTATGTGTCTTTGTAACACACATACAAGCCGTAATCACACTCCCTCTGAAGACTCAAGTACAAAACCAAATCTAACAAACAACTACAGGTTCTCTAGCTTGTTGCCAGCTATGATCCCGATGCAATTTTCTTCTGTGTCTTTGGGGGACTTTTCATTGACTTCAGTGGGATCTGGATTAGTTCCTTCTGCACTGTGCTTGAGATTTCAGCTGGGATCAGAAAACCAAGGCATTCCTTATTTTTCTACACCAATGGTCTGGCAAGTAGGAAGCTGCTTTTGCTTTTTGATAACCCAGTAGCGTTCTCATTAGACAGAAGAGGCTTCTCCATACTTATTTCATTGGAATAAGAAGAGGAGGTTAGAGTGAAAGCAATCAGACAGATTTGACTTAAGTGCCTTTGAAAAGCCTGTGTTGTGGGTAGCAGCTGCAGAGGCGGATGTGCTCTGGATCTGGTTTCATTCTGCACCATCTGTTTTCCCTTGGAGATTTTACATACATACCATGTATTATCTATCTAACCTATCTGCCAATCTTCATATGGGATAAAAATAAATCTATGCCCTCTGAGCAGATAAGCAATCTTTATTACAGGTGAGGAACGTAAGAAGCTTTTTTTTCTTAACCACAAATACCTGGCGCATGGTTATAACCAACCCTCAGATCAAGCAAAAATGCTTCCCAGCTAGTTTATTAATATTTCCAAAATATCTATCCTTTCCTCATGGAGGGTCAAATATTCTGGGTTATGAGGATTTGGCTTGTTCATCGCCACTGAGTGAGCCAACCTCTGTGCGCTGCCATTCTCTGCTCCAGAATCTAACCTGAGAGGAAAAGAAAAATTAAGTCTCTAGGCCCCATAGTTTCAAAGATAATTTTCAAAATGTGAACAAAATGTAAACCAATGCAATGATGCTCAAGAGAGCAAAACAATAGCTCTGAGAGATGGGCGAGCTCTTACTGTACATCTCAATGGAGTGCCTAGTTTGAGGGTGAATAAGAACTTAAATGTCAGTATTGCTATCTAATTTAACTACTGGTCAAAGCATGTGAGACGGAAGAGGAAAGTGCTATGGAATAAATATCTGCATAGTCTGCTGTGATTGGCCTCTCATTTTCATTCATAAATGGGTGGAGCTTGGGAGAATACCATAAGTTTCTTTTTCCAGCATCACCCTTGAGGAGGAAAACTTAAAATAGCTTTTGGACACCCTGTGTGCAAGCATTTGAGAGTTATAAAGAGAATAGTGGGAGAAGAACTGTTCAGGAGGATCCTTGGACAAGCAACCGAATACGGGGCATCAAACAGCACTAAGCGGTATTGAGTTTAGTTGCTGGAAAGGCACTGTTAAAAAGTGAGCTCTCGACATGGAAAGAGGTGGAAGCAGTGCATCCTGAACCATCTAAAAGTAGCCTGGGTCCCTGTACTCCAAAATGGACTGCAGGTAACAACCTTGTGTCAGTAGTGGGTGATACACTAGGTTTTTCTCCCCAGTCTCTAAACGTCTATGGATTTATTAAGCCTAGCATTCAGCTCTGTTTCACTCTAAGAAAGAAAGAAAGAAAGAAAGAAAGAAAGAAAGAAAGAAAGAAAGAAAGAAAGAAAGAAAGAAAGAAAGAAAGAAAGAAAGAAAGAAAGAAAGAAAGAAAGAAAGAAAGAAAGAAAGAAAGAAAGAAAGAAAGAAAGAAAGAAAGAAAGATTTATGGGATGGATCTAGGAGCTGGGGGCGGGGGAGGAGCAAATCTATCTGAACAAAGGCAAAGAAGTAACAAATGGCATTATGCTCCAGCATTATCTCTTGGCATCGACACGGTACGACTTATGGGACAAGCAAAGCCACTTCCTGTTAGCCAGACATATTTATTCATTTGCATCCTGTGCACCTTCAGCATCTGTCCATTATGTGGAAGTGCACAAGTACAAACATTACTGCAAGCATCACAGTTTCAGAAAAATAGCCTGTCTCTTCCATTTCCCTGGATATACTAAGTTGAGAGATCTCTCCTTGCATTAGAAGTGGGGATTTGTATTTCAGCCATATCATAGGGCTGGTATGATTGAATGGAGCTACAGTTTAATATCTTTAGTCATAATAATACTTTGTAGGACAAGTGCTTTCTAAACCCCACAGACAGAGTGTCTGGAGTGGCATTTTAAAAGGGAAAATTTAGACAAGATTCATTACCGACACCAGTAAATGTCAAACATTTTATCAACTGTGTAAAGTGGCATGTTAGATGTCTCTTTCCCCCCCTAAAGCTTGATTAAAACTCTAAGTGCCTTTTTAATATTAATATTAGTGTCTTCTATTTTCTGCTTGTTTGGTTATTTAGAATAGCAAGAAACAGAGGGATCACATTGCTGGCAGCTGAGTGGAGTAGTTTTGCTCAGGAAGCAGAAGGCACACACTACCCTTCAGGACATGTAGAAGGACAGCCTTCATATGTCTGAACATAATTAATATTTTTAACAGTTGAAGTGTAAGATGGCTGCTCTCATTACAATCCACGGTTGTGCAGTGAGGACAAACTGACTTTCACACAATCTCTGAAGGCCAAATTTTGCAACCCTCACTCACAATGAGTAGTACTTACTGACTTACTTATCAGACTTGTCCACCATGAGAATTGTCCCCGCATTGATCTAGCACAAGTTCATCTCCACCGGTGACAATAACACTGGCTGGTATAAACAATGCCTGTGCGGATGCTACCATTTTAACCACAGTGTCTTCTGACCCTGCTCTGAGCACGTCTAGAGGACAAGATGATAAAAATGTTGGCATCCCTTCTACATTAGCTACCTTTGTGAGCACCGATGGATCAGCCTCACAGAGCTAACAATGATGGAAGAATCTCTTGCCATTTTCAATGCAGATGCATGCCCTGCATTCACTAGGAATACTGATGTGAATAAACACATCTCATGCGGATGGGTTGTAGAATCAGGCTCAGTAGCACTCAGGGATATTTGAAATTACCAACTGTCAGGTTTGGGAGGGGAGGGTGACATTGGCAGTCCTGTGCATAATGGTCAGGGAGAAGAGCAGTCTGGGTAATGGCCTACAAAGCAACCTCTTTCCCAGTTTGCAGAGTGCATCCCCAACAGTGCCGGCTGGTGCATTCATGTCCAGGTCTCCCAAGCACACCTCGCACTTCTTGACCTATCACAGCCCAAATCTGCATCAGGTTGCATGACTGGTCTCCCCACAGGCTCCCATGGGCCTGCTGATTGGCTGGAGCCGCACACTCCATCCCCTCTTTTAGGCTAGGTGAGGGGGCCAGTCTTTTTGCCTCCATAACAGCAGCAACTGGCCATTGGCACAGTAAAGCCGGGCAGCCCTTGTGCACCCAGCACCAGGGAGCCCTGTGTGGCTGCACTAACAGCGCAATCCGCCGAGGCCTTTGAGCTGCAGCCACGGCTGGATGCGTTCTGTCCTGCGTCTCCCCATCCGCATGCTGGCAAGGACATGAGTACCACAGTGAGGAACAAGAAACCACGGTCAGGGAGTCAAAGCAGCAGCTTCCCATCCCATCTCTGCTTACAGTAGGCTCCCCGTGGATGGAATTAAGCAGCGCTTTATGTTACAATTGTGAGCAACTAAAATTTTGCAAAAAAAAAAATGAAGTTGTCTTTGCAATTTCTAATAGATCCCTCTGGGAGCTGGCTGCTGCCCATGGTAAGGATGAGGATAACCTTCTGCAGAGGTTCTCAGCTTCACTCACATGGTGAAAGAAGAGTTTTTCAAATTAGTTTATGAATTTCCAGAGAGCTATGCTCTGGAACGGTCATCTGAGAGATGGAGCTCAATGCTTTTATCTGTTTGTGAGTTGTTCCAGGCTCTTGGTGCACTTACACCTTAGAAGCATAGCTCTTCATTACTGTTTTTACTGAGAGTGCTGCATTAATTAAAGGCCAGCTTTATGTTGCAAGTACAAATTATCACTCTTTGCTTGGAGGTTGAGAATAAATCAGTATCTAAATCCATGGTCTAACTCTAGGACAATAATATTTACCTGCATGGAAGATTTTAAATGAATTCCAGAGTTGTTAATGTTGTTTTTTCGTTGTGAATTTTACTCCAGCAATACTGGGCAGCTCTGAATCAAACCATCCACGGGGGAAATGGAGAATTCACAAATTCTCTCAAGATTCAGTGAATTCAGAGAAGCTGGCCACCACGTGCACATTTTCACGAGCAAATTCCTTTTTTTCCCAAATATGGGAGTAACCAGCCTAGGAGAGAGTGGCATTCCTTAGGAATTCTTTGACCAGGAGGCAGTGTTTGTTCCCCTCACAGAACACCTATAAAAGCAGCTGAGGTTACTATTTCTTACCCCATAGATACCAGAAGAGTTCTACTGTTCTCTGAGGCTTAAATTCTCTGAGATTTCTTTAAGACGTTTGATTTGTTTTGGGGGTTGGGGGGAAGATGTATGGTATTAGGTTAATCAGCCTAACAAATAAATGGCTGAGAATTGTAATTCATGATGGGGCAAGGACTCTCCACATGGTTTTCCAAGGTTCTTATTACCTTTGTATCAAAGCAATGAATATCAGTGAATTGCAAGCGGTACATTTAATTGTGTGATCACAATTCAGACAAGTTATTCATTAACAAATAATTCCTTCTGTAATAGATATCTCTGATACTTAACCCATCCCCAACCTTGTGTCATTGGCTTAAGTGCATCAGTGAATGCCATATTCACGGAAGACTATGTAACTATTCCACAAGGAGAAAATTAATCCAGTTGTCTAGGAAATATAATATTTCTAATGTGTACTGCTATTTGAAAGATAGTTTGGAATACTATGCATTATCCAACAGGTATCCATGATAACATTAAACCATTGATACATTTACAATTAGATGTTGTGGACAGCAAACACTAAAGGTTGGAAGCGCAAGTATATGTTACTATGAATCAAATGTTATTAGCATTGTTTAAACATTACAAACAGCTAATCTTTAAGGTGTCTGATGTTTTTTGGGTAATGTATTAGGCTAATCAGCATAGACAATAACAGTTGTAGAATGTAATTTGTGATGAGAACAAATTTCATTACAGTGAAACACTGGTCATTGGTCATTGTACCCCCAGCATACAGAAACCATTGGAGAAGCAGTAGAAATCAATACACATTTCTTTCCTGCAAATACATAGTGATTAATACATGAAATCAGAAATAATTAAGCAAAGTATCAACATATCTGGATATTGCTGCAGAGCAATGCTTCTCATTTTCTACTCATCATATTAACTGATATATTGAAATGATATATTTATTTCAATCTTCAAAGAATACATTTTGATGTAAAAATTGCACAGTGCTATCTCATATCAACTTATGGAGGTTTTCAAGCTGATTTAATCAAAGTAAGGGCAACATCAGAGAAATCCCTTGAACAGTTGACATTAGGGATGGGGTTCAAAGCTCTCATTTGAAACCTACTAGTTGATGAAACTTTTCATCTCTTCCTTTTTCTTCAACGGTTATTTTAATTCCATATGAAACTCCAGATCATAACATACTGGACATGTTTGTTTGTCTCACTAATGTTACATTGGTGCGATGAGAAAAGATGCCCTGCATTCTCGGCTTAACTGACTGCAAGGCTGTTCTTTGACACAGCAAAGCCTGATGCTAAGATTTTCCAAAGTGACTAGCTTGAGAACCGGTAACAGGGCTTTGTGTTCACATTGGGTGCTGAGCACTTTTTGAAAATTAGGACCCTCCAATTTGGGCCCCAGAGTTTCTCATCTTGGTAAATCTCAGCTTTTGGAGGCAGTGGGATCACTTATTTGCCGACACCTTTGCAGAGTTGCTTTCTTCCAAACCTTGGCTGTGCCAAAGCCAAGGCTGTTCCCCTTAAGCCACATGTAAACTCAATGTTTTAATAACTGCAAAGGATGTTCTGTTTGCAGTGGTTTTCTGCTAATGATTTCAGGCACTGAGTGCTTAAGCATCCATTCTAATTCCACTCCTCATTAATGCGTAAACAAGTTCTTAACTTTCAGAAAAGCTCCTCTTTATTCAAAGACTGAAAGTGCACATCAGCCATTTCCAAGGGTTTTTCTCTGTCACTGTACCGCTAGTCCAGGAGGGGACATAAGAGTGGACAGTCTGTTTTCTTTGTCATGTTTAAATTAAAACATCCCCTGACAGATTACACTGTTAGGGATACCCAGGCTTCCATCCTCCTCTTACATTTTTGGTCTCCTAGTTGTTCTCACAATTCTAGCCTGGCTCCACTCTGGTAGGCTAGAATTACGGTGAGGTATGCCATGGTAATAAGGCTACAAATAGACCACCTGTTGACAAATACATATGTAGAAAAAGTGACAGACAATAAGATACGTTCTTCCCAAGGAGAAAGACGTGGATATTTCATCACAGCTCAACAATTTTAAATCTGACCCAACATTAAAATGTTCTCACCGGTAAACTCAATGGCCAGGATGCTCTGTTCTGTTTGACCTGTGTTCAGATGTGGAGAATGGCAATTGCACACAGCTCCCTCATCCTTGGCTGCCCAGGCTCAGCAGCTGTTAGATTATTCCCCCTGCTGCTCTATTTCCTGCAGTGGAGGATGAGCCATAGTAGAGTCCTGCTCCACTAATCAGGCACCCGTCGGGGTGGCGGGGCAGCTGAATGCAGCCGAGCACCGTCATCAGCTTTCCACTGGTGGGGAGTGTTTGTATGCGAGGGACCCCATGCCCAGCCTTATGAGTGCTGCTTTGTACCTTACCAGATTGGAGAATTGGTCCAATGTACAAACACAACACACAAGGCTTCTGAAAACAAAACACAGATATTTAGGTGCAGGTTAATGGCATACGGAACAGCATCAAATGAAAGTTCACAGACACAGTCTTATCCTAAATCGATGTTATATGGTTACACTATGGAACTACAGATACGAAGTTATTCTTAAAAACCAGCATTTGACCAAATATTCTGCTGTTGGCTGATATTAATTGATATTTCCAGGCTATGATTTTATATAGGTGCCTATCCCAGTTTTTTAAGCTCTCCTCCCATGGAAGCTGTTCCATATCCCTAATCATGTTTGTTGCCCCTCTCTGCACCTTTTCCAATTCTAATATATTTCTTTCAGGGGCGGGGGGCGGCTGACCAGAACTACACGCAGTATTAAAGCTGTGGACGTACCATGAATTTGTATAAAAGCATTATATGTACTGTTTTATTATTTATACCTTAACTAATCGGTCCTAATATTGTTAGCTTTTTTTGTCTGATATACACTGAGCAGATGTTTTCAGAGAACTATCCACAATGATGCCAAGATCTCTTTCTTGAAAGGGAACATCGCACTGGTGCCAATCCTTATATTAAGTGGAAATGTTCAAAGGACGTTGTATATCTCCCACTCTGACAATATCCTTCAAGTGGTGTAGAGCCATATATTTAATTATCATAGCAAGGTTTATCGTTTCCCTTTTTAAAGTAAGGGCTGGAAGCTGGAGGTTCCCATGAGGACAGAGGTAATTGATGGTTGGCATCTTTCATTTTAAGTGCAGCCATTCCAATCATGCATGATTCACATTTAAATAAAGGTTCTTATATGGCAAACCATCTTGTTAACAAAAGCCCGAGTATAAGGCCTAAGGTAATCCAGCAAGTGTGACTAACTAGAGATGTGCTTCCAAATGCATGAAGCAAAAGCAGGAAGATGCCTTAGATTTTACAGAATCGAATGCTCACATGGTTACCATGTAATATTTAGTATGAGAGGGGTAGCCGTGTTAGTCTGGATCTGTAAAAGCGGCAAAGAGTCCTGTGGCACCTTATAGATGAACAGACGTATTGGAGCATTAGTTTTCATGGGTGAATACCCACTTCTTCAGATGCATGACCCACGAAGTGGGTAGTCACCCACGAAAGCTTATGCTCCAATACGTCTGTTAGTCTATAAGGTGCCACAGGACTCTTTGCCGTGTAGTATTTGTTTCCTTTCCAAAGACAGCAACGAGGCCAGTGAAAGGGGCATAAGTTAAAAGTAACTTTTAATTTTTTCCCCAGGATCATTACATAAACATACTGTCCCTTTTCCAGATTCCTTTGCCTTTATATGGAATAAAATGGGCCCAACCCACTGCTCTTGTAAATATCCTCTCCTCCAGGACACAAACAGCAAAGCTAGAACCTCCTAGAAACCGGGATGCTTGAGTATAGCAACTATCTTTGCCAGCATGTATCCCACATGCTCTGTAATGACACTGAAAAAGAAAAACCACACCAGCTCCATGTTCTAAATGGTACAGTTCATACCCACATAGTCATTAACAACCAGGGTTCTCTTCAGTGATTGGTTAGACCTCTGATTGCATCACTGTACAGCAGCTCTTATCTTATCTTTTTTTTTTCCATAAAAAGCATCTCAGAGCTATTTAGAGAGACCATGAAAGGGGTTGTCCCAGAAAAGCCATGATTCTGATCACACACTCGTTTTACACCAGTGTAAAATCACAGGACTGGCTCCAGCCACCAGTTTTCACCCATCTTAGTGAGAGCAGAATCTGACCCAGTCTCCTCCTTCACTGATGCTTCTCTGTAATTCAGAGGGAAAAGCTATCTTTTCCATATATAAAGACATTATTCTTGGATTCTTACAGTCTCTCTGAGTGCTTTCACAAAGACAAATTTCTTGGCATGGCACATACCACTTTATATCTTCTCTATAGGCAAAGAGGTTTCCTGGCTTTCCATCATCAGTTTTGGGGTATGATGGAATTATTGCAATAACTTTTGCTCACACTATTTGTCATGCCTGAAAGGGAAATGGTGCGTTGGATGGATTTCATGCACTATCCAGAGAAAGTTGCTTTTTAAGAAAGATGCTTTTTGAGGAACCTGCGTGTTTGTAGAATATAACAGTAATGGCATTTGCAGATAGTCTTTGGACATTATGGGTCAGTATCAGTGTTTGCCTCCCCCATCTACCCACAGTAGATTCTGATAATACACACATCAGCATGGTATCATTTTGTCCTCTTTGGGAGGGAGAATAAATATCCTCAACTTTGTTCCAAAACCAGAAGCGAAAATCCAGCCAGTCCTCCCTCTGGCTGAGTTGAGGTATCCAGTGAACAGATTGTCTCATGGTGTTTCACTGCTTTCACTTATGCCTGGAAGCAGGAAACAGGAGTGAGAGAAATGTCAACAACTACAGAAATAATTCAGCAAGTTGCATTTTTGGTGCAGAGTTTGAGTTGGTTCTTATCTGATCCAAAAATGGGTCTTGGCTCCCAAAAGGTCCCTAGCTGAGCTAACAAAATCCTCTATAATAAATAAATTAGTTTATGGTAGAGTTGGGAACGAGGTGTGAATTTCAGATCTGGTTTTGGATTCCAAACGCCTGACCTCAGAATATGAATCAAGGGTTTTGGTCTGGTCCATTAGCAAGAGTGGCCAACAGATGTGTTTAGAGGCACTAGTCTTGCAGGAACCAGATCCAAAGAATTCCCTAATACCTATGCTTTTCATCTCAACCTTGCAAGGACATTCAGCTGCCTCTGGGCACCATGCACCCTGCCAGAATGGAGTTATGGGATGATAACCATTTGCACTTAGAGTTGGCACTTTTTATACCGGTGCTCAAAGTTCTTTGCAAATATTAATTACTGAGAGGTGGGTTAAGTTCAGTGTAGTTGATCGATGGCTAACTGAAGTAGGTCACTTCACCGCTCTCTATCTGTGGTCACACACTGAGTTGGGATAGAGCAGGAATCAGAACACATGCTTCTGGAGTCCCAGCATCCCGCTCCAGATGCTAACTAGACTTGCCCCCTTCATGCAGCTTCATTAACAAATAAGTATTTCAACCAATTTTTTAAAAAACCTGTTTTTTGTCCTATAATTTTCCCATTGGCAGAGTGGTATATCATGGCTACTTAGTGCTGAAGAGAGGGACAAGAACCTTGCTCTTAGGGGCCATCAGCTTGAATCAGCTTAGCACTTCTGCGGGTCATGCATGCCACCGGGTGTATGTTCCTTCTGCTTTCCATTTGTTTTTGAGTGATAAAGTTAAAGGCAAACTGACATTTTAGCTTGTATAGAACATAAATACCTTGCCAAACAGGCATGCCTAAGAGACATGGGAATTTAACTAACACCTTGAATCTGTATAACACCTTTCATCCCAAAGGATCCCAAAGTGCTTTACTAGATCTGTATATGTGTGTATGCAGAGGTCACTTCACACACGCGGAAACGCAGCAGTGCCTTGGCTGAAAAACAGCAAGAATTCTGCTCTAGCAGTTGCACACCATGGGATGATAGGCAGCAGGAAGTGAGTCCCATGTAGCTAGTTGCTGACAGAACGAGGAGCAATGGGCTCAAGTTGCAGTGGGGGAGGTTCAGGTTGGATATTAGGAAACACGATTTCACTAGGAGGGTGGTGACGCACTGGAATGGGTTACGTAGGGAGGTGGTGGAATCTCCTTCCTTTGAGGTTTTTAAGGTCAGGCTTGACAAAGCCCTGGCTGAGATGATTTAGTTGGGATTGGTCCTGCTTTGAGCAGGGGGTTGGACTAGATGACCTCCTGAGGTCCCTCCCAACCCTGATATTCTATGATTCTATTCTAGTTCAGAATACAGGGTAGGGATTTTATGCAAGTGCTATGTAATCACTCAAGCTGGAATATGCCTTAGGCATCATAACTCCCCAAACCAACACTTTGTTGAGTTAGCTGCTATTGCAAAGTAAGGATGTGGGTGTGGCTATGAAAACCAGGGATGCCAGCTCTCACAATTTTATCACAAGTCTCTCAGTACTTGGTGTCTGAGCATATATAGATTATTGTATTTCACAAAATATGTACAGTGAATAGACTGCAATAAAACTGGAAATGGAAAAACATCTATCATTCATCTGTGTGTGTGTGTTTTGTTCTTTCTTGTTCATACATTTGTTATATTTCCTTCCAATTTTCTTTTCATGACTCTCAAAGCATTTTGACTTGGGGTCAGAGTTGAGTTCACAGATGTTTAAAGCAAGGAAGGACCATTACGCTCATTTAGTCTGACCTCCTGCGTGACCTAAGCCACAGAATTTCACCCAGTGATTCCTGGCTGGAGCCCAGACTTTCTATTGGTGAGGGAGCACACCTTTTAGGAAGACATCCAATCTTTATTTAAAGCCTGCAAGTGATGGATAGTCTCCCACCTCCCTATGTAAGTTGTTCCAGTGGTCTATTACCCTCACTGTTAAATTGTGTCCTATTCTAGTCTAAATTTGTCTAGCTTCAGCTTCTAGCTTTGTCCTATAGATTAAAGATCCATCTATTATCAGACATCTTCTCCCTGTTTAGGTGATTAGCCCTAGTTTGGTGCTGTCTTCCACCCCACTCACGACTGAATCTGATGGGGTTGCCAAGGGTATATCTTAGTGTTGAGTTTGACTTTTCAAGCCTGATTCCTCTTTCAGTCACATGGGCGTAGTGCCCATTGGCAGAGCTTGCAGTCCTTAGTAGAAAACCACGGACAAACACAAAACCCTTTGGAGTCAGAATAGCCAGTAAAATTGAGTCTTTAGCCCTTCCTGCCATGGGAATGACGTGCATGGTACTGAAAACTATGCTGGGCCCTTACATTTTAAGTTCTTTGAAGGAGCAGCTATGTCTTGAATCCACTTGATTCCCGCTCTAATAACTCACCGTGATGACACCTGGAGGAGGAGCACTATGAATGCTTGTTTCGTGTTTATAACTGTATAAAACAGAAGCATGGGAACTGCTGACTGCTGCTAAGGATTAGAAATGCATCTCAAGAAGCCTTAGCAACAGGACTTAACATCACTGGGTTGAGGCACTCTAGGCCAAACTTATGCAGCATTCCCATGGAAATCAATGTGGATTTCACCCAAGGATTTGGCCTGAGTTGTCTAGGGCAGGTCATGGCATGTCGGACACTCATCTACACCGAGGCTCCATTTAAGGACAGGAAGAAAAGGGGACAGGAGTTGAGGACAGTACATGTATTTTTAGTTTCAGGGTACTGGAGATATGGCCATGAGTTATGGTCATCACCTCCGTTAAAATACCCACATGCCTGTTTGACTAGGGCAGCTCCTAGTCTCAGGAAACAGAAGAAGAGGGAAGGATGAGGTCTTTCCCTCAGATAGCTGCTGCAGCTCCATCTCTGCGGTGGCCCATGTGTTTCATTTCAGCATGGAGGATGGTGCTGAGACCACTGAGGCAGTGAGTGATTGGTACTTGGACACCCACTGGAGCAGGGTCATAGAATCATAGAATATCAGGGTTGGAAGAGACCTCAGGAGGTCATCTAGTCCAACCTCCTGCTCAAAGCAGGACCAATCCCCAATTTTTGCCCCAGATCCCTAAATGGCCCCCTCAAGGATCGAACTCACAACCCTGGGTTCAGCAGGCCAATGCTCAAACCACTGAGCTATCCCTCCCACCTGTGAGGGATAGGGTCTTTGTGCCCTTGCTCCATTGGCTAACATCCCCAGTGGCTACAGCAGCCACACCCTCCTCCTCCTCTTCCTCCCCAGTCTAGACTTTGGTGGGTAGAGTAGGGGTCCTATGTTCTGCTCTCAGATCAGCTCAAGCCCTCAGCTAACCCAGCTATAAAGTGGTTACAATAAATATTTGTCTGTCTCAGGGGATAGTAGTGAGGCTTGATTCATGCGCGATTGTAAACATGGTTTGAGAACTATAAGGGAAAATTCTCATTAGGCTTTCCCAGAACCTCTCCAGCTCATCTTGATTACAACATGCTCTAGTAATTATATAGCAGAAACTTTGGGACAGAGACCCCAACTTTTGTGGGAAAACCAAGTCTGTGATCTCCCAAAGAGCACAGCATATAGCTCAGTGGTTGAGCATTGGCCTGCTAAACCCAGGGTTGTGAGCTCAATCCTTGAAGGGGCTATTTAGGGATCTGGGGCAAAAATTGGGGATTAGCCCTGCTTTGAGCAGGGGGTTGGACTAGATGACCTCCTGAGGTCCCTTCCAACCCTGATATTCTATGAAATGTTAATGCTAAACAGAAAACATCAACATTGTTCATTCTATATGCCCTTTTAATTTTGCTGTGTGCCTTACATCATCTTACCTTGAGTTTTATTGGCAAAGATTTCAAACATCTGGCTCACTGTTTCTGAACCAGAAGGAAGTCATTCAGAGACATTTTATGGAGTTTACAGTAAATACTTGGGTGCCATTAGTATTCAAGGTAGCCTCTCCACTCTCCACCAAACAAAACTGCACATCTGCAAAGACCTTTTAAAGCATCACCCATCTCTGTCTGAAATAGACAGAACTGGGAGCAGACACATGTTTCAGATGGAGATGGCCAGCTTAATTTGCCATTTCTAAATCTGTAGAGAAGCAGCATGCTGACATTAAAGATTCATTTAGACTTGTCTTAATAGGAAACAACGTATTGCAGCCCTGCTCCTAAATGACAAATTACGCTTCCCACCCCAACCATGAGGATTTTAAAGTGACAGACACACATTTTCCCCCTTTGACCTTTAGGTTATCTGTACGGAGTGTGATACTTGTTTGGAGTGTGCTGCACTTCAATGAAACTGAGATTAAGTGGAAACAAATGAAACACCTGTCAGACCTTCAGCATCACTGAAATCCAATAAAGTCATATAATTATGAGACTGTGTTTTAATTATATATTTTGAGAACGAAGGGTGCAGAGTTGGAGTTTACAAAAAGGAATGTGTTAATTGGCTTTTTTTTTTTATCATCCAGGACCGGAGCTTTACTTGTCAACAGGGGATTTCAATGTCACCATAATGGCACTTGCTCTAAACACACTGGTTAGCAACATTATCCATGTGCATAATGAGCAGCAAGAGAAGGGACTTTCAGAAGTTCAGTGTTAGGATAAATATCTAGCAATGTGGACACGTGTTTTCCAAAAAAGCGGTGATGGGGCAAGATGGCACACGGTGGCTGGAGTCAAATTCAGAGTAGACAGACGGGATCATGGGGCGGGGGGGAGAACGTAACCAGCAAATGGTTGCAAAAACAGGTCGCCCCCTCTCACCACCTCACACACAGACATTTTGGTGTAAATCAGCATAGCTCGACTGAAGTCAGTGGAGCTGAGGATTTGCCTGATATCATGCATTTCCCTCCTATTGGTTGTCTTTCCAGTTGCAGCCCGTGCTGTCTACCCTCCTGGGATATAAATGGCTTCAGCAGACACACACACAGTGACACCTAACACACACTGCTGTTTAGGTCACCTCCGAATCCGCCCTTTCATCTGTGAATTATTTAAAAACAAGAGAAAAAGGGGATGGGGGAAGGCTCTGGGGTCAGTCGTTACAGTCCCTCCTGGTTTCATCAAGGGAAGGGTTTCCATTGCAGTCCCCTGGCAAGGGGAGGATGTCTGCACAGCATCACAGAGTGACTTCTTCTGGAGTGTTTCACACACTGCATGCAAATGGATGGATTCTAACACCTTCCCTACCCAGGCTTAGTGCTGGACAACAAGTGTAGTCCTATTGGGATGGCTTCCAGCAGCGTATGGTCCTACCCAGCATGAGTACATTTGGCAGAATCTGGCCCATGATGATTACAGAGGTCTGGGGCCAGTGAACATCACAGCACAGCGTGGGTGCAGTCTGTCTCTCTCTGAGTTAGGGGCTTGGAGGCTTGCGGTGGTCCCTGGAGTAGTTCAGGGCAGTAAATAGTGACCCTGGTGCAATGTCCCGGATGGGATTTTGCAGGGACACAGACTCATCAGGGCTCACATCTGCCACAGCAGTTCTCCCCCTCTTCTTCTGCCCACCCATGCTCACCCCTGTCCACCCTAGAATGCCCCCTGCAACCAGGGCTGCTGTGAGGATGGCACATAGCTCATGACAGAGGTACTCCCTGGGGAGCCCTTATGCTTGCATATGGTGTGTTTATGTCAGAATAGCTGGTCTGGCGGGGCCAACGGACGACAATGAATCAGGCCCAAATCAAGAATTCCTCTGCACACTTCATCTGGACTATCTCTGATCGCTGGTAGGCAGACAAGAACCTGATCACAGACCATCCCCGTGGGCATCAGCTGGAATTGTGGGTACTCAACATTTCTGAAAAGCCAAGAACATAAGAATGGCCAGACTGGGTCAGACCAATGGTCCATCTAGCTCAGTATCCTGTCTTCTGACAGTAGCCAATGCCAGGTGCTTCAAATGGAATGAAGAGAACAGGGCAATTATCGAGTGATCCATCTGCTGTCATCCAGTCCCAGCATCTGACAGTCAGAGGCTTAGGGACATGCAGAGCATGGGGTTGCATCCCTGACCATCTTGGCTAGCAGCCATCGATGGACTTATCCTCCATGAACTTATCTAACAAGCTTCTGTCATTTTCCCTGGCCATATCACTGTCAATAAAAGTGTTGTAAGCTGAAGAACCATACATCATTTTTGCCTGCGGTCTTTTTTAGAATGCAAAGAAAAGACGACTGCACTACGAGACACAGCTGTGATCTTTACTCAGACATAGGCTTTGTATGCATATATTTACAATGTGACAATGTGAGCAACATGTAGTGTTATCTGTTGCTGGACTATTCTGTAGACCTTAAAAAGTATAAGTGATAGCCTACTATAAGCCCTTGCAAAGAAGCTAACTTCCTAGGATGCATTCACCTCTGATGCCTCACTAACAGGGGGGAAGCTGTGATATACATACAGCAAGATTTAATCAAGTGGTGCTTTGTTAATTCTCTCACTCTATAAAATGCACAAAAGATTTGGCAAGCAAAGATCTAAGAGCTAAATGTGGTAGAGAGGTCTTGGACTAATAAGGCTTCATAATTTTTACAAACAATATTATTAGTATATTAGAAAGTATTGTAAATCATTAAAAGCAAACTACAGTCACCAAAGCAAATGAACAAAATGCTTTTCATGATACATTTTTATAGCGTTCATTCACTTACTTGCTGATCTACAAAATTCAGTCGCTCGCAATGTTTCCCATTCATTAGTGTAAATTAGCAATGTTCCACTCCAGTTCTATAGATTTGCAAGTCTGCTTGTTCTGTCTTTACTTGATTGTTCTTTGAACTCTGTGTAATGTTTCTGAGTTGACTTCCCATAGCACTCTAGAGTCAGAGCATATCCCTGGATGGTGTCCATCCATATCAATAAAATTATAAAGTAAAGCACTTCCTAGAACTTCTCCCATTCTAAGAAGTATTTAATTAAAACCTAGTTTTATGGGGCATGCACTAATTATTACTTTTTAGCCTGAAGGCTCAGAATTAACTTGTTGCTTCTAATTCTATAATTCAAATCCACTGTAGTTAGCTTGAATGCTCAGATGTTTTCCAATATATATATGTTCTAGGAAGTGCTTTACTTTATAATTTTATTGATATGGATGGACACCATCCAAGGATATGCTCTGACTCTAGAGTGCTTTGGGAAGTCAACTCAGAAACATTACACAGAGTTCAAAGAACAATCAAGTAAAGACAGAACAAGCAGACTTGCAAATCTATAGAACTGGAGTGGAACATTGCTAATTTACACTAATGAATGGGAAACATTGCGAGCGACTGAATTTTGTAGATCAGCAAGTAAGTGAATGAACGCTATAAAAATGTATCATGAAAAGCATTTTGTTCATTTGCTTTGGTGACTGTAGTTTGCTTTTAATGATTTACAATACTTTCTAATATACTAATAATATTGTTTGTAAAAATTATGAAGCCTTATTAGTCCAAGACCTCTCTACCACATTTAGCTCTTAGATCTTTGCTTGCCAAATCTTTTGTGCATTTTATAGAGTGAGAGAATTAACAAAGCACCACTTGATTAAATCTTGCTGTATGTATATCACAGCTTCCCCTTGCTGTATGTATATTCACTTCAGAGGTGAATGCATCCTAGAAAGTTAGCTTCTTTGCAAGGGCCTATAGTAGGCTATCACTTATACTTTTTAAGGTCTACAGAATAGTCCAGCAACAGATAACACTACATGTTGCTCACATTGTCACATTGTAAATATATGCATATATATATATATAGCTAAATTTAGCTATATAGGAGTACTCAGTGATTAAAAAAAAATCGGAAAGCATTGTGCATCCATGGGTGATGCAGAGAAGTCATCTGAGGAGAATTTGCTCACAAAACATTGGAGGTTTTTAGTTTTGAAAAATGATTACTAACAATAACTGTTCATATTTTGTAATGCAGCCCTGCCTGGATGTCCCAGCTGAGATTGAGGCCCCATTGTGCTCGGTTCTTTATGAACACACAAAAAAGAGACACCTTCTGCTCTAAACAACTCACCGTCTAAATAGAGAAGCCAGGCAAAGGTCAGTTGTCGTTTGCATTTTGGAGCTCTAAGGCACAGCAATATTAAGTCCCTAGCAGAGTAGAGAATCAATCTGCCCCCCCACCACGCCACCCCGGTTCTGTGTCCTAGGCCAGTGCTTTAATCACAAAACCATCCTTCCTTCCAGCAAATAGTCTTCATCCTTCATTAATATTAGTGAATTGTTTACATTGATTGATTGGTTTCAACTTCTACAACCAGAAGGCACCTGGCCAAACCTCTACCCATCAGCTAAAATCCCCCACACAATTACAGAAGCCGAAGCAGTTGCACCCCTCAGCAAAGTCCAGTATAATCACATACAAATACAGGAATCGGTATCCCATCCTGCCGCAGGAATCTGGCCCGCTCTGCTGATGAGCGTGCTACCCCAGCTCTTACATGTAGTCCTCATGAGTCGGAGTTGGTCTGCCCCTGCTCTAGAGGGGGCGCAGAGCAGCACCTGATGGGCAGTGGAGGGGGCAGATGAAGGGCTCAGAGCTGCTCTAACTTGTGTTGCTGGTTAGCAGCTCTCACGGAGGCTCTCTGCTGGCCAGGAAATGTCATGGTCCAGTCCCCAGTTCCCCCCCAACAAAACACCGTCTACCAAGAATCCTCAGCGAAGCCTTAATGCAGCTCTAACTCCTCTTTGAGCCACTGCAGTGGCAGAAGAGCGACTTGCAAAGGGCTGAAGATCTGGCCAATACGCTCACATATATAAAGTGGTGATGTCTGATCCAGCCCAGTATGCATGAATTCCCTTTCATGATGCATCATCTAAATTCAAATATATATGGTTTCAAAAGCAATAGCCTGAAGGAAAAGCACAAAATCAGGCAGCTCCAAACTTTGTACTGGACTTCTTTATCCGGTCTCAGCACAGCTCTTTTTATACAGAAGTGAACGATCACCATTGCTGGATTGGGAGTTACCGTCTAGGAAAGAACTGTGAGCTAAGGAAGCCCTTGAGACTAACGGCAATTGGTATAGTTGTGTCAGATTTTGTATGGCTCAGTTTCCCAGCCCTCAAAGTTCGATGCTGTGGTGAAATCGCTAGCATTTTCCTGACATTACAGCACTGCAAACGATGTGCCATGAGTCACTTAGTTTTCTTGAAAGATAGGGGCTATTGGAAATGCTTTGTTTGTGCTGCTTACCTGGCTTTGGGACTGACTCTGTCCTTGGCTACACAGGAACGCTCCAAGACAGAGATTTTGTACACAGGAAGAGCAGAACATGTTTCCACAGATGGCATGTGCATCTGCCTGAATGCATAATCCATGCAAATCACTTCAAACTTCTAATTGTGAAATTCAGCCTTTTCTCTGGGATCTTTTATAAACACAAGGTACACAGAACAGACACTTCTCTGTCCCTACTAGCAACCCAGTTAATGTTGCTGCCCTGATCCTGCACTGTTACAATATCTTTTACCACCTTCTGCCTCATATTCTGAAGCCAAGTCTATTCCAATCCAATAGCTATCTTCCAAACTTATAGCCCTCGTAGATCAATCTTTCACTTTTATAGACTGATCTCCTCCTTGAGAGTGGCCAAGGGTACAATATTTTGGGGGAAAAGAATTCCTCTCCTCTTCAGTATCACTCTACAGAAAAAGTTGGAAAAGAGAAAAGACATTAGTCACTTGCTAATTATCTGAAAGTAATATCACTCACAGTCTGCTGCTAAAACCCACAGCAGTAATAAAGATGGTTTGAGGTTTTGGCTGCAGTGCTTGTTAAATAACAGGTATAGTACACTAAGCCCTGGTCTACACTAGGACTTTAGGTCGAATTTAGCAGCGTTAAATCGATGTAAACCTGCACCTGTCCACACGATGAAGCCCTTTTTTTCGACTTAAAGGGCTCTTAAAATCAATTTCCTTACTCCACCCCGACAAGTGGATTAGCGCTTAAATCGACCTTGCCAGGTCGAATTTGGGGTACTGTGGACACAATTCGACGGTAGTGGCCTCTGGGAGCTATCCCAGAGTGCTCCATTATGACTGCTCTGGACAGCACTCTCAACTCAGATGCACTGGCCAGGTAGACAGGAAAAGAACCACGAACTTTTGAATCTCATTTCTGGAGACTGCGGGAACTGTGGGATAGCTACCCACAGTCCAACACTCCGGAAGTCGACGCTTGCCTCGGTACTGTGGAAGCACTCCGCCGAGTTAATGCACTTAATGCACTTAGAGCATTTTCTGATCGAATATATAAAAACGATTTCTAAAAAAAGACTTCTATAAATTCGACCTAATTTCATAGTGTAGACATACCCTAAGGCTTTAAGAGTTGGTTAGCAAAATTGAGAACCATTAGTGAGTACTGGAGACTCAATTTCCAGACAATGGGATGAGATCTAAACTCTCTTCCAATTGCCTGTAGAATAATGGAAAGCAAATTAATTGGTCTCTACACTCAGTAGCTAATCCGATTAAATCCCTGGCTGCTGCCAAATGCTCTAGGTACATCCAGGGAGGATGCACTTATTGTTCAGGTGAATGAACCAGTGAATCCAGGTGCATTGTTGATGCATGTTCCAGTTGCAATTGAAAAGTGTCACTGATTCCAATGGAACATTAATGGGTGTCAGCAACACACCCGGAGCAGTGGCAGTTCAGAAGAGATTGTGAGTCACTCACAGAGATAGCTAATGTACAAATCATCCTTCCAGCTGCTGCAGAGTTCATCTGCTGCCTTGTGAGTGAACTTGCCTCCACGTGATTAGAAAAGGAAGACGGGACTTGCCAGACTTGATCAGATCAGGGTCCATACCCTGGTCAGTATCAGACGTTTTACAGAAAGGTGAAAAAACCCCAATCAGTTGTCCCCAGCCCCAATCAATTAGAGATTGGCTCGTGCCCTGAAGGGGGAGGGTTTTTATCCCTTCCAAATCTCTGGAGTTGTTTTAAACTGGATGTGCTCCAGAGTTGACACAATTGTCCAGTTCTTGTCTGAATCCTGATAATCTCATTTGCTCCACAGCTTCCCATGCTTTCCCTAAAGAAACCACGAGACCAAGGATAAAAAAAATCCTCCCCAAAATATATCATTCCCTTTTTGTTTGCCTACCAAAAAGTTACATAAATACAAAACAATGTATTTAAAATAAAGAAATATTTTTAGTAACGAGGGGTAACCAAGTCACTCATCCTGAAGTGCTACAAGATCACAGCACCCTGTAATGTAAAAAGTGCTAAACTGCATTTCACCCGCTGGTGAGAATTCCCTGAAAGACATTGGCCCTGATTCTCCACTCCAGCACACAGGTTTTATGCTAATGTAACCACATTGGAAGTTAATGCCAGTGCAGTTGATAAAACCAAGGAAAGGCTGCTGTAATGGAGAGGAGACTAAGGACTGCTGTCTTTGAGGAGGTGGTCCCAAAATAAGTTTACCGTGATCAAAAAATCTTCTGTAACTTACTTGTAAGTGGGTGTGTGTCACATTCCCTTTGTGACGAGCTCACACAGAGAATCACAGCTTATTACTGCTACTGTCCCCTTTAGCTCAGCAGGTTAAGGTTTCTGCTTTAGTGCTTCTGGGGTTCTAAACCTGCAGGTGACTCAGGGCAGATGTTACATTGGAATCCATTACTTTATTTTACAGATAAGGGTTTTCTTTTCACCTTGTTATTTCTGGACACCATTAGCCCCTTGGCCTCTTGAGTTTAAGCAAGGTGTTCACTGTATTTTTATCTGAATTACTCACAGCTCTGTGTCAGATCTACCCAGGTTGCTTCTGTAGAGCAGTCTGGTTCCACTGATTGCATGGGATTCAAGTTGTTCTCCATTGTTTGTTCGACATCGATTACGAAGCCAGTGAATCAGAAGGGTTGTTGCTATCCCTAATTATGATTTTTGTGTGTGCATGTTCCCACTCTGCAGGTGGATCAAATCTATTTTCATGCAAAGTCTCTTTTGTTTAAGCTTTTAGTCCCTTTGCCACAAGATGATAATGATTCAAAATGACATCTGCATCCCTCTGGTGTGTACAATACAGATCATGGTAATTCGCTTTCCTTTTGTGTCCTAATGTAGTCAGTTAGATTCCGAGTTCTTCCAGCATGGGAGTTCCAGAAATGTGTGCATAGTAAAGAGATATCTGAATAAGTCACCAGAACAATTCCATGGTGCTAATAGCAAACATTTTACTTCTGGGAACACACAGAGACTGATCCGAGGCTTACTGAAATGGACATTGGATTGGATCCATAGATCTCCACTTTTTTCTCCTCAGGTGGCTGTTTTGCTCATGTCAAAATAATTTGTTACTTGAGCAGCACTGACCTCATCCCTACTGAGGAAGAAAAAATGAGAGTTAATTTGTAGGTTTAAGACTGTACTGGCCAGGAAATCAGATAGTTACAAATTAATCACAAAGTTCACACATTTCAGCAGCTCTGCTGTCTTATCATCCCTAGCTGGACTTTAAGAGCCCCATCCTTAGCTATTGTCGAAGGGTCTGACTCCTTTGAGGAGCGAGTTCTAAAATGTTTGCCTTCTGAAATTACTGCTTAAATCAGTTATGATAAAAGAAATCAGGCAAACCCCGAGGGGGTTTCATCAAGGTAGAGAGCAAAGGCCCAACTTCTTGTGCAATCCCCGCCCCCCATTTCAGTAATGAAGTCAGGAGCATGGTCTGGTGGAAAAAACAGACAGCAGCATGTTAATTAGCAAGCAGAAAGGCAGTGAGAGCTAATGGCAGGGCACTGGTTTGAGAGACAGAAGACCTGAGTTTTATTCCTGACTCTTCCTCGGAGTTGCTGTGTGACCTTGGACTAGTCCCTTGACCTCTTTTCCCCTCCTGCCTTTGGTTTGTGCAGTGTATATAGAATGTAAATTCTTCAGGTTGCAGCGGTCTCTTTCTGGGTGTCCAAAACAGCAGGGCCCGGATCTCAGTTGGTGCCACTTGGTGCTACTGTAATAGAAACAATAATAATTAATAAACCCTCCCAGCAAGTAAAAGCAGCTGTAACAAGCAAAGGTTGAAAGTAGGTGGCCCCTGTGGATGATTTTTGCCTAGAGAACTCAGGGATGGACATATCAAAAATATAGAGAGAGATAAAAAATGGTGTTTTTTTGAGTTTAGTTTAGTTCCTCCACCATAATAAATATTTCAGACATTGGTCAAAATCTCAGTGACATGCAAGGAACGATAACTAGTGTGTATCTAAGTGTTTTAGCAGATGCTGAAGTGGGCTTCTTCCCTAAAGCTCTAGTGTTAATTCTTTAATTTCCTACAGTTGGTCTGCCTCTTCCAGCCCTGTTTTCCAGTCACTACCCTTGCAGCATATTCCTACTTCAATACAAGGAAGGCTTTTCTCATTGCTCCCCTCCCCGCTCATGTACATGCTTAACTTCAAGAACAGGAGAAGTCCTGTTGCACCTGGGAATGTTTACTGTGTGTTAATGATTAAACTCTAGGGTCAATTTATCCAGGACCAATCTAGGGCATTAGTAATTATCCAACAGCCTAAAGGCCTCCTCTTCTGCCATTTACATGAGTAAGAGTTTTGCTGTTAATGTCATTCACAACAGGCTTGGGAGCTCAACCCAGAGAGCCCCGCAAGGGACTGCAATAACAATCAGCCTTTGGTAGGCATGAAGGGATGTACGTATCCTGCACCCAGAAAGGGGAGAAAAGGGTTAATGGGCTTCCCTGGAGGAAAGACATATTGGCTGACTGGCCTACAGGGCGGGCCAGCTGGAGCTCATTAGGGAAAGAAGCCTTTAAGAGAAGGGGGGGTGAGAGTGTTGGTGTTAGGAAGAACAGGCTCAGGAACTACTGCACATATAGGGACTAGGGTTAGACAGTCTATATTTCTCCACTGAAGACTTCTGAGGCTGCTGATGAAGGGGCCCTTGGGGAAATTTTGTGAGGTGGCCCCTTCAGTGGGGTCTGCTCCCTGCCAGCAGCTGTGTCATGCCATTCTTGGGGCTGGCTGGCTGCCCTAGGGGAGGGGCTTACAGATTCTTTAGTTTGAATCCCCCTGGGGTCCCACTCCTGAGTCATTTCAGCCCAAAGCAAAACCACAGTTCAACTCTTACCCCACTCAAGGGGGACCAGAGACCCAGGGTGGCCAGTTTCTGCCTCAAAGCCTCCTCTGGGTGGGTTTCTTAGCAGCATACGTTTGACAGGAAGATAAAGGCACGAAAGAGAGGCCACCCTGAAAGACTGCCCCTTCACAGTTCTAGTATAGCCTCGCTCAACCAACCCACTGCCACGCTATATGTTAAATGAATAACTGTGCTGTGGTCAGAGCAGTTAGCTGTCCGGCTGGACTCTGCCCTGCTATGAGTTTGAAGACAGCCTGGGCAGATGACTTAACCGCCTCATGTCTTGAGCTGACCAGCAGACCAGAGTTGCCTAGTTCGGGGGTGCTGCGTGTCTCAACTGCTGCCAAGTGCTCTGAGAAACTCTGGGGGGCAGGAAGCTGCTGTAGAAGGGCAGAGTGTGACTATCGATATGAACCCTCTGTGGGAAAGATGTATAAAGGAAGCATGTGTGTGAGGGTGGAGGACAAGGCTGGCTCTGGGATTGATACACCTTCTCTTCCAAATAGAGGGAAAGACCGAAATTAAATGTTATGTAAAAAGGCCATTGGCCAGGTTCCGTCTCACTCACTCCAACAACATGGATGTAGAAGAAATGGTGAGAGCACAATCAGGCTCTGTTTCTTCCGTGTTAGTCTTTATTCAGTGTTCTCTTGGGGGTTTGCTTTGTAAACCAAACTGTGGTGCCTTGTTCAAGCCATTTCCTCTCCCTAGAGGCCCTGACTCCTCCCCAGTTCAGTGGGTCCCTGCTTTGATCTGCCAGTGCAATCCAGGATTCCCTACACCAATCAGCCCAGAGTCTTGTGGTTTGACTGGGGGCATTTTCCAAAGTGTATTTGTTGTAGAAGGAGGAAAAAAGAAAGGAACAAGGAGCTGAGCCAAAGCTCCAAGCACAGTGGAAGAAAATGGAAAAGTTTCAGTAGACCAGTGAACCCACAAAAAGCAAGAGAGAACAGAGTGAGGTAGCAAAACATCCCATGCCCTAGGACTGAATATGAGACAATCTGTACTATAGGCAGGAAAGCTGCAGATGCCAGGATGTAAATACTGGCCTGAGCTGTATGGATGTGAAAGAAGCAGTTGTGGCCAATATATTACAGAGTTTAGTTCAAGACAGACCGACAAAGTGAAGAAAAAGAGACATGTCTACAGATGGTAATGGAAAAAGGGTGATGCTGAATTTATTCTAGAGAATAGATTGGGGTCTCCTGAGCATAGGCAGCAGCTGTTTTTCCTCAACACACAGTAAAAGATTTGGGCAAATTCTCTCAGGAGTTTTTAATTTTCTTTCCACCGATTTCAGAGTTATTTTCCTCTAAAACTGCAAGTCATGCTTATTGGAGGCTGCTAGAATGCTAATAAGTCTCTGGAAAGGGCTGGGTACAGAGCACTCCTGCCATGGACAGGGTCTGAGCGGAACCTTTAAGTGTCAAGTTGTGCTAGTCCATTTTAAAAAATTCTGTCTACTTAACCCCTAGCACAACTCGCGTTTCTCAACTCCCTTCCAAGGAAATTCTAACAGGCCACATGGAAGTCCTTGCAGATAAAGCACAATGAAGGAAAGCAACATCTATGGATTGCATATTTGCAATGGTTTCAGTAAACTCTCTGACAAAGAGAGTAAAAGCTTTTGACACGGTCTCCCATAGTATTCTTGTCAGCAAGTTAAGGAAGTATGGGCTGGATGAATGCACCATAAGGTGGGTAGAAAGCTGGCTAAATTGTCGGGCTCAACGGGTAGTGATCAATGGCTCCATGTCTAGTTGGCAGCCGGTATCAAGTGGAGTGCCCCAGGGGTCGGTCCTGGGGCCGGTTTTATTCAATATCTTCATAAATGATCTGGAGGATGGTGTGGATTGCACTCTCAGCAAATTTGCGGATGATACTAAACTGGGAGGAGTGGTAGATACGCTGGAGAGGAGGGATAGGATACAGAAGGACCTAGACCAATTGGAAGATTGGGCCAAAAGGAATCTGATGAGGTTCAATAAGGATAAGTGCAGGGTCCTGCACTTAGGACGGAAGAACCCAATGCACAGCTACAGACTAGGGACCGAATGGCTAGGCAGCAGTTCTGCAGAAAAGGACCTAGGGGTGACAGTGGACGAGAAGCTGGATATGAGTCAGCAGTGTGCCCTTGTTGCCAAGAAGGCCAATGGCATTTTGGGATGTATAAGTAGGGGCATAGCGAGCAGATCGAGGGACGTGATCGTTCCCCTCTATTTGACATTGGTGAGGCCTCATCTGGAGTACTGTGTCCAGTTTTGGGCCCCACACTTCAAGAAGGATGTGGATAAATTGGAGAGAGTCCAGCGAAGGGCAACAAAAATGATTAGGGGACTGGAACACATGAGTTATGAGGAGAGGCTGAGGGAGCTGGGATTGTTTAGCCTGCAGAAGAGAAGAATGAGGGGGGATTTGATAGCTGCTTTCAACTACCTGAAAGGGGGTTCCAAAGAGGATGGCTCTAGACTGTTCTCAATGGTAGCAGATGACAGAACGAGGAGTAATGGTCTCAAGTTGCAGTGGGGGAGGTTTAGATTGGATATTAGGAAAAACTTTTTCACTATGAGGGTGGTGAAACACTGGAATGCGTTACCTAGGGAGGTGGTAGAATCTCCTTCCTTAGAGGTTTTTAAGGTCAGGCTTGACAAAGCCCTGGCTGGGATGATTTAACTGGGAATTGGTCCTGCTTTGAGCAGGGGGTTGGACTAGATGACCTTCTGGGGTCCCTTCCAACCCTGATATTCTATGATTCTATGATTCTATGAAAGACACTGCTGCAGTCTGAGAGAACCAGCCCTTTGTCTCCTAGGTGTCTGCTCTTTTGCCCCAAAGATTAACTCTGTGTCTTGGGAAGGAGGAGAAGTTAGTGAAAAGTATAGAGTCTACAACTGGTTGGAAATTACCATCTGTTTTTTTTCCTGACAGTTCCCCCCGCCCCAAAATGGATTTTTGTGTGGAAAAAAGTCTGGGGTAGGGTTTTTTTTCAACATTGTTGAGGTTTGCACTGAAAAAAACAAAGCACTTTCTCATTTTAAGTCTTAAAATGTTTGGTTTTCAGGTTTTTGTTTTTGAAGACAATTTTTGACAAAAATTAAAACATTTTTATTTTCATTGAAATTTTTCATGGGGGAAAAAAAGAATTCCCTGGTCAGCTCTAATAGCATCTAATGAGGGCAGCAGGAGACTTAATGGCCATGGTGACCGTGAGTAGGTGCTGGGTTAGCCTGAGACATGGGGAGATAAGAGTTATCATAAGTAAATTACCCTACTGGGATGGAGTGAAACTTTGTTATTGTTTGCAAGGCACACAGAGATCCTTGGATGGAAGGGAAGTACAAAGTCCTATAATCAGTCGTCCTCCTCCTTAGAGATGTAGAGCTGAAAGCAAGGTGACTGGGTCCAAAACTCTTCCTCCTGTTGAGTATGAGATCTGAAACAAATGAAAGAGAACGTTAAATCCTCCAAGTGCTAAAGACAGAGATTATTCCCTCCCACGCCATAACTCCCAGCACCTGGAAAAAATAGCATGGAGGAGATGGAAAACCACAACTCTTTGAATTAAAAAGCAAAAAACATCTTTGTGTTTTTCAGTTTAACAAGTTAGATAAAGAGGTTGATAATTTACTCTAGAGCTATGAATAAACATTCTCCTGTTCAAGCTATTCCATTCTATTAATCTAGCCAGAAGTCAGATGTGAAGAGCATGTAACTGTGGGAATGTGCCACCATCTCAGATATAAGAAAGGGGCAAAATTTAACAGGAGTTTAGAATACTTAAGAGCTGGACAACAGGGTGATGCAAAGAAAGGAAGAAGATAGATACTTTAGGGCTGTAGCCTTTGGCTTTTCCAGATGTAATGGACCAGCACAAAAAAGGCCTGCTGGGGAGGAAAGGTTCTTACAAGAGGACACCCCTGCATTGCAGATACTTAGTGGCAAGCAGGCTGGCAGACTGAGAAGATGCCTTTGGGGAAAGAGCTGTTCCTCTGTATTGCATACAGCCACTAGCGTTTCCTAGAACTGCCACAGAGCTACAGTCCAGCCACTGTACAAGGGCATGACTGTGAGAACACAATTGTTATGTTTATGGTAAATATCATACACGTTCTCCACCTTAAAGTGCACCCAGAAGCAATTGTCATTTGCCACATCAATCAGAATTTTGCCTCTTTTTCTTCTAAAGAGGTGTGTATATATCCCCATTCATATGTTTAGATCCATATTTCTGTATGTGTATGTATCTGTTCTAAAGAAATGTAAATGCATTAGAGTCTTTCAGTGCCATTCCCTTTGTGGATCAGGACCTGTCATGTCTCCAGACACTGCTAAACACAAGGAACCAACTTATTCAGTGGGAGAAAATATTTATTTATTTATTTTATTCCTTTAAAAAGCTAAAATTCACCAGTAATGTGGAAAACTTTTCTCTGACCTCTGCTGGAAACAAATTTCTTATTGATCCATGAAAGACCTCTCATCATCAGGTTCTGGTTTTGCTGATTGCTCTTGCTGTTCGCTAAGATTTCCTGCTATAAAGAAACTCATTTTGCAAAGCAATTTTGAGCTACATCCAAACTGGTCCCACTGTACAAGATTAAGGTATCACCATCATCCACATGCAGTTTTGCCTCTTCCAACTAACTGCCAACGTTATTAGTATGCTAAGTAAACAGCAAAGTGCCTAATGCTCTGAAACGTGCCCAGAACCAAGAGTTCTGGAGTTTACATTTTGAAAGAAAGCATGATCAGTTACACATTTTAGCATCTGATGACCAAGACCACACTGCAGTAACAATAAAGATATGTGCGCCACAAGACAGTTCTCCTGCTCCTGTCAACACTGAAGCATGTGTATAATTTTACCCACATGATAAGTCCCATTTCAAGTCAATGGAATTACTTTCAGCTCTAATTCAGCAAGGTGTTTATATTAAGGAAGTAAGTAGTTCCATTAATTTCAGTGGGAGTACTTACTGGAGTAAAGTTATGGACATGGTTATTTACCATAAGGTATATTTTACAATGTACCCTATGCCATTCTTGAAAACACTTTGTAATACAACATTCAAATACCTTTTCTGTACAGTACCATCACCTGAAAGCAGGGGAGTCAGATCCACAGAATTCAGAGTAGCAGCTGTGTTAGTCTGTATTCGCAAAAAGAAAAGGAGGACTTGTGGCACCTTAGAGACTAACCAATTTATTTGAGCATAAGCTGTCGTGAGCTACAGCTCACTTCATTGGATGCATTGTTCTGCCATGCACACACAAGTTGGACAAGTACAGTCAGTATCTTCTCCACCTTCAAGACAGGAGAGGCTACAGACTGCAGGTTCCTTCAAACCATTATGAAAACAAAGATGCCAAAGGAAAGATGCATCCAATGAAGTGAGCTGTAGATCACGAAAGCTTGTGCTCAAATAAATGTTAGTCTCTAAGGTGCCACACGTCCTCCTTTTCTTTTTTAGATCCATAGAAGACGTCACCCAAAACTTAAAATCAGTCTTGAACTCATTTAGAGGTTCAAAAATGTCTGAGTGTCCTTTATTTGTGCTTCAGAGGGCACATGGGTGAATTTACTTTTTATTGTTTTATATGTCTGATTAGAATGGGCTATCTCTTCTGAAGCCAGGGGAGTATAAAACAAGCTCTTGGTAGCCACTTCTTTTCCTGTTTTATGTTAATCTTACACTGATAAATCTCAGTCTATGAACACCATGATTACTAATAGAACAGGGGGCCTAGTAAATATTTTTGACATTTGGCTGGTGCTGCAAAAGGCAGCTAGGTCCCTGAAAACCCTATGGGGAAGGCCAGTGTTTGTTCTGGACTCATGGCGAGTGTTTGTTTCAGATCAAGACCTGGGATGATGAGCTTATTAATACAATGCTTAGAGGTTTAGGAGCTAGTGCCAACTGTGTCCACATATCTATTCAAGTGACACCATCGTAGGACCTAATCACATCAGCCACGCCATCAGGGGCTCGTTCACCTGCACATCTACCAATGTGATCTGTGCCATCATGTGCCAGCAATGCCCCTCTGCCGTGTACATTGGCCAAACCGGACAGTCTCTACGCAAAAGAATCAAATCTGACATCAGGAATCATAACATTCAAAAACCAGTCGGAGAACACTTCAACCTCTCTGGTCACTCAGTAACAGACTTACAGGTGGCAATTCTGCAACAGAAAAGCTTCAAAAACAGACTCCAAAGAGAAACTGCTGAACTGGAATTAATTTGCAAACTAGATACCCTTAACTTGTGCTTGAAAAGAGACTGGGAATGGCTGGCTCATTACACAAATTGAATCTATTTCCCTGTGTTAAGTATCCTCATACCTTGTCAACTGTCTGAAATGGGCCATCTTGATTATCACTACAAAAGTTTTTTTCCTCCTGCTGATAATAGCTCATCTTAATTAATTAGCCTCTTAGAGTTGGTATGGCAACTTCCACCTTTTCATGTTCTCTGTATGAATATATACATCCTCTTCTATGCATCCGATGAACTGGGCTGTAGCCCACGAAAGCATATGCTCAAATAAATTTGCTAGTCTCAAAGGTGCCACAAGTCCTCCTGTTCTTATTATTGTTTGTGTAATATAAACCTCCTAGAGGGCACATCCAAGGTCACATCTCCCTGGTACTAGGCACTGTCCCTGACCCAAGATGTTTCCACATGAACAAAGGGTGGGAGGTGAAACAGAGACTTGGAGACCTCCAAGGTCACACAGAAGTTCAATGGCAAAGCTGGAATAAAATCCATGCCTCTATGGTCCTGGAAAACCACACAGAGCTCCAGTTACTATTTAAGAGCTCAAAGCAATGTGTGCCAAAAGCAAAAGGATTTAAGATAAACCTGTGCTTTCCCAACAGTGCTTTCGATTGTAACTGCAATTAGCTGCTTTCTTCTACTTCCATGAGGGAGGGTGATATTTTTACTTTGGTTCATTATAAATAAGCATCCAGGGAAATATTAAGTCAGGAACTAAATGCCGGCTACTTACAGGATTGACACAAGAGTACATCTTCTGAGTATTTTATAGTCTGACAAATAAGATGACAAAAGCTTATGTAAATAGAACAACTTACACTTGGCTCTGTTTCCTTGTTCTGCCTTAAGCACTTTCTAAACCACTAGAACCTGCTGATTTGCATCAAAATAATATAAACCAACTTATTCAGTAGGCAAAGCCGAGCCAGTTATCTCTTTGTTGAGCTGACTCACTAGTTTGGGTGATGGGGGAATGCCAGAAATAAGTCTTTATTTTGCAGAGTATTATCAGGAATGAGGACATGAAAGATTAGCATGGGGATCTAATGGGGCTGGCTGGAAAAGTTTGGGTTGGATTTTCTTTTTAAAACATCAGCAGCTTTGGGCATCTCTTGGCTGAACTGATACATTAATATTTAACACCTCTCTTCAACTCCCAGAGCAGGCGTGGACGAACTGCGTGCAGACAATGATGTTGTTTAACCAGGAGGTGGCATTGCTTGTTCCAATGTTAACTATTGCCACCTCCGGTGAGCTTTCAGTTTTCAAGGAAGTGGGTCAGTGAGCCAGAGGTGTTGCTCCAACAGACTTTAACCATTGCTGTCCGCTTTGTATTCCAAACAGACCAACCAAGAAAGAAACCACTAAGAGTAAAGCAAAGGTCCTTTGATTTCCGGCTCCTTGTCTTAATTTTCCGTCAGGGCAATACAGCGAGGGATCTACAGGCTGTACAAAAAGGCCTCCCTAACCAACCCCCTAGATCCAAACACTACCTGAACTTGGGAAGTGAGAAGAGACAAAGCAAGACCGAGAGTACCCTTTCTCTGGTTAAACTGCACTGAGCCTTTGACCAAATCTGCAATTTCTGCTGAACCTTCAAGATCTTTTATGTTTGTGAAAATTGCTGGTTTTGCAAAGTTCTGATCCCAAACCCAATTGCATCTATTTTCCACACAAACAGCCCTCCCGCTCTTAATGATAAAACAAATCAGAATAATAATATTTGATAACAAGCTATTTAAAAAAATCTATAAATCTCTGAAAATCTCTTCTCCTCAACCAACCTCCATCTCAAAAAACTAAAGAAAAAGTAAGTAAATTTTTATGTCTTTTTATGTCTGTTTGTCCATCTTGTTTATTGAGATTGCCCTGAAAAGTTTGCAGAAACTGCTTCTGTTCTCTATTTGTACAGCACATAGCCCATGGGACCCTGCTCCTAATCAGAACTTCTAAGTACCATCATCATCACCATTATCATCTCTGTGAAAATGTAATTTGGCAACTTCTTTGGGTTATTTCCCATTGTAGATAAAAAAAAAAAATCTAACTTAATTTGAATGAGCTTGTATTTTTGTGTCTGGAACAGGATTTTTGACTGCTCCAAAACAATCCAGTCCTAAGTGATGAGCAGAGAGTCAACAAATTCAATTTATGCTCTTCAATTCAGATTTGTAACTCATCTTTCCTCAGTGCTCATGCGTACAATCCAATCCCACAACTGCTTATAAGGAGTTTAAATTCAAAGAAAAACCCCTCAGTAAATCATCACAAATTTTACTGAAAAGGTTGTGATCTGTCAATAAGTAAATTGCACATTTAATTATCCTAATTATGGTTCACTGAACTAATGTCATTGTCAATACAAAAAAAGAAATCTCCTGAATTGACAAAACCTTGATTACAGCTGCTGAGTAGCACATCTTTTCTTAAACCTTCCATTATTTCCTGTACATTTTGATTGGCATATACTGAAATCATAGATAAAACGAAGGTCGGGCTATATTTACTATGGTGTTATTAGTGCTGTAAAACTGCTTTGTGTCGAATAAGGGCTAATAAAGACTGCCTGACTGATGCTTCATTTGGTTTTTCACCTACATGAAATTCCTTGGGTTTAAGGAATTGAGCCAAATGCAATAAAGATGCCTAGCACATCTCAGGATGATGGATTGCTATGTCTCTTTACTATTTTGTTAATGTAGTAACATTTACTGCCTAATTACTCCCTTCCATTCTTCTGCAATATGTAGAGGTAATCCTGTTTTGCTATAAACTACAATATGTAGCTCTTAGCATGCTGTGCTATTGTTTTGGAGTATTCATTGCAGAGTGTTTTTAGACAGAGTTTTCACTAGTTAACAGTTGGTATTTTTCCTGCAGGGATCAGATTTCATTTTTTTTATCATTAGTAAAAGACAGAGGAGTCAGCTGAGTTTTATTTCAAGATACTATCTTGGCACACAAGCTGCACAGCACCCTCCCCAATATGGATAAACTCCCAAAGCTCCTTTTCTCATCCTTCCTGTGTTTGAATTCCTGGATGCAATAATCTCTTTATGACAGACTCTGCATGAAGATATAATGACCTTGATGGCTTAAGCCTGTTATGATCATCCACTGTTTGGTCATGTCTGTGGATAAAATAACTTATCTTCTACATTTCCAAGATACACAAATGTCAGCTTCCATTACAGAAAAGTAAACTCTGAACCTTATGGGCCCAATTCAGCAGGTCCTCATTCAACAAACACTTAACCAGGTATGTAAATATGTGCTTAGTGCTTTGCTGGATAGGGATAGACAGAAGCACATGGTTAAATGCTGTGTTGAATTAGGGCCCACGTGAACAGGTGTGGTGATCACATTGTCTTCAGTGAAACCGGCAGCTATTAGTGTAATTGGGAGAAGAAGCCAAGATGTTTCTTTCCACCTTGTATAGTGCATTAGAGAAAAGCAACACCCTCTGCCTTAAAAACAAATTTACTATTCATTTAGAACATGGTTTTTGAGGAAAATCTCAATGAAATGAAAATATTTGGTTCCCACAGGCATGCTGGGAATTCTATGAAAGCGTTTTAAGGTGTCAGGAGATAGTAAAACTGAAAGTTACTGCGCCTTCTGCCGAAGTGCTTTGTAAAGCGAAGGGAAGAGGCACAAATACTGTGAAATCAAAATTTCTCCACAGTGCAGATTGCTGTGGCACTAAATTGCTGCCGTATTGAATGATGTCGTTCGGGGACACGAATGTACAACCAGCAACAGAGAGAGTCTCTTTTGCAAATATTCCCTAAATGGCAGCTACTGTGTATGTGTGAGGGAAACACCTAACATTCTAATGCTGCAACCATTAAAAATATCAACACCTTCAACAAGAACTGATTGAATGAGAATTTAGAATAATAAAAGAATAGAAAAACATTGGTCTGATTAGAGGGGGGAATGAAGAAATCAATGTTAACACCAGAGGGCCCAACGTACTGCTGTATTATTGCAGGCTTGTACAGGGTTCCATGGAGATATGCCTGTTTCAAGCTGAAGCAATGAATTGGGTCCAAAGTCTAATTCTGGCCTACGGGCCTGGGATTGGTAAGCAGCATGCATACAGCGACAATGAGAGACAGCTGCTTGAATAACACAATCAGAGCAATTAACAAAGACACTTGTAATACATGCTGAGTGAAGAGCTCCCTTCCTCTTCCCCAACCCCCTCCACTTTTACATGCAGTGACTGAAAACATAAGGACAGGTTTCAGAGTAGCAGCCGTGTTAGTCTGTATTCGCAAAAAGAAAAGGAGGACTTGTGGCACCTTAGAGACTAACCAATTTATTTGAGCATTAATAAATAAATTTGTTAGTCTCTAAGGTGCCACAAGTCCTCCTTTTCTTTTTGAAAACATAAGGGGTAAATTTCACCATTGGTTTCCATACCAGTTTCCTATTGACTCTGTGGATTAATAAACAGGAGTGCAATGCCTCTGAACTGGTGCTGCTGTGGCTGTTTGAGACTCGGGATGGCTGCCACACCCAGCTGCATGTGATGATTATCTGATTATGCAGAGAATCATTAGAAATGAGGGTGGAAGAGATCCAAGGGACGGGGTGGGGGTAACACACTTTCCAGTAGAGCTAGGCTGGTGATGTTTGTTCTTGGCTGATCTGGCAAGGGGGAAGGCCACAGAGCAGCTGCAGGACACGGAAGTTACATGACTCACAAATTCTGATTCACAGAAAATCAGGCAGTAGATGTGTTTTGAGCTGGGCTCCTTATCCCGTGAGCAGAAATTACAGAAGCAAAGCAGTGCTGTTTAGCTAATGAAAGCTATGGCAAGACCAAGAAACTAGATGAGAGCCTGAGGGGAAGGTGAGAATAACTGAGCTATAAGATGTGATGTGAGAGGGGAAGGTGGGGAACAGAAAGCGGCTGGAAACTGGCGGGGCAGAGACATAAGCTGACAGCACATGGGAGAGTCAAAGAGACAAGAAGAAAGAGAGAGACAAGCGGAAAGGGCACTGAACTGGAACCAGGGCTGATGGGGATGGAGGATAAGAGTGTGAGAAAGGAAGAGTCTGGGATTGGTAGCCGTGCTTCCAGGGGGATTCAGCCTAGAGCCGCTCAGATGATGAGATGAGGCAGAATAAGCAGAGGAGTAGGGAGATGAGTTGAAAGCTGAGGCCATGATTAAACAAAATACTTAAGCATGTGCCTAAGTTTAAGCATGTGAGTAGTGCCACCGACTTACCGGGCATGTGCTTGCACACCCTATTGAATTGGGGCCTGAGAGAGGCACAGAGTGGGCCTACACTAGGCCAACCTTCCCTAGCATTTCCCACCGTGGTTAACACCAGTGCAGCTCCCCGTATCAGCAGTGCAAACCCCGCCATAGACCGGCTATTGGCAATAGAACCATGGTGACCTTTAACTTTGCCAAAGCTGGCCTGCGCGAAAGGATGGTTAAACACTGGTGCCTTGTGTACGCCGGGGCTCCCACCGTTAGGCCCCAGCAGTAGCTAAGGGGTGAGAGATGGACAGAGAGAATTTGGGGAGGAGGATTCAGGTGGCTTTGTAGGAGGCTGTGCAGACAGGCAAGCAGAACAACTGGAGTCGCTTGTGCAGAATTGTGTCCTCCCCCTGCTGCCTTATAATAATAATAATCAATAATAACTACTCTGCACCACTCGCAACATTAGCTTTCTAATAATCATTTTACCTGATTGTGATTCATATAAAGTGACGAATGTGGTATCTTCACCCTGTCCTCTCATCGGGGGGAAATGCTGGTTCTCTCCCGCCAGGTTCGGCCAGCAGAACAGCTAGGAAAAGCCCAGTGCTGTACGTCCTTGTGGCCCAGATCTACAAGGAATCCTGCTCTGCGGTGCCTCGTCCTTTCTGACCCAGTGTACAACCTTGTCCCTTTGTTCACATCTTACTCCCTGCTATGCTAGCCCAGGAGAACAGTGCACTGTAGTCCCACTGGCAGCTGGCTGAACCTGCCGGCTTTACAGCAAAGTGAATTCAGTGCTCATGAAAGGGTCAGCACTGAGAGCCTGTAGAGTGAGTTCTCTCCTGCCTCTCCTGAGCAGGTGCAAGATGTTTAGTGACCGGCCAAGGTGTTCAGGGTTGGGTGCGAAGCTGGACATCTTTTATCCATAGTTAGGCATCTTAATAAGTGACTTGGTTTCCAGGGGTGCTGAGCACATGCAGCTCCCAGGGACTTCCACCTCTGGAAACAGGCCCATGACACACTGCAGACATGTGTGTCGATGTGTCTCTGCTCTGACTTAGCAAGACTTCTCTTAGGGATGTGAGGGGAGTTCAGTCTCCACCCAGCTTTTAGCCTTGCCCTCTGCTGAGAATGCCAGTAAGGACCAGGCACAAAAAATGAAATGGGTAATGCTGTCAGCTAGGGCGCAGGCCTACAACCAAATGTAAGATGCAGGATGAGGGAAGAAGTGGCCAGAGAAGGAGAGCAGCAATGCACTGCCATGTGATGTCTGTACTAAAATATAATCAATTTGTACCTTCCATGCATAGCAATTACAAACTGTTGATGGAAACTCTATTCTATTGGTAATCAATGGAGTGTTTCCTTTCCTTGAAGTCTGTGTTCCATGAACCCTACCTTATGAGGAAACAGAGTAATAAATGTTGCTTACAAGCTAACAGACATAGGAACATAAATAAATCATGCTTCCCTATTGAAAGTGGGGCATGTCCTGGGCCCGGGAGGAGAAAAGGGCAGATGGGTAATGGGAAGTCAAAACTTGTGAAGTCACCTGGTCAGACTATGACTTTGAGATCATCAGGATGAAGGTGTGATGGGAGGTGAGTTCTCCACATCAGAACTGAGGCACACTGATGGGAGAGTTAGGAATAAGGGATGCTTTGCCCTTATGGCTACGGCACCAGGCTGGGACTCAGGTGACCTGGGCTGAATTCCTGACTCTGCCATGTGACCTTAGAAAATCACTTAATCTCTCTGTGGCTCACAGCCCTGTCTGTAAAATGGTGATAAGAGTACTGACCTCCCTCTCGGAGGAGGAGAAATTCCTTAAAGCTTGTGAGACTCATACTGTGCCTGAGTGAGGGGGTACATATAGCTACCTGGGCGTATAGCCGCTGTGCCTTTTCTGTTGTCAGTCAGGCCTTAATGCACTGCTAGAAGCTACTCGGGTGATGAGGGTGGAATGATAATTAATACTGAATAGAAAAGAGTCGACTTTTCTATGGATAAATGACTTGGCCCTGCGCAATCCTGAATACGCCTTCCGAAAAAACAAAAAAAACAGCAGACGGAGGGAGGGAGAGTGAGTGGAAGAGCTCTCTTGTTACTGTAACAAGCCTCTGATAATGTATGTAATTACACCAAAGTCACCAAATGTATCCAAATAGACATCTTTGCTAGGAAAAAATATATAGGCATTTCGTCCCATTAGTTTGTTGCCATTTTCAGTTAAATTACGATAATGGCTGTCAGGGAAAGATGCTAGTTATGGATGAAACAGGAAGGAGAAAACTGTGTAAAACTATCATCAACAAGACCTTTGGCCTCAAATAAGCACTTAGACAAAATGGAATTGATGATTCACACTGCCCAGTGTCCCTGCTTTCTGTGAACTTGGGGACAGGTGTTTCAGATTAATTCTTCAGCATGGGATGCCTTCCCTCCCCCCACCACCCCCGCATTAAGGCTAGAAGCATTTTCCAGGGAGTTACGAGGAATTGGAAGGCACCAAGGGCAAAGGAATGTGAGGGCTAAGATCTTTCCCTCTTCACCTCACTGCCACCCGCCCTTCATTCAGACCTCACCTCAGGACATCTTTCTACCCTGAGGTCCATGATGGGTGAGCCAACCAGGACTTTCTTCTTCTATGACTTTTTCATTTGTTTTTTATATTTATTAAAACGTTTACAAAACCATGAAGGCCTTGTTCAGGCATGCTATGGAAAACCGATCATGGAAATTGCCACCCCACAGCAGACCTGTGGTCCATCTAACCCAATGTCCTCTCTCTGACAGTCACCAGCATCAGATGCCTCCGAAGAAAGTGCCAGAAACACTGCCATGAGTAGTTATAGGATAATTTATCCACAGGGAAAATCTCTTCCTGGTCCTCAATATTTAGAAGTTGAAGATGGAGGGGTTGTAGTCCTTCCAAAACTCCCATTTTAATGTTTTTTTTTTAAATCATCCTAGCTTTGGATGTTCTCGTTATCTGTGTGACTGTCCACTTAGCTCTGATGGGTAACTTTCATCTTATCTTTGAGACCTCTCTTCTCCCCATCCCACTGCTTTACTGCCCTTTCATTGTGGCAGGCTATGAAATTAGACAGTTGGTGCTTATGGGCAAGGCCATTGTGCAATTTAAGAAGCACAAGCACTTAATCATCCTTTAAACCCGTCCAGAAAACCTTCCTCAGCAACCAGGCCTAGGAATCCCTACTGTCTGTCATTGGTTAGACAATTGTGAACAGAGACCTCCATTGTTTTGCTGCTCTCTCTCTCTCTTCATTGTGTTACCTTGGCTGCCTACTCTCCTCCACCCTGTCTGTCCATCATATCCCTCGACTGTAAGATCTCTGGCACACAGACTCCCCTCGGCACACAATGGACCCCTGATCCTGGACTGAGGTTCTAGATCATACAAATATAACAATGGATATATCTGGTGAGGCCCCTAGCATGCTGTCTGATGCTGTACAAATAAATACTACAACTAATCATAACAACAGGAGAACAATCCACTGACATTTTCAGGAGAACAGTTTATCCGCCCACCTTCCCTGATCTGCCTGTAACCCCAGACATGTGGCCATCATGGCAAGAGCTCAGTGACCAAAATGGAAGAGCCATGAGCATCTAACTTCCACATACAAACCAGAAAGGGCTGGGATTCCCCTGCATATGGCAGTCAGTTTTTCAGACGAGATCCATGCTGTAAGTTTAAACCAACTTGCAATCCATTTACCATCTATCTGGCAGTTGAAGTAGTATTCAGATACCAACAGTTCTCCTCTCTTTAGACTTACATATTATTTATTCCACACTCTCCTCTAGGACAACTGGAATATCCAAGGACAGAATTTTGAGTTCAACTAAGTTTTAAGGAGCCCCTGAGATGAATTAACTGAGGTCAGAGATCTAAAGCTGCCGAATAAACATATTGTCAGAGACAAAAATAATGTGCATTCCTCTCCCCCCTTTACAACATTAAGAAGCTGAACAATCCATTTCTTCCTAGCCCCAGATAGAACAAGCCGTTGATAAATATTCATCTATTCAACTGGAAGCATTAGCCCTTGTTACTTCAAGTGGAATTAACTGAAAATTAATGATGGTTTTCAGAAAATGCAAGATTATATACACAGAAGCAATTAAATACAAACCTATTAATTATTTAATAACTTGTTAATGAGTAAAATTTTAGTATTATAATTCAAGCTAGTTCCATGCATTCACTGCTGAGTTACTTCTGAGCATACATCTTCTGAGCTGACTTTTGAATTCAGGTCCCTGGGAGTTAATAATGACAGCGAAGAGCTTACACTGGGAGGGAAAAGCAAAGAAAGGTTTCAACTTTATATCCAAGATGCAGAGCTGCACCACAGTTCTTCATTTCATTTCCAAAATGTCTCCTGGCAGCCTTGAGGCATTAGCTACATTTATATGCCTTTGAAATCCTCATTAAATATGTATCAATGGATAGAATTTGATTTTCTAATGTGAAGGAACCATTTACATTTATACAAAATGCACATGCGTTGTACAGCTTTCATCTGCTAGTTACCATTTGCTATGGATGACCCAAAAGAGGTCTCTTCCAGCCCAACTAGCAGTGTGATAATCACCCTGGCTTTTGAATCTGGGGCTGGAATTCCCATGGGAGAAGAAGTGAGCATTTGATTTGGAGGTATTATAAATAAGGTTCTGGCCTCTTGTAGTTATTGAAGACTTTATGGCACTATTATTTAACACTTATATTTCACCCACTCCTAGTGCCCTCACACAGATCAGGCCCTATTGTGTTGGTACCTGTACAATCACCTAGTAAGACTCAGGAATAATACAATTGCATTGAAAAATATGTGTTTTATTTCCACCTTCAGAAATATTTGTAAATGATTGACGCGTGCAGGTTAGTTATATCTGCCTGTCTCATCATGATAAAACATTGCACTGTACTCCTTAATCCATGAGGGGGCGGGGAATTCCAGGAAGTGACTTGACTTATAACTCATGAAATATTTTTGCATTGTTGTCTTTGTCATATATTAAAAATGAAAACTAATACACCTTTTCAATTCTCAAAAAAGGAAAAGCAGATTCCCCAATATCTGTTATGGACTCTGGACTTGTTCAACATAATGTTAAACTTAGCTGTATATTGTGAGTTCCTTTGCTATATTAGAAGCAAAAATCTCTATGCAGGCCAGATCTTTAGCTGGTGTAAATTAGTGTAGCTATGCCGGTTTACATCCGCTAAGGATCTGCCCCCTGGTAATTGGGAGTAATTATTTGTTCTAGGGGCAGTGGAATGAACAGATGGAATTTCTGCTTGTTAAATTAAATTTAACTGAAAAAAAGTTCCCTTTTGTTGATACTAATGGTGATCCTGCCAAGTGCTCCCATAAGACAGCAAACTGGGTCTTATCACTTTCACAGTCACTTGTTTTGCTAGAAATGCAGAGAACGGAGCCTTTTGCTCTAGTCCCTTGTAAGACTGGCAGAGAGCATGTGAGTGAGGGCTACCCTGCCCAGTGAAAGGCAGCAAAGAACGAATAAGAAAATAACAATAGTGAACCAGAAAAGGGGTGGGGGAGGAGAAGAAGGTCAGAAAAGCCCAAAGACTTGTTGACAGTACAACAGCCAAAACCCAGAGTTCCCAGCCAGGGAAGCCCTGTTGGAGGTGACAGTGATGGAAGCTGTGGTGTATGCAGGGTTTATGCAGCTTTGCCACCCTGTCTTCTAACCCTGGGACTGTTTGCAGTGTCCAGCCATTAAGGAGGGAGGATGGTTCATTAAAGTAGTCAATCGGCAGGCCCTGGGCCAAATCCAGACCACCAGCAGCTTTTGAACGGACCCTGGAATCTTTTTATTTACTTATTTAGTATCATTATTGTTGTTTGTTTAATTATTATTTTCTCTGGAGTCTGGACCTTGACTTTACCTTGACCAAGAAATTTGAACCTTGACGAAAAACAATTGACTACTTCTGGTTCAATGGTGAGGGTGCTAGCCAGAGACCTGGGTTCCGTCCTTGCTCCCCTACCGATTACCTGTGTCACCTTTGGCAAGTTATTCATCTCTCTGGCCCTCAGTTTCAAAAATAAGGATAACATCTGGACATTGTGGGGATAATTACATGAAAGATTGTGAAGTACGTCTATGCCATGGTCATGGGGCGGGGAGGATATAAGTATCTCAGATAAGAGATCCGGGTTCAATTTCTGGCTCTGCCACAGATTTAATGTAGACAGGAAAATTATTCTTTCTTTTCCTCAGTTCCCCATCTGTAAAATGGGGGTGATAATCTTTTATTGGAAAGGCGAAGGCGGAGCGGGTATGCTGCTGCTGACCTCTACAGATGGGTACGCACATCTGACTTGTAAAAATTGCTGAGAACCAGCTTACAGAGGTGGGTAAAGTCTGTATTGTCTCTGACTCAGGTCAGGGCATGCAAAGCCTACTTGGAGGAGGCTCTTAGTCCATCACATCCACAAATATATTCAAACATGTTTCAATTCAGAGTGTGTCACTTAGCCCCCCCATACTAGTGTTTAGGTTTAGGTACACCTCTTGCATTTACTGTCCTTTAAGGCACACAGAGATAAGCATGTTTTAGAAAACCTGAAACGTATCATCTAATTATATTGTATCCACATATTCTCTCTCTCCAGTTCTCACATATGTTCTTGGAGTCTACGAGCAGAGGCTAACATTTGCATTCATTCTCAAGCATTTTTAAATATATAAGGGGTTATATAAATAGGCTTGGCAGAATTTGATGTTTAGTTTTTTATAGTTCTGTTAGATAATGTCAATGTTTCCTTTAAGCATTTTTTTCCATTTTTTATCATTTTAAATGTTAAGTTGTTCAAAATTATGGGGTTTAAGCCAATTTTTTATTTGCATTGATTTATATATTCACAGTTGTGGGAAATTAGGGGGCATTAGACCATAATAATTAAATGACAGTAGATGCTGAAATTCAAAAAGTAAAAGCTTTCTGGTCATGAAAACACTTCCTTAAATTAAACTCTAAGTTCTCAAGCAGCATTTTTTACTTTGCCTATCTGTAAACTTTACTATCTGTAAAATATTTTTCATCAGTTTGGATGTGTCTGGTGAAATCAGCATTTACTGATAGAAAACCTAAGCCTTCCAAGCCTATATGTAATTCATAATGGACCTGATCTAAAGCCTAATGAAATCAATGGAAAGGTTCCATTGATGCCAGTGGATTTTAGAATAGGTCCAATAGTTCTTTTATAGCAACTTTCATTGAAGGATCTCAAATCATTAACAAATGAACTAATTATGACTAATAGCATCTAAGTGCAGTAAAAAAACCTTGTCTAAGCCTTTACTAATTAGCTTAAACATATGCAGAGAAGAGACACAGACTTTTGCGAGGAACTTAACTGAGTTCCAGAAATGTAACTTTCCCGTACCAGTCCCTTTCTTCAGAATTCAGAAATACTGTAAGTGACATTGGAGTATATGAAGGATCAGTCCAACACTCATTACTCATCAGGAGCTGGCAAGGTGCCACATGGCTTTTTGAAGAGTTGGCTGGGGTATTATTATACGATTAAATACACTAATTGATACAAACCAACTGCCTAAGTTGGTTCATTTCCTCCCTTCACCCCCATAATTAACTGTAGATCCTGCATTTGAATATTGTGCTTACAGAATACCTCTGCCCACCTCCTGCGGTCATGGCTTAAGAGTTGCAGGACAGAGCCAAGCACTTGATGGCTAAAATAAGAAACCGTTTTTGCCATTGCACATGTGCTTGCTTTCCATCTCCTGACAGAGGTGTGTTACTAAAGCTCTGTGCCAGCTGCATGTGGGAGAAGGAAACATACTCCGTGTTGAGTCAATATCAGTAGTCAGATTCCAGATGGACTCCAGCACAAGGTGGGAGCATTGGGAAGGGGGTGCCTGGAGAAATGTGCTTCCTCATTGTGTAGGATTCATGAAGGGAGTTGAAATGCATTCACCTTTGTGATCAGTGTCAATACAGGGTTGCAGGGAATTGGTGGGGATTTCCCTGAGAGCAGCCATCATGGGGCTCAGGAGGTAGAAAGGTTTGATGTTTCCAAATGGAGTTGCATTTCCATGTGTCATTAGACTCTCCCCGCAAACCTCACCCATATACATATATCACACCATCACTGACCCAATCCAGCTTCCATTAAAGTTAATGGGGGTAGCGGGAAGCTACAGCCACTGGGAACCTCTTGACTCCTGGGAATCCCCACCTCGCAGGATTCAGCCAGTCTCAGCAGCTCAAAGAGAGCTGAGCAGGGCTGAAAATCTGCCCCATTAACTCTAGGATGGAGGAAATACAACTTCCAAAATCTCTGGTTTTCCCAGTAGCCTGAGTTTGATGTGTTGGGGCTGATAATTCTCTCACACAGCATAATCTCTGTGCGCACTGTATTTTGACTACAGCACTCAGTCCTCCATGATTCTAGGGTACTGAACATAGGCAGCTACTTTGTGCTTCTCTTGCACTGGGCTTGTGCACTCCCCCCCTCCCCCCCCACCACACACACACTTGGTTCGTTGTTTTAGGATGAATGCTTTATCTCTCTGCTGAGTTGTATGAGTTAACTGTTTACATTTTCCACTGCACCATTTACAGGTGTAAGCCTAGTGGATCCAGCGTGTGCTGATCTTGCTTTGTCAAAGATTTCTGCTCATCCTGTCGTGCTTTATTTCCTGAAACTCCAGGCTCCTATTCTAAATCAGCTGGCTTGATGCCAGGGCTTCTTTCAGATGACATGGCTGGATTTTAAGAATGGTGTGCTTTAAAAAAAAAAAAAGAAACATCTGAAGTTGAGCAGGGAAGAGGAAATGGAGATAGCAGAGCAGATAAATGAATGGAGACAGTGTGGTTAGTTCTGAGTGCAGATGAGAAGGCCTTGATTCATGGAAGAGTTTGTGTGGAGGGATAGGGAAGCATCAGGCATTGCTTGGTAAATGGTGAAAAGGCCCTTTGAGAAGAGGGAATGCAGGCGGTAAACTCCTTGGAGGGGTGAACAACATACACAACAGCTCCCGTCAGGTGCTGAAGGCAAACAAGAAAGGGCTGACATTATCCACAAGGCTGCAGTGATTGAGGCGGCTGTGCCGTACTTTGCAGAAGATCCAAACAGCTACAGCAAAGGGAGGCAATGGGCAGCAAAGGGAAGAAAGACAGTCTGGCTGACTGCACAAGGGCAGAGTTGTGCACGTTGGGTGAGGGGGTGGACATAAGTGGCGGCTGTGCTTATTGCTGCTGGATGTGGGATACAGGAATTGTGAAGCACAGCAGGGTCCTGGGTGTGATTCCTACTCTGAATGCTCTTCTGGGTCAGTTATTTCATTGCAAAAGGGAAGGAGAATGAAGTAAGCGGCTGTCACGGCAGTGACACAGCATGTTATAAAGTAATTCACCATTGCCTCTCTGGAGATAGCAATGGATGGACCAAGAAATCTAGGTCCCAGTGATAAAGGTTTAATAACCTGCCAATAACTGAAAGGCTATTTATTTAACCTTGCTATGCAGGAGAGCAGGGGCCCTGTGTCTTGGAGCAGTAAATACCTTATACAGTAAGAACTGCTCTTTGAGGAAGAAAGGAGTTAGGCTTCTGTAACACACTTTTAAAGTTTGTATCGTGTCCCCTCTAGTAGCTGGTCTACACAGAGGATAATAGCCTACCACTGCTGTCAGCGAATGGTGTTATTGCTTTAGTTCGAGCGCTAGGCTGTCTGTGCTTTGATGTTGAAGGTCTCAGTTGCTGATAAACCCTGGAGAAATTTGTTGCTCCTCACTCTGAATTTCAGGCTCTGATATTTTTTGCTGTACTAAACTCCAGTACCTCCCCATCCTGAGAACTCGCCAGTTTGCAAAATGAATTCAGACCCTCTCAAACAAGCACACATAAGGCCATTTTTAAATAAAATAAAATAACTCTAAAATTTCCAAGTGTTTCAAAGTTTCAGAACCAATTTATATAAATTATGTTTTGCCCAATGGACTGATTGCCCACACATAGAGGAATAAACATAGGATCTTGTTAATGGAAGTCTATACAGATCATGTTATAATTTCAGCAAACAGGAAAACTGTCAGACTGTAATGTGAGCAATACCAAAATTATGAGGGCTATTATGTTGTTAGAGACACATAAATCCCCTTAGCATCAATGGGAGCAGACATGCAGATTTTTCAATGTCTCAATGGATTGCTAAATAGTGAAACAATACAATGTATTTTTATTATTATTTGATCAATTATTATTAACTTAAGTCTGCTTAGCAGAGTGAACCACATATATATATATATATATATAACTTTTAATTTTCATCTTTAAATTATTGGAAGAGTGATCCAGATCTGTAAGGACAGTGACCATGTTCTGGATAGGTAGTCACTCAGATTGCCAAGGTTTCATTGTTGTGCCTTATAGCCACTTCATACTTTGTCCATGAGGTCCTGAAGAAGCTCTGATTTTCACAGATATCCCCTTACATTTGCGTCACTGCTGGGTGTGGAATGTTGCTCTAGTCACAGCCATTACTGAAGTACCGGTGCCTTTGGTCCACCCCAGTGAAGACTTAGAGCAGCAAAAATTCTTTAAATCTGAAACTACGTTAAGAAGTGCACAAAGAAAGGCATTCACAGACCAAGGAGTGTTATTAGTCCAGCGAACCCCAGGAACTGCAACATACTCATGCATGCCACCCCCTGGCACTTTGATTAACTATTTGCATATGTAGAAACATCTCTTTCAACAATTCCCAGAGTGATCCAGATATATAGGAGTAATGATTTCCAGTTAGGTACAGAAAACAGGGAATGCAATGAGGGTAGGATTAGGAAAGCGCCACAGGAACAAATTCACCACCAGCACGAGTAGGTGTGCCTTCCATGAGTCAGTTGAGTGGTGACCCAGCGGTAAACTTGCATCATAACTGCAATGCTGAATCAAGCCTGAAGGTCTTATGTTGCCAGTAAAGTTCTATTAGGGGAAATGTTTTTAAGCATACAATACCTCTGGGAATGGAACAAACTGCCCAGGGACTGTGTGGAATCCCCATCACTGAGACTAGACAACCCTCTCTCAGGAATGGCTTAGGGCCAGTGAATGCAGTTAATACCATGCAGCGAATGGAAGGACAGCCTGGCTGCCCCAGCTGAGATTGCTTCTGCATCATCCCCAGTGATTTTAGGGCACAGACATCCACTGATGTGGCAATGACTGTGTGTGTCACTCAGCTCAGTGAATTGGTTTTGTGAAGCATTCAGTCAATTCCCAACTCCCCAGAATCTTCTCCTTTAAAATAGATGGTGTACGTGTGCATTAATGGATGTATAAACCGTGTCCCGATGTTGCAATGGCAATTTAATCCTCACCAGCATTGTTTGCCATAACTCTTGGCCTGGATCAGATCTTTCTAGTGAAGTCATTCCTATCACCACGTCAGTTCCTTGCTATTTTTAAAAAATTCTTTATTGTATTATCCTAGTACCTAGGAGCCCCAGTCACAGGCCATGACCCCACTGTGCTAGGAGCTGTACAAACACAAGACAAAATGTCCAGTTATTATAGTAACACTGGGTTTGAATGCAGGTCCCTTCACTTCTTTAGGCCCTCTGAGCTTTGCCATTGACTATCAATGGGTGCATAATCAAGACCTAAGTGCCATGTAGCCTGTCAGGGAATGGTAGAAGCCACATAGATTGCAACATTGAAGACTATCCTGGAGACAACACTCGGAAAACATACTATAGGAAACAATCCCACACAAAGCCTGTGGATATGAATTGGGTGTGGCCTTTAAGGGTCTCTCCCATCACTGATCTCTCTGATTTGAGTCTGTTCTAGCTTTAGCAGCTTTTGGCTTGGTGCAATGTTAGAAACCTGTCCTCACAGTTGATTGATAGACTAAATGAAGTCAGTGAAATTATATTGATCTACACCAGCTAAGGATCTGCTTGGCATACCTATAAAAAGTCTGGTCTCCAATGTATTCGTCTGTTATTTTCTTTAGGAAGTCAGGTCTGATGCAAACTGTAAACAAAAAGGGCAGGAGGTTCACTCAGATTGCACCAAGCCAAGATTATTTCCGTTGGAATGATGTCACTTTAGTCCAGCTGCGGAGCTGGCCCATACAATTTTGATTCTTAATCTGCACTTCTAAAAATGTCTAAACTGAAAGTAATTAGTGCAACCCGTTGGCAGCAGGCGTGTCAGGTCTCTCACTGGAGGTCCTGTAGCACTCGTGTAGGCTTTAGTGCTCTGCCAGAGGCAGCTCTTCTTTGCACACAACAGCAAAAACTGGTGCCCTCTTGAATTTACAGCGGCCTGTAGTTTTAATCGTTTTTATCATCTGCTCTGATGATATATCATTTGGAAAGACAAAATTTAAAAAAGATGTCATCTTACTGATATATTTCTGACCTATTTAATATCACACATCAGTTTTATTTTATTATCCATTCTGAGAATTGAATAAACCAAGAAACTTAAAGGGACCAAAACAGTCATGGTAAACTTATGTATTGTAGCATGAAAACAATGTTCTACATCCTCAGTACAATAATGGTACGGTTTTTAATTTAAACACTGTATGTTTGATTCAGTATCTGTGCATTTTAGCTAGACCCTAAGCATAGTTTTATGAGGAAAGCCTCGTTTTTAACCGTTTTCAAATCACAGAGATAATTTAACTGAACTAACCCCTTCTGGCCCCTCTACTGCAGCAGCATGTGGCGTGGGAAGAGGATTGTCTCCCTGCATCTTATTGCTGTCTCTGAGCACTTAGGCTCCTGCCTAGTTTTTGAAAATGATTACTTATTTTTGCAGAGTTGCATTGACTGTTTTTGAGTAACACAAAAGGGGATTTGGGGGCGTGTGTGGGGAGAAAGGGACATTTCAGTGCAAAACCAACTCACCTCCTACCATTTCTAGAGGAAACAATCCCCTATTTGGACCCGGTTGTGTCTAAAGGGAACAGACACCCAGCATGTCCAGCACCACATCTGAGACTCATTGAGGAGGAAAGAAAGCGACAGATTCCTCCGTGCATTGGAACTCCACTGGTCCTGGCTGCCCTGAAGGTCCTCCTTGTAGTCTCACTGAGCTCAGCTCCGGTTCTTACATGACAGACCCCAAACAATAGACACACCACTCCACTTCCAGTACTTCTCTTCAACCAGCTGATTCCCAGCCCCATCCTTTACCATGCACCCATCCCTCCCTGTGATGAATCCTTTGACCTGCAGCCAGTTGTATGTTGTGCAGACTCCCAACCCCTCCCACTGAGGATGTATCACCCATTGGCAGCACCCTCCCCCAGTCTTCTGTTGTTACTTGTCTGCTCCCATTAATGGGCCCTGAGTCTGCCCCTACTGCGACCATCTCTCCTTTGGGGAGGACATAATAGATCAGCCACTTACACCACCTCCAACGTGGTTTCTGTTTCCCAGGAGACACCCTGGGCCTTGTTTGAGATGTATAAAAAGAAAGAGACATTGGGAAATACTCCCTGATAGGGCTAATGTGGCAAATCCACTTTCGCACCTTGTCTGGACAGTGAGCATCATGGCCAAAAAATGGGATCCATCGTAGGAAAGGAAGGTCTGGGGAAATAAAATATAATGCTTTGTGTCTGGATAGCTCTTCATCTGCTACGAGCTTCATAAAAACCACTCTTTCATCCCCATAACTCGGCAGGCAAATATTACCCCCGCCCCCAGCCTCTTGGATTATTTTTATTTACTTTTTTTTAATCTGGCTCATTCATAACCATTGGTTACCTGAGGCTCTGAACACTTCTGCAAAGATTAAACTCCATAACACAATTAATGTACCTGGAGACTGTATACACAGCTTTAATTATCACTCACCAGTCACTAATAATCATCAATAATCAAAAATCTGTTTTCTATATGTAAGAAAACTGAGATTCGGTGGGATTAAGGCCAAATTTTCATTTCACTGGAGGCAGCAAGTGCTCAACACTCACAAAAGGTGGTCATCTGAAAATGGGCACCAGAAATGAGTGGGTAGCTTTGAAAATGTTGCCTTGAGTGACTTGTTCAAGGCCATATTTAGATGACGATTGATTGAGTTGGGGATCGGCCCTGCTTTGAGCAGGGGGTGGGACTAGATGCCCTCCTGAGGTCCCTTCCAACCCTGATAGTCTATGAGTCATACGAAGAACCCAGGTGCGTGCTGGGATTGGTGCTCTCGGTGCTCCACCACACCTATGTCTGCGAAGCTGACAGAGTGCAGAGCAGCTGAAATGCAGAAGAGTTCAACAGACAGGGCCATTTTTGTTTTACCGAACCCTAGAGCTTTTTGCCATAGTCCAGAGTATTTCAGAGCTGGGGATGTGTGCAAGCTATAGTCCTTTCCCTGAAAGTCTCACCTGCATCTCCAGAAGGTCTAAAGCATTATCCCAGCCAGGCAGGAACACACAACTCCTAAGGAATAAACCGCTTTGTGCCAGGGTAGCGTATTGTCCTTCAGGTGTAAGGGGGGGGAGTCTACTTGGCTAACGACTTTTGTAGTAGGTTAATACCTTGTGGAGAGTGCAGATGAAACACACTCCTCTTGCCAAGATCCCCCCTCATACTTCCTGCTACATGCCAACAGGTGCTAAGGGTTATGGCTATATCGTGCTGGGTACACACCCCCGGAACACAGGTCGATTCACAGCTCCACAACGTTTAGTTGCATCGGAGCTGTTATAAAAGTCCGAATCCTTGCGGCTGCTAATGTTCGGGCCATTTAAAGTCGGATTGGAGAGGTGTAAATGGCAGCCAGGCTTCCTCTTCCAGCCCTGAGGGAGAGACCAATTAGATCAAAGATGACATCTACATGAGATTAGGTTACAATAGACCACAACAGATTGGAATTGATGCTTATTCGTTATTTATTTAAAAAAACACTTCAGCAGGAAGTTAACCACGAAGATGCACCAGTTATTCAATGAAGGGTGGCAGGGTGCTTTCCCTGGGGCAGAGACTCTAGAGGAATTGCATTTTCTAGGTTTGTAGGGGGTTTTTTGGGAGGGGGTGGGGCAAGAGGTTCGCAGGACCTCTGTGTCATTTGGGTTTCACTAAGGCTTTGCTAGCTACCATGCTTTTGGGGAGGTGAACATCCTACCCCTTTAAAAATGGCACCCTGAGCTTTTTGCTGAGGTTCACAGGGTAGATTTTACATCTTTTCTGTTGTTCTGTAATGATTCACCCTACAGGATTTATCACCACCCCTCTGTTTCTGTTGCTCTCAAATGTCCAACGTATAAAAGGTCTGCTGTCCTGTTCAAAAGAAAGAAAAGGGGATGACTTTTCCCCAGCCAGACAGTGCAAATCCTTAGCCACTATCTGGAGCTATAGTTTGCTTATGTAGAGTATCACAATGTGCACCCTCCACAGTGTAGCTTTGCTTCGTGATTTATCTTCTTATGAAGCATCTGGTATTTGGGAAATGCCAGAGGCAGAGTGCCAGACTAGATGGACCAATAATCTGATCAGATCTGTTCCCATGTATAACGTTGTCTTAATAGGAATAACATTTTCATTAGCCCCCTGTTTTAGGAGTCAGCATTTCTGACAACGCTAAATTACAATAATAAAAGCAAGATCACACCAGGTCTATGTAGAACATGGGTAAATTTGGCTCATACCTGGCAGATATTTTCTGTTAATTCAGGATTTGCAAGTTCTTGTCTATTTCTTATCAGGCATTCCTGTATCTTGACAGATACATTTTTTCCTAATAAGCAGAAGTTTGTGAGAGCTACCATATAATATTTCTGCATATGTTGCAGATAAGGAAAATATGTTCTCATTTTTAGAAAGTAACAGATTGTGCGAGCAGGATGATACAAGGGAAACATTGCAAACATTTTGCCAATATGTTTGTTTGTATTTACTCCAATACTTGCCCAGCTAACGTTAGCCAGCGTGGTTCAGAACTGGACCATATGCGCACATGAGCAGAGAGAGGCAACGCACTGAGATTGTGGTAACTAGCAAGTCAGCGTCACTAGCAGGGACAGTCACATTCTCAGTGTGTTGTGTCACTTACTAGCGTCAAGTGAGATGCACAAACCTTGTCACCGCATAAAACACACCCTCAAGTCCCAACAGAATGTGTTATATTGTGCTGGATCATGCCATATTATACAGGGTACATCTGCCTCCAGTGAGCAGAATGCCTCACGCTGCAACTCTAAGACTAGCCAGACTTCTGTAGTGCATTTTCAAAGAGATGCCTAGGGAACCTGCCTGGAGGTGCCCACTGATGTCATTAGGCCACCTCCTGAAATCCTTGCTCAATACTGACTAAGACAAAAACCAGTTGCCTTCAGTATCCACCACGCTCCCTTTACATGTTCATCAACCTGAATTCTCTTTCACAGCCACAGAATGCTCTATCAATGTCAATTACACTGCTCTGTTACTTACCTCAGCTTGCTGATTATAACTATGTCTAATAGCTCTCAGTCTATACACATGTAAATCGCATCTGTCAATCTAAAAATAAGAAATCCCAACAGCTCCCCTGTCTCACCACATCTGAATCCTCGCCAAATTGACCACAGCTTAAAAAGCTCAGATCACTTTTCCAGTGTACAAACAGATGTGCCATAAATCTCATGAGAGAATCTGTCCTCGTGAGATTTCCAACTCTGTCATGCAGGATGTGGAGAAGCATCCAAACTTAACCCCAAACATCTTGAGCTTCCTCTATCACTAGTCTACATCTATTGGAAAGTCTAAAATCCCGTTAACCAGACTTCACAGCTTTGTTTGCTGCTATTATTTTGCATTATCTGCCGTTAATTACTTTTACTGGCCTGCCAGATACCCCAGTGTTCTCACAAAGCTAAAGAAAAAAGAAAAAAAAAGCTAAGCTTTGACCCTTCCACTTGTCAGTGCTATATTTCACAGCTCTAAAAATAGGGCAGCTTTGACAGAGGAGAGATATTTTTGGAAAAGCTAGTTATTGTAGCCAATCACACATCATTATTAGAGTCTGGGCTCTGAGACTTCTTTTCATTGTCTTTTGCACATACATTTATGAAGTGCCAAAAAGAAGTGATGAATGACCTTGAGCATAGGCTACACGTTAGAGATTCTCTCTTTTGAGATGCCCTTCCTACCTTCTGCACCTTTTCAATATGCTTAAGTGGGAGGGGGATATAACTTAGAAAGTCAGACGTGTACCCAGAAGCCTCCTGCTGCGAGACAAGCCCAGGAAAGAAACCAACAGAACTCAGCTAAAACCTCTCCAACGCATCATCAGTGATCTACAACCCATCCTGGACAATGATCCCTCACTTTCACAGGCCTTGGGGGGCAGGCCAGTCTTCGCCCACAGACAACCCGCCAGCCTGAAGCATATTCTCACCAGCAACGACACATCGCACCATAGTAATTCTAACTCAGGAACCAATCCATGCAACAAACCTCGAAGCCAACTTTGCCCACATATCTGCACCAATGACACCATCACAGGACCTAACCAGATCAGCCACACCATCACCGGTTCATTCACCTGCACGTCCACCAATGTAATAGACACCATCATGTGCCAGCAATGTCCCTCTGCTATGTACATCGGCCAAACTGGACAGTCCCTACGTAAAAGGATAAATGGACACAAATCAGATATTAGGAATGGCAATATACAAAAACCTGTAGGAGAACACTTTAACCTCCCTGGACACACAATAGCAGATGTAAAGGTAGCCATCCTGCAGCAAAAAAAACTTCAGGACCAGACTTCAAAGAGAAACTGCTGAGCTTCAGTTCATTTGCAAATTTGACACCATCAGCTCAGGATTAAACAAAGACTGTGAATGACTAGCCAACTAGAAAAGCAGTTTCTCCTCCCTTGGGGTTCACACCTCAACTGCTAGAAGAGGGCCTCATCCTCCCTGATTGAACTAACCTCCTTATTCCTAGCCTGATTCTTGCTTGCATATTTATACCTGCCTCTGGAAATTTCCACTACATGCATCTGAAGAAGTGGGTTAGTCTGTAAGGTGCCACAGGACTCTTTGCTGCTTACACTGGTAGGTTAGATAGACCTGCAGTTTTGGATATCTCATTTAAAGTCAAGTAGAACAATTACCGTACGGTCATTCTAGTATCTATTTTATCTCATCAACCACTTCCTCAATGGCTTTCATTACACAGCCAAGAATACATCTGCTTAGGATTTATCCATGTGGCAATACATTGTGCTCATGGGTAGATCATTGTCTCTTCCATTATAGTTAGACTCCATAAGGCACTGTTGGAGACTTGCTCAGATGGAAGTGTGATATGTCATTACAGAGCCAGATGGAGATATCACAGTCAGCCATAGCACTGGTTTTATTAAATGCAGGTCTTTTTCTCCTATGGTTCTGATATAACAGATAAGCCTCTTTGCCAAGCTCCATTTTGGCCTCTGGAATTTGCAATAAGGCAGTGCACAAACAAGGCTACACTATCAAATGTGGGAAGTTTAATGTCATGGTCTTTCTCTTCCTCTTCTTCCTTCTCCTCCTCCTCCTCCTCATCTTCCAAGACCTAGGCTAAGTAAAACCAAGGTTATGAGCATATTCCATCCAAGTCTGTTTTGAGTTGCATCTGAACCTGTTGTGAGGGTGCCTGGAGGGTTTTATACACCCTGTTACACCACTGGTTCCTTTGACATCCATGGCCTCACCATGAACTCTTCCACAAAGAGCTATTTCAGTCACTCAGTATGAGGTCATTCTAGCAACATGGCCAAACAATTGTTATTGGTACCTTTTGATGGTTGTAATCAGACGTTGCACTTTTCAGTCTTCTATGGATGCCAAGTCTATCTAGCCTTGTCATACCTACGAGATGGTGCAGGCACTTGTTTCCAAAGATTTGCAGCTTTTTCTGTAGACACTTTGTCAGTACCCAAGTCTGATGACCAGAAAGTAGAGTGGGTACAGTAAGCGTTATATATCCTTTGGTTTTAACTGCCATTTATGCTGATTTAAGGTTGCAAATGTTTTTACTCAAGCGTGTGAAGGTTCTGCTAGAAGTAGCTTTCTCTTGTTGATGGTATCTTCACATTGGTTGTCATACGTCATGGTGGAGCCCAAGAAACAGAAGCTGTTTACTTGCTTGACATCTACACCGTTAATTACCAGTTTAGCCCATTTTTTGATGTTACCATTAGTTTGATCTTTTGTTCATTCATTTTTAATCCTCATTCTCTGGCTATTGTCTACAGGTTAGTTGCTGCTCCTTGGTTATATTATTCTGTAGGCATGATCATTATGATATCATCTACAAAGGCTAGGTGATTGATAATTTGCCCTGATATCCTACAGCCTCCATCAATATTACTAAGGGAGCTGGACAACATGTTTTCTAAGTGTAGAGCAAAAATACTAAACCAAGATGGATCTCTCTTTAACTCCAGTTTTCATTTCAAACCACTCTGACAGTGCACTGTTGATTCTTACCGCATGGCATGCTGTGCTATACAGACTCTGCAGTATTTGAACGAGCTTGCTGCTAAAACCATACCACTTGAGTCCTTTTCACGGGCATTCTCTGTTAGCAGAGACAAATGTTTTATTTAAGTCAACAAATGTGGAAAACAGGGGTTCTTTGAACTCTCTGTATCTCTCCAAGATGTGTTGAAAAGCAAATATCTGATCTACAGTGGAATGTGGAGGCCTAAAGCCAGATTGTGACTCAGAAAGGATTTCCTCAGTAGTTCTTCTCATTGAGTTGAGAATCACTCTACAGAACACCTCGCTAAGAATGCTAATAAGACTGATTCTTCTGTAGTTATTGTAATGTTAAAGAGTGGTAAAATGATTGGATGTTGCCAATCTTCAGAAACTTCACCCTTCATCCAAATTAGGTTAAATAGTTTGCAAAGGAGCATAACTGTGCCTCTTCCACTGCGTTTTAACATTTTAGGCAGTATGCCATTTGGACCAGGTGGGTGGCGATTGTGGCTTCAATTTCTGCTTCCAATATGCATTGTTCTCCTTCTTCTTTGTTTCCTTCACAGTTGATGGCTTCAAGGACAGCTGAGTCAGCCAGACTGTTCCCGTTCAATAGCTGATGAAAATATTTTTTCCATCTCTTGAGCTCTTAATCTTTATTTACTATATGGTTCCTTTGAGCATCACATAGTTGACTTGTTAGAAGGTGTTACCTTCTTTGATAGTAATCTAACTTTCTGAAAAAGCCCTTTTGCATTACCCTTTTGAAGGTGTTTTTCACGCTCTTTGCCTTCACTGTCAAGCCAGTCTTTCTTAGCCTTTTTGACCATTCTTTCTAGTTCCTTGTTGAGCTTTCTCTATTTTTTCCTCCTCTGGGCAATCTTCAGTTTTCAGATGTTCTTAATATGCTTCCTTTTTTCTTCTTGATAGGTTTTCAATCACCCAGCCTTTCCTTTTTGGATTCAACCTCATCCTTAAAATGCACAAATCACCTTACTGTGTCCTGAAGTAACTCTCTGTGAGTGTCATTACCCCACCGGCAAGTGCAAAGAGAGGGGTGCACAAATGTTGCGGATATAATCTAGATGCCTGTTTCTGAAAACATGATCAAAAGTGTTTTAAACATAACAAAAATCGGCCAATATTCTCTGCCGGTTTGACTGTAGAGAGAAGCCTACTTGTATTGGTCTTTCTATTGTAGACTAATAAGAATTGTTAGGGGGCTTATTCCTTCACCCACTTACTTCCCTGGTCCTTCTCGCATGAACAGAGAGCAACAATACCCGAAATCCAAAGGTGCAAACAATTCGATGTTTATTGGGGTGAACTTCCAGCAAGCATGATTCCAGTTTTCTTCCTTAGTGTCCCCCTTCCCAGCTCCGACACCACAGAGCCTTACCTGTGGCCCTGTTCCCATTCCTGCCCTTAGCTAAACATGATTCCAGTTTCCCAACCCCCATTCCTTGTTCCCATTTCCCCCCCACACACACACTTCCTGATTGACTGCAGACTATATAGTAAAACTTCAGTTCTGCTTAGCTATACCTTAACCAATCATTTTACTGAAATTTAACTAACCAATCCTAACATATTGTAACATGATTATGTAACCAATTATATCCCACCACCTTAATTAGTTTACACCCAGCAAAATTAACTATACAGCAGACAGAAACAATCAAAACCAGACAGATTATGCAGACAAACAATAGGGAAATGGGGACTACAGTGATAGAACAAACACAGAAATGAGGATTTCACATCCCAGCTATTGATAAGTGAGTTCTTGCCAGACAGGCTGCTATCAAACTAATTTTTCTTTTACATCTTCTAGGCACTTCCCTTTCTCTGGAGGCGATAGGCATTATCAGGACAGGATTGTATTCCTAACAGCACAATAGCACCTTATTTCAATGTGACTAGGTTGGAATGTGAGGATGTGACCGTTCGCTTCCCAGCTTATGGCTGCCTCTGCTGCTTAGCCAAAGATCTTAGCCTAAGCACAGGGCCTCAGACTGTCACAGTAAGAGAAGGCCCTTACACCAGCAGACAGTGATTTTGATTCTTTCTTTTATACCTCTAAAACTAGCTAAGTGATAAGAATACATCTAAATTCTTAGAGTATAGGCCTTTACAGACAGGCCTGAATATCTTATCCTAACAAGTATATATGGAAAGTAGAGACTTGGCAGAGGGGGATGGAGAGGGTGGTGAAATGTATAAGATTGCTCCTTGCCTCTCATGTTTACCACCTACCGCCACCATTCTCCCCCTTAGAAAGTGGTGCCAATCAGCACAGCTTTGAGCATTGGTCAGTGAGGAAGACACAATAGCAATGCTCAGATTCTTAGGTCCTGGCAAAGCAAGGGAACTTGGTACAGGTCCTGGGGTCCCAGAGAGCAAGGCTCATCTGGGAGGCACTGTCTCTCTTCTACCTGTTTGTGCAGAGCCTCGCACAATGGCATCCCTACTCTTTGACAGTGGCCTCTTGGCACTACTATAATGGATAATAATTTAGACCTTCATCTTAAAATTATGGTGCTTTTGTGTTGCACTTCAGCATGGCATCATGTTGCAAACCGACATCTGCTCAAGTGTGCTCATACTATTTGGACTGGTTTTCATCAGTACCTGTCATTTGGGGTTTCTACCCCTGGATATTTTCCCCAGTCCTAACATTATAGCTCAGATAAGAAGGTTGCTTTCTTTGGGGGTTTGTTAGTCACTTTCAGTTTAAACATTAGGAAACGTGTTCATATGGAAACTCTTCAATGTTGTTCAGTTACAACTGCAGAGGATATGAGGGAGATTCCCACACATGAGCCATTCTTTTTAGATGACAAATCTGAGGAACTGTCCCAGATTGAGGTGTCAGTAGACAAGGTTTTGGAACAAACTGATACATTAAACAGTAAAAAGGCACCAGGTATTCACCCAAGAGTTGTGAAGGGACTCAACTATGAAATTGCAGGACTACTAACTGTGGTATGTAACCTGTCACTTAAATCAGCCCCTGTAACTGATGATTGGAGGCTAATGTCAATTTTTAAAAAAGGATCCAGAGGTGATCCTGGCAATTACAAGCTGGTAAGCCTAACTTCAGTACCAGACACATTGACTGAAATATAATAAATACCAGAATTATCAGACATCATAGATGAACACAATATGGTGGGGAAGAGACTACACAGCTTTTGTAAAGGGAAATCATGCCTCATCAATCTATTAGAATTCTTTGAGGGACTCATCAAAAATGTGGACAAGGGTAATCCAGTGTATATAGTGTACTCGGACTTTCAGAAAGCCTTTGACAAGGTTCCTCACCCAAGACTGTTAAGCAAAGTAAGCTCTCATGGCTCAGTAAGTAGTTACAAGGTAGGGAACAAAGGATAGGAATAAATGGTTAGTTTTCACAGTGGAGAGAAGCAAATGACGAGGTCCCTATATGATCTGCACTGGGACCAATGTTGTTCAAAATATTCATAAATTATTTGGAAAAGGGGGTAAACAGCGTGGTGGCAAAGTTTGCAGATGATACAAAATTACTCAAGATATTTAAGTACAAAGCTGACTACAAGATGGTCAGGGATGCAACCCCACCCTCTGGGTGTCCCTAAGCCTCTAATTGCCAAAAGCTGGGACTGGATGACAGGGGATGGATCACTTGCTAATTGCCCTGTTCTGTTTATTCCTTCTGAAGCATCTGGCACCAGCCACTGTCAGAAGATGGGATATTAGGCTAGATGGACCATTGGTCTGGCCCAATATGCCATTTTTACATTTTTATCTTCAACATTTCAATTAAACATGTGGAGACATACATTTGGTTTTGTATCCCTCTTCAGGAAAATGTAGAGTACTCAGCATTCCCAATGTGTTTGTGGTCCATCAAGAGGAATGAAATCTTTCCCACCAACAGCACTATGATGTGTTTATGGCTGGGCCAACAGCCTGTAATTTATGGACTAATAAACAGGGAGAATGGATGTGTTATGAAAGTAAATTAGCAAATCAGATCAAACCAAACAGCCCGATGAATTTTTTCAGGCTAATTTTCAGAAGTGCTGAGTGTCCACAACTCCATCTGAAATCAGTGGACTCAGCGAATGCTGTCGTGAAGAGACCAGTAGTCTAAGGTATCCAAGGTGACAATAGTCTATCAGCCTGTTACATAAAATGGCTTATACAAGTCAGCAAAGATTGAAGACAGAAAGAGTGAATTGATTCAAACAAGAAGGTCTCCTGATATCAGGATATCAAGGAGTGTGGTCAGATGTTGACTGGTAAACAAGAGGAGACTGGAATCACAAATTAATGGACTAAAACATGTGTTTGTAAATTAGGCCTAGTTGGTGGACAAAATAATGAGGGGCTGAGCTATTTTGCCCATCACCTCCCTTTGAGATCTTTAAAAAGAGACCTCAGGGGCTATCAAAATGGTGCAGATGGGGAGATGGGTGAAGGAAGATGCAAGCTTCACAGTCATGGCTAGCCCTCACCATCATCTCCTGGGATCCCAGCATCCACCCTGACACCCTCATGATTCTGAGTGATGTTCTGACTGCACCGGGCCAGAGAGATGGGACTAGATGACCTCACCACCTCCACCTGGTATGTGAGACTCAGGTTCCTGCTGTCACCCACTCCCTCATGTATCCTGCTCATTTCCCACCTTATTTCTTCTCTTTCTTATCTCTCTCTTTGCCTTTTGTTTAATAAGAGTCTGGCTTTGCCAGACAAGACTTGTATTTTGCAGCACTGCTGTGAGTCTAAGGCTGGAGAAGCAGCTAAAAGCAGAGCCCTGAACAACCCAAGGCTGGTACAAGTTTGGGAGGTCTCAGAGTGGCTGATCAGACCATGTGCTCAGCTTGAGTTTCTCCAGCAGCGAGGTTACAAGTCAGAATCAGCACCAGAAGCAGCCGTTGCATTTTCTGTCTTTGCTAGTCCTCTCTCCCCTCTTTGGTGTGTGTTTGTCTTGCTTTATAAGGAAACAGGATTGGACTTACACAAGAACAGCAGCAACAACAAGACCTCTAGTCCCTCAGAACTAACTTCTTTTCTTTTCCCAAGAAGGACAGTTAATATCACTTGTAATACTATCTAAAAGATTGTCATACGGGAGGTTCCTATAAAAGGAAAGAGGAAGTCTGTTAAAATGAAAAGCCTTACTTAATACTTTACATTTCAATTGCTTTAATTGTTTTTCCTTTCTTTACTTTGATAAAAGGTTTAAAAGGTTTCTCTGTGGTGATTGTTGCCATTGGGCTAAGCAGCCTGGTCTCCATACTCAAAACCCTGAACCATATTTAACTGTTTAGTGTTGTACAGTTGTACAGTGCTGACACCTTTAACTCTCTGGGGCTATTTATTCCATTGAGATTAACACAATTGGTCCCTGTGCCAGTGAAAATCAGGCTCAGAATCTTTTTTCCTCTTTATTAGGAAAGTTACAATAAAACGTTAACATACTACACGGTACATTCCTGAGTACCTAGGGTCAGGTTAGTATTCGAAGAACCTGGCTAAAGATTCTGTCTTGCTGGCCGTGGCGTCCACCTCCGCTGAGTATGCTAAAAAACATGACCAAATTTCTAAATACTTATCCACTTTTTGGCACTTCTGTTGTGTACGTATTTGGTGTGAAAGCTTTTCCATTAAAAGAACAGTCCATATTTTACTGAACCACGAGTCCACAGGAAAAAGTCATTTTCCCCAAAAAATATGCAGTACAAAGTCTTGCTGCAAACAATAAAAGAGAATTTCGTTTGTTGTTCTTTTGAAAAGGTAGATCCTTCACTGGAGGTCAACACTTCCATTGCATACCAGAGACAGGTGACCCAGTTGGTCACGACGGATTTAAGGATATGAGTAATACAACTACTCTACTCATCCCTGTGAGAAAGAATACTAATCTTTGCAGCATTGCTATGAGGCAGCTTGTCGTTTATTATACATTTTAATGGGCAGGAAACACAGAGGTTAAGCACCTTGTCCAAAGCCCGCAGAACCTGGATGAGAGCTCTGGATCCTTTGTTCCCAGCTCATTATTCACTGCACTGCTTTTCCATGCTATCATATTTTAAAATGTGTGCTGTTCACCTTTAAATATAGACAATTAAGAATAATAAGGAGGAAAACTCATCAACTGTTTGCAATACCAAAAGGGCAAGAGACCATGGGCCAGATCCCCAGCTGGTGTAAATTAGCATAGCTCTACTGAAGTCAATGATGTTCATAAGTTGAGGATTTGGTCCTACAGCTGTAGATTTAAAAAACTGCATGTAAACTTTTAATACACGATAGTGGAAAAGTCCTTTCTTACTGTGTTTATGCAAATCATTGCTTACACATACTGTGAGAGGAAATCTCACTGCAGGACAATATATAGAAATCATTAAATCCAACCAGAAAAATTATCAGCATAAAAGATGTAGGAAAACTGAAGAGCATATTTTTTTTTGTAAAGCTGTTAGCTCTGATCTCTCAGCAGACAGTTAATTCAAACTCTGCCACAGCTGTTGAAAAAAAAATTGAAAATGCCTTGGATGTCTCTTTAGAAGAATTGAAATTACTACCACTCTTCATTAGAAATGGCATGTCCAAATAGTTCTCAAATTGTGAATATGATTGCTCTTCAGCAGGGTCAATAGATGGGCATTTTAGCCTGAATAGGGCCGTGATGCAGAATTCATGTCTGTAGATAGAATCCCTGCACCTGAAAATCTGAGTCGGATCAGCCTTCAGTTCTTTGGGGAATAAAGCATCAAACTGAGTCTAAAAACAATCCAACACAGTCTGACCAAGATCAGCAGAGGAGCACCAACTGCTTTTAAGGTCAAATCCTGAGGTCCACTTTCAGCGTTTACACAGGCAGATCTCTCACGGAAATGAACGGGAGCTATGTTCTGGGCTGAGGGTGCCTGGGATAATGGGCTGAGCACTCGGGCTGGAAGAAATGAGTTCAGTTTCCGGTTGCATCCTTTGCTGCTGCATGAATGTCACTTTGAGTTTTGGATTTGAAAAGATTCCACCTCCCCTGCCCAAACAAACAGAGGTGATGGAGTTTTGAATGAAAGCAAAGAAGGATGGAGGGAACTGGCTGTAAACTCAGAAACGAGGGTTGATCAGACAGCTCAGGAACCCTGGGAGCTTTCAGTACATCTGAGGAGAGCTGCTGGGCAGGAATTCTTTGATAAAATGGCGGGGGGGAGAGTTTCTGAAAAACGTAGATACCTCAAAACTGAAACTGTTGGTGATACACCTGACTCTTTGGGGGAGGGGGGTGAGAAAGAGTTTTGAGATTCTTGAGCCAGAAAGTTTGGGGGGGTTTTTTTTAGTCAAAATGGCTGGTTTGAAATGTTTGTACAATTTACACTTAGAAAAGCGTGGACTCTTTTTTTAAAGCAAGAATGAAAACAAAACGTTTCAATGACCCAAACTGAATTTATTTATTTATTTATTCGGCCTGTTTGGTTTGCAAAAATTGCTGGGATTTTGATTTTTTTTCCTCCTGATTTGGGACAGGAAATTTTTTTTCAAAATGTCAAAACTTCTCTCAGGATGGGGACCCCATTTATTACCCAACCCTAGACGTGAGCTGAGGTTCAGCGGTGTAACAAGTTTGGCATAGGTCTAATGGAGGGGCACCTGCTGCCTGACCTCCTTAGAGCAACTAACACAGAGATGTTGCTTCAAAATGGCTTTTCCTCATTCCTAAGTTTTCGACCTCCAGTTTGTGATTCTGAACAGGAGTGTGCATCTTGTCCTGTGCCCCCTGGGACATGTCACCCCCACTATCCCTCGAGGTAGGGAAATCTCTAGCCAGTGGCAGCGCGTGTAAGTCAGTTGCAGTGGGTCACTCTGGAGCGATGGCCCGTGCTGCCTCCTGAGCATGCCTTCTCCGCGGTATGACAATCCGCAGCCGTTATGGGAGCAAAAATCAAATACAGCAGATCAGGAAAGGCTGCTCCGAGTAACTCAGTGGGCCACTGCTCACAGCGATGTCAACCCAAAGAAAATCAAAGCTAGGTCTCCTATTTGGCTCTGAAGAACATTTTGGGGGCCTCCATTTCCCATACTACAGTAACAGAATCCACGCTGTGAAATTCCAGCTACGAAGCGGAGCTGATTGAAAAGCAAGAAGCACTTTTCTTGAACATTGCTAATTTTAAAAGTTTCACATTATTAATCAAAAACGTTCTGATGAAATTGTTCTAACCAGTTCGACTGCTGCTAATGGCAACAAACACTTTGCACATCCAAGGATCCCAAAGAGAGAAACAAATGCAACAGGTAGCAAAATACAATGTAAAATCTCGTCCACAACCCGCCCTACAAAGAACTCTGTGAGTACAAAGTATGTGATAGTGCTCTTGGCTTCCCGATCTTTGTCTTGGAAGATCATATTTTCACTAAGCTGAAAGCTTGAGTATGACGCTCTGTAAATATAGAGTCCTTAGGATGCGACTGGCATCACCAATAAATTTCAAGCACACATTTTTCATAACATAAAGGTTGTGTCATGATAGCTGCTGCATCCCATTCCTGGATTAGAAAGTTTGCAGTATAAAGAAAAGAAAGATAAATCTTCAGAGATGAAGCTTCATTATCTGGGTGGCATTTCAGGGTAATTTATGCCCAACATCTTAACGTGTCGCTCAGCTGGAAATTGTATTGTTGGTTCTCTGACTCTCAGTCACTACAGCAGCTGTGTCAAAATGTACTGAAATAAACGGCTCTGACTTGAGTTCTCTGTGCATTTTTGTGGCTGGTTTTTCAGTATCATTGAGATAATACAAATTAAATTATTTATCTTTCACAGAACGGGGAGGGGAATGAATCCTCAAAAATGTTCAAGACAAACAACTAGCACAAAAAATGCAGTGCCCTCCTTGATAGAATGGTGGATACAGACATGATCAAATCTGGCTAAGTTGTGGGTTATTTACACTAGAAATCAGCTTTGCTGATTCCTTGAATTTATATCCCCCTGTCTTTCTCCTGCTATCCCACTTCTTTGGAGAAAACAAACGCATCCGCTCAGTGACAGACCCTGCTGCCTACTGTGCCTGCCATGCAGAGTTGCCTAGTTGAGCATTTTTTTCTAAGATGCTGTTCGCAGAACCGGGAACCAAATCCTCCAGTGTACGAATGGAAGATTTGTCCTTCCTAACAACTGTCTGCTAGGTCAAATAAATGTCAGCATCAGGTGGCAGAGGTCATTCAGGAGCTGGGAGGAGAAGGAAAGGTGAGAGCCAGAGGGACAGACAAAAGAGAAATATATACAGAGATAAGTGAGGGACAACAACACCAGAGTCACAAAAAAGGAAAGAAAAGAAATGAAGGGACGATAAGTGAGGGAAAGTAACTGTAGAAATAGAGACAGCCATATCTGCATAGCATAGAAAGCCACAAAAGAAGGTGAAGTAGTGAGATGATGGAGGGAGAGGCCTGCTACGTTTCCAAAAATGCTCTCACATAAATGCTCACTTCTTTCTAAGCATGCTCCGTTTGCACAAGCACAGTGTCTGGTTCAGGAGCACCAGTCAGGACTGCAGACACATAGATGTGTTCAGACAACTCCCACGCTGTAGAGAGAGTTCGTGCTTTCTGGACACATGCACAAGTACCTCAACCACTTTGCACATGAACTTCTAAAAATTTGGGCCAAAAAAGTTTAGCATAGCATAGAAAGGAATAAATTGAGGTGGGGATTCCTTTTTTAAGATGTTCAGCAGACTAGGGAGATGTATTTGACCCCAGTAAGTAGCACAAAGGCAGAAATAGGGTGTATATTTGATTTGTATATTTAATCGAAAAGTTAGCAAGGAAAGCTCTCTGGAAAATGTAGTCAAAGCAGTATATCCCTGTGCAGTTTGGGACATATGTAAGAGTCAGGGTCTGCAAGCAATCAGATTAGAAAAGGTAGGTTGAATTAGAAAAGATGTGGAATTGTAATGTTAAGAGTAAGAGAATTAGGAAGGGCACAGAAATAAGGGAACAAGCTAAACACAAAAGGCCACGGTTGTGCAGGGACATCTTGGAGGCTGGTAGATGGCAAGTGTGCACTGGGACCCTGAGATGGGATATAAAGGGGAGCAGACAGACAAGAGGAAGGCTGTGTCTGTTCATTTTCCCACTGTGCTTAGCCTTGAATCGTCCCCTGAGTGGAAAGTTAGCCACACTCCTGCAAGACCTATTTTGTGGGCTATTTCCTTCACCTACTCCCAATTCAGAAAAGCCCCAGGTTTGTTAAATTTTAACTCAATACTTTGTGCATAAAAACTGCAAGGCAGCCTGTGTCCCGCATTCATTTCCTTGGGCAGAACCTTTGGACTGTCCAGTCATAGCTCCCCCCGGCTCCTCTGTCCCCAGAGATTAGTTGCAGGTACAGAGCACTGCAGGTTAAGCAGCAGAAGATATTTAAAAGATCCTGGAAAATCCTGGCCAAAGGCATTTTCCTCTCGTTTTTCCACATCATCAGTTTCCTACTTCTCTGCAATTGCCTTGAAATCTTCTCCTGGGCATTCTCATGGCAAAATTCAGGGGCTCGCTCTGGCTTGCATGCTTGCTCACTCTCTTTTCCCTCCTAATTCAAAAATCTTTGAGTTCCTGTGTAGCCCTTGATGGAGAGCGCTTTAGCTGGCCGTGTAGCCAGGTTTTTACCTCTTGAACTGTCAGGGCGTTTCTTTTTTCCTACATTCAGATCAAGCCAGTTTTATGGGCCGCCTGTCTTCCCCAGCCCTGGTAAGCCCAAGAAATGGAAATTCTTCCTAGGACATTAGCCTACCTGTCGACCTCCTTTGGACAATTTGTCAAGCTCTCTGAGAGCCCTGTCAGCCACGCTGTGCTAAGCTATCTCCCTCTCATTATAATGGACCTCTGGAGGGATGTGTCTGTGTTACAGTTATTGAGCACAAGTCTAAGAGAGGGCCCCTGTTCCTAAGGGCTGAGCACCACTGGCTGCCTGTACTGTTGTATGGCTGCTGAAAGGAGGTGTTGGAATGCCGTAGAACTTACTGGCAAAGTATTTATTCCTTTCCACTGAGCCATCTAGTATAGCTAAAACTTGTTCTGACCTTCAGAGAGGGTGGTTAGAATTGCTTGGAGCTCCAGAGCCCATGTAAATCTGGGGTGAACAGGCAGGTCTCTCTGCCACCATATAGCTTTGCCTTGCCTCTTGCTGAGCTACAGAAGAAAAGGTGCAATGTTATTTGCGACTTCTTGCAAGCCTGGGAGCTGCATGCCTCCTGCGGACTGTGTCGAAGCAAGCTCGCTGCCCAGAAGGACGCTTCACTTCTGCCAAGTTACCAACCTCCACAAAGCAGCAACAAAGGCAGAAGCAGCTGCTGAAACCCGAAGCCGGAAATGAACCATCTTCAGCCAGGCCAAAGGGAGAGACCAGCAATGGAAGTTAATGTATAGAAATGCCGACCAATATTGCCAACCCAAGAATTAAAAAATCATGATTTTTTAAAAATTTTAAAAAATAGTGTGTTCTGTTTTCAACACTCAGGACACACCTGGGTCACAATTTCAAGCTTCTCTCTACAACCAGGAGGGCTAGAAACTTACATACCTCTCTCCCCAGGATCCTCATGAGACAACATAACTCCTGGAGCTGGGGCTCTAATAAAAGCACTTAAGTCTCATGAAAACAAGTGGGATTTAGGCACTTAAATGGCCCACACCCAGATTTTAAGAAGTATTTAGACATTGCTGCGCTCAGTGTCACACCACCTAACAGATATAGCAGTCTGCATCTCATCTGCAAAAGGGATTTAGTCACTTCAGAATCCATTTTGAAAATGAGATTTAGATTGCTCAAGTGTTAAGCATTGCAACACTGAGAACAGCAATGCCTTTAAAAATCAGGGGGTAAGTCCCTTTTGAAAATGGCACTTAGGCTACTAAGTCACTTAAGCAGTTTTGAATATGGTACCCAATGTAATTAAGAAGCCTTGGCATTTACTCTCTTGCAATAACTACCGTGGCTACTGGCCCTTAAACAAAGCTGGACTCCGTTATTCCAAGGTAGAGATGTATCTTTCGTAACATTTATGTTGAAATGTTCCCAGTTAGTTGTTAAAGATATGGGTGTAATAAAACCCAACATAGTTTTCAGGTTTGAGCCTCTAGGTCGATTACGGAAAAATTATTTAGTAGAGGACCACGAGGCAACCCTTTAAATGATAAAACAAGACTTTATTTAAAAGGAAAATAATTAGTTAGCAAGCAGGCATGTATTTACCGCTTTACACAATATTACTTATATTCAAGTCAACAGAGGGAAGTACACAGTCTTATAATCCTGGAGCCCAACAGTACCCTTCTGATGTTAGCTGGAGTTCTCTTGCCATTTAGCAAGGCTACTCTGTTTATAATTCATTATAATACTAATTAACATTAAAAAGTCCTTTACCATAATTATATTTCCACCACCTCTTTATTGGCTCTGACACTGCACATTATTTAAATTAACATCTGTACCAATGTCCTTCCCATATTATCAACATAGATAGCATTTTAATAAAACATTCACAATTCTCAAAAACACTCATTAAAACCTTCCTCAATGCAGTTAGAACCACAACATAACCTTGGCTTGTGTCCTCACTAACTTCAGGTTTCCCTTCTAACTCTCTCCAACTGATCTCTAATTTTCTCAAACAACAATTTCCCATGCTCCTCACTTAGGCCCAATTTCTGCATATTTTTTAACCTAAACCTTCCTCGAGGTTACAGGGATCAGGCCAAAACGGCTGCTTGCTTGCTTTCAAATTCTAATTTCATTGCCGGCAGTGCATGCAGAAAGGAACCCAACATCAGATTAAAAGACAACCCCAACCTTTCAGACAGAATAATTGCATCCCATGTGGAGAGTAGAGATTTTTTTTCATGGGCATGTTGCAGTTCCCTCCAGGCTGTGAGCCCTGAATAAAGATATCTAGTGAAAACGGAATCCTTCGAACCTTAGTTTGTTTTAATTGTATTGTGTTGAATTGTTTTTATACCTCTCAGTCTTAATGGGGGGTATCTGGGAGTTTACTCCCATGGTAAATTGTTTTGGCAGCCCAGACTCCTTTGTTAGTCCAAACCACAACTTGTTTTCTCTCTAACAACTTTTGGCTCTTGCTTTCATTTGTTTATGTATCAAGTAAACACACAGCCTGCAGCTTCCTTTTTCAGATGGCAACAATAAACACCTCCTGCATAGAGGGTGCATCTTTGGGTGCATGTTTGTAAACAGAATAGCCAGCCAGCGGAGCAGCTGCTCTTGTCACACCATCTGATGCCCCAGATGACAGCCTAGCTGCTGGTTAGCCAGAGTAATCCTCACCGCAACAGCTCTCTTAATTATTCCTTCTGTTCCCCAATTTTCATGCTAAACTAAGAAAGGCGGTGCATGCCACAAGTTGGGTCTGTTTGCAGTGGTGTTGTAGCCGTGTTGGTCCCAGGATATTAGAGAGACAAGGTGGGAGATGTAATATCTTTCATTGGACCAACATCCATTGGTGGAAGAGGCAAGCTTTCGAGCCACACAGAGCTCTTCTTCAGGTCTGAAGAAGTCACAAGTTGTGTCTGACAGTCTCAGCTGAAACAGCTTCTTCTTGTCCCCAAATTCTCCCCAACTTGGGCTTTCCCTGGGAAGCCCCAACGCTTGCAAGATTTGCAGAGAGCTGAGAGAGGCCAGAAGAAGGCATGCAGGGCTCAACCCCCACCCCTCTATGCACATGAGGAAGACCTGTTGGTTGCAATAAGAACTGGCATATTCTGACCCTGCTCATGACACTGATCACAGCTGTCTCACTGTTCCTTTGTGCTTCCTCTGTCTGTCTGCATCCCCTTGTTCTCTCTCATCTATATTTAGACTGTAAGGTCTTTGGAGCAGGGACTGTCTTTTTATTAACTGTGTGTATAGCCCTCAGCAAAAAGAGGCCCCCACTCAATCCCCTTGGGGGTACTGCAGGAATACAACTGACACACAATACTAGTGTCGCAAAGGAATGATACAAAAGATGGATCATGAGAATGGAAGGATGAGGAGGGGAGGAAAAGAGGAGTATCTGGCTGGCTTGGGAGGGAGGATGAAGAGTGGGAGGGAAAGTAAAGGGCAGAGAAATAGTGTTTTTAAAATGTGAAGAGAAAACTTTAACCCTCTCCCCCAGAATTTCAACCGGATTCCAAAGATACCACAAGAGGAAGAGCAGAAGGGGTCAGATTCTGACCCCCGACCCATCATATGGAATCAATGTTAGTCCAGTTTATCTTGGGGATTAACAGCTTATTTCCTAAATCTTCCTATTAAAAATGGTCAGCTGGGGGCTGTTTACAATGGAGCTGCATCTTCCGCTGGCTGCTGAATGGATCAATCCCTGAATGGCCGAGAGAGAGACTATTTTTACAAGTAATGAAACAGGGTGTGGAATGATTGTCCTGGGATCCATGAAGCACCTTGGATGAGATCACTGAGCAGCTAACAGACGTAGCCTTAGCTGGGTTTAGAACAGCCATTCCTTGCTTCCGAATTGAGGGACGGTGCTGCCTAAATTAGCAGTCTAGCAGAGCTGCACCGTCCTCATTTGTCTTCATTGTACAGGATCAAATCTACCATCCTTCAGAGTAACCTGTCAGCCTTTTCTCTTCACAGAGCTTGCTTTCCTTTGGCAGCCATTCAAGAGGTCACTACAGATCTGCAGCAGTCAGACTGGAATTGCCACCAGGTCAGGGTGCCATGCATTTATAGCAGAGCAGGGAGGTGGAGGACAGCAGAACTGGGCATCAGAGAAAGAAAGAGTCCCAGAACCTCTCCACAGCAACTAAGAAGCAGGAGCAGTTTGTTCTACTGCGGGCCTAGGACAGGTCTCTGTTGTTGTCACTCCGTCCCTGCTTAGCGGCACTCAGACCCTCCTGCTCCGTTTTTTCTTTCTGCTCTGTCAGCACTTTGTTTCCTTTTCATTCCCTCAGCAAGGTCGCTAGGAAACTGGGGCAACTTTTTTCAAAATCGCCCTTATCCGGAGTTCTCTGACGCTCCAGTGGAATCACCAGTGGGTTATACCAGCACTAAGACAGGCAATAGGGAGCTAATTATTGAAACAGATTTTTTTAAAAATCCCTTTTGAGCATCTTGTATGATCCTTGTGGGTTCTTTTGTCGGCTTCTCTGGCAAGCACATTCCCCAGAATTCTCAGGAGCTAGTGTTTGTGTGTATGGAAAAACAGCTGCCAGTGCTGGCCTGCAGTGAGAGATTTTTACACATTCAAAGCTGCAAATAAAAGTTGTAACCTTGTGCAGGAGAGATTCACACATTGATGAATAATCAGAACTCATGACAAGTCCCAGACCCTCCAGATTCCCTTGAGATACCCGCTGTCTCTGAGAGCATTGCTTTATGCCACAACGTATCCAGGTGTTTTACAATAAGTATGAAGCTTTTTGATATTCATTGCTATAAATTATTAGCTGTTTAGAGTGCAATCACTTTGATATACAACTCAGAGTATTAGCCAGCATGGTATTAGCTCAAGATTACAAACCCTTTTTTCATTTAGAAAAAACTCAGTGTATTCAGGATCTGCAATTTCCTTGTCCCTACATTTGCTTCATTGTTGTCATTGTACATATTGTTTGTTTTTGTTTAGCACTGATTTAACTAATCACATGGAGTTAATTCTGTCCTGAGTTGCATCCATCAGCGACCATTAAAGTCAACTGTGCTTCCATGGCAAAAAAGTTTCAGACTCAACTGAATAAAGTTACTGTTGTCTGTGATACTGGGGGCCTTTTGTGGCTCCAGGGCTGTAGGCTCTGTGAAATGAGGCACATCCTGAGTGTGTCTTGCTTATGTCTGGGGGCAGAAAAAAGCCTGGGGACAGAGCGTCTGCTCTGGACAAATTTATCCTCCCCTGCAGGGTTCAAGGAAGAGAGAGAAGAGTGGAGATGGTGAGCTCCACGCTGCTAGATGTGCCGTGTGCTCTGCTTATTTGAACCCCCGCCTTCCTACTAGGCCATTTGTTTTTATTTCTGTTTTTTAACCAAGTTTCAGTTACACGATAGATTTCTCTTACAAGCACCTTGTGGCCAACACTTCCATTCTTGGGTGTGATTTGCCTCCAGTCTGGGTTAGTCAAGGAAAGTTTGTTGCACGGGGAGGTTTAATAAAAGTGTATCTTCATTCTCAAGGTCTAGATCACAAACATAGCAGAGTGGAACACACCAGCTTTATTGATTCTGCCAGGTACTGGCCTGACAAGGTCCTTGCTCCTTAAAGAGTATTTTTTCTTTGCTGCAATTGTGTACAATCCCTCACTCTCTCCCCGTGGGGTCTTGGCAGCTCTTTCTAATCAGCTCCAAGAGGCTCTGGTCTGCAGTGAAATGATACCAGCTTTTTAAACACAGTGTCCCAGTTCTACAGAACTGTTACAATTTACCATCAGAGTCTGGCAAGGAAGAAAGTTATTGCTCTTACTTTTGTCTTTGGCACAATGTTAGGGATGCAAATGGAGACACTTAACACCTCTCGGGGTTATTAGAAACAAATATACATTGGAAGAAAACATTCCACAAATGTGAACCTTTCTGTAGGCTATAAATCTGCTGCATATTGTATTCTCCTCTAAAACAAGAGAGACTGCAGCAAGTAGAGGCTATTATTGCTCAGATATTGTTTAAACCTTTCTGTTGGGAGATGCTGCATGAAGAGAAGAGACAATAGCTGTCCTGACACAAGATTTATTAGAGAAAGTTGGCACCAATATATTTATAGTGAACAAAATGTTTGTAGAGATTATACCAGATTTACAGTGATTAATAGTGGATTGGACATGGCAGACATCAAAGGGTTTGGCTGCCTCGCAGTTTCTGTGCTGGATTGAGTCAGAGTAAAGATTAACACCAGTGTTTCAAATAAAACACCATTCTCTTAGTAAAAGGTTCTCTTGAACAATGGAAAGGAAACAACAACTAAACCCAGCTGTGTGCTGGGACAATTAGGGAAAGGGAAAGGCTGGAAAGTTAACTGCTAACAACTGACTAACGAGCATAGAACTGTGCGTAGTGCTTCATGCCCCCAAGCTTGGAGAAACATTCTCTGTTTATTTAGGGTGAAAAAAGAAAAGGAGGACTTGTGGCACCTTAGAGACTAACCAATTTATTTGAGCATAAGCTTTCGTGAGCTACAGCTCACTTCATCGGATGCATACCGTGGAAAGTGTCCTTTACGCTGTGTCCCCTCCACCCCCCAGGGGAACAAAGAGCAGGGCTGTTGAGTCCAATGGGTCAATGCTCGGGGTGTGGGGTCGGGCAGGGAGGTGGCCTTCATAGGGCTGCCAATCCCCAGCAGTGCACATGAGCAGTGTGTCGACACTTGGAGTGGGGATTAGACGTAACCTTGGCTCTGCATCTCCAACTCAACCTTGGGGTAGCCTAGCTGCAACCTGCCCTTGACTCAGGGTTGTCCGTAAGCTGCAATGTAGACATTATTTTTTTCATTCGATCTCTCTGTGTCGCTCACTCACATTCTCTCCCTCTCTCTCACACACAAGGGCACTTATCCATATAACCCAGGTGTCCTTGACATTAGTTAAAAATACCCACATCAGACACAACATTACTGGGCAAAACTAACACTCTTCTGTTCCATCTATTCCTCACCCTTGCAATTCTCCTCTATCTTCAAATGCTTGGAAAAGAAATGTGATCTTTGCAGCATGCCCAGATGGTCATCAGGTTTGGACTATTTTGGACCAAGTGTGGCATGAAATCCAAAGCTGGGGGTGCCATGCGGGGAACTTCCAGCCAGCGGGGCAGCAGCTCAAGAGTCTTTCCTGATCAAATCTGGGAATAAAGACCATTCTGCTTCTGCATCAGTGTGTGTCTATAGTTCTTCCCCCTTTTTAAATTGCTAAGCAGTGTTTACCCAAGAAAAGAATCTTTGTTTTGAAGAGTTCACCAGCTCGGGGCTGCTGCTTCTCCATCTGCAATCATAATCCTTTGTTTGGGGGCAGGGGTAGAGGGAGTTTCCTCCACATCCCACCTGACAGAGCCACTGTTTCAATAAAAGCCACTTTTCTGGAGAAAAGACTATAGACTTTGTGCCAGTGCGTGCTTTTTATTACTGTGCAAGGCCTTTAATTAGGTGACCTCAAACAGCAGCGTTGCACTGGCCAGCTAAACTAAAAGCTAACCAAACAAATAATGAAAAGGAGATGTGCCACCCTGCGGGGGGAGCTGCTTTAACCTCTCTCAGTCAGCAAAATTGCAAACTGTACTCTAGAGAGAGAAAAAAAGGAGAGATTTTGTTGCCACAATAGTGTGGACAAACTGGATGATCCATTTCTTTGGGATGGATGGAATTAGTTGGGATTGAACAGGAATAACCCTAACGTTCTGAGGGTTGTTCATTCATTAATGACGAGAAGGCTGCTGCTCAAAAAAAAAATCTCACATATCACAATGATGAGTAGGAATCTCAGACCCTATGCAAACAGAGGGATTAAACAAAGATAAAGAAATGAGGGATGTTCCATTATATCACGGAGCATTTCCTGTATATAGCATGTGTGTCATGGTCCTTTAAAAAAAAATCTTCCACTTTATATAGCTACATTCTTTAGTATGATTTTTAAGTATTGTACATACAACCCTTCTCCATTTACATTCACCTGTGTCATAAATATAAAGGGAAGGGTAAACCCCTTTGAAATTCCTCCTGGCCAGGGGAAAGCTCCTCTCACCTGTAAAGGGTTAAGAAGCTAAAGGTAACCTCGCTGGCACCTGACCAAAATGACCAATGAGGAGACAAGATACTTTCAAAAGCTGGGAGGAGGGAGAGAAACAAAAGGTCTGTGGGTCTGTCTATATTCTGTCTTTGCCAGGGATAGACCAGGAATGGAGTCTTAGAACTTTTAATAAGTAATTTAGCTAGGTACGTGTTAGATTATGATTTCTTTAAATGGCTGAGAAAAGAACTGTGCTGAATAGAATAACTATTTCTGTCTGTGTATCTTTTTTGTAACTTAAGGTTTTGCCTAGGGGGGTTCTCTATGTTTTGAATCTAATTACCCTGTAAGGTATCTACCATCCTGATTTTACAGGGGGGGATTTCTTTATTTCTATTTACTTCTATTTTTATTTAAAGTCTTCTTGTAAGAAAACTGAATGCTTTTTCATTGTTCTCAGATCCAAAGGTTTGGGTCTGTGGTCACCTATGGAAATTGGTGAGGCTTTTTATCCATATTTCCCAGGAAAGGGGGGGTGCAAGTGTTGGGAGGATTGTTCATTGTTCTTAAGATCCAAGGGTCTGGGTCTGTAGTCACCTAGGCAAATTGGTGAGGCTTTTTACCAAACCTTGTCCAGGAAGTGGGGTGCAAGGTTTTGGGAAGTATTTTGGGGGGAAAGACGTGTCCAAACAGCTCTTCCCCAATAACCAGTATTAGTTTGGTGGTGGTAGCGGCCAATCCAAGGACAAAGGGTGGAATATTTTGTACCTTGGGGAAGTTTTGACCTAAGCTGGTAAAGATAAGCTTAGGAGGTTTTTCATGCAGGTCCCCACATCTGTACCCTAGAGTTCAGAGTGGGGGAGGAACCTTGACAACCTGTATCTTTCTCTGTGGTTAGAAGGTCCCTAGAATATTTTGGATGATGCTATGCTCTAAATCAGTGGTTCTCAACCTGCAGCCCATGGGCTGCTTGCCGCCCAATCAGCACACAGCTGTGGCCCACATGATATCCTCAGGGCCGTATAGGTAGTATGTATATTATGTGGGCCGCATCCACATAACACATAGAGAGCTGCAGTGCGGCCCACCATGGTAAATAGGTTGAGAACCTCTGCTCCAAATAGGAAACACATTATTAAGAATGTAATTATAAGTGATTTATTTTTACTCAGTCTGTTTGGGGTAAATTAGTTATGCACTGTAGCCAAGAGCTGTAATTGTATATTTTCTGTGTACTTGTTTGTTACTTACATTTGTTGGAATTTGTTATAAATTTGTGAAATGTATGAACTAAAAAGAAAAATAGGGAGAATCTGAGTTTCTGAGAAGTGGCAGACATAGAAGTGTGTTTCATCAATGATGGATTGTGGAGTATTAATCAAACATTATTATATGTTATGGTTGGGAGGCATCTTGCAGTTAATGAAGATGTTTTCCCCCTATGCTGTTATCTTGATGCTTGGAAGATTTCAGTAGGAGTTCTAGTTCTGCATACCAGCCGGGGCTTATGGGATTTGCACCAGTCCCAGTTGCCATGGAGAAAGTGTTAGATAGCTTTAATACATCTGTGTGAATTTCTCCCTGGAGTTTTCCCATGACAAGTTGGATTGGAGGTAGCATATGAGAAGCAATAATCTTCAAACTGTATGAATAAATGATTGATTGAGCATGAGGGGTGTAAACAGGTCTCTGTGCCGCAAGACAGCATCTGGCAAAATAAAACAAGATAATTAGTGCATCAGAGAGACAGACCCTCTCGCTAGATGTTCGCATGTTTCCTGTTCCTCAATGGAGCATGGATGCAGTGGACCATTCTGTTTGCTGTGGGCTTGTCCTCAGGAGAGCTATCCTCAAACTAAGACTCCAAGATGCTCTATCAGGGCCATGAGTGTAACACTTAACCACTTAACACACTTCAGAATCTCTGCATCTTCCTGATTAATAACAGGCAAGAACTTATCTTCCTCTTGCTATAAAGAAGAGAGGACAGGACGGGAGGACGTTGCCATTCTCTTTGGAAAAGTAGTTGGGTGGTACCATAAAAGGGCAGTATGATACGTAGGGGAGAAAATAGTTATCTTATTAAGAATTTATTGAAGATACCACTTTGTCATTTGAATCTTGCATGGTCTATAGTCACAGAGAAGCAGGCAGCTCCAGTAAAATGTAATTATCATCTGCAGGTTTCTCTTTTTGTTGGTGTGCAAAGCTCCCATCAAGGGGTAATGTTTGTCACCATTACACAGTCAGCAAAGTTGTTTGAAAATAACATTAACAAGCCCTCCAGTTTCTGGACATTAGGAAGAAAGAAGCTGCATTCTAATGGATTAGCTAATTAGCAACTTCAGAATCATGGGTGTTAAGTCTTTTTCATCTTTATTAGGTCATATCTACTTCATTCCCTCAGGGTCAGTGCAAAGTTGTCACCTACATTATATTAGCTAATGCTGTAAAACTAGATTTGATAAAACATCTCAAGCAGTGGTCCTCTGCTGTGTCTTTTAGAGCATCATTCTACCGTCTAATAAACTACCTCACTAGCAATTTTTCTTGTTTTATTTTCATACCTTTGCTCTTTGTCATCTATTTCTAATAGAACTTAAAGCTGCAGATACCAGGGTGGGAGACAAATTGTTTAGAGTGGTTCAAGAGGGCATAACTGTCATTTGGCCCTTGACTAGTGTGACAAAGTTCCTGCTCTACCTTGGTGGGTCTTGCGCTTATTGGCGGATTTGCTCGCTTTGGAGCTTGACGGCAGCCCTCAGCTTGGCTGTTTTTCTGAATTCACAGTCCAGGTCGACTCCTCCTGTGTCTGACCAGGAGTTGGGAGGATTTGGGGGGAACCCGGGCCCACCCTCTACTCCGGGTTCCAGCCCAGGGCCCTGTGGAATGCAACTGTCTAGAGTGCCTCCTGGAACAGCTGTGTGACAGCTACAACTCCTTGGGCTACTTCCCCATGGCCTCCTCCCAACACCTTCTTTATCCTCACCACAGGACCTTCCTCCTGGTGTCTGATAATGCTTCTACTCCTCAGTCCTCCACCAGTCCGCGTTCTCACTCTCAGCTCCTAGTGCCTCCTGCTCCCAGCTCCTCACTCGCACACCACAAACTGAAGTGAGCTCCTTTTTAAAACCTAGGTGCCCTGATTAGCCTGCCTTAATTGATTCTAGCAGCTTCTTGATTGGCTGTAGGTGTTCTAATCAGCCTGTCTTAATTGTCTCCAGAAGGTTCCTGATTGTTCTGGAGCCTTCCCTGTTAGGAAACGGAACGTCTTTTGCTTGCTCCTCAGCTATCTGCTTTCTATTCTTTCCTAAAGCCCCCTGGCCCGGATTTTTCTTACTTTTTTGCACCTGCCTTAGTCCCCCCCCGACCGGGCCAGACGCTTTTTTGTTTTTTCTTTTCATTTTTTGTGTTTTTTTCCCATCTACGTCCTTCGCCGGCCATCCCCCCCACGCCTGCTTTCGGGCGCAGCTATTTGCCTCAGCTGAGCCCCCGGAGGAGGGGGGGGAAGATTGCCGATTTTGCTGTCCGGAGGGGGGAGTGGAAACCCCCAGACCCAGCCGTTTCGCCAGTAGCTCGGACCTTATAGCATTCTTAACATACCGGAGGACTTGGAACACAGCCAACACAGCCGGAGACGGAGATTCCATCGGACAGAAGAAATAATATAAATCATCGTGACGGAGGCCGTAAGACTGAGTAACTTTTTGAATTATGCTCTCGTGGGGGGGAGTTTGACTGTGATTACTTGCGTTTGTGGCGGCACAGGGGGTGTGGCGTGGAGACCCCCACCCCCGATCCATCGGTGCCCCTACCCCCCCCATCGTTATTACAACTGTCACGGCCCCCCCGCAGTCTGTCCCTGCTGGCAATCTGCCATCTCCCTTCGGATCCAGCTGTTTGCTTTGAACTTTGCCTTCCGGACCGGACCTAACAACCGACCAACCGAGACTCTTTGGACAAACGTGTGTGGGTCTGCACCCCCCCCCCGGATTGCTTATCCCACAGTTTGCCCCTTTTACTGGACCCCGATTTTGTTCCCCCCCTCCTCCCAGACCCCCTCCCTCGGCATTTTTTCCCTTCCCGTCCGCAGCCAGCGGAGGGAGGGGCTATTCTGCCTCCCCCCCCCTCCTTCCGGTGTCTCCCTGTCTCTCCCTGCTCACAATGGCGGGGAACGAGAGGGGTGAGACTGCTTCAATAAAATTAGTTGTCCCTTCCCCAGCCCAATCCCCAAGGTCCCCCCCCTACTACTATTGTTAAGGTACTTGCCACCCCCCTGCTGGGGCACCGGTAGCAGGAGGCACCAGGGTGATTGCTGCTGCTGCTGCTGCACCCATCCCCCCCCCAGATTCTAGGAAACCCCCCCCGGTTCGCAAGAAGGGCCAGGGCGGGTGGAAAGGAAAGGGCCCCGCTAAAACCACTGAGCCCTCCATGGCGGGAGCTGCCCCCACCGCTGCGGCCTCGTCATCAACCGTGGCGCCCCTCCCAGCGTTTCCCTCCACCAGCTCTGCGATTGTCCCTCCCCCGGCCCCCAGGACGTATGCCCGGGCGGCAGCGGGCTCCCCGCTGCCTGCCGCCTCGTCATCTCGCCCCCCCCCCCGCCTCTGCCACCATCACCAGCGGCCGAGGCCCTTTCCCCGCCTTGACCAGGAAGCACGGCGTCCGTTGCCTCCTGGTGCCCGCCTCGCCCCACGTGGAGACATACGTGCAGGCGTTGGCGAAGGTGGTGGGACCCACGGCTATTGTGGCGGCCTCCAAGATGTATGGGAAGGTCGTTTTCTTCTTAGCCTCGGAGGATGCCGCCCAGGAGGCGGTGGAGAGGGGCCTGACGGTAGGGGGGGTGTTTGTCCCCCTAGAACCGTTAGAAGACCTGGGCATTCGCCTCGTCCTTACCTCCGTTCCTCCCTTCTTACCCAATGCTGCCCTCTTACCCGCTCTTTCCACCCTGGGGAAACTTGTTTCTGTCATCAGCCCTCTCCCGTTGGGCTGCAAGGACCCCACCCTCCGTCACATTTTTTCGTTCCGCCGGCAAGTACAGCTTCTACCACCGGCAGGGGCGCGTGACGGAGAGGCGCTTGAGGGGTCCTTTTTAGTCCCCTACGAGGGAGCCCGCTATCGGGTCTTTTATTCTACCGGAGAGGCCCGGTGCTACCTTTGCCGCTCAGCGGGGCATGTCCGCAGAGACTGCCCTTTGGCTCGGGGGGGAGGGGCACCCGAAACCCCCGAGACCCGGCAGGACATCGGCCCCGTCGCTGCCGACGCCCCTGGCTGCCCAGTACCTGAAACCAATCCTCCTCCTATTCGACCCATCGCTGCTCCCGTCCGGGCCCAAGAGATACCTTCCCTACAATGCCCGGGCGAGCAAGGGGTTTCCACCCTTGCTAGTACCACCCCAATAGAGCCCATGGAGGAGGGTGTGGCAAGGATGTTATCGGGTATAAGAGAGGGCCCTCCCCAAGGAGAAGCCCCCGCCCCTCATGTTGCCCCACCGCTACCTCCCCAAACCCCTAAACCATCGCCTCCGCCCCCCGACACGACCCCTGCTAACCAACCCCCAGATGATGCTATGGAGGGATGGACCCTAGTCCAGGGGAAGCGAGGCAAGCGGAAGGCTCGAGCTCCGCTGCATCCACCCGACGCGGAAGCCCCCCGGAAGACCAGGAAAGGAGGCACTGCTATCGAGCCTCCCGCCACGGCCTTGAGCGAGATCCATCCGCCGGTGTCGGGAGGGGAAGACGGACTGGCATTGGAGGGCAGAATCCCCCCTCCACGGGAAACCCTCCCCTCCGAGACTCCTGAGGACACCCCTTCTGCCTGGATGCTACCCGAACCCCCCGCGGACCCCGAGGCGGCCGTTGAGGCTGGCCCTAGAGGAGAGGCCCCCGGGGTGGCAGGAGTTGGCCTCTCCTCCGTGTACGCGGAGATTGAGGCCCTAGATTTGACCCCGGTCACCCAGGGAGGGGATGATTTGCTGCCGGCCGGCCTCGAGCTGGGCAGCCTTACCCCAGCCTCCCTTTCCCCATGCTCCCTCCCCCTTTTTGCCTTCCCGGGTGAGCACCCTGCAGAAGGCGGTCCACCACCTGATGCCGTGACCGCTAAAATCACCATGGAGCCAGCACCTAGCATTATTGGGAGCCCCTCCCCTTCCCCCTTAACCCTTGATTCTGCTCAGGAGGCACTTTCCTTTAGCTGCTCGCCTCCTGCACCCCAGAGCCTTACCCCTGCCCCTGCCCCCACCCCTGCCCCTGCCCAAGGTCCCTCCTCCTGCAATGTTAATGCCGCCCCTGGGGTTATTTCCTTTCCGCCTTTTGCAGACTCCCCCCAGGGAGCAGTCTTTGCACTTTCTAGTCGCGACCCGTTAGGAGTGGCAATTTTTCCCCTGCCATCCCCCTCCACCCCAAGGCGTGAAATGAATTTAATAACCCCAGCCTGTCAGACGCCCCGTCGGTGGTCCGCACCCTGTCTACCTGCCTTAGCGGACCACGAGGCTGTATTAAGAGGCCCATTAGGGAATACCTCGGGAATTGTAACCCCACCCCCCCATGAGCTGCGGCATGCGCTACGGAAGTTCCTAGAGCACTCCCGTGGCGCCCGCAATAGGGCACAGCTGGCTCTTCGGCTATGGGGGGACTTTGATCAACTCCTCCAGGCCACAAAGGCCCTTATGAAGGAGGGCAGGGGGCAAGGAAAGCGCGGTGCTGCGGCCTACGAGCGAGCCCGCAGCTTCCGAAGCGATCTACTCACCCACGGGATGGGTCATGGGTTGCTGCGCAACCCGCCGGGGGCCCTGAACCCCCCCGCCAATACGAGACCCCCACCCCCCCAGCCCTCCGTATGACGCCTCTTATTATTGCGACCCTGAATACCAGGGGCTGTAGGATGGCTCTCCGCAGGTCCCAGGTGCTCTCTTACCTTCGGGAGGGGAGGTACTCTGTAGTTTTCCTGCAGGAGACCCATACAGACCCGGCCGCCGAGGACAGGTGGCGGCTGGAGTGGGGGGACGGGGTATACTTTAGCCACTTTGCGACCTGGCAGGCTGGAGTGGCAACCCTATTCTCCCCCAACCTACGGCCTGAGGTGCTAGGGGTCAATGAGGCCGTGCCGGGCCACGTGCTGCACCTTCGAGTCCGTATGGAGGGGCTCGTGGTTAATTTTGTTAACATCTATGCCCCACAAATGAGCTCCAGGCGGCCACAATTTTATCAGCAGGTGTCCGACTTTCTCGGCACCCTGGATTCGCACGAGTGCCTGGTCCTGGGAGGGGACTTTAACACCACCCTCGAGGAACGGGACCGCTCAGGGGCCGAACCGAGTCCGGCCGCTGCGTATATTCTCCAAGGGATAGTTGACCATCATTCCCTAGTGGACGTCTGGCGTGACCATCACCCAGATGACACCTCCACGTTTACCTTTGTCCGGGTGGAGGCCCATCGGTCACACCACTCTCGGTTGGACCGTATTTACTTATCCCGTTTCCATCTTTCACAGGCCCACTCCTCCGCCATTCGGCCGGCCCCATTCTCCGATCATCATTTAGTCACTGTAACGGTTTCCCTCCGTGCAGAGAGACCGGGGCCGGCCTATTGGCACTTTAATAACAGCCTGTTGGAGGACGAGAGCTTTGTGATGTCCTTCCGGGAGTTTTGGTTGGCCTGGCGAGAGCAGTGGCGTGCCTTTCCCTCGGTGCGGCGATGGTGGGATCTCGGGAAGGTGCGCGCCAAGCTCTTCTGCCGTGACTACACTCGGGGCACCAGCCGACGGCGAAATGCGGCGATAGAGCAGCTGGAACGGGAGGTCTTAGAGATGGAGTGGCGTCTGGCCGCCAGCCCCGAGGACCCATCCCTCTGCGGAGCGTGCCGGGAGAAGCGGGAGGAGCTCCGGGCCCTTGAGGACCACCGGGCCCGAGGTGCCTTCGTTCGATCCCGCATCCGCCTCCTTCGGGAGATGGACCGCGGCTCCCGCTTCTTCTATGCCCTGGAGAAAACGAGGGGGGCCAAGAAACACGTCACCTGCCTTCTTGCGGAAGACGGCACCCCCCTCACGGGTCCGGAGGAGATGTGTGGGAGGGCCCGTGACTTCTACACAAGCCTTTTCTCCCCGGACCCGACCGATCCTGACGCTTGCGAGGTGCTCTGGGAGGAACTCCCCACGGTCAGCGTGGGCGACCGAGACCGACTAGAGCTGCCTCTCACCCTGGCCGAGTTCTCGGAAGCCCTCCGTCGCATGCCCACCAATAAATCTCCGGGCATGGACGGGCTGACCGTGGAGTTTTACCGCGCGTTCTGGGACATTCTCGGCCCAGACCTAGTCACCGTCTGGGCTGAGTCCTTGCAGAGCGGGGTCCTCCCTCTGTCATGCAGGCGAGCGGTGCTCGCTTTGCTGCCAAAGAAGGGGGACCTCCGCGATCTACGAAACTGGCGTCCCGTCTCACTCCTTAGCACGGATTACAAAATCGTAGCGAAAGCAATCTCGCTGCGGCTGGGGTCCGTGATGGCGGACGTGGTCCACCCAGACCAGACCTATACTGTCCCGGGTCGCAGCATTTTCGACAACCTCTTTCTCGTCCGAGACCTTTTGGAACTCGGGCGGAGAGATGGTCTATCGTTCGCCCTCCTGTCTCTTGATCAGGAGAAGGCGTTTGATAGAGTAGACCATGGGTACCTCCTGAGCACTCTGCAGGCGTTGGGATTTGGACCTCAGTTTGTGAGTTTTCTCCGGGTGCTGTATGCCTCCGCGGAGTGTTTGGTTAGGCTCAACTGGACCCTGACTGAACCGGTCAGCTTCGGGCGAGGAGTGCGGCAAGGGTGCCCCCTCTCGGGCCAGTTGTATGCTCTGGCAATCGAGCCTTTCCTCTGTCTCCTCCGCAGGAGGATGACAGGGTTGGTGCTGCGGGAGCCGGAGCTGCGGCTGGTCCTGTCGGCGTACGCCGATGACGTACTTCTCGTGGTCCAGGACCCGGGCGACTTGGCGCGAGTGGAGGCATGCCAAGCCATCTATTCGGCAGCCTCCTCCGCCCGAGTCAACTGGGTCAAGAGCTCTGGCTTGGCGGTGGGGGACTGGCGGCAGGTGAGCTCCCTCCCACCCGCACTTCAGACCATCCGGTGGAGTGCGGGTCCACTGCTCTATCTCGGCGTTTACCTTTCCGCCACGCATCCTTCCCCGCCGGAGAACTGGCAAAATTTAGAGGGCGGGGTGATAGAGCGGATCCGGAGATGGACGAGGCTTCTTCGATGTCTCTCCCTCCGAGGGAGAGCACTGGTGCTTAACCAACTAGTCCTGTCCACGCTCTGGTACCGGCTCAACACCCTGGCCCCGGCCCCGGGTTTCCTGACCCATCTCCGGAGATTGATTCTAGAGTTCTTTTGGTCAGGAATGCACTGGGCCCCTGTTGGAGTTCTTCATCTACCCCTGAAGGAAGGAGGGCAGGGCCTGAAGTGTCTGTACACTCAGGTCCGCGTCTTCCGCCTCCAGGCCCTGCAGAGGCTCTTTTATAGTGCAAGTAGTTCGGCGTGGAGCATACTGGCGCACGCCTTCCTGCGCCGTTTCCAAGGGTTTCGATATGACCGGCAGCTCTTTTATCTTTCTCCGAGGGGTTTTCCGCGAGACCTCTCCGGGCTGCCGGTCTTCTACCAGGACCTCCTCCGGACCTGGAAATTGTTTCTAACAACCAGGTCCGTGGCGGCCACCGTGGGGGCAGATCTCCTCACGGAGCCCCTGCTACACAACCCCCAGCTCCGTGTGCAGGTGGCGGAGTCCCGCTCGGTGCGCCAGAGGTTGGTCCTGGTGGAAGTTACGAGGGTCGGAGACCTCCTGGACTACGACCGGAGAGACTGGCTGGATCCCCTGATGCTCGCTCGGCGCATGGGGCTCTCCAGCCTCCGTACCCCCCGGCGCGTACTTCAGGAGGTGAAGGCCGCCTTGACCCCCGCTGCTCGGGCTTATGTTAGCCGAGCCTTGTGCGAGGGCACACCCCGCCCATCCCTTACCCAGGCCCGCCGGACCTTTCCATCGGGCCCCCACCCCATAGATCCCAACACACCCCTCACCCTTTCACTGCAAGCCGGCTGCACGAACTGCAGCCGGTTAGCTTTCAAATTGCTTCACGGAAATATTTATATACACTTACGCTTCACACCCTTCACGCCCACACCCTGGTGTCCCGCCCCGATACAAAGTGGCGGGATCTCCTGCCACCTTTGGAGGGTGAGCAACCTCGGTGGGCCAGCCTGTATTCCACCCTGGTCCCAAGGCCCGTCGGGGACATCAGTTGGCGGCTCCTTCACGGAGCTGTGAGCACGGGCGTGTTTTTGACACGGTTTACCCCCATTCCGGACACTTGTCCTTTTTGTAATGTGAGGGAAACCCTGGTGCGCGTGTATTTAGAGTGCGCCAGATTGCAGCCCCTTTTCCGGCTCCTCACAAATATTTTATTACGCTTCTGGCTTCATTTTTCCCCCCACCTTTTTATCTATACACTTCCCATTCGTGGCCCCACAAAGTCGCGGGATCTTCTGGTCAACCTTCTCCTAGCTTTGGCTAAAACAGCCATTTACAAAACCAGAGAGAGGAGGTTGGCCCATGAAACGTCCTGCGATTGTGGGGCCGTTTTCCGATCCTCAGTACACTCACGTATCCGAGCGGAGTTCCTCTGGGCGGCGTCCACCGACTCCCTTGAAGCCTTCGAGGAGCGGTGGGCGCTGTCTGGGGTTCTCTGCTCGGTGACCCCGTCCGGTTCCCTCCGTCTGACCCTTTGATTGAGGGGAAGAGCGAGAGACGCCAGCCCCAGCCATTGCCGCTGTGGATACCATCATTCCTGTCATCTAGGAGGGGTCCTATAATAAATGGGTGTCTACCCCCCCCTCCCTAAACCGCCCACCCCGCAGCCGTGCCCATCTTACCGGGCACTCTCAGGAGAGGGAGGATCGGTGACACTGGGCGCGGCACTGGGTAACTCGAGGGGGTGGAAGACCACGAGTGTCGAGGAAGCCCCCCCGCTCTAGGCCACCAGGTAACTCAGGAGGGTGGAAGACCACGAGTGTCGAGGAAGCCCCCCCGCTCTGGGCCCAGGCTAGCCTGAACACTTCTCCCTCCTGAAAGCTGCTGTGTTATACCTTCTGATTGCGTTGTTTTGTTGCATAGTTGTTTTGTTTCCTTTGGTAATTTTGTAAGCGTTACCAATAAACTTTCTTTTTGTTTAAAAAAAAAAAAAAAAACCTTCCCTGTTACCTTACCCAGGGAAAAGGGATCTACTTAGCCTGGGGCTAATGTATCTGCCTTCTATTACTCTCCTATAGCCATCTGGCCCGACCCTGTCACACTAGTAAAAAGTTGGTTCGTTGACCTTCCTGTGAGTAGCTGCAGGTATCCAACTTATCTGTGGATATACCTAGATCAAAACGAGATTGCCACCTCTGTAAGGTTAGTGCTTCCATTAGCAGTGTCACAGGATCAGCCAATATGTCCTGATATCAATCCCAGCAGCATTGTTTCCAAAAATGGGGACAGCCTGGCATGACAGTGCACAACATTCCAAACGTTCAGACAGCCAACATACCAGTAAACTACTGCACTCGAACAGTTTGGAATTCAGCTTCCTCTCATCTCAAATCTAGGCATGTCTCTAATTATAGCTGCTTCTGTAAATATAACCAAATAGTTCTAAATTAATGTTGCCTAATTAACATGCATCCAGCACAAATTAAAGCAGATGAAATTAAATATATATTTGCTTTTGCATCAGTGCATTTTAATAAAAAATAAAAGTCCTAATGTTTAGATTGACATTGATGCCTTTCAAGTTGATAAAAAAAGCATGAATGATTCATAAAAAACAAAAGAATAAATAATTTATAATTAAACATGCCAGGAAATGTGTAATTTACTCATGCACATTATATTACTTTAGCCCAACTTTTATTTATTTATTAATACCAGAATCATCAATTTTTTCAATCTTTTGGACTGCCAGGTTATTGTAAGCTGAAGGAAATGGAGCCAAGAGAGCAATGAAATGGGTATAAAAATGTGAGTAAATCAGGAAACCTCATATAGCAAAATTAAGTGGAACAGGTGGGTACTGAAAACCTTCATCGATGTTTTATTAGGTTTCATTCTTCCCATACAGAAAGCTGGACAGTTTGGAAATCAATCCTGTTTTATTTAATTTAGTAGCAAACAACATTCATTACATAAAACTACTATGCACCACCCATCCAAACACAGAACTGCAATGCAGCATCTGGAGTGAAAATTATGTCTAGAAATTTGGCTGCAAATCAATAAAAAGAAAGAACTATTACCTAATCAATAAAAAGAAAGAACTATTACCTAGTGGATAGAGTCAGTGGCTGGAAGTCATGAGACCTGAGTTCTATTCTCAGCTCTGCCACTGGCTGTATGTATGACCTTGGGCAAATCACTTCAATATCTCCAAGCTTCCATTTCTCTATAAACTGGAGTTGATAATAGTTACCCAAAATCTGCATTCAACGGTCTTTGGACAAATATTGCTATGGAAGAGCAAAGTGTCATCATTTATTATTATTATTTATTATTAATAATTATTATCATTATTCTAAATGGTGATCTTGCCCACCATCCGCATTTTTCTGAGCTATTTCAGATTCCATTCTCACGTGGTGCTGACACAGAGGTACTGTCCAGAGATGTTCCCATCTCAGTAACCCAGTTAGTTATCTGTTTTAACCCTCACTCTGTGCTTTATTGACACCATGTCAATAACCTCATCCAGCGATTATCTACTCTGTCTGCATATCCTACCCTCTGCCAAAAAGACTTGCTGCAAGGCAGTGAAGAATTAGGCCAGTGAAAATTAGATTCAGCTCCGCAGCTGAAATCCAGGTTTCGGTTTGGGCTAATTTAGAATTTAGTAAGGTAAGTTAGCCGTTGCTAGCATGAGCAGGACATCTAATTCCAAGTCACCGGCATAATTGCAGACATGCTGGGGAGGAGATGGTAAAGGCAGGAGTCCCTGTCTGGTGAAGGTTGATAATAGGACTAGCTGGGATAAGATGATCACACATGATAGGAGATATTGATTACAAATCTCAAAGGAGATTAATGACAGGTTTCAGAGTAGCAGCCGTGTTAGTCCGTATTCGCAAAAAGAAAAGGAGGACTTGTGGCACTACTGAATGCATCTGATGAAGTGAGCTGTAGCTCACAAAAGCTTATGCTCAAATAAATTTGTTAGTCTCTAAGGTGCCACAAGTCCTCCTTTTTTTAAAGGAGATTAAGATGTTGTCGTTTGTTTTCACAATATAAGATTTATATCTCAGCCTCACCTATCCCAAACATTTGCTGTCCCAGTCATCTTCAGGGATTTAGATAAGCAACCATTTCTGTCTCCGGACTGGTGCCACATAACCCTGTGGTGCATGAAACAAATTAACACAAAAGGCTGAGGCTTGTTTGCAAATCAGATAGGAACTTTCACTTTCAGTGCTTTGTCAGACCCTAGCAGGAAGCAAAGATAGTGAGACCTTTGTGCTCAGAAACTGAAATTCTGCTAGGCTATTGCTTATGGCATTTGTCATTAGAGATACAGAAGTCCTCCTTTTCTTTTTGTATTATAGGAATTGTCCTCCATGTAAATGTGCTGTCACTGGAAGTAACAAGCTTTCTTGGTTATTATGCAGTTTGCCAGTTTAAGATTCCTTTTCCTGTTGAGGATCTGGGTTTCTGAGATTTTCTAGATGCCTTTGCTATCCTGTTTTAGGTACATAGAGCTGAGATTCACAAAAGTGTAAGGAAAAGTGACTCATTGCTGTGAAACTCTTCTTCAGAATGACCTAGGACTAGATGAGACATGGTTGCAATCTGTTAACATTCTGCTCTGCTCTTAACCAAAATGTTCAGAAAAATAAGATTATTTGAAATTCCCTGCAGTTACTATAATGCCAGAAATTGGGCCCCATTGGTGTCCTCTGACCCTCTACTAATGCCTGACACATATGGTACACCATATGTGGCACGTAACAGTTCCAAGCCATTGCTACAGAATAAATACACTTCATTTCACAGATGGCACATTTCATTAATAAATACCTTATTAAATAGTTCTCTAATGTTTATAATTGGCATAGAGGTTTAGCTGGAGTCTTTGCATGAGTGTTGGGCTTTCTGGATTAAAATAAAAAAGGGATTATAACAAATGCAAAGAACAACAGAAGAGACCACTCCACTGTTAACAGTTACCTAATAGCCCAGAAAATATAATTAACTAGGCTCTTAAGCCTGCTTGTAGGGGGCTCTCTGATTTAGAATAACAAACCTTCTAGTCTAAGGTCTTCAATATTCTGCAGCCTTAGAGAGGAATCATTTTAATAAGACAATAACAAATCTAGCAAACAGTGAGAAAAACATGGGTGAATGCAAAGTGCATTCAACTCTGGACTTGAAAAATATAATAGTTTTTTAAGCAAATTGAATGCCTATTGCAACAGCTTACACAATACTCTGTCAGGAGGGTATTACACTAATAACAAAAGGGGAGGGTAAAAAGAGGTAAGATATGAGCACTCAGCACAGAGTCAAGATGCTAAGAACAAAATTAATCAAAGGACCAAAAGACAAGAAGAGATTAAATCCTTTAATTGCCTCCACACTAATGCTAGGAGCGTAGGTAACAAACAAGCTAAATTGGAATTATTCATTTATGAACATAAATTCAATCTAGTTGGTATTGCTGTTGATTCCCACAATCGGAAGGTTAAAATCAATGGTTTCAACCTATTTAGGATGGAGTGGGTAAAAGGAAAGGGAGAATAATAGCACACTATGTCAGAAATGGAATTACCTGCTTCTAAGACACGGATAACATGGAAGAAAATGCTCTTGAATGGTTATGGATCGATGTCCTAACAGATAAAACACAAGATGGAGTGTTAGTTGGTGTCTGCTACAGCCCACCAAATCACACTAGGGAACAGAACGTCTGGCTTTTTACACACCTATCTACCAAGTGCAGGGAAAAAAGCAACGTGGTCACTTCAATCTGAGTGTCATATATGGGAAGTCCCATGCTGCCGGTACTAAATTTTCCTTGGAATTTCTAAATATTATCGATGACAATTTTCTAACTCACGCAGTGTTGTAACTAACAGGGGAATTCTTTATAAGACCTTGTCTTGACAGATAAAGAGGAACTGATCACAGAACTAAAAACTAATGGGTTAAATGTTGGCTCACTGATAGGTCTCAAAATGTAATTGTAAATGGGGAATCATCATCAAATGTGTTTCTAGTGTGGTCCTACAGGTATCTGTTCCTGGACCTATGCTATTTAGCATTTTTATATATGACCGAGAAGAAAACATAAAATTATCACTGATAAAGTTTGCAGATGACCCAGAATTTGGGGGAGTGGTAAATAATGAAGAGGACAGGTCACTGAGATAGAGCAAACTAGATCACTTAGTAAATGGGGTGCAAGAAAACAATATGTGTTATAATATGGCTGAATATAAACGTATGCATCTGGGAATAAAGAATGCAGGCCATACTTACAGGATCGGGGACTCTCCTGGGAAGCAGCGACTCTGAAAAAAGATTTGGGGGTCATGGCAGATAACCAGCTGAACATGAGCTCCCGGTGCGACACTAGGGCCAAACAGGCTAATTTGATCCTTGAATGCATAAGCAGGGGAGGCTCCAGTAGGTTATTTTACCTCTGTATTTGGGACTGATGTGGCTACTGATGGAGTGCAGTGACCAGTTCTGATGTCCACAGTTCAAGAAGGTGGATATGAGTCAACAGTGTGCCCTTGTTGCCAAGAAGGCCAATGGCATTTTGGGATGTATAAGTAGGGGCATTGCCAGCAGATCGAGGGACGTGATCGTTCCCCTCTATTCAACACTGGTGAGGCCTCATCTGGAGTACTGTGTCCAGTTTTGCGCCCCACACTACAAGAAGGATGTGGAAAAATTTGAAAAGAGTCCAGCGGAGGGCAACAAAAATGATTAGGGGACTGGAACACATGAGTTATGAGGAGAGGCTGAGGGAACTGGGGATGTTTAGTCTACAGAAGAGAAGAATGAGGGGGGATTTGATAGCTGCTTTCAACTACCTGAAAGGGGTCCCAAAGAGGATGGATCTAGACTGTTCTCAGTGGTAGTGGATGACAGAACGAGGAGTAATGGTCTCAAGTTGCAGTGGGGGAGATTTAGGTTGGATATTAGGAAAAACTTTTTCACTAGGAGGGTGGTGAAACACTGGAATGCGTTACCTAGGGAGGTGGTGGAATCTCCTTCTTTTGAGGTTTTTAAGGTCAGGCTTGACAAAGCTCTGGCTGGGATGATTTAATTGGGGATCGGCCCTGCTTTGAGCAGGGGGTTAGACTAGATAACCTCCTGAGGTCCCTTTCAACCCTGATATTCTATGATTCTAAGGATGTTTAAAAATTGGATAGGCTTCAGAGCAGACCGGTCAAAGTGATTAAATGGTTAGAAAACCTGCTTTGCAGTGATAGACTCAAGGAGCTCCATCTATTTACCTTCACAAAAAGCAGGTTAATGGGTGAGCTGATTACAGTCTATAGGTACCTACATGGGAAACAAATATTTAGTAAAGAGTTCTTTGGTCTAGCAGAGGAAGGTACAAGATGATCTAATGGCTGGAAGCTGAAGCTAGACAAACGGAGACTGGAAATAAAGTGTAAATTTTCAACAGTATGAATAATGAACCACTGAAAAAAATGAGCAAGGGTCATGGTGGATTCTGCATCACTGTCAATTTTTAAATCATGATTGGATGTATGTCTAAGAGATCTGATAGGGTATTCTTTAGGGGAAATTCTGTGCCCTGTGTTGTAAAGGAGGTCACACTGGATGATCACAGTCGTCCCTTCTGGCTTTGGAATAGATGAATCTCTGTCTCTTTGCGTAGCTGTTGTCCTTAAGCCTCAGACTGAACATATTTGTCAGTAAGTTAATGGTATCCTAGAAGATAGGGGTGGAAAAGACCTACTAAATCACCCATTGCTCCCTGTGCCAATGCTTTTGTGGCTCCAACGATCATTCCTTATTGTTGTTTTGTCCAGGCTAGTTTAAAAGACCCAAGCAATGGGATTTCCACCAGTTTCTTTGGCCTGCTGTCCTGCAGCCTGATAGATCTTACTGTGAAAAATAATTTCTTAGAAGTCAGCCTAATTTTTCCAGTTACTGATTCCACTGCTTTACTCTTAGTTATAAATGTACCAGTCCCTCCCCTTCAAATACTGGTATAGTCTCCATCACTTAGCAATGGCTGTTGGATGCCCCTGAGTATTATAAATAATGTGTTTCAGGGTGCTGGAACACATACTTTGGGTATAATGTTATTCATGGTGTTAATAAAACGGAACTGATCCGGATGACACTGAGATACAGAAAATGAGATAGACTCTGATCTCCGTTATATCAGTGGGATACAGGAGTACAGATGAAATCAGAAAGTGAAGCAAGGCTATGGATGGGCAATAGTTCACAGGGTGATCAAGAACAAACAAAAGTGCATTTATTGTTTGATGCAAGAGTGGAGCAGAGGGACACAGTTCTCAGTGAAGACATTGAGTTGTTAGATCATTGCTGTAATGAATTCTGCCACCTTGCTCAATGCCATTTTCCTCATTTGATATCTTGTAGATTTCACACTGGGTAGGAATTGATGGTTGCACACTTGCACGTTGGCAAGCAATACATACCTCGCATAAGCTTTGCTGCAGGGAAAGAAAGGCAAAGACATGGAATAAAAAACAATATACATTTAACTAAGCAGAAAACAGGGCAGTAAAACTCTAGGGAAATAGAGAACTTAGATAATAGTAATTGTGAAGAATTAGATCAGTGGCTTTTTAATTTTCAAAGTGTCACTCTGAACTGTTTCTGATTCTCCCAATAGCCTCTGTTCAGCAACCTATGGGCCTCTGAAATGAGAAGTGGAGCTGGCCAGTCCTTAAATGCACAATTAATGCCATATTTGCAGCAATTGCCCCTGTTGTTCAGTCACTTGCTGGCTAAGAAGTGATGGGTGGCAGAAGTCAGACTGAGCTCATGAACTCTGGTTTGAGAAGTGAGTTCTGATCCCACAGGAACCTGATCAGGCTTGAAATGGGAAATTTGTTTTATACCAGACGTATATTAAGGTGGTGATTTGGCAGTGCCGTGGTCAACAGCTTGGGTTTATCTGTATCAGTATATGCCCCCAGAGGCGTATCAAGTCAACATGTTCAAATACAGATGCCTACAGTCAGGCACCTAACTAAAAGTGTCCTGATGTTCAAAGCTGCTGAGCACCGTAACTCCCATAACCCCAGGTGCAGCTATGTGTTCTCAGCACTTCTGAAAATCAGGAGACTTTTCATCAGGTGCCTAGAGATAGAGTAAGAGCTGAAGTGTATCCATCGAGGTTTGAAATGTTAGATCTTATGACTGACATATACTGATACAGCTAAAGCCAACCTATTGAGCAATGTATTGGTCCACAGATTTTATGCCCAGAAAGGACCGTTATGATCACCTAACCTGACCTGCGTGACACAAACCAGACACTTTCATCCAGGGATTGCTGTGGTGGAATAATTATTCTTCCCTGCTACTGAGTCCAAGAAACTTGTGGCTGAACGGAGCACACGTCTTAGAAAGATACCCAGTGTTTATTTTTCAGAGAGGCAAAGAGATATCATGAGCCTAGAAAAATTTCTAACAATCAGCATTCTCCACAATTTAATGATGAGATAGTCCATCTATTTCACGGGAGTCTGGGAATCCAGAAGCTTGGAATGAACCATCTAAAAAAGCAAGCAGCACGGGCACCTGGTTTCCACAGATGAACTGGAAAGCGGAACACCTGCAAAAATGTTTGAATGCTTTTCTCATTTGAAGAAAATAAGAATTCTTGGCTTGACCTCCTTTTCCCCTGTTGGCTTTTATTATTGCATTTAGATCTCCTACAGTCTGCTGAGAATCCTATCACAAACAATGCATGTCTGAGAATATTTACTGGCTATGAATTAAGCAAATAAAGTCAATTGATTTGGGGGGCGGGATAACACTGTTGAATTTTTAAACAACAAAAAAGCAAGGTCATTGCCAAGATTTTCCTTTTTTCTCTTATCTTCTGCATGAGGCAGTGATAAAGAATGAAGGGGGGGCGGGGGCAGAATCTCTCTCTTTCACCTGACCTCCTAGTCTTCCACTGAGTGTGAGTGCTATATACAGGTGAGTCAAATCTCACTACCTTCTTGTCCTGTATTGTTATCTATACAAAGACTTCCCATGGAATATTTTACGCTCCCCAACCATTTGCTCTTCCAGAGCACTCATCATTGCCTATAGATTTCATTGTATTATTGCTGGGTCCAATCCTGAGGTTCTTACCAAGTTTTCACTCTGTCCTTATATAGGCATTAAGATGAGAATTGTGCATAAGTCTAGACTGGGTATAAAACTGAATGCATGATCCTCCCTTTCTGGGGGAAAGCCCCTGGGAGTGGGCTATGTGCTTGTCACTGCTTTGGCACTTCCAGAAGAGTGCTTTGATTGTTCAGTTCCAAAAGGACTGTTGATCATTGAGCAACTTGGACAGAGAGGAAGCATGGCAAAGCACCTGCAGTGTATGGTACAAGGGGGTTAAAAGGAATTAATTAACTAGTTTCCAATGTTTCCCCACCTGAAATTAAAAACAAAAATGATGTGGAGCATAGTGTAATTATGTGAAGCACCAAACTACAATACACATTAAATGAGAGTTCAAAAAGTCTGGTGTTCTATGGCACATATTTAGTGTAACAACTAATAAAGGCTTTGGCCCCTTGATCAAGTCCATTGAAACATTTATTACACATTGACCTTCCATTATGGATCTAAGCAGGGCCCTATCTGAAATTTAATTTCTAAGATATTTGGTGCTTATCCATGATCAGATTCCCTGTTTGAAATCTATTAGCATAGATGAGGAAATTGGTTTATATTTTATGTGCCTAGTTCAGTGTTATTGTTTTGCATTTATAACTGGCCCCTGGTGTTTAGTCCACCCCTAACGATTTAGCTATGCAAGATGTTCCACCAATTTATTAGAGTGGCGTTAGTGGAACAGACCATGCATATTAAATGTGAAGATTTTTACTACAGTAGGGTCAAAAATTTGAAAAGAAACACTTTTTTTTTTACTATGCACCAGATGCTAGTTTTGGAAGGACAGCTTCCCCAGCTTGGCATCCAATTCTTCTGATCCTCTTCCCAGGATGAATAATAGGATATCGTGGGGACAGATGACATCCCAGCACAAATGTATTTGGCTTAATTATTTATTATTTAAATGTTTAATGACAGGACTTTAGCTTTGTGAGTTTAAAATAACCAAGTACATGTAGGAATCAGAACTACCTTTCAAACAGTGGTGGGTGAGCCATAAACTACTAACTGTTCCATCTGAATCTTATGATTCTGTGCTGTCAATAAATCAGAGCTAGAATTCTCATGAGGTTCAAATTTTGTGCAAGATTTCCAGAAATTTTTGGTTTCTGGAAATGATGAGTCAAAAAGGTTGAGTGAAGAATCCTCCATGTTGTATTTCATTGTCCATCATGCTTTCTGGTCCTTCGCTAACCTAGAAAATGCAAAGACACTTGAAAGTTAACCTTCAAAAAGCTCTGGATTTTGGAGTTGGTTCTTATTTGTCCAATCCAGTTCATTCATTCATTAGGAAAGGCTCTGGAAAAAGAGCATCAAGATTTAAAATCTTAGGGGAAGATGAACATGAGCAAAAAGGAATCCTGAGGAACAATATAAAAGGATGAACAATATAAGAACAGCCAGACTGGATCAGATCCAAAGCCCATGTAGTCCAGGATCCGGACTCTGATAGTATCCAAATTCAGGGTAGACGATTATGGGTCAATTTGCCCAAGGAGAAAGTTTCTTTCCAATCTCCTCAGCTGGAGGTTGATTTGTGTCCTCAACCAAGAGGATTTATATAATTTCCTTTAAAAAAAGAGTAATTGAATATGATTGTAGATGTTCTCATTCTCTCCATATGAATGTCTTATCCTTTTCTTTTTCAATCCTGCTATGCTCTTGGCCACAGTGGTGACTTCTGGCCAGGAGTTCCACTGGATAAATATGCATCAAGTGAAAAAGCAGTTCCTTTCATCAGTTTCAAATGTGCCACCTTTCAGTTTCACGGACTAACTCCATGTTTTTGTATTAAGGAGAAGGTTATATTGCAGCACCACAGTGGCCTTCTCAACACTGTTTGTTGTTTTGTATACCCTGCCATGGCCTTTCATTTTCAAAGAAACAAGGGAGAAGCTCTAGGGGAAACAAGATTGAAACAACTAGGAAGAGAGAAGGAGAATGGGATCCTGAGTGGAACAACAAAGCAGAAACTCATGGTGGGGATAAAACCCCCAGAATAGACCCAACAGCCTCTTCTCTGGTGTGGGTGGAGAAATGCCCTCTGGGTTATGGAAAAGGGCAGTGATCCACTATTTTATTTCAATGGCCCATCTTTCTAGAGCCATAAATGTCCTCTTTCATGACCAGATTGAACCCTGGCATTTACAACATTGCTGCTATAACTAAAAAGAATATGATGTGAGTGTTCTGGTGAATACAGGCAAGTGCATTAGTGTGACAGAATATACTCCGGTATTCATATCCTACACACGATTGTAATAATCTTTGTACAGAGTATGACTTGTAAGGTACCATTTGAAAACTGCTGTTCAGCATTGTCCTGATAAAATTTGTGTGGCAACATTGTATGTGAAGTTATAAGATTTCCTTGTATGGTGTTATTAAAACATGTCCCAAACCCCACAGCCCTGCCCAGACAGAAGCTGGCAAACAGGTCTGTCCTAAACAGAGCAATGTGTGCTCTGCTTAATTTGCATTTAAGCAGTAAACAGAGTCATCAAGCAGGGAGGGGAAACAAAGAAAGCTCAAACAGGTGAGAAAAACCAGCAGGGAACATCCGTCTACATGGACTCTTTGTCTCCTAGTGCCCAGCTGGAAATGGGTTTCAAAAGGGGGACTGCAACTGTAAAAAGGAGGGACAAACACCCCAAGGCCCCCTTCTTTTTCTCCCCACCCATTGCATCCACTGCACCTGAAGAGACAAAGGAAGCATTTGTTGGACTCTGGAGGAGGGGTCCTGACCTTCAGAGATTGGTCGGTGACAAGCATGTGGTAAGAAACTTTTTTTGAATCTGATACAGTTTGTTAAGTTATGCATTAGTGAGCATTTTATCTTGACTTTTCTTGTAACCATTTCTGACTTTTATGCCTCATTACTTGTTCTCACTTCAAATCTCTCTCTTGTAGTTTTACTGTTTTATCTAATCCAGTATGTTTAAACTAAAGTGTCTGAATAACTATTTGAGATAATAAAATGGCATATTATTCCCTTAAAGGAACAATGGATTTAAAAATATTTGTATTATCTAGGCAACTGTGGGGCAGTACATGATATACATTTCTGAGGGAAAGTCTAAGGCTGGGGGTGCATTGGGGTCACCCTGCAATATAAATGAGGCTGGAGAGAGCCAGAGTGTAATCCAAGTGTGGCTGGCAGGCTGCAGTTACGCATACTCAGGGTGCGGATTCCATGGTGAAAGGCTGGTTGTGAGTGGCCCAGGTGGGAGTGACTTCAGCGAGGCATGGTAAGGCACCCAAAGTTTCAGGCCAGGGTGACACAGCTACTCATTAGTCTGCGTTATACCCTGGTATGTCACTGTAGCCAGTCCCTTAATGTGCAGGGGGACCCTAGAGCTCACCTCTCTGCCTGGTGACTGGCCTGAGCCAGTGTATGGCATTTTTGGATAGAATGTATCCGCTCAGCTCCTATGTATGCTAATAATTTACAGCTTGTTTTCATTCAAGATAAACAGACCAGTCTTGTCATAGATAGATAGACAGATTGTATGGGGATAGATCAGTGGGCTGCACGCAGCCCATCAGGGTAATCCGCTGGCAGGCCGCAAGACAGTTTGTTTACATTGACCGTCCGTAGGCATGGCTGCCCGCAGCTCCCAGGGGCCACAGTTCACCATTCCCAGCCAATGGGAATTATGGGAACCCCATCCTCAACTCCTGAGCACCTGATAAATGACCACTCCGCAGCCTCGAGCTACAAATGATCAACTCACAGAACCTGGTTGGAGCTGTTAGGTCACATAGCAATATCTTCCCTATCCAGGAAATATTGTCCCTCTTTTAGTCTTATTTGCATTCTACCGCAACTAAAATTTTCAATTACAGTTTTGTCATCTAGATCAGTCATTGCCTGTTCTTATTTGCTGGCCTAGAAAATCTGGATTGCAGCTTCATTTAAATTATTTTGCTTAGTTTATTATACAAGGGCACTAACCTGAGCCCAGCGCAATGAAATCAATGTGTTTGATATCCTAGAGTTAGCCTTAGGAACTCATGCTTAATGATCTGTTACCAGTCTGGTCAAGTTGTGTCTGCATTCAGATGAGGGGACCTTTGAATGCAGTACTGCTCTCTGTTCAGTAATGTTACACACTGGAAATATAACTCAGTGATGGTCCTGTTACACATTCATTAAGGATGCTGGATTACAGCCCTAGCCACTTTAAATTACTGCATAAAGGAGGTATCCTTTTACAGGATGTCAGTGTAAATCAGTGGCATTTCCCCTGCATTGCAGGAAGGCATTCCTAAAGAGCCTGGGCTGTATATTTAAACGTGTCCACAGAAAAGCTCTCACTTGGCTTTTTAACAACTAGTTTGATCTTGTGCCTAGTTTAGCTGCCCATGTGGCTTGGGGTACTTGCAATCCTTAGAATCACAGCTCCAAAACCCATCAGAATAAACTAATTTTGCCGCACTGCCTAGGAAGTGAATCCCAGGTAATTTGCTGTGGATTAAATCTTTAAAAAACTGATGACAACACTTGCCAGCTTGGGTCCCTATATGAAGGTTCTTCGATCCATATAGAGCCACCGGATCAGAAGTGGCCACATGTCCAGGCTTATTAGCATTGACTTCAATAGGAGCTGCAGGTACTCAACACCCCTGAAAATCAGACCAATCATTTAGGTGCCTAACATAAGGCTCTCAAGTTTGAAAAACTGGCCACGCAGTCTCTGCTCTCCATATGGACATTCTAGTTCCCATGGGGTCATCTTCATAAGAGCACGGGGTTTGCTCCTGTATCCTCAGCAAACAACAGTCCCCCGCCAGCCCCACATTATTGTGTAGTTTGCTCTGCACTGCTTGGTCATGTGCTTGCCCAAGATGTGCTGGATGCTTTCCAAACACAGAAGAAAGCAGGACACCTCCTCCAAAGTGCTACAATGCACAAGCAGTGTGGACCCTGGGTGATGACACACATGTTTCTTGTGGGTTTTGTTGACATTGTTGGGATTATTTTTAAATGTTCCAAAATACCCCTCCTCATGCTCCTCTGATAATTCAGCCCTCTTAGTTGCTCCCTTACCCCAGTGCCTAGCTTTCACTGAAGTGACTTTACGTCCCTGCTTCCCAGCAGTCTCTTCCTCCCCTCCCCACAAAGGAAAAGAAATAAATGAAAAAGATGAATTGTTGGCACAGACTTTGCTTCAAAACCTCCTAAAATCAATGGTAGGCTTTCAGCTGATTTCATGAGTTTGGGATTAGGCACTTGGCTAGATTCTCAGGAACCAAAGAAAGGCAGATGTAATGACCTGACCTATCGAAGCCCTTTGTCTCACACTTTGATTTGACTATTTAGGAGCTAAATTGAAATGGTAAACTCTTCAGGGGCATGGACTTTGCTTAGCACAACAGGGCCCTGATCTCAGGAACAGGCTCGCTGCACTACAGCAACACAAGAATAATAACGGAGAAGGTGCGCTCAACCAAGCCACCTTCTTCTCTGCCTAACATCATGTGCTTATGCTTTGCTAATTGAAACTCACGCTCGCCACCTTTCCTGCGTGGTGTTTCTCCACTGACCAAGTACCAGAGCTGAGTTTTAAATGTACGATTTATTCTGCAGCTGCTAGCACAATCAGAGATAACGTATTCCTGAGATAAAGTAGGACTAATTAACATACAGTCAATTGCCTCTTTTATACTTTTAGATTTCTCAGCTTGTCAAGTTGAGACTGGTAACATAATTATATTAATTCATTAGGAATAATAATTTTAGACTAAATAATCTGTTTTCTCCTTTTACACTGCTGTTAGGTTAAGATCATCTTATTGACCCAGTTGGGGTTAGCATTCATTCACACTGGTGCTGAGAATAGTCATTCTGTTCTGGCAGGTTACCTGTCCTGACAATTAGCTGTAGACGTCTGGCTCCTATCAGAAAGTAACTGAGTGTTGGCCGTTAGCCCAAAGCGCCTATTGCTAAGTAAAGGCGTATTACTGAGTGAAACAAAGCCCTGGCAAGCTTTAAGGATCATTTGTAGTAATAATGCACAGTGAGGACATTAAGAGATTTGACCTTTACTGATAGCAGTAAGAATGGGAAAATTAGTTTCTTAATGTAATAGCCTGTTTAATTAAAGCAGCGGTAGGCAACCTATAGCATGCGTGCCAAAGGCGGCACCTCAGCTGATTTTCAGTGGCAGTCACAGTGCCCAGGTCCTGGCCACCGGTCCCAGGGCCTCTGCTGCTGGCCTGGGGTCCCAGCCACCGACCCCACTCAGCCCGCTGCCGGCCCCAGGTCCCAGCGACCAGTCCCGGGGGCTGCGCTGCAGGCCTGGGGTCCCGGCCACTGGCCAGGGGCTCTGAGCCACCCCCAGCTGTGGCCCACTGGCCCCAGCCTAGGGCAGTGAGGGGTGCAGACAGGGGCAAGAGGAGGTGCAGCTCAGCACCCCCACCTTAAAAACTGTTCCAGTGCCACGTACTGGGATATTTTTAAGTCCTGATTTGCTGCTTACATCACTCTCACGCCACGTGGAACAGCGCGCTGCGTTTGATGTTGAGATTAGAATGTACATGCAAGAACTGGAATCAGAAGCGACTTGGATTTGTCTGTATTTCAGTGGATGGGTGCTGAAGATTTCGAAATGCAGCTCATTCAGTTGAAAAGCTCAGAAATGTGGGCATTAAAGTTTGGAGATCTGCGGAGTGCACTTGAAGCTACCAAGAGAGATCATGGGGCCTCTATTCTGACCTGCTGGACATCTCTGCCAGTGAAATTTAACTGTTTGAAGAAAATTGTGTTTGCAATGCTTTCAGTATTTGGATCCACATATCTATGTGAACAGGTATTTTCACACATGAAATCTGTTCTGTGTCCTTCTTGGAGCCGGTTAACAACTGATCACTCAGAAGCCTGTGTGCAGCTTAAAGTATTCAAATATGTGCCAGACATTGGAAAACTCAGCAAGGAAAATCAAGGGCAAGGATCATACTAAACTGATAAAAGAAAAGGAGGACTTGTGGCACCTTAGAGACTAACAAATTGGATCCGATGAAGTGAGCTGTAGCTCACGAAAGCTCATGCTCAAATAAATTGGTTAGTCTCTAAGGTGCCACAAGTCCTCCTTTTCTTTTTGCAGATACAGACTAACACGGCTGCTCCTCTGAAAACTAAACTGATAAGATCTACATTTTAATTTAATTTTAAATGAAGCTTCTTAAACATTTATTTACTTTACATACAACAATAGTTTAGTTCTATATTATGGACTTAGAGAGAGAAACCTTCTAAAAACGTTAAAATGTATTACTGTCATGCAAAACCTTAAATTAGACTGAATAAATGAAGACTTGGCACACGACTTCTGAAAGGTTGCTGACCCCTGAATTGAAGCAAGTTTTTTTAATCACAAAATGCACTAACCCCATGAGTATGGAAAGTCTGGATATTTCAGTATGGGCCTGGAAATTTGCAGCGTGTATCAAACAAAAGGGAATATCAGTAACTGTCATGTATAAAAAAGGGAAAGTTGTAAGTGATAAACTGCTAATCTATAAATAGTTTTGTTAGAAGAATTGCTCTTAAAACTGCTCAAGTCATCAGCTGCAAGCTCCGGTTTCTAGAAAAACTAGATATCGTATGGAAATATCTTTCTTTGTCTTTGTGTGCTGTTTCAATAAAGGCAATCAAGCTTGAGTACTCCAGCAAAAGACAAGGCAAAGCAAAAACTTTAAAAGTGTTATAAAAGCATTTTTTAATCCTATTCTTACAAAATTGTTTTTTCTTAGCTTAGCTTAGCATGATGCAAAACTGCTGATTTATGCTTTACAAAAACTTTTGCTACATAGGGTTTTTGTGATGGGGAAACATTTTATGTATTTATTTATTTACTTATTTGCATAAACAACTGCCAAGTTCCAGGCATCAGCTCTATGTACAGTGGGGTGTAGTGGTTGGAGCAGAAGACTGGACACTAGGACTTCTGAGTTCTGTTCCTGGTTCTGGTATTTACTTATTATATGACCTTGAGTAAAATTGTCTAAGTGACTTTGGAGCCAGCCCTATTTTCAAAAGTGATGTAGGCACTAAGAAACCTAAATCCCTTTGACTTTCAATTAGATTAAATCTTCCTTTAATGTTTCTCTACCTCTTTTGTACTTTCCAAATTGTGCAGTTGAACACAACTTCCTTACAAAAAAATAGAGAAGAAGAAAAACAAGAAAGCAGTGTGAAAAATGGTAGTAATACAAACCAAAACCAATGGACAGTAGAAGAAAAATAGTTCTCACAAAAATGTCAGCATCAACCCTGCAAGTGGGAGAATGGGAAGGATGTTGTTAAGGGGTAAAAAAAACCTCTCTATAAATAGTATAGATACAGGAAATATTGCACTAGAGGATAATGGTTTGAGGAATGTCAAAGGTAATTTACTTTTCTCTGCATTTTAGCTGCACAAGCATTCTCTGGATACTGACTGATCATGTTTATACTGTTGTTTCTATTGTACTCTCCACTTTTTGTATTTCTCTTCACTTTGTCTGTCTGTTTCCTTTCTGTTTCTATTTCTTTTCTTTATTATCTGTCTTTTCTTTTGATTTTTAGGCTACTCCCTCCTGGACGAGACAGACACATCTATATTTCCTACAGTAGTGACATTATCTCCTGCCACTGGGTGCCTTTTCTCTTGTCAGTATGTGTCTCCCATCGCTGGCTTTTTTATATTAATTATGGTCTATAAAGTGCTCTGAAACCCGCAGATAAAAGGTGTTATAGAAAATAAATGTGATTGAAGTAAACCCTCCCAGCACCCCAGTGAGTGAGGCCAGGGTTATAATAGTCCTGTTTATACACAAAGAAACCCAGCCAGAGAAACTGCGGTGCTTGGTCAGGATCATAAAGCATGGAGTCAGTTGGAGAGCCAAGAATGGGCCCTAGCAGTCCCCCGACTTCTGAATAAATCAGGACCACAATCCTCCCTCAGCTCAGGTGAGCTGGAAAAGGGCTCTCCTCTGAGCGTATCGCTGCCAAGTCTAAGCAGCCACAGGTGTCACTGTGAAGTCCCACAAGGCCCTTTCATTGCCTGTAAGGGGCGACTCTATTGCCCCTCTGTAACCAGGCCCCTGGAGTATGGCAGTTGTGACAGCATACCCGGGGCCTTTCTGTGTGCAACCACGGACCATTGCAAGAGCCCCCGTTTTCAGTTAGCTCATTTTGTTGTGTCCCAGACAATGGCTGCTCAGGAAGCCTGGGGCTAACAATTCTGCCAGGCTCCATTAACCCAAGGATTGCTTTGTTCATTCTGGAGGCAGAAGGGTGAAGAAACATTTCAAGGTCTGTGCTGCTTTGCCCAGCAAAGTGAGAGGAGCTGGTCCATTGTCGGCTATGATTTGAGTCTCCAGAGAACTTCTCACAGCAGGTCTATTGTCAACAAACAGGATGATTTCCATTCACTTCATCTTATTTCTAAGCTATCAAATTTTCCACAAAGTCTAGCTCTCCTCTCAGGTCATTAACTTTTTTTAACATATTTGCTCAGTGCAGGCTGTTCTGTACACACCCAGCCTCCTCACTGAGCCTGTCTCTCTGAGGTTGACCCTTGTTGCCAACACGAATATCGTATGTGTTGATACCAATATACTTACCCTCTAGAAATAACGAAGGCTCCCACGCATGTGTGTAGGAGAGAGAGGATTCTTGTGAGGAATGTGCTACAGGCAATGGTTTGTTTTTTCCCTTGAGCACGTGGGTAGAGAGTATTTTAAGAGACATAGTTAAACCAGGAGCTGTCATGAGGCCTGGCCGCAGGAGTAGGAAGCCAGGGAATGTGAGATGAGCAGTGAGACCAGGGGGAAACAAAACATTGTGATACTGGAAATAATTATCAACATTAATCTAAAGAACTAGGGTCGGAGAGAGGACATGTCGGGAGCTAACAGAGAAAGGAGGGCAAGCAGACTGCTCTAAGAACAGGAAAGTGTTAATTAGGTATAATTATACAGCACCCTCAATATGCATGGGACATGACAGGTATATAACCGGTAAGCAGACAAATGTTCAACAGTGCTGACTTTCAAAGGATGCAGAGAGATTCCAACCGCCGTCAGGGTTTAGACCCCCAGCTGCAAAAATCCCTTTTCAAAATGAGACTTAGGTTCCTCGATCTGTTAGGTGGTGACACTGACTGCCATCATACCTAACGACATTGAAAAATCTGGGCCCGGCTTGCGGCAGCAAGTCGTGGAGCCTGGGTCAACTGACTTGGGCTCCTGGGGCTCATGCTGCAGGGCCAAAAATAGCACGTTCAAGCTCAGGCTGGAGCCCGGGCTCTGAGATCCAGCGAGGGCAGAGGCTCTCAGAGCCCTGGCTCCACCTCGAGCCTGAATACCACCACTGCTATTTTCAGCCCCATTGCGCCAGCCCCACGTTCTCGAGTCAGCTGACCCGCCTCTGACACGTGCTTCCTCTGGGGCAGGGGTTGTGAGTAGACGTACTGTAGGGGCCCATCCTGCAAATGCTCACTGCCAGGTAGAGTCCTGACCACCCGGAGCAGCCACCATAGTTTCAGTGGAATGAGAGCACATAGGGACCCCTCCATTTGGCAGTAAATGCTAACCAGACTGGGGCCAGAATATAGAAAAGTCACTCAAGTGATTCCCTCCACATTCCTCTCCACCAACAAGTATTGCAAATGATTGGGTTATTGCAGGGCACAGATGTAGTTTTCCTGGGATAAGTGACCCCCTGCTTTTGTGTTACCAGACAAAACTGACAAGACCGTGGTAATGCCTTTGTGGTGGGTGAGTGCTTCAGATGTCAGAGCCTCTGTGCTCTGCAGTAGGATGCTTCCTGGGTGGGTTTTGTTGGTGACATTTAATCTGGTGGAGGAGCTGGATTGAATTAATATTAATGCAGTGGCTCCCTGAGGTCAGACATCTGGTTATTTATTTATTATTTGTGTCACAGTAGCGCTTAGAATGCCCCCACGACATCAGAGCCTGGCTATGCTGGGTGCTGTATATATGTAGTTACAGTATGGCTGCCCTCACTCCAAAGCGCTGACAACTGAGACGAGATTAGGCAAAGTAGAAGGGGTAATAGCGGGCTGGAAACGTGAAGAAAGCTACCTCAAGCTGCACTGCAGGTCAATGGAGAACAGGGCCCAGGGCTGACGTTTCCAGAGCAGGAGCCTAATGGTGAGACTTGCAAAAGCACATAAGGAGACGTAGGATCACAAGTCCCATCCTACCAACAGGAATTGTGCCCCTAAGTTACTTAGGTACTTTGGAGAATCGCACCACCTGCCACTCTCTAGGCATCAAACTATGGATTTAGGAGCCTAAAATCATTCTCCTAGTTTTGAACATTTTGGCCCAGGTCTCCTGAGTCCCTGTTCAGGGCCCTGTACGCTAGGGGCCCAGGGGCATGATGGCCGAAGGGGTCCTTTTTACAGGCACCTGACTTACTGCTGCCAACTTTTTCATGATTTTATTGCAAGTCTCACAACATATGGTCTTTTTCTTGATGTCCCAGATCCTGGAGTTATGCAAAAACGTGAACAGTTCAGCTTTCATTTCAAGAAAATAAATTTCTGGTCCTCACAACTGAAGAGAGAAACTTCAGTGACCTGTAAAGCTCACAACCGAGAAGACCCCAAAGGTGGTGTGGGTGTAGGTGTGGGTGGGTGTAAAATGTTTTTTGGAGTCTGACTCATGATTTTTGAATAGTTTGGATTGGCAATATGGTGACATAAATAATAAAACTTACAGACAAACTTTCTGTGTAAAAAAGAGCCAATTTTTCAAAGTGGCAAAAGAGATGAGACAGATTCCCCAGAAAATCATTTTTCTTCTTCAGGTTCAGCAGAACTTCCATGAAGGGCTCTTTTTATTTTTCCCCCCCAGTTCTTTACAGCCAGAGAGGAGCCTGTCATAGGTGGTAACTAAGGCTAACTAATTCAGATGGCATTCCCTCACGATTCCCAGAAGGCAATTTTAGTGTATGATTTCACTATTAAAGTGACCCTAAATTCCAGACAAACTTGCAGCCAGTTTTCAGTTCCTAGGAAACAAATGACTATTTACATAGCAAATGTATCAAGGGGCCCAAATGCCATCTGAGTGTTTTTTAAACATTCATGAACTCTTCATAGAATGTAGGGTACGTTACCAATATCATATCATCACTGCTCTGGTTCAGAGTACAGAAGTAACTGATGTGTATGCTCTTTACCTTCTAACTATTCCTCACAGCCAGCTGTCAGCACTTAACAGGTAAGGAGTGTCTAATATGTTTTATGCCGTATGCAAGTGAAGCATCACCACATCGAACTTAGTATGTAGAGGCAGAGCTGCTTGCGAGTTAGAATAAAGGAGCTGAGAGTCAGTTCTTCTGGGGCGGGGGGGGTTCCAGATCTGCCACTGATTTGCATAAGGCCACACAACATCTTCCTTGTGGCCTGACTCAGCTCACATCAAAGTCAATGAGTGTCTTTCCATTGGCTTTAGTGGAGTTTAAACTTTTTCTTCCTCAGTTTCTCATCTGTCTGTAACAATCCTGACCTTTCTCATCAAGGCGCTGTGCGGCATACTAATGTGCTTTGAGATCCCCCGGTGAAAGGCTGTGTCAGCGTGCAAAGCACTACATTATTATGACGATGATTCAACATGTGGAATGAATGAGTTGGCTTGGGGAATTGTTTCACTCTTAGAATATTTTGTTGTTTCTAAAGTGTCTTGTTTTGGAGAGTAATTTCTTGCACTTTGTCAAGCTCTCCTGTCATGTCTGTACTAGCTGAGTTTGAAGGCTATTTCCTGGTCTGTTTCATTGTTTCTGTATTATTTTTTGGCTGGTTCTAAATTTTCACTGATGTGTAGTTCTATTTTGTTTTGTTGACTTGGGAATAAAAAGATGTATGTTGCCATCATCCTAAAACCCCTACAAGGTATTTGTGTCTTGGGTAGTCAGAGAATTTTTATGGGTTTTGCTTGTTCTCCTGCCTAGTTATTTTTCCAACTTCAAATGCATACTGTTTGCATTGAGCAAGTGCCAGATCGGAGCGGTTTTTCTTCTTATGTGGCACAGTTAGGAACATAGGACTTACCAGACTGGATAGGCTTGAGGTCCATTTAGTGCAGTATCCTCTCTTCAGCATGCTTCAGGGGAAGGTGCAAAAAACTTCACAGTAGGGAGATATGGGATGGTCTACCTCCCCCGGAGGAAGTGTCATCTTAATCCAGGATTGCTAGATTGGTTCAAGAACTGAAGCAGTTTGCCATTAGACACAAGGATTCATTTGTTAGGTTTGCATTGGTTCCTGTGGACAGTGTTGCTGTGTCCACGCTCATCTTTGCAGGCAGGTTTGCTAACCCAGTGAGGAGGGCTTTAAACTAGGTTCACCGGGGGATGGAGACCTAAGCCCTGAGGTAAGTGGAGAAGTGGGATACTGGGAGGAAATACAAGGAGGAGCATGCAACAGGGGAGGCCTCCTGATTCATACTGAGAAATTAGGGTAATTGGATAGTTATTCTAGGTGCCTGTAAATGAACGCAAGAAGCCTGGGAAACAAGCAGGAAGAATTGGAAATCCTGGCACAATCAAGGAACTATGATGTGATTGGAACAACAAAGACTTGGTGGGGTAACTCACATGACTGGAGCAATATCATGGGTGGGTATAAACTGTTCAGGAAGGACAGACGGGGGAGAAAAGGTGGAGGAGTTGCACTGTATGTAAGAGCAGTATGATTGCTCAGAGCTCCGAAACTGGAGAAAAGCCTGTTGAGAGTCTTTGAGTTACATTTAGAGGCGAGAGCAACAAGGGTGATGTCGTAGTGGGCATCTGCTATAGACCACCAGACCAGGAGGATGAGGTAGATGAGGCTTTCTTTGGACAATTAACAGACATTTTCAGATCACAGGCCCTGGTTCTCATGGGGGACTTCAATCACCCTGACATCTGCTGGGAGAGCAATGCACAGCGGTGCACAGACAATCCAGGAAGTTTTTGGAAAGTGTTGGGGACAACTTCCTGGTGCAAGCGCTGGAGGAACCAACATGCTCCTTTTGACCTGCTGCTCACAAACAGGGAAGAATTGGTAGGGGCAGTAGAAGTGGGCAGCAGCCTGGACAGCAGTGACCATGAGATGGTCGAGTTCAGGATCTTGACAAAAGGAAGAAAGGAGAGCAGCAGACTACAGACCCTAGACTTCAGAAAAGCAGACTTTGACTCCCTCAGGGAACTGATGAGCAGGATCCCCTGGGAGGCTAATATGAGGGGGAAAGGAGTCCAGGAGAGCTGGCTGTATTTTAAAGAAGCCTTATTGAGGGTGCAGGAACAAACCATCCCGATGTGCGGAAAGAATAGCAAATATAGCAGGTGTCCAGCTTGGCTTAACGGAGAAATCTTCAGTGAGCTTAAACACAAAAAGGAAGCTTACAAGAAGTGGAAACTTGGACAGATGACTAGGGAGGAGTATAAAAATATTGCTTGAGCATGCAGGGGTGTAATCAGGAAGGCCAAAGCACACCTGGAGTTGCAGCTAGCAAGGGATGTGAAGAGTAACAAGAAGGGTTTCTTCAGGTATGTTGGCAACAAAGAAGAAGGTCAAGGAAAGAGTGGGCCCCTTACTGAATGGGGGAGGCAACCGAGTGAAAGATGATGTGGAAAAAACTGAAGTACTCAATGCTTTTTTTGCCTCAGTCTTCACAGACATGGTCAGCTCCCAGACTGCTACGCTGGGCAGCACAATATGGGGAGGAGGTGAACAGCCCTCAGTGGCGAAAGAACAGGTTAAGGACTATTTAGAAAATCTGGACATGCACAAGACGCTGACTTGGCTTGATAGTAAAGCAGTGTGGCCACTTTTTGTGATATTTAGAGTATTTCTTAAAGCCGCAGCTCATGGAAGTCTGATTAGGTGAAAATCTCGGCTTTCATTAATAAATAAAACTTCAGCTTTCATTCATTTCTAGCCTTCCTGGTTGCAGAGAAATGCTTGAAAAAGTGACCCGAATGCAACTCAAAAGCTCAAAAAACCAGAAGGCAAATACAAAGAACCCATAATTATTACTTTTTAAAAACCTTCTGATTTTGGGGGGCACTACTCTTGATTTTAATTCTTGGGATCAGCCATGCTGCTAACGCCAGGAACGAAACATCTTGTCCCATTCATAAAAGGAACATTTTATTTTTAATTCTGCATTATCAGGCACCTGTGAACTTTGACAGGCACAGTGCCCTCCTGACTCTGCCCTCTTGTGTAGGTAGCAGCCAGTTTCTTAGCATGCCCTTTCTGGCGCAGCGCCCCAGTCCCGTCAGGTCCTAGTCAAGCAGTGCTACTCAGAGAACGAGAGAGAGTACATTTGTTTACATGATTCCACGGCTTATTTCCTACATTTCTGCCTCATTATAGAGGCACCCAGCTGGCACGATTGTGTCTGAGTCCTCCGAAGCTTGGCTGCCAGAGCCCGGTCTCATTTCTTGGCTGGTCGCTTTTCATTATTGTCTTTTTGCTTTGTGATACCTTAAGGAAACAGCTCACATTTTCCAGAGATGATCCTGCCAGCAAACGGGCCTCCTATCACCGTAGGTGCTGGAACTAGGGATGCTGCCATCACCCCCGGCTTGAAGTGGTTCCATCACATACAGGGCTTGCAGTTTGGTTCAATGGCTCTCAGCTCCCCCACTCCACGCATTGTTCCGGCACCCCTGCCTGTCACAGAGAGATGGGGGACAGCGCTCAAAACCAGGAGGGAGTCAGCCCTCATGGGGAAGAGCAATTGGCTTGGAAGCCAGGCCATTTACAGTGGTACCCTCTAGGGCAGAGCAGAGCCTGGGCCTGTTATGGATTTACAGCAGAACATGGGTTATGAGTACAAGACACAAAACCTGCTTTCCAGGCCTGCGCATCCGGTGAGTTTTCTTAGTGACACGGAAGCGGGGCCAGTCATGTGTCTTGGCTCTGCTGAGCTAATAAATCCATGGGAAGAGGAGTACCCTCATTGTGGAGGGTTGCAAATGAAGCAGAAAGTCAAGGCTATGGGTAGGCCATGAAGGGAAGCTCATAATCCCCATTTTGCCCTGCAGCCAAGCATGGGGTGTGGTGAGGGGAGTGGGAAAAGGGGAGGAATGGCCAGTGCTTTCATGAGGTACATGGATCTATTGGCCACAGGAGGGTTGCACTGAAGGGCTGTACTATTACATGCAGATCAGTCACCCTACAACCTGTAGATAGGTGAAGCTCTTCCATGCCTGAATGGCTCCATATTCCCTGCTCTGCAGTGGTCTCACGAACAGAGCCCACATGCTCAGGCTTTGCATGAGCGATGAGAGAGCCTTTCTGGGGCACAACCTATGGGCAACGCCCAGCTTGCTAACAATAGTCATGAACTCTTTCCGCCACTCGAGTCACTGTGTCCGGCACTGGCCCCCTGAAAGGAAGGCCCCAGAGCTGAAGGGAGCAGGACTTGGTTACTGGGCCCTGGCGCTACATGTGTGGAGAAGAGATGCATAGCATGTGGGGCTTAATTTATGCCAGGGCTTGCCAGGACTGAGCCCCGGCACCTCTGGGCCCTGGCACCTCTGGGCCTGGCAGTTCAGAGCCCTGGCACCTCTAGGCTTGCTGCATCAGTTATGAAAGTAAAAAAATTGTTTGCACCCTGGCACCTCTGTCATTACAAATTAAGCCCTGTGCCCTGGAGTGAATGTTTCTGAAGCAACAGAAAAGGTTCCATTTTGTTTCCCTTGAGGGATGTACAAAGCCATGGAGAGCGAGGCAATTTCTAATTTAACTGACCTGGTTTAGTCATCATCAGACAATGAAAACACTCATGGCCCTAACTCACTACTGCATTACTCCAGTTTTACCCCCGCACTGGAGTTACACCAATGCACCTAAAATCAGAGCAGTGAATAAGGCCTCAGACGATGTCGTTTAAACTTTCTACCTATGTGACAAATCACCCTCAAAGTGAAAGAGTTTTAAAATTCTAATTTGCTTGTCACTGGTACTGCTTCTCGTTCCCTTTTTGCATCTTCCTTAGCTGGAGCAATGAAAACTGACTGTCCCCCAAAGTGAAGCTGACTGGTCTATTTGTTGTCAATTTCACTTGCAGGTTTCCCTGCACTAGCTCTGTGCTTAAATGTTTGGGTTGCAAAAATGTGAGCTGACAATGTCCCTTTAAACCTAGATTCCCCATCTAATGTCTGACAGATGCTGTCTTGTTTGCCAGCAATACCAGTATGAATACAATGTGTTAATGTGTAGTGTTTCTAAGGCAGCGTGCCTAATATGCTTTTGTTCTCAGAAGAGATTTTTGGGAAGACAAAGGGGTTGCTATCCAATCAAGTAGTTAATTTCAGAATATTAAGATTTATCTCTTGTGCTGGATTTAAGATACAAATTTATCTGAACATTATCTACAAATAAAGAGCAATAGAGATTTGATATAAAAATCTATCTCAATAGAACAGCGCATCCCTTTGTTTAACTGGCTTTAGCCTGACTTGGAGTGAAAAGAAGTCAAAGTATCAAATTCTGAGGTCAAAGGGAGCTGTGTGTGCATAACTGGGGCTGAAATGTGGCCCGGTGGGCCCAAAGAGGCAATCCCTGGTTTTGATCAGTCCGATGAGTTGCGTAACTTGCATTTGAGAGTGTGGGAGGGTTTGCAGTTCCTTTTGGACTCAGCTGGGGAAAGGAAGAGAAAAGCTGACGTTTCCCCTGTAAGTAAAAAAGTTACTCTCATTAAACTGCGGCTGTTTTATGAAATGTAAATTCTACCTAGAAACTTTTTAGCCAATCCGTGTAGATCCCAGAATGCAGGTGAAATATGCTGCTACCTGAGGTTCTGATACAGCTCCCGTCACCCATTGCAGCAGGAATCCAGAGACAAGTAGCATGTTCCCATCAGGAACCCTGGGCACACAGCTGAACTGTTTTTTCAAGAGGAAGTTAATTGGCAAGATGCAGTCTAGCCAGGGCAATAAATTCTAAATTAACAACTGAAGCACCAAATTATTTAAATACAAAGGATTATGCACTTTATCACCCAAATTCAGATGGATTAAAGAGGCAATTTAATACTCTGTTTAAGCAGTTATTTTAAAAAAATCAAGATTAGCCTTCAACATTGGAAAACTTGCTGCTTTATTTACTGTTTATTAATAAAGCGATGGCCTAAGACAGCGACAAATACCTGAGATTGCACAGTTGGGATTACTGTGTGGGTATAATATTAGACACTTGCAAACTAAAAGGCATGAATATTTGTTCTGTAGCACTTCCCCTCACATCCTCTCTCTTTCTATCTCTAATTCATGCCTCTCTTTCTTTCACTGGCACCTGATTCAAAGTGCATTGGCATCAATATAAAGATTCCCATTGGCTTCTGTGGGTTTAAATTAGGCCGCTTGTGGACAAGGAGTCTTAAAACGGACCACCATTAGGTTCATAGGGGTGGGTATATGGGAATACACATTCCACCATCCTGCTGTGTGAAAGCAACTGCCTCTCTACCAGAAAGTAGAAAGCATGATGTGATATTCCCATAGATAGGTATTCACCAAAGAAGTCTATATGATGAGTGTTTCTATTGCTTTATTTTGAAGATTGATGTCTAAACAAAATACAACAGGGAAGAGGATCCAGCAGGGCAGAGCCAGTGTAAGTCATCAGGAGTTGCTGTCGGCATAAATATGGCTAGGGTGAGAATTCTATCACTACATTTTTTATCATTTCATCCCATTCGGACCATCGTTCCTCCCACAGGTCAGTTCAGTTGTTAATACAATGCTGAAAATACTTTACTTCATTTGTTTTAATTTTATTTTGGCAGCTAAGCGAATTTAGATGGAATTTGTTTTTTACACCCATAATGTGGAAATATATTTACTGGCGACAGTCACAGAAATTCTGAACAGGGCTCTATTTTTATTCAATGTCAGCAAATCGGGACATTTTCTTAACATCATACGAAATTAGGGACTATATCCCTGAAATAACTCTTGTGTCAGTTTTCTACTATCAGGCCTTTCAATTTGGGAAACTGAAAAGGCTGCATTTCGGGAATATTTATATTTCAAATGGTTGTTCATCAACCAATTATTGACTCTGTTAAGAATTTATTGACTCAGCTAGGAAGGCAGGAAGAAAAATAGATATTTTTGATTAAATTCCGTTAAAAATTCTAGATCGCTAGCATGGGAATTTCACAAGTCAATATCCATTGGGCTGAAGAGCTTTCTGACCATATTAGATTCCTGCGCTGACTTTGGCCCAGTGTACGTGTCTGAGAGGAGTCTGACATGCAGATTCATGTATCCTTAGAAGTCATTAGATTGTGTTTATTTAAGACTATTGGAAAAAATGAGCCCGGATGGCTTGTTCCATCTTTTATATTCCAATCACTCGAACCTTCATTGTTTTCTGTGTGTCCCTGTAAAGATAAAACAATGCTATCTATTTACAGATTATTCTGTATGTAGAGGAGTCACTGCTGACTCTTATTACTGCTGGATAAACAGTGGTTGCAGCGAAACAGGACACTGAGTGATGACAGGGAAATGCTCTGTGCTCTCAGAGAGCTGTAAGCCCAGTGTCCGCTACCCAAAGAAGAAGCTGCTGCAACGAAGTGATGGACATTCTGCAGTTAATATTAAAATGTAGCCGTGTATGAGGCAGAGGAGTGAGATCTGCTACCACAGGCCAGGCCAGCGTAAGCAGTGATGCAGGTTCCTGCAGCTTGCTGGGAGCTGGGTCTGATTTTTATTTTTATTTTATATGGGAAGGTTGGTTTGGAAAAAATAAAAATGGTCTCAGGCCCTGTGAGGTTCTCCTGTCTGTACTCAGACAAGGTCACGTCATGGGAGGGCACTGAGTGAAGGTTAACGCCACACACCGCTACGCTGCCTCAGTTTCCTCTTCTTGGACTCCTTTTACTCGTGGACTACTACCACAATGTTCTCAGCTCCAAATTCAAGCCCTCCTCCCCCTCTCCTTGCCCTCAGGGGAGGATGCCACAAAGGCCGGTAGGGTCTTGTCATAAAACAGAACGTATTGTCTGTAGTTGTAAGGCCATCATAGAGAAGGCCCGATGGAGGTGGGCATGAGGAAAGAAGTGAATGCAAGCAAACTGGAGGCTGTCAGGATATATGTGAGACATGTACATGGGGGGGAGTGCCTAGAGACCGAGTTTTACATGTAACCCACAAACAGGCTATTGTGCGTCTTTGTCCCCCTCTAGTGGCTGTCCACAAAAGAGGTTAATGAATCTGCTGGAGCTGCCTCCTCTGGGATTCAATCAGCAGAGGATCGTGCTTTCAGCTCTGTTGGTCAGGGGTTCAGACCTTGCTGTTGCACGAGGGTAGTTGCTTGCAAGTCCATTTGCTCCAGGAGAGCAGCATCTGTCACTCACACGGGCTCCCAGGTATCATTTACGCCCATGCAAAACGACAAAAGTAGCATTTTACATCCAGCGTGTATGGGGGTGAATGACCACAGAAGACACAGTAATGGAGAATCATAGAATCATAGGGTTAGAAGGTGACCTCTAGTCTAACCCCTAAGCCTGAACTGTCTGCTCCTTTACACCCGTATTCTCACAAGAAGTCCTTGCTGGAGTAGGCCCATGAGGCCAACAGAACTTCTTGCATAGATAGTTAGCAGGAACAGCTAGGCCTTAATTGACTGGGAAACATTCATGCTCCAGAACAATGTCATTAACTTATTCTCCATCCCTGCCTGTGGGTGGAAGGGAGACTGAAAACAACATAAGAAAAATATTTTCTGAACACAATTTCAGTACAGAACTTAGGATACTGGGCAATTTTAGAGGAGCTACATGACATCCCTTTTTAATAGGCTTTAGCTGAATCAATTTCCATACTCTCAAAAAACCCCTTTTTGCTGCTTCCTATTTTCTAAGAGAATTGGAGCTATGGCAAGGGAAGAGTAGTCTGATTATCTTGGCAGATACTTGGAACATTCTCCAGCTTTGTGCCATCATTCTGAACCTTCTTTTTAATTGGTTTGTTTGCTTTAAGCAAAGTAGAACTGTATACACTTCAAAAAAAAGATAATTTGTTTGTTCCCTTTACTTTCTGCCAAATAATAGCACTTTGCACATGAATAGCATTTTCATCCTAAGATGTCAAAGCAGCTGTCAAACATTCCAGACAAAGCCTGGTAATTTCTCTACAAGTTAGAAATTATTGTCCCCATTTTACAAATGGGGAAACTGAGGCAGAGTAGTGCACTGATTTACTCACAATTATACAGTGAGGCAGCGGCTGAACTGGGAAGAGAACCCTGGAGACCTGACTCACAGTCGCTGGTTCAAACTATTGGACACCCCGTCTAGCAGAAAAGCTTTGGAGTAACAGCAATTATGCTCAATAAGGCAGGCGAGTAAATGGGATTTAGTTGTTTGAAAAACAGCCCTGTCCAAATGTACATACAATTTCATACAGAAAACACCAGTTGTTCCTCTATTTTCTATCCTAAGCAGAGAATTTATGTATAAAATTTGTTGATTAATGTAATCAGTGCATTTCATTTTTTTAAATTGCCGCATGTATTTAGTTTACAGGGCCGAACTAATATTTGTGAATATATACAAATTTCATTATTTATCAATAATTAAATATTCATGAATCATTTCTTTCCATTATTCTAGTTCTAGAATTGCTACATAAATCTGATCTGATGAAATGAAAATATTTTGGGAAGATCAGTCCAAATTTATGGATTTTGTGGACTAAACTGGCCCCCAGCCCACAGGGCTGAACTGAATCTGGACTAAACTCTTCAATCACACACTTCATTCTGCCTTCCCCATTCACAGTCAGTCTGGTCAAATAGGTGTGAAAAGTCTATTGCAATACATCAAAAGAGATTTGGGATCCGGAAATAGATCTGTGGGTTTTTAAATATGGGAGACCTGACCCCATCCAACTCTATCTCAAGCTCTATTTATTACGACACTCAACAAAGGTTCCTATTTAAAGCACTGTATATTACACAAAACCTCCACCTGAGCGCCCTGTTTACGCTCCCGTGTTGAGATAAGACTCACTCTACTCCTCCCATGCTCTTTGCAATTTTGAAAGCTTAAATAAACACTCCCTCGTTATGTGCATTTGCCCAAGAGCCATTCTGATTTTTGATTATAAGGATCAAATGGCATTTACTGTTGAGCTAGCACATTTCTTAGGAAATCATTTTATAAGTTAAGTACAAGGTAAAAACTTGAAAACCAAGTTTTTAAAGTATTGTGCCATGACTTTTACTGATGTGAGGGCTTCCTTGCTAAATTGAATTTAGCAATGGTGAAAGGTGCTGGATTGAAAGACTTATTGCTTCAGATCTTTTCTCTGGCCATAGAACACGTACAGCATAAATCCTGCAAGTGAGGGCAAGGAGTTGATATATTGGGCAAAGGGGAGCCCGCTGAGGAATCTGAAGAAGAGAGCAATCATCTTAGCAGCTGTGTTGTGGATAGACTGGGGAGAAGGCATCATCTGGACATCAGGGAGGCCAAAGCAGTAGATGCTTCAGTACACTTTAGTATGATTGACGCAGTATTGCCAACCTCAAACAGTAAAAAAAAACACAAGTCAGGCCTACATATTGTGAGATTTTAAAAAATAATAAAGATTGGGTTATTTTTATTTGTCTTCTGTTTCCTGAACTTGATGGGTATTTGTGGTTCATCTCTGTAGGGTTTTTTTGTGTAACCATGAGGGCTACTTTTAAAAAAAAACAAACCCTGGGGTTTTCACAAAAATCTCTGTCCAGGAGCTGAGGTCTTCAATAAAAACACAGAATATCATGAGAGTTGCAGCAAACTCATGGGAACTGGTGACACTGTTTGAGCATAGGTTGTTTCTTTGGCAAGGAGGAACCTAATCCAGCTCCCGTGGACTCTGATGGATGCTAGTGTCTCTGGCTCATCTGCAAGAGAGGTGTTAATCAGTGGTAACAGGTAATTGTGGCACCCTTCAAGGATAGTTCCCATTCTGCATGTTGTTCAGCATATAGAAGAGGCCTCTTGCCAGCATCATTCCCAGTCATGAGGTCATGTCTCTCCAGGAGGACAATCATACGCAGCTGTGCCGTTTGAGCCAAACCCGTCAGAACCGTTAGAGCGTTACTGTACATTGAGCTGTGTGCGAGTGAGTGCTCAGGAGCTGTCCGACTGGAATGGTGGAGACTGGGCGGGAGTGGGGAAGTGGGTGTGGCTTGCTAACTTGCTTGTGACACCACATATAAGAACAAAGTGTACAGGGTGTGTGTGTAGGGGAGGCATGGCTGTAATCATGAGAGGGTGGGATCTAATGGCGATGCTGTGACTGCAAAGTGCTCTCCGAGATCAAGGGAGGATTTCAGGTGCTGAACACCTACCCAGTGTGCACTGCTGGCTGATAGCTCTCAGGGTGTTTAGTACAGCTGTGCAGTTGTTTTACTGGAAACCACACAGTGGTGTTTGTCACGCACGTATGCTTGCCCCTCTGGAGGCCTCAAACGAGGCACATTCATAAATTATTCTCTCTTAACTGTCACCATAAATAATAAAACGTGGGGGTTTGTAGTTGAGGTTTAGCCTGCTGAAGTATGGGACACGCTACTTAGGCACAGATTTGTAGACACAACTCTTCATTTGTGAAATTCTCTTTTCAGCCTCTTCAAATCTACAAAAGACTCCAGGTGACGGGAAGGGAAAACATGCCTCTTCTAGACCAGGAAGCTGCCATTGTCTTTTACTTTTAAATATGGAGTGATTTCCACATCACCTGCTACAAGAAATTCTCACTCAAGGGCACATGGACAGAGTTGTATGCTAGTCAATGGCCTCACTTATAAATAGCATGAGACAGGTACCATGGAACAGATTTAGGGCCAAATGCAGAGCCCAGCACGTCGTCTAAACAGCCAGATCAGGCCAGGTGGCCTGTACATCTGTTCCGTGAGGAAGGGAGTGATCTTTCTTCAAAAGACTAGGGAGCCTCCATAGACTGGAGTAGCATCTGCAAGGCTTTATCTGTCCTCCCACAGGAGAGAGTCAGTGGAGCAACCATCTTTCCTCAAAAAGAACAGGAGGACTTGGGGCACCTTAGAGACTAACCCATGTATTTGAGCATGAGCTTTCGTGAGCGACAGCCCACTGCATCGGATGCATCTTTCCTCAGTGGCTCCTACCCCAGTACTGGCCCACCAGTCTCAAGCTGGCTAGCTTACGTGGCCTGCAGTATTGTCATAGCTGAGCCTTTTCCTGCCCCTGAGGTACCACCACCAGTTTCCCAGCCAGAGAGACTTCAGCAGCCACAAAGAAGGGGGCTAGGCGGCTTTCAGTGTCTTTCAATATCAGCTCAGCTGCAGCCGTTGTGAAAAGTCAGCTCAGGCTCAACTAGGGGCTGCCTGGAGTCTGTTCGTGGAATGGGCATCTGGTGTCCCGTGTTGGATTCGGCCTGTTTCTCAGCTCTAAGCGCACTACTGAACAGGGCAATCCCACAGAGTCATAGATCTCATGGATTTGAAGTCCAGAAGGGCCTGTTATTATATCTAGTCTGACCCCCTACATAGCATAGGCCAGAGTTTCATCCAGGGAATTCCTCCATCAAGCCCACAACTTCTGCTTGAGCTAGAGCATAGCTTTTAGAAAGACTTCCCCACTCACCTGGGAACATGTAGCTGGAATATCTCCTTAGCATGACACCTTTATATTAAAAAGCAATTTATTATTTAAGAAAGACAGGAAGACTGTTTATTGGCCTGAGGTATTGCCCTGAGCCTCTGAACAACAGGACCTAGGTGACATGTCTCACCCAGGAGAATTCTTCTCTACATGTCCCGTATCCTGGACCACATTCCAAAAAGCAATTGGTCAGGCCACCACTCTCACCTCCTTCCCAAATTCTCACTACTGCAGTGATGCTGACAAGAAAGTAAACTTGGGGAGGGGGAGAGAGAGAGAGAGAGAGAGAGATCCTTTTTCACAAAGAAATAGTTCCTGAATTAAATGAATCACCGTGCTCAGATACTACACTGACGGCAGCCATACAAGTACCTAGAGAGCTAGATACAGCTTATTTGTATAATTCTTTCCAACCCAATACATCTCATTCCCTTTCTTTTCTGTTTTCACCTTCACTATTTGTTTTAGCTATTTGCACTGTAAGCTCTCTGGGGCAGAGACTATGCCTAAGAATCCGTTCTGTGTCTAGCATGTCACAGGATGCAGTACAAGTATGAAATAAGATAACAATTTAAATGATATTCTGACCTTTCACTCCCACTTACTACCCTAACTGGGCAGAAAATTGAGAATGTACGAGCTTGTTGCTCAACCAGAATTCTAGTGACAAATTCCATACAATTATTTCACTTTTCTTCACACTACAGGAAATTTACTGCAATTTAGACGTGGACAACACTTAAAATTTAGATCAGCATACCTACGTCACTGGGGTGAGAAAAATCCATGCCGCTGGGTGCTATAGCTCTGCCAACCGAAGCCCTGGTGTAGAGGTGGCTAGGTCAATGGAAGCATTCCTCCTTTGACTATTGCTGCTCTGGACGGTGGATTACCTCCAGTGATGGAAAATCCCTTTTGTTGCTGTAGGAAGCACCTAAACTATGGTGCTACAGCAGCCTAGCGACAGTTCTGTGGAGCTCATAGTATAGACAAGCCCTTATTTCTTATTGTCATTTGTTCAGAATCCAAAAATATAGTCAATTCTTTATAGACAAAAAATGCTGGAACACTGTATTCTGGATGACAAGTTCTTGCTGGAGTTAACCTCATTTTCAACGTCAGCTCTAGCAGAATTTGCTCAACACAGATGCTGAAAACCTCAATGAAAAACCCGCTTCTGTATCTTTGGACTTAATATCTGCTTTCACCAAATTTCCAGCATGAGAAGTTTCTAAAATGTTCTCCCATTATGTACGTCTGAGCCCTTGCCAAGAAATTAGGACACGTTCAACGGGCAATTTTATACTAGAGTTGAGAAGCTTTCAGGAGTGAATCTGCAAGTTGCATTATGAGATCATTATCTCATGAAAGGTAATTTCCTAAATTATACAGATTTTCAGAATTTGTTTCTTCTGTGGTGATGGGTTTATTGTTTTGGTCAGGGAAATTCATGATGCAAATTTACTCTAAGACTTTTAGAACAAGTTATTTTCTGTATGATGACTCTCAAAGTAGATTGCCACCGTGAATCTGCCATGTTTGAGGATCACTGGGTTTCCTACCTACCTGGCAGTTTAAGATGCTAGTACGTTTATAGCATGTATCAGAATGAAGAACTGGTCCCAAATGAAGTTTACTTTTAGACGTTTCTGTCCCAGTAACACATGGCATTCAGATCACAGGACATTCATCCCAAACTTTAGCCTTCTGTGTTTCCTTGAAGCTGACAATTTGAGGTGTGGTTGTTTTGATTTTAAATACTATTCTTGTCATCAGCTACATGCTCTGATCTGTCTATCTAATACGCTGAGAAACATTGGAACAATTTACCAGTGGATGTGGTGGATTCTTCATCACTTATGAGTCTTTAAATCAAGATTCAATGGCTTTCTAAAAAATGTGTCCTAGCTCACCCACAATACATGGGCTTGATCCAGAAATTACAGGGTGCAATTCTCTGGCCTGTGTTATACAGGAAGTAAGACTGCATGATCATAATATTGTCCATTTTAGCCTTACAGTTTATGAGTCTACAAATCCTCCTCTTCTCCACCCTACACACTTCAGAATTTGCTCCCAAAAGAAGTTGCATCTAACCTAATATAAGACAATATCAATTTATAGCATCTTTCATTCAAGCACAATAACCTAGTGCTTCATAGAATTAAAAAATGGTCAGATAGACAGTAAGTGGTATAAACTGCAAAAAGCAGTGGTGTAAAGAGATTGCATGGTTGATAAATCAAAAGGATCAGATTAAGGCCAAATATCACAGGGCAGAGAAATGAAGGAGTGTAGGTAGGAGAGAAAACACTGGCTTCCCGATGAGATTTGAAAAGAGCTGGAGAATCAGTGAGTTTGAGTGTAAAATAAAGGCTATTCCAGATGGTGACCACATAGCAGAGAAGGCTTGCAGATAATACAGGTGAGGCTGTGTGAATGGATAGAAAGCAAGAAGGAAAGGGAGTAAAGAAAGACATTTAAGTTAAAAACTCAACTGCAGATCAAAGTCAGTTGTGGTTTGGGAAATACCCACCCAGATCAATTTGGCCAGTTTGTAGGCAGGCATGTATGGTTAAAACTGACGACAAAGTGTTAAGTCTGGGAAATGAATTAGCTGCACTAGCTGAAATTGGTTTGACCCTGAGTTTAGTTTGAACCTGTTTCTACAAGACAAGGAAGATGAGCTTGTCCTGCAAAAAAATAAGGCATGTTCTGAGGGGAATGTTCTTACATCAAACAAGGCAATTTGCACTTTTCCCACAAAAACCTCATGGGGCTTGTTCTAAACCCTTATCAGTTCTGAATAACAGAATATTTTGTGGAAAGTGGAAAGGAGAAAAGAGCTAGTTTGGAAATGAGAGGGCAGAAGGCTTTTGGAAAGAGACAGGAAGAGGTCCTAGGAACAGGAGACACACACAGAGGGAGAAACAGATAGAAAACAGAATGTGAGAGAGTATGTCAGGTTGCCAGTAATACGTGCAAGTACAGTAACAGGGCTAGGCAGAATGTATCTTCCTTTTTGAGGTGTAAAATCTAAGCTAGGAGTTAAAAGTCCCTCCAGACCTTGGTGAGCAGAAGCTGAGCAATGACCAGTCAGTACTGTGGTGAAAGGCAGAATTATCCATAGATCAGAAAAAGCCAAACCCACCTTAAAAGGGCTATTTAGGACATCTGAAAGTGTCCACCAGTTCTTGCAGAGTCAAAGAGCAGGAAGCCATGTGCCTAGCACCTGAGACCAGCCTGTGAGAGAAGAATTGAATCAAGATCTTTGGGGTAGGAACCATGTTTCTGCTGTGTTTGTACAGTGCCTAGTATCATAGGATCTTGGTCTGTGGTTGGGGCTCCTAGGTGCTATCACAATATAAATAGTAACAATAAAATGTAAGAGGAGATTTTCATTCAACATCCCCAGCCACCTCACTTTGTCCCTGGCATCAGACTGATACCTGGTCTGGGCAGACACACTTGTAAACTATTAAAAGCCGAGCAGCTGAAGAAATATCTTAGACTTTCCACCATAAAGTTCAACTAAGAGTCCTTGCAAAAAACATGAATTCCAAAATTATAATCTGTAAAGCCTTGCAGCCTCTGGGCAACAAGATAAGAGGACTGCTAGAATAACTGTTAAGTAACTTTTACATTTTGACACCTCACTTGAGTAATGTAATAAGAAGCAAAAAGAAAAGGAGGACTTGTGGCACCTTAGAGACTAACAAATTTATTTGAGCATAAGCTTTCATGAGCTACAGCTCACTTCATCGGATGCATTCAGTTCTTGCAGAGTCAAAGAGAGTCTGAATGCATCCAGTGAAGTGAGCTGTAGCTCATGAAAGCTTATGCTCAAATAAATTTGTTAGTCTCTAAGGTTCCACAAGTACTCCTGTTCTTTTTGCGAATACAGACTAACACGGCTGTTACTCTGGAACCCGTAATAAGAAGCATTTGCCTAAACTGAGCCTTTCCTCTCTGCAGCTGGCAAGGGCTGCTGCTAACTAAATGAAATGTGAATGCAAAACAACGTGCTTGTCCGCTGGGTTTGAAGTTCAGTGGATGATCTACAGACCGAAGGGTGTTGCAACATGACCTGATTTTTTTTTTTAATTTCTGTCTTTTAATGGGTAATAAGAAAGTATAATTTTATTCACTTTCTTTAACTTGGGTTGTAAGTAACTAACAGACCTGCTCAGTCCTTGTAGCTCTTCATATACTAGCAACATAAATATGTAATTAATTTAAAAGAAAACTGTGTGCACATTTGCAAACTAATAATAATGCAGTCAGAGTGATCTGCTCAATCAAACTCATGTATGCTTGCCTGTTTGAAAACACTGCGAGTGATGGGGGCCCTCCAGATGCCTGAGGTTCTAGCTTGTTTGGCTAATCACCCCAAAGGGGATTGGGACAGTTATACCTGTGAGCAAAGGCACTTCCAGAACAAAAACTGGAGGAATTATTTCTATAGGCTATTCTCTGCTGAATAATTTCTACAGAAAATCCACATGCATACTGGATCCTGTCCCTTTTATTTCTTCCTGTTGGTCCCTGCAGTGCTTCACTGTGCAGTCTCTGTGATGCTGGTTGTTCTTTATCCAAGACATTTGTTTTCCCTTTCTTTCTATCAGACAGACTCAGAAAGGATAAAACAACAACTAGTGAGCAGGCATTTGCAGGTATGTCTCTTCTTCAAACAGGAGACCAGGAACAACTGGATATCCTGGAGCTGCACATGCTTCGTGAACACCATTCACAAGAATGTGAAGCTGAATCCATCGGCAGCTCCAGCTTCACCACAACAAAGCAATGAGGATACAACAGCTTTATTTCTGTCACCGAGATCCTTCTCTTTTGAAATGGCTACAGAAAGTATACCATACTTCACCTTCCATGTCACCAGCATATGCTATTGAAACCATGGTTTAACTCCCACTCATGCTATTATTTCAAAACCCACCTCCTTGCAGCCACATTAATACACAGGCTGGGCAGATAAAGGAGAAGGGAGTTGTATTGCCAGATAGAGGTGGGCAAACATTTTATAGGCAAAACAGACCTCATCCCGAGGATTTAAGCAGACAGGAGCTCTTTGTTTCATTATGATACATATTAAACTATGGGTGTTTCATTGTCACAAAGCTGCCTGGAAAGTTGCATGGAAATTATTATTTCTTACTAGGCTATTAGCATAATCTGAAAGACACAGATCTGAAAGTCTGGATCACAGGTAATTAAGGTTAAGACATTAAATACAGAATGTGAGGAGCTGAAAAGTAAAAAACAAAAACAAAAAAACCCACCAAAAAAACCACCAACAACAAAAACCCACCTAAAACCAAAATGAATTTAAAAAGGGGTAAACAGTCAGGTGGCAAAGTTTGCAGATGACACAAAATTACTCAAGATAGTTAAGTATCAGGAGGTAGCCGTGTTAGTCTGTATCCACAAAAACAACAAGGAATCCGGTGGCACTTTAAAGACTAACAGATTTATTTGGGCATACGCTGTCGTGGGTAAAAAACCCCACTTCTTCAGATGCATGGAGACAAGATAGTTAAGTCAAAAGCTGACTGCGTGGAGTTACAAAGGGAGATCACAAAACTGAGTGACTGGGCAAGAAAATGGGAGATGAAATTCAAAGATGATAAATGCAAAGTAAACTACATTGGAAAACATAATCCCAACTCTTCATACAAAATGATGGGGTCTAAATTAGCTGTTATCACTCAAGAAAGAGAATTTGGAGCCGTTGTGAATAGTCCTCTGTAAACATCTGCTCAATGAGCAGTGGTAGTCAAAAAGGCGAACAGATTGTTAGGAACTATTAGCAAAGGGAGAGATAATAAGACAGAAAATATTATAATGCCACCATATAAATCCATGGTACGCCCACACATTGAATAGCGTGTGCAGCGCTGGTTGCCCCTCTCAAAAAAGATATACAGAGTATTAGAATTGGAAAGGGTGCAGAGAAGGGCAACAAAAATGATGAGGGGGATGGAACAGCTTCTACATGAGGAGAGATTTAAAAGATTGGGACTGTTCAGTTTAGAAAAGAGATGACTTCGGGAGGATACGAGGGAGGTCTATAAAATCATGACTGGGGTGGAGAACGTGAATAAGGAAGCGTATTTACCCCTTCACATAATGTAAGAACTAGGCGCCACCCAATGAAATTAATACATAGTAGGTTTGAAACAAACACAAGGAAGTACTTCTTCACCCAACACACAGTCCACCTGTGGAACTCATTGGTGGATGTTGTGAAGGCCAAAATTACAGGTAGGCTCAAAAAAGAATTAGATAAGTCCATGGAGGATAGATCCCTCAGTGTTGGTGTTTCAGAATTGTGGAATGTTTTGACCAGCTCTACCACTGCACAATGTTCCTGTGTTTTCCTATTTACTATAATTTTCCCAGTCTTTCCTCTCTCTCCTGCAGCATTATGACAATCTCCCAACTGCCCCCACCCTTCGGCATTTTGGTGCTGAATGTGAACATTGTGCGTCCCCCTAGTGTTCCTACTGGGGCAGTGTCATCCTGTCCTGACTGCAGTGCAGGCCGTGCTGTACAGGCCAGCCCAGTTCTTTGCTGTTAGTCACTGCCGAGCTACCCTGCAGTGTTTCAAGAGCATTAGTACCAACCTCAGGGCAGTGTATGAACCCCAGATTGGTTGTGAGTTCTATAGATTTCAGAAACCAACGCTCACATGTAAACTCCCCAGACACATTTTGATTTCTCTTGCCATCCCCTTGATTTCACCTGCAAATGATGGGGGGGGGGTTGTTGTTGATTATTTGTGTTACTATAATGCCTAGGAACTACAACAGCCTAACCATGGAGTCACAGAGAGCCCCTTGGGTACTCCAGTCTGGCTTGCCACCCAGGTGGGCTTACCTTTGTGAGAGATGGCCCCTTACACCAAGGATCACAGCAATATTCAGGTTAGGGTTACTGCTAGCCTCAAAGGGTCAGTCCCATACCCCAGGGCAACTGCACTTTAGATCTTACACCAAAGACAACGCTTATAGCCAATCGAATAATAAACTGTCTAAAGATTTATTATATAGAAAAGGAATTAAGAGAGTTATTTAAAAGGTTAAAGCAGGTAAACATACATATGCACAAACTTAAGTTTCAAAACGAAATAGAAGCTTCTCTAATAAGTAAGCTCTGTATGTCCTTAGGGCTAACCCGGGCTAAGCGCTAAGGAGCTTTTGCTTATGCCTTGTAATCCTTGCCCCCAGAGCCCAAGCAGCATAAAGATACAGTTGCTTCTTGTTTAGGGGTTTTTATTCCCTCCCCCCCCTTCTGGTCTGAGCTGCTAACTCAGCTGATGGGAGGAATTCACTTGCAAGGCTCATCTTCATGGGGGAGAGGGGACGTAAACAATTAACTCTTTTGTCCTCTTTAATGTGCTGCTCTAGTCCGCCTGGCATCGATGGCACTCGGGCAGGACATAACACTTTCTGCTGGAGACAGCATTTCACACTAGCTCATGTCTCTCTCCTGCCTGGTGATTTACAGTTACAGAGGCTTCCAATGCAAATCCTCAAATATTACCTTACATCACGGGTTACGGCTCTTATAAATGAGATTAATGCATGTCCCCAGCAACTTGCAAGCACTCAGTAAAGTCTTAGCGATCCCTCCTTTGACAAAACTACCACACAGGTGAGCCAGACTGGGTCCAGCTCTATATCTGTCAGTGTTCCTGGGGACCCTGGAATGAGCTGGCTCCTGTCTGCAAACATCACAGTCACAATTGTAGCATTATCCACAGCGTCTGTGGTGCTCTCTCAATCCACCCCAAGAGCCCTTCCCCATATGTCATTGCTTTCGTGGGATATGGGTCACTATCCATGCCCTGGCACACAGAGCACAGGGGCCTGGGCGATTTGCTGATAGGGTCCTTGGCAGCTGTGGGCAGATTATTTGAAGCTACATTAGCTGGTATCTCAGCCAGCGGGTTATAAACTCCCCCAGGCGGGGGCACTGGGAAGGACGGTGGTGGCATGAGTTAGTACAGAGTCTGATGAGCGGCTGCAGACACGATTGGGCCTACTGCTCACTTGCCACGATTGCTGTACAGCAGTCTAGTGACAAATGTCAGATCAAAACACTGACTGTTAATGTTCGGAGAGCGCATCACCCGCGAAACCAATGTGATCCAGTGTGGTCACACCTTCCTGTTAGCGTGCAGTGTTACTTTGCATTACCGACGAGAGCCAGGCCAGTTAATGGAGTGAAATGGTTACTTCCACTGGGTTGATTCTGCTCTGCCTGACAGATGCTTAGTCTCGTTTTCACTGCAGGTTTCAGTTCTGCCAAGCAGCACATCCTGTTCTAATCATCTCTCACGTCTGGACACAGCATTAATGCCTTTCACTGCAGTGGAGAACTTCAGTTTCCCAGCAAGCAAAGTGCTTTTTGAAAATTAACCCTGAAGAACCCTGACCTGAACAAGCACCACAGGAGGGTCGGTGAGGGTGTGGGGGTCTACTGTGTATTATGTAATACTCTCGGGCCTGCCTTTTCTCTCATGTACACTGGTTTTATTCTAGTGCAACTCAGTTACTTCAGTGGAGTTATGCCTGATGAACTCCAGAAGCAACCCTCTGGGTCAAATGTTTAAAGGGACCCTCCTAACTAGCTGTATTATTTCCATGCACACTCACTTATGTGCCAAAACCACATGCCTGTTTGTACAATACACATTAGTGCCCATTTTCCATGCGCAGTTCATAGAATCATAGAAATGCAGGGCTGGAAGGGACCTCAAGAAGTCATCAAGTCCAACCCCTTCTGCTGAGGCAGGACCAAGTAAACATAGACCATCCCTGGCAGGGATGCCCAACCTGTTCTTAAAAAACCTCCAGTGGCGTGGATTTCATGACCTCCCTCAGTGGTCCTTTGGAATTTTGGCCTTGTATGTTTTTAGCATTCAAAGGGTTAAAGGTCTAGTTATTGTATCAATGTTACTTCTATTAATCTGAGTTTTACCTTTACCATATGTAGCACCTACTCTTGTCCTATGTATTTCTGTGATTGATCCAGGCACAATATAAATGGTGTAAAATTGTCTTCTTTAAAATATTGAGTTATTCAAGCTACATTTGTCTTAGATTAGCAGATCACAGACAATGAGTGAACTCATATTATGGGGATATCGCCTAAGATGGATGCAAAATATACTATATATATATATGAATGATCTTATATATAAAAATGTAATCAGTTAATAAAACAATAGCAGCTCAGAAGACAAAGTGAATATAAGCCAAGTTGCATCTTCTATGCCAATGGCTGTGAAAATAAAAACAATACTCAGTGGGGCTGTTTGAGTCAGCAGTGTGCACTAAAGTCCAGCTACATTGCATGATCTGCAAAATGTATGTAGTGAAGTTACAAAAGACATAGAAAAAAGAAACAGAAACATATCCCAGGAAACACTGAGAAGCCCCAGAAAGACTCACAGAGATCCTCATGATGGAGAGATCAATGTGAAAAACAAAAATGCCAATTGTGCAATAATCTACACAAACTGGAACAGATTTTCTGCCCTGTGCCGTTGCCTTTGCACGCCTCACACCAGCTGCATCCCCCTAAGTGGGAATTTCCTATAGCTTGCAGGAATCCCCAGTAGGCATAAAGTCAGCGGAGCTGGTGCCTACACCATCCTCTTTGTACAGACATCCCTTCCTGGTGCAGGGGGCGTGTTGAGGGTGGGGAAGAGCAAAAAAACAACAGCAGAAAGGGACGGGAGCTGGTTTGGCTACTCTAACTGGAGCTGGACAGATAATCCAGGAATTGTAACCAGTGCTCTGATGACCCTTCTTCTTTGCTGTATGTAGCAGAGAATCTGTAAGCTTTTGGGAGGCGGGACCCTGAGTACAATTGTCAAACGGTCTAAGTGACTTGGAAACCAAAGTCCCCTTTGCAAAATATGTGACTTTGGTGTCCAGTGTCACTGAAAGTCAAAGGGACCTAATCTCTTAAGTACCTTTCATGAAAATGGAACTTACGCTCCTAAGTCATTTTGATGCTTTTGACAATTTTACACTTTGTCTATTTGCCTTGTCTGCAAAGCACCTAGTGCCTCTGGGGCATGAAATGATGAATACACACTGAAATCTGAAAAGCAAATGAGAAATGTTGTCTGAAAACGTTACCCAACTAATTCCTGCTACTTACTGTCTTGTGCTGTACTGTCCTTCTGTACTCAGCCATGAATCGGTCTCTGTTGCATCTCATATTGGCACAGTATTATACTGGATCCTGCTCAAAATAGTGTCATAAAATAGAGGAGAAAGAGGGACAGAGTTCTGATCTTTAGCAGTGGAACTAACAGTTGAAATGGACTCCATGCATCAGGGTGTGAGAACTCTTGGAGTTTTCCAGAAATGAATCTGACATAGGTCTTTATCCAAGCAAGCACTTGCTTAGCATTTAGAATGTGAGTATTGCTTTTGACGTCGTTGGGATTACTCATATGCTTAAACGTATGCACATACTTAAGTGCTTTCTTGGACTGGCACCATACACAGTATAATTACTGTTCAATATTGAACTGGGTTGTTTTGTCAGCTGCAAGACAAGCACTTTAATAGTTAGCGTTGGGGACCATCTTATCTTCCAAAGTGTTCAAGCACTGTCTTTTTAAATAACAACAAGGCTCCATTTACAAAATATATTCTTCCACAGATCATGTTCTACATCTTCCGTCACTCCGCTGTTTTATTCAACGCTGCACAGGGATATCATAAAAGCCATGTGCTTAGTGAAGTGAAATGGCTGACTCTATTACCCTGGTCAAAGAAAACTGTCTGTCTTAATTGCCTTTCTTATTAATCAAAAAGGCATTGGTGAGTCTGCTCTGTTAGGTGCAGCGCATCTCATACTTACAGCTGATAAAGCTGATTAAACGGAGAGCCTCCGGGGACAGAGACCCTCAAGACTTTGGCTCTTCTTTACCTGTTGAATAGGTAAGATAAACTGATGGGTGTAGTTAAAACACATATATAGGGAGATACAGCTGACTTCTGTGTCCCCAGCTGGTGATGTGAGCTTTATCCAGCTGTTGGCTACCCGCCCTTCATTAAGGTTACAATCATCAAAGTCACAGGTGGCAAAGCAGGGCATCCAATTTTAGAAACTGTTAATACTTTAATCACACCAGAGAAAAAATGAGTGTTTCTTTAATTACTGCAGGTTAATGGATTCTCCTCACCACTTTACATGAGAGGAGACAGTTCAAGTACAAAATCCATCAGCAGAATCTGTTCCACACCTGTCACTAGTCTGGGAGTTGGATGCTCCAGCCATGGTGGCAGCATTGGGCAGGAGTTGCACGCAGCTTGGCACCTAGGTCTGGTCCAGTACCTGGAGTGGGGAGAAGTGGGGTCACCATATTTTTCTGCCATTCCTGAATATGCCTCACTTCAAGGGATGAACTAAGCAAAATAAAGGCTTGAAAACAAACACGTGTGTTAGGACTAGAGGTGATCAGAAAATGGGTTTATTTCTGTGGAAAAACTGAGCTTTCAGCCAAAAATGTAAATTCAAAATGGGTCAGTTCAAAACTGAAGTGCCGCCATGGTGCCTACGTGCCTCGTGCTCATATTCTCCTTTATAGAGCATGCTCCTTTCTTGGATACGTCTCTCATGATGCATCAGTGTCTCCCCTCTGGCATGGCTGTGGTGCCTCATGAGAGATGAAATCTGGCTGGAGAGCTCAGTGTTAAAGGTAGAATGAGAGCATGAGGCAGTCAAACTACAATTTCCATGAGGCACGGCAGAAGCATTTTAGGATTGAAATATTTCCATTTGGGGCATTCAATGTTTTGACAAAACAATCAAAATTTTCCAGTGAAAACAGATACTTTTCTTTAAAAATGGAGTGCGTCGAAACCCTTCAAAAACAAGTTTTGACAGAAAAATTTTAAGCTGCTCTAGTTCAGATTGCAGGTGGTGAAACAAGGAAGGCAGCTGCACAGACATAAGACTTGTGTGTAAATACATGGAGAACAAATATTTAAATAACAGGCTTCCCTCCATTGCATTCTTTTGAACTTTGTTGCCTAACTTTGAGCCACTAGAGGCTAATCAGGAGCCCAGCCTATAGCTACTCTAAGCTCTCCTTAGTGAATACATCAACGAAAGCACTGCATGGTTATGCAGAAATGGCAAACTCTGCACAGGAGAAAAGGTCTTTCTGCAAGGCTAAAGCAGCAGATGTTGTAGGTCCACTAGAAAGGTTTGCATGGCACCAGCATGTACTGCAGCATCTCACTGTCCCAAGGATCATATTCAGACCTGAAATGTTTTCAAAAGAAAGAAAAAGGGACGTATTACAACCTTGTTCCTGCATTTTGTGTTGAACTCACAATCAGTTTGGAAACTGGACAGCATTGTCCTCCATTCCATCAGCCAGTGCCCTTGTGGAGAGAAGCAGTTTAGTCACATTCCATGTATGCTTCTGATATCCACCCCCCTCCTCTTCTTTATGGCACTTGCATACACCAACCCCAAAGACACTTAATGGAGCAGATGTTTTGATGGAATTTTCTAATGAATTTGAAAAGTTCCTGCACCAATTATTATGACATCTCTAATATCATGCACCTGAAAAACTATTGTTAAATCTGTATAGGCTGTTAGAAGTCAACCTATTTATTTTAGATATTCTGCTTTGAAACATTTAATTGAGTTTTGGGAAAGCAGCCATCAAACCAAAGAACTAGGAGATTCAGTTAATAGGACTTTTCCTTAGAGAGAGATTTCCATTTAATGTTCCTTTCTTTTCCCAGATACCTTTTATCCCAGCTGTAGAGAATATATTACTTGATTAAGAAGCTACAGGTTCTTCAAGGATACCACTCAAGGAAAATGAAGTGAACTTATCCCTGTCTCACTTTTGGTCATTTGCACCATCAGCAGGAACATCTAGCATTGATTTCCCTGTCACTGAGAGTGTTAGATGTTCCAGAGCATAACTCACAATGTGTGGGTTGATGGAGTTCTAATAGATACTGTAGCCAGTTATTAAGATAATAATTTTTTTAAATCTCCATTATAAATGGAAGATACCTAGCCAAAATCGACTGCCACTTAAACCTGTACTACTCAGTGTGGAGTTAGTGGGGGGTGTTCCATATTTTGGGGAAATGAACGGAAATACATTTTTTGTGTAAGCTAATAGAAGCTGATCGGTTATTGCCAGACTCTGGATAAGTTCTACATGACTCAAAAATGTGACAATATATAAATTTCTCCATTGTCTATTGTATAACTCTTCTCGGTGCGTTTCTTCGTTTCTGTTGCCTGTTCTGTCATTTTCCACTCTGCTCATGCCGCAGCCACGTAATTTTCCTTTCATTTGAAAACGAGTAAGAAAAGACTTTTTATTGTATCTCTTAAGAGTATTTTGTGGCCAAAATGGCAATCAGATACCAGGGCCGTTCCAGCATTAGCCTGTTTTCAATCAGTTTTCAAATAGGTCATTCATTTTCAAATGAAATAACTGCCAAAGATGATGCAAATCTCGGATTAGACTGTTCAGTCACATGAGACATTGCAAACCATTTACACCATAGGCTACAATTCCCACCGTCTCTCATAGATGAAAGGATGCCAACAATAAGCACAGCACAAAGGGCTCTGTTGGACCCCAAAACCTAAGCACTGTTCATTGGACCAGCAGCTTCTCTAACCCCAGAGAGGCTGTCGTGTGAGAACGTAAACTCAAAGCGTAACACTGCACAGATGCCATGTCAGCAGGCTGACCATGTCCCATAGTGGAAACAGTGACACTTTTTAGAAACACTGGTATTTTCACAAAAAGGCCTTTTCTCCCCCCAGAGCTGCAGATCTTTATAGCAGCTTCTGAAGTCCCTGCCAGTTGAGTACAAAGAGCTATTTTAGGAAATGGCTATGCTTCTGGGAAAGCCACTTCTCCTGGTAAGCAGCCCTGATTTCAGACAATGAGCCAGGCATGCTGGGCCTCCATTAACTAGTTTCAATAATGCTGCAAATCCAGTAGAAAGGAGGTGGACTCTAACAAGTCTTTAACACTCAGGAGGTGAGAGGCAAACGAGTTGAGCTTCTTAGCTTTCCACTGTCAACTTCATGGCTTCTAGAGAGAGAGACTGAGGTTCCTCTAGTTCATGACAAAAGGCCTACAAACAAGCAGCTTACAATTATACTCTTCTTGACAAAACAAGGTGGACAGCTAATCCCACCCTTTTTATGCAGATGTTCTGACTGTGCTGGATTTATAGAGCTTGAGTTAATACTGCCCCAGTTAATATTGCTAAGTGTTATCCAGAGGTATCTGCCCTTCAAGCCAGGGACACCCCCTGCAAGAACAGATGTTCTATGCCTCTATATACAACATTGTATGCAGCGTTGTAGCCATGTTGGTCCCAGGATATGAGAGAGATAAGGTAGGCAGGATGATATCTTTTATTGGACCAACTTCTGTTGGTGGCAGGTACAAGTTTTTGAACTTCATGGGTGAGGATCTTGTCCTTTGCAGAGCTTTGGCAAATAGCACGTTCCAAAAGATGTGAAAGGTGAGTAACACTTTATCTAATTAAAATTAGTGTTAAAAATCTAAGGTGACTTCAAAGGTTATCAGAAGCTTTTCCCAAATCAGAAGCAGAACCCCTCAGTTGTGTCCTGTTTTTCTTAAATCCATGGAAGTTAGAGATATTCTGCATCTTGCAGGGGCCCACTTCAAATGACTGCAGCATATTCACTGCAAACAGCATTCTGGGGCTTGGACTGCTGGAATGTTTTTAATAACAAATCAGTGATGAGGATGATTGTCAGGGTAAGGAAACAAAGTGCAGTCAGAATAATCCTTATCTGAGGACAATATGATGTGAAATTTTAGTCAGTTTCATATGATTTAAATATTTTTCACTCATTAGCAAAAATTTAGAATGCTTTTCTTTTTTTAAAAAACTTGAAATATAATTTTAATAGCCTTGTAATTTTAGACTTTATCATTAAAATTAATGATATCCTTCATGTTCTGTGTGCTGTGTAAAGCCTGATCAGGATTTTTTCCTTTATATATCATTACTAAAAGAACATTTTAATGGCTGTAATTTCCAGAACTGTAGATGGAAACCTAAAAATAGGAAGAAAGCCTATTTCATCATGCCATGTCACTGCTAGCCCCTAAATAATTCAATCACTGACATTAAAAATCTGACACTGGGCATGTTCCTGGCTGCAGTCAATGAAAGATGCTATGTAGTACTTAAAAAGAAAAAGAAAAAAGACAATGACTTGAAATGCAGCTCCTGCTGACCTACAGTCATACAATGTAGCACAAGAACAGGAACATTCATTGCAATATGCTTGGAACAAAGGATAAGGAAAGTTCTGTCACTTCTTAACACAATGGTCTGGGTTAGCAGGTGGTAGTCTGATACGGATGCTTTGAGTCTGAACTCTGTGGCTGTGTTTAATGAAGACTGGCATTTCTATTCAATTGCTATCCCAGGTTTTGCAAGGTGGGGAAGTTCATCCTTGTGGCTAGAATGGGGTGAGAAACCTAGAGAAGGTTGTGAGCAGGACCGGCTCTAGGCACCAGCAAAGCAATCAGGTGGTTGGGGTGGCACAATTCCAGGGCATTCTGGCCACCCCCCTTTTTTTTTTTTTTTTGGCTTGGGCAGTTGCGCTCTCGGATCTCGGGGCAGCAAAAACCCTAGAGCCGGCCCTGCTTGTGAGATTACAGACAATCTTTGGAATTTTCCAACACCAATTCTGATGTTCTAGCAGCAGAATTCTCAAGCTGTCTGTATTGGCCTAAGTCTCCACTGAAGTCAATAACAGGAGACTTACCGTTGATTTCAACAGGAGCAGTTAGGCCAATGCTGAGAGCTTTTAAAAGTCCCATCCAATAAGTACCAACTTATTTGTGAGGGAAACATATTCATTCCCTTTCCAATTTTTGTTTTGCATTCCAATTCTCATATGCATTTGGCTGTGAAACACTAAAGCCATTGTCAATGCAAAGTCTGTAGGAACAATATTAACCAGCCTGGTAAAGGTAAATTAAGACAGGCCTTGTGGATCTTCACCTTTTTGTTATTAATTCCTGTGTGTTGACTTGAAGAGTTAAAGATATTGCACAATGCAAAAAAATATTTACTAGGGGTGATGGCTGTTCAAATCCACCCACATGTCGCTTTGGGATCTGTGCAGGCATGTCAGACTGCCTGTGGACTGTACAAACTCACCCCCTAAGTGTGGGAGTAAATCGTGGCAAATCACAACATGTGAAGCCAAAGCACAATTGGAAAGGAACAAATCCAGGCAAAGATAATAGCAACAGTATTCTTAGAACTATACAGCAGCCTTTGCAAATTGGTTGAAATTAACTAGCATGGAAATAAAGAAGCGTGAGAAGCTTGACAGAAAAGGATGCTAAAGGGATCAAAACATATATATATATATATATATATATATATATATATATATATAGTTGGAGGGATATTGCTTTCTTATATTTCCAGGCTACTTCCAGCTCATGCCAGGGGAACTTCAGATGGTCTGGGTTGGTTCAGATAAGCATCCAGTAGTTGCTTTCATTTTTTCAAATTTCTGTGGCGTAAGAATCTCCGAAGAACACTTGGGAGACTTCCAGTAATTCCTTGTTTCAAATGGGCTGGAAAGGTCCTTTGACTATGAGGTGGCCTTCTGGAAATTCTAGGGACAAAACCAGAAGGCATAGCTGAAATACAAAAATCAACACAAGCAGAAAAGAGACAACTCTTTGCAAACTGAGCCCTAGTAAGTGTCTAAGTGGAGACTAAAAACTGGCCAGTGGTAAAACAGCCTCCTACATTAGTACTGGAGCTGAGAGGAAATAAGAGCATCCAGGACAGGAAATGGAACAATGCCACAGGGGCCTGTACAGAACAAACACACTGTCAGTGCAGGTGCTGGAGACTTGGAGGGCAAAAATTACAAACTGACTGAATGGATTGAGTAAACCAAGTTCATGTTGCCTGGGAAAACCCTGGTTTCAAACAAGAACTTTCACACTTTATTCTGTGTCACCTTTATCCAGGGGAGCAGCCCTGCCCCTCAGATATCTGCAAGGCACCTCACTGTGCGCCTCCAAATTCCTTCTTAAAACCTTTCCTTGATGTGATGCCTGCACAATGGTTAGGTGGCTGGTGTGCTGTGATCATTGCCTATCGTGCAGACCAGTACTGTCTGATTGTTACCTTGTGCTTCCCTGTCTCTCTGGCTGCCTGTCCTCACTTGTCATCGCCTGTTAGATTGTATGCTCTTCGGGGAAAGGGCCATCATTTTTGTTATGTTTATGAAAAATGTCTGGTGGAATGGGCCATTGATCCATGATTGGGCCTCTATGTGCTATTTCAATAATAATAATAATTAATAATAAATATACTGCCACAGTAATACACCCAGAGCTGATGCAGGGCAAACAGATTAAGCGGTACAGAGAATATTTAGGCTATAAAGATTCATCTGGCTTTACCACAAGGGAAAGGAGTCAGGACGTTTCCTCTCAAAACCCCTAAAGAAAGAGGAATAAGGTTTGCCACCAAATTCTCTTGGAATCTCTAAGTCTTGGCTTCACGTGAACCTAGTGGGGATGATCTGCAATGGTCAGACTCATGCTCAAACAAGCAGGCGGAGTGCTGGATGATGTATTCTGACTTTTTTTCAAGCTCTAACAATTCCATGAGTCTGTGAAATAAGTTAGCTGCTTGCTGCCTGGCTAATAACTATACAACAAACTCTACAATGATGTTCCTTTGGACCGTTGAGTCTGTTACTGGTCAATATAAACAATTGGATTAGCCAAGATGAGAGCTTTATGAGTCACCTCCTTAGAGGTGAAAAATGATGGATATACATTTATTTGAAAGTTTATAACCCAAATCTGGAAGAGAAAAATCTAGACTGACCTTTAGTAAAAAGAATCCACTGTGCAGCATTCAACTTCTGTATCCCATGGAGATACTTAACTGTTTTCAGTCAAGTGTCATATGGAGGACCAGGCAGGGGAGGAGAGAAAAGAAAGAAGGTAACTGTATCTCACCTTTTGAAGTTTACAAGAATGTCCTTGGATTGTTGGCTTTGTTTCACCTCTTATAAAATCTGTTTACAGCTCTTCTCATTTCCTTCTCTTGTGACGAAAATAGCTCCTGCAAATTTGCAGAAACATTATTTCAAAAGTTTAAAATAGACAATATATTCCCCCAAATAGTCAGGATACCGACTGAAATTATTCTGGTTTTTTCATCTCCACTGTTCTCCACAAAGTAACCAACTTGATAAACAAAGAGTCATCTGCTTGTGGTTAAGCATTATGTCTATATCACTGTTTTCTCTTCATAGGTCCATCAATGGCTATTAGCAGGATGGCCAGGGATGCAAAACCATGCTCTGAGTGTCCCTAGCCTCTGTTTGCCAGAAGCTGGGAGTAGACAACAAGGGATGGATCACTTGATTGCCTGTTCTGTTCATTCCCTCTGAAGCATATGGCATTGGCCAGTGTTGGAAGACAGGATACTGGGCTAGATGGACCATTGGTCTGACCTAGTATGGCCATCGTATGTTCTTATCCACTGCAAACAGCAGTTTTGCCTGTTAACTTTTTCATTCCCCAACCGTAGTTCACTGAGCCTCTCCTGGTGGACACAGAGTGAAACATTTTGAGCATCACATGTTGAAGGATTGGGAAATTAGGTGAAGAGGTAGTCCATGGGGGCAATCTTTCATTCTGAAAGAATGAGCTGGCAAACAACTCCACTATTACGTATTCCAGAATAGATGTGTATCATTATAATAATAATTACTAGTTACGAACATCCAAAGCCAGTTTCTTTAGAAAACTTTGTAAAACTAAAGTGATGGTCAGTGCCCAGAAAATAAAAAGAAAGGCTTGCAGATGGTGGACCTTAGACAATGGAACCATGACAAAATTACTGAGATAGCCAAGAAAAAAACCCATCTATTGTGCAGATTCTGATTATTAAAGTGTCCTCATTAATTACAGATGCAAGTGCACAATCCCCAACCAGAATGTGTGTACGCAATCGGAAAGTGGCCTTATGGCCACTTGTAAAGATCTTCTGGTATGAGAACTACTTTTGATGGGTTAGAGGAAAAGGAGCGGGTTTAATGTTTGGTATTTCTCTTTTGTTGATTTCAGTGCTTTGAAGGAAAAGCCAGAGCAGAACAATAATAGAGAAAATTAGTTCAGCCACAAGTTATTGGACTCAATGTGGGAATTCTGGGCTGAGATTCTCTGGCCTGTGCTACACAGGAGGTCAGGCTAGATGATCATAATAGTCCCTTCTGGTCTTAAAATGAATGTGCCCCTGAAACTGCCATACACTGGGTGAAATTATACTAAATTCTTAAGCCTGATAAATCCTATCTGTTCATCCTGTGATGGGCTGAATCACAGAAACCCGCTTGGGAACTGCCAACTGATGTGCCAAGATTACTTCTGCCCCTGCTTTCCCTGCCAGCTTGGGACTCCAGCACCCAGTCTTGTTGAGCCAGTCACGCCAGTCTGCTCCAACGTAGACCTAGGGTCTGAATCATGTACCCCAAAGCTGCAGGCTTAACTGAAAGAACTTAGGAAGTGTTCCTGTCTTTAACACTCAGATGCCCAACTTCCAATGGGATCCAAACCCCAAATAAATCTGTTTTACCCTGTATAAATGTTATACAGGGTAAACTCATAAATTGTTTGCCCTCTATAACACTGATAGAGAGCTATGCACACCTGTCTGCCCCACCAGGTATTAATATATACTCTGGGTTAATTAATAAGTAAAAAGTGATTTTATTAAATACAGAAAGTAGGATTTAAGTGGTTCCAGGTAGTGACAGACAGAACAAAGTGAATTACCAAGCAAAATAAAATAAAACACGCAAGTCTAAGCCTAGTACAATAATAAAACTGAATACAGATAAAATCTCACCCTCAGAGATGTTTCAATAAGTTTCTTTCACAGACTTGACGCCTTCCTGGTCTGGGCACAATCCTTTCCCCTCTTACAGCCCTTGTTCCAGCTCAGGTGGTAGCTAGAGGATTTCTCATGATGGCCGCCCCCTTTGTTCTGTTCCACCCACTTATATATCTTTTGCATAAGGCGGGATCCTTTGTCCCTCTGGGTTCCCACCCCTCCTTCTCAATGGAAAAGCACCAGGTTAAAGATGGATTCCAGTTCAGGTGACATGATCACATGTCATTGTAAAACTTCATTACCCACTTGCCAGCCCACAGGTATACAGGAAGACTTACAAGTAAAATAGAGCCGTCTACAAGTAACTGTCCTGGTTAATGGGAGCCATTAAGATTCCAAACCACCATTAATGGCCCACACTTTGCATAACTACAATAGGACCTCAGAGTTATATTTCATATTTCTAGTTTCAGATACAAGAGTGATACATTTATGCAAATAGGATGACCACACTCAGTAGATTATAAGCTTTGTAATGATACCTTACAAGAGACCTTTTGCATGAAGCATATTCCAGTTACATTATATTCACACTCATTAGCATATTTTTTATAAAATCACATAGAGTGCAATGTCACACATCCATTAAGCAAAGGAGTTGCAGAGAACTTTAACACTGTGATTGAGGAAAGAGTAGCAAGGAATGAGTCTGCCACAATTAAGAAAATAGCAGACAGATGAAATGAGGAATGAAAATTGGCTGATGTGATTAGGCCCTATGATGGTATCCCCTACACCATCATAGGGCCTAATCACATCAGCCACACTATCAGAGGCTTGTTCGCTGCACGTCTGCCAATGTGATATATGCCATCATGTGCCAGCAATGGCTCTCTGCCATGTACATTGGCCAAACCGGACAGTCCCTACGTAAAAGAATAAATGGACACAAATCAGATGTCAAGAATTATAACATTCAAAAACTAGTCGGAGAACACTTCAATCTCTCTGGTCACTCAATTACAGACCTAAAAGTCACAATATTACAACAAAAAAACTTGAAAAACAGACTCCAATGAGAGACTGCTGAATGGGAATTAATTTGCAAACTGGACACCATTAACTTAGGCTTGAATAAAGACTGGGAGTGGATGTGTCATTACACAAAGTAAAATTATTTCCCCATGTTTATTTTCCCCCCGTACTGTTCCTCACAGGTTCTTGTCAACTGCTGGAAATGGCCCACCTTGATTATCACTACAAAAGGTTTTTTTTCCCCTGTCCTGCTGGTAATGTCTCACCTTACCTAATCACTCTCCTTACAGTGTGTATGGTAATACCCATTGTTTCATGTTCTCTGTGTATATAAAATCCCCCTACTCTATTTTCCACTGCATGCATCCAATGAAGTGAGCTGTAGCTCACAAAAGCTTATGCTCAAATAAATTTGTTAGTCTCTAAGGTACCACAAGTCCTCCTGTTCTTTTTGTGGATACAGACTAACATGGCTGCTACTCTGAAACCTGTGAAGAAGATGTGACTCCAGCTTTCGCATTCAGACATCTTCTCCATTCTACCTGCTGTCTTCAGAGACAATAATACTGGGCCAGATTCCACCATCTTTACCTGCAATGAGTAGCACCTTACTCAGCAAGTAGCCCCATGGAAATCAACAGGACTTCTTGCAGAATAAGGCCCTGAGTCAGGGAACATTCGACATCAGTAAGAGCAGCAGAATCTAGCCCAATGGTAGCAGAATCAGACCCACTGTCATTGTTCTTGGCCCTGCTTGCATGCCTCTCAGCTGAAAGCATGGCATAAACATAGTTTTACTGAGACTCACAAATCTCCCATGTAGAGGTAATGTTATACCTGACTCTGCTACAGACTTCCTGTGTGAATGTGGGCACATCACTTAACCTCTCTATTCCTATAGTTTCTGCATCTCTCAAATGGGAGAAGATTGATACAACTTTGTCAATTGCTTTGAGATCCCATAGAAATGTAAAGCACCATATTATTTTTACAAACTGTCACTTCTTCCAGACATCCACTGCCAGTAACTTCACTTTTATCCCCATCACCCTTTTCTGGAAATGGAGCACAATCAAATCTGTGCTTCAAAAGGTCTACAGTTCAGTCCATTAGATGCAGTAAAAACAACATCCAATATATGCAAAATATGAAAGAATGAAGTTCAAAAGGCTTTTTAATTGATTGAAGAGTTCTTCCTCATTCACTAGTATCAACGCTGGCATGAAAAAGAGTTTTTGCCAATGCAAAGGGAAGATGCTCTGAGAAGGAAGAAACAAAGCAGCCCAGAATAATTCAAATTTATTTTCAAATCAGATACAAATGAGGCCATACTGAACATGTGCATAGACTGAAAGTCAGCGTCTCATGGCAGGTACCTGAACCAACTCCATGTGACTTAGGAGGATGCTTTTAATATGGGCGATATCAATGGAGCCAATGTTAGCTAGCTGCCAACTGCATATTCAAAAGAGAAGGAAAGTAATTCCATTCAACCTTGTCTTTCAATTTCCAGCTCAGCACTGTTGCATAACCAGCCTGTGCTTGACGCTGCCTTGAATGTCAAAGGTCGTATGACAAAGAGAATATTTTATCCCCAGAAGAGCCACATCTGAGGCTTCACGCCGTAGAATAACACCTCAATTTCAATTTGGCAACAGCAAGCTAAGTTAAAACAAGGTGCTATTCCCTCCAACATGCTGATTTACAATATATCAAACCTGACCCAGCATGCACTTTCCCTTGAAAAGGAAGTGATTATCCGCTTAAAGCCATTCACAAAAACACACAGTTAGGAATTATAGGTGCAATATTCTGTATTTCAATTACCCAGTAAAATGGCTCTTCTGAGTTCCTACATTATTTAAAGTGTATTTCACTGTAAAACTGCCACTACTCATTCCTGCTCTCGTATCAAAACTTATATTAAAGTATGAGGAGATGCAAACAGACATCCACCATTCAATTAGTCTTTCGTTTGTTTCTGAAAATATGATCCCATGAAAGATTTTTCACTGTGGGATGGGAAACAGGGGAACAGGCAGAAGCTAAGGCCAGAGGAGTAAAGAGAAGCTAGCAAGGAAATCTGGGACTTCTAACCTCTGGACAAACAGCTGTTTCTGGAGCAAAGGCTACCTTAACAGTTTGGGGGCAAATGTGGATTTTTGTTCTCTATGGGAAATTTACACAGGCTTAATAAACAGAGAGCGTGTAACTTTACTGTATGGATAATAAGGCAAAAGTAGCTCAGCCACCTTTTGCAAAAGGAAGCCCTCATGTTGGATACCTGACTTTGAGTGCCCAACTTGACAGCCCAAGGTGTTTCTCACCTGGGCACCCAGAACCAGAAGGCACTCCTGGTAATGTTGGCCTTGGGTATTAAACATTAGCTTGACAAGTTAGAAGAGGCACTTTTAATAACAGGATATGTCAGACCCTGCGAATTCAAGCCCCGAGGCCAGACATGAGCATGGCTTTGTAACAGGTTTGTTGGCTTCCCCTGCCCTGCAGCAAGGCCAAGGAGGCTACTGATAGCACTAAACTGGAACAGCAGCTCCCGCTACCTTGCAAACCACTATAGCACTGCACATGTCCTTTTTGAATCTGAGTGCCCAAGACGTGAGGATGGATTGGAGCAGAGGCCCTCACTCCAACCAGACTTTGGAGCTGTGGCTGAAAGCAATCCATGGAGGCCGGAGTGTATTTCCAAGGGGATCTATCTCGGATCAGGGATGGCAGTTGTGATATTGTGTTTCCTGGTCAGCAGCCACTTCATTACAAAAGGATCATAGCTGGAGCGGAGGTTCAGCTGCATGAGTGATACAGTCTGTATGTAAAGACTGATACGTGTCTGCAGGAAGCTCCTGCTGAGCAGTTACTAGGGGTGGAAAGGCTGCGTTCTGCCATTATCATTCAGCCCCCTCCCCTGAATCCTTCGTTTCCAAACTGGATTGGACTGCTGATCCATCTAATCCCCTCTCCTGTCTCTGACAGTAGCCAGCACCAGATGATCTGAAGAAGATGCAAGAAACCCTGCAGTAGCATATGTGAGATAATCCGTCTCCAGGAAGGTCTCCTTCTGATCCTGATTGTGAGAGATTGGCTGTAGCCCCAAAGCAGAACATTTTGAAACTCTATCGTTAGTATTAATCATTCTAACTCTGGATATTCTTGTTATCTGTATAAACGTCCAGGCCCTCTTTGAATTCTTTGCCTCAGCTACATCACATGGCAGTGACTTCCACAGCGTAATTATACGTTGGGTGAAAAAGCATTTCCGAGGATCAGTTTTGAATTTGCTGCCATAATGTCACTGAGTGTCCCCTGGTCCTCACGTTATGAGACGGGGAGAACAGAACCTCTCAATCTACCTTCTCTAAACCATTCGTTACCATTTTAATATAGACATTTAAATATATCACAAATGCAGTTTAAACCCATAACAATGGGATGAACCAAAACCCAAGTCTGAACATCAGAGACTGGGAGAGCTCAAAATCCGGATCCCAATCCCCTTGGTTCAGCACACGCCTGTCCCTAGCACCAGTCTGCATATTGGCAGCGTACCTTGCAAACTGGGGCACATCCATTTTGTGCCCTGTCATGGATCCACAGCATCTGTGCGACCCCCCTCCCCAGCTTTTAAACAGTCTCGTTCAGGAACCCCTTGAGTGTGCCAGGTCCGCAGGGATCTCACTCTTCCTGCAGGGTAGGTCATGCAGCCTCACCACCTGGTAGACTGAGTCTCTGGGCTCCAGCCCTCCTGCTCCGTGAGTCCCACTGGGATAGACTCCTGGTTAGATACTCGTCTACTCTTCAGGGACCAAGGCACGCTGGCAAGTGTCTACAGTGACACCAGGCAGCATGTTCTAAACAGAGTAGGGTTTATTGTACCCTACTTCAGGGTAACTGAAACAGAGCATTGGAAGTCTTAGGTTAGCACAGAGAAATAACGGTTAAAGCATAGTCCGTTCTGGTCTAAGCCAGAGCAAACTACCCGCCAAGCTGCTGTGGATTCCACCTTAGCCTCTGTCTCACTCTGTTTCCTGAGTCAGTTTCAGGTGAGAGCAGCCAGCATCTTCCAGAAGCCAACTGTCTATCCCCTACCTGTCATGTCTCAGTCTTTTGTTCTTGAGCTGGGGGGTCTCTGCTCAGCTTCCATGCTGACAGGTGCGGGAAACCTCCTTTCTCTGGGCCATTGTTTGCTAGGTGAGAATATTCTGGTCACTGGGGCTTCCCATTGTCTGCATTGATATGGGCCAGTTCCTTAACAGCCCTGTTCATGGCGGCCCAGACAGCAAAGCGACACCCACACCTCGTGGCCTGCGCTGCTCCAAGAGCAGACTTAACCCTTTTCTTACGCTGGGTAGCAATATCAAGTACAGAGGGAAACTGAGACACACATAGGTGTCATAAAATATTACAGAAAAATTCCCACTTCATCACATACCTCCAGTAGGCCTGGGCTCAGTGAAAGAAGTCCAGCCCCACCAGAGATGAGCACGAAAATCTTTAGCAGCTGACGCTCACCTTATTTCACCTTCCCTTCCATACTGCCGTGCTGGATGGCATTTGTTTGCTTTAGGGACCAGTTTGTGTTGCTCAGCAGGTAATGTTTTTTGTGCTATTTTTCACAGTATTTCTAAAGTGTGAAATCGCTGCTGCTCTCCTGCCAGTTTTGCTGTGATTGTTCATTTCCCGTGATGTCTTTGTGACACTTCTTCCACTGCTGGCTCCTTTCACTATTGTTCTGCCTCGTACCCTTTTCTCCTGTGAGTGGAGCCATCAGATTGATTGGTTCAGCCCCAAGATAAATTATATTTCTTTAATATGCTGCTGGTAATAGAATGAGTGGAAAACATTATTTGCAAATACTCATTTTAAAGCAAATTTCAATTCGACCATGGGTTTTTGTTTGTGTTTGTTTTCCACCAATGTTTGAGTGCTCAAATTTAACCATCACAAATACTTGTGAAAGGGAAAATTTAAGCTAAAATATCTTCAAAAGAAAAATTCACCATATATATATATATATTTATAGTAAAATTTTCAATTCATAATTTGCATTGAGTTTGCTAGTTCCATAAATCATCCAATCAGGGAGCAGAAACAATACCATGTGATCTAAACCATTGGGATTTCAGTGACAGCACAATTTGGAAATATTTGCACTTTGCGAACAATTGGCAGAATAAGAATTATTTTCAAAGATCAAGCCACCAAGTTACTAGGGCATTCTGAAACCTCATCTCCAGTTCAAAGGACCATTTCCCATAGTCTCTTTGTAATTTGGCATTTTGATCCTTTCTCCCATTTTTGCAAATGTTGGGTGACCACATTAAAGCTAGGTGAGTGATGAAATTGGGATAGGGCAAGCGTAATTGATGAAAGACTATCCAGATTGGAGAACTGCCCTGATCCCTTAATTGTGCATTTACATGCTTTCTAACTTGTGTGTCTTTTAAAAGGAGTAGAATTTTCGTAATTAAAATGTTATATTGACATTGAGTGTTTGTTCCCTGTAGTCTCTTGGAACATGCTTTCAACCTCAGCTCTTTATTAACAAACTTTTTTTTCTTATGAATATATTAGTTACAAGTTTTACTCCTAGCTAAAGCTAAAACAATTGTTTTCAAATTAACAGTGACCTCGGTATTTAGGAGACAAATGCTCTGCATTCGGTGCTGGATACACATGTCTGGGTGCACACCCACACCCACACTTGTGCATGGAGGTTCACTGCTTCTGGAGGCTGGCTGAGCTGTGATGCTCCTGCCTACGCCTGTCTACGCTACTCTGAGAGAAACTCGGCTGTGCTGTCCTTGGCTTTGCTGACTCCTAAGCCAGTCTCTCCCATGCCACTTCTGCCACTCTGAGGGTGTTGCCGCTGTGATGAGTTTTCTCTTACTGTTCTGGGTTTATTCCCAGTGAGTTTTGAGGTAGGGAATACAGAAAGAGTAATCAAGAATCATGCATTCTACCTCCCACTGCTCTGTTAAGGAGGTAAGTTCTCTGGTTATCATCAATCTTCTGTGAAGCTCGCTTTCATTCCTTCCTCCTTACTCTTCAGTACCAGTTTCTAGTGCTGATTATTTTCTTTAGGTGCTTGTTGAAGTTCCTGCTGGGCCCATGTTATCTTCTAACACCTCGTAATGATCTGTGCCAAGACACCCCCACAATTGCCCGCTAAATGCGCACATGCTGGCTGTGGAACAGAAAGCACAACCTTCTGCTACATTAATTGTCAGTGATATTAAAGCTTAAATACTTTCCTGGCCTCCAACCTTTAGAGGGCAAGGTGGTTGCAAACTTACAAATACTTGAACACTGTATACCTTTCCCAGACCTGAGGAAGAGCTCTGTGTAGCTCAAAAGACAGTCTCTTTCACCAACAAAGTTGGGTCCAGTAAAATATACCCCACCCTTCTTGTCTCTCAAATACTTACACACCAATCAGTTGCACTCAGCAGAGAACAACAACACAAAAACACACACATTTTATATGCTTGTCATTTATCTTAGCTGTAGAACCTGCACCTGCATCTTGGACACTGAATCTTATCACCAGTAGACGTCACTATGCACAAATTACTATTACTTATTTAGTGCACATCAGGATATTGCTAAGCTGATATCTTTGTGACTTTTATACACATAGGACATGATTTATATTAATATCTATAGCAGTCTCTTTCACACACAACCAAAATGCTGATATTTGCCTTAGGAGTCACAATTTTGCTCTATATCTTCTGAGCTCCAGGGGACTATTATCCATGTGCATTATGTTTACACACACACACTCACACACACACCCTCTGTTTGGTGTATTAATTCATCACTGAACCACCTTGTCCTTTACAACTGGTTAAATCATGTAAAAAAAACCCCATGAATAATTTATTTGATGGTTGATAAAAAAAATTAGATACTTTGTTTTCTTTCCCCATCATTTTTGGCATTTTTCATTGCTCACAACATCCAACAGTTCATTTTTCACGTCATTGAACTAGCTCTTTGAATGTTATTTGTCAAATAAATAAAAAACATGTTGGACAAATTTTTTTTGGCCAGGTCTCCTCCCCTCTAGGTTGCACTGTATCAGATAAAATAATAAAACGTGGCTTTGTCTTTTTTCCGGAGCTCTAGTAATTTTGTGCAGGCGGTAATGATATCACCAACTCCATAGTGCTGTCAATTGTGACATGTTTTGTTTTGCTCCATTTCCCACCCTTTAGCCTTGTGCTTCGCTCAGATGCTCTTGCTGAGCAACCTAATTCTGACACTGGTCAAGTGAGTGCACTCTACCTTCTCTCGCTGTTCAAGTATGAGAGGTAAGCGACGGCCTCAAGGAATGGGAAGTCGAAGTGCCACAGAAGATCAAAAACCCTTGTTAAACAGCCAATTTGGAAAGGAATAGGATTGTCTCTTGTAATTGCGTGTCTTCCAGATACCACCAGGCAAGATCTACTTCGGCCTTGCTAAGATAATGAGGCCATTGTTTGCATGTTTGGAGAATGAACCTGCCTACCAATGGCCTTCATCACACTGTTTTAAAGACTGGAGGGTTACAACCTGAATTTGTTCAAAGGAAGTTTCTGGGTGAATTTAGTGGTGGAAAAGGGGGCTGGACTGGCAGCACTGGAGGAAGAATGACATCCTGTCACACAGGCAAGAGGGGAAGGTTTCCACAGCTTGTTCCCAGTCCCCTGAGACAGCAAACTAGCCATCCCACTTGGTCATCCCATCCCCTCTGTGACTAGAGCATAGTTTGTCCCACAGGCTGTCAAATATTTGCCTGAAGCCCCCTCAAAGTGTAATAATATATTATTACACGAGGATTAGTTTAAGGCTTTGGTGCTGCATCTTCATCAAACCATTATTTTGGGGGAGTTCTAAATCTTGATTTTTGAACTTCTGAGGTTGGCGACTCCGGGCCTGACTCTCCACTCTCTCTTACACCCAATGTGTGTCATCATGCTTATGTGATTCAGGAGTATTGTCTCCGGCTAGGAAGTTTGCCAGGAGGGTGAGTGAGGCTCCTTTCCCATCCTGCAAATCTGATATTCTCCTGTCTCCTTCTCCACACTGCTTCTAGCTGGTGTCTTTGCTACATGAACTGAGTTACTGGCTCCTTCCTGTTCTTGTCTAATGCCCATATTACTTACTTATTATGACCCTGCTCTTAGCAGACTCTGATTTCTTGTTGCTTTTTAAGTGCCACATGGTGAACAATCAGCTGCCATCTCCAAGTTACAGCCGAGCTAAGTGATTAGAAAACTAGAAGCAATAAACAGCCCTTTGCCCCTACCCCAGTGTTGCTCACAAAGTCTTAAAGATACACAGCTGGTTGAGACACCAGCCTTTATATTTTTATAGGAAGACAAAGCTGTGACACAGGAAGAGCTCATATTTTCCAGACATTATTGCCTCTAATCAGAAATCCTCTTGGGACACAGTGTCACACAGTTACCAGAACAAACTGACACTGCCAGGGATCATAGTTTGAGCATTTAATGGCTCCCTTCTGCTGCACAAAGACAAATTCAGAGAAAGAGATTTCAGGAAAGATTGGAGCTGCTTCTGTAACCCCAAGGTAGCAGATGGGGAGGTTCAGTATGGAAGAAGATAAAATACACAGGAAGAAATGTAGCAGGGTGTTATTTTCCATCCAGTACAAAAATCAGTCACTATGGAAAACAGAAGCCAATGTGCCAGAGAGCCAATGAAGAGGAATGTCCAATCCCAGGAGCAGACAGGAGAACGATATCCAAAGAGGATTTTTGTTTTAAAATGGAATTGATTCAAAGGGCTGGCTGGCTCTTGGGAGCAGTAATAGGGGGAGATCTGGAATCTTTCAGCTTTTGGTCACTGATCAGTAGTAGCTTTGCTAAACTCATCTCTCAGCTGGAAGCCTCTCTCCTCCTGCCTTATGGAGACATGGGCTGGGGGACTCTGTTTCCTTTTTAGACAAAACTGCTGCCATTGCAGAATGGCTGATAATGAAAAAGTATCTTTGGTCCTGCCAACTGCCTGAATTTTCTCACTATTGCTCAATCCCCATTGGCGAAGGCAGCATCTTTGATAAAGCCTGGTTATGGCATCACATACTCTGCCATACAGCTCTGCCTACTTGCTTGTGAGCGATGAATGGTTCTCATGGTAGATTCAGAGCTTGAGAGGCCTGCACAAAAGCAATATAGAAATCAGACTAGAACAGACCTATAATGTCCCCTCCTCAGCCCTCCCCTGAGCAATGCCGGGATATTCCCCAAAGTGAATCATCCAGTAATCTGCTCACTGTGAAGTGGCTCATGGAATGGGGCTTCCATCCATTCAGTGGCTTCTACATTTGCTTTAAGGACCTAGCTGTCACAGACCAGGACGTGGGTGACTGTATCTAGTGGTTAGAGCAGGAGTCAGGCCCAGTGGATAGCGCAGGAGTCGGTAGCCAAGAATAGGAGCTCAGGGTGAGAACCAGAGTCAGAGGCCAAATGCCAGAGCCAAGGGTCAGAACTGGCATCAGAACTCAGGAAGGTCAGAGCCAGGTTACCTGGAGTGAGGCAAGGCTGGGTGTGAAGCAAGAGCTGTCACAGCCGTGGGCAAAGGCTTTGAGCAGCCACCAGACATACGCATTTGTCTGCTGACTCTTCCCATCCATCAGGCAGTGTAGCTAGTCAGGCAGCCTATTGCAGGCCATCTGCACTCATTAGGTTGCCCGGAGACTGTCTCTGTTGCAAGCCCTCAATCCTGACTCTGTTGTCCCCAGAGCTTTCTGAACATTAGGAGATCTGGTCAGTTGCCAAGAACAGTCATTTTCCACTCTGTGTAGGGACCAGTAGATATTGTGTCTGACAGTTTTGGCATATTTCTGCATAGCTGGGCTTTGCTGATCTGAGATTCCAGTGTAATCCTTTTTCTTTTAACTTTATTTTTATTAGTTTATGTAAAATATAGACACATAATGAAACAAAACAGATATAATACATGCACAAGATGGAAATAGCATATAAATAACAAAATTCAGCATTTGTTATTTGCAAAACCAGGAGTGAAACAAAACAAAAATAAACAAACAAAAAACCTGAACCCGTAGAGGTCAATTATGAAAGTGACTAAATAGATAAATAAATGAGAATATAAGCGATGAGTGTCTGGGACTAATACATACCAAACTTCAAAAGTATCCAATTGTTTCATGTGTGAACAGTCTTCTTCATAGTTTTCCCAGTGTTTCTATTGGGCACAGTTATTTTCCCCATTAATGCAGGAGCGGATATCACACTAAGCCAGTCTGTGTTTGAGGGAGGCATTGCAGATTTTCTTTTTCTCAGACTAACTCTTTTGGCCACTAAAATAGTTACTACAATCCATTTCTTAATGTTAACTTGTAATACCAACTCATTCAGCACCTCTAAAATACACAAGTTTCGAGCAGGAATGATAGTAACACTTAAGTTTTTGAAAAAAGAAAAGGAGGACTTGTGGCACCTTAGAGACTAACAAATTTATTTGGGCATAAGCCTTCATGGGCTACAGCTCACTTCATCGGATGCTGTAGCTCACGAAAGCTCATGCTCAAATAAATCTGTTAGTCGCTAAGGTGCCACAAGTCCTCCTTTTCTTTTTGTGGATACAGACTAACACGGCTGCTCCTCTGAAACCTGTCATTAAGTTTTTGAGAGAGCACTGAATATAGTGTTCCAGAACACAAGCATTTTTGATAGGTATAAAGGATGTGTGAAAGGTTGGTTGCCAATCTAGCCTTAAACAAATGTTGTGGAATCCAGTAGTACCTGTTTAATATCTTGTTCTGTAAGAATCGCAAGTATAAGGAACGTGAAGTATCTTTCACATGAAGCCAGATACCCCCCAGGTGTCTGTTGAGACACACTGCAATTCTTTGTGTGATAGAAGAGGAAGGTATGGTCTTTCATTTTCATTATCTGTTTTTTTCCCTACAGCCATTCCAATAGTCCACCTGGCTGCCTTTTCCCTTTCCGTAACTACTATCAGCACCTACTTCCTTGAATTTCAACATGAGGTTGGTTGTTTATTGCTGAGAGCAGACTGACAGCGGAACTGGAGCTGAAATGCCCAGCTCAGGAAGATGTACCGTGCATGAGCCGGTAGACCCAGCATGCTAAAAAAGCGGCGTAGCTGGGGCCGTGCGAGTGCTGGGAGGGGCTACGTGCCCGAGCAGGTTCCCCTCTGAAACCCAAGGTTCGTGTTCGGCATGGCAAGCCCCTGCTGCCACATGACTCCTCAGACCTAGTGCAGGAATGGCTACCCGGCAGAGAGAGGGGATTCCACGCTGGGAGAGGAAAGCCACGCTGTTTTCTCACTGCTCTCTGCAAAAAAAAAAAAAAAAAAGGTCATGTCTGAAATAACCAAAGCTTTAAAGTCTCCTCTCTGGGTGTCAAGTTGACCTTCCTAGTAGGCAGTATCTAGAAGCTCTGCCCAAGTGAAAGGAAAGCTTTACCGAAGCCATTAGCTTTGATGACTTCACCACCCACCCCAGACTGCATTTACCACAGTTCTCTGTCCTCCCCATAACAGGGCTGTCTGAAATGCCAGTTGCCACGCCACTGTCCAGAAGGAATTGCAGGCAGTCACACGTTACTCCCTCCATTTTCATTGAGACTCAGTCTGTCCCTCTGTTATTCCCCTCCCCCTGCCTCAACCCCCAGGTTCAAGAACAAATATAACTCATGCCCCAAAACCTGAGCTTGAGTGAATTGTTCTAGGTTGAAATTGCTTGTCCGATTCCTCTCAAAGTAGAGAGAACACACTGTAGCAGGCCAGAAGTCATTGCGGGGAAGTCCTTTCAGATAACCAGACAAAACATTCCCATCTCCAAGGTCTTATTCCTCAGTCTCTTAGCATATAATGTGTTCCTTCTTTTCCATTAGAAGCCGTGCAGCAAAATCCAATAAATAAAGGGTTCTCTTTTCCAGAGAGAGTCTGTGACCCTAGTGAATCTTGGTAAAAACACATTTTAAAGAACTCTCCTCTTTAGAGTTGCTTTCTCCCCATCAGGTTTTCTGTGGGGGGGGGGTCTAGAAGCCAAATTAAGAGCTGTCACCATAGAATTCTTGCAGACAACAGAGTCCTCAACACAAATGAATGTTTGTTAGCACAGAAGATTCCCCAGAAGGCTGTTACGACAGCCCCTCTTCCACAAGGTCTGTTCAAGGCCCTCTGTAGATCTGGGTATGTCCCTTCCCGTTGAGACCTCTTCACTTATCTGGATCCCACCAAATCCCCCACATGAGGAAGGAAGCTACTTAAACACCCAGCCCTGTTCCCAGCATGTCTTACCAGAACGGTCCAATAGTCTCAAGACTACAACTCCCAGAATTTCATGCCCCTGCCCACTCTGCACTTAGGGACTCCAGCATTTGGCCTTGAATAGAAGTAGCAGGCTGAGCACATACTGCCTCCCCAAGACCACTTCCTCCCCCTCAGTGGCTGATTGCTTTGTCGTCCTTGATGTAGCCTTACAGGGCCAGTCCCCCATATTACACAAACCATAGTATTTGTTATTATTGTTTATGTATTTATTTGTATTACACTAGCAACACCCAGAGACAGGACGCAGATGAGGGCTCAGTTGTGTTGAGTGCTGTGTAAACATACGAGAGACAGACCCTGCCCCAAAGAGTTTACTGTCTAAACTGAACACCAGACAAGTTTCACTTTCCCACATTATTTACGGAAGGAGCGTGATACACTGTAAAGATACTGCCATTGGATAGTCTCTTTACGACCATCACTTTTACAATAATACTCAAAGGGCAGCATTTGAAGATATTTTGCAGTAAGTGCTTAACTAGAGATATGAGTCTGCATTCCATTAGGCTGCCTCTTTTAAAGCTACTTGTGGTCACTCTACCAAAACCTATTGGTACGCATTAACATTTCTTTACTTATAGGATGCATTTTATTCTAGCACCCTGCACAGACACAATGCTGCATACTGAAATACTAAACTGGAGTAATTATACCCATCAACTGTCACGAAACTGCAAAAATCATAATGAGCCGTCAAGTAGTAGGAAGCTAAATGGTTTGTGGTAATAATTCTAGGAACACAATCTGAATAATGGATGAGAGAGACAGTATTGATACCTATCTAGCTCTTGATATAGCTTTAGATGTGTATGTGTAGTGTGTATGCATATAATACGTTTTATAGATGTGCGTATATGTGTGTATTATATACATCTGTCTGTCTATCTATATACAGACAGATAAATATACAAACAATATATATAAACATAATATATGAGACAGACTTGGGTTGTGGTTTTGGTTTGAGTTTAGTGTGTTCCCGGTTCCATTTTATCTGAAATTCGTAGGGTTCACATATATGCTTGATATTGTTTCACAATTACTTTGTGTTCTAAAGTCACATGCAAGGTGAGTCAGATTGCTGATGCATAGAAGGGCCAAGTGCCCTGTAGCATCCCAGTGCTGGAGTCTACAGTAGCAAACCTGCATTGTGAATGTGTTGGTTGGTGTATGCCTGCAGAGGAGATGCTAGATATTGTAAGTAAATAATGTTGCAACAAAACCCTCTCATGAATTATTGTAGCTCATGCACAAGGTACGGTAATAAGGTTTGTTGTGTAGGGAACCAAACCAAAACACATGCAACTTGTTTGAGGTTCCCTAATCATTACTAATTTTAAAAGGGAAAAAAAGCTTCATGGATTTTAAGGCCAGACGGGACCACTACGATCATCTAGTCTGACCTCCTGGATCACACCAGCCTGATACTGGACCCAATGATTCCTACGGAGGAAGAAATATTTCCGTATGGTCTTTCTATTGGAATATTTTTGGATACTGTTTTTATCGAGCTGCATTTATATCAATCACACTCATCGCTGTGGTATCCTGACGCCTAATAGTTCTACTGTTGGAAAGCGAAGGCACAGCATACAGCTGCATTTCAGTTGGAAAACAAAGCCTGGGAATTTTCCGGGAACTCTAAGGGATTTCCCATTGACCTTCAAAGGATCATGGGTGTTTAACTCCATTGGTGCCTTTAAAATCCCTGTCTAAAACTTATAGGGGAAAACAATTATTACACACATGAAAGAGCAATTTCTAAATTATCTACAGAGAAATTTCCTAATAGGAAAGAAAATGATTAGTACATTCTTAAGAGGTAGTTGTAGGGAGAAAGAATGAGCTATATCATGCAGAAATTACAGTATTGTCACCTTAAAAACTAATATGTTCTGCTTCTTCACAATACTCTGAAGATACATTTTATTAAACTCATTATCCTGTAGACGGCAGCTAGTCACATCTCAAACATTGCCATATTTATGAAAGACAGTTACAGTAATTTGCAAGATAATTACCATTTAAATCTTGAACCAGTGCGTAGGAGAAAATTGCTTTATAGTAACCAAGTTTTTCAGTGTTTTATAGAGGTGTTTCACATATATAGTGAGAACAGCTCATAGGTCGTTTTGAAATATTTTGCATGTGTACAGGGATCCACATTTTGTTAAAAAATAAGAATATTCACATTTTTACCCTTTTCCTTTTTGTCAGCAAAAGATTCCTGATGGACAGCTCTAGAGATGAAAAGCCTATCAGCAGAGCCACAGAACAGGTACAGAAAGGAGAAGAGTAGCCCTACACACAAACATTCAAAACTTCGCTAGGTCTTCAGCTTGACTAGATTTGGTTTCAGTAATGACTGACAGACCACCAAGCAGCAATCACTTTGTAAAACTAGGTCTAATGGGCTTGGTGACTTCATGCTAGTTTCCAGGGTTCGGTGCCCACAACACAGAAGGCACTCTTGCAAGTGGTAGCAATTGGCAATCTTGATAGCAGTCTTACTAGAGGTCAAGGAGAGAATGGACCAAGACAGAGTTTTCCAACCATCCTCAAGGTGTTCCTTTCAGCTCCGGGAAGGGGTGGCATCCTGGCAGGGCAGAGTGTGGAGTCGTGCCCTCCCACTGCCAGAACTGTGACTGTGCAGTGAATAACCAGAGGACTTCAGACTCCAGGCTGATTGCAACACTTTCATCAGCACTACGTTCATGCATCGTGTTTAACAATGATACATTTTCCATCTTTTACAAATAATAATCTGTATTTCAGTTGCATCAGTCTGAGCAATGGTAGATTATCATTTGCATTAGCTTTATAATGTTGTAAGAATTTCAGAGCCATAGTTTGTTCTTCCTCTCACCATTCAAAACTAAACTCCAAGGGGATTTTTTTTAAAGTTCTAAGGAACACAGTCTCTGTGTCAGGAACACAATCCCTGATGCTCAGTCATAAAGAACTTTGCCCTAGCAGAAAATGTGACACTAATGTGGCAGTATGTCAAATAAAGGCTCAGTCTAATTATACTCTCCATGTTCTCCTTAATATACTCCCTGTTCTCTCCTGGAGAACATTGAATGAGATTACCAAGGGTCTGATATTGTTTTTGCTGGGATTATGTACATACAGCAAGCAAGGCATCCTGCAGCCCAGAATTCCACAGCACAAAAATCTTAAATTCATAATTTCTGAAGCAGTGTGCAAACTCACTTACAAATGCAGACTCACCAGTGAGGATTTCATGATTTTTGCTTTCAAACAAACCATTCTTTCGGAGTTTGATTAAATCAGCTACAAATTAACAGTCTATTGCAGAAAGCCTGCTGCCATATATGCAGTCTGCAGCTGTGAAACATATGTACTGAGATAAGGGAAGCTGCCAGAGCATGCAAACTGCCAGAATGAGAGATGGGCAATGCTCAGAATTCAGCATAGTTTAAACTGATTTGCTTATTTCAATCATCTGCTGCATCCATCCATCCATCTGTGCAGTATGGACATCTCCACCCCTGTTTGCTGCAGTTCTGTGACAGTCCAGTGATTTCAGTTTAGACTGCTACCTAAAATGATATCGTTGCAGGCATCTAAACCAATAGACTATCATACCTCTGAGCAATAGCCCATGCTATAGTATGTGGCATGTACACAGTTTATCCCGGGTTCTGTCAGCACACAGTACCTCATAGCAAATGGCACAACAGAACCCAACAGAACACTAGAGGCTTATTTTGCCATATCTGAAAAGTAAGAGAGGGATTTATTTGAATGGAGAAAATTGGGGAAATTCTCCCCCAAAAGGAAATAGCTACCTGCAGACCTCATAGCCCTTAGACAATAGGGCAAAACCATACCTCTTGCATTTCTACCGTGTTGGGCCAAATGCTTAATACAGCAGTCTTCCCTTTTGCAAGTGCAATTTGCACAAGCACTATTGTTTGTCCCCAAAGACAATTTAATTTGGCCTTCAATGTCCGCATGTCACCAGCTGCTCCACACATGCTCTTGTGGCTGTGAAGAACATCCTCAACTGCAACCTGCTAATGCTAACTGGGATAAAAAGGAGAGTTATTCCAGTAAACCACTTCCTACTTGGTTCATGCTGTCTCTAGCTCACCTTACCTGATCAGTCGTTACAGTGCATATGTAACACCCATTGTGTCATGTTCTCTGTGTCTATAAAATCTCCCCACTGTATTTTCCACTGAATGCATCCGATGAAGTGAGCTGTAGCTCACGAAATCTTATGCTCAAATAAATCTGTTAGTCTCTAAGGTGCCACAATTCCTCCTTTTCTTTTTGCGGATACAGACTAACATGGCTGCTACTCTGAAATATCTCTCTCTGGTGACCCAGTGTCTAGAAATGTTATCTCTGCATCATTCGCTGAGGTGACATTTACCCTGTCAATAGGAGGATAGTTGAAAGCATCCATTATTATTGCTCTTTCTGCTTTTGTAGCCTTTCTAAGTTTTTGTAGCATTTCACAATCACCATCCCGGTCAGGTGGTCAGTTGTATATTCCTAGTGCTATACTGTTTTTCTTCAGGCATCGAGTTCTATCCACAATGACCTGTTTGTCACCCCTGCTGCCGGTGTGCGTGATTAGGGATATGCAGTAGTTCATGTCAAATCCTGAGCACATTCTTTGGTCAGACTATTTTCACACACACATATTATGCCTGTTGTGCCCTGGGCCTTTCATCTGGCTAGAAAATTAGTTCCGTGTTTCTTTCTGACAAAGGGCTAGGAGCATGACTGCTAATGCCGCTCTGAGTAGTGCTTAGCTCAGAAGAGGGATCATTAGAGTGATTTCTGGATTTCAGTAGCAGCAGGAAGGCAGGTCAATGGTGTCAACAGTGGCAGCTGAATTAGGCTGCCATTATCTCCTGCTCAGACTGTAATCTCACCGGAGGGCAAGGCACCAAATGAAATGGTTGGCAGGTGAGACTTCAGTGCAAAAGAAAGCTTTATAAAAGTAATGGATAACTGGATGCTGTTGGATCCACCACACAGCACAATTCCATATGCACTCTGTGGGGGGCAGGTCTTCATTCAAGCCAGCTATGGCAGGTGGGCTACTTTCAAAGGCCAGTTTCAAAAATTGTCTGAATCACACTCCAAAAAGTCCAGTCTCACCCCAGCTACAACATCCACTTTGAGAGTCAAGCATTTGGTGTGTCACATAAAAGATGTTAATTCCCTCATTATTTACCCATCGCAACAGTGGATGAGTTAACAGTGCCGGGGGCAGGGAATGATACAGGAAGAAACCTGTATGGTTTCAAGAGAAGAACAGAGGGAAGTGGGTTGGAGCAAGTCTAGGGGTTTGGTTTAAGACTAGGAGATAACTGTAGTCTGCTGCTGTCTTTGTTCAGAATAACCCTGGGTAACTAAACTCAGCTGTATATATCCTACTTCATTCACTAATGCAGACAAGCAGAATACCAGCAGCATCCGAACACTGCACTGTGGACACAGACCGCATAGGCCTGACTTTGAGTTTTAAATTGCAGACGGCAAAGGCTTTGTCTCTAACTATTCCATGACACTGCATCACGCTGCTTCATGTGACATAGTGATCAAAAGTGAACATGGTTTTCTTGAAACCATGACAATCTTGTCACCCGTGAAGATACAGTTGTCAGTTATTCCAAAACCTTGCAGTTAATTAATCAGTAAAATAATTACCTATGAAAGAGAAGAAGAATTATTCTTCCCCTCCAACATGGTTAGCAACAGCCACATGACACAGCTCTACAGAAGCTTATTAAGGGAGAAAAGTGTCTTACTGAGTTGCTGCTTCCTATATTCTCTCCTGGACCATCTTGACAGACCGATCTAAAAGTCGTAGGTTCATGGGGTTTTCAGAGTCATGACACTCCGCCCAAATTCATGTCTGATACCAGTAGGGCCCTGACTCCTCATGGGAGCCCTTGGGAGCTACTGTTGTCACTGCAGACTTAGTGACAAATACTAGTAACTGGACTGGTGGAATCGTGTGGGGGCAGCACATTCTGTTCTCTCTGGAGGGGGTGAACAGCCTGTTCTGTAGCGGCCCCTTCGGCTGACCCTATCTGATGGGCCCCGCAAAGAATGCTTTCAAGTCCTTCTTAGCTAGGAGGACAGTGGGGCATGATGGGAAGCCTTTGAGGAGGGGAGTAATAGGGAGAAAAGGTGGGAAGGGTGCTAAGGACAAGATAGACTCAGCAGAACCTGTCACCAGGGATTTAAAAAAATAAATAAAAAGTCAGTCAGCAGCTCAGTCTGGATCCAAGCTCAATGAACAGATGCTGTTCAGCCTTATGAAAATACTGCAGTGATCTTCAGTAACCTTCCAAAGAACTGAATAACATTTTGCACAATGAGAGTTTTGTGACTATTACCATAAAACACTTCTTTATTCTTGTGGGATTGGGAATATGGCCTTCATTTGTGCTTTTGTAGTTTTCAGGTGACATTGTGCTAATTAATATGATACCCTTACCCATGTTGCGTAGCACCACTGTGCTGTACAATTAACGTGGCGTAAGTTGCCACCTTCTCCATGGATTTATTTGTATTCTTATTTCATAGGCGTTTCTACAGTGCCTCTCATTGTTTTATTGAACTGTCATATTTATAATGTACCAGATTATGTGAGCTTCCACTCATACCAAAAGCATTATCCAGGACAACATTTTCAGATTTGGATGCCTGAAGTTAGGCTCTCCGTTGCATATGGAGGCACGTGTTGACCAACTCTAAAAACAAGGGACTGTTCTCCAGGGGACTAGCTCTTGATTTGAGTGTCCTTGGGTTTTAAGCCCAAGTTGGAACATTTTGGCCTTTGTAACAGAAACTGAAGAACTCAGCTTTTCACTCTGAGTGAAGAAAAATACTTACATACCATTTTGCCTTTGTGTTAGGTGTCACTTCCCAGAACATCCTCTTGTCGCAGGAGAGCAAAGTGTTCAGGATAGCTATAAATATTAATTAATCAGTGACATATAAAGGATCCATCATAATATGCCTAAGATCCTGAATGCCTATAACCAATCTAATTAGACAGAGGCTTTTTCTTCTCTTTTTTTTTTCTTTCTTAAGGCTAAAAATAACTAATAAGATTAGAGGTAGCATTTTGTGCTGGAGCAAGGTTAAGTCATATTAACTCCAACATTCAAATGGGATATCTCTTGGAGTGTCGATCCACTTGGAGAGTGTAAAAACAGCATCAGAGGGTCCCAGACTTTTTGTCTATCTCTACTTCCCAGATCCAATTGGCTCAGTTTGCTTCTAGCCTCAGTGTTTGTTACTATTGCATGTTAACGCTCAGGGAGAGAGCTGTATCTGAATGAAGTTCCTCTCCTCCCACACTGAAGCATTAAGTTTGGTTACAGGGAAATTTTCCATTATCAAAGCCATTTTTCAGAGTGTGGCTGATGCTCTTCTCTCCTTGTGCGTGCTGCTGTACCGTTGATGTGGACAGGAGAGATGCCCACATAGTAATGACAGAATATCAGGACCGAGAGACACTGTGCAGCTGGGAAAACAGGATTTTTTTGGCCATATTGCTGAATTTGTAACATCATAGCCTTTCCTATGGCAACAGGCTGATCGCAGAGAGTGAGCTGGCAGGACTCAGGTTTGTGGGATCACAGGGATTTGCCCCCCACCCCTTTAAGGTTGAGGGAGAGCAAAGAGAACTAACAAGACATAACCTCCAAACTTTGCTGCCTCTCAGTGTGTGTGATCAAGCAGATTTCAGTGGTGACACCCAAGGCAAAGGTCCTGATCTCACTTATAAATTACCGCACTGCAAACAGCATCTGTCCCAAAATAGGTGATTATAGCACTGAAAACATTTGCTAAATGGAGCCCTGTGTGCATCAGCAGCAGGACAAAGGAGGGGAAGATAAACTGATTTTGACACAAGGGAAGCAATGAGGAATACTTCCCAAGGAGAAAAATATATCTTATGCAGGCAGACTTTCTCCCTGTGAGTGGCCTACAGGATGGGATTTCATATACAGCACCGGCGGAATCACACCCAACCATCTCCCCTTTGAAAGAATAACCTGATCTAATCTATAAGATACGGGAGAATTTATGAATACAGGGCTTGCTGACAATAAAAAATAGCACCTGGCAACTATATATCTAATCCCGGTAATGAATTAGGAGTTGGAGGGCAGGCTGCTGAAATGCTCAGACACTCATGGGGAAAACATGCTGTTCCCAGCTGTAAGTCCTGACTGTGGGATCGAAAAGGTAACGGAGATAAACTATAAAATGAGCTGCTACAACACCTGCTTCTTTCAGGTTTGAGGTTGCCTGTAAGTCACTGAAATCGACGGAAAGACTCCCATTGGTTGGGATGGGCTTTGGCTCAGGACATAGGTAGGGAGAAGGAATTGGGTAGTATGCCTTTAAATAGTTTGTGAGCCCTTTAGTGGTTCTCCCTGCCTTCTCTGTCCCAGAAGCCAGCAGAACCCCGGCAGAGCTGTGGTGTATGCATGCAGCTAGGTCTTGCATGTATAGTTTGTAAGTGCAGTTACTTGGACCTGCTGGGCCTGTGTGATCCCTTCCTGTTGCATGTGTTGTGCGAAGAGCAAAAGACTCAACACCCCTCTCTTTGCAAACTTTGTTCGCTGGCCTTGCTGACCCTTAAGCCATCCTAGCAATGGGGGCTGGGAATGCAGTTTCCTCTCGGGATCTGTCCCTGGCACCCTGAACTCCAGTGGAGGGGAGGTGGTAGGAAGCAATGCAAGGATTTCCCTTTACCCTTCACTTGGATCAAGTGCTCCAAGCCCCCTCCCTACACAGGGGCTAGATACAGAGGAAACTCATAGAGAAAACTCAGATCACTGTGGGGCTGCACACCTCAGTCACTCCAACTTTGTCATGAAAGCCTCATGTTTAATGTCCAAGGTCCAGATGCTTCCAAGATGCAAACACTCCACGTTTCTCTGCCTCTCTCATTTTCCACTCCATGCACCTGATGAAGTGGGTTTTACCTCACGAAAGCTTATGCCCAAATAAATGTGTTAGTCTCTAAGGTGCCACAAGGACTCCTCATTGTTTTTGCTGATACAGACTAACACGGCTACCCCTCTGAAACATGCCCTGTGTGAAAGTGGTTTTTTTCCCCCTCTGGGATAATGATATTGTTCTGGTTTGCACAGGCTGACAAAAGTAGGCCATGCTTCCTCATTCCCTGTCATTGCTTATCCGTCTCCCCTGTGCGTCCAAATCCTTTTTCCATTTATATTGGCTGTAATGAACTACTGCTGCCCTGCAATGCCCCATTACATCAGAGGCACAGTGCACCAGCTGTCACTCACTGCCGTTGAACAATGCCGCCTCAAATCAGTCCTTCCTAATCACTTGGATTATCTGTCCCTTGGTTTTAATTAATGGAGACTATATTAGCTAATTTTGAATCATTCCGGTAGCTTCACATTCTGTCCCCTTCCCCCTCCCCGACACACACACATACGCAAACTCGGTCTTGAGTCACTGTACAGAATGACTATTGAAGGCTTGGATGAAAGCTGCAAGATGATTGGCTGAAGAGGCTTCCAAATCTCCATAGAATTATGGTTTCCTCTACACTGAGTGTGAGAGAGAACATCCTCACCAATCAGGCCATAACAATCACCACTCTAGAGGGCAGCACTGTTGGGCAATTTGACCCACGAGCTCCTCCCCCGGCTGCTCTCCAGTTCAGCTCTTCCCCCTTTCATCACTAATGGTCTTTATCACCCCTCACCTGGGCTACTGGCTCTAAAAGTACAAATCCCAAAGCCCTGCCTGAGTCTACAGCACCTGGAGCTCCACAGTGGCGCTTTCCTAGAACCGCCTGGGGGTATCCTCAAACTCACAATTTCCCAGTGTTCCATTTATGTGACTAGAAGAGTCTATTAAAGAACTACCTGACACCCATTGCAGAATCTTCCAGTTTCAAAGGGCATCAGCACCGATTGTCATACAAGTGGATGGGGAAGCTAAGTTTCAAGTTTCACTAGTTCCATATAAACCTTGAGTGTTTCCAGCACTAAATATTCAAAGCAGTAATGGATCTGACCCTGGCACACCAGGCACCAGCTCTCACCTTGGCTGTAGGTGTCAGCTGAGCACTGACAAATTCATAGCTGGAAACCAGACCAGCTCACCTGTATGTTAATATTGTTCAAGATAAGTATTAGACAGATAAGCATGTGTTTAGTGCTTAGGCTCTATGCAATGCTTGTAAGTTGCTGCATGCTTTATTCTCATTTGTAATGTCTGTTCCCATGCTATAAAGTGTTATGTTTTGCTTTATGATTGTAAAAATGCCTGCTCTGAACCTGTGAACTCAGGCTGGACGAATGGTCCACTGCCCATCAAGAAGGCCTATCAAAAAGAAATGGACCATCATGTGGAACATCATGATACAAAGACTGTGTTACTGGCCCCCTCACACCCATGAAGGTACTTATGTGCAAGAAAGACTATCCCATCAGCTTGAATGCTGGAAGAAGGGGATAAAATAGGGACACAAGAAAGTTTTCTATTTCTCTCTGCTGTTTGCACTCTCACAGGGCTGGAGATAGGACAGGATCAACCTGAGTTAGCCCTAAAGACATTCAGTGTGGACAGTGACTACAAGGCTGTCACCTTTTGGAACCACAGACTGTAACTCATTGGTGCATATATGTTGCTTGCTTTAACATGTAAATAATGCTCTCATTTCTTTTTTCCTAGTTAATAAATCCTTAGTTAGTTTACTCTAGGATGGGCTTCAAGCATTGTCTTTGGTGTGAGATCTGAGGTACAATTGATCAGGGGAAGTGACTGGTCTCTTGGGACTGAAAGCAACCAGAATCTTTTGTGATCTGTGGAGTATGGCAACCGACTATCACCGAGTCCGGCTTGCCTGGGGTGGCAAGATAGAGTGGCGTGCTCAAGGAGCTTCTCTGTGACTCCATGGTAAGACAGTTGTAGTGCGTCAGGAGTTCTCATTTGTTTCTGGGTTGGTAAAATCTAATTATAGAACATACCGCCAGTTTTGGGGTGTCTGCCCTGGTTTTGGACAGTCTGCACTGAGGTTGGCACTCACGGTCATGAACCATTCCAGACAACGTGAAGATGAATAACTCAGGAATGAGGGTGTTCTCTGATCTTATAAATGTTAAGCCCTGGCATGGCACCATGCACCATTGTCCCTAACAGATCCAAGGAACAAAGCAGATTAAGTGGAATGGAGGGAGCAACTTTGTCCTGCATGGCAGAGTACATGGAAAAAATTATAGTGGGGAAGGAGGGGAAGGAATTGCCAACATGCCGAATCACTAGAAGGCTTTTGTTTGTGAGGCTCTAGACATTCAATCTTCTTTACGTTTTGGAATGGTCCCATCAAACACTGGCCATAATCAAATGCAGCATTTGAATTAAGAAAATTGAACATGTATCTGTGAATTAGATAAGCCACTTAAATGGCAGCTTTGAGCTACCTTAAGAAACATGGATCAGCCTTGGAAGGCAGATGAGAACAGTGCTAATGATTAGAAATGGTCAGACCGGTTGAGATTCAGGGCCAGCGTAAGAACTATGCATCAGTTCAGTACTGCTTAAACCCCCAAAATAGACGCTCAGGAAGGAGGACCTGAAAAGGTTGAGAAAGACAAGCTTAGGCTCATATCTTCATTTCTTTCTTCACTTTGTTTCTTTCAGTAGCCACTTTGCTGGTGGATCTTGTTCAAGCCAGTAGAGAGCCTTTAACTAGCCTAGCACTTAACACAAGGCCATCAGTTGGTCGGGGTGATTGGCACATCAGGTTAGTCACCTGGGGATATCTTGCCAACGTACCCACTTTCTGTTTGATTCTTGCTTGTTTTCCATCGCTTTCCTTCTCCTGAATTATAGAATATCAGGGTTGGAATATCAGGAGGTCATCTAGTCCAACCTCCTGCTCAAAGCAGGGCCAATCCCCAATTTTTGCCCCAGATCCCTAAATGGCTCCCTCAAGGATTGAACTCACAACCCTGGGTTTAGCAGGCCAATGCTCAAACCACTGAGCTATCACTCCCCCCAAAGCCCCATTAGAAATCAACACACGTAAAATTTTATAGATACCATGAAGCAAAGCTTTGATCATACACAATCTTTACAAGACTATTACACTTGGTATTACAGTTCTTTCTGCTTGCATATGAGATGGAATAGCTTGTTCACCTGGAGACACACTTAATCCCTTATGAAGACAGCAGTGATTAGAAATTTGAGACTGACTATAAGAAAAGTATCGGTCTACAGTGATTTCCTATTAACCTTATTTTGTTATCACCTGGAAAGTCATCTCCCATTCAGAAACGTTGGCCTCGGAATTTACACATCCCACCGCTGGAACATTTCAGAGAGACATCTTTGCACAGATGCCATCTAGGGTTTACTCCAGCACTAATGCTCTTGATAATATTCCATGTTTCTCATCCGGACTGTGCATTCCCATTCCATACCCTACCGCTGCTATCACGGGGATGTGTTTACCTCCCGCATCTTTCATTGTCCAGGAGAGATAATATCTTTAATTGGTCAGCTTCTGTTGGTGAATGAGACAGGCTTTTGAGCCACACAGAGCTCTTCTTTGGGTCTAGGAAAGGAACTCCCAGCTTCACGGCCACATGCAAGGTGGAACAGACTGTTTAGCATGAGTAGCCCATGACGGGGGGAGTCCCAGATCCTGAGCTCCAGCCCAAGCCTGAATGTCTACACAGCAATTTTTAGCCCTGCAGCCCGAGCCCCGTGAGCCCAAGTCAGCTGACCTGGGCCAGCTGCAGCCATGCTGTGGGTCTTTTATTCCAGTGTAGACATATCCTTAGTGATCAGATTTGAATAAATTGGTCTAGTTCATTATTTCTTTCCTGATTTCCCTTAATTTCTCCTGCCATCTTTCAGGGGTTGCTCTGGTGTGACGTTCTTCAAGCTACTGTTTGGTTCCTAAAGCAGGGGAAGTCTTGGGGCTTGGATCTTGCTGTAAATTGGGTTTGCAACTCATCTCCTTTGAGCTCCTCTTCATCTGGGTGAAATTCAGCCCTATGCAGAGGGCCAGTGAAAGGTGTATGTGCCACTTAAGTCCCACTTAGTCCTTCAGGTTTTGAGTGGTACACAGGCCTTGAGCTGGCCATCTGCACTGGAGAACTCAGAGGAAATGTGCTTCTCTCCCAATCAGATTGGCTCAGCACTCTGTTCCTCTTTAGAGGGGTCATTCTGCTCAAAGTCTGCAGGGAGTCCACGGACACGAGAGTCCACTTATGCGAAACATTTCAAACCTTAGAGAATCAGGAACCAAATGATCTAAGTGATCTATTTTACTAAACACTTAGTAAATAAAATAAATAAAAAAGAGAAGTGATTCCTACTAACTGCAAAGAGCCTGCTGGAATTCAGAATAGCAAGGAGACATTCAACAGATGTGCATTAGCATAATGTGGAAGTAATACAAAGCACAATGCTATCTTTTTTTATATGGTGGATACAGTGGAAACAGTGTAAGCAATACCCTGCCCCGTCCCCTGCGCGTCCATATTCAGCAGCTGGTTCTAACAAGAGGAGAAGAAAAGTTAAAATAAAAGCAGCAGCCAGGAGATTGGATGGCTGAGGATATCAGTAAAGGGATAATGAGACTTTCTCATGTATGTTGCCACTTTGAATATCACTTGACTCAGTAGTGACTGGAAAACATTTCTCTCCAGGGCCTGTGTGAAATTAGCTGGTAATCAAAACTTTTTCTCCCTGCTGTTAGCACACGTCCCAGTGCTAATATACGGATGTCACCAAAACTGCTTCCTCCTCTGTATTTAATATTAACAGATATTCCTAAAGCACCACAAAGTGTCCCTCCTCTCTGCACTTTGAGAGATCTCAGCACTAAGGAGAGGTGACTTCCCCTCCCCTATGTACATGACACGGACTAGAGTAATTGCAAGTCCTGCAGTGTAGCTCATCTCAGAAGATATTATACTTCAGCTGTTACAGAAAGTGTGACTGACACACAGTCACATTTCATCGTGTCACCTGCCTTTCAAGGTGCAACCAATAAAATTAGGACCTATTCTCCAAGTGTTCTTTGGGAACAGCTGTCACAGGCTCCCTGAAGTTCTGGTGGAGTTGGTGACATTTCTCGACGGGCTCTGTTATTTATTTTAATTCATTTTAGTTTTACACTCACCTTTCATGATTAACAAACAAAGACATGAGACACCAGCTCATAAAGATTAACCTGCACAATGCAGAAGTTTCTGCTTTCAGCCGCAGTGTATGTATGCAACTCCCCTGACTTCACCGGAACTGGGGGAATACAAGTGATAGCAGAATTTGGCCTGATGTGTGATTTGAACAATGCAAACATTAACTCCCCATCATGTATTCCTCCTGTTTACAGGAGACATGGCCATTGCTTTATTGCTCTGTTGTAGCTGCAGGGTCTGAATCTGATGTCACTGACGTTGAGGGAATTCAGGAGTTAACACAACTGAAGACAAGGGAGGAACAGTGGTGTGAAATTGCCCCATGTGTTCTGATCAGACCAGTCCATTTGTAGAAAGTTTTGACAGTCTAGATAGCTTTTGTGAAAATCTTATAAACCTATTTAGTAGGGATATTGTTGAGTTCATAATTTTAAATCAAAATTAGCCCTGTGTTAAATTCCAGATTTGTTGCTTATTTCTTACCTTTGTTTTTTATTAATTACTTCTGCCATTATGTGTTGAACCTGCATGCAACATCTAGCAGTATATCTAATAGAGGTGTAGACTGCTATAAACAGAGACTGGATTAAATATCATTATTGGGTATACAGGAGGGACTAGATGGCTCCAGCAGTTTCTAATTCATTTAAAAGTAATGATAATAATAAGATTGTAGACTCATAGAAATGTAGGGCCAGAAGTGACTGCCAGAGATCATCTAGCCCCTGTGTGGAGGCAGCATTAAGTATCCCTACCCAGTTCCTGACAGATGTTAATAATAAATAATATAAAAAAACCACAGTGGAGAAATCAAGCTACATCGAGATAAAAAAAGAACTCCCGGAAATTTGAAAGATTACAGAAGAAGAAAAGTAGGATGGAGTGAGAAAGACAAAAAAAGGGGGAGAAGAGATGAAATGCCTCATGGGACTCCAGCTGTGACACTTTCATCCCAGGTCAGCAATTTGAATCTGCCCCAGGGTTTACCGTGTCCAGAAGTGATTTAGACCCAAAGACTGTCCAGTGGGGGTAAACTTCACCCCTGCACAAGGAATGTGCACCATGGATTGAGGACATAAGGGGTGCAGAGTGGTAACCAAACTGAACCAGAGTCCCATAGTGCTTGGTGACTAGGCTGAAGGCAAAGTGGAGAATTACTGGCTGAATAGCTACAATGTTGGTAGTTTTACCACATAAGACATGGGAATTGTACTGAGGTATGAGAAACTGGGCCTTGAAAAACAGATGTATTGACCAATGTTTGCAAAAAGAAAAGGAGTACTTGTGGCACCTTAGAGACTAACCAATTTATTTGAGCATGAGCTTTCGTGAGCTACAGCTCACTTCATCGGATGCATGCCGTGGAAACTGCAGCAGACTTTATATATACACAGAGAATATGAAACAATACCTCCTCCCACCCCACTGTCCTGCTGGTAATAGCTTATCTAAAGTGATCATCAAGTTGGGCCATTTCCAGCACAAATCCAGGTTTTCTCACCCTCCACCCCCCCACACAAATTCACTCTCCTGCTGGTGATAGCGCATCCAAAGTGACAACTCTCCATACAGTGTGCATGACAATCAAGTTGGGCCATTTCCTGCACAAATCCAGGTTCTCTCACCCCCCTCCCAAAAACCACACACACAAACTCACTATCCTGCTGGTAATAGCTCATCCAAAGTGACCACTCTCCCTACAATGTGCATGATAATCAAGGTGGGCCATTTCCTGCACAAATCCAGGTTTTCTCACCCCCCCACCCCCATACACACACAAACTCACTCTCCTGCTGGTAATAGCTCATCCAAACTGACCACTCTCCAAGTTTAAATCCAAGTTAAACCAGAACATCTTGGGGGTGGGGGGGTAGGAAAAAACAAGGGGAAATAGGCTACCTTGCATAATGACTTAGCCACTCCCAGTCTCTATTTAAGCCTAAATTAATAGTATCCAATTTGCAAATGAATTCCAATTCAGCAGTTTCTCGCTGGAGTCTGGATTTGAAGTTTTTTTGTTTTAAGATAGCGACCTTCATGTCTGTGATTGCGTGACCAGAGAGATTGAAGTGTTCTCCGACTGGTTTATGAATGTTATAATTCTTGACATCTGATTTGTGTCCATTTATTCTTTTACGTAGAGACTGTCCAGTTTGACCAATGTAAATGGCAGAGGGGCATTGCTGGCACATGATGGCATATATCACATTGGTGGATGTGCAGGTGAACGAGCCTCTGATAGTGTGGCTGATGTTATTAGGCCCTGTGATGGTGTCCCCTGAATAGATATGTGGGCACAGTTGGCAACGGGCTTTGTTGCAAGGATAAGTTCCTGGGTTAGTGGTTCTGTTGTGTGGTATGTGGTTGTTGGTGAGTATTTGCTTCAGGTTGCAGGGCTGTCTGTAGGCAAGGACTGGCCTGTCTCCCAAGATTTGTGAGAGTGTTGGGTCATCCCTTAGGATAGGTTGTAGATCCTTAATAATGCGTTGGAGGGGTTTTAGTTGGGGGCGGAAGGTGATGGCTAGTGACGTTCTGTTATTTTCTTTGTTAGGCCTGTCCTGTAGTAGGTAACTTCTGGGAACTCTTCTGGCTCTATCAATCTGTTTCTTTACTTCCGCAGGTGGGTATTGTAGTTGTAAGAAAGCTTGACAGAGATCTTGTAGGTGTTTGTCTCTGTCTGAGGGGTTGGAGCAAATGCGGTTGTATCGCAGAGCTTGGCTGTAGACGATGGATCGTGTGGTGTGGTCAGGGTGAAAGCTGGAGGCATGCAGGTAGGAATAGCGGTCAGTAGGTTTCCGGTATAGGGTGGTGTTTATGTGACCATTGTTTATTAGCACTGTAGTGTCCAGGAAGTGGATCTCTTGTGTGGACTGGACCAGGCTGAGGTTGATGGTGGGATGGAAATTGTTGAAATCATGGTGGAATTCCTCAAGGGCTTCTTTTCCATGGGTCCAGATGATGAAGATGTCATCAATATAGCGCAAGTAGAGTAGGGGCTTTAGGGGATGAGAGCTGAGGAAGCGTTGTTCTAAATCAGCCATAAAAATGTTGGCATACTGTGGGGCCATGCGGGTACCCATAGCAGTGCCGCTGATCTTTGTGGTAATTACAAGTATCACTGAGTAGGATGTTTGTGTTGATGTCTGGAAACAAGTTAAGAACCTGGTAAGAACTGATGCATAAATCTTAGGTAATATCATGGCCTTCTTTTGGTTGTAAACTAGGGCGTAATAAATGTGACCAAGAGTGAGTCCATCATCCTGAGACAGGCTGATGCTACATACTGTTTTCCAAGCTGGTTGATAATGCATTGGTTTTTCTGTGTTGTGCTGTTTGGTCTTTAATTGGTAAAGCAGGTTGAGCCTGGGTCATCTGATGCCGTATCAATAATCTAAAGTGACCCCTGACAGTAGGCTTGGAGTTAGCCCTATGAATAGGATGGATTTCATCCAAGGTGCTGATGGTCCATAAAACGACGAGCACGATATAAGTCTTGGTGGGAATCTCAGCAGAGATTCCAAGACTGAAAGGAAGCCTGACCTTCTTCTCTGAGGGCTTGAAGGGCATTGAGTGTCTGTCTGTGGTACTTATATGGCCCCATCACCATAGTATCTGAGTCCCACACCGTCTGCAGTAGATTTGCCCTCCCAAAACCCCTGCGAGGCAGGGAAATGCACGTCATTGATCCTAGTGAGTGGTCTTACTGGCCTCCCACTAGGCTGCCAGGAGGGGAATCCAAACATCTGTGCTCTGGAGCCTCAGGGTGTTTCAAGCCCCTGAAGCCTAACCCAAGTCCAGCCAATGCTCCAGTCTCAGGGTCCTTAGGCATGCTCAGGCCAGAGCTTTCCTATTGGGCACCCTACTCCGACTGCCCCTGTCGGTGCAGCGCTGACCCTTCAGACTCCCCAGTGCTTAAAAACACCCTCTCCCAGCACTCTGCCCCCATGGTGTGACGCTTCTCTTTGACAGGTGAGCACTCTCAGGGGTACGCAGCATTTGGGAAGCAGTCAGCACACACAGACATTGCTTTGGAATGTTTCGTTGTTCTTTATGAGCTGTACTCTCCTGGGCCTTATCTGTTACGTCAAGAGCATCAAGATGCTAGACTGGGCAAAGTCCCTCACTAGTTCACTCTTCACGTGGGATGCTTGGGGGAGCATCGGTGTTCCAGCAGGCAGGCAGGCAGGCAGGTTCCTCCGCCTCCTTGCCTACCCTGCCCCTGCAACCGCCTCCCTCATCTCAATCTGGAACAAAATGGCTCTCCCCAATTCCCCCCATCTGAATCCCTTTATAGAATCCTTCTAGGGTCACTTGTTTCTTTTATTCTCCTCCTGGTAACTTTCCATTCCTCTCAAACCCCCTCCCCCTGCACTTCAGACAAGAGGAGGAAGCATCTTCTCCCAACAAATTCATTGTCTCAGAGCAAATCCATTGTCTCAAGGTGTTTTACTTGTAACAGTCTGCAGATCACTCACCCTTGTCTCTGGCCTGGCGAAGACATGACAACCCCACTAACTCATGGTGGAGCCACATACAGATAGGCTTTCCATGACATGGTAGTTTTGTGCCATTTCATAAAATCATCCACCGTTCAAAAGTGGTACAGGCAGAACCTTCCCATTACCACAATGCTTTATTCCTGTTCTACACCTGGGGAATTGGGGCACCGGGAGATTGAATGATTTGCCCATGGTCACGCAGGAAGGCTGTAGCAGAGCAAAGAACTGAACCCAGGTATCCTGCGTGCTCGCCTACTATCTTAACCACTAAGCCACCCTTCCTTTCCTGACCAATGTTAATGTGAGTGTTTGGATCAGGCTAGCTATATATTTTTGCCCTCCCGCTTTTGATGCCTCTATCATCACAGTATCTCAGGCTTCCCCTGGCCTCGCCACATTCCTTCCAGGTCGGGGTGAGGGCAATCCAGCTGCTGCTGGCCAGGCTGTGCTTGTTCTCACGATAATGAGGCTTCCTCTCTCAGGGTTGTCATCCCACCCCCTTTCACAATTGCTAAACTCCATCTCCTAATGAAACACAGATTCAGAAAAACAATTAGCTGCGCTGTTGTTGGAGGGGATGATATTATAATAACCAACTGTCTCTTTTTTAAAAATCCTTGAAATAATATGAATCTTGATTAAACTCCATGGCATTAAAGGCATCTGTTGTGAAAGCCCTGATGAGCTGACAGCATGCAGCTGCCAAGGAGGTATGATTAGCTGTCATGAAGTGACCACAGCAGAGGGAATACATTTAAAACAACTAAGAAGCCCTAGTATGACAGACAGTATCATCCAGAAGTGAGCAGCCTTGCTTTTCAATCCCAGAAGTGACAGCGGAGGTCAGTGAGTATTGAAAAGTTTCTGTCAAGAGTTAGTTCAGAAGTGCTACACCCATCCTAAGTGTAATAACATAAGAACGGCCATACTGGAGCAGACCAATAGTCCATCTAGCCCAGTGTCCTGTCACCTGATAGTGACCAATGCCAGATGCTTCAGAGGGAATGAACAGAGCAGGATAATTTATCGAGTGCTCCACCACCGGTCATCCAGTCCCAGCTTCTGCCAGTCACAGGCTAGGGACACCAGAGCATGAGTTGCATTCCTCACCACCTTGGCTAATAGGTCTTGATGGACCTATTCTCCATGAACTTACCTAGTTCTTTTTTTAACCTAGATATACTTTTGGCCTTCACAACTTTCTCTGGCAAATAGTTCTACAGATTGACTATGCACTGTGTGACAAAGTACTTCCTTATGTTTGTTTTAAACCTGCTGCCTGTTAATTTTATTAGGTGACCCCAGATTTATGTGTTATATGAAGGAGTAAATAACACTTACCTATTCACTTTCTCCACACCATTCAGAATTTTATAGCCCTTTATCATATCCCCCCTTAGTTGTCTCTTTTCCAAGCTGAATAGTTCCAGTCTTTTTAATCTCTCCTCATATTGAAGCTGTTCCATCATTTTTGTTGCCTTTCTCGGTACTTTTTCCAATTCTAATATACCTTGTTTGAGATGTGGTGACCAGAACTGCACACAGTATTCAAGTTGTGGACATACCATGGGTTTATATAATGGCATTTTGATATTTTCTTTCCTATTAACTCTCCCTTTCCTAATGGTTCCTAACATTCTGTTTGCTTTTGTGACTGCCGCTGAAAATTGAGTAGATGTTTTCAGAGAACTATCCACAATGACTACAGGATCTCTCTCTTTAGTGGCAACAGATAATTTAGTTTAATTTATTTACTGTAGAGTTGGAATTATGTTTTCCAATGTGTCTTACTCTGCATTTATCAACACTGAATTTCATCTGCCATTTTCTTGCCCCGTCACCCAGTTTTGTGAGATCCCTTTGTAACTCTTCACAGTCTGCTTTCGACTTAATCCTCTTGAGTAATTTTGTGTCCCCATGTAACACTAGTTTGTTTAATTTGTTTTGCGTTGCTTTAGCCCCAAGCATGGTGATTTCAAGTGAGTCTCACTCTGAGACTGGGGCTGATTCAAACAACACTTAGAGTGTGAAACCAGGAGAAAATGGTTAGTTAGAACATGCAGAAAGCCCGAGGGACTGAAGCTGCTGAATAGCACACAGGTGTAGGGTGTACTGGATGCAGAAGAGAGAACACAGTTGTGCACCCTCTCTTGATACCTCTGGGGTCTCCTTACAAATTGCCTGTGGTTAAATGAAGTGTCTGTTATTGGTTTACCTTGAAACAGCATCCCTTGACTCATTATAATTTAAGCTCCCAAGTCCAGCTGGGAGCAATTCATGTCCAGTGCTCACTGCTCAAGGACACATACACACACTCTGCAGCTCCTTTATGAACTTGTAACACAAAGTGAGACAAGCCCAGCTGAAGTGAAAAGCTAAAGCCTTGCACCTACTCTCCTTCCTTCGCCCTGGCGAAGGGTAGCCCTGGATGGAGAGCGCCAGGTGAAATGACTGCCCAGCTCTGCTCCTTCCACTGGCCTGGGCCTCGCATTGCAGCTAGTCTCCTCTCTGATTATTATTAAATGAATTATTGTTTAGCCTTGAGTGAAATTTGAAGGCCATTTTGAACAGTAAATTATGGGTTACATAATGTAGTATTAAGACTATAAATCTTCCCAGTAGCGGAAGCTATAAACCCTGTTGTTGGATTATTTTTATTATCCACTCACTGCACAGACCCCAACTGTTATTTCATTGCAGCACAATTATCTTACCATTACTGTTATATTGTTAAGTAAATAGCATGCCAGAAACAGCCATTCCAATATGCGTAAATCTATAAACAACCAAATGCAACAGCACCTCCGTAAGCAGAGGAGAGGGTTTTTCTCACATGGGATCACATGCACCAAAGCCTCAGGAACTGCCAACCTAGCGCTCCATCTACTGCAGTAGGCTGCCTCCGGTGGTGGGCACTCCAGAGTTAGGTGTTAGAATCCCCTTCTGGAATAACCTACGTGAGGGATGTTCCCTCCTCATCTCCATGTCTTAGTTATTGGCTTATGCCCTGAAACAGGAGGGTTTCTGACCCTTTAATTAGTTTGCTTAATAGCCTCACGTGAGGGACTTTGTCAAAGGCTTTTTGAAAATCCAAATAAATTACATTTGCTGGTTCTCTCTTATCCCCTGCTTTGCTGAACTCTTCATGGAGTTCTACTCAATTAGAGAGTTGGGATTTTCCTCCAAGGAAACTGTGCAGGTTTGATGCAATCATAGTATTTTCATCTAGACAGAGCAGAACCCCTTTTTAAATGTTTGATTCACCCAATGTATCTGGTACTGCAGTAGGGCTTTCTTTCCAACTCTCTCTGCCCTACACGAGACACCGCAAATGCGGGGACAGGAGGGTTTGGGTGTAGATAGACATATCTAATACCTCACTTGCTCTTCACTGTAATATGCAGTCTAAGTATAAAGGCTCCTTCTAACCTGGAACATACCATATGAATCTTCGGGAGTTAAAGGGTCATGGCCTAGACAGTGTTAGAGATGGAGCTCCAAGCAAATTCCCTGTCCCAGTCCAGGGACTCAATGTAGGTAATTTTCAGTCCCATCCTTGTGTTTTGTTCTCAGAAAAGATGTGTTGATCCATCTACAGCTGGAGAATGGAGCCTGACGTGAAAGAGGCCACAGGGCTCTCTAGGCTGTTTAGAGGAGGCTCTGTTCCCATCCCTATTTCTCAGCACTATCAGGTCGCAGGCTGGTAAAGGTGGAGAGAGCTCTGGAACTCTGTCGAAGCACAGCCCCGAGGCTTTCTGTTGTTTAAGAACAAGTCAAAGCCTCTCCTGGCTCCTTTTAACACATGCTTGCTCCCCTTCTACCTCTGTGAATGACAGCAGGTTGGCTAGAAACAACCATTTAGCTGCTCTCTTGTATCTGTTACAGAGCTCTGGTCTTCCCGACAGGCCCCTGGTGTCGGGGTCGCATCACCTTGCCTGCTCTGCTCTCTCCACTAGTGCAAGTGCACGTTGTCTGCCCACGTGCTCCACCTCGTGGCCACAGTCAACACCTGAAGCAAGGTGGGCGTATTGAAGGAGCTGCCTTCTGTTGCCAGAGACAGAAGTCTGAATATGATGCTGGCCAATGCTGAGGGCTCTTTCAGAGTGGTTGGATCTGCTTGTGAAGGTTGGCTGTTGGGTGTGTGTTTGTGCGTGTGTGGGTGTGTGCACACAGGGCTGTCCCCTAAAGCACCCTGATGGTTAGAATACATGTTGATAGTAACACAGAAAACCCTTTACGGTTACATGAAAAATAAATGTGGTGGAATTTATTTCAACAGGTGGAGAGCCATTCTCTCTTAGCCACTTAACGGACATATTGTGCTCCTCAGTTTGCCAATGTCTCTGTACAGCAAAGACTTATATGGAGAGCAGGAGTGTGTGCCTGCACTGTTGCTTCAGGAAGGATTTATCTTTTTCTCTTTAGGGGACGTTAAGCTCAGCAAACTCATTGCTGTTCCAGAATAAAGGTGCAGACCCCTGGCTGCGGTTAGAGGGAGTCAGCTCCTCAGATACTCCGCTGAGGCTGCATCACTCAGCATCCACGTCTGGTTTGCTATACACGCTCATCAAAAGTGAGTGGGCCTGCTAGTCAGGGTTTGGTGTAATAGCCAGCAGTAGATAATATTGGGCAGTATTATTCCTGTTGAGTAACTTGGAATTCAAGCACGCCACAACTATTAACTCATTAAAGCCCCATTTCAGCAAAGCGTTAAAGCACCTAGTTAACTTTAAGCATATGAGTAGAGCCATTATCTTCGAATTAAGCGCATGCTTTCTTCTGAATCAGGGCCTAACCCTCACAGCAGGACCTCTTCACCCATCACTGCAGTGTGTCACCTCTGATTTTGAGAAATGTTATGCCCTTTATCTACCAGTCAGCCTAATTCACCAGAACTATGGGCCCAATCCAAAGCTCACTGAAGTCCTGGCATTGGCTTTGGTGGACATGATATCAGGTCCTATATTTGCCAATAAAAATGGCTTTTTGCACTGGTGAGAAAATGACAGTGAAGCATTTGCTAAAATGAAAAGGCAGGTGCCACTTTTCAGCATCATGGACAGAACATAAAACAAAACAATTCCCCCATGTAAACGCACCACGTTTCAGGTGCTTCATAGCTCTCGGGAGCCTGTGATTTCCCATTGATGGAACATTTCCCAACACTGAAAATGTTTCCAGACAAGTTTGGCACCATGCCGTCGGAGGGAGAACCAGATACTCAGCTAGAAAGTCACTGTCCTTCTCTCCCATCCCAGGGGAGGTGTTTGGTATCCGCTCTGTAGCAACAGGATGTTTTACTCAGAGAAGGAGGGTCTCAGCACAGGTGTCACCCCTGAACAGGAGCACTTTGGCCTCTCTGTTGGATGAGAAGGTCACTGCCTTTTGGAACAAGAGGATGTTTTTGTTGGTTTGAGCAGCTCACCCCTTGGCAGGAAGAGAAGTTGGCCTCTAGAGTGATCTGATCCAATGATAGTGATTAATGAGAGTTTAGCCATTTGCAAATAAACCATCTTTTTCTTTCCAGTATCAGTGTGATGGCAGTTAAATTAAGTTTGGGAAGCAGGCAGGAACAGGGAGTTTGCCAAGTACCAATGTTACAAGATAAATTTGGCTGGGTTTGAGTCTATTGGATATTAAGCATTTGTGCCCTGCTGAGCTTTATTTACCAAATAATGAAACACAATAATTTTTCTGTATATAATTTAATGAGACATTAGTAAAGAATTAATCAATGGAAAATGCACTGCACTTGTGCTTGGCTACTTCTCTTGAGTGTAGCTAGAAGCTCACACACGGATTTAAACCTGGTGTTTCTGGAGTCAGGTGATCCAGTTCTGATAAGAATTGACCCTGAACTGAACTGATCTGGGAAATCTTCTGAGGTTCCTGATTCAGGACATATCCTGAGGTTTAAAAAAGCTTGGTTCACTTTCTTCCTAACACTGTATTTTCGGGAGGCCCGGGAAGGTCTAGAGTCAGAAACACTCTGGGTTTGAATCTGCTCTCACTTACTCAGGTGTAAATCAAGAGTAGCTCCATGAGAAGCACAGCGGTGATGCCAGTGTAAGAGTGGTGTAAGTGAGAGGAGAATCCAGCTCTGTGTAATAGGCTGTCCCTGGGCATTTTCATCCTGCACAAACTGAGGAAGTCCCCTATTGGAAACCCCTGCAAAAGCCTGAAGTCTATCCAGACTCCAGAGCTCTGAAGGCTGGATCATTTATGATGCAGCTCAACTCTTGACTGCTTCCCTGAACTGAACTTGAAGATATTTTTTCCTGAGGGTCACCCATTGTGGGCATTGGGGAAAACGTGGCAGTTTGTGTCAGGGATTCATAAGAGCGTTTCCTCTTGGTTCCATTCCACATGGGCTGGATACTGAGCTTCAGGGGCCAATCAAAGCCAAAAGTTTCAAAACCAAAAAGTCACCTGAAACATCCAAGTTTCACATCAAACCCACCCAGAACTACCATGTGCAACCTCAAAACTAGCCCAGGTTCATTTGACACTGGGATGAGAAACGTTCCCAAACCCCAGTGAACATTGTGAAGTGTGTGCTTAGAGTGTCCAGTGGGTAAGAAAACAGGACACAAGGTAAAATTCTCCACATCACACCCCATTCCTAGTAACTATGCCTGCAATAGCAATCATTTCAATAAATAGAGTTGCTGATAAACAGCAAGCATGCACTGAGCTGTTCGTTTTCTCTTAATTATTAGTCCTTTGTGTGGGGCACTTTGCAACAAATCTGTATTTAAACAATATTCAGCCTGAACATGTTCTACTTTATTTGAATTATCTTGTTGGACAATCATTCCCCGGAACATAATAAAACAAACATTAATTATTGCTCCAGTGTGTGTAATCTACTTGAAAGCACTCAGCAGTGTTCAGAATTCCGTTGTAGCTTTGTGCTTCACTTTTTAAGGACCTTCAGTATACAAACTCAGACATCACTTAGAATACACAAAGCGAACATACACAGCATATGTCACTGTAAATGGGTGTCTTTATAACCATTTTGAAAATATTCCTGCACATGGGGAGAAAAGTAAGACTTTGGAAATTGGTTACACAAAGATAAATCAAAATCTCAATTAATTAAATCCTAGCAAGTGTTAAGCCAGGAATATGTGACAAATAAGGAACCTATCCCCTCGTTGTTTTTCCTGCATGGCCCTATTCATTACGGCATATTATTTATATGAGCCTATCTCTGCCTGTTAGACTCTTGTTGCCTGGAGTGGAGATTGACCAAGTTTAAGTGAAAATTGCCAGATGTGTTCGCTCTTGGTGTTATTTCTTCAGTGCCGTAAGACAGCATTGCATTGTGTGCAGTCCGCTCCGTTCACACAAAGGGGATGTCTTCACTGCAGAGTTCACTTGGGCTTTTACTTGGGTGTTGCAGGTCACCCATCTTGCCTGTTCTGGGCTATAGGCTAAAGCCTGAATGCGATTCACACTTGGGCTGATAACCCACCCACTTTGCAGTGACCACACAGGCTAAGCCACAGGAGTGTTGCTAGTACACCAGTGCTCTCCCATAATTTCCCCTTTATGCCCAGGAGGGCAGACAAGATCTCCCACAATTCACTGGGTCCTACGGCAAAGAGGCCGTATCGATAAACTTCTGACAATTCACCAGGACAGAATCACCGCGCTCAGGTTGGGGCCGTGCTAGAGACCATGGGCTGTGCCGAGCAGGCCTGGCGATGCACACAGGTGAGTGCAGCACCAGTGAGGACAGAGTAATTCAGGAGTAATTTTGCAGTGTGGCTGCTCCACCCCGGTGCTGATCACCTGGGTTAATTCTTCAGTAAAGCTTCTGGGAGGTTGTTCCCCGTGTGTACCCCACCCTCGGCAATTGGCGCCCCTTTGTAGTTCACATACAAGTTTTACGAGGGGGCTTGTCTACCCACACAGCTGCACTAGTTTGATTTGTGCCAAGCATGGTTTTAAGCCAGTTTAGTTAAACTGATGCAAAAGTCTATGTGGAGGCTCTTCTTTCATTTGAAATCGGGCTTATTTTGATTTGGATTAAATTGGTTAGGAAGAGATTTAATTTACCAAAAGAAACCACTATTCAGATGAAATAAGTGTCCACCCAGAGGCTAACACTAGTTTAATTAACGTGGTGCACATCAGTCTGTGTGCACCTCTGAGCCTTCTCCAGATGCCAGGCGTAGGACTGCGAGAGGCCAGGTTTTCAAAGGCATCTTATAGAAGCTATGTAAAATCTGGCCCTTAGCCAGTTCGCTGACGTAGTAGAAGCTCATGTTTTTACCACTGAAGATCCTGAAATCATTCCCCTCTCTCAGCCCCAGCATGATCAGTTGTACTGAACAACTGCTACCATTGGTTTGTTCCACCCATTTGCTGCATCTGGTCTTAAACACAGAGGCCCCGATCCTCAAAGTTATTTAGGCACCTAAGTCCTATTGAAATCAATGGGCCAGAGTCCATGCCTTAAAGAGCTACAGTTTATCTTTCTATGTGTTTGGTCACCCTCAGGACCAGGGATCCATTGTACTAGGCACTGTACAAACACAGGAGAAGATGCGTGCCTTGCGCTTTTATTAAGCGGGCCAGATGGATTTGGAAATCAAAACTGATATTTTAGATTATAATAATTTTTCATATAAAAAGTAAATGGAAATTAATAAAGGACTGAAAATTGATTGCTGTTGAGAAGCATAAAGAAATCCCTGTGCAGTAATAGAGGACAGGGGGTATCCAGATTGTAGCATGTTACCTATAATGCTAGATCTGAGGAGACCCTGCAGTCAGTTCCTCTTCCTCTTCCCCTGGAGCAGCTGCGGTTCTGTGATAGTGTTTAGAGATTGGCTGGCAGGAAAAGGGTTAATCCTTTCCCTCTGACCAGATGGGGCCCACAGCTGCCTGCTCTGAGTGCAGAGACCAGGGTGAGGCAGGGGCAGGTGTGGGGAATTAATCAATCCCTAGCTGGCAGGCTATAAATGAGATGTGCTGGCGGGGTTAGGGCTAGCTAGTGAGGAAGGATCTCTGCTGGGAAAGGGGGTTGGAGTACTTGGCCTCTGTTTTTGGAGTGAGAGATTCCTTGCTTTGTAGAAGTGATAGGCCTGCACCATAGGGATTTAAATAGCCCTAGCCATATGGACCCCTTTTCTGTTCTAGTTGGCCTGTGGCAGTCTCTCTGTCAGTCTGGCTTTGTAGCATGGTAGCCTCGCTTTTCAGCACACAAGCAGGAGTCCATTACTGGTTAGAAGAATAATGCATAGAAAGGCCAACAGCAGGGAAAGGCACAGCACAGAAAAACTGATTGCTGTTCCTGAAAGCCTGCCCTGCTACAAACCTTCACTGCTTTCTTTGGCTCCCTTGATGCTGTTAATCATCAATAGCAAGAGTTAAAGAAGCTAAGGCAAAGCACACAAAGCCCTGGGGAGATCCTTGGGTTAGGATGGTTTGTCTATTACTCCCCATTATTGTACTGTCTGAGCACTTGACAATCTCGAATGTATTTACCCCCATGAAGGGGAGGGTGATTGTCCCCATCAGAGAGACAGGGAACTGAGTGCAGTGACTCACCAGAGGTCACAACAGGATTCTGTGGCAGAGCAGAAATCTCATAAGTCCCATACTTGTGCCCTAACCACAGGGATCATCTTTCCTGTACTGACTGTAGGAGACCTGCTATACCAACAGGTAGGAACTGATGTTCAGGGCCAGAGAACAGACCAGAACAACCTGGGATCTGATGATCACAAGCATCTATAGGAGTGTGGAGAAGCTCCTTAACTGAGCTGAACTGCAGGACCTGGTCTGCTGGCTCTTCACTTGCTAGCCAGGTTCCATGAACCTAGCTGTAGGGTGAGCTTTAGTACATGGGGTGAGGAGAGGGACACAAGGATGGATAGGAGAACCAAAGCAGACCAGCAAACTGGCCCCAAAGCTCCAATCTCCTAGCATGACTCCCACAATTCTGCAGAGTCCTGCTCCAACAAGCCACATTCAGGGACTGTTTCTGCGCTGGGGGAGCCATGGACTTGAAAGGAGAGGAGAGGAGGGAAGCAACTCTGTATGAAATTCCAGCACTCAGACATTTCCAGGAGGAGGAAATTGCTGGATGTGCATGTATTTCCTGGGTTTTCTTTTTTAAATTAACCAGCTTTATTTATTCACGTAATTCTGATAACTTTGAGGCATTGTATTTAAAGCCCTAATATTCTTAAAAGTAATTTAAATGTAATGGGAAATTTAGCTATTCTGTTAATGAATTTCAAATGTGGAGGAGAAGGGGATATGTCTTGGTAACATTAATGTTGTTTCCCTTTGTTAACGCTCTCCTATTGCATCAAGTTTAAAAACCAAAGGAAAACCTAAAACTGCCCAGTGGCTGAGGGGCCTCTGAAATAGGAAATAATGCTCCTGGGATTCAAGTTTTTGTGTTAGAAAATAAGCCATCTGCTTACATCCTGAGTAATAGTTGAGCATTTTGGTTATTCACTGCTGATGGAATTCTGCCTTTTAACACACCTTCCTAATGGAGTTGTGTGTAGGAAGTAGATGTGATTTCAAGATATTGGATTTCTCCTGAAAGGGTTCTGAGCACCTTCAGTTTTCATCTGTGTCAAGTGGAATGCAAGGGAGGATGAGGCCCAATGAACAGGATGTTAAGTGTGGAAAAAACAGGCTGTCGGTAGTTCCTCTGAAGGACTTTGGTGAAAGAACATCACCTGGAATCAATGCAATTTCGCATCCCACCCTGTCTTGGTCTGGATTTGATCAGGATGGATTGTTCTTGGAACACCATTCTACACAAGTTCCTTCAAACTAAAAGGCAGCTGAAGTCGGTGCTGGGAGATGGGCAGGCCAGGCTGCTAGATGGAAAGATATGTGGGATGGGACACTCCACAGCTCTTTATAAGAATGGCCAGACTGGGTCAGACCTGTCATAAATATAAAGGGAAGGGTAAACCCCTTTGAAATCCCTCCTGGCCAGGGGAAAGCTCCTCTCACCTGTAAAGGGTTAAGAAGCTAAAGGTAACTTCGCTGGCACCTGACCAAAATGACCAATGAGGAGACAAGATACTTTCAAAAGCTGGGAGGAGGGAGAGAAACAAAGGGTCTGTGTGTCTGTCTATATTCTGTCTTTGCCGGGGATAGACCAGGAATGGAGTCTTAGAACTTTTAGTAAGTAATCTAGCTAGGTACGTGTTAGATTATGATTTCTTTAAATGGCTGAGAAAAGAACTGTGCTGAATAGAATAACTATTTCTGTCTGTGTATCTTTTTTGTAACTTAAGGTTTTGCCTAGAGGGGTTCTTTATGTTTTGAATCTAATTACCCTGTAAGATATCTACCATCCTAATTTTACAGGGGGGATTTCTTTATTTCTATTTCCTTCTATTTTTATTAAAAGTCTTCTTGTAAGAAAATTGAGTGCTTTTTCATTGTTCTCAGATCCAAGGGTTTGGGTCTGTGGTCACCTATGCAAATTGGTGAGGCTTTTTATCCAACATTTCCCAGGAAAGGGCGGGGGGTGCAAGTGTTGGGAGGATTGTTCATTGTTCTTAAGATCCAAGGGTCTGGGTCTGTAGTCACCTAGGCAAATTGATGAGGCTTTTTACCAAACCTTGTCCAGGAAGTGGGGTGCAAGGTTTTGGGAAGTATTTTGGGGGGAAGGATGCGTCCAAACAGCTCTTCCCCAGTAACCAGTATTAGTTTGGTGGTGGTAGCGGCCAGTCCAAGGACAACGGGTGGAATATTTTGTACCTTGGGGAAGTTTTGACCTAAGCTGGTAAAGATAAGCTTAGGAGGTTTTTCATGCAGGTCCCCACATCTGTACCCTAGAGTTCAGAGTGGGGGAGGAACCTTGACAAGACCAAAGGTCCATCTAGCCCAACATCCTATTTTCTGACAGTGACCAATGCCAGGTGCCCCAGAGGGAATGAACAGGACAGGTAACCATCAAGTGATCCAGCTTCTGGCAAACCAGGTGCTTATCCCTGTTTTCCCATTGGGGTATGCCTGAGGAAGGGAGGAATGCCATAAACCCAATTAATCTATCCTGAACTCTACGGCTTTCTGATTAGTTTTAGACACTTTCTTTTGTCCAGACAGCAGAGTGGCATTACCCACCTACTTTTCGAATGTCAACATCTTTAGCATCTCCCCACACTGGCTCCAAGGTAACATCTTCTGTTACTACCCTTCCCCGAAGGTGCTGCAGCCTGTGAAATTACATGCCATGCACTTTGTAGTACCCTTCCCCTTGTTAGCCCAACTGTTGTGTAGTTTTTCCCCTTTCTTCAGGTTACTGAAAGCTGTGAAAAAGAGGGTAAATGTCTTTGCCCATAATCCTGCTGCAAGCTGTATCAAATCCATTTTCAAGAACATCTCCATATTTCATTACATGCAAAGCTTCTATCTGAGTAAAATCAGTTGTACCCTAAATCATACAATCGACTGCAACTATGCATTGCAAGTCTATATTAACATTAAGTCTCCATTAAATGAATGGGCTAAGGAAGCCTCCATTTCCAAAGGGAACGTCATAGCCACAATTGCATTGTCTATCTGCAGAGAAAATAACATGACGTAGGAACACGCAGAAAACAGAGACCCTCCTTTCAGGATTTAATTGCTTTAGGACTTTGAACATAGGAAAGAAAATGAAAGATTATTTCTGTCCTCCCAGAAGGTAGATTGAAAGAAATAAAACAAAATCCACTAAGGCGTTCCAAAACACATTTTTCCCCCCTAAGTCGCCTAGACAAGCACTGAAAAAAGATGCAACTCATATTTCCATTTCTTCTGGATACTTGTTGATTTATTCATATATATATATATATATAAACTTCATATTAGTATTCTATATATATTTGATAGGAAGTTTAATTTAATCCATTATTCTGCACTTCTATAATCTATTTTTAAGTCTTTTCAACTATGTAACAAAAATACATTTAAAAAATTCAAATGTGTTGAAATATCAAACTTGTGATTTATGTGATGCTCATATCGTTCTTTCTCCATTTAAAACCCAGTAAGCAACCAATCTGCAATAATTTATACCTAATACTTTGAATACATGTGACAGAAAATGCACGCATGCATGCACAAAGAAGGAAAGAGGAACCAGTCCCTTCAGCTTCCCCAAGATCCACTGCTGGAGGATCTCTGTGGTCTAGATTCATACCTTACAATCTTCCCTAAACACGGGGCAATACATAGCTGCATTGTCCCAGGAGCCCAGCAGCCACCAAAATGTGATTTAGGGCCCCTTTCCTGCCTGGAGGTTGAGGCAGCTGCCCAGCAAGTGGAGAAAGGGGTGTGCTACATGTTTCAGAAAAACTCTTACAATTCTGTTGTAGATCCTTGTGTGTTTGGGATCACTTTTGCCCATTGTGAAAGAGCTTGCTTTCTTCTCAAGTTGTGTGCATTAGTATGGAGAGGACAACAGACTTCGTAAGAGATTACAATATAGGATTTGCTTATGAAACAAACCATGGTTCTAGCCATCAAAACCTGTATGAATCCATCCACCCCACCAGAAGTGAGAGAAACAATTCTGGTTTTCCTCCAGCAGAATTACTATTGCAGCAGCCCTTAGGGATCCCAGTCAGGGTCGCATTCTGCTGGGCACAGTACACACACTTACAATCGAAAATGTTCCCTGTGGCAAAAAGCTTTCAGACTCAGAGCAAGAGGAGCCAACAGGGTGACACAACAAACAGAGGCAGCAGCGGGAGGAGGAGGTGTTTTGTTTTGTTTTTACCTGTTACTTAGTTTCTAGACCATAGGCCTGATTCCCCTCTCTCTTGCTCTGATGTAAATGAGGACAAGCTCCAATAAATGCCACCAAAGTTACTTTTCTTGTACCAGTTTTGCATTTGTGTCACACCCCAGCTGGGTGGTGGCTGGTTTTGGTTTTTATCAGCAAGTTAAGTCTTAGAGTCTTAGAAGATGAAAGCTTCTGTTGTTTATGCGACTCAAACCACAATACAAAGCAATTTTGTTTCTCATTTACAGATCTGAAAATTCAGATATATACCTACTAATGAGTCTTGATTATGAGTCTCATTAAAAGAACTCTTTTTTCGGGGGGAAACATCTGATGAAACGTCGTCCCCCAGTATAACCAGTGTGCTGTTTTGCTCTGCTATTAAGTGGTGGCAAACTGTAAAATTCACAATTTCAGGATGATTAACTTGTGAAGTCTATACATTGCTTGTTGTTGTGGTTGTTCCTTTCCTAATTTAAATGTTAAAAAAGAGAAGGAATCACCTGGAGTAATTGCCCAATGGGGAGTTGTGATTTCAGCAGTACCGTGTGTCAGTTGGGAACTGGTGCCCTGGATGGTGCAAAATCCCAGTTATGTATTTTGTACACCCTGAAACGCTCCAGCTGGTGCAACATGCAGCAGCATACCTGTGGAGTAACACGTCATCATGAACATATCAACCTGGTGTTCCAACCTGCGCACTGGATCCTCTGAGAAGACTCCAAGTCCTCCGTGGATTTGGTCCAAGCTTCCTGAGAGAATGCCTTATGCTCTGCAATCAGGATGCTAATCAATAGGAAGGTAGCTCTCTCATGATGAGTGCAAGACAGAGAATGTGCTTTTGTAAGAGAAGAATCCCTACTATGGGATCTCACTCCCCTAGAGATGTGACCCATGCTGCCTATGAATTAATTGAGCCACCTCTCTTCCTGCAAAGGAAAAGACAGAGACAGTTACTGTCATTTCTGCTTTTAAATATGTGGGAGGTGCCAAGATACTTCATTGATAAGGGCCTTATAAACAGCCATATAGACACAATGGGTTCTGAGGCATGTGCTCATAATGCTACTGAAGAAATGACATCTCTAACTCCCTAAGAAGTTGTATTCAGTGGTTTGCAATTGCATATAATGGCTAAAGGCAGAGAAATGATTAGACATGCTTATAAATCCCCCCACAGATTTTTCCACGGTTTAATGAATGATACCTTTATTACTTTGACTTACCCCTACACTTGCTGAATTTGTACAACCCCTCATTTTAGTTGGAGTTTTAGAGTATGCTATGCAACTCTGAAAATGTATGGGTCAATGTATGCTTCCTTCACGCAAACATCTCTTGTCAAGTCCCATTTGTATTTTCCCAACAGCTGGCCATTCTGGGGCTGTCATTGTTCTAAGATGTTGGTGCCCTATAATGGATAGGGATGACTAGAGCTTACTGCATCACCTACTGGGGCTGGCCAGGAAGCTTATTTAGCTTTTTATTCAGTGTTTTTATGGAACATAGCCGTCTGTTTACAGATGTTCTGCAGGGCTTTGGCTACTTTTAGACCCAGGCACTTCTCTGGTCTGCACATCATTATAAGGGGGAACTGTGCGAGTTTCATAGTATTCCTTTACCGACAAGAAAGCAGCAACTGCCTCCACTCTGATAAACAGGACAGAAATGTTTAGGGAAGGAGCTGGTTTTCAGTCCATGCTGATTATTAGAATACAATGGAATTGAATCTAGCACAGTTTAAGTTCCTGATTTCTTAAGTGGGTTTCCTGGCTTCAGTGTCATGAGCACTCGCTGTTAAGAGGACAGCAGCGTGCATTTGATGTAGAAAGCATAAATTTAGCTTCAGACATCTCCAGCAACGCTGCCAGATTTTTGAGAGAAATAAATATCAAGCAGATACTATTTTTATCCTCATGTGGATTGATCCAATGCAATTTTTCATCCTCTCCTTAAATAGAACCAACACTGCATTTCTAAAACCTCATTTTGCCATTTGCCATTAAATTATGTCAAAAGGGCTTTCATCTTATCTCTTAAGTGGGTGCTTTTTATTCCAGCCACACTTTCTCCTTTCAGAGTAACAGCCGTGTTAGTCTGTATTCGCAAAAAGAAAAGGAGTACTTGTGGCACCTTAGAGACTAACCAATTTATTTGAGCATAAGCTTTCGTGAGCTACAGCTCACTTCATCGGATGCATACTGTGGAAAGTGTAGAAGATCTTTTATACACACAAAGCATGAAAAAATACCTCCCCCCACCCCACTCTCCTGCTGGCAATAGCTTATCTAAAGTGACCACTCTCCTTACAATGTGTATGATAATCAAGGTGGGCCATTTCCAGCACAAATCCAGGGTTTAACAAGAACGTCTGGGGGGGAGGGGGGGGAGGAAAAAACAAGGGGAAATAGGTTACCTTGCATAATGACTTAGTCACTCCCAGTCTCTATTCAAGCCTAAGTTAATTGTATCCAATTTGCAAATGAATTCCAATTCAACAGTTTCTCGCTGGAGTCTGGATTTGAAGTTTTTTTGTTGAAGAATTGCAACTTTCATGCCTGTAATCGCGTGACCAGAGAGATTGAAGCGTTCTCTGACTGGTTTATGAATGTTATAATTCTTGACATCTGATTTGTGTCCATTTATTCTTTTACGTAGAGACTGTCCAGTTTGGCCAATGTACATGGCAGAGGGGCATTGCTGGCACATGATGGCATATATCACATTGGTGGATGTGCAGGTGAACGAGCCTCTGATAGTGTGGCTGATGTGATTAGGCCCTGTGATGGTGTCCCCTGAATAGATATGGGGACACAGTTGGCAACTGTGCCCACATATCTCCTTTATGTCCTTTATCACCTTTATCACCAGATCCAACTCTCTGAGAAGCAAAGTCCTTCCTTATGTGCCTGGTGATGGAAAGCAGTTCAGTTATTTCCATTGTACTGATCTTAAACACCTTTAAACTTGACAGGATGTTATTTATAGACTAATCTGAATGACACAAAAATAACCAACAATCTTGTGAATAAAAATGTCACTTGCCATTAATGGATGACTATAACAAAAGCTGTTTTGCTTTTGAATTCCTCCACTTTCTGCAAATAAAAAGAGTTTCAGTGATGGGCAAAAGCCAACTTGTCTGGAATGGTGCTGCAAAGTTTTTAATTACTCTGAGGAGATGTACATTTTCCATTACACTTTTCAGCACCATTAGTCTAGTTACAGAGACAGGCATGTGAACTGCACACTTAGTCTTATAAGTCATCAGCAATTACCTCTTTAGAAAACGCCCTGTTTCTCTGGCAGTTTATCAATTTCTCTGAAGGTAAAGGTCTTTTAAGAGAAGTGCGCTTAGTGTCATGTTATGCTTCTAAAATACCATCCCCAGGTGGAGTTTCCTTATAGGACTTTGCTGTGATTTCTGACCAAAGCGCTGAGGTTCTGCTGTTAAGCTGTCTCTTACCATTCGATTGATTGTGATAGGGCCCAGAGCCCCCAGTGCAGTTGACTTGTGATAGGGCCCAGAGCCCCCAGTACACTTGGAACCCTGTTGGGCAGGGTGCTCTACATCTGCACAGCCATGCCCTAAAAAGCCTGTGGTCTAAGTAGACTAGAAGACGGGAGAAAGGAGTGTTATCTCCATTTTACAGACTGGGAGCCAGAAATATGAAGTGAGTCTGTGGCAGACTCAGAAACAGAACCTCAATCTCCTGAGTCCTAGGCTGTTGCCTTAACTCAAGACCATCCTTCTGTATACTGACTATGGGCCTGGGACGCCAGCATTGCTCATGGGGGTAGGCAGGCTTCAACAGATTGTGCAGGTTTTGTGGGGAAAAGTACCCAAAATGTTGTGCCCTCATCTGAATCTCTTGAGGTCCCTCCCCACATCACCCTTCCCTCCCCCCACTAACCTTATGCTGAACACTCTGCAGTGTACATTAGAGGGACGGCCCAAAGTGTGAACACAGTGAGCATCCTACCAGAGTCTAGGCCTGCAGGGGACTGCATTTTAAAAAGGGGGAAGGTAGGAGACAGCCATAGATGCAGGTGGGGACCAGAACAGGAAATGGCATTTCAACCACAGAGGTAGAAGTTTAGAACTGAATTGGGTGGATTTATTTCAAACTGAGAAGAATCTGCACTGAGCTTGAAGTTCAGATCAGGCGGGCTCAGGGTTCAGATAAGGAGGAAGAAGATTTTTTGTGGTAGAAAAAGCTAATACAGTGAGACTGTCTGTCCATCCCCAAACATCAGGGGTGTGATGCCGTACCCAAAAAGACTAAGGTTTCAGGGGGCCTGGCTGTCTATTGATGTGATGTCAGGCAAAATCAGCTGTTCAAGCAGGGAAGTATCAAGTCTAACAATTGCTTTGTGTGTGACTGTGGCTGTACAGAGGGACAATACAGCATCAATTGGCTCCCTCTGGTAACTCTTAAAGCAGGAGGAAGGTCTGATGAAAGAGAGAGCGACTGGCAACAGAGGGAAGCTCAGCTCTGTGCTTACTAGTCACCCAGCTGGGCATTGCCCTGGGCACATGAGGGGACCAGTGTGAATCGTATTCTAGGTTTATTGACACACACTCGCTCATGTCACAGCATTGTGGGGGATTCCTCTGAGTCAGCCCTCTGGACTCAGCAGCCCCTTGGACCAGACGCTAATTAATTGCTTGTTTTCCTGAGATTTTGTCATGTGTAGAGAGCTAAAAGTGGAAACATTTCCTCCATCCCTTCCGGCATCACTCCTGACTATCACAGCGCTTCTCAGAGCGCTCAGGCATGTGTTCTGTTAAGCACATCCAGCCAAACGCTGCACGTGTGCATACATATTTTCACCATTCTTCATGGTCTTGTGCAGATCTTCTGCAGGTAATGCACCCTTCCAGCTGCAGAGAAAACTGGCAAAGTTTCGTCATCCCATCACCCAGTTGCTGTGTTTGCTGATACCGGGCACTGCAGTTGCCTTTCCCTTAACAACCAGGGAAACGCTCTATACTCGCACTTTCCAATGGATAACAGTGGGTACCTACCCTTCTGCTCTCCCTTCCCCAGGGGAATGTGAGAAAGAAGAACCTGGCATGGGCCAATGACTTGCAGATCCTGTTCTTTTTTTGACGGGGATGCCTTTAGGATCCATAAGCAGCAGATATTCCTTTTAATTTGGCAGAAAATTCTGTCAGCAAACTTGGGATGCATGAAATCAGAATTGAAGTCTCAAATATCCTCTTCCTTTCTGATCAGACACAGTTTGCGAAGTAAAATAATGATACTGTGAGCGAAGTAAGGAATTCAGGCAGCAAAAGAGAATCTCGGACCAGTTACACTGTCCATATCATTTGCTTGTTCTGCTTTTGAAGTAATTTCTTTGCCCATTTACCCACACACACATTCCTTTTTAGCATGCATTAGCCCAGTCACAGTTGTGCAATAAGGAAATAAGCAAAATCTTCCTCTATCAGGCCCCAGCACAATCTGATAGCTCAGCCATGCAGTCTAGTAAATAAATAAGCAAGTAAAGTATATTGAGAACTCTACAGATTTCTTTCTCTAGCTTTTGAAATTGGAAGAAAAGACACATTATTAAGCACAGGTATGGAAAAGCTGCCTACAAGATTTCCACTTAAAGGAACAAGCTTGCTGAAAGAATATGATCCACACATCAAACCAAGACAGCTTTAGCAATAGGGAGTCATTTAAATGATACCTGAGAACATTTTAAGGATGAATTTCCAGTGCACCAAAAGGAAATTGCTAAAAAAGAAAAAGAATGCTGGATGAATTCATTTTTCTCTTTGTACAGCCAGAAATTGAATGCTGTTAGCCTTTACTCTCATATCTCCTGATGAAACTAAGTTCTGTATGACTGTGACTTGCTTCCAGGAGAACTATGCACATGTATAAGAAGGCAGTGTGTGGCTCTGAGTGCTTGTCTTACTGCAGAATTAACTTGCATCACACCTTGTGTTGCCCATAACTCAACTCCCATCCACACACACAATCACTTAACTTGAGTGCGATGGTGCTTTGAATGTGAGTGGTCTGGCCTGTCCAGGGGTGCAGGCGGTAGCTGGAGTTAGAACAACTTGTCAGCTGCTAACACGACCAGGCTGTGCATCTCCAGCGTTGTCAGAGTGTGGCTGCTCTCACTCGAATGGAGCTAAAGCTCGTGTAGGTAAAGCAGTGTAGGCTCTGACTTCAATGCAGAGTTAAATCAAGTACTGTAGAAGGACCCCTGGGTCCCATTGTGCTATGCCCCCACCTACTCTTCATTCAGACAAATCCCCCTAAGGACTAGCTTCTTCCACAAGGTCAGCAGTCACTCACTCACCTCATGGAAATGCCAACCGTTTGTTTTGACTGGACGCATGAAAGAATTTTGATTTAAATTAAGGATCATGTTAGCTCTTCTTAGTCACTGTGTTGTACTGAGAGCTCGTGTTCTGTTGGCTTCCACTACTATCCATAAGTCCCTTTCAGAGTTTCTGCTTTCTGAAATCCAGTCTCCTCTCCTGTAAGAGCACATCCGATGTAATCAGATCTGCATGTGAATTCCCAGCTCAAACAGCCTTGGAAATACGCTCGGGATGATTGCGTCTCTTCACCTAACCTTCTACATCACCGGCTGCCTCTCCCTTCTGCTCCATGGTCCTGCTCTTGTCCAGTCCTGCATTGGCGACACCAGCAGAGGTGTCAGACACTTGCACATTGTCCCTGGGGAGCAGCTGCTTGCCGTGCTGCACAGCTGCCGTGTTCGAATTGTGTCTGTTCTGCTCACATGTAATCAAACCGGCACTGACTGCCTTTCCCAGGGTTTCCGTTGGCTTTGTGTCCCTGCCCTTGTCCCCACAGAACAGAAAGTTGCATTTCATTTGCTGATTTATTTTTAGGCTTGTCCAGGGTTCCTCCCCCGCATCCTTCCTTACCCATTATTGTGGTGTTGGGGCACCTCACAGACACCATTGATTTTTGCCTCACTAAACCATTGTGAAGTAGGGATTTTGCAGATGGGGAAACAACTGCAGGGAGAGTCAGATGAGAAGTCCAGCAATGAGGTGGTTTCCGTGGAAGCCATGTGGCTACAGCCCTGGTCAGCTTTGGAAATTTCAGCCTAAATGACTTGCCCAAGGTCACACATAGAGTCTGTGGCAGAGCTGGGAATTGAACCCAGTTCTCCAGAATCCCATCCCAGTGCACTAAGCCCTTTCTTTTTCCCAGCATACATCTGTGGTAATTAGCTGCATCCCTCATATTCTGTTCAGAGCAGGTCTCTTCACAGAACAGCTTCACCATCACTTCCAAGAATGTGACTCCCCCTTGTTATTTATGCCTCTTTCCCATCTCAGCCCATTCTCCCCTCTTGCTTGATCCTGCATTGAAGTCACATGCAGAATTTTCTTGCAGAGAACCACTGACACAAACAGCATGCTTGCAAAAATGGATTGCAATGGGACTTTGCGTAGTAAGCAATACATAATAGCTGATCCATGATCCTGCACAGGAAGATGCTCCAGGGAAATATATTGTCTGTTGCTTCTAGAACTTCTTGCGGTGTGTTTATGATATGAGCTTTCTGAGCAGTGAAAGGATGGAGTTTCACAGAATCAGCTGGCTGACTAGCCTGGTAGCACTGATTTAAATTTAGTAAAGCAAGGGAATTCTCTGGGTTAAGGCTTTCTCTCTACCCTGGAGTCCCCTCCGCTGTGCTTCAGCCTGCCAGATCATTTTGAATGTGAGCGGAGGTCAACTACCACTCTGAGGCTCCCTGAGAAAAGCGATGCAGCTGGGACAGCCAAGGAGGAGCCCACTGGAGGAGCTGAGAGCAGAGAGAAATGGCCTTCGCTCGGATTGGGCAGTGCGGCAAATGAAGGACAGTGTGATGGTGTGATTCCAAACGGATGGCAGTGCTCAGACTGGAATGTACTGTGATAATTATGTGGCCCCTCTACCTCCCAACCCCAATCTCCTCCACATCCATGCAAACCCCTTAGAAATGATAGGGTGCTCTCCCTCTTTGTCAGCATCTCCCCCTCTGGCGCCTTCCTGACACTTGCCCTCTCTCTGGCAGGGAGGGGAATAAGAGGAGTTGGGCATCACTTGCATCCTCTAGTGGGGTTTAGTGTAAATGTAACATGTTGCAACAGTGCAGAAATCTTTTCTCCTCTCAGAACCTGGGGCTTTACCTCTGGTCATTGGCCACAGAAGAAAATGAGTATGGTGGCTCCAGTCTGGCACATCACAGAGCTACCGTACAAGTTCATGGAACTGGCAAGTTCTCCTTGAGTGATGCCCACAGCTGGCATAAAAATGGGGGGTGCAGGTCAGGAATGAGGTGAGGTGAATCAGAAAAGCTGTATTGAGCTCCCAGGGCAAGAATTCTGTTGTTCTCATGGTCTTCACCACACCCATCTCGGTGGTGTCTGAATACCTGGCAGGGTCGATTAAGTGATATGACTAGCATCTGTCACGTGTGGGCCTTTCCTTCTGTCTCTTCACTCGGCTGGAGCCAGCAGGACTGTCCTGGTGCAAGCGAGCGGAGAGTCAGACCCTGGTGGTGTAGAGACTGTGCTATAAATGTTGAATAGAAAGCAATAGCATGCACAGCCTTGGACATCAGACCCTGTGTCCCTGGCTGAGGGGTATGGATGCTAGCACTCATGGGAGGACTCCTCCCGCAGCCTAGGATCCTTTCTTCATGCTGCACTGAGCCCAGCGCCCTAAACATCAAGGACACTGGCTGCTAACTGTGCTGAACATCAGTCATTTGAGTCATTTGTTCATTAAGCGATTGATATCAGAACCTGTCTGTCAGAGAAACTGAATAGGAATAATTTATGGAGTGTGAGAGTGTTTGGATTTCAGCAGCAAATATTCATCAGTTTAGGAATAAATGATTAAAATGTGCTAATTAAATTCATCTGGCAATGTGGCCAAATCCCAGGAAATAGAATGGGCTGTTGGCCAGTTTGCTGCACTGCTTAATGAGAAGTTGTGTGTGTAAAGAAAACATTGCATCTGCAAGGAAGGGTCTATGGAGCAGGACGGAGAGGAGCAGCCGGCTCCCCTGTCAGAGTTTGGTGCATTGTGATGCTTCCATTGGCGGGCAGGCATGTTGTCGATACAGCAGACAACACAAACATGCTCATGCTGCATGATGACTTGCACATAACACTGCATGTCTTAACCATAGGCGTAGTATGGGGAGTAGGGGGTCATTACCCCCCCACCCCCAAAATTGCAAGCATTGGGCAGGCGTGGAATTTCCCCTCCCCCCGCCCCATTGGCCTGACTCGAGCTGCCCCCCCCAATATAAAAGTCAAAGTATGCCTGTAGTATTAACTGACCTTCACACACTTTCACCCCCACATCTGTGCACGCACACATCTGCTCTGAATTTGTAGGGCTTGAATCGGGTTTTTAGGCTTGCTGTGTGCTTGGGTGGTCTCGAGTAACCCCTCTGGCATTGCCGCAGGGGCAGTTTTGGAACAGGGGGACTGTGCCCAGAGAGGATCTTCGGGGGAAACCCCAGCGGATTCAGAGAGAGAGAAATTCAGAGATGAGGCTGAAACTGCACCCTTGTGGCAGGGTACAGGAGTCTGTGCAGTAAATAACTCCACTCTGAACCTCACAAGCTGTATTAACAACAGAGTTGAGGCCTCACTCTGAACTCCCATGGGCTTTCCCGTCTTCCAGAAGGGCCCTTCCCAGTGTTTTGATGCTCTGTAATGTGCCTTCTTTTTATTTTCTCTCACATCATTTTCTGTTTCATGTGTCAGAGTTCAGCATAATCCTCATACAACGCTGAAACGGTGTAGAAAATGCTTGCTCCCAAGGAGAGAATTGCAGACGGCAGATGTAGGTGTGACATGACATTCATATTAAGCCCACAGTCCCCTAGTCCCCTTTGGTACTATTCACTGGAATCACCATGGACGCACAGAGAAACACTATAAAAGAAACTGAAATTTTAACTCTGTTTGAAATGTCACATGTATTTGTTCTTTTATTATGTGCTTGCAAATGCACCAACAAATTTTATTAAGAGCCATTCAGAGTGATGGGACTGTTAATAAATTAGCTGTTGTCTGGGTGTCACTCGGTAACTTGTGATCATTCACAGCTCTTCCAAGATACTCAGATAAATCTATTTCTGCTCAATTGAATTTAAGGAATTGCCAAGAAATGCCATTGGAATATGCTCCGAGCCCCTCTGACTGTGCAAGGGAGGCACTGGTTCAAACAAGGAGCAGAAGGTGAGTGGACTTGGGCTAGTTCTGAGTCACAAATAAGATTTGTGTATTATCACTAGAGCCAGCCAGAAAATTGAACTCAAAGGGTTTCCAGAAATGTTCTCCTCCTGAATCAGGACAAAAAGCCAGCCAGGCAAAATTGTGAATTTTCGCAGCTTGGTACCAGTTTGAAATTTTCCCTTTTCCCAAAAAAAGAAAAACGACAATTTTCTGTTTTATCTTTGGGTCAGGTTGGAAAAAGTATTGTTGGGATTCTCTGACTGGGCTCAGAATAAAACTTTACAGAAAGACCTAGTTAATATCCAGGAGAGCTATTCTTACTTGGATTCTACAAGATATACAATTCAGTTAGAGCATCTGTAACATTGCCTAGAAGATGTCACTCCTGCTCACAATCACACACACATGCTCACATTTATGTGCTCTCACAGCTGTCCCCATGCTTTCTTTGTCTTGCTCTCTTTCTCCATCAGCAACTCTTGTTTCTCCCAGGTGGTGTGTACTCTATTGAATTTGCTTCATTTAGGTCCCTGCATTATATTCTGGCTTTGCTGTAAGTATTGACCCAAAACCCTGTTCTGAACATCCCAAAACCTTAGGGAAATTCAGATACAAATTCCATGAATATGCCTTTTCTCTAAGCCAAAATCCTTGGCTGAAACAAAACCAGGCTTTGTGCAAGCTGAAATCCAGATCTGAAGTCGGGGGTTCTTCTTCATCTTTAATTTAAGCAGAAGTTCTCTATGAAGCTCAGTGTACGACACTGTACCACCCATTAAATCATTTGGGTTCTTTATATGAAAAGCAAAGGAAGAGAGCTTAAGTCCTTTTTCTATTCAGGTTCTTATACTGTGCCCAGAGCCATGGTATCAGAGCCCCTTCTATCAAAACATTAGGCATGAGACTGGCATCTGCCATAGCTGGTGAATTCTCCATTCCTCTTCTCTAAATAAGTTTCATCTCCATGAAGACAGAGCAAAGAATCTTGCCTTTGAAATAGAAGAATGTCAGATTTTCGTATTGACTTCTACCATTATCCATCAGCTGAGAGCCAAAATCACACGTGCCCCCAGTGCAGTGACTAGGTGCTCTAAACATCCCATATAATATTAGACTTCCACTCGGGCCGTCAGATAGAGAAGCAAAGCTATATAAGGCATCACTTAGCTCCAGCTATTACATCCGAGACACAGCCCCAGGTAAGGGGGCGAGGAGGAAATCTTGGTTCGTGGTTGTTACAATATAGGAAGGAATGCCAATCTAGAGAAGTGCATCAGGACCTTAATTGGGATTTTAATCCCTAAATGGTGGTAGGTATAGCAGAGCTTTGCTCTTAAAGCCAGGCCTTGTTATTTGAGAGCAAATATCCCGTGAATGGAGAGGAGGCTGTTGTATTTGCATAGCAATGAGGCATTCCACTGGCCTCAATAACCAAAGTTGATTTTCTTTTCCAGTTAAAAGCAGGCATGAGTGGTACTTATTAATTTGAGTCCACCTCTGAATGCACTTAACGATTCAAGTCCAATTTGTTTTCAGAGAGCCCAGGTAGGAAGTAATCGTTAAAAACATGTAAATTAAGTTACTGGGGTGCCTAATAGATTAGTCATTGGCTTTCCAGCTTATGCTGGAGCTTAACCTTGAGCTGAAATGAATCACCAAACATTTCTCAGAGCCAGCTATAAAAGGTCAACGCTCAGTGACTGATGCATTGAAACCTTTACCTCAAAACCAAATTGAAGAAGGGGGCAGAAAGTAAGATGAAGTGCTGTGAAAACTCCATCCCATGGAGCAGAGACTTAACCACAGCCCTCCCTTGATCTTTGCCTGTGAGAAATGAGCCGAGCGTGTGACATCTGTGCTCACAAATCCCCTAATTGCTCTGAACACAGAGTTGTTGGGAGGTTTTATTTTATTTTTTTTTTATTGGCTGCAGGTGAATCCAAGGATTGCTTGGTGCGGCAGTGCTTTCTGACCCCATGGGGCTTCTTTCTCGCACTCACTCCATCGTGTCCGAGGCAAACAGAAACCAAGTCCCCTTTGCAAAGGAGCGTCCTTTGGGGTAGGGCATAATTCCAGACAGCGAAGCCAAGCAGCTCTGGAAAACTATTCTGAACTCCGGTAATATCTGGACTCTGGTAGCCACTGGCAGAACACAGCAGCAATGAATCTGCTAGCTTATGAACAGTGTTACATATTCCTGTGTGACAGTAGATGGTGCTCTTTATTTTACCTATCTATGGATAGAGATTTCTCCCATAACAATCTGGGTTATAATCTCTCTACCTAGCTACAGTACAGCAGTACTGCATGGCTTCCATCACAATACTGACTGAGTACCTTAAAGGCTCAAAGCTACACAGGATATTTGGAGTGGGCGGAAAAGGGATGGGGATGCTGAGGAACTCATCCCTAAGTAAAAACAATGCCAGCAAGCACAGAGATGTCCAGTACCCAGAGCGTCCCCACCCAAACCATCATCAGTCTGTAGCAAGAAACTATGAGCCAAATTGTGCTGACCATCTTTCCAGGGGCTGGCACAGATGTGCCTGGAGCTAGTCTATGCATTGGTATTGACAAGCCAGAGGATGTTTCTCAGGGAAGGCAGAGGCAATCCTTTGAGTCGGGCATGATATGAACTTTGCCCTCTGCTGTGAATAGGTCCTGAGAATATGGCACCTTCTCTGGGCAATTGAACCTCCATATTTCACAGGTCACCAGCCAGCCACCCTGTAACACAGTCCCTAACAGCTGCCTGCCTGCCTTCCCGACTCCATGTCTCTCACAGGAGAGTCTTAAGAAGGAGCTGCTACAACTCCATCAACAATGCACTGAACTAGTGTTTGATCAAAGGACCAGAGTGTGTGAGGGCTGAGTCACCAGCTGCATTTGATATGGGAGAACTCCCCGGTGCTGTACTGGGGGTTTCAGGCAGAGGACTGGAATAGAAAGGAAATAGGAGAAAGTAAGGAGAATTTCTGTTATGCCGAAGCCAAGGTTGAGGCTTGGGAAACTGAGGCTGAAAAGAACTGACAAAGTAGGGAAACTCCTGTAAAGAATGCAGGGAAACTTCCAGAGCTCCCGTCCATGGGGAAATGATCACACTTGAGCTCCGAATAGCTTCTACAAATTCAGGACATGAGAAACCCATCTCACCCAAGCACCTATTGTAGTGAAGAGCATTGCCTTTCTAGGAATGATCCTTTCCCTGAACTCTGTGATTTGCTGGGTTTTTAACCGCTGTGATTTTTTTTATAAGATGCAGGCAGCAACCTTTAGCAGGGGGAAAAAAAGTTACTAAGAAAGACACCAATTTGTGACAGACATCTAAAGAAGCTATTTCTAAAACTGCAATTACCAGAAAAGGGAACAAATTACTACTTACTTCAGAGACTTTCACACATGGAGAATCAGAGCTGTGGAAAATAATCAGGGCAATATGTTTGCAAAAATACCTTATTTAAACTGAAATATTTTACAGTGAAAGGTCACCAAGTGAAATTGAAGGTTAGCAAGTAATAAAATGCCAGGGTATCCATTATCATGGTACAGTTTATGGTCAACTTTGATTAAGCTTACATTAGGCACATTTTCAATCTATTAAGCAAGCCCATGTCAGAATCCAGCACCAGGTTTCTAGGAAAAAGAGCTTAGGTGTCCACATGCCACTCATAGCTTGGACAACATATTCTTTTGTACCTGTAGTGGGCCAGGACCTGACTAACAAGATTATATAGGACCTACACAAAACACCATATTTCAGCGTGTTGCTATGGGTCAAATTTAACACAGGCATTCTGGGGAGAGTTGCAGGATAGAAGGTCCTCCAGGATCCCTGAATTCTTCTCATGCCTGTCCCCAAAGCCCTGGATCTGGAGGGTGCTCCACCCCGCCTCGGCAGGCTGTTTCCAACCCTACATCACACCTGGAGCTGCAGCTAGCAAGAGATGTTAAGAGTAATAAGAAGGGTTTCTTCAGGTATGTTGGCAACAAGAAGAAAGCCAAGGAAAGTGTGGGCCCCTTACTGAATGAGGGAGGCAACCTAGTGACAGAGGATGTGGAAAAAGCTAATGTACTCAATGCTTTCTTTGCCTCTGTCTTCACGAACAAGGTCAGCTCCCAGACTGCTGCGCTGGGCAACACAGCATGGGGAGTAGGTGGCCAGCCCTCTGTGGAGAAAGAGGTGGTTAGGGACTATTTAGAAAAGCTGGACATGCACAAGTCCATGGGGCCGGATGCGTTGCATCCGAGAGTGCTAAAGGAATTCTTGGCTGTGATTGCAGAGCCATTGGCCATTATCTTTGAAAACTCGTGGCGAACGGGGGAAGTCCCGGATGACTGGAAAAAGGCTAATGTAGTGCCAATCTTTAAAAAAGGGAAGAAGGAGGATCCTGGGAACTACAGGCCAGTCAGCCTCACCTCAGTCCCCAGAAAAATAATGGAGCAGGTCCTCCAGGAATCTATCCTGAAGCACTTACATGAGAGGAAAGTGATCAGGAACAGTCAGCATGGATTCACCAAGGGAAGGTCATGCCTGACTAATCTAATCGCCTTCTATGATGAGATTACTGGTTCTGTGGATGAAGGGAAAGCAGTGGACGTATTGTTTCTTGACCTTAGCAAAGCTTTCGACACGGTCTCCCACAGTATTCTTGCCAGCAAGTTAAAGAAGTATGGGCTGGATGAATGCACTATAAGGTGGGTAGAAAGTTGGCTAGATTGTCGGGCTCAACGGGTAGTGATCAATGGCTCCATGTCTAGTTGGCAGCCAGTATCAAGTGGAGTGCCCCAAGGGTTGGTACTGGGGCCGGTTTTGTTCAATATCTTCATAAATGATCTGGAGGATGGTGTGGATTGCACTCTCAGCAAATTTGTGGATGATACTAAACTAGGAGGAGTGGTAGATATGGTGGCAGGTAGGGATAGGATACAGAGGGACCTAGAGAAATTGGAGGATTGGGCCAAAGAAATCTGATGAAGTTCAACAAGGATAAGTGCAGGGTCCTGCACTTAGGACGGAAGAATCCAATGCACCGCTACAGACTAGGGACCGAATGGCTCGGCAGCAGTTCTGCGGAAAAGGACCTAGGGGTGACAGTGGACGAGAAGCTGGATATGAGTCAACAGTGTGCCCTTGTTGCCAAGAAGGCCAATGGCATTTTGGGATGTATAAGTAGGGGCATTGCCAGCAGATGGAGGGACGTGATCGTTCCCCTCTATTCGACATTGGTGAGGCCTCATCTGGAGTACTGTGTCCAGTTTTGGGCCCCACACTACAAGAAGGATGTGGATAAATTGGAGAGAGTCCAGCGAAGGGCAACAAAAATGATTAGGGGTCTGGACCACATGACTTGTGAGGAGAGGCTGAGGGAACTGGGATTGTTTAGTCTGCAGAAGAGAAGAATGAGGGGGGATTTGATAGCTGCTTTCAACTACCTGAGAGGTGGTTCCAAAGAGGATGGATCTAGACTATTCTCAGTGGTAGAAGATGACAGGACAAGGAGTAATGGTCTCAAGTTGCAGTGGGGGAAGTTTACGTTGGATATTAGGAAAAACTTTTTCACCTGGAGGGTGGTGAAACACTGGAATGCGTTACCTAGGGAGGTGGTAGAATCTCCTTCCTTAGAAGTTTTTAAGGTCAGGCTTGACAAAGCTCTGGCTGGGATGATTTAATTGGGGATTGGTCCTGCTTTGAGCAGGGGGTTGGACTAGATGACCTCCTGAGGTCCCTTCCAACCCTGATATTCTATGATTCTATATCCCCCTGTACCCTCTAGGGGAGGGTGTCTTCGTTTCAGGCAGTTTTCAGCCTCTGGAGCACTCCCAGTCCCCTCTGGCCACATAACAGGGAGCCCCACACAGGCACCACCACTGGGTCTGAACTCTTAGAGCATTGACCTACTTTCACCCTATTTCCACATGAGTTAATGGGAGTGGAGTTACCGGAGACTCTTCAGAAATGTCCTGGGTGTGAACCAATCCTCCTAGAGCCTTTGCTCCAAACTGCAGCTTAGCTCTCAGCACCTTGGAGGGGTCACAATATTTGGCTAGATTTGTATTTTATTATGAGATAGTTGAATTCCCTGCTTTGCTGAGATTCTTGGTTTCAGCACCGTTAGCTTCTCTTTATGCAGGTTGATAAAGTCTTGGATCACAGCCTGATGAAGTTTAATGGACAGGCTCCCACTGACTGCAGTGAGCTTTGGGTCAGGCCCTAAAGAAAGATGATGCACTGTATAAAAATGAGCATAGCTGGTATTTTTTGTAAGCATAAATTAAAAGGGAAAAAAATAAATAGAACCTCCTGTTCCCTGTTTGTGAGCCTCTGCCTTCACTCTGAATCTGTTCTGGCTGGGGGCAAGTGAGTGATGAAGCAAATGCAGAACTTTGTAACTGTTACACATGTTGGGAACAGCCTTGTACAGAAATGGGGCAGAGGGATCTATGGCCCCAGCTCATCTCATTGCTTGGGGGCTCACTAGCTCCCAGGAGAGCTGGGGGGAAAGACAACTTGCATTTCAGCGATGTATTTCATCCCCAGCACAAATCGAGGTGCCAGCAATACACAGGGATCACTTCCCCCACAGCTGAGACACTGCTGAGTGTAGCCACATCCCCACGCTGTTCTGTTGCTAACGAAAAAGCAATATAACAATTAGCTGGAACTGGGTTATTTTCAATCTAGGTCATTTGGTTCCGATGGTCTTGATTGAAGTACGCTGTGATTGCACTGGGGACAGGCAGTGAAATCGCAAACCCGGATAAATGGGAATTTTGCAACACAAATGGAACTGGTAAAAAGCTGAACATGAACCAGTGTTGCTTTTTGTGTCATAGCTTTTAACAAGCTCACCATAAAATTAAAAGTTTTGTTTGACTTATAGTTTTGAATAGAATAACAGCAGGAGCTGGGTTTAACAGAAAGCGTAAAAAAGACCCCCTCCCTGCCCCCAAATAAACAAACTGAAATGATTCCAACAGAACAAACCCTGTCATTATAATGAATAGACAAAGACAAGCACCCCACAGCTTCTTTAGCCTGAAGCCTATCAGCTGAAATGTCACTCCAGAGCAGACCTTTCTGTATCAATAGCCTTGGTGGGGAGGAGGAGGGGGCGGATGAGTGTGTATCACAAGGTAACATAAATAAGAAGGTACCATCCAGCATCAGAGCTTTCGCGCTGTAAGGCTAAAATTTCCATTTCTAAAACCAGGCAGAGCTAACACTTGCTGAGCAAGATACACCTGGTTCAAGAGGACCAGATGTTTTTTCTGCTTTAGAGGCTTCTCCACAGTGGCGTGGTAAACAGAGCTGGGCTCTGGTGTCACTTTTAGATCATTTTATTTAGATATTTGATTGCTTGCATCATTTTTTCTCAGCGAGTATTATGTTATAAAAGAAAGCTGGATGTTAGACACTCAGTGGGTACACACACAGATCATCTCCCCACCCCCACCCCCGCATCCTTTTCGACATTCAAATATAAATAGTATCCCTTTGGAAGCTTTAAACTTGCTGATTGTATCAACTACATAAAAAAAAATTTTAAAAGCCCAAATTTGGAAACTTTTCTCTTTTGCGTGTCTGCCTGGCACTCTCCACAGGGCTCTTTTATCACTCCCCATCTGATTCCTTTAGATGTCTCTTTTGTAAGAAGATGAAATCTCTCTTTTTTCCCCTTCCCTTTTATTTTATTTTTAATAAATCATTTTAATACCCAGTCAAACTGTGAAGATTTCCTGGCTGCATCTAAGCTGTTCCAAAAGGCTTAGAAAAAATACACAAAGACAGCCTTCCTTGGGCACCGCAGAAGCCCACACAATGTAGCAGATAACTGCACTGGGGGTGTTGCAAGAGACCTTTGAGCTGTTTGTTGCACAGCTGGGGAGAGGTGATTCACATGAGACGGCTAAGCACTCTGTTACTATCAGTTGTGGATCACACCATCTGTGTTATTGCTAGGGTTGAGAAATGTAAGACTAGATCCTCAGCTGGTGTAAATTGGCATAATTCCATTGTCTTCAATGGTGCTACATTGATTTATCCCAGCTGAGAATCTGACCCATAATTATGGTTACACACCTTTGCCCACATGGCTAATGCCCTCTGACCCTTGACTGGGCAGAATTCAAGGGGTTTAAAGAATGAACTGAAAATCTCATGAGAAGACAGATTGAAAATATTGGGACGGGTATCTTAGAAAGAAGATGAGTAAGGGGTGGGCTGGGGGTAATCAAAGTATATAAAAAATGAATGGTATAGAGAGGGGAGATCACATCCTTCTGTTCTCCCTATTTTGCAGCTAGAGAACAAGGGGACATCCAATTAAATGAAAAGCTGGCAAATTCAAAACTTATCAAATGCTTTTTTTTGCACAATAGATGGTTGGACTGTGGAACTCACCACCAAAGGAGGATGTTGAAGGCAAGAACTTAATGAAAATGTGGATAGGACTTTTATATGAATAAGAAGAATGTGCAGTTTTATCATGATTAATATTTAGGAAAGGATATTAAATCTCATAACCAGGGTTAAAGCTAACTAAAACTATTTGGGACCAGGAGGAGACTTAAGGGAGGGGGGTACATGTTCCCACATCTGCTACTGCAAAGTTCTTATACCTTCCTTTAAAGTGTCTGGTGCTGACCTCAGTTTGAGATAGGATACCAGGTTAGATGAACCTGACATCTGCTGGGAGAGCAATACAGCAGTGCGCAGACAATTCAGGAAGTTTTTGGACAGTGTTGGGGACAACTTCTTGGTGAAAGTCCTGGAGGAACCAACTAGGGGCTGTGCTCCTCTTGACCTGCTGCTCACAAACAGGGAAGAATTGGTAGGGGAAATAGAAGTGGGTGGCAACCTGGGCAGCAATGACCATGAGATGGTCGAGTTCAGGATCCTGACAAAAGGAAGAAAGGAGAGCAGTAGAATATGGACCCTGGACTTCAGAAAAGCAGACTTTGACTCCCTCAGGAAACTGATGGGCAGGATCCCCTGGGAGGCTAATATGAGGGGGAAAGGAGTCCAGGAGAGCTAGCTGTATTTTAAAGAAGCCTTATTGAGGGCGCAGGAACAAACCATCCCGATGAGCAGAAAGAATAGCAAATATAGCAGGTGACCAGCTTGGCTTAACAGAGAAATCTTTGGTGAGCTTAAACACAAAAAGGAAGCTTACAAGAAGTGGAAACTTGGACAGATGACTAGGGAGGAGTATAAAAATATTGCTCGAGCATGCAGGGGTGTAATCAGGAAGGCCAAAGCACACCTGGAGTTGCAGCTAGCGAGGGATGTGAAGGGTAACAAGAAGGGTTTCTACAGGTATGTGCCCTGGTTGCCAAGAAGGTTAACGGCATATTGGGCTGCATTAGTAGGAGCATTGACAGCAGATCAAGGGAAGTAATTATTCCCCTCTATTCGGCACTGTTGAGGCCACATCTGGAGTATTGCGTCCAGTTTTGGGCCTCCCACTACGGAAATGATGTGGACAGATTGGAGAGAGTCCGGTGGAGGGCAACGAAAATTATTAGGGGGCTGGAGCATATGACTTATGAGGAGAGGCTGAGGGAACTGGAGTTATTTAGTCTGCAGAAGAGAAGAGTGAGGGGGGATTTGATAGCAGCCTTCAACTACCTGAAGGGGGGTTTCAAAGAGGATGGAGCTCGGCTGTTCTCAGTGGTGGCAGATGACAGAACAAGGAGCAATGGTCTCAAGTTGCAGTGGGTGGTTTAGGTGGATATTAGGAAACACTATTTCACTAGGAGGATGGTGAAGCACTGGAATGGGTTACTTAGGGAGGTGGTGGAATCTCCATCCTTAGAAGTTTTTAAGGCCCAGCTTGACAAAGCCCTGGTTGGGATGATTTAGTTGGGGTTGGTCCTGCTTTGAGCAGGAGGTAGGACTAGATGACCTCCTGAGGTCTCTTCCAACCCTGATCTTCTATGATTCTATGACCTCAGATCTCATCCACTCTGGCAATTCCTCTTTTCCTATAGTAATGATGACCCCTCACCAGCGTGGTTATAATTGAGCTTCATAGGATTCAGCACTGTGTTTTGGCTTCTGCTATAGCCATGACTGTGTCTGAGGAGAGCTCTGTACACATTTCTGTACCTCCGGGGCTCCAAATCTTGGATTATAGAAGATTTTGTTTTTTAAATGATAAAAGAGACTGATGAGAGCAGGGATTAGGGATGGGCTATGGGACTTTCACCTTAACATCGCATGTTTAAATCCAACCCTGTTTGGCAGTGGTTACAAATCATTCCTCTCCAAGGTTCTGTGACGGACCACGTGAAGTGATGTGGTGATCTCAGCCCAGTTGCCAGCCTGGGCACATGTCTGCATCCAGTCACTAAGCAAAACATCAAAAGCAGCAATACATGACTCACTCCCTGGATAGTTTCAGAGGAGATTAAAGAGTGATTGAGCTATGGAGACTAAACTGGCTGTGGATACCTCTAGGAGAAGCTCTTGTTAACGAACTGTGAAGGCGTGCGTGGGAGTTTTGTCCTGCCACTGCCCATGCTGTACCAGCTGCACTCCAGTCTCCAGGGCTCTCCATCTGCAGCAGAACTTAATTTACTGATGAGCAAACAACAGAAGCCCCCCTGCGTCCCACAGCCAGGCCCACATCCTTGCTCTGGTGTGCCCTGAAGACTGCAGGAAGGATAGCATGCAAGTCCCTTCACTCATACCCATAACTCCCAAGCGGGCAGCAGGCAGATTTATTTTTCAGACCTGTTAATTTCTGCCACTGTAAAGTTTCCTTCACTGTTTTGTTTTGTTTTTTTTAGATTAAAATACTGAGTTTGTGACATTTTCTCCAAAGTGCTAATAAAGCAATCGGCTTGTAAGCTGTACGCTCTCACCTTCCGAATGTAGTATGGAGTAAGCAGCCTAACTGTCCCTGCTTAATGCAAAATTGGTAATGTCATTTACTAGGCTTTCAAATACAGTCTGATGAATAAACGAACAGGGGAACTGTACTGGAGAACTATCCCAGCCAGATTCATATGCATTGCAAACAGCGCCTAATGGATTTCTGGTATCCTCTTGCTACAATCCTTAAATGCTCAAATAGCCCCAACAGAATATTTGCAATGAAAGCTGCAGTTTATAGGTAGGAAAATAGGATTGATTTACTGTAACCACATATCAGAGCACGAAGTGGCACTTTTACACATGTATCAACCATTACATGTCAGTAGGCAGCAGAAAAGTCAGCTTGTTTATTTTTTAATAGCAACTGCATGACACCTAGAAAGAGCCATTTTTACACACACATTCCGGGAGCTAAGGCAGGAAAATATGTTAAGAATTGACAAAAGTGCATTCGCGGGTGTAAAGGCTATTCATTCCTGTCCTTTTTTTCATTTTTCTTTTTCTTTAGTTGTCTCAACATTCTGCTAACAGCTAACAAGTGTTTCGAAGTCATTTTTCTAGACATGGCAGCTGTTAAACTAGCTGCCGGTGGACAGTGCATTTAAATCTAAATGACAGTCATGCCTATAGCTGAAGTAGCATTCAACCACCATGAACCTGAGAGCATGGAGACCAGGCATTCCTAGCAGGGTTTTGAATCATTTCTAGGAGACCTAGACTAAGAGGCCCTACACTCAGCTGTGAACACTGCTTCTGTCCAGACCGTTGCTTGCAAAGTGATAGAAGTCCAGAACAGTAATTCTACAACACGTTTTTGGTCACATTAATGAGGAATGTGCAAGCAGGGGCTTTGACCCATGGTAAGGATGCTAACTGGAGCCGGAGCCAAACAGTCACTCTTCTTGGGAAGAGGAAATGCACCCCAGCAAAAGATCAGCTCACCACTCTCTAATCCGAGTTCGGGTCCATTTGGTGGCTCTTAAATTGGCATTGGCTATGTGCTGGATCCCTGCACAGGGTCGAATCGCAGCCCAGGGACTCTGTCCTAAAATCTTTCAAAGATGGCAGAATGCACAAGTCTAGGAATTCCCTCTACCCATATAATAAGGAAGGGGAAAGGCCTGTGTCTCCAGCTGCCCAATCCACCACTGCACATTAGTTCAATCAGGACAGCTTTAGGAAATGGGCTTTCATGGGGAGGTCACACTTCTGTAGGGAAGTTCTGTCCTGGAAGTTCCTCCCTCACCTCACCCCTGTGATACTGCCTCCCTGGGTAGGATTAGGATGACAAGAGGATCATGGCAGCATATCAGCAAACACAAACTATTTCTCATTCTCTGTTCCTACACTTTTCTCTCTAGCCCCCCATGGATAGCTCTTTGCGAAGAGTGTTTGCAGCTTTTAATGGCATTAATCTGTCACCAGGTGCCAGAGGGGAAACAGTTTGTCTCTGTTTCCTAACTGTAATAACTACATATTGAACAGCGCTGACTTGATTTATTAACAATGAGGATTTTACAAGCCGCCTGCTATTGACAAATGGCTGCAATTTTAGCCTCTCAACCCTTCCTCCCCCAGTCAATACCTTTTAATTGAGTCAAATCTCAACAAATTAAATTTAAAGTAGGCCCCCAAAATAGTTCCAAAGCAAACAAATGAATTTGTGTAAAAATTACCACCTTGACATATTATCAGTGAATAAAATAAAATTAAAAAAAAGACCAGGCAAAGTTGCTTTCTCTCATCTGGAGATGCCCATTTCTGCATGGCCTCATGGCTGCATATATATGTGTAGCTTGAAGATCTGCTTAGTCAGGACTTAGCATCTGGCTTATGCATCACATGATACTCTGCACAGACTGAATTTCCCCTCATTCATCCCAGTCTAGAAGAAATTAAACAGGGAAAAAAGGCAAACGCGATGCTTGGAGGAAACAATTATTAAAACGGGGAAATTTTTTCCAACATGTTACTCACAAAAGGGCTGGTGATTCAGAACAAATACCGAGTCTCTCGTGTCCGGAAACGGGTTGGGAAAACTCCTGAACTGGAGCTTTCTTGTGAGAGAGACTGTTATTAACGGCTACGCCTGGGTCAGGTCCAGCATTTCTGCCCCCCAAGACAGGGCATCTTCCAACAGTGGATCTCGGAAGTGTAGGGGCTGAAGGGAAATTGAAGCAAACATAAGAAATATGATAACTCAACTTTTTCAGTTTTCATTGTGTCTTGTTTAATTTTCCCCAAGTAAATCCACAAGTGTCAGCATCATTCAGTTCTCTCTGGGGGATTTGGCTGGTGGCTAGAAAGGGGACTTAAAGTCCACCTTCCAGAGTTCTCTTCCCGGCTCTTTGACAGTCGTTTTGTGTGTGTAGCATAGCAATAGTACTGCTTGCCCTCCTTCACGTGGCTGTTGGGACACGCAGTCGTTGCTTCATAAGTTCATAGATTCCAAGGCCAGAAGGGAGCATTTTGATCATCCTGTATAACATAGGCCATAGAACTGCCCCGGGGGAATGGCGACCCTAGGTAAGCAGTTCCAATGGTTAATTACTGTCCCTGTTAAACATTTATACATTATTTCCAGTCTGAATTTGTCTATTTGCAATGTCCAGCCATTGGATGATGTTAGACCTTTCTCTGCTAGATTGAAGAGCCCGTTTTTAAATATTTGTTTCCTGTGTAGGTTCTTGTAGACTGTAATCATGTCACCCCTTAACCCTTTGGTTTCTTTTAAGCTGAGTAGATTGAGCTTCTTGAGTCTGTCACTGTAAGGCAGGTTTTCTAATCCTTTAATCATTCTCGTGGCTCTTCTCTGAACCCTGTGCAATTTATAAGAACTGGATACAGTATTCCAGCACCAAAAACAGAGGTAAAATAACCCCTCAACTCCTATTCCCCTGTTTAGAAACCAAAAGAGCTGATGAGATCCGTGGATGCATAAACTGCTTTAAGAGCTTTGGCCGTATTAATACAAATGATATATTGCTTGCTATTTCATTCCTTGTCATTTGCCATATTTCTAAGTCCAGTGCTTCCACTAAGGTTTTAGGTACTATTTTTAGAGTACGAGTTATTTTGTGACATAATTTTGCAGCAATGGTTATATCTAGAAAGCACTTGCATTGGCTGGGTCTTTCTAATTTCCCACTTCATTGGCTGCGTTTCTGATTTCTATTTCTCATATTGTTGGCTTCAACTAATATGTGCTAATTCTACTGTAGGATGCTGTGCAAAATAGAACTCTCTCGTAAACAATTGCTTATCGCGCTGCTTTTCAGGGTCAAATGTATTTTTGGTAATGCATATGGCAGCAGTGGAGAAAGCAGTTCTTATGTGTGCATATTAGAGCTGTATTCATGCGTCAGATATCGTCTATACAACAATTTGTAATTACAAAAAATGTTTCATTTCTGCCCAGCACACCACAATGGACCCTGCCTATTTCTGGCCTGGTGTAACTCCATTTGGGTCACTATAATTACACCCACAGACAACGTGGCTCTTTTATCTCCTTTGATGTCAGCCTCACAACAAAGAGATTTGCAGTCTTCCAGAATACAAGCCTGGGCCTGTACAGGACATTACTGATTTTGGAGGGGTGGGTGCACATCGTGGGTGCCTTACTTGCGTGATTAAAGAACTGCCTCTGAAGCTTGGGCATGTTTCCAGGGAGAAGGCTTGGATGGCTCACCCAGCCATTCTCCCTCTTTCAAGCTGACTTCATATTTGACATTTAAGGGCTGGGATCTCCTAGTTCCAACCACATTTCACTCCTCATTGGGGCTTCCATAGCTTCAGCCCCAGCTTCCTGCTTCACCTTTATTACCTGGGCTTATTTTTTAATATTGCTCTTGTTTTCACTCCTCATTCTTCTGCCTCTCTTTTTTAACAACTAATCTTATAAAATAAATCACTCTTTGCAGCATAACTGGTACTTTACAACTACCCCCATTCTGTGAGCTCTGACACACACATTCCAGCCAGCCACATTAGATAGTCCTACCTAAGCATGTCTGCTGCATTCCCCAGCTTCTCTTCAGAAATCCCCTTATCTATCATCTATGCAGCAGTTTGGACCAATCTGGGCTGTGACCTTGCCATGTTGCATAACCTAAGCAGACCTGGGCCAAATCAGTACATGGAGAAATGCAACACAAGGCGTGGTATTGGTAAGAGGGTACTGACGATGGGCCAGATTGATGGAGCAGTGCCCGTTTGCACCAGCCAGGGATCTGTCTCGATGAGATACAGAACTGAAGTTTTAATTGCATGTCATCATTCATCAACTGGTGGACTGGCCGTGTTAGTCTCTGTGTCCTGGATGAATTTGAGTGTGGGTAACTACACGCTGCCTTAGTAAGTCCCACTATACTTCCTCCATATGCCCCATCACAAACTCTTGTGTAATGCTGCTCTGTGCTTGTAAACTTGGGTCAACTTCCACTTAAAAGGGGTTTGGTGGATGAAATGCTTCCTGTACATACAGCTTGTAAGTACATTGAGGTCTTCACCTTCCGGGCGACTCTTCATTCTGTAAGGAAATATGGATTATTTATTATGAATATTATTAATTCTGAGCCCATATGGAGTACTACCGTACGTCATTCCAACTGTACTGCCCCTGAAATCAGCAGGATTGCTTGGTGGGTAAGTGACCATGCTCAATCTGAGTGAGGCTAGCGGAGTCAGGCCCTGCATTATTATGAATTGTAGAAGGGTATGGAAGAAAAAGTGAGGGTGCAGCATTCATTTGGGAGAATGCAGATAGCCTGAACCTATTCAGCTATAGTTTGATCCAAGCCCAGCTGCCTGAATTCAGCCATATTTGAAATATGAATGTGAATACCAGATATGAACTTATGTTAACATCTTTTTAGACTTTGCTTATTTATGGTAGAAGTTGCAGAAGTCCTGTGGAAATTATGAGGTACACAGAGGCACAGTTTAATATAACAGACCATGATCTGCACTAACATGCCACAAATCAGCCCTGGCTTTCAGTTACAAATTAGGTAGAAGACGCAATTAAGTGCAGCCTTTCCCTCCTCGCTCACCCATCCCTTTGCTTTCTTTGGTTTTATTCCTAAAAGCCTCCTTCTCCCATAGTTTCCAGTCTCCTCCTTAGCTAAGGTGCAGCAATCCACAACTGTCATGAATCAAATCTGAGCAGCTTGATCAGTTTCCAAAGAAGAAGAAAACGTAGGAGTAAAAGTGATTTTAGGATCATTATAAACACCAAGAGATTCCAGATAGTACTAAAACACGGGTATAAACTATCAGGATTCTGCAGGGAGCCCTGTGCTGGGACACTGCGGACTGGTTGTGCCACGGAGCCATGCCGCAGCCCTAGCCCTCCCTGGGCTCCAGCCAAAACACCACCACCACTGAAACAAATGCAGCATGTACCCCCCACTCACTGCTGGATGCTTTGGAGAAAGGACGCGGAGAATCTCCCTCCATCCACCCTCTTTAGAGGGCTAATACTGACCATGGTGGCACAGACTGGTGCGTGCTCTCCAAGTCCACTAGCCCCTGCATGGAAGCGTGAGGGCATCCCAGGGCCGGCCTGTTCTTTGCTGCATCCTAGTTTGACTGCTCCCACAAGCTGCGTGCAGCGCCACTGACCTCTTTAAACGAGTTTAATTTTAAAACCTAGCCCAGGAATAAAGCAGGAGGGGGGATTAGGTGACAGGCTCTTCTGCTGAATCTGTCCCTCGCTCCCAGAGTAAGAAACGATGTTGCTTCTCTCAGCAATGTGGACGCTCCCAGCAGGAGGCACGTGAATGTCTTTTGTAATTGGAAATGCTCCTTTCCCGATGTAGAGAGAGTTTTCTCACAGTTTAATCCCAGTGCGAAGTGCTTTGTTCTCACCCACAAGAGCCGTGCCGCTGCTCTGCTCAGCCTTAAGAGTACGGGTCTCCGTTAAATTGCCCTAATTCCCGCTGTTTCCTGAGATGCTGCTTTGATGAAATGCAGGCCCTTGCCCAGGCAGCAGCCTTCGGGCTTGACTCTGATCTGACTGACTCTGGTGTAAATCAGGACTAGCCCGCTTGGAACCAACGCAGTAACACTGGGGAAAAACTGATGAAAGGAAGATCAGAATCCAAGACCTTTATCTTCTCTGGTTAGAAGAGGAAGGTGCTGTTTTTCACGAGGAACATGACTGTTCTGAGCGACACAATGACATGTCTCCTGTTGAGTTTCCAGAACCAGCTGGGGAGGCTTCTCCCTGAAGAGACTGAACTGCTTTTGCTAGTTTGGCTCTCTTCAATTGCTTCCCTTTGTTTCTTTCAGTATCGCAGCGCACATCTTTCTGGAGCTGGCTGGCTCTTCTTCCTTCCTTCCTCTTGGGTCCAATAATGTTGGCTTGAGTCTGCACACTCACTAGGCCTCAGGAGACAAACATCCTTCTTCATGCTTTGCTTTCTGCGCTAGGATTAGCTGGCATCTCCATTGCAGCAAGGTTACAGGGCTGCAGATGGGATGCTGGGTCATGTTTTTAAAAACTTTCTCTAGCTTTGAGAGTGCAGTTTTAATTGCAGCTCCAACTAATTATGAGTGCAAATGAGAGACACCCAACTGCTGGAGTATGGAGAATGTATAATCCTACACACTTTCCTTCTTCCATGTGTAAGCCCAGGCTTGCAGTGTGAAAGTCTCTGTAGTTCTCAAGTCTGTCTGCTCAGAAGAAACTGAGCCAGCAAACTAACGCAAATTAGCACCTAATGATTAATGATACATTTGGGGAGGACAGTTCTGTTTCTCACTGCCATGATCCTTCTCCAGCATCCACACCTCCTGGCCCAGTCACCCTGCATTTGCCTGCTCCTCTTCCTGACTTCCCCTTCTGACCTCCCTTTCTTTAAAAAGAAAAGGAGTATTTGTGGCACCTTAGAGACTTACAAATTTATTTGAACATAAGCTTTCGTGAGCTACAGCTCACTTCATCGGATGCATCTTGGTGAGTGCCACGTGCAGCAGCCATGTGTAAATGGTTCGTTTCTAAAATATTTACAACTTTGAGGTTTATTGCAAATGGATTAAAAACACCAGGCCTGCATGGGCTGCTGTATCTCGTCAGCAATTGAATGCAATAATAAGCTCTCATCTGTTTGGTTTGGTTTTTTGCCTACTTGTCCCCTTATCTCACAGAGATTGCAAACACAGGCCATCAGAAGCTTAATTCAAATTCTCTTCAAAGAGCTGCAGCATTTTGGTCATTTATGCTCCTGCGTTGTTGTTATCAGGTTAACTTTCACCAGCAGTTTGAGAGGTTTCTTTTGGATTAAAACTAATAAAGTAAGTGCACCCACTGGGGAGAGAGCAGGCGCCAGAGGTGGGATTTCTCTTTCTCCCTCTTGTCCTATTGCAGGAGAATAAAATATGTGTTGATTAGGGTTCTATTGCCTCCTGCTCCATACCTGAAGAGTCCTTTGAACACTGCAGCTGGCTGCTGGCCGCCACATGCGATGGGAGCGGCAGGTAGCCACTGAGCTGGGGGAGTAGGGCGAGACCTAAGCAGCAAAGGTACTAGACTTTCATGCAAGTGTCCCAGGTGATAAAAAATCAGGAGACAGTGTACCTGGCTGGGAACTTACCCTGTGCTTTGATGGGAAGTTTCCTATGTTCTAGCAGCAGTAAAATGACAATAAAAATTCAAATAGATTTTTCTTTTCTTCCATGTGACTCTGGCTTCAGAATTAAGGGGGATCCAGAGACCTGGTGACTTTTATCAGCCTGGCTCTGCGCACATTAACAATCCCATTCTCTTGGTGAAACCCTGAGGGAAAACTCATCTTGTTAGGTAGATGAATATAATTTACAGGGAGCTCTGAACAACTCAAAAAGAAAAGGAGGACTTGTGGCACCTTAGTGGAATTTTTCCACTGAATGCATCCGATGAAGTGAGCTGAAGCTCACGAAAGCTTATGCTCAAATAAATTTGTTAGTCTCTAAGGTGCGACAAGTCCTCCTGTTCTTTTTGCGAATACAGACTAACACGGCTGCTACTCTGAAACCTGAACAACTCAGAAAGCTACATTTCCTCTGAATGCCCAGAGACAGGTTGGTAGATGGGGAGAGAAGGAATAGTAGATACTGGTGTTCTGAAGAAGCTCTCCATCTCCCAAAAGGCAATGTAGTATGTCTGATGTATGAATCGCACGAGGTGCTTTATTTATAATATTGCATTTATGGAAGAAAGAATATTTGGGGCATGAAAATATCCTACTCTCTTTTTTTCACGCAATGTCTAATCTTTTTAACTAATGGGAAAGTTTCCCACTAAATAATGGATAACTCCATTTTGACTGCAAGCTGACTTTCCACAGGATAATTTTCACCTACAATATACACTGATGCATTTTGTTCTCATTGCCAACGTAATGTAAGATAGACTTGTCTACGTTTTCATTTGAAGATGCTGTGGTGAGTATTTTGCAGAGTGACAGCTGCCTCTGAGGCTGGGCTCTCCTGCTGATGGGGAATTAAAGCTCTCTGAGGTAAAATGAATGATTCTGTGCATACATCTTTACTGACAACATTTGTGGCTTTCCCTCCTGGGCTGTGGGTTTGTGTATGCACTCCTTAGCTCGGTATATGTGTCCTGTTAGCCCTTGGAGATTTGGAGTGTGAGTGCCTCAGATGTGACACTAAACACTAAACTGACACTAAATTGGGAGGAGTGGTAGATACGCTGGAGGGTAGGGGTAGGATACAGAGGGACCGAGACAAATTGGAGGATTGGGCCAAAAGAAATCTGATGAGGTTCAACAAGGACAAGTGCAGAGTCCTGCACTTAGGACGGAAGAATCCCATGCACCGCTACAGACTAGGGACCGAATGGCTAGGCAGCAGTTCTGCAGAAAAGGACCTAGGGGTGACAGTGGACGAGAAGCTGGATATGAGTCAACACTGTGCCCTTGTTGCCAAGAAGGCCAATGGCATTTTGGGATGTATATGTAGGGCATTGCCAGCAGATGGAGGGACGTGATCGTTCCCCTCTATTCGACATTGGTGAGGCCTCATCTGGAGTACTGTGTCCAGTTTTGGGCCCCACACTACAAGAAGGATGTGGAAAAATTGGAAAACATCCAGCGGAGGGCAACAAAAATGATTAGGGGACTGGAGCACATGACTTATGAGGAGAGGCTGAGGGAATTGGGGATGTTTAGTCTTCAGAAGAGAAGAATGAGAGGGGATTTGATAGCTGCTTTCAACTACCTGAAAGGGGATTCCAAAGAGGATGGATTTGGACTGTTCTCAGTGGTAGCAGATGACAGAACGAGGAGTAATGGTCTCAAGTTGTCTCAAACATTCCAGTGTTGTCTCAAATGGTCTCAAGTTGTCTCAATGGTCTCAAACATTCCAATGTTTCACCACCCTCATAGTGAAAAAGTTTTTCCTACTATCCAACCTAAACCTTGGATAGTAGGAAAAACTTTTTCACTATGAGGGTGGTGAAACACTGGAATGCGTTACCTAGGGAGGTGGTGGAATCTCCTTCCCTAGAAGTTTTTAAGGTCAGACTTGACAAAGCCCTGGCTGGGATGATTTAGTCGGGGATCGGTGCTGCTTTGAGCAGGGGGTTGGACTAGATGACCTCCTGAGGTCCCTTCCAACCCTGATATTCTATGATTCTATGTGAAAAAGTGTTATTAATAAATTATTAATTATAATAATTACGTGTTGCCTGCCAAGAAGGAGCTAAAAACCTGAGCAGGTGATCAGAAGGTAAGGAAAAGAGAAGGAAATAGGGAAGGACCACTTCATGCGCAGGATGACCAAATGTGCACTGTGAAATAACTCACAGGGATTGGTTATTGCAGCGATTTTTTTTTTAAATGGGGAGACATTTTCCCTCTTTCATTCCAAAATCTGAAATTTCATCAAAATTAACAAAATCATAAAAACCATGCAGGCCTACCAGAACGGAACCCACATTTGTCTCTGGAGGAGGAAATAAACAGGGATTATAATAAAACCAAGCAAGGAGCTGGGATTCAGACCCCAAAGAAAGGTGGCACGTTGAGCCTGTTCATCCATTCCTGCTCTTCCTGCCGCCCCGTGCCCGTTGGAAGTGGGTTACCCCAGTAGCTGACTCCATTGTTCTGTGCTGCTGTTTGGGTTGCTTTCTGGAATGGGGAGTGGGCTGCACGTGCGGAAAGCCAGGATCCAAATTCAAACTTTGCAGCTCAGACCAATCTCTAGTATTACCCAAGTATCTGAGAGCATGCATATATGTCAGAAAACAAAATAACTCCATACCTCTACGGCTGCTAATACTCATGGTCACTGTGAGCTCAGTTTTAGTCCCATTTGAGTTTATGGGAATTTTACCACTGTCTTAAATGTCAGTGGGACCAAACCCAGAGCTCAGAGAATACGCACTGGGCATGGAATGTAGACAGGGTTTTGTAAAATAAAAGCAGTCAATACAATAAGAAATTGTAATGAACATAGCTGTGGCCTGAAGCAAGTTTATCTTCAGAAACGTTTAACTGATTTATACAGACTATGAGGTAAACGCTGCTTTTGATTTATATTCCAAAACACTGCACTGTGGAGCCTGGACCATCAAGGAGACTGACGTGGAGATCGGAGGAAAAGATTATGTTAGTCATGTTTATTGAGTGTCAGATATTGAAATATGTTGATTACCTCAAAACATTCGCACCCTCTGACTTATTATATGGTGTTGAGTTTGCAAAATGTAGTGAATGATAAAATGCACCTCTGAAAGATTGCCACTAGATGGCAATCAAAATGGCAATACATGTTATTTGTCTAAAACTATTAGAGCAAGCTAATGCCAAATATATGCTCCCCTGGTGCAGGCAGTTGGTAAACCTACAATAAATGTGCAAAGCTGCAGAGAGGAAAGGTAAAGGAAATAACAGGGAACATGCTGACAAATGCCCACATGCAGTGGTGTTGTAGCCATGTTGGTCCCAGGCTATTAGAGAGACAAGGTGGGGGAGTTAATATCTTTTATTGGACCCGCTTCCACTGGTGAGAGAGACGAGCTCTCAGGCTCACACAGAGCTCTTCTGCAGGTCTGGGAAATGTCACAGCTAAATACAAAGTGGGACAGATTGTTTAGCATAAGTAGTTAATACATTTCAAGGGACCATTCAAGGTGAAGTAGCCCATTAACACCCCTCCAGTCATGGGAGAGGGGAGGGAAAAAAGCTTGGCAGTGTTTAGTGGGTTAACGATTGTTGTAATAAGCCATAAATCCAGTGGCTCTATTCAGTCCATTATTTGTAGTGTCCAGCCAAATTATGAAGCTAAACTCCCAGGCTTGTCGTTTGAAGGTGTTGTGCAGGTTTCCTTTCAGGATGAGGACTGACAAGTGAGATATAGAGCGATCGCCTTGCGAGAAATGGCTGCTCTCCTACATGGAGCTCATCAGAGACACTGGGTTATTTGTTAGGCACCAGCAGTGCATTTGGCATTGTACAGAACACACCCATTATTATATCTTGGTATTGTGACAGCACGGAGGAGCCCTAGCCATGGGCCCAGGAGCCCCTTGTGCTAAGTGCTACATAAACACAGAACAAAAAGACAGTCCCTGCTCCAAGGAGCTCCCAATCTAAGCCAGTGAATCAGTGTCCTGGAGAGTTTTACAATCTAGCAGGGAAACACCAAAAGACCAAATGGAAGGTGTCACTTCAGAGAACTTCTGTTATTCATGTGTGTGAGTCAGAGCATAGACAGATTACATATTGACTAGTCCAAAGGGGGTTCTGGAAAGGCCTCTGAGCGGTAGGAGGAGAAGCAAGAGAGGACAGTGCCATTGTTGCTGATGGAGGAGCAAGAGATTAACAAGGTGCACCCCTCTACACATGCCTGCTCCTTAGCGGGTCGCCGTGCTGAATGGAGGAAACACCACCCTCTGCCGGGGGCAGACCACGCACCTCTTCAGTCCCAGTACACTCATTTCTAGAGGAGGCACTTTCCCCTCACGCATCCTTCAGCAGTGGAGGAGTCTTTAGAGACTTTGCTGACGCCAGCCACCTGATGGTTAGTGCAGACCTGCTATTCTCTGCTAGCAGTGGCCCATATCTGCCTGGCGGTTTCCTGATGTAGCTGTGTATTGTCGAACACTTTGCTCTAGATACACTGAAGATGCTTCGCAGAGTTTTTGTCCTTTACAATATCCCTCGGTGTCCTTTTGTATTCCGAATACGTGCTCATTCTGCTGAGGCAGGGAACACCTGCTGTGGCAATCAGCCTTGTCTTCTTCCTGTTCTTTGGATCCAAACCAACATAGGTGTGCGAGACTATCACAGTGCACCAAGGCGTTCACAGGTTCCAATGCAGGGAAGGGATCACTGAAAAGAAGCAAAACAAACTCATCCAAATCAAGATGTGGCTTCCGCAGCCAGACATGAAATCCCGGGTCCAAATCATACACTTCCTACCGCTCCGTCGTATTGATTTTTATAACCCTTCTCTGGAGTTGTTCAAACTTAGCATAGATGGAGAAGTCAGCAATAGTCTGTGGGGACAATTCAGGGGAAGATTATGGAATCCATAATCAAACATGTCTTTTCTGTCTATAAAACCCTGTGATTCTATGATGCATTCATTACACTTGACTCCAGAACCGAGGAAATGAAATGTCAGATTTTATGTGAGAAGTGCAACATATTTAAGGGACAAAGAGCACCAAGGGCAAAGATTAAGAACTCCCTGGGCCTTGGGAAATGTTATGAAGTGATTAGATTAAGAGAGAAGGAGATCAGCTCTGCTATGAACTCTACTTGAGTTTGCAAAATTACTGGAACCACATAGAGTAAGGAAGCAATCTGAGCAATTGTCACCTGGGTGTCTTCTGGGTCTAGCTTTTCTGCCTTTAGGCTGTATGCTATACTGTGTATTTAACTGGGACCACTGAATAATGTGTATTAGAAACCTGGGTCTAATGGACTTGGTAACAATAAAAAGAAGTGGATCCAATTAATAACAATACTTAGAAATTAAATTAGCACTCTCTCATCTGAACCTCAGATCTGGAGATGAGGCATTGCCACTTTCTGAAGTGTATAACTTGAGGATCAGAGCAGCATGTTGCAATACATCAGGGTACAAGAGAAGGAGAAGTTTTAAAGTGTATATGTGCCATTGCTTTAGCGTGGGAGCTAGAGAAGAAGCTAGTGAGTAAGAGATGAGTCACACATTTGTAGAAATCATTTAGTAAAGAGGCCACATGCAGCTGTTCTTGCTCAGGCTTGAGTCAATCCCTAATCAGGCAAACACCGGGAAAGAAAGTGTCTTTTGGGGGGTCTCTCTAGGGGATGCCGGCACTACTGTGTACGAGGGCTCTGGCTGGATTCTAAGACAATGTAGTCTTGACTCATTCATGCAGAAAGCCGTGATGCCACAGTATGTAGATGCTAAACCAGAACGATCTCGGACATGCCCTACTATTCCATCTCTTTATGGTATTAATCACTGTAGTACCACAGACCCAACAGTCCCAATGGAAAGACTCCCAATGAGCTGGCTTTGGCATTGGCATTCAATCAAGCTCTTATTCTTTCTGTCTCATTTCTGCTCAAGCTACCTGATCCCTCCATTGTTTGTTTATTCGAAAATCTCTGACTTCTTCTCTCCCCGGGACTCCATCCCCATGTGCCCGGACACAGCAGACTGGTGCTCAGGGCTATGGGTGCATGAGCACTCCATCTGAACACCAGCACACTATTCACACACACACCTACCCCTCGTTGCACCAGTGAAAACTCCTCACCTCACGTTTAGGGAAGCAAAACCTGATCTCCTTCAGAGCTCTGAATAGCGGACAGAGGTGCAGTCTGACTGAATTGGGAAAGGGGCCAACTCAGTGAATGGGCTCATCAGTAAGTGTTTCCATTCTCCTCCCCACTCTGGGCTGGTGTAGACCCACTGAAGTCAGGGGTGCTATATTCATTTACACCAGCTGCAGATCTGCCCCTCTGTTTTCAAGTGGAGCATTGCTGCTAACTAAGAGTAAGTAGCAAAACACTCCACAGAACCAGGGCAGTCTCCTGTGTGTAATTGCCCTGGTTCCTGCCTGGAAGCTCTTATTGCTTTTCAGTATAGTCCCAGGGTGACTAGTCCTTGTGGAGGGAGCACTGGAAAACAGAAAGAAAAAAATCTCTCTTCTACAGATGAGGCTTGAAAACATTCAGCTCACCTGTGTCACCTCACAGAGGGGAAAGTGCTGCAATGGCAGCAACATCTGGCAGCTGGTTCTTTACCTCTCATGTTTCCACACACCAGCCTACTTGGAGGAGAGCACACAATCAGGTCTCACCGGTAAAATGTGCAAGAAAGGACACCCTGGCCCAGAGGCATTGCGCTTATGTACCTCCAAAGAGACGGTCGTGTGCAAAATGCCTATTGACTTTATTAAGAAAAGGACACTGCAAATACGCCTTTTATTTTTCCTTGGAGCTAATGTTGCTCCTTCCCCCAGATGCTTGGCTTGGGGGTTCTGCTTCTCCATCTATGAGAAAACAAACCTTGTAATTGTGGAGGGCCTGCAAGGTAAATCTCTTCCTGCGAGTGTAGACACACCTTGAGAGGCTTTGCCATTGGGTGGATGTGGAGAGTCTTTGATTAAAAGGTTCACACGAGGTGATACCATGTATTGGAGAGTAGCATGATTGACTCTTAAAATCTGAACCTTGTTCTCAGTTTTTCAAAAATATTTCTGATGCAGCGGCTGCCTTTAAAAAGCCACCATGTGCCAACATTTCCCACCCAGCAGCACCAGGGAACCAGCAGCTATTCTCTAAAATTGGGGCTCACTGTGCTGTCTGAGATACTCAGGCTGTGTGCTAGCTATTACCAAATGTTGGCCTTCAGTGGGGGCCCCTGCATGACAACTTGATGCCATTGTCTGTTCTAATTATTTATAAGAAATAACTTTATCTCGTGCGTGGATTTCCCTGGATGAACAGAATGCTTATGTTGCCCACCGCCTTGGTATCTGAGTACATGCTACAAGGCATCACTAGAGGATCGAGCCACCCTGGCCAGTATTTTGTTAGGTGACTGCCTGAAGTTATACTCTCGCGTCCATATTTAAGCACCTGGATAAGTGGCTGTTTTCAAAAAAAATGCAGAGCATGCAGCAGCTCCCAGCTAGCTCAGTGGAAGCTCAGCACCTTTGAATACTCAGCTTCTTGGACATATAAATATGGCCGCAGGCTCCTCGTTTTAGACCCAGAAGGCTGAGTGCTAAGTGCTAGGCACCTAACTCCTTGTTTTAGGCTCAGGATCTGGCCCAGAGAGTTCTAGCCGCACAAACTATCTGCTTGGAAAATAGTTTTGCTCAATGAACTTGATTGCCTTTCTCCCTTCCCCCTACCCAAGAGGCAATGCAAATGTCATCTGGAACTCGGAAGGAGCAGGCAGATGTGATCATAATTAGAACACATTACGTCACTTTAAATTGTATCAAAGAAAAAGAAGAGAACATGAGAAGAGAGAAATGAAATGGCCAACATGGATGCAAGAATAACATTTTAGTGCTTTAAAGTTAATGGTGCCTGTTGTTTCTGAAGTGTCCACGCTGAATTTTCCAAGGACTTCCTTCCAAATGAGGTTACTGTCTCCCAGTACTGCAATTAAATGTGTCCACACAGCCTGTATTTAGTGCGACCAAAGCACTTAATTTTCATTAAAAAGATGGCATTGCAGCAATTATCAAGGACGGATGGCAGTTAGTTGTATTCATGTCCCTGAGGACAGAAGGGAGCCCACAGAAGCATAAATTATCAGGCGTCTTGTTCATTTTTTCCCCTCAGTATATCCATAAATTACTGGTGAGCAATAGCTTGTCCTACATGTTATATACAAGTGCTAAATAACTTCTCCATCATGTCTTTTCCAATGCATTCCGGATTTGCCAAGCAAAGGTGCATGTCGTTTGCGCTCATGTTCATAGAAAGGCCTTGGTTCTCCAGTACCTTGCACCTTATGGAGGTCATTCACATTGGTGCCTGGTGGATGTAATGCACTGTGCTTTGTCCCTGGAGTGGGAGAGACAGGCATGACTTTCCAGTTATTACGTTACAAGGCTGACCTGGACTCTGAATTTTTTTTTTCTTTGTGTTGAAGGAATTTAGGAGCAGAGGTATCCACATGCCATTGGGTTTAACACCTCCACGTTCGAGATGACTGCATTGGTTTTTGGTCTATAGATTACCCAGTGAACCTGTATCAGTGCCCCGGGAATTTACCCGTCCCTTTTACTGACGTGTTCCATTCCGCGGGGTTGGGGTTTTGACCATCCTAATGGCCAAGCGAATGGCCGCAGCCTTTGCTCTGGCTGAAGTGGTTCAGGATGGATTTCTTTGTGCAACAATTCTCAAATGTCCATCCAAACTTCCGGCTTCCATACCTGGAAAGGGGCCAAAATCATAGAATACCAGGGTTGGAAGGGACCTCAGGAGGTCATCTAGTCCAACCCCCTGCTCAAAGCAGGACCAATCCCCAATTTTTGCCACAGATCCCAAATGGCCCCCTCAAGGATTGAACTCACAACCCTGGGTTTAAGCAGGCTAATGCTTAAACCACTGAGCAATCCCTCCCCACAAGGGATACACCTTGTTTGTGTTCCACTGACTCCAAGCCCACATACTAAGAATTTTAACAGAACTACTGCACCACTGGCTTGGAGAAAGCCCAATGGAGAAGTTTTAGTGAGAACTGTTTTTACTTTGGGGAGATTCTAGTCTCACTGATTGCTGAAATATTTGTATTAGCATTCCACAATGAGAAGAGACTAATTCAAACAGAAGGGCATCTTCCTTTAAGGGCAATAGATTTGAAAATGTGGATGAGATACAAGGAAGAATGTAAAAAGAAAAGGAGGACTTGTGGCACCTTAGAGACTAACCAATTTATTTGAGCATAAGCTTTCGTGAGCTACAGCTCACAGAAGTTGCTTTCATTGGAAACACGTCTAGCAACAATGATTTATCCCCAGAGTTTGATTCTTTTTGCTATGCAGCTTTCCTGTTACTGGTCGTTGTTGAACCGTAGGCATATGTGTTGATTCTTTCCATCCTCAAACCTTATTTCCTACTAACTAGGTGGCAACAACTCTCTTGGTGTCCAGCGTTGTCAGGCCCAGTGTCAGAGCTTTTCAGGGGCGCTGAGTGCCCAAAATTCCTGCTGCCGTTGATGGTTGCTGTAGGGGATCAGCACTTTGGAAAGTCAGACCTGTGATCATAAATGGCTTTAATATACCTGCCATTCTAGAATGCCTCGCCGTGCGTTCTGAAAGCTCACCATTTCTCACACACAGCCTTCTTGTTTGATATGTCCAGCCTGTGCTAAGTAAGCCCTCAAGACCCGTGGAACCCCTGCAAGGGGGACTGCCATAGTGAGGACGGCCATGCTGCGTGGCCAGACGATTACACAGTCTGAGCTTGCTGCATGACAGGATATCGCTGTTAAAGGTCATTGTTCAGTTCTGGCACCTGCCTAGAGATCGGAACCCTGGGAACAGCCGTGTGCAGCATGGAATTGAACGAATGCCATTTTACTGTTCGAAGTCTGCAGACCCCCCATGGACCCACTGCTGGCTTTGCGACAGGTGTGGGTGGCCATACCAACCTCCCAGGGAGGAGGGTGGGGAGAAACAGAGAGCGTCTCTGCTGTTATAAGTTACTGACAAAAAATAAGAGATTCCCTAATGTGGGAAGAAGAGATGCGCACCCTGTAACCTCAGACATACCCAATTACGCCATGCGGCTTCTAATCCCCATCAGACTAAAGACACCAGCCTGTCTGAAACTTCTGGTGAAATGTTGGCATCTCATCACTGTCTCTTGTTCACTTTTAAAAAACCACATGAGGAAGCCAGATCCTCAGCTGGTGTAAATCAGCATATCTCCATTAACTTCAGTGAGGCGATACCTATTTGCATTAGCTGAGCACCTGATCCTTAGCTAGTGGATGCAAGACTGTGTTGTTGACTCCTCCCGCTACTTTGCGGTGTTCTACACCTGTCTGCTGTGTTTTGTCCCAATTTAGATTATAAGCTGTTTGGGACAAGGACTGCCTTTTGTGTTTGTATAGTGTCTAGTCCAATACACAACTGCCATCCTCAGATGTTCAAAACTAGTGAGTCAGTCCCCCAAAATCATGACATTGGCTTAAAAATGAGGGTCTTTTTTAAATGGGGTTATTTTTATTTGCCTTTTGATTTTGATCCTTGGGTAACATTTGCAAGCTCTTCTCCACAACCACAAGAACTAGAAACGTGCTTCTTATTAATGGAAGCTGAGCTTCTCACATATTCACTTGACTTCAGGATCTGAGGTTTTCAGTAAAACACCAAATATTGCAAGATTTGCAATAGAATCATGAGAGTCTGCAACGCTACAATGGGCTCTATTCCCAAATGAGGAATAGCACACTGGAGAAGGAGAAGAATCCATATGTTTTGGATACGTACAGTATTTGTAGTTGTCATGGGACATGACTGACCTTTGCTTAACCAGAAGGTGGATGAACAAAATTTGCATTATTTTACTCTGCCCCTGCTGCTTCTATGCAATGCCGCAGGAGAACTGGATGTTTGAAGCTCTGTGGAGTGAGTTCTACTCCTGCTTTTCTGAGATTAGCTCTAGCTACTCATCACCCTCCTGTTCAGAAACTCTTTTGAATGGTCAAGCTGGGAACTGTGGGCAGTTCCACCATCCAGGGAAGGGAGTGAGCACTCCACGCATTAGTCTTTTTAAGGTCCTTTTCTCAGGGCTTGTTTCATTGTCCACAAAACAGTCACAAAACAAAAACAAACCAACTGAAAATCATTGACAATAACCACTACAGGCTTCCTCTTGTCAGCCAAGAGGAAAGAAAAACATCCATTCCCTTCTGGACCCCACTTCCCCTTTCTTTTATTCTCTGCCCCAGCACCATATGACCAGCTGGGACCTGTTGACCCTGTATAGGCTGCAGCACCCTTACCTTATCACAAAACTCATTTCAACAATTCACTCTGCATGTCCCATTATCAGCTATCTCCCAAGCACAAACTTCAATCATCTCTTGCATGCTGTTTTAATTCCCATATTCTTAATACATTCTTGACTAACAATGATTTGAAGAGAAACTCCCACTCCTTCACCTTTTTAAGCCTCAGTCCCTTGGAGACAACACAATAATTGAATCTATGTAGAGACAAATCAATGTTAAATCAAGTATATCCACCCTTCTCCCCTGTGCTCTGCACCAGCTCAAATTCTTTGAACAAACCTAACCCCGATACCAGTAGATTTATCCATATTCGCTCATGTGTGAATTCCCTGGGCCTTCTCTACTCAGTCAAAATCCAATGCATAAATAATATAAGCCACCCTAACAAAAGTGGCAGCTACCTCTAACTTCACTTAGACGTACACTGAAAAACAAATAGTAAGCAGGACTTTTTGCCCCACAACCTATATCAATGCCAGAGCTAGGCAAATACAGCAAGACACAGTCCGCAGAGGTTTCTCTGAACTGTTACAGGAATTCTCATTCACCATGGCTGTCCCTTTCCTTTTGTCTCTGCTGACCTTTGCCGAGCTGACTGTTCACCTCCAGGCCTGAAGGCTTAAGTGGGCCATAAGTGATGCATCAGCCTTGTCCTTGCCCTCCCATGAGCAAAGTCGAGCTAAAATTAGATTGGATCATGTCAGACACAAACACTGTATTCGATAGCCAGTACTCTCAAAAAGAAAAGGAGTACTTGTGGCACCTTAGAGACTAACCAATTTATTTGAGCATGAGCTTTCGTGAGCTACAGCTCACTTCATCGGATGCATACCGTGGAAACTGCAGCAGACTTTATATATATACAGAGAATATGAAACACTACCTCCTCCCACCCCACTGTCCTGCTGGTAATAGCTTATCTAAAGTGATCATCAGGTGGGCCATTTCCAGCACAAATGTGGAACCCTGATTCTTGTGCTGGAAATGGCCCACCTGATGATCACTTTAGATAAGCTATTACCAGCAGGACAGTGGGGTGGGAGGAGGTAGTGTTTCATATTCTCTGTATATATATAAAGTCTGCTGCAGTTTCCACGGTATGCATCCGATGAAGTGAGCTGTAGCTCACGAAAGCTCATGCTCAAATAAATTGGTTAGTCTCTAAGGTGCCACAAGTCCTCCTTTTCTTTTTGCGAATACAGACTAACACGGCTGTTACTCTGAAACCAGCCAGTACTCTGTATTCTATATTGCAGAACACGCTATTCTGGTTACATTTTTCACCTGGGACTGGGAGGGTGGCCTATGAAATTACAGAGTTTGTCAAGTCTACATTAAAAACCAGGCAGGTAACTTCCCTTTAGAAGCTTAAACAGCCACTCCAGCTTCAAAACCTAAAGCTGTTCCTGTTGTCTCCCGGTTACTGCACCACAGGACAGAGAGGTGTTGTAAAACTGCCTCCTTCCACGGGTTTGTGGAAGCATTTTGCATCTGCTGCTGCAGAATGTTCTCGTCAAACTTTTTACAGTGTTGTTCTTTAAGCCAGAATGTTGGGTTTTTTAAGCATGCAACATTATGTAAATTGTCTCGAGGTAGTTGGCAGGAAAACTGACTTAACCAATCTAATAGGTGCCAAGGAGTCTCCTGCCAGCTGATTTTCAGCAGTTTGCTCTGTGTTATCTATTGTACTTTGTGATTGTGCTTGGAACCATATCCCGTCTGAGCTGTCACCCTAGACTAATGAGATTTTTCTTACCTGCTCGTGTTTACTATCAGATTTTCTCCTGCATGAGCAAAGCACGCTGATTAACTTGTGCTCTTTCTCTGGGCTGTTTACGGGAGGTTAAGGTGTCCATAGATAACAATTTACAGATGCAAAATTTTTGCTTTTTAATAAATTCTGAGTAGTCTGAGCATCTGAGAGTGAAACTGGAGGAGGGGAAGGGACTCACCTGCACGATAAGTGGAGAGGGGGAGTGCTGTGCCTTACAGTTGCCATGCTCCTGGGTTTCTCAGACGGCTTAGAGACAGATTCATGATCACCTTTGCTAGCTATACCCTGGCTGCTTTCTGCAGTTGCTAGCAAGCGAAAACAGTCGTTCGGGGGCTTTTTAGTTTGTTTGGGGTTTTTTTTAGTTTTGGTGTAAAATCAGAGGGATGGACAAGGAGGAAACTCACAGTGAATGGCATGATCAAAGTTCTTCCAAGCCAGTGGGATTGCCTGGTCTCAGAATTCTCTAGGTGCAAAATCGTTATGCCATGTTCTTCTGAGTCTGTCCATCGAGCCTGGAAAGGTGGGTTATTCGCAGCATGACATGCTGCCAGCAGCCTGTGGATGTACGGCCGGGCTTCTGGGGCTCGTTCAGACACGGCATGAGGAATCATAGCTTAGGCAGGATGTTAGGTTTGTTTTATTCATGGCAGTAGATGTGATTTTTCTCACCCATGCAGTGTCACGTGCCATTTTAATAAAACAGATTTCCATGGTTTCCCTGCATCACCTAACATATATATTTATGCCAGAACCCTTACAAATGCATGCGTACTGAATGATGCATTTTTATTCCAATCTCTTTGAAGGGCTCAGAGGAACACATACTTACCCAATGTATTCACTTAGATGCAAATCAACCACTACCTTCTGTGTCATGAATAAGGGCCTAATCCTGTTCTCTCTGAAATCCATGGGAGCTGTGCCATTGACCGCAATGGAAGCGGGACCCAGCCCTAAATGAACTGGTCACAAACTAAACTGAACCATACTCCTAGTAGTTGCAATCTGGATCCAGATTCAAAGTTTGTGGCTCAGACTCATCCAGCACATGTCGAGAGCTTCCCCACCTAGAGGATATAAACAGCCCCACTCATTCCGTTATGATAATGCAATTTGCTGCTGTAAGACGGGGCTGAGATTTGTAAGGGCCTTAGAGACCTAATTCACATTAATTGAATGAGGAATCCATCTTGGAAGTATATATTCCCAGTACTGCAGAAGACTGGCAGATACACTTTACTTCCTTACCACAAAGGGACAGCTAGTTGTAATTTGCAAAAATTAGCATGGTTTTGGGGAATCTCAGTTTCTGGGTGTCCTGCTGTAGGTGCCTCAAGCTGGGACGCAAAGCAACCACTAAAAATTGGTGGCTGTTTTTGAGAATTTGGAAACAAGCATGCCTGCCAGTCGCTGGCAATCTCCAAGTGAGAGGGTCATGTGGAAAGTGACATTTATCAAAAGCCCTGATGAAGTCAGAGAATTTAGACATTTGGTCCACATAGTCACCCAAGTCACATCTTTTACCAAAACAACCAGATCCTGCTAGGTCTGGAGAACTAGGCTGAAAAGAACAGGCTCACTCAAAGATTTCCAGGATGTTCCGCTTCCATTCTGGCCAGAACCAAGAAGTATGGAGAGGAGTGAAAAGTAGATACTCATAGCTTCGTTTCCCTACTCTAATGAGCTTCTATAAACCTTCTGTTTGAAGGGAGGTTTTGATCTGTTCTTATTTCATGAGAACTCACTGTTCACCCCTCTTCCAAGTTGCTATGAAATGCAGCTGACCCTTCCTGCACCCCAGATATTAGCTGTTTTGCACTCTGGAAGTGGTCCATTTCTGTGGTAGATTGCTCCTCATCTCTTAGCTAGTTTTTAATCCGTGTCAGGACTTTACCTTTCATCCTGTGTTCCATTTCCAAGGAGAACACTTCGAACATTCACTGACAAGAGCTGTGCAATAAAAACCACACACAGCTCAAAGAGGAAAAACAGCACTGGATAAAATAGGGTCATCTTTATTTTTCAATTTTCACATGTTCATGAAAGCAAAGATTCATGTGGCTGAGCCTGAAGACAAACTGCTTCAAAGAGCAATTTTAATTGAAATGATAATGATGGAAGTTTTCTAGCCTAAGTTGAAATATGCATTACAAATACTCCCTCCTCTTAGGAAACATGTACATGAATAATAATATAATAGTGGGCTTTTGCTGAAAGCCCTTTGCTTACAATATACTTGTTCCTTGTTTTCTGAGGCCACAGATTATCTTTTTCTCCCTAAAAATAAATAACAAACAAGTTTAATATCCGACTTCCTTTTCTTACATATTTTGTTTTCCTCGCCCCTGCATCTCTTAGACATTAGTATTGTTTCTGCAAAAAGGATTGCTTATAATATTTCACTATCACGAAGGAATATATTCTCTGTGACAACCCAGAAGTGGTTTGCAAAGAAAGTCTTTCATACCACAAATGCGGGGCCTGGCCCTGAGAACATTTTTCTTCTTGAGACTCTTGCCATGAACAAGGACGCATCACAAAAGCAAGAGTTTGCAGGATACAGGGCTTAGGGCTCATCTACACTTGAAATGCTACAGTAGTAACTGCAGCTGGACCACCGTAGCGCTTCAGTGTAGACACTACCTACGACCACAGGAGGGGTTCTGCCATCAGCGTAGCTAATCCTCTTCCCTGAGAGGGGGTAACTAGGTTGACAGAAGAATTCTTCCACTGACCTAGTGCTGTCTACACCGGGGGTTAGGTCAGCTTAATTATGTCGCTCTGGGGGTGGTGGATTTTTCACACTCCCAACTGACATAGTTGGATCAACCTAGCTTTTTAGTATAGCCCAAGCCCTAGACACGTTGATGTAACAATGGGCAATCTACAGACCAATGGCTGTGGCCTATTTCTTTTGCAGAGATTCAAGGTGTAACATTCCCAGTGAAGCAGGGGGAGTTTTACTTGAGCAGGGCTGAAGGACGAAAGTGGAGAGGTGCATAGGATGGGAGAGGAAGGGAGAGATGGGGAAGGAAAGGAAAGGAAGGGGAGGCATTCAGAGTGGGATTTTCAGAAAAAGCCATGCTCCCGAGTTGCTTAGAGGCTTCAGAAAACCCCAACCCTAGCAGCCCAGTGGGAGCAGGGGACACTCAGCGAGGAAGCTGGTGACTGTAGGTAGGACACAGAAGACCCTGCTAAGAGTAGAGCTGATCAAAGATCTGAACATTGTCAATGAAGAGTCGTATCCTTTCAGCCAGCTTTCATCAATAGTGTGAATAAATGACTTTCATTGTGAATAAATGACTTTCATCAATAAGAGACTCCAGGGTGGTTTGCTGTGAGTATAACCAGACATCTCATTTTATGAGTGGAGATAGAAAGACATAGTGATTTGCCCAGGATGGCACAGAGAGTCTGCAGTAACAGGGCCAGGGACAGAACCCAGGAGTCCTGATTCCCAGTCCCTTACTGTAAGCACTACACCTTCTCTCCCTTCCTTTGAAAGATACAAAGCAGATTATACAGAACAAAAACTTTTTTTAATTAGCTCATTTGTTAATAAAATATTCGAGAGCAGCTTTTATGGGTAGTGCTATACTCTTAAATTCCATGACTTAAACTTTAATAAAAGCCAGACAATCATGATTCCACACAGCAATGCTAGTGATTCATTGCCACCCTTCCACCTCCCCTGTGTCATCCAGGACTTGTTTCTGGCAACATTACCAAAGTACATCTTGACCCCAGAAAAACTGTGTGGTCCACTTCATTTCCGAGAGCTCGTTTCCAGAGACTTGCAAGCTCCTAATTCTTTATTTTCAGGTGGCTACATGGCTTCTGTCCCAACATGTCCTTGAATGTGATTTCAACATCACTTGAAAACCTTGAACCTCATAAAATAATAGGGAATATACCGGTGCTAATGGCTTAGGCAGTGTTCTGAGCAGCAGCCTCAACTACCAGACTAGTCACGCTGAGCTAGACTCAGCAGCGTGAGGTTCAGTAACTCTTCCTCACAAGGTAGGCTGTCTTTGTGAGATCCAAATGAGTCCTCTGCCTCTGATATTCTCCCTACATCCCTCAGAGAGCTTTTCTTTCTGGAAGTTTCCACAGGATCTTCACTGCCGTTGTGTAGAGATTTAAAATCTGAGGGTCATGTTTAATTTTTCCCTTGGACTACTTGTAGCGGCTCAGATTCCATAAAGTGTGGGCTCACTCTCTGCATCATCCTAGCTCTGCCATGCTGGAAACGTACCGCACTAACTCATGCTGAATTATTTGAGGTCTGTTCCCACGCTAAAATAGATCATGAGAGCGACAGTGCTTGGAGTCGGTGTGGTACAGTATATCATCAGCATAACAGTTGTTGATTATGTATAATGCAAAATGCTGCCATTCCTGTGATGCATGGAACATCCCTCTCAGTAGGCTACAGAGCCATACGTTTTCTAGAAAAACCAAAATTTATCATCATAGAAAAAAAAATAAGTGTTAAGAATGGAGGTGGCAGTTATTAGTGAAAGCAGAGGTAAGGAGAGCATGAATAGAATCATAGACATGTAGGGCTGGAACAGACCTGAAGAAGACATCAAACCCAGCCCCCTGTGTTGAGGCAGGACCAAGTAAACCTAGACCATCCCTGACAGGTAGTTTTGTCCCACCTACTCTTAAAAACCTCCAGTGATGAGAATTCCACAATCTCCTATCCAAGCCTGTTCCAGAGTTTAATGACCCTTATAGTTAGAAAGTCTTTCCTAATATCTAACGTAAATCTCCCTTGCTGCCAATTAAGCCCATTGTTTCTAGTCCTACCTTCAGTGGACTTGAAGAACAGTTGATCACGTTCATCTTTACAACTGCCCTTAAGATATTTGAAGACTGCAGCATACGGAGACCTCTCTTCTGAGAGGCTAAAGTTGAAGGCTCTACCTCCAAGATGTTGTGTTTCTGGTAGGAATATAGCTTCTATGGCAGCAAAACCATTCTTCTAAGTATTCTGCCACTTCCCAGAGACAGTACATCTTTGTGCCAGGCAAAATATTTCCCAGTGAAGTGTTTCAAAAGAAAAGATTCCCCGCTCCCCAATAATACAAAGTTTTCTGTTTTTTGTGGGGTTCCTAGAATTTTCCCCCACTGAAAATGAGGAGTGAGGGAAAGGCAAAAGGGGTGGGGAGAAAGACAAAAAAAAAACCCCAATGAAAGAGGTAGAACAATATGGAACTCTTCTTATTATTTGGAAAAACATTTGTCATAAAAAAAAAAATGTCAGTGAAAAGCTTTTGACCAGCTCTAATGACCCCAGTCTCCTGAGGAGATGCTGTTGATAAAAAAGAATTATGACCGGATTCTTAGTTGCTTGTGTTCTGGGTGCCTATATGTGGAAAGACTGATGCCACAGGAACTGGAAACATTTTCCATCCCTCATCTCCAACAAGGGATATGTTTGTTCCCTTCTGAAAGGTCCTGGCTCATAGCACTGCCCAGAGATATTTAGCAGAAAGTCTGAACTAGAGACGGGATAAAACTGGACCATTTATTTGTGAGAAACAATCTTTCCATATACCATTCACAAAACGACATCTGGTTTGCAAAAAGCATCCCCAACATTTGCTAATCTTCACTTCAACTGCAGTTCTGGGAGAAGGGGTTATGCCAGGACCGCATTTTGAATTGACTTTAGACAGAGCTATGTCTTCTTTTTCAGCATCGGGAAAGTGGATGGATGCACACCACAATGTTGTTTCAACTCAAAGGTGGGGGGATGTATTCCTTGACTTCCATGTGCAATTTACTCTGCTCCCACAGCCCCAGTGCCTGGCAGAGATAATTCCTTCCATATTGCCCAGCTCTCCCCAGTATATCCCAAGCAGGCTGCCACAGGTAGATCTCGCTGTTTGTACATTTTCTACAATTAGTTGCCATCCTGTCATCAGGGATTTTTCACTGAATAATGGGCAAAAAATGTTTTAAAAAATCAAACATCCCTGTCTCTGAAATGTTCTATTCATTGCACATCCCCTGCAACCTGTTGCTATTCCAAGAATTATGGGCAGTTTAGAACATGCATAATTCTTCTTAACGGATGCCAGACATTTGTTATTGTCCTACAAAGGCTGGGAAAGAGCAAAGTAGCGTTCAATGGGAGGCCTTTATGGAAACAAATGTCTTTTAAGAACTAAGTAGGAGAGCAGGAACGTGTCCAGCACTCGGCCCAGTGTAGCTGCTTCTTTATTAATATGGGAATACAGAGAAAGCTGTGATAAAGGGTCATGGTCACAGTAATAGATGGTTTCCACTAGACTTCCTAGTTGGGTTGTAGTTGGGATGTAGTTTAGCACATCACTCTGCCTGTAGATTTTTATTGTGGGATTTGACTCTGCTCCGTGAGATAATCACATGAAAGCACAGAGCATTTCTCAATGGGAAGCTTTCAAAGAAAAGGTGGATGCTACCACGGCATCTTCTCCTGGAGTGACTCAGGTAAACCATAAATCATTCCCTAGCAATAACATGGTTAAGGAAATATTTCATACTGGGGTGTTCTCATTCATGGGTGCTGGGAGCAAAGCTGGGATTGTTTTGGTTCACTGGCAATCCTGAAAACTTGTGGGGAGGGACTCATTCTGGGTCAAAATGAACACATTTAAAAACAAATTTCAACAAATTGAAAAGGTGAAAAAAAAATGTTTCGAGTCAAACCTGACATTTTGTTTGACCCAGGCAAAACATTTCATTTTGATCTTGAACATTGTAAATTTCTTGTAACTGTTTCTTCATAAAATGGAAGGAAATTTCCGAACAAAAAATGTTTCGGAACAAAAATTTTCATTTTGAAAATATTGAACCGATCTGTTTCAACATTCTCAGATTTTTTTTTCTGCCACAAAAAATTCAGCGTAAAAATTTGTGTGGGGGAAGCCCCTGTATTTATGGCAAACAGGCCTGGGGGATGCAGAATTGCCCAGGGTTTTGTTCCTGCAGACTACTGTGCCTTCAGCCATGCAGACACTTTTTTCCAAGTGGCTACACACTTTGGGTGCCTCAATTCCTGGAGGTCCATCCCAAAGTGCAAGACCCTGATTTTCAGAGGTGCAGAGTGCCTCCATCCATTCCCTTCCCCTCCCCACATTGACTTCTCTCGATATTCTGGGTGCTGAGCACTTGTAGAAATCAGGGCTTAGATGTTTCTAGTTGGACACCCCAAATCAGTGGTGACTATGGAAAATTTTGGCCACAGTGGGGACATTTTTGGAAGCCCTCTGAAAGTCTGACCCACCGCAGTAGACACAAAACCTGCCTTGGTCGAGCTCTAGATTCCAAACCAGTCATGCTGCTATGGGTATGCTTTCTATGAGTACAAAATAGCTCAGCTCTTAGCAAACGTTGCTCTTCTCCTCCTGCCCACTGTGCCCCATCACGGGTAACTTTCCGCGGCTTAAAGCTTTCAGCCACTGCTTTTCGCTTCCAGCAGCATCACTGCACCTTAACTTCACTGTGCCTCCTGAACCCAGCCAGTTCTGGCAACTGAATTCCAGCAATACTAGTCATGTGGGGAAAGCCAGAATGATATCTCCACTGTAATGCCTTTGCAGGTAACTATGCCGGGGGGAAGGGGTGACCAGTCAGTGGGAATGCGCTATCCCCAAGTCAGTACTCAGACCCACTGCAATCTGTGCTGATTCGGCAGCAAGGAAACTACAGCTCAACCACGGCTTAACTGTTTCTGAAGCCTGAGATTGAAATGAGGTCTGGGGGAAGGGGAGGGCTTTTGCGAGGAGGCAGAGGTGAGATGGGCCAAAGGCTTTTCAAAGTGGAAAAACTCATCAGCAAGGGGCCTTGAACCCCATCCGAGATTTATAGGGATGAGGCATTTGCGTGACTCCAACCATCTGATTAACTTCAACCTTTCCTGTGCAAGTCTGAGCTGTGGTAGTAGCTGCCTGATTTATGGCATTTCATAAAGCTGGGAAACTGTAAAAGGTGCCATTCGTGTTGAATTTTGGTACGATAAAAAGACATAAACCAGATACATACAAATGCTGGCAGCCGCAGATAAAGTTTCATTGGTACCTTAATTTAATTTTTGCTATAGCAGGAGCTGCTGCAGTGACAATAATTATTTCACGCCCCTAGATGGCAAGGAGAGGGTCTGCTACTTTCTGGCGAGGAGGAGAGTGACAGCATGATGCCAGGAGTTTTGGTGGGGCACTGTTACTAGTTGTGCCGGTTCTCAGGGCACCCAGGGCCGTGGGGCACCTTTTTACCCCCTTGCCTCAGCAAGCAGGAGTCTCTCTTGTGGTAACCGGAGGTCAGCTCCCTAACACTGGCAGCCACTCAGGTGCTCTTCTGTGGCCTACAACATCCCTGACTTTGTCTTGCAGGTTAACAAGGGATACTCCTGTGATATCCAGCCGCTGACACTGGGCCCTCACGCATATCCCAGGTCCTCTGCACCCAAAGGAGCAGCACACCCCAGTTTACCAATTTTACCTGAAGCCACCACTCGTGTATAACGCACAGCACTTGTGAGCACCTAGGTTAAAACAAAACTAGGTTTATTTAGGAAAGAATAAAGACTTAACTAGAAACAAGGGAGAGTTGTGGGAACAAAATGGTTACAATACAAAGCAAAATCATAAAGGGTGAACCTGTTCCCAGACTTATCAATAGTTACCTTTCCTGTCTAATAAAGTAGATTTTCTGCCCCCCTCGAAGTTCACTCTGTTACAGAGCTGGCTGGTTTCTCAAGAACCAGGATTCAAATGTTTCTGATAGCATCCCACTCTTCAAGGGACTTTCCTCAGTGCATGGTTACAGAGAACTGCTCCCTCCTCTGTGTCATACTGAAAACAGACTTTTCACGGACAGGCAAACCCTTGGCTAGTTGTAAATTTTCTTTTTTACCATTAAGTGGTTTTTATTGTTAGTTGTTGCCTCTGATGCAATTGACTTCAATTGCAAGTCATAGCATTGTGCAGGACTAAGAAATTGAGCCTGTTATTGCATCACCGGCCAAACAGAGCAGGACAACTCCCCCTTGCCCAAATGGGCCATTACAGAGCCACATGATCTCTGGATGACTAATTTCTACTCCAACTCCATAAAGCATACTTTTAATATAAATACATTATTCCTCAAATAATCTCACAATGATGAATCTTGACAAATTACGAACTTTCTGTAGATACTTTATGGATAAATATCTTGTAAGATGTGTTTGGTGTAGTGAGTTTTTCAGGTCTCAGGTGAGTTACTTGCAAAGAACAGGGGACCCTTTGCCAAACGGTTTCTGTGTCTCACTTGTGCCAGCTGCTTATGTCCTCATTAATTAAGGTCAACTCTTTGCCCCCTTTCCCTCCTTATGTGACCACAGAAGGACCTGAGTGTAATGAACCAAATGTAGCCCTGCTGGAAGGAGGTAGGGTGAGATTTTTGCAGCTTCAGCAGTGAATCCGCACCCTCTGTGTTCTCTCATTAAGGAAGAGCAGATGCCTCCCTAAATTCCTATTGCTTCTGCTACTGTTGCTTCTGGTACCCCTTAAAGGAATGACTGTTTACCACCCAGCGGCAGCTGCATAGGGATGCATTGCTTGGTACAGGAGTCAGAAGCACTATGCTGCTAAACAAACAGCTGTGAATGATGAACAGAATTGAGATGAAGGTGAATTTACTCAGATTTACTGTCTGGGACAGCGATGCTTGGGGCTCCCAAAGGTAGGGAAGATGGGGAGCTCTGGGCACATGAGAGACCAAGCAAAAGAGAATTCTATGGTCTTATGTACCATGCTGGGGTTTAGTGTTACTAACACCAAATATGCAAAAATCATGAGATTATATAAAAATAATAGATGGGGTGTGTTCTTTTATTTGCCTTCTGCACTGGGGTCACGGTTTGAAGCTTCCTCCACAGCCACGCAGGCTACAGACTTACTTTTTGTTTCTCTTGACTCCAGGAGCTGGGGCTTTACGGAAAACAATAACTGTCATGAGACTCATGACAAAATCGAGAGTTGGCAACACTGTAAAAATCCCCCTGCCTTTCGGAGTCCCTGCTATGGATCACCCTGTCCTAAAGATAGGAGGAAGTCAGTCCCAGGCCTGTCTAGAATCTATTAATGACGCACCTGGGTCAGACAGAGGGAGGCACTTAAGAGATGACTTCCATCCCCATTGGCTAGGTTGGTGTTTGATTATCGTAGCACTGATCCTTTTTTGGAGGGATGGCTGCTCCCTGTGATATCAGTGCCGCTCAGAGGACGTAGGATCCTTTAAGGATTTTAAAAAAACAAAACCCCAAGATCCAAGTTCCTGTTTTCTCAGCACTAATAATCTCTCTCCCTCTAGAGAAAGGACACCACAATAAATCTTTATTTCTCATGATGGGTTGCCAACTTTAATAAAAGTTTCACTGGAGGATTGGACAAGCCAGCGAGCCAGTGTTCTGAGCATTAGAAGTAAGAAGATGCTGTTCTGTCTGTGTCTGTGTGAAAATAGGAACTGGTACGGATTGATTTATTTTCTGTTTCCGTCTGAAAGTCCTGTTTTTGCAGCTATCCTGTAGAAACAAGCAAATAATTGTCAATGAATAATTTTGCCAATAAAGTAGCCACTTTTTCCTATTCCTAGAATATCCCTGATTTTCTTAAATAAATTTGAGCAGCAAATAAATTAAATCAGTTTTAAAAAAAACAAAAAACAATTCTTTTTAAAGACTATGGATTGATCCAAAACCCACTTACTGCGAGCATTTGATATCTGAAATTCAATCACTGCAGTTTAGTTGTTATTGGCCAGATAAGACACATGGTATAGTTTCTTTTCCCTGACTGGATGAATGAAGAAGTGCAAATATTTTCAATTTAGTTTCCACAATTGTTTGAACATGTGACTGTGAAAGAGTGGGAATTTTTAGCAGACATTTCAGCCTAGCAAGTTCAGGGCTCCCCTGACAAGGTTTCCGACCACACAGTCTAACTGGCAAAGGAGAACTCTCCTACAGAAAGGAGTTAGAGGAGTCCCGCTAGTTCCTGACTCCTCGTTCTATGTGGTTTGTGCTCTCACATCTCCTGCAGTGTATTCTCTCTTGTGATCTCCTATCTCAGTGGTCTCCTTCCATTTGACCGATGGAGGGATGGAGATCCTTGTAAAATGAGAACTGGCCTCAATGTTGCCTACTTCATCTCCTACAAATTTTAGCCATTTCCCTTGTTCTGGGATCCCTGCCCCATTCTGAACTCAGCAATCTTCTCCCCAGGCAGACAGAGATTCCTCCCTGCTCCCTAGCAGCTTCTGGAAGGGGATGGAGGACTACGCAGATAAAAATTAGCTTGCACCAGGACAGAAAACAGAACTATTTATTTCCTGCTTCATCAGGGAGTAACCTAAATACTTCAGATACCATTTCCTAAGAGAGTTTGAAAGTGCAAAGACAGTCAGCCTGGTTCCGACTGATCACAGCTGGAGAAGATCCAGCTCATCACAGTACAATATTTGGTTTTGGCTTCTTAAAAAGAATATAAATGGGAGTCAGGAAGAGAACAGCAGCAAGAAGTGCCCCAGTTATAACAGCAGCTGGTTACTAAGCTCTTAGCTGCAGTCTATTGCTTGTCTGAGAAGGAGGTGGCATGGGGTTACATAGTGTCTAGCAGATTTTAGGATGCATGCTCAGAGTTTTCCCTTTTCTCCATCTGTGTCAGCCAAGTTTGCAGCAGAGATGGATTCTATCTCACTGTCTAACCACCTAGGTTTTTATACTGTGCTCATCAGCATGGCATCCACCATTCATGTCCACCAGCTGTCATACCTGCAGTGTCATTGGCGTAAAGAACTGTGGTTCTCTCCATCCCTTAGTTCAGAGTCTCCAAAGATGCCTGGACTATAAATGATACAAATCTCACCATCAGAAATTTCAGTGACTCACAGAGAAGAGGGGCACTTTGTTGGATTGTTGGTGGCACTTGAGTGGGCCCAAAAGGACAGAGAATGTCTTTGGGCTAGTGAGCCCCATTCAGAAATGACTGTGATAGGCCTCCCATTTTGCTTCTGTGCCCTGCCAATAGTCATGCTCCACCTGATGTTTGTTGGCCGGGCTCACCCTCTTGGGCCATACATTTTTCTTCTAAACTTCAGGAAACTGCCAACACTGTTCATAGAATATCAGGGTTGGAAGAGACCTTCAGGAGGTCATCAAGTCCAACACCCTGCTTCAAAGCAGGACTAATCCCCAATTTTTGCCCCAGATCCCTAAATAGCCCCCTCAAGGATTGAACTCACAACCCTGGGTTTAGCAGGCCAATGCTCAAACAACTGAGCTATCCCTCTGCCCTGTTCTGACAATCAAGGGGTTTCCTTTATTCCAGGGGACAGCTGAGCCATCTCCACTGGGAAACCAGAATGATATTAGCAGATTATCTACTATAATTACATTATTGTTCCCTATTGTTGCTGGGAGGGCACCAGGGTGCTAATACCAAATAGAAATGTAATTATAGAAGGTACATTAAATTCCAATCATTCTTGCGTCTTAGCAACCAAGTGAGCAAAGTCAAAGTAAATAAAAGAACATGCCTGATAAAATGATTAAAAATAATGATGGGTAATAAAATATAATTGACCAGAATAATCCTCAATTCCCCGCTTACTGGTGACATTGGCTCAACTCAGAGGTTCAGAGGAGACTTCCCTTGTAAATCTCATTTCTAACACTCCACTCTTGCAGCTCTTAGTGTCACAGTCTATCCAAATTCACATTCTAATTAACATTTTGCCCTGAATTAGACAGGGAAACTCAGTGGACAGGAACTGATTGCAGATACGCAAGCATGCTAAGGCCCTTCTGAAGATGAATGCTAACCCCATTAATTATATTTACCAATTAGACTTTAATTACTTATAATTAGCAAAAGCATTTCATTCTTTCACTTGTTTGATTCTGACATTTGTGAGAAGGATGTAGTGTCGTGGACTTCTAATACATACAATAATGGTGAAAGTAGATTGTCAGAGTCACAATTTGTTTTCAGATCTCATTATGACCACAGTGATCTGCCAGTTATTTAAAAATATTTGAAATCTTAATGTAGAGAATTCAGATCTCGCTTAGTTACCTTTTGATTTAATTTCATTTATCCTTTAATTACATATCTATAGTCCGGGGTGAAGAAGGAGGAGAGAGGCACCCTTTACTTTCCACGGGTGATCTAAAATTAAATATTGATCCAGATCTCTTTCCAGGGTTTTAAACTAAGTAGGATCAGGTGGGTTCAGTCTGGGGATGAGAGGCCTCCAAGAAAATGTAATGATTCGGTGTAATTGATACAGTAGGTTGTGTCCTGCTTTCTGTTTCAATGACAATAAATAATAATGCAACAGCAGGAAGATAGGTGAGCTGTGTTGCTGAGCTGTGTTGTGCCATTTTTACAATGACATGTAAAACCCAGCCCTGAGCAGTGCTGGTCATGAAAAATCTAATTGCCTAGTTCTAACCTTACTGGTCCCCTGACTCCATTCCAACATAATAAGTCATTGTTTGTACTTACCTGAGCACCTAGAGCTGCCAAACCAAGATCAGGCACTGTACAAACAACAGAGTAAGAGACAGTTGACCCAAAGATCTTACAATTTAAATAGCCAAGACAGATGAAGGATGGCTGTATCCCCATTTTACAGATGGGGAATGAGATTCGGAGCTATTAAGTGATTTACCCTACTGCCTAGTTGGGAATTGAACTCCTAATCTCCAGTGCTTCAAGCCCAAGACGACCCTTTCTCCTCCAACGTGGTTTGAATGGAGAAGTTATTTATTAGTGGTTTGGGTTTGATTATCAATTGAGAAGACATCAGATAACTCAGCTCAATCAGTTTATTGGTTAAAAATAGATCAGTACAAACAGAGAGGTTCATACATTACCACCTCTAGAGAACAGCCTTGCTTACTTCTGACAGATTCTCCACATACAAAGAACAAAGGCTGGAACAGTTTAACGATCAACAGATTTCGACAGTAAAGTTTAGCATACTGGGAATACAGTTCATAGTAATACCAGGCTAGCATTAATACAAAGCATTCGGGTTCAGAAATGGTATTGGCTGATCTATTCCTCACTCTTCCTCCAAAAAAACCCCAAACACACCCTGTACAGCTGCTGAAATCCATCACAGAGGAGCTGATTTCCATTGATATAGTGACTGTAAAGCAAATTGGGACCCCGCTAGAGAAAAGGTCCTTTTCAAGGCCCTTGGTTGATGGCTTAACTAAAACCTGTTTCCCACAACTCTGTAACCCTAACTCCAACTGTATGCATTTGTCTCCTCTTAAAGTATCCTTTTCTCTGTTCCTCTCATTATCTGCCTGTCTGGAAGACCGTGCATCAGAAACTCTTATTATTTTTAAATCTTCCTGCTGAAGCTATAAACCTTATTAATTTACCCATAAACCTGTCTTGCTCATTTCCTACTTCAAGTCCATCCAGGAGGACTTCTGAGAAGTAGCACGAACCTTTTCCATTCCTGAAGAATAAATCTCTCATGCTGACCTCAAACATTTGAATAAAAATCAGTCAAAAGACAATTTAATATTGGTGGGGTTTTTTTTCATTTTACAGTAATAGTTCTGTGTGGACAAGACTTCACCATCCAGTCTGTCCAGCACAGTTTTGTTGAGCGTGACTCTCCAAGGTAGATGCTTCATTGGGAAGTGTTTATTTCCTTACCTATAATACACAGGTGATACTTTTATGTTAATACTCTGACATTAGGTGGCTAGATATTCATGTTCTCTCTTCATAGAATCGTAGACTATCAGGGTTGGAAGGGACCTCAGGAGGTCATCTAGTCCAACCCCCTGCTCAAAGCAGGACCAATCCCCAACTAAATCATCCCAGCCAGGGCTTTGTCAAGCCTGACCTTAAAAATATCTAAGGAAGGAGATTCTACCACCTCCCTAGGTAACGCATTCCAGTGTTTCACCACCCTCCTAGTGAAAAAGTTTTTCCTAATATCCAACCTAAACCTCCCCCACTGCAACTTGAGACCATTACTCCTCGTTCTGTCATCTGCTACCATTGAGAACAGTCTAGATCCATCCTCTTTGGAACCCCCTTTCAGGTAGTTGAAAGCAGCTATCAAATCCCCCTTCATTCTTCTCTTCTGCAGACTAAACAATCCCAGTTCCCTCAGCCTCTCCTCCTAAGTCATGAGTTCCACTCCCCTAATAATTTTTGTTGCCCTTCGCTGGACATTTTCCAATTTTTCCACATCCTTCTTGTAGTGTGGGGCCCAAAAGTGGACACAGTACTCCAGATGAGGCCTCACCAATGTCGAATAGAGGGGAACGATCACGTCCCTCCATCTGCTGGCAATGCCCCTACTTATACATCCCAAAATGCCATTGGCCTTCTTGGCAACAACAGCACACTGTTGACTTATATCCAGCTTCTCGTCCACTGTAACCCCTAGGTCCTTTTCTGTAGAACTGCTGCCAAGCCATTCGGTCCCTAGTCTGTAGCGGTGCATGGGATTCTTCCGTCCTAAGTGCAGGACTCTGCACTTGTCCTTGTTGAACCTCATCAGATTTCTTTTGGCCCAATCCTCTAATTTTTCAAGGGCCCTCTGTATCCTATCCCTACCCTCCAGCGTATCTACCTCTCCTCCCAGTTTAGTGTCGTCTGCAAACTTGCTGAGGGTGCAATCCACACCATCCTCCAGATCACTAATGAAGATATCGAACAAAACCGGCCCCAGGACCGACCCTTGGGTCACTCCACTTGATACCGGCTGCCAACTAGACATGGAGCCATTGATCACTACCTGTTGAACCTGATGGTCTAGCCAGCTTTCTGTCCACCTTATAGTCCATTCATCCAGCCCATACTTCTTTAACTTGCTGGCAAGAATACTGTGGGAGACCATGTCAAAAGCTTTGCTAAAGTCAAGGAACAACACGTCCACAGCTTTCCCCTCATCCACAGAACCAGTTATCTCGTCATAGAAGGCAATTAGATTAGTCAGGCATGACTTGCCCTCGGTGAATCCATGCTGACTGTTCCTGATCACTTTCTTCTCCTCTAAGTGCTTCAGAATTGATTCCTTGATTTTTCCATGCTCCATGATTTTTCCAGGGACTGAGGTGAGGCTGACTGACCTGCAGTTCCCAGGATCCTCCTTCTTCCCTTTTTTAAAGATGGGTACTACATTAGCCTTTTTTCAGTCATCCAGAACCTCCCCCAATAGCCATGAGTTTTCAAAGATAATGGCCAGGTCCAGGCAGTCATCTCTACACTTCAGATCTATAAATTCCCAGGCCAGAAAGGACCATTGTGATCATCTAGTCTGACCTCCTGTATAACACAGGCCAGAGAACGTCCCAAAATAATTCCTAGTGCAGATCTTTTAGAAAAACATCCAATCTTTGTCTAACTTCAGCTTGCAGCCATTGGATCATGTTTAGGGTGACCAGACATCTTGTTTGGGGTTCCCTGGGCCCTGGTGCACAATGAATCCTTAGGGCTTAACCCCTTCCTGCCCGCGCTGTAGCCAGGGGACAGGAGGCAGCTGGGTTGTGTTGGTGGCCAGCAGCAGCCTGGAGGAGTTAGCTGCCTTTTGACAGTGTGCAGGCAGGAAGGGACAAGCTGTATCCTGCCACTGGGGTGTGGGGGGAGAAGATGAGATGAGCTCTGCAAAGACACTGGCCAGGTCATCCCTTCCCCGCCGCCCTCCCTGCGGCTGAAAGCAGCTCCCATCCCTTCCCTCCTGCACAGTGCTGAAAGGCTCCTGCTGGCCACATTCTGGTGTGAACTCTGGCAGAAATTGGGGGTGGGGGAGCGCATGTGACCCTGCATGTCTCCCCACACACACACACACAAGCGCTGTCTCTGGAAGACTCGGCACCAGGTACCAGGAGAGGTGGGTCCGTCCCAGGGGTCCAGCCAGGCATGGAGGGTGGAGAGCACCAGGCTGGGAGGGGAGGGGAGGGGAGGGGAGGGTCGGACAGTCTCACACATGTGAGAGAGGTGTACGGGAGTGTGTGTGTGTCACCTCTCCCCGTGTGAAACCTAAACCCTGGACGATAAATAAAAACAATCCCACTCTGCAGTATTTCTTTTTAATGAGGCTGAATCAACTTGCTGTTAATTTGAACGTTTGTACTGCGTACAGTACAAGTGGTGAACTCACTTGAATACAAATAATTTTACCAGGTGTCCCGTATTAAGCATAGGGAAATATGATCACCCTAATCATGTTAGACCTTTCTCAGCTAGACTGAAGAGCCTATTATCCAATATTGGTTCCCCATGTAAATACTCATAGACTGTAATCAAGTCACCCCTTAACTTCCTCTTTGTTAACCTAAATAGGTTGAGCTTCTTGAGTCTGTCACTGTAAGGCCTGTTTTCTAAACCTTTGATCACTCTTATGGCCCTTCTCTGAACTCCCCCCAGTTTATTAACATCCTTTTTGAACTGATGTTCTTAGAAATCTTCAGGGATTGAACCAGAAATTAACATTTACGTTGCATGGTATGTTCTACCATCCTGTGGAGAAGCAGGTTTTGTCCCATGGCCAGGGATAGATGCACTGTTTGTCAGCTGTAGAACGGCGGGAAGGGAGATACCAGACAGCATAAACTCCTAGTTTCCTCTGGTATGGTACAGTCCAGCATTGTGACCATGTGTGTCACTATCATTTATGTATGTCAGACCAAAGTGATGCAAGCTATTTCCCATTGGTATTACCCTGAGTCTGTAGTTCCGCAGTAGCTTATGCACTATCTCTGAGCCAGTCGAGCATAAGTGGTTTCCAGGATAGAGTCAGCTCTAACCCATGCATCACTGAGGCAGGCACTTTTCATAAACAGTAAGCACCGTGTAATGTTGGAGGTATTCTGTATTAAGACGTGGTGCCATTGAAATCAATAAGAATTTCACCATTGACTTCAATCGGATGAGAATTGGGCCAGGGGTGAATGGTAGCTACCCTGAATATTGCATTGGCAAAGAAGTCACTTCTCATGTTTGTTCTTCGAAACAGTCTCCTATGTGCTGCCTTCAGGATGCCCCGGACTCAGATTTTGCCTTTTGTTCCCATAGCCAGGGCTCTGTGGAATTGCACAATTTTGTGGCAAGCATTTTCAGTGGGAGACCAAAATCTCTGCCTCTCGAATCACAATGCCTCAAGAATCTCTTATCTGATGAATTTTCATTGGAAACGATGCTAGGAGCATCAGCCAGTCTGAAAGAAACAACAGAATGTCAGGGGTAGGAGGCCTCAATGTGACAACCAATGAGAGGATCTGGCCGTGTGAGGAGGCAGATGGATAACTGACTGGTAAACTTTGAATTTGTGAAAGACTGAAAAGGTCACAATGAATTCAAATGCGACGACGAGGCAACAGAAAGGAGGAAAGATCGATGTAAATTCAGAAAGTTACTTTGTTTACTAACAATAACAAACCCAAATCGGTGAAGTTTTAGAATTCATAAAATATTGCTTGCAGTGCATGGAAGATTGTTCACCCAGTTTCAGGTTTATAGAGCTATCTCAGCTCACAGCTTATGAAGGGAATGAAATGACTAGAGGATCAGGGTAATACTAATCCTATACAATGCCCTATTCAATTCACTTCATATCCAATAGGAGACACATACCGCATATGTGACAGTGACAGCCCTATGCTAAACTGCAGCACCATGTGATCATTTGAAATGCAGCTTTAACCCACTGCACCTGCACTCTGCCCACTAATCCATTTTGATGAGCACTCAGAGAGATAAAGAAGACCTCTAATATATTCTCATTTGTGACATAAGAGGGATTTGAAATTGCATTCAGATGCTAAAGGCTAGTGCACTTGATAAAGCTTCACTTTTCACCAGTGAAATAGTTTTGAAAAAGAGAAGGATCGTTATTCGGGCTACGGGGTTAGTCACTATCAGATCAAACACTCAGTTTTATATAACTCCTCCATCTTGGTAAAACCCAAACACATGTGAAATTGCACCTAGGCAAGAACTGATCCAGCAGGCTCAGCAAGACTCACAAACACAACGGAACCCAAATTGATGGTAAGGTCTTTTGACGTGCCAGTACATTATCATCGTAGTATCCCCTTGTGATGTCAAAGGTTCCCCTGCTTCTTCGCAGCAACACTCCATCACTGAAAAGTTCTGGGCCCCTTTTGTGCCACTTAAGTCCTAGTCAATTTGTTGTCCTTTTTCCCACCTGCAGCTAGAACTGAAAACGGTTGCCTCTTTGTAAACGGTAAACTCGTCCCTTTTGGCTAAGTTCAGCAACCGAAAGGTTTCAGAAGGCAACATGTCCTTCTTACTAGGAAAAAAAGTGAGAGGCATTTGTGACGTGAAGAATTTATTTCATTGGCCATTTCCAAGCCTCCCATTGAATAAAAGATATTATTTGTGATACACAGGGCCAAACTCACCATTAGATTCATAGATTTTAAGAGGAGGAGGGGCCCTTATGATAATTTACTCTGACCTGTGTCAGAAAACCTCACCCTAGCCCATACCTTCTACCTGAGCTAGAGCATCTCTTTTAGAAAGACATCCAGTCTTGATTTAAAAACTTCAGGCAAAACAAAAAAACTACCTAACACTAATAGCCCCAATGTTGTTATATCACTGTTGGTAAACTGTAGTGTCTTGGATCACTATTTTAGAATACTGTCGCGTTTTAAACACACACAGAGTATACACATATGCATAGGCAAGTGTGGCTGACTGCAGACGCATCTGTAAACTAGAAGTGAAATGAATTACAGAACATTTCAGAACCTTAAAAAGTCTGGCTTGTTTAAGTATATAAATGGACTAAAGGTCAAGGGATTTTTATTGTCTTCCAACTGAATTCAGCTTATTTCTAGAGCACCGATAAAATATATATATATATATATATATATGTAATTTGTCTTTAGTTCCCCCGACCTCTGATTGGTGAATATAAGTAATTGTGTTTTCTTTTATATGTAGAAGTAACTGCCTGGGCCAAATTCAATTATGTTTTGAAATTCTGCTATTATGCAGAGACCAGCATAAGCCCCAAATGTTTTGATTTTTTTAAATGAGTATGAGCAACCTTGCATGGAATCCAAATGGAGCTTCTATTAAATTTGGCCTGATGTCTAAAGAGAATATAAAACAGACATAGAATGTCCCTTTTGATGTTAGTTCAACACAAATGGGATTTTGAAAAGAGAAGTGCAGTCCTCCAAACTACAAAGTCAGACGTCTGTGTTTCTCTGCTCCTTCCGAATGCTTGTATCACCCTCCCGAGAATGTTAAGAACACAAATTTACACCATTTGAGAATCTTCTTCAAAAGTGAGAAATAGGGCAAAAGCATTGTAAATATTATGGCACTATACAGCAAACTCCTTGCACTGCAACACATTGCCCCTCAGATGCGTGCACCGCAAGGATGGTAAAAACAACTGCTGTGATGCACGTATATAATCTAAGAAGAAAGAGCTGTTTTCCTGTGCCTGTGCTCTGCAACTGAAGGGACTCTTCTGCAATTTTTGGGCCTCTCCCTCTTGTGAAGAGAACATGGAATGTCCTGGCCATAGGCTTGAGAGGAGCCAAATTTGAACATGAGCATAGATAAAACCTGTTTTTTCTGTTCTCTATTGTTTTGGGTGGGAATCAATGATGATTCAGTTAATTCCCAAAGCTCAGATCCCAGCACTGGCATGAAACAGCTGCGAACTCAGGAGATATCAAGTATACATAGCAAGAGTGCACAAGCCATGGAGATCAGGATATCTGCTGCTCCCCCAACATATATAGCGAAGAGTAGAACACGCATACACTGACCTCTGCTACCGTCCCTATCAATGGGGCTTGAAACTCAGAATATCAGCACTGCAAGCATGAGCCAGATGCTTCTAAAGTGGATTACACGTGTTCCTTGAGCAACACCGTGGTGGTATGCAAATGAGCACACCCAGCATTCCACTGTGTTTCAGAATTCCAGAGCCCAGCATTGCCGTGGCAAGCAGCTTTGGAATTGGAGCAGGGTATTAATACCCTGTGGCCCAGTGGGCAGCAGTCTTAATTTGTTTAGGTGCTTCAGCAACCACCTGGTCTAATGGACATAATCAAAAATGAAGAATCAACTTGGCGTGGAAACACATATTATTTTTAAGCTTCTTAGTGGGGCACTGCAAACAGCAATAAAGTATAAGAGAAGATAGAAACAGTACTTTTGTTCATCATCTACCTTTAAAATCCTGTGGTGGCAGTTTAAAATGCTTGCCATAATACATGCTGGCAAAATTAGCATGGAGAGTCCTAAGAACACATCTTTAGTCATGGGTTCCCACTGCTGAGCCTTGCAATTAAGGCAGGAGAACAGATTTACCAGGGTGAGTATCAAATGTTTTAGAAGAGAGTTACTATAGAAACTATCTCAACTGTTCTCCCTCTGCAGCCTCGTTGGTACTAATAAACGGACTCATTATTTTGCAGAAAGCACTTTGGAAACCAGCAGCACCACGGTTCGGGCCCATACAAAATTAATGAGTGAAGATTATAGGACTGGGGGGGGGGGGGTTATTGACCATGAAGGGAAGGAAGGCAGAGTTTTCTATTACGAGAGTTATGGCTCATTTATTCAGTTTTGCTGTATTTATTCTTTTATGTTTTAGAAAAATGATACCCAGGGTCATTACATGTTACTAATTCCCTCATTACTTAAATGTGTGGGAATGGGAACCAAACTGAGCCAACAGGTGATAGGAAAACTTATTAGAAAGAGATGGAAGAAAGGGGGCATATTGGATAAAACGTTAGTGTCTCATTGTCATGGATTAAATGTAACAGTGTTTCCATTATCTGATTCCTGATGATTTTTTGTAATACACATACACTGCATGGACCAGGCCTTGTGTCTGGACTGATGGGTTGATGATAATACTTCTGTCGTGGTCTGACTGTTTGTTTATTTTCCCTTTCTCAGCTGTACCAGCTCCTCAATCTCAGGGCATTCAGTTCACATAATGTCAACTGCCAGGTTCCATGAGGAGAGAAGAGCTTCTGAACTGCACTGCCTCAAGGCTGGGGGTATCACGAACAGATTTGAAATCCCATTATCTCCTCCAGGTTGATGAGTCGAGGAGGTGGACCTGTGTCATCTGTCGCAACTGAGACCTGAAAGAGTTTCAGATTCCACAAAGGAGAATATCATATAGCCAGGAGCCCAATGCTAAGGGCCTGGTAGGACAGCACTGACCAAATTCTACTCCTGATTATACATATGCAGTGCCTCTTGATTTCTCTGAAAATTTTGCACACATAACCAAAAGAAGAATTATCCCTACAATTAGCTTTTTTTTTCATAAGCATTGATGCAGTGACTCCTAAATAGGGCTGACCAGAAAACAAGAATTCCATTTAAAGAAAAACATAAAGGTTTCAGAATTTCTTTAAAATAATGTTATTACTCTCACCAGACACTGACTGCATATTGTTTACCTGCAGCAGAGGTGATTGGGCAGGTGGCAGTCATGGTTCTCTGACCCCTCTTTGCTATGGCATAAGAAGTCACTGAGGTCCCAGGTTGGGCACGTGACATGGAGATGCCTCATGTAAGATGAAGAGGGGAGTTAAATCACCATGGGGAGACTGCCAAGAAAAGTATCAATGAGTTCCAAGAGTGGTAACAGCTGTGTGATCAGCCTGGGACCAGATAAAGAAGCACCAATGCATTTCACATATGCTAGGAGCTTTTAGATATTATTTTTTGTCATTATTGGCCATCTGGGGTGATGAGATAGTATTTAAAGTTTAATAAAAGGAGGGTCATAACATTTTTAATTGTAAATTTTAATGGTAGGGGCTGTATCTGAATAAATGTTTCCAAATTATCATTTCATTTAAAGTACGCTCTTTTTCTGTCCCCAAAACCACCAAGGGTAAGACAATTTAAAACAATAACAGGAATAATATTACCCTCCAGAGAGAGAATAAAACATACATTGCTCTTTATATATAAATAGGCCCTGTCGTCAATCATTTTTATGGTGGTTGCTTCTTTCAGAGCTGGTGAGATGTTTCATTTATACAGGGTAGCAGAAGTGAATGAAAGTGTATATCCCTGACATCTTTTCTGACTTCCAGGCACCATGATTCTGCAGATATTCTGTGCCCAGTAAAGTCAGTTATAAAACGCCTATTGAAGTCAATATGATTCAGGTTAAAGCACTGCATGAACTACACTGTTTGGGGGCATGTACTTAGACCTAAAGAACTAAAAGATAGAAGAAAGAATGTTTATGCCCAAAAGGATGCAAATGATATGAGTTCATCTAGAGCTGCAGTCTTTAGAACTGAATAAATGCTGCGGCAGAAAATGGTGATGCTCCAATGGTTAAATATTATGTATGGCTAAGCATACTACAGTAGTGTGATTTTTTTTTTAATGGAAATGTCATAATACCTGGAGTTTTCACATCCAGGAAATTTAATTTTCATGCACAATTTCAAGAAATAGGATTTTGATATCGAAAGCATTAATACCTATCGTTCCTCTTTACAAAGCCACAACTGCTCAGAAATGGGCCGAGTTACGCTATAAATCCCACTAAAAAAATTTTTTTTACCAAAAAGTTTTCTTCATTGAAATGGTGCATTTTGAGAGAAAAATGTATAGTGTATTTTAGAATTTATTATGAAAAGACTTTAGTCTTGTGATGGAATCCAAAACCACTTAAACTGTAATTGTTTTTAATTTCATTCTGAGCATTTTGCACAGCTCTGCTTTTAGCCACTAAAGAGACACTGGCTTCTGTTAAACTGAACATTAGGAGTTATTAGCCCGAGAGACAGTTGTTGCCCAGCAGAAGTTGAATTCAATAATTACCTTAAGAAAGAATACATCTTGTTTCTCACCAAAATAAATGGTCAGAGTATGTGTGACACTCCCCTGAAGTTCCCAGGGTTTGGAGGCACCTCACTACCATTTGCCCTTGGTGTGAGTGAGCATCATCCGTGTCTTCCCAGGGTCAGCTCCATGATGCCAGTGGCTACTGGCAACACAAGTGCTGCCCTCAAGCCTTTCTGTCTCTTTACAAGTTAGCCACATGCACACTACAACCCCTGAGCCTCTGTGTCCCGCCCCTGCTCCACTGGACACTCACAGAATTTCCAGACTCGCCGTTCCCCAAGGAACAATATACCCCAACTTACTCGTTACACCTTGTAACGCCGCTTCCACTTCACACACAGCCCTTAGATATGTTTATAGTGAAAACCAAGAAGAAGTTTATTTAACAAAGATTTGAGAAGAAGCAAGTAGCATTGATGGAGACAAATGATTACATGTAAAATACAGTCGTAACATGCTTGCTAGGGTCTAAACTTAACTAGCAAGTTATCCTCCTGGCTAAAGAAAGTTTGTTTCACCCAAAGTTTTTTTCAGCTTGGCTGAGATCCCTTTGCCATGAAGCAAACCTACTGCCAGTTTACTTCCTAGGTGAAGGATAACTGGTGGTCCCTGTGCACCCTAGATACAGTCCCAAAAGTTCAGGGGCTTTGCTTGTTAGCTGGAAACCGCTGCTGTTTTTGTGTTTTTCCTTCAACGCCACAATGCTATTGATTAGCATTTAGCTCAGACTGTAAATAGATGTCCATTGTGAACTCTGCAATACTCAACGGGAACATGACCAGCAAGAGAGTGATAAATGTCTGGCAGGAGTATGTGTACCACCTTTATGTGACCTGCCTTAACTCACAGCCCTAGTGAACATATTTTTCAACATATATGCATAACCCCCACATATTTTCAGTACATACATCTCACAGTGATCATGATGACAGTGTGAAACAAGATTTCATTAGAGACCTTATATGACATTCTTTGGTAACCTGATATGTAGATACCAGACCAACGGGATCCCTGGAACCCATATGCACATCTGTGCCCGCTGTCAGTGGACACAAAGAAGTCCCTGAATCACAATATGTATTGTATTGCTATATACAATCCCAGTATTTTCATCTGAAATATCTGCAGATGTCTCCCTTACGGCCATGAATTCAAAAAATGTACCTGTTCTCTCTTTGCAATTAACAACTAAAAGGTACATGTACTTGGAGATCCATAACATCTATTATTCACCTTCGAGGGCAAAGATAGCAACTCAGTGCTGCAATTCATAATGATCTTATCTGAAAATGCAGTATAATTGGCCCATCTGACATTAATAATGGTTGTCCTTTTAATTTAGCAGGAACCAGTTAGAAGACATAATTTGCATGTGCAATGGGAGCAGTTGATATTCCTCCAGGCTGTAAGGAAGGAAACTATAGAATCTCATGGCTAAATTCTGCTCTCATTTATTCAGCTGTAAGCTTCATGTAACTCCATTGGCTTCAGTGAGGTTATTCTGGATTTACACTTAGGAGCAGAATTTGGCACATATACACATATCACACAACTGTTTTCAGCCACTCATTAGCCAGGATTTTTCTCCTTTGTGTTCTTTTGTTATTTCTCCAAACATAAGAAAATATTGAAAAAGAAAAAATAGTGACCTGAAAGACAGAATGGAGCATAGCTAGGGCCCTACCAAATTCACAACCATGAAAAATGCATCACAGACATAAAATCTGGTCTCCCTCCATGAAATCTGGTCTTTTTTGTGTTTTACCCTATACTATGCAGATTCCACAGGGGAGACCAGCGTTTCTCAGATTGGGGGTTGTGACCCAAAAGAGAGTTGTAGGGGGGGGAACAATGTTATTTTGAGGGGGTCATAGTGTTGCCACCCTTACTTCTGCGCTGCCTTCAGAACCGGCTTGAGAGCGGTGGCTGGTGGCCGGGCGCCCAGCTCTGAAGGGTGGCAAAACCACACCATGCCACCCGCGCTGCTGCCGTCAGAGCCGGGCGGCCGGAGAGCGGCGGCTGCTGGCCGAGGGCCCCGTTCTGCAGGCAGCAGCGCAGAAGTCAGGGTGGCAACACCATGCCGCGCCATCCTTACTTCCGCGCTGCTGCTGGCGGCGGCTCTGCCGTCAGAGCCGGGCTCCCGGCCCTCAGCCACGGCGCTCCAGTTGCCCAGCTCGGAAGGCAGCACCGCTGCCAGCAGCAGTACAGAGGTAAGGGCAGCCGTACTGCGACCCCCCTCCACTAACCTCGCGACCCCCCTCCCAGCTCTCTTTCGGGTCAGAATCCCCACAGTTACAACACTGTGGAATTTCAGATTTAAAGAGCAGAAATCATTATATTTACAATTTTTTAAATCCTGTGGCCGTGAAAATTGACCAAAATGGGCCGTGAATTTGGTAGGGCCCTAACCATAGCACTTGTCTCCTGGCAGGAAGTATCACCACAAGCAGCTGGGAAACACTGGTCTCCAAATCTGTTCTCTGGAGAATGTTAATGACATTCTCCCAGCACAGGCCCAGAGTCCCGGTATGAGGCTGTGCCTAACACCTGTCGTGACTGCCTGGGCCCATGGATTAAAACAAAGCAAAACAAAAGAGTTGCATGGAGAATGAATGAATGTGAATCAAGTATTAGATTGTGACATTAGTATCTTTTCAAAAGTATTGAAATGAATGCAGGTCTTCTCCATAGAGAAGCCTAGATTTCACCAACTGCCTATTTCATAGTTAACTATAGAAGACAGCAAATGAAATCTTTTTTTTTGTGAGCAAAGTGTAATAAAAATTATGTGCTTCTTCATCGCATCATTCACTTGAGTATCTTGGAATACTTTAAAAACCCTGCAGAATTAGGCTCCTAAAGAGACCTGTAAGGTGGATGCCAATAAATGTGGCTATTTTATTGTTTATATTGGGAAATCAAGGCAAGGAGAAGTTAATTTATATCTTCAAGGTGACTCATGGCTGAAAGACTTTTCCTGCATTATCTTAAGTAGACTCCTCCAACCCTGGTGTGGTCCCACTTGCCTTGAGTTCCTCAAAGTATTCCCCATGGTTTGAATGCAGATTAGCCCAGGAAGGTTTGTGCATCTTAACGAACCTTTGATAAACCTGGTAGAACAATAGTAGCTTTTCTCCAGCCCAATACAAGTTTAGACTGACCCTACAAACATGTACATGAGTGCTTAGTGCTAAGCACATGACTCAGTGGGGTTACTCACACACTGAACACTGACCTTGTATGTGTTTGCACCTAAATCATGTATCCAGATTTTCAAAAGGCCTCAGCTCCCAATAACTCTCACTGAGCCCTTTGGGAAACTTGGCCATGTGTCTCAGGATTTGACCCTGCAAAGTGCATAGGCATAAAGCATTTTCAGCTCTACTGGCAAAAAGTGCTATATAAGAGCTGGGTGAAAATATTTATTTATTTATTTATTATTATAAGAGCTCAGCTCTCTTTGGAAAATCTGGACCATAGCGAGCACCTGCTAAGTAACTGGGAACTGCAGATACTTGGTACCTGTCAGGTTTTGACCCTTTCATAGAACACTTTCAAATTAGATCACTTTGTTTTCAAAAGAGTAGTTCTAATGTACATATTAATACAAAGCACCCTATTAGCTAATGTTAATGGTCCTTTAATTGGAAACTGTTAATTGGTTTCCCTGTAGAAAGTCTGATTGTCCAAATTATACTCACAACACATACAGCTGCTTTTATTCTTCTGTGCTGCCATTCAATGGTAAGTGAAGATTGAACTGATCAGTTGTAGCTGATCAATTTCACCTAATTGTACTCTGCATATTGTCTACATGAACAGGCTGTTATCTGGAAAGAGTAGCTGAATTAACCATGACTAATGTTGTTGGACTAATATTGTATATTTGTGTTAGCACTAATATCATATGAAAGTGTTATATAGTATTAGTCAATGTTAAATGTGTTTATGTAAAAGTTGTTTGCAGTGTTGTTGTCGCCATGGTGATCCCAGATATTAGAGAGATAAGGTGGGTGAGGTAATGTATTTTATTAAACCAACTTCTATTGGTGAGAGACACAAGCTTTTGAACTTATATAGGCTCTTCTTCAGGTCTGGGAAAGGTACTCAGATTGTTTAGCATAAGTAGTTAACACATATTTCAAGTGAAGGAGGACTTGTGGCACCTTAGAGACTAACCAATTTATTTGAGCATGAGCTTTCGTGAGCTACAGCTCACTTCATCGGATGCATACCGTGGAAACTGCAGCAGACTTTATATACACACAGAGAATATGAAACAATACCTCCTCCCACCCCACTGTCCTGCTGGTAATAGCTTATCTAAAGTGATCACTCTCCTTACAATGTGTACGATAATCAAGTTGGGCCATTTCCTGACCACTGACCACTCTCAAAGTTTAAATCCAAGTTAAACCAGAACATCCGGGGGGGGGGTAGGAAAAAACAAGGGGAAATAGGCTACCTTGCATAATGACTTAGCCACTCCCAGTCTCTATTTAAGCCTAAATTAATAGTATCCAATTTGCAAATGAATTCCAATTCAGCAGTTTCTCGCTGGAGTCTGGATTTGAAGTTTTTTTGTTTTAAGATAGCGACCTTCATGTCTGTGATTGCGTGACCAGAGAGATTGAAGTGTTCTCCGACTGGTTTATGAATGTTATAATTCTTGACATCTGATTTGTGTCCATTTATTCTTTTACGTAGAGACTGTCCAGTTTGACCAATGTACATGGCAGAGGGGCATTGCTGGCACATGATGGCATATATCACATTGGTGGATGTGCAGGTGAACGAGCCTCTGATAGTGTGGCTGATGTTATTAGGCCCTGTGATGGTGTCCCCTGAATAGATATGTGGGCACAGTTGGCAACGGGCTTTGTTGCAAGGATAAGTTCCTGGGTTAGTGGTTCTGTTGTGTGGTATGTGGTTGTTGGTGTATTTGCTTCAGGTTGCGGGGCTGTCTGTAAGCAAGGACTGGCCTGTCTCCCAAGATTTGTGAGAGTGTTGGGTCATCCTTTAGGATAGGTTGTAGATCCTTAATAATGCGTTGGAGGGGTTTTAGTTGGGGGCTGAAGGTGACGGCTAGTGGCATTCTGTTATTTTCTTTGTTAGGCCTGTCCTGTAGTAGGTAACTTCTGGGAACTCTTCTGGCTCTATCAATCTGTTTCTTTACTTCTGCAGGTGGGTATTGTAGTTGTAAGAAAGCTTGACAGAGATCTTGTAGGTGTTTGTCTCTGTCTGAGGGGTTGGAGCAAATGCGGTTGTATCGCAGAGCTTGGCTGTAGACGATGGATCGTGTGGTGTGGTCAGGGTGAAAGCTGGAGGCATGTAGGTAGGAATAGCGGTCAGTAGGTTTCCGGTATAGGGTGGTGTTTATGTGACCATTGTTTATTAGCACTGTAGTGTCCAGGAAGTGGATCTCTTCTGTGGACTGGACCAGGCTGAGGTTGATGGTGGGATGGAAATTGTTGAAATCATGGTGGAATTCCTCAAGGGCTTCTTTTCCATGGGTCCAGATGATGAAGATGTCATCAATATAGCGCAAGTAGAGTAGGGGCTTTAGGGGACAAGAGCTGAGGAAGTGTTGTTCTAAGTCAGCCATAAAAATGTTGGCATACTGTGGGGCCCCTTGTTTTTTCCTACCCCCCCCCCGGATGTTCTGGTTTAACTTGGATTTAAACTTTGAGAGTGGTCACTTTGAGAGTTTGGATGAGCTATTGCCAGCAGGAAAGTGAGTTTGTGTGTGTATGGAGGTGGGGGGGGGGTGAGAAGGCCTGGATTTGTGCTGGGGGTGGCCCACCTTGATTATCATGCGCATTGTGGGGAGAGTGGTCACTTTGGATGAGCTATTGCCAACGGGATAGTGAGTTTGTGTGTGTGGTTTTTGGGAGGGGGGTGGGGGGTGAGAGAACCTGGATTTGTGCAGGAAATGGCCCAACTTGATTGTCATGCACACTGTGTGGAGAGTTGTCACTTTGGATGGGCTATCACCAGCAGGAGAGTGAATTTGTGTGGGGGGGTGGAGGGCGAGAAAACCTGGATTTGTGCTGGAAATGGCCCAACTTGATGATCACTTTAGATAAGCTATTACCAGCAGGACAGTGGGGTGGGAGGAGGTATTGTTTCATATTCTCTGTGTGTATATAAAGTCTGCTGCAGTTTCCACGGTAGGCATCCGATGAAGTGAGCTGTAGCTCACAAAAGCTCATGCTCAAATAAATTGGTTAGTCTCTAAGGTGCCACAAGTACTCCTTTTCTTTTTGCGAATACAGACTAACACGGCTGTTACTCTGAAACCCGAAATATTTCAAGTGATCATTCAAGGTAAAGTGGCCCATTAACACCTCTCCAGTCCAGGAGGGGGTGTTGGGGGGAGGGGGAGAAAGAAAAGCTGGGGAGTGGGGAATTAGTGGGTTATAGATGGTTATAATAAGCCATAAATCCAGTGTGTCTACTTGGTCCATGATTTTTAGTGTTTAGCAAAGTTATGAATTTAAGCTCCCAGACTCATCTTTAGAAGGTGTTGTGCAAAGATGTTCCTTTGAGGATGAGAGCTGAGAGGTCAGATATAGAAATGATCACTCTGTGAAAAGTGTTCACCCACCGGAGATATGGTGTTTTTGTCTTCTATAATTTTTTCTGTGTGAGTTAATTCAAGAGAGTGTAGTGATTGTCTCATTTCACCCATATGCTTGTTTTTGGATCAAAAAATTGGAGAAAGTCTGGGATGTACGCCTTAGCACACTTAAAACCTCCTTCACCAAACAAGGACACTCCACCAGAGAAGTAGATCACATCATGGAATGGGCCACCCAAATGCCCCAAGAGAACCTACTTCAATATGGAAATAAAACCCACTCTGCCTGCACAACCATAGATTTCAGAGTAGCAGCCGTGTTAGTCTGTATCCGCAAAAAGTTTTCCACTGAATGCATCCGATGAAGTGAGCTGCAGCTCACGAAAGCTTATGCTCAAATAAATCTGTTAGTCTCTAAGGTGCCACAAGTCGTCCTTTTCTTTTTACAACCATAGATGTTACCAATCATCCCATACTGGAACCCTTACAGGATATCATTAAACAGTTACAACCAAAACTCGATGGGGACCCCATCCTGAAAGAAATCTTTCATGAACCCTCTCTTCTGCCCTTCAAACAACCCCCCGGATTTCTCCAAGCTTATCATCAGAAAAGAGTTCCCCCCAGACCAGGATACACCAAATCAAAGCAGCTCCATACCCTTCCTGAATAACAGATGCAAACCTGTAGCTATATCTCCACTGCAACAGTGACCAACACCCCCCACAATACACCTTTCAAAATCCATGAGTCTGACACACCCCTGTCTCAGCATGTGGTGTAACTCATCCAGTGCACTAAATGTCCAATAACTATGTGGGTGAAACCAGACAATCAATCTTGAATGAACTGACACAGGGCGTTTTTGTCTTTTATCATTTTTCTATCACCTATGGCTGAACTCTTTTCACAAAACAGTCATTCTGTAACTGACCTCTCCATCCCCATCCACAAAGGAAACCTGCACAACTCCTTCAAAAGACGAGAGTGGAGGCCTAAATTCAAAACTCTGGTAGACACTAAAAATCACAGACCGAATAGAGACACTGGTTTTATGGCCTATTACAACAATCTATAACCCACTAAATACTGTCCCCTCCCACCCCCACCCCCCCGCCTACTGCTTTTCCCCCCCTTCTTTCCCCTCCTGTGATTGCAGAGGTGTTAGCTGGACACTTTACCTTGAATGTCCCTTTAAATTTGTGTTAACTACTTATGCTAAACAATCTGTCCCAGCTTGTATGTAGCTGTGTATGACGCTCTGAGTACATTTCCCAGACTGGAAAATCTGTGGCTCGAAAGGTTGTCTCTCTCACCAACAGAAATTGGTCAAATAAAAGATCTTATGCAAAAGGACAGCCACTGAAATGATTAGCCCTTTCTCTGACATGGCAGCTACTTCCCAGCCATTTAAGAAGAAAGAATAAGGTTGCAAGTAGGTAATATTAGCATCCTTCACACTGTGTTAACAAAAGTAAAGAAACACAATATAGGCTGGTTTCATAGTAACAGCCGTGTTAGTTTGTATTCGCAAAAAGAAAAGGAGGACTTGTGGCACCTTAGAGACTAACCAATTTATTTGAGCATAAGCTTTCATGAGCTACAGCTCACTTCATTGGATGCATACTGTGGAAACTGCAGAAGACATTATATACACAGAGACCATGAAACAATACCTCCTCCCACCCGACTCTCCTGCTGGTAATAGCTTGTCTAAAGTGATCACTCTCCTTACAATGTGTATGATAATCAAGTTGGGCCATTTCCAGCACAAATCCAGGTTTTCTCACCCTCCCCCCCCCCCACACACACACACAAACTCACTCTCCTGCTGGTAATAGCCCATCCAAAGTGACCACTCTCTTTACAATGTGTATGATAATCAAGGTGGGCCATTTACCAGCACAAATCCAGGTTTAAGTCTATTTCCCCTTGTTTTTTCCTACCCCCCCTCCCCCAGACGTTCTGGTTAAACTTGGATTTATGCTGGAAATGGCCCACCTTGATTATCATACACATTGTGAGGAGAGTGGTCAGTTTGGATGAGCTATTGCCAGCAGGAGAGTGAGGTTGTGTGTGTTGGGGGGGGGGGTGAGAAAACCTGGATTTGTGCTGGAAATGGCCCACCTTGATTATCACGCACATTGTAGGGAGAGTGATCACTTTGGATAAGCTATTACCAGCAGGAGAGTGAGTTTGTATGTGGGGGGAAAAAAAAGGGAGGGGGTGAGAAAACCTGGATTTGTGCTGGAAATGGCCCAACTTGATTATCGTACACATTGTAAGGAGAGTGATCACTTTAGATAAGCTATTGCCAGCAGGAGAGTGGGGTGGGAGGAGGTATTGTTTCATGGTCTCCGTGTATATAATGTCTTCTGCAGTTTCCACAGTATGCATCCGATGAAGTGAGCTGTAGCTCACGAAAGCTCATGCTCAAATAAATTGGTTAGTCTCTAAGGTGCCACAAGTCCTCCTTTTCTTTTTACAATATAGGCCCAAATTCTGCCCTGATTGGGAGTCAGTGGTGTCAGGAGGCTGTTAGACTAGGATGTGATTTTCAGAACATAGCTAGTACCGCACTGTAGCCTATTGTGCTATTTATAGGATATGTGCTATTTATAATATTAACTCAATTTCCTTTTGTGGTAAGAAAACTGTCTGACAAAACTGGCCCAACAGGGAACTACTTTCGTAATCATTTCCTTCTGTATCGCTATGGGGTAGTGTTACATAATTCCTTGTACCCAGCTCCACAATGTATAGTGTAGTGGTTAAAGTAGGGGACTGGCAGGCAGGGCTCCTGGGATCTAGCCCCAGTTCTGTCACTGACTCACTGTGTGACCTTGGGTGAGTCTCTTAAACACTTTGGACCAAAATGTGAACTCTTAATTTGCAATGGTGAGCAGCTCCTAGCACAGACTAATCATTGGAGTAAGTCAATGGCATAAATACACTAATCTAGCCCATGGTGCCTTAGGGTTCTTAACCGTGAATGGGATAATAATACTTTCCCACCCTCATAAAAAGTTTTCAAACACAAGTGACTTTCACTGTACGGTTGTATGTAGGCGATGCTGAGGAACTAGGCTGCACTTAGTCCGACATCAGAATGTTTGTTCCCAAAAGCCTTTCCTTAATCCTGGGTGTGACATGTCCCTTTCTTGCTCCATGGCTTCAATATTAGAGCTGGTCAAATAAAACAAATATTTTCAATAAGGAAAAACATTTCTGTTCTAGAATAAAATTGTCTGAGAAACTGTTTGTTTGAAAATTTTACAAAAACATAAAATTTGAAATTGGAAAAAGTTGAAAACTTTTATATTTCTAAATTTTAATATTTCATTTGTTTTTAGTTTTCCTCCTTAACCCCCCACTCCCACCCACTGTGCCCTCTATTGATTGCTGAAGAATGAATGAAGCATGGGTTTGGTTTTTTATGTTTCTTTCTCCCCCTCCCCCTCCCGCTCCCACCTTCTTCTACTTTCTGACATTTCAAAAATTGAGGAAGTTTATGAAAGTTACAAGGTGTCAAAAGGAAATATTAGGAGGAGAAAGAAAGAAAAATGAAAGTCCCGGCAGCTATTCATTCTGTTATATTTGGTGGCAAAAAGCCACAAAGGGGGGTGGGGGAGGAGGAGACATCAAAATTTGAAAATACCAAAATGTCCACTTGCGTTGGGGGAGGGAGGAATACAGTTGTTAGAAAAGGCCATTTTTCATTAAAAATAAATCCCAATGAAAAATTTCAGCCAGGTCTGATTGATATTCTATATTGTGCTTTGCAATGTCATCTGTTCTGTGGCCAGCTATAGGATTTTGCAGTTGGCTTGTATTCTAGGCTGATTAAGTGCTAGCATCCATCATACATTTATGGCACACCACCATCCTTCGCTTTCCATCATTTTGTCACAGAGTTGTGGGTTTCAGTCTCGTCGGCCCAGATTTTTAATGCTGTTTTGGCGTTGCTCCTCTCAGCATTGAAAAGCCTAAGTCTCGTTTTCAAAAACAACTTAGGAGCCTAAATCCAGTGGGCTTTCAGTGAGACTCAGGCTCCTAAATACCTGTCAGCTTTGAAAATGTGACTGAGGGCTCATCTGCTCTTCAAACACGAGAGCACACAGCTGCCACAGCCCTTTAGTGTAGACGCCAACTCCGCTGGCGGAAGGGATTCTCCGGTAGGTGTAGGTAGCCCACCGCCCCGACAGGCAGTAGCTTGGTCGATGGATGAATTCTTCCATCAACCTAACCCTGCCGACACAGGGACTCAGGTCAGCTTGAATGTGCCTCTCAGGGGAATGGAGTTTTCACACCCCTGACTGATGTAGTTAGACTGACTTAATTTTCTAGTGTAAACTAGGCCGTAGCCATCTTAGGTTTTGAGACACTGGTCAGAGTAATGCCTAAATACCTTTACCATCTGGGCCTTAGTGGCTGAAGCAGAGCCCTCCCCAGCCTGTTCTTGAGGATGAGACCTTGTTGGGCTGGGGCATAGTTGCTGACTGGAAAAACCCATCTCATTGGCCTTTATTGCTGAATGGACAATGGTGTATTGTTGTGATGGGATTCCAAGCTCTTGGCATCCAGTTCCCGACTCTTCCTAAACCCCCATCACACGTGTGAATGCAGGAGCTGAATAACCAGCCATGAAGGAGTTGCACCCCCCCGGGAGCACAAAGAGACAAAACAGCCCAAGCTCCGGGACCCATCACCAGGCAGCGACGAACGCTCTGCAGTCAGTCAAGGCTGTACTTCCTAGCACTCCCCCACTGCCGTCAGTAAGAGTGTTGCCTCTGTAAGGAGAATTAGGGCTAAAACTGGTGACGCAGGTTAACATTCACAGGGAGGTGGGAGCAAGTGGGGCAGAGTCTAAGGGCTTGTCTACATTTAAAACATGGCAGGAGTGCCGCTGCACTGCTGTAACTCTGCAGTGTAGACACTACCTACACTGACGGGAGGGCTTCTCCCGTTGGCATCAGTAATACCGCCCTGAGAGGAGGTAGTTAGGTCCACGAGAGAACTCTTGGATTGACCTAGCGCTGGTCTGCACCAGGGTTTAGGCTGGCTTAGCTATGTCTCTCGGGGGTGGGGGGTGGATTTTTCACCCCGCTGAGAGATGTAGCTAGACTGATATGATATATGTTCCTAGTGTAGACCACAATGGAGGTAAGGTTGCCTGTACTTGGATAATTGCCTCCTTTGGGGGCCATTAAAAGGTGTAAGTCCAGCAGCTTGGCCCTGGACCCAAAGCTAATGTTCCCCTGAAAGAGTTAATCTGCATGTGGCGGGGAGGGCCGGGGGTACTGCAGGATGCCCCCCTTGTTTTTCAGGATTCACAGTTATAAACAGATTAACCAGACTGTGGAATACTAATACATCTGGAATTGCCTCTCCATCTCCTCAATAATAATTAGTAAAATAAAATGGAAATGTCACCACAAACCCATAAAAATTCTTAAGTGCGGTTTGGAAAGCCCTCTCAGGAGCTGCAATGGCTTTTGTCTGGATAACACCCAGTGCATATTTGCTGTCAAATGTTGCTCAGGACAGCCGTTGAATGCAAAGAGTCTAACTCTGTGGCTGATTAATCCTGGCGTTGGCTGCCTTTCCATGTCAGCAAACTTAAAGTGATAGGCTAATCTAGCCTGCTTTATGGGGCCTGCAATATTCAAATTAGGTTTGGAGCAAGTTAGATTATTAATGTGCAAGAGAGAGGTGGGAGTCTGGTGAGAAACCCAATAATCACGTCATTGCCTGTGTCTAGAATAGCAGCCAATAGTGGATTTCTTTTACTGAGCAATTTGTGTCATGTGAATCCCCCAAGTGTGCTGGGCTCAGTAAACCTTGACAATACAGTGGGAAGAGCCAGCCCCACCACTGTATGATAGCAAGGGGGCAGGAGGGAGGTAAAGAGAAGCCAAAGGACAGAGAGAAAGAATGATCTCAGTGCACAATGATGTTTCCTTTCCTGGTGCTTTTTGGTGCAGGGTAAGGACTTCGGGGATGCTAGCCTCTTTGCCTCATTTCTCACCTGGCATTTAACTTTCTGCTGGTAAATAAACATCCTGCTTCTCTTCCTCCCTTCTCTCAGTAGCCCTAGAGAGAAGCAGAGCTTTCTGTGCTCCACAGGAACAGTTGTGGGAGCCCAAAAAAGCATAATACACAGGCCACCTTAGTCATACAAGGCAGAATGTTGCCCCTTGCCCACAGGAGAGATGAAGTTTGTATCAAGTTCATGCTTCGTAGAGACGAGGCCCAGCCAACTTGCCGTATCTGGAAGGGACAAGTGTTTCTTATATATAGGCAATGTGTCATCCTGCTGGGCAGGTGGGGGATATGCTGCAATACATGAAAAGGGCTCCTTCTATATTAGGTCATATAGGAGTCAATATGTAACCCGCTACATGTCAAACATTGGCTGCCAAACTATCCCTCTTGGAACACAACTAGCTGTAATTTCCATGCAAATGCTGGAAAATCAGCCTACTACCCTCAGACTTTGAAAAGGTTCAGCTCCAGGTGTTGCAGCTTAAGTCTCTTTCTGCAAGAATCCAAAAAAAAGAAAGGGGGGGGATTTGTCTCGAGATAAGGGGTATTGCTAAAACATCCCCAAGAGTTACTCCCCTTCCTTGTTCTTTCTGGGAGCAGCTTTGAGAGGCTGCCATCTTATGCTGCCCAGTGTAACCACTGTATATGTTGAAGGAGTCAAGACGACCTTCAGCTGTGTGGGATTTTCCCTTGCTGGCTGGTCATGGATCTGGAGGATACTTAATTGGAATAGATCCCTTTAAAGGAAAGAAATCCCTTTAAGAATAAGGGGTCATGAGAAAGCAGGTGCAGGGTATAAAAGCCCATCTTACTTGACATAGTGTTTAGTTGGGTAGAGTTGTGCAGGGAAGGGATTTTTCATGTTTTTTTTTAATTTATATACAATAAACTGTGTGAGCCCTTATGCTTTGCACATTTTTATTCCTCATCAGCAACTACTTGTAGGAGGCTCAGATTTTGATGACTTGAGGATCTTAATGACCCTGTCATTAAGCATAGCCCAAAGTAAATGTTAGGTACATTCTAGGCAAAAGTCTAGTGGGGAGAGTAAAGCTGGAAGAATGAGACTCATGAATTATTTGTATAACAATTAAAATCAGATGGTTTTTTCTGTCCATATTTTTAAATTGATTGTAATCTGACTAAGGTAAACTTCGCTTTCAAGGACAGAGAAATATATGGAATTAGCCATCTGCTTCATGTTAGTTTGCTCTTACCAGCCCAAATTTACCATAAAATGGTAAACCGTGAAACATGGGGCAAAAACTCAACCCATTGTTAGCATTGTAACAATTCTGACTTAACTTTGTGCAGTTTTCCCAAGTGTTCTTCCAACCTTGCCAGTGCTGACTGAGTTGAGTGTGCTAAAGTCTCACTCAGGAGTCAGTATATGAATTGCTTTGTTGATTGGCTAGTTGGGAACCCCATTTAAGTATTAGGGCTAGCATCATTGCCTCTGTGACTCCAGTTAATTAGAGTTACATTGAGCCCCATAACAGAGCAGGGCCTCATTCCCAGCCCATGTGTCTCCCAGAGCACCTGCTCAGCTCCCTCAAGATGTATCTTCCGAAAAGGCAATAGAACCTCATTCCCAAAATACTGGAGAGCAGCAGTATCTGTCTTTTCTGAAGATTTCAGGAACCCTCTGTCCCGTACTGTACAAGTGCCCCTGACAATCTGGGTAGAACTGATGTAGGTCTGGCTAAGTCACTCTACAGTTTCACACTTTGCCTCAAGGAGAGGAAGCAGGGGTGCTTCTTCACTTACCCCCAACTTTCTCAAATGCTCCTAATCTTTGTCTCAGCATAGCACCTCCCCTAAGTGACTTGTGGGAGCCAGGTGGGACATTGTTAGGTAATGGTCCTGTTTTACCACCCAAAGAGACATGACTCCCTGACTACAATCGCAGTAGGATAATGTGTGGGCTATAAGTGAAATCCTCAGTAAAGCACACAGCTCATGAAACCAACATGGGGAGTAATACAGAGTTTCCAGCTCCTGCTCAAACACTGCACTAAAAAGAGTGATCAGCTGTGGAAAAACTCCAGGAGTGCTCAAAGGATTTTAGGAAGTGACATGTAAAACGGCAGCAGTACAGAAAAACAGCAGATATTTTCTGCTCAGCAACAGCTTTAATTCTTTCAGTAACTGCACTCAGATAGCCCCATGGTTATGTTCTGGCTGATGTGCTAGATATATTAGGAGATCACACCTGTTTAATTATTCTTGAACTCTCTGGTTCAACATGCTACTTTGTGCTGATGCTAAATGCCCCATGAATAATAAAGACTCCTGCCTCAGCAGAAAGCAGTAATTTGGAGAGATGTAAAATGTCAGTGCATTGGGCTCTGGCTTAGATAAGATGTGAATCAAGGCTCAGATGTTGTGTGTGACACCAATTGTTCTCCTACCAAAGTCAGACTATCTCCAGAGGGTTATTTAAAACCATGCAGACCCCTTCAACTCCATCAGCAGGACATGGAAAGGGTTTTCTCTAAATGCCTTAGTAGAATCATTTTTTCCCTTGAACACTGATCCCAATTCATGCAGCTTAATTTTGGGGTTTGCTGAATCTAAATGTGAACTAGTCATCCAATTATTTGAGCTGCAAGGGAAAACGCTGGCAGCACATGCAGATCTGCAGATTTCCCTTGTCATAGCCCATACCTAGCCCAGCCTCCCAGAGGACTTGTTAATATGGATGAACCAGATCAAGCTCTGGTCTGGAAATTTAGGCCCAAATTCTGATTTTGGCTTCCAAGTGTCTCAAGTGGGAGCCGTGCACTTTCCAGGATGAGCAGAATTGTGCTCCTAGTCTACTGGCCAATGCATTTTCCTATTAAAGAAACAATGGTGCTATATTTTATTAATAATTAATCTCCCTTTGGAGAAGAAACAGATGTGGTAGCAATTTGTTTTTAACCAAAACTCCCTTATCCAAAATTGGGCTCTCTACCCTGACATGCATAATTGACATCAGCAAATCCTTTGTTCCTCTGTATCCACATACCATGTGCCCACGTTCTTTTCAGACTTGGCCGTTTGACATGTAGCATGTTTACAGTAAATGCCTGACACCATGATAGTGCCTGAACTGTAAGCACTGAAATAACCATACTAATAGTTAAAGATACTTAAGGGTACCCAGAGGAGGATGTTGAGAAGCTAATCTTTGTCATTAATCAATCCCACACCCTGTTACCCAGAAACCAGTGGTATTTCAAAAAAAAAAAAAAAAGTCTTCTGATGCTAGAACTAAGCACACACGAGATGATACTGTAGGAGCATACATAGGAGCATACATATACTTCATATTTCACTGATCTTATACAACATTCACCTTTTCATGAATATACGCCATACTTTGCTTCTGCATGTGTTCCAACAGCTTCCCCGCTCTCCTTCGTTCTGTAGGCTCCTTTTCCATCTGAAGTCTGTGGTGCATTCTCCTGCCAGTACCTTTTAAAATACTCTCCTTCCCTGCCATTCGAACGAGTCACGCCCCGGTGGTTTACCTCAGGGACCTGTCCAAATCGTAAATTCGTCTTCAACCCACTTAAAGCTGGACTGGCTGCAAAAAGCATTTGCAAAAATGATACTAGCATAATCTTTCACCCTCCCCCAGAAACTGCCCATCACCTTATAGCCTAGTCTGTGCATCAGCTGTGTGAACGGTACTAACTACTTAGTCTGGAAGAGCTGCAACTTCAGCTGCATACCTTTGACTGCAAACCCCAAATATTTTACCCTGAGCAAATGTATGCCATTTCATAGACAGCCTAAGGCAGTGGCTCTCAAGTAGGCTTTCCAGACTACTGTACCCCTTTCAGGAATCTGATTTGTCTTGCATACACCAAGTTTCAACTCACTTAATCAGACATAAAAATACAAAAGTGCCATAGCACACTGTTACTGAAAAATTGCATACTGTCTTATTTTTACAATATAATTATAAAATAAATCAATTGAAATATAAAAATTGTACTTACATTTCAGTGTATAGTACATAGAGCCGTATAAACAAGTCATTGTATGAAATTTTAGTTTGTACTGACTTCTCTTGTGCTTTTTATGTAGCCCGTTGTAAAACTAGGCAAATATCTAGATGGGTTGAGGTACCCCCTGGAAGACCTCTGTGTACCTCAGGGGTACACGTATCCCTGGTTGAGAACCACTGGCCTAAGGTGTATTTTTTTAAATAAGTGATGCAACAGAAAAGAGAGAGAAAAGATGTAATTTGTTCCCTGAGTCCAATCATACAAACTGAATAAACACAGCTGACAACAAAAGAGGGACGTGATCCCAGGGTTCAGCAACAAATAGTCCAGGAATAGCTTCTAAATCAGATCATAAGTGTTGTTACAGGCAAAGGAGAGTGAGGGGGAGGGATAGGGGTCAGGGGATTATGCAGTTTCTTTTAAAGCATTTTGCCATTTCTAAAACTAGGACTCGTACTAATCCAGTTTGTCATAATAGCTGTGCTGTGGTTGGCAGTTTAAGTCTCAAGAGCCATCTCTTGTCACGTCTGTTTAGATTTTGCAGAGGGTTAGTACTCCTCCTGTGAGGTTTAGTGTCTAAATTGGTCTCTGGAGCAAACTCCACAATGCTAAAGAAAGCATCCCAGAAAGCAGCCATTGTAGGACGTTCTCACATGCTATGTACTATTGTCACACTACCACCAATATTGATCCTTGAATAAAGTATTTTGCAGGTGGGAATCAGATTGTCGGGTGTGCATACTAAATTACACTGGATGACCCCAGTCCAGACAGCTCTTCTGATGAGTGCAGACTGTGTTCACCAATCTTCTTGAGAAATACGGCTCAGTTCTCCACAGCCTTGTAGTTATTGGCACCTTCAACACGTGCACATGAAACACTTCCAGATAAAAACGGCCACATTTTACACACATTGTGCATAGACATAACTGATCATGCAAGGTGCTAACCTGCAGGAAGTCCGGTTCCTATTTATTTTTCAGTAAGCTGAGAATGACATTTGGTTCATGGATTTGATTTGAGTGTTGGATTCTCAGCTCACTATTTACACAGTTTGCTCTTATTTCAAAAGAAATGTAACTAAGTTCTGCAGGACAATGGTGAACACCTAGGGGTTTCTTCTGAACCCCTGTCTGGTCACTGGAATATGCAAGATTGAAAACACTGTGTTTTTCCATGTTCATTGTGACCATCAGATGTAACTTACCTGTGTTCAGGAAGGACTCAGAGAGAATGTTCTTTTCTGGGTATCATTTTGCACCCTTTCCATGCTGAATTGCAATAAAGCCAATATCCCATCTGTACAGGCTTCTGCACTGAGTTCCACCTCCATATTGTACTGAATTTTTCAATTCGTATTACAGGAACGGCTGTAGTTCAAAATCTTTCACTTTCATTCTTCTTTCAAAATCTCTGCTGGAGTCTATTTGATCAGAATTCCCTGATTACCCTAAAACAATAAACATTCCAAAACCAGAAAGGCTACATGTTTCAGGGGGCTGCAGTTCTCAAGGCTGCTTGAAATGGCCTCAGACTGTAGTAATGAGGGAAAATCTTTGCCATCTGATGGCTGCTTGGTGGCCTCTGTGAAACACTTGGTAGTCTGGATCCAGTTTCTTAATGGAGAGGTGTCTACCAAGACTCAAGACATTATCATTACAGTTGGGACATACTTCTTGTTGGCAGTCTCAGGAGAGAGTGACTGGGCTGTGGACAATGAACTAGTCACTCCGGAGCAGGAGCGATGCCTTTGGGCCACAGCTAAGATACATTGGCAGGATGGGGACTGCCCACTGCGAGACATGAGTTTGTATGTTTGTCAGCCAAGCGCTTCTCTATAAAAATGTTAGAGAGTAGAATGAAAACACAATGATTTTCAGGTGTGCTTGTATCTATTTACATACAGACAATGTGACTTTGCATCTGCATTTGATGAGGGTACCACTGTTTGTTCTCTGCAAAAGTTTCCCTTTTCCATTACACCGCAAAGTCTTAAAACCACAAAATCCGTAACCCATTTGAGTTAAAATGATTGTTACTTATGTACTGAGTCTGAAAGCTGCTAAAGTGCAGGTTCAATATAATTCTTTTATAAATTCATTTGACAGTTATATGCTGGTAAAGCATTGGTAGGAACATAAAAGGTTTTGCACCTTTTAAAAGTAGTTTAGCTGCTTTTTCATTTATTTTTAAGTAAAGGGTTATTAAAAACATTTATTCCTCCCTTCTTGTACAGACCCCTAGGCGTTGGTGGTGGAAGAGAGGTTCTTTACAATCCTAGAATCTTCATTTTACTGGGGTTTGGCCTTTTCTTTATATTCCCCCAAACAATATTTCTTCATCTGCACACTCATTTTTATTGTGCAATAAAATTGTGACAAAGTAATGCATTTAACCAACAAATGCATGTTAGCATAGGGAAAAGGACCACTAAAAGCAGAGCTGGGGAAATAATGGGCAAAGTGTTTCATTCAAAAAGCTCCTGAAATTCACCAAATTTGATTAATATATTTGCAAATTATGTGACCCGCTCATTTTCAGAAAAGTGAGTTCTGTGTGGAGCATCTAGCATTCTTGTGCAATATATTATGTATGAATGTGAAAAATAATTTGTGCTCTGGTTAGAAGTCCTAAGCAATGGAGGAAACGTTCAGAGAAATAGGACAACAGCCTTGTCTTATTCTCACACAAGCTCATACGGATCTTTGCCTGCATGTTAACCCCACATCATTCCAGTGTTGAGAATAAATCAGTGTTAGAAGGTATGCCATGTCGATGGATGGCCTCCAAATGGCCTACGGTAAATTCAGGCCTCACATATCAACAGCTTCCCTAACTATGGCGAAATGCTCCAGTCAGAAGAAGGAGCATTTTCCCTTTGGGAGCAGATCTTTTTTGAAAACAACAGAGCCAAGGCAGGGCAGGCTGTCTGGCATGGGGAACTCTGAAAACATTTACTGAAGAGATTTGTTACTTTTTAAAGAGAAATCAACAAAGGGGACAAGAAAGGTCACTGTCTACTTGTGAAAGAATAGTCCTTGGAGTAGGCCCTCACCATATGCTTGAAAGGACAGTTTAGTGCAGCGGTTCTCAAACTTCATTGCACCACGACCCCATTCTGACAACAAAAATTACTACATGAATGCAGGGAGAGGAGCGGCAGGAGCCTGAGCCCCACCCTCCGCCCCGGACCCAAGCCCTCAGGCTTCAGCCTCAGCCCTGAGCGATGGGGCTCGGGCTTTGGCTTCAGCCTGGGCCCCAGCAAGTCTAATGCTGACTCTGGTGATCCCATTAAAATGGGATTGCTACCCACTTTGGGATCCCGGCCCAAATTTGAGAACCGCTGTAAGCATTATCTATTTAGACAAGGATCTCCGTGATGGAAATGCATGCAATACAGAGGTTGATAGGCTTCCTTGAATTTTAAAATAGATGATTTAAAATGAATTCTATTAAGAACCCTGAAGGGGACAGGGATACCCTTAAATTAAGTCCAGGCTGATATTAAATAATATGAAGAATCTCCTAATCACAGAGTTCTCTCCTCTCTGTAGGCCTCCTGGCTGTTTGCAGTAACTAATTAGTGAACATTTCAGGCAGACAGGTTTACATTTACAGAACAACAAGTACTGATCAAAGGCTGATCTTCGAAATGGCCTGTTTATGTTAAACCTGTTTGACTGAGAGTTAAGAATCAAGGTCGGTGACAGACAGATTTATACATGGGTTGATTTTGTGAACACATCGCTTGTGCATTCAGTCCTCAAGCATTGACACGTGTGCACACAGAGGAAGTGTCTAAATAGGGCTTGTGCGAGCACCCTCAATGTACTGGGAAAATTCTGTATTAATCATCTGTAGTAATGGCTGTTAATTTATCCTATTTTAGCAAACAGTTGTCCATCCTTACCTGGATGAGAAGTGTCAAAGAAAACCTGGGGAGAAGGTTTATTATGGAATAAAGCCTTCATTCATTATTATTTTATGTATCCAGCTAAATTAGTTCTCCTAAAATTTAAAATGTAAGAGAATTTTGCGTGCATTTCTCATTTAGTAATGAAGGATATGCACGGCAGATTTCCAACTGTTTGTCTGAATAGGCTTTCAATGTAGCTGTTGTAACAAGATTAATGAAGCAAATAGCTCAAAGGTTTCCAATATGTAGTACAATTTCTCAAGCCTAATTTAAATATTTCAAATCAGACTACTGGAATTGACTATTATATCTACCTTTCCAGATTTGCTTTTTTGAATTAAAATACACATGCAAGCATGTAGGCTTTTCCTTGGTGTTGTTTTGTCCTAAGTGCTGCTGGTAGGTCATGCGTATTTGCCATATTAGGATAATTTGTTGGAGATGCAGGAAAATGATTCCTACACTCTGGCTGTGAAAGGCTTAGACTAGTTCAATAATGCCAGTGTGCATTCTAAAATCTCCCCCATCCAAAGACACCACACTTACATTTCTCCCAAGAAGGCAGCTTATACCAGTTTAGGCGAGTCTCCCTAAACTTGCTTAGGGACTATCTGAAATACACAGAGATGAACGAAAGACAAAGCAAAGATCCACCTTTCTCACTGACTTTGGGAACACAAGACAGGAGAGCAGTGTGGAATTGAAAGGTACCAAGGTTAAATGGAAAAAGCAATCACTCTATCTCACTGTATGTCCAGTATCATCCATGTACTCCAGAGAAGCCAGGAGGAGGTGGCTGGGTTTTCAGCTGAGTTTAGTTTTTGTTGTAGAGCCTCCATTACTTTGTATCTTAAATTATTTTGGCCCACGAGCAGCTAAACTGTATTACCTCCATGGCACACCCAGGCCTCTGCTCTGTTTGCTCCTGGAGGTTTTACAGGCATGGAAGCCTATTTAATTCAACTGCTCCAAAGTGCATCTATTGTTTGCTCAGGCAAGTGTTCCTAGATTTTAAGGCCAGAAGTGACCATACAGTCTGACCTGCTAATCCAGGCCAGAGAATTGCTCCTAATGATTCCTTGGGCATACCACCCCCCCCACTCCCCGCCCCGCACAGTCCTGCTGCAAGCCCCCACAACGTCTGGCCAAGCTAGAGTGCATCAAAATCCTTGAGGGAGCCATTTAGGGATTGGGGCAAAAATTTGGGGATTGGTCCTGCTTTGAGCAGGGGGTTGGACTAGATGACTTTCTGAGGTTCCTTCCAACCCTGATATTCTATGATTCTATGATTTAGAAAGACATTCAATCTTGATTGAAAGACTCCAAGTAATGGAGAATCCACCACATCTTTAGGTAACTCCTTCCGGTGACAGACTTACCCTCATTGTTAAAACTGTGTGTCTTGTTGCTAGACTTAGAAGGACTAGAGGTTTTTTGGTAAATGTCAGTAAATGTCGATTTCAGCACACACACCAAGGAAAAATATTTCCATCGATAATTATCAGAATTTACTGATAGGCAAAGTAAGAAAAATGCTGCTTTGGGAACTTATTAGGGTTTGATTGAAGGGTACTTACTTTGTATTTTTGACAATTTTGTGTGTTTTAATGGTTATAAAGCTTTAAATGTTTGAATCTTAATGTCTCCTGCCATTAAATAATTGTCTGATTCCCCTCCCTTAATTTCCCACAACTCTGAACATTTAAATCAATAAAAATCCAAAAAATGCTTAAAAATAAATTATTGTGACTCTGAATTTGTCTAGCTTCTGCTGCCAGCCATTGGCTCTTCTTATGTCCTTGTCTGCTTGATTAAAGAGCCTTCCTCTCCCACAAATCTTCTCCCTGTGTTTCACTCTGAACTGAAGAGAGGGTTGATGGGAATATAGGGGCTCAGAAAAGGTCATGTAGGAAGCTAAACAGAACTTCACTGCAATGAACTAAAATAGTCACTTAAAGAAACTTCTTCTGGTGCCTCCAAAATGTTCAGAGGCAGGACTATCCTGTCCACACACAGCTCTCGTCAACCTTGATTTGCCCTGAACCCCCTTTGGATTGGTCTTTCCAATTGCCCAACTGTTCACGCAGTAATGGGAAAACTCCGCCAGTCCTGTGGAAGCCCCCTCCCTCCACTCCCCCTCCCCCCCGCCACAACTCACCTCCAAAAGTCCCTGAATTTCATTCCCTCGCATACTTCCCATACTTCCTCGCATACTTCGCATACATTGGACGGAAGCCACAGTGAACAGTTCCTCCTTCTGGTCTACTTTGGAGCTGTCCCTCATGTTAACTTGTCCTTTGAGGAAAGCTCTCAATAGGATACTGCTTTTAAACACGTTTTTAAGTTTCCAACACGTTTCACCAAAACAGCCACAAATACTGAAAAACACTACTTCATCTTCCATGGCCCTAAACTTGGTGAAACTACTTGAAGTGCTGACATTTTTGAATAAATTACCAGCTCAAATTTAATCAGCTGAGCTCATCGTTTCCTGTGGAGTGAATTAAAAACCTTTCGGCTGCACGTATAAATTGCAGTCTAAACTTGAGACTGAAAAATGTTCCATTTGAACTTTAACACAATTGGGAAGCTGATTAAACTGTTATATTTTAACTAATTTTTGTGATTTTAAAAAATGCTGTTAGCTGAAAGAAATGGGGAAAAAAGCTAGAATTTTTTTTTTTATTTTAGTGATGGATGAATTGACTCTAGTAAGTTTAAACTGATTCACCAACTCAAGCCAATCCCCAAAAAACTTGAACTAAAAGTGCAAACCTTCACTGAGGTTCAAAAACACTGGCTTAAATTTTCTGTTGTGTGAGGTTTTTTCCCCATTTTTTTCAGAACTCCGAAGTCCTCGTTTCAGCCAGGATTAAAAACATAGAAATGTTCTTGGAAGGTCTACTTCTTGTGATGTTTTGGTAAAACCAACACAATCTGCTCATGGAGACATGTCACCTTTTAACATTCCATTGAACAATGTCTGGATACAGACTTGGATCCTTTAGTATTATATTAGCATAGGGGTTTATACTTATGATCCTAGTCACTCAGCTAAGCTAAAATTTGATGGTTCCCAGCTTTTCCTTTTGCTTTGTCCAGTTTAGTTTTCAGGATTTAGATTTCAAGCCACCATTCGAAATTAGACATGCACAAAGGGGTGTTTATACCTGTGTGCTTCAGGAAACTACATGCGCCTTCATCTACTCATCTTGCACAAACAGTCAAAAGCACGGATATCCAGAGGCCATGTCTGAACTTGGTCCTAAATGTCCCAAGCTATTGGGAGGTCCCAAAGGAAATCCCCATGACATGACATACAACAAGGTGTCTCAGGATGAAATGTCTGTGAAGTGCAGATTTTTCTACCTCTCTGAATAATCATGGAATGAAAAAGACAAGAGAATTGTTTTTTAATTTCTTGGAAGTCTTCCATTATTATTTTTATTTATTTGTTTTGCAGTAGCATCTAGAGGCTCCAACAGAGATCACTGCCCCACTGTACTAGGAGCTGTACGTACAATTAGAAAGAGCTCAGTCTCAATGAAGACAGATAATGGGTGGGATAGGAAACAGATGAGAAGTGACCTTCCCAAGATCACATAGTAGGTCAGTGACAGAGCTGGGACTAGAACCCAGGGCTGTACTACCTCCTCGTGACCCACGCACCCCATGGTGCCAACTGGCAGGGGGTCCAAGACGTGAGTAAGGTTGTACAGGGATTCCCCTGGGTTGGATATGTGCATAGTAGTTCGCCAAGGGTGGCATGTGAGGTCTCTACTGAAAGTCAGCAGCCCATTGGTCACCATACTCATTGTGAATCATATGTACAGGTAATATTTAAGGAGTTATATGTCTATACTGGAAATGATGTTCTTAAGGTCTGGCAGTTAAGGCCAGGAAATGATGTTCTTAAGGTCTGGCAGTTAAGGCCAGGAAATGATGTACCTCAGACATGTTCCTTTCAGGCAGGAAGTAACAGACCCCCATCTTCCTGTCTGGCCCCGTTTGTACTATGTATTGTATGCCTCATGCTATAGGCCTATTTGCATATGTAACCAGGAGCAGAATGAAAGGTTGCAAAATTTACTAGAGAGAAAATTTACATGATGAAATAAACAGCATGGGGTGTCCTGTTTATGAATGAAAGACCAATGATTACTATGTTATATCTTAGGGTGCAATGAAACACCTGGAATCTTTCTCCTAGGAGGAAACTGACAGTGTGCTTGTCTCGTGACAGGAGGGTCACAGCCAGCCTGGCTGTGGAGCACTGTGAGGATTTTGGGTGAGCAATACTATACAAGACATGAGAGGATCTAGTAAATTAAGTCTAGGCTCTAGAACGCATGCTATGATTTTATTTTACATGTAACCTTTTATTTCCAATTCTTCTACTTACTACTAACTGAATCTCTCTGCTCTGTCAAATAAACTGGCACTTCATTTTACTTCGAGCATCTCTACATGTTGTGTGTAAAGCGGGGCTCTGCTTTGAGAAGGAACTGGGAAGCTGGGCTGTCCTGTTTCTTTCAGAGCAGCGGATCTGTGAACCCAGTGAGTATCTAGTGGAGCAGGGGCTGGACACTCCAGGGAGAGGCTCAGAGGGCTTGAGGGCTGGGATATGCTAGTCACCAAGCTGTACAGAAACAGCAGAGCCTGCGAGGCCTAAAGGAGATGGCCTGTGCTGCCCATGCGTGGTGGAGGTGGGGAGCTGACCCACGGCAGGCACAGACGAGGTTTCCTCATGCTAAGGGCAGGTGGTAGCAAGGGACCTCCCACACCTGAAAAGAGTCACGTTCTCCTTCCATAAACTTGCTTCAGGGGAACAATTCTTTTCCTCCCTGTCAGGAACTGGCCCCATTTCAGGTCTCACCCACCTTTCAAAAGCTAGGCTCTCCCTGGCTTTAGAGCGCAGCAGATGCCTGTGCCAACGACTGTTGAGTTTTTGTTATTCTGTGGGTCCAGGATACATTTGGCCGTGGCTTAAAAACGCCCTTTTTTCGTTGGGAAAAAATGTCAAGAGCGCTGTAGTGCTAACCAGCACGTGTAATCTCTCTGAGGTGATGTTCTTCTTAGGCTGAGCTAATACGCACTCATTTCTGTTCTGCGTCAGGTAAATCCCTAGTGGGATCTCTTGCAGAGAAAAATCTAACCTTTAGCTAGTAATGCACGTGAGTAATGTTCCTCTAGGACATTCAGACGTATGCTTTCCCTTTCTAGGTGCCTTGCGCTGAGACTTAGTGGAAAGCTAAAGCAAGTTTCCAATTACTTCCCTGTCCTTTTGGGTTCTCTTATTGCTGTTACAGCATGTTTTAAGTAAGGCCAATGGGGGGGAAGAAGAAGGTAATGAAATGCGAACGCTCAGATGAAGGAGGAAAAGGTTGCTGTTATAGAGGCGGGGCAGCAGAAAACAGTGTCTGTTCAAAGTCTCTTCTCTCCCTTTATCCCTCCCCCCTCCCCTTCCACCCTCCGCCCAGTTCGTGAGTGAGAAAGGGAAAGCGGTGAGAGTGCTCTTGCACGGTCTTCTGCACAATATGGAAGCCAAATGGAAAAGCCTTTACTAATCCAAATAGAAAGGAAGTTGCTCTCTAGTGTACTGACATCTATAGAAATAGCTTTTCCTTCCCCGTAAATCACTGAATAATTGCGAACCAGTGAGTGACCCTGAGTTGTTGGAACATTTATTTTTAACTCCTCCCCCTTTTTCTTCAGAGAGCACCTTCCTGTAGCGATGGGGAACAAGTGAAATTACCCAGGCAATCAGATACATGTGCTGTCCTAGCAGGACCCCCCTGTGCACCGTGGCAGGAGCAGTGTGCTATCTTATCCCCAGTCAGCAAGGCTGGGCTTTGCAGATGGATATGACTGGCACACCAATCCCATCAGGTATTGTTTAGCATTTTACTTCCAAGCCATAAATAATTCAGAAGTCATAGACTGTGTTTTAATAGAGCACAACTGTGCCCTCTTACCAGCAAATGAATTTTGGCATGAACCGTAAAAGAATGGTATATCTGTGTCTTCCGTGCACCTGCTCAGGTGAATTAAATGCAACCACATGAAAATAAGACTATAACACAGCCCTTTGTGTAACCAGACCCCATGGGATTTCCATGAAAAATCTATCTGCAGGATGGTAATTACATGGTAGTGATAACATTGATTAACACATTAATAAATAACTTTGCAATTAAAATTTAATCAGCATTGCTGGGAAGAGTAATTGCCCTGAGAGTATGGAGAAGCAGTAGCCTCTCCAAAGTTAAGAGTGAGGCTTGCTTTCCATTATGACCCTGGAATTTGGGACATGAACTCTCACGCGGGTGTGCACACACTCACATGGAAAGGATAATATCCCCTCAAACGCTGTAGGTGTGGGCTGTGGGCATCAGAAATCTTTGGTCCAAATAAGTGATCTGAACAGGCCATTTCTTTTAAAATAGGGACCCGGAGGGAAATGGGCATTAGTCGTCTTTTGAAAATCCCTCCACTGCCTTTCGACCACGTCATATCTCGAAACAAAAACAAAAACAAAACCAAGCACTACCCCTGTTCTAAGCTTCGGATGAGGTCTCTTTGAAGATTTGACGAGCTCTAGTGCCCAGAACTAATTTTCAGACTCAGATGTCTGTCCTGCAGGGGGTACGTGCGGCTAGGACCTTCAGCCCCTGGCACAAGAGAGGCCGTTGGCCAGGCATCTTCACCATAAGCACTATTTTCTGCATGTGGGGGCCAGTGGCAGCATCTTTGTCACAGCCTCTCACAAGGGATGGAGGTAGCAGGGTGCACATATACAGACATGGGTCCCTATCTGCATGTAGGGAGAAATCCTGGCATCATCTAAGCCAATGATGAAATCCCCCCTGAATTCAGCAGGCCCAGGATCTCACCCCCAGAGTCTTTTGGGGCTCTCTCAGGGCATTGCTATAAGAGCAGAGTGATAAGTTTTCACTTTTGAAAAAAGAAATTAGGGAAAACTATTCACAAATCTTTTGAAAAAATTGCTTCCCTCTTTTGCCAACCAACTCTCACATTAAGGATGAGATATTTGGTCCCCAACGGTGTATTTATGTCTCTACTAAGTTCAACCTTTACTCTGAATTTCCTGGGCTTCTAATTGTTGGTGTTTGATAACTATGACTTTCATGTAAGGTTGGAGTTTAACCCTTGAGTTGCTGATGCGTACTCTCAACCCTAACAAAGCCTTTGTCTGGGAACAGGGATAGGGAATTCTGAATGTTGCTGTAAATAGAGCCAGTAGGTTGTGAGACAAACTGGAGAATAGAGAGGGACGTATCTGCAAATACCATAATCCTATTGGATCACAACCGACAGAGAGACATGTTGTGGTTCTGACTCTATAATGTGGCTGTGACCTGTAGCAATCTACAAAGATGAGATCTTATTACAGTGCTCTCATATTAGCAACATACCTCTCAAGTTTGCCTTGTGAGACAAAGTGTTAACGGCACCTCCTATGTCTCTGTCTATAAAGGAATTAAAATTGTTTCCATGATAAACCACTTAAAATGAAAATCGAGAGCAATTTTATTAATATACACAATCGCCATTTCTTATAAAACATAACTTGGCTGCCTGAAATCCAGTTATTCATTTTAACTCACATCATGCTGGGATAAGTAAGTCACGTTCACCATTGAAGTCTGACAGCATAACTAATATTTGCAATTTAAATATGGTAACTGCTTGTAGAGCATGAAATGAATATTACACAGCTAAACAGAATCCCAACTTTGACGTCCCTGCTTTCCAGACTCAGTTGTTAAAAAAATAATTCTCTAATGAAGTGCTTGAGGAAGTTGTAAAGGCAAATGTACATGACACGCTGAGAAGACAAAGCTATCTGTGATAAAGGAAGTGGTATTTTAGCCTAACATCCAAGTTATCAGCTGTACCATAGTTTGCACTAGGGGTAAGCCAGTTTTCCTCTGCATCCAATAAGGCAAGCCCAACGCATGCCATGTGATGTTAGTGATGTAACTTGGTTACATCAGATTCAGTGCCTACCTTCCATTTCCTGCTGTGTGAAAGAATGGTGTCTGAAATATGGTGTCTGAAAGAAAATACAAGCTTCCCTCTCACTCTTTGGAAGTCACACTGCCTATATGGAGAATATCTGTCCCCAGTAATAAGTATTTCCAGGACATTATGATGGTAGGGTTTTATTAATTGCTTCTCAATCAGAGTGGATTCATATGGAAAGGCATATACACACACATATTAAAGCCAAATGAGCTTTTCATGATTATTGTTATTACCATAATTACACTAAAGTACCATCCAATGCATTCCAGCACCAGATAACATTTACTTATTTAAATACAATACAGTATTTATCAAGAACATAAAGCGTGATACACTGTGATAAAGCAAGCAGCATTCAGGGTGCTTTTCAACAAAAATATTTACAAGAGGACAGTGAGAGGTTCTCTAAACCTTGCGCAGATGACTTATGACCCCATTCTAAAAATAACAGAGATAACGATGACTCACCTGTATAATTCCCTTGAGGAACCCCTGAGGTCTGTGTAGTTGTATCATAAATTTGCAGACTATATTCTGTAATATTAATTTCCCTCTCCTCCAGCAGTGCCTTGTACCTGTGTAGAAGTGAGGACTAAGAAGATGTGTGTGAGGAAGGCAAGAAGTATTTAGCCTTGATCAGTACAAATGTAAGGTGCAAATTTGCATAGTTCCATTGGCTAAAGAGGGACTTTACTCTGATTTACACAGGGATAAGTGAGGGCAGAAGCAGGCTCAATAGGTAGTAGAATCTCTGAGAATTAGGGGAAATATTTTTGCCTGGGCTCTGGCACAAACTGGGCCCACAAAAGAGAGGGAACCAGTGAGGTTTCAACCAGTCTTTATCAGCACATCTCGCAGTAGTGTCTATTTCACGCCTGTTGACCATATGAATGCTTTTGGCTAGTAGGATGGCGTGAAAATGTCGTACTTACCCACTGAATCAATTGTAGAAGTTGCTACACTGTATTCCTTTCATAATAAAAGTATTCTGTACTATCTTATTCAACATCCTTTTCCCTCATCACCCCATCCCCTGTAGCCCATAATAATAATAATGGTCCATTGGGTAATGCACCTTGGGCTCAAAGAAGAGGTTCTGGCATGTTCAGCTGGTATGCTGCACTTTGTATTCCCCTTCCTGCTCGCCAAAACTTTCCCGGAACGCCTAATAATTCAACTACAAGTACCTCCTGGAGCCTTATTATCCTGCGTAGTGAGAGAACCCTGAGGGGACCTCAGAGTTCCTTGTCAATGGTCTTTTGACTGGGAACAATTGCTACAACCAAGTTGTTCTCTTCAGACTTGAGCAAAACTGTTTAAACTTGTGGATAAGCTCTAGGTGTAGAATTTTAATTGCTCACTTGCCATTTTACATTCTTTAGAAGAAGGGCAGTTTAATGCCAGTTAAATAGTAATGAGAACATAACTCAGCATTCGCCTGTCCCTTTAAGAACGTCAACTCTGTTTCTGAAGTGCCTGGTTTCTTACCTCACCCAAGGTCAAGGTTCAAAGCTCTGTGTGACTTTTGCTCTGAGCAGAATAGATTTTTTTTTCTTTTTTGTAAATCATGACTTGCCTAAGCGATTACCTGGGACCGAAGACCCAGAAATACTCTCCCAAGAACTTCAACCCAAGAGGTTCCCCCAGAACAACTAGGGGCATAAATGCAGAAGTCCGTCTTCCTGGTGCAGACCCTGATGTGGGAGGTGTAAACACGTCAGGGAAGCAATGATCCTGACTCTCAGTGATTCAGAGGGGCTCCTGCATTTGGAGAGATGGTTTCACTCATCGCTTTTCCTCCACAGGTTTCTTTAAAAAGGAGCATTGGACGAAGTATGTTTCAACATGAACGTCTGATTTAAAATCAGCTGGAATGTATTTCCCTCTGTCTCAACCTGGCAGAGTTGGGAACCCTCATTGCCCCATGGAGCAGGTCCTGCATCTCTCCCGTGACCTGTGCCAAGACACATGGGTGGCATCTCATCCTTCCAGCCACAATGAATTTTCTATCATTCAGTCTGGGGAGCCTATTTGGCTCCTGTATGTAGGCGTCTGTCTAGTATCTCACACATGCAGTATACAGTGTTTTATCCCAGCGTTCTGTGTACTGCGTTGGCTGGGTGCAATCCAAGGCATCAGTTTGGTCCTTTAGAAGCCCTTTTGGTTTGAGTCCAGTGCACATTAGATTTCCGCCTCTCTCTTTGTGATGGATCTGGCAATGGAAAACATCTGGGATGCTCTGGCTGAGAGTCCCTGGATATTTTTCAGCTAGGGACAGAGTTATCTTTGAGGAGTGTCTTTAATAATATTTAGGGAAGTGAGTTCCAGAATTGGTGTTATTCTTTATTACCTGTTTAACGATAACACCCCACTGAGATTAGGATCCTCCTATGCTGGACGCTGCACACACACATGGTTAGATTCAGTCCCTGCCCCAGAGAGTTTGCAATCTAAATAGACCAAATAGGCACAAGGCTGGTGAAAGGAAGCTTATTAATCCCATTTCACAGATGGGGACCAGAGGATCAGGGAGATGAAGTGATTTGCCCAGGGTCACATAGGTATCAGGAACTGGGTCCCCATCTAGTACCTTAACCACAAGACCATCCTTTTTCAAATCAAACAAAGTCCAAGTTGAATTCAGGTCATTTTTATATATCCATCCCAGGTTTTGGTTTAAAAATGCAGGGAGGCCTGGGGCATGGGGTATTTTTATCTGAGATGTTGGATTAATAGTGACTTTCTTGTACAATCTCACAACAGATGCATTTTTGATCAACTGAAAAATGATAGTAAACAAAGTAAGTGTTCTGTTTTGCCTGAGTTCTGTTTCTCTTAGGTGTCCCAGGGGCATTACGCTATAGACATTTATTATTATTTTTAAAGGGTGTTAATTAAACTTAAGCATTTGTTTGACTTTAAGCATCAAACGAATTATTCTCATGCTTAAATGCTCTGCTGAATCAGGGCATATATCATGTTCTACATCTTTAAAGTCTCTGAACACAATGTCTAGTACTGACTCCCTGTTGATAAACACCTGCTTATGAAACTGGAGACTTCTAATGTGCCACCAGTCCATAGTTGCAAACAGCACTGTGTGAGAGCAACTGAAATATTTAGAAGCTATCTGTTGTCCTTGGGCTGGATCATCCTCTCATACTCAGTTCCGGCCAAACACATGTTGTATCTGTGCCCAAAAGACACTGACTATTTGTTTTAGGGTTGTTTTTGTCATTACAGCATCAATATTTAAAGTCTCAGTGGCATAAGGAATTGCTTCCTAAACATTTCCATATCTGAAAAATGGGCAATTAATAATGGATAGACCCACATGTGCGCCCTCATTTCTAATTTACCAGACTGGCGTTTAAAGCATGAGAGATCATCCAGCACTAACCAGTCAATATGGGTATGTCAGTTTGTTGGATCCTTCCATCTTTTTAACCTTTTTCTTCTGAGACAGAACTTACTGGGTCTGTGCTCTGGCTTTTTGGTGTACCAAGGTCCAACCCCCCCCCTCCCTTGCTCCAAACGCCACTGCTCCAGTTGAGTCACACTCCTTTCACCAGGAACCACATCTATAATGATTGTTTTCCTAGAAAGTTACTTTGGGTTCAAAGCCATCTCCTCAATGCCAGCCCTGTCACAATGAATGACTATGCAGTTACAGCAGGGCTCCAGAAAATAAAATCAGCCCTAAGACAAATGGTGCAGCCCCAGATGGAAGAATGAGAAGGACATCTTAGCATTCAGAGAACAGTTCTGTTGACATCTAATAGATATGCATGAAAACAGCCAACCTGCCAAGCAGGAATTCAGCTAAAGCTATTATGATCCCCAAACTATTCTGAATCCGAAAGAGTATTGTGTGAGCTGATGTCACTTTCATTATACTGTGCTTTTTAGTAAATGCACGTCTGGCTTTTGTATTACTTTCTTATTTTTTGGACTACAGTGGTGATTCTCTCTCCATCTGGGCTTATACTGGTGCTAACCAAAGACATAAAGAACTTAATTGTGCTGTTAGGATGTGAGCCAATTCTTCTTTCTTCTTCACGCAATATGCTCTTCAATAGGGACAGGATAGATAGTCCCTGTCTCTCTTTTCTCTCTCTCGACAGTCTGGATTGACTGGCCCACATTATCTCCAGCTGCGGGTTTAGAAATCAGACCCACGGCAGTGCATCCATGGCTCAAGAGAAACTACCATTGCAAAGAGGTGAATTGGGTCACCGGACCACGTCTCGTCCTGCAGCTCAGCATGGTTTGCAAATCCCCTTTTTACCAGAGGCTGATTGACTGATTGATTGATTTTTAAAGAAGAGGCAAACTTAAAATGGCTAAACTACCCTGCCATGCAGGGGGAAACTCTTGCCAGATGCCCCTCTTGAGATTCTGTCCAGTTCCACGTTTGATCTGTCTGGCCAGGTGGGGTTCAAGGACAAAGTTTCCTACACTTCTCAGCACTCACTGGAAATGATTTCAATTAAATGTATTTTGATTCTTTCATGCTTTTTTTTATGTGGAGAAAGGGGGGAATGCATAGCAGGAAAGGGTTAGTGAACCCTGGGAATTCAGCAGCATACCTTTCTAATCAAGTCACTGGGATTTGTGTGCAGAAGAGCATGAACAGAGCGCCAGGCATTTAAGTTTTAGGAGTCTCAGTATACAGTAGCCCAGCGGTTCTCAGGCTGTAGGTTGGGACCCCAAAGTGGGTCGTGACCCTATTGTTATGGGGTCGCCAGGGCTGTTGTTAGATTTGCTGGGGTCCAGGGCCGAAGCCCAAGCCCCACGGCCAAAAGCTCATGTCCCACTGCCTGGGGCCGGAGCCCAAGGGCTTCAGCCCTGGGTGACGAGGCTCAGGTTTTGGCTTTGGCCCCCCTGCCTGGGGCAGTGGGGCTTTGGCAGGCTCAGGCTTCGGTCCCCCCTCCTGAGATCATGTCATTTTTGTTGTCCAAAGGGGATTGCGGTGCAGTGAAGTTTGAAAACCCCTGCGTAGCCTTTGGAAAGGCTTCATTGCTTTTGTCATAGGCATGAACTGAGCTCCCTTTCTCATGAACTCAGCTGTCTGACTTGAAGAAGTTTTTAGGATGACCAGGCTTCCACCCAATGTGGGATTTACAAGACTCACCCTAGTGTTTATTTACAAATCAGCTTCAACATCCCAAGAGCTATGGTAATTAATAAGTTGCATGAAACATAGGAAGCAGTCCAGAATCCACCCCTCCACTTTCCACCTTCTAATCAGAGATTCATTTAGACACAAATAAAAAAAAATGTTTATGGGAACAGCAAATCCCTGTTCTCTCAATCCTAATAAAAATCGGGGTGAGAAATTGTGTTTAACTGAATTGGGCAAATAGCGACCTAAAACTGTCTGCCGATCTTCACTGGAGGTTTCAGAGTTTACGGCAGTTGTTTTCAAAATTAACTCTTTTAACCACAAATACCACAGGTTTTTAAACATGCCTTGCACATGGCGGGGCCTGTCTGAAAACCAGCTGATAGAATCATAGAATCATAGAATATCAGGGTTGGAAGGGACCCCAGAAGGTCATCTAGTCCAACCCCCTGCTCAAAGCAGGACCAATTCCCAGTTAAATCATCCCAGCCAGGGCTTTGTCAAGCCTGACCTTAAAAACCTCTAAGGAAGGAAATTCTACCACCTCCCTAGGTAACGCATTCCAGTGTTTCACCACCCTCATAGTGAAAAAGTTTTTCCTAATATCCAATCTAAACCTCCCCCACTGCAACTTGAGACCATTACTCCTCGTTCTGTCATCTGCTACCATTGAGAACAGTCTAGAGCCATCCTCTTTGGAACCCCCTTTCAGGTAGTTGAAAGCAGCTATCAAATCCCCCCTCATTCTTCTCTTCTGCAGGCTAAACAATCCCAGCTCCCTCAGCCTCTCCTCATAACTCATGTGTTCCAGTCCCCTAATCATTTTTGTTGCCCTTCGCTGGACTCTCTCCAATTTATCCACATCCTTCTTGAAGTGTGGGGCCCAAAACTGGACACAGTACTCCAGATGAGGCCTCACCAATGTCGAATAGAGGGGAACGATCACGTCCCTCGATCTGCTCGCTATGCCCCTACTTATACATCCCAAAATGCCATTGGCCTTCTTGGCAACAAGGGCACACTGCTGACTCATATCCAGCTTCTCGTCCACTGTCACCCCTAGGTCCTTTTCCGCAGAACTGCTGCCTAGCCATTCGGCCCCTAGTCTGTAGCTGTGCATTGGGTTCTTCCGTCCTAAGTGCAGGACCCTGCACTTATCCTTATTGAACCTCATCAGATTCCTTTTGGCCCAATCTTCCAATTGGTCTAGGTCCTTCTGTATCCTATCCCTCCCCTCCAGCGTATCTACCACTCCTCCCAGTTTAGTATCATCCGCAAATTTGCTGAGAGTGCAATCCACACCATCCTCCAGATCATTTATGAAGATATTGAATAAAACCGGCCCCAGGACCGACCCTTGGGGCACTCCACTTGATACCGGCTGCCAACTAGACATGGAGCCATTGATCACTACCCGTTGAGCCCGACAATTTAGCCAGCTTTCTACCCACCTTATAGTGCATTCATCCAGCCCATACTTCCTTAACTTGCTGACAAGAATACTATGGGAGACCGTGTCAAAAGCTTTGCTAAAGTCAAGAAACAATACATCCACTGCTTTCCCTTCATCCACAGAACCAGTAATCTCATCATAAAAGGCGATTAGATTAGTCAGGCATGACCTTCCCTTGGTGAATCCATGCTGGCTGTTCCTGATCACTTTCCTCTCATGCAAGTGCTTCAGGATTGATTCTTTGAGGACCTGCTCCATGATTTTTCCAGGGACTGAGGTGAGGCTGACTGGCCTGTAGTTCCCAGGATCTTCCTTCTTCCCTTTTTTAAAGATTGGCACTACATTAGCCTTTTTCCAGTCATCCGGGACTTCCCCGGTTCGCCACGAGTTTTCAAAGATAATGGCCAGTGGCTCTGCAATCACAGCCGCCAATTCCTTCAGCACTCTCGGATGCAACTCGTCCGGCCCCATGGACTTGTGCACGTCCAGCTTTTCTAAATAGTCCCTAACCGCCTCTATCTCCACAGAGGGCTGGCCATCTCTTCCGCATTTTGTGATGCCCAGCGCAGCAGTCTGGGAGCTGACCTTGTTAGTGAAAACAGAGGCAAAAAAAGCATTGAGTACATTAGCTTTTTCCACATCCTCTGTCACTAGGTTGCCTCCCTCATTCAGTAAGGGGCCCACACATTCCTTGGCTTTCTTCTTGTTGCCAACATACCTGAAGAAACCCTTCTTGTTACTCTTGACATCTCTGGCTAGCTGCAGCTCCAGGTGCGATTTGGCCCTCCTGATAACATTCCTACATGCCCGAGCAATATTTTTATACTCTTCCCTGGTCATATGTCCAACCTTCCACTTCTTGTAAGCTTCTTTTTTATGTTTAAGATCCGCTAGGATTTCACCATTAAGCCAAGTTGGTCGCCTGCCATATTTACTATTCTTTCGACTCATCGGGATGGTTTGTCCCTGTAACCTCAACAGGGATAGGAGATGTGCTAACTAAATTAATACTGCTGCATGACTTTCTGCTGTAATCAGTCATAAGACTTGAAAACTCAAAGTAAAAATAAAAAACCTTTTCAACAAATAATATTAATAAACCCTTATAACACTGAATCTGAAAGTGACAGTTTGTAAAGTCTGTCTGAGACCTCCGTTTGATATTTTATTATAATCAGAGATCCAGCTTCAAAGTGTGGGGATGGGTTAAAAACTAGTGAGAAAAGCAACCCAGACATTCATAGAATCTCAGGGTTGGAAGGGACCTCAGGAGGTCATCTAGTCCAACCCCCTGCTCAAAGCAGGACCAATCCCCAATTTTGGCCCCAGATCCCTAAATGGCCTCCTCAAGGATTGAACTCACAACCCTGGGTTTAGCAGGCCAATGCTCAAACCACTATGCTATCCCTCCCCCCTAAGTGTACTTGAGATGATGAATCCCCACCCTGAGCAGATTTTGCCTGCTTACAGCTTTTCTGAAGAACATTTTCCCCCCCACAGATTCACTCGCCAATATTTTCAAAAATGGGAGCCTAAAGTCAGGTTCTTAAGCTTTATATTTAGGCATCTAAATAAGAAGTCTGATTTTTCAAAATGCTGAGCACTCCGCAGCGCCTGTTGGCTTCTGAGGAAGCTTCTGAGTTCTGAGCACTTGTGAAAATCAGTCCTCGTATTTAGATGCCTTGATATAAATGGAAGAACCTAACTTGATGCATCTGTTCTTGAAAATCTTGGTCAGGGCAAATGCTCTAGCCTTTTAGCCACTGGCCAGGGTTTCAGCCATCCAAGGAGCACTGAGGTTGGACTCACAGATATTTTTAAGAGATACCTCGTTTGTAGACACATTCGCCCTCCACTCTCTATTGCAAGCAGGTTGGGACCCACTTCCAAAATGCCACATGAATTGCAAACTTTTGACTGGACCCTAGAACTAAATGGATGAGTTTAAATATTGGTGTTTCTTAGCTACTCCACAGGTGCACAGAGGTTTGCACATGGTCAGTCACCCTTTTTGTATGTTGAGTGAAAAAGGTTCCAGAAAGCTGCATCCCTGGACTAGCCTCAGTTTAAATTCCGAAGCTGATTAGCATTTGTCTAAATGAAGCTCTACAATAAAACAAACACCAGCCTTTACACATGGATCAAACTCTCAATGGAGCATTGAATAAACTGACAGTATAAGTTTTGTGGCATGGCTGGTAGCCATTGGTATGAAAACATAACGCGCAATAAAATACCTTCAGGAAGGATGTCTCTCTGTGGAATATTGATGAAGATATATCCACATTTGACCATCTATAACACTGGATTAGGACGTGAGAGTTTGATGGGAATTTACAGATCTGTTAAACCACAAACACTGACATTTGTGTCAAACGAGCCCAGAGAAAGGTCCCAGACAAACTGAGAGGCACTCATAGAGAGGAGCGCAGTGGAGTTGGGACTGCATGAGAGTCCCAGCCAGGAAATCATTTTCTTTAATCTGAACCTTTTGGACCTAATTTGGGAAGTTTAATTTTGGGCTCCACACAAAACTCGTGCTAAATATCTGTTTGAAAGCTATTGAGCAAAGACTGGGGCTGTAAAAGCAGTGAATAACCCTCAGCTCTTGAGCTATGAATATCTTTGACCCCAAGAAAACAACTCAACCAGCCGACCAGCCTCTTTGGAGCCTGGGAATTCCGGAGTCACTGTGTCACCGTGGGTGAGAGGGGTGAAGTCTTCGGGCCAGACCATCCTGGAGCAGCTCACTGAAGTCATTGAGCTGTGCTTCCTGTTTGGGTAAAAAGCTCTGCCTTTTTCACTGAGTCCCTGGAGCGAGAGAGGGGCACTGACAAAGTGAGCTCAGGTGAGTTTGGATTCAGTGTGAGCCAGCAGCCCGGAGGTTTCTCAATCAGAGATTAGTAGCCTAATGTTAAGCAAAGCTAATTAATAGGTTAAGCTAACAATGTAAAAAACCTTGGTCTCTTTTAAACCTAAGAACTAGTTTGGCCTGACCTAACTATGGAGGCAGAAGACCAGTGTGAGATCAAACAGAAATGCTACCTTGGAGAGTGCAGAACCCGTAGTTGCTTGCCTTGTGGTCTGTGAACGCATCTCAGAGATGCAGCATGTGCCCTCAGAGCCCCAGGGCAGCATCCTGAGGCCAGAACTGAACTGAAGGAGCACAGAGAGAGAGATCGATATTTATCAAGACAGACTATGGGGAAGCTGGTCTAGGGATGGCAGTGAGCCAAGGTAGGCTGGAGGGATAAAATCCCATAGGCTCTGACCCTGCAAGTGCCTCTGTGCAGGTGACACCCCTTAAAGCCAGCAGGGCCCCGTGCAGGTGCAGGGTCCATCCATACACAGCCCCTTGCAGGACCAAAACTTTAGTTTAAGACCCACTTTGCAGCAGAAGAGGCTGATCTGTCCTCCCTCGTTCTCGAGGTCCCTCCAGGGGAGCTAAATCACTGGCTTATCTAATTTCCTAAACAGAAGCTGATTAAATTAAACTCTAAAATAAAACACACATTGGTTTTAAATAAGGATTAAGATCAGCATTTTATGACATGGCTGATAAACACTGGCAGAGGCAAAATGGGCTTGAAAATAAAATAAAATAAACACAGCTCTTGTTCCTGGAAGTTTGGGGGTGAGTGTGTGGCAAGGGGGAGAACCTTGTGTTTCCTGGGACAGCATATGTGGCCTATCACCTCTCATGGTACGTCTACACTGGAGATGGGGGGATCATTTCCGGCTTGTCGCTGGAAAGTACAGTCTCTGATGAGGTTTGGTGGTTTATGTAAAATGAGTGGATTTCAGTTTAATTCCTGATGCCCAACCTTTCACATCATGCCACCCAGGGGGAACATTAAAAAAATCAGAGTGATATAAAATGAACATGGCACACATTATATGGATTAAAAGCTGGCTAACTGATAAATCTCAAAACATAACTGTAAATGGGGAATCGTCGTTGAGCAGGATACTTTCTAGTGGGGTCCTGCATAGATCAGTTCTTGGCTCTTTTTTGTTTAACATTTGTATCAATGACCTGAAAGAAAACATAAAATAATCACTGATAAAGTTTGCAGATGAAACAAAAATTGGGGAAGTGATAAACAATGAAGAGGAGAAGTCACTGATACAGCGTGGTCTGAATTGCTTGGTGAGCTGGATGCAAGACATCATAAAACATGGCTAAAGGTAAATGCGCACATCTAGGAACAGAGAATGCAGGCCATTCTTACAGAATTGGGGACTCTATCCTGGGAAGCAGTGACTCTGAAAAAGATTGAGGGGTCCTGGTAGATAATCAACTGAACTTGAGATCCCAGTATGACACTTCACCAAAAGGGACAATGGAATCCTTGGGTGCATAAACAGGGGAATCTCTAGCAGAAATACAGAAGTTATTTTACCTCTATATTTGGCATTGATGCGACTGTTACGGGAACACTGTGTCCAGTTCTAACATCCACAGTGATGTTGATAAACTGAAGAGGGTTCAGAGGAAAGCCACAGGAAGGACTAAATGATTAGAAAACCTGCCTTATAGTGGTAGACTCAAGGATCTCAATCCATTTAGCTTAACAAAGAGACAGTTAATGCGTGACTTGATTGCAGTCTATGACTATCTACCTGGTTAACAAATATTTGATCATTTGTTCTTCAGTCTAGCAGAGAAAGGTCTAACATGATCCAATGGCTGGAAGGTGAAGCTAATCAAATTCTGACTGGAAATAAGGTGAAAATTTTTAATGGTTAAGGTTTCAAAATCTGTTTTGTTCCATGCTCAATGAAACTAAGACCTTTCCATAATTTTAGTGAAAAAACATGAGAGAGCACCACCCCAGAATAGCTAATGCCAAGTACATTTCCAAGAAACGTTTGGGTGTCAGTGAAACTAATTTTGATAAGGAAATGTTTCATCCATCTTTTTACTAGCTCTATTTTTAAACCATGAACAAGGCTTTGAGGTCCTAGGATCTCAAAGCAATATATAGATATGTGTGCAATAGTGGCAGATTTCTGCATTTATTTGCTTTTCCAGAACTACAATTATTAGGAGAAATCGAGTCTTTCATTCTTCTGATGTTTATGGCTTTATGGTTTGTTTTTTCATTTGTCTAACTGATTTCTCTAGTGGTTTTCATCAGCAGTAAACTTGCTTATAATCTTCTTTCTTTTCATTTTTAAAATAGATTGCATGGTTTTACATTTTATTTCTCGGGGCTGGTAAAGGGGCTGCCTACTGTGCTGTTTTATTATTTGAAAAAAAACTGCAAGATTACATAGTTCATTATCATATAAAAACCATTTTAATTTCTAAGCATTGATGAGCAACATCTGTATGTTTCCATATGTACAGTAGGAGATTCCAGGGATAGAAACAGCCCAGGAGCCTCTGTCAGGCTGTCTCATCCTTGGAGCAAACGAGCAGCTGTACCTTACAATCCTTTAAGTGTCAGTAGTACGCTGGATATATATGGCTTGCTTGGGCTGAAGCTGTAATTGTGCTGTGCTGGATTACTAGGAGCTCAGGGTGCATTCTATAACAATAAGCACAAACCTGGCTTTGTCACATGACTAAAAATCGATGCAATAGGCTGAAAGGCGATGGTCTGCGCTGGCTCAGGATGAGAAGTAGCTGAATGCAAGTCTGCCACTGAGGGACAGATAGAGAGATATCATTTCACTCTGAGCAGGGCAGTTCCAGACCAAATCTCCCTGGCTCCCATTTGTAACAATAAAATCTTGGGTTGGCTGGTTGTTGTTTTTTCCCCTGGAATCAATTTATTTATATTTTCTTCTCTTCTAATGCATGTTTCCGGGCGGGAAGGGACTGCACTGGAGAGTCGTGCCTGCTCCCAGAACAGGTCGCTCACAGGCAGCAGCTTTGCAAGCTGCCCACGATGGAGTCCCAGTTTGCTTCTTCCCTGGTTTGAAAGAGCCACACCTGGGAGTGATGGGGCAACTTGCCCTCAGCAGCCCTTTTAAGCATCCATTGCTCTGGGGGGCCCATTGTGACTATGGGGGTGGAGGGGTTGTGTGACAGTCATAGGGGGTGAATTGCACCCTACGAAGGGGACAACACAAGAGTTATGTGCTTCCTTCCGTCCTGCTTACAACCTCCAATTGGTTGCATGGCTTTGTACTGGAGTGTTGCACAGGGGCACACTTCACCCTAGGCACTGGCTGAGGCTGCCGATTGTTTCACACCAACCTCAAAAAACCATCAGATAGTGGTGGCTTGTAGGGCAGTAGTGTAAAGAGCCGAGGGCTCCATTGGGAGAGGCACTGTGCACAAACCCACAGAAAACAGTCCTTGCCCCAGAGACTCTACAGTCCAGCTATCCAATGACAGTAGGCAAATGCACCCAATAGACAGGGCAAAGCTCAAGGCTAAAAGGGAGACCAGTGTGGCTACTATTAAAAACAAGTCACAGCACACCAGCTCCCTAATCAATGCCAAGTGTCTGGCAGGCAACCCAGAAGAGATGGCCTCTAAGGATAGACTTGAAGGAGAACAATGTCATGGTTCTGCAGCCCTTGCAGTGAGTCCCTGCCATGCACTAGGGGCGGCATGAGAGAAAGCACAAAGATGCTTGCTAGAAAATTTGACAAAGGAGCAATAGGGGCAGGGATGGCTTGTGGAATGCAAGTCACATTGAGGGCTTGATATTCTGTGAAAGATGAGGGGAAGGGATAGGCTGTGAAGGCCAGTACTTCCTACTGGATGTGGCAGAGAAAGGTTTCATGTTTTCAGTCACTATTGAGCAAAGTTATGTTGACATTGTAGGTGCAAATCTTTGTACCCCACACCTATCCCTCTGATTCATCCACTCCCCAAGGGCTCCATCCCCTACAACCCCAAAAGCTTCCATAATATCTCTGTTGTACTTAACGTCTGCCTAGTGTGGGGTTCTTACACCTTCCGCTGAGGCATCGGGTGCAGGCCACTGTCAGAGACAGGATGCTGGTCTAAATGGGCCACGGCTCTGGCCCAGTCTGACGATTCCCACATTACTGTGTGAGGATGCCAGCGTAACTACAAAGAGGTGTATTGTGAACTCTTCCGGAGCATCTATTAAAAACAGATAATTTTGTGCACTGCTTCCAAGGACAAAGAAAACAGAGCAAAACGCACCACTGCCTGGATCCTGTTCCCTGCTGTAATTTACCAACGCATTTTGGTGTAAAGCTGTAACCACTGCTGAGATAACACATTTGTACACACGCTTTACAGGGATATCTGTAACGAAAGCATTCAGATATGCTGCAAGGGTATTGGAGCCCTGCCATGGCGGCAGCTCCCTGTGTTCTTTAATAGTTTAATACTTTATGATCAATTTCAATAATGGATGCTTGTATAAAAATGTTTTAAAGGCATCACATCCTGTATCACTTAATTATATCACTTGCTCTTTAGTCTTGGCAGAAAGGCAGTCGTGTTCACCTGATGCTTGTGCTGTTACCTGCCAAACCTGATGCAAAACCCTTTGATTTATCCACTTAAAAGCATTCGTTGCCTTCTGTCACCAGACACACTACGATGTCTCACACATTAGACTGGGGTGTCATTTGAACAATGATGCTTTGTGTTTTCAGGGCATCTTCCCTGGGGGATTCTTCAGCTTCCCACGTTTGGGTGTTGTGCAGATGAACTAGTTCATGGGTAAGATTTTCAAAAGCACCAAAGGGATTTAGGCTCCTAAGTCAAGTTGAATTTCAATGACACTTACGTTCCTAAGTGCCTAACTCCTAAGTCCCTTAAATGCTTTTGAAAAATTCTATCTGATGTCTGTTAAGTACCAAGTATTACTAATAATATTAATATTTGTTAGAGAGGAAATATGGTCTTGTGTCTCAAATTGTGCTTTGAAAAATCTGGCTTCAATTCCCTCCTCTGCCACAGATTCCCTCTGACCTTGGTCCAGTCATGTAACCTGTCTGGGCCTCAGGTCCCCACCTGTAAAACAGCGATAATAATGCTTTCTTTCTCATTCCTTTGTCTTATCTATTTAGATTGTAAGCTTCTTGGGGAGGAGCTGCATACATACAGCACCTGGCCCAACGGGGCCCTGATCTCTCTTAGGGCCTCTAAGCACAGCTCTAGTAGAAATCATAATAATCATGATTATTATTCTGTTCAAGAATTGTTTAAGTCTGGCAGCCTTGCTGTGAGGTGGGAAAGGATTATCGTCATTTTACAAATATGGTAATGGAAGCAGACAGAGACAGGGGAGCTGATTTGACCAAAGTCACAATCACATCAGTGTCAGAGGCAAAGCATAGGCTGCTCGCTGCCCCTTCTAACCATTTGACCACTGTATGTTGGGCAAGATGTGGGGATGATTAATAATCAGAGAGATGAGGGCTGCACAGAGATAGGTGGGAAACACAGATCATTTCCAAAACTTGGGCCATTTTTAAGCTCTGCCAGGCGCTAGCTCTGTTCCTTTAATAATATGATGGGCTGGATTAATGGGGACACCTCCCCTTACAACCACCACTAGACTGTCTCTGTCCGTTTGCTTCAAGGTAATGACCCAACTGATGCTCAGACACCTACAAACCTGGAGCCCTCTGTCTGGACTCCCACCGCCCTCCCTCTCAAATTCAGGTTTCTTCCAGCCCCGCAAACAAACACTGAGGAGGTGGCACTGCCCTTACTCCAGTGGGGCTCGGGGGGCTCTGGATGCTCTGCGTTGTCACTGGATATTTTCAGTGCCTTTCATTAATGTCTTCCTCAGACAGACCTCTTTCTCTTGCCTTTCTCATGATTCTTTACACTCACCTGCTCAAAGCTGCTCTCTAATACGTTTCCCTGCCATTCAAGTTAAACTAATCGTCTGTAATTTATCGGTGCGCCCCTTAGGCCATTGGGAAAATAATGGCTGCATGTTGGCCACTTTCCAGTCCTAAGAGATAAGTCTTGAGATCAATGAGACTTAAAAGAAAGTCAGCGAAGACTTCCCTCATCTCTGACATATTACGGCTCGGTGCTAGCGGTGAGCTAACCAAGTACTAACCATTCATTTAATGTTTGTACAGCAATTTGAGATCTCTCGATGGCAGGTGCTCTGGAAAAGCAAAGTATTGTCATGCATACTCCGGAGACGGCCTATAGCCACTGCTTTTACCCATCCCCACTGGAGGTCAGTCAGGAAACGTTCTCATTGGAACCCCCGGGGCCACATCACTTGCACTGGGGGTGGGTCAGGAGCAGAGGTGGAATTTGGTTCTCTCTCTCGCTTTGTGTTCTTCCTTCTTGGAGCTGTCCGGAGGGTGGGGGGTGGAAGGAGAGACACAATCACTGTTAAGGCTTCAGTGGCTATAAATAACAGCCACGATTGCTCTCTGGTTTCACACAGGGGTAGCATTGGCTCACTATTTGCAACACAAGAGAGGGGTCTCATTCTTACATGACTTTTCACCATCAGGCGGCAGTCTTACACTAGGACTCTTTATCTTTTTAACAACTTAATCTTTATTTGCCACAGACAGCAATATGCATAATTACAGCTCTTGACATATTGGAACATATCTGGAACACTCCAGACAGACAGAGCAAAGGGGAAACAAAGCTTTGAGACAATCGAGTCCATCTTCAGTGCTGCTTAAAATAGCCACATATTTGTTTAAAGTTACAGACCAACATTTTCACCCTTAGGTGCCTGATGTTAGTTATCAACCATAAAATCCAGGTGTTGGCACCTAAACAAATGACCTGATTTTCAGAAACCCTGAGCTCCCCTGGTACCCACTGATTTCAGTAGGCGCATCAGATGATCAGTGGCATTTTAAGTAGATTGAAGTAAAAGGGCAGAGAAAGGGCTTAATAATTGCAGTATTTCAAAGGTGGGCCTGATTCTGCACTGTGTAACACAAGTGAAATTGCTCCTGCAGTCAGACTTCTGTGGTATGTAAACATGACAGGAGCGATTCTATGATTAGAAGAAAAGCTCCGAGCCCGCTGGGATTTTGGCAAGGTTGGGTAGCTGGGAAATGTATCTACAACAGAATTGTTCTGATGGTGTTATTGTTTCTTTCTGTTGGGCAGCTATTTGGACACCACAGCAGAAACAGTCAGGAGCATCCCACTTGAAGCATGTGGGTCCCTGACAGGGAACCTTTTCCCTTCCTCTCCATTAGTCGGTCTCCCTGCAGTGTCTTATTCAACAAGAGGCTGCCTGCTGCCCTGGGCTGCTGCCTGAATCCAGCGCTGGCATCACTGGCCTCTTATCGGTGCAGCACACAATAAAGTGCTGTCAGAAATATCCACTCTCAACAAAGCCAGGATTTCCCAGCGCCAGGGCCCGGCCTCAATCCTTTAAGAGCATTTCTAATATCCGATTGTTTTTTTGTCTGCCAGCCCCCCACAGCTCAGGCAATAAGGATATTCACATTTGCAGCTGGACAGGTTTCCAGCACAAGCTTGCCCAAGGGACAAGAAAAGGTAGGTAAGCTTAGATAGGTGGTTTTGCAGGTTAAAAGACTTGAAAAAATCCATGTACATCAGACCCAGCATTAATGCCTGGGTGACACATGATGCTATTTCTGAAGTCTACAATTTTGGGGCTCTCTCTCTCTCACTCTTGCTCTTTTTTTTATGTATATGCAAATGAAAGGAGTCGGATGTCAGCTCCCTGAGAAACGTTCCCTGCCTTGGACTGCGGGAGTGTCAGTTCTGTGTCTGCCTAGGTTAAATATTTCTAACGTCAGCTAATTCGCATGCTACCCCCTGAGCCATTTGCTACCTATTCATACAGCACTGCATAATGAGATTCAGCTAGTGCGTCAGCCAGGGGAGCTGCTATTTGGTTCTCTTTAAGCTGTGGAAAGCAGTCAAATTGATATAACAGCCACAAAATTAGGGAGGAAGACTTGGCAGCCTGCCAGCAGCAGTCAGGCTCCTGGAATATAATCCTACCTCAAATAAAGCTATGAAGCCTCGCTAAAAAGGAGGCAAAGGGTCTGACTTGGGCTCTGTCAGGCTAGCTCTGCACTGGTGCAATGCCCGTGCCGTCAGCGTAATTATCCCTGATACACACTGGGGTACGGATGATCAGAATTGCACCCAGAAAGTTTGCTTCCACTTTTATTGAAAAAAAAATAAAGCAACGGACCCGATCCTGGAGTTCCGCAGCATTGCACACAGGCACACAGCACCGGTCAGGGCAAGGCAGCAGGTGCAAAGGTTGCCTAACGAGCCCCAGTAGGCTCTTGTGGGCCGGGCTAATCTCCAGGTGTCACCTGCATCAATAGCAGCTGTGGCAGAACGAAGCAAATGCAGTAAGTGTCATTTATTTAGGGTAGGGCCTCGAGATCAGGGCGCCATTGTGCCAGGCATTTGACAGTCAATATTAAGAGGCAGTCCCTGCCTCAGAGAGCTTACGATGCGAATAGGCAATGGGTGGGAGAGGATAGGGGCTCCCAGAGGTGAATGACTTCCACAAGGTCCCACAGAAGGGCAGGTGTTGGGGCTAGCAGGGCAGGCAGGGAACAGAACCAACATTTCCCACTCCAGTGGCCCTAGTCTCTAGACCACCATGGCTCTCACTAACGTCACGCCACTATTTCTGTATCTGCCCCCCAGCCAGGGGAATAATACTGCTCCAATGTCTGTTTCTGCTCCTTCCCTTCCAAACATTAACCTTTAATTCTCTCAACAGGGAGAGAGAGAGAGGCTTTCACTCCCACAGCAATCTAGCAACTAAAAGGTGAACCTAAATACTGTGGTACCACCAGGTGATAAAACCTGGCCGTCAGTGACTCTAAACTAAAATGTTACAAGCTGATCTGGAAAAGGCAAATCAAACCTCTCAGGGGCCTGTTTGGGGGGGTGCATGTTGCAGAGGGTGAGTGTTAAATTGATGGGCACCTGTTGTACACAGCCACACCATATCATAGCTGCAGTGTGAGCCCGGATATGATCTTCTACTCAATAGAGATGCCAACAACTTTGCCAGTCACTGCAATTGCTGATAAATGACCTACACAAAACCGACCTGTTGTGACTGTAAAAGAAATGTAATTAAGGAAGCAGATCAGGGGTTTATTGCTTTGTTGTTAAAATGGCTAAACTTACAACCTTTCATTGGTAGGATTTGCTCCCTTATTGAAGATCTGGATAGTAAAACTGCGTTCTTGTTGCATTTATATTTTTGGCCCAGGACCAGGCATGGCTCACAATGCTACACTCCAAGATGGTTTGGAAATTGTTCATAAAAGTTTTGTACCATGATTCCCAGATTCTGACCCACAACGCAACCGCTTTATGCCACTTGGTGGCCACAGTGATCCCCAGAGGAAATCACCTGGTGTGTGGCCAGTTTATGCAGTCCTATTCCATTCCCCTTGGAGCCCCCAGCATTGGGGTGGGCTGGGAATGGGAGAGGGTATGTTGGGAGTGTGACAGGTAATGGCCAGATTACCCTGCCATTTGGCTGTTCTGGGTTGAAAAGCAACCTATAGGTATCCTGGATAAGGCTACTGTAAATTAGAACAGCCCCCAGGGCTGCTCTAGCTTACGCTGATGCTACCGTGTGCCCCAGAGCAGCCTGCAATCCAGGAGGTCCCAAGGTGGTCTGTGCCTTCTGAGAAATGCAGAGCATCAGCCCCACGGTTATTCTCCAGTAACCTCAGTCATGGGCAGTTTGTTACATTCCTAGAAGAGTCTCAGGCCCTGATTCTGACCTGGTGCCGGTTTTAAGCCAGCAAAATCCCATTGACATCAATGGAGTTAATCCTGATTAACTTTAGCAGAGTCAAGCCCTGAAAGTGTAATATACAAAGGGCCCAATTTCTCGCCCACCAGTGCCTCCGGTGGAGCTATTCCTGATTCATACTGACCTAGGTAAGAGGAGACGGAGACCCAAACTGTGTGTGTCGCACACACACACACACACTCTAGATACCAGGTAAATAATGTGTTTACTAACACAAATGAAAGTTGTATGTCATGGCAGGAAAAGTAGACGACAGCAATAACCTTTTCTTGTGCACATAAAACTGATGGGATTGCAGCCTCGCTAGAGAGTAAAAGCTGTCTTAATTCTTTGATCCTCAGCCAGTGCTGAGCACTGCCAAGTAACTTTACATGGCACACATTGCAGCATAAAGCTGCCTGTGACAACAAGATATTCACTCTAGGCTCTGATAACTTAATTCTGATTCCACCAACTTTCTGCACCATGCAAATGAGTAAGATTGAATTTCCCCACACGGCTGTTCTGCAGTCTTGCAGATCTGGTGTCACTCATCTCATCTAATTACATTGCTTCTGCACTGAGCATTGTGGGGACCTGTTCTCAGAGCGCTGGGGAAAAGCTGAACACCATACAGCCAGCTGCATGCCATTCACTTCTCCCCCTACGAGGAGATGTGACTAAATCACATCTGGATCACATGGGCTAGTTTTTAAAATCCATTCTTGTTGAGATGTCAGTTTTCCATGAGGTCGCTCAACTGTCCCTCATTCTCAGGGACCAGGAATCCTGCACTGGTCCTTTCTCCCATGGCTACAATTGTCTCTGGTTCTAGTAGAAACTGTTTTTGTTTGGTCTTCTAAATAGAGAAACCCTTTTTTTTTTTTCTTTCTGGGGAGAAAGGAAATGTTTCTATTACTCAGGCAGAGCTTCTTCAGACCCTACAGGAAGATCTTATTAATTAATTATTGCTTATTAGCCCCCAAAGAGGAAATGAGGGGACATAAATATGCAAACCCAACACTTCTCAAGTGATGCAATTAGAATTTCATCATGATGGGATCAAACCTGCTGTGACATTTTGCTTTCTGCTCTCTCTGCTTATTTTTCGTTTGTTTGGAGGGAGTATATGTGTGGGTGGGAGGAGGGGGGTTTGCCACAGAAGTAGCAGGAAAACGCAGAAATCCTGGTACAAATCCTGAAATGGTTTAAAATAGGCGAACGTACCCACAAACACTGGAGTTCAAAAAGCAAGTCCTCATCTGTGGGATTGTTTGAAAGCTTGTCCTTTTGGGTTCATCGTTCTGGAACTAGTTACTATGGTAACAGGGCAATAGACATATTTTTTAAAAAAAAATTTCCAACTTTTCCCTGAGACACCAAGCAGAAAGCAGTGTCTTCCCCGCCCCTCTCCTCCGTGCCTTCAGAACACGATGAGTAAAACATCCTAAAAGGAGACAGGATAAATATCAGGGGAGGGTGCCAGTTTTGTGGGTTCTTTGCATTGCTATTATCAAACCATCCTTGGGCACATGGTATGCATAGCCCAGACTCTCAAAATCCAGGTCAGGCAGTTAGCAGACATGCCACAGCAATGCTTCCCTATAGGGAGCACTGGACACTTGATTCCCAAGACTAGAAAAGAGTTTGACAAGGATCCAGCCTGAAGGAGATGCTCTCGTGTGGATGCCACTACTGAACTACAATTAAGGTAGAATTGTTCACTACACAACAACGCCGAAGCATGATTTCCACCCTCCCCCATCACTCCCTCCCCCCCCCCCCCCCCCGACACCTTCCCCCCCCCACACACACACACTTTTCCACAGACAAGCACTTGCCTTCTCCTCAGTTTGCCTCTAGTTTTTAGTGAAATCTCACCATCCCAAATTCAGGGCTGTGCTTACAAACACAAAAGGACCCATCCCAGCCAGGCTTCCTATCCCTCCTTCTAGCTGCCTCCCCTTCAGAAAGCCACTTCCCCTTCAATAGCCCTGAATTGGGGTTAAAGAAAGAACCATGGTCTGATTTCCAAGATGAATCTGTGGAATAGCCCTGCATCTCCCCACCAAGTCTTAAATTCTGACATTTAGTCATAAAGATTGAAACAAAGCTGGCTGAAGCTGCAAAGGCCATTTATTGAGATAGTAAAGGGCTGTGATAGTCAGGTATTATTCAGCTCTTGGGGCCACATGCTACCTTAGAATCATAGAATCATAGAATATCAGGGTTGGAAGGGACCCCAGAAGGTCATCTAGTCCAACCCCCTGCTCGAAGCAGGACCAATTCCCAGTTAAATCATCCCAGCCAGGGCTTTGTCAAGCCTGACCTTAAAAACCTCTAAGGAAGGAGATTCTACCACCTCCCTAGGTAATGCATTCCAGTGTTTCACCACCCTCATAGTGAAAAAGTTTTTCCTAATATCCAATCTAAACCTCCCCCACTGCAACTTGAGACCATTACTCCTCGTTCTGTCATCTGCTACCATTGAGAACAGTCTAGAGCCATCCTCTTTGGAACCCCCTTTCAGGTAGTTGAAAGCAGCTATCAAATCCCCCCTCATTCTTCTCTTCTGCAGACTAAACAATCCCAGCTCCCTCAGCCTCTCCTCATAAGTCATGTGTTCTAGACCCCTAATCATTTTTGTTGCCCTTCGCTGGACTCTCTCCAATTTATCCACATCCTTCTTGTAGTGTGGGGCCCAAAACTGGACACAGTACTCCAGATGAGGCCTCACCCATGTCGAATAGAGGGGAACGATCACGTCCCTCGATCTGCTCGCTATGCCCCTACTTATACATCCCAAAATGCCATTGGCCTTCTTGGCAACAAGGGCACACTGCTGACTCATATCCAGCTTCTCATCCACTGTCACCCCTAGGTCCTTTTCCGCAGAACTGCTGCCTAGCCATTCGGCCCCTAGTCTGTAGCGGTGCATTGGATTCTTCCGTCCTAAGTGCAGGACCCTGCACTTATCCTTATTGAACCTCGTCAGATTTCTTTTGGCCCAATCCTCCAATTTGTCTAGGTCCTTCTGTATCCTATCCCTCCCCTCCAGCGTATCTACCACTCCTCCCAGTTTAGTATCATCCGCAAATTTGCTGAGAGTGCAATCTACCCCATCCTCCAGATCATTTATGAAGATATTGAACAAAACCGGACCCAGGACCGACCCCTGGGGCACTCCACTTGACACCGGCTGCCAACTAGACATGGAGCCATTGATCACTACCCGTTGAGCCCGACAATCTAGCCAGCTTTCTACCCACCTTATAGTGCATTCATCCAGCCCATACTTCCTTAACTTGCTGACAAGAATACTGTGGGAGACCGTGTCAAAAGCTTTGCTAAAGTCAAGAAATAATACATCCACTGCTTTCCCTTCATCCACAGAACTAGTAATCTCATCATAAAAGGCGATTAGATTAGTCAGGCATGACCTTCCCTTGGTGAATCCATGCTGACTGTTCCTGATCACTTTCCTCTCATGCAAGTGCTTCAGGATTGATTCTTTGAGGACCTGCTCCATGATTTTTCCAGGGACTGAGGTGAGGCTGACTGGCCTGTAGTTCCCAGGATCCTCCTTCTTCCCTTTTTTAAAGATTGGCACTACATTAGCCTTTTTCCAGTCATCCGGGACTTCCCCCGTTCGCCATGAGTTTTCAAAGATAATGGCCAATGGCTCTGCAATCACAGCCGCCAATTCCTTCAGCACTCTCGGATGCAACTCGTCCGGCCCCATGGACTTGTGCACGTCCAGCTTTTCTAAATAGTCCCTAACCACCTCTATCTCCACAGAGGGCTGGCCATCTCTTCCCCATTTTGTGATGCCCAGCGCAGCAGTCTGGGAGCTGACCTTGTTAGTGAAGACAGAGGCAAAAAAATCATTGAGTACATTAGCTTTTTCCACATCCTCTGTCACTAGGTTGCCTCCCTCATTCAGTAAGGGGCCCACACTTTCCTTGGCTTTCTTCTTGTTGCCAACATACCTGAAGAAACCCTTCTTGTTACTCTTGACATCTCTTGCTAGCTGCAGCTCCAGGTGCGATTTGGCCCTCCTGATATCATTCCTACATGCCCGAGCAATATTTTTATACTCTTCCCTGGTCATATATCCAACCTTCCACTTCTTGTAAGCTTCTTTTTTATGTTTAAGATCCGCTAGGATTTCACCATTAAGCCAAGCTGGTCGCCTGCCATATTTACTATTCTTTCGACTCATCGGGATGGTTTGTCCCTGTAACCTCAACAGGGATTCCTTGAAATACAGCCAGCTCTCCTGGACTCCTTTCCCCTTCATGTTAGTCCCCCAGGGGATCCTGGCCATCCGTTCCCTGAGGGAGTCGAAGTCTGCTTTCCTGAAGTCCAGGGTCCGTATCCTGATGCTTACCTTTCTTCCCGGCGTCTTCAACCCAAAGCGGTAGGTGTGGGGTTTACGATGGCTCACCATATGCACTATTTTCCCCACATCACCCTCTCCCATTGTATCATTCATGCCATCCATCACGGCAAAAGCCACCAGAATACATTCCCAGTTCGTCTCCTGCCTTCAGGGCAGGCAGGAGCAAATACGCTGCCATTTTAATGACCACATTAAGAATTTAACATAGCCCCAGAGTATTTGGGCCCAAGCAGGTCCTGGTTTTGCAGAAATCATGTCTTGCACATATTTGTGGCACGGCAGAGGATTAATCAAGTCGTGTGCTTCTCTGGCAGCACATAAATGATTCATATCATCTGCCCAGAATCAGGCCAGGCAGCGAACTACTAATGACGCAGAGCAGCCATCACTGTGGTACCAACCTACCTTAGCAAGTGAATTACCGCCTCCTCAAACAGCGTTAAGGGGTTTGACTAGCAATAACGACAGCTTCATAGACTAGTCATCCCTTCACCTGAGCTCCCCTCCAGCAGAGTGGTTGAAGGCAATTTTGAATGACTGACTGGGAAGTTAATAGAAACACATTTGTTATTTTCTATGGTGTTTGACAGCATGGTCTGGAGCTCGGGACAGTTCTCCGATCTTTTGGGAAATGTACAGCTTCGGCGTCTTATGGTTGTGTTGCCTTTTGAGCAACACATTGGTTCCCAGGACTGACATAATGACAGATTATTGTTCTTGTCAGGCTCTTCTTTCTCAGAGGCTGCATTCGTAAGCAGCTTGTCACTGGGCCATTACAATATAGATTTACTTATTTCTGTGCTACTTAGCTTCAGAAATCCAGATTACTGTTTAATGCCAGAGTATAAATTTTTTCCCAGGCCTGATTTCTCTTTGTAAAATAATAATAAAGAGGAGTGCTAATGCATGACCCGGTGACCTGGCTTTGCAAATCAGCCACTTATGTATGGCACTGGAGGAGCATCCCTGTTAGAAGGTTCAGAGCTCTGGCTTGGCACTCGAAATCTAACTCCCTCCCTAATGGGACTAACAAAACAATGCAGTTTGCTTTCAGAGTATTTTCCATCAGATTTTAATGGCTTTACCCTCATCTCACCACTATTTTACAGCAGCCCTCGAATCAAGCCTGTTCTTTCCACTGAATATATTTTATTTTAATTACCCCCTTTGTGAAGGGACAGTTGTTCACACAACACTCCTAAAATCTGCGGGATTTTAAAGCAAAAGACATGTGAATGATATCTTCTAAAACTATTCAAATGGTGATGTGCCCCGAGCTGCCAACAGATAACATATTTACCTTCTCTGGAGCATAAAAGGAAAAAGAAGAACATATCAGTAAAAAATACCAAGATAATGTATAGCCCTACTTTCTAATGTAAGAGAATTCTCTGAACTTTGAGCTCATTGAATATACAGCCTGGATTTGAACGGTTTTGCTGGATGGTTAGAGGGGGAATAGGTAAAGATTGACATGCAGACCTACAAAGAGAGGGAAGCCAATCCTGTAAAAGTCCATATCCAGGACTACCAATGAAAGGAGAGGGTAGGATATTAGCTACTGGGATGAGCCCAAACTAAATGTCAATAGCCCAACACTGTGCACTTTGGGGAAGGCTAGCTCCCTGGGACAGAGAACTGTCTTTTTGTTCTGTGTTTGTACAGCACCTAGCACAGAGCGGGTCCTGATTCATGGTGAGGCACTGCAGTAATAATAATAATAATCTGAATCCAACCTTTGCATCTTGGGCCCTAACCCCAGTGAAAAGCCATTCGGAAGGAGCTGTGGGGGAAACTGGTCCCTGTCTGCTACACACAGCTCTTCGCAGTTCCTCTGCCACTGAGTGTGACTCAGTGCTGCTGTGAATGCTGAAGCCTTCTTTGCACTGGGAAAAATCAGGCTACAGATTTTACATGATAAAAGAAGGAGCCTTTACTTGTATTTCCGAGAAGATTAGTTGTCACCAATTCCTGCAAATAAATATTAAAGTTAGCTGAAGGGCAGCTGATTTACTCCAGGGGCAAGAGTTATATTCCCTTGGCTGAAGTGACACTGCAAAATTCAGTAATTACTTCATAAGCGATAAACTACCAGTTGATGAATCTACTTGGAAGTCTTCCAGGAGGGTTTTTCACAAGGCTAGCTGTGTATGCATGTATCTGGACAGGAGCAGGGTGCAGGAGATAAAAGCAGCCTGAGACTTCCCTCACCTGCTGAGCAGGTTACTATCCACAGAGCAGCACACCCAGGTTCTCCTCAACCTCTTTGCTCAGATGTCTGTCAGCAAGACAGGATTTCCCTGCCGCTTCTGTTGGGTTAACAGCTCTCCCTGTTCATAAAGCCAGAGGCAATTACCTTCCCTTTTCTACAAACCTCTGGGCCAGATCCCCCTGTGGACATACCTTGACCATTGGTGTCAATGGAGCAGCCTCTGCCTTAAGTGACAGGGCCACGTTGGGTCTTTCAAAGCCACTGTAGGCTGGAAGAGATAATAGGTGGCATTGCACCTACCACAATCCCCACAGGTGTCCTACCTGCTAAATGCCGCTGGCATCACTCACGCGCGATTGGCAATTGCTAAAGCCTTTACATAGGCGCACCATGCATCGCCCCATGCTCCTGGTTCCCGTGCACGAGGGATGGACTCTGCCCTCTCCAGCCCAACCGCATTTGGGATTGGAGGGGTCTGCCATTTCTGGTGGAACTCTCACCCCACCCCCGCATCCCCAGCGAGATATGAAAAGAGCAGGGTTTTTTCTGCTCACTGTGTAGATGTGCAAGCAGGGACAAGGGCCCCCTTGTGTGCTCTTCATGCAGAGGGAGCCAGAATCTGGGTACATAGTGAGTCTGGCTCGTTTTCTTTCACCTCTGATTGCTCTTTTGCTTTTGTATCATAACAGCAGTTGGGAATCTGTATCCAGACTAAAGTAACCATCCATCCTCCTCTCCCATCTGGGGAAGGACCCTAACAGCATGTTGGTTAGATTATACGGACCCAGTTAATACAATAAAGCCTTCATATAACACAGTGGCGTGTGCAATAGAAATGCCTAGAGAGCCAGGGAGAGACAAACTGCACCTCCGTAGTGTGTATTGACCAACCCAAACCTGAAATATGTCCAGAAAGGAACTTTACCTCCCAAAGGCATGACATGGTTAAAGAAGAAATGCCAGCGGATCCATCCACTACTAGAATATGCAAGATGGATACCCCAGACCCTGGAGACTGCTGCAACACCTGGGCACAATTAAGGACAGTGTTTCAGCTGTAACGCTGAATCTCCTTGCTTGAGTGGATTTATGAGCGAGCCAGGTACAACGTGTAGTCAGCACTTCACTAATGGTACTTTCAAAGGTGTCCTTTTCATTGCAGCATCTCAGGAAACAAGGACTGGAAAGGTCCCACTACAAATAATGCCGGTTTCTGCAGATGTGACCAACCCTTCCACCACTGAGAGAGCCACTGCCATGGTCTGGGCACCTCTGTATGGCCACTGCAGCATCAGGGTGAGGGCCCTTCCAGTTTCCATCCAAATGTTTTAAGACACCAAACTTGTCCCCATCCTACATAAAGAGCTCTGATTTGGAAAGGGGGAAGGAAGCCATCTCAGCTCTACTAGTGTTCATTTGAACTGGATCACCTGAATATCGGTCAGCGACAGACCTGGTTTTCAATTAAAACAGGGTTTTCATCAAAATGAATTTTTTTGCAAAAACTATCCACTTTTCCTGAAAATTGTTGATGTTTTCTTTAAAAAACAAACAACCTGGAACATCAGTTTTCAACCAAAAATGTTTGTTCCTTCAAGGACATTTTTTTTTAAAAAATCACAGAAAATGTCAACAAAAATGTTTTTACGTTTTTCAGTTGTTCTCACAACAGTTTTCCAGGGGGGAAAAGAACCATTTTCCAACCAGCTCTACTAATTCACATCTACAGTGACTGTACAGGTCTCCCATGTGAGAGAACAGACGCCTTCCATTGGGAGGAATATTTTGATTAACTCTGGAAGCCTCTATAAAAGTTATTTACTAACTTATTCCATCCTCTCCAGTCTGGAAATCTCACTCCAGTGGGATTTCTTACAAGATTTCCAGTTCTTCTTATTGACAGCTAGGTAGAATACCAAAAGAAAAGCCTGTCTTTCGGTATTTCTCCTTCTCTTGGGTCACTTTGGGAAGTGCAGCGGCACATGGAAATCTGAGGGGGGAATGAGCTAATCAATATTTTAAAAATTAGTGTTCAGTTCATCTTCTAGAAAAACATTTGGCTCTTAACATCTTTGAATAGTCTCACACACAAACTAACCCCTACTCTTCAGATTGTTGCGCTGATATTTTATTGCCTTATACAGGCAATAGTTTGGATTATATTGTGCAATGGAGAAGGGAAGGGAAGGTGAGAAGATGGCTACATAGAGAGGAATATCTTTGGTACCTAAAGTTTAGGAGAGCAAGTTCTACTGGTGAAAACTCTGCCCAAAGGGATTTGGAACCTGCTATGTTCACTCCAGAGAATTTTTCATGAAAATTCTAAAGATGGTGGAATTTCTTTCACCCCGGCATTACTATACAAGTTGCTAAAGACACTGAATACAGGTGCATGCTCTTCCGCTTCTGTTTCCAGACTTCTGTACTGTTTCAGCTGAAGTAGCCAGGAGTCAGCAGTGGAGCAGGAGTGTCCCAAGCAGCCTCACATGCCGCCCTCGTCGACATGCTCCCATGGCTCAGTTGAACATCAGGAATGGATTTGGACGATGATTATAAGCGCAAGTCTGCATGGGAAATGATTTATCACCATGGACTGCTTAGCAATCTGTTGGATGGCGGAAACTGTGCTACATCGCAGATGGTCTCCATTCAGGGCTGTAACTTCACCAAACAAGCCATTTCCATAATTTAAGTCTTTCAAATGTTACTCTTGGGGAACCTGTGGAAAAACAAGGATAGTAAATTTAAAGACCTGCCTGCTGTGCTCCCTGGATGGTGCTTATTTTGCAAATAAATTCTTACTGGCACATTTAGGGGTCAGAATTGCAGAGAAATGGGAGCTCATCATTCAGTTTGGGGTTTTTTTCCCTTGGATCTGAAGTAAGTAACCAGTAAGACCTAATTCTGCAGACTCAAGGGAAGGATTCTCAGTTTTCCACACTTACTTTTTGGGATATGTAGCGCAGGTACCAGTCATGTACTAGCCTTTGTATGAACTGCTAATTTCTCAGCATGGCTCCAGAAAGCAAGATTTGGGTGTGAGGAGACCTTCAAGCAAAGGAGGAGTGTGTGTTTGGCGGTTCTCTGGGCATCAGTCCTGCAGAGGCAGTGCCCCAGCATGATGCTAAGGGATGTTATGGTGCTAAGGGCACATCTTTTGGATGAAACATTAAATCTGAGGTGCTAACCACCTGCAGTATTGCCAACCCTACGCTTTCAAAATTCATGACTCAGGCCACAAAAAAACAGGAGATTAAAAAAAAGTGTCTAGATTTTTAAGCCAAAAATAGAACAACAGTTGGATTTTTTTCTGCTGTCCTATGATTCATGGTTTCAAACTTCTTCTGTTCAATTATGAGGGTTAGAACTTTCTTTAATTAAAGATGAAATATTGTTATTAATAACATGACTCCAGGAGCTGAGGCTTTAAGAAAGGCACAAAATACCATGAAACTTGCAATAAAATGGTGAGATTTTGCAGCACTGCACTTGAGATCATTAGAGGTTGTTTGGCCTGAACATCTCTCATTCACCCTGTGCTATAAAAAGGCAAATTCCTATTTCAGAAATTATATTCTGCTTAAAATTCCCCCTCTCCGTGCTTGCTGTAGATGCATAATTTCCTAAACTAAACCTTTTGCCTCATGTTGCTGTGCACTGTTAAAGAGTTGTCGTTTGCCATAACAACAAACAAAGTGGGGCCACCCTCTGTGCTGTGCGACACCAATGCAAATCGATATGGTGATCATGGTATAACGGAAAGCGAAGTTTACAAAGTGTGTTCAGTGTGCGCTAGGCAGTGATAAACAGCACCGGTTTAACACAGCGTTGCCATGCCCAAGTGCTCAAAACTAGAGACCGGTTTAAAAGCTTGAGATCTTAAATAATAAAAAGGGGTGGGGGTTCTTTGTGTCTCTTGGTTTCTGAGCCTTTAGGCTACACTTGGGTCATGTTTTCAAGCTTGTCTCTGCAACCGTGAACATTAGAAACCTGCTTTAAAAAAAATAAAATAAAGGCAGCTGGGACTCCCAGGGCATGTGTCCCCTGCAGCTGGGGAGTGTGATTAGCACATGGAGACATATCCATGCCCTAGTTTAATCTACTCAGCTCGCATACCAAGAAGAATGAAGCCACAGCAACATGGCCGTTAAGCTATACAAGCCCTCCCAGGATCCTGGGTACTTCTGTAGGCAGCTAGCCTGTGCTAACAGTGCAGAGAAATTCTTCTCAGACGGTTCCTGTCTAATTACTGATGAGGCATCGCCATGCTTAGCTTCCTAAATTCAATGAGCTTGCACAGGTGTCAATGAGCTTTTAAATCTCATTTCCAAAATTAGCAGCATGAACTGAGTTCTCTGTACACTATGACAATCCAGGGGGTCTGAACCCCAAAGAATAAGCAGGTGAATCAATTGTACACAATATTATTGTCCTCTACAAGCATATTGAGTAAGGTCTTTTATGAAAGCCAGTAACACTGGTGCTCACTATCATTGTGAAATGTCTGTACTAACCCTATCTGAGGAATTATGCAAAAAGAACAGGAGGACTTGTGGCACCTGAGAGACTAAAAAATTTATTTGAGCATAAGCTTTCGTGACCTACAGCTCACTTCATCAGATGCATTTTTTTTCCCACTGAATGCATCCGATGAAGTGAGCTCACGAAAGCTTTTGCTCAAACAAATTTGTTAGTCTCTAAGGTGCCACAAGTCCTCCTTTTCTTTTTGCGGTTACAGACTAACACGGCTGCTACTCTGAAACCTGAGGAATTATGGATACTCACTGATATTATGCTTTAAAGTCTGTGACCAAACAAAAGGAGAAACAGGTTTTCTCCCAGCCAGGCGGGAAGGCTACTTTCTACCTGCCTCCAATGTAAATTAAGCATTATGGAATCAAAACAATGGAAGCTCATTTACATACAAATCAGCTGGGGGATGGGCAGTCCACACAGGAAGGGAGGAACAGCAGGCATTCATCCTGCCTCTTGAAACAATCGACTCTGGGTAATCTAAGGGGGCAAAGAGACATTTTAGTTATCCTTCACCTGAAGAGACAAGGAAACCAAGCCCTCGGAGCTCTGTGTTGGATCCTGGCTAGGAACTGACTGGCCATGCTGGGAGAAAGACTGAGGTGAGAAAACTTACTTGGAACAAAAGACTCCGGTCTGTTGTTAGGTGTTAGTCTTAGCAGAGGATTTTTACTTGTTTGTCTGTAACCACTTCTGCCTCAATTCCTGCTACTTGGTATCGCTGGAACGTCTGCTCTTTGGTAATAAACTTGATCTTGTTTTATAACCAACCAGCTCAGCACAGTGTTTCAGCCTGAAGGGTACAATCCTCAGCTGCGTGAGTGGGCTGGTGCTGTGGACTGTCTCTCTCTGGGAGCAGGGGACTTGCTGAGGTGCTGTGAGGGCTCCAGTGTGCAGCTGAGCACTGCAGAGGATGCGGGCTGGAGGAGATCCAGGCTCTAACAAGCCAGGAGGCCATTGTGCGGAAAGCAGGCTGCTGGTGGCAGGGCTCTGAGCCAAAGCTGCACAGTACAGGAGCACCCAGCGTGATAGGGCAGGCGGTGACCGAACCCCTTCCTGCTCTGGCTGAGCCCCCAAAGTGTCCCACATGCCAGCCTGACAATACTGGAAAATGGAGCCTTTGGTTTGTGCTCAAGACAGGGAGCACAGAGGCATAAGCAGGGCAAGCGCCTCTCCACCCAAGCTTCAGGGGAACATCCAGGAGGGTGAGATGGTAGGTCAGTCTCCATCCCCACTTGAACTATCGCCTGTTTGATGAGACAGCCTAGGGGGCCAAAGAGCTAACGGGAGGCAATTAGGATGGTAGGAAAATTGGAAGCAGAGAGGAAAGCCTCTATGTCACATTGGCAACCCTATGAACCATCCTGTCCCCCAAAGACTTTTTAATTTCAGCATTGTTAAAGTATTAGTGAGGCTGTCAATAAAAACTCTTCTCCTGCCTTCCTAAGGAGGAGCAGAAGAGAATCCGGACAAAGAAGGCAGAGCAGGAGGCGAGGTTGCTGGAAGGACCGTTGAACCCAGGTGATTCCCTGCCAAGTATACAGCCCAAGCTGTTCTACCTTTACAGAGCTGCAGTGACGAGCGCAGCCCCTCTTAGGAGAAGGGAACACAGGCTGTGTTCTCCTGTGACTGTACAGACAATGCACGACAGATTTAATCACAACAATTAAAAAACAAGGACCTCCAGAGGGTTAGAAAATGAGAGAAGACTGTAGAGGGCTGGGGGGAAGGAAGAGGATGACATTCTACACCACAGGAAAGAGGAATATTGTTTTTAACAACTATTCGATTAGCTACCAGCGGGATTTTTTTTTTAATATGCAAAATGTTCAGTGAGCTTCAAATGAAGTTTCATGGCAGCTTGATTCTTCTACTCCCATCTGTGCAATACTACATTAAAATCAGCAGCTAGGCAATAATGCTTCCCCCTCCCCCTCCAATTAAGTCTCTGAACTCTTTTCCTAAGCCCTTTCTTTCCTCTTTTATTTTGATATGCAAGACTGAAAGGAAGATAATCCCTCACTGGGCCTCGTTATGGGGTTTGTGGGGGTGGAGGGGACAGTTAATTGTTCTCAAGGTGATGTTATTTCAGGGCAGTTTATTTCATTTAAGCACACGAGAAAAACAGTTTTTGCATCTTCTATTTGAAACGGGGTGGTAATACCGAGACAGTCATAACAGCAGTGATTTTGAATAAACAGAATTCTTATTTTTCCCCTAAATGATCATAAGCGATAACACAAATCTCCCCACAGTTGTTAACCACCCTGTCCAGGCAAAGAAGTTAATTGATCCGGGGAGGACAAGCCTCTGACTCTGTGCTTCTAGGAAATGAAAATAGAGCAAGAAATGACCGGGCAGAATCTGAATTTAGTGGAATTTTTGAGTTTTACTTCACTGCACACAGTACTTCGGGAAAGCAGGAAATCTGGAAACTGCTAGAAAAGTGGATTTACAAATGCCATTTTCCTCTCTGGAAGAATTCCTGGTTTCATGCATGGCAAAAGTCAGAGCTGAAAACAACTTCATAAGGGCTCAGTCAAGTGCATGGCAGAGCTTCACGCACAATTTGGAGGGACTGGTAGTCAGCCTGGGAGAAGTTCAGGGCTGGCAGGACAGGAGGCCTTGCAAGTCAAGAATGATATATGTTCACAGATCAGTGTGTGGCCCAGGTCTAGAGTCAAAGGACATGCTTGCAGGTCAGTACTGAGGCAAATTAACAGGTCTCTGGGAGTGAGCTAGAAAAGATCAGAGGGGAATATCCTCTAGCTTTTGGTTCTATAAGGAATTCTCAGTTTGTATTTCCTAAACTTTCATACAAACAAAAGCACAAAATAAGCAGAACAACATTCAAAGTAAAGAGAATTATTGAAGAAACAGAGGGAATGAGAACATGGGATGAAGAAATAATATTCTTAATCTGAATATCTTGGGTTGCCAAACCTTTTCATGTATATTCCACTGGCATCTCTTAATGCTGGAAAACCTTCCAACTGTCGTAGAAGATTCAGCAGCTGCTTGAGTTGAAGCCAAGACTTAAAAGCAATTTTTTAAAAGGCAGAAATGTACAAAACCTCGTTCTATCTAAATTATGTAACACTTTAGAAGATTAAGGGAACTACAAAAGACTGAAGCCCACAAGTTATCTGTAGATAGAAAAAATATGAGCACACAGAAGCTATGCTATAAACATTTTAGAACATCAAATAACATAGATTGCATTGACTTTTTTTTATCCTTTAGATTGAGATAAAACAGCCATTCTTCATGAGAGGAGAATAAAATATTTCATGGAAAACAGGGTCTTTGCAAAGTTACCAAGCAAATCAGCACGAAACAAACCAAACCAATCGCATATAGCAGGTTAACATGAATATAAATTCTTTGTGGCCCCAAACCTGCAAATATCAGGCACATGCTTTATTTTAGTGTCATTGATGTGCACCATTGTTTTGTGAATCAGTGCCCAGGATATCAGCAAAACGATATTCTGTACTCTGTCATATTCACCTGATTACTTAGAGATATAGGGGTCTGATTCTCCTCTCACACAGAGCGTACAGAGTTTGGAACTCTGTTGCCCTTCATGGAATTACTTTTGCTTTGCACTAGAGTAAGCAAGATCAGAATCTGATTGATACTATGGTTAAATACCTTGGCAGACACTGAAGATACAACTGTTCCATAACTTCCCAGAATGCACTGCTTTCTAGAAAATCCACAGGAATATGTCAGCGATTTGCAGACTTGTGGCTGGCCTCAGGACTCAGGGAAGATGTGGATGGCATTTTTCTGCAGGTGAGAAAAACCAGGGTGGGTTTTGTTTCTGCAAAACCAGAATCAGGTAGAGTTTGGACCTATGTCCTGTTTCATTGGTGGGGTTCTGAACATGGTTACGGTCTTGGCCTTTCCATGTTAGGTACTAATTTACTACAAACACCCAGAAGTCACTGCTGAAGCACTCGGGTAACACTTTTATTCTTCTACTCATTATATTAGTTGCTGGCATGCAATCTTTTTCCCCGCTTGCTGGCTCCTCTTCCTGCCCTGCACTGTAGCTGATATGTATACAGTACCATGGGTCAGCACAGAGCTTTCCAGGCAAAACGATATAAGGCAAGTCCCTGCCCTGCAGGGCTTCCAGTCCACAGTTAGAGTGAACGGACAACCAAAGTGGAGGCTCAGGCAAGACAACAGTTTAGAAAGAAAGTAGATGCAGCCTTGATGGAATGCAGTTACCTGGGAGATGGAGGCTGAGGGTGCATCACGTATTTTAAATGAGTGACTTATATGTAACATATATGTATCTCTAGGAGCGTGTCTGAGAAATTAATTAGGTTACAGTAGAGGATCAGAGTTGATAGCCCCAACGCAGTTCCAAGAGGACATTGGAAATAGGAGATTGTGGTCATTTGCATGCAACATTAGGGAGGTCAGCACCCCAAAGGAAGGGAGACAGTGAGACCATCAATAATGAAATTAAAGGCTTTGGACTGTTCTGGATTCTATAATTTAGATTGGTAAAATGAGACTAAATTGTGCAGATATTAAAATAAATATGTCACCATGAGCTGTCAGCTGTTCAAGCAATCATGACAAATGCAACTTAACTGCTCTCCTCTTCTTCTTCGTTAGCAGAACCTCATTCATTTTACAAAGAAATGGATGGCATGTCCCATTAGCACAGAAAGTATTAGTTCCTGGGCTTCACACAAAAGACGTCCTTTTAAGTTGCCATCCCCTTCATTCAGATTGGCAAAGGAACTATTCAAATGTGTGGATGTGTGTTTTGGAGGTGCAGGGTGCAGGAAATTTATACAGTCAAACTCTCTGAATGCTTTGATTTCCTTCTTCGCTGAAACAAGACACTTGGAGTTCAGAGACAGGTACATGAATTATCTGAACCAGAACTTTTCCATGTGCTTGTGGGGTGACAGATGACTTCACGATTGCGGAATTCCTCTACCCAGTGGTCAGAGTTACTGAGTGTGTGTGTCCTGCCTATTATGACAGCCAACATTTCCTTTATGACTTCCCGGGTGAGGATGTCTGTAAAGTGGTTTGAAGAATCAGTGCTAAGCATCATTACTAACGTACGCTCTGTATGGCCTGCGTTATTTCCTGTGTTTGTGCCTTTCGACTATATGCTATCTTGGGCAGGGGCTGACTGAGCTGAGTACAATGACAATACCATACAATGACTCTGTTACATCATTTCCTCTTCCTGAAACCCTTAAAGAGGCAGCTGTCAGTCACTGTAGAACATTCCCTTTACACCAGCTCCTAGCATACTTTGTATTGCCTGGCCTGTCGGCTGCACTGTCTGTTCATACTTCTTCTCTGTGAAGAATCCATTCAGCCTGAGAATCTGCAGTGCACGCTTGCCTGAAGGGTGCTCTCATTAATCATGTAGTGCAAATGAGAATGAAGATGACTTTCACTTTTTATATCTAACCACAGCAGGGAAAATTATAGTCGTCCTGAAACAAATATTTATATTTTTCTCTGCATTGCTTTCAGGGGGACCTCATGTCCAATAGCCTGTTTGACAACATGAACTTTTAGTGAATCCTTAGGCGAGGCATGATGCAGACTGATGCTTATTAGGATAAAACACGCTGCATCACTAGCCTGAAGGTGACCATGTGCCAATCCATCTTCTTCACTTGATGGAATTAAATGCACAAAGCCCTGTGTATTATATGGAAATCAATAAAATCTCAGTGCCAAGAAGAAATATGTTACCATTTGCCAGACAGAGACTGGACTCCAACTGCTTAAACTCTAAGCCCCTGAGTTTTAATAACATTTGAGGTTATCTGTTTTTAATCTTTGCAAATAATGACAGATGCCCCAATAAAGTATCTGTCAGCCACCGCGAGAAGTCAAACTGCATCGGCCTTATGAAAGCATCATTATGAGAAATAAGAGGGGCTCCTCTCAAGAGGGAGAGCAGCTCCCTCTCCATCACTCACCAGGCAAAAAGAATGCCATCTTTTTTCAAGGCTCCATAAACTAGCAGTTGTTATGACTGCCAGATTGGTCAATCAGAGTGAATGTAACCAATTAGCAGAGATGGGAACCCAGCATTTGGACTTGGCTGCAGTATCGGGCAGTACGGACATATGCCAAGAGTCAGCAATGGGAACCTCCAGGTTTGTCTTGCCTTGATGAGTGAGTGAGAACTGTGCGAATGTGACTCTAGGCTAGAGATTGTCCTTCTGCAGGCCGTACAGCACTCCTGCCTCTATTCTAGCAACAGCCGCTAACCCGCACTATCAGGAAAAATGTTTCACCAGGTCTAGTGCTCGGACCCTTCAAAAAAGAATGCAACTCCCTCACTCACTGTCCAGACCCCATCCTTCAGCCCAGGCCCACTGAGCTTGTCTGGTATTTTACAAGAGACATGTAAGCCTGATAGCAGAGGATGAATACACCGGAAGCCATGCTTTCCCCTGGCCTTGTTGCTGAGGCAAGAAACCTGAAACCATTTGTCAATGGGACAATGAGTGTCCTCGCAAAAAAATCACTCTAACACGAGGAAACCCTACAACGTTGTCGGTCAGAATGAGGAGTTGTTCAAATGACAGATTCCTCTTTGAGCGTGCTCCTTTGTAAGGGCTGCCTGACAGCGTGTGCTGGAGAGGCGTTACAACTAACTGTCCTTGAACAAAGAAACAACTACTACAAACCGGTGTGGGTACAGTCCAGAAAGTGCCTTTCTGAAAATGACATGGGGGCTGATCCAAAGTCAACAGAAAGACTCCTGGGCCTTGGCGAGCTTGGATCAGACCAATTCTGAACCTCCACTTTACCCCCAGAAGTCCACGGCAAACTGGCTTGCAAGCCACGAGATTGTGCCTTTTGTAGCTTCCACCCCTGCGTACCCTATCAGAGATCTGAAAATCAAACAACTATCTGTTCCTTCAACTCTCACCATAGCCAGCAACAAAGAGTCTGCAACTGGGACTTCATGTATGATTTTGTTGATGAGACAAGAGATAAATATGACTCCAGCTTTCTCTCCCATGGTTCTATTGAATCTGTACTATAAGGAGAATGACTAGTCTGTTATAGCTAGGGAAATAAGCTATTGTATGGCATAAAGAAAAACCAGGAGAAGAGAGAGTGTGAGATGATACCATTTCACCACCACTTTTTTTACTATGCCTGAGCTTTAATTTTAAAATGTCCCCTTATTCATTATCCCTGCAGCCATTATGTGTTAATCTTCTGCTTTCTGTGAAAGGTCACATTCCTGAAATGAAGCTATTCAGTGAGGATCTACGTGCATTACCTATTGTTGCTACACCAGTGAAGGCATTTTATGCCACACATAATTCTTGGGTAAATATTTGGAGGCATGGGGGAATAATAAGAATTTCCAATAAACTCCCTGCCAATAGAAGCTGTTAGTTCGTGTACTGCTATCCAAGGCGCTGAACGTACTTGGCTGCATTTCAACCATGATCTGTGCCAGCCCAGCCCCTGCTAATAAGTAATTAGAAGATAATTAACATTTGTAACATACAATGGAAAACATCTGGGCCCAATAACTTATCAGATACCTTAGGCTGATTAATGGAGTCCAGCGTGAAGGAATGCAGTGGTACAGGCCCAGACCCCAGTGTCAGAATCCCATGAGATGGGATGGGCTGGGTTCACACCATGCCCATCAGAGGCTGGGCTCTGTACCTCTTGCAGCAGAGCATCCTCTAAGCAGGTATAAAACTGCCCAGAATCCTTCCTCTGCCAGAGAGTGTGGAGCTGGCTGAAGCTGCCCCCTCGGGGTGGCCAGGGAAAGGCAGGTGGCAGATACACTGCTGAGGTGCACCTTTTTGGATGCCTCCACCACATGGGATTCTGTAGAGGCCTGGCTGGCACTGGAAGCTGCATCCTTGTGTTGAATCTTTGGGGCCCGGGAGGGAGAGTGGTGGCACTGCAGGGGGAGTGCCTTCCTCACGTCTCAAAACAGCAAATTCTTGCGGGAGGTTATCTGCCATCGGTAGGAATAAACTGGCGGCGAAGAGAGAGGGAGAGAAACCTTTCTAGTATCAAAAACTCCCATCTGCATCTTCAATTGTAAGGAATGGATGAAATGCTGGGAAATCCCCTTATCTGTTTCACCTTGCACACTTCCAGCACTTGTCTTGGCTTCTATCCAAAACAAATGTAGCAAAGACAGCTGTACTAATATCAACAATTGAGCTTTGACTCAGTTCTCTCTCTAATGACTAACAGGGAGTTGGTGGTTTATGTGAATGCAAAAGAGTAAGGCTTGGCATAATTCTTTGCAATGCCGGTGGGATGGTTTTTGGCCATGTTACCGTAGCAAGCAGACACTGTAACTGAGACTGTGACATTGTGCCGGGTGCTGTACATACACATACAAAAAGACTGTCCCTGCACTAAACAGCTTCCAGTTGAAATGGAAAAGGAAGACGAAGGAAGCATTATTATCTCCATTTTATGTATAGGTTAGGCATAGATTCTGCCGCTGAGGACTCTGCCCTGCACCTCAGCATCCTTATGGCCCCTTTAGCTGCCTAAATACTGACTTGAGCACACAGGGGGGGACATGAATCTCCTAATTTACATGTCTACATTCGAAAATTGAGCCCTGCATTCATTTATATAAACAGAACTGATTTTTTCCCCAGTCAATCGTGGAAGGAACTGGCCACAACTGAGCAGAAATCATTGTCTTTAAAACCACCCGTCAGTTTTCCAGAAAAAGAGACGCTAACTAAAAAAAAGTGGCAAGTGTTAAAGGAGGAGAATCATTGATGATAATAAGAAGCATTCAGCCAAGTCTGTAATACTTGGGCTGTAAGGACTTCTCATATATCCCTAACATACGGACCACCCAGCTTGGGATGGTTCATAGCCATAGAGCTCTGGCCATGCTGGGGAAACCAGACCAAAACCAACATTCACGGGATGCCTTCAGTCTATCACTTGTAACCATGAAAATCCTCAACCTTGCAGATGCCAAGCCCCAGATTAAAACATTTCAGTCCTTAAATATTGCTTCCATTTTTCATTCCAGCCACTTCTTATATTTATCCTTGCTGAGTATAAACAGAACTTTATAAATTACTATTTTTCTGTTCCACACAGCAGTTCCCTGTTCCCCATTCTCAAAACGCAGGGAACCTGCAGCTAACCTAATGACAACAGCCAAGCTCCGAAAGCAATGCAGTGGTTTTAGGATCCCAGAATGCAAAAAGAACAACTTGTCAAAGGTCAGGACGGAGAAGGAAGATCTCATTGGCCACGATGAGAACCTTCTACCCAGGACTAGGAGTGGCTTCTAGAATACCTGCTTTCCACAGGGCAATCCATCCAGGAGACAAATGAGCTATATCATACACATTGTAAGGAGAGTGATCACTTAAGATGAGCTATTACCAGCAGGAGAGCCGGGGGGAAGGAGGGGGGGATTATCACTTTTGTAGTGATAATCAAGGTGGGCCATTGCTACAGCAGGTCATCATGTGCAGTGTGCCAAAGCATGAGCGGACGCAGGCGCCTTCCACCTGCTTGTTAAACTCTCAAGAGACTCGTAAAGCAGCACAAAGCTGGGCATCACCATGTAAAAAGCACCAGTTAGACAAGGCAAGGCAGATGTTGTAACGACTTCTGCTGCTTACAAGATGATTGCCAGTTTGAACAGAAGGACATAAATTCTAGGAAATGGAAATGTTTAAAGGTCTTCTCATACCTTCCTTATTTCCTTTCAGATTTATTCTTCTCTGCACTTTTCTCTGCTCTCTGAGTCTCTTTGGCTGCTGTTTAAATGCCGCAGGACAAATTCAGCACTCTATTGACTTCAGAAGATCTATGCTTGCTTCTGTTAGAGCTGAATTGGTGTCCCCTGGATTATTGTATGATTTAAACAAGGAAAAACAATACATAATGCAATCTTTTAGGCAAAACACCCATTGATGGGCTGAAAAATGCAGGCATGATTTGAAAAGACCAATAAGGTGCTTTGTACCACCTTTCAGCTGAGCATCTCAAACCATTTTATAAGCATCAATTAACTCCGCCTGCCCTCAACCCTCTATTATTACCCACATTTTTCCAATGGCTGGCGTGAGGCTCAGCAAGGTTAAAGTGACTTGGTCACAGTCCCACAGTAAGTCAGTGATGACTTGGACCTAGAATCCAGCAGTCCCAGTCCCCTTTCTAACCATGAACCGACCTGCCACTCCAGTTCAACTCTTCTGTGCCTTGCCTTTTATAATGCTCGATGAGCTGTCCCCCATAACGTGCCATCTGAACATGGATGTCTGAATTAAAGCCATTACTCAAGTCTCAAACATCTCTACGTCACAACTGAAATCCAGCCCCATACAGAGAGCTCATATAAAGCGCTTATTCACCACCATGCCCCATACAAGAGCGGGGCTAGTCTTGTGTGAGCCTTCTGTGTTGGCTCAGTTTCATCCCATCAGAGGAAGAATAATCCCTATCATTCACTGATAATTTTAAGGCTTTGCTTGACCAACCTGCACCGAGGAAGGCAGAGAACAGCAGCACTAGCCTGATCATCTCCTGTCAGTGAATAACAAGAGACCAGTATCTGCTGAGCCTGAGCAATATCTATACTGTTGTCAGGAGAGGCCAACTGCTGCAGACCCATTGTCCAAACTTTTTAGCACGTCACCCATCTTATTAGCTGGGCAAGTGGAAGAAAAAGCTCACCCAGCAACAGATACTGGGAAAGGATGTCCCTTAACATGGGATATCTGCCAGCTCTCAAAAATGCAATTCATCCCATCAGCCCTTGAATTATAGATAGTCCTGTCACTCCAGTGGGGTAAAGCAGAGAAGAGATGGCTGAGAGCTCCGGGTACTGAGTGAGTGAGTGACAGCTGAGAATATGTGGTTGTTTCCCAGGGGAAAGGGATTAGCATTACAAACCAAGGAGCGGCTCTCAGATTTTAGGGAAAGAAAAAATGTTGAATGAAATCAAATAAAATAAGGAAGGATCCAAATTTTGTTTTAATTGCTTGCTAGCTCAAGAGGAAAAGAAAAGTTTTATAATAAGAGAAATCTCTGTCAGAAATCTCTGTCATATTTTATGGTGAGTGGATTCAGAGAAAGAGAGAGGACTCTTTGAGTCCTAGCGCGTGCTTTGCCATATATTCCTCGTAATCATTTCTGTGCTTTGCTTACTGGTGAGCCTGAGACATTAGAGTGAATTATTGACTCTCCTAGGGCGATATTCAGCCACGTACACAAGGTCGGCAAAAGGTGTGCGCCTCACTTAAATCCAAGGCTTAAATTCAGCCACAGCTGTCCGAAGCAGAGCACCGGTAAATATTTTCAAACTCCCTGGAGCTTTTACAGCAACTGAGGTGTGGAGTCATGGGGGGTGCTGGGAAATATTCTATAAGAATTTAAGCCCTCTTTAAATCCCACTTTAGCATAGGAATGTGCTTTCACAAGATTCATTCTGCCCCTTTCTGTATGTACTCCCTTTTTTCCTAATCATCTAGATGGAGAAACAAGTCAAAATGAGGGGAGGGGGGTGCAGAATGCTTTTAAATACTGCACACTTTGGTTAGTACCTTGTTGGTTGGTTGGCTCTCTTTAAACCATCATCCAGCTGCAAAATTCAGAATCTGATCCAGTTTCTAAACTCCTGCCCAAATGTGTGGGGAGTTGGTTTAACTCATTCCAAGTATCAACACAGCCAGCTGCAAAATGTATGTCCTGATCCAGATGTGACCCTCCTAAAGTCCTGAAATGTTTGGATTGGGCACATCTCTAATTGCTTTACTATAATATATACTCAATACTTACAGCACTATTGCAAATCCCCTGCCAGTATAAATTGGTGCAGCTCCACTCGTGTCACCAGCAGAGAATTTGACCCAGAGACATATGGGATCAAGCCCTCCAATATTTCCTATTCTCCACAATACCTCGGGCATGTTCACGTTATATTTACCTGTACAGTGTTTTCATTTCTTTTACTTTATCTTCATTGATTGCGGTTAGGTCTGAAAGGCAAATGGAGCTGTTTTCCCTGCTGTAGCTATTCGCTGCTTGTTTGTTGTCTTGTCTGTAGTATTCTTCTGCAATAACCAAAAAATGATCTCTCAGAAACAAGGCAGTGTCTTTCATGCCCAAGTATCAAAATCAGACTCTGAGCCAAGATTCCGTGGATGGTGGCTATTTTACTGGCCGATGAGGTGCACGCTGAGAATTCTGGGCCCAGTACTCAGCATCCAGGACGGATATTGACTTCCCCAGGTGCTACCCCGAAGATCAGTACAATTCTCATTTGATGGTCTCCATTTGGTAGAACACGCCCTGTGAGCTGTGTATCTGCCTGACAGACAGGAGGCCAATGAAAACCAGCATCACAGTGGTGCCCCGTGGGAATTGGGGGTTCTCTACTCTCACTCTTGGTTTGTGTTGAGGGATATCTATTGACTTTAGTGAAGTGACTCCTGAATTATCCTGGCTTACTCAATATTTAAAATATTTTTATGGTTTAGACTCAAATATTTGAGGGAAAGAAAATACCTGAGTTTGGATCTTCCCTTTCTAGCCTAAGCAGATTGATAGCCTGCATCCCAGCCTAGCCTGTCAAGGCAATAAAGATAGATCTGGATTTAGACAGGATTAATATCGATAGAACAATTATTTGCTGAAAAGAAATTAGCGTCTCAGAAACAGCTGAGATCCAATTTTAAATTACAGAAATGAGACTTTTATAGATATCAGCAATTAAGGTGTTTCTTACAGAAATAGGGTACTCTTCAGAGAACCATTCAGCCCCTGGGAATAGCTACTTGCAGTATGAACAGAAAGCAGAGAACACCAGAACATGAATGAGGAACCAGTTGGTAAGATGTGCCCCAAGCTGACTCAGACGCCAGGAAGTGTGATACACACCAAAAGGAAAGAAAATTATAAGAGGGAGCAGCAGCATACCTGCCCCTGGAACGGGCTCCAACGAGGGTCTCACTTCAGCATGACTCCTCAGGGTGTCGGGGAATTTAACTGATATTTAGAATTGGACCATTTCACACAGTGCATCCAAAGAGAAATGAATAGAGCCAGTTCCCATGGAAATAGGCAGATACCCACAGGTGCGCTGATTCCAGCAGGGTCCAAACTCTCACTCTCTCTGCTAGCTTGTGCAGAGATGCCATGATTTTTAGTGGGCAAAGAGGAAGGGGAGAGTCTTCCTCCATCTAGATCCCCATAAACAATTGGCCTCAAGTTAGTACAACCCTTCCTTCCACACTTTGTCTCTCGTGTCTGTTTAGATCACACGCTGTCCGAGGAAGGGACTCTCGGGCTGTGTATTGTATAACACCAAGCACAATGGGACCCATTCTTTCAGTTTCTAGATGTTACCATAATACAAATAAGTGTGTGTGTGCATGTGTGTGCAAGCGTGAACATACATTCATTTTTATGTATGCATAGACTTTCTGTTCCCATGGAAGGGATTGCCTCACATGTGTAAATTCTACTCCAGAGGAGTAAGGATTACAGAATTAACTAATGTCATACCTTTCCTGTTTATAGCGCACACTGACTACTGCACAATGAATCGAGTCCCAGTAGCATTATACGTTTATAAGACAAGGATAAAACAGGCAACTCCTAATGGCATGATGAGCAGCAGAAGCTGCTAATACTGGAGGGGACCATTAACTTTGAGTTAATGAGTCTCATCCTCTTCTCTTTGTACCTTTACCCAGAGCATCACCAAAAGGTGCAATTTAAGGGGCAGAAGAGTTATAATAAAGCAAATCGAACAGCCAGATTGTTTTTTTGCTGTCACTGTTCAGTACCTGCAGATGGGCCTGAAAAGCTGTAGGTATTGTTTAAAATGAAAATGATTCCTGGTCTTTGCTTGGACATCAAAACAGCGGTTCCAGTCGGGGATGAAAAAGCACTTCTATAGAACCAGGTACCCTGCTGCTGCTGCTTCTTTAGGAAGGAAAGTCAGTTTGTGAACATTTATATAACCTTCCACACAAAGTCAGTTATGGCATTTATAATGGCTAAAGGCATCTGAGGAAGAACACAGATTCATATTTAAAATCCAGGAGAGACTGAAAAAATACTATCTCAGAGGCTCCTGCTTCAAATGAATAATTATCACAATTAGCAGATTTGAATCTCATGGTGATGGACTGAAATTTGCATTGCATAGATCTCAGCATTGCATATCACAGCCCTTTGTGCTGTGATTTTTGTTTTATTCTGTGGTTTCAAGACAAGCGAGTCCGTGGGCATGGGCACACGCACACATACATGCGCATGCCTCCCTGCAAAGCTTTGCTTTGAGTTTTGGCTTTAAATCAACTAAAAAAATCTCAAATCAGGTCCCAACTCATGTTGAGGCTTGTCCTCACAGAACCTGGGACTGAAACAACTAAGCCCGTTTTCAGTCACGCCTTTAATCATTTCAGTGCAGGTCTGTGTCTCGTCTCTCTTATTGTGGAAGAAAAGTATAACTTTTGTTATATATAATTTGCATAACTGAAGTCAATAACTGACTGTGAATTACAATGGGTTTAGTTTACATATAATTAAGCCCTTGGTCATCACCACCTTCTGTTCTCAGGCTCATGCTACAGCTAGGACAAATGGAGATTTTTGTACGGTTTGGATGCAAAGCTCAGCCCCTGGTACAGTAATAGGTTTCAGTTCTTGTGCAGCAGAGCTGTCCTCTGCTGTCACCAAGCTGATGCATCTTCTACAGAGTTAATTTCTCTTTTAATGTTCTCAGTGCTATAACATACATCAGACATATGAACAGTGTTGCTGTAAAAGATTCTGGAGGGCAGCTTTCCCTCTTCTTACGTCTTGCACTGATTACTGAGTGAATCGGGGGGCTTTGTTACTAAGGCACTAGGAGTTGGGAGACCTGTTTTCTATACGCAGCAGGACCCCAAATTTTGTGTCACCCTTGGCAACTCTTCACATGTCTGTGCTTCAGCTTCCTGGTGTGTAATAGAGGGACAGTAATGCCTACCTACTGTACTGCAGGAGTATTGTCAGGTGAAATTAATTCTATTCTTCTCTGTCTAGGTTCTTGTACCACACTCATCTCCATAGTCTCTGAGCACCGTCCAGCAGTGACTACATTAAACAAAGTGACTACAGCTCTGTCATATGCTGTTTGTCCTCTCATCCTCTCCCCAAGGGGAGAAGTGCATGCAGTGGAGTGTCTTGTCAGGTTTCTTTTTTTATATACACATGTTGCTCTGTGTTTATATTAGAGAGGTCAAGGGCCAAGAAACCCGCCTTGCACTTGGGTGGAAGGTGGAGAGGTTTGGGCTGGTCCCTTAGTTCCTGGGGCAGTTCATTCCACAGTCTCAGACCAGCCCCCAGGGAAGTTCTTTCTCCCACACAGACAAGCTTTACTCTATTGTAGCAAATGCCATTGTGCTGGAAGAAAAAAGAAGTCAACTTTGGTCTTCACCCCAAAGCTTCAGGCTCTTTTAGATATCCTGGGCCCAGGCCCAGGAGCACTTTGAACATAAGGACTGAGAACTTGACCTTGATTCAAAATTCTGTGGGGAGCCAGCGGAGAGAGCAGACAGGGTGGTGTGTGCCCAGAATCCTGTGGTTCTGAGGAAGCACTCTGCAAAGCGATTTGTGACGCTCGTGTAGATGGCATTATATGAATGCAATGCAGTATTATTACTTTATTAAGCATATTAGTGCCTTAAATAAATCTGAGGTTGCTGTCTGGAGTACTAGTGCTCTAGTCCCTTCATGTGTGATTACATTCCTGACAACACAAAACCTAGGCTCTGTTTAAATCCTCAAAACGGGGCTGGTGCAGAGGCATACTGGATGTTTTATTTGTGTTTACAGGAACAAAGCGACTGCTCTGCCAGAGTCCTTATACTGTGCTCATCGAGATCCCTAGGAGACTACGGCACATCAGCCAGCGGAGTGTCAGCGAACACCCATCACAGAAGGAAAATTGATCACAAAACAGACGTGGTGCTGGCAGCCTGGGATTCTCACCCTGGGTCCTGCCAATGACATTAGTGCCAATGTAATAGAAAGATTTCCGAGCTGAGATTAGTCTTTGTTTGCATAGTCAAGTCTTTGCTAAGAAGATTGTATAAGAAGTTAATTATACAAAACCATACAGTACATTATATTCAAGTTACTTTATGGAGTAATGAACTATAACTGACATTCCTAATTGGAAAAAAATGGTTCAAATCTGCTGGGAGCCAACACACTGGGAAATGTAACTAAGCGCATGCTGCAAAACCAAACAGTCTGATGAAATGACCAGACACAATTGCAAACTAGTGTTTTAAAATTGACTCTTGTTGCTTTTCGATTCCCCTCCATGTTTTCCTGTTGTACCTAATAGGAATGTAAAGCTTCATGGGCCTACCACCAGTGATGAGCTGCCAGAAGCTCAAGAACCGGTTCCTTCACTCGCTCCGGGTCTTCGGTGGTACTAAAGGACCTGCCGCCGAAATGCCGCCGAAGACCCGGAGCGAGTGAAGGACCCGCCGCTAAAGTGCCGCCGAAGGCTTGGAGTGCCGCCAGGGGTCAGTAAAAATTCACATGGGAGCCTCCCCAGCCAAGAGCTCAGGTGGGATGGACAGGACGGTCCCACGGGTCACAACCTGTCCATCCCACCTGAGCTTCTCCACCCCTTTAACAACCGGTTCTAAACCGGCTTCAAAATTTAACAACTGGTTCGTGCGAACCGGTGCGAACCGGCTCCAGCTCACCACTGCCTACCACTAATAAATGTTTGTGTGCCCAGCCTATGCATGCTGGTCAGGAGTTTGCAAACAGCCAGTTATAACTACTTGTGTGCAGACTGCAGTCTCAAGAAGCAAGACCTTGCTCTTTATTCTCTTCCTGAGATCAACAAGAAGCAGCTCAAACAAAACAGTAAAGTTCCCCAAAGTGAGAACTGAGAATTGCAAGTAATGTCACTTGTGTAGTAGGGGAAATCTGCTAGACTTTACATATGTGTTTTTCTGCAGAGGCTAGGACCAATGAATGTGTCCTGTTAGCATTTGGGGAATTAACGGAATATGTACAATGCTGTCTATTTTCACTGAAGAAAATCTTCATTCCAAACTGCTGTTTTGGGCGGCAGGCTGCATGCACCATGTAATAGTAAGTTTTATAAATGTGATGTTTATTTTAAAACCAGAAATGACAGTGCAGGTAGACGTGCTGACACTTGGACTGGGTTATGGTACAAGCTCGGCTCTCTCGGTAGCACCTCAGAGCACCTGGTGCCTCACTGAAATCACCAAGAAGGGAAAAGCTTCTGCTTTGTTCCTGTCAAATTGCAAATCAGGTAGTTACCCTCTGCCCATTGAAGTTTCAGTTGTACACAGAATTCTTCTACATTTCTTTTCCTAAACTGCTGTATACTCTTCACCGTGTGCTATTAAACCAGAGCCGTGATACAGTCCAGAGCTGGCCGCATTTCATTTGTGAGTGACGTGATCTACCGTCTGTACAGCGGTTTTGCTGTCTCTCAGGATGGAAGGAGTTACAAAAATGCCAAGTGTTGATTCTTTAGCAATAATTCTAACTATATTCACTGTCTGAGCCACCACTTTATAATGAGTTGTAGGGTCATCAATGGGGATTGCACATAGCTGAAGTTTGTACTTTGGTGCTCTGAATCCTAATTGAGTTAAAGGAGTTAGCGAGGGTGGTTGTAGTGTTTTCCCCTTTAGGTTCACCCCCTGGTGGGGAGTAACATGACACACTTTGCCCCTGCACTACACAGGCATGTGTGCAATATTACAAAACACTTTTACTGCAAACGAAGCTCAACAATTAATCAAATGACTCATTTCAATTAACAGAATCAAAATTTTGAACTCGGAAAGCCCATCGGGGAAATAGAGGGCCTTGGACAAAAAAACATCTCAATGACACCCCAAAGGAAAAATATTGGTTTGATCTATTAGCCCTAACAAGTTTTCTCTCTTGGTAAACTATTCTGCAGAGCCTTGGGAGGGATTTTATGTAAATGGTGAAGTCTTTCAAGCGAGCATTGATATTTCAGCCAGTTTTCTTTAAACAAATAATACCTGGAGTGTCACTGGAATTGACCCCAATTAAACTTCAATTAAATGACAATTTATGATTTCATTTTAAATTCCATTTAAGGTAGCTGCACTCAAATATGTTTATTGAAACCAATTCCTAGTTCATTTAATCGGTAAGCGCTGTGGAGATGAGCAAGGTGATGTGGGTCTTCAACGTGCTAGCTTTGTAGCTCCGGACTGTGTCACAAGTCAAATGAGTTTAGCACATGCTCAGCCCAGCATTGCGTGGATGCTGTCCACATCACAATGCTGCTGGAAATGTAAATGGTCAGCCACTGCTCAGCACAGGGACTGCTGCAGTGTAAGGCTGAAGAAAATTGCAGAGCTGGGTGGGAATCAGAATATCAATATGGGACAGCAATACTATCTAAGATCAGGGTCCCGTTGTGCTAAACTTTCCACATGCACATATAGTTAGAGGTGGTCCTTGTCCTGTATTTATTATAATTTAAATAGACAGACAAACAACAGCAAGGGAAACAGACATGCCCAAGTTCACACAGCAGGTCACTGGCATCAGAATGCATGTTTCTTGGTTTCCAGTCTAGTAGCTTAGTCCCTGGACCATGCCGCCTCTCTAGCAGGAGATAGCAGAGGGTCTGCAGGAGAGGACTGAGGGGAATCATCTATGTTGTTTGGATAGAGGTAGTACTAGACCAGCAAAATGACACTCCTGTTAAACTGCGCGAGCTTGCAATGAAACTTTGCATAATCTCAGAACTCCCCCTGGGTCCAGTTACTGCTGAGGTAGTAGCCTCTTAATTCTATAGCAACAAACTTTGTGCACAAATCTAGACAAAAATTAATTGTCACTGACTGTTCTGAATGTACTGCCCAGGACAGAGAACCAGCTCTGTGCTCAGTTGGTTGCCTAAATAGCATCTTTTTAAAATTTGGAGAGCAGGCAGTAACAGAGAAACGTTATGGCCTCAGCCCTGTTCAAACACCATCAGCCTCAGCTCGCCGCTGCAAAACCATGACTTCAGTGGAGTTAGTCTGGATTTACATTGAGATAAGTGAGAGTAGAATTTGTCCCACTGTGTTTTTGAAGCTTTTATTTATCTGGTTAAACGTCTCCAAGGGAAAATGTATCATACTTGTGTTGGTTCTCAGTGTGAGTCATTCTGGATCATTGGATAAACAATATTGCAATATTTTTATTATTTATGTCAGGCTCACTGACCTGCCATCTATTGGAGGCACTGTATAAATCTTTTCAGACCACAATTTTACAGCTGAAAGACTGACCTAAAGAAAAGAATGCTATCACAGCCAGCAACAGATGGACAGAGGGACAAGAGGAAGGTATTCCAGGAAAAGTGGCTACCACTTTACATACTTTATTAGGGGAGGGAAAAGAGAAGAATTTTAAATAGCAGAAACTAATGCTATAGGTTATGAAATGTGTGACTGTGATTTAGAAATGAGCACCAAGGAGAGGATTGCCGTGTTTTCCAGCTGGGTTGCTAGAGTTATGTTTTGTAGGTGGACTGCATACATCACTATATTTCATGTGTACTTTCATTTCCTGCTGAACTTGAAGAGCGGCACTTCATTTATACATTGTGCTATACAAATAGAATTTAAAGTGTGATGGTTCTTCTCTAGAAAGTGTCATTGTGGGGCTCAGTGCTGGTCTCTACAATGATCCCATACCAGGCTTGCTCTGTTTAGGTGAAATTCACCTGTGCACAGGGAGTCGGCACAAAAGCCTGTGCACTACCTAAGCTCTGTTTGAGGGCTGCACACATGTGAATTTCACCCATAATGAGTAAAAATGATCAGCCATGCTGCTGAGTTTGCCAGCCCTGCAAACTCACTCTGGGATCTAGCTGTCAAATGGCTCATGCATCTGTATCACAGATTCTGCAAGGCCAAAATCTTCAATGGCCAGGGCTAACTGGGAATATAATTTAGCTCTGGAATTGGAAATTACTTAGCTGTGTTGCTGAGGATTTTGACCCAGCATAGACTCCAGATCACTCTCCTATATCTCTGTTGGCTCAGCAGTGCTAGCAGGAGTTATTTTTGCCATTGAATACATGAGAAGCAGATCTGTTGAGTAAGAATAGGTCATTTTTACAGGTTCCAGAGTAGCAGCCATGTTCGTCTGTATCCGCAAAAAGAAAAGGAGGACTTGTGGCACCTTAGAGACTAACAAATTAATTTGAGCATAAGCTTTCATGAGCTACAGCTCACTTCATCGGATGCATTCCGTGGAAAATACAGTGGGGAGATTTATATACACAGAGAACATGATACAATGGGTGTTACCATACACACTGTAACGAGAGTGATCAGTTAAGGTGAGCTATTACCAGCAGGAGAGTGGAGTGGAGGGGGGACACGGGTGGGGGGGGACCATTTATAGTGATCATCAAGGTGGGCCATTTCGAGCAGTTGACAAGAATGTCTGAGGAACAGTGGGGGGTGGGGGTGGGCGGGAATTAACATGGGGAAATAGTTTTACTTTGTGTAATAACCCATCCACTCCCAGTCTTTATTCAAGCCTAAGTTAATAGTATCTAGTTTGCAAATTAATTCCAATTCAGCAGTCTCTCGTTGGAGTCTGTTTTTGAAGTTTTTTTTCTTGAAGAATTGCCACTTTTAGGTCTGTAATCGAGTGACCAGAGAGATTAAAGTGTTCTCCAACTGGTTTTTGAATGTTATAATTCTTGACATCTGATTTGTGTCCATTTATTCTTTTACATAGAGACTGTCCAGTTTGGCCTATGTACATGGCAGAAAGTAGAATCACACTTAAAGAAAAATTTTGAGCAGTTCTTTAATAGTTTTTAAAGAGGGAGCAAGGCCTTTATCTGGTAGAAAGGTCATTTACTAGTCAATACAGTGATTTAACTTCTTTATACATTTAGAAAGGAAAGAAACAACCCGTGTTGTTGACATACGCACGTGGCCAGGTGGGGATTTCTTTTATTAAATATGCTGTACCAAACACTGAGTTGCACATTGTGGTTGAGATATTTTTGAATTGACCTCAGAGTCCAATGTTTGCTTTAGCTTAGCACTTGTAATAAAGTGTAGCTGTAAACAAACACAAACACACACACACACCATTTTGTCATCAGTTCTTGGGAACAGCAGCATTTAATCCAAACAAGCATTACCACTTTACCACACTTCATAGGCGCGGGAACTAGGGGTTCAGGGGGGTTTACACAGGGCCCTGGCCAACGGCCCCGTGCCCCGCTCCTAGGGCTCCGCTTTCAGGGCCCCAGGGCCAGGGCTCTGCTCCCAGGGTCCCAGCTGCCATCCCTGCTTCCAGGGTTCCACTCCTGGCCATATGCCCGCACCCCAGCTGTGGCCCCAGCCACATCCCCATGCCTGCCCCAAGCTGTGGCCCCAGACATGGCCCCTTACCGCTGTCAGGGTCTCCCCTCCCGGAGACACAGCCCTGCTCCCAGCCACAGCTCTTGGGAATGTGGTGGGAGCATGGACAGAGATGGGGGGGGCATGAGGTAATAAGTAAAAACTGTTTTCAGTACCCCCACTATTCCAATGTCACTGCCACCCTTGATATGTTCAACAGACTATAACAAAACATGGCAGCTAGTGAATGCTGGGATTGCCATTAACGCCACAGACCACATATGATGAGGTGAAGTAGCAACGAATGTCTTGAAAATGAAGCACAATTATAGTAGCAAAGGAGTCTCACCCTGTTTGTGAAGCAAAATTGATTCTGCCCTATCAATCTGTGTAGATTTCTGATGGCATCATAATGCTGCCTAGTTGTCTAATGGATTCTAGCTAGCTGATCCCCAAGGATTTGAGTTAACGCTCATTTTGTTTTGCAAACTGTATCGAGTAGGTATCCTTTACCATTAATCAAAAGCAAACGGAGAGCTAAGCAGTTTAATTAACAATTTAGGAGTTTAGAATGGGGATTTTTTTAAACAAAAAATACTCCAAACCAAAAGGGGGTGGTGGTTGTTTTGTTTTGCTTTAAATTGTACCTCTCCTCTGGTTGTCAAAGCAGTTCAAAAATGCCATTTCACAGTCACATCTAGTGCTTTCATTGGTAAATAAATACAATAAAAATAATGCCTTTCATTTATACACTGCAGCTAGAGCTGGATAAAAATATTCAATTGAAACCATTTTTGACCCAAAAAATTTGAGTTTTCAACTAGATGAATTTTTTGTGTGGAAAATATCAGCTTCCCTCCTCTTTATTTTATTACTTTGGAAGACCACATCTCAAGGTCTAAGTGTGATATGTTCAGTGTAGCATGGGCCAGAGCATCTGCCCTAGTCCCCCATCAGTTGGAGAAGCAGTACGGAGGCTTAAAAATCACACATAAATGCTCTACCTTTCTAATCGAAACACAGTAGAACCTCAGTTTTACAATCACCAATCTTATGAATGACCAATTATATGAGACATTTTTCTGAAAAGGAAAAAAAATCACATAATAAAAGTAACATCAGGAGAGACCAAGTTGACACCCCCTCACATTCCAGTGCCTTCAATGTGCTGGGAATTGCTTTACCAAGGTTCTGACTGTCAAGGAGAAAGCTGCACATGGTACCGTATTGCTACTTGTGCACCAGACCTCCTGTAATTCTGCGATGTTCAATTTATTGAGCTCCACAGTCCCTACCGGGGTTGTACTCTAGGTGGCAATCACCTTTTTGTCTGCTTTCTTCCCAGTTCCTGACTTCATGCTTACATCCTTTTTCACATCACACACCTTTCCAGGGCTTCGTGGGGCCAACCGCAACATTTGCATTCTAGATCCAAATCCATGCTGAGGTCCAGGGTTTTGTGGCAGGCTCATCTCCACTGCCAACCTGCTCCGAGACCTTGGGCACAGGGGCATCTGCAGAGAAATCTGTGTTTGCTGTGCTAGCATCTATTTGTCATTTTGAAGATACTAAACTGAAGCTCATTTCTCAAGGATTTTTCCTTGTCAGGTATTTTAGGCTCACACTCTGCCTTTTCTCACCCACACTATTAATATGGGGCTAGGGATTTTTGTATACTGCAGGGTAAACTGTCGAACTCCGGACAATTACTTACAAAGCAATTTCAATGTAAATTATTAAAAGGCCAAGCTAACATCCTGTCGAGGAGTCCTTAAGGCCTAATGTAACCTTATTAAACATTTCTGTTGGTATTAAAGGTTACCTGTATTCAATTTCTGCGCTCTCGTCCTTCTCACTCTCTGGCATGTGTGTGCTGAATAATTAAATGAAGAACCAAAAGACACATTTTGGTGGGGTGGGGGAGTTTTGACCTTCTGTGATTTGCCATTTTTCTTCTTTTAACATTGCAGGAAAGATGCTCGTTGACACTCTTCAATGCCTGTAAGTGGCCTGCAAATAAACAATATTTTTGAAGCTGAATATGCAGTGAACAGAGTTTAATACTTCGAGTGGGTTAACAAACATAGCTGACATTTTTCAGCGTGGCATTAATAAAGCCAGTTTTGTGGGATGCCTTATGCTGTGTGATTAGGGATGAAGGAATCTTTTAAAGGTTCTGAAAGGGAAATGTCCTTAGGAGACGCACACAAAGAAAAGAAAAAAGAAACCTTGATGATGTTTCTCATGCCACTGAAAAGGGGAAGTCTTTGGGAACCGTTGTTTGTTTCATTTTCTTGTTTTCACTCAAATGGTGGAAATTAAAAAACAAGCCAACTTCACTGAGGGCTGAATCTCTCATTAATGCTCTTTGACCTTGTCGTTATCTCAGGCCAGTCTCTCTCTCTCTCTCTCTCTCTCTCTCTCTCTCTGTCTAGTGGCTTATGCTGACAGTTAAATCTTGCTTACTGACAGCTATCAGCAAGGCTGATTGTATTATTATTATTATGTGCTGGCATTTCTAGGGCGCTCGTTCTCATAGTAGCTTGAACTGAGATTTCCAAAGGATTCTGCACTTTGCAAACCCATCCTGCCATCACATGGAAAGGAAGTAGTTTAACTGCTCTCCATGCACAGGGCCCCTTCTTTATGACTGTATTTCTACAAGGACAAGGAAACACTCTGGAAAGAGGGCATGAGCAATTGCTATCGTTAACCTAACAGAACAGTGACAGACTGGCCCTTGCAAATACATTAAAACAGACTATTAATGATTACATGCCAACCAAGATGGATTCTGCCTTAGGCAGAGTACTGGAAAGCATGTGACAGGAAGGAAGGGACTGAGATAAGAAAGGGAGCAGGAAAAACAGACACTACAAGGAAAAGATTCTACATTTCAGTATGGATGAGGCCTTTAGTTTAGTTCAGTGAAGATAATCATGCAAATATTTGCTGAGATGTGGCAGTTTTTTATGGTTAAAGGGATCCGAAACTTAAAATTCATGAAAGAAAACCAAAATGACTAAATAATCTAACAAATGAACATGGCATATATTTTTTTCTACTGCCTACAGTTGTCCCACTGTCTTATGGCAGATTTGACATTCTGATTACCTTGGAACTTCATACATAGATACAGTCTCGAATATGCAACTGAGCTCCAGTCTGAAATAAACTCTCCTGCCCATTCTGTTTGGTGCAGAGGCAATTTAATCATTAACAAGAACACCAAATTAAAGTGGAACACCAATTGCCTTGGGGAAAATGAAATTCCGAGGATTAAATTTTCATCCCAACTAGACTCCAACAGCAAAAAGCATAAAAATTCATGACTAACAGGACTGAGCTCCAGGGAACGTAAATTCGCATTTTAAAAACAAATTCTCATTAAGCAAGTCTTTTCTGCAGGAATATAGTGGCATGTTCTTTCTTGACAGTTTTGTCATATGTCACTTTTTGCTTTAATAGTGGAATAGCCAGTTGTCCATTATCCATTGTGCTCCATGCAGCAGCAGAGTAATACTAAATATCTGGACCATAATACCTAGAGCTGGTCAGGAACTTTTTGACTCAATATTTTTTGGGGACAGGGATGGTGTCCCTAGCCTCTGTTTGCCAGAAGCTGGGAATGGGCGACAGGGGATGGATCACTTGGTGATTCCCTGTTCTGTTCATTCCCTCTGGGGCACCTGGCATTGGCCACTGTCAGAAGACAGGATACTGGGCTGGATGGACTCTTGGTCTGACTCAGTATGGCCGTTCTTATGTTCTTTCATCAGAAAACTACAACTTTTCATGGGAAGTGGTTGGTTTCAAAGAATTTTCCATTTTAAAAAAATGTGGAAAATTTTCAAATTTGTCAAAGTTTACCAAGTGATCCAGATCTCTCTGAAACAATGACCTGTCCCCTTCATTATTTACCACTTCCCCAACTTTTGTGCCATCTGCAAACTTTATCAGTGATTATTTTTATTTTCTTCTAGGTCATTGATAAAAATATTAAATAGCATAGGGCCAAGAATCAATTCCTGCAGGACCCCGTTATAAACGTACCTGCTTGATGAACATTCCCCATTTACTATCACATTTTGAGAACTATCAGTTAGCCAGTTTTTAATCCATTTAATGTGTGCCAATGTTAATTTTATATCCTTCTAGTTTTTTTTATAAAACTGTCATGGAGTACTAAGACGCATTACAGAATTACTGTACTGTACAGAATTATGCTTTATTAAGTTTAGTGTATCAACACTATTACCCTTATCAACCAAATTTGTAGTCTCATCAAAAAAGATATGAAGTTCGTTTGATGGGATCTATTTTCCATAAAAATCATGTTGATTTGCATTAATTACTTTACTCCCCTTTAATTCTTTATTAATTGAGTCTCATGTCAACTGCTCCATTATCTTGCCTGGGCTCAATGTCAGGCTGACAGGGTCTGTAATTATCCGGGTCATCCCATTTACCCTTTTCAGAAACTGGCACTACATTAGCTTTCTTTCAGTCTTCTGGGACTTCCCCAGTTTCCCAAGGCTTATTGAAAATTAGATGTGAATGTTGAAGATTTCAAATACTTGAGACATGCCAGCTTAATTTCTACCATTAAACCGTCTTTTGCCAGAATTTGACTGGCTGGCTCCTTTGATATTTTGAGTCTGAGCTGATGTTGCAGTGAATTGGTATTTTAGACATGTTTGAAGTTTTACTGGACTGCTCAGGCTTCAGAGATGCAACCTCTGGCATTAGACAGGGTTACCTCTTACAATCCTCTTCATGTGCAAGAAACACTTTGAACACACATGCTGGTTTGGCGTAAAGTTGTTGTTTGAAGGGGTGGAGATTAGACTTGGGATGCATCCCACATGCTGTGAAACGATGCTTAAAAAGCATCATCTATTACAGTGGTCTTCAACCGGGGCTCACTGGGGGGGCCGCGAGCTGGTTCCAGGGGGTCTGCCAAGCAGGGCCGGCATTAGACTTGCTGGGGCCCAGGTCAGAAAGATGAAGCCCCACTGTATGGGGCTGAAACCCGGGGCCCCGCACCCTGCCGCTTGGGGCTGACGCCGAAGCCTGAGCAACTAAGCTTTGCCAGGCCCTCTGTGGCGTGGGGCCCCCAGCAATTGCCCTGATTGCTACCCCCTAAGGCCAGCCCTGGCTTACATAAGCAGAAAACCAGTTGTTGTCGCACAGGTGGGCCGTGGAGTTTTTATAGCATGTTGCAGGAAGGGCCTCAGAAAGAAAGAGGTTGAGAGCCTGTGATCTATTGGAGGATGAGATTAAATTCTGTTAGAGAATTTTGCTGTTAGATCACTAAACCCAGACATCCTGATCCAGCAAAGTACTTAAACAGGTGCTTAACATTAAGCCTATTCCTATCGCCACCAGGAGCCTACTCACATGCATATAGTTACGTAAAGCTACTCGTGCCTGAGTGCATTACGAATTGGAGCAAACATGAGCTGGAAGTTGGCGGAGGCAGTGTTACCACCTGGTGGCTGTTTGGTCCCTAGGTGAAGACATTTAGTTTGCCCACACAAAAACAACCTAGTCCTAAATGCATTATAGAACTTAAGAACAAAAGAATGTCAGATGTTCAGATTTAAGAGTCATGAGATTTCACTCTAAGGGTCTCGACTGGAAGAATATTTCCTCTGTGTAATATACAAGAATGAGGTGGTATCCCTTTAAATAGTTTGTGAGCCTTCCAGTGGTGCTCACCATGTTCTGTTTAAGAAACTGCTTGAAACAGAGTGGCAGTGTGCAAGCAGCTGGGCCTTGCGTGTTTGTGAACAGTTATGGAAAACATGGTTATGTGGAAAAAGAAAAGGAGGGCTTGTGGCATCTTAGAGACTAACAGATTTATTTGAGCATAAGCTTTCGTGAGCCACAACTTACTTCATCGGATGCATTCAGTGGAAATTATGTGGGATTCAGTTGTGCCTGTGTGGTTTCTTCACATTGTTTTTATTGTGCAAAGAGCAGAAGACATCACCTCCTGGACAGGAAGGCTGGGACAGTGGTTAGGGCACTAGCCTGTGAGCTGGCAGGCCCAGATTCAATTCACTGCTTTGCCACAGACTGACCTTGGGTCAATCACTTAGTGCATCAGTTCCCCATTTGTGAAATGGGGTAGAACCTCCCTTTGTCACAGGGGTACTGTGAGGTGCTCAGGCGCTATGGAAATGTGAGCCATCTGGGCACCTCAAACAGATCAACATGACGTTAGACACTCTAGGACCAAGCCTATTCCAAACTCAGGGATTTCTAATCAAATGGCATCTGGATTTATCACAACCACACCCCACCCCATCCCTTTATTTCTAAAGATGGACCAGACCTAAACCCATTTCCCCATCCCCACCAAGAGTTTAGCTCTGAACTACTAGTTGCAAAACCAAAACCCAACTGGTGCGGAACTGCAAAACCTGGCCCCGCTCTACTTTCTGCTGTGACGAGGGCGGTGTCAAATTTGACCCCCACAGCTGAACAGTGGGACTCCAAAAGCATGGCTGGAATTGGAGGGTGTGAGTGTTCTTTGCAGTTCAGCCCCAGCATTCCTCCTTGGACAGGAGTTTGATCCAAATTCATGACTTCTTCCTATTAGTGCTTTAATGTGCTGGAGCCATGCCTCCTGTGTTTCTTTTAACGTGACAGCTGAAATATTCTTGCACTAACTGGCAGTTTCCAGCCGTCAAAGTCATTTGCTTTAATAATTTATTGATACATAAAACGGGAAGAATTTTCACAGCAACAATAAAGCCCCTTCTTCGGGCTGTCATTTAATCTCAGCCCCAGGGATTTGAAAGCACTTAGCAGCACTCCCTCCCCAAGGGTGTTTCTAGAGAGCCAAATCCCCAACCATCTCTTTCTCTGGAGATCTGATTTTAAAATGTATTTAATATTGAAAGTTGATTGAAATGTGCTTTGAGATACTTATGTAAACAACGAGCTTTTAAAGACCTGGGCAGGAAATTGGACAAAGCACTTACAAAAGCACTGAAGAAATGAACAGTACAATGGCCCAGCACCAGGCTTAGCTTCTGATTCAGGAGCTTGCTAACAAAAAAAATGCTGAATGTTTTAATGCCCCTCGGAGAAGTTTTGCAAACTTTCAGTGGACAAAGTGCAAGCTCAGGATATTGTGAGTGGGTAATATCTGCTCCCTGTGCTACTTGGAGGAGTTGAGAAGCCAACCACAAAACATCACATCACATTTATTTTTCAATCCTACCTTCTTTTGCCTTGCAAACTGATTCAGTGCCTGGCACAGATCTTGATCAGATTTGTCATGACAGTGGTTTCTCAGATCAGAAAGCATCCTTCTTTCATTTTACTGACAGTTTTCTTGATTCTCTCTGGTGGTCCCTTACTAATCCTGTTTTTCACTAAAGAGACAAGGTGAGTGAGGTAATATCTTTTATTGGACCACCTTCTAACCTACTTGACCCTCTAATATCCTGAGACCGACAAAGCTATAACAACTCTTTCAATAAAGAGTCACTCAGACCCCAACTACAGTGTGGAATCTTTCAGTATTTTTTGGCCACAGACAGAGAGTCCTGCAATTCTGGAGCCATTAAAATGGTGAGAAATAAAACACCACCTGTCTCATGCTTGAGGAATTACTTTATACCTCTTCGGGTTAATCATAAATGAGTCTTCATGTTCATAACACTGTAGATCACTGCAGACCTATTACTGTTAATAATGCTCAGAAGTTATATGATGTAAAGACTTTTCAACACCATGTAGTCAGGAAGTGTTTAGTGAAGGATGCAATCAAAGAATTTGGCAGGGGATCAAATCACTCTGAAAAAAAGTCTTATCTTCAATTTCGCTTCCCCCCTCCCACATTATGTGTACACTGGCTTGATTTAGGGGATGATGCAGCAAGCACTCATACATATGTCAAGTGAGCAGGTGTTCAGGTGAGAAGGCCTATGCCTCACCAATGAAATCAATAGCAAAATGTCCATTGATTCCAGTGGCACAGGTAGCTTTCCTGACATGAGAGGTCCCAAAAGATTACAGGGTCAGGCCCTTGGACTGTAAGCACTTCAGGAGAAGGACTATGTCTGTGAAGTACCATTGTATGAATATTAATAATAATAATTCTCTCCAAACCCATGTTATTTCCATTGAGTCACATTCTGCCCAGCAATCCCACTGCTCTGTCGCTACAGAACACCCACAATTATTTATTAGAATTTGGTGGAGAACAATTTAAAATTTCTATAAATACCCCAGGAAGGTAAATGCATTAACCTTATCTTGATCCTAAACTGTAATTACATAAAGTCTGGCTCCCAAGTATATTAGTACATTAATAACTATTGTGTTCTTATAGTAACCATCATTTCTTAGATCTTAAAGCTATTTGCTAATTTAGCCACACACACATTCACAGAGATAATTCCACTGTCAAAATCTGACAATGTGTGTGACACTCCAGAAACACAGAGCTGACCAAACCACTTTATTCACTTCAAAGTCATTCAGCAAACCTATTTTCAAATTATGAAGATTAAAAAAATTATTACATGTGAATAAGTCTGATGTTAAATGAAAGGTTCAAGATAGTTCCAACCTCAGGACAAAACTTCTCTGTGAAATTATCTTTGGAACAGTCAATGGAGATTAGCTCTTATTTCTGAGAATACCATAAATAACTAAAAGGGTAATGAACACTCTCTCTCTCTCTCTCACACACACACACACCCCGCTAAAACGGGTCTAAACAGTCTGGAGAATTTATCAGACAGACTGCAAAAAGAATTGGGCATCAGCAAAGACAAAGATAACAATGGAAGTAAAAGAAATACAAAGAGTGCAGCCATCAGGAACCTGGGTAGTTCTCAGGAAAATCTTCAGGACAGACCATTGTAAATGTTGCATCAATCAAGATGCTTTTCTTCACTGCTACAGCAATCAGACCAATTCACACCAGTGTACCTGGGCTGCCATTACAAAAGAAAGAGTTGCTAGAAATTGCATATGAGAACCACTGAATCAGGATTTGGGCAATATTGCAAATATGATTCTGAAGATACAAGTCCACTAATATGCCAAGAACCAATACGTGCTCACCTCATTCACCCATGTCACGCCTATAAAGCCAGCAAGGGCAGAATCTTTGTAGGAGAGTTCTCCTTCTGCTGGCTGAGCTATGTTGGGCAGAGGTTGGTGTTACTGGTTAATCTGACAATTTGTGTATATTGCAGATATTTATATTTTTATTTATTTCTATTTAAATAACTATGAAGATGCCTAGCCAAGACTCTAGCCACCCTAACACCATTCACAACACAATTAAATCTCGGCAGCATTACAATTATCATTTCAGCAGGGACTCAACCAACCCAACACCTACATAAACTCCCTTACCCGCATCATCGCTCTGAGATGCATACCCTCTGCTCTTTCCAAAAACCCTATCAAACAGCATGGCTAGTAGGCCACCACATTCAGGCTATTTTAGACCAAGAGGGGCGCACGTTCTCGAGTCCCGGAGTCCTCCTAGATGATGTCTGGTGAGGGGGAGCCAGCCTGCGTGTTCTTGATCCCACAGCTGTGACAAGATGACCCAGGGAGAGGAGTCATTCCCTAGGTGTATATATTGTTCTGCTTGCTAGGCTGAGGTCACCTGAGACTTCCCAGCCATTCGGGCCACTTCCCTTCCCAACTGCTATGATGATGATGTTAGGGGGAGGGATAGCTCAGTGGTTTGAGCTCTGGCCTGCTAAACCCAGGGTTGTGAGTTCAATCCTTGAGGGGGGCATTTAGGGATCTGGGGCAAAAAAAATTGGGGATTGGTCCTACTTTGAGCAGGGGGTTAGACGAGGTGACCTCCTGAGGTTCCCTCCCACCCTGATATTCTATGATCTGTCCAAGTTCTTCCACTTTGGCGAAGAAAGCAAATGGCCCCAGCCTCTTGCTGATTAGTGAAAGATGTTATGAGCCGATGCCCTCGAGAGCAAAGAGCTGACTGAGGGTGTTTTAATTCTTCATTCACAGCAAGTTGAGCGGGATGATGATTGCTGGGGTGAGCACCAGATTGACAGCCTTGTTGCTGACTGCAGTTTAGGTCTGATCAAAGACTCCCCTAGTGAACGTGTTTGTGGATCACTTGTTAATCACCAGTTGAAATCAGCTTCGCTGGAGAAGTAAGGGACACACACACATTTGAACACAATGTAAAGTGGGATTTGGGATTTTTGACAAAGTCAATAAACAGAACAGAATCCTGGCGCATCCGCCATTCCCCAGGACAGTTACCGCTTGATCTGAGCAGGGTTTGGAGTGCAAAGACCACCCCTCAGTTGTTCCCTGCTTTTCGCAGCCCGCTGCATGTGGCTGCCCAGCAGATTGACTTTTACCCCATGCAGAGTGCCAGCCCCATTTCAGGAGTAGCACTGAAGCCCTGAGTTTGCAAACTGGGCTTTAGCAGTCTATAGGCCTTGAGCTGCTTCTCCATACAAGGGCAAATTACTCTTTATATCATTGATTTGCTCCCTGCAGCTCTAATTTTCAGCCTCACCCTGCTTAACTAGCCTGTGCTGGGTTCTTTCCCTCCCTCCCTATCCACTGTAGTACCTTCAAGAAAGTACTGCCTCCCGTACGTGACTAGCCCGACCCTTTGTGAAGAGTGCTCCTCACATTTACCTTCCAGACTAACCTACTCAAACCACACTCTCTGACCACAGAGATATTGGTAAAGTTAATACTCCTGAGGGCATTCTGCACCAAATAATTCAAAATTCTGCCCCCCAAAAATAAGAATTCTGGCACCATTTTTTAAAAATCTGCAAAATTCTGCAAATTTTATTTGTTAAATAAATGTGGAGGCTCCAGATCACTGTGAAGCTCCCCCCCAGGACACAGACTCAGTGGTGAGGCTGCACCCAACCCTGACACAGCACAAGGACCGGGCCTACCCCAAAAACACCTCAGGGCCCTGCCCCTCCATGCCAGGTGCACCAGGTGTGGGCGGGCAGACTCAGCAAGGCAGGATCCAAATGTGGAGGGGCTTCGTGTGGGGGAGATCCAGGTGTGGGTTGGGAGGGTTCTGTGTGGGGCAATCTGGGTGCAGGCAGCTCAGTGGGGGATCCAGGTGCGGGGGGGATCTGGATGCACAGGGCCTTGTTGGGGGATTCTGGGTGGAACGGTAATGGGACTCTGCAGGGAGGTGAAGGTGCTTAGGGCTCAGCATGGGGGTTTGGGTCGGAGGGACTCAGTGTGGGGGTCCAGATGCTGGGGGAGTGGGGCTCAGTGGGGTGGGGATCTAGGTGCGAGTGGCTCATCAGGGTGGTCCAGGTGCAGGGGAAGTGGGGCTCGGCAGGGAGGTTCTGAGTGTGGGTGGCAAGGCTCGGTGGGAGGGTCTGGGCATGAGGGGGTTTGGATGCACGGGAGTTGGGCAGATGGGGGAGCAGCTCCCTGTACAGTGATCCCTCCCCCTGCAGCTGAGGAGCCATGGATGGAGGCCTGAATGCCATGCAGGGGAAGAGGAAGTCCCGTCCTCCCCAGCCCAGCCCAGACTAGCAGCTGAGCGCAGCGCAGGGTAGGAGCCACCAGCCGGGTCTTTCCCAGTCCCGCCCCCTGCCCTACAGTGATTTACCTCTCTGCCGGCTGCCCTGGACATCCAAATCATACTGCTGGGGAGCGTCATATGACCGCTCTTGTGGCTTCCCTTTGCTTCCCCTTCAGAGAGTCATTTTTCTGCAGAGACATAAATTCTGTGCATGTGCAGTGGTGCAGAATCCCCCCGGGAGTAAACGGTTAAGGAGCCAATGAGCAGCCCATTTTCACTGAACTGGCTTGTAATGTGTGTTTTCAGTGCCTGTTTCCCATTGCAACAGCTAATGCAGAATGAACATGCTGCATCAGGGTCACTAGTCAAACTAGCCTGAAAACATCAAGTGCCCAAATCACATTGCATTTCAATGGCATTTGGGTGCTCCCTTGCCAGAGGCTCCTTTGAAAAGCCCAGCTCCAGAAACGAAAGCAGCCCCTGTCAAGCTGGGTGACACATGGCACATGACTGAGCTCTGAGACTTTTTTCCCACCTATGCGTCCACTCTAACACACGAAATAAACTCAGGAGTCCGTTGCTGCATCTACCTCCTGGTTCACTTGATTGTAGATCCTGGTCTGGGCTTAACAGGCTACTCTCTGGCTCTGCCTTTATTGCAGAAAGAGCGAGATGATATAATCCTCTCAAAACAATTTGCAAGATTTCAGACCAAGGAGTCAAGGGGTTTATGGGATTTCAAGACACACTAAAGAAGAAATACTTAAAAGTTTAGTGTCTTGGGCATGGAGGGGAGGACAGGGAAATGTTTTGAATCTACATGTAGTTCCTTCCCTGATGTTCTCATTTCAAAGCAATTTGCTCACTTCAGCAGAATTTTAATTAGTGCTTTATTTCTTTAGCCCTGCATTGGATATTATACCTGTAATCCAAATACTCATGGATTAGCAATAAGAGTTTCCGCAAGAGGTTGAAGGAAAGGGTATTTTAGGCAATAAAGGTTTCACTTGCCTAAGTAAAATGAATTGGGGAAACTTAGTGCAGTTTCCTAATGCAGGTGAGTCCATCCAATTGCTTTTAGATGGACCCTCTGTTAATGGAATGGGGTCAGTGTGCGGGGAGCTTGCTGGGGCTGCTGCACCTGCAAACCGCTCCAGGAGCCTAGATTCCAGAAGGAACCACTGTGATCATCTAGTCTGACCTCCTGTAGAGGGTCCAGAGAACTTTCCCACAATAATTCCTAGAGCAGATCTTTTAGGAAAACATCCAATCTCGACTTAAAAATGACCAATGAAGGAGAATCAGCCACAACCCTTGGAAAATTGCTCCAGTGATTAAAAACTTACGTCTTAGCTCTGTCTTCCTGGCATCGTTCCTCACCTTAGAAATAGATGATCTTTAAAATGATGAAATATCTGGGGATAAATTCCCTGGCAGAAAAGGACACTAGACAATAAATGGCTTTCAAGGATAATGAAATGCTGATGCAGGACAGGAAGTCCAGTGCTACCAGAATTCCTGTTACACAACAAGAGGAAAAAATGAATATAAACCATAATGCCAGAAAAATCAATCATGATGTTTGGTTCTTTAATTGCTTCATCAGTGGAGATGAGCCCAAATCCAAGTCTCAGATATAAACCCCTTCGAACTTAGGAAAGTAAGAATCTTCCTCTGGATCTGACTGTAACTCCAATGTTCAAACCCATCTCTTCTCCCTAGAGTTCTGGTTCTAGTGAAACCACCACTCAGGATCTGAAATGTTTTCACTGGGAGACTGATCACTGGGTGATGTGCAATTCACCCCAGGTCAGGTGGTCTGCATGAGTCCCTGTGCACCCCCATCAGGTAAAGGACTTAACTAATGCTTAGGGCCTGGTGCAGCAGAATTTCCTGTTGCCTTTCAGAGTAGACCTAGAATCTGAATAATTGTTTGAGCAAGTGACCTGTGATGGAATCAGATGCATATTTCATACAAGGAGTTTGATGGCCAATTTTTCTGGTCTCCAATGACATTCTAAAACCTGCCTGTGTACTAAATTTCAACAGGGGCATTGTGCAATCTGTGCATTATTAGCACAGACTCACGTGTTCATATGCAGAGAGGGTGTTCTGTACATTCATCAAAGCGAAGCACCCATCTGCAGCCTCCATTTTGGGTCGTGCTAGTCCTCCCTGATGTCAGCAAAATTCCTTTCCAGACATGCGTGTCCCCTCCACCAGAGCCCGATCTCTTCCCGCGGCTGCTTTATTTGGGAAAGCTAGTCAAAGAGCACTACGGTGTAACCACGGCTGAGTCTGAGCGATCGCCTCTGCCTTGTTACAACCAGCCTCCTCAAAGGTGAGCATCAGCCATTACCAAAACGGAGCTCTTTGCCAGAATAACCTAATGGGAATGGCTGCTGTGTCAGTGTCCTGAGATTCCCACCATCTTCAGCATTCCTAACCTCAGCAGCTACAGAAATGGTGCTGTCTCATTAGTGCAATTATTAAACTGGTTTAAACAAAATACAGGAAAAAAGAAATACTACTTTGATCTCCATGGTAACCCAACTTTGCGCTGCAGTGAAAGCTTTAATTCGAAGTGCTTATTTGGCCGGAACCCCAGGAATAATCAGCGGGAGATTAGATACATTAAAACCAGCAGGGGTTGCAATGTGTTTCATAAAATGGGTGCCAGAAGAGTATTTGATACGATTAGGCTTAAAAATCTGCTACGGAAAAGCACCGAGTGGAGCTCAGTGAGTACTCACAGTAAACAGTTTTACTTAAGCAGTTTAGCCCCTTTTTCCGCATATGAATTAGCCATGAGGAGATTTGAAATGCCTAGACAGATGGTTTATGCCAACACATTTCAGTGCCTGATCACTCACCTCGGGTAAGATTTACCCCGCTCAGAGGCCAGCATCACAACAGGCCAAAGCATCACTTGAGTCCCACTTACACTTGCAGAGAACATGGGGTTTCTGTAGTTTTATGAAAATGTGTGACTCAGTTTACCCACCCACTGTTGTATTGCTACCTACCTGGTCTGAAGGAATGAAGTTGTTTCCAGAAATAGCCCTTGCTCTAAGGAAATAGGGAGTGATGTCTGAGTGTCTACCTTTGAATGAAACAGTTATTAGAGACTATCAACAAGAAGAGACTAGGCCGAGCCCTGGCAGAACTAGGCCACAGCCTGAATGGAACCTTCTCTCTCTAGGGCCTGATCTACACTACCAGGTTAGGTTGACATCAGCTGCCTTGTGTCAACCTAGCTGCGGAGGTATCTTCACTTAAATTTGATTCCCACTGGCATAAGTGCCTCTCTAGGCCGATGTAGTAACACCCCCCCCCCCCCCCGAGTGGCATACAGTCACAGTCGATGTAATTAGTTCGATGTGGTCGACTGTTGCTGGCTTTCAGGCGGCACCCCGCAGTGCCCCCCCACTGACAATACTATCGATACAAACGCTCCTGGTGAGGACGGACACACACACTGCTGACACAAAGAGCCAAGTGTGCAACACACAAGCGATTTAATCACGGTGGTGGCTGTACGCGGGTGTAAGTTAGGTCGATATAATTTTGTTGTGTACACGTGGCCTAGGTCTCTAGAGAAGTAACAGAAAACCCCAGGAGGGCAAAAAAGGAACAAGGTGTTGGGACCCCCCTTTAAAACCATTGCACTGAAATGTTCAGGGAAGAGGAACAAAGGGGCAGGTTTCCTGGGAGAGAGAATGTTTCTGAATGCCAGGCCAGCTGAGCTGAAGGATATTGGCTGCAGGGGTGAGAGAGGAGACTCCAGCCATGAGGTGGAGGAGAAGGGGGACAGGCAGGATCCTGGATGCCCTGTAGAACTCTGACCAAATCCCAAAGAATGATGAGGAAAACAAACCTGCCTGCTGCCTCCTTTTCCTAACTGTGTGTCAGCAAGGGAATGAAATGGGCAGCGAGAAATAACAAATGGCTACCAAATAAATGGAAACATGCATGTGGCCAACTTACCAAAGCGCGATACTTTTCCCAGCAGATTTGTCCTTTGAACAAATTAGATAACACTTTTAATGCAACCGGCTTTAATGCAAGAGACTAGGTGCCTCGTTTTATTTCCCACCTCTCACAGCATATGCAAGCCACTTGCTGCACAAATAAAGGACTTCCCTTTTACCGGGCAGATGAAAGAAATGTGAAAACTTACGGGCGTTAAACTGATAAGCAAAAATACAAAGCGCTCAGCACGCAGCAGCACCTGCATGGCACTCAGCCGGCAAGGAACGGCAGCTGGCACAGGCCACTCCAGCCCTCAAGCCTCCTACATGGAAAAGAGAAAAAACAGCCGCCTAGGGGGATGTTTGTACTGAAGTGGAGACGTGCCTAGCGACCTGGACTCAGCAGAAGGAGCCGTCAGTGGATCAAAGATTTAAGGACTCTTTTTCAAAAAGAAATTGAATGTTTCATTCTTTGGTGCAGTAAGTTCTCAGGCTGTGGAGCAGCTGCGGAGCCTAGTCCAGGGGCTGCAGAGACTCCTCTGAGCAACGCTGACAGGACTGGCTAATCTTCAGAATGTCCCTTTTACAGATCACACAGCCAGCGCAGGTGCTTCGGCTCACTGGCTTTTCTTAGGCTGTGCCAGGAGCAGACCTGTCAGGCCGAGGGAGCAGCCTTCCCTCTTATCATGGAAATAGACTGCAGTGACAGTGAATGCTCAGAGCCAGGGGAGGCTGAATTTGGGCTTTCCCTGCCCCCTGTCACTACTGAATCCCCGCTAACTCTTCCTCTCCTTTGCGCTATCCATTTTGGCCAGACTGTGCCACACTGGGTGTGGGGCAGTGGGGCAAACCCTCCAGGAGCCATGCGCAGGGGAAGCAGGCTGTCTGCACCATTCTTAGCAGCATGTGCCTGCTGCCCTCAGGGCACCCAGGCAGTTCTGTGGCCCCCTGCCATCGCCCTGTCCCCCTGCACTCCGCAGGCCAGGCCCAGGAAGCCCCACGCTGCTTTGACGCAGGCCCAAAGCCACTCGGGCTGCTTTTCTGGGTCAGCTGTAACCATTTTGCAACGGTTAAAACAAAACGCCTCCCTAAAACCCAGGCAAGCCAGCGGTTCCCCGAGTGACGCTGGGCTGCTCTGAGTGTATCAGACAGGCTTACCAGTTCAGGGATGTTGGGAGAGGGAAAAGCCGCTGGGACAAACACTGTTAGATTTAAGAAAAATGTAACTACCCCCCGAAGGCTCAGAGAACAGCACAGGATGAAAGGGCTCTGGTGCTGATGGCTGTGATTTCAAAGGGAAACAGCGCCTCAGATAGGGGAATCAGTGTGAAGATGGGGAGGTGAGACACCGACCAGCCTAAGCCATGTCAACGCTCCGTGGAACTGGGAGGAAGGAAGAAAGAATGAAGGCTTGAGCTGACAGGTGGGGAAGTGGAGCAGAGACACATGCACCTTTAGAAACAGGTAAAAAGAAGCAGGGAGGCAGTGACAAGTAGGGTGAGCAGACAGCAAGTGTGAAAAATGGGGACGGGGTTGGGGGGTAATAGGAGCCTCAATCCCCTGAATATCGGGACTGTCCCTGTAAAATCAGGACATTTGGTCACCTAGTGACAGAAAGGAAGAGGGGATGGCATCCCGCTGCATGCTCACACACATACTCCTGTCCTGCTGTGGGGTGGCCATGGGTGAGCCGGGCAAGTTTAAATCGGAAACCCACACAAAGCTCTGCTCAGCACTCACATTTGGGCCTTTTAGCATTTTGGTGAGTTTGTTTAGTTGTTGCCATGTTTGTGACTGCTTCTGCACCTCCTGGGTCCAGCCACAACCAGGAGCCAACAGGCCAAAATATCACAGGAGAAAATATTTTAAAAAGTTATTAAAGCTAATGTTAAAAAATTGTATAATACATCGGTTGAGAAAACAGTGTCTGTACCTGTGGGTAAAGTGCCTAGATTATGCACTATACGTATCTTATGACTTTTAAAACAAACGTCGTATTTGTGGATAATCAGCTATAAGCCAAATTCAGGTGAATAAATTTAAGAATACAGTTTAGATATTAACATCCAAGTATTTGGGTACATCACTCATGAAAAGTTATACAGACAGTTAGTTGTGGAAAGCAAATATATCAATGAGTGACGATTGTCCCTCAGTAATTGAGAATTTAGGGTAGGTTGTCTATTACAGCCATGGCATAGCCAACCCAGGCTAAACCAGGAACTGTGGAAATCTGGGAATAGGGCCCCTGTTCTCCAGAAATGTCCAAGCTGCAAACCTTTGGGTAAAGTCAGATAAACTTCAAAGTAGAGCATGGGGTGTATAGAATTGTTTAGGGTAGTGTAAGGGGTACAATTAGAAGTTATGTCATGAAACTGATCACATAAATATTTAGGCTGAATATCAGGATGGATTTCCTAATGTGGTGAGGTCTGTTTGACTCTATCAATGGAAGTGATCCCCATCACTGGCTCACTTCAAATAAGGCTGGACAAAGCCTTAGAGAACAGATATATTTCATAGAGCAGGGACAAATCCTGCAATGACAGGAGAGACATGGGAGGGATTAAATGAGCTAGTAGGTAATTTCCTTCTCTAATTTCTACATTTTTGTCTTTAGATGCTCATTTGGACCAACCCTCACCTGTCTGTACCATGAATGGTCAAACCAGACACTAAAATGTTCACAGCTGTGCAGGGATTGTATCACCATATCCCAAGAGGACAAAATCCTGGCAGCCCAGCTGATGGTCCCTTACTGTTTGTCAATATTCTTCTTTTCCAGAGTTAATTAATTAGGGTCCTCATCTCTTTCTAATGGAACTTTATGAGCTGGTAAATGATGGAGGAGCAGGAGTGATCATTTCATTACAAACTGGAAATAATCATCCAGGCCTGAAGCATCACTTCAGCAGGAAAGTAACTCAGAAATTATCCCAGTTATGAATGTAGCCACTGACCTCTCATGGGGGAAAAGCTGAGCACTATTCTATTTAGCAGCAATTCTCCTTCTGCTAGTTCCGCAGAATCGCCGAAGCTGGAGCTGAACTAGGACCAGCTCGTTTAGTCAGCATCACATTGATGGTTTCTGCAGAGCTGGCTCAGACAATTCCTCTTAAATTAAATAATCCCTTCCATTTCCAGCCCTGTTACATGCAAAACTGGCCCCTACACTATTTTCTCTAGTACTTTGTAAACTCTCTTGTTAAATAACTTCCGCAATACAGCAGCCCTCACTTCCGCTGGGAGACGCTTACCAATTTCACAATGTATTTTCCATATTTTCTCTCCTCTTCCTTGTTCAGCACATCATTGTGTTTAGGAACATTTGCATAATTACACCAGGGGCGGACACCTCCGCTGGTGCAAATGGCTGTAGATGTCTTTGAGCTCCTGGGCTATGGAAGTTGAAGGATCTACACCCACATGCAGCACCTGGGGGTCTAGCACGGTATCTTTGTTTCTAGTATTGTTCCTGCTCTATTTGTTTGTTCCCATTTGCAGCCATGATCCTCCAACACTTGGTTGCTGTGGAGATGATGCTAATGAGGCTGAGTTTCCCAAATAAGGGTTATTAATTCAGATTTATTATAGATACAATTACTTAATTTTCATTAAGTGGGTCCTAAGGTTAGGATGTGCTGTGCTAGGAAAACTCTCCACAGCCAAAGAGACAGGCATTATAGCAGTGAGCTGTCTGAAGTGCAGCAGAGGTGTTTCAGACATGCATCCTGCACCGTAGAGCAGCTGTTTCTATGGGGTTATGATAGCGCTTGTTGTATGTCAGGGATCCAAATCGTCATAAAATAAAGATTCCAAATACTGAATTCCAACGCCTTGAGGAAATCTGTTTCTGTGAACTGACATCTATCTCCTTTAGCTCAGTAAAAGACTATGCTTCATTTGAAGTGCTGCTAATTTTTGCAATAATTTTAATTAGTGGTACAGGAATCCCTTGAGATGTCACTTTCCCCCTATTAGCTATGAGCACCAGGTAAATGCTTTGAGTCAGTTGTGTAGATGAAACATAACAGGGATCCTGGAATCCCAGTCAGTGCATGCATATTTAGATAGGTGACTAGTTAATAAAGCAAATTGTTAGTGTTCTGAAAATAATAGCACGCCACTAGCCATCACCTTCAGCCCCCAACTAAAACCTCTCCAACGCATCATCAAGGATCTACAACCTATCCTGAAGGACGACCCATCACTCTCACAGATCTTGGGAGACAGGCCAGTCCTTGCTTACAGACAGCCCCCCAACCTGAAGCAAATACTCCCTAGCAACTACATACCACACAACAAAAACACTAACCCAGGAACCTATCCTTGCAACAAAGCCCATTGCCAACTGTGTCCTCATATCTATTCAGGGGACACCATCATAGGGCCTAATCACATCAGCCACACTATCAGAGGCTCGTTCACCTGCACATCTACCAATGTGATATATGCCATCATGTGCCAGCAATGCCCCTCTGCCATGTACATTGGTCAAACTGGACAGTCTCTACGTAAAAGAATAAATGGACACAAATCAGACATCAAGAATTATAACGTTCCAAAACCAGTCGGAGAACACTTCAATCTCTCTGGTCACTCGATTATAGACCAAAAAGTGGCAATTTTTCAACAAAAAAACTTCAGAAACAGACTCCAACGAGAGACTGCTGAATTGGAATTAATTTGCAAACTGGATACAATTAACTTAGGCTTGAATAGAGACTGGGAGTGGATGGGTCATTTCACAAAGAAAAACTATTTCCCCATGTTTATTCCACCGCGACCCCCCCCCCCCACTGTTCCTTACACATTCTTGTCAACTGCTGGAAATGGCCCACCTTGATTATCACTACAAAAGGTCCCCCCCACCCGTGTCCCCCCTCAACTCCACTCTCCTGCTGGTAATAGCTCACCTTAACTGATCACTCTCGTTACAGTGTGTATGGTAACACCCATTGTTTCATGTTCTCTATGTATATAAATCTCCCCACTGTATTTTCTACTGCATGCATCCGATGAAGTGAGCTGTAGCTCACAAAAGCTTATGCTCTAATAAATTTGTTAGTCTCTAAGGTGCCACAAGTCCTCCTTTTCTTTCTGTCCAAATGTATTATGCTAGATAGTGGTTTGTACTTACAGTCTCTGCTCTGTTTGGGATCTAACATGCTCTGGTATGAATCTTAAAAAATATACTTGTTGCTCTATTATGGTTTATTCTAAAGATAACCAAGCCTACATTGTTTGGATCCAGATCTGGATCTAAATTTTCCCAGGAGGGTTTCTGGTTTATATAAAATAAATATTGACCAGATATCAAATTGAACATGAACCAAATCTTTAAGGTGGATTAAAAAAATCTTGCTTTCATTTTCACCCCCATCTGAGTCACTTGGGGCCATCCAGAAGCAGTAGTGGAATATTTCTGACAACTGAAAATCTTTCAAGACTACCTGTTTTCATGAGATTTTCAGTCAAATGTCATTGATTCAGAGGTCAAGATAGTTTGGATGAGCATCCAGAGTTTAGCAAACCAAGCTGATCGGACTGTCCAATTATTCAGAGGTTTCACCAGCACTAGTGTCGACAGAGATGCACAGAACAGACAAGGTTAAATCCGGAGGAATCCCACACACAGCCTGTTCTAGGCAACTGGTAAATAGATGTTTGCAGAGCAAGAGTGTATTTCAATAGAAAGAGTGATCCTGTGTTTTCCAGCATTTCTCACAATGTATGAAAAAGAAGAGAATTTATTGTACAGTTAGAAACATAAACGCCGGTGTGACTTGGCAATAAAATTTGAAAGCAGACAGCAGAATTAGATATCCAGAAAATACCCATTCTTCTAAATAGGAAATAAATAGAGGTAAGGAGAATAACAGAGCAGAGAGCAGTCATCTGTATTATACAGTGTCTGTAAAGTAAGACCCACAGCCCGTTAAAGTCAATGGGACACTTCCAGAAGACTTCACTGGGCTTTGGGCCTGGCTTAAAGGGTGTGTGTGTAACTCTGACAACAAGAAGGGGAGACTCAGGAAAAAATGTGTGTGGAATCCAGTTTTGTGCAGTTGCCTTAAGCCCAGACATGCAATCTGGAGAGAGCTCTCTTATAGCAAATAATCCTAGAAATTGTTTATCCCACAGCAAGAGATATAAATTTTAGACTCCATCCCAAGGGGAGTCTAACACAGTAATAAAGAGAGAGGACCACTTTTATGTTCAATTTTATTCTATAGTCTTTCTTAGGCAAAGGAAGTTTAGCAACAGGACATTGTCATCTCGGGGTTTCTGTAATGACCTTGTCTTAAATGTGAGAAAGGCGATTCACCAGTAATGTTAAGACGTTTCAAACCACAAACGAAAAACCCATAAAACCCAGATTGAGCCACCACGCACACTGCTGCAGCGATGTTATAAAGGTGCTTATCAGCAATTATGGAAAATAAGCACTTTTGTATGAGATTTGCTTGCTGTGAGCGACATAAATAAGCACTTGTCCAAAGTAACTGTAATAATGATCAATTATTGACAATAGGCCCCTGTAACGAAGGAGTGTGACTACCCCAACGTTGGAAGTAGTTATAGTTTGGTCACATGCTAGAGATTTAAGAATAGATCCGAAGCTGCTGTAAATCAAAGTAGCTGCATTCCCTGGCCTTTGACATGTTTCTGAAATGCTCATATATCACCTTGATGGGCACAGTATAAAAAGATGGGAAAGTAGGTGGATAAACCAAGAGAAATAAATGGATGATGTCTCACACAAAAAGCTGTCACCCACCTAGCCTGCATTGCCTGTGCTTTCCAGGTCTGCCCTATGCTAACAAACCAGCATTTTCTCAGCAGGAGCCATGGTGGGAGATCTCCCTTGAGAAATGTCCCTAGTGACAAGCAGCCACCCCTCCTCATCACAGATTGTATCTGAACAGTTTATAAACAGAGGGTCAGATCCTCAGATGTCACTGGACCAGCTGTGGGTACTTGCAAAGTGTAGAAAACTAAAAATCTCAGCCTGACTCTCTGATATCTCTTTTTTGGGGGGTGTGGGGGTAGCTCTGAGCTCCAGCTTAACATGGCTAAAACAGAGTTCTTCCTTTCTACCTTCTCTCCCCACGTCTTTCCCGCTACCTTTTCTCAATCAGTGTGGACAACACCACCATCCTTCCTGTCACTCAGGCCCATAACCTGGTGTCCTCTTTGGGTGTCATCCCTTTCTAGGTCCTCACAGCCAGGCTATGTTGAAGTCATGCAGATTTTTTCTGCATAATATCTCTAAAGTATGGCCGTTCCTACCTGTCTACACAGCTAAAACTCTCTCCCAGGTTCTTGTCATCTTGTGTTGCAATTACTGAAACATCCTCTCTCTGGCCTTGACAAATGCAGTCTTGCCCCAGATTTTGGCCCTTAGATTATTATTTTTACTGGAAGGAGAAATATGCATCTCTTGGTATTATATAGCAACGCCTCCCAAATCCCATTTGGCCTCTTGCTCCCTTTCCTTGCAGTTTATTGTGGAGTTTATATGTTTCCAAAGCTCCTCTTCCAGGGTAAATGACATGCTTTTAATTAGTACTGGAGCAAACCACTCACCAAGAAAGGGAAAGGATGGCAGCAAGTGGATCTGAGGCAAACCCTTGAGCTAAACCAACGTTTCAGCATGTTCATAGGTTGGGCTTATGGAAATTTCAAAGAATTGCTGGACAAGCCAGCTCTTTTCTATCCAGTACCAAGTCACCCTTCTGAAGCATGAGAGGTGCTTGAGCCAGCTGCATATTCAGTGAGAGCTGAGCTCAAACAATGGTGCAGGAAGAAGGATCGGCATATGGAGAGTATAAAACATAAATCCAATAAAGAAGGACAAGTAGTATTTGGCTGGAGCTGTCAGGGAATGAAACTCACTTTTCTGAGAGAAAACTGTCACGAACTCAGCTCCTACAGCACTAAATAATGCATCCCAGAATGAACAAGGGAAGACAAATAGCACTGGAATGAATTCACCAAATAAATAAATCAGTCCTTAAAGGTCTCTGCTGCAATGTTCAACTGGCACCTGCTCTCAGAACAAGCGAGCAGCAGTGGAAGGATCAGAATCAACTCTGGCTCTGGACTCATCTAAGAAAAGAGACATGTGGGAATATGAAATGCCATGGAGACAAAGAGAAGCAAGCCCGGCAGAGTGGGGGGAGGTAGGGGAAGGGACGTATGCCAGACAGCCTTACTCATGGGGCGGCTTTTCCATAACGCTGCCGTAGTGGTAACTTTGCAGCTGAATAACAATAACAGCCATTCCATTTTTAGGCTTTATTTATGAGCTGAAAAGGAAGCACCTCCCCTTACAAGTATAAAAGCTACCGTATACAGTACAGCACACAAAAACACACACACCGCTGCATGACCTAGTGGATAGAGCACTGGACTGGAGCTTGGGAGGCCTGGGTTTCTGTTCCCAACATGGCCCCTGGCCTGCTGGGGGTTCCCTAGACCTGGACTTGTGGGCAAACAACTCATAGTGTTTAGGCAGAAGCACTGACTGTCTCTGTAGAAGCCTAGCACTGTAACTGGGCTGATCTGGTTGGTACCCACAGGGTGGATAATATTTGAAGAAGGGCCTCAGACACATTTGAAAAGATTTGCTGTAACTTTCTCAACACCTTGGATGAATTCTTAGCAAATGGACACTGAGCTATCACTCTCCTTTCCCCTCCCTGCCCACCATCCTCCCTTTCCTTTCCCTCCCCACCCATGCCTTTACTTTTTTTGTTCTGTTGACTCTTTTTCTGTTCTCCCCTTATTTTTGTTTAAAAAATAAAAAGATAAATAAAAATGGGTCTGAGCAGATATGGGGTTTAATTTTCTCCCCGTTCTGGTGATGTCCAGATCCAGGGCTGTGGTTTGGAGCCATCCTTAGTTGTACCAGAAATGTACCCATGTCTCTTTCACACTCTTGTATAATTTAATATCCAGGCTCTGCATGTGGCACATACACCAAATATTTATAGAGAACGATAAATAACCCTAGAATTAAGGCTTAGTTAGCATTTCATTAAATATTTAGATGCATCTTCTATGAGGAAAAAGTGGGAGTTTGTTCTCTGTGGAGTCCAGGCCCAAAAAAGTCATTGTAAAGAACAATCTGTGATTTTATGGCCTCTGAACGCTTTGCTCGCTAAGTATTTATCTCATCTTAGATGTTCTCCCTGAAACCGTGCAGCCCAAACACAAGGCAGAAGGAGACAAAAAAGGGACTTATACAACAACTGTTCTTCCAAGGAGTTTGCCCCATCTCGAAAATTAAAATCCATATTGTAAGCACTGCTCAGAGGAAGTGCTGTAAGCTTAGCAGCAATTTCGTCCTGACACCAAGCAGCTGGATGTGGCTTTTATCAGCGTATCCTACTGATTTCCTTGAAGTCAAAGTACTCATTTGCCTGAGCTCAGTGCAAACTGAGGAACTGTCTGTCGTGGCTGGATCATGTAAAGAGATGTATCAGTCTGGGACTGTCTCAAGCAGTAGAGGTTTATGCTTTGAGAGCCCAAGATCCTGGGTACCATCCCTGAAGATGACCTGGGCAGAGGGGCATCCTTGCAACGTGGAGTGAGAACACTCTCTCCGCAGGCTGGTCTTTACCTACTGATGTAAACTAGCTCAGAACAAACCTTTCTATGTCAGACAGCATAAACCTCGACAATGGAGGAGGCCTTGTGTCCCTCAGAGACTAAAGCTGCTCCATGACATGTCCTGTGTCTCTGGTCCGGCAGTCCAGTGCCTACATTCGGATTTCCACTCCTTAGCCATTAGCACACCAGGCTGGTCTTGTAAGTGGGACTCTTAAGTACAAGGAGTGACGATGCTCTCTGGGTTTTGAAAAGATAAATGGCCTGCTGCAACGGGGAGATAACTGAGGGGAAAAAAATAGACTGACAAGAAAATTAAATGAACCATTGTGAGTCTGGATATCTTCTCCCTGAGTCAGCAATGACAGGGTAAAGAAACTAACAATGACAGTGAAAACTGAATGTGTGCTCATAGTTTTAGAACAAGAAAGGAAAAACCAACAAGACAATCCCTGGTGCTGAGTGGAGAGAGGGCATAAAGGCATTCTGCTCACTTTCCTAAACTTTGACTGTTTTATTTCCTCTGGCCCCTCCCACCCTTGATCTGTTTGGGCTATTTAGATTGTGAACTCTTTGGGGCAGGGACTGTTTCTTCCCCTATGGATATGCCACACCTACCACAATGGGGCCCTGATCTCAGATGGGGTCTGTAGAAGCTACTGTCATGTAACCAGAAATAGTAATAATGAACTATCATTCATTCAGGAAAGGGATGATGCATTTTGGCATTCAGGAAAGCTGGTATTGCTGTTTCCCATTCTGTATCTGTTCAAGAGATAGCCTTGGAGGCTGAAGCCCTCTGTTTATCAGTCCAGGATCTTTCACTTAATTGAATTGTTAATGTAAATTTTTAAATGTTACATATATGTGACATTTAACAAACCAAACCTCCAGGCATCAACCACCCCATTCATGCATCAAATTTCAGCCAAATATATTTTCCAAAAGCAAATAAGTGGGTCACACTGCAATAATATCTTCCAGATAAATATTAAAAGACAAATTCACAGCCTCTATTAAAAAAAATGAATGCTGGAGAGAGATCAGAAACAGAACGAGGAAAGCAGAGTGAAAATCAAATATTAATCCCCATCAAAATTCTGACCAAGGAAGAAGCATTCATCAATAATCAGCAAAAGAAATCTGATATCCAGACAATTTTTTCTGAATGGGCACAAGGAGAGTGAGCTAGAAAAGAGACGGTTATTTTCTCTTGGGGGCTTCTACTTTTTCATATGGACTAGCTCATTATCTTCTTCTTCTCATCCGCATAGCCTTTTCAACAAAGTTCTAACAGGTACTATCTCACCAGCAAACCTTGGACCTGATCTTCTGTCACTGCTTGGGATGACATTTGAGAAGTCTTACATTCCCCGGGTGAGGCCTCAGAAAATTCTTTCAAGGAATTAAAGTTCCTGCAGCTGAAGTCTCACTCATGGATTTAAATTCCCCTTGGGGTTGTCTGCTCTTACTTATGGACTGCCTGCCTTTTTTATCTCTTTGGGTTTTTTTCAGGTGCATCTCGCTCATCATCATCATCATCGCTGCCTTGTTTCCTTTTGTTTTCTGACACCCCCCCCATCTCCCCATAAATCCATTACAGGAAGTGCAGGGATTGTTTAAATGATATTACAACAACTCTCTTTGGAGATGGGGGATGTTACAGCCTGACATAGGACCAAATTCTCACTGGTATAAAGTCCTCATAGCTCCACTGAAGCCAATGCTGATTTATGCCATCTGAGGATCTGAAACAAATTGTTTAGTGGGTGCCAGCTGGAGTCTATATGAGCTTTTGAAGGGGGAGGGAGTCTAATCATTTAAGACACTTTCATATAATTTATATCCTTTGCCCTGAGTCATTCTTCATTTATTATCCTCTTTGGGGCAGGATCTGTTCTTTGTTTGTACGATATCTAGCACAATGTGCTCCTAGGTGCTACCACAATACAATCAGTAATAATTCTTTGACAACTCATTCAAGATGAATAACTGGCACTTAATATGTTTGTGTGCAGCTTATACTTAACCTTATACTTTTATATTTAAAACCTGTTTTTCAGTGGGATGAATTCTAGCTTGCTCAGTGCAGCAAGATCAGAGAGGCAAACGCTGCGTTTCATTCTGAGCGTTCAGAACTAAACCAGAGCAGTAACATCAGTTGTGATTCTGGCTCTGCCGTACCTTTGATAAGTACTGGGCCTTTGTGGCTGTCCCAGAAAAGACTATCGCAGCTACTATTCAGAATGGCCTCAGAGTTCTAGTGTAGGGTGAGGAAGCTTTGTTCCGTGCATCCACTGCTCAGTGTCAGCAGAAGGCGGCTATGCTTTGGTTTAGTAGGGAGACTTTACTTTAGAAGTAACACTTTTGAAGAGATAATTGTTCTATATAAATGTCAAGTGGTGATGTTAACCTGAAATGGGCTTGAGCTCTTTATCTCTCTCTCTAAGTTAGGCATCAGTGAATTGGAGAGTGTTTTCTGTGCATTTGGAAGGGCGAAGAAGTGTATCTGGGACTCAGCTCTCACAAAGAGGGCTAGAGGAGATTGTGTGAGAGCCAGTCAAAATAAACCACCAACTGGCCTTCCATTTTCTTCCAAGATTTGCAGCATGCCCATTAGCTCGATTATCCTCTGCATGAATGTTGGCCAGCTGCCAGATACCACCCCTCATCGTACAACCCAATGAAGAGAGAACATAAGACACCACAAATCAACCATGCTGCCCACATCTTGTAGCCTTTCCCCACTCTCCAGTCCCAACTGAGTAATCCATCACTTTCCTCATTCTCCCTCCAGCCCTCGTGCTCATGTGTAACTCTTTAAAACAAGTGTGGACTTCAGAGATCTTGTGGAATATTTATATTCCAGAAGTACCTACAAGCCCCAACTAAGACAGAATTCCATTATGCTTCGTGCTCTAGAGGAACATAGCAAGAGATGCAAAATCCCTGCATTGAAGTGCTTACAAAGTAGAAAGGCAGACAAAGGAAGTAGTATTATCCTCATTGTACAGGCACAGAGATGAAGCAGTTTGTGCAAGGACGTGCAGGAGCCTGGTGCAGAGCTGGGAAATGAGCCCAGAAGCAAGTCCCACTCCCTGTGCCAAACCACAAAACCATCCTTCCTCTCCTTGAAATTGGTACTTACTCATGGTATAACGCGAGGGATAGAAATTCTGAGCAATCTTCATGAAGGAAAAGGCTTTTCCTTGGCACTTTCTAAAAAAGATCAACAAGGCTTACGAAATCTTTACCTTCTCGAAGCAGTGCAAAAAATCTTTTGAGTGCATTTTGTGGTTTCAGCCATCTGGCTTCATCAGGTTCTAGACAGGCCCAGTAACCAAGCGCTCCCTCTTGAGGAAAGGCTCTGGAAAATACCGGCGATTTTCACCTCCTGTGGACATGCTATTACTGGGCCATAACCTCAGCTTGTGCAGGGGTAAAGTAACTTAAAGGACTTACCGGTATGCAGGGCGGCCAGGGTCCTGGGCAAGGTGGGAGGGCAGCTCTGGGCCCCTAGAAGGGGCTGGGCTGTAACCTCATCCCCCCAGCCAGCCTTTCAGCGCTGCCTGGCCTTCAAATCACCGCTGGAGCCCTGGGGCTCCCAGCCACCACCGTGCTTTAACGTCGGCTGTGTACCGGCCCATACCAGCAGCCACATCCCGTACTGGCTTACTTTCGCCTCTGAGCTTGTGTAAATCGGGGTTGTTCCATTGAAGTCAATGTAGATTGACTCTAGCTGAGAATCTGGCCACTTCATCCCCACTAGCACAAGCAGGAGACTCTTGGCCCCTTTATCAGGCCTAATAATAATATTCCCTTAGTATTATTATTATCTGTCTGTTTACATGGTTTGTGCAGACAAGGTGCTTGCACTGTGTGCCCTGTGAAATAAACACTGTCCCGGCTCCAAAGAGCTACAGTTTAAGGCAGGGGTCAGCAACCTATGGCACGCCGGCCAAAGACGGCATGCAAGCCGAGTTTTAATGGCATGCTGCTGCCTGCCGGGGACAGCAGCGTGCCATTAAAAATCCTGCCCAGCCTGGCCCAGCCCAGCCCAGCCCAGCCCGCTCTTCTCTGCCCCCCGCCCCCTCCTTGCAGGACAGGTGAGCTCCCCCGCCTCCTCCCCCAGCGTGCGGGGTTCCTGCCCCTCCCCCTCTCCCCCCCACCGCCCATCAGCTGACGGCCCTTGCCAAGGAGAGGGAGAGGGAAAAGCGGAGCCGCAGCGTGCTCGCTGCTCTGGGGACCTTGGGGAAGGGGGTGGAATCGGGGCATATCCCCTCCAGCCCCCTGCCGTGAGCCGCTCAGGGCAGGGGACTGGGAGCACCCCTATGACCCCAGCCCCCTGCCCTGACCCCTGAACCCCCCACACCCACCAGCCCTGACTCTGGCACCCCCACACATACCCAGCCCCCCCAGCCCCCTGCACCCTCCACACATACCCAACCCCCCACACCCCTTGCCCTGACTCTTGCACCCCCACATCCGCACCCCCAACCTGAGCACCAAACAGGAGCTCCTGCACACACACACCCCACATTCCCACCTGCACCCCTCACACCAAATAGGAGCTGCCCAGGTAAGCACTCCACACCCAAACCTCCTGCCCCAAACCTGAGCCCCCTCCCTCATTTTAGCTCCTGGCCAGACCCTGCACCCCAACCCACAGCCTGCTCCTTCACCCCCAGCCCTGTTCTCAGTGCACTCGCACCCTCAGCTCAGAGCAGAGAGAGGAAGAGAATGGGCTAGAACCAGGGAGAAGGTAGCTACCTACTCTATGTGGACAGGGCTGGGACCCCAGACCGGCAGCGGGCTGAGCGGGGCCGGCAGCCGGGACCCTGGCTGGCAGGAGCCGGCGGACGGAACCCCAGACCGGCAGCGGGCTGAGCGGCAGCGGGCTGAGCTGCTCAGCCCACAGTCGGTCTGGGGTCCCGGCTGCCGGCCCCGCTCAGCCCACTGCCGGTCTGGGGTTCTGACTGCCGGCCCCTTGGCAGCCGGGGTCCCGGCCGCAGGCCCTGCTCAGCCCGCTGCCGGCCTACGTGAACCGAACCCCAGGCCGGCAGCGGGCTGAGCGGGCCAGCAGTGTAAGATCAGCATTTTAATTTAATTTTAAATGAAGCTTCTTAAACATTTTAAAAACCTTGTTTACATACGACAATAGTTTAGTTATATAATATAGAGACTTATAGCGAGAGACCTTCTAAAAAATGTTAAAATGTATTCCCGGCACACGAAACCTTAAATTAAAGTGAATAAATGAAGAATTGGCACACCACTTCTGAAAGGTTGCCGACCCCTGCTCTAAAGCATTAAATTCACAGAAGACAGGAGGCCTGGGAAATCCAGTGACTTTGGATTTTTCTTCATCCTTACTGTAGTAACTGATGATAATTATGATTATTTATCATCTGTGTTGTGGCAGTGCCCGGGAGTCCCAGTCAGGGACCAGCACCCCACTGTGGGCACATTTGTGTGGGCCTTGCAAAAGGACAGGGGTGTGCGGGTTTTGTTAGCAGGAGGCTGTGGGGGCTTTGTGATCTGGGATGGAGAGAGCACTCTGTCCCAGCATGGAGGCACTAAAAATAGCAGAGTAGCTGGAGTGGCAGAGGTTAACTGTCCTGAATATGCACCCAATGGAGCTAGGGGTGTGATTCCCAGCATATGTACACACACTCTCAGACTTGTGCTAAGAACAGCTGGGGGAGCACAGGAAGTGGTGAGCTGTAGCATGGGCTAGCCACCCCGAGTACAAACCTACCGAGACTCCAAGTGTAGAAAGAGCCTTAATCTCTCTGTGCCTCAGTTCTCCCACTGTAAAATGGAGACCATCGCACTAACCTACCTGACAGAGTGTTATGCTGATAAATAAATACATTGAAGATTGTTGTAAGGGGCTCAGATTCCCCTGTTGCAGGGCCCACGTAACTACTTTAGTAGCTGGGCTTCCTCTATTCCCACCACTTTGCAGAAAAAAAGCAAGCGGCCACTCACCACAATTCCATGGTGTATGAGAAAATACTACATGTGTGTCTCTGCAAGTCAGAGACTTTAAGGCCAGAAGGAATCATTTCGATCTTCTGATCTGACCTGCATACCACAGGTCATACCCTCGCCCAGTAGGTTATGCTAGAGCCCAAACAGGAGTTATGGGCTTGATGCAGACCTTTGAGAAGGACATCCATTTTTTATCTGTGTGCATGCCCACTCAGTTTTGCTTCTGGTCATTGTTCCTTTTTCCCTTCCACCAGAATGTTTCATCTCTTTCTCTCTCACCCACTGCAGTGAGAATCTAAGTCAAGGGAGAGCTTATCAAATGCTCCTGTGACCCACTCACTGTGCTTGCTGATTGCCGTTCTTAGAAAACTCTTCTGGACATAGTGCGGACATTTTAAAGCAAGCTATGCCTTTATTTTCTTAACGTGAATTTAACAATGCCATGTGGAATCAGGCTAAAAACCTCTGGCTCTGAAAGACTGCCAGCTAAATTCTGGCAAAGACTGCCATTGGATGCTCTGATAAATAAAGGAATGCACCAGAGACAGGTCAGCAACAAACTCCAGCTTTTTTATTATTCCACAGACTTAAGATCACTGCTAACGTGCCATGATATTTAAGGTAACTTTTAAGGTGGACTAATCATATTCTACAAAGCCATAAGCAACAACAATGCATATTCTATTCTGTATAATTTCTTATATCACATTCATCACTATAGTATCTGAGCATCTTCCACTAGTGGATTAAGCAATGAGACTACATCTCTGTCACATGTGGTTTGTTCTCTCCTCCTCTCCCCAGGGAGAGAGGTGTATGCAGTGGAGTGCTTTCTTTTGGAATGTTTTTTACAGTATATATTAACACATGTTGCTATGTGTTTATATATATATGTAAAATATGTTTATACATCCATTTTAGCCAAGCCAAGGCACGTTCAGCAGATTCTGGTACCACCCCATTGAGAAGTTTATTGAAAAGAAATGTGTCTAGTTTGCTAGTACAAATGGACTCCTTTTATCTACATGATCTCTGGCGCCTTTTTTGCAGCAACACTGGGAATAAACTGAAATGAAAATTTACCTGACACATCTGACCAAAAAGGCCTTTGACGCCACATGAAAAATAGATTTCAATCCTGTGTATACTCTGTGCTAGGCTCTTCACCCTGACAATGGTCAGCTGGAACCTACCTTACATTTTGCATTTGACCTGCAGCATGTTCTCTTAGATTTCAAAGAAACATGTGTGTTTGGCATCAGATGTATAAATTGTTCAATAGGATTAATCCAGCTTTCAGGATCTCCTCTGCCCTTCTTCCTGGCAGGCTAGTCCTTGATGAGGAAAATAAGACATGAATGATAAATATTCAGGTTTTCCTCTGCAAGTCTCCACTGCCAGGCACAATTACTTGTTTTTGTTCATTATTAAATATTTTGTCACCATTCAGTGAAGAGCTGCTTCAAGAATGCACGTAAATTTGCAAAGGTGCATTTAATTGAATATGTTCCTGTGGTTCATTTTATTTAAAAAGCTTAATGATATTTTGAAATAACGTGTGAACACGTCACCTAATGTTCACGTGCACAAATTGTGCTACCACTTCTGTACAATAAATTAATTGGTGAATTTGCACAAAGCATCTCTTATGCACTAAGTGTCAAGTAATGTATGTGTGCTATTTAATGTCTCTATTTTATACACATTATTTAACGTACTTTGGGATGTTTTAGATGATAGTGACCTTCTCTTTGTAGAGCTCTGAATAACTATTTGTAAAAATGAGTTTGTATTTGCAAGTTGTTCAATCCCCAAAGAAAAGTATCTGGCATGATGGGAGGTAACATCCCATTTGAAAAGAAAGGTAGGTACTAATATCAAATGATTAAATACCAAAATCTGATATAGAAACAAACCCAAGAATCTTTCCATCTCTCCAAACATTCTTGCAATAAATGATTACAAACCATTACACCTACACACTCCCATAGATAACCAGCTTAAAATATACAAAATGATGCAACACCACTGTAACATAAAACTAAAAATGAAACCACGGTATATTGAGTCTCAACCATGGGCAGATGTCTAGATATGATCTGGAGTATGTTGGGACTGAAAGAATGGTCATCCAGCAGGTTAATACTCCATTTATTGTTACAAAGATTCCTTGCCTGATCAGTCACCCCTAATTAACAGCTTTAATTCAATTCTACAAAGGTGCAATATGTTAACATTATCCAGTCATCTCTGTACCCATGCTCATGTAAAGCAAGTTATAAAGGAACCAGTGAGCTAGTCCACCTCAGTGGATAACACATTAAAGTAGCACATGCCAGCTTTCACAGATTCACTAATGCCTCTAGAACGCCATCAGGCTAACAGTGAGATTATATTTTTGTTCAGATTCCAAGCAGGACTTGATCCTGTCTTCAGGTTTGAAGATTTTGGGCTGCAAGCAATAAACTTGAGTCGCGGGGGGAAGGTTGAAAATTGCAACACCTATAGGTTCCTAGGCAATGAGGCATAAGAAGCAATTTGGATCTAACTACTTGACAGCCAAAATCAGGAGACTACCATGGCTTTTCCTTCGGGATGAAGAATAGGGTCCCTGTATCTCTGCTGCGGACAGGCTAGTTCAGTAACCAAGACACTGTCTTATCTGACAACCAAAACCTGTTGGACTAGTTCTTATTCAAGAAGCCCTTGGCATTTCCCTCTTTCCAGTTTATGAAGAGCTGAGCTCTGGTAAGATATTTAGAGGTTTTATTCCAGATGAGCTGCAGAAGCTCAGCCTTGACTAGCTCTGTAAAGAAAAGGGAAGGTTGTTTTGAGGTATTGTAACGCATTTTTCATTTTTTTTCTGATGAGTAAAAATAACCTTGTTGATCACCCTTATTCAGCAAATCCGTGGCTGTCTCACAATGGGGCTCTCTCTCCGTGATTCAGGCTATTCCATTCTAGACTCTCCTCTGCACTCACACTTCATTAACATTCTGCAGCCCCAGCTTTCTCAAAGGGGGCACGTGAGGGAAATATTTTCCACCTGCAGCCGTTTAGATGGATGAGTTTCATTACACAGCTGGGCATTTTTATTAAGACAGCACCTCTGGTCCTCTAGCCGTGAATATTTTATAAGAAACAGGGCAGGGTCAAGCCTCTACAGATTTTTCCTGTCACAAGGAAATGGATAGTCTGTGCAAACAGGTACCCCGGGTACCATGTCCTAGGTGATGATTTAAGAGGGGAGGCTCTGTCTCATAATGCCACATGGGTTAGTATCATATTACCCAGGACGGGGACACCTGAAAGGCAGTGTGCTGAGAAGTCCTGTGGAATCAGTTAGACAATAAAGAAGTGTTCTTTATCCATTCTCTATTCATCTCTACAGGATTTTAGGCTAATTTCTATAGACGCCCATGACATGTCTACAGATCCCTGTGGGATTCATCTATAAGACTGTGAAACAGGGGGAGAAGGCTAGAATATTGGAGCCCTAATCCCAGACACTCCCTCCCCAATACTGTGCACCTTCCCTGGAAATGTGTCTCCCAGAATTTCAGCCTGGCAAAAATTAAGCCTTTATCTGCATAGCTGGTTCACTTGTTCATCATTCCCTGGTGGGCATGGCTGAGGCTTTCACTCCTACAGAGAAGTAGCACTGAAAAGAGCTACCCAGTGCTCAGCAGTGAAGGCTGAAAGGGAGGGCATTTGGTGACCTTGCAGGAGGTGTACTTGATGATGGCTAGGCTGGAAAGCCACTCTCCCCTTTTCCCCAGGGTATGAGGGGCAGGGCACATTTCAGATGTCACGGATGGCCTGGGTTAGATTAGATGAAATGAGATGGAGGCTTTCTCCCACTTCGTCAGCTAAGTGAGAGAAGGGACAAAATGTTCCATCATCTATATTCTGCGGGCCAGCCAGCTCTCAAGGGCTGAAAACAAAGGGAAAGTAGAAGCCCCTGGAGTCACGAGCATGGATCCTTCTGCTCAGAGGGGTGGCTTTAATCTGCCAAAGCAAGAGTAAGAAGGATGGAAAGACCGTTGTCTGCTGGATTCTATTTGCACGCAAACCCTTATTTGTGGTACAAAGGTACAAATCTTTAATCTGATGGATTTGCGGAATCAAATCAAAGATCATAAAAATTCTTTGAACAGTTTATGCTTTGAAGCTGTGTTTGACTTTAAATCCAAGGATGAGAAATTATGTTTGCACGGAAATAACCGAGATTTGGCATGGCACATTTTGACACATATTTACTGTCTGTTCATCTACCTCTGTGCTAACAATAGCTCCCCACTTTCACTTTATCTAGGAGAATTTGCAACACTGACAAAGAGGGGAAGACGAATGGCAGAAGGAAATGAGCAATTATTACTCCCACACATGCTGCAGGCAAACCAGTCAGTTTAGTATTTTATCTGGATTTCCAGGTATTTAGTAGAGCATGGTAATAGCCATGTTATTATTTGAACACAAACAAATAACACTGGGATAATCCTAAAGGATGGCTCAAAAGACTGGTAATGGGATATACAGCTCACTGGTTTCAGTGTGGCTTTCAGTAACTAGAGACTGAAAATAGTTCCCCTCTCATGGCTGTTTGGTGGCCTGGGTAAAAGAATTATTCTGAATCTTAGCCCCTTTCTTCTTATACTTGTTATTTATTTGGTCACACTGCTGGCAGACTCATGGACTGATGGAAAATGAATTCCTCTTTATGCCTTTGGTCAGGTCTCAGTTGCACTGACAGAGGGAGGGGTTTTGAATTGCCGGTACTGTGCCATTCTGCTCTTAACAGCAGACGCCAGCCTCCAGCTCTGCAAGCCCAGAGCTTCCACCAGCACTAGAGCCAAGTGAATGAATGAATGCAACAGAAACAGGATGCTTTGTGTGTTATCTTGTGATAGCCTAGCACATAAGAGTAGTCATTTTGGTATGTTTTCATGAGCAAAGAAACCACAGCCCATTGTAGGCCTAAATCCTTGCCAGGGCACTGAAGCAGAAGACAGATTAATTACCCGTATCATATTTATAATATCATCACTCCAATCTTCTGCGGGATTCTATGCTGCATGCAAGGAAGGTGTGAATTAGTTCAGCTACATGTCAGATCGGGGTAGAAACAGCAATCAATGAGAGAGAGCTAAGGGACAGGGACAACTGTGTGAACTTGAGTCATCTGCTATAAACGAAACTGTGCCAGGTTTAGCCCTTTGACGATATTGCCTGTATATAGTGTTAATAATAATCAATATTTGTCCATAATCAATTAACAATTAAATTTGTATTTATCAGTTATTGGTTATCAATTAATTGTGATTATATGTTTTGTGAGAGAGGTTCTCTCCAGTCCAGATCAGTTTAATAATCAATAAATCCAATCAAAGATGACTTACCCGAGGTTTGTTATTAAGAGTTAGTAAAGACAGCACATACACAGAGAGGCAAACAGATGCCAATAGCTGTAGAAGACCTACCATGTAATTCTCTTACAGCCGGCATCCCGCCTGTAGATGGTCCTGCTTCCCCTGTGATTTAGGAACAATTACGCCCTTATTGTGTATCATTCTGGTCCTTGTGTATTTCCTGATCTCAGGCTATTGCCGAGGTTCCCTGTTCCATTGCAATTTACTTCATATCTCGCTGTTAGTGCATTGTTGTAGGAAATTTCTTAACAGTTTTAAAAATCTGCTAAGGATTACTACTTGGGGAAATTCCACTCTCTAAAGTTAGCTTCATTGAACTGCAAAGCATCACAGGAGTCTTGCTCCCAAGCAAGCCTTCAAATCTTTCCATCTGAAGTGTCAACTATATTAAGCATCCTCTGGATATCAGGCTATAAATCATTTCACCCCTTGCCAGGTGCAAATACCTGATGCCAAAGGAGGTAATGAGACACCTGAAGCCTCCAGTGGATGCATTCTGCTGAAGTAACCAAGTGAGGCACATCACATGGAGTTGTCTCATTCTCACTTATGCAAGCAGTAACCCCAACATCAGTGTCACCTCAGTCACAGGCCTGGACAAGCCACTTGAGTCGCACACCAACTCAGCCATTGTGAGCTCAGCTGAGGGACATTTGCATCACATGCTGAGTCATGTCACACTCCTGCAGCCGATCCCCGGTGAGTAAGACAAAGGAGAGGCCTGGCTGTTTCCCTGGGGCTGTCCTCAGTGAGAAGAAGAGGGATGGTTGTTTCCTCATGCTCATCCATGGCGTTCTGGCTTTTGCCTCATTTGAGCAGCACATAAGATCCTGTCTCGGAGCAGAGGGTTGAGGAAAGGTCTAGGAGTTTTCCCATCCAGCCAGCACAACTGAATGCATTGGCCGCAGAGTCTTACAGTGGCATGTGGGTAACAAAAGAGCTTTGACCAAACTTTGTGATGCACCACGAAAGCCCCACATCTCTGGATTCATGCCCACCCTGACTTGGGCACAGCTTGTTTTTCGGCTTCAGTCCAAGTTCATGGCGGTCACTGCCCAGCACAGCAAACCTACCGATTTCAGTGCTGTGGCCAACATTGCGATTTTTCACGTTAGCTCTTAAAGGCCGTGGAGAATAACTGAATGGAACCCATCACCCTATTCTGAACCGATGGTGCGGCCATGTTCTACAGATGCTTCTCACCCATGAGCCATCTTGGGTTTCTTGGAACACAACAATGTCTGGTTCTGAGTTTTTCTTGTTCTTTTTACCAAATCTCATCTTTCTTTTCGGTAACTAGTAGAATACCTTTCCTAACGGCCATTGTTTCATTTATAGAGCTTTCAGTCTGGTTTTGATTGAGTACACTTAATATAGTTGCTCTTGTTGTATAAAGGTTTTTTAATCGGATATTTGACAGTCTTTATCTTAAAAGCATCCATTAAGTTAGGGTAGTTATACCTCCAGGTATTGTTCCCATTAAAACAGATTTTTATCGAGTTGCTAGTACATTTTCAGGAAGATATGCAGAGGTGGGGGGGGGGTAATAAAATCCTCCAAATTCAGATGCTTTGCCATATTAGAAATAAAAATTTATAACCAAAAAGGGACTTTCTCCAACAAGGAATATTTTATACCTCCTTAAAGAAACAGTTCCCATATTTTTTTTCTTCTCTGTTTCCAGCAAAGAAGGATGAAAATAATTGGATAAAGAAGGAACTGAACCAATCTATTCCTTGAATTTATCCTTTCAGGAATGATAGATAATCAGCCACCTCCTCTGACTTAAATGAACTTGGGTACCAACTGCTCTTCATTTCCCAGAGTCCCTGGGACTGCAGGTTCAAATACTGGGGGGCCAACTCAGTTTTAATTCCTCCCAATTAGGTGAACTGATGTTTATAATGTTTATAAGACCCTTGTGGGGTCTTTTTGTTGAACCCTTCTAAAAATGATGTCCTGGCTGTTCTGCATGGACATTAGAAGGTCTGTGTTAATTTTGTAGGGAACTGTACTCTTTTCATCAAGCTAGATACAACTTCCATCACTTAATGTGCAGGAATTTTCATGAGGATGCCAGGACAAGTTGTATTTAACTATCCCTCTGTGTGTGCCCAGTGTAACTCATTTGAGTATTACTTCGCAAGGACACTGAGAGAACAGCCTCCATTATTATTTGGATACAATTCTTTCTTCTTTCCACTCTTTCCAGTACACCCTTACCCTGACCAGCTGTGCACATCTCTCTTTGTCATGCCAATGCAAGTAGAATTGTAATGGTTGTACTCAGCACACTGTGTCTGAGAAGGGTTAGCTTTACTTCATTTCCCATTTTGGTTTCCCACTCAGGAAACTGGATTCATTAACCTTCCAATAACTGATGAGGCTGTCAAAGGGGGAGACCAGGGCTGGCTAGCTGGCCAATCAAATTACAGAAAACTAAAAGGTCAGAAGGGCCTCGTCTGCAGCTGCTTCCCAGAGAACGTTATAAGAGATGGAAACTCTCATTCCTCTGACACAGGTGATAATGAGGAGAGAAAAGGGCACAGCGCGGGCTCATTCTGGGGCAATGATTTCAGCTTCTCAGATACCACATGGCACTTCTACTTGTGAGCCAGTCCTATGGGCCAGCAGAGAGCAACAGCTTCTCCCCATGTGTTCATGACTTCCTCCAAACTCCTTCCCCCACTACAAACCAGGACTTTCACTCCAGTTATTTTAAAGCCTAGATTCCTAACTGCCTCTGGAAATCTGAATACCCACAGCCATGAGAAACTCCCTTTACCATCTACAGCTGGCAAGAAGACTGTGCCCCTTTCCGATGGGGGTGTAGCCATGGCTATCCATGTATTCTTGACCTCTAGATGTGGCTCTGCCCTGAAACCATGCACCTTAAAACAATACAGTTGGAACAACATAGCAGGCCCCTGCTCTGCAGCACTGGCCAGGGAGACCCCATCACACCAATGCTCCTCTTGCTTCACAGGCTCCTTGTGACACCCCATGCTCTGGGTGTTCCTAAACCTCTGACTGCCAGAAGCTGGGGCTGGACAACAGGGGATGGATCACTCAATTGCCCTGGTCTGTGCATTCCCTCTGGAGCACCTGGCACCGGCCACTGACAGAAGGCAGGCTACTGGGCTAAATGGCCCATTGGTCTGACCTAGTATGGCTATTTTTATGTTCTTATAAATAATGGGTCATATTTTAGGTTTTAGTCAGCATCTTCAAAGCCCCCCCCCCCCCTTTTTACTGGCCCAAGTTACCTGAGAGACTGATTTGTCCTGTGTGTTCATGGCTTCCTACCACAGCTGTGTTCCCACAGGATGAAGGAGCCCTCTGCCTCACCCTGAGTCCAGACAGCAGAATTTTCTTGGTAATTGGCCCATCGGCTGAGAATTCATGCCTGGAAATGGTCATGATGGCCACAAAACTCAGGAGCAGAGCTGGTGGGAAAGTTTCCATCAAAATATTTTTTCAATGGAAAATAGCTTTTTGACAAAACTGAACCTTTTGTGTGGAAAAAATAGATTTTCGTAAAAAAATGAAAACTTTTTAGTTTTGTGTTTACAGTTTTTTCAATAAAAACAAAAAAAAGTTAATGAAAATTTTCATAGAACATTTTTTTTCCCAGTGAAAAATTTCAAACAGATTTCTTACTCAGGACCTGTCAAGCAGAATTTAAAACCCACATCTTTAACTGAACCTTCCCACAGCAACATTAAAAGACGTTTCTATTTCTCTGGTTAATTTTCATTTTCCCTTAATAGCTAAAATTCTCCCCAATCAGTGGGTGTTCCTCAGAATGGCTAGGAGCAAGGTTTTAAAAGCAGCTTCTGCCTCCAGCATTTGCTATGATGATGATGAGGATGGGGGGTGATGATATTTTATTAAAGTTAGTCCTAGAGGCCCCATCTGTAACTGAGGTCCCATTGTGCCAGATGCTGTACAAACATGGAGTGAGAGACAGTCCATGCTCCAAAGATCTTACAATCTAAATACAGAAGAAACAGAGGGAAGATTATTATCCCCATTTTACAGACAAGGAACTGAGACCCAGATTTTTATCTTCAGCTGTTCTTGCAATGAGTGCCACTCAAACCACAGGGACAGCCTGCCCAACTCAAATGATCGATTCCAACACGGCTTGTTCAGAAGGGATAGTCCGTAGCCAGCTCTGTGTGCTGCTGGTGTCCCTCGTGCAGCAGGCTTTCACTTGTTGTCCAGTGTATCCAGATCCACAGGAATTTTCAACCCAGAGTGTTAGTCTTTTTAGAGAAAAAATTCCATATGAATCAGAGCTGGAAACATTCAGTCTTTTGTCCCTACACAGTTAACTCTCCCAGCGCTTTTGTGATGCTTCCCTCGGAAGTGAGATGGTTTCTTTGTTTTGAGAGTTGGCTCAGCTTTGATTTTTGGAGCCTTCTAATCCCCACTTGCCCTCCTCTGGCACCAGCTTGCTGACCCTGACTCACTGCTGCCCTCAACACGTTCCCTGCCGCTCCAGCCTCTCTCATTCCCATTTCTTCTTGCTGCTATTTTGTAATGTTATAGCCCTAGGACACCCACTTAAAAATAAACAGCTTCTTCGGAGTTTGAAAATTCAATACCAAATCCGTCCACAAACACATGTCCACACACTCCCCTGCTGCCTCTTTTGATCTCCACTTGTTTAACAGACAGACATGAAAGAGGCTTGGGCATAGCCCACTGGCAGCTAATCATGATCCCTCCCATCTCAGGGACCAGGGAACTTACCTTGCAATACAGTCAGAACCCATCTGTGAGAGCAAATGCTCATCTGTGAGGAGCTCCAAAATTGCTAGAAAAGGAGGGACAGAGGGATTTTCTCTGCAGCAAACCGCTGGGAACTAGAGAATGGACCAGAACAATGATAGCATGGACTTTCCATTTTCATTTAGGGTTGGAGCTTATGGAAAACGTCTCCAGAGCCAACAAGTTTGTTGAGTCTGCTAAATGGCTGTGGGAATCTTAGGGGGGAAAAGGTTTCTCTTCATTCATTGCTATGCAGGATTTCCTATTTCCAGTCCATCCAGGAATGCCATGAGAACAGTCTTTCTTCACCCTTCTCCTGAAATGTAGATGCTCCAGTCAAAATGGACAAAAAGGAGCCAAACTTCTTCTGAACCTCAAACAAACACAAAACAGATTGAATTTTCATCCCAAAAGTACAGGGTGTGGGAGAAGGAATTAACTATGTGTAATTCATTGTGACCCACAGGCCATCTGGTCCCCACTCCATAGAGGACACTGATCCTGAAGAGATCCATGCATAGCTGATGGAGGCATTTTCTTTTTTCCAATTTTCATATACCTCTGCATTCGAGATTGGGCCTGGGACCAGAATCAGATGCCTTGAGACACCAGGAGAGAGATGCTTGTTGTAAGATTTCCTGTCCAGTTTTGCAATTCCAAGAGCTCAGAGGTAGTCTGGAGAAGCTTCAATTCATTTGCGAGTTGCCCTTCCCAAGTAAACACCTACTCCATCCTCACACTCTTTTGGGCCTGCAAATCACTAGGGCACAATCCTTTTCAGAATAAACTATTTTTCCTGTAAAGGGATTAGCTGCAGCTCTCAGTGTAAGGGGAATGAATTAGGTTACAATTAATTCCATTTCTCCATTAATCTGCTCCCTTCATGAATGCTGTGAATTAGAACTCAGTATAATGTTGACCACCTCTATAGCAGCCCAACACTTAAAGAATAATGTGGGTGTCCTAAAGCGCATGTATAATTACTGCCAGCAAATAGTGCTTTGCCCTGAAGCCAAATTTATCTCCTGAGTACATTTCTACCATTTTTAAATGAATTTTATTTCCTAATTAGGAAAGATGCTATTAAAACTCCACCGCAAAGGCTAATCCCCACCTCTGGCTTGGAAGCTTGCAATATGGTTTGTGTTGCTGCAGGTAACACTTACGGTGGGAACAAGAATACTGAGCAAATTAAAAGGTCAATCGTCCCAAGAACTGCATCTAAAGTTTGACATAATCTTTTCTGGACAATGACTAGAGGCTTCCAAGCACTTGTTACTTTGGCATTTCTTAATCTTCCCTTGCACTCATGGTCATAGGAGCTGAATATTCCTCCCTGGGGAATGCTATTGGGGAATTATTACAGATCAGATGACATTATGGCTTAATCCAGTTCATAAAGCAGAAGGTGATTTTTTTGGTTTTTTTTTTACCGTTAATGTTGTTGCTAAATTTGGGAGCTCTGTCCCAGCAGATCATTTCCACTGACAATGACCCACAAAGCACTGTTACTTCTAAATACAGACACGAGGGAGGCTCACACACACAGGTGTAAATCAGGAGGACCTGCAGTGAAGTCAGTGGAGTTACACTGGTGCAAAGTTGATATAAATTAGGAGAATCAGGCATTGGTATGGTAACCTAATATACCATGAAGATATTGGGTCAGATTCTCCAGTAACATGTGCATGTATCTCTGGGAAAAGGGGGTGTGAACACCTGCCAGATCAGAATATCAGCATTTTACACCCATTCTACAGAGGTGTAAATGACTGTGCCAGAGATGGGGGTGCAGAGAACAAGCCTCGCTGGCTTTTCTTTAGAGTGCCCTACAAAACTCCTGGCTTTTACCCCTCTGTAATAGGAGAAGGAAGAGAAGAAATAAGCGTTCTTACTGAGTCTACACACAGAGCCATCTTCAGACTTGTTTGTTGTTAAACTTCATGTGAAATATATGCATCAGGTCACTCTGCCAGCATTCTAAAACATGAATGATTGATTGTTTCTCTCTTATAATACAGTTAAAGGACTGGGGTAAAAGAGCGCTGTAACACTAGAATGGCAGAAATTAGTAGATAGATGGATAGATAGATAGACAGGCGTGTGCATAAATAGTTTGTATAAAGTCCCCTCACAGATGAACTCTCACTGAGAGCAGTGGACCAGATTCTGTGCTGTGCTTCTGATGCAGGACAGCCCATAAAGTACAGTCCAAGAGAGGGGGCAAAGATGGCTACATGGCATCTTTGCGTCTCCCTAATCTTGGGCTCCTCTGAAGGCCAGTGCAGGACCCAGGGTAAAGAAAAGGTGCCCTGAGGATTGCCCTAATTTCTGGCAGACTTGAATGGCTGCCTATTGGCTGTCGCCCCGCCACAAGCAGAGCACTTCCTATTCTGGCTGCACCGACTCCGCTTCCACTCTCAATTCCCCGCTCCCAGACGTATCCCTCGCATGCCCCTGTTCTGGCCCTGGACAGAATGCTGACCCTCTGCCAGCCCTGCAGTGGAGGAATTCCCCCAGGGGCCAGGCTGGTTCGTTTGGACGGTCAGAGGTGCGTACAGGCACCGTCACTAGCCACATATTAGCATTTGTCAGGACAGTAATGCTAGCATGATGCCTGGCTGTGAACTTCACAGTTTAACTGGAAAACACACACAGAGGAGTTGTTAGTGCCAAAGTATAAATGTTGTTGCAGACTGTTTTAATAAAATCATAATTTCCTCTTGTTAAACACCAAAGCAGCACTCCAGTAATTGCAGGCACTGAGGGCAGCCAGACAAGTGCATGTTATTCACTGCTGACATTTGTAAAGGGATTTGAGATCCTTGGAAGGAAGACACTGTATAACAGCACTGTACCAGGATTGTTATTATTACGTGCCTGGATTTTGCCAATCCTCCATTTCCACACACACATTCTCTGCTGATACAAATGGGTGTAACTCCACAGATGTCAATGTAGCTGGGCCCAATTACACCAGTAAAGAGTTTAACCCCCGTGGCCAGTAAGCAAAGCTGTGAAATCCAACTATGGGCCTTCTGGTGCAAGTGGCTTTGTTTTTAAATCATTTATCAATGTGCCAAAAAGCCTCGACTTCACAGCGAGAGCCACAGTAAAATGAGTCTGTGGCAGCTTTGCAAAGCAACACAAGTGCAGCCCCAGCGCCCGAACGAAGTCTGAAGCCAGCAATCAATGTAGAGTTCAAAAGCCAGTTTCAGATGGGCTCGCAGACCCACTCCGGGAGGGTAGTTAGTGGGCACCAAGGCATGTTATTCAGGTCACTGAAGACAACATTCTCCCATCTTGCTCTACGGATTGCAAAGTGTTCTGTCACACTCCATTTACTTGCAAGATGAGTCTCCAGGGAGCCAGCTGAAAATACAGTAAGATCATCTGCTCACTGCCTGAAAGGGGTTTTCCCCATTGATGGAGTCCTATGGTGCTGCTGTAAAGGCACAGTCGGCAAAGGCCGGCGGCCTTGGATCATTCAAAGCCCTGCAGCATGTGTGCTCTTAGCACCAGCACCAAAGAGCCCCATGCTGTCAGTCTGCAGAGAAGCCAGGTGTGGAAAGGGCCGTGGGGACTGAATCTTTGCCCCACGCTGCCCTCAATCCTAGACAGGGTCTGTCCACATCAGACGTGAAGCACAATGGCAGGACATGGCAGCAAAGTTTGCTTCATGCCAGAATTACAGCTCTAGAGATGAGGCAGGAGAGACATCACAGAATCATAGAATATCAGGGTTGGAAGGGACCTCAGGAGGTCATCTAGTCCAACCCCCTGCTCAAACCAGGACCAATCCCCAACTAAATCATCCCAGCCAGGCCTTTGTCAAGCCTGACCTTAAAAATATCTAAGGAAGGAGATTCTACCACCTCCCTAGGTAACGCATTCCAGTGTTTCACCACCCTCATAGTGAAAAAGTTTTTCCTAATATCCAATCTAAACCTCCCCCACTGCAACTTGAGACCATTACTCCTCGTTCTGTCATCTGCTACCACTGAGAACAGTCTAGATCCATCCTCTTTGGAACCCTCTTTCAGGTAGTTGAAAGCAGCTATCAAATCCCCACTCATTCTTCTCTTCCGCAGACTAAACAATCCCAGTTCCCTCAGCCGCTCCTCATAAGTCATGTGTTCCATCCCCTAATCATTTTTGTTGCCCTCCGCTGGACTCTTTCCAATTTTTCCACATCCTTCTTGTAGTGTGGGGCCCAAAACTGGACACAGTACTCCAGATGAGGCCTCACCAATGTCGAATAGAGGGGAACGATCACGTCCCTCGATCTGCTGGCAATGCCCCTACATATACATCCCAAAATGCCATTGGCCTTCTTGGCAACAAGGGCACACTGTTGACTCATATCCAGCTTCTCGTCCACTGTAACTCCTAGGTCCTTTTCTGCAGAACTGCTGCCGAGCCATTCGGTCCCTAGTCTGTAGCGGTGCATTGGATTCTTCCGTCCTAAGTGCAGGACTCTGAACCTCATCACATTTCTTTTGGCCCAATCCTCTAATTTGTCGAGGGCCCTCTGTATCCTATCCCTACCCTCCTGCATATCTACCTCTCCTCCCAGTTTAGTGTCATCTGCAAACTTGCTGAGGGTGCAATCCACACCATCCTCCAGATCATTTATGAAGATATTGATTCATAGATTCATAGATTCATAGATATTTAGGTCAGAAGGGACCATTTCATCTAGTCTGACCTCCTGCACAACGCAGGCCACAGAATTTCACCCACCACTCCTACAAAAAAAAAAACCTCACACCTATATCTGTGCTATTGAAGTCCTCAAATCTTAGTTTAAAGACTTCAAGGAGCAGAGAATCCTCCAGCAAGTGACCTGTGCCCCATGCTACAGAGGAAGGCGAAAAACCTCCAGGGCCTTCCAATCTGCCCTGGAGGAAAATTCCTTCCCGACCCCAAATATGGCAATCAGCTAAACCCTGAGCATATGGGCAAGATTCATCAGCCAGATACTACAGAAAATTCTTTCCTGGGTAACTCAGATCTTACCCCATCTAATAACCCATCACAGGCCATTGGGCCTATTTACCATGAATATTTAATTATCAAAACCATGTTATCCCATCATATCATCTCCTCCATAAACTTATCGAGTTTAATCTTAAAGCCAGATAGATCTTTTGCCCCCACTGCTTCCCTTGGAAGGCTATTCCAAAACTTCACTCCTCTGATGGTTAGAAACCTTCATCTAATTTCAAGTCTAAACTTCCTGGTGGCCAGTTTATATCCATTTGTTCTTGTGTCCATATTGGTACTGAGTTTAAATAATTCCTCTCCCTCTCTGGTATTTATACCTCTGATATATTTATAGAGAGCAATCATATCTCCCCTCAACCTTCTTTTAGTTAGGCTAAACAAGCCAAGCTCCCTGAGTTTCCTTTCATAAGACAAGTTTTCCATTTCTCGGATCATCCTAGTAGCCCTTCTCTGTACCTGTTCCAGTTTGAATTCATCCTTCTTAAACATGGGAGACCAGAACTGCACACAGTATTCCAGGTGAGGTCTCACCAGTGCCTTGTATAACGGTACTAAAACTTCCTTATCCCTACTGGAAATACCTCTCCTGATGCATCCCAAGACCACATTAGCTTTTTTCACAGCCATATCACATTGGCGGCTCATAGTCATCCTATGATCAACCAATACTCCAAGGTCCTTTTCCTCCTCTGTTACTTCTAATTGATGCGTCCCTAGCTTATAACTAAAATTCTTGTTATTAATCCCTAAATGCATGACCTTACACTTCTCACTATTAAATTTCATCCTATTACTATTACTCCAGTTTACAAGGTCATCCAGATTCTCCTGTAGGGTATCCCTGTCCTTCTCTAAATTAACAATACCTCCCAGCTTTATATCATCCGCAAACTTTATCAGCACACTCCCACTTTTTGTGCCCAGGTCAGTAATAAAAAGATTAAATAAGATTGGTCCCAAAACTGATCCTTGAGGAACTCCACTGGTAACCTCCCTCCAGCTTGACAGTTCAGAACCGACCCTTGGGTCACTCCACTTGATACCGGCTGCCAACTAGACATGGAACTATTGATCACTACCCCTTGAGCCTGATGATCTAGCCAGCTTTCTATCCACCTTAGTGTCCATTCATCCAGCCCATACTTCTTTAACTTGCTGGCAAGAATACTGTGGGAGACCGTGTCAAAAGCTTTGCTAAAGTCAAGGAACAACCGTCCACCGCTTTCCCCTCATCCACAGAGCCAGTTATCTCGTCATAGAAGGCAATTAGATTAGTCATGCATGACTTGCCCTTGGTGAATCCATGCTGACATCGGGGCAGACAGATCAGAAAAAGAGACTTTGGGGGAATTCTAGTGGAAAATGTGCAAAGAAACAGAGAAGGGGAGAGAAGGTTTGGTAATTTTCCTCTCCCTAGGACTATACCTCCTCAGCTCCCACCCGCTAACCCTCCAGTTCATTAGCTCTCTGCTGATGGAAGCTTTTCCTACCTTACAGCTGCATTTGGAGATCAACGAACGTTCACCGTGCAGCTGTCTATTCTTTTTGCAGCTCGTGTTTTCTTAGCCCTGATTATGATGGATCAGGAAGCGAGGCTTTGCCAAGGAAAAATGTATTGGAGACATGCTGAATCTTACTTCGTGCACTTAGAGGAAAGCAGTGATAAGCAAGATGTGGACTGTGGAGCTGTCATGAGAGGGGAACTTTACCAATAGCATTAAACAGGTGGGGGAAAGAGCCAGGAGTAGAAATAGGAATGTGCTAGATTGTTACCTTTGAATGACTTCTTCATTCCTTGCAGCCTGGACATTCCTTGCTCTTCTTGATCTTTGAGGTGCTGAAGACACCATCATCCTTCCCATGATATTTCTTGGTGAAATTTAAGCAAGGCTTAAACCAAATTTATTTTGCACTCACCAAGCAGGACATGCAAGTTTTTGCTCTCACAAAATTGTGTGTCTGCCAGTATTTGCACCTAACTAGCCAATTTTCAGAGGCAAATGTTTGCACAGGCCAAAGGGATGAGCAAGCAATTCTACAAACTCAGTGTATTTGCATAGCCACAAAATCTGAAGCCACTGCTGAAAATGTGATTCCTCAATTGCACTGCAAGAGCAAATAGAGAGCTAAGTGGTCCTCAACAGGGCAAAGTTTAGATACAGCTGAGAATCACAAAATTTTGAGCAGTGGTTAAAAGGAAGGGCTTTTCAGGTACAACAGTATAAAATGAAAACCTTTCTCCATGCACTGGTGAGATGGCAGGCCATGGGCATGGGAGCTTCACATTCAAAATGTCAAATGATTGACTTGGGAACAGAATGACTGGATGTTCATCACTTGATTCCACATCTAGTGCTCAGCACTGGGGATAATTCCAGCCGTTAGCCAAATTTACAGTGAAGAGATCAAAGGAAAAGGTTGCTTTTGCTAGTAGTAAAAACAATACCTCTTACAGGTATGTTAGAAAGGATTGGAAAATCTGGAGGGCATTTAGCCCTTCAAGTGTGAAATGTACTGTTAAATTACTAAGAGGAGAGATGCAGGTTTCTTTGAACCTGAAAGCTATAGTCATTACTGAACCAGAACTCTCAGCTGGAAATGTTTTATAGAACCTAATTAAAGCTAAGATAGGGAAAAAAATTCATTGGAACTCAGTGTGTGTGTGTGTGTGTGTATCAAAGTGAACAGAGCAACATTGTGCAAATTTTCTCCCTTCTGTTCCATAGAGTTCGTAATCTAGCCTTGTAACCATTATAACCCTTCCACATCAGTAATGCCGCCAATTAGTTACAACCTGCCTCAGAATGGATTCAGAAGGATTTACTGCTCTCTCTCAAACACACACACCTAAGAAATGCACAGTCCAGGTAACAATACGCTTCTCACTCAGATCATTTCCTAGATGGAACCAATTAATCTAGCCTCCCCGTCTATTCATCACCAGTCACACAGTCACAGAACACATATTAACTTCCCATCGTCATCTTAGGCAGTTATATATTAAAAACAAAAAAAACCTGTGTTAGAAAGAAAGTTAAGGTTGCAAAGCCAAGGACTTAAAAGTAAGGCAATGCCAGTGGGAAGGCTGCCTGTGCAACCTCAGTTTGCCCCTTGTGCGTATGATAGTCTTTAATTACGTTCTGTTTTTTCCCATAGGACACCTGCCTCATTCAGTGTGCAGGATGGCTGGTGCTCACAGGCTGGGTATTTCTTTTCATCCTCATCATTCCGTTAGTGCAGAGTTTGGGGATAATGGGCAGTAAATGCCACAGAGTTCAGACTGATTACTTTCCTCGTGGACTTTTCTCTGGTGCTCACTGCCCTTGGACCAAAGTGCTTCACAAACATCAATGAATTTATCTTCACAAAATGCCCTGTGGTGAGGGGCTATTCTCCCCATTTTACAGATGGGGAACTGAGGCACAGAGCTTAAGGCCAAAATTGTCAGTGTCCAATTTAAGATACCTCGGGCCTGATTTTCCAGAGTTCTTAGCATTTTCTAGCCTGTTCTAAGTTCAGAGACAAGCTCCCACTGACTTCTACAAATCAGACCCCACAACCTCATTCACTATCCACTATCCCCTCTCTCGCGCCTCAGCCTGACCTCTAAGATGTCCTCTAAGGTGTCACTACCTCCCGCCCACCCCAGCATGTTCATCTCTGTCTCCCTTTCCTCCTTCTGCAACCTACCCCTGCCCCTGCCATCTGCTAGTCACCCCGGACATTCAAGTTAGGCTGTTTCTTCCTTCTCCTGTGTTCCATGCGGGGGAACACTGACAGAACAAGAGAGTGTCTCCCTGCTCTCAGATCTGGTGCCCAGAGCCACAGTGAGCCCAGCAACAAAGAGGCCCAATTGCAAGAGAAGTCCTGTTCAGACCCTGCAGCCCTTGGGCATGCTCAGAGAACTCTGTGAGGGTAGGACATGCTCAGAACAAATAAGAAGTCTTCTGGGAATTTTGCGACCAAACTGTAAGAAGCCAGACATCTTCCTCTGTGCAGTTTTTTACATCAGCTCATCACAGGCTCTAGCTGCTTGAGGAACAGCTGGGACGGGCTCCCAAGGGAGCCCTGCTCTTTCCCTCTTTGCTGAAGAGATATTCACTATGCCATGGAGTGTAAGGAACTGTGGGAGCCACACGGGGGGACTGGAACGCTCAGGCCTCCAGGCAGAGCTCTCCCCCTGACAAAGAAAAAGCATTCTAGAGAGATCTTGAAAGCACATCACCAGCCCTATACCCCCCACACCATGTACCATGTTACTTCTCCTGTATCCCTGTAGCCAAGCTTTACACACAATGATGTCAGTTCATGAATAGAAACATAAATCAAAGGCCAAGGGTGGGAGAAGGGGGACCTCAGATGTTATTTGTGCAGCTTGCGAAGATCACCTTGCCGAGTCAGCGATGAGCCACGGAGCTCAGGGAAAATAGAGGAGGCATCAGCTTGCTCCATCTCTGATCTGAAGCACCCACTGATCTATCACCATTTGTGTGTGAATTGTTCAGCTTTCCCCCATTGCTAGGTGTAATCTCACTCTGTGGAGTTGAGAGGAGATGGGTCTGCTGCTGGCACTTAAGTGCACTAGGGTGCACAGCTTAGCTCACCAAAAAACCATCGCGCCTGCTCACAGTCAAGGAGCAGAGCAGCTCCGATCTGGGGCTAGTTAAGCTGAATGTTCACTGGGGCTCGGGGAACTGCTTCAGACAACCCACCAAAAACCAAAAGCTAACCTTTGAAAATAGCCCTTTACGTTCCCATTTTTAAATGTCTTTTATTGTCTCATGACTCTACAACTCCTCATTCTGGTAAGCCCTGAAATGCTACAGTAGGGACCTGTATTTCCATCCCAGACCGAACCAGGGAGTGTCCCAGGGACTGCACCAGAGAAACTCATTCTTGTGAAAAAGAACAGGAGGACTTGTGGCACCTTAGAGACTGACAAATTTATTTGAGCATAAGCTTTCGTGAGCTACAGCTCACTTCAACGGAAGCTCACAAAAGCTTATGCTCAAATAAATTTGTTAGTCTCTAAGGTGCCACATGCCACTAACATGGCTGCTACTCTGAAACCTGTCATTCTTGAGAGATTCCCAACAGTAGCCCTGGTTTACATTAAAGATACAAAATCAGTTACAGTTCAGAACTGGTTGAAAGTATGGGAGGGGCTCTGTGAATTGGCAATAAAATGCTCAGGGGAAAGTTTACAGCTGGTCCAAAGATATAAGCCAAGCAAAGCACCTGAGCCGCACTAGACAGCTGAAGGATCTGCAACTTAATGACCTCGAACAATAAATGTTTGACTTTGATGTGCAGGAAGGAGAGAAAAAGAGAGACAGATTCCTCCAACAAACTCGACCTCAGCTGGCTCCATGTACGCATGCCTTTGTCCTCTTCACAGACTGAAAGGAGACAAAACTAGGACGATGTAAAGAGGAAGGGGTGAGGACACATTGTTGTCTCGTACAAGAGGCTTCCAATGCAGGTCCCCACTACAGGTGCCCGAATACTGCCAAGTCTGGCGACGCAAGCAATGCAATCATGGTCCCCTTTTACCTATCTGCAAACACTGGTAAAAGTGATTTTCTGAGCTGATATAGAATAAGGTAATTAACACCCTATTCCCAGAGCCCTTGTGACATCGTTTGCTGCTGATGCACAACATTAAGAAGAAGCCACCTGCCTTCTGAAACCAGAGGGTGATGAGAGAATCATTGTGCCAAATGGAAAAGCTGCCCACTGGGAAGAGAAGCAAGTGTTGTTTCCCAGCTTCTTAACTGAGTTCTACAGAATGAAGCCTAAAGGAAAGGTTGATAAATTCCTCTGGGAATGCCACTTAAACAGTGGCCCAGTGTTTCTGATAGCTCTGGGTCAGCAATCTAGCAGCCTGCTTGCTTACCAAAGTCCTGCATAATCGCTGCAGCATTAAAATAGGACAGTGAGAGGGCAGGAAATTTGTGGCCACTCCAGCAACTATCTCAACACCAAAACCCCAAAATTAATACACCACATAAGGTGGAGGAAGAGAGACATTTTGCAAGCACATTAACAAAAGCTGGAGGATTGAACTCATTGGAAGTCTGCTTATTATATGCTTGAGCGGTTTCTGGATCAGCAGGAAGCTTCATGGGGGAGGCATGCTGGCAGCCTGACACACATAGCTATAAGCGAAGCAGATGTTTCACTTATCTCTGCTCATTGGACTTTAATAGCTACTGTAGGTACCCGTTTCTGCCCAGCAGAGATAATCTCTTAGGAAGCCCATGCCAAAGAGGGCCCCTAAGGCAGGTCCAGCTGAACATCAGCTGCATAGCACAGAGCTAGGTGAATCCTTCAAAAAAGTATTTCCATTCATACTGACTTTAATCTTATGAGTATTGTTTTCAAACGTAACCTAGGCGCCAGAGTCCCACTTTTGCAAAGGTAACTCGGTACGAATTCCCTTTTAATTTTCACATTACCTGCCTGTTTTCCTTCCATGAGATCTGAGCAATCAGCTTTACACATAAAAATGTTCACAGAAAGTGAATGCCAACATTGCATGTACGCGTTGTTGCCCCAACCAAAGCTTAAATTTGCACATGCAGCTACTATCTGCAGGAATGATTCAGTGCTTGTCAATCTGCCCACAGATACTCTGCAAGCAGGAAATGAGGCTAAATTCATTGTTCCTTCATTATTGTTTGTTGGGAATAATTTTCTCATCTTTTTTACAATGTTAAATTTGGACTGAGCATGTCTGGAACCTGGAGGCCATTAGAAGATGACAGCCAAAGGACAGTGCACTAATGCTCTGTGTGTACCTCCTTTTAACACAATGGTCAGGCGTTAGTTTTGTCTCATTCTTCAGGAAAGAAGCTTTAACATATGAGTGCATGTGCCAGGAGGTCTAAACGGTATACTGCCATGTAAATAACCCTTACGTAAAAGTCCTATAGAATTGAACAGGGATAAACCCACCAGTGTTCCATATAAATTACTCTAACATATAGAATTGAATAGTGAATGTGATCCATTCGATATTTGTTTTTAAGCTATCCTATGGAATTCTCTGTTGAATTCTCTAGGGTATTCCCATTGCTAAGGTCTGGAATTTCATTCCCAGCATTATAGAAGCAGCCTGTACAGTGACTAAACACCGGGAACTTGACAACTAAGAGACACTTCCCTCATTGAGCGGAGCAGAGGAGATGGTTGGTTGTCCCCAGAGACGACATTTGATAGAAGACAGCTTTTCTGCTACTCTCTCCTGTTAAAAAGACTCAGAAATGGCCTTTGCTCGCTGTACATAAGCTCCTGCAGAACCCACAGGGAGCCGAGGGAGTCTGAGTTCAGGAAAGAGCCTATTGAAACACCCACTGCTACCTGTGGGTAGAAGGTGCAAAGGGTTAGGCCTAAGACCTAATGCCTGAGAAGATTCAGCCTGCAGTCCTTCCACCCGCACTGTCCAAGGTGTAGCGGGGGGGCGGGGGCAGCTTTGCCCAAGTCCCCCCCCCTTCCTGCATGTGCCACTCCATACTGCATCCATCCCAGTGCACCAGCCCTCTTGAGCAGCCTCTACACACCTGCCCTGGGGCAAGGCGGCATCCCCCCAAGCCCTCTCTTCTGCAGACATGGTATTTGAAGACAGAATCATAGAATATCAGGGTTGGGCAGGACCTCAGGAGGTCATCTAGTCTCCCCCCTGCTCAAAGCAGGACCAATCCCCAACTAAATCATCTCAGCCAGGGCTTTGTCAAGCCTGACCTTCAAAACCTCTAAAGGAGCAGAACCCAGGTCTTCTAAGTCATAGATTAGTGCTCTACCCACAAGGCCACACTGCATCGCACAGCTGTGCCTCCTGCTCTGCATTTCCCCCCGATTATCCTGTTTGCAACAGCGCGGGGCCCTGGTTGCTCAGAGGCAACCGGCTCCTGGATGTAACCAAATCAAAAGGAAGTTTGGATGCAGATCCCAATTTATCCAAAACCCCTTTGGAGGAGAAAAACGCTCCTTCACCCCAGTCCTGTGTTCCTGACCCTGCAGCTGGGTGCTGTCAACATTATTTGGGTGTTTGACTGAGTTTTCAGAAAGCCGTTTTCTCCTATTTATTTTATCACATACATTATCAAACGCCCAATCATTTCAGGGCTCTTGGTGGTACCACCAGCTGAGCCCAGCACCCGAGGGAGAGATTGGATCCCGATAAATCCATAATGCCACCATCTCTGCACGTAGTCTGTGTGCACCGGCGCACGCACATGTGTTGATTACTTGACAAGGAACTCCTGGTTCAAGAAACAGTCGCATTTGAGTGGTAGGAGAAATCCAAGCTGCGCTGTACAGCAGGTTTAACAAGAAGGTAAAAGATTGTCTGAAGGCCTTCTGCTGTAACACTCTTAATTATGAGCCAGTTAAGTCCTGGGAACCAGAAAATTTGGACCTGACCATTATTCTCCACACTTTCACACTTCGTACCTTATAAGCAAGATTCCCATTTACACTACTGTGCTTTTTCAGCTCATCTGGCAGTAAGAGACCTTACGTTCCATCTTCGCTGCCAGAGCACTTGTAAGGGGCTTCCATTAGAGAAGAATCAGGCCCAAGGACTCTAGATCCAATGCGTGTCGAAAGGGCCGGAACCTAGGTGCTGGAACTAGGGGGTGCTGCCGTACCCCCTGGCTTGAAGTGGGTCCATCATATAAAGGGTTTAGAGTTTGGGTCAATGGCTCTCTGCCCCCACCTCCCCTCCCCACTGTACACATTGTTCCCGCAGTCCTGGGCAGGCATTGTGCAGCATGCAGGGCCATTAAGGCTAAATCCCCCAATTTAACATTAAAGAGCAGGCAAAACAATTGAATGTTGAAATCTCACTTTTCTAACCAAATCTAGAATGAGTCCGAGGGCTAATCTAAAGACTCTTCAAAGCCAATGGAAGTCTCTCTATTGATGCCAATGGGTTTTTGTTCATGCCTCTCTGAACAGTGCAACATGAGTCCATGCCCATGGCATTGGTCACGATAAGAATGGAGAAAGCAGAATGAGTTAAATTTACACTACCTTAGATGGCTGCAAAGGAGAGTAATCCTCAGGACAGCATATGCCATGAACCCTTGGCTTCTAGTCCTGTGCTCCTGGTCTGGGTGGGCTGCAGTACCACAGGGTACAGGAAAGTCCTCAGGTCTATTTTCGACCTTTATTCCCCCAAGCACCATACACCACAGCTACCTTGCTGCCACCTTCTGGATAGTGCCAAGTGACTGCATTGGGAGACGGGGAATGAAGCAGGTAATGCCATCATTTCATGCTGGTGCAGATAGCAGCAAGAATGTCCCTTTGGATACCAACGAGAGACAAGAGAAAGATCAGGGACCTGGCTGGGAGATCATTGTATTCATACGAATACTAAATGCAATAGAAAGCATTCTTCCGCATGGACAATCTAGTCATTCTTATCTTCTGCTTCCTCTTTCTAAACTGTCAAGTTGCCCTTGCAGCTCACCTTGGGAGCATGGCAGGGAGCTTTGCCTTCCATTGCTGCTGCTGTTTTCATCTTTAGCAACTGTGATAGATGGTTTGTCTTACACTCAAGGTGTCCCAGTTCTGGTGACCTCTCCTCTCCCGCACAATCTCTGTGAGCAGAGGAATCTCATAATGATGACGCATGGACACTGGCAAAATGCACCCATCCCCTTCCCAGGCCAAGCGTTCTGATTACAGGAGTTCATCTTCTCTTTTGAATAACAAACTGAGTGCCCCGGAGTTCAGCCCTGTAAAGCCCTCTGATGGCTCGGTAAATATCTGCAGCTATCTTGGTTCTTGCTCACCTCCTCAGTGTCTAGCTGATTGCCATATGTGGGGTCGCCTCACCACTGACTTCTTGCCTATCTACCTTGCTTAGCCCTTTCTGTAGCAGCCATCACTATAGTAACTAAATGCTTGTTACTCCCTCATCTCACAAGATGTGAAGACAGTTGCTTCACAGACGTATGTTCCATGCATGTGTACACATGTATGTCCTGCAATGGAATCTACTAAAGCTGTCAAGAAAAAGGAAATCCCTTCCCAAACTTGGATGAAAAGTCAAAAATGGAATTTTTTTCATGGGAAGAGATCTCTGGTAAAATTCCATTTTGGGGAAACAGAATTTTGGGGTTTGCCTGGAGGGCTCTCGTCTGTTTCCCTGGCTGGCAAAAAGGTGTGTAGAAGTGAAAAAGTGAAAAAGTCATCTTCATAGTACTATCTGCCCTGCCAAACAGGTTTTCCGGGTTCATGTGATGCACACATTTTCCTCTCTGTTTTTTCCCAAGGTTTCTATCTGTCCTGGGTCAGACTGGTTTCTACTGTGTTTATTTTCAGAGAGAAAAATATGTAAAAATAGACAAGGAACTAGACACTGCCTGAATATTTGCTTTTTTATAATACTCCAAGAGGCTACATATGTTTACCAAAAATTGTAGAATTATTGTAAAATATTGCAAACTTTTAATTAAAACCTGTATAGTACTGCAAATGCACAAGGAGGCAGAGCTAAAGTTGTGTGCTCAGTTTTGATGAGAGAGCATTGCAACAGTGAGTAAAATTTTGAAAAAAACTCAGCAGTTCATTTACTTTGTATAGAGACCCATGCAAAGTCTGTGCAGTTTCTAAGCATCTAAGTTGTATTGTCTATACAACTCATGAATGCCCACAAATTAGGGCTGCATGTGTGTGTAAAGGTAATCAGCCACCCAAAATTCCAAACTTCCAAGCATGCAAACTGTGTGCAAAGGAGAGAGCTTGTGGGTATAATATATGTAGCTGTTCCTTCAAATTCAATCTTTATGGTATCATCTTCCATAAGTCACTATTAGGGCAGAATCCGATTTTCATTTCATTCAGTTCATACAGATTAAGAAAGGTGCAAGCAGTCGTGTTAAATCACAACATAGGGAGGAACAATACCACACGCGGTAAATCTTTGGAGAACTAGATCAAAGACATGTTCACTGCCAATTCGCCCACATTTATTCATTCAGCTAGTTGCTCGTGACTTTGACAATTGTCAGGCTGTCATACTGGAGGCATAAGCAGAGGCTGGAATTTAGAGATCGGAGCTTGAGCAAAACGGTACTATAGTCCTGAACATTCATTCAGATGAAAACTTTGCTGTACAGCGATGGTATTTGCAGACCTTTTTATTTCACTTCTGTGAACACACTTTGAGTGATTATTTGTCCACAAGGATTTTTAATGAGGGTAGGATTCACCCTGGTGTATCTGGCCAGTGCAAAGCCTAGTCACACAAACTTACTTAAAAACTGAAGCTAAATCAAGGCGATTTTGCTACCTGATGGATACAGATGCTCTACAGTTTGTAATGGGCAAATTCATTATTTAGTTTTCCCTGTATGTTGTCTAATCACTCGCACTTTCTTTGGCATATTGTAATTAAATTTTTCATAAAAGTTAACATCACGGTGTTACTCCACAACAGCTGTCTTTCTGTAACCTAGGCATCAAGTCCCTTGCTGTCCAGTACTAGATTTTGGCATTAGTTGTGCGCAGTCAGGCTCTGCAGCAGCTTAGTTCCCTAGCGAGGCCAGTTAGCTTTCCTCTTTCTTCCACCCTAACAGCATCATGGAATGTAGTTTACTTTCAGCCTCTGGGCTGTGGAACTTCACTGATCTGCATTTGTTATTATTTATTATTTATAGTACAGCAGCACCTGGGAACTCTAATCCTAGTCCGGGGTCTCATGCTGCTGGTCAAAATGATGACAAATAACAAAGAGGACAGTCCCCACTCCAGAGGAGTTTACAGTCTAGGTGTCAGGCATGATGCAACAGTTGGACAAAACCACAACTTCTAAGGTGTCACAAGTACTCCTTAACTTTTCACTGGAATGTGTCAGTTTCCATGAAACATTTCCTAGGTCCAGGATGGATTTTCTGGTCAAAACCAGACAAGAAACCATAGAGGGACTTGAACCAGAGTCTCCCACATTGCAGGAAGGAGCCCTAACTTTTGGTCTATTCTGAGGAGAAGTGCTTACCCTCGCGGGGTGTGCAGGGACTGGAGCCCTGGGAGCATAGCAATGCAATCAAAAGACAATGCAGAGTTTGAACAATAAGCTGAGTTCATGTGAACCAGGTCTGCTTCAAGTCAGCTGAGTGAAGCAACACTTTTGTGACCTCAGATTCAGGGACTCATGGCCCGATTTTCAGAGGCGCTGGCCGTCCCCGCTCCCCTTTGAAGTTAATAGGAATTGTGAGTGCTCATTAGCTTTTAAAATCAGGTCATCTGTGTCCTGTTGCAATGACAGCTGAGAACCAGGCACCCTACATAGGCCATACCTGGAGCTCCAAAGGCAGGGAAAGGTTAGTCTGGTATAGAAACTGCCTATTCCTTCCCCACCCTTCTCTCTCCAGAGATGGGCTCTCAAGTCATGGGCTCTTCTGGGATTATGTTACAATATGGCATTGGAGAGAAGCAAACTAGGAAGGGGAGAAATGGCAGTCAGGCCAAGTGTTCTCAACTTTGAGCTGCCACCCAATCCAGAGCCTGCGCTTGCCTGATTTTAAAGAAAGCCCAGCAATCTGGAGAAACCAGCCAGGTGCCAGTTTTCTGCCACATAAACTGCTCTAATTGATCACATGTTTCTTAGCAGACGAATGTCTGGATATTTTATTGGATTGATTTGACATAATGCTCCACTGTCGTTTATGAAGGTTGTTTGTGCTGAGAAACAAGCAATTGACGTCTGCGTTTATTATCAAAATGGCACAACGTGCTTCGGCCTGGATCCGATCTCGCTTGTAAAGCTGGAGTTGTGCCACCGATGTCAGAATGCAGAGCCAACAATGTTTGAGTTTCAGCTGCACTTCCAAGCGCTTGGTGCCCAATGAGTTATAAAGTCTGCAAAATAAATTAATCAGGCAACATCATGGGGGGATCCTGGCCCTACTGATGCCTGCGGCAAAACTCCCATTGCCTTCAGTGGTGCCAGGGTTTCACCCACGATGGTTAGAAACACGACGCTCAATCCCATTTCATCCACGGGATGGAGGCCCTTGATCAGTTTAAGCAGGTTTGATAGCAAGTGCAGACGTAGGAGAAAGAGGTCAACTGTTAGCCTCAGAATCAGGCTGCGTTTCTACGGGGTGATATTGAGCAAACAGGAGATAAAACCCACAAAGAGAAACTGCTACCTCCTGAGCAAGGACATTGCTTCAAGGACCCAGAAGTGCGTACTGTACGTCCCCTTTCTCTTAACTGGCCTGTTGAGATGTATGAGGCTGCCACTGCTTCCAGCTAGAGGAACTAGTCCTCTAAGTGGTCAGTGGTCTGCATTGTCACAGGGAACCTACGGTCCCCGAATGGTAGCCCTGTTGATGTCAAATGGTATTGTGCATTGGCTCCAGAACGATATGTGGGATAGGATTGGCCTGGGGTCTCCACTTTAAAATGGCTTGTTTTTAAAATGTAGGCATATTGACAGTTGTCACACACACCCTGTTTTACAGGGAAATGGTATTTTGAAAAGGGAGCATCCAATTAAGTTTAAATACTCTGATAGAAGCTACTTTCAGGGTTTACTTGATTGTTCTGAATACAGGCACTTCAGTCCATAATTAGACACTGTAAAAGCTAATTGACTTCAATAATATATTGAGAGCTAGATTTAGTTCCTGCTTCTTCAAATTGCAATCTATTCACAATTTATAAAGAGAAATAAATGTTCTCTGAAGACGGACACTATTTTTTCTTATTACCATCTTCGGAAGCAATCAAAAGGTAAAACTTATAAATCAAAGGAGACATTATGCCTAATAAAAGAGCATTCCATGTCATTAATTCCCCTAATTATTTATGAATTTTAAAAAATTGGTCCACCTGGTTTTCTTTCTAGAAATGATAAATATAGTTATGGATAATTTAAAAGCAGTTATTATAGAATGGGAAAATGTGAGCATGCAAAGAGATGCTGTACTGTACTTCTTTCCTCTCTGCAAATGCCTCTTAGTCACCACAAAACATCCTTGAGAGCAGGGAAATATTCTCTCTTTGGTTTGGAACATGCACTGTTCCGTTTAGAAACACTGTTGGATAAAAACTATTATCACTTACAATCCACATTTGTATTACACTAAAATCATGTCGAATATGCTGCTGAGGCAACTAGGTGAAGAGTAAGGAAGATATTTGGCATTCTGGCAAACCGAAGAAATTCTGAATTATTTATAGACTGGGATAAATGTCAGTGGAAATTAGACACCTAAATATCTTTGAGGTTCTGGGCCTAAGGATTTGATCCAAAGCTCTTTGAAGCCAATGGGAGTTTTTCCAGCTACTTCAGTAGTCTTTAGATTAGCCCTAGGCCACTAATTAACTTCAGGAATTTTGGATTATCCAGATGCTAGGAAACACCTGGGGAGTATTCAGTGATCTGACCTCCTTAGATTTTGATTTTTATTTTAATTCAGGCATGGGCCTCCCAAGTCAAGCCCTCCCATAATTTTCCCGGCTGTTTTTTTCCAGTGGCAAAGCAGCCTTTCCTCCCTAGCAAAGGTGAAGACAATGTTTAAAATTAAATGTGACATTTAGGACCATGACAGCAGAGAGAGAATGCTGGTCATCTCTTTCTCTGATCATCCTACTGAGCGACAATATGGATTCTCTGAGCCAGAAGGCTTGTAAAAGAGACACAGGAGGGAATTTGGATCCTTTTTTTTTTAAATCCCAAATTCTTACAACCCCAATTTGTAATTATATGGAGCATCCTTGTTGTGTGACTATCCCTTACCTGACATGGGCTATGGAACTGCACATGACTTGGAGAAGAGATGTTCAATTTAACATTTATACCTATGTATCTTTATACAGTGTATTACTGGCATGCCTCAGCATCCCACAATGAGTCTGGTGAAGTGACATGAACCTCTCCCCACACTCAGGCACATTGTGGGTATTGTGTCATCAGGTTGGGGTTGCATCAGAGACTAGCCCTGAAATCAACAGATGAGGGACTATTTTGATAAATTATTTATTTATTCAGTTTCTCACTGTTTTTCACAGTCCACATAACCCTGTGAGAGTAAGCATTAAAAATTCATTATAGGTCCAGAGAGGGAATGTCAAGGTTCCTTCCCCACTCTGAACTCTAGGGTACAGATGTGGGGACCTGCATGAAAGACCCCCTAAGCTTATTCTTACCAGCTTAGGTTAAAACTTCCCCAAGGTACAAACTTTTATCTTTTGTCCTTGAACCTTTATGCTGCCGCCACCAAGCTTCTAACAAAAATAACAGGGGAAGAGCCCACTTGGAGACGTCTTCCCCCCAAAATATCCCCCCAAGCCCTACACCCCCTTTCCTGGGCAAGGCTTGATAAAAATCCTCACCAATTTGCATAGGTGAACACAGACCCAAACCCTTGGATCTTAAGAACAATGAAAAAGCAATCAGGTTCTTAAAAGAAGAATTTTAATTAAAGAAAAAGTAAAAGAATCACCTCTGTAAAATCAGGATGATAAATACCTTACAGGGTAATCAGATTCAAAACATAGAGAATCCCTCTCGGCAAAACCTTAAGTTACAAAAAGACACAAAAACAGGAATATACATTCCATTCAGCACAGCTTATTTTATCAGCCATTTAAACAAAACAAAAGGAGTACTACTGGCACCTTAGAGACTAACCAATTTATTTGAGCAGAAGCTTTCGTGAGCTACAGCTCACTTCATCGGATGCATCCTGTGGAAACTGCAGAAGACATGCATCCGATGAAGTGAGCTGTAGCTCACAAAAGCTTCTGCTCAAATAAATTGGTTAGTCTCTAAGGTGCCACAAGTCCTCCTTTTCTTTTTGCGAATACAGACTAACACGGCTGCTATTCTGAAACCTTAAACAAAACAGAATCTAACGCATATCTAACTAGATTGCTTACTAACTCTTTACAGGAGTTCTGACCTGCATTCCTGCTCTGGTCCCGGCAAAAGCATCACACAGACAGAGAGGACCCTTTGTCCCCCCCCCAGCTTTGAAAGTATCTTGTCTCCTCATTGGTCATTTTGGTCAGGTGCCAGCGAGGTTATCTTAGCTTCTTAACCCTTTACGGGTGAAAGGGTTTTCCTCTGGCCAGGAGGGATTTAAAGGTGTTTACCCTTCCCTTTATATTTATGACAGGGAATGAAAATAAATCTGTCTGAAAGCAGGAGATAGGTTAAAGGCCTTTGCCCTCCTAACTGAATGCAGAGCTTGTAATGCGAAGTGCACTGTCTGAATGCTTCAAGCTGCTGAACTGAGTGACGGAACCTCGCCAGCCTCCTTAGACTCTCAGCAAGATGTTGAGGTAATGTCAGTGCTACGTGGACAGCTGTGTGCGAAAAATGAAACCAGCACATGTTGCATTTTAAAGGGAGAAGGAACAGGGAAAGGATCGATTCCACCTGGCCTGGGCCCTTTTCAAAGACTGCAAAATACACCCAAAAAGCAGCAGCTTGGCGGTAGGGAGGGAGTTTTGTCAGTTTTGCAGTAATCCCCCATTCGCCCACCCATTACAAATCTCAGGGAGGGTGATCAATTTTCCCCTTCTCAAAGGATTTTTCACCAAACTGGCTAGCAAGATGGACATGGATTTGACCAAAGGTGTAGCCAAGTGATGTTCTCTGTCACATCAGTGTAAATCCAAATTAATGTCAGTGCAGTCTCACATTTGCACATGGTTTAAGCAGTTATGTGTTGGCCACTTCTGTATGTAAGCATCTGGTTAGGCAAATGATCATCCTTATTTTTAATTTCTGGCATGTATATTTTGAAGAGATAGCCTTAAGCTTTAGCTGCCGGATACACGAGCTTATAGAGCCAATTCTGTTTGAGAGCTGGGGCATATGGCCCCCATTGTTGCAAATTTGGCCCTTAGGTTTTTTTATTTATTTAAATATGGTAATTCTCCTGCAGCAGAGCTGCTATGACTTAAGTATAATGACTATTGTTTCAGTTTGCTGAAGGTGCACTTAGGAATCTATTCTAAGTTAGAAACTTCATTAACAGATTGGAAAACATTTGCCTAATGTTACCCTGCCATTACTAAATAAGTTTCATCTTTCAGTTTGGCACAGAGTCCAAATAGTCATTTGAACTAATAAAGATACTCGGTAGTGTCTTATTAGACAGCTGGCAAACTCCCAACAAATATTATGATGATCTTTTGTTTAATTAGGGGTTTCTTATGCAGTCTCCATTTCATCCTGGTAATAGGAAAGATAATACATTCTCAAAAGCATGAGCTTTATCTGAAAGTCAAGGGACAAAAAGGTCCATCCATGCTCACCGCTTTTACCCATCGAAGTGCTGGCAAAATCTCCATGAAAGCTCAGAGAATTTTAATCACACAACCCCTTCAGAGCCCTAATTAACCTGACTATATAAGGCCTAAAGACAAACTGTCCCATAGCAACTCCTCCTACCTGCAGTGGTTGGTGGTTCCTGTAGAAATGGAACCTTGGCATAGAGTGCGTAGAAAAGTTTCCCACTAAATATTTTTTGATATTATTTTTTTTACAAGGCAAGACATTTGTCGGGGGGAGGGGAGACACGTCTTACATTTTCACTTATTCGTTCACTGAAAAACTGAAAACCAACTATTTTTATTTTTTAAATTCCTACAGGGGGTTGCTTTATTTTATTTTTGCCAACCAAAAACTGAATCTATTCTGTTTAAAACTGATTTTAAAAATGAGTGAAAATCCCACTAGAAAAATGGTGACAACTAGTGGAGGAGCTGAGAAAGGTGATTTTTATTCCCCAGGACCTAGAGAGGAGTAGACTGGGATCATGCTCACATTCTTATTTCCTTGCTTGATAATTACCATCACCTATGATTAATAGCACCTCACCCAACAGTGAGTTAGAGGCTGTCACAGGTGGGCTGGGGCTTAGCTGCTCCTGTGCCAGGCTCTGCCCATCTCTGCAGGTGGAGAGAATTAATCCAGGGGTCATGTGATGGGAGCATGTGACTAGAAACAAGGCCCTGCTGGGGAATATAAGAGCAACCTGAGTTTGGTTAGTGGTGGCTTGCTGCCGAGGGAGGCAGTTCTCCAAAATGCTCAGGCAGAAGGCTGGGAGAGAGACTTGCAAGGTGTATCTCTCCCTGTGAAGGGGAAAGCCTCAGTGATGAGGACTATGAGCTTGGAAGGAGGAGTATTAGTAACGGGGATCCCTAGGAAGATCTTTAGTCTAGAGAGAGATTGAGGAGGCTGTAGAGTTTGCACCTACACTGGGGAGCTTCACTCTGGAAATAGCTAGACAAGTCCCTGCCCCGAGGAACTGCTGCTTTGAAACTTAGGTACCCCCTCGTAAGGGAGGGTGAGTCAAACAGGGTGCAGGGAGAGGCTAAACAGGCATGCAGGGAGGGGGTTGGAGAATGGAACATAGATAAAGTTATGAACCAACTGAGTCTCTAAGTTGTAGATCATGCAGCCGCCGTGAGTCACTGGGTGAGATTTAAATGAAGTGGGGAGGGTGGCTTGGTGAACAGGATGAAGGAGAGTATTAACAATGACTGTGTCAGAGGGTCCACAGTGCTGAGCTCTAGCATGTTCTTCGGAACACCGCTTATCAGGCCTGCATATCTCCCTCCCATGTCAGTGACTTGGTAGGAATAACGATACAGGCTATGTCCCTAGTTCCCTGAGTCTGAGTCTCCTCTCACTAGACAGCAATAAAAAGGTCAGTTTGAAAAGCTCTTGAGTGTTAAAAACCCTGTGTGAGCTCCTGATTAGAACATGTGTGACTCAGAGTAGCAGTAGGAGTTGGAGAAGTTACATAACTTTTAACCTGTCTTGCAGAGTTCCTGGCCATTATTCCAGTGTAGTTTTTAAATGCTGAATTTTCACAAGGAGGTATGATCCTTGAAGTGGCTGTTGCAGTGACAGCTCTTGATTTCTCAGATTCCGAATGCTTGAGCCGTCTAGGATAAAGCCCAAGATTCTACACAACGTATCATGCTGCCCGCACCACATAGCAAAATTGTTGAAAAACATTCTATTTAGAGTCACTTCTGCCTATGCGGCAGATATAGTCTGTATTTTCCTTCTCTGTTGTCTATTGTTTGGGATATTTGCATAAAAACAGCATCTTTGTTTCCTGAATGGCCCTTTTTCATGCAAACATCCCTAGCAATAAAAAAAAGAGAGAGAAATACAGAAATGAAATGGAAACAGAATTGTCTCCAGATAGAAAGTTTCACTAATATTTTCAAGGCTCCTCTTTTTAACCACGGAATATGTCCAGGCCTTGATAACTTGTAATAAAAATATTATGTAGTCCTTATATCACAGTATACAAAGCATTTAAAACACATTTATGAGTCTCCTGTATGAACAATGAACGAACGAAGTACTGAGTTGGAATGTGAGAGAAAATGATTAGATGTCTGAATAGCTGAAGGCACTCTCTAAAGCTAGAACTATTGAAGAGACGAAACCGAAAGAGTTTATGTGCCAAGCTGTGGAAGCAGAGAACTTGGAGGTGAGGGAGCTAAATGCTGGATGAGTCTTGCCAGCTGAAGAATCTCATCTATGCAACAAATGGCAAAATCTCGCAACAAATGTTAGTCCTGGATCTCAGGATCAGAAACTGCTTCAGGGACTCGGGACATTTTGAAAATAGTTCATTCAGATTACAGTAAATTGCAGCTGATGTACACTAGGCTGCATCTAAATATAGAGAGCAGTTTTCAAAGGGCATCTGCTGAAATGTTTTGGAACAGTTTTACCCTACATGCTTATCAAGTCTAATTTAAAAGGATGTCTCAAGATGTTTCTAAGCTGTATAAAGTTGCATGAAGAGATAGATAGAGAGTCAGATGGCTGCTCTCCACGATACAGATGCTCTGTAGATATAGTGGGACTAATCTAGCTGTAGATTTGAGGGGAAGACAGGCTCCTAAGTCATTTACATGCTTTTGAAAATTTGACACTAGGACAAAAAGTAAAGCTTTTTTTCTGAGATCTGAAAAAATTCTAAGTCCTATTAAAAAGTCAATGAGATTTAGGTTCCTGAACTGCTTCGGAACTTCTGAAAATGGTACCTCTGGTCTGTTTTCCCATCTCTAATTAAAAAGTTAAATTTTAAGTGTAGCCTCTTAAAAAAGATACTAAAGATAAAAATGTAGAAGAGCAGTGAGCCTAACTTCCAAATGAATGTCCAGTTTCCATTCCCAGGTGAGGACTGCAGCACAGTGCCCTCAAACAGCATATATCCAATGCCCAAAGAGCCGAGTCTGTGTAATGCAAACACCAATCATTCTTTCTGCCCAGTTACTTCTCTGTACAGCAGGAACAACCTAATCAAAGAGCTGTATAATCCCCCCCAGGGAAGAGATCTTTCAATTGACATATGGATTTCTCTGTCATCTCAGTAGACGAGTCTAAACTACTCTTAATTTTTACAGCAGTTACTTGCTTCTTGTAGCTTCCACCTGATGACTAGAAACTGATGTAAACGTATGTAACTCCCTCCAAAATGCTAACAGGAGCAGATCCTGCCATAGGATTCACACAGGTACCCCCTTGTACCTGTGTGGAGTTGTAGATTTCAACAGGGCCCTGCACAAACATAAAGCTCTGACCACATAGATCGATTGCAAGGTCTGAGCCCAGGTGAATATCTTGCTGATGCAACAGTTGATAAACCAAGGTGCAGAAATTGCATGAGTCTATACTACAAAAGGTTTCCTCCTCCTCCCCCCCCCGGCTCTCCTGCTGGTAGCTCATCTTAAGTGATCACTCTCCTTACAGTGTGTATGGTAACACCCATTGTTTCATGTTCTCTGTGTATAAATCTCCCCACTGTATTTTCCACTGAATGCATCCGATGAAGTGAGCTGTAGCTCACGAAAACTTATGCTCAAATAAATTGGTTAGTCTCTAAGGTGCCACAAGTCCTCCTGTTCTTTATACTATCCATCTATCTATCTAGGTACACACAAGCCCCATCACCATTGTATCTGAGTGCCAAAGATATACTTAGGGGAAACTGTGAATCAGTTAAGAAGTGGCACGAGAGAGGATAGGAAAATTCTCCTTAAAAAATAAAGACAGGTGTTCTCGTGAAAGTGGAAAATGAAGCCTCTTTAAAAGCTGGCACCTCCCCATCCCCCAGTGAGCCTGTCTGGCAAAGGAGACACTAGATAATTTTCATCCTTTCAAGCTTCTCTTCTAGGTTTGTATTTTACAGGCTCTTGCATTCCCTCTCCATCCAGCTCACCCAGTAGCTATTATTACTATTCGTAGCTGAGATTGGGGCTCCATTGTGCTGGGTTTGTACAGACACATGGTAAGAGACAGTCCCTGCCCCAAAGAGATTAGTCTAAATACTCAAGACAGACCAAGAGTTGGAGAAAGGAAGGGTTATGTTTCCCATTCTTACAGGCAGGAAACTGAGGTGTAGGGAGACTAAACCACCTGTCCAAGGTGACACATGGAGCTTCTGGCAGGGCTGGGAATAAAACCCAGTGGTCCTGGTCCCAGTCCCATCCCTTAACCAAAAACCATCCAGCTTTTCTAACTTGCCAAGGATCTGCAGCACAAACCTTCCTTGTTGCTAGTAATTCTCAGCATAGTCAGCAGGAACATCCTGGGGCCACAGCGTAACAGATGGTGGGTTCCTCACCTGGACTCAGAATGACCTCAACACCAAGGTCCTGTTTTACCTCTCACGTTGGCGTAAATCAGGAGTAACTGCGCAGAAGTCAGTTGAGTGACATTGGGCCAGAACTGGCTCAAGTTCCCTCTGAGGGAAAAAATCAGACCAGAGCCCCTTGGATGTCTATTCTCAAAGGGCAGTTACTCAACCTGGTCAGACGGTGATTAGAAAAGAGTCCTTGCACCTGGCTGCTTGATGGGCCCTATTCAAAAACAACCTCCAAGTGAATACCCAGAAAGCTCCAGTCTAGCCCTGGGCTGGATGTTGTTAGCCAGTAAGAGAAGGTGGATAATTGAGAAGATTCTCTCTAACCACCAGACTGACAGAAGAAGCCAGATGCCTTTTAGCCATCTTGGCTGTTTCCATGTTTTGCATTGAGAAGAGGTCGTTACACCTGTATTGGCTCCTTATCCTAAAAGTAAAGCTTGTCATATGCCTTTATGTTAATCATTGGTGTCTTTGGTACAGCCCGGATTCTGTCCCATGTTAAATACAGTGCATGGGCTGAATTATTGACGATCATCCCACCCTTTAGAGAGGAAGGAAGGGATGAAATCTTAGTGCTGTATACTACTCCAGAGCTGTGTGCAGCTTCCATAGACCATGATGGGGTCCTGTCATGCTTACCAAGGTCAGCATACATGAACACTTAGAGATTATTCTCCTGTTAGTGTTAATCTGCTGCTCACAGAAATTTTCCAGTTCCAGAAAGAGAAGGAAAGTATTATTTTTAGAAGCCGAGATAATTGTCACATTTTGTGTAGGAAGCTAAAATTACAATTCTGTTTTTGTTGTGCTCTGTTTGAATAGCATAAAATTAACATTAGCCTCATACCCCACACAACATTCCCTCTATTAGGCAGGGTAATTTAAAGAGTGTTCGGCTTGAAGCAATGTAAGGGTTGAGAAGAGAGCGTGGGGGCATTTTAATGTGGTTATTTTTTTAAGTATTTAAAAATACCTTTTTAAGTGCATTTAATTCTTATGAAAAGTGTCTGAATGACAGCCCCTGAAAACTGAAGTTTTCTGCATTTCCAGAGAAAAGAGGAAAAGCACCAGACACAGCAATGCAAGGAGCACACGCACATACAGACCCCCTCCTGGCCAGCGTGATTAAACTCTTCCCTGCAGGGCATTTATTAGCATTGCTGCACATAGCTTCTTTCATTTCTCCCCGATTTCTCTGTGCTCCGAAGCTCCGCGGCACTGCATTCAAAAGTTGCATTTCCTTAGTTTCCATAAAGGATACAGAATTTCCTGCTCAGATAAGGAAATGCTCTTTCAACGCTTATGTAAGATGATCACGATCATGGCATATTAAACATCCCCATATTAAGAGATGGGATTGCACAGCCTTATTTAGAAGAGAGAAAGAAATACTTCTATGAAACCGAAGCAGAATGATTTCAAGGTTACACCCTCACTGTCATGAATAACCATATAACTCAATTAATTATAGTTCAAGCTAACTTTAGCCACAACAGAGTGATTATTCTTGATATTGTGTGGGCAACATGTTCTCACAGCACAGAAAAAAACAAAACCAAAACTGAGAAACCCACATAGATCACTTCACACAGTGCAACACCCCACAGAATAACTGGATGAGTCACTGCATGGCCATTGTTGTGTGGCTGAGTGAGGACACAGAAGATGCCTCAGGAATGTAGAATGAATAAATGAAAAGGAGGGAGAGAGAGAGAGAGAGAGAGAGAGAATGCTGTAATGCTTGGGCTCTTCTGGAGGTTGGAGATGCTTTTGGTTTATTTATATAATATCAAAACAGTTTCCACTTCCTCCTAAGCGCTCAGGCTCCAACATGGGCCCTCAGAGGGAAATTGCTCTAATGATTAGTTCAAACGATTCAGAAGTTCAGATGTATTGGGCTCTGGCTAGATAAGCTCATAAAATTTCAAATACTTTCCATCTATTACCCTTAGAATGGGAAAATTGGTCTGGAAATGGTGAGAGAACAGTATTGTCTTTCAAGATTTTCTCTTCTTCCAACTTTCAGTCAGGACAGATTATCCCAGACACAGCTTGGTTTATGGTATTTCAGTGTTCTTGCTTCTGGCCTCTGAAGGACCCAAGACTTACAGAGTTATTATGAGGAAATTAAAAACAGGGGGAAACTTCTTCAAACCTTGAGTACAGATCTTCTTCAGGCTGAGTTTAGCATTATATTGCCCATGTAAGACTCTCACATTAGGCATACGTTGGGAAGTGAGACGACATCTTTGCTAGTGAAACCGGAAGCTCAATGGAAAACAGAATAGTAAAACCTCATTATAAAATGGAATTTCTTCTTTGCAAAAGGAGCCTCTTCAAATATTAAGTACCAGCATACAATAGAGTTGTTTTCTGCCATGTGTTTCCTTTCTGCTTGATTACAATCACTACCCTCTTGAAATGACATATTTCATTTTCATTGGAACGCCGTCACTGGTTTGCAAGAGATCATGAAAGGAAGCCAATAAAGCAAGTGGGAAAAGATAAAAGCAAATCAAACACGACATATGGTACCACAATGAAAGCACCAACCGTGCAGTTTGGAGATCAGCTTTCCTGCATGAAAGCACGAACGTGCTTATTGTTTGTGTTGCAGAAAAGGGGATTCAATACTGTCATTTCCTATCCCACAAAAGCCTATATCCTTTTTTTTTTTTAAATCACTGAATCTTTTGAAGCATTTATAAGGTGCTATTAGCAGCGTTTCCTTAGGGTGCCAATGAAGTCAATGTCTCAACAGACCTTTTGCCTTTGTGTCCCAACCCTATCATTCAGCACCTTTCATTGCATTTAATGTGTCCAGGGAAATTTAGCACTAGCTTTCTTTTAAGTCCTATAACAACAGGAAAGACTGCAACGATAAACTTTCTTTATGTGAAAAGAGCAGGAGGACTTGTGGCACCTTAGAGACTAACCAATTTATTTGAGCATAAGCTTTCGTGAGCTACAGCTCACTTCATCGGATCCAATTTGTTAGTCTCTAAGGTGCCACAAGTCCTCCTTTTCTTTTTGTGGATATAGACTAACACGGCTGCTCCTCTGAAACCTTTCTTTATGTGGTGTGTTTCATACAAACTGTGTCACAAAATGCTTGAGTGTTAAAAATTCTAAAGGCATATGTGATTAGAGAATTACAGGCAAACAGCTGTGAAACCATGTCTCATGGTGAAAAATACAATTAAAGCCTTCACTCCGACAAGGAAGAACAGTCCCTGCTCTAAAGACCTTACGGTATAAAAGACAGACTGACAGTCAAAGGGTAGGAGGAAACGGCAGGACACGAGTCAAGTGGTCAAAGGATTTGTTGACCATGTTCTGCTCTGTTCAGTGAGGGTTCTTATACCACTCTGCTCACCACAGTACTTGAATCCCTTCCAGAAGTGCATTAACCAATCTGACTGGCATTTGCCGTGGGTGATTCTTTACCATTCTATTTCCAAGGGCAAAATTAGGTGTTTGCTGTGCAAGAAAAAAAAAGTGTTCTGTGTACTTGGAACAAAAAACGGGGAGGCTTGAAGTGGCTCTTAGATTTGGTGGGAGTTCATTCCATAGCCTTGAACCAGGCCCCGCGAGTGCTCTGTCTCCTGCTGTCAGATAGCGGGATAGGGGAGAATCACTTTGAATAGCTAGCAGTGCTCCCTGGGCCCTATGTTTTAGAAGGTAGTAGGCGACGTCTACACAGCAGTTGAATAACCGCAGCTGGCCTGGTCCAGCTGACTCAGGCTCATGGGATTCAGGCTGTGGGGCTGGAAAACTGGGACTCTGCCAGTGGGGAGGGCCCCAGAGTCCAGGGTCCAGCCTGAGCCCATGGGTCTGCACAGCAATTTGTGGTCCCACAAGATGTGGCGGTCTCGTGAGTCTTTTATTCTAACATAGACCCACCCTGAGGCACCAAAACCCAATCAGAGCAGCGGGTAGAAGAAGCTAGGCCTGATATTTTATGCACAGTTAGTAAACACAATTATTTGGGACCCAGCTGTATATGTGTGGTTTCTTCCTATTTTTGTCATTGTCTATAGATCAAAAGACCCAACACCTGCAACAATGAGCTTTATCTTTGTTGACGTTATCATTAGACCCTGTTAAAAATAAGGGTGGAAATCATAGCAATTTAATCAAACTTTTTCCTGTTGTTTTTTCTTGGTTTTTTGTTTTGGGCAAAATTTGAAATCTCAATTAAACAATTCATCCAAATTCTGAAATTTGAAAAATATTGATCAACAGTAACGGTTAAGTGACTTGCCCAATTTCCCACAATAATTCACTGGCAGAGATGGGAATTAGCAATGGAGAGAATGTTCTGCTTGTCTGAGGACACTGTTCTTACCCACTATCACAAGGTCCTAAATATGAAATGTATCCAAAATTCTCCATTATTATCATCACAGAGATGGGCTGCAAATAAACATCTGATCACCCTAAAATTGGGGAGAGTTTGGGTTGGGGTCTGAACTTTGGGGGATTGAGTCTCATTACACTTCACTTTGCACTTCTCAGGCAATGTAAATTGCATTTAGCATGTAGCGTGGGTGTAAACTACATTTTTACCTCCTTTAGGGCCTCTCTAAGTTGTCAGGCCTTAGTGTAAATGAGACTCAGCCACTCTGACTTCAGCCAATCTCGTTATGAAAAATGCTGTCAGGGAAAAAGGCTGCACACGGTAAAGTTCTAATCCACACTTGTGATCCTCACAAAGGCAGGGATAGGAGCCTTGCTAAGGAATCACAACAAAAATAACATTGCACATGTCAGGAACAGTCTCGGCAGCATCAGTAAACCTGTGTGAATTAACCCTTTATCTCAGCAGCTATAAATCCATTTATTAGGGTGTGAGCAGCTTCCCCATGTAGGAAATATACCAGGGAGAGGAAGATCTAAGAAGCACCCATTTCAAGGCATGAATAATCCAGTGTGATGCTCCAGATTTTCTCCCAGCACCTATTCCAGTAACAGAAACCAATACAATCAACAGAGACAGTTCTTGCAGCCAGCAAAATCCGAACTGATAAACGGTTCATCTTCCAGTGTGCAGTAAAGGAGCTGAGAGTTGAACACTCTCCTCCAGGAGCAGCAATGTTCTTTAAATAAATGCAATCTGAGCAGCATCTCCTGTGGAGCTATCTGGGACTCTGACCAGCACACGAGCACATTCAGTGGGGTGCTTTCCTAGAATCTTCTTTAATTCCAGCCTCCTCTTTTAGTCATCATTTGTTGTTTGGGCAAACTACCATTGACAAAAAAGCAACTTCAGTGCAGAGGATATGGAGGTGAAAAATAAAATTAATACAGTGAAAAGAGAAGGTGTGGGTTGGCTCAGTGGACTCATGGTTACAGCTCTGCTTAGCATGAGGAACAGATGGGGTTCCTGAACCTGTTGTCTTAACGTTTTAGTCTGCTCCCAGTGTAGAAATGCTGAAGAGCCATAAGAAGCTGTCCTATCAACTCACCATAAACCAGCAGTGGCTGGAAATCTCACGAGAGAACCAAATCTGGTGGGATTTTCAGACTAAACAAGACTGACGAAGCATCTCAAAGTTCTGAGCACTGCCTAGCGTGAATCCCTGCTCCTCTTGAGTGTCGCTCATTACAGCAGTGGGGGAGCTAAGCCCATGGAGATGATTGAAAAGGGAGCTCCCACCACTGGCTCACCTGGGATGTTGTCCCAGGCCTAACAATTATACTAATCCCAGCTGTCTGCACCGTGCAGAGCTGCATACTTAACACCCAATCGCTTCCGTCTCCCGTAAGAATTATCCTGAGCGAGCAGCTGCTCCAATGATATAAACCATCCAGCACTTTCTTTCCACGAGGGGACTCCAAAGAGCAGCCTGGTTTCAGCTTGGTGCTCAGCATTCAATGACTAGTGCAGCAGAAGATTAAGGGGCATTTTCAAAAGGACCTTTCATCGTTCAGTACGTGTGCAGCTAAGGCAGAGTTACAGGTCCCTGGCTAACATTAAGACCCAGAACATCAACTGGGAGGGCTGTCAAATTAAACCACTCAAAACAAATTGCTTTGTGGGTTCAGACAACTTTGAAAAATGTTTCTCCAGTCTTTTGCATCTGGCCTTAGCAGAGATATATATACACACACACACACAAATGAAAAAAAGCCCAAACACTATGGACAAGAATCTCCTCATGGTATTTTGCCCCACACAGCAGAGGCCTGGAGAAGCAGCCATATCTTGGATTGTTTATCCTGACCCTTTTGAGAGGCACATTATGAGGACATCCATCCAGCCTTCTGGCCCCAGCTTGGAGGCATCCGTGCCCTGACCCTCACCTGCCCAAGGAAAACCCACTCCGTCCAGGTGACCGCCACCAAGACAGTCCTTCAGGGGCCTAGAAGGCCCAGGAGGATATACTGACCAATGAAGAAGCAGCAGGCCAGTGAAGAAGGCTTACCTGCCTGTGCTCAGGGGCAGAGCTGAGTGAAACTGGGACAGAGGAGGCACTCCTTAGGGCTCATGCAGAACCCAGCTGCGGGCCAAGGCTTTGCAACTAAGCTCTTGCATTTGAAGGGGGTTTTTGCCCCTTTATTTAAAGGCACAGACAGCTGCATTCTACATTGCTATTTTTCACACCAAGCTTACAGCACAAGCTACTCTGCCCCAAGTTGGCACTTGAGCTTTGCAGACTAAGGTAGGGAGCACCTGCAGTACCACACGGGGCCCTGAAGGAGGCACTGCAGAGCAGCCCCACCCGACACCCACACCCACTGCTAATGAATTATTATCCAAGACTAGGAGGAGACTAAAAGATAAATGGGGGAGGCATTTGCTTGGAGCAGGTTAAGCATTCCAGCTCAGCTGAATTCAATGCTGCCAGCAAGCACTGCTCCTCTGCCGACATTCTTGTTCTTCCTTGGCCCCCATCCAGTTGTCACCAAGGAGGTCTGCACATCAGTAAAGCAGCAGCAAGGACTGAGGCTCAAATATCTCCGCTCTGACAGGTATTAAATTTTAGATGAAATTCTCCTCCTCTGGGAGAGAAATCTCTTGCCTGCTGCTCTCTCTTCCTTTCTGCTGGGAGTAATTACATTTTGTTGTGATTTAATGGAGTAATCCAACAGCACCACCCTCAGCTATCAGGGTAGAAGTGACTTTGCCTATTTCCCCCCGGCACACACTGGGTGGCTAAAATACAGATACCTAGAGCAGCCCTGTACTGTGTTCTCTCCCAACAGAGATGAGGACGACGATGGAGTTCCAGCTAAGCTGTTGCAGTGGTTTCTAGCTCTTGACTGGAGGCAGTTCTGTTGGGTTGCAAGACCCCCGTGGTTCATGCATAAGGGCTTCCTGCTGGTGCCGACACTTCCACGTTATGACTCAACTGCAGCTGTGAGTGCCCGACATGTTGGAGGCAGAGCCTGTAATCTCCGGGTGTGGAATGTGGGCACTGCCTGGGGACGTATTGCTCCTGAACATCAGGTGATTGGCTGGCTGCCAGTTGTGTGTATTTATAACCCACAGCTCACTGCGTTACTCATCCCTGTCTGTGCCCAGTTCACAGCGGATGTGAGTCTGTTACAGTCACCAGCTAGATCATTCCAGCAGTAGAGGATTGAGTTTTTCTCTGGAGTCCCTAGTGTTGGCCAGGATGGCATATGCACCTTGTGCCAGGACTGCCTGGAATATGATAGGCCTGCTGAAGTGCTAATCAGTTCCCTTAGCTGGCTGGGGAGCGGCTCCTTTAAGCAAAGGGGCTAACGCCTGGGCTGGAGCTGCTGCCCAATTTTCTGGTGCCAACTATTCATGTGGGTGTTAAGAGCATTCAGTATTCCAGCACCTTATGTCACTTCCAGAATGAGACCCTGACCTCGTGCGAGATCAGGGGCCTTACAATATGCAGCGGCGGTGTGGGGGGTGAAGTGTCATATTCAGAGACCTTTCACTAGCAGGCATTAGACAAGCAGAGAAGATGTGAGCAAAGAGACAGACCCTGGCTGGCTGGCTTCGATAATCAGGCAGTTCAAGGTCATGTCCTGGGTTTACACCTAGGGACAGGTGAAGGTGGCACAGATGAGACTGAACACAGCCATCAACAAACATGTCAGCCTGAACTGGAGCTTTTGGATCCTTGAGTTGAGTCAGCCCCTCTTCCTAATTTTGCTGCTCAGCGTCTAGGACACCAGTCCAGCATGCTGCGTCCAGCAAACCATTCAGGAAGAAAATCTCCCCAGTGGATAGCATACGTTACATGCCCATTAAAGCCACAAGATCATGTACAATAAACCCTATTAATGAGTTCCTGAAGCTACAGCATGGACTTTACCAACACTGTCAATATCTCTTTTCCACCATTCTTCTTTGAGAGTGGATAAATGTACATTAATCCCTTCCCTTCCCCTTCTGCCTGCAGCAATTCTCCTGCCGAGTCTCTGCTCTTCACTTCGCTGCCGACTGCCTCTTGAGAGTTCATGTGAAACCTTCCATTCCTCTTCAACCTGTGCTAAAACTCTAAATCATGCAAAGGTAGGTAACCGCCTGTTTTAATTGGAGCTGCAAGTTCACCGTCCAAATAGGACAGCCTGGCTTTTCTCGATATCTCCTTGGTTTCTATGGCACCAATCACCTTGCTATCTAAACACTGACGATACCATCACCATGCCAAGCACTTTAACCACCAAGATCAGCACTTTCCTCTGAGTGGCTCAGTTTCTGGGTGCCCAACTTAAGGTACGTAGGGCCTTATTTTTCAGAGCTGCTGAGAACCCCCCAGCTGGCTTTTTCATCACCTAAAAAAATTAAGAGGCCCCAGAGGGGCTCAAACTACTGCATCATTGATCATCTTTATACATCAGTGGGGTTCCTGTAATGGTGGCAGCGTGGCTTCATAGCTACCAATTAACAGCAATTAACCCCCATTCTTCTCAGAATGACCTGCAACAAGCAGGGAGCCTGGCACATTGAAGACAAGACAGAACTCTTTCTGGGTAGACTCTTCATCGAGGAATGACATCGCCAAATGCAATCACCCACAGATGGGCTGGTGACAGTGTTGGCTCGGACTTTCCACGGGTAGATGCAATAATTACTGCCTCGGGACCCAAAGTTGCACCTTCTTCATGTAGCTCTGGGCCGAGCACACTCCTTCCTCCTCATGCTCAGAAGCTCCCAACTTGAAAAGCCCCTGAGGTGTATCATGGCTCTGGGTATAGGGGAGTTAAAGAACCAGCACTCTTCCCTCAGCATTACTGAGATCTGGAGGAGTTTGGCTTTTGATGGTCACCATAGGGCTCACGCTCTGGAATCATTCGTGATCTTTAACCTGGCCCCATGTGCTGCTGAGCATCGAATCGTAGGGTTAGAAGGGATGGCAAGGCAATAAGGATGAGCTCTCCCTTGGGAGACAGGGAGTTATAAGGAGTAGCAAGTTAGCCCTTATTGTCTCTTACGTGGCTTGATTATTTAAAGGGCTAACAATTATCCAAAGCCCTGTTTTTCATGGTAATCTTATTTTCATACAATTGAATCAAACTTCTCCTAGCTTGGGGTTCTCTGACTGTGTGAAATGTTTAGGATGTTATAGAGTAGGGGTCCCCAATTTCATAAGGCCTGCTGCCTGCTTCAACACAGTATACTAATGGCCTATTCATTACCGTTTTGTCATCATGTTTACATCATTTTAGTTTACACACGTGCGTAAACAGACAATACTGTACATAGAAACAAGGTCTCTGAAGACAGATGAAACAAGATGAACTTAAAATATAAATCAATACACGTGATTTTAAATTTTACTAAAATATGTAGAATCTGTTTGGCACACACAAGGCTGGTCACCACAGAGGCAGAGCGTGCACGTCCTCATTAGAACACTTCTGTTCCTACCAAACAGCGTGGCTGGGCTGAACACAGCCACTGGGGGGAAGAAACCCAGCAGGTTTGTCACTATAGCAGTGTTCCAGAGGCACTTCCCCATTCCCCTTCCTGGCGGAGACAATGCGCAGCACCATATATTTTAGCTGAGGGCAGCAGTCTCATCTGAAATCCTTCTATTGTGATGACATCAGCAGAGTTACGTGAGGGATAAATTTGGTGCAGTGTATTGCAAAGCAATGACTCACATCAGGACAGAATCCTCTTTATCATAAGGGGCAAATAAATAGACTGATAAACTTCAGATTCTGTAGCCAATGAATTCAATGACTATGTGGAGGCAAAATGATTTTCTCTGTTTCTCTGAATATTAATCCTAGCTTCCCTTTGTGCAGGTCTGACCCCAGACAATACTTCCCATGGACACAGCATATTTGCACTGCACACTCGAGTCCAATTTTAAAAGATTTGTCCAGTTCTCATGCTGACACTCATGACGTGTGTGCCAAGTGAAATGTAAATGAAAGACACTGTTGCTCTTTTCCTCCCGTCCCCGGTGATGTACCAGTCTATGCTAATCCAGATTTATACAAACCTCTTCCATCTGCAAACTTTGGGCTGTAAATCCCATAGGAAATACTCCCAAAACAAACGCTCGATCTCACACCCCAGTAAGGCAAAGATGCATGAAAATGGAAATGTTACCTTCCAATAAAGGTTGGATTGAGCACTGGTCAAAGATTTAAAAGGTTTCTTATTTCCTCCCCAGTCAATTTGCCAGCCTGTAGCATGACCCCTTAACATTAGCATACTGAAGAGGTTTCAGAGTAGCAGCCGTGTTAGTCTGTATTCGCAAAAAGAAAAGGAGTACAAGTGGCACCGTAGAGACTAACCAATTTATTTGAGCATAAGTTTTCGTGAGCTACAGCTCACTTCATCTCTAGTTAGTCTCTAAGGTGCCACAAGTACTCCTTTTCTTTTTGCATAACTGAAGAGTCACTCTGGGGTATGCAATTCACAACCCCCAGACCATGTCAAGGCTAAGAGACTGGGAGAACCACATGGAGTAAAAGAATGAGTTGTCAAAAAGCTCTAAAATAGCAGGAAAAAGAAGCCATTTGCAAAGTTTTTCCGAGCATATGTTCTTTGCATGCTATGTGGAGAGGTCTCAAAAAATTTCAACCCATTAGCAGTTTGGTTCACCGTCATAATCACTTATCTGTCATATCATCTATTACAGACTTCTACACATCTGCTGCACTCAGTGTGCAGATTCCAGAGCGGGGAGATGGTTGCTTGGCTGAGTGAGTGGCTGGGAACTAGCATCTGTACATCGTGTCTGTAGCAGGATGGTACCCACTCCGGCCCTGAAAGGGTTAAAGCCAGCCCTTGGGGAGGGCTGAGGCTGTGAGCAAAGGCTAGGCTGATTGGGAGAAGCAGCCACAGCTGGGCCACGCCCTAATCAGGCCACACCTGGCCCTGTTATAAGGGCTCAGGGAGGCGCTGGGTCAGACTCTGCCTCTAGCTTCAGAGGGAGAAGGATCTAGCTGCCTGGGAGCTGAGGGAAGCAGGCAACTAAGCAGGGCTGGGGAAAGGCAAGAGGAGCAGGGGAGCTCCCACCTGGCAACTCCCCAAGCTGCAGGCCTTGTCAAAGGCCAAACCAGCTACTGGGGTTGCAGAGGCTGCAGCCCAGGAGTTAGGCAAAGGCAGCAGATCCAAACCCCACTTTGCCAATGATGAATGGCTTGTACGCTGCAGTCTGCCCCAGTGAGCGGGGGCTAGATGGTGACTGGCAGTAGCCACAGACTGAGGTGAGGTGGGGATAGAGTGTTGGGTCTCCCCTCTCTAGGGTACCCCCAGAGTTGTGGGGGTACTGCAGAAGGCAGCACCCAAGATAAAGGGGTACTGGGGTCCAGGAGGGACACGGAGGCCAGTGATAGGCGAGACACTGGCCTGCAGAGGGCACCCCAGAGGCTGGAGAGCTAATTCCCAGGACGACCAGCGGGAGGTGCTGCGCCAGTGAGTCCCGCCTCGCTACAGCATCCTATTAGCAAAGCCCCCACTAAGGAAAAGAGGCATTCACCTTCTTGCTCTGTGAGGAACCCTCCATCTAGCCAGCCTCATTGAAAACCAAGCATTATCTAGCTCACACACTCTGATTTAATTCACAGGGTCAGTTCCAAATGGATGTAACTATCCAAGGGCAAACAGCCCATTTTGCTTGTAACACAGCATTGGAGCTGGGTGCTTGCAGTGAGGAATGCTAACCAATTTTCAAGCATTTATGAACTAGACCAAATGTAGCCCAGTTTCCCACAAAAGACAAAACCCTGATTATTGGCACTGAGTAAGTGAAGCATAAACCTACCAGCTTGCTCCAGTATGGCTGGGCTTGTCTTTTATAGGCAGTCTGGGGATTATGATGATGAGACCTTTGACTTAGCTGGCCTCATATACTTGCCATCATAACACCTGCATAGGTTAGCAACCTGGATTTCTTTTGCCTTGTTCCTCTCAATGGGACAAATCTAATTTCTCCTACTCCCCATGTACCTGTGCCAAAGTCAAGCCAGATGTAAGCCAGGGCAGGGTTTGATCCAATGACCTTAGCTATACATCCTCCTACTTTATTTAAAGAAAAAATATAGGATGCTCTATTAAGATGCACTGCATTCATGGATACCAGCTAATAATGTGGCCCTTTTTCTTATAATAGGGCATCATGCTCATCCCTTTCCTGTCAGCAAGAAGGAATTTCAACACTGGCCATCTTGAACAGAATGTACACTGCTGCAGTTCCCACATTAGTCATCTGAAACTTGGGTTTTATACGAGTAAGCTGCAGACTCCTGCTATATACAGAAGTCATTAAGTCAGCATTAGATCCATCAGACAACCGTTCAATGGCTGGTGTGAAATGAGATGATCACAAGTAGTGACTAGTAATACAATAGAATAACTAGGATGGGAAAAAACTAGGAATTCACTCAGTCTCTATGAATTTTACCCATTTTTAGAGCAGAACTTGAGCCTCCATGAAAGTTCTGGAAAATACAGTTAACATTTTACCTCAGTTGTTTGCTTTGCTTCCACACTTGAGGGTTACCGCCTGAAATACTAAGGAAAAGGCTGTTTCTATATAAGCAGGATGTATATGAAATCACACAGGATACTTTGTCCTCTTGAGAGTCCCATCCGACAGTTGCAGCCTCGAGTTCTGGAGAATGTGTATTGAAGCATCTTGTCTTCCACCTGTTTATCCAAATAGAACATGCATGACGGGTTGGATCCCCCCGGCCGGGATGCCACTGATGTTCTGGGGTCTCACTGAGCCCACCCATTCCACCAGCCTGGGCTTCCTCACCCTGTCTATGCTGTGCCAGGCCTTCAGGCCTTGTCTAGCACACACACAAGTAGGGAACAATCCAGCTGCAGACACAAACAGAAATCAGCTCTGTGTGGGAAGACTTAGCTAGGCGAATGGCCAGCACTCATGTGCACACCTCCTTTGGGGTATAAACCCAAAATAATATTGCCTCGAGCTGTATAGAAAGATCTGCACAGCGCAACCTCATAAAAATTCGCCCTCTCCCTCAACGTGGAGAGAGACATGCACAGCTTCCTTCCCCCTCCCCCGCCATGAATTTCACAAACTGGGTTCTGAAATAAACAAGAAATAAGTTTATTAACTACAAAAGGTAAATTTTAAGTAATTATAAGGGATACAAAGCAGATTACTGAGCAAATAAAACCAAAATAATGAGGAGTACTTGTGGCACCTTACAGACGAACAAATTTATTTGGGCATAAACTTTCATGGGCTAAAACCCACTTCATCAGATGCATGGAGTGGAAAAACCTCAGTAGGCAGGTATATATACACAGCACATGAAAAGATGGGAGTTGCCTTACCAAGTAGGGGGTCAGTGCTAATGAGACAATTCAATTAAAGTGGAAGTGGGCTATTCTCAACAGTAGAATACCAAGGGAAGAAAAATCACTTTTGTAGTGCTAATGAGGCCAGTGTAAATAGGGTGGCCCATTTCAAACAGTTGACAAGAAGGTGTGAGTATCAGCAGGGGGAAATTAGTTTTTGTAGTGACCCATCCATTCCCAGTCTTTATTCAGGCCTAATTTGATGGTGTCCAGACTGGGATTGGATGGGTCACTACAAAAACTAATTTCCCCATATTAACTCCCTACTGTTACTCACACCTTCTTGTCACACCCTCCCAAGGTTTAAAAAGGATTTACCTAAGGCAGGAATCCTTTGTTTTCCACTGTAGGGAGATGGGGATCAAAGTAGCAAGTTAAGACATTGTCCAGTACCAGGTGACACAGTCACCTGACCCTGCTGTGTCAATGCAGCAACCCAGTAAATGTCTCAGGAAGGAGTGAGATTAGCAATTTCAAAGTTCTATTGTTCTCCTTAATGGCTCATCCAGGCTCTTTGCCTACTGTCTGGTTGGCAATTCCCAGGTGAAAACACAGTTGTAATTATTACATAGTTACTATTCATAACTCCAGATACAGAAATTATACATGCCTACAAATTGAATAAACACATACAGTAAATCATAATCTTTCCAATGATATCTCACATGACCAATCTTGCATAAAACATATCTTAGTTATGCCATATTCATATCCTAATATTTCCATGAAGAATATGGGCTGTAATGTCACAACATAAACTTGGAATCTCTGGAGATTCACATATTAGTCCAACGTCTCGTGTAACTATCCACATCACAAAATACGCATCATCACTGACTGTCTTGTCAGGTAGTCACAGCAGGGAGCCACACAATTTGGAGGCTGAAGCTTCCATGTCAGTGATGATGACATAAGAGGAAGGATACTCTTGTTAAAGAGCTGGGCTGGGACTCAGGAGATTTGGCTTTAGTTCTTGGATCTGCAGCAAAATCCCTTGTGTTATCTTGGGCAAATCATCTAATCTCTCTGGGCTTAAATTCCCTACCTATAAAACAATTATAATAGCCCTTCTATTCTCCCATCCTTTATCTATTTAGACTTTAAAAACTTCAGGACATGGGCTGTCCGTTGCTGTGTGAATGTACGATACCTAGCACAATGGGCCTTGATCTAGGTTAGGGCCTGTAGGTCCTACTATAATATTACCTGTCTTTTGGCCTGAGCCATTAGCCAGTATTTGAGGTCTTCCCAGGTTGTTTCCATTAGGGAGAGAAATTGATGATATTCAGGTATTTTTGTGGGGCAATCCTGTTTATTTACAGAGAAAGCACATACTGTCCTGTTCCTGAGCACAGTAGAAGCAAATAGGAGGCAATTTCCTAGGTCACAATTTCCAAGCCAATCTTTCCAAGGAGACCTGTGCCCCAAGGAGATCTGTCTCTCTGGTCCCTCTCAGGACCATGCTCACAACTGTTTCTCTCACTTACTGGTGTCTTTCTGCCTCTGTCAAACACAGCAGCAACCAATAAATCCCCTCACCTCTGCATTTGCCATAGTCCCCAGGAAACCCTTCAGCCCACATGGCTTAGCTTGTGATCAGCCTTGCCATGAAGCCCAGTGCCTTGGATGGTGGCTTCCCATCATTTCCAGTTATCACTACATAAATGGGTATTTAAATGCTCCTTCCACTTAGCCAAAATAGAAGTTGATTAGCACACCCATCAGCTTTAACTAGGTCTGTGATCGTCTATACATCGGAGCTCCATTTGATGGCAGCCAGTAATACCTTCTGGCAGAACAATAATAATAATTATAACGGGGCACAATAGAGGAAGCTTGCACAGCTGCTGTCAATCTGTTTTGAAGATCAATGAAAGACTTAATATTTTTAAAACATTTTGAATACAGCACACTTTACTAGCTAATCAGGATTCATTTTATCAGTGACTTAATCTATGCAAAACACAAGACCATTGCTCACTTTGCCGGAAAATTGATCCTAGTGACTGAGCTGTAATATCTACCAATGGCAGCAGTCAACATTAGCGATGAAATGGACATCAGTCAAAGACTCTCAGATTTCTAAGGGCACCACTGAACTTGGGCTGAGTTTGAAATCTCTACAGCATGATGCCACCATCCGTTCTCCTTTCTACCATGCATCAGTGAACAGAATTTTTAAACCTCTTCATTTTTTTCCATGACTGCCAAGGCATTATACACTGCTCAGGAGCAGGCAGAAATTCATGAGCCAATGCAATATTGATAAAACGTATTGTTGCCATTCCAGTCCAGGCAGGACCAGCAGAGTGATATTTCTTGGGAAAGGAAAACTTTTTGAATCAAAACACCTCAAATTTTACATGCATATGAATGTTACACCTCACTCAGAGAAGGCACGAGTGACAAAAAGAAGCCCTTAGTTCTGCAACTGGAAGTTCATTTCCCACCTACATCTTATTTACTCTGTCCTGGCTGAAGTTTGTGCAGTCATGACCCTGTAGCAATGGTGTGTCATAGGCCGGAGGTATCTGTGGGAACAGTTGCTGGCGAAACTCCCCAAACTGGCTGCAAAGCCGTTCTTAGCGATTCCCGACTCTTCCAGAAAGTTGTGCTGCGGCTTCCTGGCCGTGATTTCCTCTAACTCCCATTTCATCTGGGCTGAGCCTGACACCAGAGCTTCTCAGGATGTGGTTTGCAAAACTTTCGGCAGCTGGAAGTAAAACTAAAACAGCGTGACTGAGGAGGGCGGGGAAGCTGCAGTTTATCGTTTCTATTAGCAAAACCTATCTTGGAGCAAAACAAGTCAAATTAGATGAGTCCTCTTTAGAGGCAAGGCAGAGCCAAACATACTATTCTATTTTATTAAGTCTGAACTGCTAACGTGCTGGAATACAGGGTCCATGTATTGGACTCCTGGGATTGAGGATACAGAAGATACCAGCAGGGCATTTATTAGGTGAGTTGAAGGAAGTTTAAGATACTCCCAGTGCTTTTTCACAGCAAAGGAAGTGTTGTCTCTGTACATTTTGATGAGTGTTAATAAAAGGCACAATGGTCAGCAGAATTATTAAAGCCCTGGAAAAAAATTCCAAATCTTTCCTTCTCCAGTACATTTCAGTTGTGAGATGTGAGCTGAGATTTCAGGGTGAATTAATTCTTTCATTACTAGAATCCAATTTTCCTCCTGACGTGAATGCAATGGAAAGCGAATAATAAGTTGCATGTTAGGCACAGAGTGATATGACTTTCGTGTCTTTAACAGGGACAACTTCATTAACAAGCCTGAACAAAATAAAGAATTCAATTGTTCCTTCCAAACCATTACCTCAAAGTACATGGAAGCTAATGGCAGATGCTACTCATTCATTTCCTTATCAAGTGCTGCAGGGATCTCCACATTTGAATAGATGAGGCATTTCCTGGGGTTAGGGCCATGCCACTGTTCAGACTCCACAGATTTTTAAAGAGGAGGAGAGTGATTATTTAGGCCACGACTGAAAGGCTTTGAACTAGCAACTCAGCTTATGAAAAGCATTTGAAAATGATCTGATAATGACCTGACATTTATTTAGTGCTTGTTAATGTAGACCCTCATATACCATTATGATGAGTGCAGTATAAATGATTGATTTCATCTAGATGGATCCCAGAGCCCTTTACAAAGAGTTTACTAACCATGTACAAACTAGACACTGACAAACCTGTGTATGTAACCACTCCACGAAACAGCAAATGCCAATTACTTCATGGAGATAGCTCAGTGAAAGGTTGGATAACACCTGGAAACCACAGTCTGCTGGAACCATCTTCTCATGCTAGAGACAGGCCGTTTCCCTATCTTGCCGAGGGCAAAAGACTCATCGACTACAGTCACCTGGTTTAGCCCGCTCATCAAAGCGGTTTCCCAGGGTGTGGCTGCTGTCACATGCAAACAGCTCCTTGGAGCCCCAGGTGAGCGCTGGGGGAAGGTGGGGACCAAAGCGGATTAACTACTCCCAAAGGAGCAGGAGGTGTTCCTCCAACAGCGGTACTAACCCTCCCTAGTTCCCCACGCACCCCGTTTAATTGTATGCTGGAATTCAATGAAGTTGCTTCTACAGTGGGATGCACAGCACCATGGCCCAACATTTTAGTGCCATGTGGGGGGTCAATTCTATAAGGTGCTGAGTTCTCCCGCCAAGCACTTAAGTATGTATTCAGAGATGATGCTGGGTCAGGTCCTAAATCTCTAAAAGCCAAACCCATGCAATTCTTACTAGGATTCATCATAAATAATCCTTCGTCATTTTAACAATGCCTTGCCGTTTTTATAGTGCCTTCCATCCACGGATCTGAAAAGCACTTAATGCTTCGTGAGCAGCTAATGCTGTTCCAACACAGCTTCTATTGAAGCGATTTCATATTCACAACTTTGCCCTGTTGTCTAGCCCTGTTGAGCAGCAAGCCCTCTGTTCCCTGCCTTATACTTCCACGGTAACTTGCCTTTCAGAAATGCTGCTCGTTGGTGTCTGTAAAATGTTGCTTTTAAACATGAGTCTAATTGAACTGCATTTTTGTTTAAGTTCAAAAGAAGTTAATTGTTTAATTAACACTAATGTAGAGAAAACAAAGTAATAGGCACCAACAGGGTATATAAAGGCACCAGTAAAAGTTTATTACATAGGAAGTGCGGCTCTTAAGATGACTGTTGTAATAAGATGAGGCCCTGAAACATAAACCCTTATATCAGAGGCCTGGTATGAGGCCTAAGGCCTGAACTAAAGTAACGGTCAAGACTTTGCTAACATAAAGCAAAGTTAAGCTGTGAGCCAGAGGCAGGCCCTGCTCACAGAAGCTGGCAAGGAAAGGGCTGATGCTGCAAGAAGATACAGACCTAGAAGGTCCTGGACACTAGATATCAGAACACTCTGATACTTGCACATTCCACACACATAACAAGGAACAGGCTGACCCATCCCAAAGGCAGGGGCAAAAGGGTAGTATGATGGAAAAGGACCTAGGGGTGACAGTGGACGAGAAGCTGGATATGAGTCAGCAGTGTGCCCTTGTTGCCAAGAAGGCCAATGGCATTTTGGGATGTATAAGTAGGGGCATAGCGAGCAGATCGAGGGACGTGATCGTTCCCCTCTATTCGACATTGGTGAGGCCTCATCTGGAGTACTGTGTCCAGTTTTGGGCCCCACACTTCAAGAAGGATGTGGATAAATTGGAGAGAGTCCAGCGAAGGGCAACAAAAATGATTAGGGGACTGGAACACATGAGTTATGAGGAGAGGCTGAGGGAGCTGGGATTGTTTGTCTGCAGAAGAGAAGAATGAGGGGGGATTTGATAGCTGCTTTCAACTACCTGAAAGGGGGTTCCAAAGAGGATGGCTCTAGACTGTTCTCAATGGTAGCAGATGACAGAACGAGGAGTAATGGTCTCAAGTTGCAGTGGGGGAGGTTTAGATTGGATATTAGGAAAAACGTTTTCACTATGAGGGTGGTGAAACACTGGACTGCGTTACCTAGGGAGGTGGTAGAATCTCCTTCCTTAGAGGTTTTTAAGGTCAGGCTTGACAAAGCCCTGGCTGGGATGATTTAACTGGGAATTGGTCCTGCTTCGAGCAGGGGGTTGGACTAGATGACCTTCTGGGGTCCCTTCCAACCCTGATATTCTATGATTCTATGATTCTATGGATTGAGTTGTTTTGTTCGAACCAACATGTACAAGGTGAGAGGCAGCACCTTACTGCATAGAGGGGTTGTACCTCAATACGTCAGGAGTGATGTGTAACTTGTTTGTACCTGTTTCAGAGTAGCAGCCGTGTTTAGTCTGTATTTGCAAAAAGAAAAGGAGGACTTGTGGCACCTTAGAGACTAACCAATTTATTTGAGCATAAGCTTTTGTGAGCTACAGCTCACTTCATAGGATGCATTCAATGGAAAATACAGTATTTGTACCTGTGTATAAGTTGCATCCCTGGGGCAGTGTCTTTGTCTGGCCTAGGGGGCAGTGAAGAGTCCCCCCACTGACTGAGCCGGTCCGTTGTCAGGGGGCACATATTCATAGTATGCCCTGTAGAGTCTGCGGGGAACTATGACTGTGCTTCGTTTGACAATAAACCTGGCAGGTGCCTTCGTACCTTAACAGAGTCTGTGGTCATTGGGGGTTCTCTCAGGGTCTGCTGTGTCAACTATCTGCGCAGAGCCGGGGCAGCACACTGAGGGAACACACGCACACAGCCAACTGCTATCAACATTGGATAGAGCAGAGCACCACACCAGTGGCGTCTGACGACATCGGTGACCCCGACTGCTGATCTGGTGAGTAAGGGAGCTGTCCACTGTAGGAATCGCGATCTAACATGACAGAAAACCACGAGCTAGGAAACCCCCTTAACCCCTCCCTGCAAATCCCCACAGAGTTTAAAAAATATAATGGGGATGAAACATGTAATGTTATTTGTAAAGCTAGGGCAGAGACTGTAGCCTTAAAATGTAAAATATTGCAAACTATAGCCATGGCTGTTAAATGGTTAAAACAGCACGCCACAAAATTGGCAGGGCAAGTAACAGTAACAAAGAAAGAGTTAAAGGAATCAAAAGAAGCTACACAGCCCTGGAATGCTCCCACCTCCCTTACAGGGTGGCAAGCAGCACAGAGACAACCAGCACAGGAACAGAATAAACCATTGGAAACAGCTGTAAGAAACCTACAAAAGATACATGTGCCGTCCCGTTATAAATATTGGTGGTAAACAGCAAGCTTCAGGTAGCTCCCCTGTGCCTGAAGAATGGGGACAGAAGTGGAAAAAGGTGATCCTAGTAAAATTTAAAAGATGAAACGGGGTCCACTGCAGTGCAACCACCTCCTGATGATAAAAGCCAGGTTCTGGTAAAACCTAAACCGGGACCTACACTGGTGCCTGTCAGAACGGGACAAGTAAGTGCACAGGTGGAAGAAGTAGCACACGATGCTTTCACTGAATTGGTAAATCAAATGAAGGAAAAAATGGAACAGTTCACAGGGGACATTAGAGACCGGAGCTGCGACTCGAGAGCAGGGGAGTGAATAAAAAGGAATTTCAAAGTCAAAAACTAAAATTAAGCATGTTAACACCTAGAATTGATGCATTAACACATGGAGTTGCCCAAACACAGTTAACTGCAGCAAAAAAGGGCACTCCCGCCATCCGTCTGGCATGCACACAAAAGTAACAGACACTGGGGGAACAAATTCAGGTTTCAGAAGAGCAGGTAACGACCCCCACTCTCCTCTCAAAGCCAGGATAAAAACCAGGGGCACGGTTCTCAACTGCAGGTTCCCAACTGCTTTGACCCACGGAACCACGCTCCATGCTCATATCTAAAAATATGACCTTCTTTCTCAAATATTTTTACTACCAGTTAAGTTTTTTCCTTTCTGTGCTTTCTCAGTTTGCTAAACTCGCTGCTGCTGCCTGTGCTTTCAAATACCTTGATACCGTTAATCTCTCTTGGCTCAGGTCTCCCTACCTTCCTAGAAGAAAAGGAGGACTTGTGGCATGAAAGCTTATGCTCAAATAAATTGGTGAGTCTCTAAGGTGCCTAAGTCCTCCTGTTCTTTTTGTGAATACAGACTAACACGGCTGCTACTCTGAAACTTACCTTCCTAGGTTGCTCTTCACCCTCCCTTTTCCCCTGCCTCTCCTCACGTCAGTTCTCTCTCTCTCTCTCTCTCTCTCTGTTTTAAAAGTTAAAAGTTATAATTTTTACAGAAACCTCCAAAAGATAAAGCAATTGAAAATAGAACAAAACAAGAAACAAAAAGAAAACAAGGTAAAAACTTTACTTTTTAAATAAATCCAGTAAATTAATTATTTTAACCCTTCAGGAATGCAACAGTGCTCACTTGCTGAAGGGAGTCAATATCTAGATGGTTATCATGCTCTCCCCTGTCATGGTTTGGCCAGGCTAATATATATATTGCTCTTTCAGGGTGAAATACATCCTTCTGCAGAGGGTCCTGTGAATCACATAAGTCTTCAGAACAGGCATTGTGCCGCCATCTGCTGACGGATGAGTTTTAGCTTCTATTCTTTCACCCCTTTCACCATTGTCATGGCTCGACTTTGAGTCGATGTCAGTCCGTTGTCATCTTTCTGGTATCAGTAAGCAGGCTGTTCCGGTAACACTCACCAGCTGCCCGGCTTGTAGATGGTTTCGGTCTGAATTTGGTTGCCTTATTTTATTTCAACATACGAAGCTCAATTAATGGGCAAACCAATTCTCAAAAGAATTAGAAGATGCCGCCTCATGATCCTGGCCTCTGAGCACTTCATATCTCTTCGGTTTTAATGTTCTGCACATCATGGACCCAGGAGCAGAGCTGGGTAAAAATGTGCAGACAGTTTATGGGCTGAAAAATGCAGCGTTGTGTTGACTGAGACTATCTGTGAATTTGACATGTGGCAATTCATACCAGTAGGGGATTTGCCTGCAGCTAAATTTTCAGAGCCACTGTCTGGCGCGCCATGAATGTGGGATACAGAAAGATCCACCGCATGGACACTGAAATCACTGCAGGGAGAAGTGCAAACCAGTGAAAAATCAGGGTGAAAGAGACTGAAAAGGTGATGGTCAGTATGCATGCTAAGTAATTCTATACTTAGTAGAAATCATTCACATTAATATGTAATAACTTTCAGTTGGTCATACCACATACACTGTGACCTGTCAGAGACAGACCTGAATTAGGCAATTTCCTGCCGGAAGAGACCACATCAAAGTATCCCCAAATATTCTGAGTACAGTTTTGTTCTGCTTTTTTTAAATGAATCCCCAAGTAGCAGTTTTTGGCAGTCCCTTGAGTGGTCATTTAAGATCGATTTCATTATATTTAAATTATGAAATTACCTTGTTTTCTGTATTGTCATATGCATGTACAAAGATTTTTTATACAGCTTTTATAATAAATATACAAGGAACATGATATGTCCATGTGGTTAGGGACTAAGCTGAGTCCATCAAACTCTCTTCGAAGTGTCTGGAAACAGATATGAAGCCAGGTCCTTACAGATGATTTTCCATTTTATTCCATTTCCTCCTCAAGCCCACACACATGTGCATGCAAACATGTATGCCCACACATCTCTCTCTGCCTTTGACACTGTTTGGGAGCTGAAGTGCACGTGGATTTGTAGAGCTGCCAAGTCCTTATCCAAGCACAGCTGAGAACAAGGTGAATGATAAAAGCACTGTTTCATTTTCTCTTCCCCTTGTAGCGCTAGATTGTTGGGAACAGCTGGTGTCATTGTCACTGAGACAAGTTGCTATTTTATTTATCTTCTATGCATGTTGAAAACACAGCACTTCGCATTTAGAGGCTGGAAGGGATTTCCCTATCAGGATTTTCCTTTGTTTAGGGCTGATACAACTGGGAAGATATCTAAGAGTCTGCTTTTGTTCATCCAAAGCCAGTTGGCTTCCTGGAACAGCTGGTGCAGAAAGTCCTAAAAGAATTAAATTAAGAAATGTGTGGAATCTTTTTCTCCCTCTTGCCTCACAGTGTGATTAGGTTTCACAGGAAAATGGAAAATGATGTGTCAATTAGTTAGCAGAGCGACTGAGTGACGGAGGGATGACTCTAAAGCTGGGAATCCTTGGCTGAGTGATCCATGCCTGTGCATGGAGCATTAGTGGTCATTATCCAACACAAAGCAATGTGCAAAGATATTTCTGTCACTACGAGGGCACTGACTCATGGCACTTAAGAACTCAATATTTTCAATGGAAGACTTTGCAGCACCCAGAAGCATGAAAATTAACTGGCATTAGTGAGATGCTTCCTATATCTTCCTAAAAAACACAATGGCAACCCTTCTCAAATAGCCATGCTGTTATCCCTGTGCTAGTTTCCTTGATGATCAGAATAACCTTGCAGGGACAGGCCAAAGAAATGCAATTGGGTTGCTCAAGAAATCCATGAGGTTGACAGTGATTTTTAACTAGAAAAAATCTGGCCTCCAAAACTTGGTAATTTCAGTTCCCCAAGTCTTGCTCCTGTACTGCAAACCCGTCGTTCTTGTTTCCTACTCCAGCATAAGCAAAAGGAGCAGCGTTCATGTTGGGCCTCATTAGCATCAACACACCTCAGGGTTAATTAGGAAAGGACTCCAGGCCACTGATTAACAGCTAAAGGAATGAATAGACCAACATGTTAATTGGCAATAATTGCAAGCGTTAATAACTGTAGAATTCCCTCCGGTTAGCACCAGCTCTCCCAGCATACAGAGGTTAAAAGGTAAATGAGAAGGCAGACACTCTGCATTCATCTTTGCCAGGAGTGAGGTAACAATCTCTAATCAGACTGACCAGCCTGTCCTGTGGTTTTATCACATGGAACCAGATTCAGTTTCCACATAGGCAGAGGAACAAGTCGCAGCTTAGAAGTGGTATGGATAGGTGCCCAGGGCAAGCCCACCCAGGCTCCTTAGCTGCAGAGAGATCTCTGCAATGAAGAGTGGCGGGAGATGGGGGAATTAAACAGGGTCTGCAGGAGAGGGGCTTCGCCATCTCCTCTGTTGGAGCAATGGTGCACACACTTCCTTAGCCAGGGCTGCATTGGTGTGTCTATTACAAACCCCTGGAGTTGAGCAAAATATTTGCCATGTTTTCCCTTGAGAATTTTCCCTGTTCTCACAGGTTCATGAAATGTCTGTCAGGTGGCCTAGAAGAGAGTAGGCGTGCAAGTGAGAGAGAGAGAGAGAGAGCGCCTTTACCCTCGCACAGCACTTTACAAACACAGCTTACTCAGGTCATTTACATCATGACCCACTGGATTGCGGGGTGGGAGGAAGCAAGTGGGGGTGGGCAGGGAATGTGCGCGCCCATGTCTGCACACACAGCACCATGTTCAGGGAAGCCGGTTAGCGTGCAGCTGTATAGCACGTCCTGGGCATTCGCTAAACAGAATAATCGCCCTCTCCACTGCAGCTTGACAAGCAGATATTGGTTACTCTCATACTGAGCAGAGGTACAGTCTGTTGGCTCAAAAATTCACTGAATTGAATCCTTTAATGGCTGAAGGTGGAGGGGGAAATTCCTGGGAACGCTGCAGAGGTAAGTGCTCTTACCTTTGGGGTACCCACTGCGATGTCTACTCTCCTGGTCTCTCGCTATGCAGAGGGCCCCGCAAGCCTAGACATCGCTTAGCCCTAGGGGTTCAAGTGGGATTTTGGTGTTATCTGCTGCCCTGTGCTGTACAGTGGTGAGGATGGTGAATTCGCCCTAGGCTAGCCTGCTTTCTCCCACTTATTTAAGGTAAATGAAATCTTCCATTCCATCTTCTCTGCCTGGTGAGACAGACTACCCTTTGCTATCACCTTTGGGCAGCTATAAAGCTGGACCCGGTTATCAGCACTTCAGATCTTTGGCCAATAGAAACAGATGTCCCCATCCCTGCTAACAAGACCGTGGACATAGTGCTGGCTTTCCAGCAGCAGGGAGGTTGGATTCCGAGACATCCTGCTGGCTTCAAGTTCTCACTGCTCTGCCCGGTCCATTGGCCAGCAGGCTGCAGCGCCATAGCTCCACACAGCCGGATCCTCCTGCTTTCGGAACACGTCTTTCAATAACAACCCCTTGCGAAAGGCCCTCCTCTCCTGTCCTGCACCAGTCAGGTAGCAGCATTTCCCCAGCCCCAGATCTCCAGTGTGTGCAGGGGCACCAGAGACACTCTTCAGACCATGTCTCTGTTCATGCTAGAGCTGCATTTCAGGCCTTTCTATGAAGGACAAAAATCAGCTCATCCTTATGTCTAGTGATGTCTGTGTAAGTCCCAGAACTATTCTTTTCAGGGGCATTAATACATTCAGGAACTACAGTGGCACCCTAGAGACGCAAGTAGCAAAGCGGGCAACAAAAAAAAAGAAAAAAAATCTCAAGTTGGTGAATCTCCAAAGCAGACACTCCGTGTCCCCTTTTCATTGTCAGGCCTTTCTTTGCTCCCCATATTCAGTTTCCCCAGTCTGCTGGGAGCTCTCGGTGGAGGGGTTTTTTGGTAGAGTTTTTGTTTCTTGGTTTGGTTGGTTTGGCTTTGTGCACATAAAGGCATATGTAAATAATTCAATAATTTCACTACACCTTCATCTACAACAAACCCATTAGCATTAATCTAATTCACAATGGAGGCAGATCAGAACAATTCCATCATTGCAGGAATGCATCTCCCTGCAGAACATTTTGAGACAAAGCTTTATACCATTAGATAATTATACTCACTATAAACGTTCACTTTTTTAATTAGAATTGTGAATTATATTTATTTATATAATCAGGTGCACTCTCCTGAATTTACTTTCTTAGAGTCTCTGCAGGAGAAAGACTTGGTCTCTCCAGTCCCACTGAGCATTATGGAGGAAAAGTTAAAATGGCATTCCATGCTGTTTGCTGAGGGATTTAAGAGAGAAGAATCATAGGCTGTCTACAGAAAAGGTCTTAAAGGTAGGTCTCAGGGGACATAGCCACCTCCCATTCAGTTTCACTAAAGTACTAGCTCCATGGCAGGGTAGAAAAGGGAAAATTGAATGGCAATCGGACACTGATCTCACCCTTGGGACCAACACAGAGTGCCTGAGAATGGAATTCTAGGTTAGCAGGACTAGTATCGTGTGCTAGCCAGTGGGTAACGGGAACTGCTGGTCAAGGTACCATAGAAAACGTGTGAACCAGTGATCACTGAAGTGACATGCAGTTTAAGGCAAGGTGAAAATGGTGCAATGCTGTGACAATCCGCCATCTCCCTGCATGACACTACTGAGACTTTTGCCAGAATATTGGTGAAGGGCACAAACACTGATGTGCTTTCTCACACAGATCAGAGAATTTCCCAACATGACCCAGCGGGTGAGTACCTGGAAAATTTTCCTGGAACTTTTTGACCCTGTTCCTCATGATGGGATGTATAGACAAGGGCTTCATTCAAAGCCTGTTCTAAACCCCTTGCCTATCCTAAGTGGAATGTCCCAACTTCCCTTCTGTACCCCAGCTGGGATCTATTTATCAGGCAGCTTTCCTCTTTCTAGATCACTGTTGTTGTTTAATCTGGATCTTACCCTAGATCTAGGGGCCCATGGTGCTAGGCAATATATGAAGACACAATGACAGCCATGAAGACTTCTTAGCATGGGATGCTCCTAGCATGTTACAAATGAAAAATAAGTCTCTTTACAGATCAAAATGTTCCTGACAAACCTGCAGCATCATTTATCGATTCCTATCATGGACACCGGGCCATTGTGCAGTAAGCTTTTATAAGCAGCAGACTAGAGCCACAAGACCAAGGCAAGTGCACCAGGTATATTTTTACAGTAGAATTAAAGGTCTCTTTTCTAGCTAGTTCAGCCAAAGTTCAAAGCATTCCAACAATAACCTGGGTTTTGGCTGCTTCTCCAAATGGCATTGTTGCCTCGGAAAAGGCTATGATAAGAATTCCATCACTCTTCTTGACCTGAGGATGCTTTTTTCCCATACACAACGTTATGTATAGAGAGATTAGAGTACTTAAAAGCATCTTCCCTCCAGAATAAGTGCTTAGAAAACTATTACAAAAACACTAAACAGATTTTGCTTTCTCAACAGATTCCTAGAGGACAATGCCACACCAGTCTCGAATGCATAAGAACTCTTTAGGTCTGCATAAGCCAGGAGTAGACATTCTGCAACATTCAGTGTGGGTTTTCTTGGGGTGAGGAATGTTAGTTAAAATGTGCACACTAGGGCTTTTGGGCATATTCTTTCCACCATTGATAATCCATCGCATCTCCGCCGCTGGAAACCTCAAAGAGAAAGAGAGAGTAGACTAAGTTCCTGTGACGCCTAAAAATGAGTGAGTTAAAAATGCTGGCAGAGTATTACAGTTACAGATGTGCCTAGCGGCCTCACGCTGGGATCATGGATCTAGTGTGTGAGGTGGTAAAGCTAGACAGTATCCGTTTTCTACCTTGAAGTGCTTCCAATTCAGGGGTTACTTTACTAATAGCTTCCTATCCTCCTCCAGTTAAGGAAAATTATCATATTTTTGTTAAAAAGCCAAACACTGTGTATAAATCCAATGAGATGTAGAATCCAGCGGAATTTGCTTCTGCAATTCCCAACATGTTGTAGGTCCTGATACCATATGCTGGAAACGTCATTCTCAGAACCAACACAAGAGATGTGTTGCCTCAGAATGCAGAATGAGCGTTCTCCAGTGTGTAGGGTTACATTACTAAATGAAACCACTGCAAACAAATTCATTCTGCAGTAATGATCCTTTTCAGATAGCAAGATTCAGGGCTCGTGTTGGCTATAAATCTAGATGCTGAGCTCTGTTGCCCATTAATTGGCATATGTATTTATAAAAAATCTAATTAAAGCTGTCACATTATCACTTTATGTATCCTGCATTATACACCACTGATGCACTGCACACATAATAAAGCAAATGACTGTCATCTGACATTCAGGCTTTGATTTGGAACAGAAAATGTGAAAAGCTTCAAGAAAGTATTAACTTGTTCCCCTCTGGCAGGTTACTCAGCTGAGCCCGTGCATGGCTTGCGAACCAGTTTGTGCCACGCTTCCCTAAGGAAATGTTATCATAAAACAAGCGGGCAATGGGGAGCAGATTGCTTCATACTGGGAGGCTTCACACCAATGACATCCCAAAGAGCATTACAGAGCCCCGTGTTAGGTACTGGGCCTACAACAAGCCACATAGGCCAGTGCCCCAGCCACTGCAGCTCAGCCGCAGTGAATAGGCTTTACAGAACAGTTCACTGAGACAGGGGGATGTCATGGTAAGGATGACATCATCATCCCAGAATCCTTACCATGACAACAACATGATGTCATAGCAAGGCCCTGGGTCTCTTTCACCACCATTCCCTTCTTGCTTTCAAAATGCCCCAGGGTCTTCCAGTCTCTCTGGACAGCCAGGGTAGACGTGAACAAAGAAGCTCAATTTCGCATCTCAGCTGCAGCATGGCAGACTGGCCAGTGCAGCACGCCTCGTCCTGCCCGTGCCTGCAATGGGTCCCAGCCCCAGTGCTGGCTCCGAGCTGGAAGGCATTGCCTCATGTCCTCACTGCCCACTGAAATGTTACCACAGGGGCTAATCGGTGCCTACGTACGTCTTAATGACATGGAGAGGCTGTGGCTATAAAGACTTGAGTATTTCAGACAAATGGGCTGAACAGAAATAATCACCTCTCTGCTGTAGCATCGCTTCATCTATTAACCTGCGACTCTCCTAATTCAGTGTCAGAGCCCCACCACCTAAACCCTCAGCACAATTTGTTCCACCCATAACGGTATTTCCATAGCAGAGATGTTCCCTGACTGGCACCAGCGGCATCTTCTCTGGGGGAGAGACCCAACAGAGGTAATACGCTAATGTCTGTTTAATGAATGGGAGGGTAAAAGTGTTCCTCATAAACCAGCTTAAGCGAGAAACTGGTGAACAGTGGGAACTAGGTCCTACCCCCAGGTAAAGAGAGAAAACAGTGTGGGCAGCAAGCAAGTCAGGGGACTGCCAAGAGCCAAGGCAGGCAAATGTGCTACTTGACCCACTTGAACCCATGTTCAGGTTGATTTTGCCTCTGTACCTCAGAGCGGACTTAGCTACTCTGAACAAATGGGAAAGCATCACTCAGGCAATAAACACTCTGCAAATTGCCAGCTCCCCAATTCAGGCATGGAAATGGTATCTTTCTCGCTATCATTTACCAATGTGCAAATCCTCCAGGAGATTGGGTGCCCACCAGCCTCTACAGACAAAACCAGCTACCCCAAATGGAGATGTGCCAAGTTAGAAGCCAGCTGGACACTCGTGTGAAAAATGTCCTTCTCCCTGATGCAAAGTCCGGTGAAGCAAAGCAGAAGGCAGCAGGGCAGCATGTCATGCTGCAGTCTGACCTCTGTGACTGCCATCCCTAACTGTGATGGAAAGACCATTCCTCAGATGTCATGGCTCCGCACTGGCCAGGCAGGAGAGAAAGTGTTCAATTATCACTCCTTCCGCAAAGCAACAGAGACTTGTGCGTTGGCTAGACTGGCTGACGATAGCAGACACAGTTTCAGTGGTGACAGCAACAACACTGTCCAGGCCAGATATCCAGGCACTCAGGGCCTGATGCAAAGCTCACTGAAATCAGGGCTTTCTGAGAAGACTGCCTTTGCCTTTGGCTTCAGTTGGCTTTGGATCAGATCACAGCCCTTACCTGGGGCTCCAGATGCTGTTTGCTAGCACGCAAGGATAGCCCCGAAAGGGGCTTTCTTTTGTGCCCTGAGCAGACCTGTCAGATTGCACTGTTTTCCCCCTTTGTGCTTGGTCCACACACACCAGTGTATAATGTTTTGTTAAATGCCATGGGTCAGATCTCCTCATTATATCTGCAAGTGAGAGCTTGGAAATTATAGCTACTGATCGCACTTAATCACAATGCACTTGCTGAGCTGCCAGTTTAACTGAAATCCCTATGTTAGCGTTTACATCCCTACCAGCAAATAATTTACTCACAGCTATAAAGGTGTGATACACAGTATACCTTTGGAGATTCCTGGCCTGAAATGGCTGTGAATAAAGCACCAGCTCATGCATCATCCTTAAGCAATATTATATAAAAATGTAATGAAAATTATTCAGCAAATCTACTTTAATAGCCCATCTTAGGAGCCTCTCTGTCCTGTAGACGACACAATAATTTAAAAAATATTAGCTGTCACATCCAATCAGTTTGAGGGAGCAAGAGTAACTCAGCCCATGACTTACTGAGGGTTACTAATTCATCAGGCTCATATGCCATAAAGAGCAGCAACTCTGCTTTGATTTGGACATAAATCTTTTGAGATCAGGAGCTGGTTTTAGGCTGTTTGCAGGGAATTCTGCCCACTGCTCTCAGACAGCTCCCTTCCCAAGCTTGACCCCAGACAGCAACCTAATATTACCCCCTATCTTCATGGGCTTGGGGGTCAGGGAGGTACCATTTTTCTTCCCATGCCCCATAACCTCCAACATGTCTGCCTCTCATCCTCTTCCCAAAGCAGCCATCTGTTCCCCAACTTCACAGGCTCTGTCTGCTGCAGACAAAGGTGAATTCTTTCACCTTCAATAACCAGTGTCTGTCTCCTTGTCTTTTATCATCACTGGGCCTGTAAGGAAAGTGCCATTAAAAGAGAACCTGCACTGCATGATGGAGCACCTGGCAGAGGGCAGGGGCTTTCTGGGAAATAAGTTATGAATTCTGGTTGATATTGTGAACTTATTATGCAATTTCTGTATCATGCAATGCTCCTATGTCTGTGTATCCACCATAGCTATCAAGGGTGTAGCACATCCTCACTGGATGATAGTGATTACTTAACATCAACATCTGCATGGTGTCTGGCCAATAATAATGCAAAGAGGTTGGCTAGCACTGGGAGAAGCCATTTCCTCCCGCTTGTCTGTAGAGGGCTGGGGCTCAGAGAGTGTAAATTCCCCAAGCAGGACAAAGACAGAGGTGACCAAAGCAGGAGGCCATAAAAAGATGGATGGGGGAAGACTTAGGGAGCTGCACAGGCAGCCTGGGCAGGACAGTGGAAGGGGATGGACCAGGCAAGCTCAGGGCAGGCTCCATGTTTCAGAACTCAAGTCTCTCATTGCAGCCAAGGGACCCTGGACGGCCCAGGACAGCTCTGAGCTCCATCCAAAGACCACTCTGGAAGGGTGAGGAGAGTGAGGCTCGGACATGTGTAGTGTTTCTTCTTGTTGTGTAGATCTCTGTATTTCTCATGCGATGCCGTAAAATGCAGTGGGGGTGTAGCATTCCATGCAACACATCTGCACATTTGCTGTGTCACACTAGTCATGTGCCCCCTATAGACTCATAGACTTTAAGGTCAGAAGGGACCGTTGTGATCATCTACTCTGACCTCCTGCACATTCCAGGCCACAAAACCTCACCCACCCACTGCTGTAGCAGACCCGTAACCTCTGGCTGAGTTATTGACATCCTCAAATCATGGTTTAAAGACTTCAAGTTACAGAGAATTCACCATTTACACTAGTTTAAACCTGCACGTGCCCCGTGCCCCATGCCTCAGAGGAAGGCTAAAAGACCCCAGAGTTTCTGCCAATCTGACCTGGGGGAAAATTCCTTCCTGCCCCCAAATATGGTGATCAGTTAGACCCTTAGCATGTGGGCAAGATCCACCAGGCAGATACCTGGGAAAGAATTCTGTGTAGTCACTCAGAGCCCTCCGCATCTAGTGTCCCGTCTCCATCCATTGGGGATTTTTGCTACTGGAAGTCACCGATGGGCCCCATACCATCGTAGGCAGTCCCATCAGACCATCCCCTCCATAAACTTACCAAGCTCAGTCTTGAAGCCAGTTAGATTTTTTGCCCCCACTGCTCCCCTTGGGAGGCTGTTCCAGAACTTCACTCCTCTAATGGTTAGAAATTTTTGTATCATTTCAAGCTTAAACTTGTTGATGGCCAGTTTATATCCATTTGTTCTTGTGTCCACATTGGTGCTTAACTTAAATACCTCCTCTTCCTCCCTTGTATTTATCCCTCTGATGTATTCATATCTCCCCTCAGCCTTCTTTTGGTTAGGCTAAACAAGCCAAGCTCTTTGAGTCTCCTCTCATAAGGTAGGTTTTCCATTCCTCTGATCACCCTAGTCGCCCTTCTCTGCACCTGTTCAAGTTTAAATTCATCTTCCTTAAACATGGGAGTCCAGAATTGCACACAGTATTCCAGATGAGGTCTCACCAGTGCCTTGTATAATGGTACTAACACTTCCCTGTCTCTGCTTGAAATATCTCATCTGATGCACCCTAGGACCATGTTAGCCTTTTTCACGGCCACATCACATAGACAGCTCATAGTCATCCTGTGATCAACCAATACACTCAGGTCTTTCTCCTCCTCTGTCACTTCCAACTGATAAGTCCCCAGCTTATAGCAAAAATTCTTGTTGTTAGTCCCTAAATGCAGGACCTTGCACTTTGCACTATTCTATATCATCCCATTTCTCTTACTCCAGTTTACGTCAACCAGATCTTCTTGTCTGATCACAGAATCATAGAATATCAGGGTTGGAAGGGACCTCAGGAGGTCATCTACTCCAACCCCCTGCTCAAAGCAGGACCAATCCCAAACTAAATCATCCCAGCCAGGGCTTTGTCAAGCCTGACCTTAAAAAATTCTAAGGAAGGAGATTCCACCACCTCCCTAGGTAACGCATTCCAGTGTTGCACCACCTTCCTAGTGAAAAAGTTTTTCCTGATATCCAACCTAAATCTCCCCCACTGCAACTTGAGACCATTACTCCTTGTTCTGTCATCTGCTACCACTGAGAACAGTCTCGATCCATCCTCTTTGGAACCTCCTTTCAGGAAGTTGAAAGCAGCTATCAAATCCCCCCTCATTCTTCTCTTCCGTAGACTAAACATCCCTAGTTCCCTCAGCCTCTCCTCATAACTCATGTGTTCCAGTCCCCTAATCATTTTTGTTGCCCTCCGCTGGACTCTTTCCAATTTTTCCACATCCTTCTTGTAGTGTGGGGCCCAAAACTGGACACAGTACTCCAGATGAGGCCTCACCAGTGTCGAATAGAGGGGAACGATCACGTCCCTCGATCAGCTGGCAATGCCCCTACTTATACATCCCAAAATGCCATTGGCCTTCTTGGCAACAAGGACACACTGTTGACTCATATCTAGCTTCTCCTCCACTGTAACCCCTACGTCCTTTTCTGCAGAACTGCTGCCAAGCCATTCGGTCCCTAGTCTGTAGCGGTGCATTGGATTCTTCCATCATAAGTGCAGGACTCTGCACTTGTCCTTGTTGAACTTCATCAGATTTCTTTTGGCCCAATCCTCCAATTTGTCTAGGTACCTCTGTATCCTATCCCTACTGTCCGGCGTATCTACCACTCCTCCCAGTTTAGTGTCATCTGCAAACTTGCTGAGGGTGCAATCCACACCATCCTCCAGATCATTTATGAAGATATTGAACAAAACCGGCCCCAGTACCGACCCTTGGGGCACTCCACTTGACACCAGCTGCCAACTAGACATGGAGCCATTGATCACTACCCGTTGAGCCCGACAATCTAGCCAGCTTTCTATCTACCTTATAGACCATTCATCCAGCCCATACTTCTTTAACTTGCTGGCAAGAATACTGTGGGAGACCATGTCAAAAGCTTTGCTAAAGTCAAGGAACAACACGTCCACTGCTTTCCCTTCATCCACAGAACCAGTTATCTCGTCATAGAAGGCAATTAGATTAGTCAGGCATGACCTTCCCTTGGTGAATCCATGCTGGCTGTTCCTGATCACTTTCCTCTCCTCTAAGTGCTTCAGAATTGATTCCTTGAGGACCTGCTCCATGATTTTTCCAGGGACTGAGGTGAGGCTGACTGGCCTGTAGTTCCCAGGGTCCTCCTTCTTCCCTTTTTTAAAGATGGGCACTACATTAGCCTTTTTCCAGTCGTCCGGGACTTCCCCCGATCGCCAGGAGTTTTCAAAGATAATGCCCAATGGCTCTGCAATCACATCCGCCAACTCCTTTAGCACTCTCGGATGCAACGCATCTGGCCCCATGGACTTGTGCACATCCAGTTTTTCTAAATAGTCCCGAACCACTTCTTTCTCCACAGAGGGCTGGTCACCTCCTCCCCATGCTGTGCTGCCCAGTGCAGTAGTCTGGGAGCTGACCTTGTTCATGAAGACAGAGGCAAAAAAAGCATTGAGTACATTAGCTTTTTCCACATCCTCTGTCACTAGGTTGCCTCCCTCATTCAGTAAGGGGCCCACGCTTTCCTTGACTTTCTTCTTGTTGCTAGCATACCTGAAGAAACCCTTCTTGTTACTCTTAACATCTCCTGCTAGCTGCAACTCCAGGTGTGATTTGGCCTTCCTGATTTCACTCCTGCATACCTGAGCAATATTTTTATACTCATCCCTGGTCATTTGTCCAATCTTCCACTTCTTGTAAGCTTCTTTTTTGTATTTAAGATCAGCAAGGATTTCACTGTTAAGCCAAGCTGGTTGCCTGCCATATTTACTATTCTTTCTACACATCGGGATGGTTTGTCCCTGTAACCTCAATAAGGATTCTTTAAAATACAGCCAGCTCTCCTGGACTCCTTTCCCCCTCATGTTATTCTCCCAGGGGATCTTGCCCATCAGTTCCCTGAGGGAGTCAAAGTCTGCTTTTCTGAAGTCCAGGGTCTGTATTCTGCTGCTTTCCTTTCTTCCTTGTGTCAGGATCCTGAACTCAACTATCTCATGGTCACTGCCTCCCAGGTTCCCATCCACTTTTGCTTCCCCTACTAATTCTTCCCGGTTTGTGAGCAGCAGGTCAAGAAGAGCTCTACCCCTAGTTGGTTCCTCCAGCACTTGCACCAGGAAGTTGTCCCCTACATTTTCCAAAAACTTCCTGGATTGTCTGTGCACCACTGTATTGCTCTCCCAGCAGATATCAGGGTGATTGAAGTCTCCCATGAGAACCAGGGCGTGCAATATAGTAACTTCTGCCAGTTGCCGGAAGAAAGCCTCGTCCACCTCATCCCCCTGGTCCGGTGGTCTATAGTAGACTCCCACCACGACATCACCCTTGTTGTTCACACTTCTAAACTTAATCCAGAGACTCTCAGGTTTTTCTGCAGTTTCATACTTGAGCTCTGAGCAGTCATACTGCTCTCTTACATACAGTGCAACTCCCCCACCTTTTCTGCCCTGCCTGTCCTTCCTGAACAGCTTATATCCATCCATGACAATATTCCAGTCATGTGAGTTATCCCACCAAGTCTCTGTTATTCCAATCACATCATAATTCCTTGATTTTGCCAGGACTTCCAATTCATAGAATCATAGAATCACAGAATATCAGGGTTGGAAGGGACCCCAGAAGGTCATCTAGTCCAACCCCCTGCTCGAAGCAGGACCAATTCCCAGTTAAATCATCCCAGCCAGGGCTTTGTCAAGCCTGACCTTAAAAACCTCTAAGGAAGGAGATTCTACCACCTCCCTAGGTAACGCATTCCAGTGTTTCACCACCCTCTTAGTGAAAAAGTTTTTCCTAATATCCAATCTAAACCTCCCCCACTGCAACTTGAGACCATTACTCCTCGTTCTGTCATCTGCTACCATTGAGAACAGTCTAGAGCCATCCTCTTTGGAACCCCCTTTCAGGTAGTTGAAAGCAGCTATCAAATCCCCCCTCATTCTTCTCTTCTGCGGGCTAAACAATCCCAGCTCCCTCAGCCTCTCCTCATAACTCATGTGTTCCAGTCCCCTAATCATTTTTGTTGCCCTAAATTCTCCCTGCTTGTTTCCCAGGCTTTGTGCATTTGTGTATAGGCACTTGAGATAACCCGCTGATCGCCCCTCTTTCTCAGTATGAGGCAGGAGCCCTCCTCTCTCATGCGCTTCTGCTCGTGCTTCCTCCTGGTATCCCACTTCCGCACTTACCTCAGGGCTTTGGTCTCCTTCCCCTGGTGAACCTCGTTTAAAGCCCTCCTCACTAGGTTAGCCAGCCTGCTTGCGAAGATTCTCTTCCCTCTCTTTGTTAGGTGGAGTCCATCTCTGCCTAGCACTCCTTCTTGGAACACCATCCCATGGTCAAAGAATCCAAAGCCTTCTCTCCGACACCACCTGCGTAGCCATTTGTTGACTTCCACAATTCGACTGTCTCTACCCAGGCCTTTTCCTTCCACGGGGAGGATGGACGAGAACATCACTTGCGCCTCAAACTCCTTTATCCTTCTTCCGAGAGCCACGTAGTCCGCAGTGATCCGTTCAAGGTCATTCCTGATATTCTGGTCATCCTCTGTGTCCCCCAAAGAAGTTAACTGTGAATTCAGAACAGCAGAGTTGTGAGAGAAGGTGTTAGGAGTTGCTGTTACACAACAGTGAACCCCTTGTCAGCTGGCATTGCGGGGCGCTTAGTGTCACAGGTGTCCACACAAGAAGCATAGGCCTAGGCTCTTGAACAAATGTACTAAGGGGTGCTGCCAAATTCATAACCCAGGAACCCTGGAGACAGTTGGCATTTCAAAGGCATAATGTCTTCTGATACCATTGCTTGGGCGGTGCACCTTCTCCCAGTTCTGGACATGGGTCCCCCACAGAGGAAGCATCATCATGGCCCAGGTATGTCAGTTCTCAAGGCACATCAGCTCAAAAGACTGTGTCATAAAGTTTGCTAATTAAAGATTTGGCTTCTGGCTCAAGCCAGCCATGTATTTTCTCAGTGCCGTAAGGCTAGCTGGTTGCTGCTAGAAGTTCCAAAGGGCTCGGCTGCCCACAGGGGACATCACTCGCAGAGCATTGTTAGACATTTCCTAGTGCTTCTATGTTAGACATTTTCCTATGGAAAAGAGACGGGGCTCTCTCTAACCATTACAAGAATAAAATCCTAGTGAGGAGTCTGATTCATTCATCTCACTTTAAAGGGAATATAAAGACATACCGTAATATGCCAGCACCCTACCCAGAAGGCACAGTGTTCTTCCATGCATGTAGGTTTTTGTTCCCTGAGCATCTGTCTCTGAATGTCCTCCCTGGGCTGCCCTGAGATGTTTTGTTCCAGGTAAGGATGGGTAGTGGACTCCTAACATCTGCCTCATGTTCATGGAAATGATCTGAGATATTGCAGACAGCAGGCAGCAAGATTCTCATGCAGATGGACAGAAACCACAACCACGCACAGGGGCACTTGGTGTTTCTGCCAAGCTGGTACAAAGGGAATGTCAAATTAGCTTTCTTCACAGAACCTTCTTGAAAGAAAACTTCAGACACTGAGAATCAGGCTATTTCATGTTCAAATCCACAGTGTGCCATTAACGTGAAAAAAAGGCCATGCCACCAAAGTCAAATAAGGTATAAACATAAAGTCTTTATGGCTCATCTGTTTCTAAAGATTCCCGGTATCATTTTGGACTGCTTTATTCATTCAGTTCCAGAAAGCCAGCCATTTGTTGCCAGGACAAAGACTGAAACTTGTTCCTCACACTGGTGTTAGCTGGCAATATTGCTAGGAGAAATTCCTTCCGTCCCCAGCCTGGTGACCACTTTGTGCCTTGTAGCATGAGGACTGCTAGCCTGTTACAGATTGACTACTGTCAGCTGAGAAATCCCGTTCTAAATTCCTGGCTATAAGAAAATGTGTGGAGACACCTGTGACCCTAAGCGCCCCGCAATGCCAGCTGACAAGGGGTTCACTGTTGTATGACAGCAACTCCTAACAGGCCTGACAGACTCGCTACACCTACCACATTGCTTTCATAGTATTTAGCTATAGAGAAGATCATGTGGAGGCTTAATGGAAGCCAGCATCGCAATTCTTCCGAATAGCATCATACGATGAATGTACAGATATTTAAGGAGTTGTGTATAAGGACTAAAATCTGTTTGAAAATCTGTCACCAGTCAAAGCAGAAAAACAGATGTCTTCCAGATGTGTAGCTCTGTCAAATGTAAATGAAGCATTGTATGCCAACACAATGGACAGCCCATTTACCTACAGCATCAAGAGGAAAGGAGCACACCCGAAAAAACAAGCCATGAAGGTTAGGCTGGACCAAGGGTTCTCAAACTTCATTGCACCACGACCCCTTTCTGATAAAAATTACTACAGGACCCCAGGAGGGAGGACCTGAGTCTTCCCAAGCCCCGCCACCCAGTGTGGGGTTTGCCAAAGCCCCTCCACCCCAGGCCGGGGGGCCGAAGCCCAAGGGCTTCAACCCCAGATAGGGGGCCTGTAACCTGAGCCCTGCTGCCCAGGGCTGAAGCCCTTGAGCTTTGGTCCCAGCCCCAGCAACTCTAATCCAGTCCTGGCGACTCCATTAAAATGGGGTTGTGACCCACTTTGGGGTCCTGACCCACAGTTTAAGAACCTCTGGGCTTGACCGTGCTAAGACAATGACCTCAAGGGGGGAGGTTGGGGAGGCAAAGAAGACCCCCATTTATCTTGTACCTGAGGGGGTAAATGAACAGCACATTTACATTAATGAAAACTGCTGCCAAAGACATTTGGGGTGATGTAAGCATCTTTAGACAGCTGGTTTCCCTGGTAAAGCTATGGTAAGTCTCTAGGAATCCAGTCATAGGAGCTTATCCTGAAGGAAATCAAACAAACCGATGTGTATCCTGTTCCTCTGGGGCCAGCTACCCTGGTATTTCTGTGAGTGTTCAGGCTGCAGACTACCAGAGAACACTTCAAAGGGGCACAAGGACTAGGATGCGACCACCATTATCCTGCAAAGCCAAGGAAGGACTGGCATAGCCCAGAGGAAACTGGGTGGGTGGGTAACAGACTGGCAGTGTCAGGAAGCTGACAACCAGCTAAGCACAACCAAGTCTCTCTCTTGCGAGAGGCAGGGGTATAGCAAGATGTTCACAGTCCTGGGTGTCCTGAAAACTGTCACAACACCACAATCGGGTATCAAGAAAATCTAGCCAGAAGCTGCTGACTTTAGGAATGGGAGTTAGAGAACATTAAACTAGTTTGAGAGGTAGCTGGTGCAAGGAAGGCAGGGAATTACAGATGGTAACTAAAAGACCTTTTGAAATAACATTTGGTGAGAGACTCAAGAGGGAAACCAAACCTGTTTGCTGAGAAAATCTAATACCAGACTGTTGAATGACACTGAAACCCACAGTGAGTACTGTGAGTGGAGCCGAGATGCTACCCCAGGTACGGGATGCGAGACACTTCAGTGTCACTCTGCCAATGGCAAAGAAAATCCAGGTCTCTTCAGGACATCCTGGGGGCATGATTCTAAGGAAGACAGGGGTTATGGAGAGATGGTGTCAGTTGGAGAGCCAAGCCAATAGACAATACATTAAAAACTCCTAGCTTCTATGGGTCAGAGTTAAGGTGGCAGGGTTAGGATGCAATATATATTCCTTTATATGTGGTAAGTATCATCATCTCTTTGTTTGTTACCCAGACACCGTAAGATTTATGATTCCCTTAACTAATCATCTCCTTGCTTTTAAGTGCCTACGTTTTGTAGCTGATGTGAGAGCTAGGTACATTCTTGTCACTTAGCAATCACAGATGGTTTGTTCAGGAGTTAGGGACTGAAGGTTACATAGCCCTTGTCATTTCCCCAGGGCAGCCATAGTGGTGGTGATTGTTTTAGTTCTCCAGGCATGCCTATGCACCCTTTGCAGCCATGCAAGCTAGCTACAGCACCTCAGATACGGTGGAGCCAGCCTGACTTGGGATCTCCTTAGGATTGCAAGTCCTTCAGCTGGATGCTCAAACCCATGCGTAGGCGCAGGAATTGCAGGGACTAACCATGGCGCTCTGCTTGGGGGGGTGAGAGTGGCTGCAAGGAGATGGTCACTGCAGCCCACACACACCACACAGCCCTGTAGAGACTAGTCTGCTGGCATGACTTTGGGAACTGAGCCACTCGCAGGCAGATAAGCCCCGAGTGTTGCTACTTGGCCTGTTTCAGCGTCCAGGCTTCCAGATTTACTGCAATCCCGGTAATGAGGAATGGCTTTTGAAAAGCCTGTTCAGCTGCCCATAAGGATCTCTTCATAATGCCAGCAAACTGCTTCTGCGTCATTGATACTCTGACAAGCAAAGTGCCCTTTTCCGGCCTGTCCTCCACTTTTCCAGGCCCTGCTGTGCTTTCCATCAGCAGCATAGGGGTGAGACACATGTGTGAGAAGGGCTCTCTGCCTGGCACAGAGAGGGACATGATGCCCCAACAAGAAGACCATCCAAACTCCTGGAGCAGCACTGCAGTAATGCCTTCAAACTCCCCACTCCTCAGGAGGGTGCTGTGCAGCCCTGAGTGCCCAGCCTCAGTCATTCAAGAGCAGCCACTCCGTGGGGCTTCACCTCTGGGACAGTGAGAAGGTGCGTCCTTCGTTCCCCCCGAGGCCGAATGTTCTCCCGAGGCGAGTGTCTCGCGGCGAGCCACCAGCAAAGTCTTCTCCTGCCGGGTTAGAGGCGAGAGGCCTGCCTGCGCTCAGTGCTTCCGGAACTGGAGTGCCAGTTGGGAGGGGAGACCCCCCACACTTTTTTCAACTTCTCAAGAACTTTCTATTTACAGGGTCACTGTCAAACGTAAGTAAAATGCTGCCCATTTACAGACAAGCATTACACGGGGCTGTCCAAATGAAACGTTCAGTGACGACAATGTACAGCCGCCCTTAGACATTCCAGCCACAGGAGTAGTTACCCAAAGCAAGGCTGTGGTCCTACCATGTCTCTGGCTGTCTACTGCTGTCCCACAGACAACATTTTTCCTAGCTTTGTGTTACCTGTTACACACACTGAGACTATTTTCCAAAGTCCTGTGTGACTCTCTGCTAGCACAGAACGTGAGAAATAGAAATGACCATGCAGTGGCAAGCGGCAGAACCCAACATTATCCCTCGGCTTAAAGGCACGGTCAGCTTTTCAATGTCAACTGGCTTAATCGGAAAGTCAAATCTCAAGCTCCTGCTGAGGAGCAGACTGGAAAATGCTCTTGAAGGACAAAACTCCTCTTGCGTTTGTGCTGTCTGTCCAACGCAAGGTATTATTTTATGCTATTAAACAGATGTGCGTGTGGGACAGATAAGAGCCTTGAGATCTGATGTAGGCTCCAGGGTGGGGAGGATTGAGTGTCAGGATGAGGACAAAATCCTGATTAGGAATATCAGTATGTATGAAAAATAATGCGTGTGAGAGGGACTGATTTAGATGGTACTTGGACACCAAGATGATAAAAGAAACTTAGAAACATAACTAGATTAAATTAAAACCTGCAATATGTTACCAGTCAGAAAAGCTTAAATTCCACACCCTCCCCAGTGCAGAAGAAACATCATTTCAACAAGGCAAATCCCCCCTCAGCCGCTGTGTTGTAACAAGGCCCTCACTCGCTATATTACTGTGGTAAATTGGAAGAGGAAATGGGGACACGGCAGTGTGGTTTGTTTGGGGTGTTTTGAAATGAGTTCTGTGCTGTCATCCTTTCCTCTGGCTTTGCCTCAGACGATAGCTCTGCTCCCAGGTGGTAGCAGATATAGTGACAAAATGTACTCCTGCTCTAATTAAGATATCAGTCTGCTGTGTTGTGATGATAAGGGTCAGAAGTGATAACACCACTTGAAAGGTGAACAAATGATGTTGCTTTTTGATCCTTGTGATTCAAATGCTACCAAAAATATTGCCTTTATTTTTTTTAATTTTTGCAAAAATGCCACTCTAGATTTAGAGAGAGTTGGGTTTTTTTTTACACATCCCTGAGATTGTCTTTCATTGTTTTGATCTGCTTAATAACCCAGCTCAAGCTGGAATTAGTTGGACTAAGTGATAAACCATCATAAGAACATTAAGAATGGCCATTCTGGGTCAGACCAAAGGTCCATCCAGCCCAGTGTCCTGTCTTCCAACAGTGGCCAATGCCAGACGCTGCAGAGGAAATGAGCAGATCAGGGCAATTACTGAGTGATCCATCCCCTGTCTTCCAGTCCCAGCTTCCGGTTTCATGCAAGCTGATTAGGAAGCAAAGTGTTTAATTGGTCCATCAGCTTGGCTCCCATCTCCATTAATGAAATGGCCCACACATGCTAACAAAACCACCAGGCTGGGGTAAATCTGGAGGCTTTTTTTTATCATTATAATGACAGTTATTTGTGATTGCAGGTCAGGTTAGTGGTGGATGCAAAGCACAGAAGTCAAGCTGGTTCTCGACAGCAGGCAGAGGACTGTATACTTTTGACACAAAACATTTATGATGGGAAGTGACCTCTTAGCTGGAACACAGATGTCAGTAAAATATGCTCCATGAACCAAAAGTCCAACCAAAAAATGAAATGCATAAAGAGCACACAGTAATTTGTAATGTTCAGTGTTCACACAGGCTTCATGACAAAGGGGATGACACTAAGCCAAAGAAAATGGCCACTGAGTATCAGGAGATATGTCCTGGCAGTGACCTAACACTGCAATGAAACACCCACAGCTGGTCCCTGTCAGCTGACTCGGACTCACGGGGCTTGGGCTATGGGGCTCATTGTGGGGTAGAAGTTCAGGCTTGGGCTGGAGCCTGGGCTCCAGGACCATCCCACCTCACGGGATCCTCTCCTAGTGCTCTGGCAGCCGGGATGAATGCTGACCATACCGTTAGCAGGCACTGGCTCCAGCAGGGCCGTAACTAGAGCTGTGGAAGTTTCTTAAGGCCTGGAGTGGGATTTTGGTATGATCCTGGGCTTTGAGACGCTTGAGGCTAGGCCCAAAATCTGCCACCAGGCAGCAGAACAGGGATTTCCCTTTAGCCCAGTGCACTCTGGGCTGAAGAATAGAGAGGCAGCATTAGGAATGAGAGGTCTTCAATTGCCTTAAAAGGTTGGGGACAAGGAGGCCATCTGTCATCATAAAATACCTGACTTGGAAGCTGCCCAAAATAATCAGTCAGACACCCCTTAATGATGTCAGGAGGCTGTCAAGACCACTCTGGAAACCCCCATTAACGTCAGGTAAGGTACTCATAGCAGGATGGGGGAAAAGGCCCTGGCTAAATGGGGGCTCTGGGTGAGTGGCGTCATAATGAAACAGGTGAAACTCTCCAGATTCCTCTGGTTTGTCCAAGTTTTGGGCTTGAGCAGGGGGCTGCAAACCTGAATAAAAGCTAGTAATAATTATCTGGAACTCTGGCAAATGCACCCCAACAGGGTTCACACTCTAGTGTGCCCAGTCATTAGCGTGATCAACGGCCCACCTGCACTTCTCTGTGCATCAAATGGTTTATATAATCCAAGTCCGTGTGACAGCTTTGCTGGTACCCAAGTGGGGCTGGCGCAGCAGCTCTTACCCATCTGACCATTTAATTTATACACAAGCTTTAATTAAATTAACCCTGGCCTATTAAGGTTGAGAAGCTTAGACAAAAGGAAAATCAAGAATTTGCTGAGCAGGCAGGTTCCCAGCCCTTGTTTATTATATGTTGTTTGTGAAATGAAACAACCGCTTGCTGCTCCAACTAGATAAAGCTTAGAGGCCCATTTGAAACAGAGGATTGAGATCAATAACTCAGTTGTGAAGGCTGTAATCCTACCCATCCACCCACATCTCCTCTCTCCTCCCTCCTCCCCCAGGTAACAAGGCTGTTTCCAGATAACTAATTACTTCCCTGTATGTATTTACTGGTCATCTGTATGCGTAAAAATGAAGGCAAGAATTCACGTTTTCTCTCTCACTGTTTGTAAACAGCTGCTGTAAATGCAATAGGTAGCCTTTTTAGTCAAGAGTATTTATGCTAAAACAAATATAAGCCTACATATTAAGCAAGTTCACACACAACCTAAATTTACAGGTAATGTAACTTGCCCAGATGATCAAGATACTAAAAACTCCAAAAGAGCTGTCAGAAAACCTAAGAGCAAAGTATTATCCCACAGATCCATCGCTGTAAATTTTTACTTAAAACAAAACTGTAAGCTGAAAAAAAAGTTTAAATCAGTTTATTGATGAATTTTAAACAGACTTATTTTTCCCAGGTAGGTCACTAAAAGCATCTCCGTAAGAACCTGCTGGAACAGTAAGTGTCTTGTGCCCACGTACAGGAGCATTAGCATCCGAAACATACACCATCAGCCTCTTTGCATCAGTTGCTGTCACTCGGGCACATGTGCATACACGGGTGTTTGTCTTTCCAAAACAATGGACTCTGGCGTTTCACCACGGTGCCTAACCTGATCAGGGTATGTCCATTGGGGAAAGTATCCCTTTTCTAGATTCCAGTCAAGCTTCCATGATTAAACTGCTGCATTCCATGGACCTAACCTCTCTCAGAGCAAGGGCTCCACTTGATCAAGGCACTTAAGCAAGTGCCTAACTGTATCACTTGAGCAGCCCCGTTGAATTCAATGACATGGCTCGTGTGTTTGGAGCACCTGATGGATCAGGGCCAAAATGCTGAACTGTGTAGTAATTTCTTCACATACAAGAACTCCCGCTAATCCAGTTGAGAACAAGGCTCATCATCATAGTGCAGAAAATGCCTGCAGCAGCCAGTGGTCTACCTACACGAAGGCACCCTGTTCTGCTAACACCAATGCAGCTGAATTTGTGGTAGCAACGGTGGAGAAAATGTTGGTAAATTTATAGGTAGCAACGTGCCCTCCACCCCAGAGAAGTGCAGCGATCTGCTGCTTCCCTTTGGATCAGATCGCTGAGGTGAGCATTATTCCTTGTGCTCTTTGCAGTGAGGAAGACGCAGTCTCGGCCAACACTTTACAGACTTGTAAGTGGTTTCAACCCCCCATAGAAGGACACAGGGACGGAATGCAGGCTCCAGATGGATAGCAGCACTATCTGCTGACTCTGAATTAACAAGGGTCCAGTGTCATTCAGTGAAAACACAGATCATAAAATACTGGCCCGTACTTAAATATAATAATTCAACTGCTGGGATGTAGGGGTTACCATGCATAAAATCATACTGCTAACTCAAACTTCAGGCAGTTTCTCCTCACTCATATAGATACAGGAATAGACCCGTGTCCAGTCCATCTAGATTTTTAAGTAGCTTTCAAAGCACCGCAGCTAAAAGAAAACGTGGTAATCTTAGTAGGGGAAAGCAAAAGAGTATCCAAGTCCACTAAAGCTCTTGCTCTGGGCCAAAGTTCTGCACTTAACAGATACTTTAGCTGAGGTGAATCATTTTGGTTAAAGATGAAGATGCACCTTTAACTGACCAAGCTGTCCCTTGAGCTCTGCTGTATTTGGTAGAAAGCATTCCTCTTGGACACACAAGCAAATCTCAATCCTTGCCTTTTCCTGATGGATTGAACACAATTTTGCACAATGTCTTATGATCTTTTAAATTCTTCCATAGAACCATTTGGGTCTGACAATGACTCTGGGCGACTATGCCCACCTCCTTCCCTGTCCAATTCTTCCCACGGACTGTAGAGACAATGATTTGTGAAAGAAGGCTGACGTGGTTTGGACATATCTCAAAAAACTATGTTCCTAGACAAGTCTTTGATTGGCTAGCTCCTGGTGAAAGACAGAAAAGAGGAGGACAGCAGATGATATATGAGAAAACCACTGAGAAAGATGCCGCTGTCATGGAAACAGTCTAAAACAGAGCAAGAAACTTGGCATTAGACAGATGGAGGTGGAACGGCTGAGTTGCCTCATGTGTCACAAGGCAAGAGAGCATCTACTAAATAGAAATCTAATTCTGAGAAATGGCCACTGGAGCTGGTCCAAACACCCACAAGTCATTTTACTGAAAAATTGAAAAATTTGAACTTTTTTCTGTTTTCAAATGTTCAAAACTGCACCTTTTAAAATAAATTACCAAAAAAATGGAAATGTTCCCAAAATGGATTTTAGGGAAACAAATGAAAGTACTACAAACCTCTTGAGATCGTGTTGAATAATATTTTCAATAACAATTGAAAAATATTGAAAAGTGACATTTTGGGAGGGAGAGAGGTGAAAAAATGCTACAGTGTTGATGATTTTTTTCCCAGAAAATATTGGTTTTTAGAAAGGACCATTTTTGATGGGGAAAAAAGTTTTATTTGAAATATCTTGACCAGTTCCACAGTCCAGTTCCTTAGATAATTAGTTAGAAATTACCAGGCATGCTAGAGTACAGATGAGAGTAGCTGTGGGAAACTATTTTAGTGTTGACTGTTCCATGCCATCATGGAAAGGAGATTTCCATCCAAAGTGAGAGAGAGAGAGAGAGCATCCTCCAAACTAATGACTCTGGCCAAGCCTGTCTCTTAAATGAGTGGCCCAAACTCATGTGGTCATTCCTTGGTTCCTAGCCTTGCCTGAAAGGTTAGAGGTTGACAGTAATAATCTACAGGCACTTCAGACTCCATTAGAGAGAGCCTAATAGTACTGCCATTGTACAGTGCTATCACAGAATTACTGTACACTTGTGTGCCATCTTCTGGGCTTTTGTTTACCAGGAGACATGGGAAGTGCTTTTCTCTCGAGTGCCATTCCTCCCCAAAGCACCGGCGTAAGGAAAGAGTCCAAGAGTACTTTGGGAGGCAGGCTGTGTTTTGTAAAGCATCATGTGCTTTTCTGGTGTGACTAATGTACTTAGGAGCAGTGATAATAATAATTGTTATTACTCATTATTATTATAAATAATTCCAAGTGCACGGGAGCCGTGACAGTCGTTAATAGCAGAGGGGCATGTAACGCTTAATATGTCTTTATAAAGCTTGTCCAAGAGCCTCAGACTGGAGATGCCACATCAGTGTACGGTGGTTTTACAATACCTCTCTACAATGAGTACGGAGGCAGATATGGCAGCTCTTCTGACTCCGCAGTGGCTGGCCGCTAACTGTCCCCGGTTCTGCTGGTCTCGCTCCTTCCTCCTGTAAAAATGTGCCTTGGGATGTTTGACCTTCCACCAGGCCACCTGCTAGAGCTAAACGAAAGAGGCCATTCATGCCTCTGCCGGGAGACGGAACATAATGATAATAATCTCCATTCATCTCCTTTTCTAAGCTATAGTTAAGGAAAATTAGTTCCACTTCCAAGACCTTTAAGAAAGAGAGGAGATTCTCCAGTGTCACCCACATTCGTCCAGCACTAATGCACACACAGGCTGATGCTCCGAGGTGGGTGACCTTAACCATCGATTGCCTGGGCTAACTGCTCTTTGTGGGGGGCAGCAATCTTAGGAAAGCTCTTGTTCGGGGCGGATTGTTCTCATGGGCTCAGAACCAAAGTATCAGGCGCTTCCAACAAAGCCTTGCCAACCCCTAGCAATGAGTTACATTTGGGGCTTTTCACATTCAACCTAAACTTATCCAAATCAAGAGCTTTGAGGTGGTTGAGAATATTCCTGTCACTTAAATGACAGATTCCCACTCCATGTCTTCCCCAGACTGGCAGGTCACGATAATCCAAACTCCAGCTGCTTTCACAGCAATAGCGTAAGTCCGAAAAAGACTAAAACTGGGACTGCTTCTTAAGTGACAGGCAGGTGTGGAACTCTGCCCCGTGGGTGCTATTACCACACGCATCAAATGGTGACAGGATTTATGCTTTAATTGGGATCCCTGAGGGTTTCACTGACTGTGCCTGCAATGCACTTCCGCCTCCTTCCCCCCAAACATGATAGGCCAGGGTCTACTTGGGACAGGGATACGAATGGGGCTGTACCAATGCAGGTGAGGCCAGGAGTAGCGCATATATGAACATTTCTAACGCAGTGCGACCACATTTCCAGCAATGCCTTGCCCCTTGGGAGGATGAAACAGAAGCTGTGACATCCTTCTCAGCCGCTTCTCTCTCTGTGCTGCATTTACATATGTCCCTTCGTGTTGCTTTTGCACAGCTTCTGTGCAACTGATTGTGCTGATGTTGGTCTCACGTTAATTGGCGTTCCAAAGGGGCTTCATAAAATGATTTTACTTCTACTTCCATAAAAATCAGCTTACCTCCAAAGAAAAACATTCTAATTATGAAAAAAATTCATACTCCTGTGTCTAGTGGGGAGGCATCTGCTGAAAAAGTCTGTGGATAATTACTGAGAGGTTGTATGGGAGAGAGAGAGAGAGAATCGGCTACAGGAGTAAATTCTGGAAAACATTAGAGAAGGGCTGGTAGAAAGTCTAATGACTGTAATCATCTGACACATTCGGAGAGGGTTTCTGCACTGACAGAACATTAGACGAGTTCCATTAAAACAGTAGTTTATAGCAGCCTCAGAAAATGCTCCCTTTGCAATCCCAATACCAGCCTTCAGTGTTTTATAGAAAGCTACTGGAATCATTGAGGACATTAGCTAACTGAAGTTTCTTAACTACTGTGTCAGATTTTGCTGAGGGAATAAGTTCTTTGAAAAGGGACAAGTTAACTATAAGTTTGGCTATATTGGGCCTATATTGTCATACTGAAGCATTGCCCAACATGAGTGTACTTACCAAATGGAGAGAGAGAGAGAATATGTTTGTGTGTCTCATTTAGGTCCGGTCGACACCTAAAACTTAGATCAGCCTGATTATGTCACTCAGTTTGTTAGTGGGAACACAAGGCAATGGAGACTCAGGCCAATAAGCGTGACGGGGCAATGGAGTTACAATATACCGCACCAATCCCCACTGAGACTTATTGCTTGTGTGTTTTGTTACGGCCCCTGCCCAGCTGCTGGATGCAAAGTTATCACAAGGAAATGGAGCTAAAACTGAACGACTAAAGTCCTGGGGAATCAACGTGGTAGAACAAGCGGCCATTGGACGGATCATTTCTAGGGGAGGTTACTCTCTAATGATTGGATTCCAACTCCCCTAGCAGGATACCGTTTGGATCAGCATGCTGAGATTTCAAACGCTTCCCAGCATCTGCATTCCTCACCAGCTTAATACAGGTGCTCAATGACACCCGTCAGCTTTTTTTACAGGAAATGAGGGGGTATTAATGAATGGAGGCTGCTTCATTTTCCAGATTGTTGGTTTTGTTGCTACCTGTGCTGGCAGCCCATTGAGATGGAAGTTCCTTCTCCTGGCCGTTCCAGTGGAATAACAGAGGTACCCTTTAAAATGCTGCCTTTTTTGTTCAGTTTTGCAATTACATTTCGGGGCTCGTCATTTTCATGAGCTCCGAGAAGCCCTGCATCCTCATGGGAAGCATGGCTACACAGCATTGGCTAATGGACCAGCGGTGCCCTGGGAGGTCAGTGTTTGGCTACAGACTGTTAAGCACGGAAGGCAGTTTCCAGATGGAGCGCTGTGATGCATTCTACCCATGCCCCTGCGTCTGCCACCCTGCGCAGGAAAAAACCAAACAGCGTTGTTATCTGAAACATACATTATTCCTGTTCTGAGAAAGACACTGTGAAACTGTTAATGTGGCTAAACTCATTCCAGAAGTGATCTCTTCCCTTGGTCCCTCATCCCTCCATTTTTACAGGATACATTTCCTTTGCCCTGGTTAATCTTCTAGTTAGGCAGTGTGACTAATAAGCGATTTAGCAGAATAAACGAAGGGTGTGTTGGTTTTGTAACAGAACCCTAGGTGTTTAGTTGGGAGCCGTTGCTTCTTCCACTCGTTATTCTGAGTTGCTGGGTACACACACACACCCCTCTCTGCCCACTGAACTCTATCAAAAGGACAGCTTTCCTTGCTGACACTTCTCCCCTATCCCCAAAGATCGATGTGCATCCTATGAAGCTACAGTCCTTGCTAGCCAGGGGCCCCTCGTCCTCCCGGAGAGTGAGACACCACAGCTCCCTGAGTCACTGGGCCTGGTCCTGCACCTTAAAATTCAATAGGAGTTTTGCCATTGGCATCAGTCATAGCCCTCAGTACAGAGTGGTGTGCAATTCCTGAGGTCATTCCCAAACCTTGGTGTCCTCTACAACAGCCCTAGGGAGGTGGGATAGCGGGAGGGCTGGTCTTTGTGACTGTGGAGCCCGTTTTTCTTCACTTGTTCACTCACATCTCCAGGCAGAGTTCCTCTAGGTGGTGGCTATTAGCTCTCTGGACTCCTTCGTGGAGCAGCGGGCGTGTCCTCCTCTGGAATCCTGATTTTGAACCTTTGACTTGCACTCGCTCCGTTTTTATTTTTTGCCCACCCAGATTTAGTTGCTCTGTTTTGTTCTTTTCTGGTCCTTCCCTCTGAAGAGGGGGAAGCCCCTTTGGTTTGAAAAGGAGGTCTCCTTCCAGCGAGTTATCCAGAACATGGAGACCAAATAGGCCTAAGAACTGCTGCCTGAACCCCAGTGGGCCACGCACTTGGAGATTCCTATGGTACGTCGGCAGTAAAACGCAAGTGTGTTACTGGGGGGAAATGCTGTTGGATGATTGCACGCTGCTTCTTGATACTGAAATGGAACTTCGCCCCCAAGAAATGACTATATATATATGCTACACATGTTTAAAGACACCCAGGTCCTTTCTCTGTATCATCCGAACAGATCGGCTAAAGTTTAAAATGTCTACCACAGTCCAAGCTCCCGCCGTGCTCCTTTGAGTAATTTGGAACGGCCACTAACAGATTTCACAGGCTTTTTTTTTTTTTTTTTTTTGCTCCCTGCATAAAACCCTTTCCTGGCCAAGCTCCTCCAGGCCTACCACAGCTTGATAGTAAGGGGTTCTATTTTTCTGGAAAGTGATTTTGAGCAAACCCCAAATACCGAGAGACTAGACCTGAGCTGAAGCTGTGAAAGCTGGTTGGGCTGGCAAGTTCAGGACCAGGGCTTGGCTTCTTTATAGCAGTCTGGGTCACCAATCATATAGAGAGAAAAGGGAGTCGTTGCTCAAGTTTTCAGTCACCTTCGGATGGGGGTTTAAAGAGTGATAAGTTTGCCCTTCTATAAGAACCTTTCACAGAAGGATCTGAAAATGCTTTAAATACATGAAAGATTGAAACCACACAGCATCCTTATAAGACAGTTAAGCATTATTATATCCATTTCACAGATGTAAACTGAGTCACAGAGAGTTGGTGTGACTTGCCTAAGATGACAGAGCCAGGGCTAGAACCCAGGAGTCCTGTTACCCACGCATCTGCTCTGATCACTGTAGTAATTCTTTCCCTGTCTGCCTTGCCCTCAGGATGTGGCAGGAAGGGGGGAGTTTCCCCCTCAATGAATCTTCCTCTCCAGTAAAACTTGCCTGTGAATTCCCAGTATTTATGTATCAAAGCCAAATGCAAGTTGCTGCTGCAAGAGGAGTATGATCAATCACAACCCTGCCACACTCTCGCGATCACTAGAATGGGGTTTCAGCCATTTCCCTCTAAACCATTAGTGCAAATGGTGCGCTCAGACAATTAGGTAGCACTTGCTGTTTTTAAGTACTAATGACCTGGAATTAACAGAAATAACCATGGTATAAACTGGTAATTAATGTCCTCTTTATTATCCCGCTAATGAGATGAAAACCTATCGAGAAAGGATCGTCATTGCTCAGCCCCAAATATGACACCGTTAGCACCATTGTAATGTTCCTCTAATTACCCAGAACTCATCCAGACGGATTGGCTCAGAATGAAACAGGCAGCTGCAGAAATGGCTGGACCCTAACGAGAAAGGAGTGGGACCATTTGACAAGTCACTAGACTGAGTGTGAATCTGAGGGAATAGGATGTTGTACAAACATCAGAGTTATTCTACCAGAAAAGAGCGGGGGTCCCTCTAATGCAGACACAGCAGCTTGTCTCTGGAGGAGACCTGTACTAGTTGCTTCCAATATTCCCATTAATGAACTGTGTCAGTTGTCCTATACAATTTTTAACACTATTATTTGGGCCCAGATGACCCAGCCATGACCGAGGCCCCATTGTGCTGGGGTGCTACACAGAGGGCTATTCCAGACAATCCCGGTCCTGAAAGATTTTACAATTGAATATTAAGGACTGGGGTGACAGGAGACTGAACATTAGAATTTATTCCTGACTGTGGTAGGAAAACACCAAGGCCTGGCTTGTGACCGTCACTTGTAGAGCTGCCAGCGTTAACAGTTATTAAATCAGAGGAGAGTGGCTGATGGGCTGGTACCCAGCTACCACAAACAAGCCCCCTCCTCGCTGGAGGCAGGCAGAGGACTCAGAGGACTTGCCTGCCCTGAGAACTGTCCCAGCACCTGCTTGTTCTTTCACATGTCTAGCGTCAGGGTGTGGCAGAGGGGGCGGGACACTCCGTTGACGCTGGAGGCCTGGGCGGGGGAGCCCACTCCATTCACACTTCATCGCTAAAGGCTCAGGTGGGGCAAACCTCAAACACATGGGTGGGTTTGTTTGGTCTGAGCGACTTCGTCTGTATTGAGTTTCCCTGCTGGCCTTTGTACAGTGCAAACTCGGGCTTACAGGCAGGTGGCTGAAGCTCCTTTCTCATTCCCCTCCCCTCAGTCTCTGAGTTGAAAGGCGCACTTGGGCCGCATGACATGTGGCTTTTTCCTCTAAAAGCTGCCTCGGCCCTTGACTTGGTGCCTCGCCCCCTGCAGAGAAACACATCACTCCAGAGCAGTGTTGTTTCAAGGTTGATTACACACAATGAACCGGCTCTTTTGAACCCCAAGTCACACCTCAGCTAGGGGATGACTGACCAGCAGAGGTTTGCCTTTTTTATCCACAGCCTTCTGCCAGATGTGCTTCCCATCCATCAGACCTGACACTGCGTGCAATCCTAGTGACAATTTGGAGAGCTGAAAAGCAACACGTCCCTTTTACCTAGCAAAGCCAAAGGAAGGGGCACAATGTGTTACTGACGTACCCAGGAGGGCAGCTGGTTTGTGCCTGTCATCAGTGTCTGCTCCACTACGACCCAATGGCGTGAGCGTTTCTAGTGCCGTTGTCACGGTTGTACAGGCAGAAGGTAAATGCCCCCATGCGTTTAGCTCTCTGCATTCATACAATTTAGCACATGTGTTGGCTGTTGTACAGGGTTTTTTCACCCTTTTATTTTCAATGAAGCAAGTGCCCCCACTCCAGGGTAGAATAATACACAAAATGCACCACATGTGCGCAAACACACACGGGCTGGTGAAGCTAGAGTTCTGGAGGACATCAAGCAAATCCACCAGGTACCTCACAAAGTCCATCCTGGGGCATGACCCTTGGATTCTGATCCAAGAAAGGCCATCGCAGAGCTGCTGCCTGCTGGTCACCCTGTAAAGTGCTTTGAAATGAAAAAACAAAACAAACAGTAGGCAGAGGAAGGGCGGTCGGGAGGGTCAGTTTCATTTCCTCCCATTTTACAGATTGGGTGATTAGGACCAGTGGCTTGTCCAAGGCAGCAGAGAGGCAGAACTAGCATCCTGGACGCCTGACCCCCAAGTCCCCTGCTTTAGCCACAAGGAAGGCCACCCTTAACTAGGAAAGGGATTTCAGTGTAAAGAGGATGGAGCTGTTGTAAACGAAAGGAAAACACCATTTAAAATTAAAATATTTTAAAATACCTCTACAATGTCTAAATAGGGGCAACCACAGGATTAAATCCTTATCACAGAGACATCAAAGAATCGGATCTGCTACTTCCCGGCTTTCACTTTGCTCCATTTAGCTAAAAATGGCATTTTATTAAAAGGGAGAGGGGGAAGGCTGATGAAAATGATAACGTTAACTTTGAAAGATGGGCTGCCTTTGTCTGCCGTAAGAATGCCGCAGCTTATCTGGGGAAGATTCAAGTGCTGGGTCTGCTTTCAGTCTGACATGAATGCAGCAGGAGCTTTCAAATGCAAATTGCTGACTCACTTTAGAGACTACAATGTGAAATGAGGCTCCCCACAAAAGAGAGGAAAAACATTTAAAATTAAAAAAAAAAAAAAAGCAACAAGAAGTCAGCAAATGCTGCGGCCCATCTTCCTCTCCGCATCTGTGCTCCTCTACCTGGCTCAGCAAAGAGAGGAATTGACTGTGCTTCCTTGAAAGGAGTGAGGGGTCTGGGCCGAAGCATCCCCCAACAGTGGGATGGGCTGTAGCCTGGACTGGCCCAGTGTAGCTACTTAAAGGGCTTGTGAGGCTCCACTTTTCCCTTCTTCCAAAGGGGAGCTGTTCCCATGCCCCACTCTGCCACAGCACCTGACTATCTGACCTGCAGTCCCCGCCCCCACCATTCCAGCCATAGCAATAGTGCTGAAATTAATTTTGTGTTCATGAAAAGTTCCCAGAGATTTCTCCTATGACAAATGGATACAAGCCCTCAGGAACTGTCTAGGGCCACATGAACTATTTCCTTCTCCTTTACTGAACCTGCAGAAGATTGTGCTACACAGCTGTGATCAGCATCAGATTTCTATCCAAATCCGTACACTGCTGCTCTCGAACCTCCCAGGTAAGGTTACTGGGACTCTTCATGCTGCAGCCGCTATGTAGAACCGAGCAATTGTTGTCTTTAAGCTGCTGTTCCGTCATTGTATTTCTTTGGAATGTACCTGTAGGCTACTGTAGGTTTATTGACAGGTTTCAGAGGAGCAGCCATGTTAGTCTGTACAGGAGTACTTGTGGCACCTTAGAGACTAACCCATTTATTTGAGCATAAGCTTTCATGAGCTACAGCTCACTTCATCGGATGCATTCAGTGCTCTTAAGTAAGAATGCAGGAGTTTTTCCAGCCACTAGCTTTAAGTATAATATACACTCCAAATTCTGTTCTCACGTACAGTGGTGTGGTGTGACTCTAGAGTTACCCATTACAGCTAAGGCCCTGTCTTGCTATAACGTAGCTCATTAGGTTGTGATTATGTTATCTCATGTAAGAGACAGCTTGCTTTTCTGGGCTGATGGAACGGATCCAAGGAGTTTGCTGCTGTGAACCCTTGAGGTCCAGAACAAAAACTGAAATCACTGTCTATGACACTACAGCCTTGGAAAAGAGAGATGTGCGTAGTTAAGATGTGCTTGGCAATCCGGATTTCTAGCAAGAGGAGCCCAGAAAGCCAAAAAGATAAGGGATTTGCTTTTCATGAGGCTAATCAAGGCAGCAAATTAGCTCTGTTCAGTACAGTGCAACATATCAATGAGCAGGTTTAATCAAATCCATTGTGGATTCTGCGTAACAGGTAGAACTGCCAAAAGGGGTTTCTGTGGGGGTGAAAATACAGCAGTTTGAACATCACAAGCTGACAGGTTTGGAGGCAATTAAGGTAATAGGAGGCAAAGTGCTTAGCTTACCCATCTATCCATGGGGGAGGATTTGGGTGAAGAATGTTGGAGCTGCATACAGAATGTTCCCAAATGCTGCTGTTCTGGGGAGGTATTTCAGGACCAACTCTGACAGGTACTTAGATATTTAGTGTCCTCTACAGAGGCTGCAGGTGTTCAGATCTGTGCAACTTCTCAACTTTCTTATCACACTGTATTGCAGAAAGCACAGAAGCTCTGCATTGCTGAACCATTGTGCCTCAGTTTCCCTGTAAAAATGGAGGCAGTAATACTGACCTATAACACAGGGGGATTATAGGGCTGAAGGTTTGTAAAGCACCTTTAGATCTGCAAATGCAAGGCATATGGAAGTGCAAAGTATTATTGTCCTGGACCAGAAACCTACAAGGAAGAATGTTTGCAGAGTATTTTTAAGCTGTACAAAAACAGAAAGCACAGCAAATCTGGCAAAAAGCTCTTACCACACGCTTGAAAATTTATCTAAAACTTTCCAGAAATGAGGATGCTTGTTTGAAGTCTACTCAGTATTACCTATTATCACACAATAACCCACATCTAGAGCTGATTGGGAAAATGCGGACAAATTTTGCAAAAAAAACTTTTAATAATTTTTCACAAAAATAATCATCAACTATGCCCCCAAATGGAAACGGCAACCAGTTTTTCATCCACTGTGGCCTATACAAATATAATTGTTCGTTTAAATCCAGTTAAAAATAATAAGGAATCTTTTTCACAGGCCTGCTTGGACAGTCCTCCAGAATGAATTAGACCTAATGCAAAGAGAATTCAGATCTTCTGCTCACAATCGGTTGTTGAAAACCTCTGCCTGTGTTTTTTCTATTCATTGGATGTCCTTCACAGTTCTGTATTCGGTTTGTCCTTAATTCCCCCTCCCACTGTGCTGTCTGCATGCAGCAGTCACACAGCATTGTCACAGTGCAGTATCTCCTGGCAACTAGGCATTCATTCCCAATTAATTTCCATTGACAATACGAATAGATGATCATATCTGTGCAGCTTTGAACACAATACCAGCCGGGGCTGCCCTCCTGGAAAGTTAAGAGCGTATTTTGTCTGGTTTCCAACTAAAGACGGCTGATAATGTGAAGAACAGTGAAGAGACCTGCAACAGCAGGTTTTCCCATAGATTCAGAGTTTAATGCCAGAAGAGCCCCATTAAATCATCTAGTTTGGTCTCCTGAATATCACGGGATTAAATTTTGCCCAGTTACCCCTGTATTGAACCCAGTAATTTGTGTTTGACTAAAGCAGATCTTAGAATCATAGAATATCAGGGTTGGAAGGGACCCCAGAAGGTCATCTAGTCCAACCCCCTGCTCAAAGCAGGACCAATTCCCAGTTAAATCATCCCAGCCAGGGCTTTGTCAAGCCTGACCTTAAAAACCTCTAAGGAAGGAGATTCTACCACCTCCCTAGGTAACGCATTCCAGTGTTTCACCACCCTCTTAGTGAAAAAGTTTTTCCTAATATCCAATCTAAACCTCCCCCACTGCAACTTGAGACCATTACTCCTCGTTCTGTCATCTGCTACCATTGAGAACAGTCTAGAGCCATCCTCTTTGGAACCCCCTTTCAGGTAGTTGAAAGCAGCTATCAAATCCCCCCTCATTCTTCTCTTCTGCAGGCTAAACAATCCCAGCTCCCTCAGCCTCTCCTCATAACTCATGTGTTCCAGTCCCCTAATCATTTTTGTTGCCCTTCGCTGGACTCTCTCCAATTTATCCACATCCTTCTTGAAGTGTGGGGCCCAAAACTGGACACAGTACTCCAGATGAGGCCTCACCAATGTCGAATAGAGGGGAACGATCACGTCCCTCGATCTGCTCGCTATGCCCCTACTTATACATCCCAAAATGCCATTGGCCTTCTTGGCAACAAGGGCACACTGCTGACTCATATCCAGCTTCTCGTCCACTGTCACCCCTAGGTCCTTTTCTGCAGAACTGCTGCCTAGCCATTCGGTCCCTAGTCTGTAGCTGTGCATTGGGTTCTTCCGTCCTAAGTGCAGGACCCTGCACTTATCCTTATTGAACCTCATCAGATTCCTTTTGGCCCAATCTTCCAATTGGTCTAGGTCCTTCTGTACCCTATCCCTCCCCTCCAGCGTATCTACCACTCCTCCCAGTTTAGTATCATCCGCAAATTTGCTGAGAGTGCAATCCACACCATCCTCCAGATCATTTATGAAGATATTGAATAAAACCGGCCCCAGGACCGACCCTTGGGGCACTCCACTTGATACCGGCTGCCAACTAGACATGGAGCCATTGATCACTACCTGTTGAGCCCGACAATTTAGCCAGCTTTCTACCCACCTTATAGTGCATTCATCCAGCCCATACTTCCTTAACTTGCTGACAAGAATACTATGGGAGACCGTGTCAAAAGCTTTGCTAAAGTCAAGAAACAATACATCCACTGCTTTCCCTTCATCCACAGAACCAGTAATCTCATCATAAAAGGCGATTAGATTAGTCAGGCATGACCTTCCCTTGGTGAATCCATGCTGGCTGTTCCTGATCACTTTCCTCTCATGCAAGTGCTTCAGGATTGATTCTTTGAGGACCTGCTCCATGATTTTTCCAGGGACTGAGGTGAGGCTGACTGGCCTGTAGTTCCCAGGATCTTCCTTCTTCCCTTTTTTAAAGATTGGCACTACATTAGCCTTTTTCCAGTCATCCGGGACTTCCCCGGTTCGCCACGAGTTTTCAAAGATAATGGCCAGTGGCTCTGCAATCACAGCCGCCAATTCCTTCAGCACTCTCGGATGCAACTCGTCCGGCCCCATGGACTTGTGCACGTCCAGCTTTTCTAAATAGTCCCTAACCGCCTCTATCTCCACAGAGGGCTGGCCATCTCTTCCGCATTTTGTGATGCCCAGCGCAGCAGTCTGGGAGCTGACCTTGTTAGTGAAAACAGAGGCAAAAAAAGCATTGAGTACATTAGCTCAATCTTCCAGAAAGGCATCCCGTCTTTATTTGGAGACATCAAAAGATGTGCCTGGTTATTTACCACTTCTCTTGGTACTTGTTCCAAGGGCACTAATACACTATCACATCACCTCTCCATCTTCATTTTAGATGTTAAACAGATCGAGCTCTTTAACTTTCTAACTGTAAGGATTTTCTCCAGCCCTCGAATCATTTTTGTAGCTCTTCTCTGCACCCACTCTAATTTTTCAACATCTTTTTTACAGTGTGGACACCAGAACAGGGCTTGGCCTTCCAGTCTCAATACTGCTGTATCGCCTTCCTGCTCGCTATCCTCCTGTTCATACAGTCAAGGATCACGTTAGCCCTTGTGCCACAGCTCATGTTCAGTTGTGTGTCTGCAATGACCCCTAAATCCCTTTCGGAGTAACTGCTTTCCAGGATACGGTCGCCAATCTGTAGGTGTGGCCTGTATTCCTTGTTCTAGATGTGTAACTTTGCACGTGGCTGTATTAAAATACATTTTAATTGAATGGGCCTAGGTTAGTCTACTTTTTGAAGTCTATCAGTTAGCCAGTTCCTAATCCACTTAGTGTGTGCTCTATTAATGTTGTTTGTGCTAATTAGGTATGGTATGTGGCAGGGAGATATGGCTTTAGGCAAGGTGTGGCACCTTGCCTGATGCTACGTTGACAATGGGGATGAGGGAGCATGAATTGTTGGCATAGACTCCAGAGGCAAAAGGCAATATAATACTGAAGAATGGCAGCCTATAACACAGAGGTGCGCATGGTCTTCACAATCTCCCCAGACACTGCCCCATCACATGCCTGAGTGTTCTGATGGGACAATCTCAGCAGGTGAAAGGGCAGTTCCTCCTCATGGCCTCCCTGCTGAGATTGCCAGCAAGGGGTCTACCTGTGAGGCTGTTATCTGTGCACTGGGAAATGGACTGAGATTACCCACTTGTTTCACATAGGCCACTGCAAATTCATCACCCACTTGTCTACCACTCCCTCACCTGTGGCTGAGACAGTGCCCTAGGGGTGATCTTGTCCATTTTCAACCCTCTCAGTTAACTCCCTTTGACTTGATTTTTAATATTAAGCAGAGTTAGCCCAATTCTACCCCTTGACCTGTGGCCATAATTCATTTCTTTATTCCTACATGTACTGTATCGCCTGATTTCATGCTTTCCAGTTCCCACCTTTGCCTGAGATCTGCAAGGGTCCCCTACCCTGAAACCAATACTAGATTTGGATGCTGTGTGCTCATAGATTAAATGAAATTCCAGCGTCAGACAATTTTGACATCTCTAGTACTCACCTTTAGAAGAGATTATCTTCTGTCAATTCAAATAATGCACGAATTCTGAGCTGACTGAGTGATTTGAAATCACACACAGAACCTGCTGAGCCCTTCTAGCCTCCGGGACAGTTCATAGAAATGCAGGTGATGGGGTGGATTGTGGAGATCTTCTGATCTGTCACTTAAAGGGATTAGCGAGAGGAAGGACAACCCAGCTGCTTGCTCCAGCGTGCAATGGGGAGCTACTGGCAAACAAAAGCCTTGTAACAGAAAACTCTGTGCTGCACTCTTTGAGCTCTGTGCAACAATTTAGATGAACTAGAATGAGTAAAGTACCATAAAATTGTCGTCTTTGTGTACAAAATACAGTTCAAAAAACAAAATACTTAAAACAAACACATTCTGGAAATGCAGCTTTTTAAAATCTGTTAAAAAAGAATTATAAATAAAATCCAAACAAGCCCACGGCTCAGCAAAGGATAACAGAAATAGTGACAATCGTCTGGACTGTGGCATATGGTATAAATACATAGGGATTCATTTACCATTTTAAGTAGAACAAATATGGCTATGTTACATCATTGGCGGTCATGTTAATGTGCCAAGAATTCAGTCAGACAATAAATCATAGTGACTTGTCCATGGCTTGATTAAATAGAGGCAAACTGCAAACAGGAAGGAAACACATCCTGCCAGCATGTGGGCTAGGTTCACAGAGCAGCTCACTCAGTTTTCTGTCTGCAAACATTGTCAAGGAAATTCAGAACCAGAAAATCTATGGAGGGAAAAGTCTCTAAAGCTGGTAACAACAGGACTATGTCGCTTGGTAGGTGGAGTAAGATAAAAGCTTTGACAGATGCTCCAGGAACACGTCATTCTACTGATCCGCAGGCAAAGCCTCCTCTTTATTGATAGGCAACCTTCACACAGAAAGTTTCTTCATTCTTGTCTTCATGGTCATTGATATAAATCAGAATCTCCTCCTGCCCGGTGCTCTGGCTTGGTGCAAACCGCAAGCCAATAGTGTACGTCTCCCCTCCTCCAATCTGCAAAAAGAGTGAGATGTCAGCACTAAACATCTCCGTTCTCCTTACACCAGCATGCCTTGCACTAGCATATGTGTGCATTTGGCACCAAGCTGCAGGAGGGCTCTGTCAGCTGACAAAGCAGGCACGGGAGACGTGCCCGACTGTAACACATAACGTGATTTCTACCTGGTCCCCGTGTCAGACATCCCAACCCACTGAGTTCACACAGCACCACCCTTCCCTAGCAAACGCTTACAGAGCACAAAAGAAGTCTAAAGTTTTCAAAACGCATGAAGCTTACTAATCTGTTTCCAGTCTCCCTGAGCAAATGGTGGAGTTTTGCTGTGAGTGGAACACGCATTCTAGGATTCAGGGTAAGAAGCAAATGATGGACCACAACAGACCACGACATGCAGAAAAACATTCTGGGAGTGATTTTCAAACGTGTTCACCTCCCAGAACTCCGGCTAGAGTCAACAGGAACAGCGTCTCTGAAAGTCAGCCATTGAGCATTGGAGAAAATCGTTAGCTTTGGAAAACCTTTGAGGATTGAAAACCAGAAAGATAGGCAGGCCTACTGCAAGGGTATCTGAGCTTCTCCCGCCACTCTGGTTTGCTACCTCAAAGGAATCCTCCTTGAACTGCAGCAGGTCAGCTCGGTTGGTATGCAGGAAGTACATCCTCCTGGAGGGATACGGGTTCGTGTATGTGATCCGCTTGTTGGAGCCTTTCCCTCCGCCGGCAGGGAGCGTTATTTCAAATGCCTGTGGTTACATATAAGAAATCACAGTGTTGTCATTTCAGTACTGACACAGGCCAAGTCTGGAGTAAAAGCACAATGGTTTCCCACACGGTATAGTAAACACCCACAGGAAGCAGAGTAGCAACCGTGTTAGTCTGTATTCACAAAAAGAAAAAGGAGGACTTGTGGCACCTTAGAGACTAACAAATTTATCTGAGCATAAGCTTTCGTGAGCTACAGCTCACTTCATCGGATGCATTCAATGGAAAATACAGTGGGGAGATTTATATACATAGAGAACATGAAACAACGGGTGTTACCATACAAACTGTAACGAGAGTGATCAGGTAAGGTGAGCTATTACCAGCAGGAGAGCCGGGGGGGGGAAAAAACCTTTTGTAGTGATAATCAAGGTGGGCCATTTCCAGCAGTTGACAAGAACGTCTGAGAAACAGCTGGGGTGGGGGCGGGGGCAAGAGGGGAGGAATAAACATGGGGAAATAGTTTTACTTTGTGTAATGACCCATCCACTCCCAGTCTTTATTCAAGCCTAAGTTAATTGTATCCAGTTTGCAAATTAATTCCATATTCAGCAGTCTCTCGTTGGAGTCTGTTTTTGAAGTTTTTTTGTTGAAGAATTGCCACTTTTAGGTCTGTAATTGAGTGACCAAAGAGACTGAAGTGTTCTCCGACTGGTTTTTGATTTCCCTTTATTCTGGAGTCACTACCAAAATGTTCAGTAAATTTGCAGAGAGTGAAAACTACTATATAAGAATCCAGCAATGAGTTATTAGAACATGGAAGCGAAGTGATTATGACCCAATCGCAGATTCTGTTTAGGAAGAACCTATGTTATTCCATTTATGGAAGGAATAACAGCGGGGACTGAATGGCTCCTTCTGGATCTTCTAGTCCCTATGCTCGGCAGCAAGAACAGAAGACGTCTCTATCTATCATTCCAGTCCCAATTATCTATCTATTATCTATTATCTATTCAAATCTCCTAGGACCATTTCATAGGAACAAGGGGCAGGTGGGTCCAAAGTACTCAAGGCTGGCCTGAATCTGCTCCCGCCAAAGCCAATGGTCGAACTCTCGTTAGGACAAGGCTCAGTGGTTTTGAAAATCCCTTTCAAAATGTTTTGACCAGAAACTTTAAGGGGTGTCTCCAGGCTACCACAGTCAGCCCCCTCTCTCCCGACCACACATCCCACGGCGATGGTGTCAGTTCTGGTTACAATGTCTCGTGTCTATTCATTAGAGGAATTTTTCTTCCTCAGTGGATCCTCTGTTAGGCTATTCCCAATGGGTGGGCCAGAGAGGGCCCCCTTAAATCCCACTTGAAACCCTTTACTGAAGGCTAAAGTGCTGCATAGGCCTTGCACTGGGGAAACTTTCACTCACTGTGAAAACATTAGTTCCCTCACCTCACCTGGCTTTCCTCTCAGCCCCCAGGAAGCATGGATTATGCTTAAATTTCTACCATCAGGGCAAGGTGGAGAAAGGGCTCTCCCCCGGCCTGAATTCTGCAGTGAGTCTTTTGTATATATGGGGTTATTCGCCTCAATGACAAAGGGACTCAGCTGGGATCATAGCCAGGCTCCTTCGCCAGCTAGCTAATTTATTTCCATCAGGACCGCCATGGTGCTAATTCCCATCACACGGCACACGGGAGTGGTTCTGGCGTTACGAGGGAAAGTGTAGCAGTGCTGTAATGTTGCGCTTAACTTCCCCCAGTGTAGAGTATTTCAGGGAAATGTTTAATAATGAACAATGGTTAAATGGGAAATCCAGTTTCCTGCTTTGGCCCGAAATCCCAGAGCAGACTGGAGTCAGCGCTACTAGGAAATACCCCTGCTGTGACGGACTTCGGGAACAGGGGCTCTATGGGTGGAGCTGCCTTCGAAACAGGGGCTGAACATGATTTTCTGATGGTTTTCAGTGGGATTGTTCACAGGCTGAAAGTTAAGCACATGCTTAAGTGCATCCTAGATCCAGGTCACAGTGCTCAGCACGATGTAACCCATACCGTACACCAGGTTCCCTCAAAATCCTCTACGATATATTCTGAATACAAGAGCTACCCACAACTGTTACCACAGACACGCATGCCACTATAGTCCTGATTCTGGAAAACACTTAAACGTGTGCATAAAGTCCCGCCAACTTCAGGGGCAGTTCAGCACGTGCTTTCCTGAATGGGCATGGATTTGTGCTTCGGTGCTTTCCTGACCTGGGGCCTATATACACAAAATCGGGAGAAGCAGCAGTATTTATGTACAAAGGGAAAAACCACAAGGGCTTCCTCTGGTTATACCCAGTGCCATATCTAAAGCAGCTGTCCAGATATAGTAATATTGAGTTGTTATTATAATTCCGATGGCAATTTGATTGCATTTAGCATGTGAAGGCAATTACTTCGGGGCTAGTTGCTGTTAAAAATATTACTACTTTAAGGTGATTAACTCAAAGAACAAAGTGGTTTTGTCACTATCTGTCCCAAATGTTTAGAAATCAGTTTTATGATCCTATAATATATTCCTGGTGAAGGGAAGAGTCTTTCAAGTTTGAAGAGACTGCAAAGAAAGCAAAACACTGTCCAAAGAATAATAAAAAAATCAAAATGTTCTACACACATTCTGGAGTTGTAACAACACAGGACTCTAGTCTCGCCCTTTCCTGTACGATGAATGACTTGGAAGTTTCTCACACTCAATGTGAGGGACTGATTTCTGACCAGAAGTGGTGGCTAAAGGCTATGGTAATGGGTGACATAGAGATAGCTACAGACGGTAGTGACCCTTCCAGTAAAACTAGTCAGCTCACTTTGCACTCAGGGCAGTTCCATCTTTGGCAAATAAGATTCAACTAGCAGCTAACAACCCATGCGGTTGCACAAGTGTAATTTGTAGAGTCAACGTGGCTGAGAACTTAAAAATTTGATGGTAACAGACCACGAATCCCAGTGATGACTGAACCTGGTGACATTCTAAACACAAAGAGCTCTCAGCCATGCTTGTAGCTGTTTCCATCTCTTCACACTGACTCAGGAGATATTCTAGGCTTTCGAGTGACACACAGACAGAGTGACCTGCCTGGAAGGTTGTTATAAGAGTGCACCCAGGTACCTTAGAAATGACAGGCTGTCGGCAGGAGACACACACCAGCCAGGACGAAACAAGCTGGTGGTACTCCACATCCACCAGATTGAGGTAAACAAATCTGCTGCCAGCTTTCTGAGGCCTCACACCGATATGCAGGTCCTGGACCCCGTTCGGAGGGAGAATAAACACACCTTTGGGATCCACCTGTAGAAAATGAGCAAAATGGAAACCGGCAGAAATGCTCACAATTTAGGGCAGCAACCAAGCCATTGGAACACAAACTCTACACGTGCAGATGAGGCCTCTCTGCCTCTCAGGAAAGACAATGAAAAGGTTTAATTAGAATCCCCAAATGATGCATCTCTCCGGTCCTGGAAATGAGGTCTCAATCTGGTACATTCCAGCTCAAAATGTTTTATATTAAAAATGCAAGAAAATCAGAATTGTCTAGATGAAAATGAAAGATGGTACCAGTGATGGTCAAAGTTATTGGCACTGTTAATATAACACGTTATTGGGATAGTCTCAGCATCAGAGACAGTGGAGGAGAAATTAACCCAAACTTTTACATGTGCCATGAAAAATCTTTTTAGAGGCACCAACATGGTGTCCTTTGATCAAGTCAGAAGGGAAGTTAATCTACTGTACCTTCTAGACTCCAGTCTGGAATATAAATTAGACACTGATCAAATGTCAAGAAATGTGTGTTTCTGAGAAGGAAATTAAAGCTGGCTGCATTAATAAACTAGGCTCTAACCTCATTGTAAAATCTGTCTGAGTTGCACATTCAGAGCCTGTCTGCAGAGGAACTTTGCTTAGCAGAATGAATTTCAATAACAAAATGGAGTTAGCAACATCTAGAGAGCTCATCTCAGCTAGAAATGTTAACCCTGCTACTGCCCTGTGGATGCCTGATGCAGGCTCAAAAAAATGCTACCTACAGAATGCAATACTTTAAGATATACTGGAAGCATTAGATGCCACGTGCAGAACAGATGGTCTCCGAATGTATTTGGTTTTGTTGAGTTATGTACGTTAATGTTACAGTCATCATTTTTCTTTTTACACACACTCGGCAAAGACAGTTCTGGCATTTTGTGTTTCACCTAAAAATTCTTGTCTGACAGCCCTATCGATATATCGACTACCAGAATACCGTCTGATTAGCTAGAAGGAAAGGGCAGGTTATTTGTATAGCTAGAACCTCCTACTTGAGGTGGAAAAAATACTTTGAAATATCAGAGTAACAGACACTTTCATTTTAGGTGCCAAACAGATTTATGAATCAGATAAAAGACCCATGTGACATTACACAGCAAACGGGGGGGGGGGGTTTACTCTCCTGAGAGAGACCCCAGAGCCTTATCTGTTGGGGGAAATCTGGACTATGACTGTGGAACTTTTGTAATGGTTTGTGTACATGGGACTTTTGTAATAAATGAACCAAACAAGACCTATATTCACAGTAACAAAGACTGTTTGGATTGTTTTGGAGGACTCTGAAAGGGGAAATTGAGGCAGACCAGGCCATGGCCTGCCGCAGGAGGGTGCGTCAGGCAGGGGCTGCCTTCTCACACATGCTTCCCTGCAATGTATTACAGTTCTAATTACCACGCCGGCCAACTAGAGCCCAGCCCCTACGTCACGGGAAGTTAACACAGAATTCAAGATGTACAACTCCCAACCATAATTCAGGTCACTGCAATGAAAGCAGCCCATTGTGGTGACGGAGCTCGCTCTGGACGCCGTCAAGGGAATTCATCTCCATGTTCTGCCTCAGTGAGGACAACATTTAAACACTGATTTCTTTATTTCCTAATTCATGGAATGGTTTGTGTGTCTTTTATTATTCACATTTATAATTACGACTAAATGAATTCTAAAGAAATTATTAGTCTTCAGATAGTCTCATTAATTCAGATAATTTGCCTTCTGGGGTCTTGTACCAATGATCCTACACATGATGACTTTAATCAAAAGATAATTATAATGAAGACTTTATGGCAGTAAATTGTTCATAATTCCTAATGGGACTGGTTTCATATTGGAGGATTATTTTCACTGGGACTGTCAACATAAGTCCATTCATAATTATAATTGTGAAGGATTTCACTAATTTTCAACTCACTCCTAACTCCAGTCTCTTCCAAATGAAAAGTTTCTCTTTGTGGTGGGGAAGGAAGAGAGGAATTGGCAGCAAACACTTCTGAGTCCAATGGCAGAGCCTACCTTCAGCTCCTGTGTGTGGGAGGTATAAGCTCTCACTTTCCTGATCGTTTGGGTGCCCCTGAGAACCAAGGAAAGGCGGGTCAGCTGGCCAGTTATGCAGCTAACATCCACACGTTGCAGCGAGTGAAGGTAAAATTGCCAGATCTGAATGGGTGCAGCAAGCCAGGCATCCCTGGAGCAGAGAGAGAGGAGCTTGTTATGACTGTACTAAAGGGAAAGGTGACACTGAATCTTCAGAACCTTCTTAACATCTTCCACCCTAGTCCAGGTTTTGCAAACAGGCGTATTTCAAGAGAATCATACAGATCTTCTTCCAAATTTTTGCTTGTCAGAAAAATAAGTCACGCGCTGGAACCAGTGTACTAGGAATGTTCCATGTGCATTTCCTTATCTGCTCTGACAAGATTTCTGGAGAATTCTCTCTCTTCTACTTTTGGATTCTCTTACTTACGTGTAAATAGCAACAAAGAATTTTTTGATCTGTGGGCTTGGTCCTCCAGCTACTTTTAAGAACACATCCTGTGGCTCCCCAGGACCCTGAGTACAAAATCAGAAAGTGTCGTTAGAATAGTTAACCAAGAGATCAAACCAGCTAATGAGGACCCCAGGGGTTCCTTTTCCCTTTATTTTAACCCCCCACCACTCCACTTCCACAAGCAGAGGGCTCCAGAACCCAGCTAAACTACCCTATTATATTATTATACAGCTTGGCTTCTTCAAACATTTTTAATTACAAAAGAGGATACAAACGGCTCTCACATTCCGGGTCTGTTTCAGTAATTAGATTTTGCAGAATTTCCCTCAAGTTTTCTAACAAGCCATAATCCAATTACCATGCTAGCAGATTTCTGCAATGGCAATTAACAAGCACCTTCATTACCGTCCGCATTTATGTGTGAGTTTGTTTTTCATTTAAATCCCAACCGGCTGAAAATAAAATCCAGGAAACTTGGAATCAGAGCTAAAAATTACAACACAGAGCATATCATGAGCTGCTTTTCTATGCATCTCCCTCTGATGGCCTGATCAAAAGCCCATTGACAGTCAGTGAGAGCCTGTCATTAACCTCCGTGGGCTTTGGATCAGCCCCAAAAGCGTCTCAGTTATTGGATCAGGCTATCAGAGGGAGATGCAGGAGATCAAGCAACGCTTGTATGATGGAGAAATATCATCACCTGAAAGGAAAGGGATCAGAAGTTAGATCGATCGATTTATTTATTTATCGATTGATCGAGTGGCCCTCCTCCCTGTAGTAACTGAGTCTTGAGTACTTGGATGCTGTCTTGGAATATGACACAAAGAGCAGCACCGCAATCCAGTTGAGGTTTTGCGGTCTATTCAATAAGGACACATTTTTACTTCTTTCCTTATTGGAACCTCTGATTTCTGAAGAATTTATCTGTGGCACCTAGCTGGAGAGCTGGTGTTTCCATAGGTGGCAGTTTCCACCAGCATTTCAAATCTGGCCTTTCTTCACAACAACAATGCAATGCAGCATAACAAATTATGGTTTATATTGTGGTATTAAACCCACAAATATGATGGAAGCAGGCTAGAGAAGTTCTGTTCCTTTTTAACAGGGGAGTGAGGCAGTCACAACCTAGTAACACCCAATATTCTATCATTACAGATCAATGAACCATTGGTGCATGGTATCTTTGCTTTAGATAAAGCGATCGATAGAAAAGAGATGGTGAACATAGAGGATAGACTCCATTGGATTGCCGCTTGATTTGTGTAAGTAGTACCATTTTTTTTGTTTCGCAAATGATGTTGGGGTCACTGCAGCGGACGTACATCTCCGGTTCCCCACCTGGCATTCCTGCTGGGGCACCTGGGGAAAAAAGCATAAGATGACCACTCTCCCTGCTGTTAGGCATAGGCCCATCTCCTGCCCTCGTTATCAGGAAGGCCCGAAAAATGGCAAATCTCTAAGTATGTATCTCTTTAAAACCTACAGCCCTGCAAAACAAAACATGGAAACACAAGCAGGCACAATATTTGCATGCCAGTTCTCAGCTGAATGCAGACAGTTACCTGGCAAGGTGTACCATGGAGGTAACCGTATGGACTTCTTCAGGAAGGTGAGCTCCGGATGATAGAATCGGAATGTCTGATCCACCACGTGGGGCTGAGGCTCCACATTAACACTGAGAATTGCAATGGGTTTGTCACCACTTGCCTTAAAGGAGATCTGTGCAAAACAAAAAATAATAATGAATTCGTTGAGAGAGAAAGTAAAGAGACCATCAATAAATACTACAGCAGGGGTCGGCAACCTTCCGCATGCAGCCCATCAGGGTAATCTGCTGGCGGGCGGCGAGACATTTTGTGTACGTTGACCATCCGCAGGCACGGCCGCCCGCAGCTCCCAGTGGCCACGGTTCGCCCTTCCCAGCCAATGGGAGCTGCGGGAAGCTGTGGCCAGCATGTCCCCGAGGCCCACATGACTTCCCGCAGCTTCCACTGGCTGGGAAGGGCGAACCGCGGCCACTGGGAGCTGCGGGGGGCCGTGCCTGCCGACAGTCAATGTAAACAAAATCTTTCGCGGCCCGCCAGCAGATTACCCTGACGAGCCGCATGCCAGTGGTTGCCGACCCCTGTGCTACAGCAAGAAAAAATAGCACCTCTGGCTTTCATTCCGACTGATAGTGGGAACAAAATCAATTCTCAATCTGTTTACAGCTCTGAAGTAGTTACCACCAAATAGCAGGGGACCTAGGATGCTATAAAGAGAACTCAATTTAAATAAATATGTGATGGTAAAATCTAGAACTGTGAATGGAATCTCCAGGGCATTGAAACCATGCATTTTCAGGGGAGTAGCTTTAAAGCAATATTTGATAGAGGAATTAAAAACCAAGCACAGGATGGTGACAGAGAGGTCAATAGATATGTTTGCAAACAAAATCCTTTCAAAAACAATGCTGACCATGGCTGTAAAGTCATTGTATTCTTCTCTTTTCATAACAAAACCTGTATGAGAAGCCACACAGACATGACTGGGTTCTAAATAGCCATGCTCACTAAATACATACAAACACATAAAGCCTAGTTATCTATACCCTACCATACTGGTTTGTGGTGGCATTTACAACAGAGAACACGGTGAACATCAGCAGACAGCTCACAACGCATTTAAAGGGATACTACCCTATTTCTATACACTACAATAGACATCCAATGAAATTCAGAAAAGTTTATTTCCTGATCATTAAAAACCTTATGGCCTGCCATAAATGGGCAGTTAAAAGGAATTATATATGTGTAGGCTTAATCTTTGTCATAGGGTTTTGATCATTTGCAATTCACCTAAATGACAGCACTTCTTTTTGCCTCTGTTACCTTGATGCGTTTTGTCAGCATGGCACTGGACTTCCAGGGTGGTGCAGCTTCTGTGCCTTTATTGAACCTCAGCTCAGCAGGGCCCTGCTAAAAATTAAGTAGTAGTAATCATGCAAAGCAGCAGTGCACATCATGTCATGAATGCATTCTTTGGAATTTTCACCACTGTTTTGATCTAAATCTATAATGTTTAAGAAACCGTATCACAGTGAAAACTAGTAAGGGTAAAATTCTCCTCCCAGAGCCTCCAGCTGTCCCTCTCCTTGTGATCAGCTGCTCTTTGCATACACCAATCAATGACAGCTCCCTGCATGTTGGGAGAGCAGGGTTTCAGAGCAGAGATCCCCTACGCAGATAACCAGATAACGTTGTCCTGCAAAACACAAAGTGCTCTGCTCTAGAAGAGCTCTCCCTTGCACCTGGGAATTCAGGTACTAACTTTAAAACACCATGAATTGCAAATTTCTTGTTGCTATTGGCCTCTTTGCAGTGTTGTTGAGGAAGTGAGAGTTGCTTTTCTATATTTCTGCATGTTCTTGTCATTGGTGGCTTTGCTAAAATCTGTGAACATCAGTAAAATAGTGCAATGCATTGCAGACAGCATCAAGAGCCTGTTGTCCTCTGAACCTTCTCTTCTGTCCCACTGCTGAGAGTTAGAGGAGCACTCTAGGGTTACATAGCTGGCTTGTACCTCGGCCTAACCACTCTGAATTCTACAAGCACCCAGCAGCTTTGCCTCCCCTATTCATTTATTCCGTGGAATTGAGCTAAAAAGGGAATAAAAGGGAACAATTTGGATACAATCTCATTTTAAAAGCCAGTTTTATGCTTCTAAAGAACAGACTAAGGGTCGCATTCATCCCACTGATGGAGTTATACCAATGAATTTGGCCCTAAATCTTAACACATCAAGAACTGAGAAGCACAGGCGGACGTGAGCCAGTTGCAAAGGTAGAGGGGATTGTTCCCCCTGAAGCTAGAGCCCTGTCTTTAAAATGTAAGGCCTCTCTGTTTTAATCCTCATGTGAGCCTCACAAACACTGTGAGTTTGTTTGCTATTATTATTCAACCACAACAGGTGGACAAGCCACTTTGGCCTCAAAGGCTGAGTCCCTTCTTATTTTTTCCAGTTTTGTGTGCTTTTTGTTTCCTGGTTCTGCTGGGGCCAGAAGAGAGAAGATTACAGAAGAGCCTCTTCCTGACATTTCTGACGTCTCCCACAGACATTCAGCCATTGCTCCTTGGCAACAAAGACCTGATATTTTTAGGCCCTCCCTTATGAGCTAAGTCGTATTTCTGTAAATTTATTGGTGTGATACCAGACAGCAGGAACAGAAGAAAAGAAATGCTATAGAAAGCAATATAAAGAACAGCTGATGTTAAGTGATGTGGCATACTACCCATCACCTGCTAGAAATAGCATTGGTTATAAGATGGGCACAGAAGTTTATACAGTTAGCATCATGTTTAATTCTAGATAATGATGGTAGGCAAATGGACCCTTTCCTCATTGTTTTATTTGTCCTATATCATAATATAGCAGAAGTGATAGGGTGATATGTGTACCTGCATCATGACAGCGTGGTCTATAGAGAAGGTCTGGTATTTAAATGGAATGTGAATGGTCTCTTTGGGGCGCAGGTAGACCTGAGGCATGAGGTTGTCCTGAAGATGGAACATGTCCTCTTCTACTGGAGTAGTCACTGTTTGGGTCAGCTCTTTGAAGTGTCTCCACTCCCTACTGTCCACAATAACACTGTGGAAAAAAATCAAAGGCAGAGTTACTTTGGGGACAGAACATCCCAGGAGCTGGGGTTCCCCTGATCCCAAAATGAGGCTGTGAGTTATACCTAAACCTCAGTGTGCGGGTTTGTGGGGGGGGGTTGGAAAAAAGACAGTTGCTGGAATGTGCAGGCACATATTAAATGGAAAGAAAAGTCCAAAATCAACCACACCTTTGGTTTGGGAAACAAAGACCTCTCCTCTCCTCGCCCCCAGTACACCCGCCCCTCCCCGAACACTTCACAGTGAGGCACGTGAATTACTGATGGTGGTTGTATTGGTCACAGCTAGCGGCAGGATAACTAGGGTAGATTTGACCTAGTGTGGCAACTCCTTTGTGCTTAGCTTCTCGGTAGCTTGCGTTCTCCCATCCCTTTGGATAGTGATACAGGACGTGGGAAGAAAACAAAAGAAAAGTGAAATCTCTGAATGGGGGGAGCAGATCATTGGTATATGATGGAGTCCTCATCATAGACTAACCCCCCCGCGTTTCCCAATAAAGCCTGAAAAGCAACAAGCTCGATCCCAAAGACGCCTCTTGTCTCACGTTTCCATAAGTGCCTCTTTGCTCTGGGCTGGCTTTCCAAGTGTAACGTGCAGAATTTTGGAGGGGAGAAGGCCTTTGGCTCCTACCTCAGCTCAGGGTGGTCGATCTCAATCGTCACTGTGTGCTGGACGTTGTATGGGTTTCTCAGGGCAAACTCAAAGAACTCTGCGGTGCCCAGCGTGGCATAGAGCGTGTAGTTGGTGGTGATGGCCTGACTCAGCATGCTGGAGATGCTCTCGGCCTTGATGCGCTCCCGGTAGGCATCAATAATCTGCAGGTCCCTGGAGTGCTGGATGCGCTCCTCACGCCGGCCCTATCGAAGAAGAGACGCACTATGACTAACAGACTGATGTGGGCCCCTCCCCTGTGTGTCTGAGGATTCATCCGAAGGAATCCGCCCCCAAACCCTGACATGAGAGATGCTACAAGGTGTTTTGTCAGGCCTAGCTCCCGATTGCTCCCAAGATCGTTTCGACAGCGCTCTGTGCTCCTCACCATGAGGCTTGCTCTCCTCCCGCTGACATCCTCCTGGGCTTCGAGCTGTCGCACCATCATCATCCTCTCCAGCTTCCGCCTGCGGCTGGCGCTGGCCTCGCGGCTGGCGTGCTGGAAGGCCGTGCTCACTTCCTGCAGGCGGCTGAACAGCATGGCAGCCAGCTCGCTGTCCACGTCCGCCAGCTTCTGGGCTTGGGACACGTTCTTAGCTGGGTGCAAAGGAAACAAGCGTCAGAGTCTGGGGCTGAGCGAGTCGGGGGTGGACCTCACGGGGAGCAGTGCAGTAGACCGCTGAGACAGGGAGACGGATGGATGACCTGGGCAAACAGAGGGATATGCTGACTTGAGTTGCCTCAAGCACGCACGTGTTTGAAGCCGCCTAGATCAGCAAGCAAATGAAGAGGCAACCACCAGGAAGGGGAGCTGAGGAACAGCCGCTTTGCGGTCCAGACTGCTCTTTCCTTGACCAAGCCTCAGTCTGGCCTAAGGGGCCAGTAAAAGCTGAGTAGTCCCAGTAGAAGCCTGGGTAGTAGGTGGAATTGATACCAAGGTCCCTCTCCCAGGGTTTGGCACCGAAATCGGCCATGAAAGCAACACACCCAGGGCTGTCAGGCAGTTTTTTACATTACACAATTTCTGAAGCTTTCCACAGACAGCCGACAAGTCACATCTCTCCTATATGTGCAGCCATCGTGCCAGATCTGAGTGACACATTGCGCTATATTAATTCTCTCTGGCCTGGGGATCCCAACAAAAGTTCCTCTCAGTAGTGACAACGTAACTACGAGGCCTGGATTAAATGCAGAATAAACAACAAGCATGTGGGATTTACGGGACTCTGACAATCGCCAGAATATCCAGATGAACCTAAACAATCTCAAGCCACCAAACGTTCCAGAAGGGAATTCTGTTCCTCTCCCTGAGTTCAAAACCGGCCTGTTTCCTGCTGTACACTATGCACACATCTACGTTTTTATTAAAATGTTCTTTCACTCCTCTCTCTCTCTCTCATTTCTCCACAAAATTGCCGCTGGAGCAGCTCCCAATTGAAGTGCCAGCCAAATATTTAATATGTGAAATACAATCCACTACCAAGCACTTGATGCATGGGATTAAACTCTCTACATGACGTGTAACTCCACACAGAGGCTGTTTGAGTCTTGGTGCATTACATTTTCTTAAAAAATTGGTAAACAAGGGTTATTTGCAAATTACCCACCTGAATTTAATTTTAAATCTATTTTACTGTTTCCCAGACACGGCAAATTGGGTTAGACATCTTGAGCCAAAATGCTCGTATTTTAGCAATAGTCATATTTCAGCAAGTGTCCACAATGTTTAACCTTATGGGCCATGTTAAAAAATTAATGAGAAAGGAGGATGCCTGGCTGGAAAAGCCTGTCTCAGTAGGGGAACTTCTGCAATTTAAAAGCTGAATGTTCTGATATCAAAACCATTCCATGGAGGGTGCATTCATCCAATTCACTCTGCCACATGAGGCCAGCGCACACAGCTCAGCACATAGAGCACTCCACCTGGGACTGTGACACCCAGCCAGGCATTTACATTTCCCATATCTCTGTGCTTCCGAACTCCTGCTGAATTAGAAGCAGGTGTGCTGTGGGAGAGAGGATTCAGACCAGATTTCTGACCCACAAGGGAGAAGTGGAAATCTTGTGCGGGAGCACATTTTTGAGGGATTTCCAGGTCAGCGAATTTGGATCAAAATCTAAACCTTTGACTTTTCTCTGAACTGAACCTTATGAGGTTCTCTGGTGAAAACAAACACACACACACACACGCATATACACGCTCTCTGAGACAGTCAACTGCCTCTGATTCATACCATCAAAATGTGAGCTAGCTCAACTACCAGATGCGGGCTTGATGCAAGAATTCCTGTGCTTTGCAGGAGATCAGACTAGGAGATCATAATGGTCCCTTCTGGCTTTAAAATCTCAGATTCTTCTTCTTCCTGCATTACCTTTTTTAACACTTTGTGCAAAATGTCTAATTCAGTACTTCACATACCTCGTCATAGAATCATAGAAATGTAGGACTTGGATAAGTCATCTAGTCTAGTCCCCTGCACTGAGGCTGGACTGAGTATCATCTAGACCATCCCTGGTAGGTGTTTGTCTCACCTGTCCTGAAAAACCTCCAATGACAGAGATGCCATTAGCTCCCTAGGGAATTTGTTCCGGTGCTTAACTACCATGACAGTTGAAAAGATTTTTCCCTACATCTCTGTTGCTAAAATTTAAGCCCATTACTTCTTGTCCTGTCCTCGGTGGTTAAGGAGAACAATTTATTATTCACACTTTATAACAACATTTCATGTACTTGAATACTGTTATCATGTCCCCCCTTAGTCTTCCCTTCTCCAGACTAAATAAAGCCATTTTTTTCAGTCTTTGCTCATTGGTCAGACTCTCTAGACCTTTAGTCAGTTTTGTTGCTCTCCTCCAGACTTTCTCCAATTTGTCCACATCTTTCCTGCAGTGAAAACGCCCAGGTTGGGAATACAACAGTTGTAGAAATAGCTCACACATTAGCTTAGACATAGGGCACATCGGGACAACCTGTCCTGTTGACACTCATCAGAAAGTCCATTAAAAGCATATATAGATGCATAACAGTATTTCTGCACCCCCTATCTCCCCTGGAAATTCTGCATATGGGCAGCTCTCTTTCATTTCACACACCATCTGGAGCTCCTTTGGGAACAGGTGCTTAATTTGATAAAATATTTCAACGACTCTTAGTCAAGAAATATACCCAATTCCAGCTGCACAAACGCATCACGGATAGCACAGGGTAGAGAAAGTATCTGTGTGTGCCTGTGCTCTTGTGCACTCGCATCTCAGCACAGATGTGTGTTTAGTGAGCTGAGGAGGAGAATGTGGAAGATTAATGTCTCTCTCTAAGAGCCTGATTCTCATTTACACGATGGCGCAGACTCACTGATGCTGCGAGAGCAGTGTCAAGGGGCCTGAATGTAAACGACAAGCAGACCCGACGTGTTTGAAAGACGTTACATGCCAGGCACAAAGGCAGGGCTGGGTGAACTGCATGTTAAGCTCACCTGAACCTGGACATAATAAGGGGTTCCCATTTGCTGAATGCAACATACACCCCTTCATGGGAAGGAGTTAAATTTGGGTCCAAGACTCTTTGTCCAGGCCTACGTAAAGGCAAGCAGGCCTCAAAACTTCAATAATTACTTAAAGGAATATAATTTTCAACTTGAGCCCTCCCATCTCTAACTACATGGGCTATTGCTGCTCTCTGATGTAGGGGAGTTTAAATCACCGCAAGGCTGAAAATCAGCAGCCATCCCTCACCCTCAGCAGCTGCAGACTAACCGGACCGTAAAGTCTACTCACAGGACCCAGCTTCGCAGGCTCAGAGCTGCAGAGTAGAGCCGGATTTTCACAGAGCCAACCTCAGCAAACTCTTCGAGTCAATGATTCACAGGCCCCAGTTTCTCACCTCTTCAGATAGCCAGGTGAGACCCATACAAGTCTTTTTCTGACAACAGCTTCATTTCGAGCAGACAAGCAAGGGGAGAGGCTTCTCCCTTTGCTAAAGAATGGACTCATGATGCCACAGTGCCTGAGCAGCTAAGGATTTACCTCCTGGACCCAACTGTATCTGGGAACTGGAACGAATCGGGTGAAAAGCATCCCCTAATATTGGCTGATGAGAGAGTTCAGCAGAATCCGATTGTAGCTCAGCCTCTCAGTGGATGTTTGTCGGCACCGGCTGAGCAAACATCAGGTTCTGAACATTCACAGCCCAGGGGAACTATTTAGGCAGCAGCCATACGGGTAGATAGTTTGGGGAACAAAATCCTCAATAACCCACCAGCAGATGGACCACTTCATGCTGATAGAACATATGCTTGTAACATGCTATTGTGGGAGAAAGAGGAAACACCGAGTCCAGGGACCCGGTGCACACGGCACTTGTGTCTTTGAGCAATTGTCGCCTTTGGTAATTTTAATAGCACAAAGGAGAAAAACTATTGCCAGACAATAGCTAGGAGCCGGCGGGACCTACCCCCAGGAGTATTGAGAGAGAACAGGCTGCCTCCGTGGAAGCTGCTGGTCCCATCATGCGAAGAGACAATGCGAGAGCGCGGGGGTGGCAAGGAGTTTGATTTCTTCAGCCTCTGCTCACATAGGTGACCTGCAACAGAAACACAGAGCTGGTGAAGGTCGGGCAGGTAGGCCTCAGCCACGCCCAGAAAAAAAGCCCTTTGCTATGGGGATCTGCCTCACTAGTATGGAGTTGGAATGACCCCAGCCCAACAATGATCCCCATCCGCGACAGGAGAGAGGCGCTTCTTAAGTTGGACCCTAAAGGTAGCATTTTCTGAAATGCTCTGTTGGCCTAACTTTGCTTCCATTAAAGCCAATGGGAGTGTTCACCATGGCTGCAATATTCACAATAGTACCTAGCACTTATCTAGAACTCAACAGCAGTAGATCTGAAAGCACTTTACAAAGAAGGGAAGGATCATTCTCCCCATTCTACAGATGGGGAAACTGAGGCACAGAAAGGTTAAAGTGACTTGCTGATGGTCACCCAGTATGCCAGTGGTAGAGTTGGGAATAGAACCCCGGTCTCCTCATCCTGTGCCCTGGCCACTAAGCCACTGAGCACCCACAAGAAGACCTTTGTTTTTAATAACAGTTCAGTGCTCAAGAAGGTGCCAGATGGACATCCCTGGATCCCAATGCCTTCTGTTTATCTCCAGCAGAGACAGCAGCATTGCAAGGTTCACCCACACACAGGGTTAATGTGCTTCAGCCCTGCCCTGGAGGGGCCACCTCTTGGAGCCAGGAGAGTTCTGTCTGCACGGTCCACACTCTATCCGTATTGCTAGCCAGGGGCCAGTTCGTGTCAGTAGGGACAATGGAGCCTGACTGAGACCACTCTCTCATTTCACAGTCCACCAACAGATGGCATTTATTATAATACAGCACATTGTTCCTCCCATGGGCACCTGCTGCCAGTTGCTTCATGTCACTGCAGGACACGGATACCAGATCACAACATGCAGTAAAAAAAATTCCCTGCTGCTATCAACTGGAAAAATTTCAGTGAAATCAAGAATTTGGCCCAATGTATTTAACTTCTATCACAACGATAGCCCAAAACTAACCAGTTCTCTGGCAAGAGAATAAGAGCAACCACTTTTAAAAAGTAATTGTTCTAGCTAATTCCATTTCTCAAAGTTCTGTGTTTAAAGTTCACTTTCCCTTCTCGTGCTAGGTATTTTTCTTTTCCCTTTGTCAACTCTTGACAAACTTCAGGCTGGTTCCTTTCACAGAACCAGAACAAATAATCATACGAATAAATCGACATCCCCCAGAGCAATGTTAATAAACTCTCCATCTGCACCAAGACACGTGACTGAGCCCAGAGAGAGCTGTGTTTACAGCCCGGCACCTGGCAGTTATGGGTTAGGATATTACACATATTGATCTAGCACCCCGACCTGAGCAGGTAGCCCATATAATTTAAATGCAGACACTTCAGGGCTTCCCCTTGTCAGAACGAATTTGTACTCATTTTCCTGTGGTATCTGAGCAGAACACAGCATATGCTTTATGACCCTGAAACATAATAGTGGATTTCTGCAGTCATTTAAGAGGACTCTGGTTCATTTATTACTATTAATCATGTTGATTACAGTAGTGCCTAATGACCAACGAAGAGTAGGGCCGACTGTGTTAGGTGCTGTACAAAAACAGAGTAGCCAACAGTCCTGCCTCGAACCGCTGACAATCGAAATAAAGAAGACGGATGCAGGGTGGGGGAGGGGGAGAACAGAACAGCAGAATGAACTATGAGATGGCTGCAGACAGTCTGGAGGTGCCCCAGTTGAGTTAAGTAGTTAGGAGGTGATCAGCTGAATGGTAAGGAAAGGGAAGGGAGCTGGGACTTTAAGAGGGGTGAGTGGGGCAGGCTTGGGGAGAAGAGAGAGGGATAGGCAGGTGTGGAGTGGAAGCAACACTGGGGAAGGGGAATGGGGAAGGTTGGAGCAAACAGACAATCAACACAGGGCACAGTAGGTCCGACAGAGCTGTAGGAAGTCCCCTGAATGGCTCCGGCTGCTTCTGCAGCTGCTCTGACCAACTGGAGCCTCTCTCTGCACCTTGGGTACTTCCTTACACATCAGGCTGCAAACTGGGACAGCGTCACGGACTATCCAAAACATCTTCCTTCTAACCCAGGGAAGGGTATCCAAGGAGGTACTGTTAGGCGCTTTACAGATGAATATCTTTGATTCTTAGTCTACAGGAGCCATCACAGAACCTCACTACAGCCACTGCGAAACCTGCACTCTCTACTGGTGTAATGAAGTTCAGATTTAAGGAGTTGAGGCATCATGTATCTACAGAAAGAGATTTGCTTCCCCAAACCCACACTCTGCTGCATTTTAAAGTCAATTTGCCCACGACTGAAGTAGACAGACATATTTCTTCTGATTTTGTAACAGCCTCTCATAGAATCATAGTCTTTAAGGTCAGAAAGGACCATTATGATCGTCTAGTCTGACCTCCTGCACAACGCAGGCCATGGAATCTCACCCACCCACTCCTGTAACAAACCCCTAACTTATGTCTGAGCTATTGAAGTCCTCAAATCGTGGTTTAAAGACTCTCATGAACTTTGCCAAAGTTTTTCAGGTTTCAAAAGCACCACTGAAAAACGAACGTTTCCGCCTGCTAAACCTTTTATCACTCCAGCTTGCTTCTCAGATGAAGTAAAGGCAATCTGGAATTTGTGAATGTTGTTATGAGGAATAGAAATTATCAGATGAACTGATTGGCTGACAAGACTTGCACTGATAGGCCAAAAACAACACTAAACATTTTGGTAAGACAAGGTCAAGTCTGGGAGACTTAAAACATGGTCTTGCTTTCTGAGTGAAATTTGCACTCCCCAGTGGTTGCCACTGTAGAAAATACATACTGTGGCCATGCCAACATGGCCACAAGAAAATGTGCCTGTTAGAGAAAAGTTCTATAGATTTTAATAGCAAATGATAACTTTTCTCTGGGTCTTTTGGACCTGGCTATGCATTTAATAGAAAATTAGATCCCTGCTATAGAATTCTGCAGGATGGTTTAAAAAGAAGTCAGCAGTAACAAATAGATTCATGTCCCTGTTACATTTTATAGATTTTAGGGTGACTGCTGTAGGACCCTGTTAGTTTCATCACGATTACATTTTTAGGATCTTTCCCATTAGGGACAGGATAACTGTTCCCATTAACTAATGGTTTAGACATTGTGTTGGATTTTTACTATGGGTCTTTGCAGTATGTAAGTGACATATTTTCTTTATTGCTACCACTGAAAATACATATCTTAACAGAGACAATAGCTGTCCAGAGTCCCTGGAGCTAGGGTGAGGGGCTTTCATTACCCACAAGAAACCCAAATACTCCCTGGCATTTGCTTGTATCACTGGCAAAGTTTATTATTCCAATGTCTCTTCCTTCCACATACTAGCTATTATATCAAGTGAAGAAAGACTAGCCCTAACACTGATCTGTTTACTGTCTTGTCACCTCTCTATGCTGTTGTAATTACATCCATATATAGGCTATCTCAGACTGCACAGGATGAAGCTGTAAAGTTGTCTGTGGATTCACCTAACCGACAAATGCACTCTGTCCTTCAGATAAAAGCTCCATAACTGTGGAGAATTTGGGAGACATTTGGCTGCAGCACCTGACATTGTTTTTCAATATTTAGGGCTGGATTCCAGCGGGCCCTGTACAAGTGTCTAGGGGTGGGCCCGAAGTGCATTCTCCTCCCCACGCCCCTGAGCCTGGGCACACCCTTTCTGGGGAGCAGAGGAATTGCACCCAGCTGGGGCAGCTCCAAAGCGATGGGGTAAAGACCGGACCATGCCAGAGCCCCCAACATGCAGAGAAAGTGCACCCTGCATGCTTGCAAGAGATGGCAGAGCTGCTGATTCAGGGCATGCCTCCCCACTGCAAGCTGGGAAGAATCCTGGCACAACGAAAAGCCAAGTGTTAAAACTGCACAACCCTTAACATTTGAGCTGTGATGTCATCTGCGATGAGACTATCCACCTTAGAGTTTGTAGGAGGGTCTTCTGTAAACACAGGGGGTGACGTATGGTTGCAGTGTGTGATTAACTGTCAGAAGACAGGATACCAGCTAAATGGACCATTGGTCTGACCCAGTCTGGCCGTTTTGATGTCTTAGGACCTACAAAATATAGGTATTAAGGTGACTGGCACGATGCAAAATACAACAGCTAGATACAGCTTTGGAATGGAAGGACATTCTGGCAGTTATATGTGTACCCTTTTTTCATGTGTACAACTCCTGCAAATGCGCCGTTAGCAGAAGCAGCTCAAGCTGTTTAGGCAGCTGAGAATATTAACCCGGACAGTGAGAACATTAACATTAACCACCAGGGCACGCGCCCCGAAGCTCTCACAATGTTACGGACAGTGTCAGTGCAACTCTGCCTCAGCCAGCTCTGCTGAGAACGCTGCCCCTGGGCTTACAGGAGTTCACACGTTCTCCCAGTGGAAACCTGCAACCCTATGGAGCTCGTCTCTGAGAGGTATTTAAAATTACCTTGCTGATCATTTCTACCGCACCAAAAATCAGAAAAATATCATGCTATAAAGATGCCATTTAACTCCATTCACAGCTAATCCCTCCTAGCACTTCAGTGTGAATGGCAAGGGGAGGATTAGCCAGAAGCTTCTTTTCCTGCAGCTTAAAGGTTTACGGTCACTTAAAAAAAAAAATCACTTTGATGGAAAATGTTACGAGTAACAGCCAAGATTACTGAAACTGAAGGAGATTTAAGACCTCTTTTCCAGTCTGTTTACTGTGCACATGACAGCACTTCCTGCTCAGTCAGTATTGCTGAGGCTCCTGGATGGTCAGTTTCCCCGTATTGTTTGTGTGGGTCTTTCACACAGCAACCAGGGGGAAGAGCATTTTAAAAAAACAGGAAAATGAGAAAATTGGCAATGGGAGCCGGGGTAGGGGCAGTATCTGAAATTGCTTTGAACTCACTTTCTGAAACGGATTAGATTTCAAACGGACGATGTAGTACGGAGCAGAAATGGGTGTAGCAGGCAAAGACTGGAATGCAAATGCCCTTATTTGGCTACGTTTAGCCCCATTTCTCTGCCCCTCAATGCCATCCAGTTTACACAACGGGCCTGCTGTTCAACGCTTCGAGCCCCAGTATTATGAGGGATTTTAAAAACCAGACTAATATTATTTTGAAATCAAACACAATTTGCCAGAGAAATCAGAGTGACGGCTGTACTGATATAGTACGGTGGGTGTTTCGTTGTTGTTTTGCTAGTATTTGTCCTTTCTTAATCAGTTGCCTTTGCTGGGTTTGCACTGAACTGTTCTCTGGGTTATGAATCTCGGACTCTCCTTCCTCAGAGCTTATCACACTCTTGCAGGCAAAGTGTGAAAATGACAATTTAAGAGATCATATAATGGAGCTAATCTTTCTTCTGAAGATAAGATTTTAAAACCTGGAGTCACTGCACGTTTATAAGATGGTGAATTAAATATATATAAAAAGTACCTAATAAATTCTAGGAAACAGTGTTCTTACAAGTTTGGTTTTCTTATAGGTACAGCTTTGTGCATCTTGTCTGTTTCTCCCATGTTTCGGAGTTATTTTGCTAGCACCTAATTGAGTGTCGCTGTTTCCATATTGTCTGTTTCAAAGCTGCCTTAGCTTGTACATTTGTAAACAAGCAGGCAGAAAACTCAAAACAGAACTAATGAGCTGTGCATTTCCTCCTCTTTCTGAAGCCTGGTGTTATTACTTATTGTAGGCGGAGGGTGGGTACAGGATAATCGGAGACGGGCATTTAGAACCTGTTGATTTTTCTCAAGCAACTGAAAAATCTCTGAACAGCCCAAGCCCAGAGCTCTGCTGGGTCTCAAGAAAGCATTTTCTTCCCTCAGATGCACAGGAACCTGTAGGTCCAGATCCATCGCTCCAATGGCATCATGGGGGTGCTTTTCATTTTGCCAGCATGAAACAATTTTGGGAATACTGTGAAGAGTTACAGCCATCTTTAGTGCAGAACCCACTGGTGGCAGTGGGCAGAGGCAGTTCTGATGCAGCGTAGCCTTGATGTGACTCTCACAGGCTTCCAAAGAAGGGAGAGAGCAGTCTGCCCTCGGGGACAGAAACAGGTGCAGAGGGATGGCTGATTGAGGGCATTACAAAAGGCACTCACAGAAGCATTGAAATTAGACAAACTTCTAGCACCACCATCAAATTATCCCCAGCTCCCATTTCATGGCTGGTGAACAAACACAACACAACTCAGAAATGCTGAGAGTCGGCTAATGGAAACTCTGGACACCCAATCTGTCCCTCGGGTTGCAATGTCAGGATCCTCCCTTGTGTGTGACAGGTTTCAGAGGAGCAGCCGTGTTAGTCTGTATCTGCAGAAAGGAGGACTTGCGGCACCTTAGAGACGAACCAATTTATTTGAGTATGTGAGGCTCCTAAGCTTTGCAGGCTTCATACAAGCTCAGGAGCTTAGCTTCAGCACTGAAGGCCAGTAGGGTAACGCTTCTGATGGTGACTAGCATGGAGATCACCTTTCAGTAGACCTTTAACTAACAAGCTGCTGGATGTCTGGAACCATGCTGAGCAACCGTATTGCTGGAAAAGGCGCATGGAGCAGAAAGCTGGCCACTGCACTGGGCTCTGCTCCTGGCGCAAATCTGATTTTCAGAGGTGCTTGTCACCTGTACGTCCTATTGACTCTCACTCAACACCTCTGAAAACTCAGCACCTCAGTAGCCCCAGCTGTACAGCGGGGACAGCATGGCTTTCCTACCTTAGCACCTGCATAGCGCTTTTCAACTGTATCAAATCAGCGTGCAAAGTATTATTGCATCCTGGTGCAGGTAAAAGCATCTCTGTTTTGGGAGGTGATCGATCTGTGAAGATGGAGGGGGGAAGGTAACAGATCAGCCACCAAAGAGATTCCCAGCGATGCCCCAGAATGGTGCTGGAACTGCAATGATGAAGACAACCAGCAGAGTTAAGTGTCTAATGAGCATGCTGAAGAATACATAAGAAATCTTGAGTTACTTTCTGAAAGAAACAAATTTTCATCAGAAAACACGGTGAATCAGCCAAAATAACAGGGATTCTTACCAACGTTGGCCAAACTCAGGTGAAGTCGGCCTTTCACAACAACGTAGACTCCTATGGGCTTCACAGTGCCGTGTCTGAGAACGTCCCCACTCGTTACTGTTGCGTCCTGCTCGTATTCGGTTGTCATCACCTCCAGCTCATGATGGACCTGAACTGCTGTCCGACCCTGGCGAAGCAAGTGCTGTGGGGCAAGAGGAACATATCCTGAAGCCAAAAAAATGTGTGTAGCTGTTACTGTCAGGAGGCATTGTCCAGAGTGGTACACTGTCCAGGAGAGACCATTGAGAGACTCAGGCAAGAATCAGAGAAACTTCCATAGGAGACGTAAATTGCTGTACAATTAAACCTGATAATGAAACCCCCCCATCCTCACCACACACACTGGCCATAGCACAATCGTTGCCTAGAAATGGAGATGATTATTCTGGCCATTTGGACAGAAGGCCATTAGCACTGGTAACTGCATTCAGGAGTGAGGGGAGGGAAGTGGCACCTGATGGACTGGATGCCTTAGGCAACTCAGAGCAGGATACAAACCTTTCACCGCTAGGTCACTGAGCTGAATCCAGACAGCGTAGCAGCGAACAGCAATTCTCACTCCCTCGGGGCTGTTTGGTGGCCTGTTCGCAGGGAATTAGGGAGTCTCAGACCATTTCCCAGGGCACAAGTGTCTACACCACAAACCACCTCCTGCCTTTTGGCACTGGTTTTCCCTCTTTGTTGGCAACCTCGGTGGAGAAGCAGAGGAGTCAAGGGGCACAGGGACTGGCCTGACCTTGCAGTGCGGGTGGTGGTTCTCCAGAACAAGAATGAGGCACCCTGGCGGGCCAAAGTAACATGTGCTGCTCCTGCCCAGAGTGAGCTTCTCCTGTGAATCAGCGGAGACTGTTTGTTCTCACGCCCGCGCAGGCCCTCCAGCGGCACAAGGAACCTCAGAGCACAACATTTTTTCTAAAGGTCTTTTTACACACTCCGACAAAACGTTCAGATTTTAACAACAAAGAAATTAATGCACATTTGTAAGAAACTTCCTGAACTTACCCTACCCAGTAGCCATTCCTGCCAGCTGCAGCCGGGTTACTATTTTAATACCTCCTTGTAGAGCAACAGAGCCTAGAGCAATTCCCCATTCTGTTTGGTGCTGTACAAACACAACCAAAGAAGGTCCCTTCCCCAGAGTTCTTATACTTCGTAAGTAGAGATTCTGGGCTTTTTCTCCATTATCAGCAGCTATGGACTTAGTATGGGAAAAGTTTCATACCTTCAGCTTAACTGCAGCAGATCCAATGAGGAGCAAAGAATCTCCATCCCAAATATCAATCTGTAGGTTATGGTCAGCTATATAACGTATAAACCAGCGTTGTTCTCCTGGCTTCAGGAAACCAGGATCCACCATATACTTTAGCTGCAACCCTGGAGATCCTGCAGGAAAAAGAGTGTATTCCTGACAAAGTAAATTAACCCTCCATGGCTTCTCAGGAGATTCATTGTTATCAAAGGAACCCCTGTGGCTCCCAGAACCAGTACAGCTGTCTCTGAGAACCTCACAATCTTTACTGTATTTATCCCCACTACACCCTTTGTGAGGCAGGGCAGGGCAGGGCCATTATCCCCATTTTATAGATGGGGAACTAAGGCATAGAGTGACTGTGATATGCCCAAGGTCACAGAGGAAGTCTGCAGGCACAGCAGGAATTGAACCTATATCTGCCAAGTCACACACGAGCACCCTAGCCACTGGATCAGCTTTCCTCTTGATAGCTGTAATTTCATTCTCATAAACATATGGCTCAAACCATTTATGAACTCCCTGAATCAGTCACTTTTAAATTCGTTGGGATTGACATCCACCCACAAAAAATTAAGTTTATGTGGATTTTCCTTATTAATTTTCATTAACTATTGCACATGGGGAAGGAACTTTACAAACTAAAAATGCTCTGTAGGAGGTGGGACATTAGTTTTGCATCTCTTGGGACAAAAATTTAATAAGACATTAAAAAAAACATTTTGCTAAGAGAATCCGATTACATTACTACAGGCTGGTTGCTTAGATGTGTTGTGTCTCCCTCTACATCTGCTTAGCTATCACTGGAGTCAGCAGTCTACACTTCTGAATCGTGTCACTGACACGTATTGATGTTTTGCCTTATGGCTTGACATTTTGAACACTTTTAATTATATGGTGTATAAACTAATGGAAACTTGATATTATAGCAGATACTAGTCCATTACCTTGACTTGGAGCTAAGCCTAAATCTGATTGACAAAAATCCCATTTGAACTATTAAAAACTGTAATTTAAGTCTCCCAATGGATTTTCCTCTTTACTATAATATACTAGCCAAGCAAGAAAAACAATTTTGCTGATACACTGCAAGAAAGGCTTAAAGCATTGGCACGTTTCAGTATTCATTTTTAAACCCTAGAGCAAGGCCCAGTTGATTGGAAGAATTTAGCACCCGAAGAATAGAGCTAGAAGGCTTGTGGTCCATCTGATCTAGCATCCCATCTCCAACAGGCAGACACTTCAGAGGAAGGTGCAAGAAACCCCATAGTAAGCAATTGAAGAACGACTGGGCCATAGGGAGGTTTTCCTCCTAGCCCCAATCAGTTAACATGGAGATTTATACCCCTTATAAATCTATATCCTCTCTGCTGTAACTGTGGTTTTCCATATACTTGTCTAGTCCAGTTTTGAATTCTGCTAAACTCTTGGATTAAATGATTTGTTGAGGCAATGAGTTCCACAAGTTAGTTACGCATTGTATATAAAAAGGTTTCCTTGTATCTGTTTTAAATTTGCTGCCTTTTAATTTCATTGAGTAGCCCCTTGACCCAGGATGATGACAAAGGGTAAATCAGAGTGCCTTTTGTACCATCTCTACCCTGTTTATTATTTCATAAAGCTCTGCCAGGTCTCCCTTCAAACTGCACAGACTCTGGAGTATTTGGACATCTCATATAACTCCCAAACAATTGGCTACATCCTCCAGGACTTCCTCAGAGGACATACCATCTGGCAAGTGCTGAAACATTCCTCCTTCTTCAAAAACCCTTCCTCCACTAGTGCTTACCGCTCTTGAGGGTTCCGTCTTTGTTGATCTGGAATAAGGTATGGGAAGATGCATCTGAACTGGCTGTCCCAGACCGGTCCATCTTCACCAGCTGCAATCGTGGTGTTGTGACCGGTGGGAAACGGTAAAACTGGAAGGTGAAATACATAGTCTTTGGCCATGTTGTCCCCATGCCATCCTGTGGGATCCTTGACCAAAAAACATCTCTGGATTAACTCCTCTTGTTACAGACCCAACAATTGGTATGTGCTTTGCAAGTGCTTGAGAACCATTGGAGAAGCAGAAGAACTGGGGAAGATCCATGATATTAAGTGTATTCAAACTGGTTTGGGAGGCTTCCTTTGAAGCCATCGTGACAGGAAGGACAAGGTTTGGGTTTTTTTGCTTTCAATAAACTGGTAGTACAGGTGACTTCTGCTCTTTGGTACAGAGTTCCCAGCTTCCAGACCAGGTGGGAATGGTATTTTACTTTCAGAATTACAGTGCCCTGTAGTCAGTGGTAAATAGACAAATGTTCCATAATCAAGATAAAACCACCATTGCAGAAAAACCTTTCCAAGTGAAGCTTTCCTGTCTGTAAATAAGGAGTTACTCAGTAATTAATTTTACATTACAATCTGGCTAATGTGAACAAAAAAATTAATTTGGAACGGGCTCAGTGTATAAAACAACATCTAAAATGGAATGTTCATTGTCTCACAGGCACTTCTGGTGCTTTTGTTACCATGGCAGTTGCTCACACATGCCTCAGCCAAGCAATGTGAAAGTCCTAAGGAAGGGGCACAGGAGATGGATACAAGGCCCTTTCAGAATCATCAAGCCAAAGAGCAGCACGCAGATCAGTAATGGAAGTGGATGCTATTGCAAGAGGAGACGTGAATCCAACCTGAAAATGGGGCAGTGGGATTTCAGGGCATTACCTGGTGAAGGCAAGGAACTGCAAAATGATTTCATTGCTTTGCAAGAAGTCAGCTTCTTCCCTTTGAGGGTTGAAGTCCACAGGGTCTGCGGGGTCCACAACTTCTGCTGGTTCCTTGTTACAATCCAGGATTTCCGGAAAGCCAGCAGCATGCAAGCGAGATAGAGAGGCCCGAGTGAGGACAGTGCTAGAGCTGAAAGAGAAATGGCTTTGAGTTTCCTGGGACCCAGACGCCATTGGAATCCTGACCCTTTCTGCCAGGTCCCTCCTGGACGGGGTTCTGTGTGAGTCAGAAGCATTTAGGGACATCTACCGTAAGAGGCAGGATGACGGGTGCGGGACTGTTGAACTTCACTGAACTCCACCCCCCTGGGCTAGCATTACTGAGGCAGCAATTCACCCATTCCCACTCCAGCTACCATTAAGCCTGCCTTAGAGCCTCACCTTCCAGTCTGTGCTCCCATGGCAACAATCGGCGCGTGCACGGGAGTGAATGGCAGCTCCTGCAGCTCGTCACCTGCAGAGGAATCCAGGATCAAGTAGCTGGGGCTGAGGTCAGCCTCCAGGTGCGTTATGCCACGGCTGCTGCCTCCGTATGGGAGCTCCTGCTGACAAACAAGGGCGCCCCCATGAAACGGACTGTCCCCATATGGGTGGCGATAGAACGCAGCGAGGGGCAGGGCTCGGCAGGGCACGCTGAAGGAGCTGCCCGGGCTCCTGCTTGTCTTCCTCGCAGGGCAGTCTGGGGGTAACAGATGCAGTGCAGGCAAACAGTTCCCCATCTGTTCTCAGCAGAAGTGTTGTCATCACAGTCCTGCTCAGCTGAGCCGATGAGCAGCGCCTTTCCTATCTCATATACGTTCTAATGCACAGATCACCGGGCAGGGCACAAGCAATGGGGGATGGGCAGAACCCAGGAGTCCTCCCTCCCAGCACAGCACCTGATGCAGCCTCTCCGTAAAGGAAAGTGCTCCTGAGCAGACAGGGTTCATGCATTCTCACAAACCTGGCTTTTCTACATTTTGAATTCAGATTTCCCACATTTATTTTTGGCTGCAATGACCACAGGAATGAGTGAACCTGGCCTAGTATGTACTGTATAGCTCTGTGGGAAGGGACACACTCCAAACACATGTGGGTAGGAATATCCCTCTCTGCAAGGGCTAGCCAATGCAGGGGCCACCACATAAACCCAACTAGGAATCCTTACTGCACGTTCACGTCGGCGCATCCCAGGGGAGAGGAGGACTGGAGAGCCAGTTTGCCGTTGCAACGGGGGTTTGGATGAGTGGCTTACAGGAGGAGAATGGGGTGATGCAGACAACTGGGATATCGACAACTGAAAAGAAAATTATGATAATTAAGATGATGGTATTAACTCTACTAATGAGGCTGCTGAAGGAGGAACTGCCAAGGTGCAATCTGGGCTGTGGAAAATCTTGTTGGATTAGGAGGGCCAGAAACTCCAAGATATGTTGGCAGTTTATTTTAAATGATCTGTGCAAATTTAAATGGACAGGAACGACCGAACTGAGCTACCCCTCTGTGGTTCAGATATGCAGCACAGCTCGGGCACTTATGGGTGCTGGACATGCCTGAACTACGTTTTGTAATTCAGCTGTTGATGCTGCAGCGTGCTGTGTGTGGTTTCGCAGAAAAACCCACACACGTTTGGCGAGATGCAGTCGTCTCACAATGCACGCTTGTGAAGTATTAAATTTAATCAAAAATATCACTGTGTAAAGATCTCTGTAACAAGAAGGAAAAACAACAAAAAGGCTTTCAGTGTTTGTGCTTAAATCCTGAGAACTATCCATGCAAAAATTATATGTCATTGTCAATACACTTCCACTGTGCTATAGAGCAAAAGCCTGCAAATCTGATCTGCTGCAAATGACCCCCTTAACAAATAAAAAGTCCAGGGCCTGAGAACAGCTCAGAGATTTCTGCCCAGCAAATTATATGTAGACTCTGGTTTGCTGCTTCTGGGGACATGGATTATAGCAGGAAATTGTTGTAGTTTGGTCACAAAGACCCGGGAAAGTGATGCTAGTGGGATATCGGCATAACTCAGCGAGCTGGATCACGCTATATGAAAATAACTATTTTCAAGGAAATGCTGCTGGGTGGCTAAACCTCTCCTTCTACTTTATACACTAATCATGTCTGTGTGTGGACATTTCACACTTTACTACCAAATTAGGCAGGTTCTCTACAACAGTATTTTTCAGGGCCTTATTGATGGGAAAAAATTTGACCTGAAACAAACAAACAAACCAACCCATAGAAGAATTATTTTTATTAGTCTTATAACTTAATGGCAATCGAGAATAAGGTAAATATGGGATCAAAGAGAGATGAGCAGCAGAACTGGTTATTTCAAAGCCTGCCTTTCATGCGGTATTATGTACAAATATGATTTATGAAATACTCACTTTTCTTCTCGTGATCTTCAAGGGCAGATTACAGTAGCCTAAACCTTGGTCATCTATCACTGCAGACAACTATAAATTTCTCCTTTCTGCCTTCTCCTGGGCTACACAAATGACCACTGCAGATGTCCTCTTCTCCTGGCACTCTAACCAAGTCACCCCTCCTGATCGCCTTTCTTTGCCTCCTTGTCTCTTCTCGATCAGATTCAAACTCCTTTATCAGTAGTGACCGGGCCATGCTTCTCTGTGATGTCACCCCATTAACTAACTAGAGTTACACCAGAGGGAAACTGGACCTTTAGAATCTTCACGTTTATCCCGTTACTGATTTGAAAACATAACCTTTAAAAAAAGATCAGCTGCAACATTTCCCCTTCTTGGCCCCTTTCCAAGAATGAAAGAATCAAACTAAAATAATTGATGCTTAAATCTAATGTCCCAATAAGGCAACTGCAGATAGCCCATGTTGCCCCATCAGACACTTACCCCAGGTCCTTGGGGATAGTCTTGAGTGGAAACCAACATCTGGGGTGAAGATGGTGCACCTACCGGGAAGCAGAGACAAGAGAAGGTGCAGTGAGCCTCCAGAACAGCCAGAGATCTAGCTGTCGGATTGATTAATTGGCTTTAATGGAAACAAAATTTTGCATTTGAAGTTTTCATAGATTTCAAGAATGGAAGGGACCATTGTGATCATCTAGTCTGACCTCCTGTATCAGACAGGTCAGAGAACGTCTCTCACAGAATTCTTAAAGCAGATCTTTTAGAAAAACATCCAATCTTGATTTACAAATATTCAGTGATGCAGAATCCACCATGACCCTTGGTAAATTGTTTTAGTGGTTAATTATGTTCACTTTTAAAAATTTACACCTTATTTCCCATCTGAATTTGTCTAGCTTCAACTTCCAGCCACTAGATTGTGGTTATATCTTTCTCTGCTAGATTGAAGAGTCCATTATTAAATATTTGTTCCCCATGTAGGTACTTACAAATCAAGTGATCCCTCAACTTCCCTTTGTTACACTAAATAGATTGACCTGTTTGAGTCTGTCACAACAAGGCAGGTTTTCTAATTCTTTAGCCCTTCTTGTGGCTCTTCTCTGGACCCTCACCAATTTATCAACATCCTTCTTGAAATGTGGGCATCAGAACTGGATGCAGGATTCCATCAAGTAATGAACCAGTGCCAAACATGGAGGTAAAATCACCTTTCTGCTCCTATTCGAGATTTCCCTGTTTCTGCATCCCAGGATCACATTAGCTCTTCTGGACACAGCATCACAGTGGGAGCACAAGTTCAGTTGATTATCCACCATGACCTGAAATCTTTTTCAGTCACTGCTTCCTGGGATAGAGGCCTCCCTGTAAATGTGGCCCACATTCTTTGTTCCTAGATGCATGTATTTACATTGAGCCATATTATTTATTTATGATTTCTTTCAGGTCATTAATAAAAATATTAAATAGCATAGGACCAAGAATCAGTCTCTGAAGGATCTTGCTGGAAACATACCCATTGGATGATGATTCCCCATTTACAATTACATTTTGGGACCGACCAGCTAGCCAGTTTTTAATCCATTTAATGTGCTCTTTTTAAACTGTTGGATGCAAGTTATCTGGACCTGCTGATTTTAAAATGTCAAACATTAGCAGCTTCTGTTTTAACAGCCTTCAGAGCCTCTAGTGGAATGGAAAGAGTGTTACCATCACCATGTGATGAGACTTTATCAGCTGTTTTTCCTCCAAATACAGGACAGAAATATTTATTGAATCCTTCTGCCTTTTCTGCATTATTATTGATAATTCTGCCACTTCCATCTAGTAATGGACCCAATACCACTGTCAGGTTTCTTTCTGTCCTAATATATTTTTTTAAATCCTTCTTATTGTCCTTAATGCTGCTGGCCATAGACTTCTCCCTGTGTCCCTTGGCTTCCCCTATCAATTGTCTATAATTCCTAACTTTTGATTTATATTCATTACTATCTACTTCCCCTTTCTAATATATTATTTTTTGAAGCTGCCCTCACTTTCTCTGTAAACCAGGTCAGTTTTTTAACCAGCATGGCCTTCTTCTTCAGTTGTGGGATTGTGCATCTAGTAAGTTGTTCTTAAATTATTCTTAATGATCATTCAAAGTTTTCTGATTAAATTCTTCCTCCCAGATGACCAGGTGAAGACACTTGACTATGGGGATGTGAGATGCTGTATTTCAGCCATTTGGCTGACTTAAACGTTTGCAATAGGGATTGTCACCTGGGGAAAAAACGTGTAGCAGTTCTCCAGATTCACTGGTTTGATTTTTGTTTTTTTAAAGGGAAGTCGGCTAGATCTGCCATTTAGTGCTTGCCTGTTGTAAAACACAGATTGTCTATCGCTAGACAGTACTGCCTTTTCCCTTGAAGACATGTGGTACTGGCTAAGTGGGTTGCTTAATGAGACGTGAACGTTTTGGGATACTTAAGGTTTTCCTGGCTCTTCTATTATTTCTTGTCACTATTTCATCTGTTTGTACATTCATGCCCTGAAATTGCCTGGGTTTTGTTGTGTTTATCTTTGGCTAGTCTACTTGTTCTCTGGCACTAGATGAACTTACACTTCTACTAAGCAAGAAATCCTTTCACACAGCCTCCACGCACAGACGTTTTCTGGCCATGCTGAGACTTAGTTTTGCTTTCTCTAATTCACACATTCCAGATATTTAATTGGGAACATTTCCCAAAGAAACTAGTGAGTTTCCCTTCGGCCAAAATTACTGTGTTCTTTTGATTACAATGGATTTGGCCATTAAAGAGGGTCATTATTATAAATGCACAAGGCTCAATAGTTGTCAGCACAGGAAAGGAGTAGGAGAGGTTTCTTGCTAATCATAGGCCACTAGATCAGTGACTTAGATATATGCAAGAGTCGAGTTATGGAGAATATTTTAGCAGATATTAACCTCGCATCAATAGGAGGAGACAAGTATGGTTAATAGTAAAGAAAGGCCAAGTCTGCCGAGGATCTCTGTGATTACTAGTAGTGGGTCACTTTCAAATGGTTTAGTAAAGCTAGGGTGACCATATTTCCCTATGCTGAATATGGGACAACTGGTAAAATTACTTATATTCAAGCAAATTCAATGGCAATCGTACAAATGTTCAAATCAAACCAAGTTGACTCAGCCCCTGTTAAAAAGTAATACTGCATAGTTGGATTCTTTTTATTTACCTTCTTACCTTTAAAGCTTTAGGGTTCACATGGGAGAGGGGTGACACACACTCCCGTACACCTCTCTCACACAGCAGGGGTGACAAACCGACCCAACCCTCCCTGCCTGGTGCTCTCCACCCTCCATGCCTGCCTGGGCCCCCAGGATGGACCCGCCTCTCCTGGTATCTGGCACCACGTTTTCCCAAGAAAACACGTGGGGCGGGGCGGGGAGCACACAGGGTCACATGGCCCCCTTCCCCAGATTTCTGCCCGGGTTCACACCAGAATGTTGCCGGCAGCAGCCTTTCGGCACTGGGCGGGAGGGAAGGGACGGGAGCTGCTTCCAGACGCGTGCCGGGGAAGGGATGACCTGGCCCGTGTCTTTGCAGAGCTCATCTCTCCTCCTCCCCCTGGGGCTGGAAACAGCTTGCCCCTTCCTACCCGCACAATGTCAAAAGGTTGCTAAGATATCCAGGCTGATGCTGGCCACTGACATAATGCAGACACCTCCTGTCCCCTGGCTACAGCATGGACAGGAAGGGGCTAAGCCCTAGGGATCCATTGTGCTACAGGGCCCAGAGAACCTGACGGCAGGGGCTTCAGTGAACTGGGCTAGAGAGGTGGCTCAGCAGGGGAGGGTGCCTAGGGGATGGATGGAGCAGCCCCCGTGCTCCCTGGGGGCAGGACCCAGGGCAGGTGAAGAGGGTGCTTAAGCCCCCGCCACAGGAGCTACTGTGGAACCTGAAGGTTCGGGGCATGAACAGGCTGGAAATTGCTTCCCCGCCCTTGCTACTCCAGAGGGGCAGAGAGGCTTCCCCTGCCAGCGCTGTGCGGCAGCTTTGGCTCACGCACGGCTCGGCTCCTCCTGGCCAGCACCCCAGGCTGGAGGGTCTTGGGCTTTCCCGGGGCGCCAGCCCAGCCAGAGGCGGTGGGGGAAGGAAGGGGCCTGACAGCCAGGCTGCTGGTGAGCTGAGCGCTCTGACCAGGGGCTGGGTCTCCACACAGCGCTGGGAGCAGGACGTGCCCCACTGGGGAGGATATGGAGGAGCAGCGGGGGGCGAAGGGGCAAAGCAGGGAGAGGACAGCAAGAGCGGAGGCACATAAAGGGCTGACACAACCGCTGCCGCCTGCCCGCACTCACCAACCCGCGCAGCGTGCAGCCAGTACCGGCCGGTAATGGGATGGGAGGCTGGGCCCTGCTGGCCAAGAGCCGGCACGCAGCAGGGGCTGCACTGAAGGACCAGCAGGGAGAGCGGCCGGCCCCGCACGCTGCATCTTTGCCCCGCCACCAGCCTTGCCCACGTACCCCATTGCTGCCCACTGGACGCCCCTCACCCCCCACTCACCACTGGTGGGCGAGTGGCTGGTGAGCAGGCATCCAGCCAGCAGCAGGACCTGCCAGTACTGATGTGGGGGAAGGAGGGAGTCTGAAAATACGGGACAATTTGCCCGCTTTTAAGAAAAAGTCGGGACATTTGAAGGATGGTTTAAATACGGGCCTGTCCCTTTAAAAACACGACGTAAGCATCCGAACATTCCGCTGTTGTCCCAGATCCTATCTGAAGTATCCCATCCTATTAGGTTTGCCGAACCGCCTTGCAAATCTCAGGAGACCAGGCCTCCTGGAGGGATTTCTACTCCGTCTGCTCTCGGATGCCTTGTACATGCCACAGGAAGAGCCCCACGTGAAGCATTTTGCAACTTCTACCATACACGGGTATCAGGAGGGGTAGAAACACCAAAAAATGGAAAGAATGTCAACCACTCAGTGCAAGTGAGAGAGAGCCCCGTGTCAGTTCTCCATTCTCCCAAGCCTGTTTGCCTGCCTCTAGCAATGGCAAAGGCAAGATTTCCGTTTGATCTCAGAATTCGGACTGCTGCTGCCAAGAACAGCAGGGTTGGTGTGGTAGATAGGAACTAGGTATCATCCCTTTAAATAGTTTGTGATCCCTCTTGTGGTTCTCACTGTGTTCTATGTTTTAGAAACCACCAGGACACAACCAGAGCAGCAGGTGTTTAGCTGGGCCCTGTAGTGTTGTGTATATGTAGGACCTCAGCATGCCCATGTAGTTTCTTCCTATTATGTAAGGAGTAAAAGACATCAGTTTGTGGCACAACAAGCAACCGGACTGACAGGAGGTCTATCCAAGTTTCTTTGGCCATGAAGTCCCGATGCCAGCCTCAGAGGGAGAGAAAACCTCCAATGAGGTAAAAAAAGACCAGAATAAAATGGCCTTTGCACCAGCTTGGGACGCGGAATTATCTTTTGCATACAGCCTCTTTCGCAGCTACTCGCTTTAAACTGTTTCATGCAAAATCACAGTATTTTTTGAGCACTTCAAAGCTTCTGTGCAACATCTGCTCAGTCCTTTTCCAAGAATAGCGAGAAAAAAAGTGATTCACGCTGTAAGAGAAGAACATGCTGCATGAGTGATTATCTTTAACACGGATCTGACCTAACAGATTGTACCAAGTCCTGCTGTGCACTTATAATTACTATCAACTTCTAAATAGGTAAAACAAGAGTCAGTTCTGATTACAGAGAATACGCAGGGTCTGCAGCCAGGAGACACCTCGAAGGCACTGCTGGAGAATTAATCCATTGGACGCATCCCAGAATCGAATTAACTCTTGTGTCCCTTTTAATAAATGGGATGATATAGCAGCCGTCCTATTGGCCAAAATAGGCAACCCCATGGCTCTAGCTCTTCCAGATGAAGATGTCCCCTTTATCCATTCAAAGAGGAAAGGCGGGTAATTCCAGGGGCAGGAATCAGCATCTAAGTGCACTTTAGTCTGGAGTGTTTGAATGACTGGGTAGCCCTTTAGGTAGCACATCAGATCACACAGTGTCTGTTTTACTTATGCAATAATTCCCACTGCTGGCGGCTCCCCTACAAGATGCCCCCTGACAATAAGAGTTGTGTCTTTTAAGCCCAAGGCAAGGAGGCACCTTAAGGATGTCTCTGTTGGTTATTCTACTGCAGAGTTTAGGGAGAATGGGGATTGCTGCTATCAGAAGCTGTTACTTTTTATAAGGAACAATGTGGGATAAAAAAAAACTCCACTGAAAGCTTTAACGTGCCTTTGGGCTTTTGGCAGGGGTTGGAGACTGATGGGAGCTGATTGGTGGATTCTGTTCAGAAGTCTGTTTGTGTAGTGTGGTCTCCCATCTGCCTGCTGCTCTACAATGTGATCCAACATTACTGCACTTACATCAGAAAAACAGCCCCAGGTGCTGCCCCAAATAATCGCCATCACTGCACTATCTTCCAGCTTCTGTCCAACATGAACACTGAAGGGGATTTCTAGGTGCGCTTAAAAATAAAGGGAAGGGGGCAGGCCTTTTATAAATAACCCTAAAAGGCCCTTCTCGAGCAAGCCTACATTTGTTCAAGCGGGTCTGTCCACCCTCTGGATGCTCAGCACGTCCCCTCACATGCGGCCAGAACCACTGTTGTCTCCCTGCACTTGGTTGCTCTGGGCAGCATTACAGAGCACAGCCTCGCTCCTCAGCAGCTAAAAAACTCCCCCTCCTTACGACAGCCTAAAAACTGAAACAATAGACAGTGAAGGGAGGGAGCACATGTTATGTTTTGTTCACCTGCGTCCAACATCCCAACTCAATGAGGCCGGACTTTTCAAAGGAATCTAGCACCCAACTCCCATTGAAACATGCATCGAGTTATTGTTAAGGGCTAACTACTCACTTCACAGGCATGCGGAGAGTCACAATTAAACTTCACAGGAGAGGAAGCTGAGGTGGCGCAAGGTTAAAAAAACACCCCTAGAAAACACCATTTCTCTACACATATACACACAACACAACAAATCCCAAGTCATTCTTATTGCCTAGCCCCATTTTTTGGCATCTTGCTGTTCCCCCCTTTTGCCCCCCCCCACACCATACACACCCCTTTGAAGCCTGTAAGGTGCCAATCCCCACACCCGCTGAGGAAAGGTTCTGTCAGCTTCTGTTGCACTCTTGGTCAATAAATCAACTCAGTTTAAAGCAGCTTGACTGAGTGAGCTCTCCCATCACTGAACACAGGGTTCAGTGTCATTTTAGAAATTATTAGGCTTTGCCCTGATCTTTTAGTTTAAAACCATTACAGAACATTGACAATGTCAGATATATTTCTACTCAAGATTAATTGATTTTAAAAATGTTGATACCTCCCAAAAAACTCTGAAAAACTTTATATTGGGACAATAATTAAAATACAAAGTCCAGATTTCTATTGCCTTACACTAACTCTGTTTCCATGCAAATGTGCCGGGTTATAAAATCCAAAGACATCTGAAAAAAGTCTGTTTAAAAGCAATTCTGCTTGCTTGTAGCCTAGGCTTTTTAAAGTTCTCCAGGAGGCATTAGTCGCTCTTTAGGAGAAATATCCTAGAAGAATTTACCATAAGATAGTTTCCAACTGTTTATTAAATATAACACAGGAGTCAGAGGCTGGAGTACACTACTGCCTTCCAACTGATACTAAAAACTAGTGTCCATCTGGAAAGATTGCTTGAGACAACAGTAAAATCAGATTGCCAACTTCGCAAATGTCCCGACCTGTCTAGAGATTAATTTTTCCCGACATTCTATTACTCCACAGCCAGTGTCCACTCACTGAGTGTAGCTGTCAGCAAAATAATTAAGATTTTTCATTCAGCTTTTCTAACACTTGGTCACATAACAAACCAGACAGCTTTGAAGCCAGCTTGCCCTTGGCAGAGAAATCAGGAGCCAAAAGGGTTAATTTTAAAGTTACAAATGGACTTAGTTCTTTCAATTTTCCGTGTGTGAGAGCATCCATGCCTGCATACGTGCGCGTGTGTGTGTGAGATCCATATTTCTCCAATGTCCCTCATTTCATTTTAGTACCAAAGTTATCTCGGGCCACACAAAGATGGTGTCCCCTTAATGTTACTGTTGAAAATTAATGACACCCGCAATTGGGTCGCCGTCTCATGAGACTGAAAGCACCATTGGGGTTATTAACACTGACGGCAGGAATCTCAAAGCATTTTGAGTTTCCTTCATGAATGATTTCCGTGTCCCTCCTTTTGGATGGTCACAGCACACTGCCTTCTGCGCCTGGGTTGGGTGGAGAGGGATGGTGTGTCTGCCATTCACCGCCTTGGGCAGCTAAAGGAACGCTGCTTTTCAGCTGAGACTTAGCTGAGTTCTCCTGTCTGGATTCCCCTCCTGAAATTGGACTAAGGTTTAGAAAGAAACAAAACTGAACTCTGCTTGTGCAAGGTGCCCGGCTGGCAGCTTGCGTGGAGCGAATCCGCTCTTTCCTCCAAGGCAGGTACAGCATGTAGCTGTGCACGCAAGCGACCTGTGCGCTCCTGCCACCGGTGTACGGCTCCGCTACAGCCTGCAGGGAAGTTCTAATAATTGAGTCCCACCGAGTCCCTGCTTCTCTGCAAAGGTACGCTGGGGTTCTGCATTCTGTACCTGGAAATCTGTTCCTCTTCCTGCCTGGAACAGTCCTCACAACGTTCTAGAAAGCTCCTTGAACAAGGTGCTTGTGACTGCGTCTATCTGGCGCTCTTTCTAAGCCTACAAAGGGAGCTGTGCTGCAGGAACAGTGTCCCCAGCGCGCAAGTCTGGGCCAGACCAGCACAAGTACAAAGGCATTTTTGCATAAATCACCCTAAGAGAAGACAGCCAGGTCAGCTCCATCGTTAGAATCAAACCGGGACCGGACTGGGCCGGCGGCCTGAGGACACTGCTGAGAGCCGCACAGGCAGCTCAGTACCGACGAGCCGAGAGGCGCAGCCAAGTCCTGGCCGTGCTGGAACCGGCTCCCACTGAACCTAGCATGTGCTCTAGCCCGGGACACAGGATGAGCCGTGGCGGGGTGGGACGTGCTTCCTGATGAGGTTCACATCAAAGGAGGAGAATAGCGTGTCGCAGTCGCCAGCGAACAAACACAGTGAACAAACAAACAAAAGGGTTTCTGTCAGAGTTAACAAAAACAAACAAAAAAAATAGCCAACGGCCCTGCTTTGAGCAGGGGGTTGGACTAGATGACCTCCTGAGGTCCCTTCCAATCCTGATATTCTATGATTCTATGAATTTGAGGCTTTTTTTTTTTTTGACAACCCTGAGGAATGAAGTCTCAGATCCCCAGAACAGGAACAGCAATGGTGCAAGCTTCCCTGCCGCCACCCAGACCCTGTGCGTCCTGCCGAGACCAGGTCTCCAGGCTCCATCTTTTTGGCTCTACAAACCCTTGTTCTGTCTGCTCACATGGCCAACAAGCAGGGCAGCTATTGCTAATTTGGTGGAGGTCTGAACTAGGGATTGGAAAAGAGTGCTAGGAAGTAGACAGAGACATTAACTCATTCCAGAGAGGCCACCCTGAGCTTTCACTAAAGGCTTATGGTCTTGAAGATGTCATGTTCCACGTGGAAAGTTAGTTTTAGTGGTCCCAAGAATTCACAGGGTAGCATTACTGTCTTGCTACGCAATAAGAAAGCAGACTGTTGCAGACATAGGAAGCCTATCCAAAGACACCCAGGAGTGGCAGGCAGGGTTTGAATCTTGCAGCTCTTTCTACTATGCACGTGTGCTGGTCAATCACTGATGTGCCAACAATACATGGCACAATTCTGGGGCATTACTGAAGTCTCTCACACCTTCCGATGATCTCCCTTACTTTTTCCTTTCAGCACGGGTGTCTGAGTTTCTGCAGGCATAGTTAGGGACAGGAAGCTGGGGTTGCAATGTTACACTAGGACCAGCGATGGGAATACTAATAAACTGGGTGGTGATGGAAACCTGCTGAGCTGCAATCCTTCTCCTCTGTACATCGAGGAGACAGGTGTGGTATGGACGGGATAGCTGTGGTGCCCCAGAGACTCTGGTCTTTTGGGGTAAGGCTGCCTCCATTTCAATCAATGCTAATAGGAATTTAATGTTAACTGTGCAAACTGGAGGAGTTTACTGAAGGATGGAAAAGCCAGTGTGCATAATGTATTTAATGAGAGCCACTAACATGAAATATGCACAGTGAGTTTGCTGAATTTACGGGACGCAGAAATATACCTGCCTATATTTAACTAAACGAATCTTTTATTAACCTGAAAAGTAGTGAGCGAAGAAGGATGAAGGGCCAATGTGATGAGGCTGTTGCTTAGCAACCTGCTGCTGTTCATGCAGAGAAATGTGTTGGGGTTGTTTTTGGATTGCACAATGAGGGTATAGAAACGGGGCCCAAGCAGGGAGCGGAGACACAAGCCAAAGATGGTCTCTTTGTTGAAAGAACCAGTGTGGGAAGGATCTATTCTCTCCTGGGTACCCAACAGTATCACCTGAATGAAATTCTGGAGGAATGTGCTCTGCAGCATATTGTGGTTGGGAGACTGTGGTCCAAAACTGAACCTGTCTGGAAGGAAAGGGGGTTCAGCACTGTGACATTAAAAGGGTAGTGGACACACAGCTTCCACATGACCCCGCATGACAGCTTCCTCGTGACCCCACAGCACACAGGGTTTCTAAGATGGCAGAAGCTCCTTTGTGTGAAAACTCTGATCAGTCCAGACGATTGGTTTTTAACTATAGTGACTCCACATATGTTTAGGAATTTTTCAAACAGGTCTCAGAAGTTGCTATGGGAGCAACAGCCTCCTCATGTTGGCCCTTTATCCTTCTTCACTCCCCATACCAGAAACATCTTTCTTTATATTAGAAAACTATAAGCCCAAACGTATCTGGCCACTGGCAGGAGGGAATGGGAATCTGCAATAGCAGCAGGCAGAACAGAAACTGCGGCAGCCATTTTCAAGGCAGGTTCTTCCCTGTGGCTGCAGAATCTAGAGACTAAAGGTGAGCCCCAGCAAAGAGACATCCTGGGTCAGATGCTAAATAGCAGATGGGCAGCCACAAGTGATAAACAGCAGAGATCAGAATCTGGTTGCAAACATACATGTGAAACAGAGGAATAGTCTGCCCCTTATGTAAATGCAGCTAACCAGCAACTACGTCTCATCAAACAACCTGCGTGTTGCTCCATATTAGATTTTGAAACAGCTTGTTGGTCAGAAAGTTCTCCAGGGGCACTCTGGTTATGTGACTGGCACTAAATAACTTTTCCTGACTGAATGAGGCTGTGCAGACATCGCTTTAGAGCTGGTGAAGGTGAGCACTTCAAAGCCCCAAATCAAAGCAGGCAGGAGAGAGAGCGCTCAAACCAGTCACACGCAAGGCAAGAGTGTAGGAATGGGGGAATGCACTGCTAGAAAGGCAACAGAATAACTGTCTCAGCTCTGTTCGGATACAAGTACCAATCAGCGTTTACAGGGATGGGTACGGCATAAGAACCTGGATAGATGGAATGAGATCAGCTTTTAGTTAAGGCCTTTTTGCAACAATCTCCTATTCGGTTCTCTGAGGCATGCACATGACACCAACGAAAGGAACTGGGTAGGAGTGATGGTAACGGTTTTAGAGGCAGCCAGACATGTGTCTTGAAATAACTTACCGGTAATTGTGACCCATAACCACCATGCAATAGAACCAGCTTCCTGTGTTGAACTGTAGGTAACACTCTCCCTGAACAGATATAATCAAGATCTCACTGCTGTCCATAAATAGACATATTCAGCAAGCAATTAAGTAGAGATCAGGAGACCAAATAAAAAGGTTCTCAGCAAATTATATTGAAAAGCACAGTGGGCTGAGGGTTCTGAACACACAGCTAAGCCAGGGAGAGGGGAAGGGCTGACAAGCCTTGTGATGCTGCCTGAAGCACAGAAGTCTCTAAGCCAGAGACCCCCTTCCGTCAAATGACACACTTCATCCTAACAAGCAGTGAGCTGGAGGAGAAAGGCAGGAGGAGTGTAAGGATGTAAACAGTCCTTGCAGAGATTCGGACTGGATCCGGTGTCTCTTCATGATATATCCCTGAGGCAGCAATTTGGGTTACAAGTCTGTCTTCATCTCCAAGACACAGCCCCACAAGTTATGCAGACTGACATATACTTCAAGCCGTCCCTTTTCTGTTAGATAAAGGATGTTTCTTCATTTGCCATCCCAGGCTGTTGTGTTGGGATGCTATGTGCTGTTCGATTTCACACTCCACCCCAGCAGTGGCTGCATTTCAGTGACAGGCAAAAGATTTCTTGCATAAATCTTAATTCTGGCAATTACTGGGGGGATGCTCAGAGGTGAAAGGAAGAATATAAAATGTAAGGGCCAAATTTGGCAGCTCGTAATCAAGCAAAACTCCCAATGGGGGTTTAAGGACTGCAGAATTAGGCTGTAAGGGTTTTTTTTTATTATTACTGCTACTTTTAGGGCTAGAGCTTTTGCTGAATGAGCGGAAACTAGAGCCTCGACTGACATTATCAAAAACTAGCTGTGAAAGACACAAAGCAATCACTATGTTGACAGTGTTCTTTAGAGTAAATGTCATTGTCAAAGGAAGCATAACCTGTCAATGCTTTCCAAAGGTCTGCACTAGTCTCCTTTAAAAGTCAAGCGATCTCTCAAGGTGCATAGATAGAAAGGACAGGGACTCGGGAGTATATTCTGGTGGATTGACAAACTGTGGAATTCTGACAAGCATCAGAAGAAGGGACTCTGGATAAATGCACATTACGCTCATAGTCTAAATGCGCAGACTCTAGATAAATGCACATTATGCTCATTCTATTGGCTGCGGCTTCCAGCACCAAGACTCTCCAAGGAAGTTACTGGAGACTGCCTGACACTTGTTCCTGGTGTACGTGGAACAAGATTTATCATTCTACCCAGGCACTAGGTTTGCTCATAGCTCAAATGGGGGGTAAAACCAAGAACAGTGGACAGGTGCATTTTTAGGGCTGTGGAACTATAAACCAGTGTCCGATAAATGCCAATAGCATTTGTATTCAAGTAATTTGAAAGAAACAGGCAGGAGGATTCATGTTCTTCTTAAGACACCAGAAGTTAGAATTGTTTCTATTAAAGACTCTTGGCAGGTTTTCAAACCTAAGCTTACTTGCCAGGCGTTGTGCCTACAAGTTTTTCATATCCATGTTCAGCGTGTCAGACAGACAGATATACCCAGCTGAGACAAATTACACCTGGTCTTTCCCAGTCCCATGGAGAAGTCAATGGAATCTACAATAGATTGGGAATGTTATTTATCTTGGCTAAAAGTCTGCCAGCAGGATTTCTGAATACTTGTCTTAAAATGATGGAAAAGAAGGGGCAGGTGAGCCGCTGGCTTCAGTGAAGAGACCTGAGCACTGCACTCAAAGACTGCTTGCTGTCCTGGTGTGTGGTAAACTAACTCAGGTTCTCCTGTGAGGAGGTTCTTTCCTAACTAGGAAAGAATTCTCACTAACCCTTCCTGGTTCCCCAGCTAATTGTGAGGGTCTGTCGGGGTGGGGGTGGGGGGGACGTTGTCTGTCAGCCACACAGGGTAACGTCTTGTGAAATAACCCACACCAAACTACGGTCACCCCAAAAGGAGGCAGTATGACCAATGCATGAGATCTCCTGTGTAAGCCCCAGGCAGATGCATGTAGAAACTGTGAATACCTCATCTTTCCTTAATGGACCATCCCTTTACTTAGACAGCCCTTGCCTCAGAGATCTTACAGTCTTTTTGTTCTGTGTTTGTACAGCACCTAGCACAGTGGGGTTCATGACAGGGGCTCCTAGGCACTCCCACAACACAAATAAATAACACCAATAATGCCAACTAGATGGGATTTAATCAATTATCAGTCATCATAACATTAGTCTAGGTAAGAGGAAATTTGGTTTATGCCAACTTTGCTCAGTCAGTAAAATATTACCTACAGCGGCACCGGTGAAGACTTTACAAGCTCACTGTGCCACCTCCGCAGTGCTCTCATGGAGAGAGAGACAGAGAGGCAGATGTCCCAGGATCTGCACTCTGGGTTTCTCACTTGGTTACACACTGTGTTATTATTGTGGCACTGAGGTCCTCCAAATATAGTGGGCATTTTGTTTTGTTTTTTTACAGACTATTAGCTACAGCATGTTCTTGCTCAACACTGTAGCCCAGTGTCATTTCACATTCTGCACGATAGCTCAGGCTCCTTGCTCCCTATAGATATGGCACTGGCCATACATGTTCAGATGAATTTACCTCTCCTTTTTTCCACATTGTAATCCACTTAATTATATTGATTAATGCCAACTCAATTGCCTTTATGAAAAGACACTTCAAGCAAAGTCCTGCAATTATGTCCAGGAAATCCTAACTCAATATACCCAAGGAAACGCCACTATTAAAAAGCTTCAACTGGCCCTTTCAAGATTTCCGTTTTAAAACCTATTAAACAAATAAACAAACCAACCCAACTGTGACAAGCCAGAAAGTTCTAATGCAGAATACGAGTCAGTGCATATTTACAAGGCAAAACCCATGGTCCGACTGCCCTCTAGTGGATTTCATGATGCATAACGTAGCCCACATTTAGCCTGCTTTAATACTTCAAAACATGGAGCATTATTCATATCTATAAGTCAAAGTGCATCACTAAAGCCGACACCTACAATATCATTAGGGTTACCAAAGGACCCATAGCAGTTTGCAAAATATTCAAACAGAAAAGGTTTCGGTCGTAACTTAAAAGCTGTTTTGTGTTTAAAGTCTTTTACTGAGGCTTGGGAGAGAATGCAGAGAAAGATTGTAACTGGAAGCTCTGGAGGGAGCATAACAAAATAAGTTCAAACTAAATGCATTCAGCAGAGTCAGGCTTGATAGGAAGAGTCTAGGTATTTCTATGATAAGGTACAAACAGATGAATCTGCTAGACTACGTTCTCATGATACTTCAGTAGCAGACGCCTGTATTGTGATGTGTGAGGCAGCAGTGATTTGACACCCCCCGCTTCCGCACCCAGTGGGACAGTGGAAATGCTGCAGGTGTGGCTGTGCTGTTCCCAAGGAGAGCTCAACCGCGAGCGTTCGTTCTGCGGGAGACAGTGTTTCAAAGCATACGTGCTACAAACACTCGTGGAGCCCCAATCAACGTTCCATGGGAGGCCGCTCTGAACCCCTGCTCACATCAACAGGTTCCAAAGCATGAAAATGTCGTTCTGTTTTGAACAGAGCCTCCAGAAGACAGAGAAGAAAAACAACTCTCCAGGAGGTCTCCACTCCATAGGGCTAGGAGAGATTCTCAAACACAGGCATGTTCTTACTTTACTCGGCAGCTGTGTAATAAACTGCACTGTCTATTCCTCTGCATCCACCTGGAGACTTGAAATGGGTTCCCTGGTATGTACTACACATGCCTCTGTTTCCAGGGGAGGCTGGCCACCATCCCTGACAAGAACTGGCTACCTACCGGCACTCACTAGTTAAAGCGGACACTTTATGCAGCAAAACGTTTACTAACAGACGACGTTTTCTGGCAGTTCCTCAAATACAGATAGTCCTATAGACTTCAGAAACAACACCACATTAATAAGGAAATAAACTCTCACACTGATGTTTAAACAGGCAGTTAAGTTGAGAGCAATCTGGTTAGCGCACCCATAGATAAATCGAGAAAGATTAAAAACAGCAGAGGGGGGGAGTGACTTTCAATGAGTTGCTCATTTTTTTACAGTACCTCCCACGGTGAAACTATCAATTACATCGTTCCATATAAAGAGATGCTGGATAAATGGGCATACTCATTTTGCCTGATTTTGAACCCAGTCCAGTTCAACTCAAACTCTAGCATATTGGGTTTGTTTCCTGCTGAGGAAAAGAAGAGCAGTGGGAGAAAAAAAGTAACTTGGAGGGGCCAGGGTTCAAAAGCACTCAGCCTGGACCTAACTCCAAGTGAAGTCAAATGCAATTTTACCACCATCTTCAATGGGAGCAACTGGGCTGAATGATTTTGAAAACATCACCCTACAGTATATTTTAGCTGCACACATGAACACACAGTATACATAGGCTACCACTTCTGTCAGATTAACTTTTGTTCCCAATGTACAGCAAAGCCTTCCCTTTATCTAGGAAAAGGTTGGATTTCTTTCCTTCTTTTTTAAATTGAATCATGCTTGAGGGAAAACTACTGTGTTTAAATGACAGGAAAAGAGGGTTCACAGACCTGACCTAGTTTTGCAAACATGATGAAAAATATAGTCAGCAAGGTTTCCCAAAGTTTTGAATTCTACAAGTTTCCTCCTACCCTACTAAACAACATGTTTTTTTTCTCAGTTAGACCCTAGAACAGAATACACTGGCATCAGAGGTACATGCTGATTAAATAAGTAGTGTTTTCACATTTTATAAAGGACAATTAAATGAGGTTATTTATTCAGTCTATATCAATTACTCAAACCATCCGGGGGGTCTAGGGTTTAAAGAAATAAATCACAGTGTTATACAAGAATGGTACATTTCAGGTGGTTGTTGGAATGCCACTCTATGAGGCTGTAGGGGTTCGCATCTCCAAAGCCCAGGCCGGCCTGAAGATACTGGGGATGAAAACTTTATTGCAGAGACTTTCTGCCTTGCAAATTCCTTCTCCCAGGTTCAACAGGAAACGGTCCCTTAGCAGCCCACATTCCCAAAAACCTCATGCTATTGACAGGCTGGTTATTCCCCTGGGACGGACAGGTTGCAGTGCACGAGCCCAGGCATAGACACTTAGTGTGAAGTCTTAGTACTTTGCACAATAAAAGCACCTCTCATTGAAGGCTCTCCAATCACTTTACAAACATCAATGAATTAGCCACATAATTCCCCTGGAAGGAAGGATGGAATCATTATCCCCGATTTTAAGATGGAGAATTGAGGTACAGAGAGGAAGTGATGTACCCAAAGGTAGTGTCACATCTGGGACTAGAACTTGGGAATGGTCAACACACGCTCAGGTCCTTTGCACAGTGGTGGTCAGGCCTTGAGCTTGTTGATCTGGTACAGAGACTTTGCCCAAACTTCTCATCACCAGGCAGGATCTAGGCAGGAAAGATTTGGTCCTTTGTCTCTGTACCTCATCCCTTTTGACACAACATAGGAATGTGCCATACCAGATGATCCCAATGGTTCACCTGGTCCAGTATCCTGCCTTGACAGTAGCCAGATCAGACACTTCAGAGGAAGGTGTCAGAGATCCTGTGGTGACACATCCTGGAATAACCTGCCCATTGGGGTTATTGTTCCCTAATCCCCATCAGGCAGTGGTTGTTTTATACCTTGAAGCATGTGGGGCTATACCCTGTCTACATAGTTTTATCCTACTGTGGATGTTCATATTGTCCATTAAAATGTCCAGTCCTTTTTAAAATCCTCCTCAGCTTTTGGCCTCAAAGATATCTTGTAGCAGTGAGTTCCACAGGCCAGTCATGTGTTAAGTAAAAAATGTTTCCTTTTCTCTCCGCCCCAGGGCCTTGCACAGCTCTTGTTCCAGGCAATGGGTAGCAGTGAACCAACTCCTACACTGTACCGGGGTCTCACAGACAATATGTTGCCAAGTTCTATGCTGTCACAGTTGAATTTTGCAAGCTTAAAAGCAGCATAGGGAGTGAGAATCCCACTAACCAATTCAAATTAAAATAAACTTCAGTCACGACCGTAGCTGGTGCATTCTATGCCTTCTGTATTGTGTGTTCAGTGTTTGGGTTTTTTTGAGCAGAGATTGAAGCCAGGCAATGTGCTTTACAAGTCACCAATCTGGAAAATACTCACTCAGAAATGGTGTGGACGGCTTCGCTGAGCATCGCGGCTCTTCTCTGGTGTTACTTAAGGAATTTGTAGAAGTCCCAAGATGTTCCTCCGAATCAGTGGAAAACTGGAACTGGACTGTGCCAGACTCAACCTGCTTCACCTGAAATTTAAACAGATTTAGAAAAAACTGTGCTCTGTGCCTATCCTCCATACCCGCTCTCTGGAATCAAAGGAGTTCTACTGCCAAGCAGCCAACAAAGTTAGAATAAGAAATTGTAACGCAAGGCATATGGCAGCAGGACTACCAACAGATAATTTTTTTTAAATGGGGTTCCCAGAAAGCTTTGGTTCAGTCTGAAAGTTATTTTCCTTGAGGCACGAAGGTTGTGGAATGACACTAAACTCCAAAATTATCATCAAATTTTCCTCCAAAGCTCAGGTAGGATGGATTAATTACCAGAACTGTAACTCTGATCCTACAGACTGGAAGAAAGAGCTTTATGTTACAGTTTGTTAGTTCAGTTTCTGGTCATATTAAGCATCACAATGTGGCCTGTGTGTTTTTTCGCACACATTGGTCTGTTCAAAAACAGACTCCAATGAGAGACTGCTGAATTGGAATTAATTTGCAAACTGGATACAATTAACTTAGGCTTGCATAAAGATGGAGTGGATGGGTCATTACACAAAGTAAAACTATTTCCCCTTGTTTATTTCCCCTCCTACTGTCCTTGTAAACTGCTGGAAATGGCCCACCTTGATTATCACTACAAAAGGTCCCGCCCCTCCCCCTGCTCTCCTGCTGGTAATAGCTCACCTTTCCTGATCACTCTTGTTACAGTCTGTATGGTAACACCCATTGTTTCATGTTCTCTGTGTATATAAAATCTACCCACTATATTTTCCACTGAATGCATCCGATGAAGTGAGCAGTAGCTCACAAAAGCTTATGCTCTAATAACTGTGTTAGTCTCTAAGGTGCCACAAGTCCTCCTTTTCTTTTTATTGGTCTATTTGTAAACCTGTCCACCAGATCAAGAATGAACTTTGGCTTTACACCAGACCAGCACTAGGAAAGAACTCTAGCAAATAGGTTTGGATAAAAACAGAAGGAAGCAACATCTTGGCAAGAGTTTTGGGGGAACAAATTCATTAATCTACAGCAGGATTCCCCAAATGGTCCTTGACGTCAGTGCAGCCACCAAAAACAAGCAGCAGTTCCCCCATTACTGCATTAGATTGAAAACCCTTTGGACCCCAAGAAGGCACACTGCATATTTCTGTGTGATTCTGATAACTAGACTGTTCTACTGCTGTGTTCTTGTATTAAAAGCAGATCAAAATCTTCTCTATCTAAAACTCCCTTTTAGAGAAACCCTTTCTAAATGTAAAATAGCCTTCAAATATCCTTTTCATCAACTAGCATGAGTCTCTTCTAGCTCAGGAGACAAAAGAAGGGGAGATTTTAGTTACTTTGCTCTCTTTCGTGAATCTTTCCACCAGCCAATAATGAAATACACTCAACCCCCAGCTGTAATAGATTCATTCTTATCAGGAACCAGGCACCCGATCCCATACCAGGCATTTCCTTCCAAGGCCCACCCTGTGTTGGCTAATTTCAATTCTTTTCTATTATTTCTCCATTTCTGTTTTGCCTGAATGGTTCTGCCTGTGTTGCACAGCACACAACATTCATTCTTTATTTGTTTTATTTTGTAAAACTGGAGCAGCCTCTACTATGGATTTACATGCTGTAATTGAGAGCAGAATCTGGTTCCTAATCTCTCAAACTGCCAAGGCTCAAATGCAGGAGAAAGACTTAAAATGAGAGACATGAGGGGAGATAAAAAAACTGACCCAAAGGACTAATTTCTTTAGCACCTTCTGCCTTCTCAATGAGGTTAATAAATCTAGAGTGGCCGCCAGATTATGGTTATAACTAGAAAATCATCTGGGAACAGTATATTTGTCAAAAGCTTGCACCCTTTCCCAATTCTTATGAAATGCATGGTGAACAGATTTTCATTGAGGCTTTCCAGTTAGAGCCAGAAAAAGTCTTGGGAAAAGACTGTATGTGCAATGGAATGGACTAGCAAAACCACTCAACCATGTTTGCAAACTCTCCTTGCCCCCACACTTTGTGTGAAGTTTAACAAAATTTAAGCAACATACACATATCTTCACTCTCTACGCAATCTATAGTTAAGATACAGAATAGAATCCAGTGTCATGACTTTTCCCCATTAGTGTGTGAATGTGAAGGACCCAGTTTAGTGTTATAATGGAATTCTGTACAGAAAGCATCTTTCTCAGAGATGGGTGCTTGTTCTGCATCACTAATCACAGACCCTTACTAAGCCACCCAAACATTGGTGGTTTCCCTTTGGCCTCTCTAGTATTAAAGGACAGCTCCTAGGGAAGTGAAGGATCATATAGAGTGAACTGTAAGCTCTTCAGAGCAAGGACTATCACCTGCTATTTTTATGTACGTCACCTAGCACAAAAATCCAGACACTGCCAAAATAAATAATTTTATAAAGTATATGACAGAGCACTTGGCATGAATGTCATATAAATAATGAACACCAAACAGCTGACAAAATAAATGAGCAATGTGTATTTTCTGATGCATTATCCTTCCTCCTTTTCTCATGTGTGTTCACTCAGTGGCTGGTTGGCATTGGGTTTGGGCTACTTAGCAAGATTCTTGTACGAAGCTTTTAAACCAACAAGAATGCTCTGTGCCGTGTGTGTACTGAAAACCTGTAGGGTGGTTTTGATGCACCTTCGCTAAAGGAGAGCTCAGAAGAGCTTCTTTTTACCTCTGCAGAGCTCATGCTGGTGGGGGGCATCTTGTAAACTAACACATGGCTGGGGTTATGCTGGGCGCTTCCTTGCAGTGGTAAGATCACGTCCGTGGAACTCGAGTCCAGCACAGGATTCCAAACAGTCCATCGGATGGAATGCATATAGGCTGCTTTCATCAAAGAGGAAATGGACAATGCCTAGGATTAAAAATATATATGAGAGTAAATAGATATGAAGAGCATTTGGTGTCGTGCCATAACTCTATCTCTGTGCCACTCTAGACTGCTGTCATCCAACCCAAAATCAAACAGGAATTGGCCATTAGCCATTTTCTGCCTGCTGAATGGTAATAATTGTCTGCCTTTAGCCATCTTTCGTCGGAACCTCATCATCTCCAAGCAGAGTGACAGGCATGTTGTCTGCAGCCTTTTTCTTTTCTGTTTGTTTGGCTTTCAACCCTAATCAATATTCAGAATGAACAGTGCATCACATCATAAGCGATGACCTAAAATGAACACAGATGCATATATATTTCTGCACAACCCATGAATATTAGAAAAGAAATTAGCCTCCCATCTCACTACCATTGCAAATATTCGCAACTACTCCACATGGTTAGGCCTCTACCGGTTACTAATGTACACACACAATTATTGTTACTGAAGAGACTGCTATTGCATACCTGAAAAATCCTAAATCTCTGCATGTGAAGGCTGGATGTTCCTAGGACACAGGAGGGAAGCTATATTTACTGAGAGGCGAGATACCATATTCTCTCATCTCCCAACACAGAAGGGTAATTTTTCCAGCTGAACAACAATAAATAGGAAGGACACAATAAACGACTGTGAATGGCAGCACTCCAGTATTAGTTCAATATGGAGAAAATGAATACCGTCCACTGCCCCAGGGCTCTTCCCTTCAGTTACGTATTTCCCCTTGTGACTTCAATATTGTAGCCATAACTTCCATTGTCTCAACACAATTTTGAGGTGTACTATTTTGAAGCATGCTGTCTGTCTTTCCAGCCCCACATTTTGCTCATAACGTAAAAAATTCTCTTCAAATCCCTGAATTTGCAGGTCTTAAAGAAGTACCAATATTATCTTTCTTTGTGAAAAGGAGCTGCTGAGGCCTCGTGGAGAACTTGGAATAGCTTGCTACCTGCTAGTCAGAGACAACTGTGCTTAGATTTAGCACAAGTTTTTTGTCGTCTCGTCTTCATACTTTGTCACTGGGAACATCTGCATGAACAGGATCAGCTGTCTGAGGTCACATATAATCTCAGAGGCATGGCTGGAGACCGTCCTGGCTCCTAGTTCCCTGCTTTGACCATTGGACCGCATTTGGCTCTAGAACGTTTTATTTTACAAAGTACAAATCCGGTTTATCCACAACGTAAGTGTAACAAATCTCTGCCGTGTGGGTTACCGATACAACATTTCCTGGCAATCAGGCTATGTGATAACCGCACTTCATACCTTTGTGACATAATCCAAAAACAGAGGAGGAAAGGCTGTTTGGTTAACAGCATGTAACGTTTTCCATACCTAGCTCTCAAAAATGACAGCCCCATTTCTCCTGCACTATGACTATCTGGCCAAATTTCAATCCAGAGCCAACATAAACTTTGCCTAGAAGGGTTTACAATGTGAGTGCTAGCACGGACCCTGCTGAGGGATTACCATCATTGCCATAATCATTGGGACTGTGTTTCCCACGACGACACATTGCCCGTATAGAGACGGAGATTTCTTTTCTGCTGCAAGAACCAGTGAGACCATTAAAAATAATTTTAATTCCCACATTGAAATGGCAGTATAAACAGTATACTTCTGAGCCATGTCCTCCAAGGTGGGAAATGTATTCTAAAAAGAAGCTAACGGGTTCCACTCAGACAATCACTTTAAAAGTTTCCCCTTAAAATCGGACATTATAGAAGGGTATGTATAAAAACAAGCTTACAGGTCTGTCAGTGACTGAAATCCCTCTTGTAGCTCCCTGCAAAGTGCTGATCATGGTACAGAGGACACTGCGATTAGCATGGCAATCAGCTTTGGGATCAACCGCTCTGCATAAAGGGAGTGCAGAGGTTAATTGGGTTCACTTTGAAGCCATTGATGGCCTGGCTTGACGGTTCCCATCAGTGCAGTTTACAGCACACCAGCATGTCAGATGGATGCTAATCCCGTCTCAGGCTCCGTAACCCTTTAGCAATGTCAAAGTCACAGACAGACGCTCTGCGAGCAGCAGAGGATTCAGGATTGCTCAGGTAGCACCTGTGTGCTACTTGAGTTGACATTCCAGGCTGAATTATGTGTGTCAAGTTCAAAGGCAAGGACAGCGGTGTGGACAGCAACCCGGTGCACCATGCAGGAGAGAAGAAGAGGGGGAGATGTAGGCAGGGAAGCAGGCTCTTTGGTACAGAATTTGCTGCAGTGGTAGCTGAAAGGAGGGGACATTGCCATGGGCATGCCAAAGGGATTCAGAATAGTTTAAAAGCACCTGCATTGGACCAGCTTTCCCACCCTTCTTCTTTTCTTTTTTGATTTGCAGCACATACAGGAATGCCCACTTCCCATCAGCCTCGTTCTGAATGTAATATATCCATTGGAGGCATGCAGCTTAAACATCTCCCTTTCATGTCCCCAGTGCTGCCAGATTACTCTTTAGGGAAGGGGTTTCCTCATTCTGTGCCTTGTTCAGAGCCCAGGACAATGTCAACAAGGACAGAGAGACTTCAAAGAAGTTTGCAAAGACTCCATTTTTCAACTGGGTTTATTCTGCCAGCAACAAAATCTATGAACTGGGCAGGAAGTTGCAATGAATTACCCTTCTCAAAAAGTCACAGGAGAGTGGAGACACTGGCTGAAGACCTGTTATTTACCAGCATCCTCAAAGACCACAAGCTTCAGGCACAATACAGAGCAGCATTTGTAGGTGTGTTCATAAATCTCTGTTGGTTGCACAAGGCAACAGGGATATTGGAACTAGGAGCATTTCACCTCGAAGTCAGCCCACATCAGCAGTGAGCAGTCAGCCAACACTGGGTGGGTAAGGAGACAAAGCTGTCTCAGCAGCCAGAAGATATCATAACCACACTATTCAGGGCCCTCAGGACTAGATCTGAGACCAGCTTCCTTGAGCCACCCAATCTAGCCAAAATATTTAAAGGCTAAATTAAAAAATCTCCACTTGAGAGGTGGGAAGAGAAATGCAGAAATTCTGAGCTCTCTGAGAGTATCAGTTTGGAATTTATATAGGTGCTGAGTTACTGGGTGAATGTCTCTGGATGGACAGAAACAGATGAGACTGTGGCCCACGTCCTATTGTACAAGGGACCATATCACTAAAAGCACTACCATAATTGTTAGCAGTCTCAGCTGAGGGCATGGACTGACTGAGCCATGGAGGCTAAACTGATCTCCTAGAGGTGCTCCTTCCAGGGCAGCTTTAAAGCACATTGGTAAGGAGACAATGTAGGACAAGCATCTAGCTCCCGCTGCTCGTGCTGTATCTGTTCCATGGCTAAGCATGGGACTTCAGCCGACAGAGCTCTCAGTCTGGTACCTTCTTCCAGAATTAAATACACTTTGATTCTTTATTTTTTTAAACTACACCTAGAACTGGACTTTCATTCAAATAAATTTAAGTTTCTTATCAGTGTACAAAAATAAAATAAAAATCTGCATTCAAATACCCAGACCTCTGCAGGTCCTCGGGTTTTAATTTTTTAAATTCATTGAATCCAATATCTAATTTTCCAATTGTATGGTTCTCTTCAGCTTGTCTTCTCCCAATCAATACAAATCCCATCTGCCAGTAGGGCATGTGTCACTTATATAAATATCCATTTCCCCCCCAGTTTTCCTTTGGACAGCTCTAATGAGAGATGACATTTACTGCATTATCAATGACCCTCTCACAATCATCTTAGCGGGACAATTAGGGACTCATAACAAATCAATTGCTATTGATTAAGCTGCACGTTCTTACTACAAACTAATGGCTGGAATAGTAAAGGATCCCTGCAGGTGACAGCCTGCACAACATGTGCTAGAAATCCCCCAGCCCTAGAGAGAGAGAGACAGGCAGGCCACGTACATGGAACAGGGCAAGAGGAGCAATTTATCAGTCCACCAGGATGAGGCTCCCCTGCTGTCTGCCTCAGGCACTGCATGCAAAACAGACCATTTAAAAATCCCTTGTCTCCCTGAATTCGATCATCTTTATCCAAGTCATTAGGGTCTCAATTTACTAAAATAAGGCAAAAATGGCTCATCCAGACAGTGCTGGTTAACAGGGCAGAATCATTTTAATGCAAACCTACGTGTTCTCACTCTAACAATGAGTGAGCAATGAAAAGCACTGGATGACTCTGGCCATTTTAGCAATACTTTGTGTCTACCTTCTATTAAAGCATTAGACGCAGTTGTTACAGGAGGTTGCACTTGTAACACAGGCTCTTGCATTAATGAGCTTTTCCATATGGAAAAAACACAAAAGCTACATTCTTCACCAAAGAAGTGAAAATGGTCTTATTTTGGATTTAGATACTATAAACATAACCTACTGTAGGCCAAACCTGCCCCCATTTTGTGATAAAAGTATTAGACGGGTCTTTTTTAGTTCCAAAGATTGACTCATTTGTTATTTTACATATTTATGTATATTAAATATGAACCCATCATGGGTCCTAATTACATGCACACAATATTATTAAAATCCATTCACACTGAACCAACACCCAAAACCTAAAGGCTTCCCAAGCCCTCTTCCACTCTCCATGAAGCTCAAATGCTCCCACCACAGCCTGAGTCCCAGTTACTCAAACCCTCCAGGTTCAAGACCTCTGGGATAAAATGGAAGACTGCAATAAGCAAACCTATTCCGGTGTCCATACCTTGCTGAGAGCTCTCACAGGGATAGCCTAGACCTTTATTTCAAAGCGTGGCTGCTAAGAGACAGAGTCCAGGCACAGCAATCAACACAGGTGATGAAGACAAAGCTGAAGGCATTCCGAAGGGAGATTCCTATCTTTAATGGAGGATACATTTATATAGCATTAACTGGACTTATCCTACCCGGTATTTCAAGGAGTGAAAACTACCATCTACGCAGGGAAGAACATGGTTGCAACATTGCATCAGATCACTTACGCATCTTGCCCAATGTCCTACTGCTGGAAATGGCCTATGCTTACTATTCAGGATATAGGTGGAGAAGCTCACATCCATTCCCATCCCCCCCAACACAATATAATGTGAAGTCTTATCCCATTGAAATCAACTCAGTGCACCAGTTCGGTGTTGTGCCTAGGGACCAGGCAGTCACATCTCATGATGCGGGGTATGAGATGGTCACACATGGGGTTGGTGTGGGAAGGAATTTATTGCATGATCCCCATTTACATCACTGATTCCATGGAATTCCTCAGCGTTAAAGACAATAATGGTAGTGAATAGCTTTCTGTCTGCTTGCCACAATTTTGCATTGCTCCAGAATTCGGACTAAAAAACTGGATGAAACAATTTAAATTGATGAAGTGAGCTGTAGCTCACGAAAGCTTATGCTCTAATAAATTGGTTAGTCTCTAAGGTGCCACAAGTACTCCTTTTCTTTTTGCGAATACAGACTAACACGGCTGTTACTCTGAAACCAATTTAAATGTGTGCACTTATCCCAATAAACGTATGCTAGCATGCATAATATTGGTACAGGGAATTCATCCAAAGTCGGTGAATTGTGTTTTTGAAATCCTCAGAACAATAAAAGATTTAAACTCACACATGGAGTTAAGGATTCAAAAAAGGACCAAGAAAGGATGAATTATTTTCATAGTGCAAAAATTCCATTTTGTACTAAAACCTAAAGAAGAATTTGCTTTTTCAAAGTTGAAATTCTCCAATTGAGCTTGCCAGAGCACTCCAGGACTGCTGCAGGCTAGGTTTCTCCATTTATAGCGGAAAAAATTAACATATAATTAGAAAGACTTCATAAGCCCATTTGTGCCACATTACATGTGGGACCATTAAAAAGCACTTTGTCATTTTGATGGGCGATATTTGCCTTTCTACTCTACAGACTGAAATAGTTCTTCAGAAGCAACATGTGAGCTACAAAAGGAGCTATTGTTTGATTCTGAAAGACACTTTATAGTCAAGTACAATTTTTGCTCCAGGTTTTATAACGTTCCAACATAACATTAAATATTTAGATCAACACAAGGTGAGAGTCAGATTCTCAATTAGCTATGATTTTAGCACAAAGGGATCCACATTAAAAGCCTGATCTAACTCCTGCTGAAGACTTCCATTGACTTCCATGGGTGTTGGATCAAGCCGTAAGAAACAAACACCACTTTCTAGAAGAGGGGGGTGAATCCGGAAAAGTTGCGTTTATGCACGTGTTCGAATTCTGTAGTGCTCTTCAGTTCTGCCATGTTCCTGCCACCTTACTATTCGCTCCTTAAAAAGACTGACGCGAATGGGTTTTGTTCACATGGGTGTTTGGGGAACGGCTGATTCTCATATACATACTTTTATGTGCATGAGAGGTTATTTGCTAATCTCCTTTCTAAGAAGGTTCAGTGGCCCAGACATGGAGAACAAGCAACATCATGTGATTTGGATGACCAAATATAATGTATAGTGAATAGATTAGCTAAACCAAACAACCCACAAGCTGAAAACTGTTTGTCCAAACTACCTAGAGAATACTTAAGAATGGATTCATGCACAGATGTCAAGAGCATGAATCATTCAAGGACAGAACAAGCAACTAAATTCCCAGCTAATCTGATTCGCAACTCTTAATTTGACCAGCTCTACTTTCTAGTTTGCAAATCAAAGGGGGTACAGAACAGTACAGAGCTGCGGTGCCCAATGATATTAACAGGCAAATAAGCCCAAACAGCTTTTAACGTTTAGCCTCACTCAGCACTCACTTCAGCAATAGAAAGAAAGGATCAAATTGGCCTGAGAGCCTATTGTTAGGGGCAGGTCCAGTGATGGTTGGCATCCAAAGGTTAACGTGTGGGTAGCTTCTTTCTATGGGATGGAACATTTTAGATATGCCCTCTTTGACATCCATGAGTAACTGAGCTATTGACCCTGCTCCTTTGCTCACTGTCTATCTTTCTGGGTTCTTTCCTGGTGCCCTGTAGCATCAGAATGTTTACCAAGAGTCAGAACAACAACACTGACAGTTTCTCTCTTCTTCCTCTGCAGAGTTAGTGCAGTTTTTCTCCAACCTACACTGTAGCCACACCAGGTTGTGAGTTCTATTCTGAATGCCTCATACACTCGATCTGATTAGCAGACAACGGTCTGCACGACACCCTCAGATCACTACCAAATCCTGTGAGAAATCATGCATTCATAGGATGCCTGACCTGACAATTTTCATTATATCTGAGGGAGGTGAAGGCCGATTAGGCACGAGAGTGGAAGTGACTGTTGTTAGTGACTCTTACCAATAGCATGAGTGTTTCCCTGTTTCACTAGCAACCAAAGGATTCCATTACAGATCCCGCAGCCCAGACATTCCTGAGGCAGCTTGAGATGCTGGGGGGCCAGCTGAGCACTACATGCCTATGTGCAGAATGGGACAATGGGCAAACAGACAATAGCTATCTCCAGGTGGTGAAGTAAGTGACATTCCAAACAAGCAACTCAGCTGTCAAGACCCAATCAGCTCCTCGACTGTACTTGTTCCTAAAAGCACCTAAAATAAAACGGAATAGAAGGCCACTTCCATATTTAACTGAGGGCCTGTAAAGTTAACAGAAGAGAATGAACTGAAGACTAGGAAACCAAAGCTCTTATCTTCTGGGACTTTGTTTAGAGAGTGAAGGAGAAGCCACTGCCTGAGGGGTTTTGGGGATTGAAGGAAGAGGACATGCAATGCCAAGCAGGAGCATGAAGACACTGCTGCTGTCACAAAGCAAAGTGACCTTTTGGTTAACAAATAAAGAAGTTTCAATAGTTTCACCATGAGACAATCGGAGCTGTTCTCCAAGTCAGAGCTGCTAAGTGCAGAATATTGTAGGCTAAAATGACAAATATAATCAAAATTTCCCATTTGCAAGACCAGAGACACAGAGGGATTAAGATAGATAATTTAATTAATAAAAGCAGAGGAATCTAAAATTAGCAATCACAATTTCATTAGGAATTTTCACCAAAAGAAATAAGTGTGCTGTATGCTCTTTGAAGGATCACTTTCTTTAGGGTGCCTTTCTTCAGGTCTGTGTTCAATTTCTGTTATGTTGCAAATTTGAGATTTTTAATCAATAGTCATTTTTAAAAGAACAAATTTTTGTTTTTCTTTCATCAATGCACGTACTGTGTAAGTAGATTGCTACTCAAGAGTGATGTATTGTGGGGAAAAAGCAACAGGGAGGAAAACCAGAGCATTACCAAGTGCATTTTCAAGAGTTAAGACCCAGTGATCATTTGTATTAATGAAAAGGATTAAATGTGCTAGTAATAATTATCAATAGGGAGTGATATGTTACAGTAAGTAAAACCTCTTGTGCTTTCTTTGGTTTATCAACTGAATTAAATACTCAACCACTGCTGAAATTGGAATGTGTGAGATGAGAACTCCTAAAAGAACTCTTGGTCCTGCTTTGAGCAGGGGGTTGGACTGGATGGCCTCCTGAGGTCCCTTCCAACCCTGATATTCTATGATTCTAAGCCTATATACCCTAGGTGCAAAAATCAAGAGCACCTTATGAAATAACAAAAGTTTTAAGAAGAAAGAGCCTGGCTCTACACACATTAAGGTCAATGGGAGTTTTGGGCCCCAGGGCCTTAACGTCTTTTTGTTCTACAATGTCAGCAATTTCTGGGAAAAACCACATCTTCCTTTTTGGAACACTTGACTTCCACTCTGTACTGAAGAAAGAAGTTTGTCGGGCTGTTAACTGGAATCCAGTACTTCGTTACGATGAAACCATTCCATCAGAGAGAATTTATGAAGTATCGCACAGCCTCAAAAGCAAGGCAAGAGGAGCAGTATGTGCCAAAACAGCCTACCAGAGCTTAAATATTTCAGAGAAGACTTGAAAGCAACCAAATTTAACATATAATTCACAGTGTGTATCACTCAGAAACAGCTGTAAATCATCACAAATATTCGTGGGGACTTTAGCTTAGTGTATATAAGTTTACCATGGGGGTTGGAAAACCTTAAACTTGTGACACAGCTCTGAGTCACAAGGCTCCAAAATCTTTCTTTCAAGATTCTTGAAAACAGGTTTCCCATGGTATAAATTATCAGTGCATCTACTGTATACAAAAGGTTGCACTGTAATGCAGTCTTATAGTTGTCTTTATTATAGATGTCGCACAATGTATATTTTTTATCTGAATCATTTTGTTCACTTTACCAGAAGGTCAAGCTTTCAACAGTCTAACATTTCCAGACCTTTTCTCCATTGAAAGCTTTCTACAAACTTGTTTCTGAGCTTAATTTTAAGTTGTTCTGGTGATAAAACAAAATATCAATGCAGTTCTGAGAAGAATGGTTTCATTACAATAAATGTAACCAATAATTTTGAGTTGCAAGTATCTGTCTCTTCAATTTTCCTCTCATCTAATCTGAGAATACTAGTTTAGTGCGCTGAAGGAGCTAAAATTATTACCAGCTAGATGACATGCAGTACAATTCAGCATTTCAGAAGTTAGAAAGCCAGGCATTAGCAAGAAACTACTCAATTTTTCTTTAAGGGGCTCAACATCTTAACCTTTTCATAAGGAGTTTTTCAATAGATGGCATGTGTCTTTAATACCTGCACTAATTATACTGCAGCCAAGAATTGCTCAGAAGGTGCCATTTGTCTATTGTTTCGGTAACAGAGGATTGTAAAACTTGGTCAGAATATATAGTTACACAATAGCATTCTGGTCTATCAGGTACAGATTTATGTTCTTTAATAATTAATCACAGAAAGGCTAAAAATGTCACCGATCAACAGAACAGCGTCAAGAAGCTATCGTGGTCTTTTGGAAGAATATGCTGTGTGACTAGTTAAGGAACGTCAGCGATGCTGTACATGCATAGTTTGTAAGCACTTTGGATCCTTCCGGACACAATGGGTAGCAGAAACAGTTATTCGTAAGTGTTACATTCACTCTTACCTTCCTGTCGGCTCTGCTTGGTGCACAGAAGACATACTCCAGCTGGAAGATGATTGCGAATGCTGGGTGACGGACCATCTCTGTCAAACGAATGCGGCTTCTCAAAACCAGAGCTTGACCTACCATGCTGCGTTAGAATGTAACAAAACCACAGATTAAATGGGGGCTGTTTATTATAGTCCTGCAGAAATTAGCTTCCAGCTGATTCATTCCAGCTGCATCCCTTGCTGGTGCTCTGTTGGTACTGTGTGGCATTGAGCACAGGTCTGGAAATTATTATAAGTTGTTATTTGTATTGTGCAAGCATCTAGGAGCCCGGGCCAGGGACCAGGACTCCATGGCGCTAGGTGCTGTACAAACACAGAACAAAATGATGGTCCCTCCCCCAAAGGTCTTACAATCTAAGAGCAAACCTGATACAGACCGTGGGAAAGTGCTTCTAGAGTTACTCCTACGATGAGTTCAATTAATTCACTGACATTTTAACAGCAAAGGCTTTGTACAGCCCAAAGAACATGGCTCAACTGTATTAGGCCCACCACCACAAGCCCCTGAGAAACATTCTTCTCTTGAACACCCAGACCTGTTGTTGGGGGTTGTTCTACCTCAAAAACACCACGGGCCTTTTTAAGAAAGGGACGAGTCGTTCAGAGCCCTGCTGACCCATAGCGACATGGGTTGGACAGGACCTGAATCTGCAAACTCCTCCGCTCCCTCTGCAGATGGGAAGGTGCTCAACGCCAGGCAGGATGGGGCCCAGAGCTGGGTAATGAGCTTTCTCCCTCAGCCCTGCCCATTTTCCAATTCTGATTTCCCAGAACTGAAATCCCGGGAGGGCACGCAGGAAGGCCGTCTGATGCTCTAGCCCTGTGGACTGCAGCCCATCTGCCACTGACAAGAGGAGTGACATGGAGCACCACAGGGCACCCAAAAGCAGCAGAAACCAGCCACTCCTCCGCCGTTACTGGTCCTTTCACTTCATACCTGGGTTTGGCGCTGAGGTCTTGTTTCCTGTGGAAGCTGGTTGAGCGCCCCCGAGCCACCTCGGCCTCTGGCACCACCACCACCACCTGAGGCGTCTGAACGAAGCATAAGCCATTGTGGACCCCGATGTGCAGCCGCCGTTCCTGAATGAGAACTTCGCTCCCGTCCACCGTGGAGCTATCCTGGGGAACGGGCCAATTTCACCATGGTTACAGCACAGGCGGAAATAACGGTGCTGCAGAAGCGGCTCCTTCATTACGGCTACCTCCCTGGCCCCAGCCCCAGCCCCATCTTTGCTGGGAGAAGCTGGGGAGACCATTGCATTGACATTGCGACCCAGTCTAGGGATGAGCTACACGCTTCAGAGGTGGTGCTCAGCTCCTGCCTCCCAAATCTGGCCAGTGGGGACTCCCCATAATGGCCTTGGAGAAGTGCACCTCTCCTTTTTAACACGGTTAAGCATGCAAGTAGTGCTGTTCACCTCCCTGGGACTACTCCTGTGCTTAAATTTAAGCACACGCTTAAGTACTTCGATGGATCAGGGCTGAAGTGCTTGGCGAGATTAAAGCCCTCAGATGGGAGATGGCACAATACGACATGGAGCAGAGCCCTGCAAATCCATTTTCTTTCGTGAGTTATGTTTGCTCTTTTCCTGGTTCTCATGCCTCTAGTCAATGAAGGGGCATTTGGAAGATCAGGAAGGAAAATTTAGGCAATTAATCATAAAGACATAAAAATGGAACCTGCCCCAGAGTGATTGCTAGATATTAAAGTGTTTTATCTTAACAGAAAATCCACAGCAAATATGACAAACAAACAAGGATTTTCCTCCCGGTCATTATTGCTTACTAAATTATATATTTGAAAATGAACATTAAACCTTAAAGTTCCTTTATCTTCCCATTAATCAAAACAAGTTGACCAAACTGCAACCTATTAGTGTTTGAATATTCCAAACATAAACCACGGAGAGCAGCTTTCTGATGATCAAAAAGAAAACCAAGAAGTAAAATGCTAAAACGTAATAAAATTACTTTCATGGTGGAAAATTAGCACACTGTCCCTAAAGCAATCTTGCGCTAGTGCCATTTTTATACGTGTGTCTATTGTATACAAAACAAAGCAACAGCCTTACGGTACTTTCTCCTTCTTTGCTCCTTAAAACTAAAATAATCGCCTGGTTTTTGGGTCTCTCATTTTAGAAAGTTTCCAAAATAACGTTGTAGAAAAAACACAAAAGTGCTGTCGCTGTTGCAAAATACCCAACCCCAAAAAAAAACAACCCCCAGGCCCACTGCTAATTTTCAACCTTTCACATTCCTCCTCGACTAGGATGGGGTAAGTGGTAAATCGCTGTCGTGTAAGATGAGCACAGATAGAGGACAATGCAGTTCGTCGTGCAAACATGCAATTGTTTTGCTTCTCTGGTTATTAGGGATTTCTTTTCAATCGTGGAGGGACAACAGTACAGAGAACTGGAAGCACTGCAGAAACAGCTCCTCCCTTGGCCGGTGGTATTTTATTATTTCACGGAAAATGGCTGTGTGTTAAGTCCCTGAATAATTATTTTAAACACCGAATCAGGAACTTGTACCTAATCCCTCCTTTTTAGCTACCTGGGGCTTTAATAATAGGATTGTGACTGCAGGGATTTAGATCACAAACGCTGTGTGATAACATCAGCGGTAGGCGATGCCAATACCATGCCCCGTGAACTGCTGACTTAGCCAGAAATAAAATTTATCCCAAAACTGGCAGCTACACATGCATATCTTCTATCTGTGTTACCTCCAAATACTGCAGGGCTTAGGTATTTGCACAAACCCCACACTGATTCAGCTATTCAGGGCAAAGGCTTCTTCAGTACAAGTCCTGTCCGTTGTCTGGCTACAGAGTCTGAGACCCGTCGTATCAAGACTAGCCATTGCAGACAGATAAAGTGGCACCTGCTCACCTTAACAAACGGGAGAGTATGCCAGAGAAGGACATGCCAGCGCTCCCTAACTCTCATTTATTGCGAATGCATCTGACGGAGAATCTCTGTCTTGTAGCTGAAGATTCCTGGGCCAGATACCATGACTGAAGCAAGGCTGGGGCAGATCATTACAGGGCTGGGAGTATGAGAGAGCGCCCAGAGGCTTTAGAAAATTGTGATGGCAATTCACTAGGCAGTGCTTCTTGCCCTTGGCCAGTACTGAGCCAGTGCCTCGCCTTTGGGCTAAAGGGAGGTTGGTGCAGTCTTTGGGAAAAGATGTAAGATCCAGGTCTTGCTGTCTGTGGTCATTACATTTCCTAAGGTGCTTCTCATGAGTATAGGGAAATTACTCTCTGAATCCTGGCCAGGTTCTCACTTGGCCAATCATATGGCAGCTCCCTACACAAGCCTTCAGTTAGATAAGGTATGCTGCACACCTTGCGCTGAACTGTTGTGTAGTGTGGCTTTGCACGGTTAAACAGCTACCACATTTCATCCCAGAGCTTGCACTTCAATGGTAGGCAAAGTGCTTCACAGAGATGGTTTATTCAATTGCTAGGAAAGCTATTAATATGCATCTTGAAGAAAATCACCCTATCAATGTCAGTCTATTAGCATGATAAAAATACCGAGATGATAAAAAGAAAAGGAGGACTTGTGGCACCTTAGAGACTAACCAATTTATTTGAGCATGAGCTTTCGTGAGCTACAGCTCACTTCATCACGAAATGCATCCGATGAAGTGAGCTGTAGCTCACGAAAGCTTATGCTCAAATAAATTGGTTAGTCTCTAAGGTGCCACAAGTCCTCCTCTTCTTTTTGCGAATACAAACTAACACGGCTGCTCCTCTGACACCTGTTGAGATGATAAAGGAGTTATTAGTGTTGCCATGATATGTACAGTACCTTAAGTAAACGCTCACTGTTGAGTAAATCCAGCAGCTCTTCCTCAAACTTTTCTAATGAAGGGTACAAATGAATGGACAGCTTATCCAAGTACAATGTGACTGATTTCATGAGGTGGGGTTTTCGAAAGAAATCATCTGAAAAGACATCCAGCCATATGTTACACTGCAGTCACCCAAATATGGCCTTGATAGTCAATCCCATTCTCTGACCAAAGCAGAGAATACAGCTGAAATACGTGGTACTCACAGGGAACTCACAATAATGAGCCCTCATCTTTCCACAGCTAAAATTAATAAACAAATGCTAACTTTGGGAGAAGTCTATTTTCTCCTTCAAAATGCCTCCAGAAACAAATTTGACAACCTAGTCACTAAAAGAAAGTAGATTATAAAGGCAAAGGAACATCTGTTACTTCTTCAGCTTAGTTTCTTTTCACGTCTTATACTCTTCTCCAGCCAGAAAGAAAGCCAGCTGTTCTCCTCCTCCTATTACATCTGCTGTGAAGCATCCGGAGTCTAACACACTAGGAAAGCCAACAGGTCAGCCCGATAATTTAACTGGTACCAATGTGGGGAGCCCCAAGTCCACAACAGATTCGATTATCCCTATGCACCCGCTTGAGAGAGCGAGCGCACCACGCAGCAATTTGAGGAGAAGATGCCTATTCAAGCGCCAGCATGAGTTGCAATGGGCGGAATGCACTTGCAGTTGCATATTCAAGGAAAGGACAATAGGGGAATATGTGACAGTCAAAAATATTGGGGGTGGAAGAATAAGCCATTCTTGTTCCCTGGACTAGCCCCTTCCTGGGTTATTTACTTCCCCACCCAGCTGCATCACCACTTTTTTAAATGCACAAGGCCACTCCTTCTAAAAATGAAATCTACGTTCCGATCCAGAACAGCCAACGAGCAAGAACAGGATAAGGATGACATAAACCGAATACAGCCCTCTACTGCCCATCTCTCTCCTGACTTCTGTTGTTCTAGCAAGTCACGGTATCATTAGAGTCTTCTTTAGCCCAAGATACCCATACCCAGCTCAGACCTGCTCCATGAATCCAGACTGACTTTAAGCACAGTGTTTATTGCAGCAGCATGCAAAGAGTTTCGAGCCAGAGAGCAGTGAAGTAGTGGATGTTTAAGAGAACCTGGGAGAATTACTCTGACCAACCCCCTCAACTTTGCTGGCAGTAGCAGGAGTGGGGAACATACTGGAGTCCTTTAAATAGGAAGGCACACACATGCTTTGGATAACCCAGACCAGCAGCTACTCTATTGTACAGAATTACATTTCACTTACCAAGACTACCTGGGGGGAAATGCTGGAAAGGATAAACCCAACTCTAAACTGCGCAAATTCTCTGAGTGCAGAGGGGTAGAGTGACAACAGCAGATTTAGAGATTTTTGCACGGCAGGGCTCGGAAGGAAAACTGAAATTGAATGACCCCATACTCTACTTTGTTTTGGCTGCACTCTACTAATGGGCAGAGAGCCAAACTAGGCTCGGTGACGATGAAAGGCATGGGTTGAACCGAGGGCCACAGAAAGGGCATGAAATATGAAGATATATAGAAGAAACAGTTAAAAATGGAACAGCCAGTCTCTAGCATTGACAATTGCAACCATGACCTTTCCAAGCACCTAACCAAACAGACCAAGGTTTCATGCAAATTTAGAAATTCAGAGATCACTGCTAGATTAAATATGCAAATAGATAAATAATGAACCATTTATTTATGCATAAGTATTTCCATGGATCTTGGTACTGCAGGGTCCCACCAAGTCCACCATTTCCCCGTTATTACTGATATTATTTTAAGCCACATATAAATATCCCTTTGTCATCCTGAAAGACCTGGACTGTACAACTCTTACTCTCCTTAGTGAGCATTTATTCACAAGAGTAGTTCCTCTGACTTCCAATACCCACAGGTTTTAGGAAGGGATTTGTACAGTTTAGTCCATGGTGAATATCACCCATGTATTTCCCATCAGACAAGCCTATGGCAAGTATTCTGAACTCCAGCTGTTTTATTTTAATCAAAGCTGAGTTGTTTTCTCTTGCCCTAAAAATACAAGATGAAGCAAGTCACAATGCTGATCACTGCCAAGGCTGCCAATCATTCCACCTTGCAGGAACTGGAGGGGCTGCAAGTTTTGGGAAGTGGAAGCAAAAATTAAGGAGTAGGAACACCTTCCTTAAGAGCTTTTTCCACAGAAAGGCACCTAAGATTTTATCCTCCTCCACAAGACTCACAGTTGAGCATTAACAAACCTACACTACGTACTTAAAAGCAAAACCTGAAGTCTATAAAGTGCCTAACAATAGAATTCAATAATACAACATCTCAGGGCTAGTCAGAGCTGCAGGAGCCTTGAGGAATGAGGGAGTTCATATCAAATTAGTGCTAGTGAAGCTAGAATCTGCCTTAATTTGATTTTAGAAACCAAATATACCTTCCTGATTTCATTTACTCTGTTATCTGAAGATTCAGTCTATCAAATTATAGGGTATGTTTTGTTTAAACTGCCCATTTAAAACCAATTTAAACCACCCTGTTCCTTTATGTCCAGCTTTCAAGCAGTATTTATTGCTTAGTTCTTTAGCTTAAGGCAGGGGAGGGGAGAAGAGCAGAAAGAAGCAAAACTTATTAACTTTTCAGGACAAAGCTTTTCTTGACAACCAAACAGCAGGAAATCACCAGCATTGTTTTAGTTAAGTTGTTAGGCTTTTAAAAATGAATTAACTAACTGAAAGCAAAGAGGTGACAGGGAATAGGCAGGATGAACAGCTCCATGCTCGTGTATTGGTGGGCGATTTGGTAATAACACTGCTACATTTATACTGAAGTCAGATGTTTGCAAATATCCCTGACTAACCTTATTCAGGGCCCCAGTTCAGCCAGGAACTTAAGCACATGCCTAACTTTAAGCATGTGAGTAGCCTCACTGAAAGAATGACTGAATTAAATTAAGTTAATTGAAAGTCAAGATGTTAAAGGCAATAGCAAGGATTTCCAGGGGATTACTGCAGGTTTAAAGTTAGGTATGTGCTTAAGTACCTTGCTGATTTGGAGTCAGAGAGTGGTTGTGGCTCTCATCGTCTTCCGTCTGAAAACTGCTTCACTTTTCACTGCTCATCGAATTCAGAGGCCACCGCCGGCAGGCTGCAGCTGATCAGCCTCCGGTTTCCGAAGGCTGAAGGCTGTAGGAGTGTTACTGCAAGGGGCTGCGTATTGGGAAGGTGTATGGAACTCAGCTGGACTTTCCCTTACAACACATCTAATTGACGTGCCCTTACTGCAGCTGAGCCGCATGTGGGTGAGCAGTGGAGATACACAGCCCCGTGTGATCAGCTGGTGTCTGGAAGGAGGATGCTGAGTGCACTTCCTTATCAGCAATCAAAGAACCATTCTTCCTCTGCATGATGGTTAGTGTCCATTTCCCCTGCCACACTGTACCTACCCTGTATATCCGAGCAGCTGATTTAGGAGAAATCAAAGAGAAAAACAAAGAGGAGCAGGACGCAGCGAGCTGAATTTTCCCTGCAAGGTACTTCTGAGACTATCAATGTATTGGCTTGATTGTTTGTTCTGCCAGTTGTTTGACTGGTAGCTGAATTTGCAAGTCAAATCCAGCAGGTAGATTGGGAAGGCTTTGTGTGACTATCATGCCTAAAATGCAGTTCCCCTCGTCTGCCACAAGATGGGACTGATGCTCTGCAGCTAGAGGCAGATCTCAGTGGATGTACAAGTATACTGGGCTATACAGTGAGGAAATCATCTGAAGATGCAGAAAAATGATGTCTCCCTCCCGCTGGCAAGAGCGAGGAGCTCCGAAATCTGAGCAATGGGAGAGAATGGAGAAGAAAATCCTTTGGAGACATGCATGACGAAGAGTGGCTCTACTCCAGCTTTTCAGATGACTGGCTATTTACTAGCCACAGTCAATGCACTCACAAGGCCACCTGGCATCTCCAGAGCTGCATTATTGCAACCACGTCATTGTCAAGCTCTGCATGTGGTGGCTGCGGTTCTTGCAGGGGGCTCCTTTGCTCTGGAGATCTCACAGTTTCTGATAACGTGATGGCTTTGTCCTCAAAGAGAGGCATCCATGGGAGTTATTATTAAAGGTTCTTCTAAGCACAGGGAGTCACCACTGAAGAACTGATGATCTTGTCTTTAGCTCTTAACTTTTCCAAATCACATGGATTTAGCCACCAAGCCACCACTAAATGCAGAGCTCTGAAAATTCATGAGTAAAGATTAGTAAGGTTTTGGTGTATCAGAATCACATCCAACTGCCCTTGCCAAATCTCCACTTATCCAGAACAATGCCATGAATAAGGATGTCTTTACAGCTTTTATCAAAGTTCTCTCTTAAGACTCCACTAACTGACTGACTACTTAAAGAGTCCATCATTCATCTAGAGCAGTTTCCCAGGAAGAGAAGCAATTAGCAAAAAAAGAGAATTAGATTGAAATGATTCTGTGTCCCCTTTAAGGATTAAAGATACAAACTGTTGTGATTACATTTGTATGAAAAGAAAAATTCCAAAGAATGTACAAAATACTTCCAAGATATTTAACCTCAAGGAAACATTATAACTAGAGAGAGGCAACTGGAGCCTGAAACTAGAGAGGAACACTTTAAGTTAGACATTAGGAAACCTTTTCTTTTCCCAATAAGAGCAAGTAGCCAGTGGAGTAGATTCCACAAGCACCATTCATAGCTGTTGAGGCCCAAAGCAAACTTTATGATTACGTAGACTGACTTCCTTCACAACACAGGCCGAAGAACCTCACCCACTAATTTCTGCATCAAACCCATAATTTCTGGTGGCGCTAGAGTAGGTCTTTCAGGAAGATAATCAGTCTTAGATTTTGCGTCACTTGCAGTCTTTAAACCATCACGTCCCCAGGAATCCAAGCTGGTCCAATGGTTAAATACAACCATTAACATTCCATCAACTGGGTAGATCAGATACTTGGAAGAAACTGTCCTTTGAAATCCCAGGTTCAGAGGGAGACCCCAGCCCCACAATAGTTCTGGTCCTTTTAGTCAGGCATCTGTAAAAGCAAAGCTCGGCATGCTGCCTGGGAACAAGGATGTTATTTCAAATAAGCGAAGCCATTGTTTCCATTGACGTCATTTTGCTGGGTTGCTGGGTGTTCCCCCTGAGGTTTCAGATTAGCACAGATTAATATACCTGAGCTTTTGGGAGTGAGCTTTACACTACCAGATCGTGGTTTTTTTCTTTTTTTCCCCCAAAGAACAATTCATTCTCTTCAAAGTTTCACAGTGGGGTTTCTCTTAAATTACAAATGCTGTTAAGCTACATATTTCATTGCTACTGTAAATATTTGAGTGTTATATAGTCCTGCTTCCAGGCACTGGAGAGCTGGGTTGGGCTCACTGTCAAATGGTCAAGCTTATTCAGCTCCCAGTGGATGTTTCAGGTTTTAAGAAATGAGATAATTTACGAAAAGGGGATGAATGGCTGGCTCTCCCTGCTAGCCTTTTATTTTCTCTGACCTTAATTCCCTTTGGCACTTTTTTCACCATACCATTTCATCCCCTCCTCCTTAAGAGCAACTTGAGGTATGTCTCCAACAATTTACACACTTTGCTTCAGTCTGCTCTCAGGGTAATTTATTCCATGTATTCCATACCCTTTGCATGAAGCAATTTAAACCAAATTCCCCATTTACTCCGGCGTGCCTTCTCTTCGTTATTATTATTCATGTGCAGTGCAGTAGCACCAAGGGGTCTCAAACACTGTGCTAAGTGCTGTCTCTGCAAAAGACACGTGTTGACCAGAAGACTCCAACAATACTATGGGGAGGGGGCGGGAGGGGGACCATTCCTCTACTGCTTTCATGTGCTACATTGATGAAGGAGGGAATAGATCTAGAGGTGAAAGCAGGGGACTGTGAATACTGGGTTCTAATTCTTCCCCTGCCACTATCACTTCACTTCTCTAATGCCTCTATTTACCCAGCTGAAAATGAGGATGATATTTACCTATTTCATAGAGAGACTGTGAGTCTCAGCTAATTAATATCTGTACAGAGCTTTGAATCCGCTGATGAAAGGTGTGACATACATTCAAAGAATCATCATTTCTCGTCACATCCACAATTTCACTTGCTTTCCCTTTTCCTGTAGATCCGTTTAGCCATCTCTGTGCTAACATTTAAAACACACTAGGACAAACTCATCCCTAGTCTCGTTCCCATGACTTCAGAGCTGATTCACTAGGGATGAGATTAGCCCAGAGTTAGGTGATTTATCCAGCACGCCCCCGTGGCTTTGTTCTCTCTGTGGAGGAGACAGATGCTAGCAGATGATTCATTCCCAGAAGTGGCACCTGATGCCGTGTGGATGTTACGTCTGGGGCTGCTCTATGTTTAGGCTGTTGATGGGCTTTTTTTTGGCTTCTGAACAGCATATTCTGTTAACTATGTTTATGCCTCTTTGACTTTGCTGTATTAATGGGCTGTAACACAGGATGATATCAAGCCATATGATTGAACCACATGGACACCTGAGCTCTCCCATTTCTCTCTCAAAAATTTCCCACGACTGATCTTATCCTCTTATTGTTATTCTACCTTCCCTTCCCCCCCACCCCCATTCAAAGAACAGGCAGATCAGTTTGGTTTATTTTCTTTTGTGCCATTCTCAGTGGCTTTTCAGGAAGGCTAATGCCAAAGAGGTGGGTCTTAAATCTTTCCCTGAAAGCTGTCAGACTTTCATCCTCAGCTCCTGGGGCAGGCAGTCCTCAGCGCACTGGCTGGCTGCTGAAAGGCTCTGTTCCCAGTCCTACTGTGATCAGCCTCTCTAGTGAGAGTTCCTTTGTCCCGGAGGAGATCTCTCTGGGTATACAGTACATTTCTTTCAATAGAATGCCCGTTCCAGTTTCCATCCAATAACAATTGGTCTCTGTGCCGCATCACTCCTGGCCCATCTCTGCTCTGTAACTGTGTTTGTTGTCAGTACAGATCCACAAAAGCAAGATGCACAGACTGAGAACTAAAAAGGAAAATGAAAACTAAACATCTACGGACATTAATATCTAAGGCATCTTTTACCTACAGGCCTATTCTGCAATCCTCACTCACCTAAACAGTCCCACTAGTTAACATAACTATTACCATGATGAAGGGATGCACGACAACCCCTCATGTGTATTTAGTCACAATCAGCGCTATCTTCACTCCCAACACTTGGACCAACAGTCCAGGTAAAGTGCCAATAAAGGACACGGCTTTAAGATGTAGCAATAAACATAAGATCTTGTTGTAAATTCATGAAGAACTCAGGTACACTGTAAACCATCAGGTCTTATTTATTTGCCAATGATTTCCCCATATAATTCATAATGAAATAACATAACTTGGTCCAATAAAACCAGCACAGACTCTGCCTTGCTCAGACAGACATCAGCAACTCAAGCAGATGTCAGTTCGTAAAAATTGGCTGAGCAGGTCCAGTGTTCGATCAGCAAACTATGAAATGTTATTGCAGTGTCTCTATTTACCAGCAGCGGATACACTGGACCAGTGAGACATGAATAATTGATCGTGCTGTTTGTTAGCAGGCTTGGTTACCACAGTCAAAGCAGAGCTCATGTTCCTTGCAGCCAGAGGGAAGTTGCATGAAAAGGATTCTGGCAGGAACACGTGCTGTCTGTCTGGTGTGGGTTTATGCCTCTGGGTCACAACCACTCCCTTCTCGGCTGAGATTCCAGAGGCACTAACAGAAGGAGAAACTAGATTTGTGACCCTTATTGATGGTGCGTTAGCCTCTGTCCTGACAACTGGCAGGTCAAAGAGACTGAAACTGGCCCAGATTATCTCCCCCGGACACATGAATGTGGATCTCCACCCACAACCCCCTTCCAACATGGAAGGAGGCGAGCCCAGCTGCTTATATGGCACCATGCCCTGGGCCACATGCACAGGGGAAGGTGGGTGGGGGAGAGTGGGCAGGGCAGAGATAGGGCTGCACACAGTCCCACTCTCCTGCCCAATGGAGTCTCGGTGAAAAATTAGAGGCCAGGGTTGTATTACCTTTACGGCAGAGCCCCAGCATGTGGGGCCCAGGCATTGGAGTGGCAAGGAGCGTCCAAAAGCGCCATGCTGATGGGGGAGCACACAAGCGACACTGAGCCAGACCCGGAGCAGAGACGCAAGACTCTGAGCAGATGGCTCCGACCTCCCAGAGTACCTGGGGGCATTCATGGAGTTTGGCTGCATCCCGTGGCCTATCTGTGGGAAGGTTGGCAAACCGCACTCCCACCCCCAACAGAAGAGGGGGCAGACCGGGACGGGATCCCACAGAGACTTACCCAGGGATAGTCCAGGCTTTCATTATCACGCGCTAGTGACAATAAACGCGTCCCAATCGCACTGTAGTTTAGCATTTTACAAGGGAACTCTCCCTAACCTCCTCATTTCCTGGAAAGGGGCTACCATTGACGAAAATGTAGAACACGGTGTACACAAAGCTGCAGCCTTTCCGAACAGCAAAACACCACGTGTCCATAAAAACCCACCTTCAGCTTAAAACCCACAGGAAACCCAAGGAAATGTCCACCGGGGGGGGGGAGAATCGAGGGGGGGGGCAACACACAGGCTGTGGAAGAGCAGGCACAATGGACTCGTCTGCAAGTTGTTTTATGAGCCATCGACAAGGCTGGCTGCACCTCAGCAAAGAGCTGAGTCACAGGGATTCGTGCTCAGATGGCCATTGAGAGAGAGAGTTTACGTGAAAATCCTGCTTTCTTTCTTTATTTCTCAGAAGAGGGGTCGCTGTGGTTCTTTTGCGGGTGAGCACGACATTTTCACGGCTAGATTTTTCATTTATAATCCCTAATTACTGGCACTTACAACAGCAGCAGTGCGTCACACACTCGGCGTTGCAGGCATTGCTTGCATCTATTCGGCGCCTTGGCAACTGATGCACTGCGTTAGCAGAGGAAAGCAAACGCTTGTGTGATAAGGCCACATTCACCTTGAAATCCCTTCCCACTGAAAACACCCAGATGAGCACATTATATGCCATACACAGGAATCTCTGAATTATGACCCCCTGGAAAACACTCCGCTTTATTTAACAGCGGTGACCCTACTTTTCAATTCCGCTTCCCCTTCAAAGTAACAGTACTGGGGGGAGAAAACTATAACATTTCCCTCATGGTCTCCCTTCTGCCTTCCGCGCAGGTACTATTCCTCTGGGTGACAAGGAAACGTATGTCTTTGCCTGCTAGGCCGTGCCAGGCATTTCTTGTGCCCCACATCTGGTACCTGGTGTATTTAGCAGGAGCACACTACTTGTGTTGTAATGAGAAGCAGCTGGTGCATTTGGAAGCTCAGGTTTGACCACAAACCAGCAACAGAAGATGTGCGTAAACTTAAAATGGGTGGGTCTGAATCTCCTCTGGCTCACATCAGCATGAGCCCATTGGCCTTCATGGAGCTGCTCCCACTTTGTGAGAGTGCAGTGGCTGGGAGAATCAGGCCCTATAAATAAATACATTTGTACCGTGCAGTGCTTTCTGGGCACCAGATGTTCTGCAATAATCCCTCCCCAATCCCCTTCAGCATCCCCTTCCCTTCTCTCCATTCCCACAGCCCCTCGCCCACTCCCTGATCGGGGGACCAGAGGTCGGTCGGTCTCTTCCCATCCCACAATGGTCACACTGGCTGGCGTGTGTTTCAGATCTCCCTCCGGTAATAACTGATGGGTGGAGAAGGCTGGGGCCTGTCTCAGAGAGCTCACAGAGCTTTGCTCTGCCAGTAAGATAAAGTCCAGCTGAACCCCCAGATCTGGCAGGCCAAGGCCATAATAATACAAATGCTCACAATTCTATAAGCAGGGAAAGTCCAGAGTAACTCACGAGCACTGTAGCTTGGTACATACTATGCCAACCTTACTGTCCTGTGGTCTGATTACACATGCAGGAATCAGAATGGAAGGATCCCTTACTTGTTTCTCCATGTGTTAGCAGCAAACCAGGAATTTTCTGCAGCCCAGACACCAGCATATTCTCAGGGAAGAGGTGATACATGGTCTCGAGGGGCGGGTGTGGCCTTAAGGTGTACTGAAGGTGAGTGTTCTCTATCACCGTCATGTGTTTATTCTCTAAAGAGGGGAAAACGTTATGCAATATCTGAAAACACAGAGAGACAGACTTATAATGGTGCTACCCGTTGGAGAAGCTGATCGAATTAAGGTATCAATACATGCGCACTTTATCAGCAATGTAAAACCTGTTTTTAAAAAGTCTGTTTTCTTCAAAAATGAATATGCAGCCTTTTCAGGCTTAGCTTTGTTAAGAGTTCTGGGCTTACAAATCCTCACACTGAAACTTCAGGGTAAATGAAAACAATGCCCAGTCTCTGGAAGATTATGATTAAGCAACTTAAAATTACTTGGATCTACTCTCACTCAGCTGTGAAGAAGAAAGAAGAAAATCCATCCCTTCTTCAATAGCACTGCAACTAAATGCTCTTGTTTAGGTTGTTTCTTAATCTTGTGTGTTCTATTCAAGTCCCCATCTAGACATATCTTCAAAAGACCAGCATCTGAGTCCCATTCAGAAAAGAACAGGGCCTGCAGACAGCTGATCTTGGGAGCATTATGATATGTCTGTGCCATTTTAGTTCACAGTGAAAGGCAAATTCTTAATCCATAACAGCTGGCAAAGGCTCCCTGGGAGACTTGTTTTTAATTGAACTTCCCTAAACTTCTTGTGCTAACTTTGCTCCCTCTTCGTAGTACAGCATGAGATGGGAATAGTGAAACTGGCTGCATCTCCTGCTGTTTCACTGCATGCACTCAGAAGAGCGACCCTTTTATCTTTCTGCTGCACATCTTTGTATCGTGAGTGATTCATTCGGTGGAGGTTCGGTTTCCCCTCAGGAACTGAAATGCCGGAATCAGTGGTACACACCCTGATACCTGGCATCTCCCAAGTGCTTTCAGCAGTCTAACAATGGTCTCTGCTCTCAAGCTGCTGAGAGGTATTTGCTACTCATGGGCTTCTCCCACTGAACATTGCAGCAGCCCCAACGCAAACTGGGAAAACTAGAGTGCTTTCTTTAAAAAATAAACTAACTCCTTCTGAGGTGATACACTACAGCTGCCTCTAGGGGGTGGATCCTGAGCACTTGGATACTCACCTGCAGGTTATTCCTCTTAGACGGCAATAAACACAAGCCATCTTCTCTGGGGAAGGCTTCAATACATAGACAGCTTTCCAGTGGGCAGTCACAGTATGCATCCGATGAAGTGAGCTGTAGCTCACAAAAGCTTATGCTCAAATAAATTGGTTAGTTTCTAAGGTGCCACAAGTCCTCCTTTTCTTTTTGCGAATACAGACTAACACGGCTGTTACTCTGAAACCAATTGAACTAGTGTTCATCATTTTTCAGACATGGTTATTGACCAGCATCACCAGGCAATCACGGCACCTATTTCTGCCACTTACCACCGAGGCTCAGTCCCTGCATTAGTGGACATGTATTTGCTTTGTTTGCTAGTACGGTGAGTATGGTTTTCCTTGCTAGGAAAGAAAACAGTTTCTAGAAATGACCTTTCACAAAGACCCCTATCCTGGGCAAAAGATGCTACCTAGCTTCCAACTCAGGAAAACAAATCTGACAAGTCTTTGTGGAACAGCAACCAAGCCTTAGCTACGAAGTTTTGTTTCAGTTACATTTTGCTTTTGAAAGCAACTTGAAATCCACCCCCTTGCTCATTTCCTTTGGGCAAGCTGTAGAATAAGTTACCCAAAATTTGCTAAAACTGCTCAGTATATTTCTCTGAATGGTCAGTTTTAGAGGTGGGCCAAAACCATAGCCATGTATTCAAATCCACATTGGCTCCCCACATTTTGACAGCCTGTGTAAGTTCAGCTAAATGAACCAAGAACCAAACACCTCCTAGGTTTGAATCCGCAAAATAAAAACCTACCAAACGAGGTTTTTCAAAATTAAAATTACCCCTGGTTTAACCTGCTCTGATTATGTGTACACGTTCTCCCCCGTTTCTAGCAGCAGATATTGGAGTCACGCTGTTATCATTACTATCCTATTACTGAAAACTCCCATGCATCCCTGATATTTGAAAAAAGAAAGCATGTGTCTGACTAGCACAGTAGGAAGTGGAAATACAATGCAAATTCTTCCACTGACTCGAATGGGCACTGGATTGGACCCTTCATCTCTGCAAACAGGAAACCAGCCTGGTGGAAGGAGACAGGGCACTGGAGAGCTTGTGGAAAAAATGGTCTTTAAAAGCAAAACTGGTGAAAGTGCAACTGACCCTCCTTCCTGCTTCCGCTTCTGGAACATCCCGAAGGTTTCTCAGGGCAAACGACCACCACCCAGCTTTGCTACAGTTCATTAGCAAATTCAGCACCAACCTTCAGGAAAACAGTGCACAAAGGGACGAGCCAGGCATGTTCAGAAAGACAAGGTCCTTGTTACACGCTTTACAAGGCAGCTTGCTCTTATATTTAATATTTTATAGTGCACTTTTCCTGCTCTGTGGGCTGTGTTCCATCAATACGTATATATCAATAATTGAAGCCCATTTGTGTTTATCGGCTGTGTCAGGTTTTCTTGCCAGTATCCACAGAGGCACCTTTTTCCATACATTGCCCATCTTTCACCTCTCCCTGCCTGTACAGATATCCAGTCTGGGCCTGACTGAGCCAGTTCGCTGAGTGCTGAGCTCTGCTAGGGTCATCTAGCTCTCTCTCTTACAGAAGTGGGAATTAGAGGTACCTCTGTGGTACACAGAACTATTGGCACCGCTGATGGGTGGTCTTCCTCCAGCTCAGACAGGACATTTGGCACTAGAAAGGACAGCTTGTGAGCCCGTTTTCCAGGCAAAGGAAAAAGAATCCCTTCTTCTTCCTTCACGACAGCTTTCTGCTTAGCTTTAGCTATCCATGTTTTCAGTCTGGTTCTTTCCAACTTAAATCGTGGGGTGGCTCACCTCAGTGTCTCTGTAGCAGGCTGCCCACTGCCGGGTATGAGAGAGAGATTCAACTCCTGGGCTCACTCACTCATTCTCCTGGATGTGGCACACTCAGAGAACTCCTCCTGCCCTATAGCTGACACGTGGGTGATCTAGGAGCTCTGTAGGTCAGCCCCCACTGGAGCTGCTATGGTGCAGGATTAAGTGTGAGAGGGAGACATGGTTGGGGAATCCTCCATTGCAGACTAGAAAATGCAAACTTACAGTCTAGAGGTGAATTTGCATGGCAGAGCCATGCATCAAGCTAGATACAGACTCACTGCCATGTAAAATACCTATAAAATACTGAGAAAGGCTGGGTGGGGTTTGGTGGGCAGATTGTTTGATACACTGTGCTCTGGGCTCATTCTGCCTTCCCCAGCAGATGCGTCAAGGCTATTATTTGCTTGTTGAGAACTGACAATGGTCTTGGTGCTCTACAAGACCCTAAATGCAGACTCCATGCCCCAAAGAGCTTAAAAATCCTGCAGAGACTCTCATCCAGTTAACTTTATTCACATCAAGCAGAGCCAACAGGATGACTCACATGTGCTAAACTGAGTCCGTGTGGAAGTCTCTGCGGGATCAGGGCCTAGCCAGTGGACATGCTGTCATGGGACGGGATTTGATCGATGCAGCAGAAATTAAGCCCCTTTTCTCCTTACGCCCCAGAAATGGGCCCCTGCATGAACGACAGCCGTTAATGTTGCAGAGCACATTGCTGAGGCTGCCAGTAGCCCCAGCTATGACAAAGAGCCTTGGGGTGCTGCCAACTCCACTGCCCATAAGCAATAACTGGCCCTGGCCTCAAACAGCCTGGCATACAGCACAGGGGCATTTCACAGCAACCAACCAGCACCCTTGTCTTCCGGGCTTTTCTTCTGATCCATTTTGGGTAGCTAATCCTGAACCTGAGCAGCCAAAAGCTTGACACACTAACACAGAAAACAGCCAACGCTACATTGAGTAAACAAATACACAGACATGTTACTGACCAGCCCGGGAAGAAAGTCAAGTAGAAAGTAGTTCTGTATGTTCTTACGTTCCATTGGGTCCTGGAGGAGGGGGTGCAGGAGCGCTCGCGGTGTCCCATGATACAGCTTGAGCCTAGATTTAAAGAGGAGCACAAACCAAACATGGCCGTTTAGATGGCTATACTCCAAAGTGAATTTCCCACAATGGTTCTGTTGATCAATACACAGCAACCCTCTGTTCCAGTCCCGTGAACTCTCTGCCAGCAGATTGGTCTCCTGAGAGCCTTGAGTAGCAAAGGAGGGCAGGTGATTGAGAAGCCAGGTCCTTTGCTTCAGGTTGATTCCCCAGAGAGTGGACATAGATATTCCCTTGAAAACCTCCCTGGTTTGAGAAGCTTCCCCAGTGGCAATGGCTGGTGGGTAGGCAGGATCCAGTGTACAACAGGCGTTACACTGGGTATTTACAGGGAGTTTGACAATGTCAGCGTGACAAAGTGAAGCAGCCACCAGGAAAGGGTTCAGAGAAGAAGAGGAAGCAGGCCTGGCGGGAGAGTGTCTCCTCTTTCCCCTGGCTGGCAAGGACGGTGGGCGACTGACCTGCTTTATTTTTGGTTATTTATGTCTTTCATGCCCCAAGTGTGGGGTGTGGCCGCGCTCCCCTTCCCAGGAGCAAACTCAGCTTACAGTCAGCCGGGCTTCAAGAGCTTCAAGGCAGAAAGAGCTACCTTCCGCTGGCCATGGAAAGGGGGGCTTGGCTGAGTCAAGGCTGTGAACTCTGCACACATGCAGGACAACACATGGGCATCACTTGCTGGGTTACAAATCCAGCAGCTGACCTCACCCAACCTGCCACCTCAGGCCTGTCAGCTGAGGTGAATAAAGGCCCAGCCACAAGCCACCAGGACAGCTGTAGTCCATGCAATTTTCATATATGTAGCCAAGAGTGGAAAAGGCTCAACCCAAACCTGTTTAAAGTATGTATATGACCCCCCACGAGCAGTGTATCCTCATATGCTCTAGTTATCCCCATTTTAGAGATGGGGAAACTGAGAGACAGAGAGAAAAAATGACTTGCTTAAGTTCACACAGGCAGTCTGTGGTGAAGCAGGGTCTCCAGGTCCCAGGCTAGTGGCCTAATCACGGGACCATCCTTCCTCTCTAAATGGAGAGCAATAACTCCATGTTGCCATAGAAACCTGATTCCACCTTATAAAATGCTACAGCAACTCGCAAGTCTCGCTGTCCTTTGCAGCCGGCAACACTTACTCTCCGTCCTTTGTGGCCACATCAGTTGGTCCTGACTTGCTGCTGAACAGGTGCAGAATTCCAAACCCACAAGACAGATCCTGGTGGGTCCCTTCTCGCTTCTTGGCCGCAGCCACCACTTCCACCACTGCGACGATGCTGGGGTGGTTTAAAGATGTGTGAAAATAAATGGTCTGGGGGAGGAGGGAGAGAAAGAACATGGCAGATTTCAGGCCTGGGTGGAGTAGCTATTAGCAGCTGAATGCATGTTACAGTTGGAGAGTAAGGTCCAGGTATATTCAAAATGAACAGCCAGAAAAACGGGCAGACAGTGAAATGTAGCAGTCTGCAGAATAATCTCCAATAGGAACTGATGGAAGCTCCATTGCAAATGATCCCGGGGGTCTGGGAGGGTAACTAACAGTAATCGTTCATCTCCCACACACTGTATCACTAGGGAATATTTTTTAAAGGGATCCTACTAGAAAGTGTAGAGTTCTTGGGGCCGGTTTACCAATGGGACTTCGTCTCCTTATGTCTGCGCAATGCCTAGCACATTTTGGGTACCACTGTAAAAAGAAGAAGAAAAAAATCTAACCTTCAGGTCAGGTCAATTCCCTCCTACGAAGAATTAGCCTAAGAGCTGGGACTGCAAGAGAAATCTGCAGTCTGTTAGTGTCTATTATCACCCACTCATTTAACTGGATAGCCAGTCTGTGCCTCTGAATGCCTTTACCTCTCCAGTGTAGATCCATGATCTGGCCACCTTGATGCTGGACTATTGCAAATATGCTCTGTCTAGAGAACGACTCTGCAGATCGTCCAGAAACTACAGCTGGTTGAACAGACAGGAGCCTGCTGGGATCACATCACACCATACTCCACCCATACGCTGCACTGGCTGGTAAGATGAGTTCTGGTCTCTACTTTTAAAAGCTCTACATAGTCTTGTATTTAGCTTCTCATTACACTCCTTAACTGCATTGGAGGGGCTATTAGGGCTGCTGGAAGCCAGGGCTCATGCTCAGTGGGGAGAGGGGAGAGCATTCCAGATGAAAGTGCCTTCACAGAATTCCCAGCTGTCAAAGACCCAGCAGAGCTCGAATTTCCCCCCTGAGGTGAGCACTCTCCTAAACTGGAGGAATGGCCCTGCTTGCAGGTTCCAAGAATGGCGCCACCAAGTCCACACAATCCAGCACTAATACGTTCTGGGGAGAAGTGATTTGTACACTTCTGTCCTACGGAATTCAGCAAACGTGTGTGCAATGCCACATGGGAATGGCACCTAGGGGCAACCCTGCCTCTGTCCTGTTACAGGTTACATTTCCCCAACTTAAATTGAGATATTTAGGACTAAAGCTAGTAAATGTCACAAATCCTGAGAATGGACAGCATTGTTAAAGCGGCCCACTTTCCCAAACAATAAGGATGAGTTATTCTTCAGCTGCAAACTCCATAAAAGTATGGTTCAAAGGTTTCAATTGACCTGAAGATACCATTGTGAGCTCTAGGCTAGAAAAGCAAAGTGACTGGAAAAATCTAAGGCCTATCGTGACCTTCACCTGCGCTGATGTGAAAGAGAGTTATCCATGAGGATCAACAGTATGATATGGACCTAAGAGTACGGGGTTGAGGGGGAAGGGGGATGTCTGCCAGTGACATGACTGAAAGCCAGGCTAATCCTTCTATTAAACAGTCATTATAATGGTGTCACCGAGAAAACAGCTACAGTAATCACAGACCGTCAGGAAGGGATAACAGAGAAAGGTATTAAAATATCATCCCAGAGAAATAAATCATTATTCGATTAACTTTTATTGCAAAATGATGAAATAATGACCACTAACTGCTGACAGGTGACTGGACCGAGAGAGAATTATGTTTTGGCTTGCAAAGAATGAGGAAGCTGTTAAAGTGGATCGGTTATAAAACTAAGTTTACCATTGTCTCCTTTATTGCTAATAAAAGTTTTACTAACATACTCCTCTCCCTTAAACCCTGCTCTAAAGTAACAATAATCTTCCCAATTAGGGGTCACCTTGAGATCATCACACTTTAACTCTCTGGAGCGCTTTTTTTCTCCCTTTGCATTTTCTTGTAGAGAACTAAGCGATGCCCAGTTCTCTGGTTAATAAATTGCCAGAGGGCAGTCTGTGCCAGAGGAAAAGGTTAGGAGACATTATCTCACGTAGCCAAAAGTTCAGCATTTCCTGTGTAGGAACTGAAGGCCTGATTCTCCTTTTGTTTATTCCAGTGTAAATCAGGAGTCACTCCACTGTAAGCAAAAGTAGTACATAGGAGAATCAGGCCCTGAATCCCTGAAGGGGAGATCAAACTAGTACAATTCACAAATGTGCGCACAATGGGTCTGATACAGTGGAAGTCAATTGAACTTCCCTGGGCTGTGGATCAGGTCCCCTGCCATTGCTCTAGATACAAATTAAACATCATTTGTATGTAAGTATTTTGTACCTCGTTGCATTATGTTCTAATGTCAACGGGAACTGCACGTAGTTCACACAGTTCAGAAATGTATCCCCCGTCCAGAAGACCGGCTTGTTTGTGAGCAGCTTTATACCAGCACTTTAATTGTTTGTAGCTAAAATATACTTCCAGAAGGTGAACAAAATTGTAATTGTTTACTGAGACGGCTTAGCAATAGTTATAAACAAGGCTGATGAGTTCTCCTCGGGGAAAATTATTAAATAAACTCAGGTTTCAGAGGAGCAGCCGTGTTAGTCTGTATTCGCAAAAAGAAAAGGAGGACTTGTGGCACCTTCGAGACTAACCAATTTGTTAGTCCACAAGTCCTCCTGTTCTTTTTAAATAAACTCAGAAATTTGAATTTTCTAATCACGTAATTCTAACTGATGAATACAAATTTCATATCAGGCTCAGCAAATTATCTGTAAAGCATTAATTCTTGTGACAGAATAGATGATATTTCAATTCACATCACCATCATTGCTTATCTGTCTTTGACTGTTACACTCATGATGGGGTAAACAGATTTATAAATTACGGTATTTAAACACACTCTATTCTAATGCTTTCATCTTACACACACACACACGTTATTTAGCACTCATACCAGGCTTTCAATTTTCATCAGGACTAGCATAATCTAAAGTATGCACCAGATGACATGCTTTCAGAAATCTTCAGCTAACTTGTAGATGTTTATGACCTCTTGAATGCCAGGTGTTAGCTCACCTCACCTCACCTCACCTTGTATGAATCATTAGCCCTGCTCCTGTTTGTGAATAAATATGCAATTTAAGAAGCAAATAGCATCTTTCCAAGGCAAACAGTATCAAAATAACCTAGTGACATATTGAACCCTATGTCCACAGCAGAGCAGCATTTCCCTTTCCTATTGTTTGTTTTGCAACACTCCTTTGCTCCTACATCTCAGCCTTGCTCTTTCTCCCAGGCGTCCACTTCAGTACAGCTTACAAAAAACCCCAACACACACTGAAGCTGCTCCTGATGGCAGTGAAATGCACCATGGAGATTTCTCTTCAGCAGGAGACCAGACCAATATCCAGAGTGCTACACAAGAGCAAAGTCCCAGCGGCTGCTAAAGGCAATGGGCAACCTGCTCAGCTTCCCCAACAACCTCCATTTTCTTCCCCTCCTTTAGAATGCCCTCCTCCCCACGCCCCAGACATCAGAAGGGATGAGTAGGCATTGAACTAGGACTCTCCTCAGCCTGCAGATTCACAGCTGTTAAATGCAGCGAGGAGAGGGGTCAAGGCACCAAAGGGCAGCCCAAAACTGAAGGTCTCAGGATGAGAGAGCTGTGTTCAAGAATGGACTCTCTATTCCGCAACTGGACAAAGACCGCACATTGGAATTCACAGGAGGATAGTGACTCCTTAGACCCCTCTACTTCTCTGCATCTCCTCCTGCCTCAATAGTCACATCTTTAGGATCTCCAACAACTCCTCCTCTCACCGGTTTCTCACCTAGGCTCCCTCCTTCTACCCCCCTGCTCTTGCCCCTTAGGTACCCTCATCCACTTATCATGATGTCAGCTACCACTTTCATGTGATGACAGACAGATCTGCCCCCAGCTTCCCCCCTTCCAGCCAATCCAGGCTCTCCTGGCTCTATGCTGGTGTGGATCCCACTCCTGGTACAGGAGAGAGAACAGGATAAGGTGGCCCCTGCACCCACCCACAATTCTCTTGAGGTCACTGGAACTGTATGGCCCTACCCATAACAGAGGAAGTTAACCCTGAGGGTAAATCTCTTGCAGCCAGTGGAGTTACCCCCGGGATGGAGTCACGCCCTTATGTCATCGGAACTCCTTGTGGCAGATCCTCGGCTGGTGTAAATTGTCAGAGCTCCACCGGTGTCACTGGGGTTACAACAATTTACTCTAGGTGAGGATCTGCTCCATCTTTCCTCTAAAACGCACTCCTCTTTTCCTGCCTTTATCACCGCTGACAGCTCCGCCCCCCCCCCCCAGGCCCACAACTTCAATGTTACCGTCAGTGACTTTCTAGCCTTCTTCCCCAAATCCGGATGCACATAAAAGTATGTAAACCATGGGATGGAGAATAGCCCTAGGCCAGATTTGTCCTTTTTTCCCTGCTTAAAGACCTGGGAAATTAAATGCAACATTAACTGAATCAATGAGACATTAATGCAACATGAAATTATGAAATCAAGCACTTAAAAGTCAGGTAATTCAGAAATGTAAGGTGTTTGCTATGATGTTAACTAGGTCACATGGCATCTACTTAGTATTTCCTACTGTGGTTTAATGTAGGTTATTCTAACAATGTAAGAGCTCACATATCATTTATAAGTACATACTGTAAAGTATGTAGAATGTGTAATATAGTTTATTTAATGCTTTGGGGAAAACTCAAATGCAAAATAATAATTTTTATGCAACTTTATGTTTGTGAAATCCAGCACTCTAATATAAGGAGGGTCCTAAAATTTAATTCATTAATTGTATAAAGCGCACACACATACTGACCTAGAATTCATAAATGCAACTTTGTAAACACCTGAACGCTGTAAACTAAGAGAAAATGTACCCCAAATCTGCTAGTGCATGAAATGTTTGTGTTTATCTCTATGCATTGCATTATGTTTGCCTTACTGGTTCATTTTTTAATTTAAAAAAAAAATCAAGACATTAATTGATTGATTATTCAAACAGCCTGGGAAGTAACGTCTATGCCAATAACACAACTAAAGCTAATGCTGCTGAAACACTCTTTTAAATAAAGAAAATTAGCATCTTTAATTTATGCAAAATTTGGCAATATTTACCATTAGAACTGGAAAACAAACATAATTAGCCACATCAGGGAAAAGGACACCAAATCTCATCTCAGAGATCTCATCTCAGAGATCTCAACTCAGATCCATGCCCATAACAGACAGGTGTATCTTCTCCTTGGCTTTCATGTTTGTACAAACACGACAATTACTCGGAGTCAGACGCTCAGGTTGTTATGGCAGTTGTGTCTCTAAAAGTCTGCCCTAAGGAAATTTCCAAGTTTTTATCTAACACATAAGTGGGGAAAAATTCTCTGTAGTTGATTAAACTTGTAAAAAACCCTGGTTTTATGAATTACAAATGTCAAGGTAATGAGAGGAAACTGCTGTGCTTGAAGGATGTTGTTAATTTACGTACTAATTCATTTTCGTTCCTAGAGTACCACTGCCCTCTGCTGTCTGATCTCTAACATAACACAAGACGACACTGGAAATTGTTAACTATGCAGTGTTGTTGTTGTGTAGCCCTGTTGGTCCCAGGATATAGAGAGAAAAGGTGGGCGAGGTCCAATAAAAGATATTACCTCGCCCACTTTGTCTCTCTCATCATTAACTAAGCCCATTACCCAATACCGGGATTAACAAAAAGCCTGGGTTTTGCATTGAAATTCAAATTGATTTGACATAATAGAGACATAATTGCATCCTAATGAGACATCTGAGACAAATCACAGCCATCTCCAATACTTCATTGGTAAGAATTGTTATTGTTCTAGATATATAAAAAGATATGAGTGAGCGCATATTTAGGAGAAGAATGAAAGGCATCCAAACGGTGAAAAATTAACAGCCCCACAGAAGCTTGAATAGGGAAAATATGCATGACAGAAGACACCAGAATCTGCAAACAATTAGGGCCTGGTTTTCACAAGTGCTGAGCATCCAGAGCTCCCGCTGCCTTTGTAGCTACAGCTGTGTGGGATCAGCACCTCTGAAAAGCAAATTTCCAGGATAACAAAGACTTGGTTTCAGCGGGATTGCAACAGATATTAAATGTGCATGACTGAGTCACAGAAATTAGCAGCAAGAAGATTGATTACATCCCATCTAAAATCAAGGAAAGGATTTTGCCATATATTTTCTAGTGTTCTCCCCACTATTATTTAAAAATAATCTGACCCAACCCATCTTTATCCACTCTGTATATATGTACCCTACACTGTGGAGTGGTGCCTCCTTATAGGATATTATCCCTGGACCAAGAAGATTACCAGAAACAGTCCCATTTCATAACAGAAAATACAAAATAGTCACATTATTAAAATATGTAAATCAAAACAGTCACATTGTTATATGACTAACTAATAATTTTACTTTTAAGCTATTTCGGTAAATGTCTCCACAAAAAACAGCTGTTGCTCTGAACTGCACTGTTCCAGGAAAGCATTTGTTTGGTCAGTAACCTCAGGACACCATGGGGGATGGAAGCACTTTTGCATCGATTGAGGCTGGATATAGAATATCAGGGTTGGAAGGTACCTCAGGAGGCCATCTAGTCCAACCCCCTGCTCAAAGCAGGACCAATTCCCCAATTTTTGCCCCAGAACCCTAAATGGCCCCCCTCAAGGATTGAACGCACAACCCTGGGTTTAGCAGGCCAATGCTCAAACCACTGAGCTTTCCCCCCTGGTCAGAAAATAGCTTATACTTGTTAAAAAATTCCTTCTTTGTGTATTTAAAGTGAGGTTTTGATCAAGAACCTTGCACTGAAATGGAGAAGTTCTCTGGTCTATGCAAATAGCAGCATGTGTAGTTTCTAGGATTAACTGTGAGAGCAGATAAAATTCAACCAGGTTGTTTCATTTCAAAAGAAGCACAGAAAAAAACAGAAAAGATCCAGACAGGGGAAAGAAAAATTATTAGAAGCAGCTGGGACCAAAGGGGAAACCATGTGAGGAGAGATTTAAAAGTTTGGGACTGTTCATCTTAGAAAAGAGATGACTCTGGGGGGTCCATAAAATCATGACTGGTGTGAAGAAAGTGAATAGGGAACTATTATTTATCCCTTCACATAACAGAAGAACCAGTGGTCACCCAATGAAATGAACAGGCAGCAGGTTTATAATACACAAGGAAGTACTTTTCCACACAACGCACAAGCAAGCTGTGGAACTTGTTGCCAGGTGATGTTGTGAAGGCCAAAAGTATAACTGGATTAAAAGAAAATTAGGTAAATTCATGGAGGATAGATCCATTGATGGCTACTACCCAAGATGGTCAGGGATGCAGCCTCATGCTCCGAGTGTCCCTAGCCTGTGATTGCCAGAAGCTGGGACTGGATGACAGGAGATGGATAACTAGATAAGTTGCCCAGTTCTGCTCACTCCCTCTGAAGCATCTGGCACTGGCCACTGTCTGGAGACAGGACACGGGGCAAGATAGACCATTGGTCTGACCCATTATGGCCGTTCTTATATTCTTAAGTTCTTATGAACAGGAGACACAGCCAAGGCATGTCAAATTATGAATGGCAAAGATACAAACGGTTACAAAAATGGATGTACAAGCCTTGCCTCTGACCTGGGTGGCTCCCGCACTTCATATACACAAACCATGGAAGGTTGAGTGTTTGGCAAATCTTTAACAATTCCATCTTTCTTGTCCTTTCTTTATATAAAGTCAGGGCGGCAAGAGCTGTGCGCAGCTGGCAGAAGCTCCTGCACATGCGGAGAAAGCTAAGGATGTACAGAAGGATGAAGCAGGTGATTAACAGTTTATTACAGTATCTGTAAAAACTTGCGGGGTTTATGTTCTGAAGTGAAGAAGAGCTCTTGCATTACAGTCTCAAGAGCATCCATCAGATTTATGTTACTATTTAGAGGAGCTCTTTGAGGTTACAATATCAGGCGATGTCCGCATGATTTATGACAGAAAAAGAACCCTTTATATTCTGACATTCAGGAGCATAAGAGCCGTGGATACATTGTTATTAATCATTATTTATGCAGGTCCATTGGTATGCATGGTATTTTATCTACAGTATGAAATGGGCCAGATGCCTGTGTCTCTGAATTCTTTACATCACTTGTATGTCATGTATTTATCTCCATGTTCACTTGACTCTTGTTAATGCTAAAAAGTGTCCAGCTGTTGCAACTCCGGGTATTCAGCAAACAGTAGATTTCCATAGATACAGATGGACTGTAACTGAACGGGCTCCCCGTTCTCTTTTGTCTGTCTATATTAATGTGCAAATAAACCAGCTCAGGACAGCAACGTCAGGCTCACTCTGTGAAACACATGGCTGCTCTTGCAAAGCGATTGTACCCACACTGGCCTCTGTCCAATGTGACCAGCACAGCGCCAGATCTCTTGGTGAGGCAGCCTGCACATCACAGTACCGGACGTGCAAACAGATTCCACCATGTGAACCAAAAGGGCATCTCCGCTTTGCAAGTGGGAGGGGCTGAGCCGAATTAGGTCTTGTCTATTCAGCGGAGTCACATGCACTAGAGCTGTGATTTCTATTTTGCATAGTGCTGTTACAGCTCTCCGTTTAAAGTGCACTATGGAACATTTAGCACACACCAGCAGGATCTACACAGATCAATTCCAGCACAATACATCAGCACGCTTTAGAAATCACACTCCTGTAGTAAGCAGACAAGCCCTGTTGGAGGGTCATGCCGCACTTACAGCGATTGCTGGAGCTGTGCTGAGTGGGTTACTCTTTGCTTGCCTTATGGCTGAAACACTGTGCATCTCATATAGCAAAATACCTATGTTCATCCAGGAAAATCTCCCTGTCCACTCACTGGGTGTTAGCATTCTCAGATGAGCTGTGTTCTCTGCTCTTGTCCTACCTCATTGAAAACCACTTTGCGTGGCTGTCCTGGCACAACTTTGAGAGGTCTTGTGGTACTTTTCCATGTTCTCCCAAAGAAATGATGATATGTGATGTCAAAGAGGGACAGGCGAAGCTGGTATTCAACCTCTGACAAGCCTTCTAGCACTCTCTGGAATATAAGAATAAACACCCTAAGTAGGAGATTTAAGAGTTTCTGATTGCAGCAGCATTGAAATGTGTCTGGCAGATTAAGAACTTTGATCTTATAAAAATGGTTCTAAACAATAGTTAGTAGATAACTCTGAGTGTAGTCAAAAAGGAGAGAAAAAAAGACATTTTCTTCTGACCATTACAGTCCAATAGCTCAAACTGTACAACCCATCAACTTAGTGATGTGCCCTCACGTTCAGACAAACAGGGCTTCTCTATGCCCGGTCGTCTCACCCTGCAAGATGCTGTGTACTGATACACCAAGGAATAGCTAGCTATGAACTCAGATGCTGAGGTCATCCTACAACAGAAGGTGACTCTTTTCCCAGCAGTGAGAAATCCCAAGACTGGCAAGCAAACCTTTATGCATGTAAATTTTAAGCATCCACTTGTTTAACACATGTGAGTAGTGGGCAAATTATGTAAAACATTTTCCAGAGACACTTGGACTGAAGCACTCATTTAAAAAAATTCAGTCACATTCATGTCTCTTCTGCATTTCCTGATTATTGTTATGATTTATTATTTGTAATACTATAGCCTCTAGGAACCCAAATCAATGATAAGGGTCCCAATGTGCTGGGTACAGTACTGACATATAATAATGACTGATCCTTCCCCAGATTACTTCCAATCTACATGGCAGGCAGACAAGTACAGTGCAGATGAATAGGAGGCTGAGATACGAAAATTAAGAGTTGAGCAGGAGTCACAGCTGATCATTTGCCTAACCAAAATGCCAGATGGGAGTGATCTGGCCTCGGGACATCACAGCAGAAATACGTTTTAAGCAGGGATTTTAAAAAGGAGAAGTCGTGATCCAGTTTTACTGGCACAAAATTTTACAGAATACAAATCTCAAAACTGGATTTGTGAGTATTCATGTCAGAAGTGCTTGGATGCTCATCCAGTCATGGAATAGAAACAATACCATATGGTTTTTCTGGTTAATTATAATTAACCAAGAAAGTTTATACAGCAAGTGAATCAAGTCATCACAGAAAACTTTGCAAACAATCCACAGAGTTAAATAAAATCATACAAAAAATTGTTGAATGATTTTAAACTCCCCTCTCCTCTCCTCATCCCCAAAAAACACAAATTATATTGGGTACCTATCATGCTTAACCAGTAACCATTTTTTTTTGAATAGTTCCACAATTTTTTGGCTCACTAGTATTCTCCAAAACTCTTGTAGTTCTTTATATTTATATTTATAAGAACGTACGAACAGCCATACTGGGTCAGATCAATGGTCAATCTAGCCCAGTGTCCTGTCTTCTAACAGTGGCCCGTGCCAGATGCCTCAGAGGGAATGAAGCAATTTATTCAGTGCTCCATCCCTTATTGCAGAGTGAAGAACAGACCACAAGTGACGTTTTCCCAAGGGGATGTTTTTGGGGAGCAGGAGGGAATATCTGGTTTTGAAATTGCTCCCTCCAAGACCTATTCTGTGAACTGGAGCCTCTTTCGGACTTGAATTTCAAAAGTGAATTTTACTTAAAGGGTTTTTTTCTGAGAGCTTCTGAGGTCATTGATCACTGTCATTGATCATGAACAAATAACTGTAGCATGCCTCACAGCTAAAGAGTAATAATACATTCTTTTCCTGTTACCAAGACAGTGGCTGTAGTGCTGAAAAGGCCTGCACTGGAGAATCTCTTTAAAATCAGAGGGATTTAAAAATATATTTGGAAATTGGTAATTGTGTAAATGCATAATAATTTAATAAAAACAGTGATGGAGTTAAACAAATGTTAAAACAATGAATGTCTAGAGCAGAGGTTCCCAAACTGTGGGACATGTACCATTGGTGGTATGGTATGTGAGTTTGGCATCCCATCCATTCACCTAACAACAAGTTTTTAAGAAATGTGGTACATGAACCAATAGAATAGAGTTTGGAAACTGCTAGTCTACAGACATGTCTCCTAGAGATATGAAAGTTCTCATCAGAGTTCAAAATCAGCGTGTGAAACTTGGCTGACATTTTCAGCTCTAAACCCAGGGACACAACTCCCATTAATGTTACTAGAAGTGTGGCTACTTCCCTTACTTGGTTTTGGAAATCTCACCCTGTGGTACCTTGGGCCTGGAATCAAAACAGCTGTTCTTCACAGTAACACAATGAGCTGTACAAATCTGAGGCCAAGAACTTATCAACAAATATTAACAATAAAAGTAGGTAATCTTTTTAGCATAGTTAAAATTAAGCATTTTTAGCTATCAGTCTCCTTTCACATCCAATATTGCTGTCAGCTTAAGGACAGTGGAAAGATATTACCAAATGTGATATTATTTAGTGGCCCAGTCCCTGAAACCACTGAATGTTACTCTATTAGAATCTTAGTACAAGATCTCCAACTCCATTTGCTGGTTAAAATATAAACCTACATTAAAATGCACCAACCAAGTTCTAAAATCCTCTTGTAAGTCCTCAGAAAGGCAGGACAGTGGTAAATCTGCTTAAAATTTCCACTATCACTACAGATCCACCTAGCTGAACTTTCCAGCTCCCAGAACAAAAATTCTCTTCAAATTAGCAGATAAGAATAACAAAGAAAATTTTTGTGACTAGTTCTTCTACCTTTCAGAACCTGAAATCCTCCTGGTTTTCTCCACCTGTGTTTTCTCTTGGCTTGGGGAAAGCTGAGTCTTAACCAAATCCAAATGGCATATGAACAAGAGAGAAAACACAGTTTGTTGTGATGCTAACACTGATTCTTGAATTTTTTAACAGTTTGACTTTCTAAACTATAATCCATTGATCCAAATGCATGTCTGAGCATTTTTTCTCATGAGGTACATAAAGAGAACAAAACTTTAGTTCCTTTTCTGAGCTCAGTGAACTCAAATATATGGATGCGCTTGCTGAGAAAACACACCATGAGGCCATTCACTTTGAAGTGTCCATCCTACATCCCCTGCTCAGGTGAAAGTACCACTGACTTCAACAGAGCAGCTCAAACGAGTAAGAACTGCTCTTATGAATTAAGTGGGATAGATCTGCCCTACAACTCATGTTAAGAATTTGTTTCTCTTGAAGCTTTGTTATTCAATTAGTGTAGAGATGAGATTGTGTCTTCAAGGGCTAGAGCCCACAAAGGGATGCACCCAGAGAGATCCATTGTTCCTTAACATGGTGCGAGTGTAAGTGTTTGCAATCAATTATATTACTCCGAAGATCCTGGACTGTTGGTCAGAGAGGAGTTGTTCTCTCATATCGAAAGTCCCCCAAAAAATTACATTAATTTGCACGAGACTTTACATTGCTGACAACACAGGATTTGCCTGATCAGATCCAGAAACCTGCCTCCAAGAATGGCCAATACCTAATACCCAGGAAAAAGTGAAAATGCCACAGAATGCACCTGGAAAATTGTGCCAGTCTGCAGAAGACAGGGTGAAAGGACCTTCCACACACTTCTTGGATCCAGCCTAAATCTCAGTAGTCACTGTGGAATTTTAAATATTAGAACTCTACTCAAAGGAGAGAATGTCAACAAGAGAAGGGTATGAAAGCTACACTCCCACAAGGCAGACAGAATATTTCTTTACCTGCTTAATTAAATTCCCCTCAACATACTTCAGGACACACTGAAATGCCATTGATTCCCTCGGGAGATGTCGTCTCCTTTGGGAGTGTGGAGGAACAGTCAGATTTTGCACAAAAATCCTTTGCCATTCACTCATCTTGCTGCTTAGAAGGTCACCTCTTCCTCTAGGCATCTGCTATGGCAAATGTTCATCTAGAAAATAAAACTCATTTCAGAAAAATGCATGCTCAGAACCTGTTATCTTAAAACTGGCATGAGAACACTCCAAAGCCTTTAAAAAAGCACAGATTTACTATCCAAATTATAAGCTGATTATAAAAAATGTTTTATTGGAATATCCTCCACCCTCAAAGGCTCTGTGTTAACGCAACTCTCTTTCCCTTCCAGATGCAGAGAGCTGGACATGATTCTCTGGAGCCAGTCAGCACAGCTGTGAGCAACCGCCAGAGGTCACTCAAGTGCACTGGGTGATGCTCCATTCCTTTTGGGTTGAACACTGATGGTTGAGGACTTGAGGGACGAGCTCAGTATAAACCCATGAGAGAATACCGAGGGAGGGTAGAGAACAGGGCGTTATAGGAACGGTTGCCCACTAGTCTAGCACCAGAACCAACAGTTGAGATTCTGTGCTGCACCTCCTGGAGGCATGTCACAGAAGGTGCAACACGGGCCAGGGAGAACAAGACAGTTGTAAAATGGATGCGCTTGGGATCCTGGGTTCCTCCAGAGATCAAAACAACCAATGAAGTAAACGAGCAGCCACAGGGATGCGTTACTTTATGGGAGGATCCACAGTCCAGAGCAGCCCAGAATCTCCACAGCAGCATGTGCTACAGAGACTTCCCAGCATGCTCTCTGTGCTGGGGCTTGTGAGGGGGGCCAGCATGGGGCTACTTACAGTAGCCCTACACCATGCCAGTGCTGGAGGAAGACAGACTTTTCTAAGCCCTTTAGGACAGGCACTTTATCTTCCTTTGTGTTTGCACATCACCAAGCACAAAGTGTCAGCTGGAGTGAGCATTACCACAATATAAACAACAAACAACAAAACACTGCTTCAGATCAGAAAAACAACATGCTCATACTGTTTAAAGTAAAGCTGCCTTACTCCACTCAGGACAGGATTCTCCTGAATGCTCCACAGGCTAATAACATCCTCTGGTTTTAATGAAGAGTTTCTGAAGAGGGAAGACGAGCAATACCGTAAGAGATGATCCTACAGCTATGGCAAAGAACTGGAACGCCAGCAGCTGGAGTTCATTTCCCAGTTCTACCACAGACTCCCTGCATGGCCTTGGGGAGGTCACTCAATTTCTCTGAGCCTTAGTTCCCTATCTAGAAACAGGAACGATAACATTTCCCTAGATCACTGGGGGACTGTGAGCACAAACGAAGTGATGCCTGGCCGTCTGAGAGATTGCAGAAATGGGGGCAATACAATTAGACAGATGAGAGATCACTTGGTGCAGTCCTCTTGCATGAGACCTAATTCCTTGGGTGATAGTGCACTGGAGTGACAAGCAAGTTAGGATACGTCTGCACTTGGCGCGCGGGGTGTGATTCCCAGCTGGAGGAGACATTCTTGTGCTAGCCCTCATTGAACGAGTGCGCTGAAAACAGAAGGTAGCTTTGGCTGCTGCACGAGCCCAGAGCATGTACCTAGGGTCTCTGAGGGGCATGGGCTTGTGATGGCCAGCCTGTCCCACGGATCGTACCACTGCAGCTACATTCTACATCTCCGTGCACTAGCTCAATGAGAGCTAGCGTGAGCATGTCTCCTCCCGCTGGCAATCACACCCCTCGCTCCCAGTGTAGATGCACTCTGACTTAGCTGTCAGAAGGCAGCAGCCACTGTTGCTGCTGGATGGCAACTCGCCTTATTATTAGAAATACTGGGCAAAATTCTCGTCTGCTGTCTGCACTCTGCTCTCCCTGCCCGTGACATCAAGGGGAGATCTATGCAGGTAGGAAGGATTGCTGTCCAAGGGCATGGCTACACTTACCGGGGATTGATGCTGTGGCAATCAATGCACTGGGGGTCGATTTAGCGGGTCTAGTGAAGACCCGCTAAATTGACGGCAGATCACTCTCCTGTTGACTCCAGTACGCCACTTGAACGGGAAGAGTAGCGGAGGTCAATGGGAGAGCGCATCCCGTTGATGCCACATGGTGTAGAAACCACAGTAAGTCAACCTAAGCTACATCGACTCCAGCTACGTTGTGTAACCTAGGTTGACTTACCTCCATAGTGTAGACAAAGCCCAAGAGAATTGTTGCCAGCTATATGCACCTGAGAAGAGAACTGTGCTTTCAGGAAAATCTCCATTCCAAACTTCCTCTTCTGGAAACTCTTTTGTGAAATGTAGATTCCTGGGACTATTTTTGGTTAATTTAACAAGAATTATTGTGAAGTTAGGCAGTTTTAAAGAAACTACAAGAACGTACCTTACAAGTGCTTTGAAAGTCATATGATTATCATGTGTTCAGGTGGGAACGGCATTACTGGTATCCAAGTCTAGAAGATAAGACTGTCAAAAATAATAATAAATACATTTTATTTTTAAATTGCTTACCGCCACCGAGGGACTCAGGGCCCTGTACAACATAAAATGTCCAAAGTGGCAGCTTCCTGCAGGATTAAACATAATTTTAAAAGAATAATTAAGAGATTTTTCTGGATGTCTTACTCTTCCTGGAGACTGAGCTTTCTAAGAGTATAATTAATGTATGTCAACTTTAGATGTCAAAGAGTCCTGACTGAGCCCACAGAAACTGGATTGCTAAAATTTTGACTGCTATCATAGACATGAGCAATCCATGTTTAACAGCCTTGGCAGAAGGTGGGCTCTAGGTCCTTCATTCCACATAAACCTTGCTTCCAGGAGCAATTTTATTCAGATTTCCCAAATCCCACCCATATTGCTCAGGTAACAATGGTGAAAGCACTGGGATAGACAGGCTGACAGTGACCGCTAACATTTTAGTGACTGTATTGTAGTATTGCCAACCTCAAGAATTTTTAAGCCTCAGGAGTTTTTAAAAATAATAAATGTGGGGTGGAGGTGAGGATATTAAGCTTTCAGGGTTCGCATTTTCAAGCTTTTCTCCACTACCATCAGGGCTAGAAACCTACTTTAAATAAAAATTAAAGGTTAGATTTTCATGTAATCACATAATCTAGGATCTGGGGCTTTCAGACAAACATCGAATATTGCAAGGCTTGTGAAAAATCATAAGAGTTGGCAACCCTGGCTGTGTCATCTTTCCTTGAATATGGCTGAATGACACAGACATTAACAGGACAGCATCTAATCTGTCCTCGTCTTCCTGCCACACTGGAGCTGCACCAGAGCTCAACCGACAGGAGGAAAACGCAAGCAAATGGCCTATGCAGCTGCAGCTAATAGCATCTATCACAACTTCTGTAATGAGTGTTGGAAACAGTTTGAGGCTGTCTACGTTAACAGCTGAACTGTTTTCAGTCCCAGATAAGGAGGGCTCATTGTTGACCTCCATTGACATCATAGGCACCACTCTCATGTTTAAAGTGAAGCACAGTTACCGGTTCTGAATCCCGTGGGGTGCAACTCCCACACTCTCACGTTAGTATTAAAGAGCCACCATGAACCTAAGTGGGAAAGAAAAAGCCTCTCCTACTGGTGGGAAAAATCAGAGATGTGAGTCACAGGGGGGTTCATTAAAGTATTGCTCTCAGTTTAGCTCTCACTGCTTTGCATCATAGAATCGTAGAAATGTAGATTGGAAGGGACCTGGAGAGATCATCCACCCCAGCCCACTGTGCTGAGACAGGACCAAGTATTTGCAGACCATCCCTGACATACCTAACCTGTTCTTAAAAACATTCAGTGATGCGGATTCCACAACCTACCTTGGAAGCCTGTTCCAGAGCTTAACTATCCTGAGAGTTACAAAGTTTTTCCTAATATCTAACCTAAATTTCCATTGCTGCAGATTACGCCGATTACGTCTTGTCCTACATGAAGTGGACATGAAGAAAAATTGACCACACTCCTCTTTATTAACAGTCCTTAATGTATCTGAAGACTATTTATCAGGTTCCCCCTCTCAAATTTGTCCACAACTTTCTTTAAGTGTAGTGCCCAGAACTGGACACATTACTTCAGCTGAGGCCTCACCAGTGCTGAGCAGAAAAGGACAATTACCGCTCATGTCTTACATACAACACACCTGTCAATCCACCACAGAATTATATTAGCCTTTTTTGCAACTGCATCACACTGTTGCCTCATATTCAACTTGTGATCCATTAAAACCCCAGATCCTTTTCTGCGGTAATACTGCCTAGCCAGTTATTCTCCATTTTGTCTTTGATTTTTCCTTCCTAAGTGAAATACTTTGTCCTCCTTTACCGCTGGAAATGGCCTACCTTGATTATCACTACAAAAGGTCACCCCCCCTCCGCTCTCCTGCTGGTAATAGCTCACCTTACCTGATCACTCTCCTTACAGTGTGTATGGTAACACCCATGGTTTCATGTTCTCTGTGTATATAAATCTCCCCACTGTATTTTCCACTGAATGCATCCGATGACGTGAGCTGTAGCTCACGAAAGCTTATGCTCAAATAAATTGGTTAGTCTCTAAGGTGCCACAAGTCCTCCTTTTCTTTTTGCGGATACAGACTAACACGGCTGTTACTCTGAAATCGTTCTTTACTGAATTTCATCTGGTCATTTCAGGCCAATGCTCCCCTGAAAGTCCAATTTAAACAAAGACAAAACTCAACTCCACCATTTCACGCTTGACACCCAAGTCCCCAGGCTTACCCTACCTTCAATTACAAGTTTTCTGAAGCTCAGCAAGCTGGGCACAAACGTTGGATCCACCCATGCAGCTAGCGCTCTAGATAGCTGTACCTCAGCCATCACCCCCAGGGTATCCGGACCGGGCCCTCCGGCCCCTTAGGGAATCTGAAACCAGCTGAGCTTGGGGTTTGTTTAGGAAAGTTTTCCCCCGCTCCTGCCCTGCCCTGCCCGGTTGCTGCTGAGCCCCGATGTCTTCAGTCCGGTGATGTACTGAGTAACCCCAGCCTGCTGCTCTTCCGTTACACCGGCTTCAATCCGGAGTCGGAAGGAGGCGAATCAGGCCCACAGGGCAGAGGCTGCAGCCCCTGGGGCCTCCCCGTGCGGCCTGTGCTGGGGGGGAGCCGGGAAGCTGCTGTTAAAGCCGCCCCGAGCCGGGGCCGGGAGGAGCGGCCGGACCCAGGGAGGGGAGCCGCGCCGCGCCCGGGAACAGGAGAAACGGACACATTTACCTGCCACAATGTATCCATCTGCCATCTTCCCGGACTGCACCATCTGCCCCGGCCGGCGGGGGGGGCGCCCCTCCACGGGCTCCCACCGAGCCGCCTGCCCCTCTCTGCCTCCGCCAAACACACGCCTAGGGCCGGTCCCGCAGGCCGGGGCCGGGGCCCCACCGCAGCCTCAGCCCCGTGCGGGAGGCCCGGCCCGGCGCTGGCTGAGGCCCGGATGGTTCGGCCCGGAGCTTGGCATCAGGTTACTAGGGCGATGGGACGCCGCGGGGGGGGGCGGCTCCACCTCTGCTCCTGCTGCAGCCGGGAGGGAGCCGGGCAGCGCCGGGGTGAGCGGGGCACGGCGCAGCTGGCGGGGGGCGGGCTCTGGGGCAGGGATGGGGGGGTCACAGTGCCTGGGGGGAGCATGGCTGGGCGCTGGGTCCCCAGGCAGGGAAGATTCTGGGGGGGGAGGGGATGGGCACCAGCCGGGAGCGGGGGGGCGGAGGGGGGCTCCAGGCAGGGAAGATGCTGGGGGGATGGGCACCAGCCGGGAGCGGGGGGGCGGAGGGGGGCTCCAGGCAGGGAAGATGCTGGGGGGATGGGCACCAGCCGGGAGCGGGGGGGCGGAGGGGGGCTCCAGGCAGGGAAGATGCTGGGGGGATGGGCACCAGCCGGGAGCAGGGGGGCGGGGGGGGCTCCAGGCAGGGAAGATGCTGGGGGGGGAGGGGATGGGCACCAGCCGGGAGCAGGGGGGCGGGGGGGGGCTCCAGGCAGGGAAGATGCTGGGGGGGGAGGGGATGGGCACCAGCCGGGAGCCGGGGGGGGGGGGCTCCAGGCAGGGAAGATGCTGGGGGGGAGGGGATGGGCACCAGCCGGGAGGGGGGGGGCTCCAGGCAGGGAAGATGCTGGGGGGGAGGGGATGGGCACCAGCCGGGAGCGGGGCGGGGGGCTCCAGGCAGGGAAGATGCTGGGGGGGAGGGGATGGGGAGGGGATGGGCACCAGCCGGGAGCAGGGGCGGGGGGCTCCAAGCAGGGAAGATGCTGGGGGGGAGGGGATGGGCACCAGCCGGGGGCGGGGGGGGGCTCCAGGCAGGGAAGATGCTGGGGGGAGGGGATGGGCACCAGCCGGGAGCGGGGGGGGGGTGCTCCAGGCAGGGAAGATGCTGGGGGGAGGGGATGGGCACCAGCCGGGAGGGGGGGGGGCTCCAGGCAGGGAAGATGCTGGGGGGGAGGGGATGGGCACCAGCCGGGAGGGGGGGGGCTCCAGGCAGGGAAGATGCTGGGGGGGAGGGGATGGGCACCAGCCGGGGGCGGGGGGGGGCTCCAGGCAGGGAAGATGCTGGGGGGAGGGGATGGGCACCAGCCGGGAGGGGGGGGGGGGGCTCCAGGCAGGGAAGATGCTGGGGGGGAGGGGATGGGCACCAGCCGGGAGGGGGGGGGGCTCCAGGCAGGGAAGATGCTGGGGGGGAGGGGATGGGCACCAGCCGGGAGGGGGGGGGGCTCCAGGCAGGGAAGATGCTGGGGGGGAGGGGATGGGCACCAGCCGGGGGCGGGGGGGGGCTCCAGGCAGGGAAGATGCTGGGGGGAGGGGATGGGCACCAGCCGGGAGGGGGGGGGCTCCAGGCAGGGAAGATGCTGGGGGGGAGGGGATGGGCACCAGCCGGGAGCGGGGGGGGGGTGCTCCAGGCAGGGAAGATGCTGGGGGGAGGGGGGGTCAATGCCGGACAGTGCGGGACGTGAGCGCTGCCGTAGGGGGCGCTGACGGCCTGCAGGGCCCGGGGCCTCCCTGTTCAGCTCTGTCGTAATCAAGAGGTGGCTCTCTCGGCACCCAATCAGCGCCGTCTTGGTCGCTCGTCATTTGCATGAGTGTGAGCGGCCGCGCTAAGCAGCCAATGGGAGGCCGGTGGGCGGAGTTTCTCCCCCACGAGGGCTAAGATGGTCTGAGCTGGAGGGAGCGGAGCCGCTGCCAGGTGCGGGGAGCCGCGGGCCGCGCGTGGAGGGGCGGGGGCTGCAGCGTGGGGCGGGGGCACCGGGATGGGGGCGGAGGTAGCGGGGGGGCCAGGTCCCAGGGATGGGGGGGCAGCAGCTTGGGGCCGGAGCATGTGGGGGTCGGTAGTGGGGGGCCGGTGGTTGGGGGTCAGGACCCCGGGATGGGGGGGAGTAGCTGTGGGCCGGAGCATGGGGGGGTCGGTACCGGGGGTCGGTGGTTGGGGGTCGGGGGCCGGGACCCCGGGATGGGGGGGAGTAGCTGTGGGCCGGAGCATGGGGGGGTCGGTACCGGGGGGCGGCGGTAGTGGGGGGTCGGGACCCCGGGATGGGGGGGAGTAGCTGTGGGCCGGAGCATGGGGGGGTCGGTACCGGGGGGCGGCGGTAGTGGGGGGTCGGGACCCCGGGATGGGGGGGAGTAGCTGTGGGCCGGTGCATGGGGGGGTCGGTACCGGGGGTCGGTAGTGGGGGGTCGGGACCCCGGGATGGGGGGGAGTAGCTGTGGGCCGGAGCATGGGGGGGTCGGTACCGGGGGTCGGTAGTGGGGGGTCGGGGGCCGGGACCCCGGGATGGGGGGGAGTAGCTGTGGGCCGGAGCATGGGGGGGCCGGTAGTGGGGTGCGGCGGTAGTGGGGGGTCGGGACCCCGGGATGGGGGGGAGTAGCTGTGGGCCGGAGCATGGGGGGGTCGGTACCGGGGGTCGGTAGTGGGGGGTCGGGGGCCGGGACCCCGGGATGGGGGGGAGTAGCTGTGGGCCGGAGCATGGGGGGGCCGGTAGTGGGGTGCGGCGGTAGTGGGGGGTCAGGACCCCGGGATGGGGGGGAGTAGCTGTGGGCCGGAGCATGGGGGGGTCGGTACCGGGAGGCGGCGGTAGTGGAGGGGCGGTGCCCGCGGTGGGGCTGTGTCGCTGGGGGGGTCTATTCTGTTGTACTGGGAGTTGGGGGGCTGCTTATGACCCCCCCCCGCCAGCAGAGGCCGGGCAGGGGCTGGAGGGAGGGAGCGAGCGGGGCTGGCACCCCGGACGCGGCAGCGGGTCCTTCCCCCGGGCCCATCCCCTCCCCATAGAGCCTGGCCCAGCGCAGCGTTCCCGGGGCTGAGCGAGGGACGGGGGCGGGTGGCTCCGGTCCGAGCTGCGAGCTCAGCCTGGCCTTGCACCGTGCCCGAGCTGGGAGCTGTTCCGCCTCCGAGCCCCGCCTGGTAGCTGAGGGTGCCCCAGGGCCGTCCGCCCGTGTCCCGTGGGGTGTCAGGGCTCCTGTTTGCCCTCTGCTGCCCTTGTCTGAGCTTTCTGCTAAAGTGACACATTCATCATCCCTCCTGAGGCTCCCCGGGCACAGGAGCTGGACTGGGTGGCTTCCCGAGGTCCCTTCCAGCCCTGCATCTCTGTGACCTCTCTCCGCCCCGGCCTCCAAAACAACCCCGCTTCCCACACCTCGTTTGGTACCCCATCGCTTTTACCCTTGTCAGGAATTAACTGGGTTTGTACCTGCTGATTTTTACCCTATGTGTGACCCTCGGTTGCTCACAGCTCTCGGATGCGTGTAATGCGTGAGGTGACACATCAGTGTTGCCACGGACGTCGGCGACTATCCGTTTAGTTGCCGCCTTTCGCTCAGTGCTAGGTGGGCTTTTTATAGTGAACCTTATTGTAACTCAAGCGCACAAGGGGGCAGAGTTAAGGTTGCAGTAAAAATTATAACTCATTTTTATGACTGTGGGATTAAACTCATGTTCTTAATGCTGTGTTAATTTAAGTCTCTGTGTTAAATAATACAGATTTCAGATAGAATGCCATTCTTTAATTAAGTTCACAGGTTCGCCCAAGGTCTTAGGAATGGGTGATGCAGAAGCCAAACAATGTCACTGTGAATGGAGGGAAAATGTATTCTGTGTCTGAACATTTCTTTAAAGCTATTTATCGTGTGTGAGGCAGTTGTTTCTCTTACAAGGCAAAGGAAGGCTCTCAGGAAATTAAAACATGGTGGGCCTTTTACCTGTTAGGGGAAATCAAATAACTGAGCAGCACGGGGGCCTGACACTTTGCCAGTACAACCGTTCCATAACAGTGAATGTTATTACTCTTGTTATTAAGTATTTGGATTATAGTGGCCCATCCAGGATCAAGGCCCCATTGTGCTGTGCTCTGTGCAAACATGTAAAGACAAGATCCCTGCCCTAAACAGTTTGCAGTATCAATGGTAGGCTGAAGAAGACTTATCAGGAGTAACCTGTAATTTAGTCTTAAAAAAGTCAGGGCAAGTAATAGATTCTATGTAGTGGACAAATGTATACATCAAACGATGTAAATAAAAACTTTGGAGAGGGGGTGAAAGTATTCAAATAGATACAAAGTCTATTTATTTATTATTTATTGTCGTTTACAATTTTATACATTTCAAAGTGTAAGATATTGCTCCTGCTCTTTGCAGTCTGTTCTACAGGGACCAGAGGAGCATCAAAGGATTCTGATTTCAAGGTGGAACCTGTCACATTCAGACCTGACTAGCGGGATTGGCTCAGTTTACTTGGGGCTTCTTCCTGTGGTTGAAATGATTCCAGAATCTTTGCCATGCTGCCCCAGGCAGCTCACCCAGACATGTTCATTTGACACCTAGTCAGCATTGAGAAGTGGAACCAGAGAGGTGCTCAGAATTCAACAAGGCTGGTTGGAAAAGGCTTAAATGAAAAAGCTTGCTATTTTGTCTCCTAGATTCATAATTCCAAGGCCAGAAGGGACTATTGTGATCATCTAGTCTGAGCTGTATAACACAAGCCATAGACCTAAACCCCCAAGCTCTCTTCTCTCCCCAAATATACTCTGGTGGTTGCTGCTTCTCTGTATTTTGACTTTCAGTGGAGAGCTAAGCTAGGAGACTCTATTCTTCCAGAGAAACTTTAGTTTTGTTTTTGTTTGTTTTTAAAGAAAAGAAATACCTTTATTTTCTCTTCTTATTGACTGGTTAGCAAGCCTTTGCTGTGATCACACCTATGGTAGGCGGGGTGTGTATAGTACATAAACTGCATGTCCCCTAGTCCGGCTATAAATTCCCCTTGTGGCAGGGAAAGGCTCTAACAATGGGGATGCAACGGGATGCTACACTGCTAAAAATAGCAGTGTAGGCGGAGAAGGGCTGCTTAGGGAATGAAGACATGCCCATATGGCTCTCTGCTCGCCCAAGCATTGCCTCCGCCAGCTACGCAGCGATTTTCAGCAGTGCAGTGTCCCACTGCCTTCCTGCCACTGGTACCTTTCTCTGCCTCAAGGAGATGCTGGAGCCCTTCCCCACCATTGGGAAGGGCTCTGGCAGTGGAGACCTGGAACCGTTCACTGAGTGTAGCTACACACTGGAGTGTGACCTACAGCTTGCTTTTCATTGCGACTTGTCGCTACGCATACCCTACCTGCTGCCGCCCATGGCGTGCAGTGTAGACGTAGGCCTGACGTAAGGAATCTCACTGTGTCTGGATTAATTGAAATAAGGCTACTCCTCTCTTTCCCTGTTTCTTGTTTTGCAAGGCAGTTCCCCTGCCCCCTTCTTGTTTTGTGGCCTTCAGTGATGCTTTGCAGGATCATTGTAATTCCATGTTGAAACTGGCCAGGGCATGGGCGGCTGGTGACCTGGCCATTGTGGGAGGCTAGCCCCTGGCCCCTCCCCTTCTGCCTGAGGCTCCTCCTCTCCCCATCTGCCCCCCTCTCCCAAAGGAGCCCAGAGCACCCCCACCCGCACCGCTACGGCCAGGCAGCGCAGGAGCAGCACCCCTGGCCCCGGAGCTCTGGGTGACGCGATCCGAGTGCTGAGCAGCCATCTCGGCCCGAGCGCCAGCCGCCCTGAGTCCCCATGACAAGCCAGCAGCCCCAGCCAGCGTAGGCCAGGGCAGAGCACCGGGAGCTGCAGGAAAGGGGACTGGAGGATGGGCGGGGCCACGCCAGGCTGTTTGGGGAGGCACTGCCTTCCCCAGCCTATGATATCCGCCGCCCATGGGTTTGGGGCACGACTCCATTGGTAGAGAGGGTCCTGAGCAAGCACCGCTCTGCTTGGCTGAGTGATTTTTAGGGACCACACTGGAGAGGGGAACTCTTTAACGCACAGAAGTCTCTCCCATGCTGCCCTGACAGTCTGTCTCAACCCTGATGCATCAGGATCGCCTCTAATGGGGGAGAGCTTCATTCACCGTGCCCAGGAGCTGATTCCCTTTTAGTGGAAGAAGTGCTAGTTCGAACTAGAGCGAACAATAATGTTCGTTTTTCTCCCTGTAAAGTGTAAGTTTGCTCTGCCAGGGATGATTTCTGAATAAAGAAGCGGTTCCCTCTGGGGTGGCGGCACAACTGCCAGGATGTGGGCTGGCAGGGACCCACTGATCTCACAGAGGATGCAGGAGATCTTTTGATAGCCTGAGATATGGAGCTTGGCAGTCTCTCCTGTCAGTTTAATTTTGTTCAGCTGCTAACTGTTGTCGCCACGTGTACTAAAGCTGGGACAAGACAGATAGGTTAAGTGCGGTTCTGCATGAAGACTTCTGGATTGTGAACCAGAATCCTGTTTTTTTTTCATGCTACATTCTCCACTCAAGGCTGGATTTGACCCAGTAAACTACAGGTGAAAGTCTTTGTATCCTATTTCATCAATCCCTGGAATCCTCCCGCCCTAGGCTGTAATTATCTGTGGTAGTGAAAACATACTAATTATTGAAACATTTTAAATACAGATGTAGAAAATATCAGGCAAATTTTATCCTTTTATTTTACTAAAAATGTGCGGAAGAGTGACTCCAAGCTAATATAGCTGCAGGCAGACTGTGCTCTCGCATTTCTGTAGCCATATCTTGTTCAGGGCTAGTGATCATTTGTCACGCTCCCACTGTTTACAACGTGTGGAGTGAGAAGAAGTAGAATATATTGGCTTTATAAAAATAATAAAGAAATAAACCAATGTTTGGGAATTGCTTCATGCGGTTAGAGGAATTTATTTATTGCCGTAAGCATTATTCCTTCTGTTGCACAATTTGATTAAATATTACTGACTCTTCTAGAAGTTTAGACACTATTCTGTGTCTTTATGCCAGGTATTTGATTGCGTATGTTTGTTGTGACCTTGTGTCCATATTAGATCACCAGGAACAGTAATTCACATTAACTTTGTGGCTGATACAGTAATTGGATTCAATTTTTAAGGAATACATTGTGCCAACTGTTTGCCTTTAACTTCTGGCCCCAAGATCTTTGCTACGCCTCCCTTCTTGGCTGTAAACCTTCTTGCCAAACCATGGTGGCTACTTATTTTTCTGTAAGTAGATTAACTAGGCAATTTCTAGTATTTAAAAAAGCTGATTTGGCCTTGAGTGCATGTGTCAAAGATGAATGTTGGATTTTTCTAACCCTAAAACCCACTTTCTTATATGAGTAATGAGCAACAGAATTTAAAGGGACCCCATCAAGTTGAAGTCTTCTAGGCTAAAAAAAAAAAAAAAAAAAGCAGGGTGGCAGGAATTAAAATAATTTGCAGACAAACACCATATGTACAAATATATACAGCTTCTCCAAGTGTAGCTGTGCGGGCTTATAGGGTATTTTACCATTTTATTGTGTCAGAAAAAAGAAGCATCTCTTGCTTCATTTTGTCCATTGTATTCATAACGCTTTGCAGCATCTTACAGCAATACGTTCTCTTTTAAAAAGAGACGACATTTGAAGAATTACATCGTCCCCTGAGTCCTCCTATTAATTTTTATTTTCTTTTAAATCGTTTTCTCCCTTTTTTCTGCCTCAAAGGTCTGTATAAACAAAAGGAAGACAGACTGACTAATTATACAGTAGAACTAACTAGACACAAATTGCTGTTAAATGTACAGAGCAAACAAGGGGGGGGGAATTGTGTGTACGTAGACATATTTTTTCCTCTAAACTCTTTTGCTTGTGTTACTTTTAGCAATAGGAGGTAAAAAAAAATTTCAGATGCAAGTAATTTTTGTGAGTTGATGGTATTCCCTCACATTATATTGTCCCATGTGAGATTTGAATCCACTGTTCAGAAATATGCTTCAGGCCTCAGATGTACCCTTGAATCTAGTCTCCTCTTCCTCTCCTCCCCTGTTTATAGCAGAGCGGATCAATTTGGCAATTAGAATGAGTATCCAGTTAGATATGATTATTAAAGCGTGTCATGTATGTTTCATGACGCAGTTACCCTGTATGGTATGACTGCCTTGTTGCGTCACTCGGTGTTCTTTGCTGTTAAACCAGGAGCTTCATTTCAACAAACATAAGAACGGCCATACTGGGTCAGACCAAAGGTCCATCCAGACCAGCATCTTGTTTATCAACAGTGGCCAATGCCAGGTGCCTCAGAGGGAGTGAACCTAACAGGTAATTGTCTAGTGATCTCTCTCCTGCCATCCGTCTCCACCCTCTGACAAACAGAGGCTAGGGATGCCATGAAATAGAACTATCCCACTGGCATGTTGCATGGGACTTAAAATCCTCACATAAATATTTCAAAAACAGGCAGCGTCCTTCAAGGAAAGTAAGATTAGTAATGTCTTAAAAAAAATATAGTGTAGGTCCTCATCAAATGTAACACGCAAGAACGACGTGTGTGGGGTGGCTGTTGGTTTTTTTGGAAAGACCTTGCCAGACTGAGGGGTTTCCTCCTCTTGTAATAAAAATATTTGGTCCTTGTAGTAGACTATTATCTCTCTAGCATCCTCTTGGGGAGAGGGTGGGCACTGCTCCTGTGTCAGCATCCAGGGCACAGCGCTCCAGCTTTGCTGTCAAGGCAACACCCCCTCTCCCTTGCTGGGGGAAGTGGAGTTTAAAGTAGTCCAAACAAAAAGTCCATGTGCTTCCACAGCCCATGAAAGCAGAGTCCTAGACCTCTGGGAAGCCATAAAGTAAGCAAGAGGAGATCCTCATTGAGCAAAAATCCTCCCTTTTAAGGACCACCCATCTCCAGGCAGGAGAAGCCACACAGGTGTGTAGGGTTGAGGCTAAGTGTGCCCAGAGGAATTCTTTAACCATTTCCTGACTGGGTTGGGGATCTGCCCCACCACACTCACTCCTTTTTGGGTTACGATCCCAGGATCCAGGGGATTCTTAGGAAGCACAAGAACCGATGCCTCTGGGTGAGGTCTGCATGTGCTCCTGGCTCTCCCCTCGCTTCCACGCAGAAACTGACTTCTCCATTGTTCCTACCCTAGTAGGGAACAAATCATCAAGATTGTTGATTATTTGCATTATATAGAACCTCGGAGCTCCATTCAGGGATCACGGCCTCATTGTACAGGCCCTGTACAGATATGTAACAAGGAAGACAGCCCCTGTCCCAAAGAGCTCACTGTCTCTGTAGTTCTTCTTAAACATTTGTGACTGTGTTTGTATTTTTAAAAGAATCGAGTGAGCATTTCATACCATCTTCTTCTTGGAGGATCGGAGTTGCCTCAGTTCCAAGGAAAAGGAAGGCAGCTGATTAGGAATGTGATCATTCCATTTTCTCTTGTTACGAACAGAACATGGTCAGAGAAACCAATAATACATCAACTTATCCCTTTGCTAACTGATCCAGAAGCCTAGATAGTTGTTTTTGCAGTTTAATGTATGTGTAAGAAAGAAACTCCTAAACTTTACTATTTGGTATGAACGTTTCTGATGTTGCTACATTAGTTTTTGTATATACATATAAATATGTGGACAGATTTTACCAGCTTTTTCCATCAGCTGATAGTGATTACTCAACCAGTACAGATACAGAGATTCTGTGAAGAACCTGTATTGGGAGCTGGATCCCTTGAAAGTTGCAGCTATTCTACCCACAGTGGTTAAGTTTTCTGTGTCCACAGCACTCGTTCTCGTGAGGTGTTTTTCTCATGGTGGTTCTCTCCTGTCATTCTGAAGAAGGCAGGTTAAATTTTCAAAAATGCCTGAGTCCCTTTGAAACTCAATGAGACTTAGGGCTTGGCTACACCTGTGAGTTACAGCACAATAAAGGAGCCCCGGGCGTACTAGTTCACTACCTGTCCACCCTGGCAAGGCACGTAGAGCGCTCTGACTCCGTGGCTAGAGCGCTCCTGGTGATCCACCTCGGCGAGGGGAATTATGTTCGCTGCTCCCTCGCTGGAGCGCCATAGCGCCGGCGTGACGAGGTGTTGCTTTCTTATGCTCTGACCAGCCTCCAGAAACGTCCCATAATCCCCTCAAGTCAAGCGGCCACTCTTGTTATTGTTTGGAATCGGCTACAGGAACGCGGATAGGCCCTTTGAAAGCTCTGTCTCTGACAGCCGGCTGCTTATCTGCTCTGAGACAAAGCAACCATTAGTGTGGAATGCTGTGTGTGAGAGAGAGGGGCAGGGGGGTGAGGGAGGTCTGCTGCTGTCTGTACTTACAAGACAGCATGCTGACATGCTCTCAGCCCCCAAAAACCCACTGTCTCCCCCCCACATACACACAACACACTCCCCGGCACGCTCCACGCCACCCCCCATTTGAAAAGCACATTGCAGCCACTTGCATGCTGGGATAGCTACCCATAATGCACCGCTCCCAATGCCGCTGCAAGTGCCACAAATGTGGCTATGCCAGTGCGCTTGAAGCTGTCAGTGTGAACAGATTGCAGTGCTTTCCCTACTGTGCTCTCCCAAGGCTGGCTCAGCACGCTCTACGTCTGCAAGTGTAGCCATGCCCCGAGACTCTTTAGTCACCTAGTTGCTCTTGAAGATGTTACTGTGCATCACCTTCCCCAAGCATCACAAAATGCCTTTGTTATATGGGCGGGAAAGGTATGGCAGTCCACAGAAAACTTCTTCCTGTAACACCCCTTTCCCATGACAGATTATTTCCCATCAGAGTGCAGAAAAAGGAACAGCTGTTCGACACATTCAACTTGATCTGCGGGCAAACTTTGATTACGTGCAGAATGGATGATTCTTTATGGCAGCTGGAAGAGATTATACTTTTTCAGATTACTGAGAACACCTCCTGAAAATTTAAAAATACGTATTTTTTTAAACTTTGGCCACCTGGGTGTCCCTTTCAAAGGTGTACGTCTTGGAAAATGTCTGTTTTCTTAGACTGGGCAAACTTGCTGTGTGGCTGTATATTTCAGCTGTTCTTTCCAATATCTTGTTCAGTGTAGTAGAATATCCTATAGCAGACAGTTTGTAAGACCATGTTCAAAATACTGGGTGCACAGGGTCTCTGAAAATCATGATCCAGGTGACACTGTGAATCCAACATTGTAGGTTAATTTTAAAAATGTTGCTCTAACTGGCTTTCCATCATTACTGATCAAGTCAATAGCAAAGGCTGCTTTAGAATCCTGGAGTTCCATGCCCCGTATTCAGCTCAAGAGACCACGATGCTGCTGTGTGATTTTTTTTTTTTTAAGGTTGAAATAGTTTTTACCTCATTAGTTTCACTAGTTAGGAAATATTGGCAAATATTAGAATATCTGAAATGAAGTGATTAACTTCTGACAGGGTTTTTATCCTGGTGAAAAGCAAACTGTGCAAACCTTGCTGTTTGTTTAATGGAATGTGTCGTATGAAGTGAAGTAAATTGCTGGTGGAAAATGGTGATCCCTTATGCAAAATCAATACACGTTCTGCCATATTTTGGAGGGGGAATGGACAATTCCTAGTTTCTGACATATTTCCTAATGTAGGTTAGAACTGCTTTGAAAAGATGAGGTCCCTGTTCAATTCAGCAGGCAGCTGTCAGCATTTAAAACACATTAAAAACAATCCAGAAAGATTAACTGACAAAATAAGTCTGTTTAATTCTACATCTCTTACTAGGGAACGTATAGTACAAGTCGGCTAAAGGAGGAAAACATTATTTCCCAGAGAGAGAGAGAGATCTTACAGCTTAGCATGAGAGAGAATTGGAATACTGGAAAAGAGTACAGTGTCTGAGGGTATGAGCATTTTGGATGGATGTTGTCCCAAAGCGACAGGAGCCTGGTGACTGAATAAAGAAATACTTGAGTCTCTGTGAACCAAGTGAAAGATGTGTAGCCAGGGAAGGGCACTGTCTTCAGTAGAACAAATTGAATGTTCATTTCTTTGAATATGTTTAAAATTAGTGGAATTATTCTCCTTCAGAGAGGCTGGTATTGATTAGTAGTATAGCCAATTGATTTAACTACACTTGTGGTTCATTATTAGGTATGTTCAAGAGACCAACTTACCGAGCTTAGCCAAATTTATTTGCTAAAGACATAAAAGTATAATACAAAAAAGACACACATACCCTCCTTCCAAGAAGCAATTCTTATCTCACAACATGTTCACCTTCCACAGAAGGTATGCATCAAAGGTGTGCCATCGAACCCACTTCTATTTATGTTGTCATTGTTTACAAGCTAAAAGTCCCTATGCGTCTCTTAAAATTTAAGTTTAACCCACTAGTTTGTGCCATCTTTGTCCTTGGTGCCTCCCTCTAGTTTCCCATATCTTGTTTTGTCTGCTAGATTCCAAGTGCTGATGATCCATGAAAGTATTCCTTAACTGTACTTGGTACAAAGTATTCATACATCTTTGCTTTGACAAGTTTCTAATGCCAAAGCTGGCTTTAAACTTTGCAAAGTGTTTTGGGATACTTGATGTGGGTGAACAGAATTGTGAGCAGACCATAATATATTCTGTTAACTTCCCAACACCCATATGTATAATGTATATTCTATTAATACCATGCAAGTAAAAGCTATTAATGTGGTGTCCGCACTGCCTAATGTGTATCTGCTAACACTGGCATGGTATCTTGCTGTAAGGCAGTATAAGAATGACATTATTAAGTATTTCTATGCTGCACCTTACCAAACATTAGCATAGGATATTGCTAGTCTAGTCAAACCAACTGGCTGAGGTATTGGGAAAGAAAATGCAGCCAATGCAGATAATAAGGACTGTGGGTTGTGGATGGAAATGGAGCCCTTTCTGCTGTTCTTCCAGTTATGTTGCCTACACAACCCCAGCATCCCAGTAAGACCACCTCCTGCTGTGCAGATGCAGAATCCCAGTAGTGGGGCCCAGATCCCTGAACTGAGGGATTTAATGTGTACACTTACAGTGATTCTCATGGAGCTGTACCAAGTGCCACAGGGGAGATGTGACGGTTCTTTACCACTCAGAGGATCACCCAAGTGGAAGGGCAGCTGTTTATTTAACTGACCGGAGCAGGGTAATAGGGTGGCAGATTATAGGACCCTGCAAGGTTCGTCTGTTGTCAGGTGCTTGGACCCTGCACAGAGAGAGGGAGGAATTGAGATAAGTCATGTTAGACCGTGGCTCTTAACAGAGTGTGGCGTTTGTCTCAGGCAGAGGGGAATGTGGGCTGGGAAGCTGGAGGGTTCTGCAGCAAATGCTACAGACGGGCAAGATGGGGAAGGACTCGTAGGCTGATCCTAGCCTTTATGGTTAACAAGGCAAACCAGAGGAGGAGGTAAGTGGGGTTTTTTTTATTACTTCCATTATGTGTATCTCTGGGAACTCCTCTGGCTTTTGGTGCTTTGGCTCGGCTGGATCTGAGGGTTGACTAATACTCTCCGTATACAGTGCAAGTGTAAATGGAGTCTGGCCATCTTCCACCTCGTGTTTTGAATGGCTTTTGCAGAGCCTGCTGCTGCTGTTCATGCACACAAGTGGCTCATTATCTGCCAAAAAGCGAACTGAGGGTGAGGTTTCTTGGTGCAGGTTATTCCTTGGCATGCTCATAGAGTACTTGGAAAAATATTGTCTCAAGAAAAAAGAAACTGACCACCTCTGCTGCATCTTCCATTAAGGCTTCTTCTCTTGGGCTGACCCTGAGCTTGCTGTTTAAGAGGAGTGTGATGGATATTCTTTTGCCCTAGACACTGCATGAATCAGCATCTTCGGGCATGAATCTTGGATGGAGCAGGTGTCAGGAGTTCATGCTAAAAGATGGATAGTTGACACTGAGCCTTTCAAAGTCTTTGCATCCAAAAAGGTTTTAATTTCTTGGCAAGCTGTGACTCCTCCCTGGTTAACACGAAATGCCTCTGCGGTGCAGCCGGAACAGAATCTGCATGCAGAGCTTCAGTGGGGCAGAGAGAAAAGAGAGATGTGGAAGAGCTGCATTCAATGAAAGGTGCCTCGCGGGAGTGCTGGGTGGGGCACAGCAGCAATGCACAAGAACTTGGGGCAGGAAGTGAAGGAGGGCACTATCCAAATGAAACGGAGAGGAATTTAAGCCAGCGGAACATAGTTATTTGAGTTGGAATTTGTCCCAGACAATGCAGTTAGTAATGGGAAGTGCCGTGTGATCTTTAATAATTACAAGAGGAAAGGACCTCATCTTTACTATTTCTCCGAAAGTCACATTCAGTCTGATTTTTTTTTTAAACTTATGTTTAGTAGGAAACAAAATACAGTGAGATTGTCCTTATTGACCTAAGAACACGCTTACTCTGCATAACTTGGGGCAGCTATGGGAATATTTGGGATCTGAAATGATTTTGAAAGATGACTGGCGTCACTTTTTATACAGTTCCTTGTTTGCAGGTACGTGGGTAGGAAGATTGGCAGAACAATACTGAAACACATCAGATCTGATGAATCAATATGTTGTTTGTGCAAGTTTACTGAGGAAACACAGCTGTATTGCTGATGGTAGCAAATGTTAGCAAAACAGTCCTTAAAATTATTGCGTTTTTTGTTAGTTGGATTATCCCTCCTGTCTTATATTCCCTGTAATCTAAAACTTCTGTTGTTGAAGGGGAAAGCTAGTATACTCAGCAGTTTAATGATCTCTTGATATTTATAGTTCCTTAAGTTTAAATGAACTTAGCAAAATATTAAATAAAAATGGGAAATGAGGCCCTTTTAGGGTAAGGACATGTCTAAACCTGGAGGCCTTTAAACCAGTAAGGAAATCAGAGAGCTGTAGAGGGAAATGGGGAGCTGCAAAGGGGCCTGAGGCAAATGCAGAGATTTCCCCCTCATAATCTCTCTTTGACTTTCTCCTTTCCACACTAGTATCTGTATGGCACACAGATTTATCACCCTAACAATGCAGACCCTCTTTTTTTGATATTTTTCCCCCTTAGGCTTCCTTCAAGCTGCAGAAACATACTCTTTTAAAATGTGTGTGTATAATAGAAACAGATCTTCAACTACCAGCTGATTTTTATGATATGGGCAGAGCTTCTTATAACTTGTGCATCTTTTCTCCGTCTGCTATTGAGTCCCTTCTCACAGCTGAGCATTCGGTAATTGGTAACCAGTCTGTAACAGAGAGGCAGAAGGATGCTAGGGGATAGCGCTCGCATATCCCTCATTCCAAGGACCGTTCGTCCTTTTAGTCCAAAAGTTACCTCTGTTCCACACACACTCAGCATGCACTCACTCGTATTGTGGATTTGTGGTGGTGGTTGTTTTTCGTTTGTTTGTTACATCAGAAATAAAGATTCTTGAGACTGAGGTCACAGAGTTGTTTACGCCAAAGGGGTGAATCACACAGCATTTTAAGTTGCTTCTGTGTCCTCCTTTTGGGTCTGTGTCACACATTGTGTTCTGTGTTGGGGCGTTGGCAAGTTGAGATGTGTGATCCTAGAGTTCTCGGTTCTGGTCTCCGAGTCGTCCTGATGTCAGGTGCTTGAACTCTGCAAAAGATGCAGGGGAGCTGCTGCTGAGTTGTAGCAGCAGGAAGGCCCTAATGACAGCCAAACTTTGGGGGGAAAGCTTAGGGTTCTTAAAAGCCTTGGTAAATGATGACCCTAAAGCATTTTGTTCCCAAGGGTGGGATGCTGGCTGAGAAGATCCATATGACAGTTCCAAGGGAATGTAGGTGTTCCAGGACCTTCCTCTTTTGTCTTGTAAATTTTTTTCTATAAGGTAAACCCCAATTAAACCCAGAGCAGAATCATATGTGCTTGCTGCTGCAGTCAGAGTAAATCTAGAGCTCTGACGCTGCTCTAGAAAGATGTACTTGACTCGAATTTCCAGGGTTGCAAACTAAAGTTAATCTATCCTTGGTCAGCTGTAAGGAAGATTTTGCTAGCTCTGAGGTGGTCAAAGCATGGCCCCTGCGGTTCTGCAATGCAGCCTCCAGCTACCCTCCTCTCTGATACAAAGCTGGAGCTTGCAGAGACTGCAGGTCCCAGGATTCCATCTTCAACTGGGAGGAGGCTGCTGAGATCAGGATTCAATATTGCGTACGGGGATCTGTTGTGTCTCTATCAATTCACAAAAAGAAAAGGAGTACTTGTGGCACCTTGGAGACTAACAAATTTATTTGAACATAAGCTTTCGTGAGCTACAGCTCACTTCATCAGATGCATTCAGTGGCTGTAGCTCACGAAAGCTCATGCTCAAATAAATTTGTTAGTCTCCAAGGTGCCACAAGTCCTCCTGTTCTTTTTGCGAATACAGACTAATATGGCTGGTACTCTGAAATCTATCAATTCAGTTCTCTCTATTCCACGTAATGTAAAGTAGTCGTGCCCCTTGCCAAGGCAGCCCACAACTGAACAAAGTTTGGGTGCCCTTGAGCCAGACAAACCCACAGTGGGAAATTCACTGGAAGATTGGCCTGACCTACATTATCACTGGTCTCAGTGGGGTAATGTGACTCTACAGCTCATGTGCCCTCTCTGTTGGAAGTTTAATCCCTCGCTGACTGGCCCAGTTTGCTCAACATACTGTCCTGGGCTCTCCCATTACAAGGGCTGAGGAGAGCTTGATTAGACAATGGTATAGTTCAGTGGTTCTCAACCAGAGGTACATGTACCCCTGGGGGTACACAGAGGTCTTCCAGAGAGGTGCATCATCTCTTCTAGATATTGGTCTATGGAATTTTAGTTTGTACTGACTTCAGGCTTTTTATAGGCTTTTTTGTAGCCTGTTGTAAAACCAAGCAATTATTTGTTTATGCTGCTCTGTATACTAAACACTAAAATGTAAGTACAATATTGATATTCCAGTTGATTTATTTTATAATTCTATGGTAAAAATGAGACGGTCAGCAGTTTTTCAGTAAGAGTGTGCTGTGACACTTCTGTATTTTTATGTCTGATTTTGTAAGTAAGTAGTTTTTAAGTGAGGTGAAACTTGGGGGTACGCAAGACAAATCAGAATCCTGAAAGGGGTAGAGTCGTCTGGAAAGGTTGAGAGTCCCTGGCATAGTTTACTCAAATCTGCGGTGGGCCACCATGTTGTTGAAAGTGCCCTCCCTTGTGATACAGGGGGTGACTGGGAGCAAATCTCCAGCATCCCAAATGAGATATGAGCCTGGCTCAGTATCTGGTAGGATGACAGGAGGCATGTTGCTGTTCTGTTTAAATGTTACACGCTGAAGTTCTTTTCATCTTCAGTAGCTAATCTTCAGGATCAAATTTTTGAAATGTAGCTATCTTCTGTGGTTTTGGGCCTTAGTTACCTGGTATTGAAAAGTTGGCCCTTACTGCCTTGGTATGTTATCCTCTTCTAACCTCCAGAGCTTTTGATCTTAAAAGAGAAGCTGCTTATAAATCCAGGAATCCTCATATAATCATAGAAATGTAGGGCTGGAAGGGACTTTGAGATGTCATTTAGTCCATCCCCTTGCTCTGATGTAGGACCAGGTAAACCTGGGCATTCCTGACAGGTGTCTGTCCACCCTGTTTTTTAAAAACCTCCAACAATGGGAATTCCACAACCTCCTTTAGTAACTTGTTTCAGTTCTTAACCATCTTTACAGTTAGAAAGATTTTCCTGACCTCTAACCTGAATCTCCCTTGATGGACAACTCAGCGAAAACATAGGCCAATGTGCAGCAGCAAACAAGATGGCAGGTTATATTAACGAAGGAGGAAGAGTATAATTCTGAAAATATTACAGTGCCTTTACAAAAGTTAATCGTATGCCCTGACTTTGAGTACTCTGCTTATTCTGTTCACCCCACATCAAAAGTGAGAGGAAATTTAATCCCTTCTCATAAGGAAGTCTGCACATGCCTCTTAATTATTTTCACTGTCCTTCGCTGAACCTTTTTTAAAAAAAATTAGGGCCACAAAGATTAAAGAGGAGGCAGATAAGAGGGGGCATGGCAGAGGTGGGTCTGTGTATTTAAAGATAAATGAGTAGAGAGGTGAATCAGGATTTCTATTTACCCTTTTTTATACTGATGGAACAAGGAGATATAAACCTGATATTTTGTTGGGTAAGTGTTGCCCTTTAATTTAAAGGGATTTTACATATATAATTAGCCTGTGTGGGGGAAAAAATTACACCCCTACCTAACATAGGTATGCTGGCAAAAGCCTTAATGTAGATGCAGTTATACCAGCAAAAAAGTGTTCAGGCCAGTATAGCTTACTTTGTTCATGGAACTGGTGTCATAAGCCATACTGGCAAAATGTGCCAGGACACGCTGCGTCCCCACTAGGAGGGTTTTCCAGTAGAGCTGTACTCGCAAATCCTTTCTGGAGTAGACAAGGCCTTGGACAGTTACATGGATAATAATTACAGTAACATTAGATGGGGTAAAAAAAAATGATTGATCTAAACCCTCATGCTTCAAGGCATAAGACAGCCACTAGCTACCTGTGGTTAGGAGGAAACTTCCCAGAGGCAGGTTGTTCCTCAAGCATCTGTCTTGGAGTTTCTTACGTTTTCCTCTGATGTACTTAGGATTTACTCTTGTTGGCGAAACCAGATGGGCCATTGCTCAGACCTGATAGGGAGATTCTCCATTCGTGTACATCAGCTGCTTTACAAAAATCATCTGAATTCAGCGACCCCTGAAGCCAGGAACAGAGAGGACTTGGGCTTTTTCTAACTGAAAACAACCAAGCTCATTTTTTAGTACAGGGTTTCAGCCCAATTGGAATTAAATTGTGTATTTATCATAGCAGCACCTGGCAGTGCAGTTGCAGTTGAGCAGCTGCCAGACGTGTTGGTTGTGTGTGTGTGTCCGTCCCTAGGATTCCCCCAGGGGATTCTAACCATGTTGCTGAGCAACAGGTGCCCACCGAGAATTGCAAGGAGGTCCACAGTGTATTTTAGCTGGCTGTGTTCCAGAGACAGTTAGCTATGTGGTGCTGAGGATGGGCAGAACTGCGTGGCTACCAGGCCCAGGAATATAGGGCTGCAAGCTTTTCACTCACTGTATCTCCTTGAAACATAATTAATTTTTAAAAAAAGAGTTCGGTTGTTTGGAGTACCACACTTATCTGTGAATCAGTCCTTTACAGCTTTTTGTGGCTTTACGCATTTCCCTCTCCCCCATATGGATTTCTTTCTGTTGTTGCCCGATGAAATACCACACAAATTGGAGGAACTGATTCCGAGGGCGTCAGTGAAACTCTGTGTACACCAAGTGCCGTCAGATGCTCAAAGGAAAGAGACTGAAAAGCAGAGAGAAACACAATCTCCCTCCCAGTTCTTGTACAGGTGTGACAGAGGCGATGCGGGGTCATGTGTCCTGCCCCCCAGATTTCTGCCAGGGTTTATATTTTTATTTTTTTGCAGGAGTAGGTTCAAAATACATCCCCCACCCCACTATCAACAGTTATGCGTCGCCTCTCAGTGGTGATTAAACACTAGGAGGCAAAGTACGTTCGGAAAAGAGAGTGCTTGACAAGTTGTTTTATGTATTACTGTCGTGCCCGCAGACCTTACTGTGCTGGGCACAGTACAAACACGTAATGAGAGAGAGTCCCTTCCCCAGAGATTGACACAAACAAGACAACAGGTGGGAGGGGAAACAAAGGCACACAGACGAGAAATGACTTGCCCAAGGTCACCAAGTAGGTCTGTGGCAGGGCTGAGAACAGAACCTTATCTCCTGACTGTCCCATCTGCCAGATCCCACCACCTCTCTGCAGCTGATGGCATCCCTGCAGTACTGCATATGTTAAGAAGTTTTATTCAGCCCCTGCAGCCAGATTTTGAGACGTGCCCAGAACTCCCTTGCGAAGGGCAGGAGCTGATGGCTTTGAGCACTTCAGACATTCTGGCCTTTTGTGTTCGTGTTGGCCACTGGTTTTAATGTTGAATCAGATATCCAGCCGTATCCGTTTTATTATCGCTGCACTGTTACAATAATAGAGCACAGTTGTCTGTTTGAGGGCAAATGCAGTTTAATTATAGGGATGTCTTTCCATTCTCTTCCAAACCACACATCTCAGAGAAGAGCATTCCAAGATGGCAAGAAAGCAAAAGCCAATTAACAGTTAGCATGCGCCTTGAGCCAGGATCTTTATTAAATATCTCCCTCTAAAGAGAAATGCCCACAAGGCGATCTTGTCACCTACTTGGAGAGCTGAATGGCACCGAGGGAATTTATTCTTACAAGAAAAGGGCAGTTCCTACCCAATGCAATGCTACAATCTGACTTCTGATGAAATGGAGAAATTAACCCATTTATTATCTGCAATACAGTAGTGTGTAGAGACCCCTAGCTGAGATCAGGGCCCCGTTGTTCTCGATGCTGTACGTACACATAGCAAGAGACTGACTCTGCCGTCAAGAGCCTACAATCCAAATAGGCAAGACAGACAAACCGTGGGCGGGAAGGGAATATTATCCCCATTTATCCCCATTTTACAGATGGCAGAGTCAAGAAATTGAATCCAGGTGCCCTGAGTTCCAGTACAGTGCCCTAACGACCCTACTGGGTTAGCCAATGACCCTCCACCTCCCCAGAGATACACCATTAGAAGGACTTGCTGTGTTTGCACCTTTAATTATAGAGGTGATCTCAGTTCTTTAAAACATGGGGCAAGGGCATCTTTTTCCTTGTTCTCCCTGTGGTGCTGGGAGTGCTGCAAGGTGCACACGCAATCATCCCAAGCCAAATGCTCCTGCCCCATCCAGCCTCTCACAGCTGGAGGGGTGTTTTCTGCAGTGGGGAGTTCCTGGAGGGATCAGCAAATGTGTAGTTTGGAAGCACGGGGCCAAGACAAAAACAAGAGTTGCCCAAGCCTCACTGTGCAGTATTGGGCACTTTGGGACCGGTTTCTTACTGGTGTGAAGGCACCTAAAGGTGTAGATAGGTACTAGTGGGATTTCTCTGCAGGGTACTTCTAAAAGCCTGGCCCTTAGCACTTACTGAGTGAACAAGTTTGCTCACTAAAATACAGACCTGGGGGTGGCTTCAGAATGTCAGCCACAGCATTATTCTCATTGTCCTCATACTGAGTTGCGTAGGTCCAATGTGTACGTTGCCCTGTTTTCACTTTTCTTCAGACCACAAGGAACAGATTTTTTTTTTTGGGGGGGGGGGGGTTGTTCTTCTGTTAACGTCTGAAAAGATAGCCCAGACCAGAACAAACTGGACATTTCTGATACAGATCAAGTTTTTCTTGCTGGCTTATGCAGAGCCTTCTTCAACGGTATTCATCATGCTATGGTCATCTAGTCAGGCCTCCTGCATCACACAAGCCAGAGAGCTCCACCCCGCAGCTCCTGCATCAATCCCAGAACTTCTGTTTTGTACTAGAACAGCTCTTTCAGAAAGACTTCCAGTGATGGAGAATCCCCCCTGGTTCCATAGCACTGAACTCCACACAACCTAAAGCTTCTTGTATTTTGGCACTTGAGTGTGAGACAGGTCTAGTGATGAAGAACAATGCAGTCTCATGCTGTGTCATGCGTTCGTTATGCACACCTACATGTTAGTTCAGCTTTTGGCGGAATATGATCAGTTCATCCGGTGCTTTGGAAGGTTTAGGTAGGTTTGGGGGTCATGGTGTAATCTCTCTACCTTTGAGCCTGGTATTTTTCTTACTTACACAAAGTAAGTCAGGAGCAATTCCACAGAATGGAAACTTTTTTTTGTTTTTTTGGGTGGGACTGGGAGAGTCTTAACAGAAAGATTTCCTCCCCACTTATCAGCCTGCAGACTCTGGCTCATGACCTTCCTTTTCAGCTGAGGTTGCCTGGGACTCTTGTCGCTCTCCTTGCTGAACTGGCCAGAGGGATCACTGCAGATATTTCCATGCAGATACCTTTTGGTTCTTGCACTATTAAAATTTTATCCACGTGACCGTATCTGATTGTTCCTGTACTCTGCTTCTATTAACCCTGGTGACCCAGGTGCTCTGGTTTCATTTCCTCTAGTAGGCATACTAACGGTATGTGATCTTGACAAAAGTTCTTATTTGTTTGGGATAGCCGCAGGATGAACCTTGTAATTCATGCAGTGTGGTCTAGTGAGTAAAGCAAGAGACAGAGAGCTGGGACTCCTGGGTTATTCCGAACCCTGCTAGTGTATGGATTTACCTTGGGCAAGTTGTGTGTCTTCTCTGTGTCTCCACCTGAAAATTGGGGTTAGAACCTCCCAGTGCGGGATGAGAGGTTTAACTAGTGGTTGTGAATGGCTTTGAGATGCTGGGCTAAAAGGCTCTGCAGAAGTGCAGCATCTGTAATTGTTCTATCCTTTATTAACATTTCCACAAATAATATAATTTCACCCCTGGAGTGTAGCACTGAAACTCCTAAATTGCCTTTGAATTGGGGAGTAAATGGTCTGTGTTTATCTTTCTCTTCCTCTGGTGCTGTGCACTTGTCTATAGGTCCAGTTTGCTGAGAAACCTTCTCAAGGCACCGTCCTAGCCTGGCTGCTGGACTTGGTGTGATTTAGCATTAAATTAGGTAATCACAAAAGTACTGTGCCTATCGCCCCTTTGCCGCCTCTGCAGATCCCAGCGTTAGAACTGCTTGGCGCTGTGAGTGGCCACGCAGTGGAGACAGTATGTAAAATCAGCCTGGGTGACCTCGAGAACTGGAGCAATATTCTCGTGAATTGTTCCTGTGCACTGCTGCAGCCCTTACACAGGTAAAACCAGTTCCTTTTCAGGCCAAACAGCCCAGCCTGGGTGCAGTAACAGTGGACAAATGAAGCCGTGTTGTGTTCTGATCCATAGGCTGAAGCGCTTGTCAGTGCGGTTCGTGTATATTGGCTGGCAGAGTGCAACTTGCCGAGTCAGGATTTGAGACCAGCATAAGATATTTTTGCTGCAGTAATAGCAAGGGGTTTTATTTACTTCTGCCTGCGCTCTGTTGAATGGATTTCAGCCTGGCCGTGAGACTAGACTAATTGGTGTTTTGTTTTGTTTTTTTCTCAGAGAGTGAAAGGGAATGGGGTAAAAATAACAAAATAAAATACCTCCTGTATTTGTATCCAGCTGTCTTGGTTGCTCATGGTCCCAGTGGATTGGTACTTTACACTGTCTGTCTCCTCGGTTCTTTAGAACCTCCTTCTCCATCAGTTTGTTTTTTAGTTGATTTTTTTTTTCAGTTGCACATCTTCATTCCTGGAAAAAATCTGTTCAAAATCTGAGTTGGATTTTTGTGTCCTCTGATCGTAAGGCAAGGTAAGTGCATTGCTTTGAGGTGATCCACGCTTTGAAAGGTCTAAAAGGCTTTTGTGTACAACATCATTGTGCATTTTCATTTGTACTTCTCTTGCAGATGCATTCCAGCAGGGAGCCTAACTGAGAGATTAAAAAATAAAAAAAGTGACAAGTATTTCCACAGCTGCACATCAAGGAATTGTCTGTGCTCTGTTGCATAATGGGCAGTGTTGCTTCTGTGCTCAGATACCTGTCACTTCTAAATGTTACTATAAAAAGCTCTTCTTTGAAATGTCATATCCCATCGTGGGATTTGGTAACGATTCGTGGAGGTTAGCAATGAAGGTTACCTAAGCTTTAGAGCACACACAGAAATAAAGCGGCAAGTTGCCACAGTTGTGTTGTAAATGAAATACCAAAATAGAGGAGGTGCAGCTCTGCACTAGTTTATTTTTTGGACTGGATCATGAGCGTAGACGTTTCCACAGCAGCTCATGAATTCACAGAAACCAAGAGTCCAGTGTAATAAAGATTTTAAGCTGGCTAATGCATGGCAAGAAATTTTACCTAGTCCTGTAGCAATGCTCTGGATAGAGGGGGAGAATGGTAAACAAATGACTACCTGGGTGTGAGGGGTCTGATAGAGGGTGAGAGAACTTGGAATGGCTGAGGTTGGGAGGTTGCTCGGGTGGAGGAGTGTGTGGAATGAAGCTCCATGTAGGTAACCTGCATTGCATGAGGAGGGAAGGTATAGTAACACTGGCTGTTATGTCTAGCATCGCCATATCAGACGCAAGTATTGAACAGTATCTTTAATTCTCTTAAGTCGCATTTGTGGTGATGTTCCTCCTCATTTTGGCTATAACTGGAGCTGTTTGTTAGATGCGGTAGAGCATGTGGACACGGAGGGCTGTGTTATATTGAATGTGGGAGCTGTATTGTTGAATGCCTTGTGAAGCAGCATTGCAAACGGTGCTGGCTCTTGGCACAGTGCCGTGTACCATGGGGCCTGGGGGATAGCGTGGCGAGGCAAGGGCATGGCGGGGTTCAAAGAGGAGTTGCAGTGTTTCCACAGTAGGACTCCTGGAGCCCATGTCTGAGAGTTAACCCCACATGGCACAGCACTGCTCTGCCACCGAGGGCTTTGTACTTCAGGGGCGTGCCTCATTTATGGCTGCTGGCTTTTAAAGAGGGTTTGTTAAAAAGAACCTAAGTTCCGTGCTGAAACTTGGAGCAAGGAAGTGTCACGCTCCAACTGGGCTTTACGCGCTGCGTTTGCAGGCAAGCTGATGCACAGCATGGGTTGTGGGTGGGGAGGGAGCTTCCCAGGCAAGGGGGAGCTTTCCCTTGTCCTCTCATCCCCCTTACTATGGGCTGTTCATGGTCTGTAATCGTTCGTGTCCTGTGTGTGAAGGGGTCCTCCTCGTTGCACACCTGTGTACAGGCTCTTCTCTTGCTGCGGTGGAGCCGCCGTGCTTTGCTCTTGGTTTATCTTCCTAACTCTTCTTTCCCCAAATCTCTCCTCTTTCTCTGGTGGTCACAACTGCAGCATCAGTGGTCCCTCATCAGGGAAAAGGAGATCCTGCCATTCTTGGACCAGGGCATTTCCTGCCAGCCCACGGTATGGCTGTGGGGGCCCATACTTGTGTCGTGAGTGCTTGATCTGGGGTGTTTGTTCACTGCTAAGCCAGTGTGGGTTGGCTGCTTGGTTCATTCTCTCCATGTTTGTGGCTAGCAAGCAGCAGGGACTGCGTTTATGGAGGCATCAGCTTGACTGCTGCACCTTGCTCATGGTGGCAGCCTACTAACTCAAGATCCTAGTGGTAGAAGCTGGCAGGGCATTGCGCCGTGCAGCACTAGGATTGCTTGCCTTAGACAGGGAGTGGATAGGTTTGTTTCCCACCACCGTCTCCCCACATACTACATCCCTGGCTCCTGTGCGGCCCACCCCCGACAGGGAGCTTTTAAAAGGGGTTCTGTGGTCTGGTTCTCACTCCTTATCCATATGAATTCTATGTAGCTATCGGATAAGTGACTTGTGTGTTGTGGGATTCCGGAAGCAAGAACCTGAGACTGCTTCAATATTGAAGCCCACTATAGCAGCTTCAGCTTTTCTCCCTGGTGAACCTTTTAACCTGACTGCTTGTGAATTCTGTCTCTTGGAGCAGGGGCTTGCTGTCCTGCTCCTTTGGTGTTGTGTAATGTAGTGCGCACGTGTGGCTTTTTCAGAGGCCAAATCCCATGAATGCAGGAGCTTGCTTGTGCTGTCTTTCCTCCACCTCCCCCAGATGTGTGTCGTCTTTGATATCTATCCAAGAGTAGAAATGTAATGAGCTGGCTGCCCCCAAAAGGACGGCAAAGCAAAGGACAAAGTGATCCTACAGAAGGGGTGCCGCTGCAAGGTGTTCCCCAGGTTCCTGTTCTGGCTCCAGCCACCAAATTTAGTAGTTAGAACTTTAGGACAAATTTCCCGTGTGTGCCTGTACTGTCAAAGAGCAGAAGATCTGCCCCCAGCGCTGAGCCTTTCCCTGCCCACCCTGCTTCCCCTAGGAGGGGGAGGAGAGATTTGGGGGCTCTAGGCACACTGCATTTGTTTTTGGCATCGGGGCATATTGGCAGCCTCTCAGGGTTTTACAGAATGGGAGTACGGTGACTTGCAGAAGTAATGCCTTTGGCAATAGGTCACCTGCAGCCCTGGGCAGTTGAATGGCTCCTGTCAGTAGGAGGCGTGCTGGCTGGGATACTGAGGTTACCCGGCGCTCCTGGAAAGTGCGGCGAGGCCACTAATTCCACCTGAAGTGAGGCAGGCTCAAGAGACGGGCCTGCTGAGCGCAGCGCCTCCTGGAACTGCACTGCAATGCCGGCATTTGGAGCAAACCCAAGTCTGAGCGAATTCCAAAGGCAGGGGGTCTTGATGGGAGACACCCTGTTGGCAGCTCCCTCTGACTGTGGTGTGAGTGCCTCTCATGACGGGTCTAGGAGTGAGATGATCCAGCTCCCAGGCCATTGAGAGTTTCATAGATCGCTTGCCCAGAGCTCTGGTGTCACACGCTCACCCAGAGAGTCCCTGTGTAACAAGCAGGGCACTGGGCTCTGCACCCGCTTCAGTTTCAGAATAGATTTCAGGTGGCACTCCACACAGAACGTGGTGCAGTCGTGAGGTGTGTGATGCAGGTATGGGTAACATAGATCACTGCAGCCAAATAGGTGCACGATCAAGGACATGTCGAATCTCGAACCCCACGCACAGCTCGATTGGGTCTGAGGTCCTAAGTGGATATTGAGGCTCAAAGTCTTTCAAAACAGCTGCTGATGCTGGACCAGCAGACGTCACCCAGAGGGTCTGTTTTGAGTGATCTGGAAGGGTGTCTAGCTGCAGAGCACTGTGGCAGAAGCTCTTAAACTTAGTTTAATTTATGTCTGATACGTTGCAGGGTCCACCCATCTTCTGGGGTACGTTTCAGATTTACCGTTTTTGGAACAGTCTTTATGACCAAGAGCTAATGTTGACCCATTGACTCCTGAAATACTTAGGTCTTGAATTGTGGCAGAGCTGTTTTTAAATTAGAAAAATCCTAAATTGTGGGCAAGAAGAAGAAGGCTTTAGTGCAAGGATTTCTCAGACTGCCAGATTTTGGGGTCTCAATTTACAATAAAACGGTACTGCTTTTGCCACTGCAATGGGTTTTGTGTGTGTGTTATCTTTGCGCTGTTGCAGCTTATGTTGTTGCCTCATATGGAGCGTCAGCAGCCAGTGCTCTTGTCCTGGTGCTGACTGATTTCAAGCGCTGCGAATGTGCCGGTTATACGAGGAGAGGAGGATACAGCAAGGGAGGGAACCTACTCACAAAAATATGCCAGTTCACAAACAAAATATTTTACATTTTCTCGGCCAGTCATTTCTGCATGTTAATCTGTACATGGCATGTATGTAGGCAGAGGTGTTTGCACAGGTTAATCCAATTACCCAGGTGCTGTGCAAAGTCTTTCCCTTCCCTTTGAGCAGGGTTTGCATGTATTTCATGGGAAAGTACCTTCCCCCCAATGCCTCAGACCCCTCCTTCCCCCCGTAAATAAGGGATATTGGTGTAATACTGCAACCTGTCCTAGTTAGATCCTTGGAGGCCTGTGGCTGTAAGGGGCTGTGTAAGTGTCCTTCGGTTTGTTACCACCTGTTGCTGAAGAGCACCATTAAAGGTGACTGACAATTTTTCTCTCTGCTTCTGCTTTTCTTGGAGTGGGAGATGCATCCTGACAGCACAACTGCAGCCCCCCAAATTCTGCTTTTAGAATCCAGAGCCTCAAAGAGCAGAGCGAACACTGGGGCAGGAGGGCAGAGGAGACATCGGAGGGCATCAGGGCAGCAGCTCTCCAAGTTGAGCTGCCAGGTGTTCCCGGCTTTCAAACTTCACCAGTGAGCCCTGTTATACTTCAGAAAAGCTATCAAGGCAAGGTGCTTAAACCTGTGATGTTTCTCCCCCGATATGTATTATTGACTCTCTCCATTTCGATAATAACCCAATTGGCAAAGGCTGGAGGGGTGGGAGTGGCAGTGAAGCTCAGGACCATGTGAGGAGGCACTGTCCTGCCCGGGATAGCTGATAGAGCTTCCTTTTTCTCTTTATTTCCCCAAATTCTCGTGTTTGTAAGTGTCTGCTGTAGGACCCTGTTTTGTCAAGTTTTCACACTGGAACTGAGTTTTAAAACTTCTCTCAAGTTAGTTTTTTATATGAGAGCAACGTCCTCTGCTCTCCCCTAGCTTCCCTCTCCCCCTCAGTCCTTTCTTAAGCCCCAGAGCTGTAGCATCACTTTCAATGCATGGTGCGACACAGAGGTCAGCTGCAGGCTTCACAGCTGTGAGGTTCCTGATGTCTCAGTTTTTGACCACATGGGGTAAAAAGATTAAATTCTTTTAAAAGTCAGGTGTTTTGGCTTTTCCCTCCTTAGTATTCTTTCTGCCTTTTCATGCGGTTCTGATGGGACGTGCTGGAGACATTCCACCTATGAGGGGACCCAGAGACACTTGCCTACCTCAGCCAACCGGTTTGCTCACTTCTCCTGTGTAGCTGCCTCCGCGTCTTGAGTTCCATCTTTGGGGCGTTGAACTACATTTTGTGTGAAGATCTAGGATGTGCCTGTATCTTTTCCTCAATTACCTAGAGATGCTCAGAGATCTGCACGGTAGAGTACATGAACAAAGCAGCTCTGCCCTGCTGTGCTGTGAAACCGTCCTGTTACTATTCTCTTAAGTTTTTTTTAACCCTCACGCGCGGCCCCTGCTATCCATGCACCAAGTGTAAAGGCCCTTTAGGGCTGGGGTGGTTCCCTGAGCTGCTCAAGAAGAGAGGCAGGGCAGGTTTCTTCCCGCCTGTTAAAAGTCATTCTTCTGTAAATCCCACCCAGACGCTGCAAAACTTTTTTGGATTTCTTGACATTCCATCATTTGTCAGTCTGCATAAATTGTGTAACCACAAAGATCTGTGAACTCGGACACATTTCAGACATGATCCCGGGGAAGCCGGCGGGAGCCCCGGGGAGAGTTCTCTTTTATTTCTGGTTAGTGACACTTAGATTATATGTTTCAGAGTAGCAGCCGTGTTAGTCTGTATTCGCAAAAAGAAAAGGCGTACTTGTGGCACCTTAGAGACTAACCAATTTATTTGAGCATGAGCTTTCGTGAGCTACAGCTCACTTCATCGGATGCTCTAAGGTGCCACAAGTACTCCTTTTCTTTTTAGATTATATGGTTAACCAGAGATCTAGAAAAGTGTTTGTTCGCTAGCAATGCATAAATAGCAGTTGTCTCCTCATTTACAAATGCAAAAATTGTCAAGTATAAAAAATAAAAGCAAAACACGAAATACCCAGGAAGCATCATGTATTTTTAATATTGTTTTAAATAATGTGGAGTTAAACATGGGGGAAAGAGAGGGATTATGGATTTGTCACTAAGTCACGTGCTGATGCTGCTAGGCTTACCGCGAGGCCTGGCTATAAATCTGTTACCAGGAAACTACCACACTATTTTGTGGTGTCTGTTTGTGAGAAGGTGGTATGAAAGGATTAGACATAAAGCCTCCAATAGAGAGAGCGCATCTATTACTGCAGATCTTCCCTGTGTCAGTTATTTAAATCACTGTTCAAACTGCACCGCTCCCCTCTGCCCCCGTGTTCAGATTCTTTTAATTGACGTAAACCACGACAAATAACATAGTTTCTCTAACTAAAAAGGGTTGATTTCTGGAACACCATTTAAAGAATGATAGACTTGGACTCCTGGTTTGATACTATAACATCATAGCCTGTTCGGGGGGGCTGAATTTTAATGGAAAGGCTTCCCTGTGACCCTCTGTGCCGCTGCAATCGCGTGCCTCATTAATGAATTCACCACCACCCACTCGAATTTGGCCTGGCTGCTCCCAGAAAACTGCCTTTCTAGGCAGCTGCCTAGTTTGTCTGTTGCTAGAGCAGACTCTGCAGTTCAGGCAGGGAGAGATTTTCAAAAAGGCTTAGTGCCCAGTAGCTCACAGTAATGCCTCGTCCTAGACTGGGATAACAGATGTGGTGTTCGCTAACATGTTCTCAAACTAATGCATTTGTAAAGCCTACTCTAGACAAGGCCGTGTGTACTGGAACTCCTGCTAAGCTGCTCCTGTTCGAGTTTTGGCTCCCCAGCGCCTTGTCTAAAATTGACTTTTCACACATCTTCACTATCGCATTCTGTTACGCCTTTGTCCTAGTCGAAACAAGGCTGAAATAGGAGCTGAGGTCACTTGAAAATCTGAACAGAATTAACTTTTCCAAGGACTCACAAAGGGGTCTATTAAAGAACCAGAAATTGGGATCTCCCAAGTCCCACAAGGCCATCCTTTTTTCTCAGTGGAATCCTGTCCCCACTTCCTTGGAATTTCAGTACTTCTTTTTAGGCTAGAGGCCAAAATGTGCCTTGTCTCGGGATGGGAAAGGGTCCACCTGTCCCAGTACAGTAGAACCTCAGAGTTACGAACACCTCGGGAATGGAAGTTGTTCGTAACTCGCAACAAAACGTTAGGGTGGTTCTTTCACAGGTTCACAACTGCACAGTGACTTAATACAGCTCTGAAACTTCCTGTGCAGAAGAAAAATGAGGCTTTCCATTTATTTTTAATAGTTTATGTTTAACACCGCACTGTATTGTATTTGCCTTTCTTTTTTTGGTCTCTGCTGCTGCCTGATTGCATACAGTACTTCCAGTTCCAAATGAGGTGTGTGGTTGACTGGTCAGTTCGTAACTCTGGTGTTTGTAACTCTGAGGTTCCTCTGTATTTTTGTCTCCAGAAAAGTGTGACAGACCTGTGTAAGCTTTTTGAAAAGCAAATGTGTGTGAAAGAGTCCCTCACCTCCTTTCCACGAGGGCTTTTAGATGCATCGCTCTGCATAAGAACAGCTTTCCCTGTATTTCCATGCGTTAGCCCAGAGAAATTAATACAATAACTCTAACTCGAACGGATTTTCAGCTAAGCCTTTCAGACTGATGAAACTGAAACTGGTTATAATGGTTTTAAGCTGGCTGAAGAGAAATATAAAATGACTGGGTAAGAAGAGGCAAGGGATTTTTGGCAGTCATCTTGATCTACAGAGAACCTTGAGTCACATAAAAATAAAGGAAGAATACAATTTGTCTTTAAGAGAGCAGAGACCCCAGCATGCCAGACAGATGGGAGCAATTGGGGGCACTATTCACAGAAAATACCTTCTAGGGAAAATAATTGAAATAACACATATTATTATTTTTGGATGGAAGGGGGTGTGAGTGAAAGAACATGGGACTAAACAAATACACCAGCTGCCGCTGCGCATGTGCAGCGGTGGTGATTTAAATTGCGGCTAACGCTCCCTTGAGGTTTTCAAGACTGACGGGTGGATGGAGGTGTCTGAAGGGCAAGGTACAAGGGCACCGCTCTGAACCCTTGCTAGAAAATGAGTTTTCTGGAGCCAAAAAGGTGACATTTTGTGTCTGCTCATCCTCTGATGTCAGGGGAGTCTTTTCATTGACTCCATTGGGCTTTGCATCAGGCCCCAAATTCAAGACCAAGGACAAAGGGCTACAATTTTAAAAAGATTTTATGGAAGATGGGGTTTTCCTTCCACTACTGGTGGATTGGGGGTGGAGGAGCAGAGGGAGGGAAATTGCCCATAATGTACTTGCTGTATGAGGAATAGATGGGGGGGACCTGTCCAGAGATTCATTGAGCAGCAGGGTAGTTAGAAGTTAGTTACTATGAAGCTAGTCAGCTGTACAGTCTGTTTATCTTAGTGCTGCAGTTCCTATATCAAAGAAGTGGAAATAATTACAGTTAAGCAATGGAAACCAATCGGCGCCCACTGTAAGTAAATGTAGAGTTTAAAAGGAATAGAAAATAGGTGCATAATAGACCTATTGACTCTTATTTCCTTTAAAGCAGCAGGCAGCAAACTGAGATTGCTAGGTAGCCAACCACGTTGACTCTTGCATGCATAAAAGAACACCATCCGCTTACAAACTGCACTTCTGCTGGTAAATGCTTTCCCAGGTTCCTGTTAGGAATTGCTGGATGAGATTGGACACATGGTCCATCTAGCTCAGTATCCTGTCTCTGACAGAGACCAGTGCCAGATGTTCCAGAGGAAAGTATAAGAGCCCCCTCACCTGGCATATATGGGATAATCTGTGCCCCCCATGTTGTCTCACTCAGGTTTCTGATAGTTAAAAATATCCCTGAAGCATGAGGTTTAAAATTTTTGTTAGAACTCTGAGTATTCTTGTTAACCTATAATAGCCCCTTCTTGAATCTTCTGAAGTTTTTGGCTTCAGGGACATCCTGTGTTGGTGAGTTCCACGGGCTAATTTTGCATTGTGTGAAAAACTGTTTCCTTTTATTAGTTTCAAATTTGCCATGTTTTAATTTCCTGGAGTATCCCCATGTTTCTGTGCTATGAGACAGGGAGAACCGAAGCTCCTGATCTACTTTCTCTATAACTTTCATTATTTGTATATTTTTATAATAGCCCTTCTTATTCATTTCCTTTCCAGGGTAAACAATCCCAATCTTTTCAATTAATCTTCATTATGTAAGTTTTTTTTTCATGGTCCTCATCATTATCATTGCCAAAATAGGATGAAATTTAATAGTGAAAACTGCAAGGTCATGCATTTAGGGATTAATAACAAGAATTTTAGTTATAAGCCAGGGACGCATCACTTGGAAGTAACAGAGGAGGAGAAGGACCTCAGAGTGTTGGTTGATCACAGGATGACTATGAGCCACCAATGTGATATCGCCGTGAAAGAAGCTAATGCGGTCTTGGGATGCATTAGGTGAGCTATTTCCAGTAGAGGTAAGGAGGTGTTAGTACCATTATACAAGGCACTGGTGAGACCTCATCTGGAATATTGTGTGCAGTTCTGGTCTCCCATGTTTAAGAAGGATGAATTCAAACTGAAACAGGTAGCAAGAAGGGCTACTAGGATGATCCGAGAAATGGAAAACCTGTCTTATGAGAGGAGACTCAAAGAGCTTGGCTTGTTTTGCCTAACCAAAAGAAGGCTAAGGGGAGTTACGATTGCTCACTATAAATATATCAGAGGGATAAATACCGGAGAGGGAGAGGAATTATTCAAGCTCACTACCAATGTGGACACAAGAACAAATGGATATAAACTGGCCATCAGGAAGTTTAGACTTGAAATTAGATGAAGGTTTCTAACCACCAGAGGAGTGAAGTTCTGGAACAGCCTTCCAAGGGAAGCAGTGGGGGCAAAAGACCTATCTGGCTTCAAGACTAAACTTGATAAGTTTATGGAAGGGATGATAAGATGTAATAGCCCAATTTTGGCAATTAATTGATCTTCAACTATTAGCAGTAGGTATGCCCAATGGCCTGTGATGAGATGTTAGATGGAGTGGGATCTGAATTACTACAGAGAATTCTTTCCTGGGTGTCTGGCTGGTGAATCTTGCCCACATGCTCATGGTTTAGCTAATCGCCATATTTGGGGTCGGGAAGGAATTTTCCTTCAGGGCAGATTGGCAGAGGCCCTGGGGGTTTTTCACTTTCCTCTGCAGCGTGGGGCATGGGTCACTTGCTGGAGGATTCTCTGTATCTCAAAATCTTTAAACCGTGATTTGAGGACTTCAGTAGCTCAGACATAGGTTAGGGGTTTCTTACAGGAGTGGGTGGGTGAGATTCTGTGGCCTGCGTTGTACAGGAGGGCAGACTACACGATCATAATGGTCCCTTCTGACCTTAAAGTCTATGATTCTATAATCATTTGCCCTTCTCTGAACCCCCCTCCCCGTGGCCATTTCGAGATGGTGTGACCAGTAGTTCACATGCTATTCCAGTTGTTCTCGTGAACACTAAGATTCCAGTAACTGAAAGAGAGCAGAGAAAAATTCTTTATTTCTTCAGTCTGCTTGCTTTGTATAGTCAATTTCCCCATTTCCCCTGTATCATGTAGTATTTCCTGTCATGTGGGCCAAATTCTTCTCTCGTTTATACAAGTGTGCGTCTCCTATTACTTTACTGGCTTCATCGGATGGCTCTGGATTTACACAAGTGTTTCTGAGAGAATTGGGCCCATTATGTGGGTCTTTCACCGAACAAAACAGGGGAGAAGAAAACATTTAAAGATAGGAATACGCCATAAAACCACAACACTTGGCAGGGCGCTAAAAGACCTGGGCTGTATCTGAAACGACTTTGAACTCAGCTGACTTGGTTTCAAGTTGACAGTGCTCCTTTTTCATTTGCCAACCTGATCTCCGCAAGGCACTTTACAGACCCCTTGTTGCACGCTGCATTCGTTGTGAAAATAACAAAAATCGCCCTGAATTTTAATCACTTATGTAACTATCGGAGGTGGAGGAAAACTGGTGTGTTCAGTTGCACTCACAACAGTGTCTAATTGGAGGGAGCCTTGCACTGGAGCAAACTATACTGTTTCTGCAGCAAGTGTTTCTCCCCCGCCCGCCATTCCAGCCGCTGGTTCAGGTGGTTGGTCTGAGCCATCACCCTATGACAAAGTCTATGTTCTCCTCTGGTGACAATGCTGTAATGCGCTTTCTGCCATCCTGGTCAGTGGTCTGTGGGAGACCTCATTTAAAATATCAGGAGATTTGAATCTGTGTGGGATAAAAGCAGTGGGGAACAAGACAAGTCCAAGGATAATCAGGATTATGTTGAGGCCTGATAAACTGGAGGTTTCCCTCCTCCCCAGCCTGAAAGTCCCTCTCTAAGTGACATTGAGAGAGTGTTGTCAAGGTTTTGTGCTAAAAATTGGAACAGGAAGTAGGCCGTCCATCTCTCTCATCTTTTAATTATAAGCAGTGTCTCTTGCTGAGACACAGCCAGTGGTTTTGCTTTACGTTTTACATCGCTGTCACTCTCCCCAGAAATCTCCTTGAAATTGCACCTTGGCTGAGCCTTTGTTAATCTTTTTGTGCAGCAAATAACTTTGTTTGATCTGGTTGGGATAGAAACAAATTGCATTGGCTTGTGTAATGTCAGGCAAGCTTTTAAACCCAAGTGGTTTCTATTAAATGGGAAAAGCAGAATCATTCCCTCCTACCTATTCCTACCCCCGGCATCACAACAAAATAGCAGCTAGGCAGCTTCTTTTGAAGTGCTGTCTTGAAAATTGGAGGCATTTCTGTGCAGTGTTACTTGGCTGTGGGCTGCTTGGTAATATGACATGATGGTGCATTTCCCGACTTATAGTCCTACTATGTCAAACCAAAGAGATATTTCAGTGAATTGCTAGTTCCTTTTTTAATATTAAGGCTGGTGTTCATAGAAAATTTTAAGTAACGATGCATCCTGTGGTTTTGCTAGCTTTCTGTCTTGGTATGGCAGCTGGATAGTTCAGTCGGGCTCTCTTGGCCAGCCTAAATGAAGAATTTTAATTTACTAGTAGTTTGGGAATGGGTTATCATAAAAACAAAGGTAATCCCAAAGAAACTAAAATCACATTAAGCTGTAGCTCACGAAAGCTTATGCTCTAATAAATTGGTTAGTCTCTAAGGTGCCACAAGTACTCCTTTTCTTTTTGCGAATACAGACTAACACGGCTGTTACTCTGAAACCTAAAATCACATTGAAAACCAAAGACTGCATCACCTGTTAAATTACACAGTAGCTAGAGCATAGCTGAAAAGAACCAGCCACAAACTATATAATGATTGTAAACCTCTCGTTTGCTGACATGCAAATCAAAATAACATTGCTGCCTCAACTAAAACGTCAAAGAAATGGAAGACCTCTTCCTAAAGGGTCGACCCCCAGACGTTCCTCGCCGTTCATTCCAGCATCACAGTCCTTTGCTGGATTACTACTTCTGCGTTTGTCTGAGGCTCCTTGACCAAGAATGCCTGGTCTGTCAAAGTTATCCAGCAGAAGGGTCTGCACCAATCTGATATCACCCCGTCTCAGTAGTCAGCAGCTTAGTCCTGGCTTGTTTATACCCCTTGTGCATGGGGGAGGTTAACTGGGATTTTTGCGTGGTGGACAAAAACAGTTGTTCTGCTGTCCTCAAATGGAAGTGCAGAGTTCTAAACCCAGAAGTTCCAGGCAGGATTTCACCTTCCTCCAGAATTTCATAGCCAAGGGGCCATCAGTAGTCTTTCCCCCGCTACCCAAGGCCTGCTGGGTCGAAACCTCTCTACATTGGGTCCATCTGGTATTTCTCCCAGAGCTGCCTTAATGGTTGGAGCCAGCACAGCTCTGCCTTTCTCTTTTGGGAACAGGAAAGTGGGATGAACGGCAGCTGTTTGGGTCAGGGACCAATGAGCAGCATCCTTCCCCCTCAGGATGCTCTCCTGTGAAATAGGTCCCTTCTGTCACTGCATTGTCCAGTGGCACCTCGTGTTCCCTGTAGAGTTAAACTCATCCTGCATCTCTCACTGCAGTCAGCAGTCTGTGCCAGCTCGCTAGGAACAGACACATCAGTGCCTGGCGTTAAGACACAGGGAGACCCACAGCCCTCTGCGCATCTGCCTGCACCAGATTACTGACCTCTTCAGAAACTGCAGGGAATCACAGTGGTGTACTGAAAGGCATTTCTGCTCTCCTGTATCCGCACATCTTGGTTTTTATCCCTAGGGAAAAGTTCTGGCATGTCTGTCAGGAGCACTCAGCAGCGTCCACCCTACCCATTTCACCGTCCCGGAGAGGTCAGTCGTGGGTGGTAAGTGTGTGACTTTCTGATGCTCACAGTTACTGTATGGCTTGGTTTATGTGGCTTGGTACAGGTACTAGGTCCTCCAGGCAGGCTTGGAGGTTGCTGCAGAGCCTGAGTTAAGCATTCTTTGCTGTGTCTCTCCAATGGCAGCGCTGGGATTTTGTCTGTCTGAGGTATCTATCCAGCTCCCATCACCACAGTGTTTGAACACCTTGCAGTCTGCAATGCATTTATCTTCACAACATCCCCTGGAGGCAGGGCAATGCCATTATCCATACTCTACCAATTAGGAACTCAGGCACCGAGAGATGATGTGACTTGTCCACGGTCACACAGGAAGTCTGTGGCAGAGCCGGGACTTGAACCCAGGTCTCCCAAATTGTAGGAGGGTGCCTTCATCTCTGGAAACAAAATGTGCATGAAGCTTTTCCATTTGTCATTTATTCCTCCAAACTCCTGCAACATCATGCCCTCTTGTAGCATCCAGAGCTTGTGTCAATTGTTAGCTTTGGGTTTGTGATTGTTAAGCTGAAAAACCTGAGTCCCTAACATGTTTCTGTGGATTTGGGAAAATGTGAATGTTATGAAAGGTGTGAGCCACTCAGCATGGATGTCAACTTGAGGTTATCAATTCTCTTTTGGCATGATCAGCCAGGGAGTGTCTCAGGTTGCCACTTAGCACAGTTCTTCCATTTCTGCTTTCTTTTGTTAGCTTCCTGTGTCTTGTTTTGGGAGGCTGTGGCTCCCCGAGGTCTCGCTGAGAAACAGCTCAACTGGAAAGTTCATTTCACCCTCAGAACACCAGACACTTACAGTGTAGTGAACCAAGCACACCACGGGGTCAGAAACAGCTGATGGGTTTGGACATGGGCTTTTTAAACGTTATGACTATAAAATTAAGGGGCTTCTGGAGTGGCCCACAGAGAGGAATAGTGACGGGCCTTACGCTGTTACCGCTGAAGGAAGGAGGAATTGGTTTGGTTGCTGTGTCTACAGCACAAAGGATGTTTGAGGTTGCCGTTGTGAAATCATGTGCTTTGGAACGGAAGAAGGAAACTGCCGTTGCCTTTTTGCAGGGTGCTGTATGTAACTGGCTTTTTTTTTTTTTTTTTAATCCAAGAGTAAGTGAAACCGCTCAGGAGCGATGGGACTGACCCGGCTGTGAGGGTGGGCCACGTCCCCGTATCCGCCTGTGCAGCGTCAGTCCCAGTGCCATGTAGTGCAGGGCAGTAGCTTAGGAAGGCTGGATCATCTGAATAGCAAAACTCTGGGTAGGTTGCTTGTGTGTGGCCTCCCAGCTTCTCCTCTGGGACGGTGCAGATAGAGCTATGGTGCCTTGCTCACGACGCCTCCGGGGCTCTCGTGGTTCGGTGCCAGTGGCTGACTAACCCCCCCACGTACAGTATCTTTGATAAAGTGAAGACCCTCGCGTATGCCATTTCCACTTTCACTTCTGAGAGGAGTGTAGGCTTGCGTGCGTGCCTTGCTTGCCTTTAGATGAGGTTAGGAGGATTTTCCTCCCATTAAGCTACAGCGTAGCTTTATAATAACCAGAAATGGACAGGTTTCAGAGGAACAGCCGTGTTAGTCTGTATTCGCAAAAAGAAAAGGAGGACTTGTGGCACCTTAGAGACTAACCAATTTATTTGAGCATGAGCTTTCGTGAGCTACAGCTCACTTCATCCGATGCAGCTGTAGCTCACGAAAGCTCATGCTCAAATAAATTGGTTAGTCTCTAAGGTGCCACAAGTCCTCCTTTTCTTCTTTCAGAAATGGACAAACTCTCTGGCTGTGAGTTTCAAAATGGCTAAAGGAAATGAGGCACCCAATTCCCATAGATATTTCAATGAGAACTGGGTGACTAAGTCTCATAGCCTATTTTGAAATTCCCAGCTTTGGCTGACTTCAGTCCCTCCCGAACTGGACCCCTCACTTGTGAAACATGCAACACGCTTTTGGACCCTGTAGAAACAGTTCACTTGATTCCCATTTTGCTTAGGAGGGAGGTGGGGGGAACAGATTTTCTGGTGGAAAGTCAATGCAGGGCACTTGAGCTGTTGTGGGAGCTCTTATGTTCCTTTCGGCTAGGAAAGAAAAGCATGTGGTTTGTTGGGGCGGGTTGGTTTACATTGCAGGGGAGAAAGCGTTTGTGAGCTCAGAGGAACTTCAGTAAACTTGCAGAACACAGTTTGAGGTCTGCAAAGCTTCAGCCTTGAGAGGATTCACCCCTTTCCTAATAGTAACCAAAGAACATTGCTGCTGAGAAGTGGCCTAATGAAGCGAACAGTGTCTCATATTCTCCTGTTTGCCTTTCTGCAAATACAGTGGCCATGGCTTTCTTTACTGGAGCCATACATTGGTTCATACAAAATCGGCTGTTGGCTGGGGAGGGAGGGAGGGAGGAAAGGAGGGAGGAAGGCGTTGAGGTTGAATCTCTTCCTTTATTTTTTTTTAATGAGCCAAGTGAGTCTATTTTTAGACTGCAGCTATCCATGTGCTCTAGACGTGTAGAATAAAAGACACACACAGCTTGCAACACTCACTTAGACTCTGGGTTAACCAGTTAACCCCTCAGGGTTCTCATCGTCTGACTAGGATAATGCCGACCACTTCCGACATTACTGGCTGTCCCATCTTGGAGTCCGGGTTCTACTCCCCTGTTCCCCATGCACACACCCAAGCATCTTAGGCCGTGTTTCATTTTAATATCCTCCTGGCACCCGCCATGCTTCCCACCAGTTATGAGCAGCTCTTTGCAGCCCTGATTCTGTCTGCTCAGGTACTGTGTGCAAATGCTGCAACATGGGGTGCTTAAGAGAGAAACTGCCACCCCATTTCCCATCCCTTCCCCCCTCCAAAGTCTCCGGCATCACTAGACTCCCCAACCTCTCCAGTCCCCATTAAGAGCTGTGAGCTCCCTCTCTCCACTGTTATTATGCAACACTTCATTTGGGTGGGCTGTGCAGTGTTGCAGGGCTCTGTTGTTATTTTCCCTGACTTGCTCCTGTTCTGAGCTCTGCAGGTTTGGTGCAGGGGCTGTAACTTGTGCTCCGTTATTTTCAGCGTCACGTCTCTGGAGGGGTTTGTTACTTGACTGATGCAGTTGATTTCTATTGGATAGCACTGGCTGCAGAGCAGCTGGAAGCCCGTTCAGCATTCCAGTCAGGTCGGAGGTGTGTGTGTCTGGAATTCAGAGTTACTGAAGAAAGCTAGACCAGGATTCTGGAAATATTTCATTTCCTATGTGGGATGAAATTGGCTAGTTGATTCAAGGGTAAAGGAATTTTTGTGGGGGAGAAAAGACTGCTTACTTTAAAAAAATTAATGTGTATAAAAGAGCACTGAATTTTACTTTAACCCTGACCAGAGCTAGGAGAGGAGACTTGACAGCAGATGGCACTGGCTGGATACAGAATTAAAAGACGGCAGGCAGTTCTGCCCCCCAAAAAGTATTAAATTCAACAAACCCGTGCTTCCCTCTGATGAGCCCTGTGGAGGGATTTGAAGCAAGTGAGATAATGCAGGATGAACATATTAGCAAATTTGATTTCCTTTGGGCACTTTATTAAATTTCATTTCAAGGTATTTGAAGGGCAGGTTGAAGGGTGACTTATGTGGTCTGGCTCTGTGCTGGCTGCCTAGAAACCTATGAAAAAGAAGGTATTTGTTTCATGCCTTCAGCCCTGCATAGATTGTAGGTGTTTTATCGCCTTACACACTTGGCTTCCTTTCCTCATTTTCTACTCCTGCTGTTCTGATGCACGGGCCAGCTTGCTTCCATGCCTTTAAGGCCTCCATGCTTTGCTGTGTGGCTTCCGTCCAGAGCCAGCGGTTGTCGGTGAGGTGTTGTTGTTTCTTGGTGTGGGGGAGAGGCTATTGTTCAGAGCTCTTTGGTTTCACTGGCAGGGAGGGGGAATGATGGTGAACTTCTCAGGTTGCCTGTTGACTAGTTAGAGCTTCATTTTCATTGCACTGTGTGCGCTGAGTTGTGATATTCTCTTTCACTCTGACCTGCCTGTCCCACCTGGAGAAGGAGAGCAGGGACAGGGATGGGGAAGGAGGAGGCAATGGACCAGGCGACATCTCCTTACTCTGTTCTTCTGACATGTGCAGTGTGAGCTCCCCCCCATCCCCAGTCACTCTGGGGGGCAAAGCGTAGTTTGTTCTTCAGTGACCTATTTTACAACATGCTCCTTTGAGTAGACAATGTGTTTTACTACCTTCCTGCCCGCCGTGCCTTGGGGAGAACCTGCTTGGCAGTTCCCTTGTGGTATTTTTGTTGTTCTGTTTTTAATGCTAGCTTCATCGAATTGGAGAAAGACATAACGGTGTGAAGGACTCATCGCAAAAGCAGTGGACTAGAATCGCGGAGCAGCCAGACTACACGTACACAAATGCACTCTTGCTACCAACCATCGCATCTGAGGGTTTATCTTTACATACAGGACAGCTCCTGTTGGCACATTTAATCCACCTCCCTGAGAGGCCCCAGCTGTGTCAATGGGAGAAGCCTGTTGTCTGTGCAGGGGGTTAGGTGGGTATAAGTATATCGCTCACGGGTCTGGATTTTCCACACCCCTAAGTGACGTGGCTATAGAGAGATAGGGCTGTACTATGGACCTGGCCTCAGGCTGCTCTAGCTGTAGCCAAAGGAAATAACAGGTTTAAAAGGCAAAGGCAAAAGAAACCAAATATCATGTTTTTCTCCTCCCTCAGAATTGCTCATGACAAAGACATCCATTGTATAGGCTGGGGGTGGAGGGACATGGTAAGGGCACCTGGTTACAAGGGCAGAGAGGACCCAAAGCCTCTGACCTGGGAGACATTTACATATGTGCTTACAGCTTTGTCTACATACACACTTGTCCCCGTGTAATTAGACCGGTTTATTTAAACCAGTGCAAACCCCTGTGCGGATACTCCAATTTCATTGTGAGTGGCTTATTTTGGTTTATCTTAAACTTCTTCCTGATCAACTTAAGATAGACCAAAATAAGCCTGGTTTAAACTAAGTGTCCACACAGCCTTTCACACTGGTTTCATTAAACCAATTTAAAATTACACCTTAAATTACAATAGTGCAACTCTGTTGGGGGGGGGAGGGGCGGGGAATCTAGTAGATGAGTCTTTGCAGGGCCATAAAATGCCTTTTCTTTAAAAACCTCAGGTTTTCCTCTTGACATTTAATGGGTTGGCAAATCAGGTTAGCAGTATGCAGATAAGCACAGTTCCTACTGGTACTTTTATAATCCCATTTCTCCAATCACACTATGTTTGCAGGAAAATCTGAAGTATTTTCTCTTCCGTCTAGCACGGAAACCTCCGCACTCGAATCTGTGGCTAGGAAAACGTTTTTAATGTTTCAGGCATCAAACTTCATAGACTTTAGTAAAGGGAAAGTGTGAAGAAACCTCCCACGCAGGGCAGAGCTTTGCTAATGCAACCTTCACACTCGTCAGGACCCCGGTTGTCTCATCTCTTCTCACTCTGCCTACCTCCATGTGGGTGAGGGGTGGGGAGTTTGAAGTGGGAGAGGGTGAATCCTTGTGGAACTGCTCTGTTTCTGTTTCATCTGCTGCCCTCTGGCTGTCTCGCTGTTTCAGTACAGCTCTTGAGCATCAAGAGTAGCATCTCCATTCTGTAGGAGCTATTCTTCAGGCCCCATCTGTATTCCCCTTCCCACCCCTCCCTACCCTGCACGTCGTTGTAACTTCCCCTCTGTGAGATTTAGAGACGGCCCTTTCATCACTTGTTTGTATTGTTGACTTTTGAAGAGTCATTTCTGTGTTTATGATGGAGTCTGGCATTTGTTGATTTAAACTGGCATTTAATGACTTTGAAACAATATGGGAATGGAGCAGTACAATGCAACGCTCAGTTACTCGTAAGTACAGACCCCCACACGCAAGGCCCATGTGTTTAATGGGTCAGGGCTGTTTCCCTGACTGTAAACGGACTACACAACTGAGAACTTTGCCTTTGAATGGTATTGTTCTGCAGTTTGGTTTCTCTGAGTTTGCTGGTTGGTATTCTTGGGTATTTTCTGGAATTCTGGCTGGTTAAAAAACAGGGAAACATAAGGCTGGAGCTTCAAACTCCACCTTAGTAGCTCTGACCATCCTTTGGAAGCAGGCTGCTATTTTTCATCCACAGATTTGCACTTGTCCTGATTCATGGAGATGCATGATACTGTTATCTGGGTTGACTGATGACGTGAAGTGTCTGCTCCAGGTGTGAGTTATAGGTCACAGATGATGATGAACTGCTTCAAAATGATTCCTGAGTTATGAACTCAGAGGCTTCAAGAATCATATGGAGCATGTTGCGGGAGGGATTGAGATGGAGTTTGCTGCTCTAGTTTTGTTCACTTTCTGTGTTCTGTTCTAGTCTATATGGATACTTATACTGTGCCCAACACCCTGGTACCCAAGCCCTTCTAATAGTGGAATAAGCAACGTGATCGCACATCCGTTCATGTGGTTTGTTCTCTCATCCTCTCATAGTTTGTACTTAGTTTGTCATTTGAGATGTGGCAGTTCATACTGTATGTTTGCCAATCCAGTTGTTAGGTGCTCAGCATAGCTTTGGGTGCTAGGTAATTAACAAGAAAACATCTCGATTTGGCTTGTTACACAGCTGCCGATGGCCTAGGCACAAAGTTACAGCAGCTTCTTCAATTGTCACTTGGTTGTGCTTCATTTTTGTGCAACTAATAATCCACAGTCCTGCTAAAGATGAAAAAAATTTGCATGTACATATGTGTGTTTCAAGCAAGGTGTAAGATCCAAAATCAGTAACAGAGCGTCTGTGCGAATTTAGGCTGCGATTTTTGAAAACTGCCTGAAGGAATGAGTGACCCCCTCCCCCTGACTTTCAGTAGGAGTTGGGCTAGAGAAGTTAAGCACCTTTTGAAACCCCTAGCGTTAAAGTATAAATACAAATCTGTTCTTCCTTATCAATAGTCTAGTGTCGTGGGCACTTGGACATTTACATAGTTTGACCTTGAAGTATCTAAAGCATCCATGTGTATATAAAGTTTCCTGAGTTCTGGCATAGTTCTGATGAGAAGGGATATACCTAGAGTTTCTTGAGACCTGTCTGCACATTTTCCCACTGTTGCTGATGTCTGTTCTCTCTGGCAGGGACAACATCAGGGCAGTCCTAGTGTCGATGGGATCACAGCTGCTGGTGGCATGTCATCTAACTATTAAGTGCAATTTCAACCCTTGTACTTAAAATGCCTCTGCCACTTGAAACAGTGGTCGCCCTGTGTCTAAAAGGATATAGCAGAAATAGGAGGCACTGACAGGTATAGAGAGTGACGAGAGGGTGGAAAGGTTTCCAGATGAAGAGAGATCAATACAGTTCAGATTCATCAGTTTAGAGAGGAGATGAGCAAGGGGAGATGACAAGATAGGGGTATAGAAATGAAACATTGGATACCCCGAATTAGCCTTTCTTGGAATAGGAGAACAAGGGGACATTCAATGAAAGCGAACAGCAGAAAATTTAAAACCAATAGAAGGAAATACTCCTCTTCACAATTCATAATTAACCTGTGGATCTCATTGCCACGGTATGTCATTGACGTGTTTGCTGAGCAGCATTCAGAAGAAATTTGACGTGTACATGGATAATGAGAACAAACTCAGCAGGATTTTTAAAATTATGCAATTTATGTGAAAAGTATGTAACCTCTCCTGACTCAGGACATAACCCCCAGCTGAGTGGGGGTCAGGATGAGATGTCCCCCATTGGGAGGTTATTCCATAATTATCTTCCACTCTGCAGCGTCTGGTACTAGCAATAGACCAATGGTAGTGGTTCTCAGACTTTTGTACTGGTGACCCCTTTCACATAGCAGCCTCTGAGTCCGACCCCACCATATAAATTAAAAACACTTTTTATATATTTAACACCATTATAAATGCTGGAGGCAAAGCAGGGTGTGGAGTGGAGTCTGACATCTCACGACCCCCCCCCGCCCCCACGTAATAACCTCGCAACCCCCTCAAGGGTCCCAGCCCCCAGTTTGAGAGCTCCTAACCTATGGTCTCATGGCCATCCGTATTATTCCCAGAGGTGGTGATCTGCCCGATAGCTCATGGTGAATTAGTGGTAGAGGGAGGATTAGAACCCAGAGTCCTGACCCCCACATCAGCTCCAGCCAGTGGGAATATTCCATGCTCACTAAGAGAAAGTAATGAGAGGAAACACAAAAATTCATGTGCTTTAAAAATTCAATTTATTCTGGTTGTAACTTTTTATTCTATATCTTTTTAGAAGGTAAAAAAGAAAACGGAGCTCAAAAACTGAGGCTGGCTCGATGTATCCAGAATCTACCACTGACTCCCCTGCTCGACTCTCACTAAGACAGACTGGCTCTCCAGGGATGATTTACAGGTGAGCCATGCGACCGAGTTTATAGCTTCCCCGACTACCCAGAAGTTCTCTTTGTTACAGGGAGCACATGTTTTGCAGTTTTGTGAAAAACAGGGTAAACCAGTTGTCATGACCCTCTGAGGCAGCCACTATTCAATCCTAAAATCCAAACCTTGATTTTTGAAGATGCTTACAGAAAAGTCATTTCCAGAACTGTGCAAACACTGGATAGCATAAACAATATTTAAGCTTCCTTCTGAGATTTGGTGCCTGTTGTTTTAAGGAATGGGTCACTCATCAATTTCTTTTCAAATAATCTATTACATTTAAGGGTTTAAGAGTATGTTTTCTGTATTTCACTTTATTTTTTTAACATTGAATGACATTCTGTTGAATCAGGTGAACCACAGTCCGCTCGCGCATGTGTCTTGCACAAATTTTGTGCCCATAATTCTTTCCCTCACTTGGTGGCATTGTTGTCAAGCTTTCACAGAGCTTTTCAGCTCCTCCTAGTGAGGAGAAACTGTGCAGACATTAAACCCTTATAGAGACTTTGATGGAGATGAACCGAACGGGTTTGCTAGAGCACAAAGATTATTGCAGGATGAACTGAGACTGAGCTTTCTGTTTCTGGCACTTCCCAGTTGTTAATGCGATTTGTGGAATATTTCTTCTTTCTTTCCCTTGCTGTCGGAAGTGCTCGGTACGGGAGTCCCAAACGACAGCTCCAGTTCTACAGGTAACAGAGTCTGTTATTTTTTTATAAAAAATGGGACTGAAAAGTAGTGATGGGTATAATTACAGAAGGGCACGTTTCAGAAGGGGTCTCAACCCGTCGTACACCAGGATATGTTATGTATCATCAACCTCAGCAGGTGTTGGCTCTGGCAGCCTGAAGGGAATTGCTACCCGCACAAAATTCTCTGTCACTTGCGCACTCTAGGCACCCACCTCTACCTAGTTCCTAGGGCTCAAGACGTAACCCTCTTAATTTAGGCACCCACCGTCAACCTGTTCCTAGGGCTCAGGTGTTACCCTCTTAATTAAGCACTCTAACTTTACCCCTACGTGGACTCTACTCCTCCGGGCTCTGGGCTCTACTCCCCTGGACATTGAGCAAACTCCCATTCCCTGTGGACTTGGGGCTTAATCTTTTGCAGGTTTAAGGGGTCTTTTACCAGTGAAAGAGCCTTACATAGTAATATCCTACTTACCCTCTGTTTATTAACAATCACCAAAACAGAATGCACATGCTACACGTACAATGCTTACCACTCCCAGTAAGACTGTTGAACTTTTCTTGATGGCCAGTCAGGATCAGGTCCATCTCGGGGACTCCAGTTTCTGCAGGGTGTCATTGGCAGTGTGTTGACGTCTGGCATCTCTGTTCTTGGGGCTATGTCCTGGAGTTGGTTCCCAAAGAACTTCCTCTTGGACCCCAGTTTATATAGTGAAACTTGACTCCTGCTTAACAGCATCTTAACCAATCATTTTAGTAAAATTTTACTAACCAATCCGAACATATTGTAACAAAATTCTCTTACCAATCAGAGCCCACCACCTTAATTAATTTACACCTAGCAAAATTAATTGTGTAACACACAGAAACAATCAAAGAACCAGACAGAGACCATACAGACAAACAATAAGGAAGTGGGGACCGTAAAGATAAAATAGTAAAGAAATGAGGATTTCACAACCACAACTATTGATAAGTGATTTCTTGCCTGACAGGATGCTATCAAACTAAGTTTTCTTTAACCACTTTAAGATCTGTTTCTTAGTCTGGTGATAGTGGGTGATATTAGGACAGGATCTCCATCTTATCGGCCCGATATTACAGTGTGTTAATGTAATTTAGATGGAATGTGAGAATGCGACTTCCTGCTTCTTAGCTCATGGCTGCTGCTCTCCTAATATGGCAGCAGACAAAGGTCTTAGGCCTTACCATATGGCTACAGGAAAAGGCCTTATCCTTACAGAATGGAAAAGTTAGAAGATCAGCTCTGCAATTCAAATTCAGCCAGCTACTTGCACGGTCCTAGTTTTCATGCTTGTGCTGCAGAAGTATGTATATTGTTCAGCTTGTGCAAATTAACCTGTACAGATTAGCTGAACTATCGTTTAAATTACTGAGATGGCTGCATTTAATTTAATCCTAGACAAAATAAGAAATGTGTGTGCGCGTGCGCAATTTGTTTACAATAATATAGCAAAGTGTGAAGTGCTTTTGGATGGCAGTGTGTTCGAAATCCTAAGAATTGCCAGATCAGAAATGGCAATGATCAAAATAAAAAACCCAGGACAGTCTAGTGTACAAATTTGGTTACAACTCCATCCCATCCTTATTGAGAGAGAGAGAGAGACTTGACCTTTTCACATACCATATTACGCTGGCCAGAAGGGACAGTACCATCTTACATTTATTGGCTAAGATTAGTGACTAGTGATTTTTGGTGCCCCCGTTTTTGGGTGACCAGCTTGAGACCCCTTAAAGGGGCCTGATTCCCTGACATGGGCGCTTAGCTCTTTCTGAAAATCAAGCTCCTTTAAAGTATTACTAGTTGGATATACAAAAATGGAGTTGTCCAAATTGGCGAGTCACTTCTGAAAACTTTGGCCTGCAGAGCCAGAGGTACAGCCTGTGGCACATAATAAATTTGTCACCTTCTCTGAGACATGGGGTGAGGGTTGGGGATGATTAGGAGCCTGGTGGGGAGCTCCGTAGCCAAAACGTTAGTCTGTGGTGTGTTGATCGTCCAATGAAATATATGTTTACATTGACTCAGCCGTTCAAGTAGAGTGACTAGATGTCCTGATTTTTGGGTCTCTTTCTTATATGGGCTCCTATTATCCCCATCCCGATTTTTCACATTTGCTGTCTGGCCCCCCCTACATTCAAGGGAGCCTAGAATCTGGGTGTAGCAGAGTGCAGCCGTGGCTCTTTCAGCTAAGATAATGGAGCAATCTCCATTCTGGCACTCAGAACCCATTGCATACTAAGGGGACCATATTTTCAAAATCAGAAATGGGGATACTTGTGTCCTGACGTCTTCGGGTCAAAAATAGTCGTACAGGATACAAGAGTGAGGTGGTGTCAATACTCCTGTCTTTTCACTCAACTACAACACACGCATATTTCTCAGGGTGAGGCTGCTACACGACTGAGAGGATGTGTTGGCAAAACCCAGACCTACTTGTTTTTCCCCAGAGCTCTTGTCCCCGGGCCCTGTTAATCTGGATATGTGCATTAAGAGAAACACCATTACCTTGGGTCTAAGACGAAATAATTTTTCTTCATCCTTTTACTGTCTAAAATTGAAAGAACCATTTACCCCCTACAAACACCATGTTAATGGAGTGCTGGGAACTATTTGAACATTGCTGGAGGCTTAAGTTAATGATGTAACAGTACAGCAAATTGCTGAACCAATCACTGATCCAGACACAAGTGTGGATGATAAGGAAGTATGAGGCTGCTGTTGGCACTCTAGCCCAAATCTGCACGCTTCTTCGTTAATTGATGTTCTCAACTTACACATACATAAAGCCACATGAATGAAACAGAAGGGGGATGGGGCAGGAGAGGGGATAAGGTAAGATTATAAAAGAGGGAGAAGTGTCTTAAACCACTGGCAGAGTAATAGTTTTCATGATGTTCCTGTTTTTGCAGCATTAATACTGTCATAACATTTTATCCTCGTGCATTCCTAGATATGTAGTTAGTGATCACTCAGCTACACTGACTCTACAACAATATGCAAAGCAATGATTGAATAGCTAATTAAAGCAAAACGACTAATCACTAATGCTGCACAAATAATGGAAATACTTTTCAGTTAATATTTATTACCTTGAGCAATCAACAGGTGGTTTATGGAAATCTGGGGAATTCTAGGCATGGAAGAAATCTAAAGAACAATTCAGATGAGTTGTTTGGCACATGGTCAGTATTAGTAATGGCCACTTATTAGTACCACTGAAAAGAGAGGATGGATTAAAAAGTTAAAACTCCTCATGCGCTTTTCTCCTTAATAGGATCTCATGGACTCCCACTGGCTTTGCTTGTCATGTGCTCTCTTCAGGTGTGACTCCGCACCACAGACATCAAAGGGTGATTTACCATCAACATCCTATTGCCCCCGATCCTGCAAATGCTTCCTAACCTGTTTAAGTACGAGACAGTCCCTTAAGGATCAGGGGGACTGTGCCAGGGCTTGAAGCTACATGTGAGCATGTTTGCAGAGTCAGAGCTTTATAAATGTTCTTTTTCTCTTTATTTTATTAGTGTATTTGGTGGCTTTATATTCGCCATTTAGCAGTGACCCGTGTGCCCGAACATATCGTAATGTAAGACTATGCGTAAACGCTCAAAGCAGACAATTCAAAAGACAAGGTAATGCCTCTTGAGAACTTCGTAGAAATCTTATTATTATTTTCACTTTCTAGTAACCTATAAGCACTGAGCAGACCTGGGCCCAGTGTAGGTTACTTTTGGCCATGTAACTAGCCATTCAAAATGCTCCATGAGAGCACCGCTGGCCTGATCCGTGGCCCAGTTCAAGTCCCTTTCTGCCACTGCAGCAGTCCCAAAGGGCTGGAAAGTGTAACTGGCCAGCTAATGGCTCCCCTGGTGAGGAAGAATCTTTGGATGGCACAGGCCTGGTGTCGAGTGCCCTGTGCCATGCTGTTACAGCGGTGGGGTAGGAAGTGCATTGTGGGAGATGGCATCCCTCTGGCAATCGGCAGCTACTCTAATGGCTGCTTGGGGGTGACTGTGGCAGGTGAGAGTGAGTTGGAACAGCCATAATGTTGCTCTAACTTGCACTGGGTTCTGGCCAGCCACACGATCCAGGTTGTCCGAATGCCCCCTCAAACTCCATCCCCTAGTGCTGAGATGAGCACGATTTAGTTAAACTTCAGTATTGGGCCCCATAAACTCTGCATTTCCTCCTGACTTTTGAGTGTGTAAAAGGTGACCCTAACGTTGAGATTTTTGTGTTTGATTCCCCCCTCACCCCTTAAATCTCTCTCCTGAGTTCACTGTGCACTTCCACAGCCACTTGGTCAAAAAAATGTATTCAACTCCACAGTGAAAATAACCGTTTAGACACCTCACCTACATAGCTCACGGCTGTTGTGTATTTGTGATTCCACGGCCTCACTAAATAGTGTTGGAATTCTGAACGTAGTGGAAATGTCACATTGCCCTGTGCAGAACTGATTCTCCCATCAGTATGCTGTTTCTCTAGCAATCTCTGAGAACTGCTAACCGAGTAGTTCCACTGAATGCATCCGATGAAGTGAGCTGTAGCTCACAAAAGCTCATGCTCAAGTAAATTGGTTAGTCTCTAAGGTGCCACAAGTCCTCCTTTTCTTTCTGCTAACCTAGTGAGTCTCAATTTGTAGTTTTTAGTCATTTTTTGGTTTACATCCAAATAGTCTTATTCTTTCTGCTGTAAAAAGTGTGTTTTGGTTTTTCTCCTTTTACCTGGGTGTGACTTAAAAGTGAGTCCATACATTTGGCCTGGCAAACTCGCATCTGGGCTTAGACCAAGCATGGAAAACTTCTGCCAGTTAAGAGAACTTTTTTAGACATTGAGAATATTAGAGGGTTATAATGAAAGTCTCCATGAAACCTTTGCTTTCACAAATAGCAAGAGCTTTTAATATCTATCTGTGTATAATATAACTGTTCTTAGTATTTGTTTGCAAACCACGTACTGGAGAAAAGTTTTTACTTCAAACTGTTTGTCGTGGTGACTGGAGTGGTTCATGACTGTGAATGCCAACCTCAGGGCAGACTATCAAAAAGCAGGGCAGACACCCCAACCTGGTGGTATGTTCTATAATTAGATTTCACCAACCCAGTAACAAATAGGAACTCCCAAAGCCCTGTGCCAGTCTTACCATGGTATCACAGACAGTCCCCTCAGGCACTTCAGTCTGTCTTGCCACTCAAGCAAGCTGGACTTAGCGATAAGTCCATGAGTGCAGGGGACTGGACTAGATCCCGAGGTCCCTTCCAGTCCTATGATTCTATAAATGGTTACACCAAAATTCATTAAAGATTCAGTTCCCAAGAAACCAGTCACGTAACCCAAGTCAATCTGTACCTTAGAGCTCTCACCAAAGACAATGCTTGTAGCCAATCCCAGAGTAAACTAACAAATGATTTTTTAACTAGGAAAAAGAAATGAGAGAGTTATTTACAGGTTAAAATGGGCAATATATATGCACAAATAAGTTAGTCTGTGGTGACAGAAATGTTGTAATCTTGTTGTAAAATGTTGTAATCTGTCCACTGAATGTGTTTTAGGGCTAACCCAGGTTGACCCTGGGGATCTCTACTTTTGTTCCTTAGCTCCAGCCCTTGTGAGAGGCCAAACAGCAAAGAGATCAGTTTCTCCTTGTCAGTGATTTTTATTCCCCCCCGGAGCCCAGAATTCAAGCTGATGGGATGAGTTCATGTGCAGGTCTCTCCTTCCTGGATGGAGTTAGTAATGCAGTCAACAAAGTCTGTCCTTTGATTGCATTGTAAACCTCTGTAAATTGTGTAACTTACTAAACAGGAAAAGAAGCATTGATTCAGGTAAAGTGCTCCTCTGGTACACAAGATGTGTAGCAAACAGTATAACTTTATACCATGGGCTGTAGAGATTATAAATGAGATCAATACATGCTGCATCCTACCAGCGTTTCATAAAATCTAAACACATTCATATCAACTTAACATTTAATATCTATTTGGATAGCGCTCACACACAGGTAAGCAAGACTGATTTCCAGCTCTGCATTTGTAAGTGTTCAGTGAGGCCTGGGGCCTTGGCATGAGCTGACACCTGGTCTGACAGCGTCACACTGTTCAGCTGTAGATCCTGATTCCCTGTTGCACTGGTTTAATACCAGGGTAACGCCACTAACTCCAAGGGAGTTACTCCAGCGTGACAGAAGGAACTGCACTTCGGGTTTATTTATAGGCATTGCTATAGCACTTACCACCGCAATAGCTCATCATCAGAACTGTGGCTCGTTAGAGGTGGAACCTCTCATCGGGATGTGCCTGTCCACAGCGTCTGACAAGTATCTGCTTTATAAAAAAGTAAATGATGCCAATATTCATAAAGCGGCTGCACATCCACAGGCTTTTAGAGAGGGAGAAGGTCATGAATAATTTAGCTTCTGTTTGCTAAGAGGAAAATACCCTAATAGAACTAATGGCGCGCCTGCTAAAAAACTTGGCTCTGGAGTGACTGTCTTATTCACCAATTGCTTTTGACATTTAGTTTTGACACTCCCATGATGGAAAAAAAAAACAACCCACCCGTACTTTCTTTTATAGCTATCTGAGGAACCCCTAATAAGCTAGAACTTTTCTTTTAATGAGCAGGATTCCAAGAAACCGGGTGAGTTTGTGTTTTTCCTGAAGCTATCGGAACAGACAGGCAGAGTCCTTTTGATATTATGAAATATGTATATGTATTGATAGATAATCTGTGCTTTCTTAACATAGGAAGTGGTCTAGGAAATAATTTTTAGGATCTTGTATTTTTTCTTTTAAAGCAAGATGCTTGCTCTGTTGGTGGAGGCGGGAACTCTTGGTAGTTCAGTAGCTTTCTGTCTGTAGGAAAATGAGAAATAAATCTTTTACAAGAGAAATAGATGCCAAAGCTACGATGTGTCAGGTTGAAACTAATCCTATTTGTAAACTGTCTGTTTATACCTTCTAATTGGTGCTGCTGGCTCGTAAATGTTAGGGTTTTTCCCATTTCTGGTGATGTTACAATAGATTTTATCATGTCTTCGGAGCTGGGTATCTTGAAATATTCTCAGTTAGTTCCACTGTACAAGTGAATTCCGTGTTTGTATGGTTTGTTTATATTTTAGAGAAGGCAGTTCAGTTACCTCCAAACTGTTGACTCAGGCAAGTTCTATGTTTATATTTAAAAGAATAAAACTGTTATTAATAGAAACCAGCTGCTAATTTGCTTACTTTAGACCATTGCTTTCTCAATATAGCCTCCACTCGTTCCGCCTTTCAAATGTGTGATGCATGTTGGAACTTCTTATGTTTTTAATTGCTGTACATGTTCTAGAAAATACAATTATTTTTTGTTTGCTGAAATTCTTGTCATGTTCTTTTTGTTTTTTGTGATGCATAAAAAATCTGAGATAATTTAACAGTCACTCGTGCATTTTTATATTTTTTGTTTAGACTTTTGCAGGTTTTATAATCCCAAACTGCGATTTTGTTCATGTCCATGTTATGTTAAATTATTTTTTATAAACTACTGTGACTATGTATTGGTGATTAAAATGGCTTTACCCTGCTGTCGACACTTGCGGCTAAGTAATGTTAACCAAAAGCGTAAATACATAGAGGTTGAGATGCCATGTTCAAGCTGTGCCTCTGTTCAGCCAGCCCTGCGCTCCTCAAGCCAGGTCAGGTCCAGCTCCCACTGATCTCAGTCTGTCCGATGACTTTAATTGCAACTGGACAGGACCCTAAAAAACTACTGTGCAGGATTGTAGGTTTGCCTCTAATTTGTATTAAGTCCTCAATCAGCAAATAGTACAAGAAATGGAACCGGGAGAGCTGCCTGCATCCGTCCAGAGAATTCTTTTGACGCTAGGTACACAGGTATATAGCAGGCTTACTAATTTCTGCTTTTACTCTTTAAATACAGTCCTTCATTTTTCATATAGTCCAGCCCTTCCCTCCTTACTCAGGTGAAATTCTCGTTGCTTGCATCAGACCCTTAGACACTAAGATTGGTAGAACTCCTTGGGTGCTGCAGTGAAGCAGGAAATGGGAAAATCCTCATATTTGATGTGAAAGAAGAGTGGAAAATGTGACTATCAAATGCAGAAGATCCTGACCAGTAGTTTCACTGGAAGACATGTGTTGCAAATGTCCAAAGCACTGCAAAACATAGTCCGAATAACCCTGTATTGGCAAGAGGATGGAGTACTTTTTTCCATTTCTAACTTCAGTGATTTTTATGAAGCTCTTTCTAAAAAGCGTGCCCAGCTATTTAACTCCCCAGGTCACCGTGTGAAAGTGTGGATTTTGATCACTACATTATTTACTAAATCTGAGGATTTTTTAAAGATTTCTTGAAATAATGTTTGTTACAGGAATTCTTGGGGTTTTTCACATTAATTTCTTGCACACTAATGGTTATTGATTCTTTAGAGGTTACAGTTGGTTGGAAAAGTGATGCATCTTCTGTGCTCTTTGAGAGAAAATACCGCAAAATTTAGCTTGCATCTGAATCTTATGAGTTTGTCTCAGGAAAAGCAATTATATAGTCGTTGTTATTCTTATGCCTTGTGTTTTGCTGAGAAACTGAGAACTAAGCTATATCACTGCATCTAATGTACAACTGTGGTGTCAACGTGCTGGTGTCGCATAGGGAAGAGCAAGTGCTGGTTGTTTGTTTGCTGGAAGAATTGTTGATGCTTCTACCGCTGTTCGTGCTACCCATCTAACACCTCTTCGGAGACTATAGCTAGATTTCTGGACATGTCCTAACTTTGCATTTTCTGGGTCAACTCACAGACTGCAGATTTGCACTAGATTCAGAGGTGAGAGCAGCCCTGACCCCTGAAACAGAGACTCAGAGTTTTCCCCAGTACCTTCAGTGCAAAATTCTGGAGCTCTTGATTGGGACCTCTGGCCCCAACATAAAAACTTGATCTGGGTCCAGATCACCTCAATTTTCAGTCTTTAAAAACAATGAGAAACTGGAATTCATCCTGCCAGGATGAAAACTGGAAGGGCCCTAAAAGCAGATTGCATCAGCATGTGCAGTTGTGGTTAACTGGTATGTGCTTCCAAACTTATCCACGCCGCTGTCGGCTTCCTTTGGTCAGGTACGAATGGCACCATCTTGTCCAGCGCACTAACTGTGACCCACAGGCACTGATAAAATACTAGGGCCAACATTTCCACAGGGGGAGCCTACTTAGTATCTAAACACATGGCCTGATTTCCAGTGGCCCTGCGCATTGACTTCAACGGGGGCTGTAGGACCCCAGCTTCTCTGAAAATGAAGGCACTTATTTATGTGCCTGCTTGTGGCCATAGAGCTTAACTTCAGGCACCTGAAACATTGAATACTTTGGGCATTTCAGAAAGCCATGGGGAAACATCATAAGCTCTCTTCCCATCCTCACGCTGCTGAAAAGCACCCTGGTGTGGTGGAGGGGTTTGTGTGCTGTCACTCAGAGAGACCAGCTCTTGTGCACGGTCAGCAGGTTATTTTCAGCAGCCTGCATTGAACGGAAATTCGATGACGTGGTCCTGTGCCGTGCATGCTGCTGCAGATAAAAATATTGGCTCGATGCACGGATTGCAGCAGTCTGCTGCATAGACATTGCATTTTCCTCTGAAGAGTGCAGCCAGCCAAGAGTCCCGGAAGAGTTAGCTGCTGCAAGCCGTTGTCACTGTGTTCCCCTCTTGGGGCAGGGGTCTAGCAGAGAAAGGGTGCTGCGTCCACTTTGAGGTGGAACTTTTATGCACGAATAAGATTGCTAACTTTTCCTGCATTCCAGACGGTGCAGACATGCATTTTGGCCTGACTGACAGCCAGATCCTTGTCCAGTGTCAATCAGTGTACTCCACTCATGGAGTTATGCCAATTGACACCCGATTAGACTTCTGCTTTTATGTTGTTCACTCAAATCCATGCAATGCCCCCAAAAAATTCTTTTGTGCCATTTTCTGTGGACCATGTATTTAACCAGTTACCGAGGGGCAAACCATATGTGGGCAAGCGCTCACAAACCAGCAACCAGATAAAAAACCCAGGATCAGTGATCTAATCGGAGGAGCCATTAGAAATATGAAGAACCACAAACTGCCAGATTTTGTTCTACGAACTGGCACAAACTCTTGATGCAGAGAGCACTTCGCTGTTTGATACATTTCTAATTTCCCTGCCAGAATACATTGGAATAACTATCTATAATATCCATGTAATTGTTCTTCAACCAGAAAAGAGGCATTCAGTATGAAAACATCTGTAACATCAATCTGACAAGTCCATGCTACAAGGTTTTTGTGACAGTGACACAGTACCAACTTCTAACATACGCTGAAGTTTAAGCAGCTGAAGAAATCTTTTTTTTTTCTGCTGAGAGAAATAGATGTGATGATCTGCAACTTGTTTGCAAAAGCTTTAAGACAAATCAGGTAATGGTGAATCATCCAGCAAAGCTAAAAATGTTCTTGCTAAAGACGACTTAGATCTCTGAGCTTTCCAGGATGGTTACATTCATATAGAGATTTTTCCAAAGGCTATACCTAGACATTTACTAATTACACCTTCTGCAGCGTATATGCAGGCACTGGACAGTGTGCAAACGAGTGCAGTTTTTTACTCTCTGCCACAGCCGTCATGACATCTGTCGTTTTAATTAAGTTTTCAAAGTAACTGCTCTAAGGGAAAGTTTTTAGCAGCACCATTGAATCACAAAGTGGTGTTGGTGTGGCTTTTCTTCTGAAACATTTTGCAAATAATGCCCTGCGGGTTTTCTGTAGCCTCTGTCAGCGGAAATCCTAAATCTTCATTCTTAACCAGGAGACCGTTTAGGTGATTTCGATACATGAGGAAGTGCCTAATGCAGATAAAGCTGAGATGCCTTAGATTACAAAATTGTAGGCCTTTTTTTGTCTCCAAGTGAAGTGTGTTGGTTTGATCTTCATTGCGTTCACACAGAATATCTGTCTCATGTACAGTACTGAGTTATGGAATTGACGCAACTCTTCCTAACATCACAGAGCGAAGGTCTCTTAGTCCCCAAGCTTAAAGGATTCAGCACCCGATCCAGCTTCTGTTGAGGTCAAAGGAAAGACTCTCTCATTAAGTTCAGTGGGGGCTGATCACGCCCCAGAAGAGCAATTCATTCTGTTGCTTTAAAAAAAGATCCCAGTTGTTGCATAGTTAAAACCCCAAATGTTTCTAAATGCCGCCCTTGTAATCCTTCAGAATCCATCACAGTGAGGGTTTCTGAAAGAGGCGCAGCTTCAGTACATGCTGTCATGAACGCATGTCTAGTATTAATGCTTAAAATGCATTCAGCAGTTTGTCACCATATGACCAAAAGCAGCTTCAAGCTTTGCAACTGAGCATTCCACCTAGCTCTGCTTTATTTCATGCTGCGTTCTCTGTGGGGCTTGGTTTTTATGTGGAAACCTTTTGTTTTGATTAATTACATTATTTTGCGGTTTAAAAGTAGCTCAGGGTTCTTCTTGACTTGCTCGTGACTTCAGTTTCTGAGGTATGTGGATTAGCTCTAGGTACGATCTTCCTTCCAGCAAGCAGAACGTGACTTCTGCGAACATGTGCAAGTGTAGTGTCTGTTTGCTGTGTGAGCGTAGGAGCGTTTACTAGAGGTGCTGACGTGTTTTACTTGTTGTCTGGCTGAGCTGGAGAGGAGGAGTTTTGGTTTTGTGAGTTTGTGCCCTACAAGGTCACTACTAGCTGATCGAGAGGGAATGTTAGACACCTGCCTCCAGAAGGACACAGATCTTGTGTGTAGATTCAGTTAAGCATTTAATATCTGGAAAAATTTGCAGATTTCCAAATCCGGCAGCAGAATGCTGTCCATGACATACAGCGAAAGCCTGAGAAGCGTAGCCAGCCGGTACCACTCGGACTGGGGTCTCCACCAGGTTCGCCATACGGATGTGGTGGAGCTGCAGCGACTGCGAGATGTCCGAGTGGCAGCACAAGCCAAAACCATGGAAGAGTTTCTCAAAATGCACGGGCTCTCACTGGAAGATTGCACAGCTCACAAGACGGGCATGAGATATAGGTAAGAAATGAACTTCCTTCCTATCTTCTACGTGGGTTTTAATGGACATGGAAAATCTGGGAAAAGCTACAGTTCGTGCGTATTTCACTTCAGTTGAGATGTAAACGAGTCCATACAGCAGCATGTCAAATCTGCACACAGGCTATGAAAGTAGTTTCTAGGATATCGCGTATCGTAGATAAAAATGTTTTCTTTAACCCCCTGTGGCAAAGAAATTCCAATGAGGAGTTAGCTGAAGCAGCTGCTGTTGTTTTAACTAAACCTAAATAAGCGTCAGAGCCTTGTTATGACATGTTTTGGGAAATCTTTGTTTGGATAAAGCAGAGACTGGCAAAGCCAGGGGTGCAAATAAGCTGTTAAAGCATGTGTGTGTGTCCATATGTGTACTTCACTGGCGGTAGAAAATCTTTTAAATTTTTAAGCTTGATACATGAAAACTCTGTTCACAAGTCTGTCCAAAATAGCAATCGTGCAGGCTGGGACAGCTAGTGAATTTGTTTCAGAGTAGCAGCCGTGTTAGTCTGTATTCGCAAAAAGAAAAGGAGGACTTGTGGCACCTTAGAGACTAACCAATTTATTTGAGCATGAGCTTTCGTGAGCTACAGCTCACTTCATCAGATAAAGTGAGCTGTAGCTCACGAAAGCTTATGCTCAAATAAATTGGTTAGTCTCTAATGAATTTGTGTGTCTGGTGTTTATACCCAGATGAGAAGCCAAACGCACCGCATGTACCAACAGAGCATTTGGCCCACATTGTATAACTTTAATTTAAGCCACTTTTTGAGACTAAGATGTGTGTTGTTTTCTTGGAATGGGATAGACTCTTATACGCTATTACGGTCTGTATCTGCCCTTTGGGATTAGACCTAGGTCTCCGTCAGGCGAGAAGAACCGATTAGTCGATTTCCAGACTTGGAGTGTGGAATTCATGGATGTACAGAAACAGATTTCCATCTTAATCTATTTCCCATGCCATGGCAAGTGCAGGGTGGTATTCAGCAAGCACATCCACCTCCCTATTCTGAGTCAGAGTATTTATCTCCATCCTAAATCCACTAGCGGTCTTGCTGTCTCCCATGACATTGCAAACTGTCCCAGGTGCCTCTCCAAGAGAGAGCAGCCTGTCCTAATAGCCACTCTAAACTTTCTCCCACTGCATCTTTCAGCCTATGCCCCTTTTAGGTGGAGCAGGTTATGGTCCTTAACCTTTGATTCCTTGTATTCGGAACCACAGTGAGATTCTCCTTTTCTGCAGCCCTTCCATGCCACGAATCTGCCTGCTGTTCACTCTCTGTACTTTCACTTGACCTACTTCTCTTTAACATGTGGTGGTGCTCACGGTCCAGCTGACAAATAAGATCATTTCTCTGGAGGTTCCAGCAGATGGCGGAGGTTCACCCCGGGAGGCCTGGGAATGGGCTTGTGCGGGGTATTGCTAATCGAAGGGGATATGGATCAGATACTAAGTTCAGAGTGTCCTGTGCGTGGACCTTAGGGTACCCAGCCAGCCTAGCGGGGTTGTGGTTCTCACACTAGTACTCCAAAAGTAGCTGTGTAGACAGTGCCTTGAAGTTGCAGGTTGGGCTGGAACTCGGGCTCTGTGTAGACAAACCCGTCGTCGCAGCTCAGCTATTCCACTAGAACTATTCTACTAGCAGGCAACAATCGTGGTGTACTCCCCTCCCAGCTCACTCCCCACCCTGGCCGAGCTCCCTCTTGAGCCGCCTTCTTGTATTGCTGATCGGTGCAGTGATCTTAGAAGGATTCACAGTGTGAATTCTAGGGGAAAGATAAGGACGCAACTAAATGTTGTTAGCTGGCCATGATGGAGCGCTTTTATAGAGGCTACTGCCATCATTTAACATCATGTGACCACGTTTTTTGCTTTGTGGAGTTGAAGCCCGAATGCAATAAACATCAAAAGGGGCAATGCAGCGGAGACAGCTCTAGACGTTCGACCATATCCTATTTCTGTCAAGCTGGTTTTCTTTTTAAATAACTTGGCTACACTGTATATCTGAAGTGTCTGTGTCCAGGAATCTGTTCTCCTCTAGGTGAGTGGGGAAATGACGATGAAACCCTTCTCAAGCCATCCTAGAGAGAAGGTCTCATCCGGTGCATGTTTAAATGGCTAGAGAAGGTTAGCGCCTTTACATCCTTCTGTTCTCCCCTCCGTAAATAAAAAACCGCAACGTTTCTATAACCTCTCCCCCTCATTCACGATTATTTTTTTCTACAGTATTATTAGTATGCTTCTAAGTGCAAAGAGCCTAGAATCTTAACTTCCTCTTTTAGGACAAATGAATTATTGAACAAAATCTCAAAAATTAAAAGCCACAAAAATATTTTATCCCGCCAGTAACCAGAGAAGTCAGAGCAGTTGAGTGTAACATAAACTGCTGAATAAGTCAGTTGTGCACATGTAAAATATTGCAGTTTTATAGCCCAGGCTCTCTTGTGTGCCTGAAATGCCAATAAAACTGAACATCTCGGTCTGATTTTTGTGGTTTGAGAGCAAAGCAAGGTTTTCTTTTTGAAAAGGAAACGTAGATCAAGATCCCTGCCTCAGCATCAGACACATTAATGGTTTACATCTACCACACTGGCTTTTAGCAAATACATTTCATTTAGCTTCTCACCGGTTATTTAATAGAATCGTGAAATGAAAACAAGTCATGACACTGCTTTAGTTACTAAAGATCCAAGAGAGAGACAATTCCTCCTTACCAAAACTGTTCCCCAGGATCAAGATTAGAGCTCATGTTAAGTTTGGTCCTAAATATTAATAAGAAAAATTCAGATCTGGTGTAGAACATGTTGGAGCGAGGGGAGTTATCCCAGCTTTACATGCAGGATGAATTTGTCCCTCTCTCCTAAGGCAAACACTGCCTGGTGAGGAAAGAGAAGCCAGCTCTCCAAGAAGGAATGGCACTTTATCTGACTACTCTGTCAGGCAACGGAGTTTTCTGGGTTGGAACGTACTTTATCATAAATCCACAGCGATTTGCTTTGAAATAATTAAGCAATAAACATGTTGGAATAACAGCAGGGTGTACAGCAGATTTCAGCAACTTTGTTTTAACCCAGACCTCACAACTAGACAGTGATGCCAGTGTCAGGGCAGTATGACCTCTTGCGAATGAGACCACCACGTCAGTGAATAAAATGATCACTGCATAAAAAATCTTCAGTCTTGTGAGATCCGGAGCTCACCTTGTACCCACCAGCTCTGCTCCTGCAAATGTTTCCTAGTAACATATTCCCAACAAATGAGTTTAAACTACATACCAGTTGATGCTGGCAACGCTCTGCTTTGTAAAGCTGTGCCAGATCACTCCAGGCGTTGTGTGAAAATTAAAGGTAGAACTTTAACCTATTAGATTCCAATGCCTGTCCATGAATATGAGAGGCTGTAGAGGAATGTGCTCAGCTGCTAATGTCCAGGGGTGTTCACAGCCTAGTCTCAGGCCAGGCCCACACTACAGACTTGTGCAGGCATGGCTCTCTCGGTCAGAACAGGCCAAACCCCTACAACAATTGGACTGAACGCTAGGAAAGGGTATCTGTGTGCAACCGCTGGAGAAGAGCCAGATTTTGCAAAGCAATATCTGGCAATCACTTGACACACAGCATGAATGAGGCCAGTGGCCCAGCAATGATCCTTCACTAGCTGGGAGGAAGCTAGTTTCTGACCTGAGCATCGAGACCTTTGGGCAAGTTGCCTTCTCCCTCTGAGGGGCCAGTCCTGCACCACGACCCAGAAGTGCTGCACGTGGCTGTCCCGTGTGTTAAAGGAGACGGCAATGTATTGGGACAAGCTAGTCACCGTCAGACTGGCCTTTAGAGAGAAGTCTGCCAACAGCACTTGATCCAGACCCTGGACAGGGTTTGAGTACTGGTGCTAGGACCACAGTAATCCCTGCTCAGGCCAGGGCCAGGTGTACCCAGGAATCCCTACATACCCAGCCTGATTGCGGTCGTGAAACCTCAGACCCTAAAAGGAGAAGTGGCAGCTCTGCCCATTGTATCAGCAACAACTGGCAACAGGCAAATCTCGCTTCATCCATCCATCAAGGTGGCGTCGCTACTCACTCCTCCCTGGAGTGCCCAGAGCAGAACCCTGAGACCTCCGATGGCCTGGGGCGCCCTCACGAAGCACTGTTTCACCGAGGTGTACAGTGGAACCTTGCTCAGCCGCTCAAAGTAGCGATCCTCTTAGTCCCTGCCTCAGCCAGGGGGATGCTGGAGCGTCGAGTGCAGCCCATGGATCCGTAGTGTTGCACCTTTACAAAGCACGCATCATGCTCATGACTAATGCAGCATTCAGGCCACCCCACTGGCCCACAGGTCACGTTATCTGCATTCTGTCCAAAGCCATCCCACCCATCGGAAGCACTCTGGCACACATTAGGACCGGCACAGGGCTCTCCAGATCCATGTGGAGCTGACAGAAACCTTCTGAAGATCTGACATGCTCTCTGTCCAACGTTGCCCAGCGGCCAAAGGCAGGAAAGCCTCCAAAGCTCAGCTGCTGAGATAAGACCATTGGAGCAAACTGGGGAAGCATAGAGAGCAAGGAGTCTGACCCCATACTGCAGAGGGCGGGGCTCCTTGGTGCAGAGGCACGGCTGCAACCTGGGTGGGAAGATCGCATGCCCTGTGTGCAGCAACAAGGAAGGCATCCACGCAGCCCTACCCTTTTGCCAAGTTTCCATGGTTGGGGTGTCAGAAGCAAGGGGTGGCATGCTGCAGTGCTCACAATGTGGGATGTGATCAGCCCTCTCTTGGCGGAGGAGCGCATATGCTCTGCAAACGGTTAGTTCTCAAGCAGCAGTTGTGGAAGGGCTCAAGCTGCTGGACTGGTCACTCGCACTTTGCCGCTGACTGCCAGGGCTAGCTCTGGCCTGTCACTGCCAGCTGGTGAGGCCAAGTCCCCTTTGGAAAGGGTCTGTGGACCTTCCTACTGACGGAAAGGAAGCACTCAGGTGAATCTGGAGACAAGTTCCTATTCTGTGAGGTGGGGTGGGGGCATTGTGGGTGGAGTGTTTCTATTCTTCTCATTCATTTGATGTAACTCAATTTCTCTTGACTGATTGCATCCATCCCAATGTAATTATGACTTGTTTAGTTTTGTCTGGAGTTTTAGTTTGGTTTGGGGAGTATTTTTGTATAGATGGAGTGGAATCCCTTTGAGAGCTGCAACATGGTGTTTACTAGGGCAAGACATGAATATAAATTAATTAGGCTGTAACTCCTAGGTACAGCCATCTGATACCCTGGTGAGATGCATCATTCATGGTTCCTGCCTGCCGGCAGGCAGACAATCCCTCTTTCCTAGAGAACAAGCAAAGCCTTTGGAAGCCTAGGGCTTGGGCTTTAGAAACAGAACTTTTGTTGTCTGTGAAGTTTTTTAGGCTCTTGTCCAAAGCCTTGTGGAGTCAGTGGAAGGCTTCTTCCTTTGATTTAATAGGGTTTGAACCAGAACCAGGGTGCCTGTGTTTGAGTGATCCCTTCCCCTGCCGTTGGGATTGTCAGTCCAATGTCCCGGCTGCGCATGAGTCAGTTCCTGTGTGGGATAGGATTATCTATTTCCATTGCGTTCACTCCCAAAGGGCCAATTCAGGATCTGTCCCTAATGTGCCAGGTACTGTCCAAACACGTGGCATCTCAGCCAGGTTTTGGGACTGAGGCAATTCGCACTCCTTAAAGATAAATGAGAATGAGTCATCCTAAAGAGAGCTGCACTGCTCTGACCTGGGTACTTTACAACACCTTCGATAGGCCATGCCTGGTACCCCAGTCTAGGCAGGATTGTTGTCTGTCTGTGCTTAAACCAACTGAAGAAATGTGATTGGTTTAAAAAAAAGCTCTCCTATAAAAGGCTTAATGGGACCCATCAGAAGAGAGAACTAAAGATAGTAGAGGGGTTTGTATAGCACCTAACACAATGGGGTCTTGATCCACAACTGAGGCTCCCAGCCACTACCATGGTGCTAAAATATAGAACTATTCAGAAGGGGACTTTCTGGGTATCCTCGGCCTAGGTGCTGGACCTTCTCTCACTTCAGAAAGCCTATTTCATGAACTACAGGCCTCCAGACATTCAGTGCCCCCCATCCAAGTGTCTTTTCCTTCTCTTCCTTCAACCTGACAACAGAACTCCCACACTCCCTAGGATCTAAACTCCAGTCCTTGCTGCTCAGCTCAGACATCGCACGTATGTGGAGCTCAAGGGGAGTTCCCGGAGACCTTAGTGCCCTGTGCTTTAGGTACTCCGGCTTCTTGACTTGTCTCTGCCATTTTGCAGTCAACTTGGAAAAATGAACACCAGCCCATGTTAGAGAAATAAAACGGAGAAAGTATCATGTGGAGCCGGAAAACCAACTCCAAGCACAAAGGCAGCTGGCACGCCATTAATTTTGCATGTTCCTCCAGAACCTGGTGTAGTTAGAGCATAAATATTTCAAAGCATTTTTGTTTTTTTAACAACTGTATTATATTTTTGATTGACTGAAAGCTGTTTTAGAATAGGCTTGGGTTGTGAGCTGCTAGTGTGAAGTGATGCTATGAAATGTTCTCACTCTGATCAGAGATGGAACAATTATTTCACTCGGTGTATCTGAAATCGTCATGATACTGAAAGTAGAAACAGAAGACATTTTAGACACTCCAGAGTGTGGGACGGTTACTGCCGAACTCTAGCCTGGAAAGGGGAGAGTCTTTAGACACTCGTTTTAAGTGGGTTGGGAAGGAGGTTATCTTTATTATTCCTCTGTTTTCGTCACCATTCCTGTTAACCTGAATCTGTGGTGTTTCTAGCTGGTAACTACACCAACTTCTGACTTACATGGCATAAGACCTTGACTGCACTGGGATTGTGACGACTGGTGTAAAGCCCTGCTGTAGAACTGACTTACACCGGCTCAGCTCACTCCAGGTTCAGAGTATGCTGCACTGGTGTAAATCATGTCCATACAAGGGGATTGCACTGACACAGCTGCAGGAGTGGCCAAAACCCAGTGTAGACAAGACCAAAGTGAGGACAGAATGTGAACCTGCTCATCTGTCAAACTCTCACATCAAAGGCAGGGAATGGGGAGCAGATGGTCACGATCAGCTGTGAGCTGAATGGCTGACGCAGCCCTGGTGAAAAGTTGCGTGGCTGCATTTTCGTATCAGAAGCCAAGCTGTGAGCCGGTCAGCGATGGGGCACCTGCTGTTCTGCTCACCTGCTTGTTAGCACACAATCCGTCCAGATATTGCACTTTTCTTTCTCTTAGGGATTAGAGCCCACTCCACAAACAAGCACAGACTGTACGCTTTTAAAAAAATCCCTTCTGCAGTTAGTCCATCTCCTACGTCCTGAGACAGCAAATTACTCCATGTGGACTACCCTGTGCCCACATGAATTCTGTTTCTTTGAGCTCCGCCTGCAAAGAGCTGCCTGCAGGATTACGGCATGTCACTAAATCAAAAGCTTTGCAGACGGGGCTTCCTTGCGTTTTCTTCTATAAGAATAACACTTGCACAGTAAAAAAAAAATAGCCCATTTATTGACGTTATTTATTGATGAAGTGAAGCTTTGCACATACAGTATCAAAGAAATTATTTAGGATAAAATATTTCGTTCAGGAAAGCACTTTAAAGTTAAGCTGCAGGGGTTTGGAGGTGGAGGGGCCATGGTGACATACTTTAAGTGTGAGCCTTTTTTGCCATGAAGATTGTGATTAACGCTAGCTGGAAGAAGCCTCTGGAAGTTGCTTTACAATAGCTTAGCCTACTTCTGAACAATTTCCCTTGAAGTTTAGAATGGAAATGTATCGCTTGTATCCTAGCAAGGGCTAAGCCGCTCCACTTCAGTAGCTTTTCAATTGGTGAGTTTAAACATTCTGGCTTAGAAGCAGAGACCCTTTCCGGGGGAGGGGTTGTTCTGGGGATCAGAATTGCATAAAGAGAAATTGTTCCGTTTTCAGGGCATTTCCTCTGAGTAATAATTTATTGACTGAAAAAGTCACCAGCTGAAAATTTATTTCCTTCTCTAATAAATCGCTGTATAAATTAAGAGGATTTATTTCTAATGGCAGTAAATAATTCTGGAGGTCGACCAGTAAAAACCTTTTAAGTGATTGTACAGCAAATCAACACATCATTTTTCATGATCACCCTGAAACTCATTTTAAATAAACCAGTAAAATTAGGGAACCAAAAAACACACTTAGAGTGTCACACGGAGGTCGCTGCTAGAAATTAGAGATGCAAGGGCCTAGTGCAGGGGCTCTCAACCTTTCCAGACCACTGCACCCCTTTCAGGAGTCTGATTTGTCTTGCGTCTCCCAGGTTTCACCTCACTTAAAAACTACTTGCTTACAAAATCAGACAAGAACACGAAAGTGTCACCGCACACGATTACTGAAAAGTTGCTTACGTTTTCGATTTTACCATGTCACTATAAAATAAACCAATTGGAATATAAATGTTGTACATATATTTCATTGTGTAGTATATAGAGCAGTATAAACAAGTTATTGTCTGTATGAAATTTTAGTTTGTACTGACTTCACTAGTGCTTTTTATATAGCCTGTTGTAAAACTAAGCAAATATCTAGATGAGTTGATGTACCCCCGGAAGATCTCTGTGTATCCCCAGGGGTGCGTGTACCCCTGGTTGAGAACCACTGAACTTTGGGACATGGACATAGTCCACATTTCTTAAAGTGCTTTGTGCGCTCATGGCGCCCTATAAATGTTTGTTATATTCTTATATCTGCAGTTGGAAACTCTGGGTTCAGTTGTCTTATCCTTTTCCTAGCATGCAATAAATATTCAGAGGAGTTCTAGGTTTGTCATGTAAATATCTAGAGGATGTGCTATTAACACCTACAGCACGTTTGCTGCCCCAGCCAAGGGGTAGTAATTTTACCTGTTGCTGTGATATGGTTGTGCATGACACACGGTGCTTTCTGTGGGGCTGGGGTTCCAGGGCCCAGCGAAATGGAGCAATTTCTGAAAGATGCCAGATTGGGGGTAGGGGGCAGTGGCAGCATCAGCAATAAACTGCCATTCAAATTCCAGGGTCCAAGAGCCTCCGGCACAGGGCGATGGCTGGAGTGACCTCTGGCAATTGCTGCTGTAGTACAGTGAATTTTTTCTAATAACCAACGTGGATGAAGGGTTTAGAGCTGAATGCGCAGCTTCTGTGTGCATCCCGCACGCTGGGCTGGATTCTTCTCTGAGCTCCTGGGGCTTCACGACAGGTGGGAAACTGCATTTTTCTGACTTTTGTTTTAGTCGGGGGCTTTGGCCTATGCCTCCTGCAAGGAACTTTTAATCTGGGATCAGGGAGGTTTTCCTGCTTCTCCTCTGGAGGCACTAAAGGGTCACATGCAGATTAGTTCTGATTCACTGTGTCTGTCTGGGGTGCAGGAACTGCTCCTTGTCGGATGGGTGCCCGTGTGTCAGTGACCTAGTCTGCTAGGATGTTAGAAGTAATCTGCAAGGACACTTTTCTTTTCCCATCCCTCCTCAGGGCTGCTTTCTGCCATGATGCCTACAACAAATGATATGGGCTAGCGGGCCTGGGGCCGGAAAGAAGAGAAGAGTGGGTATGCTACAAGTTTATATTTGGATATTTCCCTCTTCTGTCCCTCTGTGCTGTTCATCATCTTAGGCTACAAACCCTTTGGTACAGGCTCCGTGTCTATTTGTGTGTTTGTGTAAGGCCTAGTCTAATGGGTCCATCATATAAGTAGTAATTAATAAAATAACTAGCAATCTTGGCAGGAATTTTAGCATTATTTTTTTTTGTAAATACTTTGGATCTCAAGTCTATTTAAACTACCACACAATAAAAGCAAATGGGCCTGATTCTCCATCGCCATGCAGCTCGTACGGCCATCACACCAGTGCAAGTTGGGTATAAAGTGCTGCCAGACCAGGATGGCCATGTTTTATACTCTCTTTGCACTGGTGTAAGTGATTGCACAGGGAGCTGGGTGATGCAGTGTCAGACTCTGTGCATCCAGATCAGTTATCTCTTAGGAAGAACCTCACGGCAAAGGATTATTGCAATGAGAACTTCTAGGATTACACCAGCCTTTTACAGCTTCTGTGCCGGCTAGCAGGTCTGGAATGGCCTGCGAGACTTGCCATTCAAGATGCACTCTGTGTTGCTATAGCCGTGTAGGTCCCAGGATATTAAGGAGACAAGGTGAGTGAGATAATCTCTTTCTGCTGGTGAGAAGCCAGTCCCATTCAGGCTGCAGACACTGTAATGGTCAGCTGTTAAAGTGGTACCTGGTGTGCACCTGGCTGTATAGAGCTAAAAATAGCCTGAGCAAAAATTAAAGTAAGTAATTTTGAATGTGCAAATGGAACTTTACCACCAGTGTTGAGTCCCAGTAGGAGCTGATCTCAATGGGAGCTTTTTGCTGGAGGTTCTGATTCCCAGGAGTTTTGGACAATGTTGTTTTTGGTTTTTTGTTAGGGCTGGGGGTGGGCTGGTTGGTTGGTTGGTTTTTGTTTAGGAGGATTTTTTTGGTAAATGTGTGTGGTGTTGGGTTTGCATCGCAGGGGGGTTGTGTTTGTTTAATTTGTGCGTACTAGAGGGACCTCCGGTATTGTGAAGACTTTGCTGACGTCAATAGGAAAACTATGATTAACTTCAGTAGGGGCAAGAATTCCCCCTTTGTCATCGGGAATTTCTGAACTCGTTGCAATAGAATTGGAAACTGCAATCAAGGTCTGGAGAGAGCTAAGTAGGATTACACTGGCTCAACTGTATGGATTAAGGATCTTTGAGGCAGAAGAAAACATCACTGGATTACAAGGTTTGGGGAGGGGGGGGGGATCTGAGTTCAAATTTATGTGATTTTTATTCCCATCAGACACCCACACACCAAAACAATTTTCATTGTGTAAAAGTGCTTTACAAATTAATTCACATAATTATATTGATAATCCAGTTTGTTACTTCAATGTTATTTTTCTGGACCATGTGACTGATTAAACAATTATTTCCTGATCACGGAAGCATTCTCCTGTTCCTACTGAAAGAGAAGCTTCCACATATGTCAGTTAAAAGGACAACACAGGAGAGGGGATGCTGCTGCAGGCAGAAGTTCTGCATCGGAAGGTCTAATATTGCATTCGGAAGACGTGAGAGTGTTTAATAGAGGGCTCATATTTTATGTTTGAAATCACAAAATCGTTTAAAAATGAGATGAGATTGTGTAGCTTTGAATGGTTAAAATTTTGCCTCCCATTGGTCAATTTGCCCCCTGTTTGGAGAGCCTTCAGGCAGGGGTCACACAAGCAATAACACTGAGTGGTGTGTTGAATTAAATTAAAAACCAAGAGTACATTACAGGGAAAGAAATTTCCCCACACTGGAGTGCTCTTAGCATTTCTCTAGGGTTTTACTCCGGCGACAGAAATGTTTTAAAAGGGTGAGTGATGAAACATTCTTGCTGGGAGATTTTATTTTTGACTTTGATCCGATTTTAAGAAAATTCCATAAGAGCCATCTTGCAATTACCCCACAGCTGTCAAAGAGAGAGAATACATAAGTCCCATTTCCGGTCATAGCTAGGGCCTCTGTGGAGCCAGTATCCAAATCTGGCCCCTGCACCTTTTCTAGATTGAGAATCTAAAGATACTTAGTTTTGCAGGTGTTCGCCTGTTTCTAAAGATAAATCATAGAGACATACAGGCTGTGTGTGTGAGAGGGAGAGAGGGAGGGAGGGAGGGAGAATTTTTCATTGAGTTAAAAGGTCCCTAGGAAGACACCGCAACATCTAGTGTGCGTAGGCCGCTAGCCCAGCGCTCTGACAGCACCGTGCAAGGGGTCGGTGTTCGGGAGCTGAGCTCTGCAGGCAGATGCTTGGGAGCGCTGTGAAGGCAGCACACCGAACCCCGACATCTTCCCTCCCAAATAAAGTGCCTTTTTCCGCCAGGGAGGGGCGAGCCCGGGACGCGGTTCTCACTCCTGTGGTGGGGAGATCCCCCAGGGCTCCCCTGCAAGAGGCTGTGGATCAGCATTCCGCACCCTGCCGGCTTCAGAGGAAAAAGGGTTTTTAATCTGGAGCTGAACTAGACTACCCGATTCCATTATGCGATTAATTCCAGGGGTGTTAATCGAAGTGGCCCAAGCAAACCAGGGAGACGGGGTTCCAGTAGCCTGGTCCCACAAAACCTCCTCCCGCCAGGCCTGCTTAGCAGGGAGTTGCATCATCATGACAAAGTCTCCGAGGCACAGTGTGCCCAGGAGCCGAACGATTGGAAGCAGCAGCCTTTTAGTGCAAGGGCTGCTGAGGGGAGCTCTCTTTCATGGGTGTCTGATAGACAGTGGGGTGCCAGGGTAAAATAAAGAGCCCTGTGTCAAAGCAAGCTCCATACTAGGTCATTTCTGTCCCTTTGGCTAATCTAAAGTCCTTTTTTAAAGTACTTTAGTATTCCCAGAACTGTTACGTTGCACAGCCCTGCTGTCCTGTTCGGCTATCAGATGGGTTCTAACGTGTTCACCTGGGAGCAGCAGGATCTGCTCCAGGCATGGCAGCGGGCCTGGCAAGGCAAAGCCAATGCTGATTAATTAGTCTCTTGCTACTGCCATGGTCTTTCCCCCCTTTGAATTAGCGTGAGGAGAAGAGATCCGTTTTCGTGGCCGAAGTCCTTGGAATCCGATCTGAAACCTTTGTTGTGGCTGTTGGAATTTGGGAGCCCCCAGCACATCCCGTGCAGCCTCCTGTCCTGTAATGGTCTCCTTTTTCTCATGTCCTGTCTTCTGGGGGGAGAGGCTTTGTGTATTTTATTAGCAAACCCCTCTGTACTAGCCTGTAGATGCAAAGCCACTAGTACCTCTCTTTGGTGGTAAAATTCACCACGACCATTTAAAGACAAAGAATAAAAATAGGTTTTAGAACAACCGCCGCACATGCTTATGAAAACACTGCAAACTGCGTCGGTTCCAGTCTGTGACATTGTTGACTCTTGTATTTGAAATGGTTACGTTTCAGCTTCAGAGCTGAATAGGACATTGTTTTTTTTCATAAAACATGTAGCGAATACAAGCTGGGTCTCTCCATTCTTGCACTCTAGTAGTAATGTTTAAATGCTGCTTTACAGACATACAGGAGGGAGGTCTCTGCTTCACCCAATTTACTATCTAAATTTAGCTGTTGTCACTATTCATCTCAACATTTGGAGATGGAGGGACAGAGATGAGAGGGAGCAGAAACTGAGGGGGGAGGAAACCCCTCCCTCCCCCCCTTGAGAGACCATTAGTGACCCACAGAGCAGCTGCGTGCAGCAAATCCACTAACACCCACAGCTGTCTCTCTAGTTATTCTTCCCTGGGAGACGCAGCAAGGAACCCCCTTTTTGTTGTTAATGAATTGCTGAATGTTTCCTGCTCAGCCCACTGGTTACCTAATTGATTTAGCCGAGCCTGGGAATCCAGCAGGATCCGTGGCAGCATAGTCACGCTGCCCTCTTCGCTTCAGAAATCCAGCCCTGGATCTGGCAAGGAAGCAGCTGTCGCAGGGGTCAGTGAGGGAGAGAGACAGGAATTCCTCTGCAGGGCTCAAGAAGCAGAAGAATTTGGGGGCTTGGCAAGCTTTTTACCTTCAATGAAGGCCCGATGGATGTTTGCTTTGCCTATAACTAGCTGGGTCTGAATGGCCTGGCTCCTGTGCATGTGGAAACCTGCAGAAGATTTTTACCTAACAGAGCTGAAAGTCTGAGATTTAAAAATAAACAGAAATACAGCGTAAATATTTATTTATTTGCCAGCCACAGTGTTTAACTTAGTGGCAAACAGCATCCATTAAACTTTGAAAAGCTACTTCAGAGAAACACTGAGCTACACCGTCAAGTGTGGGAGCAGGGAAAGCATTGCATGGCAGAAGGATGCAAGCTGGGATGTAAATGGATTTGACTCTATTATTTCTTAACCTTCCCAGTTCATTTAGTTGTGTTTTTTCCCCGGCAGACTTTCTCCTATGACAGAAGGTTGAAATTGCAAGAGCTGCATCTTCTGCTTGTTTGTTATGTGGTGTTTTTGTTTTGTTTTTTGGGGGGGTTCTGAATATTCTGTATTCCCAGGGAAAACACTTACAACCCATTTCCTCCTCCAGCCCTCCCGGGGAGAGAGGGCAGCCTGCTGTGGAACAGAACACTTCTGAGAGCTAAAGTGGGGAGGGGATTTCTGCAACCAAAATAAAGCGAGGACACTATGCAGGTTTCTTTTGTATGCTCAGAGCACAGCATAAAGAGCCGGAGTGCAGAAGATCGACTGAACAGACAAAATGCCAGCAGTCCCAGCCTTGGCACGCGTAGCAAATTCCGAGCAGTGGCCATGGTTGCCCGGAGTCTGGGGCAGCTCTCTGTGCAAAATGCTCCATCCTCAAGTGAATCCAGCGTGAAACAGCCAGGAATGAAATATAGGTATGGAGAAGACCATGCTTCCCATTCTGCGGGAAGAGAGTTTCTTGGTCTCTTGTGTAGATGTGTTTCTGATTTTGCTGTCTAGTATACATGTTGGAAGGGGGGTGTGCGGAGGTGTGTTGTGTTGTGTTGCCTGACTACGTCTATACGTTTTCACTGATACAAATGCTGAACTCGGTGTGCACTGTCCTACTTCTCTCTATTTCTACTAGTTGGCTGTTTTTCTCCTTTAGGTGCAACCTTGTGAAGGGTCGTCGTCTGCTCTCACTTACACTGATGTAAAACCAGAGCACCGCCACTGCATTCATTGGAATTATTCCCAGTTTACGCTAGCCTAAATGAGAGTAGAATGTGACCCTAAGATATGGTTTAGGGTTCAGCAGAATCCCTGTTGGCTTTGTTGTTGCTAATTCTCAGACATTCCCGAGGGTCAGCAGCCCACCGATTCCTCATATGATAGCAGACCTTTGTGTTCGGTAATATCACCAAACATTTTCTGATGCTTCCACCTTTTCCTTTAGAGCCCCAGTACATGTGCTGTCGAATAAGAGGGGACTGTGTCAGTTATACACTCTACCGCTGTTGATCTGTGTTTAGTGATCTGAAAACTAAACAAGACAAACATAACGTGCTCCAAAGAGCCATGCACCAAGGGCTTAGTGTGTTAAACTGGCATGATATTTCAATAGGGAGATGCCAAGAAGTTTTGTGTGTCTGAAAGAACAAGAATAACATGTATGCTGTACTTTGGCTAATATTGGCATGTGTGACACTTCATACAAGATGTGAATAACAGTGCCAAATATGTCAGGGAGAGGCACATCGCTCGCATGGTGTGAGGTGTACCAGATTATCTTGTCTTGTTCAATAACAAGCCATTATTACTCCGGTCCTCTGTAGTCTTCTAAGCAGTGTGTGTGTGTGAGTGAGATAGAGATAAAGAATGAATACATGGGAGAGGTTTCGCCTTAGATTGGAAGGGATCTATTAGCTAAGAACCTTGGGGTCTCCTCTCGGTCCTGTATGTACCTCTCAATTGAGACCCCTGAATGCCAGAGCTGTATTCGCATTAAGAAAAAAATTGTGACAGGCAATCCTATCTGGAAACCATTCAATACATGCTTTGAAAAGTTCAGCTGAAAATTTCTTTAAATGTCTGACTTATAAACTTACACCCTACAGTTCTTCAACCTTTCCATCTAAGACAGCAAATTTCTAAGTATCTTCCAAAGGCAAGAGAGATCATAAAGACCAAAGTAATTCCAGTGCCAAGAGCATTAAACTTCCTGGGTTGCAGAAGATTAGGTCAGCCATAGCATTGCTGGTGGGTTGGGTTTGTCAGCTTATTAGTGGTGAATAAAAACATGCTGTACAATACACTGTGGGCAAAAGCAGCCTTTCTCCTCGCCCATCCTTCCCTCACTACCCAAAGAGATCGCCTCTTCCTGTGTAAAGATCTTAAAATGATGAGAGAAAAATGAACCATGTAAATGTTATTTGGCAAAGATTTTCAGGAGTGACGAACAATTTTTTGGTTGTGTTGCCTTTTGGGTGCCCAACCTGAGAGAGGACCTAGCATCAGTGGGTGGCTTTTCAGCCCTTTCTGAAAATCAGCCCCCTTCTAAGGCCTCCAGAAACACAAGCCACTTTGAAAATCTCAGCCTTGCAACATTTGAATGTTTCTTACTCAGTATTTATGCCCTTTGCCACATACCCGAGGTGGACACGCTGCCTCCCACGTAGTCCAGAAGCTAGAGACATATGCTGTGTTGGGTCCTATTCCTCTCTAGATTGTAACTTGCGTAGCCAATTATTTGAGACAGAGTTCTGCTGAGGTGAATGTAGACTGGTGGGAATGTTGGGTGACTCCCAGAACAGGGAGAATTTGGGCTTCAAAAAAATTCCACTATCCTTCTGAAGACCGTTCCCCATCAAACATGTGAATCAGAAATGCTGATTTATTATGTAGTTTGTTCACTCCCTGGGAGGCAAGCATGGTTTTAAAAAACCCAACAAAATGCTGGTGGATTGGGTAGTGTAGTCTGCTGGTACATGTTTAATAGTTTGAAAAGCACATCTGTTACTATCCTCTTCCAGTGCTGAGGAAGGGAAAAGGTCTTTCTACTTCCTCATGGAAGTGTCCCTTCACCATTTCCAGCTCCCTGGCAGTACTGAATGAATTGCACAAGCCTTAGGTTGTGCCTTGCTGTGTGGTGGCTTTTTTTGCTAGGGCTGTGTTAAACCACTAATAACACAGGTTATTAAGGGAGTATGGGTGCCAACTTGTTAAGAAAGTGTGTGTTTGTTTCATCTTTTAAACTAAGTTGTGCATACGTATAGCTTTAATACAAGCCTTAACTTCTATTCCAGTGGTCCCTGAACTTTTTACCTTGTTTCCCCCCTCCTCTTCCTCCCCCCCCCCCCCCCCCAAGGCCAGGAGCAGGGCCATGGCTCTGGGAAAGGAGGGGGACGCAGACAGGGGTAAGGGGGCTGAGGCTAGGGCCACAGCGGGGGGTGGGAGTGGAACCTCAGCTGGGGACCAAGGCCAGTGGCTGGGGCCCCGGCAACCAGGAATGGAGCTGGGTGGTGCTCCCTCCTCACCCACATCGGGGCTGGCCCAGGCCCCAACTGCGCCCCACCAAACATTCCTCCATGTTCCCTTGGTGGGCATGCCCCACAGTTTGGGGACCTCTGTTCTACACAGTGAATCAGAGTAGTATAACAAGACTGAGGAATATTAACCGTCATCTACAGTTAGTCACTATTATTACTGTTGTTTAGATTTGCTCTGTTCCCAAATCCTAGATCCCTTGATCAAATTGCTGCTTGCGTGAGGCTTCAGTCCAGAGATCACTTTCTTTTCGATCCCAGTCCCTGAAAGAACAATCCTGTATCTGGGCTATTTTCATAAATAGAGGATTTTTTTACTGTATTTCATCATAGCCAGTTTCGTATATTTGAGTGTAAAATCATTAGGAGCTCGAGCTCTCTAGAAAAATGCCTTGTCACTGAACTAAAGAACAGCGACGTACTTACCGTACAGGCAGGTCCACACGAGAAGTGCTTCATGGGCACAGCTGCGGAGAAGACTGAGAGGGGACATGAGAACAGTTTTCAAGTACATAAAAGGTTGTTACATGGAGGAGGGAGAACAATTATTGTTCTTAACCTTTGAGGATCGGACAAGCAGCAATGGGCTTAAATTGCAGCAAGGGAGGGTCAGGTTGGACATTAGGAAAAACTTCCTAACTGTCAGGGTGGTTAAGCACTGGAATAAATTGCCTAGGGAGGTTGTGGAATCTCCATCATTGGGGATTTTTAAGAGCAGGCTGGACAAACACCTGTCAGGGATGGTCTAGAAGATAATACTTAGCCCTGCCATGGGTGCAGGGGACTGGACTCGATGACCTCTCGGGGTCCCTTCTAGTCTGATGATTCTGTGAAGATGCTGTATGCCAATGGGAGAGCGCTTAATGCCCCAATTTATAGCTTCTTTCCTTTAGTATCTAGGAATCTGTATTGTACTTTGAATCCTGCAAATGACTCTAGTTTCTGCTGGACTGTGGTGGCTGCTGCCGTGTGTTACTATATAGTCTTCATTTCCCCAGGTCCTTTTATTAGTAGAGGTTGTTAACCATTTAAAGAGGTAAAGGCCTCCACCTTCCTGCAGTGAACCAGCCTTCCTAGATGTGCTTACTTCAAAGCTGTAGACACTAAGCTGAGAGAGTGCAAAAGTCCAGAAAAGTTTTAATGGCTGGGTTATTAGAGTCTTTATAATTTGAATAAATAGATTTTTTTAAGCTTGATGTCGGTTGTAGACATTAAAGATGGAAAAGGTCTTAGGTGATCCTAGTCTAGTCCAGGGATGGTCAATTTATTTTTTGTTAGGGTTCAGATTTCTTGGTCAAGGTGTAGTCAAGGTTCAGACTCCAGAGAAAATAAAAACAACAATAATTATAATAATAATTAATAAAAAGATTTCAGGGTCTGTTCAAAAGGGTCTGGCAGTCCAGATCTGGCCTGCAGTCTGCCTATTGACTCTCCCTGCTCTAATCCATCCTTAGCCAGTACCGAATCCGTCCCTAGGACGTGTCCCCACATCTTCGGGCACGTCTACACTACAGCGCTACACTGATGCAGCTGCGCCACTGTGGCATGTCTGGTGAAGAAGACACGCTGTGCCCACGGGAGAGCGCTCTCCCGTCGTCGTCATTACTCCACCGTGGCGAGAAGCGTAAGCTACGTTGGCAGGAGACAGCACCAGCGTGGATAGCACGAAACTTGTGTCTATGCGGGGCTGGCTTTTTCACACCCCTGAGCGATGTAAGTTAGATCGACTCAAGGAGTTGTATAGACCTGCCCTTAGAGACGAGCTCTACTCTGAAACAGCAGCAATGCAGAGAACGATCTAGGGACGTAAAGGCAAGTGAGCATCTCAAGCCAGTTTGTTTTACTAAGCACGTTTTCTTATCTTTTCATTTTCATTTTTATTTCTTAAACAAGGTTCCTAATGTGACACAGGAATTGAAACACCGCCTGGGTCTAACAAGCAATATTCAATAGCAGTGAAATATGCAGGGGCTAAATGAAGTGCACCCGCGCTTTCTGATGGCTCACGCTAACAGCTATTCCAGTAGACTGCCATTAGTCTTTTCTATGAGGTTGAACAGACCTGAGCCAGAGCTAATGAAGGCCGTTCACTTGGCATGCTGTTTCTAACACCACTTCTTCACGGTGTTCTGCTTTTGTGCCACTAGAAAATATCTGTGCAAATCAATTTTTTTTATAATGCTTTAAAGATTCTAAACCCCAGATTGAACTAGTTTATTGAGAGAGGGAGCAGCGTGCGTTCTGGACACCAAACCAGGAGTCGGGAACTCCTAAGGTCGAAATCCCAGCTGTGAGATTGGTTTTCCCTGTAGCTCTGGGCGAGACATAGGCTCTCTTCTCATGAGTGTTCCCTTCTTAAAACTGGGGTTAAGTTATCTGTATCACATTAATTAATATTTTAAAGCCCTTTGAAAATTGAAAGAGTCAAATGTGCCATAACGTTGCAGAGTTCATATCTGCTCACCAAATTATATGCTCGTTATAGACATCATTTGTTTCCAGCTATTAAATTCTTACCCTATCTACTCTGAATTTTCAGTTTATGTTCTCTCTCTCTCTCTCTGTTAAAAACACCATTGTTGTAAAACTGCTGGATGCCATAATGACTCTGGCTTAATCATATAAAGCAGATTGAATGAGGTCACTGCTACTGCCACTTTACATTATTGTGCAACTGTAGCGTACAGCGTTTCAGCAGCCATCTGTGATCTAATAAGTGAATTCTGTGTCTGAAAACCTTGCATTTGCTGTTTTATTTTCCACTAACATGTGGCTGGTTTTCCATGTTTAATTGTCATAAATAGTTCTGATTTTGTACTCATTTTTTGAGCTCTAAGTAATTGCCCAGGAAAAGAGCATTGTGTGATGCAGATAAATTTCTTGAAATGACCTTTTCCTGGTTTTATTCTGTCATATATAGTTCATTTGCAAGTAGAAAAAGCAGATAAGAGATTTCACATTCTTTTGCTTTTGTTTTATCCCTGCAGATGTGCTGTGTGCAAAATTATGCATTTTCTGTTGACACTCTCAAGTTGCAAAGTGCTTTTGTTTTTCAGTTGGCAATAACTAAATGTCTAGTGTCTAAGTAACAGCATCCTTTCCATTTCTACTGTGTCTGTGTTTGTTGTCTCTTTAGATATTTATCTCCTGTTTTGGTTGCAAAAATAGGAAAATAATAATGTTACTTGACATTTTCAATTGTTGTTTAATACCTCATTCGAGTCGGGGAAAAATCATTCTCTATCTTCTCTTCCTTCTTTAACTAAATAGCTTCTCAATTCATGGCCTTAATTTTGTAGCCATCAATATGCGTTTAGAGGGGGTAATGCCTTCTATCGTTTGGTTTATTGATTTAGTATCAAGGATGGTCTAGATAATACTTAGTCCTGCCTCAGTGCAGGGGATTGGACTGGATGACCTAACCAAGTCCCTTCTGGTTCTACATTTCTATGATTCTATCTTTGTGCTGCTGATTTCATACTTTCATTTCTATCACAGTTTTCTTCAAATCCAGTTTATTCATAATTTTACCTTGTGTTTATATCTCTCTCTTTCATGGTTATTTCATTCCTTATCATGTTCTCATTACCTTCTTGCTTTTTTTCTGTTTTGCTCTCTCTCTTTTTACTAGGCTTGAATGTGGCCACCCTAAGCTCTTTAGAGCCTTGCAACCCAGGTTGGTAGGTTTGTGCGGGGGGGGGGCTCCCAACCACCGGGTCACCTCAGAACAGTTATACTAGCTGTTTATTCCAGGTAATTTTGCAACACGCATCCTCATTCACTGCCTGTCGGACTCTACTTTGTGCATCTTCCGTCCATGCTAACTCAACTCTTGTAACTCACAGATGTGTCACAGGCTCTTCAATCCATATTATTTCGGGGGTTAAATGTGCTCTTGTAAAGGGACTAATGTTATCACACCAGCACGTGATTTTGTACCTGTTCAATGACCAACATGAGGTTGGTTGGTTGCGAGGGGGTTGTTAAGTGTCGTACCCATAACCACGACTTACTGGTTGAGTTTGCATGTTGTTTACAATACACCTGGTACGCTTCAGAACTTTCTTACAATAATAATGCAGTCTAATTTTCAGTGTTTCACTTTATCAATTCAGTACAAAGACCAAATAGAAAACTAGAAAATCCAGACCACCACCACCATGAAAACAGCGTGTTGTGTGTGTAAGTAATTATTAAGAACAGGATCAAAAAGTCGTCATTAAAATAGTACTGAAATTATCTTCCAAGAACAGTGAATGCAGAGGATAAAAGTTATTTTTAATGCCTTTTATTTAAAGTGGCTTCACGAGCTTTGCCTTTTTTTTGACAGTGTGGAGGTCTCTCTTCCTCTAACTATCTATATATGCATACATATGTAGCTGCATAATTTCCCTGTAGTGAAACCAGTAATTTCACTTGATCAGCAGTTGAGGAGAAGTGTTATGAACTGCCGCTCCACGGTGGTGCCTGGGGAATACATTGTACTCTTGGTTCATTCAAAGACACGAGCTTAGCTAAACACTTCCCGTACAGCACTTTGTGTTGATTGGAGTGCAAAGCACGGAAACCCCTGTCCTTTCTGTGTATAGTTTTGGAAACTGATGTTCCTGTGACGTTTGCTGAAGGGATGGGGATTGGGGACACCACACGTATCATCTGTCCCGTGTAGCTATGGCACATCCTATTTCTGGCATTTCCACTGGTTATTAAGAGGTGTTTCTCTTTTTCAGAAATCTTGGGAAATCAGGGTTGCGAGTATCCTGCCTTGGCTTAGGTAAGTGACTTGATCGTCGGGGGCACTCTCTCATACCTCTCCAGTGTCCATTGGTAAGCAATCATCTTCACAATGATTTCTTCCCTCAGTTATTTAAGCAAGAGACAGGCCCCCAAGGTGGAGGTGGCAGGTGAAGGGAGCTGCACCTTTTGCATTGATCAGAGCGATGTTCCTCTGATCCCATGTTGCATTAAAAATGGATGACCCGAAACCGGATTCAGCTACTAGTGCGGCATTTCCCTGCGTTGTTGTTGCTAACTGCTGGTTACCAAGTAACCAGATCTAACCACAGATTTCTGTTCTGTCCTAAACCTCGGCATTTCCCCCAGTGAATCAGCCTGGATCGTGGCCTCGCAGACAGCATGGTTACCAGGCTCTGAAATCCTCCTGTGTGCTTAGTGCATGTTGTATCCCCAATTGGTTTTCTGTATTAAAATATGTGGTGGTTACAGGTTTACTTGGGCTGCTGTCATGGATGGGTTGACAAACGGGCATCTCTTTGCGTTTGCTCCTCAAGAGACCCATGTGCTCAAGACATTTAAAAGTATGTCAAAAGAAACATTTGTGCCATTTGCTGCATATGGTTGTCAGAGCACTTCAGCACGTCGCACGTGAATTTGGTTTGCAAAGACACCAGCCCTCAGCGAGGGCTAAGTCCACGCTCAGTTTAAAGCTCAGCCGTGAGCTGCCGAGTACACTTAGGCTCTCTTTGGCTTCGTTGTGATGTATGACACAAGCTGGCCAGGTTGGGGAATGGAGTTCTGCTTCTTCGGTGCTTCTTATAGAAATAGCAGAAACCTCAAGTGTAGTTGTTGTTGTTTTTCTGGAGTAGCTGCTGTGTGTGTCTTGGCGAATGTCTGAGTGACAAGGGACTGCCACGGCTACAGCTATACTGCCTGCCACCGTTGGAGAACGTAGGGTTAGTTTAAGCTCTCACACCTTCATTGTAAGGTGAGCAGTTAAATCTTTTGACAGAAGCGTCCTGTATCCAAAACGTTAATAAGCCCAAGAAGTTAAATAAGTATTAACAAAAAGAAACCGGAGAATTAAACAATCTGAGTAAAAACCCTGTCTCTTTCAGTTGATCAACTTTCACGGTCTTGACTTTTGCATGTCCAGTCCCCAGAGACTCGCACCTTGACATTTTAATGTAAAAGACAAACGGAAAACTAAAAATGTTGCTTGTTGGGGGGGAAGAGAAACATAGAGGCCTTTTTTATCCATCGTAAAGAAGGAAAAAGAACATGCCGAGGGTTTTCCCATTGTAGTTCACTTTTAAAAGAAAAGCCGTTTGAGTCACCATCATGAAAACGAAGCATCCGAAAAATGTAAACAGTGAAAATCAGTTTTTCTTGTCTGAATGAAATTTTATCAAACTTTTCAAAAAGAAAAAAGGCATTTTCCCCTGGGCTTATAACAAGCCTGAGAAATCTCAGCCCAAAAGGTAATTTGTTTTTCAGATTTGTCAGTGTCTGAAAAGGGGGGCATTAAACAGAACTGTTTTATCAGCCCTCCTACTAGCATTGGTAGTAGAGCACTGTATCTGTTAAAGGGTACCAACAACTTAAGACAGCTGCTGCCCCTCACAGCGTGGTGACTGCAGAAAGAAATGTCTGATTCTTCGAGTGCTGTCGTTCAGATGGACTGCAATGAACAACTTAAAACCTCTTTTTCTTTATGTGAAACGAGCTGCAAGGCATTGTTCTCACTTCTTCATGAACACTCGTGTTCAGAGCTTCCAAGTTAATGTACTTCAAGAATGATCCACCCTTGAGCTGTAGTTTGCAGAGTTTGTGCAGAATTCAGAATCTGCTGTAACTGATTGTATCCAGACAGGCTAACTTTCTAGATATTTGGTTGCTCAGATAACGTTCCAAATGTGGAGTGAGTGCAACCAACGCACCCTTGTCTTTCTAAGGGCTTGTCTACATGGGAAAGTTATACTGGTATAAGGAAAGGTGTGTATTTAAACCGCTGTAGTTATACCAGTAGAACTCCCCATGTGGACCCTCTTATTCTGGTGGGTGGGTGGGTGGGGGATCTTTTTCCAGCTTAGTTTGTCATTTTGGAAGGAGTTGTACCTGTCTAACTGTTCTGTATAACTGGAAAAATGTGTTGTGTAGGCCAGCACTGAGTCTGCAGAGAAGCTGCACCAGTACCTCTGTGGCTCCTCGTGCCTTTGCCAAGCTGCAACAGAGCTAAAATTGGCCAGCATTGAGAGAGCTCTGGGTATCCGCTATCTGGAGTAGAATAGGGAAGGCAACAGTGCGGAGAGGAAGTGGCAAACAGATGAGCTATTACAGGTTCCTGGTCTGGTGATTCATGCTGTAATGTCAGGCAGTGGGGTCATTACAGGCGGACGGGTCTCCACTAGCAAATCGGAAGTGGTTTAGTTAACTGTTCTCTGCAGGTTGTTGGCTGGGAAGGGCAAATAGGTGTTGCAAATGGCAAGGGCAGAAGTACAATGCTCCATCCTAATTTGGTGGGAGGGCTTGACCTGGCAGGAAGGCGTTGGAGAACCCTAGCATTTGGTATCCTTGAGCATCCACCCGGATGATAAAAGTCTTCTGCCCGAGTCAGGCAAACACAATGAGAGAGGGAGACAGACAGTCTAAATGCAACAGCAAGAGGTAGGGAGGCCCTGAGAGCCTGGTTCACTCATCCACCCACAGGCTCTGGGCAGGGATATTTTATATCCCAGAAGGAAGAACAGTGGGGCCAGCTTGGTATTGACAGGCTAGCATAGGACTGACTGCGTTTGGTTTGTTCCAGTGTTTCTCTGTTATTGACCTACAGATTAATTCAGTCTGGAGCTCCCTTTTCCACAGTTATAGTGCCTTTCAGAGCACAGCTAAGTTGTACATGTTTTGTACTTGTGTTTTCAGAATGAGTGTTTTCCCTTCTTTCCCTTTACAGGAACATGGGTGACGTTTGGAGGGCAGATTACAGATGAGGTAAGAATTGTTCCCTGTTTTGTGCTGCCTACTCCATAGGTCAAAGATACAGTTCTTATTTCAGTCTCCTTTCATTGTACTGAAAATCCCCTTCAGGAGACTCCGCAGTCTAGTTCCTTTTATTATTTGAAGTGACCGAGCCTCAGTGTTGCCAATAACCCTTTTTATGGGAAATCTTCATAATGAATAAAGAAGAGGAGGACTTGTGGCACCCTAGAGACTAACCAATTTATTTGAGCATCAGCTTTCGTGAGCTACAGCCCACTTCATCGGATGCAACGAAATGTAGGTCACGAAAGCTTATGCTCAAATAAATTGGTGAGTCTCTAAGGTGCCACAAGTCCTCCTGTTCTTTTTGCGAATACAGACTAACACGGCTGCTACTCTGAAACGTGTCATAATGAATAAAGGTTCTGTAATACTTACCAGTTTTCACTATAGAGATGCATAAATATTCATGTTTGTCTGACATGTTTCAACTTTGTTTTTCAAATTAGCTAGATTCGTTTTTATGATTATGGCCAAAAGAAACAAAAATTATCCTTCCTTTGGCTAATTATTATCCACCAAGACTAGTACTTACTGCTGAGCAAATAATTTGCAGCACATAATTGGTGAATAATTTCCAAGAACAGAGACTAAATTCAAACCAAATACTTTTCACAATTGTTCCAGGAGGAGTTTGCTCATGAGCTGTTTGTTCCAGCTATCTAATATTCAAAATTTGAGATGCATTGGTTAGTTTAATTGGACACACAGGTCACATGGTAGCCTTTGTGATCCCTAACTCGGTGAGCATTAGTCTTAAACACAAATAATTAGCAATGAAAGACTGGTTCTAAGAGTTCAAAATTCGGCGTCAGCACATAGTCTCAAGTGACTTTGTACGAACACCCTGGTCTGTAAGGTGATTTGCTGTAATGTTTGTGGGAAATGAACACAAAAGGGGGCACAAACACAGCTGAATGTAGCAGATGCTTTTGTTCAAGCAAATAGACTCAGAAAACATGAACAGCTCTGTTCCATTGTACATGGATGTCGGAACTTGAATCTCATGGGGATGGTGAAGTTTTTAAGGTCGTGTTGTTTCTGTGAAGCCAGACTTTCAGAAGGTGTAGTCAGTTTACCAGTAACATTTGTGAAACACATGTTGCACCTGTAGCCTTCCCTGGTAATACAGATTAGGAGGCAACTTTATAGTCATCCGTTCAGGACACCTTCTCCATTCTGTGTCGTAAATGTCTACAACGCAATACTTGCATCACGGTTTTTCTGAGCCAACAGATGCTAGCTGTAGTCTGAGCTAATACCATAAAAAATCAATTTTCTGAACACTGGATTATAAAAGTGGGAGGAGAAAAATCATATTGCAGTGTGTGCTCGTTATTCCCTCTTTATATTCATAAGCTACTGAGTGCATCCTGATATGGGGGAAAATATGCTGGACTTAAATAGTGTGCAATTTGCATGGTGTTTCTTTGGCATGAGGCCAACCGTGGCTGCCTAGAGTTAGGCATCTAAATAATCAGATCACCTCATTAGGTGCCCAACTTTAGGCAGCCTAATTTGTAATGTCTGATCTAAGCATGCTACTGTGTGCTGTGTTAGACGTGCGTTTTATTGATACAACGCTCATGCCAAGGGGTTTCTAGGCTCCTGCTTTCTACAACGGGCTCTCTATAAACGTTACAAATGTTTCTTTGCAGATGGCAGAACAGCTGATGACTTTAGCATACGACAATGGCATTAACCTGTTTGACACAGCAGAAGTCTATGCTGCTGGGAAGTAGGTACCTTCTATGTTTATCTAACCAGGAGACACAAGTAGATGTGTTTTAATGAATGGGTGATTGCTGTAAACATTCAGCATGACACTTTCCCTGGCTACCTGACTTTCCCTGATCGAGGTGCCTTTACTATGTTATATTTTCTCCAGTATTTTCTCTTTTGCTCCGGAGTTCTCTAAAACGCACACAGACCCCGGCCCAACCCCAAAATGTCGTGTTCTGGATTCCCTGCAAGACTCTTTGCTGTGCCCCTTGCTCTTTGTGCTCTCACTCCCTGCCCTTATGGAGAGCAAAAGAGCAGAGCAGGAATGAAATCTGGGTCTCACCTCAGCGGGTGGCCGGTGCTTACTCTCTAGTATTTAACCAGCTTTATTACAGCAGAGACTCCTGTCCCATAAAGTTTTTCTCCCAGAATGATGATGTCCCTTCTGCATTCCTTTGCCAGTGAAAATCAAGGTGGTTTTTTAGCTTCTAATTAAATGCTCTTCACTATGGAGCACATAGGCTGCGTCTTCACTGTGAAAAAGGTGTGTGTTTCCATCAGGATGGCTATCGCCAGGTAAAATCCCAGTGGGAACAAGGCATGGGAGTATTTACCTCATCTCGCTACCTTAAGGTAAACCCCTTATTGTCGAGGAGAGGGGTATAAGGTTGAACACAATTAGCTTCATCGAAGTAAAAACAGCTACATCTCTGCTTGGATTTTACATGGCGATAGGTATCCCAATGGAAAAACACTTTCTGTGGCAGTGAAGACACTGTCTGCATTCCCCAGCCGTTCAAACTATGACTATCAACCCCCAAACCCCAGCACTGCTTCAGCCCAGTGACAGATTGCAGATACGTTTTCCCTTAATCCCCCTGCTCTGACTGTATCACTCGGCCAGGGGTCCCATCTAATTTTCTGTTCATGGCAAAGGAGCAATCACTGGGGAGGAGTGCCAGGGTGTTCAGCGCTCCTGCCAGGTTAGCCAGGCATTTCATGGTTTAAGATCCAAACAAAAGCTGTGTTCACCCAACAGAACAGACTGTGAAAGAGGTTGAGAAAAATTGTTTGAAAAGTTAGTTGTCTCCGTTGCTGCTCCAGCCTGGGAAATGCGGTGAGAAAGGTCCGCAGCTGTGCCGCGTTTAGTCCCAAACTCGGCTTGGGGGCAGGACATAATACAAGTTGGCCTGTGCAAAACGCATTCCTGAGAGCCACAAAATTGTTACAGCCTCTCTATGTCTTGAAGGGTAAATTCATGGGGTTTGGTTCCTCGACACACTGCCTGCCTCCTGGCTAGTCTCAGAAAACCACTATGGGATCTAGCCAGGCCTATAAACCCAGCTGGGTGCAGGATCTTGGGCCTGCTCAGAAACGGGGCCCAAATAAGTACTGTAGATAGACATCCGCTCAAACTGCCATTTCCCACTGGCCTGGCACAGTCAGTGAATCAATGTATTTTATTTCTGTTTGTTTCAGTGCGTTTGAAGCACTTATCCCTGACTCCAGGTGCTTCGACAGCACTGAAACAGACAAAATCAGAGAAAAAGTCAAAAAAAGATTCTGCACAGATGTCTCACGTGGAGAACCCAGTTCTCCTTCAGAGAACGAGAGAACGAGCTGCCTCCGTCCCCTTGCCTACGCACCGTGAACTGCGAAGGAGCCTGGGTCTGTCTGAACTAATAAGTGGGGGCACCTGCTCAGAAGAGATGAAGACTTGGAAGGCAGAGGTTGTCAAGGGATTAGGATTGTACAAATTGCTATGAAATGGTGCTTGAGCAGCTATAGCTCATCTCATCTACACTGACTTTGACCAGCACTGTGACCAGGCAAAACGAGGCTCTGCTGTGAACCAGAGAGGGGTGCATGGGCAACCATCGATTTGGAGGGACAGTCAGTAAATTACAAGCACCAGAACCTGTCTCAATCGTTAGAAAAATGTCACAGCCTGATGCTGATGAAAAATGAAATAGAAGAAGTAGACGCCATGAGGTGCAGAACGTTTGTTCCTGCTCTCACTGGGTTTCCGTGGCATTTGCTTGCATATTACTAGCAGGTGGTCTGAATCCCTCTGTGTGTAACTGGGCATGGATTTTAGACAGGCTGGCAGTTCTTTTGCCTTTGTATGTGGTATCCTGGTTCAACAGGTCAGACTGTGAGTAGCAGGGGAAGTGGGGGTTGGGCCGCCCCATCCCTTTCACATCTAAAAAATATATTTCTTCCGAAGTTTTTATGAGAAAAAAATGAATACAAAAAAGGACTGAGGGAGAGAGTTTGCTGTGCAGTGTCTAAGGGGAGGTGATGGGTGATCAGTACAGGGGGACACATGGATGACAGCATACCGGGGGAGCAGTGCAGTATGCATTTGGTCTAGAGGCAAAACCCTACTGTGTGGAAAGAACCTCAAATTTCCTAATTCTTTCCCAGCTCAAGGCAAGCTCTACTGGTCATCACTACAGCCCTGCCTTGCTGAGAGTCCAGACAGCTAGGCCACCAGCACTGACATGGTGCCAGTTCAGGGGTTTTCCCTACCAGAATTAATGAACTGAGCTCCTGGGGCAAGATCCTCCGTCTGCCCCCCCAGTTTTACAGAAGACCCATGCACAAGTCCTGTGCGCCACTCAACTGCCTCTTCAGGCCTATGGGCCATGAGGCTAAGTTTCACCCAGAATGATTAAAACTTGCTCGGAAGCAGAAACAACCCCCCCCCCCCCGCCGATCTCCCCCCCAGATGTGTTTTGAATGAACTCACTTATCAAGAGCCAGATCCCGAGAGTCAAACTCCTGTTGAACTCAAGGGTCTTTGAACCTGATCCTTAGATGTTATCAAAGAGTAGCCTCCCTCTAATTCCCTGAGGCCAGAAAAGTTACATCTGGGAGTCAGCGTTGCCTCTGAGATTTAACAGATGCTTGTTCCTGTTTCAGTTCAGGTGGCTGAAAGAGTTTGAGATTGGTGCACTCCATTTTTTGGTTGGCTGACCACAGCCTGTTCTATCCTCTTGTCTCGCTGATGGTACAGCACTTCCTGAGTAACCCAGCTTATCTTCCATGCCATCAGGAGCAGAGCAGGACAGTTTTTATTTTAAAAACTCTTCTTTTTTGAAAAATTTCTGAATTTGTGGCTGAAATTTTCTTCTTGGTAGTTGTTAAAGAACTAGATAAGTTCATAGAGGATAGGTCCATCAATGGCTATTAGCCAGGATGGGCAGGGATGGTGTCCCTAGCCTCTGTTTGCCAGAAGCTGGGAATGGGTGACATGACTGGACGGATCACTTGATGATTCCCTGTTCTGTTCGTTCCCTCTGGGGCACCTGGCATTGGCCACTGTTGGAAGACAGGACCCTGGGCTAGATGTACCTTTGGTCTGACCCACTGTGGCCGTTCTTATGTGTTACAGAACAGGTAGGCACTCTCTCTTGGCCCTTTTCTCGCCCTATAATTTTTTTGTTTGCCTATAATATAGATCCTAGCGTCTACTTCTTCAATAGCCCTTTGTGACAGTACTCACTTGCAGTGTTTCTTTCTGGGAAAAGGCGGCACGTTCTATGGAACGTTTATATGTTCATGACTTACGTGTGAATGGGCTGCATTAGGAGAAGACAGGAGATACGGAGAGCTGACCCTATTTATTTATTTTTTCTTATGAACTCTTCCGACAACGAGAATCCGCTGTGCTGTGGTACAGCTAACCCATGTCAGCACAGTGACTTTCTCCTCATTAACCTTTCCACTCCTCTCCTTCCATCACTTTGTGCCTGGGCTCCGATGAAATATCGTAGCTCTTCAGCGTCGTGACGCATCTGCCTGTGTATCCCTACAGCGCCTAACACAGTGCAGCCTGGTCTTATTCCTGTTGCTGTCTGAGCAATAACAAGGGGTAAGCTGTGAGGAGGGCCGAGTGATGAGAATGTGGCGGGCAACAAAACGAAGGCCTGGCGCAGGATACTTGTAGGTAGAAATTGCAATCATTCCCGAAGGGTCATGAACAGACGCTGGGCGTCATGGCTGCCTTGCCATTTCCATGTTGCTAAGTGGGAGGTTGTGTCCTAGCGAGAAGGCAGGAAGGTCCAAGTATGGAAAACATGGAGAACCACTTTTCCTGTAGCTCTTAGGGAACATCTTTTGGTGATTAAGTGTACTTGAAAGCATTGGTGAAAGAGTCTCAACATGTCGTGTGCTGTGTATTAAACCCTAGCGACAGTGAATTAATTGGGATGACTGAAAGTGTTCCTCTGTGTCGCGGAACCTTTTATTGACTGTACGAAATGAAGGTCCTGCAGTCTGACCTGTTCAGCGTCTCATCTTTGGTTTTAGACACTTGCACAGCACAGAACAAATCCAATGAAGCGTCACGCATGTCTCTTTAAGTTAATGACTAAGGGTCGGTTTTTCCGGTCTCCTCCCAAAGAGACGCAGTAACGTTGTGACTGGAAAGGATGATGGTTCCAGAATGTAGTGTCTGAGAGGTTTCATGAATAATTGCACATTAAAAATTAAATTGCCCAGGAACAAAATATGCCTGACATGGCCAAGAGCGAAGATCAATTCAGTTGTGTGTGTCTGGGCACTCCACAGAGTCCAAGCACAGATGTTCGCATGGCTCAGTTGGTAGCGTCCTCGCCTCTGGGTCACACTGGAACTTGGGCTCCTACCCAGAGCTGGCACAGCAGTGCCAAATAGGAACAAGCCACACACATTAATCCCAGTGTGATGTTCAAGTCCATGTATTGATTTCAAAATCGAAATGTTGGAGGAGCCAGTCCTGCAGCAGCATCTACAGGGGCAAAGCAACCTGCCAAAGCGGGTTTGAGCAACGGCTATGGAATTGGCTCCTGACGGATGGCAATGGAGAGCTGTCTCTGGAGTGGGGTGGGTGAGAGAGGCGTTACGTATAATGGAAGAATGTCTCTCTCTTACCTGTGGCTTTGGTCTTCCTTACCTATTGCCGCTCTTGCTGGAGAAGACATGCACAGTTCCACTCCAGCACATCCCAGCCGGAGATCCCACTAGCAAACAACCTGAATCTCTCTGACCTGTTTTCTCACTCTAAAGAAGAGAGGCCATTATGAATCCTATTTGTAGGGAGTCATTTGTGCCATGACAGATCTGAATAGCCAAATCCTGCAATTATCAGCCATGAGCCACAGTACTGCTAGTGGGCTGAGCTCCGATAACCTGAACGCATGCCATGTTTTGTCCAGCCACGCCCTCCCTTCGCCACTGATGGGCTCCGTTTGTCCATACAAAAGAGGCTGAGGAGATGGGTGACATCATATTCAGCTTTCACGATCTGTGCCTGCCATGAGTCCCGTGGGAAGTAGGGTTGGGATCGGTTAGTGAAGGGATGCAAAGGCCCAAGTGAGCAGCACAGGGGATGTGGTGGGTATAAATGTAATGCACATTGCATTCTTGTCCCATCTCTGTTGCTAAGATGTGTAACAAGCAATTAGAGAGAGCATTTCTTTATACACTGCAGGACAGTGCAAAGGAAGGAGGAAATTACGTTGCCTGTGGCCAGGATATTTTTATCTTTGACCCTGACAAATGCCAAGAAAATTCCAGCTGTCACTTGATCCTGTACTGCAATGTAAACAACATGCAGGATTCCTCTTTGTTCAGAGAGCCCATTAATAGCCATTGGAGTGGGTGGGGCATGGGGTAGCCTCAAATTGTCTTGTTCTCCATAGCTCCTTAATAACATTTTAACACCAGGGATTTGAAATACATGGGATCCCTCCATTGAGAGCCATGATTGAAATGGTTTGGACCTAATTTCTATACCAGTCTGATGAAATCATCATTTTTGTTTCTCTCTCATTGCAGGGCCGAAGTTGTGTTGGGAAATATTATTAAGAAGAAGGGTTGGAGGTAATTTTATTCTTCCTTAAGCCAAGTGCCATGTTAGAACCAGAGTGTTTCATTTTTATGCCTTAGGCAGTTTCCTTGATAACTGCCGTGTTTGATACGGAAGGAAGGAAATTAACGGTAGGCATCAAGGTGAGGAGTCAAATAACTGTGCAGGGATTTGCAGGGAGTAGTGCACCAGTGAGCACGAAATTTGGGACATGGAGTCTGAAATCCCCTCTCTGGTCCCTAGCAGTGATCGCTCCAGGGCAAGGTAGAGGAATCTTTCACTGCTGCTGCCTGTCCTGGACTTGTTCCTGTGAATGAAGAGAGTTTCTGCCTTCTAGGTTGTTGTAATGGCATGAAATAATAATGCCTTCTTTATGGCTGGCATTCAGTCTTCTGGTAGCTCGGGGGCCCAAGGTACATGCCAGTTTCAAGCAAGACAATGGTCTCTTAATCTCAGTGTTTCCCCTGGTAAATCTCCATTCCTGTTCCTGATGGAGATGTCCAGGGCTCGTCAGTCCATCACAGCCTGGCACCTCTCCCCTGTCCTGGCTGGGTCAGAGCAGAGTGGCGTTTCTTCGGGGAGGTGTTTGAAATTATCTCAAATTGTAAAAGTCACAGGGAAGAGCAATTTCAAATACCAGCTCGCTGCAGTTGGGCATGAATCATTAATCATAGTAGGATTGTCAGAAAGTCTGTATTTCCTTCCCTCCAGAATGCCACAATTATCCTCCCAGTCAGTGGTTATCGGGTACATTTTTCCCACTCAATTATTTATGCTTGTCATCTTGTTCCACCAATATTGTTTCTTTGCATTAATTACCATGTGACTGCAGCTCCCAGTAATTAAAGGTAATTGACTTTTTAGCAAATCCCATGAGGAGCTCTCCTGTCAGTACTCAGAGGCGAACCGTGGCACCCCACATGCCTGTTCATCGTCCTCTTCTTTTTCCAGCACCAAAGTTCTGAGCAAATTGGTGCACATCTGCTTTGAGATGCCATTGGAGCCCGGCGGGGTGTTGCCTGAGTAGTTTTCTATTTACACCGCTGACTCCAGGACCGCTCCTGGCCTCTCTCACCATGCACTCCGCCATAAAGAACAGTCTTAGGCAGTCATACTAGGATCATGGCCAGCCCATTGTGGCTGGAGCCCTTTGATGATTGCAGTCTCACACTGCAACGTAATGTGGGCCCAATGAGAGTCTGGTTTAGCTGTCCTGGACACTGATTTAAGAGTCCAAACATTTTAGTTCAGGCACGCGAATAATGGCTTTTCAGCAAACAGCCTCTTGAGTCTGGAGTAGGCACGGGACCATAGCAGCTGGTTCAGTAAGTTCACGGTAGTTGGAGCTGGTAGTGGTTTCTCCTAGTAGTTGCCATGCTGTAGCCTGCAGGATGGCCCTGAAGCAAAGTGACTTTGGGCTACAGGGCCATACCCAAGGTTGGGACTTTCCGAAGTGCCTCAGTGATTTTCATAGGGATTTGTGCTCCTAAACACCGATCGTACTCTTGACAATCTCACCCTAAAGGCTTAACCCCAGGATCATTCAAGGTGAGGTGGGTCCTAGAGGTAACACCTCTGATCTGGGCTAGTGAAGGCGTCTGATCAAACAGCCAAGCGGATCACTAAGGGCCTGACTCTAACCTTCCTTACACTGGGGTAAATCCGCAGTAACTCCACTGCAAAGTCAATAGAATTATTCTGGCTGTGCCCCAGCATGACTCGGAGCAGTGGTTGGTGCTGAATCACTTACGTTCCGCGGACCAGTGAGTTGGGAAGAGGGTATTTGCGTAACTGGAAGCTGTGGGCGAGCGTCAGCTTGGGGCGGTGAGTGCAGGGATGGGAGCACAGAGGGCGAAAGGGAACCTTGGTTTGGTACATTTTATGCAGTGACTTTCTGTTTCTCTTTACAGGCGCTCTAGCCTGGTCATCACAACCAAAATCTTCTGGGGAGGAAAGTAAGTAACGCTGGCTAATTTCACCCAGCACCGTAATTGTCGTCGTTGTACTGTACTCTGCTAACCTGGGCCTGTTCTTTTTCAGAGCAGAGACTGAGAGGGGACTGTCCAGAAAACACATCATAGAAGGTGAGAGAGCACGTCTGCTTTAATGCTGTATGTGAGCCTGACCCTGCAAGGTACTTGAGCACGTGCTTAACTTTAAGCACATGAGCACTTAACTGAATGGAACTACTCACATGCTTAACCATGTGCTTTGCTGGGTTGAGGCCTATCTGCTGCTCCTGTATAGTAAGGTGGGAGAGTCTGAGGGACCTGGGGTGTTCCCATTCGAGAGAAGGAACAAACACGCTTCGACAGGGCTCCAGCTGAGCCCATCCCTTGGGCTGCTTCAGTGACTGCTTTGCCATGTCCCAGCGGCTGGGACACACCTGCCCCCACACACACCTGGTGGGTGCGCTGTCCTGCCAAGATGGCGTTAATGGCACTGCAGAGTGCCTTGCAGACGCCAACAACTGACATCATGACCTCCTGGCTTGGAAGAAGGAGCAGGGTGGGGGAGAGGCATGTGCTGGTAGTTATTGTTTATAACAATGAGCTGAATATTCCCTTGAGAGTTGTTATAAGTGTAATTCAAATCGCCCGGCAACTGGCCCCTGTTGGGCAGAGGTTGGATACATTTTAGCGTCACCACTTCTGCAGCTCTTCCCCTGAGATGGTTTTCATTCTGTTCATTACTCCAAGCAGAAATCCAGGGAGTGGCCAGCCTTTGTGAGAGCTGGGGCTGGGGCTGCCCTTCCCAGTGGAGCAGCAGCGAGCCGGGTCTCTCCACGGAGCACGCGGCACAGCTCAGCCCTCTCGCGCAGATGTGGGTCGCGGTGCTCTTAACGCTCTGGAACAGCCTCAGCAAAGCTGGGATCCCTGGGCCTCAGGGCACCATCTCACGAGCGTTAGTGCAGCTCTTCGGAGCCTGTGTTTGCGAAGTGCTGGGACGTTCTCTTTAGTGCTAACGAAGCGGGGAGCTCAGTGGGGAACTGTACTTGATGGCCTTTTGTCCTTGTTTGCTCATCACCAGGTCTGAAGGCTTCCTTAGAACGGCTGCAGTTAGAGTACGTGGATGTTGTGTTTGCGAACAGACCAGATCCCAACACACCCATGGAAGGTAGGTTCTACTGCCAGTTTCTCCCCGAGAGCCTGTTCCTGTTTCGGGATACTGGTCAGCAGGCAGCTGAGACTGGTGGATTAGCCATGGTCTCGCCATTTGCGTCCAGAAGTAGGGAGCGACTTCTAAAGAGTGTAGCGTTGGGGAGTAGGAGCACGGGCCGCGGGCCACCAAATCGTTTTCAGAATAACCTCTTTCTCTCCCCCAGCAAAGTGTAATAGAGGGGCACCAGTCAAAGGGCTTCTCAGGGGTCGTTCCCCTTGCTCATGTCATGGGGAACTCTTACGCTCGGGCTTTCCGGGCCTGAATGTGCTTCTCTCTGCGTTATCTCCCTTTTTTCAGTCCGTGTTTGCCCAGCATGACAGAGCCCAGGTCCATGACTGGCGCTCCTAGGTTCTTGGATAATACAATTCATACTTACGATCATTATAATAATTTTCTCAAGCTGCTGTGCTAGCAGTTTGTACCTCCGCAACAGATCTAACTTTTCTCATTTCATGGCCTGTCCCATTTCTGGATTACATACTCGCCCATTCTAAGAAGGAACTGTTAATTCCTTGTTAGTTTAACATCTTATTAGCCAAATCAGGTCTGAATTTTTCATTGCATTTTATTTTTTGATGTTTTGAATGTTTGAATCATGATGTTGGTGACGGGTTTTTAGTTATGGTGCGTTTTCCATTATGTAGCAATTGTTTCATGTGTTAATACGTTCAGCATATGTAAACAAACCAACCAAAAATCTTTTTCAACCTCAATCCCCCTCCATCCCCATGTAAAGGGGCCTTCTCAGGATGCGCTCTGCTTCTGGAACAGGCTGTTTTAATGGTGCTTTGATAGCGGGTTATTCTTCCTCCAGACCCAGACCCTTTTGTCATGCCGTTCATTGTAATATGCCAGCAGTTGTAAACTCTGGTCTCTTTAAATCTTTCTTTTATCACCAGGGGACCCATTTAGTTCTTCCAAGTCAAGAACATTCATCATAGAAGGTACATCGTACCCGCAGTCCGAATATTGACTTCTGTGTCCAAACAGCATTTTATGGGACAGACTCTGTATTTTTATTTACACGACTTCCTTTCCCCCGTGGCAAACTTTTCCATAAAATGCACAAAGGAAAACAAACAAAAAACCCCACTTGCCTTTGAGAACATCTTGCAAGTAAAAAGCAAAATAGTGATTAGTTCTTCTCGTTCTCTTCCCTCGATTCATGTCACTTCATTCTTTTGTTCCTTTCCTTTGTTCAGTGCATGACGTGCCATTTTCTGCTCTGCTTGTCTGTATGACAGGAGGTCCCCGCAGTTTGAAATTCTGCATTAAAGCCTAGTTCATTGGTTCATTAAAATAACATGTTTCCTAACATGCTTGTGATCTTGGAGGAGAGCAGTTCAGGGATCAGGGTGAACAAATCAGTAGTCCAGGGGAGAACAAGCAAGTTGTGATGGTCCTCACCCAGAAGTTTTAAAGTCCACGAGACTCTCCACTTTAAAGCCCATGCTGTGGGTTGAGTGCTGATAAGTTTACATTAGCATCAGAAAATACGGCTGTCTGGTAAGTTGAACGAATTGGCTCCCAAAGTCCGTCTAGTCAGTTACTGAAATAACATGTTATGCTGGTTTTTTCACCCCATTGAATGCGCCTGGTCTTGCATAAGGAATGTGGTTGGATGATTTTTTTTTTTTTATGAGTATGTACTAGGGTTGGGCAAAATTCTGTGTAACTGCGCTCCCTGCGGTGGCAAACTTTGACCAAAGACTACATTAAAATAAGGGGACAGAGTTTTCAGCCCTGTTCAGAGTCGATTCCCACAGGGGGTTGCTACCACTGAGGGGGCATCCCTTTACCAGCACTAGGTTGGGACCAAAAGGCTAATAGTTGGCTGGCTATATATCCATGCCAGTCTAGCTTTTTACAGTCCCAGCTATGAATATGTACAATAGGTACAACGCATTCGGTCGTCTTATTCCTGTTCATTATTGAACTGAACGTCTATTGCCGTCTACTTGCGATACATTTTTAATATGGTTATTCAAGCATTAGTGTCTGGAACTTTGGCATGGAGACTGGAGACTTATTTTCCCATGGGATTTTTTAAATTAAAGGGGCAAGTGGAATAGAGCTAATGACCAAATGTGACCCCAGCTGCATGTAACCTGCTGAGCCTATTCCTGTGACGTAAGAAATGCCCATTTTGCCCAGCTCTGATAGTCATTGCTCTTTCTGCTTATGACGGGCTATTCTTCCTCCTTGTAATGGCTTGTGATCTTGTGCAAGATGTATTACAGACCTGCCAGATTTTATTTCTATGGAAAACTTTCGTTTGCACAAGCCCAGCACTTAGCTAAACTGTAACACTCTGTCAGTGCATGTGATGGACATGTGAAGCCTGGTGTGACTTTTTCTTTTTGCTTCTCTCCTTGGCATGAGTTTATGCCTTGGCTTCAAACTCAGCCTGCATGGTTCAGACTTGGCTGGAGAGCCTGTGAACGGGGACTCCCGACAGTGTTTCTAAAAAAGAAAAGAAAAGGCAGCAACAGACCAGGGCAGCAGCGGTTTGACTGACACCTTAAAATTATGCTGTAACTTCCCATTTTAACTAGCCAATTGAGTCTCAAACTCTCTGGCACCTCTTTCCTTGGTTTAATTAAGCTAAAAGAAACAAAATTAGGGGGATGGTGGTTTTTGCTAATGCAGTACCATGAATGTGCATAGCGGCTTCGACGGTAAGCTCCATGGGGCAGAGACCTCGTCTTCTGTTTGCCTACATTCAGACAAGAGACCAAGAGGAAGGTTGTAGAGAAGGGAGAACAAGGGTAAAAGAAGATTGGGGTTGTTTGCATTTGTTACTCTGCATCTTGGAGGTCGGGGTGTGTGTGTGTGTGTGTGTGTGTGTAAAGTGTTTTCTTTAAATACTGGTGGCAGCTGCAGAGACTGGGTGTAATCCTGGCCCCCCAAAGTTAATGGCAAAACTCCCCTTGACTTCAGTAAGGTCAAGATTTCATCCCCTGTGTCTTGGCATGGGAAGATTCCTCAGCCCTTGCCCCAATGGAGACTCCAGCTACGTGGACTGGGTGGCACGAGCAGGGTTTGCCCCAGACAGCTAGAAGGCTGACCCGATGCCTAGCACACTCCCCGCAGATCAAGGAGTTTACATGGCCTTTCCAGGAATTGTTTGCTTCTGGTTGCTAATCTGAGTCTCCCTTCATGAAAGTACAAGCTATAGAGCTCTTGACATTTGGACTTTCCTCATCCTCCTGCTTCTGCATGCTCAGAATTTCCTAACGATCCCTTCCTCAGAGCTGAAGCCTTCCACCTTGGGTCTCAGCCCAGAAAGGAGGTTTTTGGAGACTGAAAAACGTTCTCTCTGATTTCAGTATTTTAAACCTGTTCAGTGACGCTTCCTAAAGCAGCTCTGAGGAAGCGAGAGAAACGTTTAAACCAGCACAGGGCTGACTCTGCGATAAGGGCTAGTTGGATGTTACAAGGAACTGAGAGCTTGCTGCAGAGCACTCTCGGGTGGCAGCTACTAACATAACTTAATGAAGCCACCACCTAATGGAGCTCTGCCCCCTTTGCGACTTCGCAAACGTAATTAGCGTCTTTGGAAGGATTGTGGCTTGTGGTCCAAGGAGAAGTTTGCAATCTGCAGGCTGCAGCCTGTGGGCGTCATGGAGACCAGGCCATGGGAACTGCATGTTCTAACTCGCTGCTGCTTTCTCAAGCCTTTTTTAACACTAGCAGATGCTGAGGGCCAGTGTCAGCAACGGGGCACTTGAACCTGTGCTGAACAGCGCGACTCCAAGTCTAATAAAAGACAGAGCATCTTCGCACCCGTTCAGAAACTGACGGTCGAGTTTTTGGTTGTCCCAACTGGAGATACCAGTGCTGATTATCACAGGAGCTGCATAGGGGCAGCCGCCCTGAGCGGCCCCTGCAGCTGTAAGCACTCTGTGCCCTGAAAATCAGCCCTAAATGCCTCAAAGCACGCAAAATCAGTAGCTGTTTAAAACATTTGGGCGAGTGTCAAATGAGGAGCCTCAGGTTTTGCGGTCTCGTTCTCTCTCTTTATGTTCCAGCATGTTTAGCATCGCACTTAGACAAACACATACCATTGTCTGCTTCCCACCTTGAAACAGACAGAAGACAGGGATACATACACTTTTGTCTGAGTGAGTGTGTGTGTGTATAATCACATTGATTTATATATTATATCGGGTTTATTTTTTCAGGCCATCAATGGATTGTTTTTAGAAACACTTGTTTGCAATCTTTCCTTTGTACCGCAACATTTGCAACCAACCTTGCAAGCAATGTATTCTTAGAGCTGCCTTTTCTAGATATCTCCCGCTGGATCCACTACATACATTCAGCACCTTTGGTGGGCCGTCCCTGTATTTGCCAAACATCACAGTGACAACCTTCAAAAAAGAAAAATCTGAACGTTAGCTGTTTTTAGATGCAATATTAACCATGAGGCCAAACTAACTTAATGGGTTCCTACAATCAGCTGCAATATTTGCTTTTCATAAGTCTTTATACAGACAGAATTTGCCCTCTGTTTTTCATAGCTAATGGATGTTTTCTAATGATGAATTTTTCTTATTAGTAATAATCTCTGAAGTTCACAGCAGCTAAACTATCAGGGCAAAGCTGGAGGTGAGGGTTTTTTAACCATCCTTAACATCCAGCAGTTCCAGCTCCTCCTGGATTCCTCAGTCTCTGAAATCTTCTGATTCCAGATGCTCAGGGGTAGAGTTTTTGAGCTCGTCTGTCCCTGCACAGGGAGTTCTGAACGGACCTCGGAGTTGGGTTCATAAATCTCAGTGCAGCAGAGCAATGATGCCCAGAAACAAAATTGGAAGGTGTTAAGAACTGCACAAACATTGTGCTGTTTCCCTCTCCCTCTCCCAAACTATCCCACCCCACCCCCCCTACCCACCCACACACACACACAGAGTCAAGCCCTGCTCCCCAAAGAAGTTGGTCTCCCAGAAATGTTTCTACTTTTTTTGTTGTGGTTTTTTTAATGTCTCCACTCCTGTGACAGCTGTTCCATCCTGGTGGATTTGATCTGGTTTTCCTCTGTTTAGATGGAAAACTGAGTCTTCGGGTCTGTTTTTTGTAGGACCTTGAGGATGTTATTTTTTTCCCCCACACATGGGTGCAATATATCCTGTGGCTCCTGTCCATCCCCCATCTCACAGGAGAGCGTGAACATCCGTGAGATTGGACATTGTTTTCCACCACTCTGTACTGCATTTCACCTATTTGATTGTGACCTCATTACGTTTCACTGGTCCATTGCAAATGGTTATTTTCTTCTAGGCTAATCCTATTATTCCTCCAAAAAGCAACTAACTAAAAAAAACTCAATTCTTATGGCATCATAATTTACATCCCTCTGTTTCTTCTCACCCTCATTTCAGCACAAGCGGCCATAAAAAGGTCACTTTCCAACCCAATCTCTGGCGATTGTTGGTTTGTTTGTTTATTTTTGCATTCGATTATTCTTTACAGATTTGGACAAGTAATTAATATGGGGAAATGATTTCACGAGCAGTCTCTGTTGTGGGTTGGCTTTTTGGTTTTTGTTCGTTCGTTTTTGTTTTTTAATTTCCTTGTAAAACTCCTGTCTCCAAGTTTGAAGTCTGGAAGTACACTGCTTGCAAGATGTCTGTGCAGTCAAATCCCCCCTTTCCTTTTGGTGTCACAGTCTTTATTTACGGAATAGCTCCAGCTCTGCGTGCCAGGCTGACGTCTCCCTCCTTGCCTTCCCTTCCTTTTTGACAGAGACGGTGAGAGCAATGACCCATGTTATCAACCAGGGAATGGCCATGTACTGGGGAACATCGCGCTGGAGCTCCATGGAGATCATGGTACTGTGTGTGTGTACACGCCTGTGTGTGGGCACATGCATGCCCGTGTGTTCCCATTGCTGAAATGCAAGGGCCAGAAGACACGCCATAAATAAATGATCTGCGCGCTGCTGATGCTAAGCAGAGGCCGAGCAGACTGCCGTCGCCAGAGCAAAGTGCCTCTCTGCAGTGTTTTGGAGAGAAGTGCTCCGTTGATGGTGATTTAATTAGACAGGAACTGTCAGGAGCCGACTGCTTGCAGACGTATTTTAGCTGTAATTATTTTTAGATCTGATAGGACAGCTCATCAGAGTGTGTCAGGCTCGTGCCATAGGGGAAAGGGTTCCTTGGCTGGGAAAGGAGGTAGCACAGTAACGGTCAGCGAGAAGGACACCTGAGCGGGAAATCCCTGTCATTGCTGTCACAGGAGCCCCCAGCTCACCTGGTTTCCTCTCCCCCTCTCATTCTCTCTCCTCGCTGGTCTGAGACGCTTCAGTGAGAGATTTCCCCCTCTGGCCCTTCCCAGCTCTGTGTGCTCTGCTGGCTCAATCTGCTCCAACTTTTGGGCAAATTTTAACATGATTTCTAGCTAAATCCTTTGACTTGAGACTCTCCAGCCAGTCGCCTTTTCCTCTCAAAATGTGCCCGTCTCCCTGGTAACAGACAGAACTTTGTGTCAGCCCCCATGTCTGCAGCTGTCTCCAAGGCAGCATCTCAGGAGCCCTGGGGCCAAATCTGGGCCTTTTCGAGCCCCTTCCAGCTGAATGCTGACAGGTGGTGACGTGGCTACCCTGGCATTAAAGCACTTGTCAGTGCAGAGCCAGCCCCAGAGCGCCGGAATGCTCCACACATACAGACCTCTCGGGCTGAGCCTGGGCACCACATTTGCAGTCGGAGACCCCAGAGGCTGGCTCGTGCCCTTTGAAGTCAAAGATAAAGTCCCACTGGGGCCTGCCAATGGGCAAATCTCCCATAGGACTGAGCCCTCCAGTCTCTGCTTGTTCAGCGAGGCCCTGGGTCCCCATCAGCCGCAGGAACAAATTAGTTCTGTTTCGGCGATAGCCACTCTCTCCATGTCCCTGGGTTACTCCCTTTCACCCGCCAGGCAGGGTCTCCAGGCGTCCCAGCCCCAGTGCCGTGGGGACGACCTGGAGGTCTCGCCCTGCTCCAGGAGGAGAGCATGGGGCGGGGCAGCCCTGCCCTATAGGGAATGATGCTGATTTGCATTTATCTTTGTGCTTGCAGGAAGCGTACTCAGTGGCACGGCAGTTTAACCTAATCCCGCCGATATGTGAGCAAGCCGAGTACCACATGTTCCAGAGGGAGAAGGTGGAGGTGCAACTCCCTGAGCTCTTTCACAAGATAGGTACAAACCCCCCCCACGCCTTACATGTTCTCTGAGGCTGGCTGGGGGCACAGCTGGGCACTCTCAGGGAAGGGAGCAGGAGTTGAGAGGCTCGGTCCTGTCATAAAGGGTCTGTCGATATTCAGCTCAGCTGCCCGGAATGCCCAGCCCCTGGCTTTTGTTTCTAGAAAGAATTGCCTTTCCCAATGGAACAATAATCGGGCAACAGACCCCTGGTTTCCATTGAGGAGGGCTGGGGTTGGTCCGGGGGCAGTGCGCACATGGGCCAAGTATAAAAACGGCAATCTAGAGAGGGGCCCAAGCCACACGGCTCCAATCCAGGCCTGAACAAAAACATCCACAAAAAATTCAAAGCTAAACCCTGACTGTTTCAACGTTTCCAACATAAACCGTTTCAACGTTTTGTTTAGAAAAAAGCATTTGTTTTTTAATAATTTCTTTTCTTGTCAAAATGAAAAACTGAAAAGATTTCATTGGGGTTGAACAATCAGTTTCAACCAGATAAAAAGGGAGGACAAAAATTCTGGAAAAACGTCAGAACAATTTGCTGAATTCACCCCAACTTCGCAAATGCTTTTGGTTGCCCCAAAACTGCATCTTTATGGCAAACTAAAAAAACCCAGCGATCTTCTGAGTCCCCAGAGCTGGCCGTGTCCCTTCAGCTCGTACAACATGCCACATCGACACGAGGCCCCGTATCTGTATTCATGGGGCACTTGGGGGGTTGCGGTTTAAAATGTACAAAAATAGTTTTTAAAAAACTGAATAAATGTGCTAAGATATGGGGGAAATAGGCACAGTTTTAGGGAAAATAAATCTCAGCAGCCTTGTCAGACCTGTTTGTCATCCCCGAAACCATGCTTGTTCCCAGCCTCTGCCACAGCAAAGGGGGATCACGCTGCATGATCTAGCCCCATCTGAATATCAGAGCTCTGGCCAGGCCGAGCTGCTGCTGAGTTGGTGTCATGGCCCTTTAGCTGGCGTCTCCTCCACGCTGCTAACCCAGTGTGTGATCATGGTGCACATTTCATATTCATGCCAAGTCGGAGCCACTGGCTTTGGTAATTGTTTAACTTCTGAGTGCCCTGGAGTGGCTGTTGCACACCCTAACCTGGCATTATTTGGGCCATGCCAAGTCACTCGGTGTCTTTGCTCTGGCTGAAATCCTTTTACAAGATTGAGTTTATATCATAATCAGAAAAAGCAGCCTGGAATTAGGAGAGAAATTCTAAGTGCTGAGGCCTGATTCCCAAACTCCTGATGTACCCAGACAAACCTTTGTGTGTGCGCATGAGAGACCGAGAGAGAGAGAGACGCACGTTACCTCTGAAGAGTATAAAAAAGCCAGAGAGCACAGGACAGAGGAGGCATCTTCCTCTTAGAAGCCAAAGCTGGGTCATTTACAGACTTGACAACTCTTCTCTAGAGTTTCACTCTTTGCTGTACTTGGAGGCTTCCCAGCTGCCTGGCCAAGCCTGTGCTGTGCATTCCTGGCCTACGGCCCATTTGTAAAGTAGGATGAGGTCTGGCCTGTCGAGCCCTTTACACAAAGACGGGCTTCCTGGGTACAGACAAATGTCTCCCCTGTTCAAACTGCTTCATTAAATAAACCAAAGAAAGGCGACCGTAGTTACTGTATCCATGGAAACGTGTGTGTTGTCTTAGCAGGGAAGGGCTTTAATGACATATGATATTTATAGGCTGGGAAGGATTCGATTTTTATCAGTAAATGTTGATTTCATCACACGCACACACAAACCGTGGAAAAATATTTCCATCAATAACAATCAAAATGAACAGCTGGGGAAAGTGGTGCCCGAGAACCTGGGAGTTTGGTCGAAGGACCGTCCCTTGGTTCGTTTCGGCGTGCACTGTCAGCAGTTTGTGTGTTAAGAATTATATAACTCCGTTTTTTGACTCTCAATGGCTACTGTCTGATGTCCCCCACACCATTTCAAAGGAATGGATATGATTGATAAAAATCTAAAAAAAAAAGCACTTAACAAATAAACATCAGTCACTTGAGCAGTGACGCTAACGACCAGCTTAGTAGATTTTTTTGGAAAATGGCTCCAGATTTAAAGTTAATCGCAAGCTGGAGTGTTCTGCTGGCTCGGGGACCACGGGTTCGACACCTGGCAGGGCCGAGCACACAAAAAAATGCTCTGGCAGGTATTCGCCATGTACAATAGTGCACAAATAGTCAACAGCTCTTCTTCTGTGCTTTTAAATAATTACTTGTGCCATTAGCCCAGAAATCCTGCCTAGGGTTAGACTCTAAAACATTTCCCCAACCTCGTTTTAAAAAAGACTATCTCCCACTTGTCCAAGCATTTCCTCTCTAGCAGGGGCCTCCTCCTTTTTCCTCCCATGCTGCGTCCTGCTCCCAAATCACATCCTCCCAGCAGCACTGACAGCCGCACCCCTGTTTTCTCTACCCTGTGTTCTGAGCTTGCTCACTTTTAGGGGCAGGATTTTGGAGCAGGGCTCATACAGCTGGCAGCTGCCCCCAGACCAACACTGCCCGAAGGAAAATGTCTGGTTCTCTAACGGTACTTACCAAGAGATGCTAAAAATAGGAACAAAACTGGCAGATAGCCGTGTGTGCAATTGATCCCTCCTCCACCCCCACCCCCACCCCACCCCGGCTCTCAGCAGGAACCTATAGTGCCCTCAGTAAATGTTCTTTCTCTTCTCAGGGGTTGGCGCCATGACCTGGTCCCCGCTGGCCTGTGGAATTGTTTCTGGAAAATATGATGGTGGAATCCCCCCTTACTCCAGAGCATCGTTGAAGGTGAGGAAGAGGTGCAGCATGATTTGTGGGTTGGTGCGAGGGATGCTGGGTGGAACGGTGTCTCTTTATCACCCCTTGCATTTGAGATTTTATCCTGCAGCCAGTATGGGGGGGTTCCTGTTGCCTCCCAGTACTTGGTCTCCTTGCTTGAGGCCAGTTTGGTTTCAGGATCATATGAGGGGAGCTGAGGGAGTTGATTCTGGGGGGCTGCACTACCCCACTTGGAAGGACAGGCACTGTAGGCAAAACGCATCATTCCCCCCTTGTTCCAATGAATTCTGCACCTGCATTAAGTAATATGGTGTCGGAGGGGATCTACCTTTAATTAGCCGCCTGCTGCAAAGGTGTGTTTAATTTTACTGCAGTGTCACAACTGAGACCCCTCACGCGTTCTGGTCCTTGTGCTAAGCATTCCTGTGTGAGGGTCACCCCGTTACCGAGATCTCTGGCTAGAACGCCGCTTCGCTTCATGTTCCTTGTGCGGGTTTGGGGGATTCTGTACAGAATCCTTGATATCTTTGCATTATAGCCCCAAAGATTTATGGGAAGTCCCTTGACGTATGCCGGAGTGATAGAACACACACACAATAAACCCCATTTCCATTGGATTGTTCCCTCTGCGTCTGTGACACTAAGTTCAAGTGGAAGAACCCCCTGCGCTGGCCTCTGGACCTACAATGAGCACATTGCCAGCTCCCTTTGACTCCCAGAAGCACCTTTCCATTGCTTTCAGTGGGAGCTGACCTGGGTCCCAAGCGAGTGCTGGCATCAGCCTGTCTGCGTCCCCAGCCAGTGACGCCCCATCTCTAGAAGCAGACTGGGGAGGAGGCAGATGCTAAGGACTCTTTCCCCTCTCCCTCAATGTGCCTCTCTTTTCAAAGGGATACCAATGGCTAAAAGACAAGATCCTGAGTGAAGAGGGAAGGAGACAGCAGGCAAAGCTGAAGGAGCTGCAAGCCATTGCAGAGCGCCTAGGATGCACCTTGCCACAGCTCGCGATCGGTAAGCAGCTTGCAAGACGCAGAGCAAGAGAGATCGTCCTCCCCCAGCCTTTGTCACTGGAATGCAGCAGCGGGGCACTGGATAAGAATAGCCTCGTTCCCTGGCAGTGATACCGAATTCCAGACCATCCGGCCCAGCTCCTTGCTTCTCTTGCGCCTGCTCGCATGAAAAGCTGCTCCGAGGAGACCGGAATTTCGTTTCCTCTATTCACTGCCCATGGTTGCCCCGAGACAGGTGGAGTCTGTCAGAGCGGGAAATACCAGCCTCCATGGCCAGAGAAAGCCTAACCGAGGTGCCCTCCCTGCCTGGGCACATCTCCCCCACCAAGCCCGCCTCTCCTGGCCGTATAAACATGCTGTGGGTTGTATGTGCACAGCACCTTGCATCGAGTTCTTCCACGCGCTGGACGCTCCGGCCAGTTGTGGCCGGAGAATGAAGAGCTGCTTCTGCACCTCTGCACTGCATTTTTTATTAAAGTAAAGAATGACGTGTGTGCGCCGCAGTGAACCCCCTGTCCTTAGCTCCCCTAACCCTTTCTGTCACTCCAGCCTGGTGTCTGAGGAACGAAGGAGTTAGCTCCGTTTTGCTCGGCGCTTCCAATGCAGACCAGTTAATGGAGAATATCGGAGCGATACAGGTCAGTTCCCACATATAGCCTGGCAAATTTCCCTTGCTTAAAAACGTAGGCATGATCTTCGGCTTGCTCAGAGTTTGAGAGTAACTAACTCCTTATAGAGTTTATATCGTTAAAAAGAAATTAACCATATTGCAACAGTTGTAATAGATCAGTGCAAGGTGGGATGTGCCTTGCAGCTGCACTTGTTTTGCAGGTATTAACAAGGGCTACTACATGGGGCTCATTTAGTAAGAGGGGGCTTTAAGACTTTGACTTGGTGTCATGGCTCATAAGTCCTTGGATCAACCTTCGTGAGAGCTGTCAGTTGAGCTTTGGATCGGACCTTTAACAAATCACATGTTTTCCCGTAACAGATTCTTTCAGTGAACCAAGTTATTCTGAAAACTCTGTTGTTTGACCCATCAACCCTTCTATTTAGTAAATTGTACATGATACTGAAGGAACCAATAACGCCTTGAATTCACACCCATGTGCTTTATTTCTTTAACCATGTATTTCAGCCGTTGGTTTTGGCTGACTTTGCTTTCCCGTTTACCTTTGTTTTCCAAAGCAGTCACGCAGGTTACGGAATTTTTTTTCCACATTATAATTTGTGGTTGCAGGGAAGCTCATGACCATCACTAGCTCAATCAGCCCCTGCTGGTCCGTCACAAGCGAGGATGTAGGTGGTTTTAGTGTTGCCTGCTGGTCAATACAGTTTATTAGTGAGCGTCTTGTGCACCTCGATACTATGTGCTGTCATTAACACCTCCTTAAACTCCACCAGTGACCACTTATCCCAAAGCCAGCAGGGGAATGTTGGCAGCTCAAGTTTTGCAGGTTGATGGGTCCCTTGAGACAACTTCAGCGCTGACTTACATTCTGATTTTCTTTGTATGTATGTTGTGTACAGGTTCTTCCAAAATTGTCCTCTTCTATTATACACGAGATCGATAGTATTTTGGGCAATAAACCATACAGCAAAAAGGACTACAGATCCTAACTGTGCCTGCTGTCCCCCGGACTCTCTCAACTCCTAGTCTTCTGTTTGCTTGCTTAAGCTTTACTGAAGCCAAGGGAAGAGTGTGATTGGCATCCGAAGATACCACGTGGCAAGATGTTCTGGAGAAGTTGTTTACCCTGTTGCTGCAAGACTACATAGGCTTATTATGCACCATTTCTTTTGAATGCAAGAAGAGTCCCAGGCTGGGAAGATTTCAGGCCTCTGGGCTTCCTTTTTTAAAAGGAGAAACTACGTTTTTCACAAATGCACGCAGAATATCTCTGCTTTTCATTGATTCCAGCTCCTGTACGATGTGCTTGAATATTCAGATCTGACACACACACCATTTCCCTGTAAGAATTCTAGTCTCTCTGTTCCAAAAGCAACGCTGGCTTTACAATGATCTGGCTAATGTGAGTGCGGAGGACTGTCTGTGGTAACCATCTAAGAATGTTAGAAACAGCTGTTTCGGGAGTACTGCCTGCATCTCCCAGCTGGTTCTGTTCTTTAGTTTGATCTGTATCTATTTCTGTTGGAGAAGATTGAATACTTCAAAAAATACAAAGTGTATCAGCCAAGTTGTTGGCAAGCCGCTGTAAGAGTTCATGCTCTGCGATTTGGTAGCCTCCCCAAGGCCCGCACTGGGGCCGGGGGTGTTTGTCACAATGCTTTTTTTTATTTTTCTGGTGCCTCATATTGACCTTCTGAGGTGGTGGTGCTATTCGCACAAGGCCTGAGCCCACTCAGTTCCAATCAGGGGGCTTTCTTTCCCTGTGAACAGGCTATGTCCTCAGCCCAGGCACCTCTTGGCCTCAGTGGGCTTCCCGGGAGCTTTGCGGAGGACTGAGTGCAGGACGCAGTTTGTGACTTTGAACAGAAATGGCGTGCTGGCATTGAAGGCATTCCAGTCAGAATCCCTCACTGTGCTGGTGCTTTTCTCTCCAGCAGGCAATGCTGTTTTAACACGAGCATCTTGCTGGTTTCATTACTTCTTCTGTCATTCACTCAGGTCTAGGTTCTCATTTACAACTAATATGAAGTTTTACATGTACAATATTTATACTAAACATTTTAAACAGTGTAACTGTTTAGTATGAAAGAGAGCAGAGACCTTCAATTAATCTCTGTCCAGAAAACATCCAGCTTTAATTTTAGATGCTTGATTTCCTTAACACCCAGAATCTGTGATATTTCGTAAGCAACCTCTGAAACTGCTTGAGCCAGTCATTGCTTTAAAAGGAGCAGGGCAGACAGGGATTTAGTTTACATGTGTTCAGTGGACAATCATGGAGTATCGTTACCAACTGCACACAGTAAATGATGGTAATGAGCAATTTAATCCAAGAGGATGTCGGTGTAAGGAGTTCAAGCCACCAGACTTGCGGCTGTGTCTGGTCTGTGGCTGGGTGCTGCTCAGTAATGTGGATACTGCACACTGGACTGAACAGCTGTAGTGCGTATTTTTGAGAATCTTTTGCCTTTGCAAACAAAAAAAAATATTTTTTGTATGTTACAAAATCATTATTCTTGTTTCAGATCCCTGACTTGTATGGGCTGCCACCTGATATGGTACCAACTTTCCCTTAAAATTTCAGTCTGCATTTGTAGGTACTTGTTTCACTGATGACATATGTGCACAGCTATTACAGGGAGATAGCTTGGTCTCGCTTGCCAGATGAATTACTTCGGTAGACTGCTAGGTTCCCCATTTCCACTAAAGATTAATCTCATCTTTAGACTGATTGTGGAACCACTGAGTCAACTTGATATAACAGTCAACAAATACATATTCATTTCCTGTCCTAAACTCATAGGTAACGTTGCTGGTGCCGTTAAACGGATGCCACTTTCCACCCCAGAGGTGGCTGCATTTCACTGTTGGCTATATGGATCCCTTTGGGATGGTTCTGCAAATCAGATGCTATCGGATAAGCCACTTCACACTAGGTGGTCTGAGATCTAAAAGCCGCAGAAGTTTTGCATTACTGTAGTAATCGCATACTTCAATTTTTGGTATAATGTTGGTAGTATTTTCTCATAACCATTGCATAGATAACCACATGTTTAGACTACAGATAAGATTCTGTTCCAAACTTCCAGGAGCTATCCCCTTGTCAAGTGCTGGAATAATTCTGCACCCTAAGGGTAGCAGAAACCTATCTAATTTGGATGGTCTACAAAGCAGGCACAATAATACTAATGAACAATGATAAAGCAACGGTGGTGAGGAATCATTGTTCCCTGGCAGGGGTTAATGTTTTTAAGGACTCTGACTGCATTTATTTAGGTTTTACAAATATTAGTGCTTCTGTTCCCCTTTTTCTCTTTCAAGGGGCAGCTGGTCCAAGCACTTGCCCAGCAACACTCAGGGAGCTGGGAACTTGCTCTGAAAATGCACTTGCATTTCTTGTATTAATTGGCACTACCCAAGCAGTGCCTGTTTGGCGTTTGTACAGAGATTGTGTGTATACATGGGTCACGCAAACCTCTCTAGCACAGCAGGATCAGAGCACTGCCCCAACCTACAAAAAACCCACACGTCCATTGGCAGAGCTTTTTAAAACATCCCTCAGCTGTGGCCTCCCACCACCGTAGGTTACTGCAGCTACCTTGCGGAAAGTTGATTCGCTTGGACCATTTTTGTCTTGCTCCTTTTTAAAAGGCATTTCTGCACACCCCCTGGACTGGTCTCTTTACAGCTGGTGGTGTGGGCTCGGCCTGTCTAAAGTCCCTGCCTGGAGGTAGCTCCCTGGGCTCAGGCCCCAGTGCAGAAAGACAAGTTGTGATTTGCACCAGTTTATTCCTGATTGACTTTGCAAATTAGAATATAAATTACACCTGTGCATGACTCTGCTGGTCTGCGGTAGGGGTCTGAACCCCCACCCATGGCTGTAACCTCACCATATGACTAACGTGCTCAATGCTGTCTTGCTGAGCCACTGCTGTTCCTGCCCCCCATCCAGCTGCCTTAATGGTTCTCATGCAGAATGCTGCTCTGAGTGAGAACTGTGTACGGGGCTGCTCAGTGTTTCAGGCCTGACGCTTGTTGCTACTGAATTTAAATTTCCTTTCATATTAGCGTTTGAGGCTGGATTAAAAATTGTACAGTTTTTAAGCTGCTGTAAAAAGGTGGTTGGCCAGTTGCATGGGGTGTTAGGTTCCTGCAGCGCTGCATGTTCAGGGGGGCGGGCTGTGTCCTGCAGGCAGGCAGGAGGGACGAGAGCCTGTCCCTGTACTCGCAGTGCTCTGCCATACACCTGTGAGCAGGGGAATAAACACCTGGCTTGTGGGCACTGAGAAAGGGCCCACTGCTCGGGTATCAACTGCTCTGGGAGTAGGCTAGTCAGCGATTCATTGCCTTTGGTGGTGGTGGTAAACCCCAAGCAGAAATGCCCCAGGAAAGCTCAGCGTGTTGCTCCCCAGCAGCAGGGAGCGGGTTTGGGTCTCCCCAGCGTGAGGAATGGGCAGAGAAAGTTCCCCGGCAGGGTGCGTGAAGGATGGTGACAGCCTTGCCTACAATTGCACTTTAGCAGCTGCTGTTTGTCTGGCTTGTCCCATGTTAGCCCCAGCCCCAGCGCTGCAGTGTCCCCAGGGAGCGCTGTGGGGTGCTGCACATGTTCAGGTGAACGTTACGCTAAAACCACCCCCCGGATCCCAACGCTTGCTCCTGTGGCCCCCGAGCGTCCCCTCCCAGAGCTGTTCAAGGGGGTTTCCACAACTTCCAGTTGCCTTTTCCGGTCTGAGCCTCCATATCCTACCCCAGGGGATTTGCTTGGTTTCCTGTGCCCTTTGTTCTGTGTACGAGGCATGTAAGGCAGGTGAGTTCTGGTGTGTGTGCTTTCCCCGTCATTCAGCGAGCCCTGCTCTTTACCCTGGACAACGCCCCTGCACCTAGTAGCTGTGAATTACCAAGGCCAGTTATTGTCCTGTCTTACAGCCAATCCTTGTATGTAAATAAAGCGCTTTCTTTTGAGAGAGAGAGACACAGCGAGGGTTGTGATGATTACACTAGCTAGAACTGCATAAATGACAGGCCAAACCAGCTGACTGCATTGTGCTGCTGAATGATGATTGCGATGGACATTCAGCTACTGTATTTATGGAATGACAAAATAAAAGGCCAGCCTGATCTGTCTGCAGGAGGGTTTCCTTGGCTGCTTTGGACTGAAGGCGTCGGGAGCCTGGGCTGCATTAATCCTGACGGGGGGATCCTGCACCATCATAGCGCCTCCCCATGCCATGGCAGGGACCCAAAGGGCATTACTGGGGCCAATCATGTGGCTTCCCTCATGCTCCAAGCTCAGCCTCGCGCTGCAGGTCCCCCGTTGGTTCCTGTGGCTACCTGTTTCAAGCAAGACGTGATGTCCCCAGGGGGGGAAGCAGCCATCACCCCTCTCAGCACTGAGGCTGCAGAAACCCCTGCTGCCAGCCTGGTGTGGCTCAGCGGCTGCAGGCCTTGCTCAAGCTCAACTCCCCCTGCGCTCAGTGGCTTTCCAGGCCATGGCAATACTTCAGCTCCTTCAGCCTGAAACCCAGGTGCTCAATTGTCTCAGAGCGGAGAGTAGGGGCCTGTGTTTCTGCTAATGCGCGTTTCAGAAACCACGTGTGCTGAGCCTTTGGCGGAAGGGAATTTCAGCAGCTCTCAGCCCTGGGGAGGGAAAGCCAGAGCCTGTGCATGCATGTACCCCCTCCAAGGGCACTTGCTGTCTCCTGGAGGCGGAAACTCCATGGGCCATGCTGACAGAGCGCTGAAAGGGGGGGGTAGAACAGGGTCCTGCTCTTCCTGTACTGATCGTGTCAGACCTACCTCCTGCATTTTCAAGTGACTCACGGGAGCTAAAGGCCCCTCCCAAGCTGCCTACAGCCCTTCATTGGCCCATTTCCACTCTGCTGCAGAGGCTGCGGCTGTAACAATAAAAATAATTGGGAAACGTTTTTGTTGACTCCTTTTTTTAAAGGATTTATTAAAACACAGAAAACAAAAACAAATACACACAGTACAAAGTAAATGTGATTTGTGTTGGCTACAGACGCCAGAAACGCTCCTACAAAAGGTCAGCACGGTTCAGTTAGTATCACAAAATAACAAACCAAGAATCATGAAGGCAAAGTAGCTTTAAATGCTTCTGGTTTTCCCTAGTCTATTCCCCAAATCTTCACTGCCTTAGTCTGTATTTCACTGGAGCTTTTTCAACTTGCTCAGAATTGTTGCATAATCCCTTCTGTCGATGACCATGTAGGTGGGAGGCGTTAATACTGGCCCCACTGTCCAGGCATCAGTGCCTTTCCCTGTTGCAGTTACTGGTAGGAGTCTACTTTGTAGTAGAAAAAAAGCAGGTTAAAAACCGTTGGGGGTGGGGGGGTCATTTTTAGCTAGTTTAACATAACCAGCAGTGAGAGCCTTTTAAAACGCTCATCTCCTTGTTGGGGGGCGAGGGGGGAGGAGGAGGTACGGAAATGGTTCAAACACAGCCTAGTGCCAAGTAATCTTACCCAAAACAAAACACTGCTACAGGAAATCTAGCCACTGAGAAGGGAACCATCACAAATGAACTTTGGACAGAAGAACACACTGGTAGCTCTGTAAACATCAGAGATATGAACTATGAGAGTTGCTAATTTCCCCTCCATTAAAAATCTTCTTGCCACAAAATAAGGTGGCAGGCCACAGTGCATTGGCTTCCTCTGCACTAGAATGGGGCCTGCCTGCAAAGACAAGGCTATTGTTTGCCCCCATTCCATGCTTGCAACTCTCTTCAGTGTCCGCTCCCAGCGGCTGACTCTCAGGAGCGGACTGCCCAGCTATTACAGAATGCATTTCACCCCCCCACAGGCATGCATCTCCACCAAAATGCAGCCACCTCTGGAGTGCACGCTGCATTATCCTTCCCTGGGAGACACACTGGTACCCCTACCCGTCCTGACTGAAGAAGCCCTGTTCCAGGTCAGCCAGGATCTGGGAGCGAGCACTGACAGCCCTTCTTTTTCCTGTGTCACATTGTGCTGGGGGCAGCCAACTTGCCCTGTGGAGGGAGGGGACGGGGTGAAAAGCTACTGCTGCAGAGTTAATCCTGGCCCTGCTGTTTTCAGGCACCGTGCTACTGCATACATGCAGCCACTGCAGTGCCATTAGCAAGGGGCTAGCAGCGTGCAGGGAGACCTGGCCTATTAACAAACCTAGCCCTACCAGTGAGTAAGCCAGCCCCAGCCTTCTGTATTGCATGTTCCAGAGGAGACAATCGACAGATGATTGCCATCCCAGAGCCTGGACGTCTTCCACTGTCCCAGCAATCGCTCACCAAGCCACACTGGAGTAGGGCTATTTCACTAAGAGGGTGGTGAAACACTGGAATGCGTTACCTAGGGATGTGGTGGAATCTCCATCCTTAGAGGTTTTTAAGGCCCAGCTTGACAAAGCCCTGCCTGGGATGATTTACTTGGGGCTGGTCCTGCTTTGAGCAGGGGGGGGACTAGATGACCTCCTGAGGTCTCTTCCAACCCTCATCTTCTATGATTCTGGGGGGGGGGGCGAGTGCTTCCTCACTCTGCTCCAGTTCAACCTCCAGAATCCAGTGAACCACCAAGCCCAAGGAGAAGGTTCTGGCTGGAGCAGAGCCAGGTATGAAGTGATGAGGGAATTCAAGGTAAGTAGATGCAGCGTTTGACCCAGGAGCACTTCCCTGACACGCCTCGCTCCTCTCCTGCCAATCAGCGTCTGTGCCAAGAAAGGGCTGGCAATGTCGGGTGCAGAGAGGAAGAGGGTCCGGCTGGGCATAGAGTCCCCCCCCCCCACACACACACCAGTGCTTGCCAAGCAGCAGCTCTGCCGGCAAGCGGGGGGCTCCTCCTCGGCCATGGGTGGCTTTCACCACAGGCAGGTGCAGTGAAAGGCAGATTAGAGAGGGCAAAATGGCTCCCCCAAGGAGGAGGTACAGCACAGCTGCTATCTTGGGGCACTGGCCCGGGGGCAGGCAAGGTGGACGGGCTGCCTTTTATTCTCTGCCCCAATAAGAAGGACGCCCCCAGCCCTGTGGCTCAGTAAATGGATACAGCAGACCCTAGGCCTCAGCTAACATAACAGTGCAGGGTCTTTGCTGTCAGCAACTCAGCTCTCACGCCGGACTGGGAGAAAGGTTTCTTGGGGTGTGCAGTGACCTGGCAGTCTGCAGGGCAGCGACCTGCTCACCAAACCCAACACCGAAGCAAACGCCTGCTTCTTACACCAACAATCCCCAGCTCCCCACGCTGCGTGTTACCTGTGAAGCCAGGTGCCAGCTGTCCACACTCTGGGCCAGGCAGGAAGGTCCTAGGTGACTGTTCACCTGGCACATTCTCCGACAAGTGTCTATGGAGGTAACTACAGCACCTGCATCGGACGTAGCTCACGTCATCCTAACCCACCCAAGGCTTTGACCCCCTGAATCCCACGCGGTCTGCTAGACCAGCTAGATCTGTGTATACTGCCCTCAGGGTTAGGGTTAGGGTTAGGTACTGCCCTCAGGCAATTCGTCTGTTCAGTACAGGCCAGGAGCCAGTGAGCAGTCCGGAAATATAAACACAGCTCATTTAACCCATTCCCTGCTGGGGAGACAGACATCTCCTGCAGCATGCGTGTTCTCCCTTGGTGCCTGCGGGCACACTCCCCCTCGCATACACGGGACATTTGGCAGCAGAACAGTGGCTTGACGTGTGCATGCATTTGCTCAAACACAAAACGGACATAAAAATAGAACGACCCTAGGAGGCTACAGAAAAGAATTAAGCCTGGCTCCTAACTGACACCTCAGGGTAACTGGACTAGAAACAGAGCTTCCAATACGGTCTCCCTTTACATGTCGATAAAACCAGAGACATAAATACTGTTACTAGATAATCCCTTCATAATTCAGCCAACATTGTCAAGACAAACTCTTCAAGTCTTCAATAAGAAAGTGCAAAAAATGTACAAGGAAATGAAATCCCCTTCTAAGAAGTTCTTGAAATGGGCTGGGGGACGGTTTGTTTTGAAGAACACTTTAAAATGTGAGCAAGGCAGCCCCTGGCCCCAACACCCACTGGGCTGAGAGTTAGTCTTCGATGCAGATGATGTCACCAAGCTTCCCCTTGCGTTCCAAGGCTGCACCATCTTTCAGTGACTCGGCTACTTTTTTATCGGGGTGGCTGGAGGGCGGCCCATTGGGTGTCGCTGCAAGAACAAAAGTGAATGCGTTACAGGCCACCTGGTTTCCATTCCCCTCCCTGTCGTGTGGGCTACCATGTGCACGGAAACGCAGTGCAAGGTGACGGCAAAGCGGGCGTGACTGACCCCAAGGAGCAGAGAAGGCAGGGCCACTGGCCAACCTAAAGGAAACGTTCTTAGAAGCAAGCACACCAGCTGCATTCCCCTAGCCCAGCACCCGCGTGCACACACGTCCGTGTTCAGTTCACAAATAAGCACCACCCGATAGCAAGGCAAATGCAACGTTTACACAATAAGGTGCTTATGGCCCAGTGCACACGGCTCTGCTGCTCGCTCCAGCTCACTGCTGGGAATGCTTGAAGCGTGCTGGCTTGTCAAAACTGCTGTCAGTGGCCCTGAGCGGGCAGCGGGCTGGGCCGAGGGGAGAGAGGCACGTGGTGAACTCTCAGCCTTCTCAAGCAGTAGCTGAAGAGTCAAAATGTAGCGCTCTATGAGCAGGAAGGAACACAATGGTGAAGGCTCTGAGGGAATGGCCCCCGGGGATGGCAATGGGCAAGACAACTGAGAATAACAAACCACTCTCAGAAATAGCCTGATTTAGCACCTTGCAGAAGTGACAGCTGTCCCGGAGAGTCCTTTCCGTCCCTGGAGCAGCTTTGCTCCCTGCATGTGGCCTTAAATTGCAGCACGGGCAGTTTAGGTTGGACATTAGGCAAAACTTCCTAACTGGAAGTTAAGCACTGGAATAAGTTGTCTAGGGCGGTTGTGGAATCTCCATCATTGGAGATTTTTAAGCGCCGGTTAGACAGACACCTGTCAGGGACGGTCTAGATAATACTTAGTCCTGCCGGGAGTGCAGGGGACTGGACTAGATGACCTCTCGCGGTCCCTTCCAGTCCTATGATTCTGTGTGTCACACACTGACCACAGGGGGCCATGCCGCCCACCACGGAAACTCAGCCACCCGTGGGGCAGAACACCCAGTGCTGTGCCAACGGGCAGAATGGGCGACAGGGGGGTCGCAAAGGAAGACGCTCTCAGTAGGCAGTTCTAACATGACATTATATGTCATAAGATGAGCCACTATTAAGAAACGTAACCTTAAGGGATCTAGTACTATAGGGAACCATTTCTGGGGGGTGGATCTCATCAACTGGAAAGTGCCTCCAGGCGACGCTGGCAGCCCTTGGCTAGCGGAGGCATTGCTGATGGGTAATTTCCATGTCTCACCATCATGAACCAGACACCACGTGTTGGGTTTCATTCTATTTTCATATAAGGTCATGATGGCTGGCAGGGCTTGGTCACATGGCCAGGGAGCTCTGCCCTGCCACTGGATACTTTACAGGAACTCATTTCCTGGGTCTAGGAGGAAACTGCAAGACAAAGACACTGAAAATCGCCTCAGCCACCTGTGAGGCTTGTCCCGTTGTGTCTGGAACAGGAGCTTTGTGCAGAGAAAAGGGGACACCCGGGACTAACTCCTGATTTGGACCAGGACTGGGCTCACGGTCAGGAATCAAGTAGGACAATGCCAGGCAGTCCTGGGTGCTGAAGAATGGCCTCACGGGTGAGACCCAGCAGCGCTCTGAGAGTGGGCTAGCCTCCCAGCACCTCTGGGTGTGTCTGCCCGGCAGACTCACACCAGCGCATAGCAGTGTAAACATGGCCGCTGGGGCGGCAGCTAGGTCTGAACTCAGGGGTGAGCCTGAGCTGACTGTCTGCACCGCTGGTTTACGGGCACTAGCTCAAGCAGGGCTAGCATGAGTCGGGCTCCCAGCTGCAGTGCAGACATTCCTCGGAGTGCTACCTCTAAAAACAAGGGGCTTCCAGCCCAGCCCAGCCCAGCAACCTTGGAGAGAATTCCACAGCGCGCTGCAAGGAGGAGGAGGAGAGGAGAGGAAACCTACTCGAATGATCCTTGCAAAGCGGTGAATTATCCTGGCTAAAGACTGCTCGTTGACTGACGATTCCTATTGCCCTCTGACACGACCGCACCAAGAGACACGCCGAATCCTCTGGGGCAGTAAGAGTTTTCCCAGAGCTTGGCTTATTTGCTGAAGACTCCTTTGCATTTCAGATGAGATCTAAGGTGAGTTCAGTGCCACCATGGTAAAAATACAAGGGAGAAATGGACGGCAGAGCCTCCTGTGTTGCTGTGACTGGCGTGTTCGTTAATGCACTAACTGGTAGCTCAGACAAGACACAAACCAAGGAAGAGGGAGGAAAGTTTAAATGGATGCAAAGTCCTGGAAAAAGAGAAGGTTCTGGCTGCACGTCATGTCTCACTGACGGGCCCTCTGCACTGGCAGCTCACATCCTGGTGAGGAGCTTCCCCGATATTTGTGCAATGCCAACCTCATCAATACAGCACTGAATGAACTCAAGTCCAAGCAGGCACTGGGCTCAGAGTAAAACTTGGGATGGATTCTCTGGGAGCTGGCTCTTCTGTAGGCTTTCCAAAGCCCTGACCTGCAATTTGGAAGGGATGACACCAGACAGGTTCCATGCAAAAGTACACATGCTGTATCCACACCAGTATGTTCTCAAGGCAACATGGCTCATCAGCCTAGGAACTTCCTGTCTTCAGGAGCAGAAGGGAATGTGAGGTTTGATTTGAGGAACTGGCGTGAGAACAGGGAAAACTATTCTGTGCGAAGAGAACAAAATGCAGAGATTCCAGAAATCAGAGATGTCGGTGAAGCCACTACACTGGGCATTACCTGCTAGCCATGACCTAGCATGGCAAGCATGAGCCTAACTACGCACACGAGAAGAACGGGACACTCCAAAAAAACAACGACGCAACCAAACTGGTGGGTCTGAGATGAGTCCCCCCAAAACAGGGATGCCTAACGGCAGGCCCACTAGCCCCGAGGCTCTGCAAACACTCTCCGCTGCGGATGCTCCTTATCCTTACAGAGCTGGAGTTAGGTGCTTCGTAGCGTGCCACGAGCGATAAGCCCTGTGCCCTAGGAGCTCTGGAGCCCCGGAGCCCCGCTCCTCCACATGTTACTTTGTGAACGGTGCCGACGGAAAGGCTGCTCCCCATCTGAGCCCGTCAAACCAAAGAGCTTCACTAAACGCGCGGGCACCACTGCTCACTGGCATTAGTGGGTGCAAAGACATGGGAGGGTGGGTCAGAACCCAAGAGAGGCCCCATCATTTCACTCCAGCATCTCCGCAGCGGCTGCACCAGTTACAGCTGCTCTCTGGGGACTACCCCCGGAGCTGACTGCCTGGAGGAATGACTTGCCCAGCAGCATGTGACTAGGGGCCGCGTGGAAGAGACAGCAGGGCTACCACCATTCAAGGAGACAACACTAACTATATGCTCCTGAACATTCTGGATTTATTAACTCATTCCACCTCGTGATTTGCTGACACTTAGAGTTAATCACGTTACTAGGCAGTGCCTGAGAGATGAGACAATACGATACGTTTAGCAGATAGTAATAAGCATGGCCTTACCTCAGGTGGGAATAAGAACTGCAGAGGAAAATCTTGGAAACGGCTAAATATCTATTGATAAGAGAGAAAACATCTTGCTTGCCCAGTGGTCTTTGGCTTTGCTTGTGGCCCAGTGAAATTTGCCACTTTAATTTCTGCAGTTAGAGAAAGAGGCTGCTAGAAATCTCAACCTACCGGTCACGTAAGGTCCCAGCGGCATCTGACTGTAGTTGACAATCCCACCTGGTCCAGGACCCCGGAAGTTTGGCCCAAAGTTGTTGTTGTAGAGCTGGGAGGACGCGAAGGAGCCCTGGAGAAACAGGAGAAATAACAGCTATGGTGCCCTCCAGACAACCAGCCCTGCTCTCCCTGCTCGCCACGCACTGGCATGACGGGGACACGTCCCAGGCTACCTGCTCCACTTCTACTCAGGCAAAATGCCCCAGGGGTCTCCAAAGAGAGCGTTGCTCAGACACCACCGTGCTGAGCGTGGGAGGCGGAGACGTTTGGCCTACGTAAGGAACGCAGGACACGGCACGCAGAAGTTAGAGATGGAAAAGGCCTGTTAGGTCAATGTATCCATCCTCTGCCAATTAACTCCCTAACACTGCACCATACAGAGACGCTTTGCAAGGGACTCTCCAGGCCGGTCACCAGACTGAACAACTCCACTAGCACAAGCCGGACAGCCCAAGCTGCTGGGGGCCTTTGCGGCCCAGGCCCCGTGTTTCTTTTCGGCTCTCTCTGACCTGCTGGACCGTGGGGTCCCCTCCTCGGTTAGTGAGACGACTCAGGATGCTCCGTTCAGACATCTGCAGGCGAGCGGCGACTGGTGGTATCCTGGACAGCATGGAAGGCAAGCGGGTCACATCTGCCTTCATGTCACTCAGCAGCTCCTCAAGCTGGTTCAGAACTGCAACACAGACACACGGATTACACCCAGCGTAGCTAGGAAACCTGCTCTCCCACGCTGAGCAGGGGGATCCTGGGGAGGGAGCAGAAGGGACAAACTGATTCCAGTGAGGTTACATGGGGGGTGAAAACACGGTGACACGTCCTGGACACTGGAGGAGAGGAGACACGGGAGCTGTACTGGGAGAGCTGGCGGGGCTCAGAGATAGTTTGCAGAGAGGGACACGGATTTGAAGTTGAGTGGGCGTACGGGGGCGATGTTCTCCACACGTGCCGAATGCCTGCACCTCCTTCACCGCACGCTTCTGTGCCGAAAGGAAGTGATTTTCACACACTTTGTGCCCTCCTAATTCCACCCCTGAGCCATCCCCCTCAATCCCAGCTAACGTCAGAATCCCGCAAGCTCTGGGCCCTTCTAGCCACACCGGAGCAGCCGTCACAACAGGCTGTGCACCTGCCTGAAGCCACGTGCCACAGCAATTCTCTAAACCGTGTGCCCGTCTAATTCCACACCCTGCCCCCTCCTAGCCCGAGGGAGAGCAGCTCTCTCATCAGCCACCTGCCTTCCCACATGGCTCTCCAAGCGCACGGCAGCAAACAGGTAATGCATATCTGGGGGCTGCTGCCAACCTCGTGTTCATGTTCTGCCCATACTTGGCTACTTGTATCTTTCTTGTGTCCTTTTAAATGGCAGAACCTTTCCAGCGTTTCCCCATCCACAGCTCAGATCCGTGTCCCCCATCGAAGTGTTGATTTGCTCCCATGGGATGTTACGGTAATGGCCCTTGGCTGGGATCTGAAGACTAGGACAGTGAAGGTGCTGGACAGCGAGCTGCTGCTCGGAGCCCCCCAGAACAGCTGTTTTCTGTCTGGCAAACAAGCTATATTCTGCCCTCTCTACTCTCACATTTGCACACCAAAATCCGGCATGGACTAGGTCAGTCTCCGGCCAGGAGCCCTTATGTAGCACCAGGGAGCAGCACCTGCTCCGTCCTTTGCCCAAGCGCACTCCTCGCCAGCCTCCAGCGGTCCTAGCTCCAGCAGAATTGGCTGCAGTTTACGCCAGTGACTATTTCCTCACTGACAGCTCATGAATCAGCAGAGCTGCTAAGCGGTTCTCACCTGGGACAGACTGCAGCAGGCTGGCAGGCTCCATGGCCCTGCCAAGGGGTGGAGGGCTCTTACACTGACCCACCCTCTTAGCAGGAGCCAAAGCCCTGCTCAGATCTGCTGGGTAAACGTAAGAACATTAGAGCGGCCAGACCGGGTCAGACCAAGGGTCCGTCCAGCCCAGGGTCCTGTCTGCCGACAGTGGCCAGTGCCAGGTGCCCCAGAGGGAGTGAACCGAACAGGTAATGATCAAGTGATCTCTCTCCTGCCATCCGTCTCCACCCTCTGACAGACAGGCTAGAAACACCCTTCCTTACCCATCCTGGCTAATAGCCATTAATGGACTTAACCTCCATGAAATTATCCAGTTCTCTCTTAAACCCTGTTACGGTCCTGCCTTCATAACCTCCTCAGGCAAGGAGTTCCATGCCTTGTTAACTCCACTAGAGTGCTGGATGGGACCCTCCAGCTAGAGAACACACGGGGCAGAGAAAGGGAGACCCTGTAGAAAGAGCCAGACTTGGGGAAGAGACGCATGTTCTGTACCTGGGGGGTGGTTTGGAACAGGAAGGGAACATCACCTACTTGTACGATCACTTCTGGACTGCCTGGGCCAGTATCCCTGAACACTTTAACCCCATTCTGTAATGGTTCAGAGGAGTCCGACTGCTGGGGAGGTAAGATCCTGTCCTTGGGCAGTCAGGAAAATGAAGGGAGGATTTGGGGGTGGAAGCTCTGCAGAGTTTTTTGCCATTGCCATAGAGCAAGGCTTCGCTTCAACCATGTACCTCCAGAGGAGAAGCAAATGTCCCCATGGGCACTGCTGCCAGGAGACACTGGTCCTCAAAGCCCCTGGACTGCAACAGCAACTTTGTCCCATTGACTCCTCTGTTAGAGCGCTATAAACGGATCCCACGCCTGTAAATCGACTTGGCATAATCAGTCTGTTACAATCGGCAGTGGGAGTCTGTCAAGGCTTGGTGCCAGGCACAGCACACAAAACCTGACACACGACTGGCTAGGTGGGGACCTGCTGGAGCCTCTGCTGGTCTCTTGGTTCCAAACTCAGTCTCCATCAGACTGACTCATCTAGGCCTGGGGCTGTTCATCTGTTAACTCTGGGCTTCAGTCCCGACCAGCCAGACACGGCACCGTGTCTCCTGAGCACCTGCACATTTGTAAGCGGGTGAAAAGCACGTTCCTGGTTACCCTGGCTCAAAATACCCTCAAGGGGATCAAAATACCCTCACGACACCCTGTGCTAGGCAAGATCTGCTCCAGATCAATGCACCAGATTCAAATGGGGCATTGGGTGCCGGTCTGACACCCCCAAGCCTGGGGCCGTTTAATAAGCCGTGCGAGTAAACACTTCTATACCTGCCAGTGGGAACGGCTGCAAAGCAACGCTCAGGTTCAGGATGGTGACCTCAACCACACACACAGTGTGGCCACTGGGATCTTCCGATCGGAGCCTCTGTGCCCGGGCGCCTCTGTGCGCACATCTGTATGGACACAGGCTGAGAACACCTCACTTCTCTGCTATCTCGGTCTCCCTAGGCTTAGGGGTGCCATGCAATCCCTGGGGTCGCCAGGGGGATACGCAACCAGGGCTCCCTAGACACCCCCACCTGGCGAGCGGCCCCACATTAGGCAGGTGTTGCTGCGCATCACAAGCGGGGCTCGTTTCAGGTCTAAGCCATGTCTTTTCTGCCCAGGGAAGACAGTCTCCCCTTGGCACCTTGGGAGCCATGAGAATCGACCCACTGCACACTTGCATTTCCCCTCTGCTCCTGCCCTGGAAGCAAATGGCCACGGTCCCTGTGGACAGGAAAGGTCGGAGGGACGTGGCCAGCGCCAGGACACGGGAACATTGTGAGACAGAAACACCAGCCAGTCACTTCCTCCTGGTTGGATTTATTGTCTCTCTGCCCCATGCTGGTACCACTCCCCCTGCAAGTCAGCTGGGAACACCGCAGCCCCCGTGAGAGCCCGTGCGGCTGGCGCTCCTCTCAGCCCCGGCTAGGGAGGGAGCAGGCTATGCAACAGCGACAAACCTTTGTGCAGGACAGCATTGGCAGGCTTGTTCCCAGCCAGGGACTCTTTGGAGAGATGCTGGTGGCTTTCGGCAAGGCACTCCACTTCAGCCAGACGGGCGTTCAGTGCCATGGCCGGGTGATTGGGGTCCTGGCTCATGTTGAGGTACGCGGCCCTTCGCAACTGCTCCTCTATCACCAGGGCCTGCTCCAGTAACTGAGACACATCCAGAGAAGAGAGAAGAGTCAGGGCCAGATCCTCGGCGGGGATAAATCGGTGCTGCGCTGGCTATGCGGATTTACTCCGGCCAACGTTCCAGCCCTCTGGCTGCCCCACTTGTCTGACACGGGGGCACCCACAGCCACTGAGGGGGAAGCAGACTTTCCCCTCCCCCTTAGGCTTTTCCATCTCACCAAAGTGGAGGCTGGGGGGCCAGTCTGCGGGGCCTAGCCAGTCCTCAGACACTGCTGTGGCTCAGACGGAGCGGACGGTTAGTGCCAGCTGCTCTGACTGGCGGTGTAGACACCTGGCCTAAGAATTAGGTGGAGACCCCTTGACTCACTGCGCAGAGGCCAGCCCCTGGCAAATGGATGGCAACAGCTTTAACTCACTCCCACTTGGAGTGCAGAGCAGGGATCTGGCAGGCAGCCCCGTTAGACACTGAGCAGCCGAGGACAGTTGATTTATACCCATGGAAGGTCACGCAAGGCCACAGCAGTTCCCTTTGCTGAGCTTAGTAAGAGCTGAGTGAATGGGAACGATGCTCAGCTCCCAAAACAAGCCCAGGGGAACCCACTCCATGGGACCCTGATACCTGACAAGAGGCCCCTGGCCTAAGTAAGGAGCTAGGCAACAGTCTCATTGCAGTGGTTCATTGCCACTCCATGCAGGAGAAGTAGCACGTAGGGTCAGGGGCTGTCTGCAGCCCATTCCCTATGAATCTGCGTCTGGTGCCATGGTCTCCCTGCCAGGCGCTTAACGCCCTTGCAGACCACTCCCTGGCTCTCTCCAGTGCATGAGACTGGAGCCCACCCTCCAGCACAGCTCCACTAGCCCTCCTCCAGAGGGGGGCTCCTTCCCTCCAGGCTCACCTTGAACCGTCGGGCAAGGAACTTGTTCTTCATCTCGAGGTAGTTCCCCTTGTGTATCTCCGACTTGAATGGCTCATTCAGAATCACATAGCGCGGGTCGTTCTGGATGTCCTGCCAGCGGGCATAGCCATGGCTGGGTGCAGGGAGGGGTGTTAAGGGAAAAGGCCAGATTGCCAACTGCAATCTCATTGGTTAGCCTGGGGAGTTCGCTTAGTGACACTTTCAGCCTTTCAATAGCTCTCGTCATCTTCAAAGCACAGCACTAAGTAACCCGTGCAGCACTCCTACTGTGGTCCCCTGGTGACAGACTCAGGGTAGTTAAATGACATGCCCAAGGCCAGAGAGGGAGCCGGTGTCAGAGTCAAGACCAACACTCAGGAGAGGAGTCTCTTCAGAGCAACGTGAAGACAAAGATCTTGCTCATGCTGATCACCTCCCCATCACCCCGCGGCGGCCCAGCCTCTCTGGTCGCCTCCCTGTCAACCGCGGCAAGGGCTCTCACTACAAGTTCAAGGATACGTAACAATTCCCGCCAGCAACCAGTAGTCATGTCTCCGGTGCCAGATGTCGTAGATCTTGCCCGAGGAGACGGCAGCTCTCTCCTCGTTCTGCCACAACGTGTGCAACTCTGAGAAGGCAAAGCCGAGCCACGTTCAGCCAGCAGCACGAGAGCGTACCTGCTGCTAGAACGCAAGGCAGGACTAGCCAAGAGGACGTATTCCTGCCTGCGGCCACTGGTACTGTGTGTAACCTCTGGGCCTTTGACCCATTTCAGCCACTGGCTAATGTCATCCTCTACTAAAGTCAATTGACACCTTAGAACCAAATCACGGGTCTCACAAACACCCCATCTGCCACCTTCTTATTCTGAGCAGCTTTGCTCCCTATAAGAAGGACAGATCACTGGCTATAGAAAGCTGCCAGCTCATTAGGAATGACGGATATATTTTTCCTTTTAAATGAGCAAAGAGGAAAGACCCCTCCCCCAGAAAACTTATGATGCTAGACCTAGATGACTACAGCTAAACGCTGTGTTCCTCAGGCATGGCTACTAGGATTCTAAGCCCCGGCATGCAGCTGGTGGGCAATAGATTGAATGACATGTCTGATGGTGCTATCCCTAAGCATTGGGAATAGGCCATGAAGAGAAGAGGGAGGCTCTCTCTCAACCTGGAGAGTGGACTTCATTACCGAAGAAAGTCTCTAGTCCAGGGCCCACTTTGGAAAGGGACCTACACAGTATCCCCTAGAAGCCCAGGGGACTCCATGCTGGCATAAGGTTTGACATTAATGATTCCTTCAGTGCCATGGGATGCACAGACTATGGTTACAGTGGATACTATGACAACTGTGACATCAAAAAAAAGGAACTGACAGGAAGTCCCATGATGCAATCACTCCTCCGGACTGGAGCTCTTTTTAAGTATGCAGCTATATAAAGGTCAAACCATTTAGGCTCAAAATTTAGGGTGTCTCTATTAAAAATGGGGAGGGTTGCAAATATGAATCTGAATGGACGTGCTGTCCTGAATTAAACCAGCGAATGCTTTCAGTGAAAAACATGTTTCAAACATTCCTTTGCAGCATCTGCAACCCCAGTATAACCAAGGTCACAAAGGCCAGGAAATGAAAGGGAGTATAAAGAGAACATGAAACTGACCAGTATAGCGACTTAGGCCAGTGAAATACAAAAAGTTAACAGTGAGCATAACTGGAATAAAGCAGATTTGGTTCTTTTAGTGCTTCCTGTTCCAATATTCTGTGGAGTTTTATTAGTCACTCAGGTGTACTTTATAAAATATGAGCTGAGTATACAGTGCCGCAAATGCTGAGGTGAGAATGACTCACGTGATAAACAAGGCTGATGATTTTAGCAGCATCACAGACCAAAGCAGTAGAGAACTCAAGACAGCTCCCTGAGCTTAGCTTTCCCCAGCAGCCAGCGACTTCTAGCACAGAGCAAAGATCTGGCATTGTGTTCTGGGACGGGAATTCCATTAGTTTAAAGCGCTGTCAGGCTCAAATCCTCTTTAACTGAATATGCAGAAAACCTGAGCAAATCTTGGGCAGCTTTCGCAGGCACACTTTAAAGTGACTGGGATGCTCTGTGTCAGCCCCAAACCCTGTTACCTGTAAAGCCACCATCAGCAATGTTGAACATGAATCTGAAGTTCATATTTTTATCCTCCTTCTTCCCATCCTCCTCTTCCTCTTTTTCACCATTTTGCTGAGTCTCACTCTGCTCCTTCTCTTCCACCTTGGTATCCTCTGCTTACCAAAGACAGTAACATCAGATAAGCACAACTGACCCTGCCATGCTGAGCTGAATTGCTTATTTCTCATCATTGCCCCATTAACTGCAGCAGCTCTCTCCTCAAATCGTTCTCCAAAACACCCCCACGTGCATCTCACCAGCCGGCCTCCGGGCCTCCCAGCTAGCACAAGCAGCGCCCGCCAGCCAAGATGCCGGTGGAGCCAGGAACGGGTGAAGCGGCTCTACACCCACCTCAGAAAGGAAATAAGGAGAAGTGTCAGGGAGTTCTCTTGCCCGTCCCTAGAGCTATTCTGAGCCACTGCTCCAACTGCTAGGAAACGTGGTCTAGTGGTTGCAGCTGGGCACTAAGGGTGTGGCTGGCCCGGGCCAGCTGACTCGGGCTAAGGGGCTGTTTAATTGCAGTGCAGTTGGGCTTGGGCTGGAGCCCGGTTCTAGGGCCCTGCAAGGTGGAAGCGTCCCAGAGCTCAGGGAACAGCTGACCTGGGCCAGCCGCGGGTGTCTAACTGCAGTGTAGCGAGACCCTAAGTCCCTCCTGAGGCCCATTCTGGCTCTCGCACAGACTCTTTGCATGCTGCTGGGCCCCCGTCTCCACTCGTAAGTCCAAGCCACAGATGGAAAGTCAGCAAGCAGCAGCAGGGTACACAGCTCCCGGGTGCGCTGCCGCTTCTCACAAAGGTGTGGTGTACGAGCCGCAAACATGGTCCATAAATGCACCTGCACATCATAATTGAGCCCTTTGGGGCTGGATCTCACTTCTCGTTATAGGCGTGTACACAGTGATCACAGCCTGTGGGCACCACCACAACACAGACAGGAAATAGCAGGAGCTGCTTTTCTATTCCCCTTTCCCTGGCCAAACTCGCTACAGACACATGGCACACGGCCCCTCACACACAAACACACGCACTGCTCCGTAACACACACAATTTTGGATCAGTTCTCTGTTGCAGTTCAGGTCATGGGCATCTTACCTGGCTTGAACTCTTTGTCTTCCCCTTTACCTTGGCAGGCATTTAATTCTGACTTTTCCAATGGCTTTTCCTTTGCCTGAATTGCCTCATCTGCAGGAATTAAACAGGACCATTAGCAGGCAGAATGCTGTTTAGAAATGACCACCAGTGTCTCTGGACTGATTTGCTGGTCCTATTTAAAGTCGCAAAGTATGTGTTTGCCTGCCCATTGCAGCTGGTAGACCCACGTCAGAAAATGCAGTTTCCTCAAAACTGAAACGTTTGGTGGTTTGATGGGGAAACCCCAATTTGCATCATAAATGGATGCAAAAATTATGTTAATAAAATTGCAAGAGCTTATTCTAGTGTTAGGCCCATCACTAGAGCTCTCCCAGCACTACCCATGCGTGAAGATACATGCTCCTAGGTCTTGTGCTGATCCCTCATTCAGGGGTGAATTTCACCCTAAGCCACACTGAAGTCCCATCTAGCAGGGCACAGGCCTCAGGAAGAGGGGTGCATGTCACCTGCAGAGAGATTAACCGCTCTGTTTTACAAGTTACATTACATACAAAAAGGTTCTTTAAAAACTATGGGGGAAAAGAGCATGTGATCATGTCATTACAGACTGTATCATAATGCATATTCACGAGGGGGCCCAATCAAGGTTGCACGGGCATTTCCTAACTTGCGCGTAATTGATTTTACAATCTTTACATTCTTTTAATACAGTATTTTTATGGACTTTCCTAGGTACAAACAAATTGCGTGATAGGGTTGTTACAGTTTTACATAATGGAACGCTGGGAAGATTTGAACTCTGCACCTTCGGGCACTGAGGTGGAGTAGCTTGAACTACAGGATGAGCTATGAAGCCTCGCTGGGGGAATACCGCATGCATGCGCACAGGGCCTTGAACAAGGAAGAAAACAGTCTCTCAAGCGGTGCGGTGACAGCTGGGGCTGCCCCAGACTTCGTGGATGCTCCGCATGCAGCAGGTGCCTCACCTCTCACCGGCAGCCGCTCGGGCGACAGCTCAGCCTTTGCGCTCTCTTCCTGTTTCTCGTCTCTCGGTTTCTCCTCGTTTCTGGAGCTCTCTTGGTTTTCTTCATTCTCGGCTTTCTCTGCACTTGCTGGACCCTTGACGTCAAGTGGGGACACCACATTAGCCGCTCAAAGGGCTCAGGGTATGTTGCTGCAAAACTGCCCAGAAAGCCCCGACTATAGCGTGGTCCAGCAGCCATGCCCTGGCTCTGATTTACAGCGGACACCTCTCTGCCTAGTTTCACCTCCCCAGGAGTCCTGGGGTAATACTACCCGCGGGCTGTGTGGCTCTGTTACTAAAGTGCTTTAAACGTGATCAATGACGAAAGTCAGGAGCGTAACCCTTCCTTTGCAAAGCACCATGTTACCAGAACGTGCAACATAGCATAAGGGCTGAGCAGTACAATTCCCATCCTGGGTTTTCAGAACTGCAGGCTGATCTCTTCACTGTGCAGACAGACTTCCCCACTGGGTTCAGTTTGTATGTACATAAAGGGACAGATTAGGAAATAATTAGCTACTTGAATAGTACCATGAAGCTGTAACAATGCCCTTGGAGAGAGGACACTTTGGGAAACCAAGCTGTGCCATGGTGAGATTTGTACAATTTAGCCATTAGATTGGCTGCCATTTCCTACCTTGGCACATGGACTGATACAGATGGGGCCACTTTCTGGCCCAAAACTGGGGTGAAGGGCCAGGGCCAGCGGAGCTCCCTGGCCAGGATCAGGATTGGGGCCGGCAGGGTTCCCCAGGTTGGGGTTACAGTTAAGACCTGTAGCTCTCCCCAGTTTAGGGTCAGAGTTGAGACTGGTAAAGGTTCCAGGCCAGGGTTAAGGTCAGGGCCAGCAAGACTCCCGTAGGGGCCCAAGGCGAGTGTCAGGGCTGGGGCCAGGCAGGGGGCGCTGTGTTCATTCACACAGGGGGCTCAGCCAACTGGGAGGGCGGCACAGAGCATGCTCTGGAAGCCTTTAAATAATGTTGTAATGGGGTGGTGGGGGGGGCTGCACAGGGTGCCTGGAGCCGGTGGTTGTGAGAGCTGCAGGGAAATGCTCAGCACGAGCTTCAGGGCAAAGAGCCAGCTGACCTGAGCAGTGCTGCAGAGCCCCAGGGGCTGGGGAGAACTGTGCAGACACGGGGCACTGAGAGACTCTGGGCAGGGCAACGGGGCAGATGAGGCACTGGTCACTCTGGAGGCCATAAGATCAGTTCTCAGGAAACTCGAGGACGGGATGGCCCCAGAAACCTTTCTGTGTGCACAGCGGTAGCCCAGAGTGGAGAAGCCTGCAGAATGCCCCATGCTTTGGAGCACACAAAGGTTCCTGCGACAGCAGAATATGCTGCCCCTGCAGGGAGGCAGCACAGACAAGGGCTCGGAGGATGGCAGAAGCGAGAACCTCATCCCTGGGGCCAGCTAGGGAAGGGTCCTCGTAAACTCCCTCTGTCTGACCTACAAGCAGGTTCGGCCAGCTGGGCAGGGAGCCCTGGGAAAGGCTTTATAAATACAACAGAGGAAGAGGTTGGGGGACACAGGGCCAAGGGAAGCAGAGAAAGAATTGCTGGTTCAGCCCAGCTTTGCTGTATCCTGGGGACACTGCGTGTGCCACTAATGGGGTGTGCGAGCTCCAAGAAAAGAAGGGGGAAAGGAGCTCCCTGCTACCTGGCTCTCAGCTGGCTTCTTGGGCTTTGGCTCCAATTGTTCCTTTTCCTCTTGAAGCCCCAACTGTATTTCTGTTTTGTCTGAAACAACAACAAAAAAGGACACCATGTGAACTGCACTCAGTTGGGCCATTCGCGTGGTGCTATCGGGTAAGATTAACCCTTTGGGAGTCGAGCCCTATTGGAAAGTTCTGTTGTTCTAAAAACTTTCCAACTCGATTCCAAGGATTATGAGTGGGAAGCTTATTTTTAAGTCAAATGTTGCTGGTTATAGGCAATTTCATCCTTACCTTAGAAATAGATGCAGTTACTATGGAGCCTTTGTGTCTAACTGTTAACTTCCCATTGTTATTGAGAGAGAAAAGAACAGCTTGTAACTATGTTAGAGCTCAGCAAAAGTCCCAGTATATCCCAACTGGCCCTGTGGGCCCTGGCTTCCCAGGTAGACGCTCACTACAGCGCCCGGAGGGCTTCTCCCGTCAGCGCAGGTAATCCACCTCCCCAAGAGGCAGGAGCTAGGTTGACAGAAGAATTCCTCTCTTGACATAGCACTGTCTGCACCAGGCGTTAGGTCAGCATAGCTACTTCTCTCAAGGGTGTGTATTTTTCACCCCCCAAGAGATGTAGCTCTGCCCATGTAAGTTCCTAGTGTAGACCAGGCCAGAGCCTAACCCAAGAGGAGTTAACTGGAGTGTAGAGAACTCGAGCTCACTCGGCAGTGAAGACCACCTTTGTGGGGCATTATGGGAGAAAAGCCAGATCGATGCTGTGATCTCAGTCACTGTGGCCAAGATTCTCAAAAGCGACTTGTGATTTTGGGTGCCCAGCTTCAAACACCCTGCAGGGCCCTGGTTTGCAGAGGGTAACAGCCTGCTTTCTGGGGTTCCCAGGCCCTTTTAAGGCCTCTCAAGGTGGGCGTCCGAACAACTCCAACCACTTTTGGAAACCTGGGCGCATCTTGCTTTCTCAGCAGTTTCTGGACCCAGGATTATGCTCTCCATAAAGCAGCTTGTCATCACATTTACCTGGCTGTGCCACTGGCCCAGTCTGCATATGTGCTGGGCTGGCTGGGACAGGGGTGTTTGGATCAGAAGAGACAACCTCGCTGGATTTTTTCCCCTCCGGCCCCTCCAGGATCAGATCAGGGGTGCTGTACTTCCCATTGACATGTTCAAACTCCTGAACCTGACGCACAGACACAATAATGAACAACACACCTGGTTAGTTTGTAAAACACAGTCAGACAGCAGAGCTGCCAATCAGAGAAGCGTCCCCAGCATTTCATAACCTCACAGACTGCGTGGCCATCAGTGTCCAGGTGAGAACAAGTTCCCAGTGGGCTTTGTTGCGTTTGCCATCCAGCAGCCAGATACTTGAGCAGATCTGACTGGCCAGCACAGTTGCCTATCTAGTGTCCAGACCAGCACGGCTGCTCTGCATTTTGCTGCATTCGAGGCTCGGGAATGAGAGGCAAAAGCTCTACCAGGTGAGCTAGCAGGGGGCCCTGCACATGCAGAAGCGGAGCTCAGGAGCCCCTCAAGCTCCCCCAAACTTTGCCCCTCACCTGCTGTTCCCTGCATTTACTCTGCAGGAGACCCCTCTGGAAAGAAAAAGTATTCAGTTACTAGCACAGACGTGGCTGTGCAAACGAGTGACCATGCTAATGCCTAATGATAGCCCGTGTGCATGCCTGGGGTGAGACAGATGTCGCCAGAAGCCTGAACACATACAGACTGATCAGAGTCCATGCCTCCACTTGAAAGCTTCTTGCTTTACCTTTACTTTTTCCCCTGACATATCTGACCTTGCTGTTCTCTTCCCCTTTCATGTCACAAGTTCTCTCCCACACACACCATGCACTTCACGCTGCTCTAGGTTGTTTTCCCTACACTGAATTTTCCCACCCTTCCTGGACAGTTGAGCAGCCCGTGTCGTTAAAGACACCGCATGAACTGAGGTCTCTCACTTTGACATGTTCCCATTTCCCAGTTTGATGTCAGGATCAATTCCATTCTCAGCGTGATCTCTTCTCAGAATGAACTGTGGCTGCTCACCAGAGGGTATTTGAAGGTTGGGGGCGAGTAGTACAGATAAAATGAGAACCTTCACCCAAATCCAAACCAATTTTTTTTTTAACCCCGGGATGCGGAAAGTTCTCCATCACTTGGCATCTCCGAAGACCCAAGTCAGCTAGATACTTAAGCACATGTCTAATTTTAAACACAAGTAGTTCCACTGGCTTCAGCAGAACCACTCACATGCTTCGAGTTTGGCAGGTGATTCAATATCTAGCTGACTCAGGGCCTAACATCAAAATCAGGTATCTTGCTCAACGATATGCTCTGGATCAGCCATAGGTGTTGGGCTGGATGCAGGAATCAGTGGGGGTTGTTTTCTGGCCTGTGATATACAGGAGGTCAGACTGGGCGATCAGAGACCAAGGACCCATAGGGCTTGGCAGGCAGCTTGCGCTGTTATTTTAATAAGAGGGGGTGTTTCCATAGACCCCAGTGTACTCTACATTCAATTCTTAGAGGCGTATTCAGTGGATCACTGGCAAGAAGCCATTCAGCAGAGTCACCGACATTCAAAGGAGCCCAGAACATACCTGCAATGCCACAGTCCAAATTTTACTCACCCACCTTCTTCCTTACTAGTGACATAACTCCTATCCTCGTCAACACGTGCTGGCGCGAGAGCCCTTCTCGGGGAACGCCATCCGCAAAGGTTTCAGCACCATCTGCTCCAGGCTCACATAAATGTCTCATAAACAAAGAGACATAAGCCCTGGAAATGAAAGGAAGAGTTCAGTCTGACTGAGGTGCCCTGGACCCTTCTCCACTTGCCGAGTACCCGTAGCTCTCACTCCCGACCGGAATCTCAGGGGGGGAGAGAAGCAGTGTGTATTTATAGGGAACCGTTCGTTTTCTTCGCCTTTCATTTTCACACTATGGGTCAATGTCTCTCCGGGTGTGAAGTGTAATTATTTACTGGTAGCACAGTAGCAATAGTCTCCGTTGCGTGGAGCACTGTACACACACATAATAAGACAGTGTCCATCCTGACGAGCTTACAACCTAAATGATGCAGTTGCCTAGGAAACCTGTCGAGATAGGCAAGGACTGATGGCCTCTCCAAGCCTGGGGTCCCCTCCACCGACACAGAGCCTGGGCAGTGACCATGCTGGGGGCTTTGCAGCTCTTTGGGGCAGAGCTCTGATTGGGAAGCCTTTTCCTCATTTCTCCAGAGCCGACTGCTGCTTTTAACTGACTCCCATGTCCTATGCGAGACCTTCTGCCTCTTGCGCTCACCAAGGGTCCGGCCTGCCGAGAGAATGACTCTGGGCGAAACTGCACTGAAGTTAATGGAGCTGGGCCCGTTTATGGGAGCTGTGGCCCGGTATATCCAAGGGTTCAGTTATAAAGCACTTATCGAGGGCACTTGCCAGGCTCCACACACCGGGCAATGCAAAGGCCCCCCCAGCGCAGCTGAGATTCTTTCGAGTGCTTACTTGTATTGCACACTCGAGAGAGTCCAGTGAAAATGGCAGAAAGCAACCAACTGGAGCCCAGGGCCCGGAGCCGGCTGTGTCCCTCCAGGGAGCCTTTACCTAAACTCCTTCTCGCTTTTCCCGCGAAGGTCTCGGACCAGCCAGTGTGAGTTGAACGCGTCCTGGGGCGGCATGCCCCACCGCATGATAGCGTTCAGGAAGGCCTTGCGCTGCCGGGCATTAAATCCGAGCACCTGCAGAGAGCACGGCCATTAACACAGCCCTCCGAGAGCACAGGGCATCTCTGAGCGTCACAGCAGCAGCAGCAGCCCCCGCAGCAGGGCTTAGCCAGAGCTAGTCTGAACAGATATGAATGGACGATACAAGTACGAATCAGGCCAAGCGCCCCCACGGGGTAAGGCTGGCCCTGGCTCTGGCTCTGCCCCCACGGCAGTCACGCTGATGACGGCTTACCTCAATGTTCCCCCCAACTCTAGCCAGCAGAGGGGGCAGAGGCTTGTCTCGGTCGCTCTTCAGTTGCCTCCGTGACTGTCTCCTGCCACCTAGAGGCAATCGACATACTCTGTAAAGAAGCCACGTTTGCTGAGGGAGAAAACCTGGCGTGCCAGCCCTGGTACGGGTCTGCAGGCACAGCAGAACCATCCCTGCACTGCTCTGATGGGGATATTACCACAGGTTCCCCTCAGCATACACACCAGTCTCTGCAGGCTGGAACAGATGGTGCCTGGGACCCACCTGCAGGTCCCAGTAAGATCCACAGGGATGTGGCACGAGCTGCGGCCAGGGTAAGGCTGTGGGGAGAGGTCTGGAACCTTAAAGTGGCTACAGCAGAGTCCCAGAGTCCTCTCAAAAAACAAGACAGAAGCAAACTCTGTGCACACCGTGGCCAGAGCAGGAACACCACGGCTTACCCAGAACTCAGGGCCCAGCAGTTGTGTGCATCAGGGTCCAGTTCTCTGTGCATCACACTGCAGTGCAGGAGAAACCATCCTGCATTCCTTCCTGCAAAAGCCCTGGGTGCTAGAACACAATGGGCCTAGTCTGCTGTTTTACTGGGGACCTCTTGTGACCACACCTGGTACATCTCCCCCATGCACTGCAAGGACCCGCTGAAGTCAGCCTGTGGCATCACATCCTGCATTAAATCCTCTGCTACCAGTCACTAAGGAGGATTTGGAGGCTGTACATAACAGGCTCAGTGGGGAAGGCCCACAGAGATGCAGGATGTTTTTGTAGAACAGGTGTTGGTTCCCAGGCCTGATGCTGACCCACCTCCCACTGGCTAAGACGCTGTGGTGTCTGTCACACAGCAATGCAGCAAAGGGAACGCTCTTGGTATGGTCAGCGACAGACAGGCGACATCCTGCCCAGCACACCCATTCCACCTGCTGTCACGACGGCCCAGGGCTGGACCACATCTACTAAGAGCCTCTCACCACAGCACAAGAACTAGACCATAACTGTGTCTGGGACCCGAGAGGGGTGTAAGGGAAAGAGCCAGGCACAAAGAGAGGCCTCCTGGAAACTCCAAACCAGACTCACCTTAGCGACCCATTGCCACTCATGCCATTAAAGGGCTGATCCTGGGCTCGGGTCACAGCAACATGCTGCCACACAGGGAGCAGAACTCGAGCAGCAGGACATTGGGCCGCTGGGGAGTGGGGCCGGAAGCACCGTGTATCTTTCTGGAGTGAGCCAATGCCTGGAGCAGCACTGATCAGCTCCAGGGAGAGATTCACGCCCAAAGGAGGCAGCGTCCTGGAGCCTTTGTGGGAAGCAGGGCGGTAAAGGGAAAATGGAGAAGACCCCTCGCAGAGGACAGACTCCTATGAGCCTCTCCATGCTGCTCTGCTCCGGGCCCCATCTCGTCCCAGGGACGTTCAGCGTCCATGGCCCATTCAGTCCACAGCTGCTCTTCTGAGACCACCAGCAAGCGCAGCAATTGGTGCCCGGGGCTCTTGTGACACAGAGCTGGGATACTCCAGGCATTTCAGAAAGACCCGAAAGCCCGCAAATGGAGCCAGCCTGCAGCCACTCCTGACCAGGGCCAGAAGGGGAACCCCACATCCCAAGTCCAAGCCAACCAGCCTCCTCCAGCCGATACGTTTTTATACAGTTTGCCTGTCTGTCATTCTCGAAGGGCCTGGCGGGGGTGAGGGCAGCTCAGGGAGGCATGCAAATCCCTGGCGCTGTCGAGAGGGAGGAATTTGAAGAGTAATAAATGCCACGACTCACTCTGACCTTCGGGTCTTTCTTCAAAGTCTTCGTCTTCGTCCTCGGAGCCGATGGAGTATTCGGACTGGTTATCGGAGAGCTCGTCCTGCCACTCTGCAGAGCACAGGGGGACAGAGGTCAAAGGAGCGGTCTTGTGCCCGCCAACCTCTCCACATGCCCTCAGGAGAGAGATCTGGGACTCGGCACAGGGAAGAGCTTTCCCAAGAGAGGCTTGGACAGGCCTGGTCCTTCGACTTGCCAAGGCCTTTCCCGCCTGCGCGGCGCACGGGGCAGAAGTCTGGCCCCTGCTGCCAGTGTGAGAAGCCCCCAGTGAGGGGGGGGCATTTCTCCCTGTCTGAGGCAACTCTTACCCCATCTGCCCCTCGTCCCAACATGGAGGGATGGTGGGGACCAGCTGGAATACAGCTCTGCTCTGCCAAGTCACAGCTGATGGATGCATAGCCAGCTGGCATCAGTGAGACCAAAGCATGGCATCCCAGTCACCAGACTGATTCCACCTGCTGTCAAGACAGAGCAGAGCAGGACCATGACTCCAAAGAGTCCAGCGCTACAGGACGAGAACTAGACCCTAGCTGATGTCATGTCCTCTCAAGACCTAAACAACTCCTTGGCTGCTCTGACTTGTGTCGAGACCAGGACAACTTGGAGCTCAAGGAGCCATAACCTGCTCTCTGAGAACCCGCCAGCCTTGAGATCCTGCCCCGAATCTCTAAACTCTGATTGCAACACATTGCCTACCCCTTTGCTCAGCGTATAATACCTGTCCCCGACCATCTCGCCCCGCCCCGTAACACAGCAGGGGAACATCTCAGACAGTGGTACTGTCGCCCCACAAGCAACAAGTGCAACTGCCAGCCTGGTCGTGCTCCTTTTTCTCAGTCAAAACCCAACAGCCCGACCCCCTTTCCAGCGGCAGCCGGAGGTCCCGTGCGGTTCCGAGCGCAGAAGCCGTACCTTGGTCCTCTTGCGAGGCATCATTGTAATTGACCTGTTTGCGGATCCTCTTCCCTTTGCCAAGGTTCCTGGCCAGATCCTCCTGCTGCTGCTCATAATGGTGCCTGAGCAGCTTCTCCCAGTAGTCGGGGTCCACGTTCTCCTCCTGTTTGATGATCTCTCGCTCAACCTCCTCCTGAAAGCACAGGCGAGCAAGAGGGTGGGGAGGTTAGGCACCTCAGCTCCATGCTAACCCTGCCCCGAACAGCCCCTGCCGCTCCACACAGGCTGCCCTTCCTGAAAGGCACTTCAAAGAGAGGGGGGCTGAGAGCAGAGTCGCGTGCCGGGGACACCGGTGCTTCCAGCGCTGCCAGCCCCACAGGAAGGAGACTCCGCCTCTGTCCCTTCTTACCCAGAGTCAAACATTACATTAAATAAACTGTCCCGCTTCAGCGCTGCCATTTCTCCTACCCAGCAATGGCGACCTTGGTGCAAGGGTACAGCTGGGTGTCAGTGGCCTGGGGCACAGCTTCCTGCCAGCCATTCGTAGCCCCAAAACACCCCCTACAATCTCAGCAGTGTAACCCCGCTAATGTCAAGGGGGAAATCTGCTGGGACTTCCAGAAATAAGCACCCAGGGTGGGCCTGAGAGAGATGAAAAAGAGCAAGTCCAGCGGCTCCCAGGGGAGTCAACAGTCGTGGTACGATATGTAAACAGCAGCGTGCCTGGTCCCAGACTCCCAGGGCTTTTGTCTGCCTGGCAGGACACCCCTCTGTAGAGCAAAAGAAATGAGGCTGGTGCCTTGGGGGCAGGTCATCCCCTCGACAGGGGAGATGGGCAAGGGGGACAGGACACCCCACTCAGATGCCCTCTGTCGGGGTTTATCTAGTGCCCCCCCCCCTCACAGTCTCCTCAGGGCATCCCTGGGAGGCAGGGCAGGGCTGGGCTGTCACCCCACGTTACAGATGGGAACCGAGGCACTTGTGAAGGGTCAGATGGGGAATCTGGGACAGAGCACAGAACGCTGGAGTGGGTGCGCTGGAGTCAAGCTGTCCAGAGGCAGCTGTAAGGGCCAGGACAGGGGAATGCGGACACCCTCGTTCACCTGGCCACGGCTGTCTGCACACCCAGCAGAAGGCTTGGCTCTGTCTGAGGGCTGGTCTCAGGAGCTGAGTTCTCACTGGCAGAATAGTAGGGCCACGTGCATCCTCCTCCTCCAGCCCCAGAACGTGGCAGCACTCCAGTTGCGCCAGACCCAAGCCTGTGGGTCCCGGCATCGCACAGCACCTGCCGACTGCATGCTGGGGCTCTCGGGGAGCTCTGCCCACTGAACTCAAACTATCCCACACACAGGGTTGGGGCGGGAGGGATTCCCAGCTTCTGCAGAATTATTTTCCCAACACACAAGAAAATAGTAGGAGGAAACGCAAACAGGGGCAAGTACCCAAAAAGATTAAATTCAAGACATGATACTAATCACATTACCACACCGTCCTCTTCTCGCACAACATACTGGGCCACTTTAAAGGAGCTGAGATACTCGTTCATGTTCTGCAGCTCCGTGTCATCAGTCGCGTCCTGGTTCCGATCCAGAAGCTTCGAGATGGCAGCGTCATCGTAGTGGATCACACTGCTGTCCTCCACGTCTTTATTGTCCCCTGAATAGCACAACCAAGGAGGAGTGAGCGCACACTCCCCAGAGCCGGGGACAGAGCGCTCCCCCGATGTTCCCCTCCCCAGAGCCAGATGCATCGGGAGGGGCACAAAGCATGAAGGAATTGCACAGAGCGGAGGAACAGGCAAGCAAGTGACACGTAAACTTGCAAACAAGCTGCAAAAGCCTAAGTCAAGGATCTTTTGGCTGCAAACTTGCTGATCCCTTCCGTGTCCTCCACCCCGTCCCCCGACACAGCGCTCTGCCTAATCCCAGCAATCAATGCCATCAGGGGGCAGCTGTTCTCTTACGCTTTACGTACCTGGCGGGGTGCCTCCATGTTTCTTTTTCATGCTTGGAGTCACGGCGCCCCCTTTGGATGACGGTGCTTCGGGAAAGGGGGTCATAGGGTCAGGCATGGTGATCCGCTGGCCCTGCGACATCATGCCTGAAACAGAAAGGGCAGCAGGGATGTGGGTGGGCTGGGAAGTGGTGAGACAATACAGGCTGGTGAAGCGTAAAAACACCTTATACGCTTCTCATTCAGGACATTTTCCCTCCCTGTCTCACCTTCCACATCATCTTTGAAGAGCTCCTCGGTCCCAAACTTCAGAATGTCATCCAGCTCCTGCTTAGTCATGGAACCAGACTTAGAGCCCAGCCCTGGACGGACGACCAAATGGGTCAGCATCATCTTCCTTTTGGCCACTTGGGTGATGCGCTCCTCCACGGAGGCTCTCGTCACGAAGCGGTAGATCATCACCTTCTTGTTCTGTCCGATACGGTGAGCTCTGCTGAATGCCTGTAGGGAACAACGCCCGGGGGAGTTACTGACAGGCCTAGTCTGACTAATCCTTGGTCTCAACAATCGGCTGGGCCCCTCCCTCCACATGGGCAACGTCACCAACAAGTCGCACACAGGAGCATGGCCTGGGGACGTCTCCCTGCCACAGAAACCCCAAATTCTCAACCTGACAGTGGGAATCTAGTCAGCCTGTGTTTCCAGTTCTTATGGGCGTTGCAGGCTGAACTGGGAGTGGTGAACAAAGGGCGAGTTGTAAAAGACTAAGCCGAGAACCTGCTAGCTGCAAACATGTTCTGCCCTTATCTTCCATCCCCCTCTCCTAAGAGGGGGGCAAATCTCGTTGGAGGGCTTGAAAAGCTTGTGTGTAACTGAAGGGCGATAGATCATTAGCACCATATACCTGGAAATGGGATCTACCCCGCATTTCCCCTTCACTTTTCCATTTTTACTAGGGCATTTGCTTCGTGTCTGCCATAGGAAGGAAAGAGGCCAAAGCAATACCAGAGGGCACAGAAAGCAGAAGGGTTTCAAAATGGAGTCATTCCTTCCTACATTTTCCAAGAAGCATCAGCAGCTCTTTAGAGAAAAAAAACTATTGAAATATACATGGAGTGCCAGCAACCGTACAGGAAATGCAAATAGGGGATGCAGTGGAACATACTCACTCTATAGCATAAGAAAAAGAAAGCACAACACACCTGGATGTCATTGTGGGGATTCCAATCAGAATCATAAATAATGACGGTGTCGGCCGTTGCAAGGTTTATGCCCAGACCCCCAGCTCGAGTAGAGAGAAGAAAACAGAACTGCTGAGCACCAGGAGCTGAGGAAGACAAACCCACAAGGGGGTGTAAGGTGAGACAAGGGGCTTTAGTTCAGCTGGAAATGAGGGACACTGTGTTTAGGTGATAAAACACAGGGAGCATTCAGTCTAAACAAACCCACCAAAAGAAAACTTGATGCTTAAACCGGGGCGGTGGGGGGAGGGGTGGATTAACAAGTGTGTCAGTCACTAGAAATCAGTTACTGGGAAAAAATAAAACTCCAGCTCTCAGGGAAAGCTTGGTAATTCACTGAGACAGACAAGTCCTTCAGACTAGGCAGCACTGTCGTTACCACCCTGGGATTCAACCATGTGACTCAATGAAAAGCGTCTAAGTCAACATGTTACAAACATCCCTCATTATGCAGCACAGTGCTGGACTTGCACATGTGAGCACGACAGGCAGGTCTGCAAAACCCACCCTGGCATAGCAGGTGTGTGCCCTCTGGGCACGCAGTTACCTGCTTCATGAGCAAAGGCAGGGTTTGGTGGACACAGACAGCCAGATTCTGAGCTCAGCTGCACAGTGTAAATCCAGGTGAGCGCACACAGGCATTTTGGCTGGTTCACCTGTTGCACTTTTGGAAAGTCTGGCCCAGAACATCTGTCAAGCTTTCAGGCATCTGACTATATTTAGCACACTAGCTCAATGAGAGTTAGCACAAGTGCGTGCAGGTGAGCTGGGAATCACGAGCTCAGAGTGTAGACGCAGCCTTAGTAATTACCGACAGACTGAAAAACCACTGTGCTCTCAGACACCCCAGCTGCATCGGGCCCAGCGGTGCTCACACTCAGTGAGTTCAGCGTTCAGTGTCAGTTGTGGAAACAAGTACGTGGATTCATGTTCTGGATTATTCGGATTCTTCATCTTGCGGGCAGTGCCTATTTCAGGTGTTAGGTACCCTTGGGAGACCAGGCTCCTTAAGGGGGGTACATCAAAACACGAGTTTTGGGAAAGTGCAGCTTGCATGTGTGCAGGGATGCAGCTAGCAACAAGCTGTGCACGGCCACCCGCATTCACCAGTTTTTTGCCCCCACTCACGAGATGCCAATACTCAGCCAATCAGACATCACGTTATACACTGGTCCCGTCACTCGTGCAGCTACACACACAGACAACGCTGTGTTAGTCACGGGCCTGATACAGAACAAAAATCCCTGCAGCTCACCCTCAGAACCATTACCCCCAGGACATTAAACCGGAGTCCTGGATTGCTCAGGACATATGCTGCCTGCACCATGAATGGAAAGGGAAGCTCTGATTTTTTGTGTTCTTTACAAATAATAGCAATAATGCGTACCATTAAACCTGTCAATGGCTTCTTGGCGCAGGCCTCCCGTGATCCCTCCATCTATCCGCTCATATTTATAACCCTCGTACTCCAGGAAATCCTCCAGCAAATCCAGCATTTTCGTCATCTAGAGAGAGAATCCCACCATAAGGTGCTGTGCACTGCCCCGGAGAGTGGGACTGGGGGGCTGCAAACGCAGCACCTGGGGGGAGATTTTGCCTGAAAACAAAAAGTGGGTTTGGCCAGTGGGAAATGACATCTCACCCCTGGAAATTTAGCTGCCGAAAGGAGCAGGCGTGCGGGTGCCTTTTGCAAACCTCATCGTGCGTGACGTGTTTGGAAGCCTGAGGCGCTGTTTGCATTACCCAGAGGGCTGATCTGGGCCTAAGTGCATAATTCCAAGGCCGCCACCCCCATTTCCAAATCATAGCCCCAGCATCTGACTGAATAGAAACAGTAGCAATATTATAAACAAGCTATTGTGATATTAATTGCCATTATAGGGCACCTTTTATAGGAGTTCTTAGCGTGCTTTGCAAACACTGACACTCAAAAATCCCTGGGCACATGAATTAGTATTATTATCTCTGTTTTACACATGGGTAAAATGATGTTAAGAAAGATTAAATGATTTGGCAAAGGCCACAGGCCAAGTCATTGGCGGAGCTGGGAATATAACCCACATGTCCTTACTCCTAAAGTCTGCTGCACCAACCCCTAGATACACTGTCACCATCTCTCTCATTCATCTCAATCGGTATCTAATAAAAATCCCCTAGTACAGAAATAGATGTAGGAAAACCATTCTGGTCCTTTATCTTCAACACAATTAACAGTTTGTGATCAAAATGACACCGCCGGGAAGTAAGGCTAGAACGCTCACCTGTCACTTGTGAAATAAAATAGCCTTTTGGAGGAGATGCCTTCCCCTCAGAATTCCCAGAGCTTTGGGCTTTGAGTCTTGAAGGTGAGGGGAAAGAAATTCTCTTCACTCACCTGGGAGAAGATCAGGACCCTGTGTCCCCCATCTCGCAGCTTCTTCAGCATCTTTTGCAGCAGCATCAGTTTCCCAGAAGATTTAACCAAAGAATTCCCATCGTAGGATCCATTTGGCAAAACCGGAGCCTCCTGAGAACATTGTAAGTGGATCCTTGGTTGGTGGAGGGAGTCTTTACTTTTGCCATTCTAGGGGCAAAGCCTGTCCACACTGAAGTCAACAGGAGGATTGCCACCAACTTCAGCAGGAGCAGGATTCAGCCCCTAGACTAGAGGATTATTATAAATGGTTGGTGGGGGGATGAGGTCAGAGACAGAGTCTGTTGGCTGTCCACTTGCTCCGCCTGCTGGACGTCTGCTGTGGTTTTGTAACATTACATTGCAAATTCAGAAGCCTGCCAAACACTGAAATCCATAAGCCATGCTGGAGAAAGATCAATGAGAAATTCACTGGGTTTCAGAGAGAAGATGCCCACCTCAGACTGTTCCGGCCAGAAAAAATGACCTGCCTTTAAGATGATTTCGGTGTAACAACCTGGAGGATGCCTTGAAGACGTGTATTGAAAAGAAAAGGTGCAGAAACATTGGCCCTTGGCAATGCACACACACACAGTACAGATCTGGAGCTTCTGAAGTGAGGTAACTTACCACAGCAGCCACAGGGAAGAGGTACGGGTGATTACAGCACTTCTTCAAATCCATCATGATATTGAGCAGCGACACCTGGTTCCCACCACCTTTGGAATTCAGGGCTTCAAAATTCCTCGTCAAGATGAACTTGTAGTACTTCCTGCATTAACAGCGACGGGAAAGACGTTACCCCCAACATGGGACTGGCCGAAGAGGAATGAGGGGATCAAATTCATCCCATTGGCTTCAGTGGAGTTACACTGCTATGGGTCACTTCATCAGGTGATTTCCACTGAACGCACCCGGTGAAGTGAGCTGTCGCCCACGGAAGCCCAGGCTCAAATCAATGGGTTCGTCTCTAAGGTGCGACAAGTCCTTTGTGCGAATACGGACTAACGCGGCTGCCGCTCTGAAACCTGCTATGGAGTTACACCCGGCAAAGAACTGGCCCAGACACTTAAAAAATGTGATCCTGTCTCTGCAGGTCCTGGTCATCAAGTCCCTCCGCTGTCCTCTTGGATAACTCCGTCCTGGTCGGAGTCCCCAGATGAGGTGGGTGAGGTGTTAAGAAATATTCCTGCTGCTGTGAGCTGTGTGAAAAGAACTTGTGCTCCAGAGCAGGTATTTCCTGGAAGATAAATTAACCTTTCCTTGCTGCTCTTCTGTATGTCAGTGGAAAGCTGGGACCATCAGCAAAAACCAGATGGGTTCTACCCAGGCATGCAAGACCAGACTTGTGCCCCGCTGCTTGAGCCTTGTGTGACTCCACATCTGCACTGGTGTAACTGAAAGCAGACTCTGGCCCACAGGGCTGACCGCATTCAGCAGTGGAGCAAGTGGATTTTACCTCGGGGAACTCCGATTATTCAGGAGAACACCGGGGTGCATTCGAGCGAGACAGAGCTGTAGCATTCAGCCTACTCCACACAGCTACACCTCTCAGGCTTCCAATGGCTCCGAGGACTTTAATGATTTTTCAGATCCATCATTTCCTCCATGTGCCAGACGCTGCACAGGGCAAGGAGCCAGGCTTCCGTTTACCAAACCCTCTGTCAGAGGACCCGGCCCCACCCCGCTGCCGTGACAGGAAGGGGCCAGGGCCGCTAACGCTAATCAAGGCTGAATGCTTCAGTGCAGATTGGGGCGTGTGGCTCTCCCCTAACAATCCATTTGCATGCCCTCCGCGTAGGCTGCAGCCTCGCTCCACCGAGCACAAATGCGGCGGTGTGAAAGGAGCCAGCGGCGCCGCGCCCTCGCGCTTCCGGAAGAGTCGCCTGCAGCCCTTGGTGGTTAGTCGCGAGCACTTACTTCTGCACCTGGCTGAGCTCCACCCTCACAATCAGCTCCGTTTTCGCAGGCATGTTCTTGAACACGTCGGCCTTCAGCCGCCGGAGCATATGGGGACCCAACAGGTCATGGAGCTTTTTAATCTGGTCCTCCTTGGAGATGTCAGCAAACTCTTCCAGGAACCCTTCCAGGTTGCTGTAAAGATAACCCATAATGAGGCAGCGCACGGCAGGCCATGGGGGGCCCATGACCCAAGTGATGCGTACCCTCAGGGGTTGCGTGAGGAAAGCTCGAAGGGAATACAGCGGAAGGACGCTCCCACCCTGTGAGCGCAGTTCCAGTTCTACAGAGGAACGGTGCAGGCCGCGTAGAGCGGGTTTACTGCTTCTGTTCTGACATTAGACGGTAGCCAAGCTCCAAAGCCACCAACGCCTCCTTCTCGGGAGGAAGAGGACGGATCTAAGAATCCTTCACCCGCAAGTCCAGTGACTGCTGGGGAAGGCCATAAGCCCAGCTGGGAGTATCCCAGAACTATACACGTGTAATGTGTATAACACGAATATTTATTTATTCTAGCACAGCGCTGCGACGGCCTCCTTCTGCCATCTATCCGTCGACCTGCCTGCGCCTCTCTGTGACACTCACCCAGCCAGCGAAGGGAAATAGTGCAACTTACTTAAACCTCTCCGGGGTCAGGAAATTGAGCAGGTGAAAGAGCTCCTCTAAGTTGTTCTGGAGCGGCGTTCCGGTCAGCAGCAGCTTGTAGTCAATCTTGTAGCTATTTAATACCCTAAAGAACTTGGACAAGAAGCCGAGTCAGGTGGGAGCAGTTCGGTTTGAGGGGGTGGAACCTGCTCAGTTGGTCATTTTAGAGCTTTTGGTTCTGCTAATCCAAAGTGCAGCCGAAGCGTGGAGTAGCCTCCACTCCCTCCTCGTAGCCACCCCAGCCACCAGACCCCACCATTCAGGCTAGCCCAGGGAATCCTCTCTCTCCCTAGGGAGACCGGGAGGAGTTCCTCTAACCAAGGTGACACTGGCTACCCTGCTGAAATGATTATCCTGCCAGCGTGACTTGACTAAATCTCACGTGGTTTGAAACTGAATCTGCCCTAGACTTCTTGCCACTGGAAGAAGTCTCTCAATTTCCCTCAGTCTTTCCATTTCCAAGCCAGGAGAGCTTAGGACCGCTGAGGATGCATCTCATTTAGCCCAAGGGGATGGAGGGAAGGAGAGGGAGCGTCTTCTTTGGCTCTCAGGTGAGCCCTCCCGGCTGGCCTGGCAGCAGTGCTGACCGGCTCTGTGGGGCATGGGGGGCTGTCACCTCAAGGCTTCTCAACCAGGTGGGTAAGCCAGCCCATTGTGGGCCATGGAGGGGATAGAGAGACAAGCGGGCATGAATCCTGCAGAGCCAGCTCCCGCCCCGACCCTGGCAAGGTGTGGCTGCTGCTGGACTCGGCAATCTATCATCATCATCATCATCGTTTCTAAGCGCTTCAGATTTGCCCACATCAAAGTGAAGCCGTGTAGCGCCCTGTGGCATCTGAACGCCAACCGCCAGTTTTCTTTTTCCTGTGTTAAAGAAATCCACTTTGCCTCTTTTCTGTGTTTTTACCTCCGTTTGGAATTTCTGACTGTCACCAAACAGACTCCCCTGCTCCAACAGTGCGTCATCCCAGGCAGGCAAAGGGCCCCGTCCTCCTCCCATCTCTTCCCCCAGCTCCCATCAGTGACAGCCCGAAGGCTCCCCTGAACTCCAGCCACGCCCCAAACATACCAGTCACATCTGCTGACTTAACTGACCCAGGCAAAGCCTCCCACCTGCTCTCCCTGCTAAGCCAACGTGGCTCCTGAGGAGCAAGCCGGCGTCAGGACCACCGCAGCTGTGTACCAACAGCAGGACTTCTAAGGGCAGCGATGATGCAAGAGGCAGGAATAATCCAGATGAGATTCAAACCCCAAATTGAGTTTGGGGGTCGGGTGGGGGACGTGCGGGAAATGATCTTTTGATGTGCAACCTGAGCAAATCTGTTCTGGACCCACAGAGAGGGAAACAAAGGGGAGTGCAGCCATGACGGGGCAGTGCAGTTGGACCGGTAAATGCACGTCCAAGTAACATTCTTCCCAGCTGCCGTGAAAGATACCTACTTTGGATTGGTTGTTCTTCAGCCTGTGAGCTTCATCCACCACCAGACACGCCCACTCTATAGAGCCTAAAACAGCCTGATCAATAGTGATCAGCTCATAGGATGTGAGCAGGACATGGAATTTAATCTGAGCTTCTTTCTAGATGAAATAAAGAGAGAGAACATCACAGATTAAAGAGACCAAGGGGACATGGTTGCCACTGGCCCTCAGTGCTTCTGCATACTACACACATCCCAACACGTGAAGAAAAATGTGGACTCATTTGCACCGCACTACAAAATGCCAGCAAGCCCAGTCTAGGAATGAATCAAGCCAGCAGAAAATCTATATCCATCTGAGCATTAAAATGAATTAGGGAGCTGTATAAACCAAACAGAGAAGGGTCCTGCAGAAATCTGTAAAGCCCATCATAAATCTGCTGCATTTATAAACAGGGTCAGCTTCTCTCTTTGGAGAACAGTTGATTCAGCTTCTTAGGAATCTCACCCTCTGTGGGTCACACTGTGCTCTCATTTGCACTGGTATAAATCCCAAGTAAATCCATTGGCTTCAGGAGAGTTACTCTGGATTTAAACTAGCACAAATGAGTGCAAACCTTTTCCATCCCTCCCTTTCTCCCTCCCCTCCATGCCAGAATCCTGTTCTCTGGTGTTCTGGTTCACAGGCCAGGCCACATGAAACAGAAACTACAGTTCTTTATCTTACAGAGAGTGCTAAACTGAGAAAATCATATGGGGAAGGAGCCTGCATCCTGGCAAAAAGAATACAATTCACCAGACAGCCCCAGGACAGCAAATTCCCTGCTGCAGTGGTAACATACACGGGTGGAACACACATCCCAGGGACAAAGAACCTGCCTCAAACCCATTAGACAGAATGAGAGCGGAGATAATGGGAACCCAGATGAGCACGAGGAGTCAGAGAAGTCAGAGTAAATATGCTCTCGGTTTGCAATTCCCAAGACAGCCCCAAAGAGAGAGACAGATGCCAGGAGAGGCTCATTAAGAGAGAGTTTCTTTTTCCATTTGTTAGCAGGCTTACAGAGGAGAATTTCTCTACATACCAAATGAGTAAGACAGTTAATCTTTCCTGGCACCTTTCACCCTCTCCCCTGCCAATAGCAAAAATTTGCTTTGCCTCAGGCAGGGTCAGGGCTGTAGCTAGCCAGGACTTACTTTCATTCGGAAAACCTTCTTCCCGCTCCGGATGGCATTGTCTTCAAAGGAGAACTCATTTTCTCGGATCACAGCCCGGCTTTCCTTATCCCCTGTGTAGGTCACCACATAGAAGTCAGGTGCCCACATCTCAAATTCTCGCTCCCAGTTGATAATAGTGGACAGAGGGGCACTAACCAGATACGGCCCTTTCGAGTGGCCCTGTTCAGAAAGGCAAATTCCAGGTGAGTGTGCTGCACCCCAGGCTCCCATGGGATGCCAAGGAAGTAAGGACTGTCTCCATGGGTGCCAAAACACTCACCTCTTTGTACAGGGAGTACAGGAACACAATGGTCTGCACCGTCTTCCCAAGCCCCATCTCATCAGCAAGGATCGTATCGGTTCCCTGGGCCCAGGAAAACCTCAGCCAGTTCAGTCCCTCTAGCTGGTAAGGATGCAAGGTGCCTCCTGTTGCATCAATATACCATGGCTGCTTGTCAAATTTAACTGTAGGCTGTAGGGGAAAGAGGTGGAATGCAAAGTCTGCAGAGCCTGTTCCTCCCCTCACCTTCCTTCTCTCTATAGCCCGCTAGGTTCCTGCTCAAGGCTTTAACACAGACAGACCCAAATCAAGATTTAAATGCAGTTCGTACAGTTCCAAAATGCAGTCCTCCTCCTCAGTACAGAGCTGCAGCCTGCAGAGACTACAGATTCCAGCATGCAGTGGTCTGTTTGTGTCCAACACCTGAGAAATTCCCTTTCCTCTTGATAATTCTGCTTAAGGAATGAACAGAGAAAACGTGTGGGGCGTGGCCATTCAGATGAAGGTGCTGCACTGTACAATCGAGGGCAGCTGAAAATGGTTCCCTTTGACGTAAATGAGATGTAGCGTTAGCCCCCCAGAAAGGAAGACCCAGGGCTGGACAAGGTCTGGGCTTTAACACAAAGAAATACTGAAACAAACTTGCAGTGGGGGAGGTTTAGATTGGATATTAGGAAAAACTTTTTCACTAAGAGGGTGGTGAAACACTGGAATGTGTTACCTAGGGAGGTGGTAGAATCTCCTTCCTTAGAGGTTTTTAAGGTCAGGCTTGACAAAGCCCTGGCTGGGATGATTTAACTGGGAATTGGTCCTGCTTTGAGCAGGGGGTAGGACTAGATGACCTTCTGGGGTCCCTTCCAACCCTGATATTCTATGATTCTATGAAACTACGTTTCTTAGGAGCTCATGCAAGAATGGGGAACAAGTGAGATTCTCAGCTGGATCGCATACCCCTGCTCTGCTGCCTTCACACCCCTCACTTACATCAACAATTGGAGTTTCTGGAGGTTTTTCTAGTTTTTCTTCCTTCAGTTTTCTCCCTTTCTTGTTCAGCCTCTTTGGCGGTTGGATATCATCCCCCAACATCAACTCCCTGGAAGAGACCATTAAACAGAGGGCATGGATCAGACAAGGGGAGCTGGATAGGCAGAAGGATATTCCCCTCATGGCCTCCACACAATGGATTAGAATTCCCAGCCAATCTCCATTCGTTCTTTCCCCACAGAAACTTTTCCGCCCCAGCTCTAGCTGAACCTCCCTGATCATTAATGAGTAGGTTATAATAAGCCAGGCAATTTCACCCAAAATTCATGTAATAATTTACTCAAAATAAAAACACTCCAATATTTTTTCCTAAAAACTAGACAGAGCCAGGCACAATGGATTGTCTTGGAAATGCAATGAGTCAAATTAATACTACTGATAAAAATGAATTACTTCTGCACACAGACAGGCGGATACTCGAGATGCTATAGATAGGCTGTAAACAGATATGTGGACTAGAGATTTTGGGTGCCCAACTTGAGACACCTTAAAAGGGCCTGATTTTCAGAAAGTGCAGCTCACCCACGCAATGAAAATCCGTTCCCTTAAGGTGGTTCCAGTTCTTCACTCAAAATATGGGGCACCAAAAATCACCGGTCACTTTAGATGCTGTAGATCTGCATGACTCTATGCTGCCGGCGCAGACTACAGACCACACTGCCTCCCTGGCTCATACCTGTGATTCCAGTAAATCTGTTTCAGGTTTTCATAGTACGGGATGTCTATGTCGTCAATCTCCCAGGTACACTGGTCGTAAGGTAAATCTTTCCACTTGATCAGGTAGTGGACATCTCCCTTTTTATCAAAGCTAGAATTCATAATATAGAAAAGCACATCACTGAAATGACCTAATGTAACAAACATTGTCTGAGTTGGTGTTTCCCTTGTACTGCCGTGTATTAGCAATGGAAACATCTCCCTGATGAGACAGCTTCCTCTCTCTCAAACACAACCCCCCAGGCCTTCAGAGCCTAGAAGTCTCAGCAGGGTTTAATTAAAGTCCCTTGAAACAGAGAACCCTGCACCCAACAGAACATGCTTAGGTCTCCTGTCAGCTAGCCCCCAGGAGATTTACACGGAGCCAGTGGAGGAAAGAACACCAGAGATGGGCTCTCATACACATGCCCAAAACCATGAACAAAACCACCAAATGTCCAGATATAAATACACAGCAATGGGGGGCCTGCCCTTCCAAAGGCAATGAATTCAGGAACCTTCCCAGGGGGAGTACCAAGACTTGTGTAGGCAGGTTTCAATCCTAAGCAAACAGCTTGCTATGACCCTGTTTTCAAGAAACCGAATACTCCATCCTCTGTTTGCACCTTCAGAGTATGAAGTTGATGCAGAGCTAAAACACCACCAAGAAGGAATCAATAGTTTCAGGTGGAATGGTCCATTAATCTGCTGGGTATGTTTAATCAATCACAGAAGCTAAATGCCACACGATTTCTTTGTCTCTGTGCTGCCTGTAATTTAGGGTTGGGGACAATAATTTATGTAACACCACCGCTTTTAGCACTGTGGCGGCAGCGTGCAGCAGGTACCCAGGGCTGCTCAGAGGCCAGGTAACATAGGGCTGTTAGCGAAAGAGCAAGAAAATTAGCTGAATGTTTTTAAACTTAAAAGAATGAAAGTCAGAAAGAGCAGGGCAGGGTCCTACATTTCAGCCTAAGCACAGGAACGTAGGCACTCATCCAGTATCCTATCTCCAACAGTGCCGGATGTTTCAAAGGAAGGTGCAGGCACTTATGGAATAATCTGTCCCCAAGGAAAGTCCTTTCCTAAAACCCATTAACTAGAAGTTGGCTTATGCCCTGAAAAATGAGTTTATATCCCTTCCAAAATTCTTGGGGTTTGTTAATTTTTTCGTTACTATTGTTGTTCTGGATATTCTCACATTTATATAAATGTCTCTTCCAAATCCTGCTGTGCTCTTAGCCTCAATGGTATCTTGTTGCAGTGAGTTCCACTGGCTATTTTTGCATTATGTGAAGAGGTATTTCCTTTTACTCGTTTTAAAAGTTTATTGAATGTCCCCCGGTTCTTGTAGTATGAGACACTGTGAACAAAAGTTCCCAAAAGACATTCTCTAGTCCAGTCATTCGTTTGAAAAGCTTATCATGTCTCCTTATACATTTCTCATACCAATTACACTGAAAAACTAATAAAAACCTTTCAGAATCCGGTTATTTATAAAAGGCAAGACCTGCCTTATTTACATAGAACGTAACTCTGGCACAGGGTTTTGCCATACAACTTGACTCAGTCCTCGTCAAACAGCTTTGAAGAGAAGTGTGTAATTCCTAATTTAGAAGCTCTACAAAGCGATCCTTGCCTTTAGACTTTAAAAAAAAAAAAAAAAAAGGTATCAACCCAGAAGATTATCTAATACATAGGAAATGTCTTCAGCACAAATAAACTCAGATATCATGGCTAAATAATTGAAATTCATTTAAATTCTTCTCTGCATGCACAGTCCCATCAGCCTCCAAGGGAGTTATGTGAGCATTAGCTACCTCTCAGTATACATGTGATTCCCAAACTCCTGCAAATGTCTTTGATGTGATTTGAGTGAGGGTGGAATGCATGATTCCCCACAGAAATGAACAGCATACACAGAAATGGACTGGGTTTGAGAGTAGTTTGTGTGAGTAATAGCAGCTGCATGGTGCGATCAACAGGAGAAACACTGATCACCCAGTCGCAGAAGAAATTTATGAATTTTTCAGTAAAATATTAGTTGCCATCAGGGACCCAAATAATGTATGTGGGGAAAGTTTAATAACGCCAAGATCCGCCTTTTGGAAGAATTTACTATCTATATTTTTAACGTGCAATTTAATAGAAATGGAAATAATGCAACAATTCATGTTTGGCCTCACTTTCAGCTCTGTAATGAGCTTCCAAGGTGATGGATAGCCTTGGAATAAGTTTACAGCTTTACAGTCTTTAGGAGGAGCAAATTAGGGTTGCAAAAGCAAAGCAGTAGGTAAATCCCCATCCCCTGGCCAGCAAAAAGTTTGGGCTTGGGGAGACATCGCAGGACAAATTCTGCTGTCACTTACAGGGTCTGGAAATTCAGATTAATTCCATTAGAATTGGTGGAATTGTTCTGGGTTAACACTGGTGACACACATGAGCAGCACCCGTCCTACCAAGACACCAGGCTGTCTATGTTCTGATATTACAATGCTGTGCCACGAATGGCCACATGGCACTAGCCTGGATGATCCCTGTGCTCTGGGCTGCCTAAATTCAAGGCCAGATTCAATAATGTCAGTGGGTAGAATCCAAACTTGAAATGCTGTGTGTGTGTAACTTTGCAAACATCTCCCTGATCACTCTGCGGTATGTTATCTTCTTAGCACAAGCAGATCTAACCGTTGCTTAATTAATATTGCCGACAAACTAGGCTTGACATAGAAATACTGCTTGCTACAGAAATTCTAGTTCCCCCCCAAAAAAACCTAGCTAATCACCATAAATCACCACCCCAAAAACCTCTGCAGGATTGGGAATATCACACAGTCCATACTAATGACTTGGGGAGGAACCACTCCCTACACCTTCATTTGCAAAAGGAGGCAAGGTGAATGCATCAGGTTTCACTCAGAATTCCTTCTTCATGGATCTTCACGAGGCCCTACGGGCAATCTTTGCCCCTTGATGTTATAGGAGTTCTAGGAGTCTGTACACCCACCCCTCTCTCCTGCACAACTCCCCACCTGTGGTTCAGGATTCGGTGAATCATCATCCACTCAGGTTTGATGCCGTATCGATAGTACTTCTCCTCCATCTTGACGTACTGCGGGTCTTTGTTCTTCCGCTTCTCGCTTTTGCCATCTTCATCCCCAGAGCCATAGTCAAAGGCCGGGGGTTCATCCATGTCGTTCTTTCTTTGGTAGTTGCGATACATCACGGTGTGGTACAGCTCCAGCTGCGCCCAGAGAAAGCAACAAATGGGGGAGCTGGTTATGTTTCAACACCCCCACACACGTGTCGAAAAGGGCCACAGGTGTGCCCGGCCCAGCCACGGGCAGCATCGCACGCAGTCCCCCTCTCACCAGCCTCGCTGCGTCTTACCTGCAGCTCCTTGACCCAGGAGCAATGCCAGTAGGAGAGTCCTGCCCACTTCACAAAGAACTCCCGCTCCGGGATCCCCTCCAGGGGCTTTGATGGAGGGACAGACAGCTCCAGCTCAGGCGGAGGGAGCCCAGACAGGAAGGGGGCAGGGGGCTCTCGCCAGACCCAGTGCAGGATGCGTTGGACTTTGCCTTTTAAGGGAGGGCACTGAGAATAAAAGGAGGCAAAAATAACACACATACACTCGAGGTTTAAAATGGGCCCCGTCAGCCCCACACAGCAGTTCCCCCTTCCACTTCCCCGGCAGCACAGCCCTGAAACACCAGGGAAAGCCCAACCCATCACTACCAAGCCCCGGCTTCGCAATGGCTGGACACCAGACCTGGCCTGGATTGAGCACTAGACCTGCACTGGCAGTGGAGTCTGCTGGAGGGCAAAGAGGTCTGCAGTGGGGAAATGTAGCACAGATCCTGCCTGGGCCAAGCCATGAGGGGAGCTGTTACTCTTAGCTGTTACATCGCGCAGTGGTGCAGAATCCCCCTAGGAGTAAGCTGTCCAGAGAAGGAGGGCATTGCCAGGGCAGAGAGGGAGGTGCACTAATCCAGAGGCCCCCTGAGCAGTCTCCACTGGCACCTGGTCCATAACTGGAAACTGCTTCCACTGTGGGAAATCCCCAGGCAGGATGGGCAGCAGCGACTGGCAGTAAATTAGGCCCAGACTCAAGGGAACCCAGGGTCATGCAACAAACTGGGCAGTTTTTAACAACCCCAGAGTCAGGCCAGTTCTAGGCCTGGCCTGCCACCTCTGACTCAGCCTGGACAGTCCTGAAAGGAAATGCTGTGCTCTATGTCAACCCCAGGGCTTGTTTCTTAATCAATGCTCTTTTTTACTGGTCGGACAGTAACAAGTGAGTGAGTGAGAGGGGTGAAACGCACGGGGCGGGGTGAGTGAGAGAGTGCCCCCCAAGGCACCTTGAATGATGGCAGATCCATCCCCTGGATGCAGGCGTGCTGGAAAAGGATGGCTCTGTCTGAGCGGCCATGATGCTGCCCATGTCCCAGCTGGGGACAGAACGGGCTGGGAAGTAATCAGTGTTTCACTAGTCCCATATTTAATTCTCCAGTACTGTCGCGGGCTCCACAAATCACGCCTACCCGCCACTGCAGCTCGGCTGCCTCCGATGCGGGAGGCTCCTCCACGCAGGAGATGCATCAAATGGGACCTGACACTTAATCTAAAAAGCTGCAGGGAAATAACCGGTCATCTGCATAGGGCAGCAAGTCAGTGCAGGGAACAGAGCCTTCCAGAGACCCAGCAGGTCCTAGAGGCAGCCTGGGGAGGGGGATGACAGACTCTGCAGAGCAGGAAGTGAGGGGCAGGACGGCAGGCCCATGGGGAAGAGGGCATGGGATGGGGGCACATCAGAGGGGGGTGGGATCAGAGCCCATCAGAGCGGGGCGTCTGTCTGCCCTCACTCTAGCACCAGTTCTGAAACCCTCAGGCCACGCTGAAGCCCGCTCCTTGCCCCGGGGGAAGCGAAGGGGCGGCAGGACAAATGCTGGTAACACTCACTGTACAGCGCGGGCAGAGCCATTCACCGTTTGGTATTTCCGGCAGAGGCGGGTTCAGACAGTGCAGGTGATAGGAAGACGGGCAGGTGTCACAGCACAGCAGCTCCCCGCCATCCTTACACACACGGCAAAACTCCATGTGGTCATCCTCCTCCTCTTCGCCTCCTTCCTCGTCCTCCTCCTCCTCTTCCTTCGGCTCCCACTGGATCCCTTCCTTCTCCTAGGGAAGGTGCATCAGCACAGTGCTGAGTATTTACTTAGGTGGCCCATCCAGTGCCCCAAGGGTGTCTGATAGGTGTCTGAACACACACGGGCGCTTTCCCCTGCGGGCCGAGTTCTCAGCCCTCAGCACCCGAACACGCAGCTGCAAGAGCTCCTGTTGGGGTAGGAACTGCATGAGGAGGCTGAGAAGCCAAGTCAGCCTTGCAGGGATTCGGATCCATGAATCCAGGGAGTCAAGGCCATTTCCAACCTGAGTCTTAGCTCCGCTAAGCCACCTCTCTGGTGAACACTGCAACCAAGTTTGGCTGCAGCCAAGTCCTGCTGCTCTGGTCCAGGACATGGTTTCAGAGCCATTGATCACACGGCACCAACTAAAAAGCAAAGGCTCCTTTTGGACAGGGTGCCGCTGCGACTTAGATAAGCCCATGTGCGGTGAGGAGTGGGACACACAAATCTCTGAGCACTCCTTTCTGCAGAAGAGGAACCCTCCTTTTACTAGTGCTCCCAGCTATGTTCTAAGCTGATTTTCAGCAGCAAAGTTACCCAGTTTCAAACCAACTCCACAGTTACTCACACAGTGCGGGCAGCTCCACTTGCCCTCCGGTGCTTTCTCCAGCTCAGGATCCAGGCAGACGAGGTGATAGGCGCGAGGACAAGTGTCGCATAGGATGATCTCCCCTCCCTGCTGGCAGACTTCACAGTAGTCCTGGTGGTCGGTCTCGTATCCATCCCCTTCTTCAACTAAGAACAAGGGACACACAGGACAGTCAGAGAAGCAGCAGCCATCACATGCTTTCCCAGGAGGAAACGAGACAATTTCTCTTGTAAAAGGATTCATTATATTTAAGGAAACAAAGAGAACATTCCACCTTAGTCCCCATCTATTACATTCCCCTACCTCTCTGTCCCTCAGAATCAGTTTATCTGGGTCTTTGCACACAGCATCATCTCACCTCTGTCTCTCTTTCTCTCTCCACACTGTATCATCCTTTGGTTCCTTCAGGCTCTCAATGGAGAATGCCAGAACCTGGAGAGGTTGCAAGGGAGGCCAGTCAGAGAAACCTCCGCAGATACCATCACCATCAACTGCAAATGTACCATGCAACAATAATACAGCCGAGAAGGACTCTTCCTCTTTGGACTACTCTGGTCTCCCTGTGTGTGCACTAGACTCAGAGGCAGGAGCTCATCCAACCTGGTACAGCAGGGGACAAGGAAGGGCAGGATAGCTCTATGGTTAAGGCACTGGACTAGGACTCAGCAGACCTGGCTTCAAGTCCCAGTTCTGCCACAGCCTCCCTGAATGACCTTGAACAAGTCACTAAAACACTCTGTGCACAACTGCTCCTCTGTAAACTAGGGAAGATAATGAGTCTCCCTTTGTCAGTCTGATCTACTAGGACTATAAGCTTCTTGGGGCAGAGTCTGTCTCTCGCTATGTATTTGTACAGCACCTCGCACAACTGGGTCTCCATGCACTGCTGCAACGTGAATAACAAACAAAAAGACTAAACAGATTCCGTCTTCATGTAGGGGACTGATTTGCAGCCAGTCCCAGTCTTCGTGAGCTCAGCTCTCACCGGTGTAAGAGGTCAAACCCAGAGAATGAGGACCGTGCATTGCCAGGGTGAGACAGTCTCGTTTCCTATCCCAGCAGAAGCTTCCAGCCCCACATCCAGAAGCTGCCCTTTGATTTGTTGAAAGTATAACTTGAGGGTGAAGATAAGAAGCTACAGGATATTTGGAATTTCTGGATCTGAAATATCTCGTGCGGAGCAAGGACGGAAGATAAAAAGAAAAGGATCCTTTCTGTCGCACTACAAGAGTGAATGGCTGCCCAAGCTGAGAACACAGCGGGGACGGTGCTGCCATGGAGCAGATGGCTGTGCTGAGCCAGCAACAGCTGAGGAGAAGCCAAGCTGCTGCCGTGAATGCAAGTCCGGGATGGTGGGAGGAAACAAGTACTGCACTTCGCTCCTGGAGTCCTTCGGGGGCGGAGAGAGACGCCGCCAAGCCAGTGTCAGCAGAATACTTCCGGGCCGTTCGGTCCAAAGGGACCTTTATGGATTTTCTCAGTCGCAGTGAAGCAGAGAAAGTGTTGCTAAAAAAAATCAATGGTATCCAAAAAACGATACATACGTCTGATCCAATACCCTGCTGCGTGCCTTGTCCTGCTGCTTGCATGCATTTCTTATCCCAGGGCACGTCCATGAGGCTGAATGAAGCATGTGCCTTGTGAATTACTCTGGCATTTAACACAGGGAAAAAAACCCTAATCTTGTTCACATCTTCATGCTCCCCTATGTCAGCTAGACACCTTGGCCTACGTGGCTGGCCACTCTGTAAGGCTAAATTTACTGGTGGCGTGTTCCCACAAATACCGTTTTCATGGAAGGGAAACAATGCCAGGCCAGCAGACAGGGCTCTCCCTCCAAAGCAAGGCAGCGCTGAAAGAACGGGAGCTGCTCACACCCCTGGCGAGACACAAGCCAGCAGTGGCATTTCGCGTTGGGTGTGAATGAAGGCTCCCCTCGCCCCCACACACCCCCACATGGAGCCAGGGTCAGATGCTGCACTGGAAGCTCCCACACAGGGCTCCAGGGACCAGAGAAGCACACATCAAAGCAGGAAATCCAAACAGAACAGGAGCGGAGTACAAAGAAATGGCCTACTCCTCTTTTTCTTTCTCCTCCTCTTCCCTCTCTTCCCCAAGCCCGCCGAGCATTCGGAGCGCACCGAAGAGCTGTTGATGCTGGCGCTGTCGAAGTCCGACTCCTCCCGCTCCTCCTCTTCACTCTGCAAGGGAAATCAAACCACACAGTGGCAAAGCATTGGCTTCTCGTCCCCCGCTGCCAGAGGGCCAGTCCTTGTGGCAGGAGGAGCGCAGCACCGAGAAGCTAGGCAAATGCACAGGGAGAACACAGCTCATTGAGTGAGCTCCTCAGGGCTGAGCCCCACTGAGGCCAAGCGGTAAAGCTTGCGGGTTCATTGAGTAGTTAGGGATAGGCCACAGGCAGGTTTATACAGCTCCTGGTGACATTATGCGGAGGTTATGCAAGTGCATCACAAAGTAAATCTTATGTATTATACCAATCTCTTGGACTCAGTGTCGAGCCAAATAGGGCTGGATTGTATCTGGCATCTGCAGGACAATGCTCTCTCTCCTTCAGCTCTGAAGAGAGGCTGCCAAGCCTGTTCCCTGGCACCTCCAGCAGCCGCTGAAGGGAGCAGACAGATTAAGATCCCAAATCACTGAAAGACTCTAAGTGCAGATTTAAAGAGTGCAAATCAAGCCATTTAAATCAGGCGACAGTCCAGCTCCTTCTCCACTTACCTGACAAGAGTCGGAGGCAGGGCTCCCTGGCTGTCTCTGATAACACCTTCACAAATGCACAGATTGCACTGCACAACCAGCCAGGGGTCATCCTGGGACGGCTCAGTGTCCCCTGAACACCGGGTATTGGCCAGAGGCAGGACACTGGACCAGAAGGTCTCAACGGTCTGATCTAACACCTCAGCCGCTAGGGCCACTCCCTGCACCTCTTACCGATGCCAGCAGCCTCACTGGAGTCAATGGCACGGCTTGGGTGAGTCGGGGTTACAGCTTCAGGCAACTAGACAGGTTTAGTCTTGCAGGAGAAATGCAGCCTCCTCACCCAGGGCCTGGTATGTAAAGAGCCGTTGGCTCGTGCCCTTTAAAAGTAGCTCCATGAGATACTGTGTTTGAGCACAGTTCAGATTTTGCCTGGAGCACGAAACGAGACTGATCCAGCCAACAGGAGCTTTGCGTATCAGACACAATGAGGGCTCAGAATTCCAGGCTCACCCAGAATAGCCCCTGCCACGAAAAGCACTAAACAAGCATGTGTGTCTGTTGAAGTGAGGGGGAGCGGGGCTGGGGGAAACAAAGCTACCACATCCTCTGCTAAAAGCGGGGAGCTCTCCTCTCCTCCCTCGCTTGGGTGGCTGCACTACTTCTCCCGGACCGATACAGTGAGGGCACCCCCGGACCCCCCGTTGCTTCAGTCTGCCATAACCCCGGCACGTGCATGCGCACACAAAAATTCACACACTCGCTACTTCGTTGATTTTTTTTTTTTTTGCAAATAGTTAAATGAACTAAAACTTACACTGTGACATCACACCTAAAATTAACACTTCTAAATTCTCATTCTGGACCCTAAACCCTTCTCCCCAAAGCTCTGATTTACACACACACAAACACACACTGTACTTAGTCCTCTGACTAACCGTGGGAGAAACTCTGAGCTTTTAGCATCACTTGAAAATGTGAATGCACAAATCTAGGGTCCACTTTTGAAAATTTGCCACATATTCACATACTTATGATTGAAAACTACTGCAGCGGATTGGTTCAAAAACGCTCCTTTCACTTGAATCTTTGTTGCACAAAAGTAATTTACAAATTGATTATATTACATGTAATGGCTCCAGAGGGTTAGTGAACTCCAATAAGGCTAAATTAATGGGATTCTGATCAATATTATCAAGACCTACAGGAGTTCTGTCCTTATTCTATAGTTATTTAAAATATTTATTCTTTAAAATACTCTGCATACATTTGATATTCATACACTGCCAAGTGCACAGCATGCAAACTGTATTACAGATTTTTTTGGCCTTGCATTTATTCCTGTGGTCTTCTACTCCAGGAACTGTGCTGGAAAATCACAGGCTAGATATGGTAATATAATTAAAGCATTTGATAATTCTCTCTGACATACATTCAGTACGAGGGTAGGCCCTAAACAGTTTATTTGCAAATGAAATCTGAAATTATGTTATCACCGAACTCACCACAGGAAAGAATTAAAACTGATTCTATGATTTTAGTGGAAGAAATTCCCAAACATGCCATCTCTAGGAACGTGAGCCTGGATGCAGTTCTCTTCCAAAGGGTAGAATACCCACTGAGCAAAGATTGGTTTCTAACAAAGAAACGCAAATGAGATTTTAAGATTTCCTTACCCAGGCCCAAGTGGGGAGGGACTGCCAGCATTTCCCCAGCTGAAGGAAGCTTGGCGCTTCCAATGGGTGAAATGCATGCCAGTGCAAAGGGCCAACGCCCCACGTAAATTCAACTTGAGCCCTTGGTGCGGCACAGACTGTGTGCTGGCCCCTCTCTGCACAGGAGTGAATTTCCCCCTGTGCAAAATGGGTTGACAGTCACAGCCCAGCTCTGTGGGACAAGTAGCCACATCCAATACCCATCAGTGCAACTGGCACTAATTGTCTCCCTTCTTGGCAGAGACACACCAAAACTGAATGAGCTACAGAACTGAACACCCTTCTCCTATCTGCGAATGGGGCTTCAGGCAGGATAAGGAACACCGCAGGAGGAAGCTTGCCCGGCCACTACCCAAAATGTTGGGGGAAACAGAGGACTCCAATCTCCAGGGCTGCCCGCCCAGCACCCTCCACCGGCACCAACATTCGCCATTTACAGACAGACAGCGCTTACTGATGAGCCTTTTTTCCTTTTGTTGGCGATTCCTCCAAACCGGAATTTCACGCCCGCCATCTTTTTCCCCTTCCCCTTTTTCTTCCCATCTTTGGAGCCCTTGATTTTCTTCCGCACTCCTGGACCTAAATGAACAGAAAGATTTTCTTGACGTTCTAATGATGGACACCTTGATTTCTACATTCTCCCCAAACCCTATTGCTCATAATTTACCTTCGTTCAAGTATCTTCTGAGTGTTTGCATTGCCTGCATAACATTCTAGCTTATCACATCGTGTTCCCCCCACACACTGAATCCACACAGAGGATAAGTGCCTAATACTGCTACCCGTTAAGAGAGCGACTCCTTTAGTTAAAGAGGCAAAGGCCCTGTGCTTTGGTGCTGAAGGTCCCATGTTCAATGCTGGGAAAGAACCAAGGCTCTACATTTTTACAGTTTCCCTCCTGTTTGAAAACGATGCTTCACAAACATTCCTCACTGAACTTTATAAATGCAAGAGCAGAGCAATGAAAGCAGCATGTCTCCTTCCCCGAAGGTGCTTCTTTCCCCTGTGGCTCTCTGTGTCTCCGCAGTGGGAACCCTAAGCAAATACTGAGGGGTGGCCAACTGCTTCCCTTATAAACCAGGGGTTCATATTTAACTGCTTTGCATTTGGGTGAAAATTGCAGCCTGCCCCCCAGGGGCCAGGAAAGGGACTGCAGCTCAGATACTGCAGAGATGGGTGCAAATAACTAACCTCTGTGGGTGTGGCCAGGGGGGACAGACGACAGCTTCCTCCCACAAGATCAGCTAAGTGGACTGAGAGATGCTGCACGAAAACTATGGGAAAGGAAAACTGTTGCAAACAGCACCATGCCTCTTGGGCTGCTCCTTTCAAAGCTCTTGAGGCATCAGGATTTGATTGCTGCATAATTGGAACAGAAACTTCATGAAGAAAAACACTGTAGGAACAAAGGGAGATTTCTCTCCCTCCTCCCCTTCCCCATTTTTTCTTCCAATGACTCATGAAGCCCTTTCTGAACGCTGAGGGAAGCCTCCCGTCTCTGCTGTCAGGAGTAGGAAAATGTTAATAGTTACAGACTCATTTCAATAAAAATGAGATCAATTCCGTAGGAGCTGCTGTAGATTAACACGCTTGCAAATGGGGTTTGAAGGCAGTGTCCTTCCACCTCCCCGCTAGGAAATCAAATACCTTATAAGTTATTTTTGTAATCTTTTCTACTGTGGTCTCTTCGCTGTTCTTGAATGTCCTATGTCGGTCCAGATGGAATGCATCGGCCAGACTGCTGAATATTACAGAGGCATACAGACAGAACACATCTGCTCTGCCAATGTCCTGCCCTGCATCCTACCACCCCTACTATTCCATTTGAGTTTCCCCCAACAGATTTTCCAGTGCCGCTCAGTCCTGATCTTACTGGCCTGCAAATTCACTCCAGCTTGAAAAGTGCCCTTTCCAGGAGGTTGCGAGATTTCACTAGCGAATATTTATAAAGCTCTTGGAGATCCTTTGTGACACAGGTATCACATCAAGAAATATTGTTATTATTGCTTTATTTAAAGTAGGATACAAATCCTCCATGGTCCTGGAAACGTGATCGGTCATTATATAAAGAATCACAGTTCATCTGTGGCATTTATTGTAGAGTACAAATACAAACTACAGACACAGACTCACAAGTTTCCCCACAGCTCAATTTCCAGCTTTGTTTCCCTTACTTACCAGGCTTCACACCCTGTCTGGAACTAGCTAGGTAGCACACGGACACATCTAGTGGCTAAATAATATACTGCAAGTAAATGTATTGTTTATCATTGCAAGATCTACCCACGCTGTCTGGTTAGCCATTCATTCCTGCCTGGCACGTTACCTTTGCCCTCCTTGGTTTTCGCTTTCCTGATGGCCATGGGCAGAGCAGACTGCTGAGGGCTGACAGAAAGCTGAGGTGCAATGGTGACTGTTTCCACAGCTGCCGCCACTGCGGCTGCAGCTGCCGCGGCCGAGCTGCCTTTGAACGGGTTGTTGGCGCTGAATTCTCGCCATTTGGCACCAAGCACTGTCATCATCTTGGACATGGGGATTTTGGGATTCTTCTTGGCAATGAGAGGCCTGCAGGGTGGGGTAGGAAAAACCATCAGTCGATAGGGCTCCTCTGCGGTCTGATTGTTTTAACTCATCACACACTGGGGAAAAGCGTAACATGAATTAGCAGCCAATGCCTGACACCGATTGTGACAAGTCACTGGCAACAGATGCACTGAAAACAGTAGAAACCAAAACTGCCCTAGCAAGGAAAGAGAGGGGAAATGTTCAAATATTCAATGACTTTTTTCCCCAAAAAAATCTTTGATCGTTTTCAACCAGCTTAAAGAGCAGCCAGGGTGGGGGGAAATTCACAATTTTCAACAACAAAAAATTGGGAAAACTTTATTTTTTGGTGAAAATGTTTCTGCCTTTTCCAACCAGTCCTGCAACGAAACCCCTTGGAAAACAGCGTCCTGAAGAACACCTCTCGGATACATGTGGTGAAGCACCAAGGTATAGATGATGCACCAGGGCAGCAAACTTAAACTGGCCAAGAGAATGCTTTGGAGCCAGGGATAATTCATTACTACTTGTATAGCACCGTGGCATGACATTGCATCATTTCCCTGTTGCATCTGACCTCGCCCTCAAAGCGAATGGTAACCTTCTAGGGTCCAACTGGCTATGGGCGAGAGCAGAACCCCACTTGGGATACATCCAGAGTCTCTACAGAGATTGTAGCCCAGATCCTGCATGTGACGAGGAGCGGATTGTGCAGTCTGGCAGAATGTCAGTAAACTGCACATGTCTGGTTTTCTGTCGCTGAGGAATCAGCATTCTAATGCCTTGGCTTTATCAACTCGATTGGGTAGTAACCAAGTACAAAACAGATCCCCATCCATACGCACAATGCTCCACTGCTCAGCCTCTTACCTGAGAAACTGACTGAAAGCCTTGTAATTAGTCAGCGTATGGTAATCTTCTTCTGAGAAAATATAATCCACATCATCCAGGCCCCACTCCTCCATTAGCTGCGCTGAGCTCTTGGGCTCCTATGGATTTAAAAAGGGATACATTTAATGCAAATGACGGAGGTGCTATGAACGAGCGGTGTGCAGCCACGCCCATTATATACTGCACGCCATCTGCTACTCCTAGACCTCCACAACATGGGGATTGGTTTCTGTTGGTTAAAAGATGGAGTGTGCACAAGTGCTTAGTAAACAGACACACTACCTAGCTGGAAAACAATACAATGCCTTCCAAACGCTTCCCTAACCCCACCACAGCTTTAGTGTCACCACGACATGTAATCCATGGGCACATCAAATGCATCAGTGGGAACTGCGGCAAAATCCATTTGCTAGTAGCTGTGACAGCACAAGGCCCCGGTCCACTCCGGTGACTCCTGACTCACTGGGTGCTACTGCTTTTCCACACCTTGGGGAGGGGTGACCCTGGTGTCAGAGCATTTTTTGAAAAGCAAAGGCTGTTTTAACATCAGTGTCCGAGGAGCCAGAGAGTCGTCACTCATCTGCTTTTCCACAGAACCAGACACATAAATGAACACAACTGTCCAGGGCACGCCCTCTTGGCAACCGTGCAACAGAGACCTCCGAAGAGCAGCTAAGAGCCAAAATAAGAGAGAGGGACAAGGGGCTGGAGCTGGTTGAAGAAACTTGGATGGAATCATTTTCCTCCAGAATACACGGTGCCATTGACACTGACATGCTTCCCGAAATCAGATCCATTTCGCTGGAACTCTGTTTTGGAAAAAAACGGGAAAAGTTCTGACAATATTGAAATGTCCCATTTCAACAATGTCAAAACAAAACCCTTCAGACTTTCCACTGTGGATTTTTTTGATTTTGTAACAGAATACAGCATTTTTAAAAGTCAAATCCGAAACTAAATGTTTCAATCAACCCAAAACAAAAAGTCAGAATTTTTTTTTGAAGAATTTCAAAATTTTAGTTTTTGCTCCAGTTTGGAACAAAGCCAAATTTCCAAATCCTTCATGAAACAGAATTTCCTCCTCCACACAGATCTCCCAAGCACCAAACCTGCCAGGTTCCCAGTGCCCTCGGCTCCTCTGGGAGCATCTGGGAGTAGGAGCACTCCACTCCCTGCAGGATTGGACCCCCAGTTAGGCATACAGGCAGAGACTGAAATGAAACTCCTCCTGAGGAAGCACCTGGTGAAAAACAGCCCCCTTGGCCTTTTCCCACATCCCATCCTCGCATTGAGAGAGAGTAACAGGGAGGTGCCCTAAAGTTCCCATTCTCAGAAACAACCCGACTAATGGACCTAGGTCCTGGACAGTAATTGTAGGTACCTTTAAACCTCCTTCCTCATTATCATCCTCCTCTTCATCTTTCTTCTTGCGCTTGGCTTTTTTCTCTTTCTTTTCTTTGAGCTTCTTCTTCTTCTTTTTGTTGGGCGAATAGTCACTCCCTTCGCTCTCAGATTTCTCCTCCAGTTCCTCTTCGTTTTCAGATATTTCATCATTACTCCCCTAAGAGAGGAAGGGACAATGAAGGAAGGCCAGGATCTCCCCTCCCCAGCTTCCCTGCACAAACCCCTCTGGTCGTTTGTCAGATTCAGTCATTCCTATTAATTACTTTTACATTTTAAAACACTCCAGCCACAGTACATGTGGATAGCAACACCCTAGCACAAGTCAAGGAAACGCCACTCTCACTTGGCTTAATCTGGGCCGTAAGAAGGGTCTGACTGTAGGAGACACAAGCAGAAACATTGTTTTCCATTCATTATTTTGTTGCAGGGGAAGGACACTCCTCTGGTTAAGACACTGGACTGGGACTCAGCAGATCTTCTATATAATGATGCAGACAGGCGGCCAGCAGCAGAGTGGAGGCTGTATAGTTTGTTGCACTGAATAAGGCATGTAGGATGACAGGCCTGGTGGGCAGGTGACATATGTGCGTATTTGGTGCACGCACCTTATGACCCTCAGGGACCGAGTACGGGCTCTTGAGACCAGTGTCTGAACTGGAGGAGCTAAGGGAGACAGAGACTTTCCAGGACAGTTGAGCAGTCCCACCCCAGCCTGACAGCCTCTGGACAGTTGAGGAAGATGAAAGACTTAGGGAAGGAGCACATCCAGCTGGAGTGGAGGGAAGCGATCCCATGGTTGGGACTCTCCTTCCAGGTGGTGTCACAGGATCCTCTCGCATTGAGGATACCCCTCCAGAGGAGGGGAAATCTGTTATTAGGAAGAGACAGGTAATCGTAATAGGAGATTCATTTATTAGAAATATAGATAGTTGGGTTTGTGATGACCGGGAGAACCGCATGGTAAATTGCCCGCTCGGTGTGAAAGCTGCGGCCCTCTCAAGACATCTAAACAGACTTACATGCATGGCTGGGGAGGAGCCAGTGGTCATGGTACACGTAGGAACCAGTGGCACAACAAAAAGGTAGTAGAGAGGTCCTTGAGGCTAAATTTAGGCTGCTAGGTAAGAGATTAAAGTCCAGGACCTCCATGGAAGCATTCTCTGAAATGCTTCCAGTTCCAGACAGGGATCCAAGTAGACAGGCAGAACTGCAGGGTCTCAATGTGTGGAGGAGACAATGGTGTTCGAAGGAAGGAGTTAAGGTTATTAGGAACTAGACAACCTTTTGGGAAAGGAGGAGACTATACAGGAAGGATGGGCTCCACCTAAACCAAAATGGAACCAGGCTGCTGGCATGTCAAATTAAAAGGTTGTACAGGAGTTTTTAAACTAAGGGCTGGGAGAAAGCCGACAGGTCAGACAGACACATCCCATAGGCAAGGATTTATTAAAGGGGATACTCTATATCCTAGTAAAGAGGAGAGGACAGAAGTTGATAAAGTACAGGTAGGAGCTGAAGAGAAACAGTCAAATGAACAAGAGTCCCCATTCAATTACCTCCTGAAGGCAGACAACTAAGTATGGACAAATTGTATAAGTGCTTGTACACAAATGCTAGAAGTCTAAACACTAAGATGGATGGACCTGAGTGCCGTGTATTAAATGAGGATATTGATATCATAGGCATCACAGACGCTTGGAGGAACGATGATAACCAATGAGATGGGGTAATACCAGGATACAAGATATATCAGAATGATGAAATAGGCCATGTTGGCAAGCGAGTGGCACTATATGTACATGTAAGCATGGGGTCAAATACAGTAAAAATCTTAAACAAATCAAACAGCACCACAGAATCTCTATGGATAGAAATTCCAGGCTTGAATAATAAGAGTATAGCAGTAGGAATACACTAGCGACCACCTGTCCAGGATGGTGATTGTGAAATGCACAGAGAGATTAGAGAGGCTACAAAAACAGAGAACCCAATAACAATAGGGGATTTCAACTATCCCCATATTGACTGGAAACATGTCACCTCATTATGCAATCCAGAGAGAAAATTTCTAGACACTATTAATGACTGCTTCTTGGAGCAGTTTGTCTTGGACCCCAGAAGGGGTGAGGCAATTATTTATTTAGTCTAAGTGGTACATAGGATCTAGTCCAAGAGGTGGATATAGCTGAACCACTCAGTAATAGTCACCATAATGTCATTAAATTTAACATCCTTCTAGGGAGAAAATTGCCTAAGAAACCCACCACAGTAGCATTTAGCTTCAAAAAGGGGAACTACACAAAAATGAGAAGGCTAGTTAAACGGAAATTAAAAGGAATAGTCCAAAGAGTGAAATGCCTGCAAACTGTGTGGAAACTGTTTTAAAACACCATAAAAGAGGCTCAAACTAAATCTATACCCCAAATTAAAAAAAAACCGCAAGAGGGCCAGAAAATGCCACCATGGCTAAACAACATAGTAAAAGATGCAGTTAGAGACAAAAAGACGTCCTTTAAAAATTGGAAGTCAAATCCTACTGAGGAAAATAGAAAGGAGCATAAACTCTGGCAAGTCAAGTGTAGAAGAAAAATTAAGCAGTCCAAATTTGAAGAGCAACTAACAAAAGACAAAAACTAACAGCAAAAAAAAAAAAAATCCAATCCCAGTTCTGCCACAGACTTCCTGGGTGACCTTGTGTCTCAGTATCCCATCTGCAAAATTGAGACAAGAATACTTACCTACATCACAGACGTGCTGGGAGTATAAATGCACCAACGTGTGCTAAATGCTCAGAAACTACAATGGTGAGCACCATAGAATACTCCTGGGGGCATGCTGCGCCAAAAATTTTAAAATTCTGCACACAATATTTTAAAATTCTGCAAATTTTATTTGTCAAACTAACACTACATAATCACACCAGTTTCAATTATTTTGGTAATTCATTTCAAAATAACTGTCAGCAAGTATGTCTGTAACAATACAGATACATAAAAATTCCCCCAGGAGTAGAGAGTTAAAGAAACCCCTATGACAACCCAGTTCCTGTTTCTCTACCCCCTTCCAGGAATACAGAGGGAGAAACAGCCTGATGCTCGGTCCCAGGGTTGCACGGAGTTTCCTGCACGCCGCCCTCTCCTTCCCTCAGGGCATGCTGGGAACTGCAGCTGCCAGGAACCCTCTAGCTCCCTCTCCCGCCCCCTGCCCAGCAGTATCTCTTCTATGTACAAGCTGGGCTCTACTGAGTCCAGTGGCCCCTAGTGGCAGCTAGCAGCACTGCAGCCCATTTCTGTGGGGGAAAGGAAATTCTGCACGCACATTAATTTCTGCAAAATTCTGCATTGCGCAGTGGCGCAGAATTCCCCCAGGAGTAATAGAAACGCCTACATATAAATTAAATGGAAAATAATGCAACACAGATGACTTTCATTTTGGAAACTGCTGTCTTGTCCAATGCATCTGTAAATGGTACATCATACGCTTACTTTACTGTCAATGCTGCACCGTGTGTGTAGTGGGGATGTTTCGCCCTAGTCATGTAAAGGGGATGTTTATTCTGCCTATCCTTTGTGAGGAGTATATATGTATTTTCGCAAAATGCTGCAGGGACTACCACAAGGTCGCACCCAGGTACTATTCTGATGGGTGATGGTATAAAATAGACAAGTAAATAGATAGCAACGGATGCTAAATTAATCTATATATTAAAAAACTGAATGATGTGTGAAATAAAACAACAGCTCTAAGCAGTGACATATGCTATGTCATAGACAGAGACAGCTAACTGTTTTTCTAAAAGATCCTAAAATTTCAAGTTCTGCAACATCTCTGATTGACATCAAACAAGGTAATTTATGGATTTCTGCCTTGTATTTGTTTATGTCTTAGCATAAATAAAATGTCACTCTCATATGGCAAGTATGGGAGCTAAGGAAGACAGGATTTCTTTAGTTGTGTTACATCACTTAGATTATCAAACACCTTTTTTGTTTGTTTTTCTTCAGCTCAGTTATTTGCTACCCTGACAGCACCACAGCTCTCCCGCACCCCCAAGACCTCCTCGCTGTAAATCAGTTACATTTCTCAGTCCAGACACATTATGCACCTCACTCTTCTCTTGACCCCACACCACACCTTCCCAGGTGTATACGATCCAAAGTTCTGCAGTGTGGGAGCAAGAAGAAATTCTATCCATTATCACTTTGGGCAATAAGGTTTCCTACAGCGCTGAGTTGCCAACATATCAGTATCTTCACCTGTTCCCATTTCTGTCATGGAGTCTATGGGGCTCGCCTGCAGTCCCTCTGAACCCAAGGATAGATCTACCTGCGTACAGCCATCAGGACCCAGCACCATGCTGATGAGCCAATGGTACTGTTCTGCTTTCATCTGTGTTAAGTAAAAAGAGGAGTCCAAAGAGAGCAGACACGTGAAAGAGGCTAGAAAAGAAAACAGCAATCACCAAATGGAGAGAAGGAAAGGCAAGGAGGCCAGCAGCCCCACTGGCGGCCTGTAGCCAAAGGCCAAACCCCTTGTGCAACATTAGTTCTTCCTTGAAAAGGAGAAGGTTAAAAAGAGAATGCAACACCCAAATAATTCCAATCTGACAGTGACCAGCAGGATAAGAGAACAGCCCTCCCGCCCCCACACACACATCATATTGTAAAACCTTTGCCCTAGCCTTTGCTAAGGAGCAGTGTTGTGAACACTCATGATTTTATCATGAGTCTCACAATATTTGGTGTTCTCCTTAAAGTCTCAGCTCCTGGAGTCAGGTGATCACACGAGACTCTCAGCTCTCACATATACTGTATATATACAGTTTCTAGCTCTTATGTTTGCACAGAAAATCTTGAAAATGTGACCAGAGTGCAGTCTAAAGGCTCAAAAGCCAAATAAAAAGAACCCCAAACTTTCTTTTGGTAGTTTCATTATTTTTAAGACAGTAAGGCATCTGTACCCCCAAGGGTCGCAGTCTTAAAGGGGAGGATTCGTGATGGGGTGTTCACCAACACCAGCCCTGAAGGGGTTGAGGTGGCCCAGAAGAGGCCAATTACCATTCACACTTGCACCTGAAGGGAGGCCCGCGGATTTATAAATGACTAATTGCCAATGAAGCCCCACTAGGGGAGAAGCTGGGTATGGTATAAAGCCAGGAAGTTTGCCGCAGAAAGAGACTGCAGGGACAGAGGCTGCAGTCACTCTATGAGAGAAGAGAGCTGGGAAGGAAGAAACCCAGGGTGAAAATAAGCCCTGGGATCCTAGTCCTGGAAGAGGAGTCAAGCCCAGAGGAGCTGTGGGAGAAAGAAAGTCTGAGAAGGCAGGGTAGGAAGAAGCGCAGGGAAGCTGCAGCAAAGAGGGGGACCGGGCAGACCTTGGCTGCTAGTTATAGGATCCCGGGCCTGGAATCCAGTGTAGAGGGGGGGCCTGGGTTCCCTTACCAACCCCTGGGACGTGGCACAGGACATTGGACAGCTGGTCTGGCAAGACTTTGATACCCCAGAACTGGGGGAACTGCACGGTGACCTAGTCAGAGGCTGAGTCACAAAGAGAGAGCACTGTGAATTGCGAGAAGAGACACCACCACCACAACTGAGTGACCATTAGCAGGGGGTGCCGTATGGGAAGGGAAGAAAACTGCTACTCCATGCCCAGCCAGGAGGATGCACTCTTGCAGTGAGTGGACTCTGTCACAAGCCCCCAGAAGAGCTAGCAGCTGCTGGCTGACCCCTGGCTGGCCAAAGGCCTCAAGGTCCAGAGGTCACCTTCTGCACTCACTAACAGTGCATATACATATTTCTTCCTTACCCAGAACTTACCCTTTGATTTTGCTCTGTGTCTGCCATAGGGAGCAGTCACATTTATTGGCAATAATCAACTGAGGGGAGCCACGCAGTCAGAAGGACTGATTGATCTGAAGGTGCATGCAGGGCTAATATTTCCGCTGAGGTTTTCTGGCAGGAAGATAGTTTGAAAAAGCAACAGACACACAGAGCTGTGATTAAAACACACAGTGCAAAGGGGACCAGTTAGCCAGGGGCCATGAGTTCTGTCTTGAAACTCCCATGGACGACCCCCTCTCCTGGGGGGGAAGCGTTGCCAATCATTATATTTAGCAATGTAGATTCTTCCTACAAAACATTAAGCTGTGTCCCACATAGCCAGGTCCAGTGTGACAGTAACAAGCCACACCCAGGCAGTACCATCGTGCGTTTAGCCCTGCTCTCGCTCAGTCCTGTCCTGGCCTATTCCCCAGGGTAAGGCGTGCTTCATCCTCCATAACTATTCAATCCTTTCAGAGGAGCAGCCGTGTTAGTCTGTATCCGCAAAAAGAACAGGAGGACTTGTGGCACCTTAGAGACTCACCAATTTATTTGAGCATAAGCTTTCGTGAGCTTCCGATGAAGTGAGCTGTAGCTCACGAAAGCTTATGCTCAAATAAATGTGTTAGTCTCTAAGGTGCCACAAGTCCTCCTTTTCTTTATTCAATCCTTGGCTACTCAGCTGGGATGGGGGCAGTGCTGGCAAAGGCTTTTCATTATATGAACATCACCCTACTAGGAACTGGTCTGAGACCACCAGATAAACAGCGGGTGGGAAAAGCTCTGGCTCACTCCTGACCCACTCTGGTGATTTAGACCAGCCACCTCCACGGGAAAGCTCCACATCCCATGAACCATCTTGTCACCAATAAAACATTTCCTTCTATCAGAAATCTGATACCATTCACATCCATTAGAGGAGAGACTCATAATTCAGCAACGTGTCTATGAAAGGAAAGGCCTTGCCTACATTTTGGGGGGTTAGTACAAGAAGGGACATCTTATTTTTCTCTTTAGAACCAGACATTTATACTTTATAACAAAATCTGAGGACGGCTCACAATTATTTGTTCAGGTATTCCCTTGTAGCCAATCACAGCCTACAGGTCAATGTTCAGACTCTAAAGCTGCAACAGCATTGTGGGAGGCATGACCATGGACAGTCAGTCTGAGGATGTTTCAGCCTAAACTGGGGCAAACAGCTGGGCTTTTAAATAAATCCCTGAGTGAAGTTAGGCACCAGAAATTAATTAGAGGAAAACAAGGAAGGAAGGCTTACAATAACAAGGGCCAGATAAGTACTCTAGACAGAGGTTAAAATTGATTCCCTGTTGGCCTGAGACCTTGCACCAGGTTACAAATAAAGTTGATTTAACCTTGTTTCTACCAATTCACTACGAGACATTTAAATATTACTGAACAGCCAACAACTGTTTTTTAATGTATCCAAAACGAAAAACAACCCACACAACCTCTGCACACGTCTTTTTGCTGTGCGTTATTTTGCCCTGTGTCACATTTTAATTTTCTAACTGCATTGTTGTCTGAAGGACAAATCCGTGCATGTCTGAACATGACGCCAGCCAGACCGCTGGAATTGTTCACCATCCCCAGATCAAGTGTCTCTCTGTTCCTCCATATTGGGGCATTCTCAGCCAGTCTAGGATGGTGGGCAGATGGATTTTCATATTGTAATACACAAAATCAAATGTTCTAACGCTAGGGAAGCATCCTTGCCCAGCAGCCATTACTGATTTTTGGTCCTTCAAGCTTTTAAAACAAAACTGAGCCTTCCTCTTTACCAATGTTATAAACAGTTATAATTTAGCACTGAATAATTGGTTGCCATAGTAACTGCTGCAGTACAGGTTGAAATCCCTTCTCTCTCTCTCTCTCTGCCTCCCTGTCTGACAAGGACCTTCATCTACATATGTTCAGGTTCAAACTGCAGGCTGGTTATTTTATGTAAATAGATCTTCTCAGCACTTGCTGCATCAATTCTGCCATCGGCTCATGACTGAATATTACTGGCAAATAGACTCTAAAGAGTTGCAACATAGCTGATACACATTAAGGCATTCTACAAAGTAATGCATGCAAAACTAAGAGCTAACAATGCTCCTCTTAAAATTTCAGGGTCAAAAAAAGTTGTGTTTTTTTTTTAAATAAAAGCTTTAACAGATTAAATATTTTAAAAATCGCAGCCAAGTGCAGAAGTCTGCACTCCATTCATATACTCAGTATTACACATCCACAATGAATTCCAATTGTCTACTTTATTTACAGAAGAATGTGCATTTACCTAGCAGGTATCAATAAAGGAGCTTAGGAGAAGCAGCCTCAACTCTGGACTTCTTTATCATTCATTGTTGCACATATATTTCTGATGCCCATTAAGAATGTGACTCAATGACATGAAGTCAAGGGCAGTCTTTCCCTTGGTTCTACTGGGCTTTCAATCAAGCTTTATGCCAGCCAGAATCAAATCAGACTAATGCTGTCCACACAAGGAGTTAATAAAAATTGAATGCAACAGACATTTATCAAATTTTCTCTTCTCTTCCTTTTTTGCACCAAGTAATCAATCAGATAACATACGTGCGACACGCTGCAGTTATTTCCAGGTGCCTCTTCTAAATAGTCTTAGGCAGGGCACTATTAAAATAAAATAATCAGTTCGGGAGAAAATGTTGTAGATGATTTTTTGCGGAGAAACTACATTACAAAGAGAAAAGGAGGACTTGTGGCACCTTAGAGACTAACAAATTTATTTGAGCATAAGCTTTCGTGAGCTACAGCTCACTTCATCGGATGCATTCCGATGAAGTGAGCTGTAGGTCACGAAAGCTTATGCTCAAATAAATTTGTTAGTCTCTAAGGTGCCACAAGTCCTCCTTTTCTTTTTGCGAATACAGACTAACATGGCTGCTTCTCTGAAACCGCACATTACAAAGGTCTCTGCTCTGCTTAAGGGGGAAAAGATGTGATAGGCTGATGACTTGAGCTGGGCTTTGTGTTGTGTCTATAAAAAGCAAAGAAAGAACATTACTATGACCACAAAAAATTATGTATTTGCTGGACTGTGACTTCTTCCCAAAGTCTGTTGGACAATAAAAGGCAAGTCTGAATCCATGTTCTTTAAATAAACAGACTGTTAGGCTCCAGGCACTTGCAAAAGCATTTTAATGTGCTACCTTGTCTAGACGATCTCCTCTTAGAGAGTGGGGTGGGTGACTTGAAGAGAACAGCATCATTTACACTGAGTCTGGCAATGAAAGGGATAGGGAAATTACTAGCTATACTGCGCTTGCATATTTGATACTTGCTGACCTCCCTTTACAATAGGATATTGAAATTCATCTGCACACATTTCACTAATTTAATCTTCATATGCTTCTGGGAACTCATCTGCATTCAGTGAAACATCAGACAACAAGCAGCACCCTGTATGTAAAGGCAATATGGCCTCATGACAAACATGTATTCTAATAGGGCTATTAGAATATCCTCAGACTAGAGAACATTCCACTGAAAATCCAAATGAGGTTGAGATACCTTGTCACCCTCCAGCTTTGGAATGGAGCACTCAGAAAGCACATTTTTGAGTAAAATAAACTCAACATGGAGCTTTTTGCCTCATATCCAAATCCTGGTTCAAATCCAGCTCAAGTCAGGAGCAGTCCAAAGTCACTTCTGAGACAAACGCAGCCTGTGGGTAATGAGTTGCAGAACTCTACCCAATCTCTAGTTGCTCAGGAAACACATCACAAGAAATACTACAGCAATTAGTATGAATTAGCCCCTTGTTGGCACCTTAGCAGAAAGGCCAAGACCAGGCTGAGCCACGAATTCCCTGAAAGTGGTCACTCCATGGCAGAGCTAAGACACACTGCTGCGGAGAAAGGCCTTCTCCTTGCTAGGCTAAGAGTTTCTGAGTCTGACACAGTCCAGCACCTTTCACGATCATTGAAACAGTGGTTTCAAGATGAACAATGAAGGTGTTTCCCTAAGCAAACATCAGATCCCAGAAAGCTTGCTCACTTGGGCCCAATGCTGCAGTCAGATCAGCACAAGCAGACACCTACACCCATGCAAAGTCCAAATAAAATCAGTGGGGTTCAGTATGAGCAAGAGGTTCTGCCCGAATGACTCCAGGTGCAGGACAGTGCCCTAAATCAGAACGCTATCAGAATCCAAGTGGCAGCGTTGTAATTTACTAGCAATCCTGCTTCTAACAAGCTGTAATATACTAATGCAATAGCTGCTAATTTGTTGTTTGCAAATTCCAGCATAATTTATCAAATGGGAACATGCTAACAGGTGCAGAAACAAATATATTAATTAATATGATCAATACGAAACAAACAACCTGCAGAAGGGGATGAGTCTGACGACACTGTGCCAAGCCATGTGTGCAGAGCAGCTCACACATCCCTCACTCCAACAGCTCCATGGCACATTGCTCACTACCAAAACAATTAAAGTCCCTTGATTTGAGATGTCCTGGCCCATCTGAGCCACTTGTCTCTTACATAATAGATAGGACCCATTTCCACTCAGACACTAGTGGGTCTCGGCAGCACAGCGCTGGGCTCCAGCTTTCCTTACTTTCATTAATAAAATAGGAAACTAGAACTGTGTGACGCTTGTGAATGATTTTCCGGGTCATCGTATCGACCTTGCAGTGTTATCTTGATCTGATCTTCAAAGGGTATCAGGAGAAAGTCGCCAGCCAGCCTGGGTCTGAGGTGAAGAAAAATAATCCCTTTGCACTAAACAGGATAGCGCTAAATAGGGAACAGCTGAGCCATCAGTGCAGGCAAATGGAGACATTCACATGCAAGAGGGACGGCTCATACTGTCTGCACACCGACAGCTGGCGCTTTAAATATCAACAGCTGGACCCGCGGTTACCTGAGTCACTGATGTAAGGAGAACAACCCTTCTGGTGCTTTTATCGTAAACTATTAAGTGGCTGGACCAGAGAGTGCTACTCAGAGCTGTGTCTGTCCCTGCCCTGCCTGCCTGTCCCTCAGCATGCAGCTTTACCACCCCACTTCCCTCTAGTGATCTAGTACGAGAGCTCCCTATGACCATCCCAGGCTCATCCCCTTCTGAGGCTGGGTGATGCTGGGGCGCGATGGCATCTGGAGCCCACCTCCCCGAGGAGGGAGGTTGCCACAATCTGGCTCTTGGTGTGGAAGTCGAGAGCTCACCCTGGGATCCTGATCACCAGCCCAGCCAGGTCAAAGGCGTGAGCATCTCAGTTTAAACGGCAGGGAAAGCTGAGCCAAGCAAAGCTCATTTCACCCTGCACACCATGCACCAGCCAGCTGTGTTTATTGTTTGACGTCCCCTCCCTCTCTCCAACCCACATTTCCTGTTTTCCCTAATCACTCTCCATGTCCCACGCTGGACACTGGACGTGCACTGACCGTGGCTTAGTGAGCCCAAGCTGCCTGGGTCCTTCGTACCCTACGGCTCCGACCAACCGCAGCAACACTCCAGAAGGAAGGTTACTCAGAGATACGTAACTCTTTCCTCGCTGGCCTGCCACTGCACTCATGCGCTGCCAGCATCCACAGATACCTACAGAGGGTTAAAAGGCAGCTGGGGTATCTGACAGCCTGGCAATTATGTTCAGAGAAACCTGGCACATGCAAGTACAGGGGCACGCCACCCCGGCGGCCCCTGGACATTCAGCCGCAGAGAAGGGGCCCTCTGCCCTCCGCGCTATAGCATGACGAGAGCACAGCTCCCATCCAGGGCCTGGTCTTTCATCGGCGGAGTCTGAGGCCTGGTCTACGCTACAAACTTAGGGCAACATAAGCTGATCTAATAATGTCTGTGTCTACACTACCGAGTCCCTTCCGCCAACCTATGCAGCCTGTAAAATCAACTTCTGTACTCCACCTCCACGAGAGGCTTAGCCCTTGATCCGACATCCATGGGTCGACATCGGGTAGGGTAGACACTGCACTGTGTAATTCGAATGAATTGGCCTCCAGGAAGTGTCCCACAGTGCTCCGCTGTGACCGCTCTGGAGAGCGCTTTCAACTCCACAGCCCGTCAGACAGGTACCCAGGAAACAGCCACGCCCCTGTTAAAGCCCTGGGAACTTTTGAGTTTTCATTTCCTGTTTGATCAGCGTGGAGAGCTCGCCAGCACAGCTGATCATGGAGACTCAAGGCCGCAAACGCGCTCCAGCATGGGGCACACAAGAGGTGGTGGATCTGACTGCTGTGTGGGGAGAAGAGTCAATGCAGGCAGAGCTCCAATCCAGCAGAAGAAATGCTGACATCTATGCCAAAATTGCGCGGGGCACGGGGGGGAGAAGGGCGACAGCAGGGACGCACAGCAGTGCCGCATGAATATAAAAGGAGCTTCAGCAAGCATACCAGAAAACAAGGGAGGCGAACAGTCGTTCTGGTTCTGCCCCACAGACATGCCACTTCTATTGCTCCTGGGGGAATTCTGCGTCACTGCACATGCGCAGCATTTATGTCCCCGGCAGATTTCTTTGCTTCCCCACAGAAAAATGACTTTGATGGGGAAGCACAGGGAAGCCACAAGAGTGGTCATATGATCCTCCTCAGCAATATGTTTCGGGTTCCCAGGGCAGCCAGCAGAGAGGTCAATCACTGCGGGGCAGTGGGCAGGACTGGGGGAAGACCTGGCTGGAACACATGACTTATGAGGAGAGGCTGAGGGAACTGGGATTGTTTAGTCTGCGGAAGAGAAGAGTGAGGGGGGATTTGATAGCTGCTTTCAATTACCTGAAAGGGGGTTCCAAAGAGGATGGATCTAGACTCTTCTCAATGGTAGCAGATGACAGAACGAGGAGTAATGGTCTCAAGTTGCAGTGGGGGAGGTTTAGGTGGGATATTAGGAAAAACTTTTTCACTAGGAGGGTGGTGAAATACTGGAATGCGTTCCCTAGGGAAGTGGTGGAATCTTCTTCCTCAGAAGTTTTTAAGGTCAGGCTTGACAAAGCCCTGGCTGGGATGATTTAGTTGGGGATTGGTCCTGCTTTGAGCAGGGGGTTGGACTAGATGACCTCCTGAGGTCCCTTCCAACCCTGATATTCTATGATTCTTAGAAGAAGTCTGTTAATGGCCCTGCAAACTTGGATCACAATAGATCACACGGTAGAGTTACCCACTCCAAATTGACGCCCCACTGACTGGTAGCAGTCTGGCGTTGCAAGCTTCCACAGAGCTATTGCCACTCACTTCTCCACTGTCAGATCAGCTCTCATTTTCATATGGCTGCGCTTCAGGACTAGGGAAAGCTCTTCACACAGTTCCTGGAAAATGGCCTTACGCATTCGAAAGTTCTGCAGCCACTGCTCGTCATCCCATAGGTGCATAACGATACGGTCCCACCAGTCGGTGCTTGTTTCCCAGGCCCAGAAACGGTGCTCCACGGGGTCAAGGCGATGCGTGACTGTTGCCAGTAACTAGGAATTGCTCCGCTCGGTGTCTTCCAGCAGGGCTTCTTGTGTGGCATCACACTGTTCAGTGCAGTGGCTCCTCTATCGGCTGCGTACATACCGCAGGACAAGGCACGAGGTGTTTGCAATGCTCATAACGACAGTGTAGAGCTGAGCAGAGTCCATGCCTATCGTGCTATGGCATCTAACTCATGCTTATGAAAAAAGGCATGAAAAAGGCTTGGTTTGTTTGCTGCTGTTTTCAGGGAGGGAGGGAGGTAAGTGCACCATGGGAGGCTGTAAACGTCATATTCCCATAACCACCTGCACCAATGTTTTGGTCCCATAAGGCATTGCAAGCCCAACCCAAAATTCCACTTGCCTATGTGCACTGTGGTATAGCTACCCACAGTGCAGCGCTCCATGGGTCAGTGCAAGACCTGCCGACACAACGAGCTTAGTGTGGACACGCAAGATCGACTTGCTTAAATTGGAGGCTCGATGTCAACTTACATGAAGTCGACTTAAGTCTGTAGTGTGGCCGTGGCCTGAGGGGCAGCACACAGCCCAGGGAGCAGAGGGGAAGCATCCCTCGGGGCCAGGAGTGACGCTGCAGTGTAGGGCTCTGGGAGTAGAGTGGATCCTCTGGGAGCTGCATGAGGGGAATTCACTGGGACAGTAATTCACTGAGAATCTGGTTTCTTTAAAAAAAAAAACAAAAAAACCCACTCCCCAAATCCTTCCAAATGTCACATCCTGAGAAGCCAGCACATCCTGCCCAGCCCCACTTCTTGCCTGTGAGACACCCTGGAAATGGACGGTCTGTCATTCGATATCCTGTCTCCACAGAAACCTCAAAACCATGCTGTTTTCTCCAAACAGCATCACATTGGTTACATTCCCAACATGTCGCTTTGCATTTCATCCCTAAGAGAGACAGTCCCTAGATAACAGTATTGGTACAGTATGTGCCACAAAGATTTACTGTCTGCCACCGGGGACAAACCGTCAACGAGGTGCTGCATTGCAGTGTGTGCATCCCTGGCAGGAGGGGTTTACTAACCAGATAAGGAGATCATCCTAACGCAGATATTAATATTATTATACATATCAGCACACTGTACTGCTGCATGTGGTCTGGTGGGGTGTCTGATAATCATCGTTTGTAATAATTATCTAATGGGTCTTTAACTGGGATACTATAAATCCCAAACTCACAAATGCAAAAGCCTGTTTGACAAAACCTCCATTTCCTATTGGTTCTGCCTTCTTTTAACGCCTCTGTATGTGAGATGCCAGAAGACACGCTTCTCACGCTTACAACTCACTCCATTTAAAAGGCCTAATTGCCAGCTCAATATCTGATATATAAAGTGTGGGATATAGGATCAGAATGTGAAGTGTGAGATTATTCACTGCCTGTCACATACAACTCACAAGATTAAAGACTGGCAATCACATTTATCAGACATATTTCCAGCATTAAAAAGAACATATTAGAATAAACAGAATTTCAAAACATTGGGGAATAGAAATAGGAAAGTTTTAGAACAGTGATTAATGCCCTTGTCTTTCATTGTATCACAGTTGCATAACAAAACATTGTATTTGGTGACAGAATCTGCAATCACGGCACAACACCCAGGGGTACGAATGCAGCTGGTAAGCTTTAAAATGCAATCATCCTTGCAAATGATCAGCTAGGAAGGAAAGTCTCACCCCTTCCACCCTGTGTGTCTTCTCACTAATTCGTAGTTGTTTGTGCCCTTCTCTCTCTTTGCAATCCACCCTCAAAGTGAAAACCTTTAGGACTCAAGAAAAACTAAACTACTGGCAGAACTAGATCAGTGTTTGCCCAAATTAGTACCTGTCTCCAGCTGTGCCTACTTCTGTAGAAAGATTTAGCTTCCAAATGAGAAACTAACTTAACCACACCAGGCAGAGCTAATTAAAAGCAGACTAATCTGCTGCCCCTTGAATTCAAAGAGCAGGGCTTGGGATTTAGAACATTAAAGTACAAACTATGGTCCCTGGGACCCGGCAGGGTAGAGAGCCCTTTCCACAGTCCTTACAGCAAAGCATTTGGAGGGGCAAGCAGTGAGCACTGAGTTTTGGGAGGAGGAAGGGAGGCTAGAAGAAGGCTTCCTGCTCTACACGGCTCTGGCCAGAGTCTCCCCAGATCCATGGCCAGGGCCAGTACCCTCTGGATGCTTGGCACTGCTCCACAATGCCAGGCAGCCAGAACCCCACCTTAACTGGCTAGTCAACCCAGGTTGACAAGCGACTTGGCATCGACGGAGCGGGGAAAGTAGCCAGCGTGCACTGGTGAATCTTGCCCTCCCAGTGGCATGAGCACGAAGCGCAGCCAAGAAAGCGTTTATAAAAAGATTCCATTTTACATTATTTTCTTTAAAAAAACATGAGGTCCCAGTCTTGGCTCCTCCCCTCGCCCACCTTCCCCACCTCCACAGTTCTCTGCATGAGAAGCCCTTAGCAGAGCCCTCTCTGAGCCATACAGCTTCCTCCATCCAACACGCTCCATGCTCTGCCACAGGCCTCATTTAGGACAGCGCCCAAACCAAGCGACCACATGAGGAGCAGGCAAACACGGCCTTGGAAAACCACGCCAAACCCCCACCCTTCTGCCCAGAAATCGCTCCAGGGGAGAACACACCGGACCGGTCCCATTCCAAAGCCACTGAACGCGTCAATAAGGGTCCCTCCAAACTAGCCCGAGTTGACTGAACTCTTCTTACCGATATTTTCAGAACTCGGTCTCTCTGGATTTCCCCAGGTTCACTCTTTACACCCATATGGTGTTCGTTTCTCCCTTTGGTCACATAAATCGTCCTAGCCATTTAGACAGACTAAGCCCATCCATGTCTCAGAACCAAAACCCACAAATTTGAACCTAGCATCTTCCTGTTGTGGAAGTTATTTAAGCAGAGGAGGGGTTACAGCAGCCACCAACTCACCTCTGTGCATCTCCAGAGCTCAACCCTACAGCAGCTAACGAGGAGCATTCTGGGTAATTCTATGCAAAGGAGCACCCCCCCCGCCCCCACTTTCAGACACATGCAGCACTAGTGGAGACCAGGTGAAGGAAGAGACAACATTTGTAATCTCAGTTTTCAACCTTGGGCATGTAAATTAGAGCGTTTAAATCCACACCTGAAACTCCAGCGCTTAGCGTCAGGCTTTCCTGGGATCCTTGTAATCACGGAGTCGGACCTCCTGCCTAACAAAGGCCAGGGAGCATCACTCACTAATGAACCCTTAATAAATAATAATACTCAAACCTTCACATTCCAAAGCCCGCTCTAAACACTGGCTAATTAACCGTCACAGACTCTCGGAAGTGGGCAAGTACCATTCTCATTTAACCAGTGGGGTCACTGAGGTAGAGAAGTTAAGTGATTCACCCAAGGCCATAGTGAGTCGCTGTCAGCGCCAGGATATGAATTATGCAGGCATTGCTCCCAGCCCTGTGTGCCAGTTCACTATATCACTCAGCCCCTCCAGGCACTCAGGGGAGTGACTGCCAATCTGCAGGCTCAGCTGTGGCATCACCCAAGTCTAAGAAACAGGTCCCCCGTCACACATCAAATTAGTTCCCCCTAGTAAATACCTAACTCTTATCTAGTCCTTTTCCATCCCTAGACCACCGACTTCTCCACAAGGGAGGCCAGCAGCATTATCCCAAGCATACAGCCTGTACACAGAGTCCAACAGCTGCCTGCCAGCCTCACTTGAGAGCGGGAGACGTTACCTCTTTCTTCCTTCTCTTGACTTTGGATGTCTTGTTTTCTTTCAGCTTTTTGGATTTCTTTTTCTTCTGCGCAGTCACCTGCTCCTCTGGATAAAATTCCTCCAGCCCTTCCAGCACTCCATCCTCTTCTTCTGGAGACGACACAAAGGGGGAGGAAAGCGAGATGTTACACAGCCAGGTTCACAGACACACAAAGTATGGGAATTGTGTTTGACCCCATGGGAGAGCATTGGCCAAGCAGCTCCATCAGCCTATGGGATACAAGGACATGTGGCCTCGCTCAAGTTTCTGTTTATTGCCTGACTCACGTCCAGCTGTTAACATAGCTGTCCCAAGTTAGGCTTTGTCTACACTGACAATTGAACAACAAAACTTTTGTCTTTCAGAGGTGCTAAAAAAACCACAAACACACACCCCGAAAGACAAAAGTTTTGCAGACGACAAGCCCCAGTGTGAACAGTGCTTTGCTGGCAGGAGCGCTCTCCTGTTGACAAAGCTAACGCCGCTCTTTGGGGGTGGGAGCTGTTTGTCAGCAGGAGAGCCGACAAACAGCGGCTATACTGCACAACGTTTAGCCACACGGCTGTAGCTGTGTAGTGTAAACATAGCCTTACAGTAGCATTAGTTGCCTACCAGGCCAGCACTTAACTAGCTGCTAATGCCTCATGCAGATCCTTGAAAGACAAGTCTCAAAGTGTCAGCCCTGGTTTCCATCTTCATGGACCCCGTTGTGTACATGCTGCTGCCCAAGTCACATGTGCAAACGGCTGTCTGTGCTCGTGTAACTGGTGTGCAAACTCAAGTGGAAGGCACTGCAGACACCAAATCGGAGGATGGGGTTAAAAACTAGTCCCCAAATTGTTTCCCCTGTGTTTCTCTTCCCACTTATTAGTAATTATCACGATTATCCATCGAATCACCGTTCCTGTTTGTATGAAAAGACACTTTGTTTCTGCCGACACCCCCTGCCCTGCTGCACACTCCTCCCACCAGAAATCAGTTTGCGACACTTTGGGGGTGACTGTGATGACACAGAGCAGGGGGAAAAAGCTGCTCTACAAGGTCTGCAAAGTGCAGGTGTCTTTAAATCCTGGAGATGCAGACTTGCCAAATGGCTGGTCAGCTCCCAGCTGGCTGTTTGGGAAACCGATAACAGGACAGGATCATTGCAGGTAGAAGACAGGCAGAACGAACAGCAGCACTTAATACTAATATTTAAATTTGGATTAAATAATGGGACCTGGAAAGTCAGCTTGCAGCCAGAGATAAATGTTCGTACTTTAGAGGAAGCAAAGGGATTCTTACCCAGCAGCCCGGCGTGGTAGCTGGAAATCAGGGACTGAGGGATTTTTGAGTGGGCCAAGTTAAAGAGTAAACGCAAAACAGAGAACTAATTTTTGGTGCAGTTATATGTTCTGACCTGAATCCATTTGCTATGGCATACTGCTGCGCATTTGCCCAGTACCAGCGTAGCATGCACCAGGCCCGGTCTCAATCTCTCTCACCAGCCACTCTGCTGCGGGGTCAGGGATTCTTAGGAAGCTGCTCTGCTTCCATTGTGGCGTTCTAGGGGCGACACAGCAACGAGGCCGGTACTCCGCTCTCGTTGGCTTCAAAGGGAATTAGCATTGCTCAGCCACGGACAAGTCTTCGGCAACAGTATTTGGTGGAGTCTGACACCTTCAGTTTTGTCACAGTGCAGGTTCTGATGGATGCTAGGTCATAAAAGGGGGCCCAACCCTTGCAAAAGCTTACTACAAGGCGTAACGCTTACCCCCAGGAGCAGGCCAGAGGGTGCACGTCTGGAACAGCATTCAGCACTAAGCTGATAGGAAGTATTTGCAGGACCTGAGTCCCAGGTTCATGGCTACAGCACTTTCAAACAAAGAGGAGACTTGTTCGAATCAAGCACACATCATGCACACAGCTCTTCGGCGCTTAAGGCTCAAATAATATGAGTCGGGCCGTTTAGGCTCAAAATTCGGGTTTTGTAAATTGATCGGGGCTGGGGTCATTTCCACAGAGCCTAGAATTAACAGCAGTATCTTCATTACTTCATCTAGGTGTCAGCGTAAAGAGCTCTCTCCTGGATGCGTCACTGTGGACACTCCCAGCAGGAAGAGCCCACGCACGGAGCCTGGAACCTCATCTCCAGCCTGCCGCACAACTGTTTTGGCCATCAGAAGAAGAGCTTTGGTGTTCAAAAGAGTGCACTGCTATTATTTCGCAACCCTGGCGGGGTATTAAACAGGAAAGCCGTTTGGATGGTTAGCGTAGGATCAGAGGCGGATCATGCAAAGGGGTCTCTAGGCTCAGACACTAACCTCCCTTTGCATCACCAAGGTCATATGCCAGGCCTGGTTTTCAGCAGGATGGCAGCCCCCAGCAAGCGGGCAAGAATTGCTCCAGCATTCAGCACAATGCAGTGGGAAGGGGCAGTTTCTGTTTGCTCTTACAGCAGTGCCACTAGAAACCAGCTCCCAGAGAACTGGAGCTCCATTTCCAGCAGGGTAGGTGAGTTTTCAGTGCAGCACAAAATGCAGACTCCAGCTCTGGCTAGAGAGAACCATCCACACCGAGAGATGTCCTTGTGGGATTTACTGCAGGGATCCAGAAAGTGACATGGACGACACGATCCAAGCTGGGTGAGAGTCTAGCTACCGAACAAACAGGATTTGGTTTCAGGGCCCTCTCTGTCTCAATGATGTAAGGTGTTACTGGCAAGAGAGAGAAAATGCAGGTAGGGAGTTGCAGGAGGATGAAAGGGGGCAAAGAATCATTTGCAGCCTTCAATAATAAATGTATTGTCTGGAGGACAGAACAAGGGGTTGGGAGCAAGGAACTCGCGGGTCCTCATCCAGACTCCCTAAGTGGCCTTGCTGGGGCAAGTCACTGACCTTCACGGCCTCAGCTTTCCCATCTGCAAAATGAAGCTAAGGACGCTTGCTCTCTGCCTCCCAAGGGAGCTCGTGAGGGCTGCCGTTTGGAAAGGGCTTGGAAGATGCAGGGGGCTGAGTATTCCTGTTACTGCCCGGAGGGGCTGGGGCTGGGCACCACAGCATGCAGCACCAAAGCAGAAGGATCATCTCGTTTTCTCCCGCAGACGCCCGGGCCCACGAAGCCCCCACCACTGGCCTGCTCAGAAGCAGAGGGCGGGGGGGGGGGGAGGAGGGGGGCCGGGACTGTCTGGATGCCTCTAATATGCTGCCTGCTGTTGCTGATTTGGGCTCGTAGGTAATGAGGAAGCACTTGGCTTTTTATTGTTTACCCTTTGCCTTTTGAAATAGATCCTGTTAAAATGGATTCAATGAAATCAAAGAAAAGAGAGAAAACTCGTCTCTCTTCTGAGCTCCTTCCTCCCCATCTACCTCTGGCTGCATATTGCAGCACTGAAGGCAGGAGTGATGCTATGTCTTGGGAGAGGCTAGTTGTTGCCCCCGGCACACCCTCTGATGGCCCCACTGACTCCTGGACAGACCCAGAGCCGCCTGAACAGGAGCAAAGCGAAGCGTCCGCTCAAAGCATGCCGGCTCTACTGCTTTCATCCATCCGCTACATCCCCACCAAGGCAAAGAAGCTCGTCACTAATTGCAATGTACCCTTTTATTTTCCTGTCATCATTATCTTCCAAATCTTGACATTCTTACTAATGAGCTTTGGCATTTTGTCAAATTGTTGCATTTCCTTAAGATCCAGTTCTGTGTTGTACTCTTCTGTTTTCTTTTTGAATTTCTAAACTTCTACAGTAATAATTCTCCAATCTCATTAGACCGGACAAATTTTGTGTTCGACTTCAAAACACAGCAGTTTAGACTTTGCCAAAACAAGCAGCTTAGCTCCATCTCAGTGAAATTTATTAGACAATTGACAGAACCATGCCCTGCAAGCAACACATTTCCCTCACCTCTGACAGGACCAGAATAATCTCCACTAAAAAGCACCAGATCAGAGTTCTTGGCCTCTCTATCAGGTGCATGAGGCTCTATATAGAAGCCATTCAGCATTGCTTGATTTTATTCACAACACCGCACAGAAAAAACAACATTTTGGGGCAGGGAAGGGGGCTTTGTATCCCAATACAAATGTAGTAGCGACGGGACTCAGCCCCACGGACCCGAGTCTCGCAATGGGACAACAGAGCCGTTTGCTTTGAAAAGAAGTTTTAAAGCCTTAAGAGTTTTCTCGATGGAGCTGGAGCCCAGGATTCCATGTACAACGAGAAACATCCTGGCCTCTTTTGTGCATTTCCCACAGCAGTTTGTGTTGTGAGTCAGTCATTGCAAGATTTGGTTTACTATTGAGCGTTGGTTCCTAATGATCAAGATGTCAAAGGGTGGGGAATGAATCCAGGCAAAGATATCCTTGCTCCTCAGTGCACATACCTGTTATGCACACAGCAAGCTAGGCACAGAGCTGCCTCCCCAACCCTTCTGCTGAATGCCGAGTAATCTCAAAAGATCCCAAATCACATTGCAGACTGTGCCTACAAGCACCACTTCCCCCCATATCTGGAATAGCCATTCTGCTATTCAGGGGGATAACTTCTCCAGCTGGAACTCTGCCTCAGGGAGATGGAAGGCAATCTTCCCAAACTGACTTTTGGCCAGGACACTGCATTTAACACCCTTATGCTGACCAAAAAAAACATGATGGGATCTTAGATGAGCACAAGAGGTCAAGACTGTTGGCTTCCCATCTCATCTCAGCCTTTAGCAGCAGAGTGGTCCCTGGCTCTGGACTGGGGCGCTGGTTCAGTGCAGACATAGCAGGAAGCTAAGCTACCTACTTAAACACCAGCACCATTTCCTGCAACATTTGTTTTTTTCCCCTGGTTTTACATCTGTCATCCAAGTACTGACCGAACCCAACCATGCTCAGCTTACAAGAGATATGCTCCAAGCCTGAGGTAGCCTAACGACTCGTGAGCTTCTGGAGACCTTGCACAGGTGACAGAGACTGAGCAAATGCAGCCAGGGCTGACGGCTTTGAAAGACAAAGGAATATCTTGTATCACATATGAACAACCTGGACAGACCGTTGGAAGGAACCAAAAGCTACCTGTGAAGCCAGAAGGTGAGCAACCCCTGATCTGCAAGACCTGTGTTAATTGAACCTTTCCCTAGATCTTCTGTGGGCTGCCCATTCCACTCCAGGCAAACGGAAACTGGAGCCACTGGCGTTCCCGTCTACAAAATGAGGATAACAGCGCTTGGGAGAGACGTTAGTGCTACCGCTGGAAGGAAGCACAGTAACTAAGCATGTCACTTTCATTACATCCAACCAGGAGACTGAGGCATTTGGGCAGAACCTTGTTTTGCTCAGTAACGGAGACCAATGTGCACCAAGTTTATTTTTAAAGTCAACCCTTTCACTCCACACTCCTGTTCACAAGCACAGCAGCTCACTCACATGACTCTCATAGATATGAAAGCTCCAACCCAAAGGTACGGCTCAGTAAAAAACAAAATCCCCAGGGACATCCAGTGACTTTGCTGACTGCACGGAGAAATCGCAAGGCGGATTCCACCGCATGTGATGAAGAGAGTTTGATTCTTAAACTTAACTGCAAGATTGTGAACAATGGCCTGTCAACCTTGAACCAGAGTAAAGAAGCTGACAGCAGCTGTGACCGTTCAGAGGAAAAACACCTTGCACGCCCTGCCTACCTGCTTTTCAGTGGATTTAAACTCTCCAGCATTAACAAATCCAGAATTCATGCACTGCAGCATTCAGGTTTCTCTCTCACACACAACCTACCCTCCCTCCAAAACAACAACAACATGTTCAAACATCTGGTGCTGCAATACAAGTGTCCTGCAGAGACTTCACCCCGACCATCCCTCCGGTTTACATGCGTTTGTTTTGTTTCTAGCGAAAGACCAACTCCTCCCTTGCTGACAGACCATCTCCATAGTGGAGGAGCAGCCTCCTTGTTCCTATGAGCTCTCCCTCCTGCACGGCTTGTGCGAGAATGCTTGGCCCCGATTTTGCTGGGATATTTTTAATTGAACGAAATGGAAAGATAAAATACTGACCAGGTCACTCTCATTAGTCCAAAAGAAGCAGAGGCATCTGCTACAATCACAGTCACTTGCTGGAAGCTGCAGCATTGGAGGCCGAACTGGCCCAGGTCAGCCTGTCTCAGAAAATGACAGCTCCAGCCAAAGGTCTGGGAAGAGCATAAGCCAGGCAGCTGCAGAAGAAGGCAAGGGAAGGAGCCTGCATGGGGAACAAATCTTTGATAATGGGCTCTTCAGACAAGTAGGGGAAATTATAACACGATCCAATGGCTGGAAGCTGACGCGAGACAAATTCAGACTGGAAATAAGCCATGCATTTTTAACAGTGAGGGCAATTAACCATTGGAACAGTTGACCAAGGGTCATGGTGGATTCTCCATCACTGACAATTTTTAAATCAAGATGGGATGTTTTTCTGAAAGCTCTGCTCTAGGGATTATTGTGGACAAGTTCTCTGGCCAGTGCTATCCAGGAGGTCAGACTTGATGATCACAATGGTACTTTCTGGCCTTGGAATCTATGGTTCTACGAAATCTATGAAAGGGAAGCCAGGAATTCCCAAAAGTTAGAAACGCTGCTGTTTTAACTGAATGGATAGAGATGCTAAACTGCTCAGATGTTTCATGGAGGCCAGGGGTGCAGGGTGACACCAGGTCCATACATGCGTTTCTTGCTATGCTCCCTTTCAAGGCTTTCATAAGAAGTGACAACCCTCATTCCTTCCCCAACTCCCACACACACTGAGGAGCTGAAAGCCAGCCCCTCAGGGTTGGATTTTAAATCCAACAACCCTACAGCATCTGCATTAATGTGTTCCATTTTTATTAGAGAAGGGGAACAATTATCTAGCCAGTGACTGATAAGAAAATTGAACTAAACTTTCTTTGCAAGGGGAAATAAAACTCTTCAAAGTTTAACAATGGTTTTCAGTGAAATTCATGCTCATGAAAGTTGCTGCATTAGCAGCCCTGGACACTGAAGTTCTTTGCTTATCCTTTGACAGCTACAACCTGGTCAGCATGCCATCGGCTAGGAACTGCACAGAGACTCACCAGCTCCTGTGCAGAAGGGACAAGAGCCCCCCCGTCCAAGTGAGCAACTCAGCATGGCTGAGAAATAGGCCAGAGAGAGACTGCTGAACTCTATCGACCAGCTGTCACTTAGAAAGAACACAAGGGCAATCCTTGTGAAGACCTGTGTTAACTGAATGGACCAAGGAGCCAGTCCCAGCTCTACCGATGTGTGATGTGTTATGGAGAGGTGAAAGCTACCGTCCTACCATAAAGCTCATTTGGATCCCCCTGGCGACCCTAATAAAAAAACATCCTCATGCCTTCTCATTCTTGGGTATACATCTCACTGAGACCTAAACAACGTCCTGAGCATTGTGATTCAACTGAACAAACCGACATGGAGAAAAGATGATGGGAACGGAGAATATTTGTCACTGACCTCTAAGCCAGCCTATCCATCGCCCCTGACCTGTCCCTGACCCCACTTCTCAAAGTGAACAGAAACTTCAGGACCGGGTACTCCTCTTCCTGCTCTCCTCACCAAAACACCCTTGCAGGAAACAGGCTGTTACAACCCAGGTACCCCCGACCTGCACAAAACACCCTGGTCTGAGGGAGATGCAAGCGCTGAGGCCAAGTCAATACTAATTCAAGCAGCACTAACTCAGATGTGATACCTACTGCTGTTCAAGATGGAGAATCTTACAGAGTGAGAAACAACTTGGCATTCTCTCTGCTGGAAACTTTATGTTTGTTCTTTCTTCATGTTTTCCATAACTTCAAAGCAGAGTTATCTTCACCAAAAGCACGTGTTTTGTAATCAGTGTATGGAAAACATGCTAATTTGCAAATTTTAAACACCTCCATACAAAGAATAATCAGTAAATGTAATTCTGCATATGGAGATTATTGGTAACTGAAGTGAAAAATCAGGAAGAGAGAGGATGCAATGGGGATAGATTTTGCAGGTGAATTTGAGATGCACTAATATCTTTAACAGGAAACAGCTGGACACAAGTTATTTTACTGAGTTCATGTTAATCTACCACACTCCCATCTCTCTCCAGCACATGCAAACTCACACTCACTCATTTGCATGGCTCTATTGTGGGCTCTGATTACCTCTCTGATTGCACTTCAGTCAGGTGCATTAAGAGTAAAAACCAGAGAGATCTTAATAATCTCCTCCAGAGTCATTTCTGGGAAGGAAGAAGAATAGAACCATTCTTGACACTGATGGGGAGGCATCCATCTGCCAGACATTAAGAATTCTTCATGCTTTGGAAAATTAAGGACAGGATGGAGATGAATAGCTGTGCAGCTTGTAAAGATGGGTGTTTCACTCCTGCCCTCATGTTTTAAATGAAATATGTTTGATGGGCTTTTGGAATCTCAATCGCTTATGGATGACAGTCCACATGATATTGGCACCAGGTACCCTTATTACCGCCTCACCACGGGGGTTGCTGGATTTTCGGGCTTGTCAGAAGTAGCATTATCAGCCCCTACTTTTCAGGAACTCTGACTCACTCCTATACCATTGCTCTCCACTAAATGGGCTGCATTCAGGCTTTCCGCTCAGGAGAACATTTATTTTAGCAATGTAAGAACACGAGAGGCGCTGTTAGGACCAAATTCACTATGGGTAGAATTCACCCTTGTGCAGCAGCCAGCACAGTGAGATTTAAGTGCCACATAGCCCTGGGGTGCGGATTCCCTGCAGAATGGTACATTTGGCCCTGTTGGCATAGGCAAGTACAACTCCATTGGCTCGTATGGATTTTTAGCCATTTGCGCGAGCACGAATTTGGCCAAAGTGGCTCCTTTAACAGATGCTAAAGGAGTTTTTTAATTTGTGGATGTAGTTTTGGTTTGTAAAATATCAGCCTCTATGTACAAGCAGAAACTTTTTCCCAAAACCTGAAAACAAAGACCTACACAAACAGGAGCGCTGCTGAAGACCCTCACACAGACTTAGCAAGGTAATTATGTGCCGTTCTGCAGGAGGATGCCACATATTAGGAATTCCCAGGAATAAATATTTGGCTGCTTTGGGGGAGGGGCACTTGTGTGCCCCCCATGGCCGGAGGAGCTGTTTTCCCCCCTCCCTCCCTCCACGGCCAGTGGAGCTGCCTCGCCCCCACACCCTAAGGCCAGAGGAGCTGCCTCTCCCCACCACAGCCCCAACGGCAGAGCTGGCTCGCTCTCCCTCCCCCCTCCCGCAACCACGGGCCGATCGAACTGATTCTCCTTCCACAGTTCCAGAGGACCTTTCGTCTCCTGCCCCAGTCCAGGGCCACAGGAGCTCACTCTCCCAGGCCCAGAGGAGTTCTGTGCCCCTGACATGGGGGGGGCCTGGGCCTCTGCTTGCCCCCACCCCTTTGAGCATGCCCCTGTTGCCAAGTAAGGTCTCTAGCCAAATAGCAGGACAGATTATTACTATATTTATTGATGTCACAACTAAGGAAATCCATCTCTCAGTGCTCAGCTATAAGTCTTACAATTAATAAGCCTCCCTGAATAAGTTAAGCCTTTATTTCATTATTTCCCTGCCCTCTTTTCCTCTACCAAGATGCACCTGAAATGTCTGCTAGCTGCTTTCTACCTGAAACGTACTCAGCACTTCTGTCAGCTCAGCAGGTAGGTTTCAAATGTGCCGGGTACAGCCAGCTAAAGCAATCAATGGGCCAATTAAGAAAAACAAAACAGGAAAATAAAAAAGTCTTTCAACTACTAAATCTGGTTTAGGCTTCATTGAAATGAGTCTGTTGGCCTTAATAATCCCCCTGGATAGTCCCCACGATATAGAGAAACCTCAAGAAAAGCAAAGGGAAGTAAAAGTGATACAAGAATCATAGGTAAAACGTCAGTGGAGAGAATGAGGGAGGTAAACATACAAAGGCTGGGAAAGAGAAGACCAAGGGAGGCACATGACCCATCTGTAAATCCCTTCCAGGTAACACTGCAAATGTAAGGAAAAGATTTTTCACATCCTCAGAAGGTGGTAGGTCAAGGAGTAGTACCTGACACTTAAGAGGGAAACTTCCAAGGAAAAGGGTCTCTAGGCCCAGTCACCACAGATATCAAAGAATGGGTCCAAAAAGTCTTTAGTGGGGAAGATGTAGAGATGGGATCCTGCATAAAACACAATCAGGCCAGACAGACCCTTGTCACACCCCACCAGGAGTCTACAAATGGCTATTTGCCCAGGGTACAAAGCCACATACACTCTGGAAAGGCATATGTTGCTCCAGCCATCACTCTGCTTAGCTCTAAGGAGTGGCGTCAGTTCGTCTCCAACACAAAAAGAACCAGTACAGTAAGTAGGGAAAAATTAAAAACCACTCCAATTTTCTCTCTGCCTGAGGTTTCAGCTAGTTATTTAGGCCTTCAGCTAGCCAGGCCAGGCAGGGATGTTAGGCACTGAGGGAAGAGAAGAAGAAGTCACAGGAGGGAACTAAGGGCCAGATCTTCAAAGGCGCCCCGGAGTCCCCCACAGCCGCTGTTGATGGCGAATGGGGCTGCGGCTCCGCTCCCCTCTAGAGCTTTATTCCCCCCCTGCAGGCGGTGGGCCTCTTGGTCCGGGGTGCAGAAAGAACCAGAGGGGAAGGGGCACCCCGGGGTGCTGGCAGGACCCTGGGGCGCAGCGGTGCCGACCCCCCCCCACACACACACACCGGGAAGGGGGGCCAGTCCGGCCAGGAGGGCGCTTGCCCGGCGACAGGTGATTACCTGCCCCTGGAGCCTGGCCCCCGGGCGGCGGGGCAGGCGGCGGGCTCCGCGGACCGCACACCGGAGCGGAGGGGACCCCTCTCCCCGGCTGGCCCCGGGACACGGTCCCCAGGCTCGGCCAGCGGGGAACCAGCCCCCCGGCCGCGCTCCGCCGCCCATCACCGCAGCCTCTCCCCGGGGCTGCCCGCCCCCGAGGAGCGCCCCGCGCCCCCCTACCTGACAGCTCCGCCTCGCTCTCCATCGCGCCCCGCGGCTCGCCCCCGGCCCCCGCCGGCCCCCGCATGCTCCCACCTGCCGGGCGCAGGGAGCGGCTGCTCCGCGCGAAGATGGCTGCGGCGGCCCTGGGTGGGTTTTTTTTTTTTTTTTTTTAAGAAGCAATTTCCCTCCCCCTCCCTCCCCCTCCCCCGGCCTCTCTCTCTCCTCCCGCCCCCGCTCCAGCCCCAACCCCTCCAGCCTGCAGCGACACCCCCCCGCCATTACACATGCCCAGATTGTGACGTCCAGTCTGGTTACCCCGGCAACCGCATCCCATCGTTGGGTTTTTTTGGCACCAGTCCCGAGCCGGGGTGCCGGGGGGGGGCCAGGCTGGGCGCTCCCTGCGGAGAAGGGGCAGGGGGCGGAGGAAAGGCAGCAGACAGAGCGGGCTCTGCAAGGGCGGCTTTGGGGGGAGCTGCTGCCCCCACGTCGTAGGGACAGTCCTGCTAGTCGGGGCTTTGTCTTCCATAGGCACCTATTACCCCCCCCACACCTGTCCCCGTGTTTCACACTTGCTCTCTGGTCACCCTATGCTGCCTCCCCACCTTGCCCAACCTGGGCACGGCCCGGCCGGGAGGTCTCCTTTGGCATGGGGCAAGGCTGGCAGGGAAGGGGGCAAGCCACGCTCCTGCGCCCCACCGAGAACAGTCTCTCCAGGCGCTAACGGCTCAGCCCCCCCAGCACTCGGATGCAGAGAAAGGTCAGGGACATGGCCCACAGGGGACCTGCTGCCTAGGAGCCTGAGGGCCAGCACCAGCCCTTGAGCCCTTCTTGTCTCCCACCCAAGGCCCTGGGGCAACATATTGCCCAGGCAGCCAGCTGCTCAGTTTCCTTTAACTAACAAGTTGACAGGCAAGGCAGCCTGGAAGTGAAGGGCCCACTGCTGGATTCCTCCTGGCCAGAGACCCTGCCTGGTGGAGCCCATTAATGCCAACCTGGCCCAAAGGAAAGGAGACAAAGAGGCTACTGACCTTAAATACCATCCCTCAGTGCTCTCAAGGCATTATCCTGGAAAGCTGTGTGTGTGTGTGGGGGGGGGGGGGGTTAAATCTATTAGCCCCCGTTGAAAACAAAAGATGATAGCCAGGAAAGTCCGAGCAGGAGAGCCCAGCCTCTAACATTGTTGATAGCCAGGAAAGTCCGAGCAGGAGAGCCCAGCCTCTAACATTGTTGATAGCCAGGAAAGTCCGAGCAGGAGAGCCCAGCCTCTAACATTAAGAGCTTTATAAACAGCATCTGCATTTCTGAATAATTCGCCCAAAGCTCGTACTTTATGGGGACTCTCAGGGTGGTACTAGTAATAACTTCACTGAAGAGCTGGCCGCAGCCAAACTCGCAAGCCCTTGTGCTACTGCCTAGTTTTCGAAAAGTGCCTTGAAGAAGCAATGGTGGCCGCAGCGCAGTACATCTCTCTTATCCCACCAACCCCATGACAAAAGCATTCTTTAATAGGGCTGTAAGTCAGCACATGCAGAATTGCACTAATCTTTTGTTCCTGTTTTTTACATTGAGAGGACACAGCAACTCAACCACCAAATCCAGTGAGAGAAAGTTGAAGGAAGCTTATTTAAAAAGAGAGCATTCTGTTGAAATGACTCCCATGCCCTATTTATTAAGGGGACTGGGCATACCCAATTACTTGCCTTTAAATGGTATTTTTATTGTTCCTTTCTTCTGAAAATACTAAACACATCATAGTCGAGGTTTAAAAATGCAAGTCACTGAACCCCTCCACATGACTATTTAGTGAGAAAGAACTTTGAGGCAAGGATGTCTAGCTTATCTCTTGGCTCTAGAACACCTTTGGTTGTTGGGACCAAAGCATCATTGAGAAGGGAATGTGCCTGGGTGGTTATACACAATAGTTTTTACGCTGCAAGAACCCTGGATTCAGATTCCCAGTTGACACAAATCAGACCTTGCCCCCCCCCCCCCTTTCTAATCCTAAATTTGCATTCCCCACACCACTACTGCTCAAGCTAAGGCTAAAACTAGAAGACCAGGGATGATGCAGACCAGAACTGACAGCCAAATTTGGAGGAAGTTTGCAGATTGCCTACTAATATGGATGGCTGTAACCTGGTGCCATTTTCAGACACCCCAAGAACTAAGGAAAGGGTCTGCTGAGATGGACAGACTAATGCTAAACCAAAGCAATCCCTGAGCCCTGCTAGAAAGTTTACACCACATATGTTCTTCCACACCATTGCATTGTGGATGCGCTTTTAACTATCAACACAGAGTGTTTTAACAGCATAAGCCCTGCCCCCGCAAAAAAAAAAATGTTCTTTAATTTTTATTTATTTATTTATTGGCTGAGTTCAAGCTTCCTGCAAAAACAGCAATTCAGGTTAACAGTTTGGGAATTGTTCTGGTTAAATAAAATGGGGAGAAAGCATTAATTAGATCTATTCAAACCCCATACATTTAGGGCATGAAGATTACTTGGTGTTTTGTCCTGGGTCAGTGCTAAAAAGAGTGACTGAAATTAGTGAGTCACCTGCATTACCTTCAGGATAGGTGCTGCAATGTGCTGCAAGTGAAGAGCTGGAAAAGCTTCAGCTGGTGCAGAGTTCAGCAACTCTGCTCCTAAGGAGATGGTCAAACATTGCACCTGTGCGCCATGACATGCCCTCCATTTCTGTTCAGTTCAGGTCTGCAGGTGAAGGTGTCAGTCACAAGATTTAAAGGCTTGTCTACATTAGAAAAGATGCACCAGTTTAACTAGATACATTTTAAATCAGTTTAGTTAGGTTCATGCCATTTTATAGACAAGCCCTAATTCTCAAGACTGTTAGGACTGCCGGTTGCTATGCTGATGGTTCCTGAACTTCATTGTCCTAGACTACAAGCAGGACAATCACAGTTGAGCATCCTCACCTGTGAAACTCTTCTCTGCCATCTCAACAAAGCCCAGCTTTTGCAAGTTTCAGGGCCCATTACATAGCATATTTGTTTCTGCATAACATAATTCCAACACGTCTCCGTGGAATTCAGTGTATCTGCTAGAACACTGAGCATTGAATAAGCCATATCACCCACATTGGGTTTGACGGTGACCGGATAATGTGCTACAGAAATACACTTCCTCCACGGATCTCAAAGTACTTTACGAAATATTCATTAAGCTTCACAACACACCTGCAAGGTAAGTAATTTTTTTATTGGTGAAGAAATGAGTCTACATGCAACTTGCACCAGTTTAACTAAAGTATTTTTAAATCAATTTAGTTAAACCAGTACAAACCTATTAACAGGAAATGCGTTCACAACTGGCTTATATCAATTTAGGTAAATTTAGTAATTTACCAGTTTTAGTTAAACCACTGCAAGTTCAGGGTGTAGACCAACCCTAAGTAATTTACCCATCGTCACATAGCAACTCCATGTAAGACACGGAAATAAAGCTGAAGAATCCCATCTCCAGTTCCTCACTAGAGGAGATGAAATTGTCTACCCAAAGTCAGAGGCTCCTATTAAATAACAGTACTCATCTGAATGTTACACAAATACCAGATTTTTACAGGTTAGAGGTTGATACATTTCCCCATAAATACCCACAAATTTCTTTATCTAGGTGTGCCAGGGAAACTGGGAGTGAGAAAGGACTATCCATTCATCACAAGTCATCTTGACTAAAACCCACTCTTATGCAAACAGTGTTTATGTTAATTAGCACTGTAATGATACTTTTTTTAATCCAAAAGGTGTTACTACATAAGTTTAGCATGGTTCTTCTTTAATTTGCAAGTATACAGAAAAGAAATAGTATCAACATTTTAAAACTCTCCCCTGTCAAGTAACTTTGGGTTTCAAGTGAATAGCCCTACTAAAAATTGTTTCTATGGGTGCGGTTTTCTGTTGATTAATAATAAAGAGAAAGATTAAATATGGGGTAAAGTTCTCTCAATGCATTAGCATTGTCTGTCATTTGGAACAAATATATTTGAAGAACTAAAGCCTGGAAGAATACATATGAGCTCAGCAGTTAAACATTCTGAGACTCCAAGTACAAGATCACATCAAGTTAGCTTATTCAGGAAGATGCTTGCCGGCAAAAATGTAACTGTTCTGGTGTCATACTTGCTGGGAATGAAACTCAAGTTCTACCTATTTTCTATGCTTCAAGACCAATAACCCTGGAAACACTGGTTATCACAATCATTTTGCTACTAGATTTATACAGACCTTGCTATAACATGGTCCTAGGCTATAGCATAGATGGTCACATTAACAAAATGTTACCAGGTCCCTTGATTTGACTGTAAGCGTAGCAGTCAGGCCTTCAGTAAGCCAGGACAGATGGCATGCCATGACCAAGTGCTCATCTGGTTACAGCCTCCATTTTAACACTGTTTGCACCCTCACCACTGTTACAAACTGGTTTGTACTCATGCTGTAGACTAAGTTACTGGATGGATGGAGTCTAGTGTCAACGTTTGAGGATTCAGAGAACACTGTACATGAACACGGATGTGGGGGGGGGGGAAATCACACTGATGCAAGAACTGTAATCATGATTACATGTGGGACAGACAAAATTGTCCATGATCACTGCAAGTTGTTGATCCTTGCTTTGCACTGTTCATGTTTTTCACATCAGGTGTTGATGCATCTTGCTTTAAAGTGGTTAATGGCAACATGCCAAATCTGCTGCCACCCTGTTGTGGGCTATTGCTTCCTAATTACTGAAATTGACCTGATAGGCTTTCAAGTTTGATGTCAGTGTATCTTCATACCATTTGTACTGACCACCATGAGAGCAGGGGCCTTGTTTTAACTGACAATAAAACACAGCCATGGGTATTCTCAAGTCTACCATAAGAAGCTGGCCAGACCAACACAGCTCAGCTATTATGAGCACGCTTTGAATGCTGGTAATGATAAAGGATTTCAGTATTAGGCATTTTGTCCTGCCATTTGCCCTTGCAAACAGATTGAAAACAGCAAGTATGGAACTGACAAGTTTTCTGCTATGGCGGCAATGTGTTTATTTATTTATAAATAACCATACAGAACCGTTGTTAGCACAACTGACCAACCGACATTTAGCTTAGTGCTTGTTTTGATGCCTCTCCCTATCATTCCATTGGCACTGTGACAACATTCCAAATGCAGAGCTAATCTTGGCTACGCAATGGGTAATCTCATCTTCTGAGACAGCACTCTAGGTAACAACTTCTCTATGGACCTGAGAAGAGCAGTGCTGACTTTAACTGGATGGGCGTGCTCATACCCTGGCGCAGGTTGGTACTTATTTTCTTTAGATGAGCTGTAAAACCAAAGCAATTAACTGCACAACCAAAGTGATCAATTATAAACTGAATGTCCTCAAAGAGTGAGCAACCAGTGCATAGTCATCAGCAAATAAAAGCCCCTTAAATAAGTAAATCTGCCACTTTTGTGCAAGCACAGAAACATTGTTTAATCTGCAACTTCCCATTGGTAGGGAACTAAATAAATACTGTGTCAGTGTTATGAACATGAACATAACTGAAAAATGGATGGAAAAGAGCGTGGAAGCTCTGTTCACTGCCATTAGTGACCAGAAAATGGTTTGATATCTCGCCATTTTCCACCACTCGTCATCATCCCATCCAGGAAGAAGGATCACATGGCACAACAAACTATGGAGGGCATCCAAAGATGAAAAACCACAAAGTTTCCCTCAGTCCCTTGCAATTTACAAAATCAGAAGCATTGGGTAAGCCAACAACCACCATATGAAGGGCTGCGGCAGTTTTGCTCCAGGCATTTTTCCTGGAGCTGATGAGCTGCATCTCTACAGTGCCCCTATCCAAACTGAAAGCCAGGAAAGATGGTTTCCACAAAACAAGCGTTAATTCTTTTCAATATGACCCGTGCAAGGATTTTTCTAGCAACAGAAAGTAGGGAAATGCACAATGATCATAAACATAAGATGGATGGGTAGGAAAAACTGATAAAGGTGACTAACATATTGGCATTCTTATAATCCTGTGACACTGACTGTTCCCAGATAATACAGAAGAGCCCTGAAAAATGCCTTGCAATATGGTAGCCATCCTGCTTACAAGATCTCTGCTTGGAACGGCATCTGATCCGGGTGCTTTCCCTTGTGACATCTACTTGACTGTTATGGTCTCATATAAGGTAGGAGCTAGTGCAAGCTCTTTTAACGGGTATTGTCCAAGAGCATTAATTGCTTCCTTAGAGATGTTGGAACGGCAGTTAAGAAGCAAACGAACATTCTGTCCATTGAGCAAATATTTCTTTTTGGTCAGTAAAGACTCAGTTGCCATTCAGCGTGCATAGTACAGAGACCAGCAAAAAGAGTATTAAGGGTCTTTTTGGTCTGTTGACAGTTGTAACTCGGCTACCTTCTTTTCCCACCACTGGTTTTTCATTTGCCAAAGTTTGATCTGTTTTGCTCAATGATATGCAGCCTTCAACTGACAAATCCTTATCTGCTATGTAGGCTCAATGGATACCATGGTATAAGTTCAAGAGCTGACACATTCAGGGTCATTCTCAAACCAATTCTGATGGTTCCTCTTTAATGAAGGTGAAAACTTCAGCAGCTATGTGTTGTACCCCAAAAATGTTTCCAGGCTGTCTCAACATCCACTGAGTCTTCTGTAGCTAAGGGAAGTGCTTCTGCTGGTATTCAGTCAGTTTTCCAAGCTTGAAATATTTATTTTCTTCACTGGCTTGAGTCACTGTTTATGTTGCTTGAAAGCAATATGAAGAGATATTTGACTTCCCACGAGCCTATGATCTGACCAACAGTTGGCACCTATCATGATGCAAATGAGCTTAACATCATGGAGATCTCTTCACCATACAATAATGTAATCATGTCACAGTGTTCTGAACAGGGGTGCATCCTGGTAGTCTTATTTATTGGCCTGCTGAAACACTTACTGGTGATGACTAGGTTGTGCTCAGTGCATTTGGAAAGTAGCAGCAAGCTGCTGCAGCTCACATTAGCAATTCTGTGATGAGCTATCACATTGCCCCATAATGTATAGTTCCAACCAACCCTAGTATTGTAATCACACAGGATGATCAATCTATCATTACAAGGAACTGACCTGATATTATCAAGGGTTTGATGAAGATATGGACAACTATCTGCATAGATAATTCTCAGTGCATATGCGCTAATCACAGAAGCATAACGACCTTTAGCAAAGCTGACACAGAGTAGCGTAAGTTTGTCATTAACACCCTTCAGCAATGACTCAAATTTGTGGGCAGTCGTAAAGCAGATGGCAAACCCCACAGTGTTCATCCTCAGACTTGCCAATTGAATAAAAAGTATAAACTATACCCGCTGCTTCCAGCTGCGACTCACTAACTAGTCTTGTCTCGCCGAGTGCAGCAATATCTATATTGTACCATGCCAATATTCTAGACTATAACAGTTCTATGTTTAGGTCCATTACCTGTCAAGGAGTGTGTGAAGTTTCCAGGTTACAAAATTTTCTACAATGGATTGGGAACCCACACCTGCAGGAACCATGCTGAAAAGCTTAACCAGTCCCGCCATAACTCTACTTAATTTTTCAAAGTTGTCATATGGACAGAGCCCAGACTTAAAGTCATTGCACTAGAAGTACAAGGTTTTTTGGTGCTTTATAAGACTCCCCTCAGGCTTTGACCCTAAGCATTTGTTAAGTCACAGCTGCTTGAAGAATTTTGAAGGGGCTGGCCTACTTCTAGAATGCATGCTGCTATGCAGTAGAGTCAGGTTCCAGGCCTAGGCCAGCAAAGCTCATGTTGCTCATCAGCCCTTCCACCAATTCAGCAGCAACACTGTCTATCTTCAAAGGGACACATGGCCAGCCCAGTACCACCATAAGAATGGCAACTCAGACAGAAGGAAGGGCAGGGAAGAGAAAAACATTTTGTATGGTTTAATGCTTCAACTTCACAAAGCTTTAGAGACTAACTCTCAACATCACTCCAAGATAACAGTTTTAATTTAAATTACAGCAATGGGGGGGATAGGGGTGGGGAAGGAAGATGAGCCATGCCACACCACAAAAGTCAAGTCTCGGTTTGAAATGAGGGAACTGCACAGGCAACAGATTCTCTGAAATATTCTAGCAGAGTCAAAACTGGCTGGAAAACCCACTTCCTACAGATGTTTAAGATCCCCCATGCATTCATAGTGTCAGTCCTTCACCCTCTCTGCTCTCAGCCTGAAAAACTCCCCACTCCAGCAGAGGGCAGAATACTTTGGGCAGTTAAGACTTAGGTTGCAGTAGGTATTTAATGTATTGTTGTAAAATGTTCTCTGGAGGCTGTATTAAGGACACTGCCCAAATAAAGTAGGGTGAGATTTATCTTCTCTATCATCCACAATGATTCCACCACCACTCTTTTACTACTGCAGCCCAGGAAGGGGAAAAGAACTTTATAGTTCCTTTGTCAATAGATATTTAATGAATTTTAAAGTCATGTATCTCGATATTTCATTTTTTTTTTTATTTTTTTTTTTTTAAGTCTGACAGCATAAAAGGGCAGTTATTGGGTTAAATTTTCAAAGCCAAATAGGGTATTTAGCCACAGAACTCCACTCAGATTAAGAGGAGTTGTGGCAAAATCTTTGTCAGCGTTGAAAATCTCAACCCCCTATAACTAAAAAAATTATGCCATAGCTAAGGACCTTATTAAAACAAAGCAAGGCCAGTGAGTTACATGAACACCGGAGAATATTAGGCCTAGGCTTTACTTACCTTAAAAGTGTTGTATCACGGGATAAATCCTGATCCCAGCGATGATCTTTTCCAGACCGCTTACCAAACTTCAGTGTAGAATATTTTAATCAAGCTATAAAGCCTCTGAAAAGAGACCATTAAGTATTGCTGTACTTGGAGCATCACTATAATGAAGAGGAAATCTCAATTCTCCAATAAAAGGAGAAAACTTAATATCCCCTTCATGAGGAACCTCAGATTTTCTGAACAAATTCTCTGAATTAAGAGTAATGAGAGAAAATTTCTGATAGTGGGGGTTGAACATTATTTATAATGTAAACTGTAAACCTTATCTATGAAGTAGATCGATATGAAGAAGTAGGCTTTAGAGTGATCCCTATGTAATCTGAACAACTGGAAGAGCGGCCGATATCTAGAGTTTGGAAAACACAAAAAATGTTAACATTTTTTCCCCACATTTTATTGAAGGAAATTTAATGTACAAAATATTTCCAGATCCACATGCATTTAATCCTCCTCTTCCTCCTCTTCTTCATCCTGGTTAATCTGGAAGTATCGCAATTCATAGCTTTCCTTGCTATTGGCAACTACACGCAGCCAGTCACGCAAGTTGTTTTTCTTCAGATATTTCTTAGTGAGGTACTTCAGATATCTGTGGAAAGAAGGCAGCCAATAATTGAACTGAAGACTCTATAAAAATTACTCGTTCTACATTACATGCTCTTAAAATCTTGTGTGCTATTTAATTGAATTTCCCTACCTTGCATTATTTAATAGTGGCTTTCATTTTCACCTCTGATAACAAAAAACAGGAGTTTGTCTTAACATTTTCCTCACGCTTTATAAGAAAATGATGATAAGATTGGCTGTAATGATGTAGATTGTAACGTGCCATTTTACTTTTTCAGAAACAAAGAAAATGTGTAGGTTGAAAGTGTTTTTGCATTTTCACGTCTGCAACGTTTGCCTAATAGCAGCATTTAATATTGTCTTTTCTGAAGACACTCCCCTGTGGGACCCTACCACTAACTCACCTTAAAAGGACAAATTGTCTCTTCCATTAATGTTTTGACAAGCAGTTTTAAAAACAATTTTTCTTAAAAGAAAAACTGTCACCTTTGTGAGAAATTACATTCCTGCAAGGCAAGCCAAAAAGCATGATATTACTGCAGAAGTATTGTATTACTTGTATTACTCACAACAGTGACTGAGAAAGTAAAGCAATTCACTATGAGAGGATGGCCAAGTTACACAATGTCACAGCCCCAAACCAGTAAACACAAAACACGTTTTAGAAGAGGGCACCTACAAGACAAAGAATGCTCTCTCAATACAAAAGGAAAGCACATTTAACCTTCCATTCCACCCAAGCTTAGACACCATGAGCCAACTTCTATAGGCCTTACTTTAGCAAAACTCCCTTTGGAATCACTGAAGTAAAAACAGCAGAATGACATGCATTAAAACCAGAGGATTCTGAGAATGAGACGCTATGAATCACAGAATCAATCTTGTGTAACAGAGGTATGCCACACAATGCAGAAAGGCTAGCCATTCTCTTCCTCTCTCAAAACCAAACCAAGAAACAACAAGAGAAAAAAAGATTAAGTTAAATTTCTGTGGTATCAAATAAAGTTTAACCAGAGAAGCTGTAAAACCTCTCAGAGAGAAATGGACCAACTGACATTTTTCAATTCTTTACTAAGTCATTATTGCAGTAGTGCTCAGAACGTGCTAGGTTCTGTGCTGACATGCAGGAGACTCTCCCTGCCTTGAAGACCATACAATCTTAAAAGGACAACACAAAAGGGTAGGCGAAAGGTAGGCAACATATATGCAAAATAATCAGGGGATGTGTACGAACACATTTTATATATAAAAACATGGAACTAAGTCTCAAGCTTCCCCTCAGCCTAGTCCCTGCTAATTTTGGAAGAGTAAAAACATTTATAGCTTTTAAGTGGGTCTAGAAAAATGAGTCTTTAGGATCTGATTGAGAAAAGGGTGGAGGTTGGGCAAATAGGATGAAAGGGCGTTCCAGGTACAAGGCATAAAGATGACAAAAGACACAACAGGAGGGTATCAAAGCTAGCATTGTTGGCAGATGGGGACAAAAGGAACTAGAAAGTAGACAAGGTCAATGGTGTAGGTAGGGACTGCTCAGTGTAAGGCCTCGAAGAGACAACTATTGTATGAAAGATACACTGGAAGATGTTTAACTGCTAAAAGTCAATGATTTTAAGTACTTTGCTGACCAACAGATAAGACATTTAAATGTATTTCTAATGTATTGGTAGTTTATACATTTTCCCCCCAAAGATGTTTTTTCATAATTTAGACTTCTTTGAATGATTAATATTGTGTCATTACTAGACTATCCTTTAAAAGGAAGGAATTCATTTAATTTATTTTCCACTTCAATATTCAAAAAATTCTCTCAGCAGCCTAATCAGCTATTTAGAAAATTAGCCCCAAACAAATGAGGTATCAGTTTCTATTTCAGAGTGTGCATATGTCTTCATTTAAATATTAGTACCAAATACTAAATGTAATCATGATAAATGTAAATTGGTCATCTGTTAATCACTAATTTCTGAAGACTTCATATGAAGTTTAAAATTTTAGCACCTACACAAGTAATGAGAATACTAAGAAAACCATGTTTCGGAGGGAATTAAAATCTGCACATAGATGTTACTAAATAAATTCAACTTCAGGCTTTTTAAAAAAACTATTTAAAAATTCACAAGTACCTACTGTACCCTGATATGAACTGACTAGTGTGTCAACCAGAGAAAATCAAGGACCAAAGCATCAGTAGGATTAAAAAAGGTTAATACACAAACCATCCACTACAGAGGGTATATAATAACTTAAATAAATGCAACATAAAATCTACTAAATTAAAATTTTCAACAACTGGTAACAGAAAGGAGGATACTGTTGATACACAGCAAGTGATCAAAGTGCATTTAAAGGTCACTTTTGCATGGAATTTTATTAAAAATTGGACCTATGCACCCTTTTTGCTTGTTGTTTCTTCTGCTTTTATTTTAGCCATAGAAATATCAATTATCTGAATTCTGGCCTTCCCAGTTCATTCTGGAGGGTCTATCAGATAACTCAATATGTATATAATGACAGGTTTCAGAGTAACAGCCGTGTTAGTCTGTATTCGCAAAAAGAAAAGGAGGACTTGTGGCACTTTAGAGACTAACCAATTTATTTGAGCATAAGCTCAAATAAATAAATAAAGCTGTAGCTCACGAAAGCTTATGCTCAAATAAATTGGTTAGTCTCTAAGGTGCCACAAGTACTCCTTTTCTTTTTATGTATATAATGCACACCTACTCAACTAACTGAAAGGGTGAGCAAGGTGAACCTGGAACAAATGCTTCCTTTCACCAAAACGTTATTCACTCATGTTAACCAGGCATTAAAAAGAGACTTAAAATAGTAACTAAAAATCAGTTCTTCAATTGTTCAACTTTCACTGTCTGGAGTTATGTGATATCAAGACTTCATTGGTTCTCCAGGTTTCAGAAAAGCTTCCAAGGCAGACAAGACTTGAACTTCTAATGTAAAAAGAAAGCAGAAAAAAAAACACCTTTAAGACACCTTTCAGACCCTCTCAAGGCATCACTGAGAAGCCGAAAGGTGTCACTCTTAAGGTGTGAAATGGCTGTCAACTGGGCAGAGTATTTGCATTTTATGTTAAATGGAGGATTGCTGAGATTTCCAAAGCTAGCCTATTATGTCAGTAAAAGGCATAACCCAGCAATTAAATTATAGCAGGTTACCAACAGAAATGTATCCACCAAATATTTCTTGTAACTCTTATGTCCTACCATGTACCAAAGGATTTTACTTCAAACATCTGCAAATTGTTTTAAGTGTCAAGAACTTAAATTGGTCATAAACAACCTCTTTGAAAAATAGTTTACTTATCAAAATGAAGAGGTAGCCGACCAGCCTTGACATGGCAATGGGTCACCTAATTCATAGGGACAGACTGAACTAAATACTCTAAACAGGAAAGTAATAACTTGTCATATATATTTCTACCTACTGGCACTTAAGTTTGTATTAAGTGCAATCTTAGCTCCGCTGATGAGAATGGTAAAACTCCTACTGACTTCAACAGAACAAAGATGTTACTCATTGTATTGAGTTATCTGATAGACCCTCCAGAACGAACTGGGAAGGCCAGAATTCAGATAATTGATATTTCTATGGCTAAAATAAAAGCAGAAGAAGAAACAAGCAAAAAGGGTGCATAGGTCCAATTTTTAATAAAATTCCATGCAAAAGTGACCTTTAAATGCACTTTGATCACTTGCTGTGTATCAACAGTATCCTCCTTTCTGTTACCAGTTGTTGAAAATTTTAAATTAGTAGATTTTATGTTGCATGTATTTAAGTTATTATATACCCTCTGTAGTGGATGGTTTGTGTATTAACCTTTTTTAATCCTACTGATGCTTTGGTCCTTGCTGCTCTGGCATTGCTTTGGTCCTTGCTGCTCTGGCATGCAGCGTGCTGTGCTCCACCTAGTTACCACACCCCACTCCAAATGTGGTTGTATTTCAGTTGGTCTGTATGGACAATTAAGCACTTTCCGCTCCATTGGGATGAAAGGCCCTGTAGAAATGTAAATACTACTGCTCCGATATATTGGTTACTAGCATTTTTGAAAGCTACCATGTCTGTTTCTGCATAATCCAGCAGAAATTTAACACTGTCAAAACACTTACATGCTTAATCTAGATCTGACGATTAAAGTTGTCCAGTGATTCAGGTTGTTTGTGAATTTCTACTGTATCCTTTTCAAATGTGGTTATGGCCAAAAAATCATTTGAAAGGTATGTCCTACTTTTAACCTCACCTATTTTATACAATTTACAAGTCAAAACAAGATTGTACATCCAAGCAACTAAATGGAACCAAGTTCAGCTGGGTCCTGATGTTAGTTCCTTGCTTCCAGGAATGCTGCTGTTACATTCTAGAAGGATGGTAACTGATGCAGGATTTGAGGAGACAGAAGAGGAGCATATTAGAATGGTTCCAGTCAGCGTATTTTTAGACATGCCTGCTTTGTTATATATGCAATCAGAGGTTTCAATCAATTTAATAAAATTACCAAAAACATGTTGTGGGAAGCGTAACAATGCTCACTTTGTAAAATGGTATCTCCATGTTAAATAGAGATAACTGATTGCATTGCTGCATAATGTAATTATTGTTTTGTCTCTAATATTACATGGCAAAGATTTATAAACCTGTTAACTTCCTAAATAAAAAAGAAATAGTTCCACTGAATAATTAAAATGTATGTCTCCCAGTAATTTTTGGCCTTTACCTGCTTTTTTTTAAAATAATTTTTAGGGGACAGTATAAAGGTGGGGTGGGAGGCTGAAGTCTGGTAGGATGACCAGGAAATGGAAGATTATATAGTAGTGGGAATCATCTGGATTGTTTTAATTTCTAGCCTTATTTTGAGATATTTTAGGAGGTTGTAGAACTGTTGTATAAAAAAAAGTTTTTTGTTAGGCGTCAGCTGCACACCACTGAAATATCTTCCACCGTAAAACTCTAACGAAGGTTTTTGTTTAGGAACACAAATACAGTCACTATGCATAACCACACGTGCAGTTCACCAGTGGAGCTGAAAGCCATTTCCCAAATCCTCTCCAAGACAGACCTGTCTTGACTTGTTTTCAACTTGTAGTAATGAGACGTAAGATTGTCTAATGCATTAATATTTAATGGCAGAGATTCTGAGGACCCAGAGGATCAGAGTTAGGCATAAAAAAGAAAGCATTAGGAAAGAAGTGTTATGAATGTGATGCTTGTCAATTAGGAAAGTGACCTGTCTCTTGGTGACACACTCGAGTTCTAAACAAAGTGAGAGAGAACTCTCCTAGTGGTATAACTGTTCAAATTGTCATCATCGGTGTCTTTTAAATTGTCACTCTAAAAGACCAAACCATGGTCTTCCTACAGTAAATTTAGCAAAAGGTACAGAACAACAATCGTGAACTGTGAAGTCCTCATAGGGAGTCAGAAGGGACCATCATGATCATCTCATCTGACCTCCTCCACATTGCAGGCCACAGAACATCACCCACCCACTTCTGTAATAGACCCCTAACCTCTGGCTGAGTTACTGAAGTCCTCACATCATAATTTAAAGATTTAAAGTTACATGGAATCCACCAATTACACTAGTTTAAACCTGCAAGTGACCCTGTGCCCTATGCTGCAGAAAAAGGCAAAAAACCACCAGGGTCTCTGCCAATGTGACCTGAGGGAAAATTCCTTCCTGACCCCAAATATGGCTATCAGTTAGACCCTGAGCGTATGGGCAAGACCCAGCAGCCAGACACCTGGGAAAGAATTCTCTGTAGTAACTCAGAGCCTTTTCAATGTAGTATCCATTGGAGATATCTGCTGCTAGTAGTAGATCCTCTAATCTACTGAAGCCTATTCACTTATCTACAGAATAGGTATAGCATAGACAGCAGCCACAAACACGTTCTCACTACCCTCTTCGCTAACACAAGTCAAGGCTGACCTAGAGGGCAGGAAGTTCAAACTCCATAGACCCTTAGCTGAGACTGCCAAAAGGGGGCCAAACAGCATCAATGGTGACTGATGTTTGTTGTACCAACATCAGTACATTAGAATCTGGACTGTGACATCATAAATACCACTGAAATCTGATGGCTGTTGTCATTACCAACCTGAGATTGATTGGAACTAGCCTTCCAGAGAGAAAAGCTTTGTATCCCACTCCTTAACCCCTTTAGCTAGACATTCCCTTTACATTATTCCAATAAATTTACACTGCCTCCTCTCCCTTACCTCTTGGAAAATGGCACCTCTGAAGTTACAGTAATTTTGCTCTTGCTTCTCTCAATGGTCACCACACCTCCACCCAGATTACCAGCTTTTCCATTCACTTTGATTCGTTCCTGCAAGAACTGCTCCTGCAAAATAAGGGTAAGATTTGTTAGTCAGAGTTATAGCCATAAAGTCTCTCTGCCTCGAATGGCAAAATGTCTCCACTAACTTCCTAGCATCCAAAACATAAGATTGAAGAGCACTTTCCCCCAATTTACTTTAACCAAAAGCCAGACAAGTTTTAAAGTGACTTCCTCACACATCAAACATTGAAAGCAAATGATTACTATATTCCTCCCAAAGACTTAGACCCGGAACCTACAAAGATTAATATGATTAGTCCTACTGGCCTAAATGGGACTACCCAGGTACCTAATATTAAGCATATGCACAAATCATTGCAGAATCACGGTTATAGTGAGCAACACCCATCAGGCCTTTGATGCTTGGACGTATTCACCAGTCTTAGGTATTCATCTTTCTGGATATCTGACAAAAATAAGGTTATAAGGATTCAAGTTCCTACAAAGGTTTAAACCACAATAAAGAGGAAACTTAATGGCCACCTTTATAAAACTTACTTTCCTAATTTCACATCTCACATTTAGTGATAAAGAGCATACAAAAAGGATTCTAAAAGATTGTAGTGATATAAGAATCCTACCAAAGTGTCTCATACACATTTCAGCTAGCCCATTTCCCTTTGAAATCCCATAAACCACTATGCAGCCATCAAAGAAAATATAGCAGTGGCCATCTTCTCTGCAAAGTATATCCAGTTGGAGGCTCCACAACCAATAACAAAATAGTGATCACGAAGAAACTAGAAGGTGTCTAAGTTATAAATTTGAAATTCTAGTATTTTACCAGGATGTCAAAGTTATAAAAAATCTGAAGTCTGATGACCTTCGGTATTCTATTATAATCCTAATGGGACGATCAGATCAGCTCGCTGAATCAACAACAGACACCTACATTTCTGATAAGGACTTCAATAAATTAAAAAGGCACTGAGCTGCACTCGAACGGCACTGTTCCACCCAATCACCTCCATCACCTTGTATCATTTTATTTTTGATCTATGAAATGGGTATAGTATAAAAAAGTGTTTAAACTCGAAGTCTTAAATAAAGTTACATAGTAATCATTGGACAATACACCATGAATAAAAAATATTTACACATTCAGAACTACATTTTATAAAAAAAAAATACAGGGCTGTTGAAAAAGTTCCCAGTACTTCCAAGAAATGTCAGTGTTACAAACAATTCTAGTATTTCCCACAATGATCCTGATCAGCAGGCATTAAATTAGCAAACCAATAGAAAATATAGTTGATCAAAGTCAGAACTATATGGCCTAGTTTCTAAAGCCACTTGTTGGTTTAGGATTAATGACTGCATTTGTAGCGAGCCCACAGAATACAGGACATTTCAGTTATTTATATGAAGGTAATTCAAAGAAAGTAGACAATTCAGTTCAAGAATATTCCAACACAACACTAGAAACTGCCCTCCACAGACCTGAGAAGCCACAACATAACTCAGTAGCCAGAAACGTCTGTTGTAAAGAGTTAGGCCTGGTCTACACTACAGAGTTAAGTCGACGTAAGGCAGTTTACATCAACCTAACTCTGTAAGCATATACACTAAAATGTAGCTCCCAGCAATGTAACTTGCCACAACACTAACTTAATAACTCCATCTCCGCAAGAGGTATAGTGCTTAAGTCGTGTCGGCGTAGACCAGTGGTTCTCAACCTATATACCATTGTGGGCTGCATCCAATACTACCTGTATGGCCCTGAGGATATCACATGGTCCGCAACTGTGTGCTGACTGGGCCACAGGTTGAGAACCACTGGTGTAGACACTGTGTTGCTTACATCAACTGTTGCTGCCTTTCAGAAATTGTCCCGCAATGCCCCAGGCTGGCAGTTAAATTGGTGCAAGTGCTCCTGGATGTGCACCACCGACACAAGGAGCATAGCATAAACGTGTAAAACCAATTCAATTACTGCGGTGGCTGTACATCGACATAACACAGGGCATGTCTACACATACAGGTCTGCAGTACCACCACTGCAGCACCTCTGGTGAAGACACTATGCCGACGGGAAAGAGCTCTCCTGTCAGTATAATAAAACCACCTCAACGTGTGGCAGAAGCTATGTCAATGGGAGAAGTGCTCCCAATGACATAAGCGCCAGTGTGGACAGCGCTATATCGGTGTAATTTATGTCGTTTGCGGGGGAGGTTTGTTTGAGCAATATAAGTTCTGCCAACATAAGCTTTAGTGTAGACATAGTCTTAGGTTGATTTAAATTTGCAGTGCAGAACAGCTATCCAAGAGAGATCCCGATCAACACAACAGAGAATTTATGTTAAGTAAATCCACTTTAAAATTTGTTTTTTTTATCCCAGAAGGATGCTAGTACTGTTTGAACATGCTTTCCCTGGCTACATATAGCAACCCAACAGTGCTAAAACTATTCTACAAACTTACATTAGGCAAAACTAGTGCAACGAACAGCCCAAACTTTCAACTTCAGCATAGAACCTATGCTTTTTACAGAAGGTTGCAATGGTTGGTTATAATACCTGGGAGAGAGTCTTTAGTCCTGACCACCTGAAGCCTCCAAAGCACTGGCCTCCCAGCTGCACAAAGGTTCAGTTGTCCTAATTTCATTACACAATGTTTGCTTCACATCCGGAAGTAAGCCTAAAGCCCTTGTTCCCAGCATTATGGGATAAGCGAGTCACATGCCCCAGAAAACACAGTACAACCAAAGGTGTACTTTGTGCTATGCATGGACTTGCCTGTTGTGTGGACACAGTAAACCACTTCAAGAGAACCAGACAGACAATTTATGCTATTAATGTCACCACAATTTTCAGAATAGCAGCTGTGTTAGTCTGTATTCACAAAAAGAAAAGGAGTACTTGTGGCACCTTAGAGACCAACAAATTTATTTGAGCATAAGCTTTCGTGAGCTACAGCTCACTTCATTGGATGCATTCAGCAGTAGCTACTGCTACTCTGAAACCTGTCATTATGCAAGGCACTGAATTTGGCCGTATGGAGTGGAAATCTACCAACTTCATAAAAAAACTTGTAGAGATACAGACAGACATCATCTTCCTTTTCAAATGCAAACAGATGGACATCGTACCAAAAGGACTGAAGGTAAAAAATCTATTACAATCTACATACCTCACAGACTATGCTGACAGCTTGTGCCACACAGTCCACTGAATGCATCCGATGAAGCGAGCTGTAGCTCACGAAAGCTTATGCTCAAATAAATTTGTTGGTCTCTAAGGTGCCACAAGTACTCCTTTTCTTGTCACCACAATGGTCTTCTCACTTAAGGTCAAATTCTGCACTGACTTCACATCATTCATGTCCTCATCTATCATCACTGACTTAAGTTATTACAACAGGTGCAAACTGGAACAAATATGAACCCTACATGTAGAATCACAAGAAATCCTGCCATATTTAACTGGAGTCTCACACTTCATGCATCAGTTATTGTTCGGCCATGACCACACCAGCAAAATACTAATAGTTTCCCTTCAGTCAAGGCTGAACAAAATGTGTGTATATGGCTTCCAATGTCAAATGTGACAGGACTGCTAATATAGACAGAGTATTAGACTTCATCTTGACTAAATAAAATGGTCAAATGTAAATCAATCTAAGACAGCATGTATTAGCTAAGCATAAATGAAGCTCAACCTTTTCACCCTAGTGTATATGTAGAGCAACACCTTGTAGCTTGATTTAGCTGGCCCTGTTCTACCCTAGGGTAAACGTGACAATTTTTCAGACAAAACAAAGCCTAAGAGACAATCTAAATGCCTATGGAACTTCTAAAAGTTTTGCCGTAAAACACTAGTCTAACAAAAGGTTTTGTCATACACTCAGGCTTGGACTATGCTACCCAGGGAACATACAATTAGTGTGATTTAAAGCCAGCATGGAAAGGGTTTGCCTTACTATTCCAGAAGAGCAGCCAGGGTCTGAAAGGTGCTAGAAGCAAATATGGTTCCTTTCATGAGAATCATGCATTAACTTTGCAAAGTTCCACTTAGCTGCCAGCCCAAGGTGAGTGAAATCAAAATTTACCAATTCTCAATGCCAAGCACTAACCAGTGCCCACCCTTTTAACAACATCTCATCTACAGTAAGATTTTTAGATAAATCCCAACATTGCTTCTCTATTGGTAATAGTCACAGTAGAAACCCTGCTGTAGATCAGCTTCTATAGCCACCTGCCTTTGAATGCCATACAATGAAACCCTGCTCAAAGCAGATCTGTACAGGAGCCTTCACAACACAAGGTTTCCCACCACAGCACTGCATTGCGAGAAACTTTTTGCCAAACCTAGCATAGGTAAGGCTTTAAAGGTGGTGATACTGTTGCCACTAACTGCAGCTTGAGGGGGAGGAGACAACTGGAAAGAGAGAAGGAAAGTTCCCAACAGGGTGGGAAACAGGCTCAGGAAATAGAGGTTTATAGTTAGCAGTGGCTATGACCAAGCAGGCCAACAACACCGATGTACACCTTTGGGGATATGAGAGAATGTTAGAGAGTGATGCACGGAAGGGAAGAACAAGTCAGTGGATTTTTGCTATAATAAATATATTTTCATAATCATTGCATTTAGCTACCAAATGATTCCTTTGCTGGACCCCCTAGCGGCAAACGCCATTACAGTTAAAGCCACGCTGACGGTAGAGCATTTAAAACTTACGAAGTTGGCTGCGTCCATGATTCCATCTTCGACGGGATGGGTGCAGTCCAGAGTAAATTTTAGGACCTGCTTCTTTTTTTTGCCACCTTTCGTCGCAGGCTTCTTCTGCGAAGTCAGAAAGAAATGAAGTGAGACGGGTTGCGCATGCCAAGATGAAGGAATAGCTCAGTGGTTTGAGCATGGGCCTGCTAAACCCAGGGTTGTGAGTTCAATCCTTGAGGGGGCCATTTAGGGATCTGGGGCAAAAATTGGGGATTGGCCCTGCTTTGAGCAGGGGGTTGGACTAGAGGACCTGCTGAGGTCCCTTCCCACCCTGATAGTCTATGACTCTATGAACCTTCGGCCGGGGCACGAGCCGCAGCGGCCTGTCGTAGCGGCAGGGAGGGCGACAGGAGGGCAGAGCTCGTTCGCCGCGCTGCCAGGCCCCGGAGACACTGGCACCCCCCGGACGGGACGCGCCGTGTCCCCGGCCAGATTTCTCAGGGCCACGCAGCCAGGGCAGGGGGACAGGACCGCGCGGCGCCCGGCTCCGACGGCTGCCCCAAGCCCCCCAGCCTCGGGAGCCAGCCCGGCGCCTCCGTGCGGCCGCGAGGCGGGGGCCGCCGGGGAGCTCCCGGCCTGCAGCGCCCAGAGCCCGGGGGAGGGGGCGGCGCCGCAGGAGGCGCCGGGACGCGGGGGGGCTCCTAGGCCGGCCAGGCCGCGGCGGGAAAGAGGCCCCCGGCGCGGCCCCCCGGGCCCTCAGGAAGCGGCGGCGGGAGCAGGAGGGCTCGCGGCCTCCCCCGGCACCCGCCCCGCAGCGCGCGCCCGGCCGGCCCCGCGGCCACCCCCGCGCCAGGGGAGCCGAGCGGCCGGGGCTCGGAGCCCGCCGGGGCTCGGAGCCCGCGGGGAGGCCGGCCCGGGCCCGGCGTGGCTGGACACTCACCACAGGCGCCATGGCGGCTGCAACGAGAGGAGCAGAAAGGGAGGGCGGCGCGACGCGCATGCGCCAAATCACCCGTGTGCATCTGGCGCATGTGCCGACTACACCCCCCGCGTGCGTCTCGCGCAAACGCGCATGTGCCACCCGCCCACCCCACCCCCGAAGCACGCAGAGCGCAGGCCATGCCGGCCAAGCACTGAGCGAAGAGATTTCCCCCGACCGCCACCCCTTAGCCATCTGCATCTCTGGGATCGATTAGCGCTACCTGTGCAGGGACTGGGATCCGGGCCCGTCCCCTGCCTCTCAGGCGGTGGGGGATCTGGCAGGGGGCGGGGCCTGGCAGGGGGGGGGATCGGGGGGGAGCAAGGGCTGGGGGGGGGATCTGGGAAGGGAGCAGGGGCCTGGCTGGGGGGGGGGGGATCTGGGAAGGGAGCAGGGGCCTGGCTGGGGGGGGATCTGGGAAGGGAGCAGGGGCCTGGCGGGGGGGGGTGTCGAGGAAGGAAGCAGGGCCCTGGCGGGGGGGGGGATCTGGGAAGGGAGCAGGGGCCTGGCTGGGGGGGGTGGATCTGGGAAGGGAGCAGGGGCCTGGCTGAGGGGGGGGATCTGGGAAGGGAGCAGGGGCCTGGCTGAGGGGGGGATCTGGGAAGGAAGCAGGGGCCTGGCTGGGGGGGGATCTGGGAAGGGAGCAGGGGCCTGGCTGAGGGGGTGGATCTGGGAAGGGAGCAGGGGCCTGGCTGGGGGGGGGGGGGATCTGGGAAGGGAGCAGGGGCCTGGCTGAGGGTGGGGATTTGGGAAGGGAGCAGGGGGCTGGCTGAGGGGGGGGATTTGGGAAGGGAGGAGGGGCCTGGCTGGGGGGGGATCTGGGAAGGGAGCAGGGGCCGGGCGGGGGGGGGGGATCTGGGAAGGGAGCAGAGGCCTGGCTGGGGCGGGGGATCTGGGAAGGGAGCAGGGGCCTGGCTGGGGGGGGGGGGGATCTGGGAAGGGAGCAGGGGCCTCGCGGGGGGGGGGGTGTCGAGGAAGGAAGCAGGGCCCTGGCGGGGGGGTGGGATCTGGGAAGGGAGCAGGGGCCTGGCTGAGGGGGGGATCTGGGAAGGGAGCAGGGGCCTGGCTGGGGGGGGGATCTGGGAAGGGAGCAGGGGCCTGGCTGGGCGGAGGCGATGGGGGGGTGTCCATGCCATGGGGAAGGAGCAGGAATGAGAGGAGGGGAGGCTTTGACCCTGGGGGCACTGAGATCTGTGTCACTGCCGAGCTTTCCCTTGGTGGGGAGCAGAGGTGGTGGCACCGTTCCCAGGGACAGGCAGTAGCGAGGGGCGCACAGTAGAGAGGGGAATCAAACCAGAGAAGCTGTAGTGCGTACAGCTTCCTGTCCCCTCAGCCCTGCGGGCCCCAAGGCAGAACTCTCATGTGGGACTCACTTCACAGCAGCTTTGGTTAATAATAATAATAATAAAAGCCACCTTTCTTCCCCGTGATTTCAGATCTCATCATAGCGTGCACATACAAATCACTTCCTCCTGTGATGAAATGCAGCCTGCTCTGGGGTGGAATGTGGCAACTGTTTAACAGCTCACAGTGACACTGCACAGTGGTCTAAGACAGGAATTTTGCCTGGGCACTGGAGCCAAAACCTCTACCCCCAATTCATATGTGTGTGGAGTGCATAGCTCAACAAGGCCCTGATCCTGGAGAAAGTAAATAAGGAAGTGTTATTTACTCCTTTTCATAACCCAAGAACTAGGGGTCACCAAATGAAATTAATAGGCAGCAGGTTTAAAACAACTGGATGTATTTTTTCACACAACGCACAGTCAACCTGTGGAACTTTTTGCCAGAGAATGTTGTGAAGGCCAAGACTATAACAGGGTTCAAAAAAAGAACTAGATACGTTCATGGAGGATGGGTCCACCAATGGCTGTTAGCCAGGTTGGAGAGCAATGGGGTCCCTAGCCACTGTTTGCCAGAAGCTGGGAGTGGCCGACAGGGGATGGATCACTTGATGAGTCCCTGGTCTGTTCATTCCCTCTGGGGCACCTGGCATTGGCCACTGTCGGAAGGCAGGATACTGGGCTAGATGGACCTTTGGTCTGACCCAGTCTGGCTGTTATGTTCTTATGGATCCTTTGCTGGGACTCTCAGGACTACCACAATACAAAATGTATAACAACACTCTGAAGAAAAGCTCTGGATTGATCTGAACCTGACCTCCCTTTTATCTCTTCAAAACACAGAAACTCCACTGCCCTGATTCTGCCGTGGGAAAATCCCTACTCTAAAGGTGTGGTCTTTAAAAGGGTGGGGGCATGGAGTGATCTCTGAGGTAATAAACAACATGGAATTAGAAAGGCAAACATCACAAAAGCATGGTTGTAAATGAACACACCGTGGCATCCAGATCCTGTGCACCATTTCACAAAAGCCACGAGGTGGTGCTGCTCCAACAGGAACCTACAGAAGGAGAGAGCAAGCAGTTATGAAAGGTGGCATTGCCAGCAACAAGTGTTCCACAATAGGAAGCACTAGTGGGCAGACGAGAAGAGTTACCCCTTGGCACATCTGCTTCAAGGTGGGGATGTGGGGCTGGTTAAATTCTCCTCACACTTGCCCTATTTTAAACCCACACAAAGCACCAGCCTGACAGCTCGGAAGACTGAATTTGCCAAGCTAGCTACAGAGCACAGGCAGCAGCAGTGCAAGCTTCCGCCGAGCTGCCTCTTGCCAATGCATCTTACCGCCCAAGCCTTAGTTGGAGAGGCACCAGGAGACGCTGGGCCTCCGATCAGACTGTTGACAAGAGACAATTACAGTGCAGTAGGTGAGGTGGACAGTTTTCCCCCAGGAAATTGGCTGAAACTCACCAGCTACCAACTGGCTATCAGCTATTTGGTCAGTATCAGCTTGGACTGGATATGAATGCATCACCATTGGTCTAGCTTCCATTCCTAATTACCTGAACCAGCCATTCTCCACTTGCTAATTGAAACAGAAGAGTTTTTAATTTGAAGACTCCTCTCAGCTTCCAAATGAGTATTGCATATTTGTTACTATTCTCATTAATGGTGGCAATGACTCCTTACGTCTCCATAGCACCAGAGCTCACAAGCATCCGTCAGCACTCTGCTGACGTGGTATATGAATAAGGATAGTTTCCCTCACCCCTGGGATGCAGCTACCTCTGGGGTTGAATCCTCATAGCCGTTGTGCACCAGTAACTGGACAGGTCTCAGGAGAGAAAGTGAAGAAAAACTGATTCAGTTGAATGTTTGGAGGAATTTGAGATCAGCTGAGTAAACCTGGGGAACAGGGGTATCAGAGGCGGCCCTGTGTTTTAGGTATGGCTTTTGGATGGAAACATACTTGCTTCTGAGGAATTCTAATGCAATTCACTGCGGCACTGAAGGCATTAGGGCCCTGAGTTTTACACTGCCTCTGAAACCCTGTTGAGCACACACAGCTCAGGGGGCCTGCAGGAAGCTCAGACTGATAGACAATTGAGCAATGGGATCTTCTGCAAAGCGTTAACATGTGAACGGGATCCTGACCTCACCTCACTTATTGTAGAGCCGTCGCTGGGACAATGTCTGTGCAAACCCCTCAAGCATGAAGTGTGTACCTGTGTGTGACTAGAAAATGACCTGCTGAGTTATGCTGCTCTGTCACTTTCAGTATGCCACTGGGCTTCATAATTCCAAAAGACTGAGAAAAATGGGGAGGGCTGATCCCTTGCAAGGAGAGGCTGGTCTTTTTCCATCACATGGATTGTCCACTAGATCTGACCTTGGGTGAACCTTGAAGCTTGTTGATGAGATGGACGGAGCAAGAGGGACAGGACAGGGGTATAAAGGAAACATTAATCATGCATTCACATGGCTGTTTGGGTTTAAATTTACACCCTAGGCAACTTTTAGAGGTGCCTTTCCCTAGGAATTGCATACAACATAGAGATAACTCAGTCTGGAGAAAACTGCCTGCCACAGGTAGGAGATTCCTCCTTTCCCCTCTGGAAGAGTCAACAGTGAATTAAATGCATTGATTTTTTCCCCTTTTACTTAGGCTTAGCAAATCCTAACCCCTCTGTTATGCATTTTAGCCCCTGAGGGAGAACATGAGCATATCAGACAGTCCCCTTCACACCAGGCTGCGTAAAGCACGTCAGCAAATGAGAGACTTCAGTTTTTTAGAACAACGTTTCATTGTGCTCTCTGTTATGCCTGCAGAAACAATGTATTCTGAACCCAGCAGCTCTTCCTTATTGGCAATGTTGCCCTGGCTACTGTGTTCACGTCACTCATAATATTCTGGCTGTGCTGAAAGCCTCGGCATTTCTGTCATTCCAGTTTCAAACGCATGAAAAGCAGGAGACAGGCAGAGCAAGGGGACTGAAATTTTATCTACTAACAGGACAAAGCGGATACAACGTTGGAAACTTTGGAAGAAAAGGTAAGAAACTTTTGATATTGCCGCTGTGTCTAACTACAATAAAGTGACCATAACAAAAAGATATACCGTTTGCATTTCCTTAAAATGCAAAGGTAGCATTTGCTTACAAAGTCACTTCACTTATTGAAACTAGAGGTACTGGCAGACCCCAGAGAGGCACAGGCCACCTTGTTAACACACATACATGTATACACATCTGAAACACTGTTTTGATTTCTGAGCTCTATAATAACTTTCAGAACTTGTACTTTTCTGGCTGAGGCTTGCTCATATAAGGACTTAATAGATAATTGCTGGTCTATTTCAAACAAATGTATTTGAATGGCATCACCATGAAATTGACAAACTGAAAATAGCTGGATTTGATCAACAGGTTAAAGAGAATGCCGTCTTGTTTCTCATATTTTTACTGAAGTGTTTTCATTAGCATAGCATAATAGCAAAATGAATTAACCGCAAACAGTGCTCTTCTTGAATGTGGTCACATGCTGTACGGAGTAAAGAATTTAAACCACAGCTGATTGTTTGAAAAGTTGCATTTTTCCTCTTATACCCGCACCACTTTGCTCTGTTCTGGACAGTACAGTGTTTTTTTAATAAAATATCACTCAGATTAGAGTGGTATAAGAAAAAAAGGCAGGTTTAGAAACCTTCCATCCCTCCACTTTATACACAGTTTGTTTTGTGAGCACCAAACAACATAGGCTGTGTCATTTTTACTCTCTGGCTGTTTGTTGTGTAATATGCAAAGCCCAGACAGACTGTTAGTTTATTTATTACTGCTCTTTACTAGATCTTGTAAATGTGCAGGTTTCCCTTCCAACACAACTCTTACATTAAAAAAAAAAAATCTAAAAATTCCCCCTGACTCCTGTTACACCTTCTGGAACCCCTGAAATGGGGACAATTCAGAAATGATTTTCAGATTTTCCGTGGTTTCTGACTCTGAACTTTAATGTTGTTATTGAGACACAATGTTAATAATTTCCATTTGTTCTTACAAAGCACGCTGTGTGCTCATTGCGCTGCGGACAGCTTGGCATGAAGTCAGTCCTATGAGTCAAATGTGCCACCTATTCTTTGACTCTGTGCGCTATTTCTGATCACAATGTAGTTTAACTCCTAAATGCTCAAGGAAGTGGTGGCATTCAGCAGCAGCTCACTGCTATCGCAACTGTGCCCTGCAATAATAGTGCAGGACTCTTTAAACAATAAAGAGCGAGAGCACTAGACTTTACAAATATACACAGTAGAAGGACCGGGTCTCTGCCTCCGAGAGCTTACAGTGGGCTCTCAGAGAGACGTGATTCACAGGACAACAGCTAGAATGTGAGGAGGCAGAAGGAGATAGCAGGGCGGTTTTGGGAAGTGAGGACTGGAAGGAGGAATCTGGGGACAGAGAGGGAGAGTACTTGGTGCATGGAAAGTGGAAGGCTGTTTCAGGCACAAAAGCGTGTGAAAGAAAATGCAGAGCTAAATATGGGAGAAAAGGTAGGGAGATGGGCGGGGAAGGGGTATGAGAAGCAGAGAAGATACATTGGAATTGATGGTAGGGAATATTAGAGATTTTACTCAGATGGTATTGTTTCCTGGGAGGAACCAGTCTCCCCCTCTTTTTTCCTTTCTCAGAGGCCCTAAGCTGGGCCAGCACATCCTTTCACCTGCAGAAGGCTGGACATAGCTCCCCCTGGAACTGCTGCACCATCCAGCAGGGTGCATTTGAGAGATCTTGGGGGCAGGGGTGCTATCTGGCAGTCTTGCCAGTTCTAACTTCATGGCGAATTAATCGGTTGCTTGCAGTCAGGCGGCGCAGCCCTGCCCAAATGCATGTGATCAGGTCACCCCAGTCCTAGGCCCAATGAGAGAGGAGCAAGTTGGGTCAAGTGACCAGAACTGTCCTTTACACCAGCAAAAACAGAGCTGTGGCCAAATTACATCTGTGACCACCACGCCGTCCCTGACACTTCTTCCTGCAGCTGTCCTGCCCTTTACATGCAATCGGTGGCCATCAGATCATGTAGCTGCCCTGTCCCTCATATGCTATCAATGACCAGCAGAGTCTTGATCTGTCTAGCATGTGGCACCCTCCAAGGTCAGGCTCCTCTACTGTGACTCACCAGAATAGCTGCTTTTTAACTGCACCACATGCACCATATCCTGAATTAGATGTTGAATCCCTCTGCCTACTTGTGTCGTTTTCCTCCAGATGTCCGGTGGGATTTTCTCGCCTTTGGAAAACCTCTGCAACCTGGATAATGCCAACTGCCACCCCCTGGTGTGTTTCCTGTGCCATGAGCAGTATGAGCATCCCTGCCTCCTGGACTGTTACCACAACTTCTGTGCCAGCTGCCTGCGAGGCCGGGCAATTGACAGCCGCCTCACCTGCCCTCTCTGTGGGTAAGAACTTCAAAGCAGTGCCCACCCATAACACAGAAAGATGGTGACTTACCAGTGAAAGCTATCCCAGGCCTGGCCAGGTGCCCATGCTCTGCAATAGCCCCACAGACACACAGGTGTCGAGCATGCTGACAAACATACCAAACACGCATTTCACACGTGGATGTCTGAGTTAGAGGGTCCAGCTCTGCCCATCAGCAAATGCCCAATGCAGCTAGCCATGTGCAGCATGAGGCAGCTAAGTCTGAAATTTAGGCCCAAGGAGAAACAGTCGCATTTCTTCTCTTATGCTCCTTGGGCTGAAGGCCTGCTCGGTGCTCTGTTGAGATATGTTATTGAAATTAGCTTATGTACATTGGTTTTGTGCTCAAAACCTGGCATGGGAGCAGGGAACATATCTGACATGAAGAGGGTTCTAAGCTTGATATATTTGAATGTGTGGCAGTTCCCCTTGAACATGACTCTCCAAGGGTGAATGGGAGTCATTCCGTTAACGTCACTGAGAGTTGGGCCAGACCTCAACCTAATGCCTTTTGTGATAGCTTGGATAAGGATGTGGGCTGGGCTACACATGAACCAGCACTGAAATAGCCTAACTGGTTTTCATTCACACCTTCTGTTATGTCAGTGCCAGCCTGCGTGTAGACACTGGTTGTGGAATGAAAGTGTCTTATTTAGATTTAATTTAAACTGATTCTTTACTGACAACCTATGCTGAATAGAGACACTCATACTCCACAAGAAGAGTGGCCACACACAAGCTTGCACTGATATAACAAGAATTAAACCGATGTCGTTATTTTGGTGCTAAGTTGTACCTAGACTGCCTCTATGATGATAGGCTGTTAGAGTCTGATCCAAAGACAATGGAGGCCAAGTGGAGCCTTCCATGGACTTCAGTGGGCCTTGGATTAAGGTCATTAGTTCATAACAGATGCAGGGTGTAACACAGGAGCATCTCTACTCTTCCTCAAGAGACTTCCTCAAGCACAGGACCAGCATTTGCAGTCTTTGTGTTTGGCACTTGCCCCTTTAGGCTCTTCAGTTTTCACCGTAAGCTGCAGTGAGGCTCAGCACCACTACTGGTAAGCAAGCACTCTGTGTTGGGCTCTAGGCCCAACTGACTTTGGAACAAGAATTCTTAGTGTGTTCACTAAAGGCCAAATTCAGCCCTCATTCACCCAGTCCAGCCCTGCCCCGCCCCTTCAGGAGATTAGATGGGGGTAACCAAATATAACATCCCTTTCTTCCCCCTCCAATTACAAGACATTTTGGGCCAAATCCTGCCCTGAACCAAAATGTCTTTTGCAGTGGAACAAAAAGAAATTGCGTTTTACATTTTAATACAATATTAATGTGCTGAACTGTGTGTTTCTGAGCATTGTGGTTGTATGGATATTACGATATGCTACAGATTATGTCCTGTTTTTTTCTGGAGCATATTGTACATCTTCAGTTATGGTGTATTTGTTTTCATTTTTATTCCTTTCAAGAATCTCATATTAATGTAAGTGAAGCCAGGAATTATTTGAAGTAGTAAAACAACAAGGAGTCCAGTGGCACTTAAAGACTAACAGATTTATTTGGACATACGCTTTTGTGGATTAAAAAAAACCTTCTTCAGATGCATCTTCAGAATGCCTCTTACCCACAAAAGCGTATGCCCAAATAAATCTGTTAGTCTTTAAGTGCCACTGGACTCCTTGTTGTTTTTGTGGATACAGACTAACACGGCTACCCCCTGATATTTAAGTACTTTCTCTCTGGCTTCTTCTATAGGTTCCTATTACTGTACATACAGATACTTTCATCAGCTCTTAGCTGTGAATGATGCAGTTTGCTCCTTGCTATTAAACAATACCGTAAATGTGGAGTGTTCGTGCTTTCCGCTCTGATGTGGACAGTCCTGTTTGAAGAAGGTCATTTCTATCACCGTATTAGTAACAATAACATCCACTTATAATTTGGGGTGTATTACATTCTATACAAACCAAGTTCATCTACATGAAACTTGAGTGCTTCAGATTCTCAAGAACACATTGCTGATGATAGCAAACGTGGTGGAAAATTTACCATTGGATGTGGAATGCTACAATACACCTCTGCTTTTCTGTAGTACGCTCTAATGATCAGGGAATCTGCTTTCACTTCACAGGCATAAATTGACAACACTGTGCAGGACTTTGTATTCCAAAAAAGGAATGAGAATAGTAGGGGTGTTGATTGTCGTTTATTCTAGTGAATAGGATGTGTATCAGGCTGACTATAGTTGCCAAAGACATTTGAGTCTAATGGAGGGCTGGTAGAGGCAGAACTGAATCTGAGCTGTGTTCTGGAATGTGAAGTTAGAACTATCCACAAAGCATGGGAGGGGGTTAACATTGTACCTGATTAGATTTCACCTTTAATGTATACAGATCTCTCTGTATAGTTTGTCCTTAGGGGAAATGGAGATTTGATGAGCATCCAGTGAGCTGCTCATTTATGCCTGTTCTTTTTAGATGAACACAAATTACAAATATTAAAATAAATCGCATGAGGGTTTTGTTTTTTGTTTAAATCAGCATGGGAAAGACTTCAAGCAATACCTGTCTGCATACAAATTGTGTGGCTAGGCCACAGCCTGAAAAACAATTGTGTCTATTCACAACTCTTGTTTTTAATTACAAGCAGTTAAAAACAATCACATTTCTGTGAAAATTAATTAAAGTAAAGCTCTAGGTACCGAGCAGGCCCCATCACCATTGTATCTGGGCAACTGACAATCTCTAACATTGTAATCCTAAAAGCAGACCTGGGAGGCAGGGCAGGGCTATTACCCCATTGTACAGATGGGAACTGAGGCACGGAGAGTCTAAGTGACTTGTCCAGGGTCACAAAGGGAGTCTGTGGCAGAGCAGGGAATTGATCCCAGGGATCTTGAGTTCCAAGCACTGAGCCAGCCTTCCTCTCACTGATGAGGGTAACATTTTCAAAGCACCTTAGTTATTTAGGAACCTGAGCCCCGTTAACTTGCACTGAGATTTAGGCTTCAAGTCACTTAGGCACTTATGATTTTTTTCCCCTGGATCTCAGACTTGTAAAATACGCATGCCCAGTGGGGGTCAGGCTGCTTAGTGGGGGTCAGGCTGCCTAGTGGTAAAGCCCCAGGAAAGCTGGAGAAGCTGTATCTAGCTCTGCTCTTATACATGGCCCGTCAGCACAGCATTTGAGTGCTTCGTTGTCAAGCTGCCTTTGTGCCCATGAAATACGAGGTTCTAATCACCATGGTTTCAGATGTGAACAGCTGCAGAGCACACAAGTTCTACTGACAGCTCCACAGGAATTCAGAAGAGCTCACTCCCCTGCCAGGGCAGGCCAGCAATGGGAGAAGCGCAGTGAGTGTCTCCCACTCTATCCTGGACAAGTGATCACCCTGGGGAGAAGCAGAACCACTGCAGCCCCAAGGCCTGATCTGGCAGGGGCTGAGCTTTCTGGCCCCTATCCAGCAAAGCACTTAAGCATGTGAGTAACTCTAGGCTTTTGAATAGCCCCACTGGAGTCAATGCTCAGCACCTAGCAGGACTGAGCCCCTAGGTAGGTGGATTCCCCTAGCCAAAAAATGACTCCTGGCTCTTACTGTCTGAGCTCTGGGGGAAAGAGAGCTGGGTGACACCAGATAGGTTTGTTGCACGCTTAGGGATTTATTTTTAAATTTAAAAATAGAAAATACCACACAAAAAACTGTGTTGGGATTTTTTAACTGTTATACAAAATTGTGTATCTTAAAGAGGTGTTGGCCCTTCCTGGAAATCTTTGGAAACAGTTCTGGCTAGGACAGTTCTGTCTCCATGACCTAGAATTTTGCTCTCTCTTCCCCCCGCCTCTCAACATGTGGTTATCTACTAAAGACAACTGTGTGCAGAGAGAGCCTCCATCTCTTCCAGTTGCATCTGCGAAAAGTTGTTCATGCTGTCTGAGATGGCACAGTTATCGTGCTGAAGTTGGTTCAGACAACGGTTTAGCTTGGAGCCGTTTATGGCAAATTATCCATGATTTAACATCAACCCGTAAACTCTCCAAAACTTGCCCCCCAAAACCAACAAAAGCATCAACAGTAAAGGAAAAATATCAAAGTACCAGGCACGGCGTGGCTATATTTCTGGAATAACTCATATGGATGTTGCTACTTAAAGCAGTTCAATGGAACTGTTGCTCAGAGCCAAGTGAGACCAAACAAATGTTATTTTTAGGTATTCACCTCTGGCTGTTGTTTGTTGCGTGCATCTCAGGCACTTTGAAGGGGCTGTTCAGATATCATTAGCATGAAATCAGAGGTTATATAAAAAAAGATCAAGGAATTACATATTTTTAAATTATTTAATTAAAACAGATCAGCTGGAGTAAACATTCATTCTTTTCTGCAGAAAACAGCACTTTCCAATCAGTTTGTCACGCAAACTCCCCACTGATATGGGCTAAATATGAACATTGTTAGATTAGGGAAAGTCAGTTCTAGTCTTGGGAGCAAATGTGACAATGCAAAGAGACCACAGGCATTACACACAACCATGTATGTAGAAAACAAAACGGGGGGGGGCATGCTAGGGCTGAGGCTCTCTGGCGAGGAAGCTAGAACTGCCCCACTCCCCACTCTGTGCTGGGTATACAGAGAGGCCTTTAGGCAGCGGAGCTGCCAGTCTGGAACCCTTCATTAGCAGGATGGGCATTTTTTAAGGTGTCCATGGCAGTGTTTTCGGGTTGCTAATATTAGCCCCCTTCAGAATGCCCGAGTTCACCAGGAGCTCCCCTATCTTTAGGAAGCTAGGGCTAGATTTCCCAGAGTATTGAGGTGCCTGAAGATGCAGGCAAACTCTGCGTGGGGTTCACTAAAGCACAGATGTTCCAGCTCCAGAGCAGCAGCATTGCCACTGACAGATGGAAGAGGAGGGAATAGACAAGGAGCCGTGCTGATGCCTTTGCTCCTGGAGGGAGAAGGGCAGGTTTTCCAACCAGGACCCCTCTCCCAGGTAAGTTATCCAGAAGTCACGCAACAGCCTCAGCTCTAGCTGTAGGTCAGGGACGCCAGGCTCCATAGCCACAATCAGCTGCCCAGGTATCCCCCAGGAGCTGCACTTCTGGGAGGATTTGATTTCATGGTTTTGATACCCCACACGGCTGGACTCACCTGCTCTGCTGTATTCTGCACATCTCTGACTGGCGCTTGGGCCCAGCTCTGCAGCCAGGCTCAGTAACAGTCACTGGCAAGGCACTGCAGAGGGGAACAGGGCAATTTCTCACTCTCTTGGCAGCATGAATGGAGCCCCAATGAGCTATCACTTCCTCCCTGATCACCATCAATCTAATATTTCAGCAAAGCAAACAGACACTGTGACTCTGAGCAGAGCAGGTATTTGGCATCAGATCACATTCTGACTTGTTTTCTGGTTTATAACATTTCTCTCACTAGAAAGTCTTGTGCGTGTTCTGCACTGGGATATTTTTAAATAGCCCTTCTCCCTACTCCTCATTATAAGATGCGATCTCTCCCCAAGCATGAATAGTAGGTATTATATGCATCCATAAGCTACTGTCTCATTGGGGAAGGAGGCTTTTAGCAGCTTTTGCAGAGTCAGCCGTGAGCACCTTAATTGGGATGCCATCAGATGTCTCCCAGGAAGCCAGTTCTGCCTAATGGCAGTGAACAGCAATGACAACTGCTTAATTAGACCAGCAGTGGCATGGGTCTGCTTAGTAGGGACTCAGTGCTTTAGCCCCAAGGTAGAATGATGGAGCAGCAGGGGTGAAATGCAGAGGTCTTGTCTTTATACAGAAGTTGCCCAGTGAAGATGAAAAGGAAGAAGAATTGTAGATGCAATGAAGCTGCCATACAGTGTGTCCCCTTCACTCAGGCAGAGTCTGAATCTTGTTGGACTGTTTTTAATGGTACCCTCTTGTGCATCAGCGGCCTGCCTTTTCCTCAAACTCCCACACAGACTCAAATTCTCATGCTTACGGCTGCAATTGCTAGACAATTGTCAGCCTGTAAAACCCCTTTAACCCATGCCCCACCTGTCACATGCTACGTCCTAGCCAGGTGCTCACAGCCAACCCGCTCTCCATCTCCCAGCAGGCTGCAGAGCACAGGCCTCTGGAGAGAACACTGGCCTGGCCGTCAGCATCAGGCTCTCAAGACAGCAGGACTGGAGAAGTGACTCCCCTGTGGTCCACAGCCCAACAGGCAGGTTTTATTAACTACCTCTGTCAAGCAGCACAGCAGCCGAGCCCTGGCAACAAGAACTTTACCTGCATTACCGCAGCAGGAACCCCGTCTTGGGGGCCGAGCTGCCCCAATTAAACTCACCGGAGTCATGGCCAGAACCCTTTTCAGCTTCACACAGCTTGCCTGGTGCTAGGGATTTGACAGAGACGGGGACTGAGCGATGCAGTGTTTAATTCTGCTTTACTACTCTCCGAATTCCCTCCTGATCTGTCGTAACAAGAAGTTACTAGGGCTGGGAATCAATTCAGGTGGACGTTAAAATGCCACAGCATACACACAAACACTTTCTAAATTCTCCCTACCCAGTGTTTCCAGCCCTGTCCTCGGCCCAGCCCTCCCCACTCACACAGAGTCCAAGGGCATAAAATCATCGAATATCAGGGTTGGAAGGGACCTCAGGAGGTCATCTAGTCCAACCCCCTGCTCAAAGCAGAGCCAATCCCCAACTAAATCATCCCAGCCAGGGCTTTGTCAAGCCTGACCTTGAAAACCTTTAAGGAAGGAGATTCCACTACCTCCCTAGGTAACGCATTCCAGTACATCTGGTTGGCTAGATCGCTACCTCTCTCTCGCGCTCTCTCTGGAACATAATACACATGCACATTTCTGCTGCAGTTTTCACAGGATTCTGCATTTGGTTTAAAACTCAGTACCTCTGAGTGCTTTATGCCCAGTACTCGGAGGGCTGCAGAGTACAGCGGGCAATGCAAGATGCCACTGTATGCAGCCCCGCCCTGCAGCAGGAGAACAAACCAATTGCCTGGGAGGTAAGCTATCTGGCTGGTATTAGTACAATACAGCTCTCTCCATCAAATACAGCCTTGCAGTGCCAGAATATTAATAGACAAAGACAACAGACAAGCCCCCTGCAAGACATTCCTGGGCTAATAGGTCTTTTCCATTGGTAACTTGGTGCACCCGAACGTGGCCATGTTTGATGAAGCCGGGCAATGATGAACCACTGCCAGCTGCAGTGAGACCTTTAGTCCCATGATTCGTTTGCTGGGAGATGCAGCCCAGAGCAATGAAACCCAATCCTGCACAGGTGACTGGTGGGTGAATCATCATTTCAATCCGACTCAACGCGCTCATTGTCCAGGGGAATGAGACTTCAAAGTTCCTGTCATCTCTGCAAACCTGCGTTTTGAGACACACACTCAAGAAGTGGCCGTGGCTTGGTGTCTGGTTGCGCTGTCGTCATACTGTTTGGGTCCTGAGTTTTACTGGAAGTGTCAAAGTGGCTACAGTAAAGATTTCCACGATGCTTTTAAAGGAAATGGATGAATATATGTAAGGGTGATTCCTTTCTCTAGCGTTCACGGGGAGCTGCAGTTTGCCAGGAATTGTGTACAGTCTGAGCTTAACTGTGAGTGACATTTCTCAGGGTCCGCACTGATAGTATCTTCACTGATGACCCTTCATTTTTAACTATTTTGCTAAAGCAAGTCAGTGTAGTCAATGCCAGGGGAGGTGAGCCCTGGCCCTTGCAGACGGTGCTTGAATTCTGGCACAGCTTTTCTGACCTTTCACTCAGACTAATCGTGCGTTCACCAAATTGGAAGTATTTCACTAACATTATTTGATTACTTTTAATGCGGCACTCTTGCTTTTAAGGGTTTCAACAAAGCCTGTGTGTGTATATGTGAGGGGACTCAGGCAGTGTCCGAGAGGGATTTCATGCAGGGATTTTGGCTTTGGACAATTTCTGTCCTCTCGGAATTCTGTTTACTGTTATTTTGGGAAAGCTGTTTGGAGGGTTGTTAGGGGAGGGGCTTCCATGGTCACCTGCTTCCCATGGGTTAAAGCTCCTTTCTGAGGAAGTCACCGCATGGCTTATTTTGATGTTGTTAATATTCCCATTCTGGATTATTATTGCTCCGCGAGATTATTCAGATGTAGCACTGTTAGTCTGCTCATTTCTCTGCGCAATTAGATGCTCGCAGTAGCTAAGGGAATCTGGGCAGCAATGTCCAGTGCGAAACAAATGCTGCAAGACTTGTGAAAATGAAAGAACCATTTCAGGCAGGAGCAATTCCTTGCCGGAAGTCGATATTCTGGACACAGCCAATGGGTAGAGCCACATGCAGGCAAACTGAATTTAAAGATTCAGCGTAAACAGGAAAGTATCGAAGGGGCAACATACTAGGATTTCACACCCTGGAATTCATCAAGCATGGCTATTCCAAGACTGAAATGACCCTTGCAGCATCCTGTGGAATGAATCACACAAAGTTTTGATTAGAAAGACCCTGGAACTCAGGCTGTTCATTTGCAAATGCTAACGTTAAATGGCCATTCTCAGCATGTCCCATGCTGTAAACTCCTAGAAGCCAAGCAGAAATGTGTGGCATGCTGCTAACGTGGCATGTAGAGGTTTTGACAAACCTTAGAAGTTCAGCATGCTCTTTGGGAAGAGCCAGGGCTGTAAACATGGCATAGAATTAAGATTGTTAAATGCTGTACCTTAATGAAAACATTTGCAGCAAAAAGGAAATGCTCATGGAGTATGTCGCAAGACAGAATTCAGCTCTAATGAAAACACAAAGATCTGAACTGTGTTATGGAAAACAGTGCAATTTATGTCCAGAAATTCCAGATGCACAAAGGAAAAAAAGTCTGATCCTGTGTGACTGCCCTGCAGTTTGCTTTATATCTGGGGTCATTAAGGATCGCATGGTATCTTTTCACTCCAGTCCCAGGAGTGTTATTTTCCTTTAACATTAAGTTGTTTGAACGTAGAGAAATATTTTCTTGCCATTGTCAGGGCTCATGGGCCTACCCTGTCTGTTTTGTCCTCCTCAGTCATCAGTCCATAGTGAAAGGAAACAATGGGCTCCCTCCTGTCGACAGGCTCCTGAAGTTCCTGGTGGATAGCTCTGCAGACTGCGAGGAGGAAGTTCAGTGTGCAAACTGTGACCAGGAGTGCAAGAAACAGGTAAGACACAGTAGCTGGTTATGTCTCCAGCTCCATTGCTCTGCCTCACACATTGCAGAAGGCAAAGGAGTACACAGCCCCTCCCCAAAGTCCTTCCAGGCTATGGCCAACACTTCCAAATTTAGGCCCCACATACATATTTAGGTGCCTATGCAAATGGTCTGTTATTCAGAACCGCTGAGTTTTTCCAGCCACATCCTTGTTGCTTGGAGGGTCCTTTTATCATCTTCCCGAGTAGACTGTGTGTGGGTCTTGAACAGTGTTGGCATCACATTCTAAAGCCAAGCCGCAACCAGCCTAGGAGTAAGTGCAGCATGGCATATGGATTAGTAACTGGTTAAAAGATGGGAAACAAGAGGTAGGAATAAATAGTCAGTTTTCAGCCTGAAGAGCGGTAAATAGTGGTGTCCCCCAGGGGTCTGTACTGGGACCAGTGTTGTTTGACATATTCATAAATGATCTGGAAAAAGGATAAACGGTGATGTGGCAAAATTTGCAGACAATTCAAAATTACTCAAGAAAGTTAAGTCCAAAGCTAACTGTGAAAAGTTGCAAAGGGATCTCACAAAACAGAGTACTGGGCTACAAAGTGGCAGATAAAATTCAGTGTTGATAAATGCAAAGTAATACACAATGGAAAACATAATCCCAACTCTATATGCAAAATGATGGGGTCTAAATTAGCTGTTAGCACTCAAGGAAGAGATCTTGGAGTCATTGTGGGGAGTTCTCTGAAAACATCTGCTCAATGTGCAGCAGCAGTCAAAAAAATCGAACAGAATGTTACGAACCATTAGGGAAGGGATAGATAAGACAGAAAATACCATAATGCCATCATATAAATCTAGGGTATGCCCACACCTTGAATACTACATGCATGCTGGTTGCCTCATCTCAAAAAGTGATATATTAGAATTGGAAAAGTTACCGAGAAGGGCAACAAAAATGATGAGGGGTATGAAACATCTTCCATATGAGGAGGGATTAAAAAAGACTAGGACTTCTCATCTTGGTAGTATGATGACTAAGGGACGATATGACAGAGGGCTATTAAATCATGATGGGTGTGGAGAAAGAGAACAAGGAAGTCTTAGTTACCCCTTCACATAACACAAGAACCAGTGGTCACCTGATTAAATTAATAGGTGGCAGGATTAAAACAAACACAAAGAAGTATTTCTTCACACAATGCCCAGTTAGCCTGTGGAACTTGTTACTGGGGATGTTGTGAAGGCCAAAACTACAACTGTGTCCAAAAAAAGAACTACATCAGTTCATGGAGGATACATCCATCAATGGCTATTAACCAAGGTGGTCAGGAATGCAACCCCATGCTCTGGGTGTCCTAAGTCTTTAACTGCCAGAAGCAAGGACCGGACTACAGGATATCTCATATCAGCATATGATAATTGCTCCATTCTGTTCATTCTCTCAGAAGCATCTGGCATTGGCCACTGTCAGAAGACAAGACACTGGTCTAGATGGACCATTGGTCTGACCCAGTCTGGCCGTTCTTATGTAAAGGGTTCTGTGTCATCCTGCCAATCTCCTTAGCCCTGGTGTGGATGAGAGGACTGTGCAGTTCCAATCGACCATTCAGTCCTTGGCCTCTCTGCTGAAACTGCCAACGAGGAGGCCAATTAGTGCCAATCGTGGCAGTGGGATTTTGTGCGATGTGGACACCTATCTGCTCAGAACTGTACAGAGACTACCTTCTGCCTTATACCCAGCAGCTGGCATTCCTGGCCTAGATCAGATCATAGCCGGGAGCTGGAACGGAAAGGCCTTTTCTTCTCCCAGTCCCCTGCACTAGCCAGACAAAAATATATGTCCAAAAGGATTAGGCAGAGAGAGAAAAAACACACACGCTGCCCTGCAATTTCTCGTAAGACAGCGCTACGCTTAGGGGTTATCTGTCTAAGCATGTGCTCAGTTAAGGTAAAGGGCGAAAGCAGCAGGGAGGTTCTGTTCTGTTCCCTCCATCCTTCCCTTGTTACTTTCTGTCTGCGCGGAACCAAAAAGCACGAGTCACAGATCGATGTGTTTTGCCAGGTCAGAGAAACATGGCTGTACTAAAAACACTCACCACCTCTCAGACCCGGGTTTTGACTCGCTCCCAGCTGCGGCGCCCCTAGCCGTCCGGTGAGGTTTCCTGTGTTGTGGGCCTTTAAAGTTGGGCTGCAGCCAGCGTGCCATGTGGTATTTGCTGTCCTATACTTGAGACGTTTCTGCTTGTAACAAGCGACACAAAGCGCGTGTAGGTACTGCAGCAATGGGCATCTCAGAAACACACTTAATAAGGGATAAATGGCACCAAAACTCACAAGTGGCAGGTACTTAGTTATTCTGGAATGAATGGAAATACATTTCCCTGCCCGTGGCAGCTTTGTCATCTCAGTCCTCCCCTTAGAGACCAAGGCAAGTGAAAGTCAGATAACGGAAAGTGTGGCTGAGATAGCAAAGAGCTCCAAGGAGACTCCCGGTTCCCAAGGTTACTCCAAGGATAAGAAGCTATCCCACCAGCAACGCTGGTGCAGTAGGAAAAAGCCAGGGCAGCCCTACGGCCTGTCTCTTTCCCAGCCTCTCTGCAGCCCTGGGGGTGTGTCCCTCCCCACTTGTTCGCTCCTGCCCTCTTGCTGCTGCACTGAGGTCTCAAGGCTGGATTTGGGCTCTCTGGTTTCTTTCCCTGAGCATGTGCTGCAGTCTCAGACCCGTGGTGCTGACTCTGCTGCAGGACCTGGCAGCAGGCCAGCTGCCTGGGGGAGGTTACGCTCTTCCGCCAGCACAGGGACCTGGGACGGTTGGAAAGGAACCCACCAGGTGAGGAGGTAGGGGCCTTGCCGAACCATTCCCTCCAGTTTACTCCCACCTCCCGTTCCTGGACTCCAGATGGCCAGACTGAGGCCTAGGCTAGTTTATCTCAGTTGGCCTCAGGAGTGGCAGAGCTCTGCCACGTGCTTGCACTTACCTGCTGTCCCTGTGCTAACAGAGGGTTAGCAGCCATTGGATTTCAGAGCGCGGGTCACAGACTTTCCCATTTTACCTTTTCTTTAATTGCTTCTGTTCATCTCTCCCCCCCACCCCCCCGGATGCTGCCTCTCCTGCTGCGAGAGATGCAAATACCTTGATGCGACAGTTTGAGGAATCCGTCTAGTTACAACTTTGGGTGTATCTACTTCAAACTACACACGCCATTGTTATTGCAAGGCTGGTCTGGGCTCTCTGCTGTCCTTTTACCTCCCTTTTAGACTGAAATTCCAAGGCAGTGATACAGGGCTAATCAAAGAGGGTCATCAAACCTTGATGATCCTCTAGTCAAATGGAAGCATTGTCGGACAAATGTTGGCTATCCCTCAGAAGAACCAATCTGCCCAGGGGATCAGGTAACTAAGCCAACGGATCACTGAGTGGGGAACTTTGATCACTGGACAAGGCTGATGGGGCGGGGGTCACCTGACAAAGAGGAGTGGAAGTTATAAAAGGCAGGGTCTCACAAGCCATTTGGGGGCGGGGCGGGGGGGAGGCAGGGGAAGACAGCAGAACAAAGCTGGCTGCAGGAGAGGGAGAAAGATGTGATAATTCAGAGAAGCCATCTGCAGGTGGGGGTTCCTGGACAGATTCCAGGACTTCGACCAAACCCCAAAGAATGCTCATGAGTGGGGAGGAAGCTGAGGCAGAGAAGGGCATGTAGCTGTTTTATGAGTTTTACCTAGATTCTGTACAACTCTTGTGCTGTCTACAGTGAAGAGTAATTGTGTTAGAAACCTTTGCAAAGCCTGTGTGGTATGTGCTTCTCTGTCACATGTCCCTCGAGAGGTAAACAGTCAACCACATTGCCCACAAGGTTCAGCTCTGAGAAGGGGTGTGCTTATGCTGCTGGGGAAAGGGGAGCCAGCGCTGGTCCGAGCGGCCAGGGGCAGCTGACCCATGAAGTCCCACTTCTGTAAAGGGGTAACAGACAGGGCCTATGCCCAGGAAGTGGGCCGGAGAGGCCAAAGCCAGACAGTGTTGGATCCTACCCAGACCAATTGAGGCTTAGCACATGAGTCCAGCATGGTAGGACCCTGGTGAGGGTCCAACAGGGGAAGCCTGACCAGGGCAGTGACACTCCTCAAGTGCTAACCACAAAGCCGACACCTGCCCTGTTCATCCTGGACCCTGCACTTGGCCATGGTACAGTTTCTGGCTCAGAGACAGATGCCCCCTCAGCTGAGAAAAGCTATTTCTAATTGCACTGATGAGAGCTCAGGTGTTCAACCCTCTTTGGGGTTTGTTCTGCGATTCCCCATCAGGAAATGGACACCATGTATTTCTGCAACACTTGTAACCAGCCCCTCTGCAGCAAGTGCCGTGAAGAGACCCACAAAGCCAAGATGTTCTCTCGCCACGAGATTGTCTCCTTGACTAAACGCACTAAAGACATCCACAAGAAATGCTGTGAGTACATCCCTGCTCCACCTGGGCAATTACACACAGGCCAGGGTTTCCACAGGGAGCGCAGGAGGATTAACACTGGCCTATCAGGATCACTTTCCCAGCTGAATCCAGGGTCTCTCCCCTCTGAGCCGCAACCACAGACCAGAAGCTGTGTACTCCATTCCTGCCCCGTGTGGGGTGCAAAGCCCAGTAACTGGCTGTCTCCCCAGGAACGGTGTGCAGTCCAGATCTGCTCATTATTTTCCCCATCAGTTTGCATGGTGAAGGTGCAGTTAGCAAATGAAGGCAGTTACTCACCAGCTTCTTCGTGAAGCAACACTGTGCCTGGCTAACAAATAGCACATACTGTGCAGATCATAGAATCATAGAATATCAGGGTTGGAAGGGACCCCAGAAGGTCATCTAGTCCAACCCCCTGCTCGAAGCAGGACCAATTCCCAGTTAATCCCAGATTGCACCTTCTGTACAAAGGATTCAGGTGTAAACACAGACGCCAGCCAGCGTCCCCAGGAACAGCTACCTGCAAGGTGTGCATAGAAGGAAAGTTTCAGAGTAGCAGCTGTGTTAGTCTGTATCCGCAAAAAGGACAGGAGGAATTGTGGCACCTTAGAGACTAACAAATTTATTTGAGCATGAGCTTTCGTGAGCTACAGCTCACTTCATCGGATGCATTGTTCTGCCATGCACACGCAAGTTGGACAAGTACAGTCAGTATCTTCTCCACCTTCAGGACAGGAGAGGCTACAGACTGCAGGTTCCTTCAAACCATTATGAAAACAAAGATGCCAAAGGAAAGATGCATCCGATGAAATGAGCTGACGAAAGCTTATGCTCAAATAAATTTGTTAGTCTCTAAGGTGCACAAGTCCTCCTCTTCTTATATAAGGAAAGTGTTTATTAAAAGGGCTACGCCCTCGAGCAGTAACCTGCATGTAGCCTTCTCCAGTTGGTCCCACCAGCCAGAACCACGGGCTGCTCAGCCGGAAAGCCTACAAGTCAAAGTGGTGTTGTCTGAACAGAGCAGGCAGCAAGACTGGAGCTGGGAGGCATCATTTACAGTCAGATGGCAGAGCTGTCAGAAGTGAGAGCTCCTCAGAAACCTGGTAGGAAGTGACACCTCCAGCCTCAGAGGGGTGGACCCAGCTCACCTATTGCATATCCTCTTCCGTAAGGACCAAGCTGTGCTCTCTTTAAGGAGCTTGTTTAACTCTGGGATGCATTTGTTTGTTCCCAGCTCTTCATGAGGAACCTTACATCATGTTTTCAACAGAGAAAAAATCCATGCTCTGCATTAACTGTTTCCGGGACATGCAGGTGTAAGTAGCAGAGTTGCTGGCTCCCCGCCCCTCACCCAGCCCTTTGCAGACGGAGCAGCCTTACCCTGCACTCACCCTTTGTGGTTCTAGCTTTTCAAACTCCTCCCTAAGCCCTGGACATTATGTTCCATGGAGGCTGCAGAAAAACTGCATGAGAGAGGAGCTGCATGATGGCAGCATTTAGGTGCTACAGCAAGGACACGATGGCTAAGCCTGAGAGGGACAGAGAGTACCTTGTCTGCAGAGGTGACTATCAGACATGGCTGCTGCCATCATGGTGCCAGCCCCAGAGTGGACAGGGCCTTAAGGAGCTGGAGCTTGGGATGCCCAGGAAAGGGAGAACATGAATGGAAAGTGTCACTGACACATTTAATAGGAGTGGCCTGAGAGAGAAACTACTTCCCAACTTGAGCAGCGAGCCCCACTAGTTGGAGTTAGAGCTAGTCTAAAACAACAGCGCTTGCTGGACCTAGGGGAAGTTTTTCTGAAGTGGGGGGTTGGGAGGGAGAGGGCAAAGAGTCCAGGAAGTAGCAGCAGCATTACATAAGCAGGCTGAAACCAGCATCAACTGGTCTAAAAAGTGATGGGAAGGGGAGCCGAGAGCAACATTCAGAGTAACAAGAGTTCCTGGCGGGGAGACGGGAAAGTCAGAGCAGAGAGACATTCTACTTTGGGGTCAACAGTCAGTAATCAGCATATGATCTGAGCGCCCTGGACTGTGCGTGTGTCTATCAGACAGCTGATAGATGGGCGGGAGGGGGCCACATTCATTGTTCCCATGCTGCTGCAAGAGACCCAGGTTCAAGTATCTTGCTGCCCCAGTCCACAGGGGAGCAGAGGGTCATTGTTAACTGCCATACATCAATAGCCCTGGCTGGTCAGACTAAAGGAGATGAGGAAGGGTGGTTTGCAGGTTATGGCTGATCCTAATTCCCAGGTCTCTGCCTCTTTCAGAGAAAGCCGAGCCCACTGCATTGACATTGAGACTGCGTACATGCAAGGCTGCGAGAAGCTCGACCAGGCTGTGATGGTGGGTAGCATTTGAGAGATGTGTTCCGAGTTTTAGTCTGTTGATGTTTATCATCAAAGTTACTGTGGCGAGGGAACGGCACTGGGATGGCTGCTCCTGCTCTCACCAGCATTGGAGTAAATTGTGCTTCAGTAAAATGTCATTGCTTTGGGGAGTGGACCATGCCCAGGCCCATGACACATGCCCTGGACGCGTCAGTCTTGCTTGCAACTGACTCTCCAGCTGTCCCCTGCTGCCTTTCCTCCTAGGCTGTGAAAGAGCTCCAGACGTCCACGCGAGAGGCCATTGTCCTCCTCAAAGCCATGATTGAGGAGGTGCGCAACAGTGCAGATGAGGAGAAGACGTCCATCAACTCACTCTTCAGTAGCATGCAGGTACGGAGGGGCTTGGCACAGCCACCGACTGGACCTTCTCTGTGGGGCTGCCCAGAGAGCAATGGGGTTAATTGCAGCACACTGCTTTGGGGTGTTACTACGGTAACAGTGCACCCACATAAGGGGAAATCAAAGGCCTCAGATCTTCGCCAAATCAGAGCAAAGGAATGATCCAACTGCCCGGATTCTCCTCTTGCTCACACTGGTGTAGCTATTGGCATCAGTGGATTGACAGTGGGATAAGTCAGAGGAGAATCAGCTTCTCCCCATCTATTTTCCCCATGCAGAAGAGCATTTTGATCTACCTCATTTCACGGCTGAATGGACATGGGGGAAAACTCAGCAAAGACTTTGGAATCAAGAGCAGCGAGGTTCTTTGCTCGCAGTGTCGGGAGTTGTAAACTGCAGCCTCTAGCTACGGGAATGTTTGATCATTTCTACCTTTTGCAGGAGAAACTAGCAGAAAGGAAAAAGATGCTTCTGAAAGCCGTTCAGAGGTAAGGCCAACCCAGACTCAGTGGGTTAACACATTCACAATTTATTACTATTGGGATGGGATACGTAACAGACTAAAGAGACGGCCATGTTTTAAAGGGGAGCTATAAAAGGCTTCTGCAAAAACCCCAATATCCCAATTCAGTAACAGAATCCACATGCAGAGGGCAGAGCAACAGATACATTTGCATTTAACAGAAAGAGTCAACTCCTCCTTCACACACCTGCCAAGACTAGCATTTGAGCCTGTCCCTGGAAAAGCTGATGCCTTGATTCCGATCAGCAAGAGTAGAGTGGAGGATCCTCTGGGTTGCTGCTCTGCTTTCAGGAAGAGGCTGGAACCTGAACTGGCACATGTGTGAAGAAGAGTGGACACGTTTGCAAAAGTCCACACCCTACCCTGCCCCTTTCCGTTCAGTGGCAAGAACGTCTATTGCACTGAATGGAGGCAGGATCAAGGCCACTGTGATCATGGGGGGATCATTGGGGGGGAGGGATAGCTCAGTGGTTTGAGCATTGGCCTGCTAAACCCAGGGTTGTGAGTTCAATCCTTGAGGGGGCCATTTAGGGATCTGGGGCAAAAATTGGGGATTGGTCCTGCTTTGAGCAGGGGGTTGGACTAGATGACCTCCTGGGGTCCCTTCCAACCCTGATATTCTATGATTCTATGATCATCTTCAGTAAGTTGCTGTTGAGAGTGTTTTTGTTCTCCTCCCAGACAAAGAGCCAGCTGTCAGCATTTGTGTCTGCCTTACTGATTTTTCTCTCACACACACACACACTCTCCCCCCCCATTTCACTGGACGCTTTAAATGGCAGATCTTACCTATAGCTGACAGAGGAAGGCGCCCTCTAGTGTCAACGTTTTTATTACTTTAGAGACTAACCAATTTATTAGAGCATAAGCTTTCGTGAGCTACAGCTCACTTCATCAGCTTGAAGAGTGGTCAGTGAAGTGAGCTGTAGCTCACGAAAGCTTATGCTCTAATAAATTGGTTAGTCTCTAAGGTGCCACAAGTCCTCCTCTTCTTTTTGCAAAGACAGACTAACACGGCTGCTACTCTGAAACCTGTTTTTATTACTGACTACGAGCATAAAAGTTGCGGGAGCTAATATTAGTGAGCACCTCTCATCCCACCTGCACAGCCCTGCCCCCGCCCTTCCATGTAGGCCCACTGTCCTGGATGCGGGTTGGACATCAGCTGCCCTGCGAGCAGGGCGGCAGCTCCACAAGACAGTGACGTGGGGACTCCTGCACCTGGTTTATAGTTCGGCAGTGGACAATTACAGGCTTTACTCCTTCCCCCCCTTCTTTTTCATAAATATTTTTTCAAAGTTACAAAGATTTCAGCAGCTCCATTTTGCATGCTGAGCCTCAGCAAAGGCAGCTCCCCCAGCAGAGGGGACAGCGACGCACTAGCTCCACCGGAAGCATGTGCACATGAGTTGATTGGGATGTCGCTCTTACCTCCAGCTGCAATAACTTGGATCCCAGTTTGAACCTGGAAAAAATATTTGCCTGGAACACAAATGTCCTTATGACTGTGAAACATTTTAATATTAATAAAAATGAGTAACACCAAGTTTCAGGGCACTCACCTCTTAGTCAGCGTCTGACCATTAAACAACATGGCAAGTGCAGTGTATTAGCCAGCACCAGCTTACTGCAGGGGTTTTCCCGTCTTCTAATCCACAGCCCAGGTTATAGAATAACGATCCCAAGCTTGGTGAAGTGTAATTACCTAGTGACCTGCAAGAGCTCCAGATAGGTCAAAGGTATTTCCCAGTAAAATACTATCAGCTTCCCTTCCTACACAGCCACTACGTGAGGTGTGAAATGTACGATGTACCAGATTTATTTTTTTTGCAGTAATAATAATTAATAATAATGTATAAATTACTCCAGTCCTACCAGTTAAACTCTGGTCAGTCTGGTCTCTAAGCTGAAGTGAAATGGTTTTTTCCCCTGTAACTTCCAGCCAGTATGAAGAGAAGGAAAAGGCATTTAAGGAGCAACTCTCCCACCTGGCCTCCCTGCTGCCCACCCTGCAGGTAAGCACATGCAGAGTCTCAGCACACACCAGGCTATGCTCCTCCTGCAACATATGCACCATCTCAGGTGACCCTTTCAAGACTCAGTTATCCTGTCCTCTCACTCCCTGCTACGCTCATGGCTGAATTACAGACGAGTTAGGTCAATACAAAGGATTCTCTGGCCCTTTGAAATAGTGCAGCAACTCCATGATAGTCCCCAGGAAAAGAAAACTGCCATCTAATCGAAGAGTTGGTTACGTGGCCTTGGAATTGCAACCATGTTTGCCTGCTGTTCTGCAGTAGGTCTCAAGTAGTGCTAGACCAGAACTGTTAGAAACCTTCATGTAGCTCCATGCTGGGAGGTTGGTGAACATGGTGGGTGTTTGCCAATCTGTTGGCAAGGCCATACGTTCACAGACCACTTCATTCCTGGAAACGGTTTTCCCAGAAAACAAACAGTGACACTGGAGCAGGGAAACTGAGCCAAAACCGGAGTGGTGCTGAGCAGCTGTAGCTCCCATTGGGCCCAGTTAGGTTCCTGTGAGTTCAGAGGAGCAGGATCCGACCCATTCACGTCAATGAATGGCAGGTGTTCAGTATCTCCCGGGATCTGTCCCTCTGAGTGGTGGATTCTGTGCAGCGTCATTCCCAGAGGAAGGGTGGCTCTGTTGCACATAGGGCTTTTGTTTTGTGTCCTCAGGCAGTGCGGATTTTCCATCTGGCCCTGCCAGGCTCCTCACTGTCTCTGCGGCAGTGATATTTGCTGGGTTAGCACTTACTGCTTATACCTGGAATGGGAACTTCCCCATGAGTGAGAACAGCCCATTTCTAGGTGCCCACGCCCTCCAGACCTGGGGGTTGCTGCAGCAGATGCGATTAATAGCACTGTTGCTTGTCATTATGTCTAGGTCCATCTGGTCACCTGTTCTGCTTTTTTGAGCTCTGCGAACAAAGCCGAATTCCTGGATTTGGGATACGTAAGTACATTGCGAGACTGGAACGCACACTAGCAGCTGGCTTCCAGGTAGATCCAGAACCGTGTGTCTCACCAGGAAGCAAGGGATGGGTGAGCTGAGTAAAGAAAGTACCCAGCCTTTTGCCCCAAATTCACTGACCAACCTGAGGTGGGAAAACTCTTGGCTCACTGGTTCATACCTTGGGGGTTATTTTCGCACTCTCTGCACTTTGGTGTCAGCTGAGCGAGGAAGCAGAAATAAAGCAAAGTCAGAAGCCATCACCTGTCTATACCAGGCTTCCAGGCCAGAGAGACTCAGAAGCACAGATGCATGCACCTGTCACTGCACCAAGGCCCTGGAAACATTTACTTACCCCTCTTTTGTGGAGCTGAGCAAAAAGCCCTTCACCATCCACCTTGTAGCTTCACAAGCGCTCTCGGGTGCACACAGGAAGATGTGGCCTCCCATCACGGCTGAAAGCTTGGCCAGTATTGGGAGGCGTGTGCAGGACTGTGGCAAAAAGGCATGGAGCTGAAAGCTGTAACATAAAATACTCTGCTTAATTTCAGCAACTGATGGAGAGGCTCCAGAAAATAGTCAAACTTCCACATCGGTTGAGACCTACGCAGACTAGCAAGGTAAACCCTTTCCTCCCAACTCACAGGCTCCATTGTCTCTTGAGTCCCATGTTCTGGAATTGAATACAACCCTCTCATGGCGGTTTTGGGGCTCTGTCCTGAACCTGCCTCCAATTCACCTCCAAATGTCTAAGAGGCTGGAGTTACTGCTGCTACTTCCCCAGCTTCACGCTGCCTCAAGTCCACAGCACTTTCAGCATGCCCATCGTTTACACGAGCAGCCTGGCAGCAAAATCGCTGCCCAAGGGATAAGCCAAGATAGCACGTTAGACTGGAGGGTTATTTCCTGTTCCCAAAGCATGTTTCATTCTTCCTTGCAAGGAAAAACACCTCCCCCAGCAAGCAAAGGGTAGAATGGGCTGGTTCTCAGACAGAACACAGTGTCCTATACTGACGAGTTCAGGGGCTGTCTCTGTCTTGAGCCCACTGCATTTTATAGTATCTGAGCAAGAGACTATTCGCTGAAGGAACAGTATCCAGCTGGGTATGCCTGCCTACCAGATGTTCTAATCGGTCTCCTTTTGGCCCCCTGCAGATAAACACCGAATACAGGACGGAGTTTGCCCATTGCTTGGAGCCACTGCTGCTGCTGAATCCGCGCCGGTCTGTGGTGGTGAGCGGAGGTGGCATTGGACCAGGGATCAGCAATGGAAACATGTAAGATGCTCCATTTCTCAGCTACATCCTCAGGGAAATGACAGTCTCCAGGAGCCTCTTATATTTACAATAAGATTTGGAGGATAAATACTAATTTAGGATTTGTATGCTGGAAAGAAAGTAGCAATTCTAACCTGTGGCTCACACAAAATGCAGATAAGCCAGAAAAGGTGCCCAGGTGGCTGTGTAGCACAGCACTGGTGGTGAATCCTGGCCAGAAGAGCGTGGTCAATGTCCATGGGATGCTAACGCTGAGCTTCTACTCTGCCATCTCTCAGGAGTGAATCCTGGCCATGTGTGTCATATCTAATTTCACCTATGCATCTGAGCACCTTACTAAAACAGAGCCAGCAGAATCCAGCACCACTTTCTCAGTGATGGGCGAAGCACTGAGGTCTGGAGAAGCATCACTACGCACTGGTACTTTGGGGCTGGAAATCTCACAGGAGCATGTCAGAGCAGGGATGGAGGCAGAAAGTGAGTTCTCTTCAAACATTTCAGGGGGGTTTCTTTCACATACATCTAATTTGAAGTTATCCCTACAAACTAAAGGAGATCCACCTTCACGCAGGACTCTCAAACTGCAATTTACCAGAGAAACAACAACATGAAGTTGTATTTTCAAAGGACTGAGCAGTCCTGTACGCATCTGAACATGTACTTAGAGGCATGATCTGTTATAAACATAGTCTAGATTAAACGGTGGAAGAAACTGGAATGTCAGGTATTGGAGGCTTAGTTTGTTGGGCTATTTGGGATAGACTTTTAAACACTGAGCCATCCCGTGTCATTCTTCCAGCTGCCTTCTTGATTTCAGGATGACAGGAGTAGTCTGATCAGAAATATAGACACTGCTGTGCAGCATGGAGTAAGTGCACCCTCGCTGCTTCCCCAGCTGGCCGGCTCCAGCAGGCAGTAAGGCTAGTGGTGTCATCCGGTGAAGTTCTTCCCAAATCACTTAGACTTTCTGGGGATGGGCACTAAAGGTGCCTTGTAACAGTTGTCTTTTGAAGAGGTTGGTATGGGATGTATTTGTACATGGGGTAAATCTCTCTCACACCAAGTCACCAGTCCTTCCACGTTCAGAGAGAAGTCACAGACTCCCTGACCAGGATCAGTGATCAGACTCACAGGGAGCAGCCTCCGTCCACAGTAGCTTCATGAGTTGGTTTGGAAAATTTGGTTTGTTAAATTTTGAAAAATCCCCCCCCAAAAGACTACCCATGCACAGAACGATTGGATAATCAATACGTGATCCTGGAAGAGGCAAACAGCCTACAGTATAACAAGCCATCACGGTATATCAAATACAAAGCTGAGAGAGGGCAGCATGCCAAGCACATTTGAGACTGTTGTGACTGTGGAATTACCATTCAAACACACCAGTTCTATTCCTACATTGGCATTAAGGAACCAGCACATCTTAGAGGTTAGTGCTCCTGAAAGGAACAGCCTCACAGCAAGCCTTTGAAGCAAGTGTATTGTGAGCAAGCACCGTGCAAATTTCCCACGCCTGGCTCTGCCAGAGTACCTCACTCCTGACCTGCAGCAACCCTTGTTATTCCTGCCACAAGCGGCTGTTTATTTTAATTTAAAACCCACCCCAGTGCATTGGTCTGAAATGCTCTGATGCTTCCTTGTAGCGTCACCTTTCCAGTGAGCTGCCCTTGACTTTGTCATGATGAGAGGTGTCCTAGGGACAATGCATAACAGCTGTGCTGATTAATGTCAGGAATAGGCACAGTGACTTGAATTGGCAATTCCTGGAAACCTGGTTTGGAGCACAAGGGGAGCTGCATGTCTGTGTTTTGCAGGAGATCCAGTCTGGCCGGATATGATAGACTCATAAAGGTGGGTTCATCCTTACTGCAAAGCAAGGGGTGAGGGCTAAAGCAGGTCAACAGACAAATGATTAGTTTAACAGCAGCTTTCATGAAAAACTGCCAGAAATTCCTCCACATACACACCACCTTCTCCTTGCAAACACTGGCGAGTGACATAAGACAGACAGCATTTATCCCTTCACGACCAATGCCATCCTTAGCGTATGGGTAAATCCCACAACATTAAAATCGCAAAAGTCTGGGAGGAAAGCAATACGTGTTCCCAAGAATTTCCTCCATTAAAATAATCACTGACAAAGTAGGAGCCTTCCCTGTTCTAATCCATACAAACCGTGAGCCCAGCACTGTTGATTTCAGACCGTAACTGGTGCCTGTCATGGGGTGCAACAAATCATTTGGAATAACTGAAAGGATTTTCATTGTAACTAGTGGCTATTGGAGGATGAGGTGACAGAGGCTGATGTGTATAGTTATCCAGCATGATAATATCGATCCCTTATCCAAAGCTCTCACGGTTCCTTAATCACTTCTTGGAACCCCACTGTCCCCATTTCACAGCTGCAGAACTGAGGCACAGAGAGGGGAAGTGACCCAAAGGTCACGCAGTGTACATTGCCAAGCCAGCTTTAGAGGCCAGGCCTCCTGGCTCCATTGCTGGGCTCCAACTGCAAGAGCACTCTGCCTCCCAGCAACCGAAATATCCTGCCTACCTGGAGGTCTCCTCACCGCACAAATATTCATGTGGGAGGCCCCGTACGGCCCTCGTACAGCATTGCCATTGCCACTCACACACACACAGCAAGGGCCACGCCTTGAGAAACCAGCAATGCTCCTTGTTTGGTTCCTGGTGGCTCAGCGACTGCGGACGCCCCTGCAGTTATTGACAAGGTGCCATTAATGTCTCTCGGGGAGTCACTTCTCACAGCATCAGCCTCTCTGGGGGGACTCTTTACTGTCTCTGTCTAGAGTTAGCTTGAGCACAGACAAACCCCTTCCCTTTGCACCAGTCACTGCATGCAGTGTGGTTAACGGGGCCACCAGGCTGCGATGCAAAAAAGCTGTGGCTGCGGCCACCAACTTCCTCCAGCCTGCCCGTGCTGCACCCTGGCCACCCGTGAAATGCTGGGGACCCCCCGGACCCCCCTCCCAGCACGGTGAAGATGAAGAGCCCCAGGCTGTTCTCCATGATCTTGACAGCGACTCGCTCACTCACCTGGTTGATCAGCTGCTCTGGGGCTGTCCCGGGAGCAAGCTTTCAGGTCCTCTCACTGCCCTCTGCTCAGTGCCAACACCAGCCCACGTAGCGCCCCAAACAAACCGCCTGCCTTTCGGCCGGGCTCACCTGAGTCATTGGTTTCAGCTGAGGCCCCCCAGATTAGCCTGTTGGTCTGCCACTATTTTTATCAGAATTTCAAAGAACTCTCCAGGGCACAGTTCCCTTGCACTGGATATATTTAGGCCAACTGATGTCACAGGCAGCCTAGGCCCCTCCACTCTGCTCCAGCTGCTCGCCCTGCAAACAGGACAGAGTTTCTTATTGTGAAATGGGGATCACTGCTTGTTTCCAAGTGGATTTTACAGTTCAGGGAAACTAATCATTGCGCCGGGGACTTCAGAGCACCCTTCCCTTGTAACAAGGTACATTTCAGCTACATATAATGGGCTGCCTTTCACAAGACTTGGATTCTGAGGGGAAGCGGCGAGCTGGATGATAGGAATCCAGCAAGAACTGCAGAGTGGGTGTCCGGCTGCGTCCTCTGATCAGTGAGCATTGATTCTAGCATGAGACTTGATTCATTACATAATGCATGGAACGGTGGTAGCAGCTACTGCGTGTAGGACTGTGCAGGAAGAGTCTGAATGCAAAACCTTCCTTTATAGGAAGTGCTTCCCATTTAAGAGTTTGATTATCATTAGATAACAGACAAAATGCTAAATCATGCTGTGAGTATATTTTCTGATGCTTGTCCAAATATTGCTTCTTTACTAGAAGGGTTGGCAATTTTCAGCTTCAAATTTACAGCTCAGTGAATTCGCCTACTCCCAGGGATATTTTGCAGAAACTTGCATTCCTGTCTCCTTGGACCTGGCTTTCGGAGCCTAGTCGCAACTCCCTAGAAGAGCTGTTTCTTTTGGCCATCAAAAGAGGCCAATAAATGCACTGTGTGCAGGCAGCAAGACGTTTTCAGTGCAATTAATACAGGGATTCTGTACCAAGACTCTTCTAGGGGGCCACGAATCAGGGTTTTGTGACTCTGACATTCTTGCCAATAGGTCGGATGACAAAAACAGACACAGGTGGCACTTGATACAACACAAGAGAATCCATACCTAAAGAGGTGTTTCTGATGGTTGTTCTGGGTTAAGACTGGTTCTTGTTGGGCGTTTCTGCCACTTTGTATTCAGCCTCATAGATACCTCTGGGGTCTAGAACTATTCTTCAGTTACTGGCTTTATGACGACAACACCTTCATATTTAAAGTTACAGACTGATTCAGAAGAAATCAAATAGAAATGATGTTTAGAACAATTTCACTGTAGCACTGGAACAGGAACTCTGAGTACTGCAGGATCATGCTCACCCTTCTGTACTGGGGTTTCCTTGCAGGGACCATCATTACATGGTATAGACCCTCCAGGCAGTTTCCATGATTGTAAATCTCCATCAGATGAACAGGGACTAGAACAAGAACGTATTAGATGAAGCGTTAGCCAGGTAAAGTGTCCACTCTGCCCAGTGCTGTAACTGCATGATAGGGACAGGATCTAGGCCTGGGTCTTTTTAAATAAAACACATTGTACCAGAATTGGCACTGGGGATGTTACCTCATTAGAGGTGGTGATTTTGCTGCTTTCCTGTCATAACTGCGGACACAGAATGTGATCTGTCCCCCACAGACAGAGGCAGTAGCCATGGGCAATGAGCTTCCTTGGAGACATTGTCAGAAATGAAACTTGAAATCAGATATTCTAGCCCACATGATCTGCCTTTTATAAATACAGTTAATGCGAGAGTAAAATAGAGCTGATGGGCAGGAATTCTTCCACCTTTGGCCTCCTCTTTAACTGCTGCTGTATCTTTCCCAGCAAAGGGCAGCTGTGATCTTAGAATCTTCTAATTGCCTGGTGGAAAGAGTGACACTGTCAGATAGAACGAAGATCTGCTAGCCTTGTCCTGCACTAAAGAAAGCTCTCTCAAGGAAGAGGAGCTGGTTTCTCTTTGGCAGACTAACTAAAATATGTCCAAAGAGGCTATTTCCTGGCTTGCGCTACAGACTGGACACAAAAGTCAGACAGGCCCGAGGGTGCTTGTTTCAACTATGAGCAGATGGAGGCACTTTCTAGTTTGCTTCTGCTGAATGGCAATTTCAGAGACAGCAGTTGATTTGATGGCACTGCTTATCTACGTTCTAAAAACTCATGCTCTCTGCTTAAGGCTCTCGGGTGGTCAGTGCTCCAAGACGCTGATAGTGACAGGCGGTCCCCCTCCCTGCGATAAGATGTCCATCACAGGCTCCATAGTTCGAAAGCCAACCATGCATCGTTACATCAGCACCAAGGTCCTGCTGGCCGAAGGAGGGGAGACGCCCTTCACTGAGCACTGTCGCAACTATGAGAACACGTACAGGGTAAGTGCACGGAAGAGGGCAGGTATAGTACGCAGCCTGGTTTCACCACTGACCAGGGGACTGCTATCCCTGGCCAAGGGGTTTCCCTTACCTGACAGGATCAGTGCCCAGCGGCAGAAGAAAACTGGCGTAATTCCTGCAATGACGCAGGGCAGGCCTGAACCAGGGAGAAGACGTTGAAGCTAGACAAGTTCAGACTGGAAACAAGGCGTAATTTTTTTTCAGCAGAGCAATTAGCCATTGGAACAATTCACCAGGGGCCGTGGCGGATTCTCCGTCGCGGACCATTTTTAAATCAAGATGGGATGTTTTACTAAAAGTTCTGCTCTAGGGATTACGTTGGGGACGTTCCGTGGCCCGTGCTCTACAGGGCTACAGAGCTCACTTCTGGCCTTGGAATCTGTGAAATCCATTGGCTCAGAAGAGTCCGTCTGTACCACATACAACGGCCAGGCCTTCTGCCCCTTCAGCAGTGACCCAGTCACAAAGACTCAGCTACGTGCCTATGGTAACATAGTGCTTCCACAGGAGAAAACAGTAGTAGCAAGAAAATCAAAACCTACTGGATTTTCCATGTACTTTCCCCTTCTTTAACCAAACCCATTGCCACCTGTCTCCTCGGGATGAAAGGGAAACGCCACAGCAACTCACTCCCTTTCATATTTCTAATGCAGACCCTGCAAACGGAGATTCAGAACCTGAAGGATCAGGTACAGGAGCTGCATCGTGACCTCACAAAGCATCACTCCCTCATCAAGACAGAGATCATGAGTGAGATCCTACAGAAGTCCCTCCAGATGGACGTGCAGATTGCCTCGGAGTATTCGTCTGTGGAAATGAGGCGGAGCACGTTTGAAGAGGTACGTTTCCTGCAGCTGGATGAGTCATGCCAATGCCAAGCCCAGGGAGAGAACATGGAGCATCTCGGAGTAGGAAGGACACGTAATGGGCAGGCAACAGGGGTTGTTCTAGCATAGTTGGCTCCTTGCAGAGCATTTGCACATTTCTAGTCTCTTTCTTTAAATGAGCAGAAAATAGCAATGGACAGTTGGGCACAGCAGGGTTTTTTCCTGTCGATGGAAGGTAGAAGGAAGATGACAGACAAGGTGGAGTGAAATGAGATTATACTGGAATCATTAGGCTCAGTACAGTGCTAGAGATCTTCGTTAGCTGCCAAGATTTTTCTAGTTCTGCCAGACAAAGACATCTGTTTTGTGCTCAAGACCCGAGGCTATATGATGTGCTGAGAGCAATATTGTGTTCTGAGGCAAGTGAGGCTGGTTACATTTGGAGCCTGATCCCTGTGTACCCAGCCAGCAGGTAGGTTTGGATCTTGAGTAAGGGTGTGGTCTGTAGTAAATCGCACTCATCAGTACTGGATGCAGACTCTGCCCTAGGAGACTTGCCCCTGGAAATGGTTTGATGGAAAGTCACCAGCCTTATTCTTGTTTTGCAAAGGCTTCACTCAGGCTATGCTACACTACAGCTTAAGTCGACATAAGTTACGTCGCTCAGGGGTGTGAATTAGCCATCCCCGCATGACATAACTTATGCCAAATTAAGCACTGGTGTGGACAGCACTATGTTGCTGGAGTGCTTTTCCCACCGCTCGTGGGGGCTGGAGTAATTAAGCTGACAGGAGAGCGCTCCCCCATCAGCTTAGAGCGGCTACACTAGGGAACTTACAGTGGTGCAGCTGCACCAGTGCGGCTAGCGTAGCCATAGCCTGAGTTACTAGAACAATTAAAAGGGCCAGGCTCTTGGTCTGCACTGAAGGGGCTGCTGTTGCTGCGGTATTTGCAAGTTGTTAGCTGCAAAGTGGATTGCTCTGCCAGCCTGGAATGATGGGAGAGAAACAGGCTCAGCAAATGTCCCTTGGAAAGGGTACTTCAGCCCTGTACTGCAACGCGCTGTCCAGCTCACTATTTTTGTTTCAGATTTGGGAGGAAACATATCAGAGGGTGGCAAATGAACAGGAAATTTATGAAGGTATTTGTGACAGTTCTGTCCACTAACCCACTGATTCCATGTGGGGAGACGTTCTTCCCCAATTCACTGTCTCTGTTTAACATGCATTTGCTAAGTGGTGATAGGGGTTACCGGGCTAACTTAGTCTGTGTGTGTGGTCAGGACACATTCTAGTTTAAAGGGGAAGTTTCAAACGTAAGAAAGAGCTGCTAAATTGCTCCTCTGCTGCTCTCCGCTCCAAGGGCTTCTAGTACTGGAATGCCACACAAAGCACAGCAAGGCCTTGCCCCACTCAGAGAAATCAGCCTCGCTTCCCACACATGCGGATCCCTCGACCTCTCTTCCCCAATCCTGCTGTCCTCCATCTGCTACACCTCTCATTCATTCTATGCCGACGGGCGAGGCAAGAATGGTCCAGCCCAGCAAAACCCCCTCCTCTAGCCATCCAGAGCAGACTCTGTTAGAGAAGGTAAATCAGGATGGGTAACTGTCAAGCAAATCCTCACCCAGTAGCTCAGAGAGTTGCTAACACAGTTTCAAACCAGACTGTGGACAGGGCCCAGGAAGCAGCAAGAGAACAGGAAACAAAAACTAGAAAAACCCACAGAATTCAAAAAATAAAATGTCAGCCTAGAGAAAGAGAAACTGAAAAGCAGAGTCTGGAGGGAAGTCTGGATATTCAGAGATTGAAGTATCTAACCAGCATAGTAGCTTTGCAAATCTCTCCCATAGATGGCTGGTTAACTGCAGCATGAAGAGATGGCAGGCTCTGGTGCTTCAGTTGGTTGTGGTTTACAGCATCTCTCCTGGGCTTAGCAGAAAGTTTACAAGCATGTAACAAGGCCCAGCAGAGCTGTAAGAGGTCAGAGGACATACTAGATGACTTCATAAAAACTCTTAGGACATCCATGAAAAAACACCCTCTGAAAGCTAAGAGTCAGGACCAAAGCCCCAATTTCTGGAAGACGGTGAATTGCTGGGTTCTGTTACAATGTGTTCCCTTTCCGTGCAGCACAGTTACATGACCTGTTGCAGCTGAAACAGGAAAACAGCTACCTGACAACCATCACCAAACAGATTGCCCCCTATGTCCGCTCCATAGCTAAGGTGAAGGAACGGCTGGAGCCCAGGTAAGACAGCACAGAGCCATTTCCCCAAGAAGAGGGGCTTTGGGGTCTTTGAGGTGGATTCATGTGTCTCAGTCCAGTCCCCAGTAGACTTAGCCACATTTCAAAAACACAGCCAGTGCTCTTGCTGGCACTCAGCAGGGACACCATGGCGACCTAGCTGTCAGACGTGTGAGCCCATTTCTTCAGAGATGAGGCACAGTGGCATGGCAGCACAGGGAAGCTTGTACTGCCCTAGCTGATACTGTATCTGTTCTGTGGACAGAAACTTGCAGTTCTCGTGCTGCTCATGTCCTGTTAAAAATACAGCGTACCACCAAAACCGCTGCAGCTCACTCTGCTTTTCATCTCACTGTAGACTGCAAGAACCCAAGGAACTGAAGGATGACCAGACAGAGAATCTGCTCAAAATGTATGATGACAGCACAGTGACCAGCGACACAACACACAGGTAGAGGAGGGGGTGGAATGGTTAAAATGCCGATGGCTTATCTGAATACTTGATATCAAAATTAGTCAAGCCACTGACAAATTAGCTAGTCATTCGTTTCCATATAAAATTGTCAGCTAAAATACTGAAATTAGGAAATACAAAGGGAAGACTTCCATAGAACCTCGGCGCTGCAGGTAGCGTTAGGCACTGCCAGGGGGCACACAGCGAACAATGTGGTCAGCAACAAGTGCCCTGCATTTTGCATCAAAGGTAGGGTCCATGGGGAAGGGAGAGGTGGTGGGGGTTTTGGTTTTTAGCCAGACTGTATCCTGGCTAAAATCCAGCTCAAGCAATTTACTTGCTGATCCCACCCCCTAAATTTCTTCACCACCTTCCCTAAATTTGTTTTTCTACTAAATTTCGAAGTTCCAGAAACACAGGACAGTATCTAAACAGAATTAACTCAGTATCCAATTACAAGAGACAAAGGGGAAGAAAAACACACCTGCAGTAATATTTAAACCAAGGGTTGGTTTCTCAAGACGGTCTCGAAGGTCTTAGAAGCTGCAGCTGAAGCAATGGGTGCTAAAGAAAATCCTGAGTTACAGAACCCTGAGAGACTAGTACGTAAATACACTATTGAATTGTTAGGAACATTTGGTGGAGAGAACAAGGAAGGAGAAAAAGAGGAAGGGGATTACTCTACATGAATGAGGAAAGTAACATAGCCAAAGATCCCTGTCGTCCACCACTGCATTGCCGCAACTGAGGGAAAACGTGGGGAAGAGATGGAACAGAGCCACTAAAAGCACATTACAGTACTGCCCTGCAACAATGGCACTCCACCTCAGAGGAGAGCGTAAAGCAGCATCAGGGGACATGGTCCTTTGAGTATCTTTAATGTACTGCAGAGGAGGGTGGTACGGCTTCCTTCATTGTTGGTGAAACTCCCTGCAGTCCTGGCTATAGCCAGGTGTCAAGTGTTAATAGCTGGAGTTAAGTGCTAGAGAACTGCTGTAATTGGAGCCTGGTTTAATCAGTGAAGTGACCCAATTAAGGATCAGTCTCAGTCATCCCATGCAGACTTGCAGCATTTTACATACTGTATGAACTGGAACTTACTTTGAGATATTTTATTTAAAAAAAAATGTCCATGTGATTTGTGCTGTTGCAATTTTGCTACACAAAATACAGCAAATGTGGAAAGTGTAAGAATAAAACTATTACACAGCAACTATTGCCCATGCCAGCAGTAGACTGCCCAGAATCTCTCTTCTAAATAAAAAGAACGAGGAGGACTTGTGGCACCTTAGAGACGAACAAATTTATTTGAGTTCAAATAAATTTGTTAGTCTTTAAGGTGCCACAAGTACTCCCCGTTCTTTTTGCTGATACAGACTAACACGGCCACCACTCTGAAACCTCTTCTAAATGAGAGTTTGCTAATAAAATATTCAGGCCATCTGACAATTAGATCTTTTTGTGATTTAGCCAAGGTGTCTTTTCTGTTCTAGGAATGACTTGACAAGAAGCATGGAAGACAACAGGGAGCCCAAAGTCGACAACCGAATGCTGAACATTGTCACTGAGGATCCCCTACTGAAAGACACTTACAGAACCAAACAGAAAGGTGGGACGGAGAATCCGAGCCAGAAAGATTGTGCAACTTAGGCAAGGCAGAATGCCAAGAAGCCACACGGCTTTGCATTTCATATATGCAAACAAAAGACTTAAATAGCAGTTTCTCAAGTACATTTATGGTTGAGTCAGATTGGCATGTTAGAGGGGATCTATCCATTGAAATAAAAACTTGACAAGATGGGGAGGACCAGCATTTCCAAATTTAGTTTGATGAAATTGAGTCTTGAAATGCAGACTAAGGCTTCACCAATTCAGTGAATCTAAATACTGTTCTCATTACATTACCAGATGGTTTTTACTCAGTTATGGTCTGACTTCCCAGGCCAATTTCTTTGGCTGTTTGTGTATTTTCAACAATGTTACACTGTATTTTTCTGCATCAATAAATTCAAACCTCTATTCAGCAGAGAAGTCCAGTATCTCCTGAGTCAGAACTCTTTGGTGGGCCCCCATCAGGTCAGAAACTTGTTATTGGAATTGGTCTCCTTTCTCCTTCACGTGAAAACTTTGAAAAAACAAATATTGATATATTTCACACCTGAAATCCCTTCTTATCTCAGCTGCTCAAAGCGAACTGTAAACTCTTGGTGGTGAACCTAGAAAAATGGAGTATTAATAAGCCTAATTTTGACATTGTGCTATCAATTTATTTTAAATGCATGAAAACAGCTAGCTCTATGCAAGTTTTATTCCCTCTACCCCTACTCCCTGCCCCAATGAATACAATTTATTTAAAAGTCTAGCTTAGTAAACAATGTATTCTTTGTAAAATGTGGAATGTAGCTATTTCCTCAAAAAGAAAGTCACCTTGCATAGCCTTGAAGCTGGGTTTTGGGGCAGTTTATGGTTTTGGGGTGGTTATTTTTGGGGAGGAATTGTTTTTAACACTTCTGCACTTTAGTGTAATGAGATCAGTAGGACTTCCTTGAGTTTTTATGCTGTAGACTGTTCAGAAGTCTTGTTTGCCATAAAAGATGTACACTGCTTTGTATATTAAAAATCTGAAAAAATAAAATGTCAGTTGATACTTCATGCAAGTTGTTAATATAGCATGCCTACACCCACCAAGGAATTCTGGGAGGGCCAGACTACATGGGACAACCACCCTCCCACCAGCAGACTTCTCAGAAGATAAATTTCCTTCTGATAAGTTTCAAAGAGAATATGTTTCCCTTATAATCACCACACCTTTTCAGGTTATTTTAACCAAGTAGAGTTTTATTTAATAAATGGAAAGAATTCTCAAATCTGCAAAAGAAAAGAACCTTTAAATATCTGTAATGAACATTTCTTCATGTAAGAAAAAGGGTAGAACTACTCCATTTGTTTAACACACAGTTGGTCTCAGCAGGCCCAAATAGACTGTGGAGTGATTCTAGTAAACATTAGTTTTTTTCAGCACAAACAAACAGACTTCAAACATCTTGAGATATAACAAAGTAACAATCTCGTATTGCAACAGGAATGTTGAGGTGTTTTCAAGGCAGAAGAGGACTTCCTCCTCATATGCCAATCCAATGACAAATTGCCAAATAAAATAAAGACAGTGAGATCAGAAGCTACTCCAGGCAGTAAGAAAGTGCAATAGATGGACAGTTACTCTGTGCCATTATTTGAAAGTTGTATCCTGACCGTCAAAGAACTCTTACTCTGTGCTACAAGCAGAAAATGAAAGTCAAGGAACCAGGGCAAAGTAAATTCCTAAAGTTATAACATGTTTACAAAAAGCAACAGTTTTAGAAATTAGTTGTTAACAGGGTGACTAAGTTACTTTTTGTCGGACATTAGGATAAATAAATGCTCAACGTGTTCATACTAACCCTTCACTCCCAACTTACATTATTAATAATCTAGTTTCCTTTTTGCACTCAATCACTCTGTCCTTCACAAACCTTTGGACAATAAAAATGGACAGGTCAGTTTCACTTTCTGGTTCTCCTGCACTAGCTTAAAATTGCAACTTTTAAACTGCAAACACTGCAAGGGATAGTTTAAATACAAGCTAAGCAGGTGACTTGAAAAAACCCTATGGAACACTTTTGCAACCTACTGAGCACATAACAAGTCCTAAATTTTTGGCATCAACAACATGATAGTGCCTTTTACCCTTGTTAGTAAATAACGGTCAGTGAGCAAGAAATCCGATTGGTTGACAAGTTTCATTTGGTAGACTGCTTTAAAAATACATAGAATTTTATGTAGTCTGTACCTCTTCTTAGTGGTTAAGATGTTTTCCCAGGCTACATAAATACTGTTTGCAGTAGTGAGTTGAAGTCCTTTCCCACAGGACTTCATAAGTTAATTGCTAACATGAGACTGTGCAAACCTACCAAAGGCCAGAATCAAGTTCTTATTCACTGGGTACAGAACTAGAAGCTGTTCATTGACCATACGTCTTTGACTTTTTAAAAAGACTCTGAGCTGCAGCATGTGCCAAAGGGTCCATTTTGATGAATAAATCAACTGAAAACCCAATTTGAACTAAAGGGTGATCTTCATTTCTTTGTGAATGCTGACTCCCCTTTCCTTTGGGAATGAGGGCTGCAGCAATCATTCCAGATATTTACACCACAAGATAAAGTACTAAGATCCCACACTACTGTGCCATCCCCAGAAGTGGAACATTAGCGCTATGTAAACGTACTTGGGGCAAACACCCACACCTCATTTTCAAAAGCGATTTCGTGTTTGACAGTTTTGCCGTAGGTCAAGAAGTATAAAGATTATTCTTCCGACTCAGCACATCTTGGGATGAACCTACCTGCCCTGCATAAATCTGATGTTTGTGCAAGTTCTAGTCCAGGTGAAATATTGACAATAACTTTGGGGCACTGTCACTATGTCAAAATAAATTTCAGCAAGGCCACTGGAGAAGAAAGTGCTTTCACTGACCGCTGCATCAACCAAGTAAATCATTTCCTGTGCCCATTCATATTCTTGCTGAGAGACACAATCTAAAGAAAATGCATTTTCACTGTGACAACACACATCCTACAAAGGGCTTATTCAACAGAACCTGAGGCTTGGTGGGTGCTAGTCAGAACCTCCAGCTACACAGATGAAAAAGGTCCTCTTCCAACACAGCTATAAATGTTACATTTGGGTGTTGACTCAGAACATGCAGATAAATCCCAAACTCAAAGGGTAACTGTAGTATCGAGGCACCAGAACGGAGGTCACCAGTGACAGGTGCATTAGGAATACCCATGATGCCTCACATGAGCTAAGTGCTACCCCAGGCATATTAACGGTAGCTTGATGAGGGCTATCGCAAGCACAAACAGCCGTGTAGCCGCGGTGGCACGAGCAACGCAGGTTACGCACTGACCCGTTCCCGGCAGGTCTGTATTCTGCATGGCGCAGATGTGCCTCCCGTGCCGCTACTCAGGCTACCGTGGCTACACAGCTATTGCATTAGCTCTCGCAGACTAACCGCCGGTACGCGTACACGGCCAGGGGAAATTATACCTCCAGCTCACAGTGCGATGCTTTTCAACGCTCAGGGCCGAAGTGCTTTGCAAAGATGGTCAGTATCATTATCAATAGCAGGTTTAGTTATGAAACATTTATACAATGGAAAAACTCATATGAGAAACATCTTAACAAAATAAGCGCAGTCAAAAATCCTTGTTCGTATTAAGTTTTTAACTGGTTTGAGATTTTTTCTGAGGTATGTTGGCTACAGACAGATAGCAAAATGTAGAACGCTCTTTCAGAAGTACATTGGAGGCACTTCTATTGCAAAGGAAAAGCAATCGGAACGGGAATCAAGTCCTTACAAATAATTATGCAGAGGAAAGACAACATTAACCAAATACAGCCCTGCTGAAGTTTCATATCCCTTTCCTCAAGCAACAAATATATTCAGTAGGAGATTTAATATAACAGTGGGTATTTTAACTAGAATTCAATGCAGCAGGTGCCCTGAAATTTGAAGGCATAACTTGGGTAGGAAAAGGCTTTCGCATGATGGAAGAGAGAAGAGATTAACAATTTGTCCCTACATCCCTTCGTATGCAGGTTGACTGAAATTTGACTTCCAACTTGTTTGGTACATGCCTCATTTTAATATCCAAGTATGTTCCCAGTGGTATTTCAATTGTAAACTTAAGCATTCCAAACTACCAATATAGTCATCAGCACCACAAAAAAACTCTACTGAATTACAACCAACAGAAGTTGGCAACATCTTTACAAAAGCAGCTTCTGCCAGTGCTCTATTTCCTGAACTATGTTACAGTACCTTAAGGGAATACTTCAAGCCAAGCCATTATCTGTCAGCATACAATTCTCATTCCAGCAAGAAAGCTCTATCTGGAATCAAAGAAACAGTGAACTTCTTTGGTATATAGTAACAGAAAATAAATTATACCACAAAATCTGAATACAAATCATATCCAGAATGGTGAATATTTAGAATATCACCAGTTAATCAGAAAAATATTTTCCTACATTAGCTTATTTTCTGGAAGCGTTTCCCATACAGATGAAACATCCAAGTCATATTCTAGAACCAGGCAAGAATCTTACCACCTAAGGCCTTTTGCAAGTCTGCCAGCTATTGTTCTCTCTCTGCATTTCACAAAAACAGGAACAAACTTGTAATTTCTCTGAATTAAACTTATTTTCATGAGTGAACTAAAAGTAGAGAAAGAGCTAACAACTAAAGTTATTTAAATAGGATTGAATGCAGCATGATTTTGAAGACTGTTTTACAGAAGCAAGTTTACGATTTGACAGGACAGAGTCTTGCCAAGGGGGCTATGGGAAAACGACAAAATGAGAATGAAACTTAAATTCATGGCACTAGGTAACTGATGGACACAACTGAGTTAAGTTTTCAATCTGAGCTTTCATGATGTTTAATGAAAGATTATTTGCGATTTAAGAAAGTTTGAATACTGAAAGAGCCCCCTATTAACATTATATTAGGAGACAGTGCTTTATGCGGCACTGTCAGTCTTTCAGGTAAGCATATCCCCAAAACGGTATGTAAATTCATGCATTTAAAAGACAGAGATTAAGGGCTGGGTTCTGACAGCCCTCCAAGCAGGACATTACCACACTGACTTCAGTGGGACTTCCACACACTGCAGGCTTGTCGAGTCAGGTCCAGAGAGGTTAAAGCTGTGCTGTTTAGCTTTTTTATGGGCAAAAAGCTTTAATTTTAAAGTTTCACCATAGAAATATGAGCTTCCAACTAGCACCCTTCTAGTGCAATGGCAGTTCCTAGTAAGTGCATAGCTCATTCTTCAACAGAATCGGTTAACACATTTCAGTACAACTCGCTGGTGTAGGTAGAGCGAGACATCTTTTCACCAGCATTATGTTTCATTTTAGGATCACTACAGATTAAATAATCCAGAAGATCCCTCTCTGCATGTAGGAAGGACTCATCTTGATTGAGCTTCTGGTTTATTTGCAAGGCGTTCCAGCTGCCTAGCCTTTAATGAGTCTCCAGGGGATGACCCGTAAACAGAGACTGGCTACTACTACAGCGTGTCACAATATAGTGCCATGCATAGTTCCTTTCCATATGATGCCTGGAGCTGGATGTTGGCTCAGCCAGTCTGACGTTTCATGTGTTACAGTTCCACTTTAACTCCCTTGATAAAAGGCAGACCCGATGGCACTTTCTTTTTATACTCCAGGTACTCCTCTCCAAAGAAGTGAATTAACGTAAACTCCTCTTCTTCTATTCGCTCTCTGAAGAATCTCCAGGATGCTAAAGTATAGCCAACAACACAGACGGGATTACAGAGTAAGACCTGTAAGAGGATACAAGTGGTTACAGTCCAATTCAGCCTTGCAAAACTCTGTTCACCCTGGGAAAGGTTTTTGGTTGGTTGTTTGAAAAAAACAAATCAAGTTTCATTAGTTGTCCACAAAGTGTATATCTGCAGTATGGCTTAAAAGGTCCCCATTCTCCAAAAACAAATTTTTAGAATTTTGTTCTTGATCGGAATCCTATCTCTGCATTCTAGCCCAAGTATGACAGATTAGTTCTGATGAAGAAAGAGCACTGACGTTTCTTCCTATTGTAATACCAGACCCAAAGAATATGCTCCTGCTAAAAGAATTCAGGCTTGTAAGGCTTATGCATATGTGGTTTGCATATTTATAATTTTTCTTTAAAAGATAGCAACAGACACCATCACCACTCATACACTACAAGGTTTATATCTCGGATACTCTATGCTTGTTATAAACGAATTACAATATCTAATATACTGACATTTTAAGTTACAGGAGTACTGTAGTTGGTTTCAAGTATTTGACCTGGGTTTTATATACACTAAACTTACTTAGCAGTCCTGTACAATACTAATATTCAATCAGAATAAGGCAAGTCTGATGGCTTACTGGAAGACACTTTGGAAGTAAAGATGAAAGGGAGGCCTGGACACACCCTGGAAGCTTTAAGGTCCAATGGCTAGCAGCAGATCACACCTTGAACCTCTGAAAGTGTTCCAGCTCAAACCCACGCTCCATTGCCTCTGCTTAATTCACACAGAAAATTAAGGAGATATGGTCTTCCCAAACATCACACATGATGGCGAGTTCAGAGGCCAACAGTTTCATGATTCACAGCTAAAAGTTTACTGGTGGAAGACAGAATGTGTCAAAATCCATACCAGGGACTCCTACAGTTGATTATTTGCGAAACAGATTAGGTACAGGCTCTGGGCAACATTAAGAAAAACTAGAAGATCAAGATAGCTAAGTGTATTTTATACAATACCTGTGTTCCAATACTCCAGTAAAACCATCCCACGTAAGATGGGTGCCGGAACCACCCATATACCCCACTTGTCACCAAAGTATGAGTATCCGATTTCTCATTCTGAACAATATGGTTGAAGTTGGAGCCAGCTGTGAGCATGGCAGCTTTCCTCAGACAATCCCCAAAGATCACCATCAATAACCCTACTGCACTGAGCCAGGTGATTTGCTTCATTTCTGCAAGTGAATAAGTACTGGTCATAACATGTTTTAAAAGTTTACTCTTTTATTGCAGGTAAAAAAAGAAATTTAGGGTTAGAGGCCTAGGGTAGGGAGAGAGCACCTTCAAAATTCATTAACCTAACCTGATGCATCCAGACCAAAGCCCCAAAGTTATTATGTAGTATCCCCAAGAGACTGATGTGCATGCTCTTGTTGTTTTAAGATAATATATAACATAAATGCAGTGTGACCGGTTTCAGAGCAGTAGCCATGTTAGTCTGTATCAGCAAAAAAAAAAAAAAATAAAACGAGGAGTACTTGTGGCACCTTAGAGACTAACAAATTTATATGGGCATAAGCTTTCGTGGTCTAAAACCCACTTCATCGGATGCATGCAGTGGAAAATACAGTAGGAAGATATATATACACAGAGAACATGAAAAGATGGGTGCTGCCATACCAACTGTAACGAGATCAATTAATTAAGGTGGGCTATTATCAGCAGGAGGAAAAAAAACCTTTTGGCCATCCTGATTATCACTACAACAGGTTTTTTCCTCCTGCTGATAATAGCCCACCTTAATTAATTGATCTCGTTACAGTTGGTATGGCAGCACCCATCTTTTCATGTTCTCTGTGTATATATATCTTCCTACTGTATTTTCCACTGCATGCATCCGATGAAGTGGGTTTTAGACCACGAAAGCTTATGCCCAAATAAATTTGTTAGTCTCTAAGGTGCCACAAGTACTCCTCGTTTTATTTTTATAAATGCAGTGTGTGTTGTACAATTTTAGTCTATAAAAATTAAACAAAACATTTTAACAAAAGTCTGATACTCTATTTACTCTTCACCAGCTATACTGATAAGGCAGCAGTGTGTCTTAACTCTTCCTGGTGAATCGAAATGCAAAGGCAGAATGGTCAGAATACACAGCTCCAAAGAGAATCTAACCCTAGAACTGCGCACTGTTTCTTGGTGTTTCACAAGTTGGATGGGGTTAAACTGATGTGCTCAGTCCTCAGAGGAGAGCAAATGCACTCTACCAGACTTTCCCCACCAATTCAAGAGCAGCACTGAGGAAGCCACATCCAACCCTCTTTGGTCTGACATGGGATACTGGCAGTGCGGAAGCCATAAATACTTCCCCCATTCCAGAAAACTGGTTTAAAAAAGTTTCTCTAAAAAGACAAAGAATCCCAAAATAACTGATAATTATTGGTAACATGAATCTTACTTGAGCACTAACAAAATCCAGTCAGCAAGGTATGTCCTCTTCAAACTCTTTTTAACAGAATGCTAAACATTCATTGGTATTCCAGATTGCCTAAAAACTATCCTCCGTTTCAAGAGTCAATACAGCATGCAAAGTGTTTGGGAATAAGATAACTGTCAGTACACTCTCATAAAATCTCTTCTCCTTTAGACACCCTGTCACAGAATAACTAGATGTGACTAATCAAGCCTAACAGCGTAAGTGCCAGGTTTCATCCTTTACCATGCTTTATTAGAATCCCACATAAATGTATTTAAACACCAACACACTGAGCCAGACCTATATACAAGGCATGAAAATGCTGGTGCTGCTTAAGTCAGTGGCAGAAAACTCAGTGACTTCAGCAGGACCAGGAGTCACCTAACATATGCATGAGAATAATTTAATCCTAGGAATTTTTCTCCCTTTATGAATTGCTTAAAATGTGCTGCCAACGCAGTCCCTGCATGTGAAATACAGCCTATAGTCACACGGGCAATTGGTCTTCTCTTTAAAAACTTACCCAAAAACCTCAAATAAAACTACTGACCTGGATAAATGATTTTTTCAACTGTGAACTCTATCCAAGAAGAGAGAGCAGCTAGATTATACTCAAAACTGTGGTTTAGGAGGAAAGAGTCCAAGGACAAACTTCTGGGATTATTGATCGCTGTCACCAAATACTCAGAATAATGGAACAGTGACAAGGAACACATATACCTAGAAAAGAAGAAACCCACCAAAATTAAGATGAACTTAATTTATTTAAAAAGTCCAGTTATGTTTTGCTGTGTTTATTTCTGGAATCCTATGTTTTGAAATCCATGATATTGTGTTGACCGTTCACAGCAGCATAACTAGAATTCTGCAACTCTTGTTCTCCACTATTTATTCATGTATGTTAGGAACAAACATGTTATTTGTGTAAGGTTATGTACACATATATATTAAAAACAAAACTTAAGACTTTCACTTAGGAGGAACTGGAGGCTTCAAGGCATTAGTAATACAATTATATTTAAGGGCTTGTCTACACTGGCAATTAACAGCACTGCAACTTTCTCGCTCGGGGGGGTGAAAAAAACACACCCCTGAAAAAAAGGAGGACTTGTGGCACCTTAGAGACTAACCAATTTATTTGAGCATGAGCTTTTTGAGCATGTAGCTCACGAAAGCTCATGCTCAAATAAATTGGTTAGTCTCTAAGATGCCACAAGTCCTCCTTTTCTTTTTGCGAATACAGACTAACCCGGCTACTCCTCTGAAACCACACCCCTGAGTGCAGCAAGTTTCAGCGCTGTGAAGCGCTAGTGTAGACAGTGCACCAGCACTGGTAGCCGGCCCCTCCTGGAGGTGGGGCTTTTAAGAATGCTGCGCCGTGACCACACCAGGCACGTTAAAGTGGTGCCAGTGTAGACGAGCCCTGATGCAAGTCGAGCAGACCAGAGCAGCAGGTAGAGACTGTACTAATGCCACAGTGCCAATCGATCCTGCAATGCCGGGGTATTGAGTAGATAACCAAAGACTACATTTTTCCATCTCTGATCTCTAGCAATAGGATACCAAACCTCCCACCTCTCGGCTACTGGTTTGAGGGCATCTATTTCACTTTCAGTGCACCTCAACCTTCATTGGGAGGCACTTCGCTGCAAAGGCCAGGAGGGGAGTTAGATGTGCCTGACCATTCAGTCTCTGGCTTTCTTCTCGGACCAAAAACCAGTGACAACTATGCAGGTTTTCTGATGCAGTCGCCTGGCTTACATGAACAGGGCTGAGACCCGGCAGGCTGTTCAGCACACGTCCCCGTACAGTCACCGTTTTCAGACCCTACTGACCTGCGCTGCACACAGGTCCCTGTCCCCACCTTAACAAAGGATTTCCTTACCAGCCAAAGTGCTTCCATGAGGATTGTCCGAAGCTCAGCAGCAAACCACAGCCGAAGACAAAGCCCAGGAAGCAGGCCCGGATCGCGATCTGAAGCAGAACATTAAACACAGAGCTTCCCGTCTCTGCCCCAGAGCAGCAGCCCCGGCTCCAAGGGGCCCTGCCCCCAACCGGTCTCGTGTCCCAGGTGTAAAACACCGGGAACGGAGGGACCCCGCCCCCCAGCCAGGCCCGGGGCAGCCCCCGCGCGCCCCCAGCAAGGCCCCGCCCCCCCTCCGGGGCAACCCCCGCCCCCACCCAGCCCGCCAGGCCCCGCCCCCCCTCCGGGGCAAACCCCACCCCCGCCCCCCAGCCAGGCCCGGGGCAGCCCCCGCCCCCACCCAGCCAGGCCCCGCCCCCCCTCCGGGGTAACCCCCCAGCCAGGCCCGGGGCAGCCCCCGCCCGCCCCGAGCCAGGCCCCGCCCCCCCTCCGGGGCAGCCCCCGCGCGCCCCGAGCCAGGCCCAGCGCGCCGCCGGCCCGGCCCGCCCCAGCGCCCCGGGCCGCACCTGGTAGAGCGGCGGCCGCCAGAGCAGCAGCAGCAGCGCGTTGATCCCGGCCACGTGCAGAGCCAGCGCCGCGCGCCCCTGGAGCCCGGGCCCGGCCAGCAGCGCGGGCGGCGCCGACAGCAGCAGCGGCAGCGCCGCCACCGACGCCCCGAGCAGGAAGGCGGCCAGGCTGGCCCGGCCCTCTGCGACCAGCCTCCCCTCCGCGGCGGCCATGACGGCGGCCGGCCCGGCGGCAACCCCGCCGCGCGACACAAGTCTCGCGAGAGGAGCGTCGACGGGCCCAATCTCGCGAGACAGCGCCGGGGAAGCCCTGGAATCTCGCGAGATTCCCCCAGCCGGCTCAGGGTTTCAGGGGCGAGGCTCCGAACGGGTCGGTCGCGGTGCGGCCCTGCAGCGCCCCCTGTGCAGCGGAGGACGCAGGGCGGCACTAGCTTTTGTACAAGGGGGCTGACTCTTGAGTAATGGCTCACTGAGCAGAAATCGGTCCTTATGAATGGGATCCCCCACCAAGGGCCTGAATTATGATCTCCTTTGTACTCATTCCATACATAACTTCACTGGTTCCAGTGGTTTCAGAGCAGCAGCCGTGTTAGCCTGTATTCGCACGAAGAACAGGAGGACTCGGGCGGCATCTTAGAGACTAACCCATTTATTTGAGCATGAGCTTTCCTGAGCTACAGCCCACTTCATCGGATGCAGCGGTAGCTCAAGACAGCTCATGCTCAAATAAATGGGTTAGTCTCTAAGGTGCCGCAAGTCCTCCTGTTCTTTTCGGGTCCAGTGGGGTCACTCTGGATTTACGCAAAGAAGTGACTCAGGATTTACAGGTGACATTAGCATTTGGCCCGTTGTTTCTCTGTACTGTCTTTGTGACACAGAAGTGCTTCTCTGCTGCCGAAGCAGTGGGTTGGACTGCCAGACAGAAGGAGCTGGAATACCACACCATCCCTGCTGCGAGCAGCGGAGGGCTGAGAAGCTGTAAATGCTGAAGCAGCGGGGCCTGCGGGCCCAGACAGCAATAAATAAAAGCCCTGTGTGTCCACTAGGGTTGTGTCATTTGAGGGTGAGTGCCCGCATGGCTTGTAACTTGATTCATGCTTTTGTAACCGTGTTGTGTCGTGGACACTAGAGGGGGCATGTGCACTAGTCAACAGAAGCCCACAATTGCAAAGCAAGGTAGAGAATGTATGTTTACTTATTCTAGTTACTGGGTCCTGCGCACGCTCAGCACCTCTGAAATTCAGGCTCAAGGTCTCCAGCTAAGTTCCCAAAAATTGAGGTGCTCCAAACCAGTGGACCCTTGAAAATGTTGATCTTCTGTCCCATGCCAACAGTACCAGCCTCCACTCTCCTGTGTGATCCTTAACCAGTGAGCTGTGATTTCTCATTTAAACTGTAAACTCTTCAAGGCAGGGCACTTGTCGTCTTGTAAAAAGTCATGAAAATTTGTAGTGCCGTATATAAAATAATAGTAATCTGCCATTTGAGACCAGCAATTCTTATTTGTAACTGAACTCCTTGGAGTTCAGTGAAGCTAGTTGTAGATGGTTGATGGCTTTTAATGAACATGATAACCCAGAATCATACTCTTTTGGTGCACTTCAGTTTTTGCAGAATAAACTCTCTAACACTTCTATAAAGGCTGCACATTCTATCAGTGAATTAGTCTAAAGTGTGTAAATTATATTTCAACAATAGAGCAGGGTAAATATTTAAAGATTAGGGCCAGCTGGAGCTACGCACAAAAGGCTTAGACAATGGGGTCTTTCTGAATTCACTCTTCTCAACTCTTGAAAAACCCAGTTCAGTGTTGATTCACTTCCTTGATTCACTCCCTTGACTCATTATGTGGCATCAGGCTGCTTATAGCTGAAACCTAACTAAACAGATGTTAAAACTTCAGCCCCAGCAGACTTCTCAGGAATAGGCTAACTTATTTCAGTGTGTTTGAGTTTGCTCAAGTCAGTCGTGATTGATAATATAGCTAACTGATTGAAATATAGCTCAAGCAAGGACTGAATTAAAGTATCATGTAATAAAAGAAAAAAGACTGCTGGCTTTGGCCTCCTGTCAGGTCCTCGCCTTTCCAGATGACTACAGCTTTAATTGTAACGAGTGACCAAGCCACTGGACAGACCGCCATTCCCAGATTTGCTGTACTTGGGCTTTCTCCAGTGCAGGAAAAATTAGGGCATTTGTCTCTGTATCCAGAAATGTGTCATGAGTTTAGCAATGAAGGAGCCCACAGAAATCTCTTATCTCCTCTCCCCACCCCCCGTTATGAAATCAAAGTCTTCTGAAGTTGGGAATCATATAACCCAAGACTGTTCCCAGGAGTAGCAACAATATCATGTGGGAAAGGGGGCCCATGTAGGGTCTTTCTTTCTTTGCTTCAGAATAAAAATAACTATCAGTAGCTGTGGTTTTGAATCCCCAACTAAAACAGAAAATGACTCAAGCAAAAGGAAATGTGGTCACTCGACACAGTGCCCTTACATACCAGGGCATTGCAATATCCAAGGACGTAATGGTTCTCAGAAACGTTAATATTATTGTTAAAGATCAAAGTGCACCTCCACACTTCAGCATTCCCTGGCAGACCTAAGGCTTTAATCAAAGTGTGACTCAGGATAGAACATTAATTAAAAGAAAGAAAATAGTTTGCAGCAGATAAATGTGCAGCACACTTACAGTAATCTAAAATTAGGAGCTCGTTGGCAAAAATTGAGACGAGCAAAAACAAATGTCCGTGTAAGAGTCTAGAGGCCAGGCCTGATTCCGATTTCACAGCAGTTACACATGAATATCATTCCACTGTCTTCGGTGGAGTTACTCCTGATTTATACCAGTGTAAGTGAGAAGAAAGTCAGACCCAACATTTCCAAGCATCCTTTACATGCCACAGATTGTTGAAGTCCAGAGTGCTATTTATATATGCATTTTCTGCTTGCTGAGAACCAAATTGATGGGTAACTTCCCTATGCAGATCCCAGAACAGCTTGGGAGACCATGGGATTTTGTGTACTCTTCAGCTCTGTGTGGGGTAACGTTTTGGGGGGGAGAGGGTAGAGCCCATTAATACGGTGCTGCCTCCAAATCTGGAGCGTGACCAGCAGTGAATAGCAGCTCTCAGCCCAGCTCTGGGGATCATCTTCTCATAGCCAGAGCAGAACATTGCACATTAGCAACATTTTTCGGTCAATTTTCCACTGTTTAATACTACTCACCACACAAGTTGTTCAAAACCAGCCAGATGTAGCATACAGAATAGGCAAATCCAGAGAGCAGCGTGGGGATATGTTGAACCGTCAGGAGCCTTTTCATGTAGTAGTCATTCATTAAACACAGCCTGCTGTGCAAGAAATAGCCATGTAATTAAAATAATAGGTGGGAAAAGCAGGCACACGATTAAAAGTTGGCCCTTGGAGGGAAACGAAGATTGGTAAGTAACCATTAGAGCAGAAGAAAGGTTTGCAAGCCCTTTTCTTCCTGACCGAATCTGAATCTGGATCGGATTCTTTCCCCCTTTTTATCGCTTGACCAATGTATTCTCAAAATATGAGGATAGTTTCTCTTTACTCTTTAATTCAGTTTTGCAATATGCTCGCTTCCACCCTAGAGAGTTTGCAGAAAGAAGCAAAGCTCAGAACAGAACCATCTGGGTCTTTGGAAATCCAGGGAAATCTGAATTCCAGACTGTTTGCTGGAGATTTCCTTGTGTATGTAAGCGAGTAATAGTTACAAATTGTGGCAGACCCCCATGCATAAGGAGCCGTTCTCTGTCCTCTTCTTTGTGTGGCCAAGTACAAGGGCCAGGCACTGGGATTGCTGCCCTTACTCTCCCCTGAGGCCGTGGCCCCACTGGAGTGGGACCTGTGCACATGGGGGGAGGAGTATGCTGGGCCCCCTGAATAGGGGGGAGGCCAGATGCACACTCTCTGCATGCTGGGAAGCTCTCAGGGTCAGATTTCTATCCCAAACTCCAAGAGAGCAGCTCCATGCTACCCCTAACACTGGACTCTACCCCAGTCACATTTCATGCAAAATAATAGCTACAGTCATGAAGCACCAAGATTGAGAAATTAAACACCAAAAAATCCAGAAATGCTGAGTTCTATGGAACAGTCTCCACCTAACCTTTGCCTTTTGGGCCTGTGCATTGTAATAGGGCTTACAATCCATGATCACATGCAGCATCTCAGGTAATAGAACAGAAGATGAATGCAAACAATTTCCTATCACATTAAGGATTACAGTGTTCAGTTCTCAGAAGGATGGAAGACAAATGGTGAGGTTCCCATGGTATCTTAGCTCACATGTTGCCTACATGGGCCCAGCTCTCCCTCAGTAACACCCACACCTCTGTCTGGAGTCGGAGGGAATCACTGAGTAGATCCTGTGTCCAAAAGCATTGATGGTAAACCTCCCATTGAGTTCAGAGGGCCTGGAGTCCTACATGTGTGAAGTGAGTCAGCCGGTTATGATGGAATCATGGGTAAAATCCTGCCCCCTTTTGTCCCACCGGCAGCACTCCCATTGACTTCCAAGGGAGCTGCTTTCCTCCTGCACCTACAGCCCTGGCCTATGGCCTGAGTAGGGACTGCAGGATGAGGCCATTGTTTATGTTTAATTGTTATTAACCCAGTCTGAGGCCATGAGTCAAGGGGCATCCAATGGCTCTTTGAGAAGCGATAATCAGCTGGTTTGAAAGCAGCTCAGCTTTGCAGTGTCTTGTTTAATTACCCTCCGCACTTCACCAAGTGCCCTCTGCTTCCTTGGCTTCCTTTGTTCTAGTGAGATCAGCATAACAAGGATCATTTGGTTGCTCAAAGAGCCTCCTTTGAAAGACTTACAGAAGCCATCAGGGGTTTATGACAAGGAAGCATATCATTAGGTGACAAATTACCCTAAAGGAGAACTGGAGTTTCCCCTAACAATACAGACCACTGCCTAATTCTCACAGCACTTTCTCTTTGAGCAGCTGCCAGCAACAATTTCCTTTCTAGTAATTTTAAATCACAGTGTGGTTTGAAAGAGTCCTCAGTTCTTCCAGCCTGTGATATTTCAGTCTTCAGGGTTATGGCAAGCTGTGGCCCTAATATTGTATTGACAATATTAATAGCTCTTAACGGAACTGCTTAGGCACCAGATTGAGGGATTGTGCAGATGGCTGGGGACCTGGTTCCAGCCCCTAAGTGTGTGTTCAGTAAGGGGGATGCCACTACCCAGTGCTGCGGTGGGCCCAGATGCCTGTACTGGGCAGGCTGGCAACCCGCTGTGCCAAGCTCCAGTAGGACTGGCCACCCCCTTTGCTAGCACTGCTGAGCTAAAGGGTCCCTCCTGTGCTTTGGGGGGCTGTGCCAGGGCGGGCCGTGACTCGCGCCGAGCCGGGCCCCACTGTGTTGGTGCTGCCCCAGAGAGCCTGCCATGAGACCGGAGGAGAGGGGACTGGACAGATACAGGGGTGGGAGGAGGAGGCAGGAGAAGGACCAGGGTTTGCAGTGGGGAGGCTCCCCAGCCCCGGGCTGCCCTGGCTCTGAAGGGCAAATCCAGGGGGCTTCCCCGGCTCCAGCCCGTGCGCGGAGCCGCCTCCTGCCAAGGGCAGAGCCCCAGCACCGGGAGGGCCCCTCCGCGCCCTGGACCCCACGGCCGGGGGGCGCGCTCCACCCAGCCAGCCGGACACAGCGCTGCCAGGGGCCCCTGCCCGCGGCGCCCAGCTCGGCGCGGCTCTGCCCGGGCAGGCGGGCCTGGCTCCCCTGCGCTCAGGCTGTCCCCAGCGCGGCCCCCGAGCCTGCCGGGCACTGAAAGGCCGGGGGCGGGCCAGCGATTCTCCACGCTGCGAGCTGCCGCCCTGCCTGGGAAACGCCGCCCGAGCGGCCCGGGCCAGACCAGCTCCAGCAATCGGCCCCCCGAGGGGAGAGGGGCCTGTCCGCCCACCTCGCCCCGCACGGGACGCGGGGCTCCAGATTTCCTCTGCCCAGCCCCTCCGTGCCCGTGGGTCCGGGCGTGCTGGGCTCGCCCGCTCCGCTGCCCGGTGTCTGAGCAAGGAGCGTGTCGGCGCCCAGGAGGGGCGCTGTAACCACCCCGCACCCAGGGGTGCTGAGGGGCTCGGGCTGGTGCCCGTGGGGGACGAGTCTGCAGCGGCTGGTTGGGCTGGGCCAGCACCAGCGCCCAGTGACTCCCTGGCACAAGCCAGCCCAGCCCGCGCCTCCCGTTTGTCTTGGGAAGGTGATTCCCCGCCCCCCGCCTTGTGTTGCATGAAAGCGGGGTTCGTGACACACCCCGGCAGCCCCGAAGCTGACACTGGCGATGTCTTCCCGCAGGAATGCAGCGGTTGGCCCGCTGGCCCGGTGGCATGGTGGGTGACCTGCTGGGCAGGGATGCTGGGGATGCCAGCGGCAAGTGGCTGGGTGGTGAGCTGCCGTCTGCAGGCCACACCGCCCGCGAGTCATGGGCCCAGGTGCTGGGACTGGGGGTGCTGGGGTGCAGGGTTACAGTTCAGTGCAATGGCTCTCAGCCCCACCCCCCGCCCCCATTGCTCCAGCGCCCCTACTTGGGAGTCATGGGAGGAAATCCAGCTGCCCTGGCATCCTTCCCCCACCTTGTTCCGGGACAAGATCCTCCCGCCTAATCCAGGGGCGCTGGTACAATGTGTATGGGGGGGGCACGGAGAGACATTGAACCAAACTGCAAACCCTGTATGTGATGGAACCACTTCAAGCCAGGGGGTGCCGCAGCGCCCCCGGCACCCCCAGCTCCCATGGCCTAATCGGGCCCCTGGGTTGTATTCTCCTGCGTGAGCAGAGATGTCTCTGCGCTGAACTGCAGGCGGGTCCCGAAGAGAGGGACTGGGGGGTAAGGGGGAGGTCATATCCTGGATTGGTCAGAGACCAACTTTCCGCCACTTAGCCCCTGCTTCCGCGCTGGGCAGGTATCCGGGAGGGCCGGGGGTAATAGGATGGCAGAGCTGGTGCCCCCCAACCCCTCCATCCCTGGGGCAGTGGTGGGCCCGGGCAGGTATCCGGGAGGGCCGGGGGTAATAGGATGGCAGAGCTGGTGCCCCCCAACCCCTCCATCCCTGGGGCAGTGGTGGGCCCGGCCCAGGAAGGCCCCTTGGAGTGGCTGGAGCTGGCCCCAGGCAGCAGGGGTGTCCAGTCACTGCAAGGGCTATTCTGGGAGGAGCCCGCGGTCTCAGGGGCGCAGCAGAGCAGGCTGTGAATAGGAGAATAACTCCCCGGTCACCTTCGCTGCCCCGCTGGGTCCGGCGGCCCCCGCCCGGCAGCCCTTTGATCTATTGTCCCCGGCCAGCGGCGCAGGGCTGCAGAGGCAGCGGCGAAGGCGGGATTCAGCGCAGCCCGTGGGCATTATAAAAGCCTCATTAAAGGCCAAATGACGGAGCAGGGCTGGGAGCGCTGCGGGCAGGCGGGGCAGACGGCCCGTCTCCGGAGGGGGCCCCGCGTGGCGGGACACGGGAGCGGCCTGCCCCGGGGGGGGGGTCCGCACGGCGCCACGGGACACGCGCGTGCCCCCGCTTTTCCTGCACGGGGCGCCTGGCACCCACTGACCCGCTCCGCACCAGCGATTCACACTGCGGGACACTGGCCCTTTCTGCGCGCTCCGGGCAGCCCCAGCCCTCGGCCCCCTTTCCCTACACACCGTGGAGTGAACCTGGGCTGGGCCCCTCAGCCATGGGCCCGATCCTGCACCTCTCCCGTTGAAGTCAACGGCAGGGCACCCCTGGGTCCATTTCAGCACTCAAGGGGGCCACGGGGCACTCCGCAGGGCTCCCTGGAGGTTTGGCTTTCAGTAGGGTGACCAGAACCCCGGGGAGCGCGTGAGAGGAGCGGAGAGGTTTGGAGGGGTCCCCACCCCAACCACGTATAAGGACCCCCCCCCAATCCCCGCAGCGGGTTTGCTGGCGACCCGGTGCTCATTCTGCATTCTCCCTGTGCTGGTCAAAAGCGCCGCGGGCCGCGCTCTCACAAACGGTTTGTGGCTTTCCAAACATCTGGGGTTTTGTATCTGGGACCAGACCTAATTGTCTGTTATAAAAACCTTTTAAATGAGTGAGCTGGAGGAATTTAGACTGTGGAAAGCAATTTTGAAGCGAGGCGAATCCGGGAACGCCTCCGTCCCCCGTCCCCCCCCCAGCTCTTTGCTGAGTTCCCACGTGCAGTGGGGAAGGGGCGCCCGGAATAGTTACGGCTCTAAGGACAAAAGCCAGCGAGCGAGCGAGAGAGAGAAAGCGCCCCCGCAGCACCGGGAGTGCATGGGACAGGGACGAGGGCAGCGCGGGAGGGAGAGTTCCCGAGGTGTGCAGGGGGCCCGGGCCACGGAGATGGGCGCCGCTGGAAACCCCACTTCCCTGGACCGCTCCTCTCCCAGGCTCCTCGGGAATCCCACCTGCACCTGTGAGCGCGCGGGGCTGGCCCGGCCCTTCCACGCTTTAATGAAACATGTGTTCGCCCCTGACTCCGCTCGGAGCGCAGAAATCGCCCCTCCGCGGGCCTTGAAGGGCTGGGAGCAGAAAATTGCTGCATTGTCCGGGCATTAGGGCCGCTAATCTAGCCTGGCCTCCCCGCGCCGAGCGTGAAACGCGGCCAGAAAGGAGGAATGGCTGCCCCTAGGTGGCAGGTCTTCATCTCCCGTGGCCCGCCTGGCAGGGGGCTCTTCCAGAGCCTGGCCCGGGGCCGGGCCGCGTGCGGCCGGGCCGCGTGCGGCCGGCAGGGAACAAACCCGCTGCTAATTAGCAGTGCCGGGCTGAGGGACGCTGGGCCCGGTGCAGTAGCGCGCTAGGGATCCCCGGGGCGCACAGGCTGCAGCAGCGGGACCGGAGCCGCCAGCAACCGCGAGCAAAGGAACCAGCTGGTGTCTGCGAGCGCTGGGGCGGTGCGCGGCGCTGTACAGCCAATCACGGTCCAAACAAGTCCATGCAGCGCGAGCCGCGTGTTCTCCGGCACCCAGGGGCGCAGAACACAAAGGGATCCCTGTGAGAGTTCAGAGCCGCAGGTCAAGGGCCTGGTGAACCCCCCCCCACACGGGGCGGGGGAGGGCGGGCAGAGGTAACTCTAGTGATGCCATTTGCTTCCCAATGCGGAGCCCCCGCCCCTGAGATGTGGCGGGCTGGGCGGTGGTTCCCGTTCTTTAAATCCAGTGAAACATACAAAAGAAACTTGAACATCTTGGTAAAAGTCATTGTAACCCTTCTCAGCCGCCCTCGCCTCGCCCATCACATGGCTCCTCGGCCACAGGATTCCCCGTCCCCAACTGCCCGCCCCCGGCCCGTGCCCCCCTCGGGGAGGTGCTCAGCGCCTGAATGCCGGTATTGACATGTAAAGTGAGTCCCCCGTATAAATCCTGGCTCCTGCCCCCGGCTGCGAACTCCCAGGGCCGCTCATTCCCAGAGAGGGGGGAACATGGTCACCCAGCCCGGAGGGCAGGAGAACCCGCAGCTTTGTAGCTTCCGCAAGGTTTGCCAGCAGCACTAGGCAGGAGGAAAGAAGTGACTGGGGCCGGCGGAGGAGTGGCAGCCAAACCCCGGTAACATTTCCCTTCTTCCCCGCAGATCTCAAAACCCTTGATGGAGAAGAAGAGAAGAGCCAGGATTAACGTGTCTCTGGAGCAGCTGAAGGCGCTGCTAGAAAAACACTATTCCCACCACGTGAGTCCCCCACCCCGGGAACCTCGCCCCCAGATGGTCAGTGTCTAAACAGCTTTCCCAGGGGGCACGTCCTGGCTCCGCATTTACAGTGGAACCAAAGCACGATTCGGTGCCCCGTTCGGTACGGTATTGATCGCGTTGGGGCTCTCTCTCTCTCTCCAGATCAGAAAGCGCAAACTGGAGAAGGCAGATATCCTGGAGCTGAGCGTCAAGTACATGAAAAGCCTCCAGAATTCTGTCCAAGGTAAAACCCCGTTTCCTCGCGGGAGTAACAGGCTCTCGGCGTTTGTTGCTGGGTAGATGGGTCCTGTGTTAATCGGGATCGAAGCTCAATGTTACGGGGTCCCGCCGGTTACATCCCAATGATGCGAGTCCGCGAGTCGTGGTGCAAGGAAACACACAGAATCTCAGCCCGGGTACCCAGGCGCCAGCAGCGGGTCTGGTTACTGGGCTGCCTTTGGCCGAGCCTGGGTTCCCTGGACGCCTCAAGACACTGCTTTGAAATGTACTCTGGATTTAGATCCCACGCCCCGTTATATCGATGGCACCGAACCCCGTGTGGACACGATCCTGCCCGGTCCCTTTGCTCTGTCAATTCCAGTGTCTATTAATCCCGTGGCTCGCAGGCTGGGGCGGAGCAGCGCCGGGCTTGCCGGAGAGCCGGCTGGTGTAACTGGACCCCCCCAGGGGGAGGGGCTGAGTAGCCGCTGTTTCCTTGCTAGTCTGCAGGCCAGGATTGGGGCAGGGGCGCGTGCCGCACGGACTGACACGTCCCCTGCATCCCAAGAGCAGGTTCACTCGGACAGGACGGGCTGCGCCGCGCTGCAGCCTGGCAATGGGCGAGGGCCCCTGGGCGCGCAGGAGAGAGCCGCGGGTAACGCAGCGTCCTGGATACACGCGCCCCAGGCTCCTCTCCCGGCCAGCGGGCGGCCTGCCGCCCTGGGGTGCTGGCCCCAAGCCCACGGGCTGTTCAGAGACCCCGCACCCCTGCTGGCCAGGGGCCCCGGGCGCAGTCTTGGGTTCCCAGCGGTGCGGATCTGCAGGGTGGTGCGGGCAGGAACAGCACTGATGCTGTCGGGGTAGGGGGGCTTGGCCCTGGAGGCTCCCGGCTGGCACCGATGGGGTGGGCTGGGGCCCTCCCCGGCGCCGGGGGGGGGGCGGGGGCCGCTGCTGCGCGTCCCCAGGCTCCTGATCCGCTCTCCGTTCTCCCAGGGGCTGACTACCAGGCCGGCTTCCGCAGCTGCCTGCATGGGGTGAACCAGTTCCTGCTGCGCTCCGAGGGGGCCAGCGAAGCTTCCTCCTTCCAGCTGCTGCAGGAGCTCGCCCGGGCCTCCCGGCGGGTGAGCGGCTCCGGCTGCAGGACCACGGACAGCAGCCCCACCGCGCCGCGCCCGGAGCCCCGGGGCTCCCGGCCCGGCGGCCGCGCGGCGGAGCCGCGGGCGCCTTTGCAGAAAGCCGGCGGCTCCCGGCCCTTCACGCAGCGCCCCGGGGCCCCTGGCGCTCCCAGCTCCCAGCCCCCGACTGAGCCGGGCGCTGCTGCCCAGCGGCGCGGCGCCCTGGAGCAAAGACCCTCCCTGCCCGGCAGGAGCCAGGCGCTGTGGCGGCCCTGGTAGCGCCCGCGCCGCCCCCCCGGGCGCGGCTCGGTCCGGAGACCGTGAGTGGCTGGGGGCGGGCGGGCGCTTCCCTGCCCGTGGGCGCTAGAGCGCAGCGGGGACGTGCCTGGGGGTTAGTCCTGGTCCCCGCGGGCCTCGGCTCCTTGGCTAGCCTGCGCCCCGGGCGCCCCCGGCTGGTTCCCGCCCCCGGGGAGACGCAGGACCCGCGGGAAGCCCCCAGCGTGGCTGCCGCGCTGGCATTAACGATCGCCTTGGCTGCCAAGGGGCGCCGGGGCGGGGGGGGGGCAGCGTGTCTGTACCTGGCTCCCGGGTTTAATAAACCGGCTCCCAGATCCCGTGTCGGTCTCGGTTTCTTTCCCTGCACGGCCCAGCCATGGAGCGGGCAGGGTTAGGGAGGAGGTGGGAGAAAAGAGAACCAAAGGCGGCCCGCTTGCGCCCCTGAGCCGCGGGGCTGGGGTAGAGGTGTTGAGGCTTAACATATTAAATTGGTTTGAACAAAACTCTCCAGGCCGCTGGCGAGACACGACGCGGAACGGCCGGGAGCATGCCGAGCTGGAGCAAAGGGATGCAGCAAAAGGCGAAGTGTCCCCGCAAGAGGCGGGACCTTCTCCGCGGAGCAGCGGCGGCGCCTTTGCACGGGAAGCCGGGGTCCGTGTAGAATGGCCCAGTGGCTCCAGCCAAGGCCCTGCACAGGGGAGACGATGCTTAGGGTTAGGGTTTACTTTTGCGGGGACTTTGCCGGACATTGCTTCGGCCAGTCCGCACTCGCCGCCGCTGGGAGCCGCCTTGCGCAGCGTGGGGGGGACACACCGAGGCCCCTTTGCCTCTGTCCGGCTTCTCTCCGCCAACGCCCGGCAGCCAGTGCTGCTTGCCCCCCGAGAGCAAGTGCGCGGGCAAGCAGCCCCTGCGCCTTCCCCTGCGGCCCAGCTGTTTGCAGCTGCCCTCGCTGTGGGGCTAACCAGCCGCCAGAACCCCACCCCACTAGCACCTTCCCGGCCTGGCAAAGGCTGGGGGGACAGGAGGCTTCCATGGAAAAGAGCATTTGCCTCTCCCTGAACCACTTAATGAAACGGGCCGGTGGGGACGAAGGAGTGTGTCTAAGCTCCTAATCACCGAGACCTTTTACTCCCAAACTAGCAAAAGCAGCCTGTAGCTAACCCACAGCTAGCCTGACCCCCTGACTCACAGTGACTGGGGCTGTTCTCCTTCCAGTGCTAACCCAGAGGGGGCCCTGGACAGCAATGCCACCCCCCCATGCCAAAACAGGCAGGTGCTTATAATGAAAAGTGAATAAGGGCCCTAAGCGAGTCCTTAGTCTGCTGTGGCCTAGGGCTGGCTCTGTCCCCTTCGCCCCTTGAATAGTGAATGGAGAAACTAGGCACCGGCAGGGACCCTGAACCACCCCAGGTCACCGTGGGCCTGCATGCTGGACCTGGTCAGCTCCTGGACCCTGACCCGCTGGGCCCAGCTCGTAGCCCCTGCAGCTCACATGCTGGTTGAGGGTTTACAGTGGGTTCCCGGTAACACTCCCCGGCCTGGAGGCTGTTCCAGGCCTCTGCCCAAGGATTGTGTCTCTGTGGTGGGGCCCTGCCCTGTGCCAGGCGCCCAAGGAGGATGAAAAGCCACTGCAGGCCCTGCCCCACAAAAGCTCCACCTTTTTGTTTCCTAGGACTCTCCCGAGCGCCTTTTCTCAGCACAGCTATTTAGCCCAGTTCCGGCTTGTCTCCTTGACCCCTGGGGGAAGGGGGGGGGGCAGGCAGGGTTGAGCTAACTCTCCACTGCATTTCAGCATTCGTTTGTTTTAGAAAAGCAACCTCCGGCCCTTGGTTCCAAGCCCCATATTTAGTCTTTGGCACATAAAAGCTGCCAGCAGGCAGTGTTTAAACACCCCCAGGTGCATACATGTGTGCGGTTTATTAAGGAGAGACGTGTGACTTTCACCCTGGTGAGCGCTGTGAAGTATCACCATGCAAAAACTATAGAAAGAGCACTTACAATTCTGCGATGTTGCTTCCAAGCCAGAGGTACCATGCTGCATATCCGGTGTGCAGATAAGGTTGCACACTGAGCAGAAATTTACAAGGCCATTGCGGGGAAACTAAATGAATTCTTTGCTTCAATCTTCACTGAAGAGGATGTGAGGGAGATTCCCACACCTGAGCCATTCTTTTTAGGAGACAAATCTGAGGAACTGTCCCAGACTGAGGTGTTTCAGAGTAGCAGCCGTGTTAGTCTGTATCCGCAAAAAGAAAAGGAGTACTTGTGGCACCTTGGAGACTAACCAATTTATCTGAGCATGAGCTTTCCTGAGCTACAGCTCACTTCATCGGATGCGTTCATCGGAGGTTTTGGAACAAATTGAGAAATTAGACAGTAATAAGTCACAAGGACCAGCTGGTGTTCACCCAAGGGTTCTGAAAGAACTCAAATGTGAAATTGCAGAACTAATTACTGTGGTATGTAAGCTGTCACTTAAATCAGCCTCTGTAACAGATGACTGCAGGGAAGCTAACGTAACACCTATTTAAAAACAAGACTCCAGAGGTGATCCCAGCAATTGCAGGCCAGTAAGTCAAACTTCCAATACCAGGGAAATTGGTGGAAACTATAATAAAAAACAGAATTATCAGACACAGAGGTGAACATATGTTGGGGAAGCATCAACATAGCTTGTGTCAAGGGAAACCATGCCTCACCAATCTATTAGAATTCTTAGAGGGTGTCAACAAACATGTGGACAAGGGGGATCCAGTGGATATAGTGTACTTGGACTTTCAGAAAGTCTTTGACGAGGTCCCTCACCCAAGGCTCTTAAGCAAAATAAGCAGTTGTGGGATAAGAGGGGAGGTCCTCTCCCAGATCAGTAACTGGTTAAAGGATAGGAAATAAAAGGTAGGAATAAATGATCAGTTTTCAGAATGGAGAGAGGTAAATAGTGGGGTCCCTCCAGGATCTGTACTGGGACCAGTGCTGTTGAGCGTATTCATAAATAATCTGGAAAAGGGGGTAAACAGTGAGGTGGCCAAGTATGCAGATGATACAAAATTACTCAAGATAGTTAAGTTCAAAGCTGACTGCGAAGAGCTACAAAGGGATCTCACAAAACTGGGTGACTGGACAAGAAAGTGGCAGATGAAATTCAATGTTGATAAATGAAAAGTAATGCACATTGGAAAACATAATACCAACTACATTTACAAAATGGTGGGGTCTAAATTAGCTGTTATCACTAAAGAAGAGATATTGGAAACATCTGCTCAGTGTGCAGTGGCCATCAAAAAAAGCTAACAATGTCAGTAACCATTAGGAAAGGGATAGATAAGACAGAAAATATCATAATGCCACCATATAAATCTAGGGTATGCCCATATCTTCAATACTACATGCAGTTCTGGTCATCCCATCTCAAAAAAGATACATTAGAATTGAAAAAAGTACAGAGCAGGGCAACAAATCTTGGGAGACAGGCCAGTCCTTGGCTACAGACAGCCCCCCAACCTGAAGCAAATACTCACCAGCAACCACATACCACACAACAGAACCACTAACCCAGGAACCTATCCTTGCAACAAAGCCCATTGCCAACTGTGTCCTCATATCTATTCAGGGGACACCATCACAGGGCCTAGTAACATCAGCCACACTATCAGAGGCTTGTTCACCTGCACATCTACCAATGTGATCTATGCCATCATGTGCCAGCAATGCCCCTCTGCCATGTACATTGGTCAAACTGGACAGTCTCTACGTAAAAGAATAAATGGACACAAATCAGATGTCAAGAATTATAACATTCATAAACCAGTTGGAGAACACTTCCATCTCTCTGGTCACGCGATTACAGACATGAAAGTTGCGATATTACAACAAAAAACTTCAAATCCAGACTCCAGCGAGAGACTGCTGAATTGGAATTCATTTGCAAATTGGATACAATTAACTTAGGCTTGAATAGATACCGGGAGTGGCTAAGTCATTTTGCAAGGTAAACTATTTCCCCTTGTTTTTTCCTACCCTCCCCCCCCCCCACGTTCTTGTTAAACCCTGGATTTGTGCTGGAAATGGCCCACCTTGATTACCATACACATTGTAAGGAGAGTGGTCACTTTAGATAAGCTTTTACCAACAGGAGAGTGGGGTGGGGGGAGGTATTTTTTCATGCTTTGTATGTATAAAAAGATCTTCTACACTTTCCACAGTATGCATCCCATGAAGTGAGCTGTAGCTCACGAAAGCTTATGCTCAAATAAATTGGTTAGTCTCTAAGGTGCCACAAGTCCTCCTTTTCTTTTTTTTAAAAATGACTCGGGGTCTGGAACAGCTTCCACATGAGCTGAGACTGTTCAGCGTAGAAAAGTGATGACTAGGGGGTGGGGGCTTTACAACAGAGGGCTCTAAAATCGTGCCTGGGACGTGGAGAAAGTGACTAAGGAAGTTTATTTACCCCTTCACATAGCCCAAGAACCAGAAATTACTAGGCAGCAAGTTTAAACCAAACATAAGGAAGTACCTGTTCACACGACGCACAGTCAACCTGTGGAACTCATTGCCAGGGGATGTTGTGAAGGACAGAAGTATAACTGGATTTTAAAAAGAATTGGATAAATTCATAGAGGACCAACATGGTCAGGGACGCAATCCCATGCTCTGGGTGTCCCTAAACCTCTGACTGCCAGAAACTGGGACTGGACAACAGGGGATGGATCACTTGATAATTACGAGAGCCCTACAAATCCACGGATATCCATATCCGCAGTGAGTATATCCACAGACCATCGGCACACCCACAGGAACACACCCTGGTTCAGAAGGAGAAAAACATCATTATCAACCAGGCCTAGTCTGCTAAGGACTATTGCACCAGCTAGCATGACCTTGGTTGATGGTGTCCCACCAGGCTTCCTGTAGGGAAGTTCCCAGCTCTGCTTCAATCTTGTGAATCCATGAATCTCTGGGGCAGTCAGCACCAGGCAGGGGTAGGGATGCACCTTTTGGCAGTGAATGGAGAGTTTGCGAGAACACAGACTGCAAACTGCAGTTTCTTTTGCAGTGACCTCATCTGGTGGAAGTCTTTTGTTTGGGACTGCAGGGGGCATGCTTTGCAGAAGCAGGAGGCAAACAAGGCACAGACTTACAGTAAAGTGTCATTTATCATTCTGCCTTTCTGGAGCAGATGCCCTGACCCTGCATGAGCAGTAACACTCTGCTCAAGTGGGAGAGGGAGCTGCTTTCAGTGGGTTGCACTGAGATTCAAACGGTTACCTTCTCTGTTGTGATCTCTCCGCCCATGCGCACGCTGTATGCATACAGCCACTTCACCCCCAAGGGGCTCGCCCAGCTCAGAGCTTTCACCAACATTATCTTCAAAGGGAGCCAGATCCTCAGATGGTGCAAACCTGCACAGCTGCACTGGTTTCAGGCTATGCCCTTTACACCAGGATCTGGGTATTCCTTGGTAGTAACATGGACCTGCCTGTTCATCAGCAGCTGGCTAGGAAAACCCGCCAGCACCCAAAAGATCATTTGACCTGCTCTGTTGGCATTTACTGAGGCCTATGGTGTAGGATGAGCTGGCAGCAATTGCAGCCTCCCACCTCCCAGCCTGCCTTTGTGCCCCCCTACCTCTCCCTGCGGCAGGGTGTGCTCCAGGCACCTCCAGGGCGCTTTTCCCTTCACACACACATTAAGTGGCACTAATTATGCACTAAGTAGCCAGTCTGTAATTGAGGTGTTCCTCCAGCACGTCACAACCCTTTGTTGTTTGCTTTCCACATGCCGACTGGTGAAAGTTAATGCTAGCAGCTTTTGCTGGCCCATGGTCACCGCTCCCCTGCCCCTATCTCTGCATGGATCAACCTGCTGACTTGTCTCCCTGACAGTCGTGGACTGTAGGAGTGCTTTCTTTGGCTCGGTCTATGTAAGATTTGTACCCAGTGCCCATCACCGTGTTATCTGTGCTGCACAAAGCCCAGAACCGCAGGCCTTTCTCTGTGGGGCAGAGCAGACATGCTCACTAAAGACAAGATGCAAAAAGTGAGTGTTGTAAAAACTGGGGGGCAGGAGGGAGCAACACTAATATGATTTTCCGAGGACCCACCATGGGCCCAGCATGTAGGTCCTGAGGTTTAACTTGCCCCATTAAAGGAGGCCCCCCCACCAACCCCCACCCTTTGTGCAGGGCTGGTGATAAACTTCCTGAGCTGAGAGTAACCACCAGCCTGTGTCTGGGAGAAGGTAAGTGCTTTGGCGGGGGGCCAGAGTCAGCAGCAGGGCACCAAGCAGCAAGAAGAATCACAGCTACTCAAGCAGCCCCAGGCCAGACCCCCGGCACCCAGCCCCCACCCTCCAATCAACCGCACCCCTACATTACATTACAAGAGAGCCGGGTCCTCCGGCACCTCCAGGTGCTGTGGACAAGCCTTAAGGAGCTTGCGGAGGGAAGGGAGAGCAGGAATTTCTAGCAGCTCCCTGCACCGTCTCCTGGGATTTTCACTTTGGCTTGGAGCCTGCAGGGTGAGCAGCGGGAGAAGAAAAGGCTCAGCTATTAACAGGACACTGGGACTAGTCAAGGGGTAGAAGAGAGCCGATGGCGGAAGAAAAGGGGCACTGGGACCACGCTGCCACATCCCCCACTGCAGGAGGAGCTCAAGGCATAGGCCTCCCTTCACACTGTGACCAGTGCCCAGCCACGCGCTCTCTGCACTAACTGCTGGCGTCTCGCAGAGGTTGCTATGGGCACCAGTTGGAGCAGCACATCTGTGGCCATGGGGGTACAGAGTGGCCCAGGCTGCTGCCTGTCTCCCTACGTGGACACCTCCATGGTTATTCCTACCTCAGTGTTCGCAGGGCCGGAGGTATTCTGGCTGGTAGGAGCTAGCTTACCCTGCAGCACAAGGCCTGGAGACGGCTAACTCCTCACTGGTCACACCAGCTGCATGTTATCTTGCTACTCTCAATGATCCAGCAGCCGTTTGTCGTGAGAGCCCTCAGACCTGGGACATCTTCTACACATTCAATATACATAAAAATCAATTCAGCCAGATTTAAACAACACCTGTGCAAATCTGACCCCAAGCACTCTGCTGCCCCTGCCCGCCCCCCCCAAGACACCGGCTGCTCCAGAAGCAAGCGCTGCTCCTGCCAGCTTCCCAAAGTTTGAAGCACACTTGGCTTTGAGCCCTATAAATATCAGGTTTGTTTTCAGGAGTTTCCTTGTCAGTGCTAGCTATGGTAGATCCTGAATGGAACTAGACATGGATGGCTGTCTACTACACATGCTCCCATTGCCCCCAGAAAGGCTGCGATGAGGGATGTTCCCAGAGACCTGCTCCGCCAGATGGTGGCTGATAAAAGCAGTCGTGGGAGAGCAGGTGTAGGAATTCAGCATCCTGCCTGTCCTTTTGCTAAGCAATAGCTGTAAAACTAGCCTGTGATGTTCTCAGTGTGGCTGGACAAGGTGCTCCCCAGCCAGGCTGGGTGGCACCCATTCAGCTCCCGTTTCACGGTTCTGCATAAAAGAGAGCTCTCGGCGGCTACCCACTGCTCCGACACACCCCAGATGAGACTGCAGTAGATGAGCGCTCTCCCTCGGGCTGGAGAGGCAGCAGGAAAAGCTCCTTCCTACCAATACCAGAAAGAAGAAGCCCACAGATTTCCCCTACACTGCCTTGCTCTCCTCCAAGAGACATCTGCAAGCAAAAGTGTGAGGGAAAGTGGCAATCAGGAAAACACCCCTCCTCACCTGCCATTTGCTATCCTGTCAGGCCAGCGGAGTAAGGAGAAGATTGGTTTAGAGCTGGGATTATACAGCATTGCCTTTTATTACAGGCCAGTTACAGCTGTGCGAACCCACTGACTTCCAGGGGAGTGAGTGGGGTGGGGAGAACTCCCCCAAAGAGGTAGGGGAACACCTTGCTGACCAAAGAATTATCATCCCAATTCACTGCAAAGTGCCATCGTTACCTTTTATAGTGCAAATTCGCTCCATAATCAGAGTTCAGGGCCCCTGGGTCCCTTGGAACAGCGAAGGAAATAACCAAGCACTTAATGTAAAAAAAAAAAAAGGGGGGGGGTGAGAAAGCCTGGATTTGTGCTGGAAATGGCTCACCTGGATTACCATGCACATTGTAGGGAGAGTGGTCACTTTGGATAAGCTATTACCAGCAGGAGAATGAGTTTGTGTGTGTGGTTTTTGAAGGGGGGTGAGGGGGTGAGAGAACCTGGATTTGTGCAGGAAATGGCCCACCTTGTTTATCATACACATTGTGAAGAGAGTGGTCACTTTGGATGGGCTATCACCAGCAGGAGAGTGAGTTTGTGTGTGGGGGGGCGGAGGGTGAGAAAACCTGGATTTGTGCTGGAAATGGCCCAACTTGATGATCACTTTAGATAAGCTATTACCAGCAGGACAGTGGGGTGGGAGGAGGTATTGTTTCATGATCTCTGTGTGTATATAATGTCTTCTGCAGTTTCCACAGTATGCATCCGATGAAGTGAGCTGTAGCTCACGAAAGCTCATGCTCAAATAAATTGGTTAGTCTCTAAGGTGCCACAAGTCCTCCTTTTCTTAATGTAAAGCGAGGCTCCTTTTCCAGTGTGCAGAGCACATCTGCTGCGTCCTTCTTTAGAGACATTCAGCCGGTAAGACTGGAATGGAAATGGAAGGAAAGGTTACTCCCCTGTGCAGTCCCCGTGGTTGTCTGAGATGTCCCTGCTGGGTACTCCCCTTCAGCAGAGATTTTCCGCAGAGCATCCACCACCCATTTTATGAGGTCCTGAAATTGCTGAAAATCATCACCCAGAGACGGTAGTGAAGGCATAACCACCTCATCTGGAGACCACGAGGAGATGGTAGTCTGAGGGGTAGCCTCCTTACCTGCCCTGGCTTCCTGCTTCTCAAATGTCTCCTCCTGAGGCATGGCTGGAGTGGAGGGGGATTGTGTCTCTCTCTCTTTTCCTGGTGGGCAAGACTTGGAGCCCTGGAATATTGTTGTTGGTTTGCCACCCAGGGGCCCTGGTATGGCTACTGTGGGGGGCCGTATGGGAAAGGAGGTGACTTTGACCCAAGAGGTCTCTCATTCTCTGTGCATGTCAGTGGGTGGGTTCCCCGATGGCTGGGTGGGAGAGCCCTGCACTGAGACAAGAGGAGTGATCTCCATCATCATCCTCTCCATCATTTAGTGGAGGAGCCCCAGCAGAAAAGCCTGGTGAGTCTTCGTACCAAGAGGCCTGTCATACCCATAAGCAATGGAGACTCCGGCTCATCTGCCACCAATAAATCCTCTGAGTACCTGAATTCTTGCAGTACCGAATGGGGAAGTGGTACCCACATGACTGTGTGTTTGTCTCCGGAGATAGATGGACCTGAACATTTCGAGCTCTCCGAGGTGGGAGCCATGGGCTTGCCTGGTACTGAGGAACCTGTTGTGGGAGGTGCCAGTGACAAAGCTGAGTATGACAGTACCGGTCTGGAAGAAGGTTTGTCCTTGCCTTCTTGGGCATGTCCGGATGGTCCTGAGGCTCAGTCAGAGCCATGTTTGCTCTTGGAAGATCTCTAGGGCTTTCCAGCCCTGCCAGTATTGGAGGAGTCTGTTACATCTATGGTTCCGAGTTGGGAGGTCCAAGGTTCTGAAACCATTGACATACTGAGGGACTGGGCTCTTTAGGAGCAGGCTTCTTATGAACGGAGTCAGAGCTCCTCTGCTTGCCACCCGTTGACGGGGTCTCTGGAGTCTTTCCCTCACTGGGAGAAGGCTGAGCTGAGGTTGAAGGGGCGCTGGGTCAGCCCTGAGACTGGTGTACAGGGCAGTTCTCCTGACCCGGCCCTGAAGCAGGGCAAAGGGAGTACTCCATCTTTAGTAGCCTCAACTTAATCTCCCAGTTTTCCCTCACCCTGGATTTAAGGGCGAAACAGAAGTTACCCTCCCGAGGAATGTGAGGCTCTTCCAGGCAGTGAACACACTTGGCGTGGCCATCGCTAACCGGGATGGCGTCCTGGCAAGTGGGGCAGCATTTGAACTCCAGTGAGCTGGCACATTTTCCCAAGGAAGATGAGCCTCCCTGAAGGGAGGGGAACAAACTAATCAAACTACAGCTAAGTAAGTCAATCTATCTATAACGGAACTACAACTAGGAGAAAACCCTTGCAGCTGGGGCAGGTTCAAGGCGACAACATGAAAGCTCCCTTTCAGGCTGAGGCAGTTGAGAAGGAACTGAGGGCAGTTCACCCACACTGCCCTGTAGAGCCGGGGGGCAGGACAGGAGGCGAGGTAGGGCAGACGCATGGTCTGAACTGACACTGCTAGGAGCTGCTTACACTAGGGAGATCTGTATCCCTGCTGCTACCTGTACAATCTCCCCTCTTAGAAGTGCTGTACTAGTGTAAAACAGTGCTCGCACTAGTGAGGCTTACCGGGGCGGTTTGAAAGTAGGGACGTCCATCCAGGGAACAGCTACACTGAAGGCCTGTCTCGCTGTACTGGGACCAGTATAGACGCTTAGTGGCAGAAGCAGGAATAGAATCCAGGAGTCCTGACTCCCAGGGCTTTGGCCTTTGATCAACAGCTGAGTGAGATCAGGACTGGATCATCCTCAATGGGATCCTTTGAGCCAAGTTTTCTCCTTGGTTACACACATTAGCAGAAACCCTACTCACTTCCACTTCCTCTTCCAGAGGTGGCAAGAACCATTTGTTCGGCAGCACAACACCCACCAGCCATGCTAGCAAAGTGCTTTGCTCCCCTCTGCACCTTCTATTTGAGGCCTTTTCAGCACTTGATAAACGTTAATTATGATTCACGAAAGAAAAGCCAGTAAGCAAGCTGCAGTACCGTTAAGCCCCTCTGTAGTTTTGCTGTTATGTGCAAGGTTTATCTGATGGCCAGATGTAATTTACACTGGATCTGGAAGGGGTTGTCAGTTACAGACAGTACATCCTAGGTGCAGAATCGGAGACAGCGGGGCTGCATACCTAATGAGGGCCTTTCTGATCCCCGAACGGTCAGGAATGAGAGCGGGCCAAAGGCTTCTCAGGCACGACAGCTGATTTGTTTCAGTCCTCTCTGCGCCTGTCTCTGTCTGAAGTTACACACCCGAGACACAGAACTGCACAGCATGGCTCAGCCGCCGATCCAGCAAAAGGGGATGGCAAAGCTCAGGAGGTGTTTAGTTCAGGGCAGAAGTTAATAAGATGGATACATTTGCTAGGAACAAAGACGACCAGCCATGGCACTTTGTAGAGACCCAGAGCCCCTGTACTGGTCAATCCAAGGAGAGGGTAGCTGGGGAACTGAAGAATCTTTGTGTCCAAAAGAGCACACAGCCATGGCTCATACTCACGGGGCAGCATGAGCTTTGCACCACAGCTGCAGAGGGCAAGGGCAGCACTCCTGTATCCCTCGGGGGGGATAGCTCCGTGGTTTGAGCATTGGCCTGCTAAACCCAGGGTTGTGAGTTCAATCCTTGAGGAGGACCATTTAGGGATCTGGGGCAAAAATTGGGGATCGGTCCTGCTTTGAGCAGGGGGTTGGACTAGATGACCTCCAAAGTCCCTTCCAACCCTGATATTCTATGATTCTATGATCCAGGTAATGGAGGGAGCATGTCTGTAAGTGCATGGCCAGAAAATCACCCACGCAGGAGCAGGCCAAACCAGATCCATTCCGCACTAGCTGATTGGAAGCTATCTGAGAAATGTAATTTCTGCCAGTTTTGCTAGGGCACATGCCTTCCTGGGGCTGCGGGAGCGAGAGACTTGTCTAGTGGGTACAGCACAGGCTTATGAAACAGCAGTTATTGCTCATATTCCTGGATTCCTAATGGACTCGTTGCCTGACCTTGGCCAAAACACTGCAGCCACCTGAAAGAAGTAAGATAAACACCTACCTCAAGGTGGACAGAGTGATAGAATTCATTAATGTTTCTAAAGCCCTTGGCATTGCCAACCACCTTCACCTGGGACCTCTGAGCATTAGTATGTGTCTTACCAGCCGCCCAATTGTATTTCTCTAGTAACTAACACACAAACCCAAATGCGCTCTCACCGGGATTATGCAGTCCTGTTCAGGGCATTGTGGCAGATGGTTCCTGGGTATCTCTAGTACTGGAAAGGCAACTGGACTTTCAAGTCTTTCCAAGTGTGAGCTCAGTGCAGTGATTTGCAGTCATGCTTTGGTCAGCATTCATCTCCAGTGGCTGAGTGTGGGGGTGACAGCCAAGTCTTGCTGAGGAGTTCATTGAGATTGCAAACTGAGGGCTGTGACTGCTCCCTGGGGGAAGAGCACATTATCTTCTGGGGATTACCTGACAGGCTTTTCCCTCAGGTTAATGATAACCCGAGTGCTTTGGGTGTATACATCCCAAACACTGGTGCTCTCAGGGCTTATTTTGCCTGAACAATGGGTGTCAGCTGCAGGTCAGGGTGTGAATTTTTCGGCCTGGGAAGCTAATTTTTTATGCCAACTCCTGTCTTGGGCTAGGCCAAGAATAGTTTACAGATTCAATGTCTGTATTTTACTCCTCTGCAGCCAAAGTCACTGTACTGCAGGTCTGGTGAGCTGCACGCTAGGCCATCGCTGAGCCCCGGAGAGAGGGAAGTGATTTCTGTCTCTTCCATTTCACATTTTTTCCCCCATGAAGAGAAATTAGAGCCTGTAGTAGCTTGTGTTTGAACAACTGGTCACAAAAGGTCACATTGCTTCCTGGCCCAGCTGTCAGATAGAGAAACTTCATCCCAGAGAGTAGAGACGGGCAGTTGTCCTGTGGGGGAGCAGGGGCAGAAGAGTCATTTTAAAGCCCTCATCACTGCTAAGATCTCAGCGTGTGAAGAAGTTTATTCAGGGGCATTTAGAAAGGGTTAATGATTAACCTTCCGGGTTATAAAATGTTTTACCCATCCAGTCTGCAACTGAACCACTAAGTGCCTTTCACAAAGAGAGGAAGACAATTAAGCAGACCCATAAACGAGAGAGACACGCAAACCCTAGAGAGACAATATCCCACACTATTGTCTGTGTTCCCCCTTTCATCCTTAGACAAGGAGGAGGACGAGGGTTTTATTGCTTGGGAGATTGTCACAGCCATAGTGCAGCAAAGATGGACATGTTGGTGGAGAACCTTCCCGGAAGCATAAGCCTTGATCATTCTTATGTCTTATTAGCAAAGCCATAGAAAAGATCAAAACAAGGAAGCCAGGAGACCCCTTACAATAGGCTGGCTCCAAGAGCCACAGGATTTTAGAAAGACAGACATGCTTTCCCAGCGATGGGACAGGAACACTGCCTCATCCCAGAATTTTGCTCAACGAATGACAACTATAAGCCATCTTTCCAATGGCCATAATTTGATACAGTTTTGTTTTTAACCCATCCTAGTGTGGCTTGGGAACAAAGCTGGTGAAAGCTTTCCTAGGTGAGATGCACAGCAGAGAGCCTGTACTGTTAATGATGCCAGACAGGCCGGGTCTCCTGGGGCCCACTCACTGTTGCTTGGAATGGCCTGGCCTTCTTCGTAGTCATCTTTAGCAGGGTTCTTTCACTGCTCCTGCCTTTTCCTGTGAACCCACGTTCCTACGGGAGAGAGAGGAAAGACACAGAATGTCAGATCCTTCTTTGGTAGATGCTTTATGGAGCTCTTCCAGTTTCTGCTGATGTACCCCAATACCCACACTAGGTATGTGTGACAGTGAATGGGAATGGCTTATGTTAATGGGCTGGGAAAGTGATGTGCCTCACTTCACCACCACGCCTTCCTTCCAGCTCCAAAAGAAGCCTCCTCCCTCGTGTCCAAGTAGCCTCTCGGAGAGAGACAAAAGCCCTTTTACTCTCTGAAGCCGCCCCCTTGTTGGGGTCAGCAGACAATGCCAGGACTGTTCTGCAACCTCTGCTCCTCTAGATGGCAGCACCAGCACACGCATGAAAGAGCCGCTTCCTCGCAAGGCTGTGCAAAGACACTGAAGAGCAGCAAGGACACGAGAAAGACAACTGTGGCCTTACCAGAATCTCACTGCAGCCGATGGAGAATCTGGGTTTCTTTGCAAACCAGTGCCTGTGCAGGGGAGCAAATACCACAGCCAGGACAGCGCTGCTGAGCGAGGTTCCAGGAGGGCCCTGTGTCCCCCAGGGCAGCTTGTCCGAAATAAAAATATTAAGCTCTGTTGTCCAATGTCATTCCAGCCACCAGTGAACCTTCAGCCACACTCTGCCCGAAGCTCAGCTGGAGTTCAGTTCCCTTTTAAACAGGGAGGCAGACAGCCCCTTTCTTCTCTCCACTGTGCCATGGATACCAAGACGATGGGCGTGATGTAAGAACCCAGATAGAAGGCACACATGGGTCCAAGTGGACAGGCTCATTCCTTCATGCACTGCAAGCACGATGTGGAGTTTCTGAGCATTTACCTGTAATTCCAGTCACACCAGTGACTGTTTCCCCAGGTCCACCCTGCTGGCTTTCATAACTAAGGGCGGCAGGTGATTCTCCTCCATCTTGCACAAGGCTGCCATAAAACATAGGGGAGATCATCTGACCAGAAACTGGTGAGTCTGTCAGGCAGTCTAGGCACTGATCTGACATTGTTTTCCAGCTTGCTCCGGGAAGCTCCTACCATCGTGAGGCTGTGTCGACAGAGAACCCAGCCTTGAAAAATCACAACAAATGGGGAAATCTTTGTAAGAACAGACCTGCTAGTCTGCTCTCCATGTAGGCATAATTGCTTAAAAACCGTAAGTGTTCAGGTGTTACTCCAAACTCAGCTGTAGTCTGTGGAGGAGGGCAGGGAGGGGGGACTAGCTGGCTGAGCCCTGGACAGGGCATACATTCTCCTCAAGGGCACTGACTCACACATGGTCCAGGATGAGGGAAGTCATTACCATCAGCTGGCTGTTCAGCGATTTGTGTAAACGCAGTTTGGCTCACCAGTGCAGTTTTTAGTGAGCAGGTGTGTCCTTCATACAAACCTCAGGCATTACTGGTACTAGGGATTGTACTTGCTGGCAATTCCTGCAGAGCAATCAACAGATAGAAAGGGTTGAGTTGAGCTCCAGCTCTGGGGCAGGTAGATGCTGCTTGCTTGGTATCTGTTCTGGGGACTTCAGGTTCCGGTGCCTTTCCCCAGCACAAAGCCCGCCTGAGGGGAGACAAACACATTGAAGTTGGTACATCCAGCACTCAGCAATACAAGGAGCCATTCCCCACCCCCAGGCATGACAGTGATATTGAGAGGGGGAACATTGCAGCCGACTGCCCAGAAATTCTTACTGATGTAAACAAAATGCAGCTGGTTCTGTGGGTTTTGACATCACTCAGTTCTGTGTTGGGATGAGCATGCATGCCCCCTGGAGCAAATGAGAGCAGAAAGGGGCCCAGGACAGAGTTTTGATGATTTAAGGGTAGGAGTTTCCAAAAGTGGGAGTGCAAGTCCTAGGGAAAGTGAATGGGACTTCTGCTGTTCCTTTCCAAGTGTGGGGTTTTCAAGAGTACCTCAGGAGCAGGAATTGCTTCCCACTGTTGCACTGGGGCAGGGTTATGAGAATGCAGAAAACTCTGGCCTGCACCTGAAGAAACAGAAATGAAGTGACGTGACAATGTATATACCAAGGAGTAGGATGAATGGAGTGTAAACAATACGGAAGGAATTTTTATTCAGTCCTTTACAAAGAGAAACCCTCAAGTTGTCAAAAAAGAGCAAACTACAAATGAATCAGAAATACTGTGAATAAAATGCTCTAAACTTTATACTTAAGACAAATCCACTTAGACCAATAGAAAGAATTGTTGCAAAGCATCAACCTCACTGACAGAAAGGAGATCTTACAAATGCATAGTACACACAGAACAGTTTAAAGAAGTAGTTTGAGTTCCAATAAAAGTACCTTATTGGCATTTACAAAACATCAGTCATTATTGTGCAATAAAAAGACATTGTCTAGTTATCCCGAAGACCAGAGCAGCCTTTGTATTCTTTTTTTTTTTCTCCAAAATTCAGTAAAAATCAGGACTGGCTCTCTGTGATACGGTGGCACAAAACCCATTCTTTTCAGAACATGGCCTTTTGACACTACAAATAGTTAAAAAGATACAGTACTACAAATTGTTAACAACCGCTTAAAGCCTCGTTCTCCCCTGGTTAGAGGTGAAACACAAAGAGGTCACTGACAGAATTATTAACAAAAGACCAGCATCAATATTTTTAATCCTTAAAGGCACAACATCACTTTCTGGTGGGGGAATTTTATCAATAGGAACAAAACACCCACCCAGACGCTCTGTTTAATCCCTTGTTTCTAAGTTTGTGGTTCTTTTTTTTTTATTGCAATTGAAAAATGAATTAGTTAGAATGGTTCATTTAAACATTGAGCATTCCAAATTATAAGCATGCCTCACACCTGTCCCCTAGACACAGAGACTCTCGTCCCGCACTTAACAGGAGAAATCTCATTCTCTGGGACCCTTTTGGTAAGAGCTCAAGACTGAGTATTCTTTGCTTATGACAATTAAGGATTCAAACGTGACACTGAAACCGGCTGTGTTTCTTTAATGTTTCATTCATGGCTCTGAAGTTTAAGTGAAGTAATGGCAGGGTCTGGATTGTTCTTTTACGGTCAGGGTTAGATTTGTCAAAAAGAAACACACCTCAAGGCCAACAGAATTCAACGGGTGGCTCCAATTTCAAACAAGTTGAATTTTGGTTCCAAATGCATTTTCTTTTCAGTCTAGTGCAGTTGACAACACTTTATCAGTCTAATTTAAATCAGTCCATTTCAGGAAAATGTACTTGCATTCGTATGCTTCAGCCCATCGATGGCACCACACAACTGCTGCCTTGTCTGTTGACTCTTTCACTGCAAAAGGCAGCAGAGTTTTCTGGCGATCTGTTATAGACTATTTCTTGCAGCGGAGGAGGAGTCTCACGCAAAGCAGATAGTTTAGCCACATGCTTTCCCTGGAATTCCTTCCCCATCAGTGCTGATTAACAAGGTACCAGGGGCTACACAGCTGCAGTTCAGTACTCTCACCGTGCAGTGAATTGGGGCAGCTAACGGCACCCTTTAAGGAACTGGTAACAATGGTACTTTGCACTCAAAAGCACTTTTTCTTGAGGGATCACAGCCCCGTGAAAATGGCAAATGTTACTAAACTGCCACCACATCTGAGGAAACCGAGGCACAGAGGAGTGGTGACACCTCAGACAAGTCACTTTTCCAATGAGCGGCAGAGCCATGAACAGGATGGAGTCCTGCCTCGCAGCCCCTCTAGACCCAACAGGCCTCTCTGTGTGGAACAGGAAGGTCACCAGAGAGATGCTTTCTATTTACCCTCACCCCAGGGCAATCGGTGCTGTTGGGAAAGGAAATGGCAGAGAACTACAGGGCAAGGCAGAGGCCCTGGTCACTGTCTTGTCAGCTCTGCTGAGCATGCTGCTGACACCCTTCAGTGCTCGCTTGCGAGCTCGCAAAATCTCACTTACTAGAAAATAAATAGCCAGGGCACAGTGTCCCGTCAAAAGTGCTACTGGTAAATTTTCTATGGCATATGTATATTTTCTGTTCTTAGACAGCTCCTGCTAGCATCGGGGAATTTTATCTGAGAGTGTAGCTGGTCTAACTCAAAGAAATGCAAGAGTACATGAAACCAATACATGCATGTTACCATATTTTACAGTATATATCAGGTTACATTCACACAAGCATAACATCACAGACCAGGGAGGGAATGTCCCTCTTTATGCAGCACATGGGGACTGCCCGTGGAATATGGCATGCAGCTTGGGGCATCCCCATTCCAGGAGGCTAAAACAAATTGGAGGGGATCAAGATAGAGGGGGCCCAGAGCATGATAGGTTCAGAGGGGCTGCTGACCTAACCAGAAACACTGAAAGAGCTAAGTATGAATAACTCAGCAAAGAGATCAGTAAGAGGGGCGGCAGGGAACAGCCACAGTGTAAGTACTTGACAGGGAGCAGTACCAGTGAGTCAAGAGGAGAGCATGAGTTTATCAAAGGGAAAGTTTAGGGTGGAAGTCAGGACAACTGTCCTAACGATGTTGATTGGACTCTGGAAGAGTCTCCCCAGGGAAAGAGGGTCAGCACTTCACCGGGAATGGTCCCTTGAAATGTGTGTTAAAGCTAAACAATCTGTTCCACTTTGTATTAACCTGTAACACTGGGAATACCTTTCCCAGACCTGCAGAAGAGCTCTTTGTGGCTTGAAAGGGTCTCTCTCACCAACAGAAGTGGGTCCAATAAAGGATATTAGCACACCAGCCTCGTCTCTCTAATATCTGGGGGCCAACACAGCTACACAACACTGCAAGCAGTAGGTTCTATAGTCAACTGTGAACTTTTGCAACAATGATTCTCCCTCTGTTATAGGGTGCTATTAAAAAAACACAATATTTATCCCTTCCAAGCCATCTGGAAATGTCTATCCTTGGGCTCACGATCAGAAATGACGACCAGCTATATGGCTTCTGCTCCGCAAATGCAGACCCCAGGGTAAAAATGTCCGCCTACTTCCTGATAACCCCTCTAGGAGAGAAGAGAATTATGAACATCCTGGCTGCCGGGCAGAAAGGCCACAACTCCTCTTAGCAACTCGATGTACAACTTGCCACTTCTGTCCCTGCCACCTGCAATGGCTGGTGGTAGCTCCAGGGAGCACCACATAAAAATGGCAGGGAAATCCCGATGGCTCTTACCTCTCCCCAGCCCTCTAAAACAGCCTTTGGGGGACTGATTCCTAAAGGTGTTTAAAATACACTGCAATCCGAAACTAGGTGTTACTTGTTCACAGAACTCACCATGCTCCAGGCTTCCTACTTCCTGTAGCAAGTCAGCGAGGATTGGGAGTCAAGACTGCGGGGCTGTCCTCCTGGACCTCCTCCCTATGCGATTTGGGGGCAAGATGCTTCCTGTCTCTGTGCCTCAGGGCTACAGAGCAGCACCAGGTTAGCTAAAGTGATGTAGTTAAACTGGTACAAAAGGCTATTTGGTTTAAGCCAGGCTTATCTCAGTTTAGCTGAAATTGACTAGGAAGAGGGTTAAACTAAACTGGAATAAGCTACTACTGAACTGAAATAAAAGGGTCCACACAAGCAGGTGCAGGGCAGGGGCCCAGTCCTTACATCAGAGCTCACCCAATCCCAGGGGAAGCCATGCTGCACCATAAGCAGTCTGGACACAGACAAGGACTCTACCTCCCCATCAGTAAAATGGCCCAATTCACGTCTGTTTGCAAAGCACTCTGGCTCCTTAGGAGCGAGTGATGTGCTAAGCACTGCCAGGGAGTGTGTGTCGCGCAAACACAGATTTCAAGAAGCCCATGCTGAGGGAAGCAACAGAGAAGAATTGAAACTCTTTGTAAGCCAGACGCTGTAACTCTCAGCCCAGCCTGCACCCAGGAGTTGAAGAAGAGAGGGGGGTTACAGCGAGAGAAACAGGAGTAACAGCCTGGAGGGTGGAAGTCAGTTTGGTGGGTGGATTAACTGATGGCCAGAAATGTCTGTATCAGAGGTGCAAGCCAACTGGAAAAGGAAACAAGGTGAGAACCAGCAGAAAGCCAGCCTCTCCCCCTACTCTGCCATCCGCTGATGCACGTAACAGGAAAGGGTGCTACTGTAGCAGGTGCATTTTGGCTGTGATGGGAGGAGCAAACTAGACTCTTTGCATGGGCAACTCTCAGTATTTTCCAGGGCACTGGAGGGGCTTGGGGAAATAATCAATGAATGTTTCCGTTTTCTCTCTGCCTGTAATAGGGGTTTTTTCCTATTAGCCTAAATTGTATCCCAGTTATGAACTGCAGTGCAGGGCAGTGAAGCCTTCCACAGCTCTGCGCTGGTTCCAGGAGCTAGCAGCCAGCTTGGCAGTGCAGGGACATATGCATTGCAAGCGTTGGCTACACAATCAGTGCAGAGTGGCCTGCCACTGTGGTACCCGTGTTCAAGTGGAAAAGTCAAAGCAGAGATCCATTGTCGAGGCTCAGTTCCCCTATTAACAGCGTTCGGACTGTGGCTGGGAAGGGAACAGAAATGGCGATGCCAGATCCATGCTTCTGATTGCTGCAGTTGGAGAAGAAGAGGCATGTGGGGGCGGAGGGGTATACCAGTCATCACCAGCTTTCTTTTTTTGCACTTCAAACATTGCTTGTTATAGTTTTAAGGACACAGAAATTAGCTCCACAGAGTGAACCTGCCACTTTACCTTTAGCTTGTGTCTGTATCAGCCATGAAACCACAGGGCACAAGTTAGCGGGATTTCACACCATGAACCCAAAGGAGCAGAGGCACCAATTCTCCAGTCTCATGCAGTTCCAGAGCAACAAGACCGAGATCTGAATGAACGCACAAGAGCAATGGAGCCTCGTGTGAGCCCGCGCAACACATGGGTCCTCGGGCTGGGGCAGAACCCCGTGAGCAGTCTCACTCTAGGAGCTACGACTCTCAGCCTCGGCAGTGAGTTATGAAGATGCACTAAGCGAATCACAGCTCTGTCTATAGTAACCGGCCACTACAGAATCCAGAAAACTGGGCCCACTTCACTTAGCCTGTATTAAAGGTGGCCTCTGCTCTTGGTCCACTGGAGCCAGTGTCATGAGCTGAGCAGGTACCAATCTTCTCCTTCTTTTTCCCCTAGAGAAATCAGGTATAAAATTTAATTCACAGAATTTAGAAAAAATAATAATGAGGGTTGGAGTATTACAGAATACTGAGCCCCTTTCCCCTTGCCGGGCCCTGGGCTCTCTATGCTTCGCAGCTTAGTTCGAGGCTATTAGTTCCCTTCCCCTGTGCCAGACAGTGGACACACATGCACCCCACACGTGCTCAAAAAGCAGCACGTAGACATTCGTAAGGGTCACTACGTCTCCCCACTAGAGAGAGTCCTAGTAAAACAAAGGAGCTCACAGAAAGTCTCCGCCCCCGGCCCCCCCCAAATTCTCTCGCTAATATTTCTCCAGGCAGAACACAGTGATCCTGACTCCTCTGCGTTAGCTGCATTGTAGCAGAGCAGCAGGTTAACAGAGATGCCATTGAAATGGAAATGTCACCTCTTCTTCCCTCCTGACCCACCTCTCTGTGGCTCACAGGCAGTGCAGAGAAAGGACACAAGAGAGACACTGGTTTTGTGGGCGATTAACTCAGCCTCTCGCTGGCGACAAAAGCTTTTCAGTGCCTGCATTCTGCCGAGTGTATCAATGTTCCCTGCTAAACACACCCCATTCTTCTGCCCTCAGAAAGGCCTTGCCCTCAAATGCCGGGGGGGGGGGGGAGGGGGAGGCTGAGTTTGTCACCCCAGAGCAATCTCTGGCTGGGTCTTGTTTTTACTCACATCAATAAGGGGAAGAAGAAAACACCCTAATTTTTTCTAAATGTCAAAACGGAATGTGTTGGCTCGGCTCGGGAGGCCTGGAGCAGCCTGGACGCTTTGCGGCGGCCCAGACGCACAACACGCGGCAGCAACAGCAGCAGCCGAGTGTTTTCTTACCTGCCACATGCTGAGCCCCATGTTCCAGCGGACTGTTATCCACTACACTCGGGACTACCCCAGCGCGCAGCCTGCTCCCAGAGCACGAACACGGGCCCGGTTGCACGGTTCAACCCCCTTTCCCCAGAGAGAGAGGGAGCCCGGTCCTGGATAAGCGACACACCCACACACCAGCCCCGCGCTATTAGGCACTGTCGTGTCAGGCTACCGTGCCTTGGAGATAAGGCTGCCTCGCCTGGCGAGCCAGCCGCTCTGACTAAAACGAGAAACACCCTTCTTCGTCTTTAACGGAAACACGAGCCCAGCTTTCCACCCCAGCCTGAAGAGGAGGGTACCGCGTGTTAGCGATCCCTGGAGGAGACATGCTGCCCGTGTTACAGCTACTAACAAACACCAGGAGAGACTGTGGGGCTCCGCTAAACCCCCACCAGCCTTTTGCAGGCAGCGCAATCCTGCTGCCCGGGATAAAGCAGAGCATTCGCTCTGGGCTGCAGCACCCGCGCTGATCCCCCCACCCCGGGCGCCCCTGCCCTCCGCACATGGAAAGGGTCTGGAAGGACTGTGCTGTGGCTTTGTCCACCTGAGTAGGAATTGCAAACATTTTTACACCGCCCTCAGATCAGACCTTCCTCTAGCAAGTCTCTCTGCCTCCCTTTTTTCATGCATGAGAACGACATCGGATTTCTTTGGTGCTTTGCCCAGCTCCCGTTACTAACCCAAGACCCCAGCTGTGACCGACGTCGGGAAAGCCGCAGAAAACCAGCACCCGCGGCAGAGATGGCGCTGGGCCCTAGGAGGCCGAGCCGATGGAGTCGGAATGAAATGTGATATACCCAGACGAAGCAGAAGGGGAGCTTAAAAAGCTAGTGGTGCTTCCTTTGCTCCCACCTTTCTGCAGATTTTCCTGCTCCCCCCAGGAGATGCTCAAACTCGTCCGAAATCCCCCTGACTCGGAGCAGCTGCTGCCTGCTGGGCGGCTGTCCAGTGCCTGGGCCTCCCCTCGTTCGAAGGGAGTTTGTCCCCTGCAGGGGTCTCTGTTTCCCCCAGGAAAGAGGCACCTGGGGTCCTCCTGGGCGCGCAGAGGCCTGGGCACAGTGAGGCTGCAGCCCTTCCCCTGCGCCGAGAACCTGCGCAGCACCTGAGGCTCCCGCTCAAAGTCGGTCAGAGGGAAGTTGGAGCGCACACTGGCCTGGGGCGGAAAAGCCTCAGGGAGGAGGGAGACGGAAGACGAGCGCATGGGGCTTTTCCTGGGGCTGGCCAGGGGGCTCTCGTCAATGAAGTTCACCACTTCCTCCTTGCTGAAGCACTTGTACAGGTCCTCGCGGGAGAGCGGCTTGAGTGAGATGACGCTCTCGGCAGACTTCCGGCGCTTGCGGTAGGGGAGCCGCTCCTCGTGGTAGGAGGTCAGGCTGCTCCTCCTCCGTGCATGCCGCGGGATGAGGAGGTGGGCCAGCCCGGCCGCGTCCTCGCCTGCCCCCCAGCGCTGGAGGTAGGCTGAAATCTGGCCCGTAGTCCAAATGTCCGTTTCATCGTGAGAATAACGCCTCAGAGGCGGGACCTAGAGAAGAGGGGAGAAAGCAACACCACGGGTCAGCCTTCCCCGCCTGGCCTGGGAGCTTCATCGTCAGAGCTACGGAATCACATCAAACAAAACATTCACGGCATGTCAGTGACTTGCTGCTGGATACAAACAGATCAGAGAAAGTCCTGACTGCCTGGTGCTCCTGCCAGAGGCCTGGGCAAGCTGGACGCAGCTGAGGGCCAAGCAGTGCTCTCAGCAAGTCTCAGCGCAGAAACGCGTTGAGCATCTATGGTGCTTCCTCAAGAATTTTCCATGCGGGTGGCACAGGGAGGGTCTAACCCCTGGGGAGAGGTTCCAAAGGGTCCCCAGAGCTGCCGCCAGTGCCCTGCTGGTGGCACCATGACTGAAGCTAAGGCTGAGAAGAACATCCCGTTCGAAAGCCACATGCTTCCAGCTGACCCCTGCTGAGTCACTGTGCTATGGCGTGATCTCCCACGCTGCACAGGGGCGGGATGGCGCGATGGACAGGACACTGGACAGGGACTCAAGAAACCTGGGCTCTGCTCCTGGCTCCAATGCTAGCTCTCTGTTTGACCCGGGGCAAAATGCTTCTCCTCTCTGGTCTGCGTTCCCCTCCCGCCCTGGGTCTGTTGGGATGATACGTTCTTTGGGGCTGTGTGTGAACAGTGCCTGGCCCAGTGGGTACAGGTCTCAGATGGACTACTGCAGTGCAAATGAATAACTGATTGCTGGGAAATAGAGAAAGTGGAAACAGAACAGGCGCACACAAGAGCAGTGAACCCGTCTGCCCAACTTCTTGTATTCGCAGCTGCTCCAATTTTAAGTAAGCCTGTAAAGTTTTAGGACTCAACACAGGTTCGGGGTGTCGCTGCTACCGCAAAGTGATTCTGAGGGAATGATGCTGACGTCTGTCGGTTCCACCGGGTCTCAGAAGCAGGCAGTAAAATACAGAGCAAGTCGATTACACACAGCCTTTTGTAGGACCCTCTCTCAAGCTGTTTTGCATGCAATAAAAGACAGTCTAGAGGTGTGTCATTTGGACAAGGCCTCATCTTGCCCAATGTACTTTGCTGTTTTAAAGGCAGAGTCTGGAATCACAGCAAATCTGCTGTGGACAGATTCAGAGTGTGCTGTACCCTGGTGGTGTGAGCTCCATTTCAGAAAAGTCAGGAGCATGCCACAAGGGGAGCTCCAGCCAGCTGTTCTTGGGCCGAGACCCCGAAGTGTGCGCAGCCTGATTGGTGCAAGCAACGTCCAAAAGTTAATTTGACATTTACAAGGAAACTCCACATATCCTTCAAAATTGGACGAGCAGAGTGAATTGACGTACTCCAGGCTGAACTCCTGACCAACATTAAACCTTTTCTTACAAGTGATTGTGTGGAGCAGCCGGAGTGCAATGGGACAGCTGTGAAAATCGGTCATGCCCTAGCAAATCCTGACTGATTTTCCACCAATCAGAATGTGACACATTCTGGCAGGTTTGTAATTAATGTTTATAAAAACTTCCAATAAATGAATTATTACTTGTCAATTGTTTAATTCCTCAGGGCTGCCCTTCTTCGGTGTGGTCAGCACTATAATCAAGTATACTAAAAAAAAATACAAACAGAATAAAGTGGGGGAGGGGAGGTTTGCATCTTACAAGGTCTCTGATCAATGCGAGAGCATACAACAGCAAAGCAGCCTAAGCAAAGGTCAAGCAAGGTCTCACCTAGGGGTCAGCGAGCCAAGGGACAGTTACTTTGCCCAGGGACTTTAAACGGCTCCAGTAAAGGCCAGTCCATCTTTTATAAAGTTACTTTGCTCGCTTTCACCTGTCTCCTGCTCATCCTTTGCTGCGCTGCCTTCACCCACTAACTTTCCACCGAAATCCATGGACTGGTAAGACGTGCTCATCAACACAGCACTCACTGGGCTCTTCCTGGCTGTGCCTGGGACACAGGGCAGGCAAGCCAGTGCTCTCTGTCGGGACACTCGATAGCAGGCAAGGTACATTCCCAAACCGGACAGACATGGACTGTCCAACAGGAGTGAGCTGAATGTGTCTGGACACACCTGCCAGCACTGCAGGCCCCCATTGCACCTGAAATGCTGAGCCACAGCCAAGCGATTCACACTTTTTTTTATTGCTTTGTAGGCACTTTCTCTTTCCAAGAGCGTGTCCCAAGACTGCTCGGAGGGGAAGGCTGCTGCCCATCCCGGAGCCCATTACCTGCAGATACTGCATTTTGTTCTCCTGCACCGATCGCACAGGGTACACCTGAGGGATTCCTCTCTCTAGTGCTGAGAAGTCGTACTTGGCAATGTGCTCCAGCGCTAAGATGTCCCCGCCGTAGTTATAGTCGTAAGGCCTCTCATACATCAGGTCGGTGTGAATTGCACCATCCAGGCTCGTCTCTGCAAGGGGTTGGTGTCAGAATTAGTTTGGAACAGAAATTAGCACGTGCAATTGAGACCCAGGAGGGAGACGTGGTGCTCTGGTGGGCAGAGCTCTGCTAGCGGGGTCCAGGCAGGAGATTCTCCAGCGATACCCAGGGGGCTACGTCATCGACTGTTCTTAGCCCAAGGAGCCAGGGTCGCTGGTTCGCTCAGGGAAAAATTAAAATGAATTTCCAGCCCAATCCCACGCGCCTCTCCTGGAGGGACAGAGATGAGGCTGAGGGAAGGGACTCACGCCCCAGGGCTGCACACGGGATGAGCTTTAGAGGGCAGCAGGACTGCACGGAGACACTCGTGACTGCAGAGCCCGGCAGCTACAGCGGCGAAGGATGGGGTGGTTTCAGAACATGCATCACTAAGGAGCGCCCATTCAGGGATGGGTACAGTGCCCCACTAGAGCCACCGCTGGCATCATGGAGGGCTGCCATGCCCACCCAGGCTGCACCCCCACTTGTGCGCCAACCCTACCCGCGGGAGGGCGGAAGAATGTGGCGCAGTGACACTTAATGGCATGTGGGTGCCTGGTAACTCCAGACAGGAGGAGACTCCTGGCAAGTGACCCGCTTGCCCACCACCATGCTTGGAATCATCTTAGTTATGTCTGGCTTTGGCATTTGCAGCCACTTCATTGCCCATCGCTCAGCCCTCTCTACCCCCATGTTAAAACACAGAGGGTGCATTGTGACTGGCACAGCCCGCCGCTCTGCAGACATGGGACAAGCACCCAGGGGAGGGGTAGTGTGGCGGACACAGGCTGGCCCAGGCAGCTACCCAGGGCATGCATCACGTATCAGCACATGCTCGCTCTCACCTTCATCTGCGTCATCGTTGGACATGATGGCCACGCACTTCTCCCAGATGGATCGTACGTCTGCTCGGTAGCGATCACAGGCCCAGAGGAAGAGGGGAAGGAGCAGGGACTGGATGACCGAGCACCAGAGAACACACACCACCATCCAGTTGTAGGACACGTCAGACTTCAGGCTGGCAAAGCTCACCACCTGGGACATCAAAACCCCAGTGCGTTAGTTACTCAGCACGGCCCCCAGACTGGCCTGTCCCATCGACTCAGGGCCTGTGTGGGATGCAGAGGTTAGTGCTGTGCTCTGCACAAAAAGCGGCCCAGGTTGGAGCCCCAGGCCGGCTGGCTGGCAGAATGCTATGGAGATCTGGCCCGGGGCTAGCCCTAGGCACTGCTTTTCAGCAGACCCAGCTCCTGGTCCCTGGGCTGGCGGATAACTGCTCTGGGCAGGCTCCAAATGGAGCCCTACACAGCCCCGCAACCCAGAAGCCTCCATAGGGTTGGGCAAGTCCTCAGCATTCAAGCCGAGCATCCCAACCCTGTCTTCCCTTCTCCAGGAAGCGGAGGGCAGGGACACCTGGGAGGCCCTGGTACCCAGCACACACAGCTGCTCTGAAGGCCCGGCCTGCACTGCTGGGTGTTGCGTTTGGAGGGCGGTTCTTACAGCTGCCACATCAGGGCCTTGCTCAGGGAGCGTCACGGTCCAGCCGGCATTCTCCGTCACTCTCTGCATCAGCCACTGTCTGGTGCCGGGACACTCCTGAGCGCTCAGCATCTCTGTTAACACCGAAACAGGCCTTCGTGCACCTGATCCAACTGGGTAACCACCGCTTGGGGTGGGGTGAGTCTGGAAGAGGGGCCCTGCTAACCGGCCTTCTCAGCTTTGCTCAGCAACCTGTGAAAGCCTCCAGGCACCTGGCAACCTGCTCCTGTCAAATCCATACGAGATCCCAAAGCCCAGAGCAGCCTTGCCAAGTGGGGCACACTCAGTTCCAAGCCTGCAGCGCCCCTCAGAGAACAAAGCCTCTGTCTGCAGCTGCCTCAGCTTGGGCCCAGTTTCCAGACCCCCCTTGGCACACACGTTGCTTGATGCAGGGGCACTGCCCTGATGTCACCATCCCACTTGTGACATCATCGCTAGTCTCAGGGGAAGGCTTATGAGGTCATCAGGAGGATGAAGGGAACAAGCAGCAGGGTCCAGAGAACCCAGAAGGGACAAGAACTATGGTGAACAGGAGCAGTGGGAGATGTGCCCCAGGGGAGATTCCCAGCCCCCCGCCAGCGCAGCGGGCTCCGAGATAGCGGCTTGCATGCGAACGGAGCAGGAGAGTCTTTCACACCTTGCGCTAGTAGCTCAGCGTCCCCAGCGTAATTCACGCGGGACAGTGACGCAGCCCCCCCCAGCTACCTCCAGCAATACCAGGCTCGCCGAGAGGAGCACTGACCAGGGCTGCAGCTGGCAGAGGTTAGAGGGCAGCGACCCTGCTGCCATCAGCCGCAATGCAGGCAAACAAGCATCTGCCCTTTCTCCAACATTTGCTTCCAGGGTCTTTAAAGTTCAGTTCAGTTCTGAGTCACTCATGCAGGAGTTTCCCTCTCCCTTGCTTCCCAAGCACCAGAGCTCCCTCGATCGTTCTCAAGCTCCCCACACACAGATTCACGGGCATTAGCCACTGCTCCATCCCGTCAATGTGGGATTTCACCATCCCTGCCTGGTGAGAGGGAAGCAGTGTGTGTCCAGGTGCAAAGCCCCTGCTAAATCCTCCTTGAGTGGAGAGAGTGAGGAGAAAGGCAGACTTCTCCTCATCCGAGAGCCTGGTTTCCATGGGGGCTCAGCCCCCCAACTCCAGCTGAAGGCAATGGAGCTGTGCACATGCAGCATTGCGGAGGATCAGGCAGACAGGTGAGACCGAGGAGGCTTTGCATCGTACTAAGCTCCATGATACTTACTGGGGTGGTTTTGTGTTTACCCAGAGGAACTCCTGTACAAGCTTTGCAGCATCAGTCTGCTGGTAGCAACCTCCCTCTCCACCCCCCACACTAAGCTCCCACATTCATCAGCCAATCAAACCACTGCTGAGCAGCTGAAATGCCATGCTGGTCTCTCTGCGGCTCCTGTTATCAAACGACGATTACACAAAAGTCATACACGAGGGACTCCCCATCAGCCACACAAGTTCAAACAGCCTTTTGCAGGCACGGCGCCCCCAACCACTCACCCTGGCATAGGGAGGACGCTGGCTGCAAAACCACATCCCCTCTTAACACACCTGCCTCCTCCAGCCAGAATTAACGGCAGCCACCCCGACCTTTACGAGGGCACCACACGCCAGAAAGCAGGCAGCTCACGCAGCCACTCTGCCGGCAGCAGGGCAGGGACCTCCCTTCAGTGATGTGCAGACACAGTCAAGACCATCCTTCTGACCCAGAGCTGTACGGACGGACTCAAACACCATGCTCCGGGCTCACATGCAGCCAGTTTTCTCAGTGTCTGGGAGCTCAGTCTGCAAAATATAAAGCACTTGGCTGTGCTTTCCCAGACACAAGATTGACAAGAAAATGACACAGGCCAGCTCCAGTCAGATCACCCGCCCTGACAGTGGGGCTGCCGACGACACCCTCCTCTCCTATCCCATGGGACACCCTTCCGCCTCCAGCAGAGCAAGACCAGAACTGACAACTCTTGCCCAGTTTCAGCCAAGCACTGCTAATCCAGCTTGACACACGTGCTGGCTATTAGGCAGCTCCCTGCTCCTGCAGAATTTGGAGAGAAGACTGCGGACTCTGGACAGAACTTCGAACACTCTGTCGGCTTCTTGGGACAGTAAAAATTAGATTAAAAGAGGGCACATTGTCAGGGCCCTGGCGATCCTAAAAAATGCACGTGCTGGTTCTCAGCCTGCGACCCAAGCCCTGCACAGCAAACACCCTCCCGCAGAGAGTATTTTTCCTGTTTTAATGCCCAAACGTAGCAATTATTCAATCTTTCCCCCTCGCTCCCAAAGGCAGAGCATTTCAGTGGCTTTTAGAAGCGGAAAACAAGGGTTATGTTCAGAGCAAGCACACGCTCGGGGTTCAGTACACTGACTCTGCTAAGCGCACTTCATGCAAACTGCAGCAAAGATGCAATAAAATTATTAATGCCGAAGGAGCTGCTGTGTAACAATAAGGGTACGGAGATGTACCAGGTTTATGAACAGTGAGTGTGACCAAGTCAGCGAGGGGAAGTTCTTCTGTACTGGACAATAAGAATTTCCTGTATGAATGTGTTGATCTAGCTTAAGAAGAAGAACAAACAGAAACGCAAGCACATATTCTCCCCGGATAAGCAACCTCCCACCAAGCACTGTGGGTGGCAGTTACAAGGCAATGGCCTACTTCCAGGCCGAAGGGCACAGCTGGCTTGCCAGGCTGGGAACTAGAGAGCAAAGGACAGTAAAGAGTTAAAAAGCTCTTCTCTGGAGAAGATGGGTCAATGAGTTCTAACAGGAAGACAAGCTGTCAGCCCTCCCTGGGAGATTGGCCTTTCCAGACCCAGGGAAGGGTAAGCCTCAGGGAGAGGCAGATATGCGCAGAGGTTGGTTTATTGCTTTTAAGACCTGTTTTCTCTGACATGCTTTTGTTCTAGTAAATTATACTTTGCCTTAAGGAGGGGGTCAGTTCACCGGTTATCACTGTCATCACCCGGGAGGGAACAGACTGCAGGATACGACCCAAGTCAGATCTGCCGAGGCAAGCCTGGTTAGTACCAAGGGAATGCCAGGCAGGGCCCAGTCTGCGAATGGCAAAACCACGTGATTCCGCCCAAGCCAGGTGATGCCTCGAGGCTGGGGGCAGGGGCACTCCACGAGCTGAGGAGGGTCAGAGGTGCTGATTGCCTGATAACAGTGCAAATCCCGCCCCCCACCTCCAATCTCCAAATCCATACAAGCGAGGCAAACTGAAATGCTTTCTAGGTTTCCTACTCTGGCAAACGGCTCCATGCTCTCCCCCCATCTGCTGGAAAGGACATGGGGCCCATAGGTCATAGGCAGTGCCCCAAGTTGGTGTCATTCTCATCAACGGTCCAAAATCTTACATGGGAAATCATGATTATTCCACCAAGGTCTCTCTTCATGGGACTGCCCCCTCCCACTCATTAGCTGCTCCAGAGCACTTTGTAGCATCTTGGAGATGGCAGCTAACACCAGCCTGCAAGTGAATGCAAACATTCGGCTGTCTCCTCTCTATGTGAACTTGCTCAATACACTTGGAGCCTCCTGGCTATGGGGAGAGGGGATGTTCACAGCACCCTTGCTAGGCTGGATACACAGCGATTTGGTCTGAATCCCGCAAGCTCACTGAAGCCCTCACTTGTCTATCCAGAAAAAACCCTAGGTGCATGGTCAAGTTAAGCACGCGCTTAAGCACTTTCCTGAATCGGGGCATGAAAGAGCCCATTCATCTACGCCCACCCTGCAAGGCTGGAATGACTTTTTGCATGTCAAAAGTGTCGCCTGCCTCCCATCTACCTCTCTGAGCTTTCCCCACACTGGATTCCAGATGGCAGACAGCAAGTCTGTACTGCTGGGGTTAGGAGTTATTAACGTGTTGCTGCTGAAACAAAAGGTTTATTAAATTAAAACAACCCCGCTGCAGCATGTAGAGGCCATTTTCCCAGTGGGCTGGCGTGTCTACTGCCAGTTCCAGAGCCAATGAGCTGCACGCAACCACGGCCGGCCAGCCCTGTAGCACAAACCACCCAGTTATGAATGTTTCAGAATTTGGAAAAGAAAAATACAGCCAGAATATGCAAACTGATTCATATTAATCAAGACCAACTATAGTGCTTCCCCCTGTTAATTAATGGATCATTAGCATAATGGTGTAAGTCAAATTCATATTAACTTAATCTGATCTTTATAAATTGCTTAACATCGCCTGGCATGGAGTATCAGCATCCTCACTGTTTGTTAAATCCTGCTTCAAGTAACATCACGAATGGGCTGCAAGGCAAGAGCAAATTCATGCTGGAGGAGGGGAGGCTGGCTTGCTCACCAGGGCAGCATTTGCATTTTTAACTTCGCTTACATAAAAATCAGTTTCGTGCTCGTCAGAGGTGCCCGATCGACAGTTTTGGACACTGCCGCCTATTTGTACCAGGTGTATCGGTCCCCAGGGCAGAAAGAGCACAGGCCACAGCTGTGCAAATTCCACACTCACACCCCAACATGCCTCAGCGGGGCTAGGAGTAACATGCCCTGAAGACTGGGAGTGATCTGCAGTTGGATCTGTCTGTATGGCACCCAGCACAATGGGCCCCGACCATGATCTCTAGGTATTACGTCTTCCTAGGTGGCATCTCCATTCCTGGAAATTTGCAACCACGGTAGCTCAAATCCTCTGCTAATCTCTGTGGATGAATAGTCCACCCAGGATACCACACCATCCATCCAAGATTGTCTTTTCTGCCTCCTGTTCACCATTAGCTTCCCTTTTCAGTGCCCGTAAACATGCGGTGTCCGCTGAACCTTTTGCAATGTGCCCTGCAAATCCAATCTTTGTTTTCGTAAGATCGCTTACTAGCATCTGCTGAGTTCCAGTGCTGCTGACAATACCCTGCAGTATCCTGAACGAACCTTATGGAATTAAGATAAATCTTATTGAACTAGAGTTAATATCTTTGGGTATATTGTATTAAAAATGCAGGTGTGTATGTGTTATTGTGGCATTGAATGTACCCTCTCTAGCAGGGAGGGAAATGCTAATGTACTGCCTCCATTATCAACCCCTCTTCCAGGGAGATGTAGGTACTAGCTCAAACTGTATTCTCCAGGGAAGAAAGGGTTCTTAGATAAATATCCTGGTTTGAAACTAGCTCAGAGCCTTCTCCCTGATCCAGCCAATGGACAAGGCCCCAATCCTTAGGGTAGGGGTGGAAGGACTGGGGGCTAGTTCTGAGCTGAGGCTGTGTTGACCTTGTGGCCACAAGGAAACCCAGGGGTGGGGTGCTGACGGACAGCTCCTGCCAGAATCCAAGTTAGGGTTGGGATGAACCCTGGTAAGATTATTTGTATGCATGCAGGTTCTCTTATTGTCTTTAATATGCTTTCTCTGTAATGCTTTTTACCTTAAGAATAAAGCAGGCCTCATGGGGAGTGCTGTGTGCTACCATATAACTGTCGCAGTTACACCTGTTAACTGTCTCAGAAGAGAAAGTGAGCAGGTGTCCTTGGCCCACCTTGTCTGTGCTGAGAATTACACAGAGTAGGCAGGGAACTGCGCAGCATGGAAACATCCCAGTCAGGAGGGAGAAGGGCATAGGTCTCTGCCCAGAAGGGCAACAGCTGGGGAGGCGGAAGTCTGAGAGCGGGTGCCCATGTTGGATTGCTAAGGGAATATCCAGGTGCAGTTGCCCTGGATGGTGACACCCACCATCTCTAATACTTCTTCATTGGTTACAGTCTAGCCAGGATATCTTCAGAATTATTCTATACCACCATAATTCAAAGGATTGGGTTTATTTTTAATTACTGATTGTTTGAATGTCCAAGTTTCACAGCCAAAGTTTAACACAGACCAACTGTACGTTTTAAGAGAATAAGTCTTCAGATGTATATCCCATCTCATCTCAAACAAAAATGATTAGGGGACTGGAACACATGAGTTATGAGGAGAGGCTGAGGGAGCTGGGATTGTTTAGTCTGCAGAAGAGAAGAATGAGGAGGGATTTGATAGCTGCTTTCAACTACCTGAAAGGGGGTTCCAAAGAGGATGGCTCTAGACTGTTCTCAATGGTAGCAGATGACAGAACGAGGAGTAATGGTCTCAAGTTGCAGCGGGGGAGGTTTAGATTGGATATTAGGAAAAACTTTTTCACTATGAAGGTGGTGAAACACTGGAATGCGTTACCTAGGGAGGTGGTAGAATCTCCTTCCTTAGAGGTTTTTAAGGTCAGGCTTGACAAAGCCCTGGCTGGGATGATTTAACTGGGAATTGGTCCTGCTTTGAGCAGGGGGTTGGACTAGATGACCTTCTGGGGTCCCTTCCAACCCTGATATTCTATGATTCTATGATTCATCAGACTGTTATGCTTCCAGAATCTCTTCTGGTTTTGCTATTCTGGTGCTGACTTCAGTATCTGATTGTTCATCTTCTGTAACGATGCTTCCTAAACAGCAATAATTTCTCACTTGCTGCATGGCGGCTTCATTCACTGGAACCTTGCATGTTTCCCAGGTTCTTTGTGCACCGTGCTAGTTTTTGTCTTGTCCATATTCAACTCCAGACCCGATTCTTCGCCATAGTCATGTCACCTCCACTAACTTCATCAGAGCGTCTTCTGAAGCAGCCAGCAGCACTTGCCCTCTGCACAGCGAATGGTGCTCACCCACTCTAGGGGCTGCCACAATATAAACGTTCATCAGCAGTACAGTGGGTCTCTGCTGCCTGCAGGCCACTCCGTCCCTGGCCTCTCTGAAGAGGCTGATGATGAGGGGCCCAGTTAGGAGGGTGATGGGGCACCTGTGCACTTGGAAAGAAAGAAGCCACCAGCCGGTCCCCCTCCAGCCACTGACCACAAGGTAAGGGGGAGGAGACAGCGCCGTTCACCCCCAGCCGTTCACAGGAAGCTGCCCCAGCTTGTCGGCAGCCTGGGAGAGCACAGCTGGCTCCCCGGCTGGCAGGCTCAGCAGAGAGGCCCAGTGCTTTCCCAGCCCCCACATGGCACCTCTAGTGCTGGGCTGAAGCACGTGGCGGGAGCTTGCGCTGCCCAGCCTCACACCCAGCTTGGCCTGAGCTCACCCACGTCCAGAGCTGTCCTTGCGTTACCTTTCAGTAGTGCAGCTTCCCCGGGGCACCGCCCAGGGACGTGTGCCAAGCTGGTCTCAGGGCGTCACTGTGGCATCCTGTTAGCTAGGGGAAGCACGGCCGGCGGACGTGGCGTCGAACACACCAGCTGCGCCGACATGGAGCTCGGCGCTAACCGCGTGTTCGTTACCACGGATTCTCTCTTGATGCCATTTCCCAGCGCAGACCAGCCCCGAAGGCTTGGGCTGCACTTAGCAGGTGCCCGCACGGCTTTGCTGGTCAGGGTGTGAAGGACAGACAATCACCAGCGTCACGGTCGCTATGTTGACAGACAAGAACCTCGTTCGGGGAAGTGGCATTCCTGCACCAGGAGCACTGACTCCCTGGCACGGGCATCGACACTACAGTGTAACCGGGCCGCCAGAGGCTCCATGGTGCTGTCCTTGAATTGGAGCTCAGAGCCTAGACACGAGTGCAATGGCTCCTGAAGAGTGCGCTGCACCAGGAGCTCTCCCGCATCCAGGGGGGCCCCGCTTACCAGCTGCTCAAGCCAGCTCCTCAGGAGTCTGCACTAGCCAGCAGGGCCGGCCAGGGCTCTGGGGGAAGCCGCTGGATGCTGCTCCACAGCCAGACGCAGCCGCATGGGCATCTGACCCCGGGCCTCTGGCATGGGAGACCAGAACATGCCCCTGCAGGCACCAGGAGCAGCCCCTCATCACAGTGGGAACATGGGAGAGGAAACGTGCGTCTCTTTCCTCCTTTTCGCAGTGTTTATTATGTAAATTCCAGCAGAGAACGTTCCCCCCTTAGGGTCTGACACATTTCGACAGCGAACACTTCAAAAGAACAAGGAGTCCTTTTTATCTGCTCCTCTCATTGGCACATCTCCTCCCCACCATGCGCCCCCACGCACCTGGGGCATGCCTGGCCCAGCCGCTCCAGCAGAGCACAGGGCACACAACGCTGCCTGTCCCCCACGCCTCACCTCCTGCACATCTCCGGGGACTTTCAGCCCAAGACAAATTCTGCTCTGCTGAGGCTTTTTCCAGAGCAAAATTTTAAGTAAGAATCCTGTCAGCACTGAGCTATTTAAAAATCCCAGCCATCAGCTCCAACAGTCACATGCTCTCGGAGCCCGGGGTCATCTTTAGCACCTTCTAAATAAAATCCGCTCCTCACTCGCACTCTCCCCCCGCCCCTCCCTTACACGCACCGTTTAAATCCCGGTTTCTGTCCCTCTTCCCATGTTCCTTGCCTCTCCAGGGAGCACCCTCCCCTTGCCCAGGGGGGGAAAAGCTGGCCTGTACTGCCTTGTCTTTTGGACTGATCCACCCCGGCCAGGGATAGGCTGTGGGGTGGGTAGTCCAAAGAGAAGCAGCAGCTCTCCAGGAACGAGTCACTGACTTTGGAGGCCAGAGGGCAGCTCCCCTCAGCCACAAGAGGCTATATTTAGGAGGGGCTGGTGCAGGGCGGCCCTGGGAAATGTTCCGGTCTCTCGGCTCGGCAAACAGCCTGCCGCTTCTCCAGGGCATTGCCCTGCTGAGGGGCGGGTGGCTTAGCGAGAGGACCAACTGTCTGGGGCACACATCTCACGAGGTGCAGAGGGCCTCGGAAGACGGGGAGAGGGGCCCCGCCCCGGACCTTCAGGCACAAAAGGAGCCTGCTGTGCCCTAACAGCAGTCCTGGCTACAGAACTGTCCCCGCATTAGCCACACAGGGCGGGCGGTGCCCAGCCAGTTCCCGAGGTACAAGCTGCGGATGCACCTGAAGGGGCAGGTGCAGCAGTGGGAGGATGAATAGGGCAGCACAGGGCGATGATCCTGCTGGTGACAGGTGGAAAGAGAGAGAGAAAAGAAAAACCATACACAAAAAGGTGCCGACCCCCAGTGGAATCAGGCCAGATTTAAAGCTGGAACAATAAACTTGCTGCATTCAAAGTAGGCATCTAATGAAGCATGAAATATAATTTCAGGTTGCTGAATTAGTGACTGGCGGTGCAGAAAAGCACTGGATCCCCCTGGCTGCCTGTAAGCACAGCCTACCAACGACACCTACCCTGGCCTGCCAGTCTCCCACCCCCACTCCGACTGCCCCCGCCCCACTGTGCGTTAACTGTACATAGCTCACAACGATAGGACATCAGCCGTGCAGCTCCAGAGTCACACCAGCGCCACTGAGAGCCGAACGTGGCCCCTCGTCTCTCCGGCGAGAGGAGCAATGGGAGCGTAGGGACAGGCAGGGAAGGTGAGTGCCAGAGAAACGGGCAGAGGGACTCAGAAGGGCTAGCATTGCCCTGCCCACCCACTGAGCCAGGCGAGAAGAATGTCTGTAAATGAGGAATCCCTGCTTCTCCTCCACGAGTCCTCCAACCCTGATGGGGTGCTTCACTTCATGAAGCCAGCCTCTGTGTCCCTGGCAGATTAAGGGACTTGCCTAAGGACACAGATTCAGTCAGTGGCAGAGTGGGGATAAGGGATTCTGGTACTAAGGTGGCAGGGGCCATGGAAGCTGGGAGAGATGGAGCTCTGCGGTTTCTGGCTTCTAGGCCCCCTCTTAGCCCACTACCATCTGGCTGCTTTCTCAATAGCACAAACGCAGGGGCTCCTACAGCATGGGGGGGCTATGGGCCTGGAAAGGCAAATTACCCTCCACAGATTTAGCTCGTCATTTATTAATAGCCCTCAAGGCCAGCACACCAGGGTTCTCAGGAACACTGGCATGTTATTAGCAGGCTGCAAAGCTCTGCCCCACCAGGGTGAACTGCACCCCAGCGCCCACCTGGGGCAACATCTCCAGGGTGGCATGCAGTCACACTCTCCACAGAGGCCCCCAATTACTGACTCATGGCTTCCGAGAGCGGGTATTATTTGCTGGCAAGGTGCGAAGGAGCTGGCAGCTCAGGGAACGAAACCTCAGCCAGGCCACACGTCTCTGTCGTGTTTTGCCTGCACAAGGCCGGGCCTTTTCAAAGGGCTTTAGCAAAAGGCCTCACAGAGCAGCTTCCCCGCAGCAGCTCTCCATCCACTGCAATGCACGTGCCCGTATTCTCGCCTTACACAGGTCCTGCCAATGCTTCTCCCTTCTCTCCCCAGAGCAGCCACTCCCAGAGAAGCCAAAGATACACACAGAGTCCTGCTTAGAGGAGCTGCACCAGCTACCAAAAGAACCAAATGCATAAATGGGACAGCCGAAGCAGGGAAATCTGCATCACTCGCCTCTGCTGGCCATTTCATAGGCTGCTTCCCATGCAGTAAATACAGACACTTATCACCCCCAGCTGCGGGACGTCAACACTGGGCCTGCCGCATGTCCAGCATAATCTTAAAAGCCACAGGATTCCCATCCCCACTATACATGACAGCCACAGACTAAAGCATCGCGGGCACTTGCCCAGACTGTTCTCAGTTCCACGCCCCTTTCTCTGGCTAACTCCAGATGCCAGGAGCCAGCAGCCGTCCCTGACTCCAGTCCTGTGCTCACAGCCCCCTCTTGTGATGGGGAGGAGGGGCTGGCACGCCCCATGGCACGGGACCCACTCGCCTCCATTCTCCATCACAAGCCAAACATGGGAAGTGCTGGGGCAGGACCAATCTGAGGCCTCACATTGCTTCTGCTCCCTTCTGGGGCCTCGCTTTCCTTGCCCTAAAGCTGCAGGAATTCATCTGCACTCCTCCCTATCGATGTACTCACGTGCCCTCCCCACCACCGTGGTTTGTGGGTCCCTCACTGGCATCCCTCCCCCCACCCCAGAAAGCTGGGCACTGCTACTGCCCCATGCTGCCAATGGGAATGCAGGCAGAGAGAGACTTGCCCAAGGTCAGGCAGGGAGGCAGTGGCAGAGTTGGGAACTGAACCACATTCCCCAGAGGTCCAGCCCAGTGTCTTAACCACAAACTCGTCCCACCCTGCCCCCCCACAAGGCTCCCCAACCCCCCCCACAAGCAGATGGGGCAGCTGCACTATGCACTTGGCTCCTGCCTCAGTAACTCTCTGTGCTGAGCGGATTCGACAATGCTCAGGCTGCAGGATCAGACTTGCCAGCGTCCCAGCTCCTCTCTTCATTAAGGTTGATCTTTAATTCCCAGCTCCTCATCAATCACTCCCAACACACTGCCTTCCCTCTGTCCCTCCGCTTCTATTACGCAGGCTGGAGTGTATGAGAAAGGCACTTCAAAGACATCATTATTCTGCATTAAACCATCTTTGCCATTTATTAGCCTTTCAATTCATCACATATTCTGGCTCTGGCTACATTCCTCCTCACTGTGCGCCCAGCCCATTTGGTTCCGGGCGTGCACATCGGTCCTGCTGTCTCTGCACCAACCCCGCTTGACCGCCCTGACAACGTGGGATGTCACTCGCTCCAGGCCCAGCGCTCCCTCCGTCCCACACAGCCCTGCAGACTCCCTGTGATTTATTAGCAGTGGAAACTCTGAATCAGAGAACTCCAGAAAAGTGCCAAAGTTCAAGGCACGAATCCCACAGCCTCCCCCTCTCCCTCCACTGCTGCGTGAAGCTGCTTCCTTGCTGATCTCACACATGCGATTCAGAGGCCAGTTTCGCAGGTCCGGGTCCTAGCAGGCGGAGAGCTGCGGGAGCAATGTGTGGTCACACACAGCAGGAGCGAAACCCCAGGTCCGGGTCCTAGCAGGCGGAGAGCTGCGGGAGCAATGTGTGGTCACACAGAGCAGGAGTGAAACCCGTGCCCAGGAAAGAGCTGCAGGATCCCGGCTCCCTAGCAATGGTGCAGACACTGGTACTGAGTGGGGACCCAGAGCTTCCTCAGGGAGCCCGGCTGTCTGCACTCGCACCGCTGGTAGAATACGTGGGACCTTATCATGGAATTCCTCATGTGGAGAAACCTGCCCGGGAGGCAGGACATTCAGTGAGGTTCCCCTCAAGCAACATCCCCAGGCCCCTCTCTTGAGGGTGTGGGGTTTGCCCCATTGCCCCAGAACCCACAGCTCTCGGGGGATCTGCTAGAGGCCAGGGCCAAGGCCCTGTGGACCTGCGGGTGTGGGTAGTGGTTTCCACAGCACAGAGTGGCTCTAGGCCAGGAGCTATTACAGCCCTAGGCCAGGGGATGAGGGCTACAATCCCCCAGAGACAACAGAGCTCCCCTTCCACACAGGCAGGGAGAGAACCCCTCCTCAGCTTGTCCTCAGAGCACGGCCTTGCGCTCTGGCCCCGGCATTTCTGGGAACGGCGGCAGGACACCAAGGAGCGGGTGGCAGGGGAGAGTCTGATTAATTTCCTCCCCGGCCCAATTCGCTCCAGTACCCAGCCATTTCAGAAAACCCCAGGTCACTTGATTATTCTTTGTTAACGAAACATCCTACAGCCCCAACAGCGGCACTGTCCCAGAGTAGCAACAAGAGAGCCCCATGCCTGGGGAGCACGAACACCGAGTCATGATTTCCATGGCACCACCAAACCTGCAGCCAGCACCCAAACTACCCCCATGCCCTTGTGGGATTGGAATGGCAACTTTCCACAGTCCAGCAGCAAGTGCCCCAGGGACAAGCCTGTGCTGCAGCATTTACCCTGCGCGAACGTTGCCTGAAATGCCCCCTCTGGACGCCAGAAACCGCCGGTCCGGGGTTGTATCAGCCTGGGCAGCTTTCCCCCTTTGCGCACAAGTCACTAATCCAACCCCTCCTGCCCCCCAGCCATCACTCACCAGGATGGGAAAGCCCATCAGGAAATCATAAATGAACACGATCCCGGTGACCAGGTAGGTGATTTGCAGAGAGGTCTTGACGGGCTCAGAGCCGTCGATGGATGAGCGCCGTTTGCCCTGCGCGTCCTCCACCACGATGGCAGGTACGTTGAACTTGTTCCTGTCGATGCTGTGCCCCATTTGGACGGAGAAGGTCTGGAAGAGGGCGATGCTGGTGCAGACGACGCCCATCGCTACACTGCCACTGATGAGGAGCAGGAAGCAGACACCGAAGCCCAGGCCGATCTCGGTGACGATGAAGCGGCAGTCCCTGGCGTAGAAGCGCTCGGTGGTGTCATGCCATCCGACTGCTGGCAAGGTGGAAAGGATGAAGGACACCATCCAAATGCCCATCACAGTGTGAACAGCTTGTTTCTTGGTATTGCTCAACCTGCAGTGGTGGGGGGAGACAAGACAGCATTCCTTGGGTACAGACGAGACCCGCAGGGCAGCGCTGGCTGGAGAAGACCCAGAGGTACCGACTGCCCCCAAATGCCATGTCACCACCAGGGCAAAGGCTCTCGGGATACAAAGCTCAAAAGGAAAACGGCCTTGTGAGCCACCATGGTGCTCAGCCCAGCAGCAGCAGAGCCGGGACCGGGTGGGAGGCTGACCCTGACCCCCTGCTGAGGAGGAAGAGGGAGTGAATTATTTGTGCTTGTGTCAAACTGGCTGGAGGAGGAATTGAGCTGGGCACACTATGCAGAGACCCTGGCCAGCTGTTCAGAGCTCGGGGCCCTTCCCAATCGATCTCCAACCTTGCGTCACAAGCGCTTGTCAGGTTTCTAACTGGTACATAACCCGCCCATGCGGAATTCACCTCCCCCGCGGCACTGCCCACCAGGGCCTGTGGTGACTGCCCCTCTCCAGCCGCCAGCCAAGCCACGCTCCTGCTTTCAGCCCCTGCAGAGCGTGGCAGCACGCAAGGGGCGAGCGCTCTCCCAGCTGGCTACAAACGCAGGGCCCAGTCCTGCGAGGTGCTGAGCGACTTCAACTCCCACCGGCTCCGCACACCTCCCAGGGCCGGGCCCGCACTTCACCGACACACGAGCCTGCAAGAGCCCGAGACCCTGCTGCCCTGACCCGCAGCACCAGGCTCCGGATGGGGAGGCTGCGCTGCCTCTCCGGCCTGGCGGTGCCGTTCGCCGCCCTGGGGTTTCTCTGTGCGGGGCTGGATCCGTACCCTGTCCTGCCGCCCCGAGTGCTGCGGCCAGGGGATGGTTTCTGGCAGCCTGGTTCAGCTCCGTGGTGCTGTTCAAGATTATTTCCGGTCACTGGAAAAAATACAATTGCTCCAGGGAGGGTGTCACCGCCCAGCCCGACTCCCGCCCCATGTCCAGGCTGCTGCTTTCGGTAAAGCTGTTCATGGAGCCAGAGAACCGGGTCCTTCGGCAAGTGGAGGAGCTGACTGGGCGGCTGCTACGCTTGGCTCCCCCAGGCTGCTGAACAGAAAAGGCTCCGTCCAGACAGCGCTGGCAGGGGTGAGGCCTAGCTCAGGCAGGCCTGGCAGCTCGGCTTGAACCAGCGTGTTAAGAAGAGCATGTGGCTGTGGTGGCGGCAGGGGCTAACTGCCCGGGCACGACCCTGCCTGGCCCCTGTGCGGACGCAGCCAGCCAGCCTTAGCCATGAGGCCACACTCCTATTTTTAGGCACCCGCTTGAGTCAGACTGGTGTGCGTATGTCCACCCAAGCGGGGAGTGAGGCCTCCCAGCTGCTGTGTAGACCCAGCCCAGGAGAGCAGCATTATTCATATTTCATCGTTTCACACTGTGGCGATTCTGTCCAGTCGTAAAAACACCCAAAGCAGCGTTTTCCCTACTTTAAACAGACACGTGCTCGTACGGGATCAGCTCTTTGGTTGCTGCTTAGAACTTCAAATGACATGTCGGAAATACCTTCGTCTCAGCAGCGGACTCTCACTGGAGCCACCAGCTGATTTCATACAGGCTGCCAAAAGCCAACAGACGATAGAGGCTGCTGATCTTGGCGGACCTATTCAATCTGGAGAACTAGGGGTAAAATCCAGCCAGGGTCTCACCTAGCTGAGTGCTGCTGGGAAGCGTTGAGGTTTCAGGCTCAGGCTGGCATGACTGACAGGGCTCCAAACTGAGAAACATTTCTAGAGGGCTTCTCCAGGATTGAAGCTCTGCTTATAAACTCCAAGAGAAGAGTCAGTTTTGTTTTGCTTTATGCTCTTTTGAAGGCGCCCATCAGATATTTTGTCATCTATTTATAAGTAACACTCCTGCAGCCTCTGAATAAAACAAAAAAGGGCTAAGGCGAGAGAGCGAATGGAAAGCAGTTGGTTAAAGGGAGATAAAAGGAATATTCGGAGAACGGTTCCAAGGGCATGTACAAGAAATGAGAAAGAGACAGACACTAAGTTGTTTTTTATGTAAACATCTCTCCAGTTAGAAGAAAAGGATTCTGGGGGATGGCTGCAGCAGATTTCACGCGCTGGGAATTGCATGGCTCCTCTTGGCCAGGTAGTTTTCACAATTCCCCGAAAGCCCCAGGGAGCACACACAGTGCGACCAGCTTCCCAGTGGGGTAGTTGGAATCCACCCTAGCAGGAAAAAATTCTACAGTACAAGGAGATATTAGAGGAAATGTATTTAAATTGCAGAGGAAGTGATAAAAGAGGATTAGACCCAAAAATATCAGAGAAAGCAGGAACTTGTACTGAGTGTTTATGATTTTGCTGCATTACAGAAGCTGAAAGAATAAACTCCTAAGGATAATTCTTTGATCAACTGCCTTAATATTCTTTCTCCAAAATATCAGGCCTAACACTGCTCTGCCTCTGTGTGCAGAATTCAGATGGGACATTTGCTGTTTTAAGGGGGAGCTGAAAAGCGTTTTTTATCATCCTAATTCCGGCTCTGTAGAGAGGGAAATACAGAACTCTGGACTCATCTCAGCAGGGAAGTGCAGAAGGAGCCAGCTTTCCAGTCCATCATGTTCGCAGAACATGGCAATGGATTAGCTCATTCTAAAAGCTGAGATTTTAACTGAAACCATGTTTGTGCTGCTCACAGCTGGGCGTCAGGTTCAGTCCATTTCTAAATACAAGGGGTTCCCCATTTCTAGACTTACTTCATGCCACCTTGGAATGCATGTCATTGCATGGGATGGATTTTTATCATGTTTTAAAAATCAAAATTTGACTGAGGCAGAAAAGGAAACCCATGGTTTTGCAGGGAGAGAGAAATTTACCTGTAATTGACTGGCCAGCGGACCATCCACATCCGATGGTAGGACAAGGAGGTGACTGAGAAGCAGGTGACCAAGGTTAAGGTATAGAAGGTGGAGACAAAGGCCTTGCAGAGGCCTTCGCTCCATTCATAGTCTGAGCGCCGCCGCCGGAGCTCAATCGCAGCGTACATAGTGATGGGGACGGCTATGTTAAGGATGTGAGTCCCCGCCAGCGTGCAGATAAGGAACTCCAGGGGCTTCCATTTCTTCTGCTTGGCACTTACACTCAGAATCCCCCAGGCGTTGGCTAGAACGGAGACCCCCGAGCAGACCAGCCAAGCTACCGCATTGTTGTGTAGTCTCTGATCATCATTCATGGTGGAGGGTGGAGGCACCATCAGATGAGGCAAGTTGTGGATGACGTCCAAGGAAGAAGGAGGGAAGTAAATACATCCTACAGCAGAGTGCAATCCATCCAGGGCACCTTTGGGAGGGATCAGGCGTTGCAGGGGAGCACCCGACACCAGACGACTCCGGAACCTGAGGGAATACAGAGGGTCTGGCAGGTTAAAAGCCTCTCTCATGTTTTGCCCATCGTGCCCACTGCTGTGTGCGCAATGGACACGCAGCTGAACGCTGCCGTCCCCAGTACGGGTCCCTCCAGGACAACGGGGAGGCAAACGGGCTGGACAGGGCAAGCTGGCACTGTGGCTCCCCATGTGGCTAACGCAGAGGGTGTCAATCCAGCATCCTCCCCCAGTACTAAAGTCGCCCAACCCAAACACCCTTTCATGGCCAGTCACAAGATGTGGGGAGCTTGGGTAAAGCCCAGGAATATATATTAGACTGCAGGCTACCATGGAAGGCCACTGGACCCACAGCCGGTCTAGCCAGCACACTGGGGGTGCCGCTCCCGACAGTCGGCTTTGTTTGCACACCACCCGCCGCTGGAAGTGCAGCTAAGCACAAGCAGGGTCCAAACGCAGCCTGCTTCGCGCAGACCCAGAACTGTCCCATGAGGTGTGTGGCTGGGCTCGCTACCCTGTGTTTAAACAGGTGTGAACGCAAACGCTTGGGGGAAGGGCTGGAGTGGGGGAGGCGCCTGGAGCAGTGCCAGGGGTCGAGCCCCCCCGGCTCTTTTGAAAGTCAGCGCCTGGGCCGGGGACTGCGCCCCCATGTTCAGGGCCTGAGGAGCCCGCACTTGGTGCGGCTGGATGGTGGAATCTAAGGTTAGAGCTCAGCCACTCAGGGGTTTATGCCCAGGTTTCTCACAGTCTGCCCTGAGGCTGGTACTCAGGCTCTTGCAGAGCCATTGGGTGCGTCACATGCACAGTGCCCCTGGCAGGACCCCCTGCACCCCGAAGTGCCGTGGCACAGAACAGCAGCTCTGCCCAGGGACCACCCAAGATGCGGGCATGGCAGAAGCACGGGAGTTCTTATTCTGCCACCAATTCCGAGGCAGAACCTGAGAGTCAGAGACTCTCCTGGGCCAGGTTCCTGCTGGGCAGCTGCTGGCAGCATAGCAGGGCAGGGCCTGGGAGGGTTTGTAAAATCACTGCCCTTACCAGAGAACGAAGTGAGGGGCCTAGGAACTCTGGCTCTGGAGCTCAGCTGACTTTCAGCAGACCCACGCACACCAGCGCACCGCTGTCGGGGGCTCGTGAGCCCAGAGTCAGACACAGACAATGGCAGCTTAGCTACAAGGAGCTTTGCTTGTGGTTCCATGTCTGCACCTCTAGGAAAGAAGGGAATTTTATGGAAGGGGAAGAGCGTGCGTGTGCATTGCTCTTTGGGCTGCAGCGGCCGCAGCGCAGCCAGTGGAAGACGGAAATTGTTATATATTCTGTCACAAGTTGAGTTTTGTTTTGTGTCTTAATGTTTCCTTACCAAGGCGAGTTTGGGGAAAATCAGGAAAATTTGGGGAAAATCAGGAAAATGTACAATTTCTACGGCTGTCCCTCTAAAAGCAGCAACTTGATATTTGGTTAATTAAAAAAAACCCCTCTCTCTATCATGCACTTGAAGTTAGTTTTGTGTCTTATTCTCTTCAGACTCTGCTTAATGAATCGTACTCGACTTTAACTATTGGCCATTAGCTGTCACGCTGTGATTCACTGTTTAATCTGGAAAGCATTTTGCTGCAGTTACAGAGACTTAAAAACAAGACACATTTTTCATTAAAACACTCACAGCCCCCGAGACGCCAGTGCCTGAAAGCCGAGATCATCAGCACCGCCACGTGCTGCTTCCTCTGCAAGGCAGACAGGACCACACCCCAGCATTCGCCAGGCCATGGAAGTAATCACCTCCCCCCTTCCCCCCCCCCGCTACACTCCAGGAGCCTGGGCGCTCCAGCTCGCGCAGCCTCCCAGACATTTCTCAACACCACCGGTCCCCACCCCTGTCGTTTGAACTGAAATCAGCCAGCGTGTGATTCTTTCCCCCGCCAGGAGCTCAGCAACGGCTTTGGCAGAAGAGAAATTTGCAAAGAAGGAAAACTTGCTTAAAGTGCCCAGTCCCACCTCCGTGACTTACTGCTCAGAGGGCCAGGAGCCAGGACCCTCCATTCATGCTCTTCGCATCCTCCCCCATCTATCTGCCGTGTTCAGGCCGCCCACGGCCCCTAGCTGAGGCACAGACACAGGTGAGCAAGCGGGATGACAGGACATAGCGCAGCACAGAAAAGGAGCAAGACCAACAGCGAGAGAGTGGGGGATGGAATGACAGGAGGATCCCCGTCCTGAGCAGAATGGGGGAAAGGACGTGAGGCCTGACTGGGGCACGAGCATCCTTCTCGGGGGGCTGGATTGTCAGCTAGGGCAGCATCCTCCTCATCCAAAGCCGTGTGCTGGAGGAATGGCAGTGTCCGGGCACCCCGGTGATGGGCACACCACCAGAACTGGGCGCAACGGCGGAACGCGGGGGTTAAGGCGAAGTCCCTGGACACGGTAGCTCATCTCGGGTCATTCTTGCCACCCATAGAGAACAGGCCGCGTTTCTTAACCAACGGGCTCATCACCCTCTCAGTTCAGATCAGGTTCACGCCCAAGAGAAGAGCCGCTCCCGAAGACTAGCTTGGGTGTCACATTTCTGGAAATCGTCGATGCTTCTTAAAGAGAAAGGGCCGATCTGGTTTTTTAAGTGATCACAGAGGGGAGGCGAATTGCAGGAGCAGCTGCAGCAGCCAGGTATTTGCAGTGTGCAGATCAGGCATCTCCCCTTCACACCGCTGTTGACATGGATGGTCTGGGGCAGCAGCTAGCCCGGACGCTGGGGAAGGAACAAGCCCAAAAGGCTGCTGGCAGAGCAAGGCTGAGGGGTGGGGGGTAGGAGGGCAGCCCGGAGCGTGTCTGTGCGCATTGCAGGGCATGAGGGGCAGGGTACTCACGGCCTGGCGCCGTATCACAGGGCGGAGCAGAGGGACACATGCCACGTGCTGTGACCTGTGTGCTTGGGGGCCCTGCCTCCTGGCGGGGACGCAACCAGCCCCAGGATGCCGCTGTGCAGCTTGGCTGCCTCCCTGTTCTGAGAGGGCAGAGCCCACCGCGATTGTGCCAACACGACAGCAGCTGCCGGAAGCTGGGCCTGGGCGACGGGAGGGAGCACTGATCATTGCCCCGTTGGGTTCATTCCCGCTGAAGCACCTGGCGCCGGCCGTTGCCCGAGAGGGGACTGGGCTAGATGGCCCATTGGTTGGACGCGGTATGGCCATTCTTATCCAAGCTCTAACGAGGCTGTATTACCAATAACGCCCACCCGGGGGTCTGCCTTCTCAGCTCCCCCCAACACCTCCCAGGAGGCGCGCCTGCCACATTGCCCTTGCTCGCTGCCCCCCGCCCGGAGACCCTCGATTAGCGTCTCCCTGTCACAGTCTTTGCGGGTGCTGAGAAGCCCAGCGATGGCTGAAGCTGTGGCTGGAGCCCTGGATGACACACGTCCCAGCTCAGGGGCAGCAGGATGGTACGTGGGGATGAAGGTGACCAAGTCACCTGCTCGCCTGACACAGGGCAGCGCCCACGTGCCTGGCCCAGGGACTCCCGGTCTTTGTTCTCACCCTTCCTTGTGCACCCAGGGCAGGACTAAGCACCCCATGAGAAGGAACCACCCCACAGCCCCACCCTCCCGCAGGAGACACAGGGGCAGCAACACAGGGACCTCCAGAGCATGGAGTCTTGGCAATAACACCCCACTGAGATGCACGGTGCAGCTCCCAGATCTGTTGTGTCAGGCTGCCCACAGACTCAGGCAGGCAGCACCGCACCAGTTACCCTGGGTTTCTATTTCCAAGCTTCCCTTCACAGCCACAAAAGCTAAAACTTTCATTTAAAAGAAAAGGCAAGTGGGTAGTCTGAACTCATCAGGTGACTCCAGGAGCTGGGGCCTTCAGCACAGAGATCTACAGTGTGCCTATCTTAATCTGGCCTGGCCTGAATCAGGTGCTGTTGAGCTGGCAAGGAGGGTGTGGTGGTACAGGGAGCCTGGACTCGGGGACCTGCTTCTCTCCCAGGTTTGCCAGCCCCCTTCAGGATGAGACTCACCTGTTTTACAGGCTTCCATGTGGGCTGGGACTGACGGGTTGAGGCTAGGAGAGTGTTTTAATGGGGACTTCTGGGGTTGGGGAGGTTTTGCCTTTCCAGGAGGTCTGGGTCTCATCTGCAGCTCCTATTTTCAATGGCTGTAACGTGCAGAGTGTTTGATGGGTACCCTGGGAAATCTAAATATATGAACACACACTAAAAATGTGTGTGCTAAAATGTGTGCTAAAAATAGAAACCCAAGTCAGGGCTGCTTGGGGGCAACCTCAGCCTGAGATGGGAAGTGGGGGGTAACACAGGGATTATTTTACAGACCCCTGGTGAAATCCAGCCGCATTTGCTAAAAATACACTTGGAATATTGAAAACGTGGCTATTTCTGCAGAAGATACACTAGCTCCCTCTCTTTTTTGACTGCCATGGCAACCCAACCATCCTCAAGGGTATAAATATACATTCAGCCAAATGCCTCTTTTCAGGCACAACCGGCACAAGTCCGAACCCTCAAATATGCATCATCTCAGACAAACCCTCCTGGGACACTCATTCTTTTGCACAAGACAAACATTAATTTTGACCCCTTACAGAGAGGGGAAATCATTGCCCTTTAAAAGGATGCAAGGCAAGGTGCTATAATTAGACTCCTTGTGAATAAACCCAAGCCAGGAACCTGAATCCATCCAGAACACTAACCCCCTTAGCATTTCACTTTCACATTCCTTATGCAGGACACCTTGATTTCAGGCCTCCTGGACTTCTTTGGCAGCCTATCACCTATTTTGGCAGCACACAACAGTGTAAGCAGATGGATTCCCTTGCACAGTCGCAAATCTATACAAAGGAAGCAGTGAAACATGCTTTCCAAAGCATGGAAACCTCACCACTTGCATGATTTCAACCCGGCTGGGCAGAGCACTGAAGAACGCATTGAAGGGAAAGATTCAACCCATGCAGAAGGAGGAACTAGAAAGGACCCTAGACATCTTTCCTACCTCTAGCGTGGGGTTATTAGGCAAGTGGAAAGTGAGGTGTTTTCATTTGTGCACTACAATTTCATCAATACTCCCCTTCACCGAGAAATACTATTAACAATTCTGTACTTGTACCCAGAATACAGGATATCCGGCGTTTCTGGATTTTACCAATAAAAGCTGGTAAGACAACGTCAAAGATTACGCCAGGAGAGAAAGGAGGGTTGTGATTACGATGCTGAGTGGGGCTCAGGAGATCTATGTTCAACTCCTGCCACTGTCACAGTTTCCAAGTGACTTTGGGACAGTCACAGGCTCCCCGTGTCTCAGGTCGGAAGATCAGAGACCGCGATGCTCTCTGACGCATACCCCTTTTGTGTCTTATGTATTTAAGCTGTAAAATCTTTGGGGCAGGAGCTGTTTTGCTATGCACAGTTGGTACAGTACTAAGCCTCGATATTGCAGGGCCTCCGAGCACTCCTGGAACATTGCTATAAATCATTTCCCAGTTTGTGTTTAAATGAGCTCGGAGAATAACCAATTTTAGCTATTTAACATTCCTTTTTTGTTTTTCAGCTCTCCCATTGGATTATGTCCCCAAATGTGCTGTTGAAAGGTTAAATATATTCAGCGACAGAGAGAACAGGAAGATGAAGTTTGCAACTTTTTGTTTTCTGTAGGTTAAGCAAGGGACCCTTTTCTGAGCTGAAAAATGTAACAGGGAGTGAAATTTAGACTAAGATACCTTCAGTGCTTTCCCCCCTCCAAACTGAATTGAAATAGAGCTTGTAGGGAACTCAAAGTCTGCATAAAATAAACGCTGGATTTCAGAAAAGAAAAGAAAAAAATATCAATTAAAATCCAACTCTATTTAATTCCATTTCCACGGCTTGCTTTTCTGGTTGGACAGACTAGGTCATCCAGGAATCCTAGGATCAGAGCCCTAGGCCCTTCATAAGGAAGTACTACAGCTAATATAGACATTTATGGTGCCCCCCCATCCCCTTCTGCCGGTCCCTGACTGCCAGGATGCTCACAAAAGCTAGAAATGGAAGACAGTCAGTGGATCGTGCAGTCCAGGTTGGTCAATCACCCCCCCGTGTGAGAGAGGTGTACTTGTGTGTGTGTGTGTCACTTTTCCCCGTGTTGGTGGGGATAGGGTGTGTGTGTCATCTCTTCCCGTGGGGATGGGGTGGAGGGTGTCACCCCTCCCTGTGTGAGCCCTAAAGCCTAAAAGATAAGAAGGCAAATAAAAAGAACCCAACTCCGCAGTATTTCTTTTTAACAGGGGCTCAGTCAGCTTGATGCTAATTTGAATGTTTGTACTTCATGGTTCTGACTGATTGCCGTTGAACTTGCTTGAATACGAGTAATTTTACCAGTTGTCCCATATTCAGCATAGAGAAATATAGTCATCTTATGTAAATGAAGAAGGTTGAAAACCACTGCTTTGTGTCCTACAAGATAGCCGATCCCAAGTTCTCTCCCCAGCGGTTTCAACCAGTTTGGCTGAGATCGCTTCTCAGAAGCTCGAGTCCCCTGGCAGCTTATCCTCACAGACTGAAGGAATAGCTAGGGTCATCTGTACCCAAGCTGCAGTTTCAAAAGTTCATTTCCTGACCCCGAAATAGGATAACTCCTGCTGGTGTTGCTTTCTAGGGTGAGAGAGTTTAAGGCCAGAAGGCACCATCTAGATCACATAGTCTGACTTCCTGTGTATCCCAGGACACCAGCCCTACCCTGCACCCGCCCACTAAACTCAACATGGAAACGGGAAACGGGGCCAAAGCGTTACAGCCCCCAGGAGACTCGACTGATACATGTAAGGATACGATTTACCTCCATGACTCCTTCGGCGTCAGCCCGTGTGACAGGGGCAGGAAACAGGCTTGAGCGACAGCTCGGGATTTGCTTCCTGAGGCACTGACGAGGCATCTGCCTTTTATTTAGGGGCCCAAAGCTGGAGCTTCTGAGCAAGGGAGGGCAGAGGGCCCCATCAGTCCCCCCATGATGCTCCAGGACAAGCCTGTGACAGAGGCTAGGACCAGAGAAGCTGCGGGTGCGGTTTGGGCCTTCTGAACGGACTCGTTATCCCAGAAGAGATGGAGTTTTGATTTAGCTTTGAGAGACTGGTGAGGGAAACTGAGGCAGGGCCTGCAGTACTGTGGCAACAAGGCAAGGCCCTCTCACTCTTACCAAGTGCCGGTATAAGCAGGTCAGTCGCTGGCCAGCGACCTGCACTCCGGTCACATGCTACACACAAGGGCAACAGGGCCACTCTTCCTGCTTGATTGCGCCCCACAAGGGCTGCATCCGGAGCCGCTCTGTCTAAGGAAGCAGGGACTCGGATGAAATGGGACGCGATGCTGCCGCTCAAGAAAGGCACCTCCTCAGCACGTGGCTGGAGCACCGCAGAGAGGAATGTTCCATTGCCATGCGGCAAGGCCAAAACGTTGCAGGCCACCCAAACAGCACGGCAGCACAACAAGCCTTTGGAAGCAGAGAGCTTGGACCGGGGCCATTTATCATGACAACTAATCATGTGCAGCTTCACAGCCCAGAAACTCAGATGCTGGGAGTGAGCAGCGTTCTTCCTGGGTTTGTCTTTTCCAGTTTGCTTTTATTGCTATCAGGTTTTATTTAGTACGCAGCGATGGCAAAAAGTAACCACCGAGACTGCACTCTGGCAAGTGCCTTTCTGTATGAAAACAGCGCAGAAATGCACCGTGATGGGTATGGCTTCGCCACACACTTCGATCCCGCCGGACAAGATGGGTTTTCCCCACTTTAGGGCGTGGAGCAGCCAGCAAGGCTGGGGTTTGGGTCAGATAGGAACTGACGGGGGAAGTTAAGGGACAGAGCTGTTCCTAACGCAACCCCTCTTCACATTAATGTAGCCGTGCGTCACCCTCCTGAGCAGAGATGAGTGGTGCATTCAGTTCTGTGGTTTGATTTCCCACCCTTCTGTCCAACCACACTCGATCCCCCCCCGAGGCACAGCTTCTCACAGAGTGTGTGTGTAATGAGCTTCAGGGGCCAGTCATGGGTCCAGTTCTCCTCAACCTTTTCATTAATTACTTGGATAGTGGGTGGAAAGTGAGCTTGACACCGAGCAAGCTTGGAGGGGCTGCAAGCACTTTGGAGAGCAGGGTTAGAATTCTAGACAAGCTTGACCAATTGGAGAATTGGTCTGAATTCAGCAAGATGAAATTCAGTAAAGGCAAGGAAAAATCATGCACACAAGTACGGAACGGGGACTAACTGGCGAGGTGTAGTACAGTACAGCTGAAAACCATCTGGGGGTTGTACTGGATCACAAACTGAATGAGAGTCAACAATGTGATGCATCTGCAAAAAAGGCTGGCGTCATTCGGGGGTGTGCTAACAGGAGTGTTGTGTGCGAGCCACGGGAGGCGAGTGTCTCGGTGAGGCCCCAGCTGGAGTGCTGTGTACTTTAGAAAGGTTGTGGACAAACTGGACAGAGACCAGAGGAGAGCAACCAAAATGATAAAAGGTTTAGAAAACCTGACCTTTGAGGAAAGGTTTAAAAAACAGGGCATATTTAGTCCTGAGAAAAGAGCCCGAGGGGGAATCTGATATGTAAAGGGCTGTTATAAAGAGGACGGTGACCAATTGTTCACCATGTCAACGGAAGCAATGGGCTTAATCTGCAGCAAAAGAGATTTAGGGTCGATAGTAGGGCAGTGACGCTCTGGACCAGGCTCCCAAGGAAGGTTGTAATATCCCTGTCACTAGAGGTTTTTAAGACCAGGTTGGACAAACACCTGTCAGGGATGGTCTAGGGTTACCTGGTCTTGCCTCAGCATGGGGGTTCGACTTGGTGACCTCTCGAGGGCCCTTCCAGCCCTGCCTTTCTGTGATTTCAGCGGAGCTGGGAGTCACAGCACAGCAGCCTTGTGCCAGAGGGAGTCATTTCCTGGCTTCTCTTTGAAGCCATTCTTGAAGACACAAGGGTCGTAGCTGCTGCACTCAGCAGGCCAGTCCTAATGCTGCATACATGCTGTAACCTATTTTCCATCAAAGAGAACCCCTGCCTGTCTCACAGTCTCTCTGCCAGTCACAGCACAATGCTCCCCAGAAACCTCACATCTTGGTACAGATTCATCTCCGGGAGCCACAAGGAGCAGAGAAGCTCAGTGCAGTCAGGCCCTAAAAGAGGACACACACCTAACTATCTGTGGATAATTACCCTCCGAGAGCAAGCTGGTCTAAATGGTGACAGGCTGATCGCTCACTCCTGCTCCCAGGCAATGCCTAGACACCAGGGAAGGGTTTCCCACCTCCAGAATGAACTGCTCACAATTGCTCAAGTGCAACCATTTGTTTGCAGTTTCCTAATCTGAGCTTTAGGTCAGGCCCCACGAATCTGTGACAACTCCTGTGTTACTAATCCATAGGATGAAAGCCAATAGGATTCCTTTTGATTGCTGGGGGTATGTCCCCTCTATGTGGATAGAGACGTATCCATGTGAGTCCCATTAACATTAATGGGAATCCCATAGCTAATCCCCACACTTGGCTGAAGACTCATTCTTCCCGCTCTTGCTTCCTGCCACCAGTAACAAGAGCGCAGGTAAATGCCCAGCTAGGACTTCTCACCTTATTCTGTTTTATAATTGCCATTTAGCTGTAAGAAAAGGCAGCCGTGCCACACGGTGCAGTCCTGGGAATGAGTGATACTTGAGTGTATGAAAGATTCATTATTCACTAAAGATCTGTAATAATCCCCTAGACATCAGCTGAATTACACGTATTTAATCACCCACGAGAGCTGTTTGGGTTCCAGAACGGCTCACCCACGTACACAGTGGAAGGACAGGCTGGGGTGTAATTTGCATCAGCTCACGTCTGCAAACACATTTTAAACATGATCAAGCAAAGGGCCTTCTGCTGGGTTTGCATTTCATTCTTTCATGCAATCTCAGTTTTCCACCTGTCAATCAAGCCAAGCATTCTACACATACAAGCACCCTACTTACTGGTCCATGCATTACTGATACAGGCTGCACCCCAAACCAAGGCACCACCCCTCTTGTATGCTCTTCCTAAGGGCCACTCGTACCACCGGCCAACGCCCTTTTGCACGAGGAAACAAGTCTCCAACCCATGACTCCTCTTAGCAACATCTCCCAACATCATCCCTGCTTCCTGCAAGCACTAAATTAGGGGGAAACCAAGCAGATAATGAGAAAGGAAAGTTAAAATACACAGGGATTTAAGAAAATAACTCACTGAAAAAATAACACAAAGGAGAAAGTTATTCATTTCCTATCTGCATGTCCAAGCCATGAATGTATAGGACAGCGGTCAGCAACCTTTCAGAAGTGGTGTGCCGAGTGTTCGTTTATTCACTCTATTTGAAGGTTTCGCGTGCCGGTCATACATGTTAGCCTTTTTAGAAGGTCTCTCTCTCTAAGTCTATATTATATAACTAAACTATTGTTATATGTAAAGTAAACAAGGTTTTTAAAATGTTTAAGAAGCTTCACTTAAAATTAAATTAAAATGCGGATCTTCTCAGGTTAGTGCAGTGGTTCTTAACCGGGGGTGCACGCACCCTTCGGGGGCGTGAGACATGCAAGATTTTTGTAGAAGGTAAATCATCAGACACACAAACTAAGCACAGGCACGTAAGTACAACTACTTTGTTTCATCAAACCTGCGTGTTTATTAACATTATACATTTTTAACGATTACTGTAATATACAAAGTTTTTAAGTTTTCAAGTTTTTAAGCTAATTGTAGTGTAATTTTTGATAAGGGCTGTAGTGTGTTGGGCCCAGGCCAGGAGCAGAGCCTAGGGCTGGCTGCTGGTACCCCAATCCGGCAGGAGGGCTGAGCAGGGCCAGAGGCCTGGACCCCGGCTGGAATCCCAGACCAGCAGCAAGGTGAGCGGAGCTGGTGGCTGGTATCCCAGGCTGGCAGCAGGCTGAGCGGAGCAGATGGCTGGGACCCCGGCTGGCAGGGGGCCAGCAGCTGGAACTCCAGACCGTCAGCGGGCTGAGCAGGGTCGGCGGACAGAACCCCAGACTGGTGGCGGGCTGAGCCGGGGTCCCGGCCGTCGGCCCCGCTCAACCTGCTGCCGGCCTGGGGTTCTGTTCACCCAGGCAGGCAGCGGGCTGAGCGGGGCCGGTGGCCGGGACCCCGGATTGCAGCAGCGTGCCAGTAAAAATCAGCTCGCATGCCGCAGGTTGCCGACCCCTGGTACAGAACAACCAAAAGCACAGAAACTAGTGGTCAGAGAGGGTGGATTCACACAGGGCTGATTGTGGGATCTGTAGGAGAGGTACAGGATTCTTCATGGCGTTTCCAGAGAAATCTGATTCTCTGCAAAGCCTGCAGAGTGAGTCCTGCTATACCTTGGCATTCTCCACCCTCCTTGGCCAGCGGCTGACTGGCACAGAATGGGATACAGTCTAGCCTGGCACGTCTAAGTTCCTGGCTCCAAGGCAGTAGGTTGGTTCAAAAGCTGTTATCAGACAACTAATCTGGGGTCTGCCCAGGCAAGATTTCCCCATGATTTCAGAAGGCTGGAGCTGAAACCAAGAACAGCTTCAACAGAAGGCCAGAACTTTGGGAGTTATACTCTCTCTGCACACACACACCGGAAAGGGCCTTCCTTGGACTGAGTTAAAGATGGGACAAGTCGTTCAGGGAAGGCAGAGTGGGAGTGGGGGCAGGGCTGTTCCTCGTTAGGATTTGAGAGGGTGGCAGGAGAACACAACCCGTGGCAGCCCAGGTGAAGATGCCAATTTTGTTCCTAATGTCCCTTTAGTGCTAAGTTAACACTGTGCCCCCAGTGATTGCCTGGCTCACAGAAAGGGCCAGTTTCATGCTTATGAGAGAAACACACATTTTTGGGTCTCTTTGCTCTCTGTCAGGAAACTCCACTTATCACGCATTAATAACTTCACCTTTCCAAGGCGGGCAACTACGGAGCCAATTGGACTATGCACATCCTGTTAAAAAGGGAGTCTCCTCGTCCCCAGAAGGTTGCTATGAGGTTCTGAACCTCTCAGCAAAGCGAAGTGCTTGTAACTCTCCCTGCGCAGCACTGACAAACCCTCTCAAACCGCAGCTGTTTGGAAGCTAGTGGGGCAAGGCTCTTCAGTGCTGTCCTCAGCAGATGGAGGAATGCGGCTCCTCTCACGCGGCCGGCAGCACATGCGTGAACCGTGAGACATTTGGCTCTGTGAAAAATCACATTACTGGGAATCATTTTTCAGAAAGAAAAATGGAGGAAAATCAACAGTGGCTTTTCCACCTTCTGCAGCAGCTATGAGAAGCGACACAAGAACCTGTTGTATTCTCCTAGCTCGGTAACAGACTCCAACATCCACCGGCCCGCTCTGGAAGCTGGATAGGACTTGGAAACCTGAACTGCGGCAGAGCAGGGGGAAGGAGGGGAGGTGCTTACTCCTGCTCTCCACTCTCCGGAGCCATGTCTTTAGTTATATTTCTGTGGCACCTACAGGCCCCAAACGAGCGTGGCGTCCCACGGTGCAAATGAGTAAAGCAAAGACGGGCACTGTCTGGAGAGCTCAAAGGCAAGAGTTAGGGCAAGATGCCACCGGTGGTCAGACAGACAAACATGGGAGGGGCAGCTTCAAGGGAGCCACTCCAGATTTACACCAGTGGAGTAACGGAAGAATCTGGCCCCAAGACCCCAACAATAAACTTAAAAGCATTTTTGTCGCCAAACCTGAGAGCCGGGCCAGGTGCCTCTCGGCATATGGAGCAGCATCTCCATCGCTCCCCTTTTCTCCTCATCAGCTCTGAGGGCAGCCACTCCGGCAATGCTCCCCAAGGCTGGCCGGACGGGTGAGCTGCTGCACCCATCAGGTGCTAGGAAGTACTAAAAGGACAGCAGTCACTGCCGACCACAGGAAGCCCACGGGCCGTAGCTCTGCCAAGTTTGCCACCTTCAGCTGCTTCGAGCCAGAGATCCAGAATCCCCCGCTGAGCATCACTTCCCCCGACTGAGGGCAGCAGGAGAAATCCCAGAGCAGGGGTCTGGCAATTATTTGACTAGGGCAGCAAGACAAAGCCAGCCATCCAGACCAAAGGGGGTGAGAAGAGACAAGACCAAGCAGATCTTCTAGTAAATGTTGCCTCCCTTTCCAATACCCTGAAGCCAGAAAACCACCGCCACTGGCATGCCGCATTCAAAAAAACCAAAATGCTTTTGCCCTCTGGCTGCTCTCGTTATGGACACGAGACAGAGCTGTAGTTACTCTGTGGTGCATGGCCATTGCGTCACCTGGGCTAGATTAGTATTGAGCGGATACAGCTGCTGGTTTTACAGATCTCATGAAATATTAAACATAAATGATGCCAATCTTATCCTCGCTGAAAACACACCCCCAAGAGGCTAACGAACACAGCGACCGTTGTTATGCCGTCACTGCCCCGGCGCTTTATCTCAAGAAGCGAGGAAGAGAAACGACAGGCACAAAAGCTCTCCTCCAAATGAGCGTAACGTCCTTTGCAAAAATGCAACGCCATGGAAGGCCTGAGTTCAGGCCCCTGGACTTGAGGGCCAGCAGGGGCAGCTGCCAAGCCCTGAGGAAGGGAGAGAGTCCGATCATTTTAGGCTGAGCTCTGGCTGAAATTCATGTAACACTCATGGAAATCATCTTCAGGTCTCCTCAGCAAAGGTCCTTGCAATGAGGTGCCTTTAGTGAGGTGAGGAAATGGGGCAGGATCCTCGAGGGTGTCACTGAATAGTAGGGAAAGACACTATTGCAGTTCATCAAAATGACCATCCAGTGTCCTGGGCTGGTGGCGTCTTCCTCTCGCCGCATCCGGTCTGAAAGAGACGGTCAAGAAATACCTTCTCATGACTTGGGCATATCTACGGTAGCCCTTTAGGATGCTTTGATTCTGCAGCCAGGAGTAATGAAACAGCTGAATGAGACTGCTCTCCTCTGTAAAGTGCTTTGAGATGTACTGATGAAAGGCTCTCGGTAAGAGCCGGGTATTATTGTTATAATAAAGCAGCTTATTCCCATCTTAATATATGCTGCAAACTGCCATATACACAAATGTGTTTCATGTGTGCCTAGAGAATAGAGGATAACCCCAAGGTTGTAACAGATTCCTCATGGTCATTTACTTGAAACTACTTCCAGTCCAGACAAAATAGCGGCTAAATAGTGCTGGGGTAGACAGATATTAAGTTAGATCTAACTAAATTCACTAGGTGCAACCTCTTCTTTCTGTGGTTCACATGGGTATGAATAAAGATACACAGTGTGTGGAAGCTGCCAAGAATACAGACTTGCTGTTTGTTTGTTTGTTTTTGGACGGGAAGGCCCAGAAAAAGAGTAGAAAGAAATATTTTAAAATGACAGGCTTTTAAGAAACAAATGTTACTTATTTCAGACAGAGAGGCGGAGAGGAGGCCTTCTTTCCTGCATGTGGCTACTAACCAAAACTGCCAAAGCTCTGATGTATTTTAATGCAATGCCCATTGCAGCGGCATCAGGGCACTGGAACAATTCAAAGTCATCATAGCCTCTCAACCAGAGGCAACCAGTTCACGTCACTACAGAGCCAAATCCTGCATCTCTGCAGTGTTCATGCTCCCACTGCAGGGAAACGGATCTGAAAGTTTTCACCCCCATGTCTGCTCTGAAATGTAATGAACAGACTGGCTAAGCCAAAAAAAGGTGAATCCAAGTGATTTTAGAGTATAGATCATGAAGAGCTTTTACCAAAGCCCATTTTCACTTGCAGCAGATTATGGCATGCTCAGAAGGGTCCCTATTTTCAGCTCCAGACAGGGGAGGGAAACTCTATTCTCAACAGCACCGTTGTAACCAGCACAGCAGGGAGCCTCATCTCATCCTCACCTGTCCACATGTGTGAGGTGTCACCTATGCTGCAAGAGGAATTCAATTTGCACACTAGATAAGCAGAGAGTCATTGCTGGCTGAGGAGCACACTAGGTGTAGGAAAGTCTGGTCAGAACCAAAGTTTAGGCTGACATTCATTTTTCAAGCCGGGTGGACTAAACTGCAATCTACACTGCAGAGGTGCTGTGAGAACGCTGACTACAGCAAGAACAGCTGCCGGCTCGTATCTGATTACTGGAGCATTTAACGATGGAGTTTACGGCAGGATGTTCCATTTGGACACACACAGCACTACGATTATCTGTGGCATCTATTCTTGTAACCTGCCTCGTGGGCTGTGTTTACTGGTGGCAGACTCTGCGTCTCTGGGGTCGGTGAAAAGGCTGCCACACACCTCCGAGTCCTTGTTTCTACCCTGGAATCCTTGCTGAAGCCTGGACAACGCCTCTGGGCAAGGCCAACACCAGACAAGCATGGTGGAAGTTTTTGTGATTCTAGCGGGCCAATTCCTGGAATCACAGGAGTTACAGATGGAAATGACCTGTTAGATCTTCCAGTCCCTCTCTGCAGACACAGGACTCTTCCCGACTGTACCTCTTCTAGGGTTCCCTCTAGTTTTAAGCTCAGCAAGTGGCAGTACCCTCTACCCCTTCCACTGCAAAGATAAGGGCACCACCCGCCCCCTTGCACAGGGCTTTGAGATCTGCGGGGGGAAACAGAGTTGTCGTCTATTCAAGGCCGGAAGGGACTAGAATCATCCAGTCTGATCCCCTGTAGAACACAGGCAGGGGTTTCACTCCGGGACCTGGTGTCGAGCCCAATAGCTGAGCATGCGATACAAGTATTATTCGTATGTTGTTCCGCAGCCCGAGAGAGCTCACTGCTATTAATATTCGTAAACACCCTCCTTCCTCCCGCATCACACCAACAATTCCTACACCTCCTCGGCGAACTATCACACCTCGCCTGGATTTATCCAAGCCGTACATCCGTAGTTGTATTTACTCTACACTCCTCAGCCCAGCCCCTCGCCTGAGTGTCTCTGAACTCCCACCAGTTTGCCAATATTTCCCAGAAACACAATGCCCAGAACGACCTCTCGGCTAGATGTGATTGCACCAGAGCAGCCACTGGCTCCTTCCTCCGTGCCTTGCTGTCTCTTCACGTGCAGCCCCAAAGTAACCTGGCCCGCTTGGCAGCCACACCACAGCACAAACTCCTGTCTCACTGGTTGCCTTCCATCACCCCAAGGGTTTGCTCAGCATTTCTGCTTTCCAGCACAAACATTCAAATGACACCCCACTGCATTCCTCTCTCCTCCCCATGTTTAGCTCACTTCATTGGATATGGTTTTAATCTTTCCATGCCCCGTTTTTTATTTCTCTGTCCTCAAGGATATTCTCAAATGCTCCCAATTAATATAATTGGTACCTTTCATTAAGCTGCTGTTCACTCTCTTCTAGATCATTCATGAAAATGTTAAACAAGAACACACCTAGCACTGATTTCTATAGCACCAGATTGCTCCCCCCAATTCAATACATGGCCAGTTAGCATTGCTCTTTGTTGGTGGCCTTTTAGCCTGTTTTCACTGCACTGGAGTGTGTTTTGTGATGAGCAGAGCAATGGCTGCATTATAAAACAAACAGAACCACATTTAAATGCCTAATTTGTTTACCCCACACACACACACACCTCCCAAATAATAAACCTTTACATTTTACAGTTATTAAGGGAAATCTGAGTTGCTGTTATTTAGCTCCAATGTGTTAAGCCCTTGAGGGAGGAGTAATGAGAGGAAATCAGGAATGGGAAGTTTTAAGACAAAAATGAGATTTTTTTGGCTGTAGAAGAATCACCCATGGAAATGACAGAAACCCCATTACCTGAATCCTTTAATGCTAGATCAGACAAATAACGAGACTGTGTAAAAGAGGGGACTACAGTGCCATGGGAGGACAGTCTGAAAAGGCCTTTTTAGCATCTAACTTCTCCAATTCCAAACCATGTCTCTGTGGTTATGAATAATTCAACTCTGCCGTCCCAGTGGCTCAAGATGCAATAATTTGGGTGTCAAAATCAAGTGCTGGTTGATGTGCCGCAGGGACCTGCAGAAATTAGAGCCTCTCCTTGTTCTGTATAAGAAACCTCACTAATATTGCCAAACACCAGGCTGTTTGGTTGTGAATACAGAGGACTTCATGGAAGACATTTCAGACCAACTAATTTAGTTTGAGCGGGGGAGATGTGGGAGCTGGATGGGAAGTGTCCCTTTTTCATTTTGAAGGCTGTTGGTATTTCTAAGGCCTGCTGGTCTCACCGACAGGTCTGGAGTATTAGGCTATTTTGCAGCCTCAGCGGAAAATGAGCCCATTTTCTGGCAATGGGAGTAGAGAAGGTAGAGATGGACAAGACCTGTTAGAGCATCCACTCCCGCCCCCTGCAATTGCAGGACAGGATCCCGCATCGAAAGCCGTACACCACGGAGAGTGTCAGGGACGCCGCCGACCTGCCAGGCTCGGTGACAGGTGCGTGTGATGCGCCCTGCCTGGGCACGCAGCCCCTCCGCCCACTTGGTCACTTGGTCCCTGCCAGCAAACAAAGGCTGGGAACACACCCGGCTCCTGGTCTCCTCTCGGAGGCAGATACGGTCCCTGCCGCAGGGGAGGAAGCCAGAGAAGTACAGACCCTTTCCAAACATTTTTTTTAAAAAAATCTCTCTGGAAAGTAGCTGAAACCCCGTTTAGGAAGCGAAATCCAGCCGGTTACTGGATTTTCTACAGCCAGGGGATTGACCTGCACGCAGGGATCCGGCCCCTGATTTACAGGGGAAGGGAAACCGTCCGCCAAAGCCCGGACAAACCCCGGGGCTCCCGGGCAGGGAAGGCAGGCCGGGGCAGGGCTCGGTTTCCAGGCTGGGGGGTTCCCAGGCGGCAGTCGGGCAGGGTCGATGGCTGGGGAGGGCAGAGGGTCCGGGCGAGGGGAAGTCTCCGGGGTAGCCCTGGGGGCCCCCCCGGGTAAGGCGGGCGCCCGGAGGGGCAGGGCTCGGTGCACGCCCCCCAGCACCGCGGAGAGGGGCGCACAGCCTGGCCCCCCCGCCCAGCCCCGTGCTGCGGGGGGCTCGGTGGGGCGCAGCCCCCCGGCGGGCTCCCCACCGCTCCGGCTCTTACCTGGCGGGGCTGGAGCAGCGCGCAGCCCGCTGTCCCGGCGGCCGGGCTCCGGCTCCGGCTCCGCTCCGGCTCGGGGCGGGCAGGGCGCATGCCTGGCCGCGCTCCCGGCTCCGAGCCCCCTCCCGCGCCGGGGCGGGGCGGGATTCCCCGGGCGGGTCCCTGCGGGCGGAGCGTGTCCCCCGCCGGGCGCCGCAGAGAGCGGGGAGCTCGGCCAGGGCAGCCGGGAGGAGCCGGGGGGCGCCCGGCCGGGACCACAGGGGGGCCGGGAGCCCTGGACCGGCCTGGAACCGCGGGGTGATGGGACCGCCCCAGCCAGGGGGTGCGCAGCCCCCCAGCGCCCCTCGTCCCAGCCCCTGGGTGTGTCCGGCGGGGGGCAGCGCCCCTCGTCCCAGCCCCTGGGTGTGTCCGGCGGGGGGCGGCCGGGGGGGGCAGCGCCCCTCATCCCAGCCCCTGGGTGTGTCCGGCGGGGGGTGGTTGGGGGGGGCAGCGCCCCACATCCCAGCCCCTGGGTGTGTCCGGCGGGGGGGGCAGCGCCCCTCGTCCCAGCCCCTGGGTGTGTCCGGCGGGGGGGGCAGCGCCCCTCATATCAGCCCCTGGGTGTGTCCGGCGGGGGATGGTTGGGGGGGCAGCGCCCCTAGTCCCAGCCCCTGGGTGTGTCCGGTGGGGGGGGCAGCACCCCTAGTCCCAGCCCCTGGGTGTGTCCGGCGGGGGATGGTTGGGGGGGGCAGCGCCCCTCATCCCAGCCCCTGGGTGTGTCCGGCGGGGGGTGGCCGGGGGGGGCAGCGCCCCTCATCCCAGCCCCTATGTGTGCCCGGTGGGGGGCGGCCGGGGGGCAGCGCCCCTCATCCCAGCCCCTGGGTGTGTCCGGCGGGGGGGGCAGCGCCCCTCATCCCAGCCCCTGGGTGTGTCCGGCGGGGGGGGGCCAGGGGGGCAGTGCCCCTCATCCCAGTCCCTATGTGTGCCCGGTGGGGGGCGGCCGGGGGGCAGCGCCCCTCGTCCCAGCCCCTGGGTGTGTCCGGCGGGGGGCGGCCAGGGGGGCAGTGCCCCTCATCCCAGTCCCTATGTGTGCCCGGTGGGGGGCGGCCGGGGGGCAGCGCCCCTCATCCCAGCCCCTGGGTGTGTCCAGCAGGGGGGGCAGCGCCCCTCATCCCAGCCCCTGGGTGTGTCCGGCGGGGGATGCCTGCAGGCGGCCAGCAGTGACCTGACTTGGCCGGTGGCAGGGGCGAGCCAGGGCCCAGCTGCATGGGGCAGCGGAGGGTGCCCCGGAGTCTCTAGGAATTAAAGCTTTTATCCAGTGATGGTGTCTCCCAGAATACGTCCAACCACAACTGGCCGTGCTGGCTCGCAGGGACGCGGGTGATGTGTCCCACTGGCGGAGCACCGGGGGACAGGCAGCCGGGATTGCTCTGCCTTGTCACTGCAGACCCCCCCGGCATATCTCCACCCCAGGGCCCAGTGACAGTGCATTTATCACTCCCTGCTCTAGGCTATTCCAATGGCTGTGTGACCGTGAGGGCACCAGGCCATGTCTCTAGCCCTCAGATCATGCTGACCTGCGAGCCTGGCTGAGGCCAGATTTAGAGGGCTCGCCCTGTGGAAAATGATCAGATTTTCTGAGGTGTAAATGTAGATCGCAGCAGAGCCCCTCCCACTTCACTGTGTCCTCACATCACCCAGGGGAGGCCAGGCCAGGCCCTTGGCCTCCTTATCCACAGGGAGATTAAATGACTTGCCCAAGGGCACACAGGAAGTCGGTAGTGCAGCAGGGACCCAAACAGGGGTCACCCAGGTGCCAAGACAATGGAACTAAGCCTGGGCCATGAGCCTCTCTGAAGCAGAAAAATCAACCAGGGAGCCTAGAACAGCAAACAGGCAGTGTCCTGCAGGGAGCCATTCTGCACTGTCCCTGCACGGGGACATAGACTGGACGAGCTGAGGGTTTTTCCATCTGGGTGTCCCTCCCACATCGACTCGGGAGGATAGGGAAATGGCAGGTAAAACTGGCAAGTCCAAGGCAAGGTGACAGGAAGCTGGATAAACCCTCACATTACAGTATTAATACACAGCATTGTAAATCACATTTGCCTGGCTCTGACCCCTCAGCCAGACACAAAAGGTGCTAGCCATCCATCTCTGGCCATCTTGTCTAAACCCCCGGCAGCCTGACCACGCTCCAGCTGCTTGTTGTTCCAGGCAGGAGCTGCTGGAACTGGTCATTTGAGTCCCAGCCAGGGTCAATGGGTCGAAGTCTGGCAAGGACTCAGTGGGGCTAGTTTAGTGGGTAAGGTGAGCAAGATTTGAGCTCGGAGGAGGATGGTGATGGGAGGTGCTGAGTCGTGAGTCAGTGTGTGGATCATCCCCCCATTGCCTTCCTGCCAAGACCAGCCTGCTGTATTTCTCCACTTGGTTGAGAGCACCCTGCAAACCTGCACTGTGTGCTGCAGACCTGCTGGGGAGGGCAGGGACTCCACAAGAGAGACAGATTTCTGCACTGAAGGTCAGATGCTTCCAGCTGATCGGCACTGGGGTTTCTATTGTATCTGGCACTGTGGTAAGCCCTAGTCCATCCCTCTAGGCAGAACTGCTTGGGGGGCAAGGGTGTTTGGATCCAATTTCACCTTCTCTCCTCTGCTGTTTTCCTGTTGCAATTCAAAAAGTCCACAGCCAGCTAAGATTGGAAAGCGAGCGCTTGGCTAAAGCTCCCACGGGAGAGTCCCTGGGGGTGACTAATGCAGACCTCAGGAGCTCATCACAAAGGGGAGTGAGTCGAGAGAAGAGGATGGCGATCCCTATCAAGTCAGGACTCTTCATCTGGCCTAGACAGAAACTCTGACACTGAGCCCAGGCAGGACCAGGCTTTAATTTATTTTGTTTCTCTCAAATACAACTAGTGCACCTGGGTGGTTTCTCCTTTTCGTGCTCACAGCATAACTAATTCACTTCGCTTCCTTCCTGCTCTGGAGCACCATCACGGAGCCTGACTACCTGCATGCTCAGAAGCTTAAACTGTCTGCCAGTTGGCAATTTAACAAAGCAATATGTAATTTAAATAGAGAAAAGCATTAGCAAAAAGCAACAGCTTAATCGTTAATACCCAGTGTCTCCAGATCTATGGGAATGGCACCCCTTCTAGAGGAAGCCATTCCGAGGAGCAAAGGGCATGTGCTTACAGCAGATTTGCTATTAAAAGCTGTTTATAATAGACTGGAGGGAAGTTGGGAGCCTTCGTTCAAGGTAACTTTCTGACACAACCTTATAGCAGGAGCGTGTGTTATGTGAACAGGGAAAAGCAGTGTGGATTGTTATTTCAGCTCATAGCTGCTCCAGCTAAGGCAGTAGCAAACCGTATTGAGGTGTGAACAGAGACAAACTCAGAGGTGAGTTTAGTACCTACCTACCTGCTTAGCTCTTGGAAGGACTAGTAAATTATTAGCTCACACTACCATGCAGAAAGAAAAGGAGGACTTGTGGCACCTTAGAGACTAACCAATTTATTTGAGCATGAGCTTTCGTAAGCGACAGCTCACTTCATCGGATGCATACTGTAGAAACTGCAGAAGACATGCATCCGATGAAGTGCGCTGTAGCTCACAAAAGCTGATGCTCAAATAAATTGGTTAGTCTCTAAGGTGCCACAAGTCCTCCTTTTCTTTTTGCGAATACAGACTAACACGGCTGTTACTCTGAAACTACCATGCAGGTGGCTGGAATAGTCTATTTTTGGAACTGGTCAGAAGACAAGAATATGGAACCAAATATTTGTATTCCTCTTCACACAGGTGAGCTCATTGACTGGTTTGGGCTTTGCTCTGAAGATGTGGGCTGGGGAGAGGGAAAGCTAGCTGGCTTCATGAAATGTGCCCCATGAAATTTGGACCATTACAAAATTTACATTGTAATTTCTGGGTAAGTTGCCGAGGAGCAGGAGTTACCTCTTCCTGTGGAGACACAGGAGAGCTGGTATATTGGGGTGTGTGGGGGTGTCACTTTACATCAATCTTGGTCAGCATGCACTAGGGTAACAGGCTTAGCTGCTTTGCTAATCAGGATCAGGGCATTCCTACTGGGAGCTGGTGGGCAGCATCACCAGCCAGCGAAGGGAGAGCAAGCTCAAGTCCTCAGTCCTTTTAAGGCTCTTTCTTTTGGGCTTGTTTTATTGTCCACACAACTCTCACTAAACAAAGCAAATCAACCAAGAAACAGCAACAATCCCTCGACTTTCCTTGCTCCAGCCAGCCAAGCAGGAGGGGACGTGGTTCTGCCTTTTTACACTGGGCCCCAAACAGCCACGTGCCAGACACCCTGTTAACCCTTTACAGACTGCAGCACTTTTACTTTGCCGATGTGTATTTATATTATTTTATTCTGCAGGTGAAAAATACCTTGGGTATGAGTAGAAATCCATGTGAACTTTATCCTAAACTGATGGAAATCTACATTTGTGCAGCTTTTGCTCTTGTTTTCTGTTTTGCACTGGTGTTGCCAGTGGTGAAAACTTTTTGCACAATTATAGGTAAGAGGATAGAGGTAAGAGGACTTTGTCACGGAATAAATGCTCTTTACTTCTCTTCAGCTGAGGTCATCTTAGTCCCCTGGCTTGTAGAAGCTGTATTCGCAGGGAGATGGTAGACACTAGCCCCGGCGCCAGAGCAAGTGATGCTGGTCTATTGACCACAGACACATTTTGGCAGAAGGCACACGCTTGGTGACGGTTCTCTCCCCACAGGTACACCAAGATCCATCCCTGGTTTATTTCTATTTTTTACTTTCCTTCATCAAAAGCCCCGCACTGCAATGACATTCCTGCTGAACTTGGCTGCGGGAGACCTCTGCTCAGAGGAGGTTGCTTTTAGAGTGAGCTGGATTGCTGCCACCCACCCAATCAAGGTCAAACCCTTCACAACATGCCCAGGCCCCTGTTGCCTCAGGCAGATGGTGGGTGGGTGGGTGGGACACAGCTTGGACTCTGCACTCTGAACTTCTGTTGCAACAAGGTGGCATTATTGCTAGATGACAGGGTCAGGACTGCTCTGATTCTGTACACACCTTCTTCCTGCTGAGCAGGAGCGCTGTCCTCCTCCCTGGCTCCTTCCTCATGCACACTCACATTGTGACTCTCATCCTTTAATAATGCTGTGACCTTTCCTTTATCTGGTTGTCAAGGTATCAACCTGTTTGCGTGGCGTGGCAATCAGTGCAGTTTGGCCTCTGGAAGCTGTGTCAGCCTGTGGTAAGGGATTCCAAATGAATAATAATCCAAATGCTGCTAAACATTTAATCTGAATTGAAAAGCTGACAGCAGTCTGCGTGCAGCGGCTCAACCCTCTGCGCCACGGCTGGAGGAGGCAGGCCATAATTTGTCATTTTATTGAACAAGGTCTAGCAGTTACCGTGCTGGAGATGGAGCCAGTCCCAACTAGACTATGCGGGATGCTAGAATACTTCAGTTTGTGAAAACTAAGCCCCGCCTTCCTGGGCAGCTGAATGCCTACAGCAGCCAAATCTGCATTGGGTAGAGGGACGTCTTGCTGACTAGGGACAAGGTGAAGTTGCGGGTTACTAGCAATATTTACAGGCTTGATTCCAGTGAGAAGAAAGGTGCGGTAGTGATTCGGGTTGCTAACTGCCAAAGCCAGCCCGAGCAGAGCACTGGGTGCAGGATGGAACTGGAAGTGACTCACAGATGCCGTCTGCTGACAAACCCTCTTCTAATCAGACAAAAATTAGGATGCAGACCCAGACCCAGACTTGAACATGTAATTCTGTGTTGGGGCTTGGAGGGGTCCTCCCTGTCTGCATTAGAGGGAGGCTGTGCAGCCTCGTTATGCCACCCAGCCTCTGAGAGCTGATCAACAGGGGACCAGCACTTGTAACAGCCTGTAGTTCTGCCTTCTGGGCAGGGCCAAGCAACCCCAAGCAGCCTAGGGGCAGCTCCGTGGCTGGGGCAGACAACCAGGTCCTGTGGCCTAAGGGGGGTAGGCTGCCACCCCAGTGGTGGGGCTGGCAGTAGGGGGAACCGGGCCCACCCTACTCCACTGGGTCCCAGCCCAGGGCCCTAGCAGTGGCAGGGACTCCTGATGCTGGGACAGCGGGGATCCTGCCATAACACGCTGACCGGGGTTTCAGCAACACAACCGGCCGAATGTCTGGTTTCCTAGGGCTACTTCCTACCCCTACTTGTTTGCAGGGCTGCATCGCTCACGGGCCCCCAGGCGCCTCAGCAGTTCCAGCAGCTTCTCCGGTGGCAGGGGTTGATACAGCTCAGTCCCTGGTGCAGGGGCCAGGAGCAAGGCAGCAGCGTCCACCTCCTTCCCTGGTTCTCCCGCAACCAAGCTAGAAACCCTGCCTCTTATAGTGCCTGTTCAGCCCCTCCGCTTTTGGCACAAGGAGGGGCCTGGTCTGGCTCTGCCCACCAGGGGCAGAGTTCCTCCCAGTCTGCCTTGGAGGGAGGCTGCTCCGCCTCGCTACACTCTGGAAGACTATCTAATCGAAGTTTCAGCTTTGAGTGCGGTGACTGGCAGACAAGCCCAGCTACTGTCCCAGCCCCTGTAAACCAGTGACCGGTGAGAGAGCACACGGGGCCAGCCTGGACAATGCCATGAATCACAAAGGCCTTGTGCATCTTCCATGCTTGAACAACAAGAGCAGGGCAGCAGGAATATAGCACTGACCAGCATGGGGACAGTGACTGTGAAATGTTCGGGGAGATTAGAGAGGCAACAAAAACAGAAAACCCAATAATGGGGATTTCAACTATCCCCATATTGACTGGGTGGTCACCTCAGGATAGGATGCAGAGATCACATTTCTAGCCACCATTAATGACTGCTTCTTGGAGCTAGGGTGACCAGATGTCCTCAAAATGGGGACAATCCCAATTTTTAACTCTTTGTCCTGCGTCCTGACCGATGTACAATCAGGACGCCATTTGTCCCGATATTGTAGGGTTGCCAGGCCTCTGGCTGGCACGGGGCTGGCAGGCTCCCTACCCAGCTCCACAGAAGTGGTGACATCACCCTCTGGGTCCTAGGTGCAGGGATGGCCGGGGGGCTCTGTATGCTGCCCGTCATGAGCGCTGGCTCCGCAGCACCGATTGGCTGGGAACCATTGCTAATAGGAGCTGCAGAGACAGTACCTGTGGATGAGGCAGCGCAGAGAGCCGCCTGGCTGCACCTCTGCCTAGGACCCAGAGGGAGATGTTGCCACAGCCGGGGAGCCGCCCGAGGTAAGCGCCACCCGGAGCCCACACCCTGCACCCTCTCCCGCACCCCAACCCCCTGCCCTAGCCCTGAGCCCCCTGCTGCACCCAAACTCCCTCCTGGCATCAGCACTGCAAACCCCCCTCATGTACCCCAACCCCGAGGCTCCCCTTGCAATGGGGGATGGAGCCAAAGCTGCGGCCGTGTGCTCCTGACCTGGGGCTTGTGGCAGGGGCCATGGCCGTGCATCCATGGCTTGTGGCTGGGACGGGAGCAGAGGCTATATGCCCCCGATTTGCAGCTTCCACCAGCAGCTAGAGCTGGGGCCATGCACCCCTGACCCGTGGTGGGGGCTGTGAGCCTGTGGCTGCCCACCCACTGTGTCCCCATATTTTACTTTTGCGATCTAGTCACCCTACTTGGAGCAGTTTATGCTGGAACTAAGATGGGGAGTGGCAATTATTGATTTAAGTGAGCGCAGAGTGTGGGCTAAGAGGTGAATAGAGCTTACCCGCTCAGTAATGAAATTTAACATCCTTGTGGGGGGGAAATACCAAAGAAACCCACCACAGTAGCATTTAATGTCAAAAAGGGGAATACCACAAAAAATGAGGAAGCTAGTTAAACAGAAATTAAAAGAAACAGTCTGTACGTTGTAAAACAAGTCTGTACGTTGGATGGAAACTGTTTACTAACACACCATAATAGAGGCTCCAACTAAATGCATACTCCAAATAAAAAAAAACAAACAAAAAGAGGACCAAAAAAATAAATGCCCCCATGGCTAAACAGAGTAAAAGAGGTGATCAGAGGCCAAACTACATCCTTTAAAAAAACTGGTCGTTAAATCCTAGTGAGGAAAATAGAAAGGAGCATAAATTCTAGCAAGTCAAATGTAAAAGTTCAATTAAGCAGGTCAAAAAAGAATTTGCAGAATAGCAAAAGACAAAAAGAAACAGCAAAAAAAAATTTTTTTTGTAAGTACATCAGAAGCAGGAAGGCTGCCAAACAATCAGTGGGGCCACGGGACAATTGAGGTGCTAAAGGAGCACACAAGAAAGACAAGACCCTTGCAGAGAAGCCAAATGAATTCTTTGCATCAGTCTTCACTGCAGGGGATGCAAAGGAGATTCCCACAACTGAGCATTCTTTTTAGGGGACAAATTGGAGGAACTGTACAAGATTGAGGTGTCAATAGAGGAGGTTTGGGACATCTAAGGGCAGATATGATAGAAGTCTATAAAATCCTGACTGGTGTAGAGAAAGTGAATAAGTGTTATTTAGCCCTTCATGTAACAAAAGAGTCAGAGGTCACCTAATGAAATTAACAGGCAGCAGATTTCAAACAAATGTAATGAAGCATTTCTTCACACAACACACAGTCAAGCTGTGGAACTCATTGCAGTGGATGTTTGAAGGCCAAAGGTATAACTGGGTTCAAAAAAGAATTAGACCTATCCTCCATGAACTTATCTATCAATGGCTATTTAGCCAAGATGGTCAGGCATGCAGCCCCATGCTCTGGGTGTCCCTAAACCCCTGACTGCCAGAAGCTGGGACTGGACAATAAGGGATGGATCACTTGATAACTGTCCTGTTCTGTTCATTCCTTCTGAAGCACCTGGCACCAGCCACTGTTGGAAGACAGGACACTGGGCTAGATGAACCATTGGTCTGATCCAGTATCCCCTTTTTCTGTCTTTCATCTTTGTGATGCACTTAAAGGCAAGGCTGACCTTTTAGAGGTTTGATATGACCCAGAACATGTATTTGGTGCTTAGTCTGGGCTTCAGCATGAGCCAAAGAAGTTACTGCTGGTGGCCTTGAGTAAGCAGCCTCAATAGCTTGCAGGCTGAATTCTTGCCTGAGACCCCACATATTTCAAGGACATCACTATCGGGCACACATCACACAAGATAAATACTAAACGTTACCCCGTGCTGCTGGGACCATTGTGCCCCAGTCGGCACAGCTGCCACTAGTCTCATCATCTGCACACCAGGCTGTTTGCTGCCTCTGTACAACTCGGGAGGACGCACATTTCCCTGAGCTGCCACCTAAGGACAGGAAGGGTTTGACTTCTCTTTGGTGCTGGTGAAACAGAGGTTCCAGACCACTGCTTGTTATTTCAGATCATTCCCCGGGTAGTCCTAGAAGTCAGGCAAGAATTTCTTTCCAGCACAGGGTTCCAGATGTTAGCAGAGCAGGGCTTCCTAATTTCATTGCCCATGAAAAGCAAGGTCTTAAACCAAAGACAGATTCTGCCAAACCCAAAAGTTTTCAAAGTTCTAGAAGCATTGCAAGCTCCAGAATAGGACAAGGGCCTTCCAGCCCACAGCCTGAGGTCACCTCCCAGCTGCTAAAGAAAACCCTTGGGAACATCTGCAGTCACCACAGTAATATTATTCAGTATTTTAATAGCTGTCAAGAGTTCAGCTTGCAGCTCTCTAGGGGAGGGGAACATCAGAAGCAGTTGAGTGTCTTATAGATGTCAGTCCGTATATGGTCCAAAAAATTGTAATAAGGCCATCTATCCTGGAGCCTGCTTTCCATGTCAACCAAGAAGAGCTATTCAGAGAGACAGACGGACACTTGACTGATGAGTCCTGACCATCATTCAAACAATGAGTCACTCACGGTTTGGCTGCTGTCAGAGGCAAACTCTCTTTCTGGTCTTTTTGCCCAGCCCCAGGCTCGAGTTCCTGGTGATCCCACTGCAGTCACCTGCCACCTCCTGGAGAGGATTGCTTGGGATGCTTGCCAGACATGTTGCTGCTCAGTAACAGGAAAGTAGGGAGCACATGCTTCCCTGCCACGACCACCCTGCTGCTGGTGCAACTGAGGGAGGTGCCCAAAGTCCTGGACCTGATCTGCACTCCAAGAACGCAGCAGGCTCAGCTCAGTATTACAGGCCACATCCTGCTTGCCTCTGTCTCTTGCTGGCTTCAGTGGGTTTATAAGGCAAGCAGGATGTGGCCCTAGGTGGGTTAGAGAGAGAGACGATGTTGCTGACAAATGAGGATAGGGCAGGAAATTTACATGACCTGCAGCTGATGCCTCTGTGACAGAGCTGCAGTAACTACTGGCCCCAGGATGCAGTGCGAAGAACACGGCGAGCAGAAGCCCTTCGTCACTGCACTGCTCAGATCAAGAGCTGGGACCTGTCGTCTCTGTGGGCTGATGTGACGAAGTGGGACTGTTCTTAATGTTTCCTCTGAATAGTGTGGGGGTGCTTCAGTTTCCCCTAGGCAGTTCTTAAGTATCTAGGGGGTGGGGTAAGGGTGTATGATCATTGCAGAGCCCTAGAGGGCAGGTGTGCGCAGGGGTCTGGACACGGAGAATGGCTGACACCCTGTTTCCTGGCAACTGATGGTCTGGGCCCTTCCCCCCTGCCAGGTGAGAGCTAAAGGGTTGGAGAACAAAGGAATCAGGTGACCTCCTGGCCCGGGGAAAGGAACAAAGCCCAGGAGAGGAGGGGCTGGAGGGGGAGTCAGTTTGGAGCTGGCTGGGACATGGAGTGAAGTGCAGATGTGGTTGTCTGGCTCACTGCCCCCCAAAATGGACCCAGCTGAGGGGTCCCGTTCTCTGCACCTGCAAGCTCTATTTTAGACCACGTTTCTGTCGTCTAATAAACCTTCTGTTTTACTGGCTGGCTGAGAGTCAAGTCTGACTGTGAAGTTGGGGTGCAGGACCCTCTGGCTTCCCCAGGAGCCCCGCCTGAGCGGACTCGCTGTGGGAAGCGCACAGAGGGGCAGAGGATGCTGAATGCTCTGAGGTCAGACCCAGGAAGGTGGAAGCTGTGTGAGCTGTGTGTCCTGAAGACAGGCTGCTTACAGAAAGGCGACTGCCCCAGAGTCCTGACTGGCTTCATGGGGAGCAGTTCCAGAGCATCGCCCAGGGACTCCGTCACAGCTGCGCATCCCCATTAAATACAAGACCCCACACAATCTACTGCCAAGCTGCATTTCACGTTTGACCTGTCAACAGCATGGAGGTGGTTGACCAAAGCTCACAGCGCCAGTCCCCTGCTACGCAGCTCAGAGCAGCTGGGTGCCGCGTCAGCCTGGGCTGCTCAGAGACAAGGAGACGCCTTTTTGAAGTTGCTGCAATGCACAGTACTGCTACTCGGTGTCACGCACACACCTGTGGGCACTGGTCTGTCTACCCCGCGTGCGCACGGACCCGAAACCCCGCGCGCACAGCGAAACCCGGCACAGAAGAAATTTCTTGCGCACACGGCCTGTCAAAAATTAGAGGGAACGTTGCCCGTGGGATGCGTGGCTGAATTTGCTCCTGGTTACTTAGGAGACATGGACACTGAGCCAGGCCCACGCGTGTGTTCTAAGGTTCTGCACGGAGGGAGATGGTGCTGGAAATTGCTCCTGGCTTTACAGACATCGAGTGTTGAGTTTGTGCCTGGGCTTGGGTATCCATTTTTCAAGCTCCAAGGCCAAGGCTGGGGTCGTTTTAGTGCCAGCAGACTTTACAGCTCAACGTGAAGAGCATGGCTCATGCCAGACTGCGTCTGTCCCTACTGATCTACTACACCTAGAGGCCACATCGGTGCTTGGAGAGGCCAGGGTTGGCAGGACTTGGCACCCTGCCAAACAGTTTTGTCAGATGATTCATTAAGTGTAAGGCGAATGACTCAGCATCAGAGAAGCACAGAAATATTGACAGAGACCAGAGAACAGGTGCAGGGCAGGTGCTGTTGAATCAGGAGCGTTTGCAACATCTGAGATGCGGCTGGATTGTGTTGGCAAACCTAAGGTCCATCCTGTCTAAGCAGAACACGGAGCTTCAAGGCACACAGGTGAAGACCTTATTTAAACAAAGGTTTGAATTCTTGCTACTTGGTTTAGAATTTCTCAGAAGTTTGGAAAAGAGGAAGCTTCCCCCAGACGGATGTTTCCCCTGTCCTGTTTAACCAACACTGTTCCCCTCCCCAGCAAGAGTCACGGGGGCTGGAGCCCCTACACCTGCCATTTCCTTACTTCTTCGAACATTGCTATGGGGAGCAGCACCAGGCCGAATGCCGGCGGCTCCAGGAAGAGCCCTTGTTAACGGCTTGCTGCAGGACGGGCATGTGCACTCGCACTGGGATTGTGCAGTGTGTCCCACGACCGCAGTGTCACCACTACGTTTTTCGTTTAAGGGTGGATTTTGATTAAAGAACTAGCTCTTCAGAGGGGGGATTTTCCACCAGAGTCTGATCACTTTTAGCCAGGGCACACCAGAGGCCCCTGAAACGTGTCTTCGGGTGACGAAACGGTTGAGTCCTGGAGTCGCTGGATGTGGGCAACCTTCTGCTCGGACAGAACATTCTTCTCCGAGCAGCAAATCTGCCTGAGGCTTTCCTCTAGCTAGAAGGCTCTCCAGGCCCCCCCACTCACGCTAATCAACTTCAGTCAGGCCCATAAGGCCTGAATAAGAACGTCTATTATACTGTTGACCTGTCTGGAACAAAGCAGGTCCCCATTTCAAACTGGTGGGCATGTGCTCTAGAGACAGAAGCCTTTCGACAAAACCAGCAGCAAGAAACATCCTAGCACATCAGGATGCTGGTTTGAAAGACTAGATGGTGCCTTGTGCCGAGAAAGGGCGACCAGGTCTGAGCCCCTGGATCCTACACTCCACGGGCTGCTGCAGGAGAAGACAGGCGCCAGCTCAGCTGGTGGTCAGACATCTGGAACCCAGCAGATGCAGTATAAGAACCTGACTAGGATGCGCAAAGGCGTCAGCCACCACGGGCAGCGGCGAGATGTTCTGGGGAGGAGAGCCATGTAAGTAGCTGCGGAGATAAAAGGGGGCTCATGATTTCTGAGGGGGATTAAACCCTACTGGAAAAGGAGGCTTTGCTTAGCAGCTCAGGTCACCCCTACACCCTTGGTCCCGTAGCACAGGGGCCTTAATTTTATTGGAGACTTTTAAGTTGGGCTTGGTATAAATAGCGTCACTAGCCGTGGGCAGCTGCGGAGCATTATTCATGTAGCAGACTGACATTGACAAGTCACACAGCTCTCCCCCTCTTGTGAGTCACAGGAGAGTCTGTCCGATTTGGGGACACGTTGCATTAGGCGATGCTAGACCAGCAGCTGCTATTAGAAGCAAATCCCGCTCTCTCTGATTCTGCACGGCATTACGAGGGGTTCTGTGCCGCATGCCCCAGAGTTCTCCCCCTACCCAACCTCCCCCTGCAAAAAAAAATCCACTCTCATCCTCCTGAATCCTGGAGTGCATTGGACACGTTGGCTCTTCCAGACCCATAGAAAATACCTTGAGTGAAATCCTGTGTCATCATGAAGCTGGCAGCATTTTGAAAGCAGATGGGTCCGTGCGGCGGGTCCAACCTTTGAGAATGCAGTCGGCCTTGCGGGCTTCTTGTGTCAGCCCAGCCGCCTCCATGCTAGGAAGCTTTCAAAAAAGGAGTGGATTTCTTTCCCCTTTCACTCACGCTAGTTGTCCCAGGCTGGGTGTGGTTTGCCTCTGGCAGTACCATCCCTGCTGTTCTCAGGTTACTCTATCCTCAGTCTGCATCTACTGGAGTAGGTTAAACACAAAGAGAAGAGATACATGCTCCCTGCCGTGCCACTGTATTTCCGTTTCATTGCTCAATGCTGCTTGAGCACCTGGCACTGCACTGGATTTATAAAATGCCAGCACTTGGACTTCTTGTCCTTTTGATTTTTAGTTTGAAGGCTGCAGCCTGTATTTCTCCAGGGCCTGTCACTGTTACTTTTGTAGTTTAAAGCAAAGGAACCAGACTATGTAATATGTGCAGTGGGCCAAAATTTATCCTTGGTGTATTTTCATTGACTTCACTGGATATACAGGCCAGAGATGATTTTGTCTCCAGGTTTAGATTTACTGTTAGCAACAGCTGGCTCTTGTTTTATCCTCAGTAACATATTCTGCAGCACAAGGCATTGTGCATATTGTGCACTGGCAATGGACTGGTTTCTGCAATGTGCTTTCCTGCTTTTGCATCATCACCATTATTTACTGATTTAGGGTTTTTTTCAGGGTCTATCCCAGAATTAGGCTTTATTAAATCTGCAGCCTCTTGAATTGCCCACACCATGCACCTGCTCCCAGGAATCCCCACACTAAACCAAGCTCTCCGGACAGCCCGCTCCCCAAATCCCAGAAAGAAAAGGTGAGCTTTGCAGCCTGCCTAGAAAATTAACAAATCTATTTGGATGACACTTTTCCCAAATGCAAGAACTGTTACATGTGTCAATAGACCAGCTCAATACGTATAGTGATTAACCCCCGTTCTGCAGCACACAGATATTTACAGCGTACCATAGCTTCTGTGTCTACTACACGATCACCCTTCTCTACAACAGCACGACATGCTGAACTGCGCAAGTCCTGCATTGACTGGTAATCCTCCCTCGAGAGAACAACCTTTAATTTAATACTTCCAGGCCTCTGGACATGCATCAATTGGCAATTTTATCCTGATGCATCTGCAGGAAAATATTGACATGGTCTTAGACTGCTCATTCTGTTCTATTCAGTTCCGCAGATCCCTGTTTCCCCAGCACTCTCGCTGAAGTTTTTGTATCTCCCTGCCTTAGTTCATGAAATGCCCTGGCTTCTGGTTTACTTAGTAACAAGCACTGAGATGTCGCCTTTTAGACCTTCTAATTTTTTCCATAACCTACTATAGCTATTTAATGGGGTCTTTCCTCCAAAGGCTCAAATTGTCCCAGCCTAGTTAGCGTGCACTAGATCTGAGCCACTTCCAAGTCAATACACACAAGTACAAGGAGAACCCAACACTTCAGGACTGCAACTTGGGCAAGGATCCTAACGGGGTCTGGCTGATCCTAAATGAAGCAGGTGAGAGCAGCAGTGAGCACAGCCAAGTTCTCTGTTCTGCTCCTTCCTGCATCAAAGGTATCCGCGCCAACCTCTCCATATCTTCTTGCACTCCCAGGTAGGTATTGCACTGGCCTCAACAAATCCTTATGTATCCTGGGGATTCACCCTAGTTAAAACCTCATGGCCTCATTCAGTGCCTCAAGACAGCCATATTCCACTGCATTTATGGAGCTTCTTCATGTCTGCATCCTTCCGTCCACTCACCTCGGTTGTTTGGCCCAAATCTCATGGAGCTGGACTCATTCAAAGGCTTTTCCAAACCCAGGACCACAGAGTTCCCACCCAGGTATAGGACTCTGCAGCCAAGCCATTAAATGAGCCCAAATGAACCTGTTAGGCCCTGCTTGGCCTGTCCAGGGGTGGCCATGGCTGTCCCTGGGACATTCCTTGGGTTTTAAGAAAAAGGAAACCATGGGAACAAATACAAGTCAAATACACAAGTGTGCTTTAACAGCAGAGTTAACTAGGTATTGAAAACATGCATGGTAGCAACTCCCATCTGCAAACCATAACCAGGTGCTATTGCATTACAAGAGTGCCATCCAGGCCCAGAAAACAGTATTAATTCTGAAATTACAGTAAGGTAACTGTAAATACTTCCTCACTTGTTAGCAGTAGCTATTAATGCACCAGATAGTGGCTGTCGTTCAACAGAACACCGTGTCAATATGCACCATTTGCAGCACTCAAATGATTTCAGCTAGTGGAGTTGATCCCATTGCTTACTTGGAATGTGTTAACATCCCTGAGGGCTCGCCAAGCCTTGCTCTTTGGGTGTTGATCCCACTAATCCTTGTATAAAAGTGACAATCATGGTTTATACAGCAGCTCAGCTGGTTGTCTAGATTTGTTTCTTATGATGCTCCTGAATAAATCCTGGCTTAACAAAGAGAGACTGCTGTATTTATCTGGAAGGTATCTGTATCTTACCCCAACTGAGTTAAAGAATCCACTCCTTTATTTAGCCAACCTGATGGCATGACCCCCTTACACGCCTGCTCTCTATTCCGGGTCATGCTTTGTGCAATGTGGAATGATTGCTCCTAATGGCAAAGCAATCAATCAGTGTGGAACCTACCCAGTTTTTATACCGAAAATTCATTCTGAGGAAAGCACATGATGACAGTCACCTTGTAGAAAGCTAGCAGGTGCCTCTGGGACAGCTATTAAACATTTTGGTAAACTGTTCAGTGATCACTAGAGAACTAGAAAACCCTCTTCTCCAGCCAGAGATATAGATAAGGGCCAAACGTATTGAAATGAAACATTAAACAGACCTGAAATCGAACTGCCTCTTTTAAACCATTTTTGATGTTAAAGAAAAATGGCATATGATTTCTCTTCATCCCCTGACCCTCCTTGTTTGTAATTTACCTGGTTCTCTTCACTCCCCAGCTCTGGCTAAATGCCAACGGGCACAAACAGCCCCTGTTCAAACAGGTCTGAAGATCTCTCATGATGTTCACTCTTTGCTCACGTTAATGTTGAATTTGAATGGAATTCGGATGGGTATAGAATAGATAAATCCACTCTTAACAAGAGCTCTGGAGTCCCTATCTCAAATTGCTAAGGAAAAATGCATTAATCTAGGACAACAGAAAATCCAGGGTAACATTCATTGCCAAGGAAGCCAAAAAGTTTGATGGAAGAGTCTCTCCAACATGAGATCTGGGCTACTTGAGATGAATGTACTGTAACATGAAAATACTGAAGTGACATTGGTACATGCTCAACAAAAAGTAATGCTACTGTATTTCAATTGGCTTAGGTCATAATTTAACTTCTGACTCATTCACTTTAATTGGCATATAACTTCTGCGTAGCAGTACTGCAGGGCTTCCATAAAGCAGTGAGATTTATTGTGCTCTAGACTTTAGCTAAGGATACGCCAGGCTTTCCTGTGTAACCTGTATATATATATATGGGCCATAAAAATTTGCTCTGAGCTGTGACTCCCTATGCAATTGATGTACTAGTCATTACCTCTGTTCATAATTCTGCTATTACATCTCTCTATATTAACGTCGGGATGGTTCATATCCTTGATCAACAGGACAAATAAAAATATCCAGTAATTTCTAGGAATGTATTGTGGACAACTTTTGGTTTCAGAAGGTGGAGGAAGTAATGAGGGGGACAGCCCTTTGAGACGTAATTCTGATGATCAGGGAGAAACTGGTTGAGAACCTGAAGGTGGCAGGCAATTTGGGTGACCAGGTACTTAACAAAATTAATATTAACAACAAGGAAGGAGGAATGCAACCAAAATAGGGAAAGAAGGGGATAAAAGAGCATTTTGATAAGTTAGATGTATTCAAGTCAGCAGGCCCTGATGAAAGTCATCCTAGGGTACTTAAGGAACTAACTCAAGCAACCTTGGAACCATTAGTGATTATCTTTGAGAACTTCTGGAGGACGGGTGAGTTTCAGAGGACTGGAAAAGTGCAAACATAGCACCTATCCTCAAAAAGGACCTGGGAAATTATAGGACAGCCTATAATTACAAATTATTGCAACAAACTATCGAACAATCGTTTTGTAAGCACCTAGAGGATAACAGGATTATAAGCAATTGCCAACATGGATTTTTGTCGAGAACAAATGCCAAACCAACCTAATTTCCTTCTTGGACAGGCTTACTGGCCTAGTGGATGTGAGGAAGCTTGATTTTAATGACATTCTCAAGGACAAACTAGGGAAATGTGGTCTAGATAAAATTATAAGGTAGGTACAAAACTATAAGTCCATTCAAAGAGTATTTATCAATGGTTTGCTATCAAACTGGGAGGGGTACTGCAGAGAGCTGTACTGGGTCCAGTACTAGTCAATATTTTTCATTAATGACTTGGATAATGGAGTGGACACTATTCCTATAAAATTTGCAAAATTTACTTAGGAAATTTACTTAAGAAAAAATCAAATGCACAGCTACAAAATGAATAACTAGCTGAGTGACTACTGTTGAAAAGGACATGAAGGTTACAGTGGATTACAAATTGAATGAGCCAACAATCTGATGCAGTTGCAATAAAGGCTAATATTCTGGGGTGTATGAATGGGAGAGTTGTATGTAAGATGGGAGGTAACTGTCCCACTCTACTCAGCACTGACGACGCCTCAACTGGAGTCCTGTGTTCTGGGTGCCACACTTTGGGAAAGATGTGGACAAATTGGAGAGTCCAGATAAGAGCAAAAAAGAAAAGTGATAAAAGGTTTAGAAAACCTGACCTATGAAGAAAATTGTCTAAAACTGGGCATGTTTAGTCTTGAGAAGACTGAGGGGGGCATTTGTTAAGTCTTCAAGTATGTTAAGGGCGATTATAAAGAAGACGGTGATCAATAGTTCTTCATGTCCACTGAAGATAAGACAAGTCATCAGCGTAATCTGCACCAAGGGAGATTGAAGTGAGAAATTAGGAAAAACTTTCTAATGCTCAGGGTAGTTAAGCTCTGGAACAGGCATCCAAGGTAGGTCGTGGAATTCCCCACCACTGGAGGTTTTAAGAATCGGTTACAAAAACACCTTCCAGGGATGGTCTAGGTTTACAGGGTCCTGCCTCAGCACAGGGGGCAGGACTAGATGACCTCTCAAGGTCCCTTCCAGCCCTAAATTTCCATGATTCTCTGACTGGCACACTCACCTGTCAAGGCTATGTGTTTTCACCTCTTTTACCTGGTTTATTGAGGAGATTAGAGTTGTAATTTCAATGCAGCTTCTAATGAGAGCTTCTTAACCCTTGGGGGGGTGAGTGACCACAACACTAATGACACAAATGAATTCCATGGGGATTATCCGAAGACACTCAGTATGAAGAGCACTGCACATTTTAGTCCTGCAGCTCCTGTTCCAGGGGCATTTCCCATTCAATCCAATGAACACATTAGCCCAAGTCTAACCCTGAAGAGAACTCCTGGGACACCTTGGAATGATTATTTAGACCACACACAATTTCTGAAAAGAAAAAAATGACACCCTATTTCCTTCAGCTGAAGACTGACCGATTTTATTCATGTCACAGTGCACCCTAAATAACTTAGATGTGCACATAAATATTACATAGATTTGAATGGAATGAACTGAGAGTCCCATACAATACTGAGTAGCATTTATACTTGAGTAATATAAATAAGCTTTGGTGTACATATTTTAGGACATACTGTAGATCAACACTGCATTACAAAAAGTCATGGCCCTGTGTATTCTTTGGTATGCCCGTTGCTTTCTGTGCCACTCCACCTATGGCAGACTGGAGTTATTTTATTGAATGGTGTTGGAATGAATAATACACGGTGTACAGTAACCTGGTAGTATTTACTTGGACATAAATTCAATTTTATGCTGCTCCTACATATTCAATGTGCCTTTTAGAAACATAAAACACAGCTGTATTGCAGAACTTGGCCTTTGGGAAGCTAGTGGTTTTGGGGAGTAGGCATGGGCCTTTGGCATCCAGAAAGGCACAGCAGTTTGCCTGGAATTATGGAACAAACATTAGACTGGATGTTTCTGCTAAAACTGCTCAGTAGTTTAACAAAAAAGTGTGGGCTGGATGAATGGACGATAAGGTGGATAGAAAGTTGGCTAGATTGTCGGGCTCAACGGGTAGAGATCAATGGCTCCATGTCTAGTTGGCAGCCGGTATCAAGTGGTGTACCCCAAGCGTCGGTCCTCGGGACGGTTTTGTTCAATATCTTCATTAATGATCTGGAGGATGGTGTGGATTGCACCCTCAGCAAGTTTGAAGATGACACGAAACTGAGAGGAGAGTTAGATACGCTGGAGGGTAGGGATAGGATGCAGAGGGCCCTAGACAAATTAGAGGATTGGGCCAAAAGAAATCTGAGGAGGTTCAGCAAGGACAAGTGCAGAGTCCTCCACTTAGGACGGAAGAATCCCATGCACTGCTACAGACTAGGGACTGAATGGCTAGGCAGCAGTTCTGCAGAAAAGGACCTGGGGTTACAGTGGACGAGAAGCAGGATTCGAGTCAACAGTGTGCCCTTGTTGCCAAGAAGGCCAATGGCATTTTGGGATGTACAAGTAGGGGCATTGCCAGCAGATCAAGGGACATGATCATTCCTCTCTATTTGACATTGGTGAGGTCTCATCTGGAGTACTGTGTCCAGTTTTGGGCCCCACACTACAAGAAGGATGTGGAAAAATTAGAAAATGTCCAGCGGAGAGCAACAAAAATGATTAGGGGACTGGAACACATGACATATCAGGAGAGGCTGAGGGAACTGGGATTGTTTAGTCTGCAGAAGAGAAGAATGGGGGGCGGGATTTGATAGCTGCTTTCAACTACCTGAAAGGGGGTTCCAAAGAGGATGGTTCTAGACTGTTCTCGGGGGTAGCCGATGACAGAACAAGGAGTAATGGTCTCAAGTTGCAGTAGGGGAGGTTTAGGTTGGATATTAGGAAAAACTTTCACTAGGAGGGTGGTGAAGCACTGGAATGCGTTACCTAGGGAGGTGGTGGAATCTCCTTCCTTTGAGGTTTTTAAGGTCAGGCTTGACAAAGCCCTGACTGGGATGATTTAGTTGGGGATTGGACTTGAGGTCCCCTCCAACCCTGATATTTTATGATTCTAATTCAAAAACTGATTTAAATTGGCATCATTACGGTTCAGATTTAACATTCAATTGTGACGAATGGTGGCACAGCTCAGACTTCAGAACGATTGTTTCAGTTTATGTGTGAACGCAAAAAGACAAACACTCCATCTCAACGCTTGAGTCATATCTGAAAGGCTCACTTTAAAAAAAACAAAAAGGAAAAACTTATCTTCTGGAGTACAATTCTGCCGCACAGAATGAATTCTGCCACCATTTGCACAGGTACAGGATCAATGAATACACAGGGCCCAATGAACACTTCATACAACACGAGTGAAAGGTTAGTTTTATTTGTCCAAGTAAATAATTCTAAAGTGGATATGTTTATTTCTAGGCAGCTCTGCCATAAATATTTAGGTCCAAGATGAAGGGTCATTGTTGAGTGAGCGGTTGCATCTGTGCCTGCCTTTTGGCTTTTGTTTGAAGATATCTCCCTTTTCCATCTTCAAAACGTCTCTTCTCATCTTCACTTTCTACCTGTTGATCAGAAAATCAAAAACCTGAATATTATTTCTGTTCTCTTTTGGATGCTTGCGAGTCTGACAGCGAGCTCTTAGCTTACTTCATAACAATTCAGTCAACATTCTAGTCTGCCTTCCAGCCTGAAAGACCCCAAGGACTTTGCAACTATGGAACAGATTCTGACCTCAGCAGCACCAGGGCAAATCTAGGGTAACTCCACTGAAGTCAAATGGAGTTACTCCCATTTACTGCAGCATAACAGAGTAGAAACTATTGACAGGAATCTGATCATCCACCCCAGGGAGAACAAGCATAGGAAATGGCTTGGAGAATTTATGCAGGAATTTAAGATAAAAAAGCTCTTCCATGAATCTTAGGGGTGAGAAATGAGTGCACTGCAAGCCCGAGTGGCCACACGTAGCAGCAGACAGTCTCTGCCCGGCAGACATGCTTATTTCTCTATAGTTCAGAGATGGAGGATATTCAGCAAACTGATCCACAGCCAACAAGTGCTAAAAGGAGATCACCTTCAAGAGACGCTTCCAACTGAATGGCATGCAAACCACAGGAGCCATGGAAGGTGCCCTAGTGTCATTAAGAACAGCCCTCAGCCTCCCGTGCAGGCCACAGACACACCTTTTGTAGGAGGGGAATGTTCTGTTTTGAACGAAGATCTTTTCTTAGTTCAAAAGCTGTGGCCCTTCATTGCTTTTTAAAAGTCGATCACCAAATAAAAGCCCTAGGAGCCCTGCAGCCGCAAGGAGGCCAGCAGCCTGAGATTCCTTAAGTTAAAAGGCAGCAAGAGTGCAAGTTTGTCAAACGTTACAGGGAATTCACTTATTTATGTACAGAGATGTTTGTTAAGTGGGTTAGCCAGGAAGGTAAATCAATTTCTCAGACACGTATGGCAGCTTTTAATTTCTTAGCCAAGTACACACTGCCAAGTCCCTGATGGGATAACATCTTCATGGCCATTCATTTTATAAATTACTGAATTTGTTACACTTTAGGTACAATTTACATGGTTTTATAACCACTCTGCAGAACACTTGGCTGTAGGTAACCCTGCTAATAGGATTTGGATGAACAAATTCATTTCACAATGAAGAAATGCATCAGCAAAGTTATCAGTGATTTTGGGTTACAATCAGAGGCTAGCAGCAAGAGAATATTAAAATCATATTCTCTCTCGTTTAGACAGCACCAGGGTGAATGCTGCACTTTCCAGACAGAGCCCGGCACAACCCCAGACTTCGGGAACTTGCAGTCCAAGGACTCAAGCCTGCAAACCCTTATGCACATGTGTAACTTAGTAGTATCATCAACCCACAATGCCTCCCCAGAGCACCCACCTTTGGGTCCATCAAGTCCTTTAGGACCGGATGGTGAGGTCCAACACATTGACATTTCTGCTTCTGGCTCTAACAGAAACAAGTCAAACCTCTTGGAGCCCAAACAAACAGGTTTGTGTATAGTGAAAATATCCTGCAGGAGCTAGGAGACCAAACCAGAGCAGGGAGTCTTTACTTCCAGATGTTTCAGAGTAAGAGGCTATTGGCAAAAATGACTAGAATGAGCTTTTGAATGTATGGTTATAGCAAACCCTTCCTCTCACAGACATCTCAAACTGCTCTCTACATGCCCCCAGGTCCCAGCCTGGCAGCCTCCCAGCCAGCAAAACAGCAGCTCTGGCGCAGTTCAAACGCTGGGGCGAGTTCTCTTCTGAAATGGGCGATAGAACCACACAGCTAGAGTTGGTTTTTCCAAGTCGCTTTATTACGTTCCCCACCCCCCCTTTCTTCAGTGTTGTCTATGGGATGGGCATTTTCTTCAGGCTGCTATGCCTAGCCTGGCCCAGTAAATGGGAGTTGAGAGTGGGGCAGAAGGAGGTCACTTATTTATAAGCTACTGAGTAAAAAGCCCCTAAAACCTTTGGCTTAAGTTTTCAGCAGAAGGCTCATCTATAACGTGTGTCTGCAATCCCTTGTCACTTGGATAAACTCATGAGCTTCCCCTCAAGGCTACGTCTACACTGCACACCCCTGTCAGTGGTGTAGCTCCATGCTGCAGTGAAAAGCAGGCTAGATACACATGTCCGTGAAAGGCTCTGGCAGGGGGGAGGCTGAGCTTTTCCGCACCTTGGGAGTCGTTCCCCGATGCCATATTCTTTTCCTGTGGTGGGCAAAGGCTCCAGCAGTGCGGAGACAGCAGGACATTACACAGGAGAAAACAGCAGCAAAGATGGGATGCACAGCTTGGGCAACTGGGGAACCACGTAAGTTACATACCGCGTCCGTACTTTACTTGTCTTAAGCTATGCCTCACTGTCTATACTGCTACTTAAACCCGTGCTTGGGGCTTCCCGAGTACATGCTATGCATGCCACCAAAAGAAGCGTGCAGTGCGGGTGTAGCCCAGCAACCAGTGAAATCTTAGACTAGAGACTCACACGGCTTTCCCAAGCAATGTTCATACCAAGATTATCCAAACACCACGTGCAGAGACAAATCTCACATGCCAAGCGTGCCCTGGCTGAAAAATCTGTCAGTGCAAGAGACATGCAGGCCAACCCTTCATGGCTTAATTGCAACCAGCAAAGGGGACGTTCATGGATCACATTTATTTATTATGCATCATCTTGGTCCTGTTTTTCAGCCACAAGAACAGCAGTATGAATGGAGTGTCGCTTTCAAGGATGCTCCTTGCTGAACCATTAGCCTACATTCTTTGTAAACAATGGGAAGCTTTTCCTAGCCATACAGGTAGTAACAGCGCACTAATTGACAAGACAACGGCCCTGTTGAGGAAGAGGAGTAGAGAGAAGCTTGTTTTCTGCGTGGGCTCCACTCTCCATTATTGTTTTCCTGGCTGTAAATGACAAACAAGTAAACAAACACGACTAATTTAGCTGAAGTGCTCTGGGAGGTGAACACCGCTGCACATGCAGAGAGAACCACTCCAACAGTGGCTTGAGAACAATTAGAGTCACCCACAGCAATTCAGAGAAGGAAACCTGATACATTCCTGAGCACTCGTTGGGCTGGCAGTGCAGGAAAGGCTGCAGGGTGCTAGCTGCAGAGCTCAGGCCTGGTGCCTTCACCTCTCCCGAGGTGATTCTCTCAAAGCGCCCTGTGTATACACCATGGATATCCAGCAGATCCAACTGGACTCGGTACCTACAGTTCTTCCCGTCTGGAGCATGTGACCAGCAGTAAATGCAGGGGCTCAGAACAGCCTTCTTAAAACGAAAGTACTGTTAGTGAACCACAGGAGCAAAGCACTAGATGAGACGAAAAGGATTTTAACAAAAGGTTTTTTTATTATTATTATTTACATGCTACAGCTTTATTTCAGTGTCCACTTCACTTTTCTGGTTTGGGCATACAGGCACATGGATCTTACCTAGAGGCTTGCCATTCCTTAGCAGAAACTCTGGGCAGGTCCCACTTCCCAGACACCCCACACTCCAGAATCTGGGTTCACCTTGGCTTTCCTTTGTCCTTAAATCCAGACAGCAGCCCTCTGACGCAGGGTTTGTCTACACAACAGTTGTGTCAGTCTCACTAATGTGGCTCAGGGCTGTGAATCAGCCTCTCTCAGGGAGGTGGTTTTATTGTGCTGCCGACAGCCCTATTCTGTGTTCTCCCAACAGCAGAAGGCAGCTGCACGATGTGGTGCTTCTCGTGTAGACTAGCCCTTACTTTCCAGGGTGGGACCTGTTGCCCCAAACCCGTTTGCTCACAGGGGGTAGAGTCAAAGCAAAAGGCTCCTGCACTGACTCACACCACCCCTAATATTTGCTGAGAGAGGTCTTATCTCACGTCATTGTGTTGCCTTCCTGTTCGGTTCCCAACCCCCCTGGGGGTTTAGTCCAGGACAGCCATACAGTAAATATCCCATTAACCAAGTCAAGAAACCGTATTCTTAGATTACACAGCAGCTCCATCTCTCCCACAGTGGGATCCAAATTAAGTCCTGATTTCAGTCCTTTGCCACCAGCCTCATCTGTCTAGCAGTTGACTGTACATATCCCTCTGTCAACACTGCTAATACAGCCATTGTGCCTCTGATGGCCACTTACAATTACTTCCCAGGTTGGGACGAGGTGAGGGAGGTTGGTAGGGCTTGACAGTGCAGTAGGGGCACTCAGAGGAGTGCCTTCTGTCCCTGCTGCCATCGCCACTCTATCAGGGGATGGGCAGGAGAAACAGAAAGGCCATCTCCCAGCTGGAAGGGGCTCAAGAATCCCACTGGAGAGACCTTGTGTTGCTCTTAATTCACTGTGTGACGATTGATGGGAGCTACACACAAAGGCAACAGAAGCTACTAAAACACTTTCACAAACTCAAGTAACTGTTACCCCAGAACAGTGGGGCTGCCCCAGGGCCAGGGAGCACACAGCCCACATGGACAAATGACCATCCGCACGCTGCTCACCAGGAGGCTTTTGCAGAGCCGGCACAGAGTTTGCGTTAATGCTGAACAAGCAGCAACCTCTCCCCCGAGCTGAAGTTGAGGGGACTAGCCTCCGAGCAATCCTGGAAACATTTCTTCCTACCACTTGAATTATGGAAGGAACGGCCAAGGGCAAAAATATAACCATGAATCATCCGTTCAAGGGGGAATTGGAGGGGGTGGAGGCGACTGACCTGACTGAACAGGAACTCCGATGCATCCGATGAAGCGAGCAGTAGCTCACGAAAGCTTATGCTCAAATAAATTGGTTAGTCTCTAAGGTGCCACAAGTCCTCCTTTTCTTTTTGCAAATACAGACTAACACGGCTGTTACTCTGAAAACTGAACAGGAAAAGAAACTCCATCTTTAAGGGGAAAATAGTGCACTAGTTTCACAGAGATGAAGGGCAGAAGGGACCATGAGATCATCTAGTCTGACCTCCTGCCTTTCACAGGCAGGAACATGTCACCCCAATGTGGAGCCCAGTGACGAAACTAAAGCAGTTTAGTCAGCAGGAGAGTAACTGTTGTGTGCCCCAGGCTGAGAACAGGAGAGACTGAGGCCTCTGGAACAGCAAGGGCTCAAATAGGTGAGATATGCCTCGAGGATCCCAGCCTGTGACCCGGGCCTGTCACTGCAGAGGAAGGTGAAAACCCCCAAGGGTCCCTGCCAATCTGACCTGGGGGGAAATTCCTTCCTGACCCCAAATCTGGCGGTCAGCTGGACACTGAACATGTAAGCAAGACACACCAGCCAGGCCGCTAGAAATAGGATTCTCTGGACTAGCCCAGACAACTGGCCCACCCCAGCTGGCATCCTGTCTCTAGCTGTGGACAATCTCTGATGTTTCAGAGAAAGGTGGAAAAACAGCCACCCAGATTGCAAATGGGTGTTTGGGGGGTGGGGTGGGGAATTCCTTCCTGACCCCTGCAAGTGACATGCTGAAGCTCTGAAGCTTGAGACTCCAAGGCCAGATGGGACCACCACAGACATTCAGCCCGTACCCACGTCCACTGTCCCCAGCCTGCAAACCTCTCCCAGACACAACTTTCAGAAAGATATCTAATCTTGTCATAAAGACTCCAAGAGCTGGAGAGCCCACTGCCTCCCCAGTAAACTGTTCCACTGTTTAATCACCCACACTGCTAAGAAGCTGCATCTTATATCAAAGTTGAATTGAATCTTGTTGCGCCTCTGTCAGCAAGGTTGAAAAGCTTCTCACGATCAGATCTCTTTTCCATGCGTCAGCAGCACCCATGCACCACGATCAAGTACCTCTAAACCTTCTCTTCAGTACGCTGAATACATTTAACTCCTTAAGCCTTCCAGCCCCGGACCACGTTTGTGGTCCTCCACTGAACTCTCTCCAATATCTCCACACCCTTCTTGAAGTGTGGTCACCAGAACTGGACACAGTATACAAGCAGCAGTCTTACCAGGCAAGACCACTTCCCTATCTCTATTCGATGTTCCCCTTTTTATACACCCAAGGGCCCCATTAGCCCTTTTCGCCACAACACTGTACTGAAAGCTCACACTGAGAGGATTATCTGCAACGACACCCAAGTGCTTTTCTGAATCACTGCTTTCTGAGACAGACTTCCATCCTGTATCTATAATTGGCATTCTTTGTTCCCCAATGCACGTACCTGGCATTTGCCTGTATTAAAGTAAAAGGCTAATGGAGTGCCCATCTTTAAAAAAGGGAAGAAGGAGGATCCTGGGAACTACAGGCCAGTCAGCCTCACCTCAGTCCCTGGAAAAATCATGGAGCAGGTCTTCAAGGAATCAATTCTGAAGCACTCAGAGAAGAGGAAAGTGATCAGGAACAATCAGCATGGATTCGCCAAGGGCAAGTCATGCCTGACTAATCTAATTGCCTTCTATGACGAGATAACTGGCTCTGTGGACGAGGAGAAAGCAGTGGACATGTTGTTCCCTGACTTTAGCAAAGCTTTTGACATGGTCTCCCACAGTATTCTTGCCAGCAAGTTAAAGAAGTATGGGTTGGATGAATGGACACTAAGGTGGATAGAAAGCTAGCTAGATTGTCAAGCTCAACGGATAGTGATCAATGGCTCCATGTCCAGTTGGCAACCGGAATCAAGCGGAGTGCCCCAAGGGTCGGTCCTGGGGCCAGTTTTGTTCAATATCTTCATTAATGATCTGGAAGATGGAGTGGATTGCACCCTCAGCAAGTTTGCAGATGACATTAAACTGGGAGGAGAGGTAGATATGCTGGAGGGTAGGGATAGGATACAGAGGGCCCTAGACAAGTTAGAGGATTAGGCCAAAAGAAATCTGATGAGGTTCAACAAGGACAAGTGCAGAGTCCTGCACTTAGGACGGAAGAATCCCATGCACCGCTACAGACTAGGGACCGAATGGCTAGGCAGCAGTTCTGCAGAAAAGGACCTAGGGGTTACAGTGGACAAGAAGCTGGATATAAGTCAACAGTGTGCCCTTGTTGCCAAAAAGGCCAATGGCATTTTGGGATGTATAAGTAGGGCATTGCCAGCAGATCGAGGTACGTGGGGATTGGTCCTGCTTTGAGTAGGGGGTTGGACTAGATGACCTCCTGAGGTCCCTTCCAACCCTGATATTCGATGATTCTATGATCCTATGATCATTCCCCTCTATTCGACATTGGTGAGGCCTCATCTGGAGTACTGTGTCCAGTTTTGGGCCACACACTACAAGAAGGATGTGGAAAAATTGGAAAACATCCAGCGGAGGGCAACAAAAATGATTAGGGGACTGGAACACATGACATATCGGGAGAGGCTGAGGGAACTGGGATTGTTTAGTCTGTGGAAGAGAAGAATGAGGGGGGATTTGATAGCTGCTTTCAACTACCTGAAAGGGGGTTCCAAAGAGGATGGCTCTAGACTGTTCTCAGTGGTAGTAGATGACAGAACGAGGAGTAATGGTCTCAAGTTGCAGTGGGGGAGGTTTAGGTTGAATAGTAGGAAAAACTTTTTCACTAGGAGGGTGGTGAAACACTGGAATGCGTTACCTAGGGAGGTGGTGGAATCTCCTTCCTTAGAAGTTTTTAAGGTCAGGCTTGACAAAGCCCTGGCTGGGATGATTAGGTCGGGATTGGTCCTGCTTTAAGCAGGGGGTTGGACTAGATGACCTCCTGAGGTCCCTTCCAACCCTGATATTTGATGATTTTATGAAAATACATTTTATTGGATTGTTCCATTTAACCAGGTGATTCAAATCACTAACAGTAAGCTGTCCCCCTCCTAGAAACAGTCCTGCTTATTGATACTTCCCTATTGTCAGCTACATTCTGGGATTATCTGTGAGACAATTTTAAATCCAGCTAATGTGTTAATTCCATAGAATTCAAATTTTTTAATCAAAGTATCATGTGGTACTAGGTCAAATGCCTTGGAGAAACCCAAGTATGCCATATCAGCAGTTACTTCATCAGCCAGATCATGTTTTATTTAAGACTATAAGGTGGGAACAGAAAAGCACTCACTCAGATGCACAAAGGAACAACAAAGACTCAGGAGAATATTGTGTGTGGTCCCACCTGTGTGACTCTGGGATTTTAACATCAAACACTAGGCGACTGAGAATCACAGGACCTTAAAGGCTTATAAATTAAAGTTCTAACTAGTAATACTAATGGTGGGCATCTGTTACCAACCCCCGAATTCCCTCAACTAGCACATGGCAAAAATTAAAGGCAATGCAGCACCTGGTGCAATTGCCTGGGGGAATCGATTAAAAATGTATAACCCTGAACTACATGGGAACAATACAGATTAATTATTAAATTATTGCCCAGAGATACACAGATGTATCTGCCAGTCAGCTCCAGGAGCTGCATCTGACATGGCTGCTCTGGGCCTGCCAGGGACGGGAGCTACTCTGCAGCTGAAACATATGGGGCTGAGATCAATGTGGAATGTCAGAGCCCCCAACCAATGACCCTACAGTGACTCAGGACACTGCTGTCTGCTACAGCACAAGGGGACTTGCCATCCTTTTGATGTTAAAAGTATCTTCACCCACATATTTTGCTGATGTTGCATCATCTGCCCACACAGCCCCTAATGACCTAGTATGGAAACTAAATCATGCTCGACGGAACACCTGGAGGTGCTAACTTTTGAGTGAAATGAGACAAAAAGTTAACACCAACTCCAACCACTGTTTTGTTTTTCATCTCTTTGGGCACGTTTCATCTTGCATAGCAGGGCAAGTCCCATATCAGATCTAAGGTGAACTCCAGAGGTTTTAAAAGAGACTCAGTGGAGATTTGGTGCAAGGACCAGAATCACCTCATCAGCTGAAATAGAAATTCTGGCCTTGGGGTTGCCAGTATCTCTAGTTAAACTGTAAGCACTTTAGGGCAAGGACAGGAGGATTGAGATAGAGCAAGAGACATGCTTCCTACACAGACTGACCTGGAGTGGCAAACTCTGCTTCCCTTGCCCGGTAACATGCCATGCTACTGCTATGCCAATAGAGTCAGCCCTGTCCACTCCAGCACTAGATGGATCACATTCACATTCTCTGCAGTACACAAGGGTTTTGATGTCCCTTTCCACTGGACAGAATAATACGGATGTAAAAACCAGCTGTTTTCTAAAAGCAATTACAAAGTAAGCAAGAACATTCCTTTCCAGAGCAGATGCTCACTACTGGGGAGCCAAAAAAACCTGGCTCGCCTTCGGATTCAGCATCCTCCTGTGACTGGAGTTTCCGCAGCGTTTCTGAAGCGTCTGGCACACGGGGCCAGCTATGCTGCACTCCAGCAGGCTGCTGCTCAAGAGCGGCACAAAGAGCTGGTGCACACACCTAGACAGGCACCCTGAAGGCCGAGTTTGGGCTGGCTCTCAATTAGTAACGTGCCATTAAAATACAAGCCCTGCTGGAGTGTCCCTGATGCCCCGGTGGTATCAAGGGGGTAGAAGGACACACGCAGCCAGGGTAAGGCTGAGTCCACACTTCCATTTTTCAGACTTGAGGGGGAAAGGCCTGAGCTGGTAGTAGCCTTGGCCTACAGCTATATCCAATGGGAGCGAAGGGCCTGAAAATTCCAGTGCAGGCTAGACCAAGGTCTTCAAAGGCAGCAGGCTGTTTCGTTCCCCTGGACCGAACAGAGGAAAGATAGCAGCCCTGCGCCCTGGCCAGGGCCGCCTGTTTTGCCTTGCTGCCCTCCAGGGCAACGGGGGCCAGAATCTGCCCTGTGGGAGCAGAAAGCTTGGCCTGCAGCATGGACTACATGCCTGTTAGCACCTGCAGATATTTTACATTATTCAAGTGACGCTCAGAAGCCACCACTCTGCTGCTTTTCTCTTGCTACACTGACAAAGTAATGGGAGACGAAGTGCCATCTTGCAGCCCTCCACACTCCAGCTGGCTCTGGGAGGTCACTCCCCTCCTCCCTATAAAACACTTACTTTTCAGAAGACACATGCATTTTTAGAATGCCAAGTACAGCTGCAGAGAAAACAAGCGAAGGAGTCTCTGGACGAGTCTGAGTGCGTCTGGCTAACAGTGCCATGCAGCAGACAGCACAGCTCATCCACTTTACCACAGACCATCTGAGCTGGCTACCATTTGGCAGTAAATACACCAGGGAAAAGGAAGGGAGCGGCGGGCTGGATCTCAAAGCAATACATGGAAATCTACAATTTCACAGACTTTAAGGCCAGAAGGGACTATTATAATAAGCTAGTCTACCTCCTGCATAACACAGGCCAGAGTTTTACCCAGTGATTACTGCATCAAGCCCAACTATTAATGGACAAGATACAGCATCCTTTAAAGAGCAGCCCATCTTGACTTAGACTCCAGGTGGTCAATTTACCACCTCCCTAGGTAATCTGTTCCAATGGCAGATTTACCCTTGCTTAATCTGTGTCTTATTTCCAGTTTGTCAAAGTAAGGGTGGGTAAAGAACAGAGCTCCACAGAAAGGCCACAAAACTGTCCAGAGTCACAGGACCTAGTGCCAGGAGTGGGCTCAGAACAGGGGTCCAGACCCAGACCCAGACCCTGCCCTATCCACTCAACTAAGCTGCCAGCCCAGACTTCCAGGCAAGCAGGGCTGGAGGTTCTAGTATCTGTTGGTGCTGCCTCCTACAAAGGTCCCTTGAGAGGGCCATTAAATGCTCCCAGCTCTGCCCCAGGCCTGGAAGGCAGCCTGCTTAGTGAGAGCAGCTGAGTTTGGCCCAGAATTCTCATCTCCCATATGGTCTCCAGCCTGGCCCCACTGCGTGTGGGTGTAAGACTAATCTACAGTGGAAAACATTGTTCTCATTTTCCAATAGGAAACTTGCAAACAAAGCGCTTTGGCATTTGCCTTTCCTGTGTGTGATTTGAGAACACACCCTGATAACTTGGCATATGAAATAAGTAATGAAGTTCACAATTAGCAGAGTCAATAGCCTGTCTGTTTTAGAATGAATGGCTGTCTAGGCTGATCAGGGCTTCGAGGGGTGGGCAGAACAATTTCCTGTAAGCCTGACAGTTACAGACCTCTTTAATTAGTGAAGTCATACAGAGAAACCTCACTTGAGTTTATAATGGGAAACATAAGGCGTCTCTGGATGATGAGTGCAATTAAAACTTGTGTCTAGATTATTTTAGATATTTAATTGAGCAGGGCAAGCGAGGTATTGCCGAGCTCTGCAATGACTTGCACCCTGTGCAAACCCACTGTGCCAGGCAACAGCCAGGGCAGAATTCAGCCCTATGGCCACAAACATGTATGGTCACGAGGCATGTGAAATGCACTGATATTAGCGTCCGGGGGACATAAGCACGTTGGTGATGGTTAGCTGCTGGAAGCCACCATTCCCAGCCAGGACCTATGTGAAAAACTCTGGGCAGAAACTGCCCAAGGCCTTTTGTTTAGCATGTGGTAAAATACCCACTCATGTGCACCGCTGAGGTACAGCAGAGTGGCACTGGACAGTAGATGCCACATCGCTGCCTGTTAAGCCACCAGAATTGACATGGCTTTGCACCAGCTAACACACTGCACTTCCTATAGGAACAAGGCTTAATGAAGCAACATCTCATGGAAGATGCTGGAACTCACTGCAAATGACATTACTGCACAAATATCCCAGTGCGCATCATCCCCATCCCATTCCCATCACTTTCTAAAGGTTGAATTAAATTGCTCATATTGGGGACTTTCAAAGCAGAGGAAGAGGCTGATCTCACCATCAGCCAGTTCTTAAAATAAAGATGCTCTTATGAGTGGTAACTAATCTCATAGGCCTTATCAGCAACTCTCTTTAAACAAAGCAGACCCATGTGAGAGGCCGATGGAGAGAATATGCTGCTGAAATATGAACTCCCACAATAATGAAGTTGCTATTTATATTTCACAAAACAGGCTCCTAATCTGAACATTAAAACCCAACAGACTTCCTGCTCCTCTTCTGGGGCTTTGCTAAATGAGTTCTGCTCTGAGCTCTGCCGTTACTGGATAAATGTGCCAGTAGCTCCATGCAATGCTCATTTACAGCACACTGCTCTTAATCACACCCAGCGAGCCTGCAGAAAGGGAGTACATCTCCTCCAAAACCCTTTCATTTTTAAAGCAACGTGCTTTGCATGTTTCCTTAAAAGGTCTTTGTGCTCCAAGGTGGTCCCGCTATCAACAATCCCAGTGGCTACGCACAGTCCAGCTAAACATCTCCTCTGGGACTTGGAGGAGGGATGTTGCACATTAAACAACTCAAACACTAGCCAAATACTCCCAGGTGGTTAGTCTTGAGTCTGTGTGATTAATATTTCTTTCCATGGGTAGAAAGAAACCAAATGTGGGCACAGAGTGAAATCCCCCCAAAGCACTGCTTAAATCCCATGTGAGCCCTCCAAACAGGGTTTAAGGAGAGCATGGGTCATGTGCAGGCCCTCTGCTGAGGAGGTAATTCCAGCTACTCACCAAGGATAGGGAATGTCTGCTTAGGGGTCTGGGCCGGGATTGGGAGTCAGGGATCCCTAAAATTGTAACTCAGGAAGTGGGGCATGTAATACAGACCAGCTGCACAGAGTTTGTCTTCTGATCAAATCAGATAATGGTTGTGAAGTACTATATAAATGCCAACTATCAGCTTGATAATGACTCCATTTGCTATAGACCTGAGCGGACTCGGGGGAGAGAAACAAGGATGGGAGGAGGATAGAAAGCTCAATGTTCCTAAGTCAGCTACATTTTAAAATGCCTGTTTCAGAAGTTTGAGGGCAGCCCTCTGCTGCCTCATGACACACATCAACAGGATGCAAAGAAAGTAACTTGACAGACAAAGGCAAATTCATCCAAATGAAGATAGTTGGTGCCTAAAATCTCCACAGTTGGTATAAAAGTATTTTCCCTGTGGGAAAACACTGAAAATGTCTGTGTGAGAAGGACAGCAACATCGGACACACATGTGATGGGCACACTGTGAAAACACAAACAACCTGAAATGGCTCCTTTACAATGTAACAGGACAGGCTCACTAGAGCTGGCTGTGCCTCAACAATCTAACAGAAGCTTCAGGTGCCCCAGTTGGTAGATTTTAGATGAATGCAACTCCTACACAAATCATATTCTTGATGTATTTTGAACAATGTCTGTTCACGTCATTAGCAGAAAAGGACTGCAGTCAATGATTCTATAAGGGTACTAGTAATTGTCTGGAAGAACAAGCAGCCAAAACTCCAGCTTAGGGCAGAAACTCCCTTTCACTCACCTCTGGTGTGCTTCTGTATCATAGGACACCATGAGATCATTCCGATTCTCCTCTCACCTTGGGGCAACTCCCTGACTTCACTGGAGTTACTCCCTCCTGACATACACCACTAGGGACATGTTCCAATCAAGCCGCTTATAGCTCACCGTAATGCTGGATTTGGACAGTTTCACACAGCCCCTGAACAGGATTTTAATATACAAGCACAGTGACAGAAATCTTTTATTTTTAAATCTCAATTGGAGAAACGCCTCTCAGTTCTGCCTAGAAAGAATTGGCTGATACAGTGCCTCACAAACCCACTTCCTTTAATGTCCAGCAGGATTTCACCTTTGCACAACTGTTAATAAGCATAATTTTAGGAGACCCATTGTGGCTGACAGTGTCAATATATATTAAGGTCACCATCGCATATGGTTGCGCATTAAAGGCTTTGCTAGGTAAAGCAGTAAAGACTATCCGTATGAGTTGATGGTTTTGAGGGGTGATCCTGCTTCATATACCCCTGTCTACTCAAGTGTCTGCAATCCAGAGCTCAGGCAGGCAGGATGAGTATGGTGCTGTTTCCCCCAATATCATTACAGCCAGCTATGCTTTTCCAGCTGGGGGGAAAACAGCACTTCTTTTAAAAGCATTCAATATGCAAAAAGAACTTGAAGTGGGAGATAAGTTTGACATCATCAAAACCAGCATGGGAATCATGTTCTGTGGGTGTTGATACAGGCATCAGCATGATGCTCAAGGTAGCACAGAGCAAATCATGAGCTTTGTGATGTCAAAATTCTACTAAGTTACTCTATAATATTCAAAGGAACAAGTTCACAAAAAATAGCACATTTCATTCTAGTAACATTCGCATTCCTTCAATTATTCAGCAATTTGAAAAAAGACCTCATGGAGTTTAATTTCAGCTAAAGACGGTAACCAGAACAATGTAAAGGTCTGAAGCAAAAACATGAGTGCAACTCTCTGCAAGCAAACCAGAGGATTTTTGCAGCCCGTTACAATAAAATTGACCCAATTCTCCCCTCTCACACACTACTTTTCACCAGTGTAACACCACTGCAGTCAGTGGTGAAAATCTTATGGTTCATTCTTTAAGCCATACAGTCCTCTACCGTCTCTAAAATTGGGCAAGTTAAATATGCAGTATTGTATCTTCAGGAGGCAAATACATGACTGCAGGATGTCTCGCTACCAGATACTTGAATGTGAGTGTCTGGAATTATATAAAGCCTCTAGATTTAGAGACTGGGAAATGACTTCTTCACTCATTGCCTTTTCTTTCTGATGGACAGGATCCCTGAACTGAAAGATATACAGCTGGCCAGACTACAAACACTTATTGCCCCATAGAAATGGAGTGTTTTTATTAGTTTGTTGTTGTTCAGACTTTCTAGCTGTGACTTTAAAAGCCATAGCACCCAGGAATTGTAACAGGTGACTCACCTCGAGGAGTGTGGCTGGCTCTGAATGAATCCAGGCAAGATGAAAGTGATGTTTGGTGTCCCAGGACACCAGGCGAGTGTCATTCAGTATCCAACCACCCCACAGTGGGTCCCCAGCTACAAGCCGCTGTATAGTAAGTTACCAAGTGAGACAGTCATTTCATTGTTTGTTTTTTTCATCTTTCAGATAAACAAAGAGAATATATGGACCCTACAGAAACTAGCCCAGAAATACCAAGCAGGGCCCCTTAAAAATGTATGGGATAAGAGTGATAAACAAACAGAGACCCTCAGACCTGTCAATATACAGCTTCCACTCAAAGAAAGCATTAAAGAGCAGCAGCTATCAGGAATTAAAGCTTCTTCCAAGCAGCACATTAAAAATGTATACAACAGGTAAATACAGGTGTGTAAAAATACATAAATGCTACTCTGCTGGCTAAGTTATAATTAGCTGACAAAATGCTGGAGTGCAGAAGGGGATCTACACGGTATAAAATATTAAATCAAGAAATAACTCCAAGTCAGCAGTGCTGCATTATATGTCAAAGAACAGTGGATCAGGAGAGCTAAAAATAAATGGGAAGGCTGAAGCAGAATTGACAGTAGCAAATGGGGAAAGGGGTTCATCAGCAACATACAGACATGGGATGAGCTACAGCTCGGGAGGTTCCAGGGGGCCAGATTCCTTGCTTCATTCATAAAACATTCAAATCTCTACATAAGCTTTTACAATTAACAAAGGAAGAAACGTGAATGAAGCTGAATTCAACATGAAACAATGGGTGTTACCATTCTCTGTGTATATAAAATCTCCCCACTGTATTTTCCACTGAATGCATTCGATGAAGTGAGCTGTAGCTCACGAAAGCTTATGCTCAAATAAATTGGTTAGTCTCTAAGGTGCCACAAGTACGCCTTTTCTTTTTGCGGATACAGACTAACACAGCTGCTACTCTGAAACCTGACAATGTTTATACTTAAATCTATTCATTTTGAAGGCTGGCAAGACTGACACTTGCTTTGGAAACTCTTATTTATGCTTATATTTTTCTGATGAATAACTGAAGGAAAGAGGTCTTGTTGGACAACAAAACCCGAAGGACAGCACATAAAAAGCTGAAGTCTGTAAGATACTTGGTCTTTAATGAACAAGAAATGAGAAGCTTGTAACCTTGAAGCAATGAGCCGAACATTTGTTTTTAGAAAGACATGTTTGCAAGTGCAGTTTGAAGGCTTTGTGTTAGCTGTTTACTAAAGACAACCCTCCCCACAGCATTTCAAGTGAAAGGAACAGCTACAGACACTTCTAAAACCCTTTGTGCTGTGGCAGCGACCCTCCAAGGAGCTCTCGCACCCCTGGAGTCATCCAGATCACGACAGAAAAAATCAAACATTTTACAAAGGTATTTTGGGCCTTGCTCCCCAGAATTAGGGTTAGGAGCCATGTCATCTTTGTCCCTGTGTGTTTGTACCACTGGTGAGCTGGTATCTATCAATGAGATGCAGGAGCACAGAGGCAGGAATTCAAGTACAGGTGAGGTTTCCCCAAACTACAAAGGGCAAAAAGTTTGCCTTTCCTTTCCCATGACTCTGAGGGGGAATTTGCCCACTCCAGTATTTATAAAGCAGTCAGCGACAACTAGGAGAGAACATGGAAATGGAAGAATGCAGGACAAGAAGTGATATGGCCAGTGATGTTCTGAACTCATTCAGCTACTGCTCCCCAAAGAAAAGCAGCCGTGACATTACTGGCTCGCTCCTGGTTCCCCCTGGCTCCAGACCAGCTGAATCACCCAGAGCGCTGGGGACAACTACTCCCTTGCCCTCTCAGGGTAGCATTCTCTGCCCTGGGAGCTATGGCCATTTTAAACAACAGTAGAATACTGAGGTGTAACTGCATTAACAGATTGGACAGATGTAGACAGTTATTAAGGCTAAATGAAACTGGCACAGCAGAGCAGAAATGCAACACTGGACAGTGAGCGGATGACAGCAGCCAGAATTTGGCAAGTTCACATGCTAGCAAATAACTCACATTCACATACCTAAGGCAGCGGTAACATTTAGGGCGTAGGACAGGGGCGGGCAAACTTTTTGGCCCTTGGGCCACATCTGGGAATGGAAATTGTATGGTGGGCCATGAATGCTCATGAAATTGGAGGGCTCCGGCTGGGGATGAGGGGTTTGGGGTGTAGGAGGGTACTCCAGGCTGGGACCGAGGGTTTTGGAGGGCGGGAGGAGGTCAGAGGTGCAGGCTGTGGGTGGCGCTTACCTCAAGCAGCTCCTGGAAGCAGCGGCATGTGCCCCCTCCAGCTCCTATGTAGAGGCACAGCCATCCGCAGGGGCCTCCCCTGCAGCTCCCGCAGCAGCATGTCCCCCCTCCAACTCCTATGGGGAGGCGTGGCCAGGTGGCTCTGCACGCTGCCCTGTTGGCTGGCGCCACACCTGCAGTTCCCATTGGCTGTGGTTCCTGGCCAATGGGAGTGTGGGGGTGACGCTTGGGGCAGGGACAGCATATGGAGCCCCCTGGCTGCCCCTACACATAGGAGCCGGAGGGGGGACATGTCGCTGCTTACGGGAGACGCGCGGAGCCACAGCATGTGCAGAGCAAGGCAAGACCCTGGCCCCACTCCCCAACCACAGCACCAGAGCAGGGCAAGCTCCAACCCGGCTCCCCGGCAGTAGCTCGAGGGCCAGATTAAAATGTCTGCTGGCTGGATTCAGATGCCCAGCTGGCACTGGGAGAGTCATCTATAAATAACCCCTTTCTTACCTTGCTGTCCAGGGGCTCCAGAAGCTGCCCATCTGTGTGTGTGGGGGGGGTGGGGGTGGGAGAGAGAGACTACCTGGAGTTGGTTGTGCGTGTTAGATCCCCTTAAAGAGGGATCAAAACCAAGCAGAGAAACACCCAAACACCCTGCAGACTCAGCTTTGGAGAACTGCACAACCCTGGCGTGGCTCCTCTTGGCACGTCTCAAGGCAGGACAGTTGCCTTTTGCCTCCCCTGGGCATCCAAACTGTGACAGTGAATCAGCCTGCTGGGACATTTTTCTTGTGTACTCAGTGGTTTCCTAGCAATCACTGTGGCTCCGCAGGCCAGACAGCCAAAGCTGAGTCAAGGGCTCCAAATGTGGTCATAGTCTATCGCTGATCTCCTGTGTTATTCTGCAGCAAAATTACAGGCTTAAGATGGGGAAATGCCAGGAAAGACGTGTGGGCTTTTGACCAGACCTGCTCAGCCCAACACAAATACGAGTCTGACCAGAGTAGCTAAGAACAGGAAACGTACAGGAAACATGAAGCCCACTGGCCAGGCAGGCTCCATCCTCCCTAACACCATGACTCTCCTGAAAATTGGCTCATTCGAGTGATTCTAGCCTCAGCACAGAAATAGCCCAAATCACCCTTTTCAGAGCTACGGGGGCGACCAGAAAGCACTGGGTAGTACCTTCTGTTTGTGAAAGGAGCGAGGCCTTACAACAAGAAGTTATTCCTGTGCTGCTCCACAACCCGGGGCTTCACATAATGCAGCACAAAGGTTGAGCTCTTTAAATGAAGAATTCTTACCACCAGCTGTGGAACAGGTAGAGGCTTCCCCTCCTTGCTCAGGGATACATAGGTAAAGAATGCACTGACAGCGCGATATCTTTCTTTAGGCTCATCAACAAAAGGATCAGCATCAACGAAGACCTCAATCTCCATGGATTTATTGCTCGTGAAGGTCATGCGTCCGGAAATAGTAATGATACAACCTGCAAAACACAGATGGCTTGGTTAATCAGTGGCTCCCACAGTGGCAGCAAGAAACAATAGCCATCCATTACTTAGACTGTTAAAACACTATATGGCTAAATGGGCTAACATTAGGGTTAGGAGCAACTGAAAGGCTAGACCGATTTTTTGTTAGGTAACAAAAGAGGAATGACAAGTCTTGGAATATTTCTTTCCAATTGTCGCTGTTATTTTTGTTTCCCTTTCTCTGGTTGTGGGAATTTCCACACTCCAGGATGGCACTAGCCAGCTGAGAGGAGTAACTGATATCTCGTCTAGCCAGGCAAACTCAGTCTCTATCTGGAATGTCTGCAACCAAATGCCAGTCAACCTACAGTACCATATCCTTTATTAAGGTGTCAGCAGTCAACCTCCACTATGGAACACCTTTCACAACAGGCTCTGACTGCACCCCGAGCACCCGTGTGAGCTAAGAGACATAGCGATTTCTCCCACCACTGAAATGCATCCATCTCTCAGGCAGAACATGGCTGCTGTTAGCACAAGAGCAAAACAATACCAGTTTAGGACAGGAAACGAGGAATACAATTTACAACGGGAAGCTCAGGGGGAATTTAGGGAGGTAAGATATTTGGAATTTGGTCATATCATGGCAACTCCACTATTCTACTAGCAGTGCCATAGGAGCTACAAAGGACGACAAGAGATCAGGATTTTGGTTTTGTATCTTCTCTGTAATACAGCATTGCTTCCCATCACCATGCTGGGGCAATGACTCCGAGGGAAGAGTAGCACCAACCGAATCACAAAAACACCTTCCTGGAGCGTCCAGCCAGGCAGTTTCCCTTCAGTGCACAGCCCTGAACAGACCCAACTAAGCCTGAGAGATCAGATAGGATCAAAGCACAGGGGGTATGGAGTATGGCTGGAGGAGTTCACGTACACGGAAACCAGAGCAGAACAAACATTGGCTGCATAATGACATTTGTTGAAATCTGCCTGTAACCTGCTGACCTGAAATGTAACTATTAATTCTAGGGCCAATCATTCTGGATTTTAACCGAAGGCATAGTAGGTAAACCACGTTCCACCGCATGCACGGATATCAAAGCGAGTTAGTTGGGATGTGGAGCTGGATACTTCAGCAGAGAAAATGGAGCTGAGCTCTCCCAGGACTGGTACGAGGAGAGGTTTTTCTGGGATGGGAAAGAAGCTGTAGTAGTGTGAGGGACCTTGCTATGTAGTATATTTAAACATCAGTCCTGTGCTTAAAGGCAGGAAGGGGTTCTTTGTCACATCATATTTCGGCAATGGGTCAGGGCGACAGGGGCTCCACGGCACTGAAAAAGGTCCATGTAGCTTTAAGATCTACCCTGGGCTGATACTCAATGTTCTGTAGCAATAGCAGGAGAGATGGGGCATGAAGGCAGCCTTGGACAGGCTGTTGCACACACAGCTGTAATGACAGTGCGTCCAACATCAAAGCATTGTACAAACGTTAGCCAATCCTCAACCGCCCACTGAGGCAGGTGAGCATGAACCTTCTTTCAGAGACAGGAAACTGAGGCACAGACACACCAGGTATGTCCAGCTCCCCAGAGTTCAGGCCTAAAACTTAGGTGTTCCTGTTTCCCAGTCCTGAGCTCAATCCATTAGATCACAGTGCCATGAGGTCTGGCAATGGGGGAGGTTTAGGTTGGATATTAGGAAAAACTTTTTCACTAGGAGGGTGGTGAAACACTGGAATGCGTTACCTAGGGAGGTGGTGGAATCCCCTTCCTTAGAAGTTTTTAAGGTCAGGCTTGACAAAGCCCTGGCTGGGATGATTTAGTTGGGATTGGTCCTGCTCTGGGCAGGGGGTTGGACTAGATGGCCTCCAGAAGTCCCTTCCAACTCTGTTATTCTATGATTCTTTGATGCTAGAAGAGGAAAGAGGAGATGCACTGTTTGTATACCAGGACTATGGATGGACTCCCCTACACACTTTAGGCCACGACTGACTGCCTCAAGCAATGAGCATGCATAATATGGCAGCTTTTGGGGGCACAGCCCCATGGAGAGGCCTAAAGTCCTTCTACCCCATCGCCCTGAGAAAGTGTTCTGTTTTGAACACACTTCCCACATTAGGGACATTCCTGAAAATACACGTCTATGTGGAGCAAAACCGAACAGGCGGAGTCTCTGGCAGACTCAGGAGATGGTCTCCACGTGCTATGCAGACAGAACGCATTAGTCGTAACTAACGGTTCGCAGCATACGGGTCTTTCGGAAAAGTTGCAGTTCACCATAGAATCTGAACTTGGAGTGCTGCAGCAAGTCCCTCTGTTCAGTCTCCCGCCGAACCTACTCCTCATTCGCGTTGGCTTAGCCAAATGCAGATGCACTTCACATTTTTAACAATTAAACTTTTTTTTGAAGTGGGATTGCACTTTTATTTCAGTACAAAAATACAGTCTCTGCCCCTTAAGTGGAAGAACCAATGCAGCACATGGACTAGTGACTAGTAATTTAGGAGACAAATAGTTAAGGGAGGAGATGTGCAGAAAATCAGCGACGGATAGATTCACCTAATGAGTTTTGATATTTAAAAGAAAAACCAGCAGGCTCCCCATGCTAATCATTGCCATGACCTATCATTTGAAACCTACTTTATAAGACGAATAAGTAGAAATGAATTCCAATATATTTCACTTATAATGGAACACAAATACGGTCAAACTCCACAATGAAGATAATCACATTTTCTCAGAACTGTTACAGAACAGCAGAATTCTTACCAGACTGCAGTAATGTAACTTAAATAGCTCTCAGTGCTAGTTTGGCTGTATGATAAACGTACTGCAGGTCAATTGTATTAGAATCTCTTTCTGGACTATGGGGCTCCTGTCTTAGCTTCTTTGTTTTCTGGGACTCCATTACATCCTGTTACTGTAACATTTCTGTGCACATCTTGAGACCAAATGAAGGTAGGAACTGCCATATTAGAGCAGGCCAACGGTCCATAATATCCAGGCTCCCATCACAGGCCACAGTCAGTAGCTGATGCCTCAGAGGAAGCCAAAGTTCAAACCGAACGTGCACTGTGCTTCACATGGGGGACCAAGCCAACTCTCCAACACATCCCATACGGAAAGAATGGCTGCACTATGGTACACTGCAGCGCTCCCTCTTTCTCGGGTTCTGAGGTATGGAGAAGGACAGAGTGCCTTCAGGGTAAACCTAATCAGAAAGGGGAAACACCACAAGGATGGACACCCACAGCCTTCAGCCACAAGCCCCTTACCTAAATGGAGAGACGTCATCTTGCCTAAATCAAACGATTGCCAGGTATAAAGTCCAATGGAACAGCACTGCAGAGCTTACAGCACCAAAGTAACACTCAGAACCTTTCACCAGGGAACAGGGACAGTGTTTTGGGCACGTACAGCCCTTTCCCTGTGCATCGTGCCATGAAAGGGTAGGCACAAATTGCCACCTCATTTCTACCATGCTAAGGTGCCTCGGGGCTTGCCAAATCATTTAGGTGATTATGAAGTGCTTATTGAACCTATAACTGTGAACTCTCTACAGCTGTCACTGAGTTAATGCAACCCACCAGCATGAAGAATTCTACACACTGACATGCCGAAAAGGATATTTCGCTTTCAATACATGTCATTAACAATGGTCTCATTTAGGGATTTATACTCACTGCATTCTTGGTAGGATGTTCCAGAAATCCCCCAACAGACAAATCACAGATATTGAGGGGGGTGAACTTTGCTTTTTCCAAGTGCCAATCACACCAAAATGTCTGGCATCAAACAAGTCCTGACAATGGCTAACCAAACCTTCACAGGGGAGATACAATCCCAAGAGTAGATTTCTTGAAGTATTTGCTGCTTAAATGACCTTGGCCCTATAGGAAAGATTTTTCTCTGTGAATAAGGGGTATGGTAAAGTTACGTGTGTCTGGAGCTGCTGGATTAACATCAAAATTTAATATAATCAACTGCCAAACATTTCAAGACTGCCTGCATTGCTTGACTAAGATTGCAAATAGTTGTAGGAGATCATGCGTGTTTACACAACACCTTGAAACCATGCACCAGACTACACAATAGAGCACCGTAAGTATGTTATCCAAAATAGTTTCTATAAAAGGTAGTAAACTATTCCAAAGGCATTCAAGAATGCATGTGATCTCACTTAGGATTGAAAAAAGGAAACCTACAAAGCCACAGAATTAAGTCCTTACTTCCTGTAGGAAACAGAGACCTCGCCATCTTCCACTCCAAGGGCAGGGCACACTTCAACTGTCCTTCAGCATGAGCACAGAACACCACGTGTATGACGTATTTACCACGAGAAAGCCCTACTAGTACAAAACACTCCACTGCACATACAATTCTCCCCCTGGGAAAACTGAGAGAAAGCAAACCACCCGTAACAGATGGCAGTCGCGTTGCTTGATGAGCTACTGGAAGCTCGTGGAGGAGGTGGCTAAGACCCCAAATGGAACCGAATTAGGCTGCCAGCAGCAGCAGCTGGAAAAGGAGCAGCAGCTAAAACCGTGAAGTCTGCTTCTCTTCCAAATGACACAACTGGCGAAGTATTGATGGCATATCACCAGGTATAAATGCAAAGAAGAGAGTGTCGCTTCTCTCAAGCTGGTACAGTCGATCCCTACGTAACATGCATATTACGTGCACGAGGGGATCTTGTATACTACAGACGAAAAAAAACTGCTTGAGCCAGAGGAAACAAAGTTAGGAATTCATTGAAAATTACGAAGCAAAGGCCAACTGAAGTGGGAAAACATGTCCTACCCTGCACTGAACGAGCCGGACCCAAGTTGGTCTCATGTGACGCTCGTCAACGTAGAGTCATTACTTGAAAAATCGTTACAGTATAAGCCCGTCCGTGGTGGAGCTGCCCCTCTAAATTCATGTAATTTTAAACTCAGCTGTCCAAGCTGCCACCTCGAGGGAATCCCCGCCGGGTAACAGTCAGTCTAGCACAAACAGGTCTCGGGAAGAAGGGGCAGAAAATGGCCACCATTTTTTCCCCCCTTACCCTCACTCAGTGAGACAGTGTCTCTCATGCTCACACATACAGAACAGCAGCACTGTTAATCAACTAAGCAACGCAAGGTCTGTCTTAGAAAGACAGTTATTTGGATCAAGAGGTGAATTCACGTTCATTCCTTCCGGTTTGAAAATTACGCTGTAAAACACCCTGCTTCCAAAACCCACAAACATTCTGGCTTAGGAGAGGGAGGAAGGAGGGAAAATGGGCAATAATTTTTTAGGAAGTTTCTCTGTGGGTAAAATTCATCCCTCCCTGTGCAGAGGCCAGCAGAAAACCTATGAACTACTGATGTCCCATTTATGCCCTACTTTGGAGGACTTAATCACAGTCCAGGACCTCTGCATAGGGATGAATCACTAAAATTTGCAGGGCCTGCAAATATCTGGGAGGAGTGAAACTAACTGGAGCTAACTCTGAAATAGACAAAAGTACATAAAAAGCTGGTTTACTTTTCTCCCCCTCCTCCATGGTATTTTACGGACCAGAGTGGAGAGAACAGAGGAGGGGGAAGAGTTTGAGGTTTGATTACTTTTAAAAAGGAGAGTATGAAGCTGGCAGCATCTCTCACCCTTTTAGTTTGCTGGAATTCTATCTCTTCACTCACAGATAGCTTGGAGGGTCAGCAGGGCTATGACTGTAGGCTCAGTAGTATCCAATTCTAAGGTCTCTCCACAAGACAAGAGCCTCAAAAGGTAGCTGTGCAAACAGACCCTTCATTTTTGGTTCTCCAGCCAAGTCTAAACTGCATGTCCTGCTTTAACCTTCCCATCCATCTGGTATCTTCACTGCTTTACAATTCCTTTGCAGCACTGCAAGCAGCATCACTACTGAGACTAGAACAAGGAGTCCACACAATGAATAATTCACAGTCCCAGCGAATGCAGACAAGCCTTCTTGGGAACCCAGCCTCCCCCAAATGCTCCACTGTGAACCTTTAGCCAAAATTCTCCATTTGTGACACTGGAATCACGTTCCCAGCTGACAAGTCAAACACAGGATTGTGACCTCAGGTAGGGAATAAGCAGGAGATGAACCTCTCAAAGCACTGAAAAATCACATGCTCCTACAAACGGGCCTACAGGGAAGAAACAAAGGAGGCACTGTAGGAGGTAGAGACCACTCTGAACAGAATTTTTTACGACTCTTCTGTGATATTAATAATCTGGGATTTTATTGCTCTTCCTGGAAAGTTTCTCTGCCTTCATTTTGTTTATTTCATTATTTTGTATTACTCTGCACACTTTGCTCCTCCTTCAGCAAATCCCGACTGTGCCAGGCTGCCCTAAATATTGCATGAGGGAGTGACTCAGATGTGCTAGCCGTTTGGTCAAAGCACTGTAAGCTTTCAAACTTGTGAAGAACATAGGATAATAAATAAAGCTGTGTCTCCCCCTGAGCGCCCAGGAGATGAATGAGCATTCCAGATAAGGCCCAGCCATAACTGCCTGGATCCTGCACGAACCCAGACCATACTCTTCCAGATATCTGCTATGGAGGACAGGAGAGGGGACACACCATTGGAGGTGGCTATGGGTGACGGAAAGGGAATGCTCCGCCAGACAATACAAGGCTACTCCAGATTAAAATAGTTTATTTACAGTTGTTAAAAATCAAGCCCAGGCTCACATCAGCAGCCAGCACTTCACAACTTCCTTCCTCCAGTCCAAACCCCAGTGGTCCTGAGCATTTGTCACCTGCAGCCAGCTTGAAGGAGCATCAGTATGAAATCTAGGATTTATTTAAATAAAGTTACAAGCAGTTTCTGGTACCTCACCAGCCTGAATCTGCCTGCCTAGGAAATCTGTTGTAAAAGCACAAGCTAGTTTTTAAGAGATGTTTCTCTCTCCTCTATTGATGGATGACGAGACTCATACAGGAAAAGGGAAACTACTGACCAACTACCCCGGGGAGAGAGTGAAACTGGCTACACAAAGTGCTGCCAAATGCAGAGTAAACTGAAAAGAGAATTTTTTTTCTTTAATCCTGTAGGAATCTCAGGACAGGGCTACACTTGCAGATGTAGAGCGCTTTGAGGTAAACCCACCTTTGGAGAGCACCGTAGGGAAAGCGCTGCAGTCTGTCCACACTGACAGGAAGAAGCACACTAGCGTGGCCACATTTGCAGCAATTGCAGCAGCATTGGGAGCGGTGCATTGTGGGCAGCTATCCCACAGAGCACCTCTTCCCATGCTGGCACTGTGGCTTGTGGGAAGGGGGGACAGGACCCAGAATGCCCTGCACCAACGCCCCGTGATGCATCAGTTCACATCCCAGCAATCCCTGTGCTTCCATCCACATATGGCGCCATCTTTCAACATTTTTTGTACTGCGCGTGCTGTCTTCCCTTTCGGTGTGCAGGAATGGAGCCCGAACTGCTGAGGAGTACGCTGACGAGTCTCGCCAGCACGTCACGTTTGGCAGTTGAGTTATTCCTTAAGATCCAAAGTGACAGTGAGGACTCAGACGATATCGACGCAAGTAACATATACAACACAAGATTGCTTTTGGCATTCACAGACATGCTCACCACCATAGAACACCGCTTTTGGGATCGGGAGACAAGCACTGAGTGGTGGGATCACATAGTCATGCAAATCTGGGATGATGAGCAGTGGCTGCAGAACTTTCGGATGAGAAGCGCCACTTTCATGGGACTGTGTGAGGAGCTCGCCCCCACCCTGCGGCGCAAGGACACGAGATTGAGAGCTGCCTTGACGGTGAAGAAGCGGGTGGCTATTGCGATCTGGAAGTTGGCAACTCCAGATAGCTACCAGTCGGTCGCTAACCAGTTTGGAGAGTGGGGAAGTCGACCATTGGAATAATGTTGATGCAAGTTTGCAGGGCCATTAATCACATCCTGCTCAGAAGAACCGTGACTCCTAGTAATGTGCATGAAATTGTGGATGGCTTTGCACAAATGGGTTTCCCTAACTGCAGAGAGGCGATAAAAGGCACACATATTCCAATTCTGGCACCAGCCCACCTAGCCTCCGAGTACATTAATCAGAAGGGGCATTTTTCTATGGTTCTCCAGGCGCTTGTGGATTATTGTGGGCATTTCATTGACATTAACGCAGGCTGGCCCGGTAAGGTGCATGATGCATGCATCTTTCAGAACACTGGCCTGTTCAGGAAGCTGCAAGCCGGGACATTTTTCCCCAGACCAGAAGATCACTGTATGGGAAGTCGAAATGCCCACTGCGATCCTTGGAGACCCCACTTACCCTTTAATGCCATGGCTCACGAAACCCTACACAGGGAGCCTTGACAGCAGCAAGGAACGGTTCAACAACAGGCTGAGCCGGTGCAGAATGACTGTGGAGTATGCTTTTGGCTGTTTAAAGGGCCGCTGGCGCTCTCTGTATGGGAAGCTGGACCTGGCCGATGACAGCATCCCTGCGATTATATCCGCATGTTGTACCCTCCATAACATTTGTGAAGGAAGGGTGAACGATTCACTCAGGCATGGAACTCGGAGGTTCAACATCTGGAGGCTGAATTTGAACAGCCAGAGAGCAGGGCTATTAGAGGGGCCCAGCATGAGGCTGCAAGGATTAGGGTTACCTTGAGGAAGCAATTTGAGGCTGAAAGCCACCAGTAATGTCTGGTGCCCTGCACGGGAGTGGTTCCATGGTAGTGCTCTGCCTGCATGGCTACGAGCGCCTGGATAGAGTCCTCTTGGTGCTTCATTATGCTTATCAGCTGATCCGTGCTTTGCTGCCAGAGCACCGTGCTTTTGTGCTGGCGTGACTCATTCTGCTGGCAGATCCTCCTTTCACTGTCCCACCACTCCTGCACTTTTTGATTTTCATTACTTGAATGCTGCATTACTTCATGCAACATGTCTTCCTTGCTTCTACGTGGCCTCTTTCTGATTCTTTGGAGTCTTTCGGCAGGTGATAACACAGTCAGCTGAGATCTCAAGGTTGCATCTGTAAAGGCAAAATGCAATACTTGACAGAGGCAGCATTGTTCACAACAGACAGAGCAATGATTCCCCCGTACTTAAGAGCAAGCACAGTCTACACAATAGCATAATTTGCCCATCCCAAAGCAAGCGCACATAACCCACGGGAGCCCCAAAATGGTGAGTAAGCACAGGGTCAAGCGTGACTGTTTCATGGCTGTACTGTCCTCTGGGTATCTGTGCCTTGTGGAGAGCCAACAACGGCAGGGGGCCCCTATACTGAACACTGTCCCCACGTTTTCCACAGGAGTTCATCCTGGAAGATCTCACTGCTGAGGGTGACCTGGGAAGCAAGGGACAGTCTTCTACTGCAATGCGGCTTCTGCCCTGGCCCACCTGCAACTTGCCTGTGTGCAGCAATGGTCCTCCCGCCCCTCACAGCACAGTGGCATGGACAAGTTAGCCTTATTGGAACAAGGAATAAAGTGGCTCTCCCAAGAAACCTGCACAAGCACTTTGCCCAAGTTCTGGATGAGACCTTTGAAAAGATCACTGAGGCCAATTACCACGATGCGAGAGAGCAAATCAACGCCCTATTCCGCATCTAGGCATGCATGCAGCCCTAACCCTCCTAGCCCCAAGAGCCCGCACTTTCTCCCCAAAATAAAAGCCGCTTACCGGGAACCTGCTCTGGTGTTTGTCCTTGTCCAGGCACCGGCCACTACGACTGGCTACCTTCCTCCTGGCTTGAGAACAGCCCCTGGCTGCATGCATCTAGGGATTCTGGGGTGTCTTCCTCCACCTCAGCACCCTCGCTCCCCCTTTGCTCCTCCTCCTCCTGCCTTGTTGAACTGGGCTCTGAAGTGTCCATGGTGGTACTCAGAGTGGAAGTGGGGTCGGCCCCAAGTATCGTGTCCAGCTCTTTGTAGAAAGGGCAGGTCGTGGGGGCAGCACTGGAGTGGCTGTTTGCCTCGTGGGCTTTGTGGTAGGCATTCCACAGCTTCTTCATTTTAACCCTGCACTGCAGTGCGTCCCGGTCATGGCCCCTTTCCATCATGGCCCTTGATAGCTGCCCAAAGTATTGTAATCCCTACGGCTGGAGCGCAGCTGGGACTGGACAGCTTTCTCTCTCCCAAACACCGATGAGGTCCAGCACCTCGCCATTGTTCCATATTGGTGCTCGCGTGGCACATGGAGGCATGGTCACCTGGAAAGATTTGCTGAGAGCACTCCATGCCTGGCTGAGCAAACGGGAAGGGGATTTTCAAAATTCACAGAGAATTTAAACGGTGGGTCTGATGGTTGGTCACCTGAGGGCAGGGCAGTAGAGTTCAAAGTGATGACCAGAGTGGCTAGAACTGGCATTGTGGGACACTTCTGGAGGCCGATCAGAGCGCACTAACAGACCAGGGCGTCCACACTGGCGCCATGGCGCTCCAGCGGGGTGCACCAAACGTTATTCCACTCACCGAGGTGGATCACCAGCAACACTGTAGCCGCGGAGTCGGAGCACTCTACGTGCCTTGCCAGTGTGGATGGGTAGTGAGCTAGGGCTCCCGGGGCTCCTTTAATGTGCTATAACTCACAAGTGTAGCCAAGCCCTGAGGTGTTAATTGTAACAATAGTAGGTAAATAATTTGCAGGAAGAGGTGTGATTTCCCTTGGGGCTGTCCCTTTTACATAGGGCAACAGCTAGAATCTCTTGTAATGTTCTAAGTACGACTTCTCTTGCTCCTGGACTGAAACGGCGACATTTGCCACAGTGCTGGCACACATGATACAGAATAGGTAAGGAACAGGTGGGTTTCTTGAAGGGAAGGATGCTCACTGTCAGCATGTGGAAATCATTTAATTTGATCCAACCTGCTTCTGAAATGTCAATAGTTATTTCTGCCTCAGGTCTCCTACTGCACCCCCAAAAACAAACTCTGACAGAGTCAGAGCACTGATTGGGCACATTTTCCAGGTTCTCTGTAGCTCTTGGAGACTTCCACAGTGCTCAACAAAGACATACTGAGACACTTTCAATCCTGGTGTAAGTGGGAGCAAATCTATTCGCGTTAGGGACACTGCAGCACCATTCAGCAGGTCTGAATTCGGCCAACTGCTTTTATTGAACTGGCCATTGCACCGCCACTGAGGTTCTCCATTTTAAAGCACTGGGCAGCAACACATGAAGAGAAGGCAACTGCTATAGTCCTGAAGGTCTCTCTAACCAGATGGGGATGTCCCCTTTGGGAACTCCAGCTAGATTCTCCATGGAGCGACAATATGCCAAAGGGATGAAGCAGCAAAAAGGGTAAAAAACATTAACTTGCCCTGACCCTGGCCTGATGTTGTACATTACAGACATCTAACAGCCCATTATTTAAGCTAGATACGCTTCAAGGAATTCTGTCCCAGGAGATGGCTACGAAACACAAAGGAATAAGACTGTTCTGTGTTCACGCGGGGACTCTTTCAGTCTGAATTTACAGAAATTTTCCACTACGTCCAAGCTGTTAATTGAACTGGGAAAGCCTGGGTTTTGGGAGACAGCTTCTCTCCACTCAGGGATGAGGAAATCTGACCCACATTTTCTCCTGTAAATGGCTTAAAAGCTATTTAATGAAATTTAACCTTTTGGTTTTTTTTAAACATTCCTATGCAATTTCAGCTCCTTAAGGAAAAGAGGTGTTTTTCTTTACATTTCAGATTTTAAACCAACTGAAGCCAGAAGCAGAGCAAGTGACCTGTATACTAAGTTTACGTTTTGTAGCTTCATGCATTTCCCTTAGGGAAACACATTATAAAAACAGAGCGTGGAATAAAAGTGATCTCTGAAAAGAGCCATGATACAGTAGTAGATAAAACAAAGGAAATGCCCAAGATGGGGTTGAGATTAAAGGTAACATTTTCTAAAAAGGGACATTTTTCTTTAGTCATAAGAGTGCATCCACAAGCACTGGGCCTGACTCTGGAAGCAAAACTCCCCTTGACTTAAACAAAAGCCCACTCAGTCCTGTAAGCTTAGGCCTGGGTTTTGTGGGAGGTTAAATAAGAGCTTCTTTTCATTTTCATGAGAGTCCTGAGGGTGCTGCTGATTGGATGGGTCATGCACTCAACATGAAACCCTTAAGTTAGAGAGAGGGAAAGACAGCCAGTTGGCAACTTGGGAGGTGTTTTATACTTTGTTATTTAAGGACATTACTCAATGAAAGGAGCTACAGTAGAAGTCCTCGTTTCCCTTCTGATTTGACACATCAATTACTAAAATCCAAGAAACCACATGTTCAGTTGGCATCAACAAATCACAATGTACCAACCTAAAAATGTTAATTTGCCCACATTTTGGGGAGAGAGGTAGATTATTCGGCCACTTCCATTCAGATGTAGAAGTGTACGTTAACATAAGAATGGCCATACTGGGTTAGTCCAATGGTCCATCTAGCTCAGTAGCCACTGTTGGGAGACAGGATGATACCAGATGTTTCACAGCCAATGAACAGAACAGAGCAATTATCATCGAGTGATCCATCCGGACGTCCAGTCCCAGCTTCCGGCAGTCAGAGGTTTAGGGACACCCAGAGCATAGGGCTGCATCCCTGATAATCTTGGTGCCACTGATGGACCTATCCTCCAGGAACTTATTTAATTTTTTTGAACCCACGTACATTTTTGGCCTTCACAATGTTCACTAGCAACAAGTTCTATATGTTGACTGTGCATTATGTGAAATACTTCCTTATGTCTGTTTTAAAAACTTGCCGCCTATTAATTTCACTGGATGACCCCGGGTCTTGTGTTACGTGAAGGGATAAATAGTTCCCTATTCGCTTCTGTCTGACCTTCATTTGGTAGGGGGAGAACTTGTAGGTGGCACACACATTGGTGATAGGACCTTTCCGGTCACACCAAAAAAATGCTATCTAAATTAGGGTCTCATACAAACTCTGGGCAGACTTTGATGGACACACTCATTTGTTACGCCAAATCCCCAAGTCTTTACTCAGGTGATGGAGTTTTGGTTTCAGAAATGAGTAAAGACTTCATAATTTGGACTCTACTGGTGGTAGTTAGGACTTCAATTTTATTAGCTTTTAAAACAAAGATTTGCTTGAGTTTGTCTCCAAAATTACTTTTCTGCACTGAAAACAGTCTGTGTCCAAAGCAGCTCCTGTTGGAGGAAGAATCCTATTACAATCCTGATTTTTAAAATTAATTGCTGGAGAAAGTTCCTTACTCTCTTGAAGTTTGTATTCATAAAGATTTCCTTTAAAAACCCCAGCACGCTGTGTAAATTCAGTCTGAAGGCATCTGCAAACTTCCCCTGGGATGTAACTTTAGCCAAATCATACTCTAATGACATGAGTTTACTGGCTATCGCATGTTCCTTTCCACTCATTTTTAAAGCACAACATTGGGTTTCTCTGCATTGTTTTTATTGCAGGATATTTTAAAAACTCATTTTGGCTAGAACCCTAAAAACATCCTGTCTCTTCTGAGCAGCTGGATAAAATTTTGCTATGGATGGAATATTTTCTAACAAGAACAAATCACATTAAGTTTACCATCTGCACTCTATACATTCTAAAATGGTTGTAAAAATCAAGGCTACTAGAAAAAAAGATTTTGATTTCATTACTTGTTTTTGAATGTGCAGTTTCTCTGCTCACTGAGGGAGCTGCATAATTATAGATTAATGCTGACATTAATCATGCCCCTCTGAGCTGGAATTTTGAGAAGCTGGTATTTCAGCCGTTATGTAATTTTCTGAAATTCCCCACCAGCTCAGACCTGAAGAGCTTTGTGTGTCTCAAAAGCTTGTCCCTCTCACCAACAGAAGTTGGTCCAGTAAAAGATATTACCTCCCCCACCTTGTCTCTCTACCAGTTCAGAGTAAGATATGAAGGGCTCACGACCAACACTTATACACTGTAAAGAAACTGGATCCCTCCAACTTTGGGATTCCATTTCACTTACAGACCAACAACAACATAGGCCAACTACTTTTACAAATGAGCTAACAATAAGCTTGGGAACCTTAAACTCAACTGGGCTAGACACTAAAAATCATGGTATTAATAAAGACACTGGATTTATTGCATATTACACAACAATCTGTAACCCACTAGCCTCCCTTTTTGTCCTGTGGCTGCAGGGTTAACCCTGAATGACCCCTAAGAATGTGTTAACTACCCATGCTAAACAATCTGTTCCACCTTGCATGTAGCACTGATGCTGGGAGTACCCTTCCCAGACCTGAAGAAGAGCTCTGTGTGGCTCAAAAGCCTGTCTCGTTCATGAACAGAAGCTGGTCCAACACAAGATATTACCTCACCCACTGCTGCAAATTAATGGTGCAAATATCCAGCACTCATTTCCAAAGTAACAGAAGGCAGAATTCAGAGTAACAACTGTGTTAGTCTGTATTCGCAAAAAGAAAAGGAGGACTTGTGGCACCTTAGAGACTAACCAATTTATCTGAGCATGAGCTTTCGTGAGCTACAGCTCACTTCATTGGATGCATCCATATGGATGAATATCACCTACTCCCTTCACCCCTATACCAGGTTGGACAGTCAATGAGCTTATACATCGTTTTATGTCAGCAAATCAGATTTTGGTAAAAATGTGGGTCCTGAAGTGACAACTCAAAATCTCAGTTATCCCAAACAACAACAAAGTCTGCAACTTGGTGGGGACTGGTCACACTGAGGCCTTGACAGCCTGTGCAGCAATAAAGAATATCCAGGGTTGTCAATTTTAGACAGCAAAGGTGAGTGTTAAGCAGACACAGAATTTCACTGATTCTGACTGAATACGTACTTCATGGTGCATTTAGCAGTGTCATTTATTTAGATAATTTGTAACAAAACTGCACAATGTCAGGCGTTCGTTTCCTTTAGTTTAGCACTGGCAGGGAGTACCTGCTGTGTGCAAGATGGGAACCGAACCGCATGAACTAAATGTTAAGTCGTCTAGGGAGCCCATACCAAGCTCATACCGCAGATATTCTGCTTGCTTTTAAACCCACATGTGCTGCTCCATTCAAGCAGATTGGGTTGCATGCATGTAAATGAGAGGGAAACCGGCTCATTTAGTCTTTTTCTGCGGCATGCTTTCACCTCAGGTCAAGAAATGCTGCAAGCCTGACTCCCCACACGGCAAGGGGGAAACAACTTCATAAATGCTTATGTAAGCCCAAGTGCCCAAAAGGTGGGGGGGCCTGTCTGAACAGAACGCCCACAGAGCTCTGCCTCCAGCATCCATATCCCTAGAACCGGAACTTGCCGACAGGAGTACTGCAGTGTGGTCGGGAGACTAGGTTTCCTCGTTGACTATTTTTATAAACAGGAAACACACCAGGAACACGAGACACAAGTTAATTTGATAACTATGGTTAATGAAGTTCTCTTTTCTCAAGTAGATAAATCATATATTGTCTGCCTGAAACATTTCTATGAACTGTTTTTATCTGACAACAAGTAGTCAGAATGACCATTACCGCTCCTTGTGACAGGGACGCCATCCCTACGCATGTATAGATTACCTATTATGGCCTTGGAATCCAATGGAGTGGGATAATATTTCAAGATGAACATTTTGGCTCAGTTTTACCAAATCAAATCCACTGGGACCAGTCTAGCAGCTAGGGCGCAGCACCAGACTGATTTCTCCAACCCGGTCTGCCTGTCTCAGTCTCGTTTCTCTGGCCACAGACTGGGCTTTCCCTTCACTTGGCTCCCTAGCAACCAGACACAGGTGTCATGACGGTGCTTCAATGCAACACTAAGAACGTCCAAAACATTTAAGGAGCGGCTTATCCCCTTATGCTTAGGGCTGGTCCTTTACCTTTTTTGATCTTCTCATGGAAGTTAATAGCATCCACAGAAGCTGTGACAATGTTGGTCTTACAATGGCGAGCAGCTACAATGCCAGCTACCTCATCCATTAACTTCATAGTGACACCTGCAAGGGGAGAATTACAGATTAGTGATCAAACTGAAGACAGGGTGACATTCCTTGACTCAAGGTTCTTCTGAAAAACAACAGCAAGATACATTTCAAAGAGGACAAATTGTAAATGAAGAGTTAGCTACTGCCATGGTTTCCTGCACTCTGAACGGGCATTCACTCTACCCCCATTCTGCAGGAGGCTAAACTCACTCGAGTGGAGGGGGTCGTCTCTCTGGGGCACAAAGGGCAGCAGACTGCGCTCCCCTCTCCACTGAGATGCTGGGAAAAGCTGACCAGGGTTGGGTTTGGGTTTGGTTTGAAATGAGGAAGATGTGAGCAACAGAAATTCCACTAACTAAACTTTTACAGTCTGTCCTCCAAAGAGGCCAACATACACTTGGCTTTGGGACTATACTCACTAGCATCTCTGCATCGTTTATTAAGAGACTACTGTACCAACTAGACACTTCACAGAAGTAACCGACTGGCATGGCCCCTGCCCACAGGCACTTAAATTGTCAGTGTAGCCACGAAGCAATGTGTATGGTTGACAAACCCTAGAAAGGATGGATTGACAAGGAATCAGGATAACAGGAATACACCCCCACAGCCAGCCAGCCAGCCTGAAGGCACAGGTACATTATAATAAATATCTATAAACTGCGTCACTGACCCCTTTATTGCAGGCATCCCACAAGGCATGACTGTCCAAGAGGGATTCAAATGAAAGGATGGTACTGGGTTGTGAAGCAGGTCAGCAAGGGCATTCCACAGCCGGTTATACTCTGCATGTAGCGCATGTCTGCACTAAAAACTTAAGTTAGCCTAAGTTGACTTACAGCCACCACAGCAATTACTGCGTGGTTCACGTCCACACTACCCTCCTGTCGCTGCTGCACTTCCATTGACTTAGAGGGGCGGTGTAGGGGCTGCCCTGAGGCTCCTGGCTTCCTGCCAGGCTGTTGCCTGGGCTCCCTGGCCCCCGCCAGGAGAACTGCAGCCGCTGGGGTTCTCTGCTCCTGTCCCCACGAGCCCAGCAGCCACCCAGCAGGGACCAGAGAGGGGCAGCCATGCTCCTGGCAGGGAGCAGAGAACCCTGGCAGCTGCGGTGCTCCCGTTGAGGAGCTAAGAGCCTCGGGGGACAGGCCCCAGGCTCCCAGTCGGGAGCCTCAGTGTGTCTGGGTTCCCAAGGGGAACGGGGAGCTAGGCCCCTGGGAGGCAGCCCAGCTGGGAGGGAGGAGCCTGGGGGCAGACTGGCTCTAGCTGGAGCCCCTGCCCCACCAGGCTTTCTTATCAATTTCACAGCTCTAGTATGGAGCCATGAAATTGACAAGAATGACAGCCCACAGCCAATGTAAGTATCCCGCAGTGTCTACCCAGCCACTGCATCGCCCTCCTACATCGACATAAGCCTTACACCTCTTGTGGAGATGGAGTTATGTCAGTTTAATAGGGCGCTTACATCAGAGGGAGCAAGGCTGCAGTGTAGACACTGACATAATTAGGTTGAAGTAAGTTGCCTTTTGTCGACCTAACACTGTAGGGCAGATCAAGCTTAGACTTCATTACTAAGCAGTTCAAGCTTTAAGGTCTCATGTGGCATAGTTGTATACTGCTCCCCAGTTATCAGAAATCTAATATGTTAAGAACACAGTCTCTGTTGCCTTTCACGGGCTGAAGGATTGTTCATTACACTCGCAAAAAACAAGTGAAGGAAGCACTGATCATTTGCTTGTCTACCCAATGTTTAGCCATTTCAGACACCTTATTACGTAGCCTTTTGGCCTGACAACACGGCTTATAACAGCAACAGAGTCTGTGATTGAAAAGAACAGAGATGCAAAGGAGACCCCACCCTGCTAATGGATTACAGTTTATTTTATTAATTCAACTCGTATCAAATGTGACCTGTAGAGCTCCATTCTGTGGTGATAAAGGCAGACCACCACCCAGCTTCTCTAAGCACTGCTCCGATGTCTGCATACACCAGGGATATTCAGAAGCAAATGGTCTGTCCTAGAATATGCTACAAGGACATACAGTCTTTAAATCATAAATTGCAGGTTTCACAGCCATCAATTGCTAAAAATACTGTCGCGGTTTTGTTAAAAGGCACTGAGGCAAAAAAAAAAAAAAAGCAGTACTGAGCACCCTGAAATATATTTAGCACAGTCTTCAATCAAAGGTAACCTGCACTTCACCTCAAAAGCTCTTATTCCCACTATACCCAATGGATGCGAAAATGAAACTATCAATCTGCTGTTTATCTGCAAGTCGGGTAATTTATGCCTTTTACTTCATGTTTTCACACAATCAGATGACAGATTTGTGACCCAGTTGTACAGTACTGCAAAGAACGGGCAGAGAAAATTTTTCAGGTAATCCAAGCTGAATCTTCGAGTCACTGCCAGCAGAATAACCATGTGAACCAAATGACAGACAGAAAGATGGACCAATAAACATGGAGGATCTTTGTCTAAGGTATTTTGTGAGAGTCAGCACTGTACTGCATGCTCATTTTGGGATAAAACTACAAAACAACCGGAAACTTAAGGGCGCAATCCTTTTGCCAGAGACCAATTACCAATGGTCACGGCTGTTCTCTGCTTTGGACACGGACACACTGGCATCCTCCGACTCTGGGGACAGAGGATAAGGAATTATTTGTATTACCCTGATCCCACTGAGCTAGGCCCTGTAGAAACACCTGCAGAGATCTCCTGACCTGAAAAGCTTGCTGTCTCACAACTGAATGGTTTATGATGATAGAATGGAACAACAGCTAGCAATGCACAACTGTTTGAAGTGCAAACTCCCCTAACCTTACAGGGAATTCAGCAGAACTGCTCAGTTTTCTGCTGTCCAGTCTATACTAATAGAGAGGGAAATCAAGTAATGAAGTAAAATGAACTGTACCTTTTCAGACATCACGCCCCCGCCCCGACACGCCTACCCCCAATCCCAGTGCTCCTCATGCTCAGTTCCAGGACATTTCTTCCTTCCTGCAGATGCTGACTGCTCTGCAACCACTTACAGTCTTTCCAGATGCTGGTGCTTAAAATAAATTGTTCCCAATGGATTTCTACCAAAATTCCATTCCTGCTCATTTAATTTCATCCAACACATCCCTTCCACTAGGAAGCTTTTCAAACACACCACGCCCAGGAAAGGCCTAACAGCGTTTCCACTAAAAGAAGGTTGCCACTGGTGGCTGAGACTCCTGCACATTGAAGGAGTTGCAGAACCAAACTCTGGGGCACCAAGCTCAGATCCTTAGGTCTCTCTTTTAACCTCATTCCCTTGAGAATTCCCTCAATTCCCCATCTGTAACATGAGGCTAATACCACCCCCTCGCCTCATGGTGGTGTTGTGAAGGTAAGAGTTTGCCAAGAACTCAGATACTAGAATGATGAGTGCCATACAAAAAACCCTTGATGAAACTGATAATTCTGACTTCAGAGCAGGGCTTGAATACTACACAATAAATAAGGTGCGCACACTGAATCATGAGGATAAAACAAGATACTGAATACCTGCTCACTGGAGTAAGCACCATCCACCCTGTGCACTTAGTGAGGGAACCTTAATCCTTGCAGCTCCTAAATTGTGAGTGCTTGATCGTGTAAGCTTAATACCGTTCTTTTAACCATTTTTGCATCAGATTTCGTGGATTTTTTTAAAAAGCAAACCGGAAAAAAAAAAATTCCTTCATGTGGAATCATACCGACACACCCACACGGCTCATCAGCAGGGTGGGAACCTATAGATCCACTGCACAGACCTCTGCCACCTGAACTGAGTAACTGATAGCAGTAGTAGGCTGTCACCCCCTTTGTGTACCAGCACTACTGGGAGAGGAGACACTGCCACTGGGTCTCACAGATATTTTTAATAGCAGAGGAATGGAGACACTCAGGAGTTTTGGGTTCCATTTCAGGCTCTAGTGGGGAATGTGCTCTAGGACACAGACTTCTGCCCTTTCCTGCCAAGCTTGATCCCTCCTGCACCCTCCCCTCAAACGTCTCCAGTCTCTTCCCCACCCCCAGCTCCTTGCGCCAGTCCCATTCTCCTTGCCTACCCAGTCCCAGGCCTCCACTCCCAGCTCCCGGCCCAATCGGTCTCTCCTTTCCCCTCCCCTCTAATCCAACACTTCCTCCCCAGGCTTCTCATTCACTCAGTATCCCCTAAGCACACCCCCAGCTCCTCCCTTCTGGCTCCTTGCTTCAGACTTTGCCCAGCCAGTCCCAATTCCCCCCAACTCACAGGGGGACATTCAGCCTGGGGCACACACAGGGCATGCCAAATTTCAGCCCAAACAGCTACAGTTTGCTCAAAAGTTATAAGCACCTGGAAACAGAGTCTTGTAATGGAAGGTGTCAGGCAACATTGAGAGGCAGTGGTACCAGCCCCTTCTCTAGCAGAAACCTGCTGCCACCCTATCTGTACTAACAGTGCAGCAGGTACGAGACACTTCCTACAACCCACTTCCCACAGATTAAGGCATTTAAAGCACGTTCCCCCTTCTTTCGAGAAATGAGCGCTAAAGTAATAGTGAAGTCGGACCATTCATTCTTCACGGCAGTCTGGATGTCTGGTGAAGGGAACTCACCTTCTGTGGATAAGCAAGCTGTTTTATACAGGCTGCATTTATCATATTCTATTGTATGTAAGATGCTATAAATAGCTTAAAGATTCACTAACACAAGGCAAGTCTGCCAAGTACAGTTTATTAAATATGTCATTTTATTCCACTGAGATTTAGCCCTGCTTGGCCTAAAGCAGAGCACACTGTAAGATTCCACTGACAGAATATCTAACGGTTACTAAAAATAGCACAGCGCTGCAAGCATGCGAAAACGGTGACATCTTCTCCAGCTCCTTTTACTGCTTCAAAGCACAGGATATGAGCTATAAAGTAATAAAATTGCATTTTTCTTCAAACAATAGTTTTTCTACCAAATATGGACAGTTCAGGGAGTAACATGGAGGTTTAACACCTTTATTTCCCCACCTCAGTATCTGCAAGCTTCTCAGCAGCGCCGCTGGAACAATTTGTATAGTGGAGATGCTGAAAGCCACTGAACCTGTAAATCCTGTATATAATGGAAACCACTTCAAGCCAGGGGATGCAGCAGTGCCCCCAGCACCCTAGTTCCAGCACCTATGCTTCTCAGAACAAACAATATTAATCCACGTTCCTGACAGCATTGTGGGGATCTTTGACTAAGTGCGGAGCAGAAGTATTTGTGCCATTCCTCTTCTAGTCAATGAGAAATTCATAGGAGAACTCTCAGTATCTCTGATTAAGCACTAGACCAAGATTCTGAGAGAAACCCAGAATTTACTGTACGCTCTGTACCATAAGTGCTGCTATGTGAACTGTAAATGTGTGTGCAGCTGTAGATGTTTTAATCTGTTTTCCTATTTTGTTACGCACATTTGTAGAATGCTTTGGGATCCTGCATATCGGAAGGTGATGTGTACAGCTACACAAAGCCACACATTGATCTATGAGCAGTCCCAGGATAGACAAAGATTTTCCCCCAAGGCCAATATTCTTTTGCCCCAAAAATCTCTCTGCACTTTGGATTATGGAACCAGAAACCCAATATTATATTCCGCCCTCCTTCATACAAACAAAATCCAGAAAGGTACTAAACTACTTGCATCTCTGAATTTGACCCAAAGTGGAAGAGCTCTCCTTTTACATCCAAATTCAATTACATTCTCTATACCCACTGCTCTCATTACAACTGTCAAACCTGGTTAGAGCAGAAAATGCCATATCAAGAAACGGAGACAAAGAAAATATTCTTATAAAATAAACAATCCCTCGCTATTTTTCATGTCTTCATTCTGGATCTTTGGCTTATGCTGCACCCTCTGTTAGTGCCAGAGGGTTGAGGGGTGTAGGCTGGATGTTACCTACGCTTTTGTCCACTGCAGTTGGTATTGATCTGACCTTTTTACAGTGTATTTGGGAACTCTCATCTACTTTCCCTTTCTGTACACACCTCTTTCCAGGTTCACACTGTAAATCCTTGCCATTTTCTTATTTCTCAGACAATGGATGCTGCCAACCAGGGGAACATTACTTCAGCAAATTACAGTAATTGCATGTTCTGTATTTATAATCTGAGATTTGCAACTTAAAAGATAACATAATTGTAGGATTTACATTACTCAAATGTTCACTTTGTTCTTTCCCACATTAAAAAAAGCAGCCGTGCTTGGCCTAAATGTGAATCCAAACATCTGGTACTGCAGATATTTTTGAATGTAACATTTAACTGTCTGTGGATCTTAAATTGACAGCATGTTGACTATCTTTGAAAACATTGTTAAAAATAGATCCTTAAAACAACTTTTCAAAGGCATCTGATGTATGACTAGGTCATGTTTTTCTCCAAACAGGAGCTACTGGAGCGTTCTGAACTCATGAGCAATGCCTAACCTTAATTGGCCAACACAGTGAAGAAAATCTTCCCCTTTTACCTTTTACTTATCAAAAGTTGGGTAACTGATGAATTGGGAAGAGTGTGCCTGTATTATCTGTATTCTAGCAGTGCTTAGTCATTCCAGTCCTGGCCCTACAGTCCATGCTGCCAGGTGTTGTACAGACAGCACACAGTCTTGGTGTCAGATAGGAAGACAACACAGATGAATGGAGTGGGGGAAAAAGAGGTAACAGTGAACAGAGCTTAGTGGGGAGGAAGAGGGAGAAGTCTCAGCTCAGCACTTGCCAAAACAAATGCCAGATGGGAGTGATTTGGAGGCATTATGCCAGGGGTAGGTTTCAAGGAGAGAGAACGATCTAACAGTAAGCATTATAAGACTAAAGAGTAGGACTGGGAGAGGAGAGTATTTCATTTATTTTATTCCATTTTTGATTGAAGGGTTTAGTTTTTTTTAATTAATAGCCTGATCCAAAGCCCACTGAAGTCAAGAGGAACACTCCTGTTCATGTTAAAGGGGTTTGGATCAGGCCATAGAGTAGGGAACAGCATGCAAAAAACCAAAATACCTGCCCCTGATTCTAACACTACACACCAAAAGGATTTCAGATTACTTTAAGGCACCCAAAGTGCCTTCTAGGCTTTTAATGGGTGAGTTAAATAAGCCCCTCTGAATTGGGGCTAAAAGTTTATAAAAAATGTAATTATATTTTATATATAGATATTTTTAAAGTTATCAAAATATCTGTATCAAAAGACTTCTTGTGAATTATATATAATTCACAAGAAGTCTTTTCTAGCATATTCTCACTGCTTGCATCTAGGGGGAATACTGCAGCACGTTTGTACCTGTATTTTACAATTAGGAGCCTCGCTGCACTTCTCTATAAAAGGCTAAGTGGTGCCTGTTCGTGCCATTAGCAAGCTGAAGATTTCTACTGCTACAGAGAGGCCACCCCACCAAACAACGGTTGGCAAGAGTGGGACTTGGGATTTCACTCAAATGCTGAATATCTAGATTAATTTATTCCAGGTTCTCTCTCTCCCCTCCCCCCCCCCAAACACACCCCTCCTCACAACAGGAGCTGCCATCACAAGATGGATTGCTAGATTGACTTAGTTGCATTTTGGTAAGTGCCTCCTTAAACTCAAACTGCCAGTCTGTAACTGGTTACACTGATACCCCCATTCTACACTTGTTACAGCAATGGTACAGTTGGGAGATTATTTTACCTTTCTTCAATAGCAGACCACCACAGTGGTTAGAGCTGGACTAAACCCAAGCTCTGACTTACTCTGTAAATACCATCTGATTCTGCTTGAAGTGTATTATACTACTTGTCACTATGCAGTGTCACTGCCATTTGCTGTGCATGATATTCACTGTCCATCCTCTTAACTTACTTTTAAGGGAGATTTGGGGGTGGGGAGACTTTGCTGAGTTTTCCTTAAACCCAGAATAATCAGGAGAAGCATATTGATTTAGGCACCAAAGAGCTGTCAAGTGCTGACAAAGCTTTGGGCAGGAAAGCATTCTGTTGGGGAGAATAGAGACACGGTAATGCAGTTTTTACTTCCAGGAGATACGGAAGTATCCTTGTCTTCAGGCTTCCCACGCATCCATAAAATGCACCAGAACTCAGTACCTCTGGAATGAAATATCAAGCCAGACACACTAAGGCCTTATTCAAGCAGCAAGGACATTCACTATGTGAGTTTAATTAAAATGGCTAACAAGGAGTCAAAGCCCAACAAATACTTATACATGAAAGCTTCCAGTGAAACAGGTGGCCCAGAGACAATACATATGCATGAAGTGTTAGCTGGTTAAACAGAGGATATTGTGTCTCAAGAACTGATCACACACACCACACTGTTCAAGAAGAGTCTCCTGCACCAGATGAGACAGAAATGCCAAACTCTGCATATGCAGCCACTGAAGAAACCTATTAAGGAAATATGATTGAAATAAGCAATTGGGTGGATTGCTGAGACTCACTGCCACTGGTCAAGTGGTCCACGGCAAGTGTGTAATAGAGTCTGTCTACTGTGCTAGACAGGTGTCCATGTGCCACAAAAGCCACCCTCACAACTGTCACCAGAGGTGGCTCTTGAATTCAGGCTCTCCCAGCGTAGCTTGCAAGGATGAAGAGGGGTGTCATAATGATGAATGGCTTAGCACTACAGCTGTTTGCTTGCATCCCATCCTGTACACTGGAGTTCCAGTTATGAATTCGCTCCACTTCTCATGCCAAGTGATTTAAGTTCTCTCCCACAGAAACACCAGTGTTACGGGTATAGTTACTGATAGCAGCAGCAATGCACATGTCCTAGTTGTGGGAGAAGCAGATCCCCTATCCCACATTCTGGTTCTCATCTAACTAATCTCCTTGATCAGTCAGAACAGGCTTCATTTCCATAGCACAAGGATTGCTCTGGAGAGGGAGATAACAGTTTAGTACAGACTAGCTCTGAAAGAGACATATGTGCACGTCTCTGCTTTTCCACGTTAGCCATTATTGCTAGCCTGTCAGAGACAAATGAAATCACATTAACCCTGATTTAGAAGAGGGCTTTAAATGCAGCATCCCATTACTCTTTAGCTAAAGCCAATTAATCACACCCCCAAAGGGCCCATCAAGTCCCTTGTTCAAATCACAACAGCTACTTACTATTACCAGCTACACACAGAAATCTCAGCCAGTGCCTGTATGCAAGCAGCTCTGTGTAAAATGGAGACACTGACACTTGCAGGCCAACAATGGCTGCATAGAGACAAGTGTTCCAAAGCTGAGCTTTGTGACGTAAAGCATTTACACAGTTTATGGGACGTCACTGACACCCAATACTTACTGTTCAGCCTCTTCAACCCCATCAAGGTTGGGGAAGGTCAGCATTATAAGACTGGACCCTTATTACATAGAAGTCTACATTGACTTCTTCTGTGTAGTGCAAAGCACCCAGCATACTGACCAACAAGAAATGGGTCAGCAGACCCCGCTTCTTCGTACCTGACAGGCCTTACTCTTTCCCTGATCACCATCAGCCCGCTCTCTTTTGACACTGTTAAGGAAGCTGTACCTGCTGGAGCCAGCACTTCCTCCCTTTGATTTCTAACAAAGTGGACTCTGATGGGGTCTGGCCAGAATCTCAGCCACTCCCTATAGACATGGAATTTCCTTCTTCTAGGTGCTGGTGGAGTAAAAAGGAGATGTGTCCTGTCTGAAGGGGGCCAAAGGGCTTTATGCAGCAGTTTCTCCTCATGAGCAGGCTCCAAACACCAACAACAGGCAGGAATCTGCCTCGTCCGAGGGACTAGCAATGAGAGAGACTTAACTCAGCTAGTCCATCTGCATGTAACTCCTCCCCTTTGCCCAAAGGAAGGCTATTTCCTACAGTGCATTGGCTCGAGTTAGACCATCAAAGCAGCTAAAAAGTCAAAGTGGCCCCAATCCCTGGTAATGATGTAAACCTTCCACTAGGCTGCCAAGAGATTGGGACTGCCTAAGCAGCAGGCTAGAACCCGTGTTTGCTGAGAAAGCATTTGGAAAGCAAGGTTCAATTTGTCATCGCTGTTACGGTTGAAATGTTCTTCAGGGATCTGGCCCCTGAATAACCCCCCGAAGGCAGGGGCTTAATGCACAGCAGAGTATTAGTCACTGTAACGAGGATGGCAGAATTCGGCTTCAAGTTTTGCTCTTTTCAGGGTTCCCTTTCCCCCTTGCTGACTACACACAACACAATCATATTAAAATTATCCACAGGCAACAGATCATGTGAGGCCTCAACGGGAAATCAATATCTGTAATAAGCCTGGGAGACAAAAGCAACCAAAAGCAACTAGACTAACTCTGCCCAAGTTTAACTCTACTCCAAAGTCACCGTGCAGGGCTATCAACTCAAAGAAGCCTGGCAGCCTTCAAGCTATGCCTGCCCTATTAGAATTAATGTGATAAAAAGCTGCCCCTCTAGGAGCATCCCCTTTACTTTCCCCACTTCCCCCCCACCCTCCAAGGGTTCAGTGTGCAGCAAGCTCCCTGTGGAGGAAGCCATTCCACTGTGCTCAGCATGTCCGCCAGGGAGGTAAGGTCATTTAACCAGTATGCATTCTTCCCTTCAAACCTCCGAACTGAACCAACTGTTGGCATGGAGTTCTCCGTCACCATTGGCTGAAGAATAACCCGAGACCCGGTGCTGCACAGCCATAAGGCTGTCCCCAAACCAGTCCACCACGCACAGCTGAAGTAGCTGTTCTAGACTGTTTTGGGGGGTGGACAGAGGTAGGATGTTGCCAAGCTGTGTTACATCCTGAAGCAAGCAGCCACACAATAAACAGGGCTTTTAAAGGGGACCCTGACCGGCCTTCCCTTAAATGCCAACATAGTCACTTTATAGGAAGTGCTTGTGTTCCCCAGACTGTTTTAATTACATAATCCCAGGCAGCAGAGGAATGCTTGGTAATGACGAGTTACTATAGTAATCACTCATTTTATTAGCATCACAAATGGTACTGACTCACCTGCCAGAAGATACAATATTTCTTCCTTTTTGATTAAGGAAATCTCTCAATAATGGAACCACCACCATCACTGCTCTAATTGTTTCAACTTTTACATACACAACTGCAGTTGCACTGACGAAATCACAGTTTGATGTTAGTGACTCCATGAGAGCACTAACCACTGTGACGAACACAGCATTAACTCGGTCAACTGCAGACCTTACAGTGGCTAACTCACTCTGTCATACACAGTCCAGCAATATTGCAATCCCAGTTTTCAAAGGAGTCATGATGCAGGCTCCCCCAAATTGATATTAGCTTAAAAAGAATTTTAAGTTTTCATTTGCCTTCTGTTTACACCTTTCAGCGTCCCTCAGATCACATCGTGAAGCTGGTCTCTACCACCAAGAGTGCTCGAAATGGACATTTTTAAAAGGAAAGCGGAGCTCCATCAGCAACATCGTTCTGCATGGAATGGTTATTTACTCCATTCGCCGATCGCTCCTCCTTGACATCAGGGCGGAAAGAAAAAACACAAACCCTGCAAGGGTTGGCAACACCACGTAAGGCGCCCAGAAAAATCAACGTTCCTGCACGCAGTTCCAGAGCAACAGCTCATTTCTCCACTAGCTACAACTGATCGTGCAGTGAAGAGTTACTCCTACAGAAGTGATTACACTAACGTCCTGTTACAAGCTCCCAGCTGCTCACTGAATGCTTTATGTGTGTTCTCAAACAAGACTTCGCATTCACAGCCCAACAGGGCAATAGAGGGCCCCTCGTTTGTCCCTATATATAGCTTGTTGCTACTTATTTTGACTTCAGAAAGTACAGAAAAGAGCTATCCGTTCCCTGCTCTGGTCCCCTGTGCAGGCTTTCCTGAGGATTCCCATTACTCAATCCACTAATTCCTCAGCCCTTAAGTACATGGCAAAGGGGCATGGAAAAGGAGCCAATTGCTATGGTGAGCAGAATCAGAAGCAGGCATACGAAGGAACCCTTCTATTGAAGAAGCCAGCAAAAAAGGAGGGAAAGAGCACTGCCTGCTTTAAGTTAGTCTGGGTTCCAACTCACTCCCTTTCATCTGAATTTAGTTACTCCTTTGAGCCCTCAGAGCCCTCCAGCAGCTGGGCAGCATAGCTCAGTATTTCAGAAAATGGATGAGGACACCAGGACTGGTCAGACAGCGCAGAGCAAACCCTTGATTTCAAAACCTCCATGCTCACCAAGGCAGAGACTGGAGCAGAAATTCAACCTCCTATGGAAGTATCCAATTAACATTACATGGGACCCAAATTCTTGTTGAACAAGTGAATTGAGATCCAAAAACTCAATGGCATGTCTGGTTACCTAGCCATAATGCGATAACTTCTGAATCCGGTACATGATCAACTCCTGAGTACCAGGGAATGTTCTAGGCATCAATGGAAAGGAGCCTGTTCAGTTTGGTGACAGATTTTCATAGCTCCCATTTGATGCGGCAGTCATAGGAGCACTGGGAGAAAAGAATATGGCCAGTCACCACTCACTCCCTCAAGTTTGTTTGCATACTTCACTCCCATTTGTTGAAATGAGTCAGCAAATGAAACTGCAGGTCAGGACTGTGGGCTTCGGCAGCCGTGGGGGGCCGGGGTACAGGACTGGAATAGCGAGGCCTGCTTCAGATTAGGATCTACGTTGGCTGAGTAGAATAAGGCTGGAAATTTGCATGACGTCTCCCTTCATACTATGACTGACTTAAGCAAGATCATTTACCTTTCCCAGCACTAACATTAACACGGTTGCATATGAAAGAGAAATGAGAACCAAGTGTGGTGTTGGCTTTCACTCCTTTCGAAGTGTATGGAGATGTCTCACAGACAAAGGTAGAGTTAGGAAGGGGAAGCGCTTGTATGACAACTTCTTACAAACAGAGAAAAGCCATTTCAAAAACTCCTCATTTTAATGAGCTTGGGGAAAATGCCTTCACTTCCCATCTATTAATTGAGTAAGAGCAGCAGCTGAAGACGTTTGAAAATGCAAAAGCAAATTAGAATGAATAAGTAAAGTTTCAAATGAATTTTAAGGCAAAAACTTGTAAGCACAGATTAAAGCTAGAGGTTGAATTTAAACAAAGGTTCACACAGTACACTGAACATCACATTTTCACAGCAGACATCACTCCACAGCTTTAGTGGGATTTTTCCAGGACCCTGTGACTTACACGGGGTTTTAAATAGAACATGATGCTGTGTTTGCTGCAGCATCTGTTGCTTTATGCCACTTAACCCTCACAGCTGCTAATTATACCTTGATTTCTGGGGATGATATCCCAGTTATATTTTTGTTTAGAAGAGGAGCAGGAAACTGGATACATTTGCCTGTACAACCCTTTTGAAATTGCAGGTGCTCAAAACTGAAGGCTTTCATTTCACACGTTCTGGAATCAGACTGTGTGCATCTTCCACAATGTGCTATCAGCAACACCATTCTGCTTGGAATGGTTATTTACTCCTGTAACACTTCCATTCTCTGATTACTCTCGTGACAAGATCCAGAATGAGCAATGAATTGGGCCTGATTACATCTGCATACTGGAGAAAGTAGAGCCATCAAGTTGGTTTTGCTTACTAGCAGGTTGGACTTAAATTTGTAAACTCAAAAGTAAGGGTGTTGCTTTCTCCCACAATTCATCCAAACAGTTTTATTCTCTCTTCCTTTACGTTAAGACAGATTTGATTTGCTCTTATGTGATCAGTATTTAAGGGCACACCTCTCAATTTAAAAACTAAACTCTGCTCTCATTTATTTCCCTGTCAGCTATCAAATTCTCTTCTACATGGGAGAAACCAAAAGTTTAATTATTCACTATTCACATCAATTGAATGTGGAGGTATGTCTGGCTGCATGTTTCTGCCATATTCTAGAGCTAGATGTTAGTCACCTCACCTTTGAGTTCCATCTATACAGATGGCGTACACATTTTAGATTACAGCATTGGCCGTACTATGTCTGGTTAAGACGTGACTGTGCAGAGCTTTTGTTAGCCAAAGGCACCAGACTGTTTCCCCCCCTCAGTGTATACTTCCTTTGCCAGAACCCTTATAAATTAACATGCTATAGTTTATATGCAGAGATTTCCAATGGACAGGCATTGCTGATGACACTGCGAGCGGATCTACCCATTATAAAAAGTTTTTAAACTCTGTTTAAGAGCTGTACAACAGATACTGCCGAGGGATTTGGAAGATGACACATGGCAGGGAGATTGCCCTGTGAGAATTGATGTGAAAGTAATTTTGACTTGGCTAAGTTATGACACACAGAACCCTATTACATAGCCAGCCCTGGTGACCCATTAAAATGGGGGCATGACCCACTTTGGGGTCCTGACCCACAGTTTGAGAACCGCTGCTCTAACCTCAATATACATAGCTAAAGCTACTCTCTGGATGCCTGATTAACTAAAGAGCATATTAAAATGTAGTAGGAAGGTCAACAATAAGTGAGGCTAAGGGCTTCTCCATTTCTTCAATGTGGCTATGCCCCAAATCTTTAGGGCTGGTTCCAGTGGCTGCAACAGGAGGAAGACACCTGGTTCCCCACACTGGAGTGAGGTAATGAAGACATTTGCATAACATGACACATTAGCAAACAAAGAAGCTAACTGAATATCCCCATGCACTTTAAGACTTTACAAGGAGCAACGCTGCACTCCTTCCATGTAAATAAAGGGGCATGACCATTTAATGGCTCTGCAAAGAAAGCATTTATTGAATTACTGCTTCGCTAGAGTGTCTGATTTATTTAGTTTCAGATTCCTTTGTAGGTAAATGAGAAAATTGCACCACTCCATTATCTTGAGACCATTACTCTGTTTATCCAGTCTCAATACTCCCGCACGGCATGCGCTGTTCTCTACTGTAGTAGATGACTGTGCTTGGTGTTATTAGGCACAGCTTATGAATCAATTGTATGTATCACACTAAACAAGGAAATGGTGCATTGTGAAGCTGCTGCTAAACAAATCCCAATTACCAGTTGAAAAGGGAGCATATGTCAGTAGAGGCTTTTTGCATAAATTGACAAAGATGTTGCAATTATAGAAAGTTGAAGTAATTTAGCATCTAAATATTCCTTTCTAGTCTGAATGTGAGTTAACAGGCACTTGAATGTTATTGATCCTTCCAGAATACCAACAGGAGTGGCTCATGCAGATATCAAACTCCGAACTAGTGAATAAGTTTCACACATTGGTACATTAAAGTTGCACTCATTTTTGCATGCAAATGACGTTATAAAACTACTGTTTGAAGTGAGCCGAAACCCAGAAACCAAGACGCACAAGGGTAAGGAGAAAGTGTCATGCAACAGCATCCAAAGCAACAGGGTCACCATTTAGGTGATTTTATTGCAGTTAAAGTCACTAAAACTGAAGTACTAGGAAAATCAGAGCTGGAAAACCAGTTCCTTCAATACAAGGGAAGTACTTTACAGTACAGGCGTTAACAAATCCAGTTCCTATAGAAGTAGATACCACACACATATATTTAGTGATGTAGCAAATCTGTGCATATGCGTTTAGAATTGATGCAGCACCGTGGGTACGCAATATACTCTCCTTGGGCAGCACTTGCAGAGCTGGTATCACACATGGTTACAAGTCTCACTACCAAAGTAGATGGGAATTTAGACACCTCTCTCTGAAAAGTGCTCCTAGTATCTCAAACAATTCTCAGCACAACCTAATCTAGTCTGGCCTCACTGACTCACTTTGTATCTTCACACAGTGCCTAACATAAGTGCCTGGGCCACAACAGGGGCTCCTAGGTGCTACCACCCTACAAATAAAAAAAATATTATATTTTCCCACTTCTGTTCTTCTGTAAGAGCCCCCAAGGGCCTGTTTACACAGTCCACGGCAACGAGCCTCCCAGCCTGGGTCGACTGACTCAGGTTGGCAGAGCTCGCACTAGCGGTCTAAAAATAGCTGTGCAGACCGCACTTCGAAGCGGTGGCTGGGGCCGCAGCTCAGGCTCAGAAGCCTAGGGACAGGGCTAGCTTCAGAGCTCAAGCTGCAGCCCACAGCTTCAAAGCCCCATTTACAACAGTTTCTTAGAGCGCTAATGCAAGCCTGCCAACCCAAGGTTGCTGACCCAGGCTGGGAGCTCACTGCCACGGGCTGTGTAAACGGAACCCAAGTCAGAGTGTGATTACATTCAAGGCCCTTAATACCCAGCATAAATTTATTTCGGAGTGGTAGCCGTGCTGGTCTGCATCAGCAGAAAGAACGAGGAGTACTTGTGGCACCTTAGAGATGAACAGAGATGCATCTGATGAAGCGGGCTTTAGCCCACGAAAGCTTATGCCGAAATAAATTTGTTAGTCTCTAAGGTGCCACAACTACTCCTCGCTCTCTCTTTAAATTTATTGTATTTTAGTTCTTGCTAAACAATGGCTGGGTGGTTGAGTTCTAAAGTTACACATCACACTTCGATGCAACAGTGGTAAAACCAGAGCCACTCACCTCCATGTACAAATCCATGTAGAGTGCAGTCTGAGGGGCCCACCAGATGGATCAGGCTGGACTGGCTATAGCCCACAGTGTACGGTTCTACGGAAAGAAAAAACAGAGGTCAGACCTACTATATATAAAGGATTCAGACTCTAATCATCAGAATTCCCACTGACCTACAAGAATGCCATTAAGAGCTTGAACCAGACTTTTAGCTCACCTTGTATGGGACAAAAATCTTTGTGCTACCTTATTAAAAACTGTGATGTACATTTAAAGTCAGCAAGTCTTTGAAAAGAGGAAATGGCACGTGACACACACAGGTTCACTGTGGTCAAATGAAACCTCTTTCTTTAAGCTACAAATTTGGCTTTATTTTTAGTCTAGATCTTCAGAATAAGCTAACATTTGAAAATCAGTAGTTTTAAAGTTACTCCTATTTCCGTTTGGCAATTGCATCCTGAGCGGAGCCACCTTAACCAAAGCAGCCTTGAATCGAGCCCATTCTTGCCTGCCTGCGGCCTCACAGGATACTCCTGCTCTCAGCCCAACCTCTACTGCCCTTGCTGTTCCACCAAACTGCTTCTTGAAAGGTCTTCCAGTTCAAAAGGGACCAAAGACCTGCAAAATGGCTTCCGCAGCCAAGCCCAATGTAGAAGGGATTAACTTCAACATTTCTAAACCTCAGTTTGGTGGGAGAGAACAAGAGATTGTGTGTGTGGGGGGGGGGTGCCGCTGATTTCAGTGTGTGTGCGCGCGTTGGTTTCAGTGCCACAGATCATAGAAAGGATTCTGAAAATGTGCTGGGAAACCAATACGGTAAAGGACTCCGCTTGCAGCCCAGCATTAACACTTTCTGGTTTTGTACCCACTTGTCACTGCAGCTGCAACTGGTATCTGAACTGATCACTGGTGCGCCATACACAGCCGCACTGAAGCGTCTAAGTGAAAGCTTTTGCCCATATACGCTGGTTAAAAAAATGGCTTTTCAAAGCCTATGTTCAGTGAGAAGTTTGTATGAACTTTGGCTTATACTGAGAAAAAAGTAAATCTGGTAGACAATTGCCTGCCATTATGGCCTTCAAAGGGAAGCTCAATAATTCGAGTAACAGAAGAACAAATAGCATTTAAAAATCTCCCCTTAATGTGCATTTGCCAGCTACAGCCACACGACACAGCGTCAATTAACTGAAATAGCCTTACCTTTAGTCTGTCTATCTGTGAGGCAAGGAGAGCAAAGAAAAAGGGTATATAAGCAGCTTTCATTATCTAGGTACCCTCTTTTAGCAAACAGATATGGACGTCAGCCCCCCCCCCCCCAGCTAGAGCTGCAGGTCTGCAGAGTCAGCACGCCCCGTGACGTTGCAGAATTCTATCTTCATGGGCTCGAACAGCAAAGGAATTCAGTGTTGGTAACAGACACTTTATTGGGAGCCCCAAACAATGAAGTCTATCCACAGAACAGTTACTGCACAGCAGACAGGCAGGCTTCTCCATGCCAGCCCAATGTGGAGGAAATGCCCATGAGTAGGAAGACAAGTCAGCCGTCCGCCTTCATGCCCATTCAGTTCTACATCTGTTTCAACTCAGGATTGTCAGTGTCTATTGTGACGGTGACGTCTAATGTAGACACTTATCCAATTTCACACAGGCAGCCAAATGATAGTTAATGGCTTTCCATCGCTGCCAATGTGGGCCAGATTTGAACCGGGGGCTAAAAAGCCTATTTCACTGTGAATCCCCTAATCTACCCAGCTCTTCACCTTAGACACTTTTTGGAACAGGTGTTGATACCAGTGTTTGAGCATGTCGCTGCCCAACTTGCATTTCCCGCTGCTGCCATTTGGGACAGGAGCTGCGGGGAGGGGGAGTACAAAGCCTGGGCAGGCCAGCTCCCCCATCACCTCCAAGCACCGGCAGATATCATTAGGAGTATTCAGGCTTTCATGCAGCCAGCTGCGGTGCCAACGTTCACACTTATTAAAAAGTCACGTTTTCCTGATCTTTATTGAGGAAAGCTTGTCACTGCTGTAAAAATTAAGCCATTTCATCTTCACCTGGATATAGACATGTGGCGTAGCAAGCAAAACGGTTTATAAAACCTTTCGGGCTCCGGAACGAGACCAAAGGAACGCAGTTGCCCCTTGTGACTTGTTGCTAGGCAACTACTGTCCAAACGCCTGAAACCTTGTACTGTTCTCAAATTTTAAAGGTAGTTAAAAAATTAACAAGCTGAAGAGAAAGAGCCTCTATTCAAAATGGCAAAAATAGTCTGCATGCCATCTCTTTCATAACTCCACCTCAGAAAGGGACTTACAAGTTTACTTGGTCACATGCTCTAGCAGCTTCTCAAATTAGATTTCAAATCTCACAGCGTTATGTTCGAGTACAGACTCTCAGCCAGAGCCCTTGAACAAAGCCAGAATTGTCTTTTCCAATCCACAGATGCACACTCTTGGATTGCACATGCTAGGCTACGTGAGGGCTATAAATAGCCGAGTGCAGCAGCTCAGCTCCTCAGTGCTCTGAACTTCCAGCGTCAAACCCAACAGCTCCCTGAAGACAAGCAAGGCAGACGGAGGGGCGGTCTCTGAAGGGGCAAACTCAGGAGGCCTCAGGCTACAGGTAAGTAACCTAGTTTAGTCTATTCGTTTTCCCACCTGGAGACTAGTGGTCTGGGAGACTGGAAACCACTGCCCTTTTACAGTGATGGGCAGACACACTCCTACCCAAGTGCATGGAGAGTTCTGGGTTTCTGATTACAAAAGGCATGAGTCCATGGAAAGTTTCCTATTGGCAATAACGGAGGCAAGAATGCCAAGAGAATAATGGCTTCCTTAAAGTGAGCTCTCTCACCTGGGAAGCAGCACTTTGCAGGAGCGAGGAAACAAGCAGCTCTTATAAATCACTCACTAAGGACACAGCGGGGCAGAGCCTTTTAGAATGGCATGACAAGTCACCTGGGCAGCAAGAAATCAGACATGGAACCCAAAGCCAGCTGGCAAGTCAGAATTTCTAAGCCAAAGGGACAGCCAGTATGATCATGTCCCTCATGGAATGCCAGGAGAATTCCAGATGCTCTTTGATGATCTCCAGACACACCTTGACAACTCCAGCCAAGAGCATTTGATCTCATAGCTACACACTGGATCTCCAACACTGGTTAGCCAAGTCCAGGAGTTATGTTAAGTGGCATACGATGGGTTTCTTCAGCAAGTACACGCAGAAGGAAACCTGATTCTCCAGCAACAGATGAGAAGATGCGTAAGTGAAGGAGGCCATTCAACCATGCTATGGGAACGCCCAACACACAGATTCAGACAGAAATGAAAGTTTTTCTACTGAAACCAAACTCTAGGTATTGCAATTCTCACAATTTTATGACTAGCAATTGTGGGGCATTTACCACCTGTCTTATGAAAACATGACAGACCCAACTCACGAATTTTCCAACTCACCAATACTAAAGGCGGTCACCATCTCCCATTAACAGGACTGGGGTTGAAGCCAGCAGGAAGGCTGGCTGCCACCGCCCACTGATTTCAGTGACATTGAAGCCCTGGCCACAGGCAAAATGGCTGCCACTGCACAGTTCAGGCAGCGAACAGGACAGTCCGAGGAGCAGCAGCCACAGTGAAAGATGAATGAGGCGCAGGGGACATGATGGGTAGTGGGGGAAGCTGAAGAGGGTGCAGAGAACAGTGATGGGATGGCAGCTCCCCCATCTTGGGGGTAGTGGTGGGGAAGGGGACTCCTCTCCAAACAGGCAGGAGAAGAGGCAGTGTTTCCAACTCTCAGGAACCGATTGCAAATCACGGGATTTTGGCACCTGCAGGAGACACTGTTACGGTGATGCAAGAAGCTCCTCAGATCCCACAATTTTCAGGGATGGGCATAGGAGCAGAACTCTGAATGACAGCCTTGTGGTGGAGCGGATAGATCTGCCCTGCCGGCATGCATGGCACTAGATCAGAGAGGGCCCTGGGGCAGCAGGAGGCAGGGGACTCAGAGCATTGGTGCCCCTGGGACACAGGCAGAGAAGACACTGGGCAGCAGGAGGTAGAGAAATGTTGTTGCGAGGTGAAGACAGGAATGTGAGAAGTCAGCTTCTCCTATCTTGGGGCCAGGAGGGGGTAAGGGAAGTCTTCATCTGAGCAGCCAGAGAGAGGTATGTATTTTTGTGCACATTAAAAGGTTGACTTTTCAACCTGAAATTCTCTCTCACACATCGGCAGAGGAATAGAGGAGAGTTAGAAGTCAAGATGATTTAAAAAAAAAACACGTTTTTTAGTCTGATTTTTTGGGGCCAATCATGACTGATAGCCTGAGTCATGAGCTTTGATCTCTTGAGGTTGGCAATACCTTATCTTGACAATATCCAGGGAAAGATCAGCACATCCTGGTCTGAACAGCCTTTAAAAAGCAGGAGGAATGAGCAGGGAATCATCCTTAAAAGGTCAGGGTATGCAAGGAATAGAACTAGTAATCTCGAAGGTTAGGTACTGATGGGAATGCCTGGGGCCCGGGCTGTAAGAGGCCAGTCTGTCAGGCATAGCTACAAGTACATCTGAGTGGAATGGGCAGCCACAAGGCGTGTGATTAACACGTCAGGGTGGGAGCTGAACATGGTCTCTTACAACGCCAGTCTTGCAGAAACAGGAAGAGAATGAATTGCAGGGCTGCCCTTCTTGTAGCCTAGAACAGCAGCCTGTCTATTTGCAGGCATTCCCAGAGCACACATCACCTGCGGGGAATCACAAGGTAACAAGAAGGAATATGGAGTAGTGGTAAGTCCAGGGAAAGTGTTCTATGACTCCTGGGTTTATGGACTGGGAAGACAGGTCCCACCTGCAGTTTGAGCAGGATCTTACATGGAAAAAAAAAAATCTATGAACAACAAACATGCCGATATTAACCTTAAGAACCATTTTCCTCTATCAGTAAGTCATGGAAGAAGTTCCTCCTGAGCCCTTCTACCAGGGACAGGAGGATGAGGTGAGGGGAAATGGAAAGGTGGGTTGAGGCATACAAGTGAGAGAGAGAGAGGGGGGCGGGGGGGTGCTTGGCTAGCCTTTAAAACTGTACTTCGTTCCATGCCCTCCGAGCTGGATACCTCACAGTCTGAGGAGGGCAGACAGTGTTGCCTAGTGGATAGAGCAACAGAATTTGACTATCCCTGGCTCTACCACTGGCCAGCTGGGTGACCTTGGGCAAGTCACTTAACTTCTGTGCCTGAGTTTCTCCACCTGTAAGATGGCAGATCTGATCCTTACCTCCTTTGTAAAGAGCTGAGATCAATGGATGAAAAGTGCTCTTTAAAGACTTACTGGCAATACACCCGGGTAATGTGTCAATACACGTTCTAAGCAGTATGAGGGTAAGAAAACAAGGCTGAAAATTCAGAGGAAATGTGGGTCCCTATCAGTAAAGTGCAGATCTCCACCATAGCCCAAAGTCAGCATGTTATAAGAACTTACAGAACAGGTTTTTCAGTTTCTTCCCCAGAGTCCTAAGTTAACTGCCCCACAGAGATGGAGGCCTAAGTCCGACTCTGGGGCTCTCATCCTGGAGTCTGCAAACAAGTTTTGGGGGTTCCAGCCAGTCCCACCCTCTTCTTTTAGGCAAACGGGAGTGGGACCCAAAACCTTTTTTGGTTACAACATGGAGTCTCGGGACGGACAAGGTGGAGAATTCGTGTTTTGGTGCAGTGAAGACCTTGTTGTACCAAGTTAATACTCTGTCTTATCCTACTAGTTTGGAAGCCTGAGATAAGGAGCGTGTGAAGAATTTTGCAAGCTAAATAAGGATTACTTAAGAAATCACCACTCTGGCTGACTGCATTACCTGGGTTGATTACAGGGAAGATGATGTCCCCATTTCTCTGTTTAGTTACCAGTCGTTCCAGTTTTTGCTCTTCGTAGCGTTTTTTTCCTTCCTCTTCCAGCTCTTTCCATGCATACTGAAGGGAAAGAACACACAGGTCACACAGTTACACCACAGAGGAAAGACCAAGGATGTGTGACTAGGGATCCACAGATGAACAGGTACTGACCTCAGTACTCAGCCAGATGCTGAGAGATTCCATGGCTGCCCTAGTTGTCACATAAAACCAGATCTGTCCAATTACTATTAGTGCAGGGCCAAAGACGCACAGCGCCATGCTGGCTTGTGAGGGGGGAAAATGGGTGTGTGCACAGCCACTCGCTTCCTCCTCTATGCCAGAATCTCTAGTGTTCATCAGTCACTCGCTGCCAGGCGTTCCTGCCCTTGGAGGTGTCACAGGTTGAAAGATTCAGCCACCTTCAACGCAGCCAGTCACTTTAGTTAGCCCCTAACCGAGGCCATGCACATCTTGTTCACAGAATTCATTCGCTCCTGGGTACACATATACCTTGCTGGTTTTCAGACTGATCGACTTCCTTGCTTCATTTAGGGGACAAAAACTTTGCTACTTTCTCTAAAGAGGACCAAGGCAAGTAAAAAGGAAGCGACACCTGGTGTGCCTGCAGACAGACCACAACAGTTCATTTCTATAAGTTATGTTTTCCTAGGGTCTACAAAGCAATGCAGCTGTTTCATTATGGTAACACACCGTCTTTGACTGAATCACTGACCTCTCCAAAGTACTGGAATAACCTGAACACACCTTGTACATGTTCTAATTAGAGCTGTCGATTAATCAGTTAAATCAAGTGATTAACTCAAAAATGAATCGCAATGTTAAACAATGGAATAGCAATTGAAATGTATTAAATATTTTGCAAGTTTTTGTATATTTTAAAATATATTTCAATTACAACATAGAATACAAAGTGTACAGTGCTCAACTTTATATTACATATATTTGCACTGTAAAAAGAAACAGTATTTTTCAATTCACCTCATACAAGTACCGTAGTGCAATCTCTATCATGAAAGTGCACCTTACAAATGTAGATTTTTTGTTACTTAACTGCATTCAAAAACAAAACAATGTCAAACTTTAGAGCCTACAAATCCACTCAGTCCTACTGCTTGTTCAGCCAATCGCTAAGATGAACAAGTTTGTTTACATTTACAGGAGATAATGGTCACCTGAGAGTGAGAACAGGCACATGGCACTTTTGTAGCTGGCATTGCAAGGTATTTACATGACAGATATGCTAAACATTTGTATGCCCCTTCATGCTTTGGCCACAATTCCGGAGGGCATACTTCCATACTGATGATGCTTGTTAAAAAAAAAGAATGCGTTAATTAAATTTGTGACAACTCCTTGGGGGAGAACTGGATGTCTCCTGCTCTGTGTTTTACCTGCCTTCTGCCATATATTTCATGTTATAGCAGTCTTGGGTGATGACCCAGAATGTTGTTCCTTTTAAGAAAACTTTCACTGCAGATTTGACAAAATGCAAAGAAGGTACCAATCTGAGATTTCTAAAAAGGTAGCTACAGCACTCAACCCAAGGTTTAAGAATCTGAAGTGCCTTCCAAAAATCTGAGAGATGAGGTGTGGAGCATGCTTTCAGAAGTCTTAAAAGACCAACACTCTGATGCAGAAACTACAGAATCCAAACCACCAGAAAAGAAAATCAACCTTCTGCTGGTGGCATCTGACTCAGATGATGAAAATGAACATGCATCGGACTGCACCGCTTCGGATCATTATCGAGCAGAACCAGTCATCAGCATGGACGCATGTCTTCTGGAATGGTGGTTGAAGCATGAAGGGACATACAAATCTTTAGCACATCTGGCATGTAAATATCTTGCAACACCGGCTACAACACTGCCTGTGAATGCCTGTTCTCACTTTCAGGTGACATTGTAAAGAAGAAGCAGGCAGCATTGTCTCCTGCAAACATAAACAACTTGTTTGTCTGAGTGATAGGACTGAGTAGACTTGTAAGCTCTAAAGTTTGACCTTGCATTCAAAAATAAAACCTTTTTTTGTGCATAATTCTACATATGTAAGTTCAACTTTCATGATAAAGAGATTGCACCATAGTACTTGTATTAGATGAATTGAAAAATACTCTTATTTTTACAGTGCAAATATAATATAAAGTGAGCCCTGTACACTTCATATTGAAACTGAAATCAACATATTTGAAAATGTGGAAAACATCCAAGAGTGTTTAAATAAATGGTATTCTATTACTGATTAATCGTAATTAATTTTCTTAATCGCGTGACAGCCCTAGTTTAACCAATTTTCAGCAGCACATAGCTACAAACAGTGAGACAAGTGTACCTTTCAGGAATCATTCATTGTTATAATGATGAAATTCTTAAGTATTTTGCTGCTGACATTTCATTTCAAAGTTGAAAGAGAGTAAGTCTTAATTATAGACCTGTCAAGTACAGTTACTTCCAACTCTTTCCAAAGCGTTTACAGTACAGAACAAATAGTTATCCATTTCAAACAGCAAAATGTCTCTGTAAAATCCCTCAAGCTACATTCAAGCATTTTCCTCATTGCATCTCCCCCACCTCCCCCCCACAACTAGAGCTAGAAAACCAGCTTCTGCCTGGACAGAATTAGAAGCACTATCAAAAGGCATTAAATGGAAGAGGCACCAGTACACAGACCCTGTTTGTGCCTCTCACACAATGCAATCTTAAAAGCACTGATAATGGGCTCCGACCTCTACAAGAGGTAAACAAACACTCCTTGCCTCAAAGAGCGTACAGCCTAAGGAGACAGGTGTACAGCATGCGGGACACAGGATGTGAAACTCCCATTACAAGTAATTCCTAAATTCCAATTGCAACGAGAAACTTGTTCTGAAGGCTTTACCCAACACGCACGGGCAAGTCAGAACAATCTGCAGCGGCCACTAGTTTAAAAGAGCGGAATGCTCTGGTGGAGTTTTGACGGAAAGCACCTGCAGTGTAGGACAGAGCTTTCAGCCAGAACTTTAGGGGCGATTTCCTCGAATGACACTATTTCCAAACGCCTTCTCGTTACTGCAGCAAAGCAGTGGCAGCCTGCTAAGCATTCTTTCATTGTCAATGCGAAACCCTGAAGTACAATCTCTCAGTCTGTCGTTTGGTCAGATCTCATTCACGGTTTGCACCAAGACACTGAGGTGCTTCTGAAATCTATATTCCGCAGGAGAGCATCCTGGAGATGGGCTTAAACTCTGGCTACTTCCTGGAACAACTGCACATAAAACAACAGTTGTCCTTTCTGGGTGAAGCAAGGATGCTTCACTGTCAGCTTGCTAAAGCCCCAATCCCCCCACAGGGGACACAGCGCTCCATAAAGTGGAGAATTAATATTGAAAGGGACAGTTGCTCCAAGCTAATTATACATTGTTGATCAGAGACTTAAATGGGAACATGAAAGCTGCCCTCTTTCAGGTGCTGTTCCTTTGCTTGGAAAGCTTTGGCTCCAGATGGCAGGGCTGGAGTCATACAAAATTTCTTTTATGTAGCTCCAGACGCCAAGGAAAGAAACAGGCAAATTGTTTTAGTACAAGGAAGCTGGCATGTGGGTTACTCATTCTCCTGGGGTCCTCTCCCCTCAGAGGAGGGGCAGCACATGTCACTTCTGAGAGTGCTACAGATGAAGCCTCATTCACACTGCTGGCTATTCCTTCCAAGTCCATTCCCCCAGCTGCCTCCTAGCACACTCTCAGAGGACTGTCCTGGCGAAAACAAGGTTGTTGGAAGGACTTGTCCCTGAATATTTTTTCATCCCTTAAAAGCAGACATCGGAGATTCTCTCAGGCTTTGCCTGCACTCTACGATTCCCAAGCAGAGTAGCTGTATCTGTGCCAATCACTAAGCCTAGACAAGGGCAAGCCAGGTTTTGCAGAGAGAGTCAGAGGAAGTAGCTGCTGCCATTGTTGTCTAAAGACATTAAGAACATAGCGGCCATATTGGGTCAAACCAAAGATCCATCTAGCCCAGTATCCTGACCTTCCGATAGTGGCCAATGCCAGGTGCCCCAGAGGGAATGAACAGAACAGGGAATCATCAAGTGATCCATCCCCTATCACCCATTCCCAGCTTCTGGCAAACAGAGGCTAGGGACACCATCCCTGCCCAGCTTGGCTAATAGCCACTGATGGACCGATCCTCCATTAACTTATCTAGTTCTTTTTTTCTCTGCAGTATGCTCATTCTGCTGTGTGTGCCAGTGTGTCTTGTTTTCAGAAATATAAGAGGTAAATGCTGGGTCAAATCCTGCTTGGCCACACCCACTGGAATTGTAGAAAAACTCCACTGGAGTTAGTGAACAACTGGAATTAATTGGATTTACGTCACTGTAACTGACCAGAATTTGGCCTACTTTAGAGTTATCTGGGGGGGGGGGAACCACCACTCACTCAGAGCCTACCACTGATCTGACTAAATCGTCCTTAGCAGCTCCCAGCTGAAAAAAAAAAAAAAAATTACTCCTTTGCCATCCCCTGCCCCACCTGCTCTGGTCTATGTGGAGACAAACGGGCAAACCTGAGCTACTGTTTTGAACACAGTGTATCTGGCTGTGTACAGATAAAGGAATGCACAGTCCCTGTGTTGGGGGTGAACATCAGCTGTTTAAGCTAGACTATTTAAATTAATATTCTTCACTCAGGACATTGTGGGGTGGTTCAGCATTTAAAAGCTGTAAGTGGCTTTTGCAAGGGAATTCTATGCCTATGTAAGAAGAGGGAAAGAGCATTTCAACTTTATATAATGAATAGCTGTGTTAGCTTGGTAATACTATCCCAAAATGTAGTTTCTATTTCACTTGAAAGCCTGGAGGATACTAAGCAGTGACATCAGTTAGCTATGTAGCCCTGACACTGGAGTGATGGCTTGCTTGATCATACACTCAGTATATTGGAATGACAAAACTCCCCCCATTAAGACTTTCTGCACATGACCCCATTTGCCCAGCTACTGAACTTCACTAGCAGTCTAGTCAATCATTCTTTGTGACACAAAGAAATAAGATCAGTAGCTATCGCTCATAGGGTGCGGGTTGGGAGCTCATTACGGCCATTTCAAACAGAGTTGCCTGTCCCAGTGCTCGATAGGGGCAAAGTCCTATTAAACTAAAACAGTTTCTTTTCACAGCCAACCACACAAGGGGACAAGTGCTTCCCTGCTTTCGGTATTGCTCTCAATGCCTGGTGTGGCATACACTGCCGCATAGCTGCTGTGCCCCTCAACACATTGTACAGAACAACTAGGTAGTCTACTCAGTGCAGTGGGGCAAGCAGAAATGTGTCTGCATTATACATCTTGACCTTCTGACACTTACCTCAAAACGTAAGATTCTGACCATTTCCAAGGTTAACAAGTCTAGCTCTGCTCACTCAGCTTCAGCAGCTAGGATTCTTTGTCCATTTCAGTTACTAAGAACAGGTCCCCAGAAGAAGCGTAAGCGTGTGTGTTTTTAAAGAACAATCCCCTCTTACTGCATATTATGCTTCCCAACAATGCAGAAGTATCAGTTAAATCTTATGATTTCTGGTCATTACCTCCAGCAAAACAGATTAGTCCAGGGAGAAGACCCTTCCCCATAAGAAGCTATTACAGTAACTTTACTACACTAACTCCATTGTAATTAGCTTCATTCCAATACCTCTCATTGTAACTTTGGGTTTGGGTTCTAAGGCTAACCCTATGTCAAAGAGTTTTCTTCCCCTTTACCATTTTAATAAATGTTGCTCAGGAGTTATTGAATTCTCTCCCCAGGGAAGAGTTGAGCGAAGCTTTTAAAAGCCACACAGGCAAAATTATTGTTTGCCCGAAGACTGGAGGTGGGTTGTAGGAAGATTAGAGGATACATATGAATATATTAGGTCTGTTGTTCTAGTGCTGTCTAACTAGTTTTCTTCCCATGGTTCTGCTTCCCCAATGAAGTGCAAAGCCACTTTTAATCAGTGTATGAACTTCCTTTCAGCTAAATCGTATTTCCTCTAGAATATCATGACCGTGCCCTATCAAACAAAGTTAGTGCTTGTTTACAGGAGGGCAGCAGAATGGTCTTATTAGGTGTTCTCGGCTTGGGGGTGCTGGAGAAACCTGGTGAGTACTCCAAAGAAAGATACAACCATTTAGCAATAACTTAACTGGCTTTGCAAACTTCTCTCAGCTCCCTAATGGTGGTGGTCATCTTGAAGAAGAGTGACATTTGCCATTCCCAGCATGGAAGAAAGTCCCTGCAAGTCTTATGATGTATCAATAGTGAGTTAACAGTAAGAAGTATTTAATATTAAACAGTGTTCAGACAGGGAAGTGCTTCCCATTGTGAAGCCAGCGGGGAAACTGGTGCCCAGCCTCAGCCATTTGTCTCCAATGCTGCTAACATCAGGACATTCCCTTTAGTGCTGGAGGCAAGTGTTGGAGAAGGACAAGTAGTGGGTGGGGGGAACTAGAGTATCACAACAACAGGATTAGAAACTTTCTAATGGAAGTTTATGTGCTACCTAACCGAGTAGGTTAGTGAACAAGTGTTGGTGGCCACTGCATTCCAGATCGGTTTGCTGGCTATAGTGGATACCAGCACAAGGCTCAGGAGCCAATTTCAAACAATATGCATTGTGCAGTGGGGTAGCTACAGCAACTACAGGTCCTATTATGCAGCACTTGATCCTGAGCAGAAAAACACACCTCTATAGTTGAGATGCAGGCAGCTGAACTTGCTCAATGCTAATATAACAAGGGGCAGTTCTCTGGCTCCTACTAAGTTGCCTATGTAATCTTCCAGAATTTGCCCTAGTGATGCCCTGGACAGAGGACTAAGCTAGGCTGCCTACGAGATCAACTTTTATCTCCATCATTTTCAGCAAACAGACCTACAGATGCCAGTCTAGAGCCCAACAGAAGCAAGATGTCTAAAGTCTTTGGCCCGAAGAGGGCCGCCTCTCCAGGTGGATGTTTGACTGCCCACTGCTCTCACATGGAAGACGTGCAGCACAGCAGGACCCTATTAGCTCATAGTCAATGCCCTGTACTCACAGTTCAGGTGTGCCAATAACTTTGGTCGGCACAAACAAATCAGAAAGTTACTAGAGAGGACTTTGCCCTATGGCTAGTTAGTTTAGCATGGCATTTTTAGAGACATGCGGAGAATAGATTTAAGTGTAACTTTTTCCATAAATTACACAATAGCAATGGCTATGGAGAAGCCTGGTATCTTTGGTGAGTCAATGAGCATTAACCACATCATAAGACTAGAACTCAGAGGTGAGAACCTGGTGGAGTTACACATGGTGCTGACCACTCCTGAAGGAGTCAAGTCTGCAGCCCAAGACATATTAGAGTGGGTATCTAACAACATCTGCCACACTTCAGGGTACTTTCTTACAAGCCACTTTCCACACACGACTTCCTGAAGCAGTCACCCTTTAGGTTGAAATTTTCCATGCTTGGTCTCCTTGCCTCTCTCACCCACCCGAAAGATCCAAATAAATAAATTGAGCATAATTGCATCAGTACCAGTCCTGAAGAGAATACAGCTTAGACAACAGCAGCTTCTCACCAGTAAAGAGAGTTTAAGTACTGGGTAGGCAGATTGTCCCTTGCCATTTTGATTTGGAGAGCACATTCATACATGTGAGGGGGAACACGTGAAAGGTAACCTAATGCCCTAATTAATATTTTGCTGGCAATAGCACATCTATTATCAGGCCAATATCAGACATAACAATGGCTTTTACTGGAGACTTTAATACATTATATTAACTCAATTAAAACCAAGACACATCAGCCAGCTCATTCAGACCTCAGAGGTGTAACTGTAAAGAACTCAATTAAGTTTGGATGGTGTAACAATGAAACCTCATTTATCATCTAAATGAGGCATCAACCTCTTGTTTCAAATGGTTATTTGGGCTCTGACCAAGACGACAAGTTAAGATGGGTTTTGAAACTCTCTAAAATGACCAAAGTCTGAGCTTGACAAATTGCATAAAAGATCACAGGAAGAGTAGGGTTTTAAGTCCTTTCAGATAGGGTAAGAGGAGAGGATGTTTGGGAAACGGACTCAAGTCCTTAGTACTCTGGAAGAAGAGTAAAATACCAGATAAATAAACTTATTCTGATCTGGAGGCAGAAAGGAGAGATGTGTTTGGTGAGAGATGTAGCTTGGCAGGGAAAATGCTGGAATCACAACTCTGTGCTCAACAAATCTTTTCCAGGTAAGAGGTATATGAATCCTCCATCCTGCTAGATGAAATATTGGTCACTAACATACTGGCAGGGGACTTCAAGGACTCAAGAGTTCCTGGAAGGAGACATCCGAGTACAGGGAGAGAGAGAATGTGCTACCCGAAGTCTGAAGCGAACAATTGCTGAGTAAAGAACAAAAATATCCCGCTTTAGACTCTCGATTCATTCGGTCACAGGAATTTTCCTCTAACACGTACTGAGAAAGATCTTGGAGGTGGAGCACACCAGAGGGAGCAGCTCATTAACAGGATTAACCTCTCTTGGCAATGCAAATCCAATGCACTCAAAAGTAGAGTAGCTCCAATGACTACATTGGCAGAGCCAACTGAAGAGCTGTGTTGATGTTTACAGTTCCCTTAAGACTCTGTTAGGCAACGAATGAGTTTATGTCAAGGCACCTGACATGCCAAAACATGGACAATCATTTGGAAGTAAAATTATGCACCCAATCATTAGTTATGAAACACCACAGGTATGCATGATTCATTAGGGACTGGAAGGAGAAAGGCCTCACGCTATCAGAAAGCAAAATGTAAGACCACCACCACAAATGAAAGGTCACTTCACATGTAAAAGTAAGTGGTTTACTACATGTAGTATTCACCAGTGAATATAAAGACTTTGGCCAGGACAGGAAAGTCCATAAATCTCACTTTTGAGGCGACCTGCAATTTCACTAGACAGTTACACCCGTTTCCCACACCTCTTTTCTTTAGTCTCACCTTCCAGTTTTTTTCTTACTATTCTTAACCTTTAAGAACCTACCTAAATTCTTCACCAAGAGCCTGATCCAACTCCCACTGAAGTCAATGGAAAGAATCCCACTGACTCAAGCAGGCCAAATTGGATCAGGCCTCAAGTCCCAATACTGAGCAAACCAAGTCAACGCTTTGGCAGAGAAGAGCTGGGAGTAGTGGAAAACCTTCCTCAAAACCTGTAGCCCCAGAGAACTCAGGTATTTCAAACTTGACATTTTGGTCACTCAGTCATATCTGACTGGGAGGGGGGGGCCGGGGGGGGATATTATATATTTTTTTAACAATAGAAGGGGTCAACCAAAAGATATTTTAGAGGACTGCATACATGTTAGAACTCAGATTGTAGGAGAAGGAGAATTACAGGACATATGGATGGGGTGAAAAGCTAATTCTAACTTGACAAAGTATTTTCTGTTTTGATGGGGTGCCTTCCCCACCCTGGACTCTAAGGGGTTAATAGAGCCCTAGGGAGGCTGCGCAGGAGGCAGCCAATCAGGAAGGGCTGAAGGGAGCAGCCAATCAGGACCAAGCAGGCCCATATGAAAAGGGAGCTGCAGGGCAGAGGAGTTCAGTTCTCTGCTGGGAGTCTAGGGAGGAAGGACTGTGTCTCTGGAGGGCTGAGAGAACTGCCAGCACCCTGGACAGAACAGTGCTGCGAGCAGGGACAGGGGGAGTGAGAGAGCGCTCCTGGCTGGCTGCTGCATTTGCAGGCTGAGGCCCTGAGACAAGGGCAAAGAGGACGCTGGGGCCACGAGGAAGTGTCCAGACAAGTTGCTGCAGTAGCCACTAAGGGAAGTGGCTGAACAGCAGACTGCAGGTCCACCTAAGTGTGTGGCACGGGCAGAGGGCTGTGTCGCTGAAGAGGATGATGCGGTCCTTGGAGAGACGTGGGCCCTAGACCAGGAGTGACAACAGCAAGACACCACCTGAAGAGGGCACAGAGCTAATTCCCAAGACGGCCAGCAGGCAGCACCACCATGGTGAGTGAACCCTGTTACATATGTACACTTAGCAGGTGATTAGTCTAGACTAGCTAGAGATATTTTCTGGCGCACACATGGTTGTACAAAGCATTTCCCTGAACATATGTTTATTTAGAAGGAGAGTTTAGGATGAGTCACTCATTTATTTTTACATCCTTATCCTTAAGGATTTGTCACTCTGACACCAAAATACAGACTCTGTTTCATCCCTGCACTTTAATTACTTGAAAGCCAAAGAAAGTTCTTCTAGAGTCATTTTGTTGCTCTTCAAAGCACAGCTATTTTATCCGGTAAGTTTAGTACCAGCCTTTTTGTGGGTTGCACACAGGTACTGAACCCCTTCCAGGTCTACGCATCTTGGTCGCTGTACCTAGTGAAAATAGAGCTCAAAAGTACAGTCTGTGGCCTCAGAGCATCTACAGATCCTTCTGGAAACAGCCAGTCTGAGTCCTGAAGAGCAGCATCCTCTCCTTCTGCAAAGCCAAGTCTGTCAGCTCTCCCACTTAAAGGAGAAAGGAGAGACTTCAATAGCTTAATTTATGCCTTGCTCTCTTGCATTAACTGGTTAAGTCTCACTTGGCTATGGCGTAAAGAAGTTCATTTTCTGTAGTGCAATATTTCCTGAGATCACTGCCACCTGCTTCAGTACCCTCAAAGTGGTGAAGATACAGTAGTTGCATTAGTCAGAGCATCTTTTCCTCAAAGAGGAGTGAGGGGGGAGAGAGATGAAACACAAAACTGCCCACACCCCTGAAATCGGACATCGTAATAGCAAAGCTAGTATTACTCTGATGCTGCACCTGCTCCGACTGGCCTGGAGGGAGACATGTCAACTTTTAGTTAGAAAAATGAACGTTAAGACTCTGGAATAGAATACGCCCTACTCCAAATCTCTGCAAACGCATACACTAAGTTCTGAGTGTAAGGATTCTGAGCGAACGTACAGGTAGTTACCTGAATAGGAGGAACTTCCAGGACTTTGTCCACGTTCTTTAGAGAAAGAGGCACATACCACAGAGTTGCCCTATTAGTCACCCTCTTCGCACCTTAAAAAAAGAAAAAAAAAAGTGTTAAAAATACAGATACATTGGAAACACCTGGCAGTAAAGCCTGTGTAGCACTTTAGGAGCATAAATTCTGTACAAGGAAAGCTACGTTGAGGATGATGGGTAACAAAAGCAAGAAGCCCAGATATAGCAACTAATTTCCTGGAGATGCACCAAAGAGATTGGAGAATGGCAAAGAGCTGTATAAACCATTAATTAAGCCTCCCAAGGCCTAGGGCTTTGCTCCAGTTGATTATCTGATGTCCTCCCTTCCCCATGCTCATTCGATCGGAATACATAGGGAGAGCATCACTGAGGACAGAGCCCACCCCCCACATTCCCCCCCGACCAGGGAATGGGCTTGAGGAGACTTCTCTGGATGCCATGTGCCAGCATCAGAGAAAGAGCTGAACAATGGCAGAGAACCATCATCATGTTTTTGCTTGTGAGCATGGAACGCTTGCTACAGCGGACCTCTTTGGTACCTGTCGTGTCTGAGCTGCACACGAGCAAGCAGCTGATCACCAAGTGACACTGTCATGGCTTAAGAGACTGAGGCTCCAGTATAACATTAGCACATGCTGTGTTCTGACCCCCCACTCAGTCTGTTATGCCACATTGGGTCAGACTGAGGAATTCCAGGACTGGCAGAAATGCATGCGCCAACCGCTGCGTTCGGCAAGAGATGGACAGGAAGCTATCCTGCCAGCAATGCTGCTTGAACCTTCCAGAGCAGCCCTACAGACAGTTAGCGCTTTGTCCCTTAAATGTGTAAGTGTAGCACGTTGTTTAGTGACACAGGCCCTCTGACCGCAATGTTACTGCTAAGTGGCACCTTGACCTGCTAAGCAGGGTGACCTCTTAAAAAGCAGATTTAAATGCTAATGATTGCTAGAAATTAGCTGAAACAAGCATCCAGTATAATGCAAAGGAGCTGGATTTTATCAAGTGCTGCAGGGGCTCATTAGCTTCTGCTGAAGGTTTAGAATGCTTAGAATGTGCACTGTACATGAAACAACCACTGAGGTGGAAGATCACAGTTCGTGTTTAGAGCAGGGGTTGGGAATTCATGTGTTTAATGTTTATTTGCACAATTTCTAAAAACTCGTGGTTTAATGAATCCTACCTTTGGGGAAGCATCTAAACACAATACATACAGGTATAAGATTAGCTGGTGGAAGGATACAGAGCAGATGTGAAAGGAGACCAGATGAGCTCTCGCGTTGTTCTTCAAAAAAAAAAAAAAAAGTCAGTCATGTTTTCAGTGCCAAATTAGCTCTCACACTGAATTTAAAAACTCCAAATATCTTGCCAAAAAACCTTATATAACAAAATGTGGAATTCCTTCTGACAGGATTATTTTATGTCTAAATATTTCCAGAAGTCAAATGGTCAATGACTCCAATGACATCAAGCTCAGAAACTAGCATCTATGGCGCGTGCAAACTATTCAGCCAAGACAGAGCTGTTAGATAAATGGACGGTAATTCACCTCTGGTCTGGGCACTCAATCACATGCACTGGCCTGCTGTCAATACAGCCATTAACAAGCCAGCCGGGGGGGTGATGGATCCTGGGCTGACAGATCTTTAAGTCGGAGATAGGTGAGGCCCATCTACTCTAGCCCTGCTGAAGTTGGCTGTGCCATCTCCTTCCAATATTCCCAGCAGCAAGTTCTGCATGTTATAAAACAGGAGAGTTTGTGGCATGCCAGGCAAACTGCAGAGGAAAGCATACATCTAGAATCGGTAGCATTGTGGCCTCCCTGTGCAGCATGGGACCCTACATCATCTCTTCTTCACAGTGGAGCAAGCACCAAACTGTAGATGCAGATTCCCAAGTGGGGATCTCAGCCTACACAAGTGTGAGTCATTTCTATACTAGACAGCGAGGTTCTCATCTGTCTGAAATTTGAAGGGTCAAACTCCAATCGTCCAGCTAGCCCCCAAACTGCCCCACACGGCTCATTGTGATAAACGAATGCCTAAAATTCATTGGAAGGCCATGGGGGACATTAGGAGAGCGCGCGCTCTGGAGTCGAACACAAAAGAACTGGCAATAGGACCTGGCAGTGAGGCAGTGTCTGGGTGGGTGCTCGAAGCACAATCAGACTTCAAGGCACACCCTCCCCTTACTTTAACTACAAAACATCTGACTTTCATCATAACAGTTGCTGCTGACTATTCTTTTAATGCCTGCAACAAATAAGCCTGTCCCTGTAGCCTGGAGACTAGTCCAAGCCAGCACTAGGTACCTGTATCTCTAGTCCCCTGCAAGAGACCTCCCTAAAAAAATTGGGAGCTTCAACAAAACATCCCCAGTAAAGAAGAGCGTACCCAGACTTCCCAGGCTTACCTTACAAGCCTCTCAAATCAGCTTGGCTTCCTCCAAACCTTTCCCGGCAACAGGAGCCTTTCCCTGCAGAACCCAGGGCCTGGTTTCACACCCTGAGCAGATCTGCCACGAAAGCAGGCTACCCACACAAGAGCAAAATATGGGTACAAGAATGCACTGAGCTTGAATAGATGCTGCTAAATCACATTCATTAGGCCAGGTCCTGCCAGGGCTGCACATGAACTTCCTGTCACTAATAGAAATGCTGCATTTGGCTACGATTCTGCATCATTTTTCAACTACAGGCAAATAACATGGAAAACGTTTCTGCTGCACTTTGACTGAAAGTGGACTTGACAACACGCTTTTGGGAATAAGAATCACTGTTACACCCAACTAAAACTATCCTGACAAGATGGTTACCATGGCAACCACATGAGCAGACCCTTTTCAGGCCTCTGAACAATGTGCACTAAATTATGCAAAACAAGTTCATTAAAAATCCTCCCCCCCCCATTCTTTAATAAAAATAATCAGAACCGTAATTCCCAAGGAGTATTTTAAGTCTCAAGAGCTGCACTTCTCTTCCAGTGTAATTCTCCCGCAATCACATCCATATACGGTTACTATTTTGCTATTTAATATTACTGTTGCAAAGCTGACTGTGTTAAGTATAAAGGCATGTGCCCGAACTGACTAGTAAAATGGAAAATCCTGGCATTGTTAGTGCTGCAGGTGAGGAGGGGAGAATTGGGAGAGGAGGCTCTCTTGCTTTGCATGGTATTTATTAGCTGACAATTTGTAGAAGAGGAGATTGAACCTGTAGACATGCCTCTCGCTAACAAACAAATATTTTCTGCAAAGGAATGGGCATGAATGGCCATCGCCAAGAGCAGCCATGTTGACCCCCAAGCCCCACATAAATTAAATGCCTACAGGGATAGTAGAGATACTCAAATTCTTTCTGAAGCTGGATGCAGGAACGCATAAAGGTCAGCTGTTCCTATGGCCGAACAGCAACATTTACAGTGCCAAGTCTCCAAAACATCTCCCAACCCTCTCTTCCACTGCGTGGTTCATCACCATTATAATGAGGTCACTGACAATACAGTATGCTGCAGCAGCTCCCCGTCTTAGCCAGAATTTTCTTTGCGCCAGCAGCCAGCATTCAGACCTCTGCTGCTCCTTGCACACACTGCCACATCAACCTGCTGTTCTTAATGTTAGTGACGCTCTTGCCATTAAGCTGCTGCTGTTCTTGGGCAGAGCCTGGCTTACTGTTGCTTTTCCCTGCAGGTGCTGCTGAGGTGGTTACCACAATACTCACAAAGTGACTCAGTCTTGTCATTGCCAGACCTGCTTTTACACCTGCCTTCTATTGGTGGTCTCAGGGCTCCGAGAACAGCAGCAGCTTCACAGGAGAGTCAATGCCCGAAACACTGCGGCCTTGTAAAGGAATCCTCTACCCAGCTGTGCTTTTAGGTGATCAGTCTCTCGCCCCTCTTCTGAATAGCAGTACTTCGAGATCTACTTCTAAAACAAGGGGTTTAGGTAAATCAGGAAGATAGATGTGGCTTTCAAGGCTACTGCTATGGATACTCTAGGCAAATGTCAAAGCAAAATTGTTCCTCATCATGATGCTCTTGTATGAATGAAGCCACTGGAAACAAGGGTAGACTGTGTAACAAATTTGGTTAGATCTATAAACTCTGCTTTTGGATGCAAATCTCTGGGACAGCAAGCACGAAGAGACCTTTACTGCATAAAGGTAAGACTCCTATCTTAGGTGTGTGGCTTCCATTATCATTTCAGAATGCCTCAATCTTTAAAGCATTTATCCACCATCTCTGTGAGGCCTGGAAGTGCCATTATCCCCATTTTACAGATGGGGAACTGAGGCACAGAGAGACTAAATGACTTGACCAAGATCACACAGGAAGTCCGTGGTGAAGGGCAGAACTTAAATTGAGTCGGAGTTCCAAGCTAGCACCAAAACCATCCTGGGCCTTCTTGCTGCTCAGTCTATTCTTCAGAAACTGTAGTTGCTGACTTCAAGGATACTGAGGCACAAATCACTCCAACTGTCAAGGAAATAATTACTATAAGGTTTATTTTACCAATACTTACAGTAGCATATCATTTAAAAACATCAGTTGAATTAGCCAAAGTGTATTAAGACAAGTGAGAAAAGTTTCTCTAGTAACTCTAGCCTGAAATCTTACATCACATTCACAGCAAAGCAAAATCACTTAAGTGTCAACAAACTCAAGAAAGGTAGGGTTTCATGACTGTTCCAAATACTGCAAGTCAGCAAACATCCAGGCCTCTGGCTCATTGACAGAGCTGCGGGTTATTACTCTGGACTATTAGCCTCAGTATGGATGCCCCCGACACAGCTTTTCCTGTGTACCATTTCGTTAACACGGAGGCAGCCACACCAACGGTAGTGCAGGTGTAGACGAGGCATTGGCAGCTGGCGGCTTTCTTCCCTGAACCACGTCATCTAGCCTTGCTGGGAGCAAGGTTAAATGCACCGACAGGAACAGCAGTGCTTTGTCTATGCTAGAGGGCTGTCCAGTGGCAGGGAACTCGCAGGACATTTTCAGAGAAAGTGAGGTGTAGACACAGCCTTATACTCAACGGAAGGGGAAAACCATTCAAGACTATTGAACTAACCTGCACAAACCGTTCCTTAATGGTAATACCCTGTAATCCTAGAACAGTGGTTCTCAAACTTTTGTACTGGTGACCCCTTTCCCATAGCATGCCTCTGAGTGCGACCCCTCTTATAAATTAAGAACACTATCTATTTAACATTACAAATGCTGGAGGCAAAGCGGGGTTTGGGGCGGAGGCTGACAGCTCACGACCCCCCACATAATAACCTCGTGACCCCCGAGGGGTCCTGATGCCCAGTATGAGAACCCCTGTCCTAGCACATCTCTCACATGAGGCTCTTCAGCTACTTTTAAGACATATACTAGTTAGGGTTCAGGTGAGCAGTATATGAAAATACATTCAGGACCTGATAGCTTAGGCCCTAAGTGTAGGCTACATTAATAAAAAGTTTAGTATTTATAAGAGGTTTCAAAAATTTTCCCTAGAAACAGTTTGGATGTAAACATTTTCTTTCAGTGTCTGCATCTCCCAGATGGCAGCACTGACAGAACAAGAAAAACAGAAGGTGAAAGCGAGTAATTTTTTTACACTTCTCTCAGACTGGTAGCGCAGACAAACTGCAGCAGTGGTGAGATAAAGCGTAGGGTTTTCAGATGCTTTTCACCCTGCAACAGTGAACACATTACTTTGCAATCCATTGATCAACCAAGCAAGAAACCCCTCTCAACACACAGGATGCTGAGAGGCTTCTGAATGACTTGCATTATGAAGGCAGCACAAGGCTAGGGAAACTGACTACACAGGTGGTCCACCGTCCCACTTCAGGCACAAGGGAAGGGGACAAGCCATGAACTGGATGATAACGAGATGCTCTAATATGCTGCATCACAAACAAAAAAAATCCACAGGTTAACATTGAATGAGAGAGGAAAACCAACCATTAGTTTCTCTTGATCTCTTTCACTGGAGGGACTGGTAGGTTCGCACAGGTCTGGAAGGGTCTGACATTAACAAAAGGTGTCAGTTAACAATGTCTGCTCAGATTAGCCGCCCAACCCCCACACTGGCTCAGCCCTCAGTGCTACAAGAGGCAACAGGAGACACAGGGTACTATACAAACAAGATTTATTTTCATCTAGTTGCTACCTTTAAGCGCCGCAATTAAAATAAAGGACATTTCTGCTTTGCTCAAGAGTTAGAAAATCTCCTCCAGGCCTGTTACTCAAACAGAACATTGCATCAACTCCCAAGCTCAGATCCAACACTAGCGTTTGTTCTCCACAACCGTTCACATTACTAGATTGAGTAGCAATTTGTTTGCAAAAAAACTTGCTTAAAATGGAAATGATTTGACAACCTTTTGATGCAGTTTTTAGTTTAGTCCTTTGCTTCTCTTAAAATCAAATGATGTCAAATCTAATCTATTCGTTTGTTATGAATAGCTTAGGCTGAACTGCAATTTCCACTGGTTTCCTCATGTGAAACTGGGGATTTTAATATCTTTGCTGTTTAAAGTCACAAGATGATGAAACTTGAGGGCGAAACTTTTTTTAAAGTCACATTTTCCTGACAAACTAGACTGACAATTTAAAGCAGCAAAATCATTGTATCTAATTTCAAGTTTTACTTTACAGGATATATTTAGATTTTTTTTTTTTTTACCCTGACAGGAGTACAATGCACATGTCTGAAAAAATTCACTAGAATAAGTATCCACCTGCTAGAGAAGCGTGGGGGCTGCAACAACAGAGCAACTGACGCTAAATCATGGTTCTGGGAAGAGGGGGTGGCTCCGAGAGACAGGGCTGGGGGCGGATTAGTCAGACACCAAACTATGGCAATGAACAAGACCTTGTGCAAGCAAAAGGAAAGTGAGGAGAACAGGAAGATACTCCCTTCCAGATGGAGTTACTATGTCTAGCCACAGGGGGAGCCCAATGGGGATTGTAACTCTTCCCTTTCCTTAGCCCTAATCTGGGATGAAGGGGTGGTCACCCGCATTGGGCCTTCTAGCTAGCACATGCCCAAATCCACACAGCCCTTCCTGCTATTTCTCCTCAGTTATCTACTGTAGTTTGCAGACTGGGGTGTTGTCCATTGTGAACTGTACCGAGATCACCAGCATTCCAGTGAGAAGGCCAAGAGGCAGCAGGTTTTCAAGAAAGCTGCAGACAAGCGCTGGTTGTACCTGTGTCCAGCAGGCCAGCCAGAGCCTTCACGGAGCCCTCTGGAGACAGCGTGCTCTCTTCGCTCCCCTTATTGCCCGCCCCCATGCATTCATTCCGCTAACAGCCAGGGTCAGACCAACACTGAGGGTTGGAGAAAGCTAAGAAGTCTAGCCTGAGCCAGCAACACTTCACGTCAGGCCATTCAGAGTCCCCAGTGTACATGCAAGAGTCAGCAGTTTCCCAGGAACGTGTGTTCCATGTACACAGACCATAGTACTAGACAGAATGCAGGAGGTTCTGCACAGCGGAGCTCCTCCCCGCCCAGCCACCCCCCTTGAGGGCACGTCTTAAGGGTTTCAGCTTTCGGCGGGGATTCCGGGGCGCTGCACAGCACAATCTGAAGGTGGAGAGTTTCCTACGTAATGTTAGAATAGATAAGAGCACCTATCTACTCCCAGCCAGGTGCTGCGAGTAACAAGGCAGGAAGGACATGACTATCAGCACACAAGCTCTCTGCTAATTTTAATAGTTTTCCCTAGAAGCTTTGAGTGTGAAGGAGCCTTCAGCAGTTGGCTGGTACCAGCAGCTTCTGACATTTGGGTTTGAAAATTTTGGGGTTTTTTTTCCCCTTCTGTATTGGAAAGAGACCTGTAGGACTTTACCAGAGCACACATGTACCAACAGATTAGGCTTAACAAAAACCTTGGAATCAATTAGGAAAGTCACTTCTCAGAGCGCAGACACGCCAGGTCTGCAGCACCGCTCTGCCGAGAGACTCTGACACAGGGAGTGTTGTGCCTATGTCAACGCAAACACCAGTTTAAGAGAAACGTAAAAAGCTTGTGCACATAGCCTCCTGCCGTTGCCATGTGGGAAGATGAAAATGGGTTACCATGGTTACTACTGCCTGGGAAGAGAATATTCAGCTCAAAACAGAGCCAAAGGTTCATCCTATTAAGCTACAGACACCATCCTGATTAACTAAAGCCTGATGCTGCAGCCGAGTCTGCAAATTTAGTACTACGTCTAATGGATCAGAACAACCCTGTCTGAAAATTTAAATCAGCACACAGCAATTGTTTGAGTTCCAAAACCTAAAACACGTACAGGTATTAGAATCCCAGAGCATGGAGTGCAACAAAGAGGGAACGTGGTACCTGCTCCAAATCTAGTGTAGACAGAACATTCTGATGCAGATAGCAGATCAGATGCCAGGGCAACTTAGAGGTGGGGAGAAATCACACACCGTCATTAACATACAGCATAGATGGCAATAATTTTTTCTTTTTTCCTGCCCATCCTCTCATCACTATTAAAATGTAAAACTAAATATTTACTGCGTATGCTGTCAACACTCAGTTCTAATTAGACACACAAGTGGAACACTAAGAGCACACCACAATGCGGGGCTGCTCTCTTCAAAGGAAGAGAGTACATTTTAAAGAAAATCATAGCACCACATTTAACTGCAGTCTTCTTTTGTGGCCATGCATTTAAACCTTCACTGCACTGAGAAAACAACTGCAACCAGAGCCAAATGGAGTTCTGACCATTTCAACAGCCCTGAAAGCGTGTATGGTGTTCACACACTTGGCTTGCCCTGAATGCGTACTTCCCTAATGGTTACATAAACACGGGTGCTACATAAAGAGCATCTAGCAATCCAACTACATTTAAAGACTTCAAGCAAACTTGTCAGGGCTAAAGACAGACTCGTAAGGCACAGGTATCACCCCCCACTATGCCCCTACTGCAAGTCAGGCAGGCTTAGAAAGAGAAACAAGGAAAGATTCCTTCTCCACCAATGAGAAGAAAATTCTGACCACCAGGAAAAAAGCCAGCATGAAATAGAAATTCAAAACCTGAGAGATCACTACACCTGAACCAGGCAAGAGGGAGAAGACAACAAAGAGGCAATCCAATCACTTTTACAGCAAAAGAAGGCTTTCTTCAGAGCTAAGTGTTTTGTAAAGCACTGCTCTCCTGCCACCCTGCTCTAGCTTGAAGTCCCAAGCTGCCTTCATCAGCCATGTTATCCTTGCCACATGGCCAGCATGTTCCGCCAGAGTAACTCTCACTGCAAAGCCCATCTGTACAACTAGAGACATGGTAACGTCTCTAAGGTGCCACAAGTACTCCTTTTCTTATTACACATACTAAATCTATTTCCCTATGTTAAGTATCCTCACACCTTCTTATCAACTGTCTAAATGGGCCATCTTGATCATCACTACAAAAGTTTTTCTCCTGCTGATAACAGCTCAGTTAATTAGCCTCTCTCAGTTGTATGGCAACTTCCACCTTCTCTGTATGTGTATTATATATATAATCTTCTTACTATATTTTCCATTCTATGCATCCGATGAAGTGAGCTGTAGCCCACAAAAGCTCATGCTCTAATAAATTGGTTAGTCTCTAAGGTGCCACAAGTCCTCCTGTTCTTTTTGCGTCTCATTCTCCTTACCGTTGTATAATCATGTGTTCAGTTACTTCACAGCCTGCACATGGAAGAGAAGGCAGCCAAAGGGGCTTGACTTGCGCAGCACATCTTTCTTCCCAGACACAGCACTAAGTCTTAATCATCATGCAGACATTACAGCAGTAATGAAACTGAACTCTCTGCCACCCTGCCTTCTAGAGAGACAAGGGAGTGAAGTAATAGCTTTTATTGGACAACTTTTGTTGGCAAAAGAAAGAAGCTTTGAGCTACACAGAGCTTTTCTTCAGGTCTGGGCCAGGTCTAGCCCTTGTGTCTCTAATATTCTGGGACATACATGGTTACAACAAGACTGCAAACAACCCTGTCTTCTAGGCTTTTATCAATTCACCTGCTAGCTATAGTCTTAGATTGCATCAGTATCACTGGCAATCTAGCTAACAAGAATAGACTCAGGATGACCTTACAGCACACTGCTAGTGTCATGCTACATCCTAGTTCTTCCGTACCACTGAAGATCTGTTGGAGCCTTTCCCAGGAAAACGTGTGCCAGAGAAACTTAATACTCGTTAGAGAGCTTTCCCCATGGACTCCACTGGCCCACAGAACTCATTCGGTCTTGGGGCTATTCTACCACTAGGATTGCTCATACAAAATATGCCTTTGTTAGCTCAAGTATCTTCATTCTGAAACTTGAGGAGATTACGGAGGCAATGGCAGACGTGATCACTGGACAGTGACATCTCTGGAACCTTGGATAGTTCCAAGACGTTAGCTTGGCTTCAAGACATGGTTAAGGTTCCAGCTAGGCTACTGCTTGGCATCATGTTGTAACTGAGTCAGAGGACAACTACATATTAACCAAACCTCCTGAGGTACATAGTGTAGGCAGGCTCTTAGGAGACCCTTTTACACACATTTACCCACCCGGTGCGGAGATCACAGAGCGAGGCAGGGAGAGGAGGAAGGAAAGCCACCAATGGGAATACGGAGCTTGCCACAGACCCCTATTTAAATTGCTTCACAGTCCACACAGATTCTACTGGCCAGAAGGAAAGGAAAGGAAAAGCCTTTCGCCTAGGGAACAGGACAGCACCAGTGCTGGCGTGCTGGGAGCACTCAAAGGAGGAAGAACTGGGCTTAGCGGATTGTTCCCCTTCCGCAAATACGGACTGAAGCGCCCAGGAAACCCTGACTGGCGAGTTCTGGGCTCTGCTCAGGAGGCCTCAGCGCAGAACGTGGAGCGACGACATGAAGGTTATATGGATCCCAGCAAGAGTCTGCACAGGTGTTGTCCAGAAACTCTGAACAAGACAAAACTGCCCTTTCACTCTTCGCTGAAATGGCCCAGCCACCTGGAAACCATCTCTGTAGCTATCATTGCACAGTCTCCAGGGAGAGGCCAATCAGGAGGCAGCTACTGCACAATGGCCCTCATCTCAGAAAGGGGAGTTCACCTTTCCCAGCACACCCAAGCACAGACTGCCACAAGCCATCCTGCTGGACTTCTCCAGAGAGGCGATTCCTGTTAGAGGACGTTAACTTAGCTGTTCATTACTGTCCAAGACCTGCCTTACCAGGCCATTCAGCCTTTGCCTATTAGTCTCCAGATTCATTCCCTAGGTTCCTCTTGCTCCAGGATCCCCTCCTCAAGGTGAGCTGCTTGGGACTGGCGTTTCGTATCTCACCACAGTATTCAGAGTGCAGCAAGGGAGAGTCCATACTGGAGGGGACTGGTAAATTATTACCAGCTACGACAGATTATCAGAGAAGGATGCTGTCAGACAGATGGAAAACCCGCGCAGCCAGCCAGTATTCAGTTGCTGATTGGTGGACAGACAGAAGCAACTGGGGAGCAGCCATCATTTTTATTGGCTTTCCAAATATGAAACTGAGGAGAGCTTTTTCGACTGCCCCTCAATACAGGGCTGGCAATCAGGCTCCTAGGACCCCATAAGGCAAGAGCAACTCTCCTGCCAATTAACCTGCTTCATGCTCTCCCGGGAACCAACTTCCCCAGAGCAAAGCAAACGGAACATGGCAGCCTCAGGAGTTACCTGTGAGGATGTTTTCCGACAGCACGTTGACTTGAACTTCCACGGAATGTTTGGAGGTGTAAGTGATTTCCGCACTCACGTGAGCCACTTCACCAATGCACATGGGCGAGAGGAAGTCTGTACGCTCCACACGGGCCAGCGCAGACACACAGTGCTCCTACAAATTGCAGACAAACCATGGTTAGACAGCGTCCAGTGCACCAAACCCAGAGTCACAACAGAAGTGCTTACAACCACCGCCAACCAGACCCAATGGCAGAGTAAGAGCTTGGAATACCCCATAAAGGCAGAAGCTTGTCCCTCAATCTTCCTAGCACACCGTATAAAGGTAGGACCACTAACTAACTAGGAGCTCTTTACAAAGTCCTGCACCATCCACAGTGCTGCTAAGGGCTCTCTGAGCTTCACCAATGCAGACTGGTAACCAGTACAGTATTGGAATTTGGAGTGGGGGCAAGAGACCCTCTGTTTAATTGAGCCAGACTTCCCACCATAAGAGGGACTCCACCTAAATTCCAGACTCATTTAATCTGATCTCCCATCATTATCTTGGTCCTGGCATAGTCCAACTCTTTAGATCACATCCAAAGTATAAAATCAGGCCTGGTTCAATTTTGGTGAGGAGATCTCAGTCCAGTAGAAGTGGTGTCAGATACAAGTGAAGCCTTTCACTCATTAAACACAAACATACTGTTCACTGTCCTGGGACTTTGCCAACCATTTTGTTGATTTAGGGGGGTTGGTTTGAGGGTTGTTTTTTTTTAAATTTTTTTTTTTTAATTCTGGCTCAGAGCTAGCTTTGAACAAAGATTTACAGTTGGATTACATTTGGTGGCTGCTGAATGAGATTAAATTAAATTTGTGGACTGTGCACACAACTCCGATTTTGTTTTGCCACTGCGTGATCAATACATCTATAAAAGAAGGAACTAATGGCGGGAACAGGAGCCCACTGTTCCTTAGGTCTTGTGCATACGTTTAAGAGGCTGCCGCATGCTACATGCTTACCAGAGAGCTGGCTGACAGGAAATGCACTTAAACCCTTATTATTTGCATTGGTGTTAGGAGGGGTTTTTCTGATCACAGAAAATGGAAACTAAACAAGCCATGGAAATCAAGGTACTTAGAGAGAGACAGAGGAACACAGAGGCCTACCCCCAACGAAACAGCCAGGGGAACAGAGAAGAGTAATTTTGCTTTACTATTCAGGGTGTTTAAGTTGCCACAATTTATACAATAAGACATTCGTCCAACTTCAAGAGCCTTCCTGGATTATGCACGCATAGAGAGGAATTCAATTCATTGTTCTGGTTTTGCTCAAAAAGCCCTATTCCATGAGCAAAGTGAGGGGCTGCAGCACCACCTGCTGGCAACTCAGTAAAGGAAAAGGATTTTGTAGGATTGACAAGATTTTTATTTGGCCAAACTGTAAGAAACACGCACTGACTGTGGGTGCTAAAATGGAGACTCATTTTTCAGAGGTGCTGCAAGCCGGCAGCTAACATGGGCCCCATCTGAAATTGTGGGTGCTCAGCACCTCTGGAAGTCAGATCCTAGGTCTCAAAGGGGTACCCTAAGATTAAGGCACCCAAAGTCAGTAGATGCTTTTGAAAATCTGGATCTTAGAATTGTGAAACTGAACTCTCTCCACCTCAGAGAGCAAACTCAGTCACCGAAGAGTTATTAGCTAATTCTTATTGCCAACCTCAGAGTCCATCCTGCCCTGCGGCAAGGAGACCTTCGTTTCTACACAGCAGTTTTGCCTGCACTTGAATTATCAGTGTCGTTTACCTCCAGCCCCCATGACAGAGACACTCATTGCTCCACTAGATCCCGCCAACACCTGCACTAAATGGGTTCAGCTACAGCCCCAGCAGCCCCTGTTAGTGCTGCAGAACCAGGCTTGGCAGAACCCCCCTTTTTGGGGGGTGGGGGTGTGCAATTGATTTGAATTTTTCCAATATAACAGTTTTTACAGTTGCAAGAAATTAAGGGGGGGAGAGGAGTCAGAGCTGGGGTTAGGCAGAGCTCGCAGCAGGGCTACAGAGGGTTCCCAGTACTGACAGCAGGGGGCTGCCCCTGTGAGGGAGGCCGCACTTGTGCTGATTGTTACCAAGTTTTTCATCCATTTCAGTGTGTGGGCTGAAATCGACGTTTATATCAAATCCTGCCAGGCCTCTAACCCCTCTCAGCCAGCGTTCAGAGCCACTCTGATTTCTGAGATTCTCCAAGCACACTGCAAAGGCAGCCTGCTCTCTGCATGCCTGGCCAGCGGTCTGTGGAAGCAAGAGACCAGTTAAGGGGAGCTGGTCAGGCTTTTAGGGCAAAGGTAACAGACCAATGTTGCTTAATGAAAAAAAAATGGTGAGTGTCACTTTTAATAAAACACTTAATGACATGAATAAAGCATCTCTAATATTAAACAAAGAATAAAGCAATACAACTATCAAATCACCAAGTTAGTTCTGATACTGGAGTGGAATTGAGCCAAAGTAATGCCAAAAATTATCAATCCTTATATAAATTTTAGGAAGGACTCTTCTGTGGTGGCTGACTATCTGGTTATAGAGCCCAACTAAAGAATGTTACCAAATATATAATTTGAATGGAAATATCTTAACACTGAAACCAAATCCCCCAATGTCTCCCCCACAAAACCAAAGAATTATAAAGCTTTTTTCTTAGACTTCATTTTGCATAACTAACACTGCCCTCCTATCCAACCCTCCACCACCCACCCATAACATAGTATAGACCAACAGAACATGCCTGATAAGAAGTCTGACAACTCATTTAGCAGACAGATTAACTGTCAGACTCGAGGTTGACACAGAACACACTTTCTTTATGAGACAATATTTAGGGCTGTTTAAAACCTGGAAACACTTTCAGGTGCTTGCCTGGTGTGGACTTTAGGGATGGGGTCACACAGACATGCACACAACCTTTTACTTCTAGGGTGTGGAAGTGACAAAAAGGGAAAATATATATAAGATAACAGGGAGTTCGGCCTCTTTAGCTCTCGCAGTTTCCTGGACACTCAGAGTGGGAGATGGAACTGCAGCCAAGGAGTGAGATGGTGATGTTCTGCTGGCACAGTGCTTCTTGCTAGAGGGCGTCCTTCCAGTGCATGGAGAGATGGGTCAGAGGCTGGCACAGCTTGTTTCATGTGGTGACTTCCTCTCCGCAAGGAGATCAGTCTTGGAGACAGATTCCAGAATCTCTCTCAGGTGTTGACTAAAAAGGCTTCTTGGCCTTACCCTTGATTCTTACAGTTTGCAAACTTCCCGTACAGCACCTCCCTCCAAGGCCTTCAGACAAAATCAGGTGCAAGGCAGACCTCACGGCCAGCAAGTTGGTCTAATCAGGTTTGAATCAGAATCCTCAGAAAGCACCAGTTTGGAAAAGGCTTACTTAAATCAGCAACTTAAAAAATATTAAGTGTTTTACCAGACACTATGTCTGACTACACTCCCTCCCCTGCAAAAAAAACAAAACAAAAAATCCAAACACATGAGGCCACTTTTGAGGAAAGTGGCAGAGTCTTAAAATGACACTATGTCACCAGTTTATGGAAGTTCAATATACCAATAGCTAACTGGAAAAATCCTAGCAACAAAGCCAGTCACTCAACATTCATTCAATCAGCAAAGTTCAAACTGATCAGTTTCATCATCTCTAGTTTCTTCTTCCACCTTCCTCTTGTAGAACTGGGCTGTACGTCAAACAGCTTATCTGAAATCTTCATCTCACTAGAGGAAAGCTACTTTGAAGTCTACCAAGATGAAACACAACTTTGAAGTGCTATACAGGATCTGTATTCCTATAGAAGCTAGCTGTCCCCAGGGGAGAGGTATATTGAAAGTGCAGGGGGTCAAACCAAGTTGCTGTACATCTTTCAGAAAAAAAGGGCCCCATTCAGATGCAGCCTAGGGGCCTCCAGTCAGACTCTGAGCCTATAATTGGAGTCATCCAGATAGACTCATGCCCACCTGGAGCCCCTGTGAAGTCAACAGCCATGCAAAGATCGGCCCCCACGGATCAGATTGCAGGATCAAGCTCCATGGAGCAGGCTACTCCATTGGCATCTAGCTTAACAGTTCTAGGTTAAGGGGTCTGCAGCTCCCAAACCTGTCTTCTGCCCGGAGTCGCCAGATCTAAGATTTGGTGACTAGGACATGTTGCAAGGAGCACCTTCTCCCTCTGCCCCGCCTAATAAGCTCTGGGGCCGGTGCACTAAGTGAAGGCTGGGGAGACCTTAGGTAGATGTTTCCAAATAAGGCTTTGCTGGGGCTGAGAAGGGTTTCTGGATGCTTGTTTGTAAGAATGTATTTTGTTACCATTTGTAGATTTATTTGTTTACACTTTGTTAGTATCCACAGGCCTCAATCAGGACCAGAGCCGCATCCTGCGAGGACTGCATTCACAGGCAGAGAAGGGCCCTGACCTGAAGTAGCTAGCCATCTGCCTTGTCTTAGCCGAGAACAAACAGAAGGGAAGAGGGGCAGGGTTGACACAGGTAATTAAGAAGTCATTCAATTCCATAAGCTGGCTAAGATGCAACTGCTTCAGTTAAAGTCAGAGACAAATAATCAGCAACACCCACAGGAAGTCTCTAGCTGGTTATTCCAGACAGTGTTTCCCTTTGTTACTGATAGGCCTCTTAAACTTGTAATTATTACTTTTCATAGAAGTGACTCATGGCCTCTGGTATACACAGTAGTGATCAATGCGACAAGACACTATAAGTGTGGCAAAGATTGTTGAAGGATATAGTATATTGTATTTGAGACCGACTAGGAACCTGGAGAGATGATACTGTAACACAAAAATAGGCAGAGTTATGGCATCTCAGACATGTCTACACAGAGACAACCAGGAAAGTTATTCAGAATTAACTAAAAGTATGAATTTGAAGTAGATAAATTAAACCACAATAAACCCATGTGAACACCTTAATTCCACTTAGCTTTTAATTGACTCAGTGAATTAAGCTACGCTGAAGAAAATTAACCTAATGTAAAGAAGGGTAATGTAATTAATTTAAATTAACATAAGCTTATGGAAAATAGACCCTGTCACACTAGCTTGATATATTTTTTTGATGCAATTATAAGTTTGGTAGATAAAGGTAACAGTGTTGATGTAACAGGCTTCTGTAAGGTATCTGACTTAGTACCAGGACATTTTGATTAAAAAGCTACAGTGATATAAAGTTAACAGGGTGCACATTAAATGAATTAACAATTGGCTCACGGATAGGTGTTAATGTAACTGTAAATGGGGAATCACTACTGAATGGGCATGTTTCCAGTGGGGTCCCACAGGGATCGGTTCTCGGCCCTACACTATTTAACATTTTTATTGATGACCTGGAAGAAAACACAAGATCACTGATAAAGTTTGCAAACACAAAAATTGGGGGACTGGTAAATAATGGAGAACAGGTCACTGACTCAGAATGATCTGCATTGCATGGTAAACCATAAGCAAACTATGCACTTTAATACAGCTAAATGTAAACGTATACATCTAGAAAGAGAATGCAGGCCATACTGACAGGATGGGGGACTCGATCCCAGGAAGCAGCGATGGACAAAGATTTGGGGATTGTGCTGGATAATCAGCCGATCATGAGCTCCCAGTGCGATGCTGTGGCCAAGAGAGCTAATGTGATCCTGAGATGCAGAAACAGCGGAATCTCAAGTAGGAGCAGAGAGGTTATTGTACCTCTGTATTCACCACTCATCTGACCGCTGCTGGAAACCTGTGTCCAGTTCTGGTGCCCACAATTCAGGAAGGATGTTGATAAATTGGAGACTGTTTCAGAGAAGAGCCACGAGAATGATTAAAGGATTAGAAAACCTGCCCTTATATTGACAGACTCATGGAGCTCAATCTATTTAACTGACCCCTTAACCTACTCTATTAACATGATGTACCTATGTAGGGAACAAATATTTAGTGATGGGCTCTTCAATCTAGCAGAGAAAAGTCTAACAAACCACTGGCTGGAAGTTGAAACTAGATAAATTCAGACTAGAAATAAGTTGTAAATTTTTAATGATGAGTGGTTAACCACTGGAACGATTTCCTAAGGGGTCATGGCAGATCCTCCATCAGTGACAGATATCATGCAGAGGACAGCAGACCACATGCACTCTGTAACAAGTTATGCAAACATCTCTGCTAACAGCAATTTAAAAGGATAGGAATGTACTAAATTCAACAACACTGCTCCAAGAGCGAAGATACACTACATTCCAGTGGCCAGGGCAGTGACCAACAGCTTATTTCCCCAATACCCACCTTTGAATAGTCCAAGTTTGAAAGGTGACAAAAGTAGCTTGAAGTCTAAGACAGCCCTTTAAAGACTTCAGAAGACAGACCCTTTTGGAAAATCAATAGAAAGATCACAGATGTGCTGTAAGCCTTGGAAGGTATCAGTCCTGTCTGGCTTTGGGCATATCAATTCGCTGTTAAATAGAGACAAAAACTTCTGTTTCCGAAGTGGGGAAAAAAGGGGAAGAGAAGAGACTGAGTGAAGTACAGTGCTTCTCTCTCCAGGAAATCTCAAAGCTTGGGAGATAACTCACTAACAGAGTATACTCCCAGCCACTCGCAAGGTTTAGGTCTTCTGAACTTTAAGGAAGACAGGGCCATTCATTTTTAAATGAAATGGAAAGAGAGGAAGGAAATTGCTAGTTTCACCCCTAGCATGCCAATAGAAAGTGCTGACATCTGAAACTTCCATGTTTTCCACTAGATGGCATTTCTAAAGAAAATGACACCAACGAGATACCCGATCAGACACCTATCTATGTACAGAGTTGAGGGCCAGATGCCTTACTCACATTTACTGCCTTGGGACTGATCATGCAAGAAATGGGAGCTAAGGCTGCATGACTACGTGAAGAGAAGCCGGAAAGGAAAAGGTGAAGGTTACAATAGCAACATAACCACAGTAAACATCCTGTACAACATCAAACACAGACAAACACCATCATCTACAGAGAACCACCACGGGAATGGGAAAGGCACACACGCTACTTGATGTGGGGACATGAACGTTGGTTGCTGCCATGATTTTCTCCCGTCCTTGCAGTTCTCTTCTTGTGATTTTCAATGAAACATGGACAGACTCACTTGGGTCCTTCCAAGTTGTTGCCAAACAACATGGGGCTGGGCAGTTTTACATTTGACCCTGTGTCAACAGCTGCAGCTGGAATGGACACTCTCTGGCCGCAACAGTACGTACCCCTGCCTGGGAATTGCAATGTCGGGTGCTGATGATGGCACCTGCCTCTTCGATCATTTTCAGGATGGTCCCCCCATGGACATTCCCTGCGATGTTTGCATCATCCGGACGCATTATCCTGCAATGGATGAGGAAAGATATAATATCTCACACTTCAATTCTTATCCCATGCCCCCTCGCCTAGAGAGTTGCTGCAGAGCCAGCCAGCCTGAAGAACGTCACAGCACAGCTAATCCCTTCACTTCCAGTCCAACTCCAGCCACAGTGCCTTTCCCAGCAAGAGGGAGAAGTGCAGCAAACCAGCCCCTGAAGCGAGCACAATTTAACCTGAGATAATAGGACGGAAGGCAATAATTCAGAATGCAGTGGATGGGGCAGGCCAACAGAGTTGCCTGTTAATTTCACTTTCTGCTTCTTTTACAACTAATTTAGTGCTGGTGAAAGGGGCCAGAGTCCCAGACAACATCCCAGCCCTCCTCACCCGAACCCCATTTGTCAGAGGATCTTGAAGTGCTTTACCAACTGTAATTAACCCAGCATGATCATTCAGTACAATCCCCATTTCACAGAGAGTTAATGAGGCCTGGGGCCCAACCCCATACCAGTTAGTGACAGAAGTAAGAGCACCCAGATGGCTTAACTCCCAATTGACCAAGCTCCCTTCCCAAAAGTTGGGAGGAGTTTGTTTCTGCTACGACATAATTCCCGACAGACTGTTTAGAGAAAGCAAGATCCCTCCAAAATAGCATAGCTAACAGGACAAGTAGCCTCTGTCAAAGCCTACAGGTCAGGTACACAGCTGTCAACAGACCTCCCCGAAAGACAATCTGTCCACACTAGGAGCGTGGCCCAAAGCAGACAATAGTCAACAGGACCAGCCACTTCGCCCCCACCAAGTGGTATCAAGAATGGCTTAATTGTGAGCAGAGGGGACCAAAAGCATAGTCAGCACCACATCCTACCAGGACTTGGCCTCACCCTCCATAACAAGGCAAGGTGGTTGTGACACACTGACAGCACAGCTCAACAAGCTGAGAGGGTCACTGCCAGCAGCGGGGCATTCTGAGAATGTGCGTCCTGTAGAAAGTGACCTATAGGTTTCACAGTGATATTTAGAGAGTCTTTGAAGCACACAAACAACCCCAAGTGAGCAACAAACTTAGCTAGGTGCTTTTTCCATCACAGCTTTCAGATAGACCATATGTGCGGTGGACTAGTCATTTAATGAAAGCCACCCAGAATGCCACTACGTCACAAGAAAGCCCCTTCTCCACATCCTCCCAGGGAGGAGAATTCCAGAGAGTGGTCAATGTAATTGCCCCTGTGCTCCTGCCATCCAGATGGCAGTAGCGCTGTGAGGGATCACGACTGCTGTACCCATCCCTGTTCAATTGAAAACAATGCAAAGTAAAATCCATGGTAACCATATCTTTTCCCCTCCCTTACCATAACTATGGTTACCAAACCACAAAACCATGTTAGAGATAGCGTGTCAAATACAGTGATGGTTAGGCAGTTTGACACATACTCTCCGGCAGATATGATGAATCAACAATTCAGGCTCATTCCAGGCAGGAAGAGGTATGATGGTCTCTCACTATAAGCCAGAGTGAAGTCAAACGTGGCATTCCTTGCAGAGTTATGTGTAACGGAGCAGCCTCCCAGCTTCCTGTGCCATCACTCTCTTCAAATCCCACCTGAACGCTCACCTTTGTGAGGTTTCTTACACTGATCCTCTCACCAATGCTGGATCTGAACCAGAGGCCGCAGACCCGGGGTGGAGGACGCTAGACCCCCACTCTGGAAATACTGCGGGGACTCTGCTCCCGCACGAACTTGTGCATGCCAGAGAGGGACAAAGGTGAAAGCAGGATCCAGAGGGGCTGGAGGAGCTGCCATAGCAAAAAGGAGTGAGCCAGGGAGCAGGACCTGGACAGACTGGAGAGGGCCTGGGGGCATGTAAGAGCCCCTGGGATGATACTCCGCCGCCAGGAGCCAGCAGCCTATCAACCACATACACCCAAGTCTCAGTAGCTCCCACTCACCCCCCTTCCTATCCCTCTGGCCCCCATTCACAGGGAGTCTCCTCCCTGACTGCTCTAGACTGTCTCATGCCTGACCTGTCACCTCTCAGTCTGTTTGAAAGCTCTTCAGGGCAGGTCTGTTTTAAGGCACTGTGTCAGGCCATCACCTGCACAGCAGATCAGCTTTTAAAGACCCTGAAAAACTAAAGCTGTACCAAACACCCCTAGCAACTTCAGCATCTCATTCACTGATCAGACTTCTGCGAGACAAATCAGATGTAAGCTGCGGAAGCCATTTCCAGATAGCATTATCTGGACATACTATATAAAACAGAACAGGTATTTCTCTTTTTAACAACTGCATAGCTGGTAGCTTTGTTAATTATTATTACTACTACTATTATACAAAATGGTTTCCAAAAAAAGTTCTTTTAAAAGAAAACCAATCCACTTGACTAATTGTGGATTACTGGGTTGATGGGTTTAGGAGGCGGGGGATCATCACCGGGCATGGCTGCGTTAGGCCTCAGGTGCAGAAATCAATTCAAGGTGCAGCTACTTCTCTGCAATTTGGGTCACATATACCGGAGAGACAGCACCTTAGAGGGATGGACCATTGGACCAATCCGATCTGTTGCGAACGCTTTCTGTATTCATAGGAATTAGCGTAACGTAACAGAACAAACCCACGAGCACAGTATTTGCAACTAGAGCAGCAGCTGGTGTGGGCACTGCTAAATCAAAGAGTTGAAACAAAGTGCAGAAGACTTCCAAACCCACAGCAATTGCATTCTACAGTTCCTGCTGGATTTCAGTGCAGGCAGTCGCTTATGAAAAGCTGTCCCCTTTGAGGGGGAGAGCAGGATGAATAACTGATTTTTTTTTATTTGCTATCAGTTCCAAAAAATTCAGGTCAAACCAAGTTCAAATGGTTTGGGAATTTTCAGCACATCAAAAACGATCTATTCTGGGTCGAGTGAAACAAGCTGGCTGATCCGAAACATTTTGTTTCTAGGTACTTTTAAAAGACTAGATTCACAGAACAGGAGGTGGTGGTGCTTGGCATATAACCTATAGCCCAGTGGTTAGGGCACTCACCCGGGGTGGGGAAGACCCAGGTCCAAAGCTCCAGGCTATAGTGCCTCTCACTAGCCCAATGACTATTCATGTGTTTTATATGAAGCCCCCTCCCCACCCAGAATGCCCAATATCCTGGTGATCGGGGCACTCACCATGTGGGGAAGGGGTGCCTACATTCAAATCCCTGGTGCAGAGGGAGATTCAAACCTGGGGGAGTGCCCTATGCCCTGGGCTAAAGGTTGTCAAAAGGGCACCACCACCACCTCCTTGTTCTCTTGTGGTAGGGATGGCAACCAAGTCCCCTTGTTGCCATCTAGTTCCCCTTCCCACAACTATTCGGGAAATGTGTCAAATTCACAGATATCTCCAGCTCAACCAAAACTGTTTTACTGGGGAGCAAATAATCTTTGTCTGAAAAAAACCTGCCCAGCTCTTGTGAGCACCTGGAACAAACCCACCCCCCCCCACGTATAGATTTATATGCAGCCTGACAGTCTAATCTGCTACAGCCACACGGCCTAGAGACAAGACTGTCACTGAGAACTTCCTCCTTGAGAGATCAGCTATAGCTAGACTAGCCCCAACTGCTTTCACTATTTTCTGTCGTCCTTGCCTAGGAGGCTCGCACATTGTAGTTTTCATTCGTACTCCCAGTTACTATGCAGAATTCAGACACACACAGAGTATACAAGAGAAGCATAAACGTCCCATACCCGATGAGCTGACAGGCCATCCTTGTGAGGAACAGACCGAGTCTTTGAATCTGTGTAACTCTCCGGAGTCAGACCTGGGACCGGGCTTGGAGTTACTCATTCATTATTTGCATCACACACCACAGCTGGTGATGTCATTTCTGCTGCTCCAGCTCAGTCACATACCAAATTAAGAGCCTAGTGGCTTCCTGTGTTGCTCAATCAAATATAGGAAGATGGGTCCTTAGCCAATCAGAATGACGAGCTTAAAACTAGCTTGTGATGGAAAACCTTCTGTTATAAATAATTACAAAAGAGTCAGTCCCCAAAGCTGCTCCTTCCCACAGGAGATCCAGTCCCTACTGGGCTGCAAGCAGCTGGCTGCAGTGCTGAACACACTGCATGCCCAGGAAATGCAAACAAGGGCCTGACAGGCAGTTTACCAGGAGTCCTCCCACCCATTTCCCAGGGCCACCCCCACTTGGCACCTGAGGTTTAGTCAAAACCCCTGCTACATTTGCTTCTGGGACTGCACTGATGGATGAACAGAAATCCCTGCCTGTTTCCCGGGTCAGCCAGCTCTGTCCTCAGCCCGCAGATCCAGGGAGAGGGGCGTGAAGGCTGCAGGACTACACCGTCCACACTGGCGCCTCAGCACAGAGATCCGTGTGGAACAGGCTCCCCACATCCATGTGCACAGAGCACTGGATTCCTCCATTCCAGGAGTTATTCCCCCACCCCGGGCTATTCCTGCTACAGCAGTGGATGGTGCACCTAGACAGCAACCCATCCCAGTTCTTAACATCCAAGGGGTGCAGGAGAGGATCGGGGGACGATCAACAACAGTAACATCCTTTAAAGGCTACACAGAGAGCAGAGACTCATAGAAGGGACCTGGATTCCTCACATCCTCCGTTTGGTTTGAAGTCCAAGCACTGCCCTGCCAGAGCAGACCATTGGCCCAACTAATCTGGTTCCTTGCCCCGGCAGTGGCCAATACTAGACAGTCACACATACATCACCATGTCAGTTTTACTATTCTGCAAGTTTCTCCCCTGGCCTTGTGGTGAGGCACTTCTGCCCAGAAGCACTAAATGACAAGTCTCTGCAAAAGAACTCACCCCTCTTAGACTGGGCCTGATCCTGCGTGGAGAGAAGCTCCTGCCACTCCCATGGCTGATGCAAATGTGCAGCCCCTCACAGGATCAGACCCTTGTGGGACAGAGGAGGAGCCATGAGGAAAGAACAGGTTTCCCTTTTCCTAGCTTGCAGTCACTTAGTTAAGAATTGCAGTCATTCAGCAAGAGGACCAATCTTGTGTGTTCAGCCACTAGTGAGCTTCCTTAAACCAGGGGTAGGGAACCTACAGCCCGCAGGCCAGATCCAGCCCTTTGCTCATTTTCATCCAGCCCGCAGGCCACACACATTCAACTCACCCGCCGCGGAGTGCTGGTGTGCCCTGCCATGGGTGGGAAGTCCCAAGTCTCAGCGCCCCCCTGGGCAGGTGAGTTGAATGTGTGGGGCCCACCATTGATTTTTTCAGTTGGTCAGTGGCCCAATACAAAAACGGTTCCCCACCCCTGCCTTAAACTCACTGACTAGTTCCAAGTAATAGATGACAAGTTTGGAAGCGAAGTTTATATGGGCATGGAAGAAAGAGACAGGCTTTTCACAGAGGCTACATAAAATGATTAATTTCCCTCTGCATCAGACTAACTGACCCCCTCCCCCCCCCCAAAAAATGATTTGTTCATGCAAAGGTCTTGCCTAGCTAGAAAAGCCGGCCTTGTCAGGGCAGGTGGAGTCATGACAGGTTTAAGGGCTTCATGTCAAACATTTCCTCCTTCCTGTCATTTTCTAGCTGGAGGAATAGCACTCCACGCCACACCTTTACAGTGGAACCAAAGCCTGGGTACACCTAACACTTAGGTCACCCTAGCTGCTTTGCTCATGGGTGTGAGACATTCACCCCCCCCCCCCCGAGGCTAGGTCTACACTACAAGAGCTACAGGGGCACAGTAAGGGACACTTACTACAGCAATGGACGGGATTTGCCACCCCTTGGGAGGCAGTAGCTAGGTTGACAGAAGAAATTTTCCACTGACCTAGCTGCGTCTGCAGCAGGGGTTAAGTCACCCTAACTATGTCGCACAAGCGTGACATTTTTCTTAGCCCTGAGCGATGTAGATAAAGCCAACCCACGTTTTACGTGTAAACCAGGCTTGAGACATACAGTTAAGCTGACCTAAGCCCCGGTAGAGACATTCCTGGGGTTGATGGAAGAATTCTCCATCATCCCAGCTCCTGCCACTTGAGGGGTGGATTTACCAGTGACAGGAAAAACCCCTTTCGTCGCTGTAGCAAGGGTCTCCAGAGCCAGCGCTGCACCGCTGTAAAGTCTTCAGGTCCTCCTACCTAAGGAACAAGCTAGATTCCAGTGGAACACAGTACCACCTGCAACTCCATCCCTTTAGAGGGTCTGGTCTCCGGAGTCTTCTCCGCTCTTCCCCCATGTCATGGGTTTAACCAAAAACCCAAAGAACTCCAGACTTTGTGAGAGCCCGAGGTATGCCTGAGACGGCAAGTGAGACGCCTGGACGCAGCTATGATGAGAGAGTCACTGGATTACACAGCGCTGCTCATTTGTTAATCTGTACCTCTCGCGTGAGCCAACAATTTCAGGTTTTTGATGCTAGTGCAGATTGGCTGCCCTGGACAAGTCAGCAGGATGGAGTAGAGGAGTAAAACTACTTATAAATACCTCAAGAGTCTCCATTTCACGAGACATGCGACAGCAAGTCTAGCATGAGCCCACAGGAAATTACCTCCTAATCTCACTGGTTAGAGTCCCTACCTGGCACAGCATCCTTGTCACAGGCAGTGACCCCTACTGCTAAATGCAATGGGAAAAACAAAGCATGGCACATAATCCCATCTCCCTCACCCACCTTGGGGAGAGGCCTGCTGATCTGATAGACAGCGTGTTGAATTAGCTAGCTGGAAGTCTGAGGGCAGCTGCACACAGCTCACTTTCTCCATCCCAGTTGTTCCAATCCTGCTCAACCATTTCAAAACCATAAATAAAGCTGTACAAACAATTGTACAACTACGCTAACCAGTTACAATCTGCCATGGTCCAACTACAATTGCCATTTGAGCGCCTTCAAAAACAAATTTACAGTCACATTTTACATTTAAAAAGAAAGAGGGGACTTGTGGCACCTTAGAGACTAACAAATTTATTTGAGCAGAAGCTTTCGTGAGCTACAGCTCACTTCATCGGATGCATTCAGTGGAAAATACAGTGGGGATATTTATATACATAGAGAACATGAAACTGTGGGTGTTACCATACACACTGTAAGGAGAGTGATCACTTAAGATGAGCTATTACCAGCAGGAGAGGAAGGGGAACCTTTTGTAGTGATAATCAAGGTGGGTCATTTCCAGCAGTTGACAAGAACATGTGAGGAACAGTAGGGGAAAAAATAAACATGGGGAAATAGTTTTACTTTGTGTAATGACCCATCCACTCCCAGTCTTTATTCAAGCCTAAGTTAATTGTATCCAGTCCGCAAATTAATTCCAATTCAGCAGTCTCTCGGAGTCTGTTTTTGAAGTTTTTTTGTTGAAGAATTGCAACTTTTAGGTCTGTAATCGACTGACCAAAGAGATTGAAGTGTTCTCCAACTGGTTTTTGAATGTTATAATTCTTGACGTCTGATTTGTGTCTATTTATTCTTTTACATAGAGACTGTCCAGTATGATCAATGTACACGGCAGAGGGGCATTGCTGGCACGATGGCATAGATCACATTGGTAGATGTGCAGGTGAACGAGCCTCTGATAGTGTGGCTGATGTGATTAGGCCCTATGATGGTTTCCCCTAAATAGATATGTGGACACAGTTGGCAACAGGCTTTGTTGAGAGGATAGGTTCCTGGGTTAGCATTTTTGTTGTGTGGTTGCTAGTGAGTATCCGCTTCAGGTTGGGGGGGGCTGTTTGTAAGCAAGGACTGGCCTGTCTCCCAAGATCTGAGAGAGTGATGGGTCGTCCTTCAGGATAGGTTGTAGATCCTTGATGATGAGTTGGAGAGGTTTTAGTTGGGGGCTGAAGGTGATGGCTACAGGTGTTCTGTTATTTTCTTTGTTGGGCCTGTTCTGTAGTAGGTGACTTCTGGGTACTCTTCTGGCTCTGTCAATCTGTTTCTTCACTTCAGCAGGTGGGTATTGTAGTTGTAAGAACGCTTGATAGAGATCTTGTAGGTGTTTGTCTCTGTCTGAGGGGTTGGAGCAAATGCGGTTGTATCGTAGAGCTTAGCTGTAGACAATGGATTGCATGGTGTGGTCTGGAGGAAAGCTGGAGGCATGTAGGTAAGCATAGTGATCAGTAGGTTTCCGGTATAGGGTGGTGTTTATGTGACCATCGCTTATTAGCACCGTAGTGTCCAGGAAGTGGATCTCTTGTGTGGACTGGTCCAGGCTGAGGTTGATGTTGGGGTGGAAATTGTTGAAATCATGGTGGAATTCCTCAAGGGCTTCTTTTCCATGGGTCCAGATGATGAAGATGTCATCAATGTAGTGCAAGTAGAGTAGGGGCATTAGGGGACGAGAGCTGAGGAAGCGTTGCTCTCAGTCAGCCATAAAAATGTTGGCATCACCGATGGATTGTAGTTTCCTCAGGAAGTCAGTGGTGTCTCAAAGATAGCTGGGAGTGCTGGTAGCGTAGGGCCTGAGGAGGGAATATACATAGCCAGACAATCCTGCTGTCAGGGTGCTAATGCCTGAGATGATGGGGCATCCAGGATTTCCAGGTTTATGGATCTTGGGTTGCAGATAGAATACCCCTTGTCGGGGTTCTAGGGGTGTGTCTGTGTGGATTAGTTCTTGTGCTTTTTCAGGGAGTTTCTTGAGCAAATGCTGCAGTTTCTTTTCGTAATCCTCAGTGGGATCAGAGGGTAATAGCTTGTAGAAAGTGGTGTTGGAGAGCTGCCTAGCAGCCTCTTGTTCATATTCTGACCTATTCATGATGATTACAGCACCTCCTTTGTCAGCCTTTTTGATTATGATGTCAGAGTTGTTTCTGAGGCTGTGGATGGCACTGTGTTCTGCACGGCTGAGGTTATGGGGCAAGTGATGCTGCTTTTCCACAATTTCAGCCCGTGCACGTCGGCGGAAGCACTCTATGTAGAAGTCCAGTCTGTTGTTTCGACCTTCAGGAGGAGTCCACCCAGAATCCTTCTTTTTGTAGTCTTAATAGGAAGGTCTCTGTGGGTTAGTATGTTGTTCAGAGGTGTGCTGGAAATATTCCTTGAGTCGGAGATGTCGAAAATAGGATTCTAGGTCACCACAGAACTGTATCATGTTCGTGGTGGTGGAGGAGCAAAAGGAGAGGCCCCGAGATAGCCCAGCAGAAGAATCTGTCCTAAGAGTATAGTTGGATAGATTAACAATATTGCTGGGTGGGGTAAGGGAACCACTGTTCTGGCCCTTTGTGGCATGTAGTAGTTTAGATAGTTTAGTGTCCTTTTTCTTCTGTAGAGAAGCAAAGTGTGTGTTGTAAATGGCTTGCCTAGTTTTTGTAAAGTCCAGCCATGAGGAAGTTTGTGTGGAAGGCTGTTTTTTTATGAGAGTACCCAGTTTTGAGAGCTCATTCTTAACCTTTCCCTGTTTGCTGTAGAGGTTGTTGATCAGGTGGTTCCGCAGTTTCTTTGAGAGCGTGTGGCACAAGTTGTCAGCATAGTCTGTGTGGTATGTAGATTGTAATGGATTTTTTACCTTCAGTCCTTTTGGTATGATGTCCATTTGTTTGCATTTGGAAAGGAAGATGTCATCTGTCTGTATCTGTACGAGTTTTTTCATGAAGTTGATAGATTTCCACTCCATACGGCTAAATTCAGTGCCTTGCACAATGACAGGTTTCAGAGTAGCAACCGTGTTAGTCTATATCCGCAAAAAGAAAAGGAGTACTTGTGGCACCTTAGAGACTAACAAATTTATTTGAGCATAAGCTTTCGTGAGCTACAGCTAACTTCATCGGATGCATGTAGTGGAAAATACAGTGGGGAATGAAGGACGACCCATCAGTCTCACGATCTTGGGAAACAGGCCAGTCCTTGCTTATAGAAGACCCCCAACCTGAAGCAAATACTCACCAACAACCACACACCACACAACAAAAACACTAACCCAGGAACCTATCCTTGCAACAAAGCCCGTTGCAAACTGTGCCCACATATCTATTCAGGGGACACCATCATATGGCCTAATCACATCGGCCACACTATCAGAGGCTCGTTCACCTATCAAGTGAATGTCATTACACAAAGTAAAACTATTTCCCCATGTTTATTTCCCGCCCCCCCATACACACTGTTCCTCACATGTTCTTGTCAACTGCTGGAAATGGCCCACCTTGATTATCACTACAAAAGGTTTCTCTCTCCTCCCGCCCATCCTGCTGGTAATAGCTCACCTTACCTGATCACTCTTGTTACAGTGTGTATGGTAACACTCACTGTTTCACGTTCTCTGTGTATATAAAAATCTCCCCACTGTATTTTCCACTGAATGCATCCGATGAAGTGAGCTGTAGCTCACAAAAGCTTATGCTCAAATAAATTTGTTAGTCTAAGGTGCCACAAGTCCTCCTTTTCTTTTTGCCGATACAGACTAACACAGCTGCTACTAAATGTAAAATGACAGGTTTCAGAGTAAGTCAAAAGACCAGACCACCCTATATTTTAGATCAAGTATCATTGGCTATATTAAAGCAGTCTGTACATTTCAGAAACAATCATTTGTAATCTTTTCTCTGTAGCTCTACCAGGCAACCCCTGAAGGGAGCTCTCACCTCAGCAAAACTAGCAGGAACCACAGAAAGCTGCTGTAGGCATCTCAAACAAGACCTCCAGTACCTGGATCTAAAAATGAAAGCTAGGTGCCACACCTCCCACTCACCTTTTGGGCTTCATGTTAATATGCAAAAGTTTTACTCCTTTCTGAAAGGTACATATGGATAGCCGTACCTTCAGCATTCTTGCATTAGATCAGTGACTGATTTCAGCATAGGAAACGCATGCAAATGAAGTCCTAGAGAATTCTGTGGTTGAGCAGAGCCCCTATCTGCTTAGGAATGATCACATGAAGTTGTGTAGAGCATTCCAAGTCCTCCATGCAGACTATGTATTTAGAGAGGAATATGTTCTGCTCTCGTCAGAGATCTTGACAATACAAAGTGTCCTGGGAAGAGGGATTCCTCTGAAGCTACACAACAGAACTTAAAGCAACAACTAAATATTTTACATATTTATAGCAGGGGCAGGGGCAACGTTCACCATCTATTTCCTCGGGGGAGGAGGGGAGAGCAGAGGGGGTATTTAGACAAAAGTTTTTAAACTTAGAATTATTTGTAACAATTTCTTTAGACTACATAGAGAGATTGTCCCCCTCCATATCACAGCACTCTGGAAGATAAGCTTCCATCATTCCCGGAGAGAGGGGAGTAAAGATCCTTAGGAGCCAGAAGACCCTTCCAGAGTTTAACAATGTGTAGATCCATAAGTTTCAGGCATTTTGGTGTGTATTTTTTATGAAAAAGCAATCTGCAAATTTTTGCTCAAATGTAGTTTTAGGTTGTTTTTACACACTGGAATGAGAATTCTTAGTTATAGCCCAATAAGCCACACCCTTGTTTTCATAAGCATCAGATGAAAGACTGGATCATTATGTAGTGTTTTAGAAAACATGCAAGTTAAATCAATAATGCAGATTCCATTAGTCACTGGACTTTAAGATACTGCTTTTAAACTTCCACTCTGCTTTATACTGGCTGATCTCAAGTAGGACTGAAAACATTTTGTACTTCTGTAAATAACTATTAGTTTATCTTCAAAACAGTCAGTGCCAAGAGGTGCAGGTACCTTCTCAGTTATCTGCTCCCTACAGTCACCTCTACTCTCCAGGACTTGGCAACCCTGTTAGAGGGCTCTGTATACGAGTCCCGAGGAGCTCGAAACATTGACAAATGCAATGAAGGGTTTGTGCCACCGCACCAATGGCCCCTGCTGGTCACAAAAGGGAGTGGCCATGTATAAAGTATCACAAAGGCTGCAGCACAGAGCATGTGTTTATCTCCCTCCAGTCGGGATCGATCAGCAACCTTTCAAAAGAGCAGTGCCAGTCAGTCAGCCTATAAATGCTAGGCAGTGTCTGTCAGGGGCGTAGCCACAGGTGGCCTGTGGCCACCCACTTAGCATCCAGGCCCAGCCAGGTTGAGCAGGGGTGGAATGCTGCTGCAGCAGCCCGGCACATCACTCGGGCACCTAAAACGCAGGACGGAGCTCTGCGCCTGCCCTTCAGAGAGCTACACCCCGACAGCTCTGCCCTGCCATTGTCCGAGCCGCCCCATGCACCTGGCCCGGGAGCACCAGGGCTAGGAACAGGGAGCAGCATCAGGGGAGAAGATGAGCTACCACAGTGTGTCATTGCCCATCCACCCAAAAGTTGGGGTCCCTCCAAATTTCCACTCCTAGCTACGCCACTGTATCTTTCACCCTTGGGGCATCTTATTAAAAATAGGGGGAAGTTTGTTGAAATAAAAGATCATCTAGAATTAAAACTACTTACCAAGCGAGACCAGCAGCAGCATGTGATCTGTTCCGGTCTAGGGCACAAAGATCACTTGTTGTACCACCCTGGACAGACAGGGCACTAGTATCCCGTACTGCAGCTAAAGAATTAGCTCAGCCTGCTTCCCCAGTGATACCTGCCAGGGAGGGAGCAGCCTCCCTCCACATGCAGAGTAAAATCAGAGTCATATTTGTTGTCACTGCATTTAAGCCAACTGCCCGAGCAGCATCTATACCATTCCGAGGAACGGACAGACTACACGCTGAACCAGCGCAGCTTAATGCATCTCCCCCCACCGCCCTTTCCAACAGGAGATGAAGGTCTGGCCCTGGCCTTTTAACATAAATGCTGCTCATAGTGTGGCCATGCAAATAAGCTAACCTGCAGGACACTGGAAGCAGAGATGGAAAGCTAGCCTCCTACTATACATCCTCACAAACCCCATCTGCACTCCTAGCAGGCCCTCTACTCTACCATCCTCATTTCCACCTAGCCTCCATCAGCTACTGCCATTGCACATACACGTCCAGTACGTGTCTTATTCCAACGTAAGATGCCCACCAAACCTGCAGCAAAGGGCAATAAGGGACTCAGGACATTTCGTTCCAGAGCCTACCGAAAGTCCTCTCCAAAACTAGCCAACTTACCTAATGTCAAACAGAGCCATTCCTTTTGTTAAGAAGGAGCACTGCCAGGTTAAAAATCTCTTAAAAACAAGTTTGCTCACCTTAGACTGCTGAAATCAAGTTTTTAGGACAAGTCCTTTTCCGTTGTTTAGGACGCCACTGGTTTATGTTCTACACGTAACGCAGAGTTACCCAAGAATGCGGATTAGTTGGTTTCACTTTTTAGAGACTCACCACCAACGTTGGTGGTGTGAGTATTGCAGGGGACATTAGCAAACAGTTTTATTAAAAGTTATCATGTATTTTACACACCCAAACCTCATCTGTGACTCGAAATGGACCCTGACCCTTTAACAGTACAATGCCTGTGTGTAAAGCAGCAACTCCCCTGAGATTTGTAATGCGCTGTAGAGACGAGCATGGTTTGGCACGGAGGGCATTAACCCAAGAAAGGCTTCTCCACCCTCCCTGCTTCCAAGAGCTATTGACAGGCTCACCAGCAGAGGGTTGATACAAAGTTCAACACCTGCAGCTGAAGCCTGGAGTCCAACACGCAGAGAATGTGCCAGCAGCTTAGTGGCTGCAAAAGTTACACTAGAAGTTTCACCTCCACTGCTCCCTGTGCCACATTGTCAACACCTGCAAGGAAGGCGAAAGTGCAGCAGGTACATTGCCACTGAGATACTGCTGAATTCCACCCATCCTGATCAGTTTCGTTCTCACTTCCCCAGCTGTGTTTGATCTGAAAACAAACTTATGAAAATACTGGATTCTTTATACCAGCAGGTGCCACTATAAAGATCTCAGCCAACTTCACTATCAACAACCAAACCTGTACCTCATAAGTTAATTTATACTCCCCAGGGTCCCCTTTCATTTGTATGACAAACCTCACGGTCATTCATGTCTACTTTAATCAGAGAATTATTGGCCCACTCAGTTAACAGCAAAGTTCACTTATAACCAGTACTTGCCCAGCAGATGCCCTGGCTTCCTTCAATTGCATCAGCACTATATTTGCTTAGGTTTTGTTAGCAATTGGGGCAGGGAGTGTCAGTCATTTTCCCAGCTCCTGGGAGCAGTTCAGTACATGACAGCCATCCCAATCCTAACCACCGGCATCTTGCTTCAGTTGTGCAATAGTCCACTGGTAAATAGGAATTAATGAAAGGATGCCAGGTTAGATAGGGCTCCCTGTAACAGGGAGAACGTGTTTGTTTTTGATTTGGTTTAAAAAAAAATCTTCCCTTAAAAACAAGAACACACAAATGTTGTAGTTTAACAGTTGTCTTGATTATTCTACCAGGGAAGTGAAATGGCTCCACTTCCAGATCATGGAAAAAGAGAGCCCTGAATAGTGCCCTTCACCACTGTTGCACTAAGAAGAAACCTTGCAAGAGCAAGAAAGGGACAACTTAATGGAGCATGCTGAACTGGGTCAGTCTTTAGTGAGAAGCAAGTTCTATTGATCATGGTGGGCATGTCTTTTGCCTTAAATCTACTGCAGCACTCCCCACCATAAAGGGCTCTCAAGAAAGCCTCTTGGCAGGAACACCTGTAACCTCTGCCACAAAATACACAGATCCACACAATCCTGTTCACAGGGAAGGGAGAGAAGCAGCCAGGTCTAGGAAACCAAGATCAGCTACAGGAGCATCCCCACGGGAGAGGTAGCATTGTTTTTGCTGTAAACTGATGCCATTTAGTTGCCTGGCATTTAGATACCAAGACAAGAGGCATTTAAATCAAAGCTCAGCAAGAATGTTTATTTGGTTTTACCTTAGTCACCCTCAGACTCCTGCAGAGACCACTTCAGGAACACAGCTGCAAACCAATGCCTAAGGTTAGGCCACACTATGGCAATGTTACAGCAACAGAAACAAAACCATGCTCCAAACTGGGTCAACATCAACATATACCAAATGGGATTGAACTGTAAACACACAAAGTGAGACCATCTTACACAAAATGCATTTTCTTTAAGTACTACAGTCATGCAACTTCATCAAGACTTTACAATAGCAAAGGAAGTAGCCACGCCTTTGCCACACTACCCCCTCCTCTTTCCATCCTAGACAGTGAGCTAGAGAAGGTATGGTCTCAATCTGCAGTCTCTCGATGCATTAGAGAGAACAGGGCCTCCTGAGGAATTCTGTTCAATAAGGGACCAAACCCCGTAGGAGAAATGTTATGCATCTAAGAAGATCAGGTATTTATTATTATCTAAAACTCAAAACCTTGCTAGGTGCTTTACAAACATTTAGAATAGATTTACAAACATGGATTTAGCTAGACCTCTTAATAGCACAAGAAGATGAAATCCAGTGAGTCAGCATAATTTAGGAGAGAGTGGATTACAACAAGCTATACCAGTGAGTTTCTCAACTGAATTCTGATCATAAGTGCATTTAGATAAAGGCCCCTGAGGAATAAATAGATTACTATACCCCCAAAGGATACTGAAACCTCTTGCAGCCTGTTTTTAAAGCCTAATTATTCCCATGTGCACATTACTAAAGATGCCAGGAGACAGACGCCAGAGCAATTCAGATTCGTCCAGTTTCCGAGTTCCAGTTAGCAGACTGGGTCTATTGATCTGGCCACCGGGAGGGTTTTCGTTGACAACGTTCTCGGCACACGCATTAGAGGCAGTGAGCGCCTGGTCCCGGCACCCAGTCACTACAGACAAGCACCGCAGGGCAACGGAAGCGGTTTGTACCATTCGCATTCTGCGCTCACCAACACCTCCCATGCCCCTGCTCACCAGCACGGACTGGGCAAGCGGGGGGCAGAAAGGTGAACCGACTTGTCTGCAGCCACCCAGCTCATCGCCTGCAGGGTGGAAGGAACCACAGTCTGGTTCACAGCCACGGCTCCCCTTCCGCTGGAGGAAGGGCACTGGCTACAGGCCCCTGGCCCGCCACGGCCCGCGGTCTCCGCGGGCACCAGCGCGGCTCCCAGGGTTTCTGGGGCTGAGGGAGGCTCCGCGCCCCCCGGGTCCCAACGCTTCGCCCCCAGGGGGCCCAGGCTAGACTCACCCCACTGCTGAGCCCGGGAACCATGGCCAAGGGCTGCCCCTAGCCCGTGCCCAGCCTGGGCCGCCCAGTGCCCTGGGCCAGGGTCTGAGCCACTGGGACCAGAGCGGCGGCTGTCCTGGACACACACACAGGGGCTGTGTGGGGGGGGGAGAAGGGGCTGCCCCCCCCGGACACACACAAAGGGGCTGTGGGGGGAAGGGGCTGCTGCCGCCCCCCCCCAGACACACACACAGGGGCTGGGGGGGGAGGGGGGGAAGGGGCTGCCGCCAGACACACATAGGGACAGGGACACAGGAGCTGGGGGAGGGGGAAAAGGTCTGCTCCCCCCCCACCAGACACACACAGAGGCTGCGGGGGGGAGGGGCTGCCGCCCCCCCCAGACACACACACAGGGGCTGGGGGGGGAAGGGGCTGCCGCCCCCCCCGACACACACACAGGGGCTGGGGGGGGGAAGGGGCTGCCGCCCCCCCCGACACACACACAGGGGCTGGGGGGGGGAAGGGGCTGCCGCCCCCCCCCAGACACACACACAGGGGCTGGGGGGGAAGGGGCTGCCGCCCCCCCCCAGACACACACACAGGGGCTGGGGGGGGAAGGGGCTACCGCCCCCCCCAGACACACACACAGGGGCTGGGGGGGGAAGGGGCTGCCGCCCCCCCCCAGACACACACACAGGGGCTGGGGGGGGAAGGGGCTGCCGCCCCCCCCCAGACACACACACAGGGGCTGGGGGGGGAGGGGGGGAAGGGGCTGCCGCCCCCCCCGACACACACACAGGGGCTGGGGGGGGAGGGGGGGAAGGGGCTGCCGCCCCCCCCCAGACACACACACAGGGGATGGCGGGGGAGGGGGGGAAGGGGCTGCCGCCCCCCCCAGACACACACACAGGGGCTGGGGGGGGAGGGGGGGAAGGGGCTGCCGCCCCCCCCCCAGACACACACACAGGGGCTGGGGGGGGAGGGGGGGAAGGGGCTGCCGCCCCCCCCAGACACACACACAGGGGCTGGGGGGGGAGGGGGGGAAGGGGCTGCCGCCCCCCCCAGACACACACACAGGGGCTGGGGGGGGAGGGGGGGAAGGGGCTGCCGCCCCCCCCAGACACACACACAGGGGCTGGGGGCGGAGGGGGGGAAGGGGCTGCCGCCCCACCCCCAGACACACACACAGGAGCTGGGGGGGGAGGAGGGGAAGGGGCTGCCGCCCCCCCCAGACACACACACAGGGGCTGGGGGGGAGGGGGGGAAGGGGCTGCCGCCCCCCCCCAGACACACACACAGGGGCTGGGGGGGAGGGGGGAAGGGGCTGCCGCCCCCCCCCCAGACACACACACAGGGGCTGGGGGGGGAGGGGGGAAGGGGCTGCCGCCCCCCCCAGACACACACACAGGGGCTGGGGGGGAGGGGGGAAGGGGCTGCCGCCCCCCCCAGACACACACACAGGGGCTGGGGGGGGAGGGGGGGAAGGGGCTGCCGCCCCCCCAGACACACACACAGGGGCTGGGGGGGGGGGAAGGGGCTGCCGCCCCCCCCAGACACACACACAGGGGCTGGGGGGGAAGGGGGAAGGGGCTGCCGCCCCCCCCAGACACACACACAGGGGCTGGGGGGGAAGGGGCTGCCGCCCCCCCAGACACACACACGGGGCGAGGGGGGGGGGAAGGGGCTGCCGCCCCCCCAGACACACACACAGGGGCTGCGGGGGGGGGACGGGGGAAGGGGCTGCCGCCCCCCCAGACACACACACAGGGGCTGCGGGGGGGGGAGGGGGGAAGGGGCTGTCGCCCCCCAGACACACACACAGGGGCGAGGGGGGGGAAGGGTCTGCCGCCCCCCCAGACACACACACAGGGGCTGCGGGGGGGGGAAGGGGCTGCCGCCCCCCCAGACACACACACAGGGGCTGCGGGGAGGGAGGGGGGAAGGGGCTGCCGCCCCCCCAGACACACACAGGGGCGAGGGGGGGGGAAGGGGCTGCCGCCCCCCCCCAGACACACACACAGGGGCTGCGGGGGGAGAGGGAAGGGGCTGCCGCCCCCCCCAGACACACACACAGGGGCTGCGGGGGGGGGGGGAAGGGGCTGCCGCCCCCCCAGACACACACACAGGGGCTGCGGGGGGAGGGGGGGAAGGGGCTGCCGCCCCCCCCAGACACACACACAGGCTGCGGGGGGAGGGAGGGAAGGGGCTGCCGCCCCCCCCAGACACACACACAGGGGCTGCGGGGGGAGGGGGGGAAGGGGCTGCCGCCCCCCCCAGACACACACACAGGGGCTGGGGGGGGGGAAGGGGCTGCCGCCCCCCCCAGACACACACACAGGGGCTGCGGGGGGAGGGGGGGAAGGGGCTGCCGCCCCCCCAGACACACACACAGGGGCTGAGGGGGGGGGAAGGGGCTGCCGCCCCCCCAGACACACACACAGGGGCTGCGGGGGGAGGGGGAAGGGGCTGCCGCCCCCCCCAGACACACACACAGGGGCTGCGGGGGGAGGGGGGGAAGGGGCTGCCGCCCCCCCAGACACACACACAGGGGCTGAGGGGGGGGGAAGGGGCTGCCGCCCCCCCAGACACACACACAGGGGCTGCGGGGGGAGGGGGAAGGGGCTGCCGCCCCCCCAGACACACACACAGGGGCTGAGGGGGGGGAAGGGGCTGCCGCCCCCCCAGACACACACACAGGGGCTGCGGGGGGAGGGGGAAGGGGCTGCCGCCCCCCCAGACACACACACAGGGGCTGCGGGGGGAGGGGGAAGGGGCTGCCGCCCCCCCAGACACACACACAGGGGCTGGGGGGGGGAAGGGGCTGCCGCCCCCCCCAGACACACACACAGGGTCTGTGGGGGGGGGGAAGGGGCTGCCGCCCCCCCAGACACACACACAGGGGCTGCGGGGGGGGGGAAGGGGCTGCCGCCCCCCCAGACACACACACAGGGGCTGGGGGGGAGGGGGGAAAGGGGCTGCCGCCCCCCCCAGACACACACACAGGGGCTGCGGGGGGAGGGGGGGAAGGGGCTGCCGCCCCCCCCAGACACACACACAGGGGCTGCGGAGGGGGGGAAGGGGCTGCCGCCCCCCCCAGACACACACACAGGGGCTGCGGAGGGGGGGAAGGGGCTGCCGCCCCCCCCAGACACACACACAGGGGCTGCGGAGGGGGGGAAGGGGCTGCCGCCCCCCCCAGACACACACACAGGGGCTGGGGGGGGAGGGGGGAAGGGGCTGCCGCCCCCCCCAGACACACACACAGGGGCTGGGGGGGGAGGGGGGAAGGGGCTGCCGCCCCCCCCAGACACACACACAGGGGCTGCGGGGGGGGGAAGGGGCTGCCGCCCCCCCAGACACACACACAGGGGCTGCGGAGGGGGGGAAGGGGCTGCCGCCCCCCCCAGACACACACACAGGGGCTGAGGGGGGGGAAGGGGCTGCCGCCCCCCCCAGACACACACACAGGGGCTGAGGGGGGGGAAGGGGCTGCCGCCCCCCCCAGACACACACACAGGGGCTGGGGGGGGAGGGGGGAAGGGGCTGCCGCCCCCCCCAGACACACACACAGGGGCTGAGGGGGGGGGAAGGGGCTGCCGCCCCCCCCAGACACACACACAGGGGCTGAGGGGGAGGGGGGGAAGGGGCTGCCCCCCCCCAGACACACACACAGGGGCTGCGGGGGGAGGGGGAAGGGGCTGCCCCCCCCCAGACACACACACAGGGGCTGCGGGGGGGGGGAAGGGGCTGCCCCCCCCCAGACACACACACAGGGGCTGGGGGGGGGGAAGGGGCTGCCCCCCCCCAGACACACACACAGGGGCTGCGGGGGGGGAAGGGGCTGCCCCCCCCCAGACACACACACAGGGGCTGCGGGGGGGGGGAAGGGGCTGCCCCCCCCCAGACACACACACAGGGGCTGGGGGGGGAGGGGGGAAGGGGCTGCCGCCCCCCCCAGACACACACACAGGGGCTGAGGGGGGGGGAAGGGGCTGCCGCCCCCCCCAGACACACACACAGGGGCTGAGGGGGAGGGGGGGAAGGGGCTGCCCCCCCCCAGACACACACACAGGGGCTGCGGGGGGAGGGGGAAGGGGCTGCCCCCCCCCAGACACACACACAGGGGCTGCGGGGGGGGGGAAGGGGCTGCCCCCCCCAGACACACACACAGGGGCTGGGGGGGGGGGAAGGGGCTGCCCCCCCCCCAGACACACACACAGGGGCTGCGGGGGGGGAAGGGGCTGCCCCCCCCCAGACACACACACAGGGGCTGCGGGGGGGGGGGAAGGGGCTGCCCCCCCCCAGACACACACACAGGGGCTGAGGGGGGGGGGGAAGGGGCTGCCCCCCCCCAGACACACACACAGGGGCTGAGGGGGAGGGGGGGAAGGGGCTGCCCCCCCCCAGACACACACACAGGGGCTGCGGGGGGAGGGGGAAGGGGCTGCCCCCCCCCAGACACACACACAGGGGCTGCGGGGGGGGGGAAGGGGCTGCCCCCCCCCAGACACACACACAGGGGCTGGGGGGGGGGAAGGGGCTGCCCCCCCCCAGACACACACACAGGGGCTGCGGGGGGGGAAGGGGCTGCCCCCCCCCAGACACACACACAGGGGCTGCGGAGGGGGGGGAAGGGGCTGCCCCCCCCCAGACACACACACAGGGGCTGGGGGGGGGAAGGGGCTGCCGCCCCCCCAGACACACACACGGGGGGGGGGGACGGGTCCATCTCACGCCCGGGGTGCGGTGCCCCCCCCATGGCTCCCGGGCGCAGGGACCCCCCCGGGACCCCCCCGTCACCTGCTGAGCTGGATGGCGGCCGGGCCGGCGCCCGCGGAGCCCCGCGCGGCCATGGCGGCGGATCTGGGCGCGGCCGCGGACGCTCGGGGGGGCGGCGGCAATGAATGGGGGGCGGGGCCGGCGCGGGCCCCGCCCACCCCGCGCGGCGCGGGCCCCGCCCCCGGCCGGCTCCCGGCGCCCAGGAGCCCCGCCCCGCGCAGCGTGAGGTCACGGTGCTGCGTCATCCCCCCTCCCCCGCCCCGGTGTGACGTCACCGCCCCGCGGGCGGGCGCCCGCCCGGCCCCTCAGGGGGGAGCGCGTGGGCGGTGGCGGGACCTCACCCTGGCCCCGCCCCCCCCCGACGTAGTTAAGGCGACCGAATCCCTGGTGTAGACGGCGCTGGCGGCGGGTTAACCACGGGAGCGGCAGAAGCCCTCCCCCGCCCGCTGCTGCAGGGCGCTCAGTGTCAACCTAGCCCCTGCCCCAGGGGAAGAGAGAAGGGGGGGCCTCGTCCCCTGGGCGCGCCCCCCCGGGGGTGTGATTCAGGGTCGCCTCGGTCGTTCCGTTACGGCCCATGTTCTAATGGGAGCCGGCCTCCCGATCCGTCCCCGCAGCCCGTCGGTCCAGCTACAGGCCGTATCCGTCCACCGAGCCGCTCCGGCTGAGGTAGCTGCTGGGGGCGCTTGTCCCTGCGACTTCCAGGCAGCAGCGTCCTTGGGGCTCTCCCCCCCACGGCCCCCACGCGGAACAAAGACACGGGCTGGGGAGGACGCAGACAGTTCTTCACGCAGGACAGCGAAGAGGGTGCGGGATTCTTCCCTGGGGTGTAAGTAGCCCCGACCCGGTCATAAATAGAAAGGGAAGGCTAACCACCTTTAAATCCCTCCTGGCCAGAGGAAAAAACCCTTTCACCTGTAAAGGGTTAAGAAGCTCGGAGAACCTCTCTTATACTTTCCTCGACAAGTATAACCTCGACAAGATACTTTCAAAAGCTGGGAAGAGGGAGAACGTCAAAGGGTCTGTGTCCATCTGGGTGAGGCTTTTGCCGGGGACAGAACAGGAATGGAGTCTTAGAACTTAGTAAGTCATCTAGCTAGAGATGCGTTAGATTATGATTTCTTTAAATGGCTGAGAAAATAAGTTGTGCTGAATAGAATGAATATTCCTGTCTGTGTGTCTTTTTCGTAACCTCAGGTTTTGCCTAGAGGGATTCTCTATGTTTTGAATCTGATTACCCTGCAAGGTATTTACCATCCTGATCTTACAGAGGTGATCCTTTTCTTTTCACTGTTTCTTCTATTAGTGTTTCTTTTCAAGAACTGAATGCTTTTTTTTTATTGTTCTAAGATTCAAGGGCTTGGGTCTGTGGTCACCTATGCAAATTGGTGATGATTTTTACCAAACCTTCCCCAAGAAGTAGGGTGCAAGGGTTGGGAGGATTTTTGGGGGGGAAAGACGTTTCCAAACAACACTTTCTCAGGAACCCAGAGAAACGTTTGGTGGTGGCAGTGGAAAACTAAGGGCAAAGGGTAAAATAGTTTGTACCTTGGGGAAGTTTTAACCTAAGCTGGTAAAAGTAACCTTAGGAGGTTTTCATGCAGGTCCCCACATTTGTACCCTAGAGTTCAAAGTGGGGAAGGAACCTTGATAGACCCATTAGTCTTTATAGCTGAAGTCAAAGGTGTCAGCCACAAAAGTGAAGGGAGAGTAGATCTGTGTCACACTTGGGTGACTGGGACTGTACCAAGTGACATGCGAGGGGCATGACAGCAGCTAACCAATTTACAACTAGAGCAGATTGAAAATTTGGTTCAGTGAAAATTTTCCATCAGATAAAACTATTTAAACAAAACCAGTTTTGTTTGCATAATATCTCTATCTCGATGACATTTCCCACCAAACAGAAATTCCAAGTTTTGACCAACTCCCTTAGTAACACAAAATTGTCATTCTTAGAGGGGCGTCAAGTTCTGGCCCTGCTCTCCTCCCCCCAGTGAAAGGGTGGTAGTCACCAGTCGTTTTTCAGACAGCGTGGAGTGCAGGGAGTGTGTGCATGCTGCTTCAGGTGATACGATCCAACAGAGACACCTAGAGTCTGATCTCACACCTGTGTGAAATGTCACTGCTGCCACCTGACCCGTGCTCTCAGGATACGGAATGATCTCATCAGGGTGAAGCACAGTGCTCTGGTTCCAAGAACAAGAAATAAAAATGAATGACTCACTCTGGGTATTAAATTCCTGCCACACCAAGTTCCTCAGTCTTTTCAGGAAAGTCACTATGCAGCTCAGGGCTGCTCTTCTTAGGATTAACTTTTCAGATCACAAGTCAAACACTAACAAGCTGCTTCTGTCTTTTCTTGGAACATAGCAACACAACCCACATAACTAGAACCAAGAGTGAGAATTTAATGTTCTTTATTATCTGACAAAGAACGCTACTCCATAGGAATTCCAAATTGAAAGTCATTAATTGCTTCTTAGTGTCTAGCTGACCTATTGTCATTTCATAACTGACACCAGTTTTCAACAACTAGGAGGAATAGCTTAGAGACTCCATTGACTTGAATGGGGTAATTCCAGTTTCACACCAGTGCGAGAGCAGAGTCTGTCCCTACGTGCACTTGCTGCTGAATAGTCATTGTTGAAAGTGATTGAAATTTGATTTCAAATTCAAAGAGAAGTCTACACAGAATCTCATATTTCTGCTAAGCATTCCTGCCCAAGGCTTAAATGTTTGCTAGAGACTCATACTCCAAACCATAACACAGGCAGCTCTAGAGGGATTCCATATCAGGGAGCGGGTGTTGCAGGTGAAGACCAGAAGAAAGATTGTGTGTTTATATTTCCAGAATGATAACTGGCCCCAGCTGGAAAGCAATGTGAAGGACAGTAGTATTATGCTCTCTGGATCCTCAGACTGGCTGAATCCACTGTGACATCTTATACATAGGCACAAAAGAGACGCAAAAATCATCATTTTTCCAGAGTTGTAGTTTATATTACAATACCACTGGCATCAGCATTAGTTAACGGCCAATTCTGCAAGCCTGGCTGAGTCTGGGTAATGATCACTCTTACAAGTGAACTGTTCCACTGACACCAGTGAAACTAAGTGCTACTCACAGTGACTAACTGTTGCAGAAATGGGCCATAAGGTGACTGACTGGAACTTATTTTTAGAGAAATAATTAAATGGATATTTCCATCTAAAGCTAATGTCTCCTTCCAAACATCGCTGGGAACTCTCCCTTTCTGCTCATCTCACTCACCTTAGACTCTTGTAACTGGACTATGAAATGACCCACCTTGATCATCACTACAAAAGGTTTTCCCCCCCGCTCAACTGCTGGTAATAGCTCACCTCACCTGATCACTCTTTGCAGTGTGTATGGTAACGCCCATTGTTTCATGTTCTCTCTGTATATAAATCTCCCCACTGTATTTTCCACTGAATGCATCCGATGAAGTGAGCTGTCGCTCACAAAAGCTTATGCTCAAATAAATCTGTTAGTCTCTAAGGTGCCACAATTCCTCCTTTTCTTTTTGCGGATACAGACTAACACGGCTGCTACTCTGAAATCTATTAAATGACTAACACCATTCCATCCCTCTTCTCTACATTTCTGGGGGCTTGGCTCACCACTACGTTACTGCAGTTTTACACCAATGTAACTCCAGTGGGGTACCACAGCAGTGAACCAGGCCCTTAAGTTAGAACATTTTACTTCTGTTTAACAAGTTTGATTCCTGCGCAGAAAAGAGACCAGGCTTTATGATTATTGTAAGCGGCCAATTTATAAGTACTTACCCTCTGCAACTCACTTGCACCTCCCCGGCACAAGGTTAGCTTTCTTGTGCTATGCTGTATCCTCTGCAGCAGCAGCCATGACTTGGTAATCGGTCTCCATCTTGTGTTAAAACTGCACTTCTTTTCCATGTCTCTTTGTGGATTTTTCTCTGCCTCATCTATTATTTAAGGCCTCAGTGGTTCTTTCATTTTCTAAAATGCCAGTTATTTGTACTGATTCACAGTTGGTCTGTTTTCATTTGCATGGTTTGCATTTTATTTAAGACTCTAAGAACTTTGGTGGAAAGATCCATGGGAAAGAAGCAGAACCTACACCCCTCACAGTATATCTGTCTACCTGCCTGTCTATCTTACTGCTTTGCACTGCTTCCTATCACCAGAGTATTTGAGTGCCTTCCACAGGAAGTGATGGTTAAGTCCATGGAGCCTCTGACACTTCTCATCTTTGGGGTAAAAGCTCTGCTTGTGGAAGGTTGCATGATTTTGAGTTTGTACATTTTATTCATGTACTCTGGGGGGATTGGCTGGGGTTTTGGGGGGCACAAGGGGTCTTCCTCTCACCATTTCAGCTGAATGCCAGGAATCACCGTGGGGTCTCAGCGTGTCAGTCTCTTCCAACCCTGGAAAGGGGAGAAGCAAAGAATGAATGTGCTTAGTAACACACACCGCTCCACAAGCCATTGGCCTAACTTCATTCAGAAACTCAAGTTGCCTGAAGTGGAGGGAGTGAAAAGCTTCTGGGATTTGTAGTGACACAGGGAACTGGCTGGAATCCAACTGGCAGCCTTTGTGAAATGAGTCAGTGGTCTCAGCACACTTCCTATTGGGCAGCTGCCCATAACAGTAAAAACCCATTTCCACAGGCCTTTTTACACACTAGCAAGAGACACGGACTAAACGGCAGTGGAAAGAAAAGGAAGCAGCTGCCACCTGCAGGAATTCTGGCTCCAAAATCTAGTATTCCTCAGAGGGCCTCCAGCCCCAGTCCTCTTGTCTAGGGCGCCTGTGGGGGCTCCAGGCAGGGTCTTGCCCTTGGTTAGGCAGATCCTGAGCTAACCCAGAAGGATACGCATAACACATGAGAAGCGGGAAAGGCCAGTGTAAACAGAGGAGATGTCTCTAGAGTGAAGGGATACAGAATTTCTGGCTTGGGAATGGCAGGAATTAAATAAATCTGCACTGGAGAGGCAATCTGGAAATCTCCTGAGTCAGCAGCTGTAGGGAATCCAGGAGCATCTTAAAAGTCTAACTAGTCCTAGCAGCAACTGGAGACTGGTACTGTGTATTCTGGTTCATTGCCAGGCAGTCACAGTCTGGCATCAGGAGGGAAATCAAGAATGAACCGTAAGCTGGCCTGTGAAATAAAATATTTATAAGGAATCAGCCATTCCTCCTGAAAATAGGAAAACTGACTGACACAGTGCAGCTGATACAGTGCAGAGGGTTTAGTTAGAAGTATTGGATGGAAGTGGGGGTCCTGTATCTGCTTGGCAGCTATTGGGATTCATTGTGTGGTGGTGTGGTAGAGGGGAGGTCTTCAACACCTAAGTGCCAGGAGTAGAGGATATGGGTACTTTCAGAAACCCCTCCTTTGGGAGTTGACTCTCAACAATGCATATCTCAGGGATCAATCTGAAAAGCTGCTGGATTTCTTGACTTGATAGAACATGCATTATCTCACTAATCTACCTCACCCAAGTGTTCAGGGCACCCTACCATTGTATCTCCATTAGACTGAATCATAATGCAGTAGGATAAAATACACCTATCTATGCTGAAGTCATCTGGAGAAAAAAGTGTGGTATTTCTAGGCAGCATGCCAAGGAATCGATCAGATGTGGGCAACACACAAAAATATTTTTGTACTAAGATGCACCCCAACATAGGGATTGAATGCAATCCCTTTTGTGATTAAAGCAAACAGCTTAATTATAAATAAATGCCAAAAAACCCCTTGAGTTGGGAAGGGGGAGGGGAAGTTCCAGAAATGGAAAGGTGAAGTTTCCAGCCAAGTAATTGGAGATATGTCCCATATGGCATGTGTTTCACTGGGGGGGGGGGGGCTGTAGAACAAACAGTAAAACATTAAAGTACATTCTTTTTTTTAAAACCAAAAATCCCGAGAAGACATGTTATATGCACAACCTGGGTGAGTGAACTTTCCTCTGGGTTTCACAAGAAGATCTACATATGTAAGGAAAACAGGGAAAAGTAAGTGAGTTTCAGTGCAATACGGCACATTGAACCAAATGAGAATAAAGGGACTCTCTGCTAAGTCTGCAGCCTTACATGCCAAGTTGTATTCCATCATGCCTTAGGAGTTCCCTGTCGGATTTTGACAATGAGCAGTGTTAATTTGCTGTAAAACATTCTACATAAAATGGAACCTGAAAAGTACATGTACAGTCCCACTGCAAATAAATGTAATTGAGAAAACCTGAAATACAATGTCTCCTAATACTTAAAGAAAGTCTCCACTGTGTGTACTTGCAAAGGAACATGGTGAATTCTGCAACCTGCTGAACCTTGGAAGTTCCACCTCCACCGTCCTGTGAGTCATGTATCAAATCTAAATAGCCAGGAGCTCTGGCAGATGGTTCTGTACAAATTGCCAGCTCTCTCTTCTGGCTGAATCACTTAAGGAGAAATTTTCCCACTGGTTCCACCCTCTTACGGGACATGGCCAGCTCGTGTCCTGACTGACAACACCTAGAGGCTTACTGGTTAGCATGCCCCCAAATCCACTGTGACTGTCTGGACATGCAGACTTGCTCTTACACAAATTTTCCTTCTACAGGGAATGAAATGGCACCATCCAATCCTTTTAAGCAATTACCAGTCTTATTACATTTCATTGGTTATCAGACCATTCTTGGAAGGGCACACACTTACACTCAAACCCAGATTGTCAAGACTTAGTGGCCAAAGGTATTTGGCCAAGAACTCCACCCAGGAGTCCTAATTCCCAGCTCTGGCCCCTGCTCTAATCACATTCTAACCCTAGGTTATAATGCATTAGCACTTAGCAGAAAACCTAGCTTTTCCTCCAAACAAATTCTCAGCGTTGCTGTCACTGTTTCAGCTCTACGACTAGCATCAATGCTGGCCATGCTAGTGCAGACAGGGTTCCTACAGGTTTTTTTACCACCATGCTCAGGGAGGTAAAAATGCCAGCATCTGATCTGTACTAGGGCTCCCTCCAGTGCTACGCTAGTGGAGCGGCATTGGTGGGAGCAGAAGGAAGAGGCGAGAGGGAGGAAAGCTAGTCTAGCTAAGGCCAAAGAGTCACTTACGCACCTGCGAACAAAACAGGCTCAAGAATGATGCAAGCACAAAAGGAAAAGCAATCCATGTAATCGAGATTCTGGGGGGGACCAGACCCTGGTGGATCATTGCACTACCAATGCACACACTGCTTATCAAAGACACATCCCAGACCTTGATCTTTTCCAAAGCACCATTATTAGACCTGGCTTTATCTGCATTACAGGGTCCACTCTAGACAGGCAAACTAGGCAGCTGCCTGGGCAGGCATATTGTCTTGGGCAGGCTCTGACTGCATGACCAGAAGAAGAGACCATTACTGGAGACTTTAAAGGAGATAAGTGAAATTTCTGGCCTACCCACCTTGACAGCGTCTCCCTGTCACTCATTCACACCTGGAAAACATTGTTAAAAGGAAACAAGTGTAAGGTTCACTCTAATTTTCCCACGTCTCGCCTAGTGTTAGACGAGCAGAGGCAAGGTGTAATTATACAGTTTGAGTACCCTTAGGGCAAGCTGACATAGGCTTTGTGCACCAACTCACGGCAGTTTGAACTCCTGGAGGGATCTCATTTGTTAAAGCTGTTTGCATTGAGTTTCAGATGCATTAATGGATTATGAAAGACACACCAGACCGAAACTGTGATCCCAGCTCCACTCGCAGGCTCAGGGAGACGCTGTCAGGCTGCAGGGGTTATGCATGGAGATGGTGTGATGCTCATTATGGGAGTTTCCCTGGCAGAAGATTTCCAGGTCAGCTTCCGACTGTTCCTTTGAACTCCAGTTTTTGTTGTTTTTTTTTATTCCTTTGCCCCGTGGCAGGAGCACCACTGATTTTCCTCCCCACACGTCAGGGAATAATATGGAAAAGGCTCTGGCTTAGCAATGGGAAAAGTTCAGTCTACTCTGGATAAGCACCCAAAAATTCCAACGCTTCTCTGAACTTTAGCTAAACTTCTCCAGAGTTGGCTTGGGGCTGGAGGACTCCTGAGATTAGGTTTCCTCTAGAGATTTCTGCCACTTCCACTTCTGGTCCAGCTGGAAACTAGCAGAGAAAACATCCCAGCATTTCAGACCCATGACCAAGGCTTGGCTCAGGTTTGGTTCTAAATGCCAGCACAGGAGTAGGAAGCAAATTTCACCTGACACACCTGTTCTCCTGCCCCTAGATCACTGGGATCATATGGGGATTGGGGCTCGCTCTCTCTGCATACCAGCCCAACCGTCTTCAAATGAAAGGCCTGCAGGAGGGGAAAGAAATCCTTGTGATGCTCCCTAGATCCTTCCCTCACAGGGGCTAGGTTCATATCTCCTGCAGAACAAGCAGGGGCTTCCATTCCTCAGAACCAGGAGAGTGCAGGAATCCTTGGGGACCCAGGCCATCAGCATGGGGACCCCAAAGCCCCTCCAGCTGCCTGGAAGTACAGCTCCATAGTGCTAAGGAACTCCCCTGCTCATTGCTCTGCAGGAAGCCACCCTTAAAGGGTGCTTTCCACAGCGGCTGCAGGCCGCATCAGTATTTCAGCAGTCACTGCTGCTCACTGGGCAGGAGGCTGGGTAGAGGGGCACATACATCCCTAGACCCATTTCTACACACAGATCCCTGGACACAAAGGGCCCCCAGGAATCTGGTCACAAACACAGGCCATGCTGTGGTAGCAGCTGGATCCCCTGGCCCCAGGAGTGGATCCTGGTGCTGTGGGGACAGTCACCTCCCAGGTGTTCACAGACTTGCTGGGAGGCTCTTGCACTGTAGCCCTTCTAGGGAGCAGTAGTTGCAGTATCTGGAGCCAGGCTCAGACAGAGGCACCACCTGCGGCAGCCGTCTCTGCAGCACGTTGACCCCATGCCATGCAGAGCGGGCAGGTCCCTGTGGGGCAGGGTGCTGGGCTGGAGATGCCCAGCCGGCAGAGACACTGCACTTTCCAGCAGTGCTACTGTTGTGTGTGTTACAAGAGGACCGAGAAGCCCCCAACCCCAACGTGCAGACATATAGAAAGAGGCAATCCCCACTCTGAGTTTGCAGTCTGCGTAGCTCTTCGCAGGCCTGCGTCACGTGGCCTCTGCAGTCGATGCTAGATCAGCTGGGAGCAGGGGACCAGCCATCAGATCCACATCTGACCACAGGTGCTGGTGCATTGCCACAGTCTCACTGCGGTTTGCTTGTGCAAGGGGAGCTGGACCGTGAGATACTGCTCTGCCCTGGTGCTGCCAAGTGCTGCACTCACCTGATGCTTCCTGCAGGAGCCTGGTGGAAGTGAGACACGCTCACCCAGACATGTGTGTGTGTTGGGGCCAAGTCACCATGCTCCTTTCCCACGCTTGTGAAGCTATTATTGAAAGGCTTGTTACCAATCCCTGCGGTGCCCGAGGCGTGGCCCGGCACCCTGGAAACGTTGAGCGAAACTGCTTACTCACTGGGAGCCACTGTGGGTGGCTGAGCTGCCGGTCTCTGTGCTGCAAGTCTGGGCAGCTCTCTGGAGCCCTGCAGCGCTGAACAGAGCGCCGCTCCCATCCAGGAGCGCCCGCAGCCAGAGACACCAACAGACACCTGGCAACAGAGTGAGACACTGACAGATTATCAGGCTCACAGAGGTGGACAGACATGTGTACCCATCTTTTACAGAGACAGAAAGACAGCCCCAGTGCAGACTGGAAAGTTCTGGTTTGTCTTTACATCCATCAGAGCTGTAGGAAATGAGAGAGGGTTGGAGTCTTCAGCATACAGAGGATTCCCACGGTCAGAGTGCAGACGCCATGCACATTCAGTCCTGGTGCAAGTGGGTGCAGCATCATTAGATGTTGATTAGATGTCTGCAATCCCATTGCCCCAGGAGGTCAGAGCTGAATGGCTACAGCTTGCTCTCTTTCCACATACACAGGGCCTTTCCTTTTTAGGGGAAGTCCTGCATGTGGACTGAGCGCACTCCATGGGATTGCCGAGGTGGTTATACCTAGTGACTGACAAAGGGAATAGAGGGGGTTACATTAGGGTGAATTCAGAGTATCCCCACTGAAGGCAGCAAGAAACTGAGATAGAATGGAGCAGAATTTGCCTAGTTACCCCTCGTAATGAGCCATTTACCCATCTTACCCACACCTAAAGAAACTCATATTTTGACCTCTTCCTCCCAGTGCCAGAGTCAGGCTAACCAGTGCCAACATGCAGCGCGTCTGAGTGCTTCGCAGCCAGGGCTGCAGAGAAGCTGTTTCACTTGTACGTTCCGTCACAATCTGTTTGACCTTCTGGATCATTTGCGCAGGGAGACAAATATCTCAAGTCTTCAGATTAGGCGTTTGTGGAGCCCTGGGCCAGAGCAAGTGGGGGCCCCTCCCCACCCATTCTGCCTGCAGTCCCATCCCCCCCAGTGCTCCTGCCAGGGAGCAGGGGCTTGTCATGCTCAGCCCACCCAGAGCTCCTCCATTTTTCTGAGGGGGCCCCAGGGATGGGCCCCGTGACTAACCCACCACTGGCAGGAAAGAACCTAACAGGAGAAACCCAATGACTGTCCAACATGCTGTTGACATGTGGTGTGTTCTGTTTTATATTCCAGCAATATAGTCCTTCAGTACAAAGCCCACATCACAATATCCCCTCAAGGGACGCAAAAAAATCCTGAGCTAGGAGCTGGGACTTGGTGGCTTCCTTTCCAGTGGGAGAGACAAAAACTCACCACAGGAACAACCCTGTGTAAAAGCTGGGTTTACCTTGGATGCTGAGTAAAAAGCAGGAGCCAGAAAAACAATAAGGCTGAAATAGTCCCTCAGAAACAGCTCCTCCTGGCTTGGGAAGATTCCCAGATGTCAAATTCCAGGGGAGTATTTCAGATTCCCTGGGAGAGGCTGAACATTCAGCTGGGAATACCAGCCATGTCCCACAGGTCACAGCTTCAGACAGAGTTGCCGTGCCGGCCGGTCTAGGCAGTGCATTGGGCACTGGCCTGCTGCACAGGGCTCTTGGGCTGGTAGAATAAATGGGCTTTGTGGCCTTGCTCCAAATAATCGAAGCATCCCAGACACAGGTGACTCCGGGCTTGGCTGTCAGTGATGTCACAACTGAGGCAGACACACCTTTGACCCCTAGCACACAGCTAGAGCAGACCTCTCTCTTCAGGGGCTTTGTATCAGCAGAAGAGGTGGCTCTCCCCACTTCTGGGGGGTAATTGGCCTTTTGTGCTCTGATGAAAGTTACTTGCCCTCAGCTCCAGGCCTTGTAATGCCACCTGAGGCCTGCAGTGGTGGCCTCTCCCTGCCATTGTTAATTAAGGGTTTCTATTGTCTGCAGAGACACCTGCACTGAACAAAACCTTTTGGCTCATGAGTCTGAACCCCCACTAGCATTTCATTGTCAGAGAGATGCAGCTCCCAGAGCAGCAACAGGAGCTCTGTCAGGCCTAGGGAAAATGGGCTAAAATTCCCCACCATTGCTCCCCTGGCTCAGCAAGGTTAAGCACCTAAGACCTGGCTTTCAGAGGTGCCCAGCACCTACCTGCAGTTCCTTGCAGAGTCAGCTGGAGTTTTGCTTATCCAGCCCCCCCTGAAAAATCAGGCTCAGCTTGGCAAGATCCTGAGCGTGGTATTTACATCGCCAGCCACAGCTAGTGGCCCATCTGCACTAAGGCCTCCAGGACTGTCAGAGCTGGTGGGAACAGTGGGAATTTTTTGTAGAATTTCTCCTGCAACTTAAGAAGTGTTTCTGTCTTTAACACTCAGATGCCCAACTCCCAGTGGGGTGCAAACCCCAACTAGATCCATTTTACCCTGTATAAAGTTTACACAGGGTAAACTCAAATTGTTCACCCTCTATAACAGAGAGAGATGCACAGCTATTTGCACCCACCAGATATTAATACATACTCTGGGTTAATAAGTAAAAAGTGATTTTATTAAATACAGAAAGTAGGATGAGTGGTTTCAAGTAGTGACAGACAGAACAAAATGAATTACCAAGCAAAAAAAATAAAATAAAAACATGCAAGTCTAAGCCTAGAATAATAAGACTGAATACAGATAAAAATCCCACCCTCAGATATATCCAGTCTGTGAAAGAATCTTACTGAAACACCTTCCTAGTCTGGGCACAATCCTTTCCCTAATACAGCCCTTGTTCCAGCTCAGGTGGTAGCTAGGGGATTTCTCATGATGGCCACCCCCTTTGTTCTGTTCCACCCCCTTATGTGCCAAAGCCATAAGATGGGAATCTTATGTCTCTGGGTCCCCCCATCCCCTTCTAAATGGAAAAGCACTAGGTTTAAGATGGATTCCAGTACCAGGTGACATGGTCACATGTCCTGCGACGACCCCCCCCCCCCGCCCCCCCAAGCCTTCATTCCTCCCACCCTGACACACAGGAAGGCCTGCCTGCAAACAGAGCCATCCACGGTCAATTGTCCTGGCTGATGCGCCCCCCCCCCCCCCAATCTAGATTCCCAGCCACCATTAATGGCTCACACTTTGCATAACTACAACAGGACCTCAGTTATATTTCATATTTCTAGTTTCAGATACAAGAATGATACATTTATACAAATAGGATGACCACACTCAGTAGATAAGCTTTGTAATACCTTACAAGAGACCTTTTGCATGAAGCATATTTGTTATTATATTCACTCATTAGCATATTTTTATAAAATCATAGTGTGCAACTTCACAGTAAGATTCTCTAAAAGCGGTCTCTTTGGTGTGAGATCTAAAATGCAATCAACGTGGGGTAAGTGCCTAGTGCTTTAAGACTGGGAGTAACCTGAATTATTGCTGTGAGCCTTGATGTAAGGGACCTTCTATCACAAAGGTAAGATTACCCCAAGTAGCAAGACAGACCAGAGTACCTCAGGGCACTGTCTGTGACGCATGGTTAAGCGGTTATGGAGCCTGAAGAGTTACACTTGATAATTACTTGGTGAAATCTAAGTATAGAACTCACCACTAATTTGGTGTTTGTGCCCTGATTCTTAACAGTCTGCCCTGAGGTTGGTATTCATGCTCTTGAATCACTGCAGGACAGCTTGACAGTAGTACAAACTTTCTACTGGTAAATGGCAATGATCATTTCATTTCTTTACCCATATGTATTGCTGATCAGAGAACATTCAAAGCTTCTGAGAATTATAAACTCTTAACCAAGTGCTAATTCACATTAGAACCATTTACCTGTGTCTGGCAAGCAGGCTGTGTCCTCTAACACTAGGTAGTGTTTTTTGCTTCAAAGCATTTTACAAACATGAACCCTCACAACACTGCTGGGAAGTCTCCTCATTCTCCTTTAACTGAGGCAGAACCATTAAGTGATTAGTACAACACCAGAGAGGGCATTGGTGTCAGAGCTGGGGTTAGAACTCCAGTGTTGCAGGCTCCCAGACCTGTGACAGAATGAGGAGTTTGCAGCATATCAGTAAGGAAGCTCAGCAGCAACCTTCTGTGTGGGCTGGATTTTTCTCCCCATCATGGATACATACACTCATATGTTCTTTACTGGCCAGGAGTAAATCAGTCAGAACTCAGTCTAAGGCGGCTCTGCATCTCCGGTGTGCCCAGAATGGGGGTTATCTTCAGGCAGACAGACAGATTGTTTGGAGCAATTAATTGTTGGGAGTGGCTGACATCCTCCTGTAGGCTGCTCTCTCTGCATTTGGAATCATCTGTTCAAATACCCAACAGTCTAGTGAGCAAACAAATTCAGAGATGCCCATAGGGGAATTCTCCTGTGTCAGGGTCACTGTCTCCAGCCCTGCAAAGATGCCATTGCTAGGACATGAATGCTCTAAAGATGGATATCATCCCACATGAAGTGAGGGTCAGTCTGCACAGAGAGTAGTCATTCTAGCCTTCACCATGGTGCCCTGCTAGGCCAGCATTCAAACGGAATAAAAACTTTTCCTCTCAAAAGGATCAACTCCTCTCTCATTGCAGAGCCAAGCCAATGCAAAGGCCATCTTACTGGCCCTCTTATCTGATGGCACCTGCACTGAGCCCAGGTTGAATGGGCCCAGCTAGGGGAGATGGTTAGGGTCCGATTGTCAGAAGCCCTAAGCACATGTAACTCCACTTAGAGCCAAAGTGAGTCACATGTTCACACCTCGGGGGCGGGGGGGGGGGGAGAATCAGACCCTTGGTGCATATTCAGAGAATGTAACTAAATCAAAGCAGGGGGCCATGATGGGAAGAGCTTTGGGAAGAAGTGCCTTTTTCTCCTGGCACCTCCCCTGCAGTGCTGTGTGGCCTTATTCTCCCTCCAGCTAGTGATGTGTTGCACCAGGCCTTTCCCTTGGAGCCGCACCACAGCAGTGGGGTCACTTCCCAGCAGGAAGGGCAAGAGCTCCCTCAGAGGCTAGCGCCAGCCAGCTTCCTGGTGCAACACACAGCCTCGCCTAGTGCCCTGCAGCCCACTGACAGGGACTGGCATTTCCCCACAGCAAGGCGCTCAGCCAATCGACAGCAGGGGAATGACCCACAGCTGGTCCTTAGGAAGGCAGATTCCTGGAGTTCCCATCACATCTGGGGCTCACATGTGTTACATATCCCAGTAGCACCTAGAGGTCCCAGGTGAGATCAGGCCCCCATAGTGCAGGGTGCTGTACAGCCTGCCCCAGACAGCTTGCACTCCGGATACACCAGCCACACCAAGGGTGAGAGGATCCTTATTGCTGTGTGAAAGTGCCCTGCCTGTGGTGCTCTCCTGCAGCAAGCCTTGACATCACTGGAGCATCTGCCTCAGTTTCCCCTTGTTTGCCCATTAAGGAACAGCATCTCCATGTCAGATATAGTCACTCATCTCTGGGCATAATTTACATAGACCAGCTCCCCAAGCTTTTATAGTAACACCACTCTTGACAAGCCCACACTGAACACACAAAGGGGTACAGCAGTTCCTCCATTCACCTCTTCAGGGGCAATGCCTCCAGGTCACCTATCCAAGAGTTAATAGCAGCACTGTGTTCCCAGTCCCTTCCCCCCCAGTCTAGGGCCTCACTCTCCAGGCTGCCAACCAGAGAGCAACCATACTCTGGACTCTTACCACAACCCCCAAGTCAGGTCCCACAAGAGAGGGGCCCCACCCTGTTCCACTCCACAGGCCACCCTGCTGAGACTTCTACCCCTGCTCAGAGCATAGCCCTCCTCTTGCTCCTAGGCTCAGCTTCCCCCAGCCTTTTGTCCAGGGCCACAGGTTGAACCTTCCACTCATCAGGGGTCCCCAACCTCAGTCAGTTCTCACCAGCAGCTCTGTTTCAGCTCCCATCCAAAATCAGCTCCCTCTTCCACATCTCCTGAGCAAGTCTCAGGAGCCCTCTCCATTGCTTTCTGACTCCCCCTAGCCACCAACACTCTTATCCCACTGAACTCCTCAGCCTGCAGCCCAGATGCCCTCTTTTAAGGTCAATTGGGGGGGGGGGGGTCAGCTGACCAGTCACAGGTACACTGGCCTCTTCCCCCTTAAAGGGCCAGTGTCACCCTTTGACATCCCATTTGACAGGTGAGGAACTGAGTCCCAAGGTGGTGGAGTGACTTGGTGTGATGATCTGGGGAATCTGTCTGTACAACTTAAGATATTGTGCAGTTGTCCTTATGAAAACTGATGTAACATAAAATGCCTCTGTATCTAGATGTATCCACCATTGCTGACAAGCCTGAAAGCATGTTTCTCCCAAAGTAGATACAATGGAGAGTAGTTAGATGTAATGACTATACTCTGGCAGGTCAGTAGGTATGCTAAGGATGTTAGCTGGAACTGGGAAATGCCACTTCCTCCAGCTTCTCTGAAGGGGGGCTAGAATTTGTTGGGGGGGAAGTGGAAATTAACAGCAGCAGGACAAAGAAACCAGGTGTTGATGGTGGGACTCTAAACTCAAGGGACTCAGACAGATACAGGAAGCTTTGGGCAGGAGAGAAAGAGACGGAACATAGGGGTTGGATTTAGCTGTGGAACCAGCCAAGGTCAGAGAAAGCGAGTGGCCCTAAAGGGAGAAAGAGGCTCCCTGGCTCAGAACTCAAGCCATGAGCTGCAACAGAAGGGTCCTGGACATCTCAGAGGACGCCAACCTAAAAAATGCTCCAGGGTGGTGAGGAAACTGAAGCGGGTAAATGCCCAGAGGACATAGATCAGTGTATTTCTTATGTCCTTAAAGCAAAAGTCACGGTGTTGTGGAACGCTGTGCGGAGACTATCTGTTAGCCTGTGGACCCGCCTGGAGTGCTGAGGAAGGCTGTGTCTCAGCTATGGGGGGAACTGAGGGTCTGCGCTAGGAACAGGAGCTAGGCAGTTGAACCCAGGGGGAACTCTGCACCCAGGGACCCTGCCTGGACTCGGTTCAGACTCCGCAAGACCCAGTAAGATGGATGCCCTCAGCAGCCTGGTGAGATGCCAAGAGGGGGCACCTGACTGCATGTGTGACACTTGGCCAGGCTCACACAGGGTGTCTCTTGCAGAGCCAGGAACTGAACACACATCTCTGTCCAGTGTCTTAAGCACAAGGCCATCCTTCCCCACACACCATTCCAACCTCCCCGAGACACCAGAGCGTCCAGACACTCCTTGCTCTCCGGGGCCACAATAATTTCCTTCAACCTCCCCTTGCACCTGGAGAGCTGAGCTGGTAGCGGGGTTGAGAGAGCTCATGAAGATCCTGACCCACAAGCTGGGTCTGCAGTATGGATGGGAGCAGCACAGAGAGGGGAAATGTTTGCATCCTGACATGCAGCTGCTACACCTCCTGCCCACAAGCCGCATGGGTGAGCGTTACATGGACAGACGGGGGGTGGGCAGGGCAGCGTGGGGAGAGCGAATAGCCATTAACGGCCCTAGGAGTGTATGGCTCCAGTTCTGCTGCTTGGCCCTGACAGAGACACAGCTACTGCGCCAGCCACCCGCTGTTGTGGGCAGAGACAGAGGTGCTGTGCACCTGTGAGCAGAGAGATGCGGGCGGGCGGTGTCCGAACTCTGGCCTGTGCATGCCATGTGGAGTGCCCCATCTCAGCTCCACGCTGCTTGGGGGAGAAGGTTGGCACAAGAGGTTTTGGAGTCTTTCCCCTCACATGGGAGAGGAGGAGGTGATTGGACTGTAATTAGAAAGAGGAGGAATGACATGGTGGGTTGTGGGGTCTGCAGCTCAGGTCCCTTGCACCATGTGCAGCCCCAGGGTGAGGATTCTGCTGTGCCCCAGTGTAGGAACCCACAGCATTTGAGATCAGCTCCCCTGGTTTTTAGGTGAGTGCCTGGCTATGGGAAGGACTAAAAACTTCTCAGGCCTGGACAGAATTTGACTCAGTCTCCAGAAACTGCAGGGTTTGGTGTAACTTTCAGATTCCCTCCCCCTCTGCCCTTGGGCCCAGCCTACTAGGGCAGGTTGTTTGTCTGGTTTGTACCAATCTACTTCCCCTCATAAAGAGATCTATAAGTGTCTGCCACCTCCAGGCCTGTCTAGCTGGAAGTGCTTGCATACCGAGGACCATGCTCCCCAAAGGAAGGGGTGGTCCATCTCCTCCTAGCAAGTATAGCAGGTTTATACCACTGTCATGCCCCTGCCCTGCCATGGCCATGTATTTGCAAGGGTCCCCCAGGAGGCAAATTCAAGGCCTGAAAAAGGTTCTGGTTTGCCAACCTGCAAGGTTAGGGACAAGACCAGACATGACCTTAGTAGCTGAACAACACAGGAGATGCCAGAGCATTGCATCAGGGAGAGAGTTTGTGCTGCAGCATGTTGACGTAATTAGCGTGATGCCTGGCTGAAGCTGGGCTGAGGGGCAGCAGCTGCTCAGACACATTCGGGCAGCTATCAGGATGCTGCTGCTGTTCAGGGCCTTCTTCTTCGAGAGCAGGTTGGAAGCAGATTTGCAGGACTGACTTTATAGTAAACGTGTTTCACACCTGTACTAGGACAGGCTAGGAATATTCTTCCCAAGAAAAGCATTCATTTCTCTGAACACAGATGCTGGGAATTTTAATCTGATTTAAATTAATTAGCATTTCCAGCCCCCCCAAAGCTAAGCAGCCATCTCTGCCACCTTTCTAGGCTCCTGGACTCCAAAAGGGCTAAAACTCACATTCGTGAGCCCACAAACTACAGAGAACCAAAACCAGTGAGCAGACAAACCCTTCAGGCAGGCAGTGTTTCACTGGAAACTGCCAGGCCAGTTTTTGGTTATAAAAGAGAAAACCTTGGGATTTCTGATTCATAAAAAAATAATATCTACAAGTAACCTCAGAGCTGAGAAACTGGACTTTAACACTGCAATAATAATGTGCACTGGGGGTGGGGGGGGTGTGCAGGGGAGAGGCAGGCTTGCATCCAAAGCACTTAAAGGTGAGTAAGTATTATCAGCCACAATTTACAGCTAGGGAAACTGAGTCAGATAAATGCCAACATTTTCAAACTTGGGTGCCTCAAATGACCTAAACAAGTTTCAGAGTAACAGCCGTGTTAGTCTGTATTCGCAAAAAGAAAAGGAGTACTTGTGGCACCTTAGAGACTCTGTGGAAACTGCAGTATGCGTCCGATGAAGTGAGCTGTAGCTCACGAAAGCTCATGCTCAAATAAATTGGTTAGTCTCTAAGGTGCCACAAGTCCTCCTCTTCTTTTTGACCTAAACAAGGAGCTGATTGTCAGCAGTGGTGGGCCTCCATCTCACTGCTGGAACCACTCTGTGTTTAGGCACCAACAGGTTTCAGTTCTTGGGTATAGTCATGCACTGAGCCAGTGGCAAAGCCAAGCTGAGAACCCAGGGCACCTGACTTCTCACCCCAATACAAGCCGTTGGACCACAGCTGCCCCTGTGTCAGAGGGGGTCAGCAGTGAGGCAGAGGGATTCCCACCAATGTTTACTTCCCTGTTAAGTACTCCCCCTCCTCCATTCTAACCTGACAGAACTTCTAGTGGCCAGGGATGGCCCCATTTGCAGAGGAACAGGAGTACTAGGCCCTGGCCTGCAGAATCAGACTCAGCACTTTCCATCTTCAGATCTCGGCACAGAGTATAATGCTCGCTGCCCCCATGTCCAGGTACCTGTTTCGGTCTCAGGAGGAACATCCCCGTGCACCCCCCTGCCTATGAACCATCACTAGACCCGTCCTCTAGCCAGAGGCCGTGTGCATCCACCCGACAGGCACTAGGCCCAGACTAGCGTCCTGACCAGGGTGCCACACAGCGATACCTTGGCCTCCGGGTGGGTGGCAGAAGTGTCAGTCGCGGAGGGCAGCACTGTCATCCCTCACTGGTGCCACTGCTCAGTGGTGACTGGTGCATGTGGGGAGCTATCCACTCGCCGAACCCAGAAGGCAACGGGTCATGCGCCCATGCTTCATCCGCCCAGCTGAGTGCCAGGGATTGGCCATCCTCACAGCAGGGGACTTGCAGTGCCTGGGCCAGCAGTAACACACTCCCCAGGCCCACTGCAGCCCTGCTCCCCCTCTGCTGCAGGGGGCAGCTTCTCCATGCTGTGCACCCCTGGATGTCAGGAGCCCCCCCAGGCACTCAGGGCAGCTTCGGCTCTCGGCCTGGGTCACCCGCCCGGCTGGCAATGCAGGGCGCGACAGGGCTCGTTCATGCCCAGGCACCACACAGGCCAGGTTGCTTCAGTCAGAGCATTTTATTTGTATGAAAATATAAAGTGTCTCCCACATATTAAACTCCAGTGACTCCAGAGCAAGGGCCAGTCAGCCTCTGGCCAAGCAAGCAGTGTGCAGTTCACAGGCCCAGGAGACACCCTTTGGGTTTCTGCTTCACCCCACTGCCTTGTCACCTGCATGGGGCCAAGTGCTGGGCTCTCCTGGCCCAGGCAGGGCTCTGGCAGGGGCTGTACAGGGATATTTACACCGGGGGGACAGGGGGAAGAGGGCGATCAATGTACAAATAAATAGCTGGGCTCCCCTATGTACAGGCAGATGTGTGCAGAGTCCACCGCTCTACCAGGGCCTCCAGATGCTCAAGTTTGCAGCTTGGGGGTGGGGGGGCAAGGCCTCCCGCACCCCCCTGGCCGAGCTGGCTGGCCCTGCCCTCTGCCAGGCTGGGCACGAGTCCGTGGGGCTGCTGCAGTCCTGGCAGCTGCTGGGCTCAGTGCTGGTCCTTTGCAGGTGCTCCAGCAGGCAGCTGCCGGAGTCTCTGCCCAGGAGGTGGGACTTTGCCAGCAGGCTGGTGAGGCGGGACAGGCAGGCTCGGTATCCCTCGCGGTAACTCTCGGCTGGGTCTAGAGGAGAGAGACAGCGAGTCAGTGCTCAGCCGTGGAGCCAGGGCTGCCTTGGCAGGGGGGCTTGGCCAGCCCCTGGCAGGGAGAGGTCCGGTCCCAGCGGGTACAAGGGGAGCCTGCCCTGGCACGGAGAGGGGCCCAGGGCTGCAGCGGCAGGTCAGTAGAGTCCGATCCTTGGCAAGGGATAAAGGAAGGGGAACTCCGGGGAGCAGGAGCAACACGTGGTCTGGCTGGGGGGGTTCCCGGGGAGGGAGGGGATTCCCCAGGCCGAGCGATTTGAGGAGCTGGCCCTGTCCCGCGCTGGGCCCGGCTGCGCGCAGGTGTCTGGGCTGGGAGGAGCCAGCACTCACCTGGGGCGGGAGGGCAGGGGACCGGGATCTCCTTGAGGAACTGCACGGTCATCTCCAGAATATCCGCCTTCTCCAGCTTGGAATAGCGCGAGCTCTGCGGGAGAGCGACAGGTCAGGCGGCGCCCGGCCCCAGGAGCGCAGCGCCGTGCGGGCCCCGAGAGCGCAGGAGGGAGAGCGCAGGGCGCAGCGCGGTGCCGGCCCTGGGGGGACGCGGTCAGGGCGCAGCGCGGTGCCGGCCCTGGGGGGACGCGGTCAGGGCGCAGCGCGGTGCCGGCCCTGGGGGGGGCGGGGGGTCAGGGCGCAGCGCGGTGCCGGCCCTGGGGGGGGCGGGGGGTCAGGGCGCAGCGCGGTGCCGGCCCTGGGGGGGGGCGGGGGGTCAGGGCGCAGCGCGGTGCCGGCCCTGGGGGGGGCGGGGGGTCAGGGCGCAGCGCGGTGCCGGCCCTGGGGGGGGGCGGGGGGTCAGGGCGCAGCGCGGTGCCGGCCCTGGGGGGGGGGCGGGGGGTCAGGGCGCAGCGCGGTGCCGGCCCTGGGGGGGGGGCGGGGGGTCAGGGCGCAGCGCGGTGCCGGCCCTGGGGGGGGGGCGGGGGGTCAGGGCGCAGCGCGGTGCCGGCCCTGGGGGGGGCGGGGGGTCAGGGCGCAGCGCGGTGCCGGCCCTGGGGGGGACGCGGTCAGGGCGCAGCGCGGTGCCGGCCCTGGGGGGGACGCGGTCAGGGCGCAGCGCGGTGCCGGCCCTGGGGGGGACGCGGTCAGGGCGCAGCGCGGTGCCGGCCCTGGGGGGGGCGGGGGGTCAGGGCGCAGCGCGGTGCCGGCCCTGGGGGGGGGCGGGGGGTCAGGGCGCAGCGCGGTGCCGGCCGGGGGAGACGCGGTCAGGGCGCAGCGCGGTGCCGGCCGGGGGAGACGCGGTCAGGGCGCAGCGCGGTGCCGGCCGGGGGAGACGCGGTCAGGGCGCAGCGCGGTGCCGGCCCTGGGGGGGACGCGGTCAGGGCGCAGCGCGGTGCCGGCCGGGGGAGACGCGGTCAGGGCGCAGCGCGGTGCCGGCCCTGGGGGGGAGCGGGGGGTCAGGGCGCAGCACGGTGCCGGCTGCTGGTACTCACGTCTTTGCCGATGAGCGGCAGGATGAGGGTCTTCAGCTGGTTCAGGCTCTCATTGATGCGGGCTCGTCTGCGCTTCTCCATCAGCGGCTTGAGGGTCTGCGGGCACACAAGGGCACGGGTCAGTTCCGGTGCAGCGGGGGCACAAGGCGGGCGCGCGGGTCAGTCCCAGGGGAGGCGGGGGCTACACGGGGGGTGCGGAGGCCGAGGAATGTGGGGGCGGATCCGAGGGGACCCCAGTGCTAGAGCGCGACCCTCGCTCACCTTCCGCAGCTCAGTGGCCTCCCCGGGTTTCCTGTGCGCCCCCAGCCTGGAGCTGTAGCTCCGCGCCGCCTCGGGCGCTGCGCTGCGTGGGGACATAGGTCCAGGGGCAGGATCGCTGGGAGCTCGGTCCGGGCAGAGCTGCTGGAGGCGGAATCGTGCTCCCAGCCTGGGCTGGAGCCTTTTATGGAGCCGCCTCCGCTGGGCCCCGCCTCTCGCCTTTGTTACAGGGCTGGGGAGGGACGCCCGGGGCAGGGCTGGCTCCTGAAGGAGGCCCCGCCAATTAACAGCCGCCCCCTCTGCTGTGCCCTGGGCTCAGGGCACTGAGCCCTGGGCACTGGCTGCAGGTTAGCGTGCAGCCCGGCCCATCACCTGCCCGGCTCTGGTCTGCCCGCCTCGCGGGGTGCGAGCGGGTGTGCCAGGGGAACCCAGCAGCCCCACCCTGTCCCCACTCCCGCAGCCAGCGCCAGCTTTCCGGCCACTCTGCGGCGTGCATTACGCGCCGCCTGGGAAAGCGCTCGGGATTCGTGCCGGCCCCCCGCCCCCGACGGAGGTGTGCACAGAAGTACTTGCAGACACAGGCCGGGATATTCGGGGGGTCCCTCTCCTGACACGTGCTACGCGCCCGGCTCTGTGCAGGCGTCTCCGCAGTTTAGGACGCGGGTGGACCTCGTGCGGGCACAGAGCTCCTTTCGGGGAGCCCCGCTGCCTCCCTCAGCTCAGCCCCGCCGGGGGGACGCCGGACACGCGGGGGCCCCGGCTGGGGCCGGTCTGCGGCATGTGGGAGGCTTTGCTGCGCGGCGCGTGTTGTCTCCGGCCCCGCGGGCGCAGCTGCCCGCGCCGCGCTCCGCGCACAGTGACCCGCGGGACCAGCGGCCGCTCCCTGGGCCGCCCCTCGGGGACGGCGGCGTCGCTCTCGGCTCCCCAGGCGCGGGCGGACAGGGGGGCACAGAGACGCCCCGGCTCCCCCCGGCGCAGCCCCCGGCCCCGGCCGCCCGAGCTGCTGTCCAGGGTGCTGAGCGCAGGGCCCCGCACTCGCCTCCGGAGGGGGCCGCTTCAGGGACCGTCTCCCGCCGCCCGGCTGCTGGGGCCGGGTGGTTCCGTCCCTGCCCCCGCTGGGAGCCGCAGGGAGTCAGCCCCGGTCACCCCCTGCCTGGGGAGGGGGGCTCTGACCCGCACCCCGGCACGGGCAGCAACGGGCCCTTGTGCGGCACCGCCGGGGTGTTGGCCTCCCGGGGCTGAGCTCGGCCCAGTAGGGCTGGCGGGGGGGCCGTTCAGCGGAGCTTCAAACCACCACCTGCTGCCCCGCGAGGGGAGGGTCCGGGGAGGGCGCTGAGCGAGGGCCTGTATTGCCGAGGGGGGTGGACAGCTCCCCCAAGGACGGTTAGCGGCTGCAAAGCCCCTTAGTTAACTGCTACCAGTCAGCCGGGAGGGAAACGGGTCCCGCACCTGCAACCATGCAGCCAGGTGCAGGTGTCCCTTCACCCCTTCCTGCCAGGGACTAATCTTTACAGGGGAAACTCCTTGTCTGACAGTCTCTTATGGTACCAAAGTGCATTAACCGTCCTTCTGGGGGAAACGAAGGGGCTCTGAGCCGCTGCTGCGGCTGTTTGGCAGGCCTATCCTCTCTCTTCTAAGGACACAACAAGGCGGAGAGGGAGAAGAGACTCGTGAAGACAGAAAAGGCAGCACCTGTCTTGAGGCCTAGCTGCTGGAAAATGAGAGACCCAACCCAGCACAAGGGCCTGTCGGCCATTGGCAGCTCATTTTAAGGCCAGAAGGGACCATTGTGATCATCTAGTCTGAGCTCCTGTCTAATACAGGCCAGAGACCTGCCCCAAAGAAGCGCTGGAACAGATTTTTCAGAAAGACATCCAACCTTGGTTTAAAACTCCTCAGTGATGGAGAATCCACCAGGACCCTTGGTCAACTGTTCCAGGGATTAATGGCCCTCACTGTACAGAGCCTATGCCTTCTTTCCAGTTCTAGATTTCTAGTCAAAATGTCAAGTGATACCAAGTCAAATGCCTTACAGAAGTCTAGGTATATTACATCAACACTATCACCTTTGTCTACCAAACTTGTGATCTCATTTAAAAAAATAAGATATCAAGTTAGTTTAATAACTAACATTTTCCATAAATCCATGTTGATTTGCATTAATTATATTACCCTCCTTTAGTTCATTAGTAAGCAAGTCCTGTACCAGCTATGCCATTATTTTGGCTGGGATCATTACCAGGCTGACAGGCCTTTAATTACCCACATCTACTCTTTTAAAAAATTGGCATTACATTAGTTTTCTTCCAGGCATCTGGAAGTTCCCCAATGCTCTGAGATGAATTGAAAAATCAACATTAATGGTCCAACGAAGCCCTCAGCCAGGTCTTTTAAAATGCTTGGTTACAAGTTATCTGGGCCTGTTGATTTTTAAATGTCTGCCTTTAGTAGCTTCTACTACTTGAACATCCTTCAGTGATACTAGTGGAATGGAAAGAGTATTATCATCCCCATTTGATGAGACTATATCAGCTGTTTTACCCCAAGTATGGAGCAGAAATATTTATTGAACCCCTCTGGCTTTTCTGCATTGTTATTGATAATTCTACCACTTCCATCCAGTAATGGACTGATACCATTCTCAGGATTCCTGGTGTTCCTAATAGATTTTAAAACTTCTTATTCTCCTTCCCTTTGCTGGCCATTGATTTCTCCTTGTGTCCCTTGGCTTCCCTTATTTTCTACATTTCTTTACTTGTGATTTATATTCATTCCTATCAACTTCCCCATTTCTTCTATTTGTTATGTATTATTTTTCACAGCAGCGTTGAGCTGTTTAAGGCGTTACATTTAGCTTGTCTTTCTATTCACATTATCACACCAGTGTTGCAAAAGGTGGCATTGTCTTGCTTGGCTAAGCCAGACTCTTATGGGACAGGAGACAGAGCGTGTTAAACAGGAAAGAGCAGCCGTGTGGTAGGGAAGGGGACGGGGCACATCAAAGGGGCTCACATCCAAGTGCTGTTCAGGATTTTGCTCAGTCCAGTGGAAGGGTGATGTCATCTGGTTTCCTCTCTCTGGGCAGGATATCTTTGGGAATTACGACAGTTAAGTCTCAGTGGGGTGATGACAGGTCCCAGGGCCAGAGGGCAGCGGCGCCTGGTCCCTGGGCTGGGGGTTCCCGGCCGCTCTCGGCTCCCCAGGCCCACCGGGGGGGGGCACAGAGACAGCTGGTTGCCCCCCGGGGGGAGAGTTTGCCCAGGCTCCCCCGGAGCAGCGTCTCCTGTCAGCAGCAGCCCCCGGCCCCGGCCGCCGCCCGCCCGGGCTGCTGACCAGGGTGCTGAGCGGAGGGCCCGGCGTGAGCCTCTGGATGGGGCCGCTTCAGCGACCGCCTCCGGCCGCCCTCGCCGGGTCTCTGCGCCGCAGGATGTGACCCACGGAGGCGGCCGGGAGCCACTCGGGTCTCACGCGGCTGCCGGCGGGAGCCCAGGTCCGACCCCGCCGGAGCCCCGCGCCAGGGAAGAAGAGGAGCAGCCTGCGAGGGCCGTGCCCAGACGGGACGGTGCGGGGATGGGTGGTTAGAGCTAAGCCCTGGCACCCGGGGGTGTCCCGGCTGGGCCCGGTGCTGCCTGCGAGGCTGAGCAGCGGGGTTTGGACACTAGCCCGGAGCCCTGAGCTCCAGCGTGGTACTTGGGACCCCGGGGCGGCCAGGGCTAGCGAAGGAGGGGCCAGGGCTAGCTAAGGGGGCAGCCAGGGCTAGCTAAGGGGGCGCAGGGCTAGCGAGGGGGGGCAGGGCTAGCTAAGGGGGCGCAGGGCTAGCGAGGGGGGGCAGGGCTAGCTAAGGAGGCATCCAGGGCTAGCTAAGAGGGGGAGCAGGGCTAGCAAAGGGGGGCCAGGGCTAGCTAAGGGGGCGCAGGGCTAGCGAGGGGGGGCAGGGCTAGCTAAGGAGGCATCCAGGGCTAGCTAAGAGGGGGAGCAGGGCTAGCAAAGGGGGGCCAGGGCTAGCTAAGGGGGCGCAGGGCTAGCGAGGGGGGGCAGGGCTAGCTAAGGAGGCATCCAGGGCTAGCTAAGAGGGGGAGCAGGGCTAGCAAAGGGGGGGCCAGGGCTAGCTAAGGGGGCGCAGGGCTAGCGAGGGGGGGCAGGGCTAGCTAAGGAGGCATCCAGGGCTAGCTAAGAGGGGGAGCAGAGCTAGCTAAGGGGGCGGCCAGGGCTAGCTAAGGGGGGACAGGGCTAGTGAAGGGGGCATCCAGGGCTAGCTAAGGGGGCGGCCAGGATTAGCTAAGGAGGCATCCAGGGCTAGCTAAGGGGGGGTCAGGGCTAGCGAAGGGGGCATCCAGGGCTAGCTAAGGGGGCATCCAGCCCCCAACAACCGCTGGGCTGGTGCGGCCGGCAGATTTGCTCCTGGGGCTGGGGCTGCCCGTCCGCAGCGGTGGAGGGGAGCCAGGGCTGAGAAGTCACCTCACCACGCTCCGGCCTGGCCCGGGGAGGGCGAAAGGATCCGCGGGCGACCGAGGTTATTCCCCGGGCGGGCCCAAGCTGCCAGAGCCGCCTGTGGCCGGGGGCAGCGCGGGCGTGTTGGATCACAGCAAGGTCAGACCCAGCAGGTCCCGGGGTCACTGGCGTTAGTGCCCCGGCCCCGTGCTCGGAAGGGGCTCTCGGGAAGGGAGGCGAGGGTAGGAAACACGCCGCCATGTGCCCGAGGCAGCGGGGGGCCCGGGACAATAGCGCCGCGCCCAGACGCTTCCCTGAGCAACCGACAAAAAAGCTACAACTCCGGGGGACGACGACGGGGGGGCCTCCAGTGCAATAGCAGGGGGCTGCCTGGGGCTGCTGAGAGCCTGGGCCAGTCGCTCCGACCCATGCAGCGCAGTGGGGTGTAAACCCCATTGCTGGGGGAGGGGGTTGCGAAGCCCACCCCCGCTGGGGGCTCTGCATGTGGCAGGAGGGAAGGAGCGCAGTGGGGCTCTCCCCCAGCAGACACCCCGCAGTTGGGGTCGGTAGTGGGCACCCAGTGCCGCCGCCTTTCCTCTCCAGCGGAGGGGGCCTTGAGGCTGCCTCGGGGGGCGATGGGCGCTCCGTGGGGCTGCCCGCCCCTGTCTAGGAAGAAGGCAGGGGGTCCCTGGGCAGGGAGGGGCCGGGACTGCCCCGGTGTGCCCAGGGCCGCGGCTTGCCTGTTCCGGCCCTGGACCCAGTGGGGGTTGGGCGGGATGCAAGCGCCGGCGGCTGCCTGGGGGACTCGTCTTTCCTCGGGCTCTCCTGAATTTGTGCCTCAGAAGCAACCCCGAAGAGCTGCCCAGGACCGGCTGGCTGCGCTCCCAGCTCGGTGCAGCGCCGAGCACTCCAGGCAGGGCAGGGGCAGTCAGAGGCTGCTGAGCTGTCAAGAGCCACCAGCGGGGGCTGCTGGGGAGCCACTTCCGTCCGGGGTTCGCGGCTCGCCGAGCCTGTGCAAAGCCAGAAGCTCCCCCTGGGTTTCTTTCCTTTCGCTCCTCAGCCCTTGCAGCCAAGCCCCGGCCGTGACAGACCCGTGGGCTGGAAGAGAGACGGGGCTGAAATCCGCGCTCAGCCCTTCTCCGCAAAGCCAAACGCCTCGAGCACCCCGGGGGCCGCGTTCAGCTTCATCCCCCTGCCCTTGGAATCGGTCCCAGGGCGACCCCCGCCCCAGACAGCCACCGGAGCAGCCACAGGATGGGGGGCACGTCTGCTGCCCTAACTGCCGCGAGACAGACAGACGGACAGACAGACAGGCCGCGATCGCCTCCCCACGCTGCCGGACAATGGGGGGCGGGGGAGGATCTGACAAAGAACCAGCCCCGCGGGGCAAGGCTGGCTGGGGTGGGATCCAGGCCGTGACAGCGCTGGCTACCGGGGTACCTAGATAGATAGATAGATAGATAGATAGATAGATAGATAGATAGATAGATAGATAGATAGATAGATAGATAGAAGCAGAATCTATCCATCCCCATACCCCCCACTCCCCCATCTAGCTGTCTGTCCATCCTCCCACTATCTATCATCTGTCTATCTATCTAATCTATCTATCTATCTATCTGGATTAAGTATAAAGCCCATTACTTCCCACACATCTCTCCTAAGTGGGCCTGGGAAAGGCCCGGGGAGGAACCCAGGGCTGGAGAGGGCCTGCTGCCAGTGCCCCATTTGAACCGGCCCTGGAGAGTTACCAGGGCGGCAGGGCAGGGCTTGGCAGCTGGGATTGCTGAGCTGAAGCCCCAGTTCTGGCCCTGACTTTCTCTGTGGCCTCTCCATCCCTGAAGTGGAGATAGTGCTTCTCTCTGCCGAGGAATGTAGACCCTGTTCCTCCCTGTTGTATAGAGAGATTTCTGCAAACCTACCCCAGGGACATCTGGCAATATCTGTAATGCCAAGTAAGTTCCACCTACTGTAAGTGCGAGGTCCTAGGCTAATGCTGATGTATTCTATGTAATTCCAAGGGTCCCCTCCCTGGCAGTTTGGACAGACGTTGGCTCGGTACCTGGCATTAGGGTGACCAGATGTCCCAATCTTATAGGCACAGTCCCGATATTTGGGGCTTTGTCTTATATAGGCACCCACCCCCTGTCCCGAATTTTCACACTTGCTGTCTGGTCACCCTACCTGGCATGTCCCAGCAGCGGTAGAGTTCTCCATTCTTTTCTCTTTTGTGGCTTCTTATCAGAGTGGTCAGACCCTCCATGGAGCCAGGAGACTCTGCCCATCCCTTAGGCCGTTCTGCTGTTAGATGCAGAGAAATGTCAATCCAGTGAGAAAAGGGAAGACAAAAAGAATAAAATGACACAGTCCTTCCTACACCTTTGTAGTTAAACTGTCTGGTGTTGGGCTTGCTGAGATATTTTCCATTCATCTTATTGTGAACAACCCTGTCCAGTTCTGGGAGAACACTTCATCCAGTTCTCTGGGCATCCAACAGCTCAACTCTGGGCTCCTCACTGAGGTTTCCTCACTGGCATACAATCAAACTACACTTGAGTTGTTCAGGCTGAAGCGTAGGGGCTGAGTATAGGGTATACCACACATCCAGCGTACATACGTTTGTCTTTACACTTGCATTTGATACTATTGGTTAACACATCGTACCCTACACTTTATGATTGGTCTGCCAGTGTTTGTAACCAATCCCTGCACAGATCATGAACTGTCCACGGTCTGCAAAGCATGCTAGCGAGCAACGCTGCAGCTGAAAGCTCATCACCCCTCGTACTGGCTCATTATCTACTAACTACGTTATTCACAGGGCACTTGTAAGTTTATGCATTGTCCATTGCTAACCTCTGTGTCCTCATGTCGGTTTTCTTTCATTATTCATGCAAGGCCTACACCTGTTGAAAGGCCTAGGTCCTTCCCGGGGGCCCAGAGCTTGCATTGACGTTGGCTGCGGGGAGCCTGGGAGCTCACTTCAGTGTAAAGGGAAGCATCAGTCACTCTCATGTCATGTGCAACTAATGAGGTAAATATGTTCTGCTTCCCTTGTCTGTAGGCGGAGCTGAAACAATACAGTGCTGTCATTTCTGGGCACAAAGGAAGGCCAGTTCCCCTCACAATAGTCCTTGGCCAGCTACTTACACATTCAGACTTTAATTTTAGAGCAGTTGCTTAGAAGATCAGATCAGATGTGTCCGTCCTGAGAGAGAGGCCTTGGTGGCTCTTGGCAGGAAGGAACAGGCTAGCTAGAGATTGCTCTCCTCCCGTCTTTGGAAGGCCAAAGATTACTTTACAAAATACAGTGCTGCAGCCGGGCTTGTCCGCTGGTGTGTGGGTGGAGGGGGAGCACATGTCTGGCCCCTTCAATCTCCACTTCCACTGGCAAGCGTGTGCCTTAGAGCCCCACCCAGTGATTTACACCTTGCCCTAAAGAAGAGAATTCATTCCTGGAAGCTGACTGTGCAGCAATAGTCAGAAAACCAAGTGACACCAACAGAAATCCGTGACATTGTCCAATGTGCTGCCCTATACTGTGCGTAGGAAAATAACCTCATTAACACCCTTCTGTGACCTGGCGCTGGGGAGTTCACACTGGGTGTGTTTATGCCTGAGGTTTACTCCTTTGCTTTTGCCTCTGTATAGATTTCAAGAGAGTTTTATTGCATGTTTGGAGGAAAGGGCCTTGCCACCACGAGAATGACACTCACGACACTCAGTATCAGAGCTTGAGAGGCTGCGGATTTACACAGAAAGGTCAGTGATGCTTGTGGATGGAGAAAATGGAGCTTTGATTTCTCCCAGACAGATTTATACAGTGGTCACCAGGTTTAGCGCAGAGATGGGCAGCCAGAAGGAAAAGCCCTGAGCACTTGTCACATCCCCTGGCACCCTGGGACACCCTGACTTCTCCTCTGTGGCCTGGGGCTTGAGGGGGTTGTTCTGAGTTTTCAGTGGTTTAGTGGCTAGCACCATCTTGTGGTGGAAGCGTTTAATGGCTACATCTGGGATTCACCATGATGGGATTCAGGGGACTGTTCTGAGCTGCCGTATCATCGACGTGGTTCTGAGCAGACCACGTAAGTGCTGCTGGCCTAGCAGGGAGTGTGGTCAAATACGTCTCTCTAAAACATACAAGCAAAGGTTTATTAGAGACATGATGAAGGCAAGACCCAGGGGCCTCAGCATGGGAAAAGCCTCCTTTTCCCCATCCCCAGCTGGAAAAGGCAGGCCAGCTCAGCAATGAAAGGGTCCAGTTCTGAGGTTTAGAAGGAAACCGAGTGACGCAATAATGATCATCTGCCTGGAGATTTAATGTCAGGGGCTCCTGGAGCGAGATTTAACCAGCGGGGCCCCGCGCTCTGGCCTGCCTCATTTGTTCCACATGACATTTCCGCAGTGCAAGGGGCTGCTCCAGAGTCAGCTCCTCTGCAGCTCTCCACTGCCTCAGAGCTGGTTTGTGCTTGCGAGGAGAACATCCTGCTCCTGAGCGAATGAAAAAAGGATCTCCAAGGCCAGCTCAGAACTGAGAGATGCCCAGCAAAGGCCTGCAGGCTTCTCTGGAGGGACTCAGAGGTCACCCCTAGCCGCTGGGCTCTGCTGTCTGCAAAGCCAAGCCAGGTGCTGCCAGGCCGGGGCAGGATCAGAATCACCTTCAGCAGCTCCACAGCCAGGCCTCCGCAGCTCTGCCGCCCGCTCTCAGATCCCATGGGCGGTGCCGTGACCATCTTCTCCATCCTTTGTGGGGTCTTTGCCGTGGCCAGCACCATCACCTCGCTCTGCACAGACTGTTGGCAGGTAATATGCACTTTGGTGTCCTTTCTGTCCCATCTGGGAAGGTAAATGTCACTGGGCTATGGAGACCTCCCTGCTGAGGCGGGCTCCTGGGCTGGTGTGTGCACTCACATGGGGCAATGCAGCATCCCTCAGCAAACTCTCCTATCTGCCCTGGGTCGTCATGCCTAGGAAATCCCCCGAGCAGCATGAAACCCCCCAGCCTCTGCTCTGACAAACATGCCCCATACATCAAAGAGGAGCTGTAAATTCTAGTCTAGCCAGGTTCTTACGCAGGGCCCATCACCGTGGTATCTGAGCACTTCCCTCGCTCTCCTGAAGAATGGGGCTTGTCGGGATCTACGCAGACTCTGGGTTGGTGTAATTAGCCGGCGCGCTCCAGACAGCACATTCAGAGCAGAACTAGGGTGGTGAAGTGGAGCGATGAGGCTTCGCTGCCCTGGAGTCGCTCCAGCCCGGGTTATTGAACGAGCACTGCGCACGGGGTACTGAGCTCTGCGGAAAATCTGGCCCCAGCTGGTGGTGCTGAGCCTCGAACTCTGGCCCCAGGGGAGCACATTATAATGACCAGTCAAATGCTGCTACTGACCAGAGCTGAAGAGTGTTGTTGGCAAACAGGGCCTGGTGCTTTCCGGAGAGCGTGGCATCTACCGCCCATACAGGTGCTAGAGCAGGCCCTGAGGGAGGCCAGGGTCTGAGGACGGTAGAGGAGAGAGTTAGAATAAAAGCAGGGTGTCTTGTATAGCGTGACGGGATAGTCAAGGGGATGGGGGGAAATGCGATAACACTTTCTTTCTCTCTCCTGGTGAGAGGAAACCCTGATGTTAAACCAGGCACCAGGCGGCTGTACTGTACGGCAGGATACGAAGCCCCATGACTTGCACCTTCTCCCCTCTCAGATTAACAGCAAAGGCTCAGTTGTTCTGAGCACCCGGTGTCGTGGCCTCTGGAGAGAATGTGTCTGGGACAAGTTTGTGAAGATCTGGACCTGTGATGTTTTCAACTCCTACCTGAATCCACATCCAGGTAACAAAGAGCGAGGCCCTGAGGCTGATGTATCAGAACACAACAAATGGTATATGAAAGGGCGCTCAGCCCCCCTGCCCAAGGATTTAGACCACTCGCTAACTACCGGGGTAGGCTGAGCCCTTCCTGTGGGACAGATTATCTCACACCCGCTACTGCGTGGTTCTGCACCTTGCTCTGAGCACCTGGCACTGTTGGAGCCAGATCTTTTGCTAGAGCGGCCTTGGGGCTGACCCACCCGCTGTTCTTGTGTTCCTACCAATAGCACCTACCCTCTGCGCTTTGGGGATGACTTTCAGTCAGATCAGAGTGCTGCAGACGGTGAAGTTCTACAAATAAAACTTCATTCTAGAGTCAGGGAAACTCCGTGCAAAATGGGGCTTTCCAGAGTCTCTTGACATGGGGCTCTTCCCTTCAGCCAGCCCACTGTCCCACTCCAGAAAGCTCCTGGTCATTTTCCTTTGGAGGGGCACATTCTTCCCCGGGACACGGGGCTGGGGAGAGAGGCAGGAGGGCGCCGCACCCAGCTGACTGTTCAGAGCAGGCAAATCCCCCTTCCTAGGGCTAGGTGGCACTGCGAGACAGAGGCTAAGCACTGACCAAGGAGGGGAGGGCGCGTACGCGAGAATGCCATGGACTTCGGGAAGCAGAAGGCCGCGGATGAGGCTGCCAGCCTAGCAGGGTCTCTCGAATGGCTCATGGTTACACCTGAGCACTTGGATTCAACCAGGTGCGCGCTGGCAGCTCCCGATGCGGAGTGAGGCCTTGACTACTTCTCTGTGTTCCTGGCTCATCTGTACTGTGCCGAACGCCGTTGGTAACACACGTTAAAGCCTGCCAGCTGCACAAGTCCTTGCTTCCCGTTTAAATCCTTCAGCCCCACAGCCCACACACTGTCTGTCCCCAGCTCTACAGCTCATCCGAAAAATTCACAATGTTGGCACCCCTCTCCCCCCGGCTGGAACAACGTCCAGGAAATTGCCACTGATTTTTCCCATTTTTTGAATGTTTCATTCAGTCCATCAGCGGATACTGCGCAGCAGTCACCACTGATCTGCAATGGGGTCAGACTGGTGGCCAGCACCGTAGCCCGTTACCACCCCCTGCACCGTCCATCCTCTGCTGGTACAGCCCTACATCCAGGACCGCACCCACTAGCCCCCCGTCTCTGGGCACGCTCTCTAGCCCTCTCCCGCTCATGCTTTGTTTGCTTCTTTTTATAAGCTGCAATCATTCTCACACGGACGCTGCTGATCACTTCCAGCATCGCCAGTGCTGGGGCATTCCTCTGCCTGCTCCTGGGATCTGAATATCTCAGCTGCTGTCAGGGGCCTCTGGCTAAACAACGCTGTCTCCGCCTGGCTGCCGGACTCTTCTTCCTTGTAGGTAGGTTCTCCCCAAACTCTAAAATAAAACCTGTTAAAACAAATGAACTCCCTCTAGGAGATGCAAAAGGAAAAGGAGGACTTGTGGCACCTTAGAGACTAACCAATTTATTTGAGCATAAGCTTTCATGAGCTACAGCATCCGATGAAGTGAGCTGTAGCTCACGAAAGCTCATGCTCAAATAAATTGGTTAGTCTCTAAGGTGCCACAAGTCCTCCTCTTCTTTTTGCGAATACAAACTAACACGGCTGCTACTCTGAAACAGGCCCCTGAGAGAGGCTCACAGCCAGAGTTGGGGCAGTGTTAGGGAATCTGTCACATGGGGACTGTATTTTGAAAGGTATGCTGGCTTCTTGGGGCTATGCTTTCCGCCCAGCTCTGCTCCACCCCATCACATGCTCAGAGGGGCTCTCTAGAGCGCTTCTTTAAATTGCTTTTCCGAGATAAGAAAAGGAGGACTTGTGGCACCTTAGAGACTAACCAATTTATTAGAGCATAAGCTTTCGTGAGCTACAGCATCCGATGAAGTGAGCTGTAGCTCACAAAAGCTTATGCTCTAATAAATTGGTTAGTCTCTAAGGTGCCACAAGTCCTCCTGTTCTTTTTGTGAATACAGACTAACACGGCTGTTACTCTGAAACCTCTAGGAGATGCCATCCCAAGTTGTGAAGCTGGCTGGGTGCCTGAAAGGGCGTGCGAGGTCAGTCAGCTAGGGAAGACCACACACACGTGAAAATGCCCTCACACGGGTGCATGTGTGCCCATGCACCTGGCCATGTGGCCATTAGGGACGGTCAGGAAATAATTTGTTTTTTTCCACCATGAAAAAATTCAATTTTTGTCAAAAGTTTTCTATGGAAAATGTTAATGTAAAAAACAAAAACTTTCCCTTTTCAGTTTCCACAAACAAAACAAATAAAAATTTTAAAATCAAAATCAAACTATTTGAAAATGGTGTGTAGGGATAGCTGTATGGATATGTGTAGGGGTACCTGTGTATGGATAGCTGTAGGGATATGTGTGTGGATATGTGTAGGGGGTAGCTGTAGGGGTAGCTGTGTATGGATAGCTGTAGGGGTACTGTAGGGATACCTGTAGGGATACCTGTAGGGGTAGCTGTGTAGAGGAATGTGTAAGGATAGCTGTAGAGGATAGCTGTAGGGGTACCTGTAGGGATAGCTGTAGGGGTATCTGTAGGGGGTAGCTGTAGGGGTACCTGTAGGGATAGCTGTAGGGGTATCTGTAGGGGGTAGCTGTAGGGGTATCTGTAGGGGGTAGCTGTAGGGGTATCTGTAGGGATAGCTGTAGAGGATAGCTGTAGGGGTACCTGTAGGGATAGCTGTAGGGGTATCTGTAGGGATAGCTGTAGAGGATAGCTGTAGGGGTACCTGTAGGGATAGCTGTAGGGGTATCTGTAGGGATAGCTGTAGGGGATAGCTGTAGGGGTACCTGTAGGGATAGCTGTAGGGGTATCTGTAAGGGGTAGCTGTAGGGGTACCTGTAGGGATAGCTGTAGGGGTATCTGTAGGGGGTAGCTGTAGGGGTACCTGTAGGGATAGCTGTAGGGGTATCTGTAGGGATAGCTGTAGGGGTATCTGTAGGGATAGCTGTAGAGGATAGCTGTAGGGGTACCTGTAGGGATAGCTGTAGGGTTATCTGTAGGGATAGCTGTAGGGGTAGCTGTAGGGGTACCTGTAGGGATAGCTGTAGGGGTATCTGTAGGGGGTAGCTGTAGGGGTACCTGTAAGGATAGCTGTAGGGGGTAGCTGTAGGGGTATCTGTAGGGATAGCTGTAGGGGTATCTGTAGGGGGTAGCTGTAGGGGTACCTGTAGGGATAGCTGTAGTGGTATGTGTAGGGCTCAGACACCAGGCTCTTATTAAACAGACTAAGCCCGGGATGACTCCAGCCCCATCACACAGCAGGATGGAAGGTTATAGGGCCCGCCGCCGAGATGCAGGGCTCTTCCCCAAAGAGGATGGCTCTAGACTGTTCTCAGTGGTAGCAGAGGCCAGAACGAGGAGTAATGGTCTCAAGTTGCAGTGGGGGAGGTTTAGGTTGGATATTAGGAAAAACTTTTTCACTAGGAGGGTGGTGAAACACTGGAATGCGTTACCTAGGGAGGTGGTGGAATCTCCTTCCTTAGAAGTTTTTAAGGTCAGGCTTGACAAAGCCCTGGCTGGGATGATTTAATTGGGGATGGGTCCTGCTGTGAGCAGGGGGTTGGACTAGATGACCTCCTGAGGTCCCTTCCAACCCTGATAGTCTATGATTCTCTGATTCCCCTGACTTAGCCTGGCAGCTGGACCAGGTGTGCCCCATTAGCGCCAACCCTGGGCGTAAGGAGGTTTAAGCCTCTCTCTCTCTCTCTCTGTGGCAGAGGGAACCAGGGTCAGGAACAGGGGGGTCCTGCAGGGACCAGCCACACTTGGGAACAAGAGCGGACTGGATGTTTATGTTTGCTGTTATGAAAGTTGAGTTATAAAGAAACCCCAGGCAGCGTGTGTGTGTGTTCAGGGGGAAGCTGAACAAGTCTCTGTGTGTGTGTGTGTGTAGGGGGAAGCTGTGCTGTGCTGTGTGTGTGTTTAGGGGGAAGTTGTGCCATGCATGTGTGTGTGGGGGCGGGGGAAGCTGTGCAGTGTGTGTCTGTGGGTGTGCACACAGGGGTGTGTGTAACCATGTTAGGAGCAGAGTGGAATGCCACTTGCTTACAAATATCATAAGAAAAAGCTGGAACTCCCCACACACATTTCTAAATGACCATTTACGACAAGATCTGAGGGTAGCTGGGGAGTGTCTCTTCTTTTCACCCTCTGCCCTTTCGAAATCTCCCCAGGGGCCCAGCACACATCAGGACCTACCCAAACTCACATGCCAGCAGACAGGAGGTTTTGCTCTCTGGGGTCTACCCCAAGCCTGCGGGAATCACAGAGTTCTCTGCTTTGTTTCAGGCATTTCAACCTCTGTTGGGGTCGTAAGATACTGCGTGTATGTCTACTCCCTGCACCAGTACGAGGTACTGTCACCAGCACCTACTGTTCGTTATTTACTGAGCCCCCCCCGGTCACCTGGCACTTTACATATACGTAAGAGACACAGCCCCTGCCCCAGGGAGCTTACAATTGAGTTCGGAACCAGACAAGGCAGTTCAGACACAGGATCTGAGGGGACACAATGGGCTGGAGCTGCCATAGGAATAATGGTGTATTGGTCACCTTTGAAAGGCTCCACATAACGCTCATCCACCCATCGCTTTGATGAGTGAGCTGGTTTTTGACTAACAGCTGTTTTGGTTTGGTGCTGTCAGCAAGAGATCTGTCTGGAAGGCGCCTACAGATCCCGTTCAGGTCTCATCCTAATCTGAACAGAGGGCAGACAGAGAAGTGTTACTGACCCCACTCTTTGGGAGAGGCCCAAGGGATCCAGGATCACTCTATGTAACACAGGGCGAGCACCATGCAATGCATTTCTATTTCCTTTGGGCCACACCACGCTCTCTTTATGCACCTGCACCCGTAGCCAGCTAACTAGGGCTGTGAGAGTGTAACTGGGTGCAGAATTTGGCCCTCCGTGAGTTCATCAAGTTCAGCCAGTTGAACGAATGAGGAGCCTCACAAATATCGTGTATGGCAACAAAACACCACGCTGGGGAAATGCTCCCTCAGCAAATCTGACCCAGCTCAGGACCTGGGCTTTCTACCCTTGCAGACAGGTTGCCTGCGGTAGCTTTAACAATAGATGTCATTCGCCACTTTTATGCTGGAGCTACTGCAGTGACCCCAGGGTGACCAGGACACATTTTCTACTGCTCACACTCAGTTGTCTTGGCACTTTGCTTTTGTTTTACAGGTGTCTCTAAAAATCCCAGGGTTCCCAAGCTTTGAATGCGGCTACTCCCTATGGATGGCTGTGGGGGGCAGCCTAGGGGCTATTGTTGCAGCTGCTGTATCCTGCTATGAAGTCCTGTTTACAAAGGATCCCAGGGCAAATGCAGTGACGGAAGTAGCTGAGAGTGGGTGCACTGCTGGCTTGGACGTTGTGCGTACGTATGTGTGAGCGGGAAGAGATTTCCTGAGCCTGAGGACATCAGGCTCGGAGGACACTGAAAGATTGGTGATGTTTGACACAGCTCTGTGCTTGGAAAGGCTGGGAGATCTGCTTTGTGAGCGTTTCTCAGATACTGTTTCCCATGGATTAGGCTAAAGTAAGGGATACATTTGACATGTTTCCCTGCTAGATTTCTTTGGTATCTAAGGTCAGGTGGAACAGGCCATGCAACGTATCCCCCAGCTCTCCTGGCCTATGCTATTCGCGTATCGCTTTGGCCAGCTTTGCATGCGTTAAATAAGACGTCAAACTAAAGTTTGAGTCCAGGCAGGTAAAAGCTACGTGCTGCTAATTCAGTGCTCTGCGCTGTCATATGAGCCGAGAGAGACAATGTGACGTGAACGCTTTGTCTGTAGTGCCCAATATGTCATCACATTCCCTTTGGTTTAGCCTTTGAAGACTCCATTTTCTGCCCTGCTTTTGGAAGTTTTCCCCTACTTGGCACTGGTGAGGCCTCAGCTGGAGTCCTGTGTGCCGTTCTGGGCAGCGCGCTTAAAGCAAGATGTGGGCAAACCGGAGCGAGTACCCTGCAGAACCACAACAACGGTGCAAAGTGTAGAAAACCTGACCCAAGAGGAAAGGGTCAAAAAACTGGGCACAGTTAATCTTGAGAAATGACCGGGGGGGACTTCCCTGGCGCTACCGCCGACCCACCGCGGGACAACTGGGCTGCGGTGCCCCCCCCCTTCCCTGAGGCCCCCGCCTCCTCCTCCACTCCACCCCCGCCCCCCGAAGTTCTCGGCTGTTCGCTGTGTCCCTCCTCCTCGAGATGGGGGAGTGAGGAGTGACGCGGAGAGCCAGCAGCTAGTGGACAGACGAGGCTCAGCCAGACTCTGGTGGCCGAGGGATGTGGGGGGATTAGGGTCTAACTCTCAGGATAGTGATGCTCTGGAACAGGCGTCCAAGGGAGGTTGTGGAATCCCCGTGATGGAGGTTTTTAAGACCAGGCTGGACAAACCCCTGTCAGGGATGGTCTGGATTTCCTCAGTCCTGCTGCAGCGCAGGGGGCTGGACTTGATGACCTCTCGAGTTTCCTTCCAGCCCCACATCCCTATGATACACTTCATGGAGCCACACTGCTGTCTGGGGGTGGAGCCTCAGACGACTGAGGGTCACAGGGTGCTTGACCTTGTTTAAAGGAAGCCTGATGCAAAGGGTGGTTGTTGGTCCTGGGTAGCCCGGGGAGCACTTTCATGTGGGGACATAATGTGTCATATAAATGGTGACACTGGCAGAGCAGATGCCAGCTCATGCCAAGGCCCCCATGCCTCCAGGGAGCCCTGGCTTCTAAATAGCCGGAGCCAGTCTGGCTCACCTGTGTGTTCGTTTTCTTAATATAGGTATTAGCATGATAAGAATGTGTTTCGTGTTTCGACTTTATTGAATGCTTGCGAGTTGCTGCCTGCGTTCTTCTCACGTACGACAGCTGTATCCCATACTGTACGGTAATATTCGAGCTGCTGTACTGAGAAAATCTACGTAAGTCACCGGACAGGAGAGAGACACTAACTAGTGTGGCGTGCTAATCTGCAACAAACGGTGCTACATCCTGCCCCGCGGGAAAGGTCCCTGGACTCCGGGTGGACAGTTTGGGAGGATAAAGAGGATAAAAGATATTTGCCCTCCCCCACCATGAAGATCAGTCATGCAAGTGGATTTCTTCCGTCAGCTGATCTTGCAGCTCAGAGCACAAGAAAGGAATCATAGAATCATAGACTATCAGGGTTGGAAGGGACCCCTGAAGGTCATCTAGTCCAACCCCCTGCTCAAAAAGCAGGACCCATCCCCAATTAAATCATCCCAGCCAGGGCTTTGTCAAGCCTGACCTTAAAAACTTCTAAGGAAGGAGATTCCACCACCTCCCTAGGTAACGCATTCCAGTGCTTCACCACCCTCCTAGTGAAAAAGTTTTTCCTAATATCCAATCTAAACCTCCCCCACTGCAACTTGAGACCATTACTCCTTGTCCTGTCCTCTTCTACCACTGAGAATAGTCTAGATCCATCCTCTCTGGAACCACCTCTCAGGTAGTTGAAAGCAGCTATCAAATCCCCCCTCATTCTTCTCTTCTGCAGACTAAACAATCCCAGCTCCCTCAGCCTCTCCTCATAAGTCATGTGTTCCAGTCCCCTAATCATTTTTGTTGCCCTTCGCTGGACTCTCTCCAATTTATCCATATCCTTCTTGTAGTGTGGGGCCCAAAACTGGACACAGTACTCCAGATGAGGCCTCAACAATGTCGAATAGAGGGGGACGATCACGTCCCTCGATCTGCTCGCTATGCCCCTACTTATACATCCCAAAATGCCACTGGCCTTCTTGGCAACAAGGGCACACTGCTGACTCATATCCAGCCTCTCGTCCACTGTCACCCCTAGGTCCTTTTCCGCAGAACTGCTGCCGAGCCATTCGGTCCCTAGTCTGTAGCGGTGCATTGGGTTCTTCCATCCTAAGTGCAGGACCCTGCACTTATTCTTATTGAACCTCATCAGATTTCTTTTGGCCCAATCCTCCAATTTGTCTAGGGCCCTCTGTATCCTATCCCTACCCTCCAGCGTATCTACCTCTCCTCCCAGTTTAGTACCATCCGCAAATTTGCTGAGAGTGCAATCCACACCATCCTCCAGATCATTTATGAAGATATTGAACAAAACCGGCCCCAGGACCGCCCCTGGGGCACTCCACTTGACACCGGCTGCCAACTAGACATGGAGCCATTGATCACTACCCGTTGAGCCCGACAATCTAGCCAACTTTCTACCCACCTTATAGTGCATTCATCCAGCCCATACTTCTTTAACTTGCTGACAAGAATACTGTGGGAGACCGTGTCGAAAGCTTTGCTAAAGTCAAGATTCAATACATCCACTGCTTTCCCTTCATCCACAGAACCAGTAATCTCATCATAGAAGGCGATTAGATTAGTCAGGCATGACCTTCCCTTGGTGAATCCATGCTGACTGTTCCTGATCACTTTCCTGTCATGTAAATGCTTCAGGATTGATTCTTTGAGGACCTGCTCCATGATTTTTCCAGGGACTGAAGTGAGGCTCACTGGCCTGTAGTTCCCAGGATCCTCCTTCTTCCCTTTTTTAAAGATTGGCACTACATTAGCCTTTTTCCAGTCATCCGGGACTTCCCCCGTTCGCCACGAGTTTTCAAAGATAATGGCCAATGGCTCTGCAATCACAGCCACCAGTTCCTTTAGCACTCTCGGATGCAACTCGTCCGGCCCCATGGACTTGTGCACGTCCAGCTTTTCTAAATAGTCCCTAACCACCTCTTTCTCCACAGAGGGCTGGCCATCTATTCCCCATGTTGTGATGCCAAGCGCAGTAGTCTGGGAGCTGACCTTGTTCGTGAAGAAGGAGGGAGATAGAAACCCCTAACAAGAAGGAACTGTGTCTCTATGTGGCTTGGACTCTGGGGGACGAGGTCTCTAGGCATAGGCAAGAGATCCCCAGCTGCTCAGCCAGGGTTAGCCCTAAAAGTCATATAAAGCTTGCTGATTAGAGAAGTCACTATTATTATTTTTTAATTAAGATTGTAACTCGTTTGTGTGTGCGCCTTTACCTGCACTAACCTTGTCAATAACTCTCTTTTTCTTTTCCTACTTAATAAATCTTTAGATAGTTTATTATAGTACTGGCTATAAGCATCGTCTCTGGTGGGGTAAATGACTGATCCTTTGGGACTGGGAATAACCTGAATATTGCTGTGATCCTTGGTGTAAAGGACCATCTCTCACAAAGGCAAGCTCACTGTGGTTGTTAGACAGACCGGAGTATCCATGGGGACTGCCTGTGACTACCTGATCACACTGTTAAAGTGCCTGAGGAGTTTACAGTAGATCATTACTTGGTGAAATCTAAGTACACAACTCACATCCATTTTGGGCTTCCGAACAGTCTGCCCTGACATGGGACTCGCTCTTGAGTCCCTGCGGGCAGAGTGACATGAACAAACTAGGGAGAGATCCAGTGGCCAGCAGACCAAACTTCTCCTGTGTAGCAAAGAGTCTTGTGTAATTACGCACATGATCCGGTTTTATCAAACCCCAAACAGCTGCCCAGTTTGGCCGTATCTCCTTCGCAAGCAGGGTTCTGGTCACATTAGTGTTAGAGGAAGGCGCTCCTGCAATCACACGCAAACTAGAATAGGCCACATGCTCCTCTGGGTGTGCAGTGTCCAGCACATGGGGGCCCTGATCCTGAGTGAGGCCTCTGGATGCTGCTGTAACACAAATAATCACCATTATAATTACCACTAGTATCCACATGTCTTTATCCTGTCATAAAAGCTCTACGTTTGAAACAGGGAACATGAACAACACTCTGAGGGCAGAAGCCACCAGATGGCACCTGTACAAACAGCCTTCATCTCAGTATGGCAGCAGTGCACAATCTTGGATACAAGGTTGTGTTGTTGTGAGTTTTGTGATGTGATTTTCTGGGGGGAGCTGTGGCAAACAGCAAGAGAGTTTTGCTCTCTGCTTTAATCGCTCTAGCCAGAGCAAATTCTTGGGGCAGAGTTGTTTCCTGGGAACCAGGCATTGGTGTTGGGCTGAGGTTCCTGGCGGGGGGCGGAGGGGGGTTGTCTGGTGCCATTAGTGACTCGCTCTGTTCTAGGACTGGTGTATCTAGACTACACCAAGAAAAGACCCCGACTCCCCATCACTGATTCCTCTTCCAATGGGACACCCCTCTGCAAGGCCCTGACATCTGTAACCCACAACACCGTGTGACTTCAGGGACCTCACATGCCACCGACAGGGTACAGCTGAAGGGTTGGGGGGGTTATAGGCAGGAATCTACTTGGGCCACTTGCAGAGACCAGGGAGGGTCAGTAAGCAGGGAAAGGGCCACAAAACCACTGGCTACGTGATCCCCCCGCTCTAACTGGGGTAGGGCCAGCCCTGGCTCCAGCCAACAGCCATGCAGGACATGGACTCCCCTGCCAGAGGCACAGAGCTACCCGCCTGTGGGCCCTTCCCCACGCCCTGGGCCCTGCTAGTCACTGGGGCATTTCCCCTCCCCACAGCTCCTGCCAGCCCGGAGTGCAGGGACTCTAGCCAGGTCCCCCGGCAGCAGGGAGCCAGACAGTTTAACCCCTTCCTGGCCCTGGGAATTAGCAGTGGGGTGTCAGCAGGAGGAGCTGGGCGGGAAGCGCAGGGGAGGGGAAGATCACAGCGGCCCCTGCGATTCCCCAGACAGACACTGAGGGAAGGAGGAGCCGTCCTGGGGGTGGGATCGCTGCGAGCTCCTGCCGCCGCCTGGCTGCTGTTCCCCGGAGGCAGGGAGGGCTGCGGAGCCGGAGGGGAGCGGGGCAGCTGGAGTCTGACCGGGGGGACGGGAAGTGCCAAGACCAGGGGCCATGCTGCGCTGTGCGACTCGGAGTGCCCGGGAGCCCCAGCCAGCCTGACAGCCGGAGCGAGAGACCCCGCAAGGCGCAGGTCCCCGGGCAGGAGACACCCCGGGCAGCTCCTCGGGGCGCAGCGCAGGAGGGGTCCGGGGGGCGCACGGGGCAGGAAGGGTCCCGGGGGGCGCAGCGCAGGAGAGGTCCCGGGGGGCGCACGGGGCAGGAGAGGTCCCGGGGGGCGCACGGGGCAGGAGAGGTCCCGGGGGGCGCAGCGCAGGAGGGGTCCGGGGGCGCACAGGGCAGGAGAGGTCCCGGGGGGCGCGCGGGGCAGGAGGGGTCCCGGGGCACAGATCTCGCAGTGCCCGGCCGGCAGCTCCTTCCCGGGGCTCGCTGGCAGCGGCCACCTCCCGGGAGCTAAGCGCACGCCAGCGGCTCGGCGCTCCGGGCAGCCCTATGGCGCCCCCGGGCTGGTGAGGGGCCCGCGGCTCCGGCTCCCCGGCCGAGGAGATGGCCCTGGAGCGGGCTCTGGTCGCCGCCCGCCAGGGCGACGTGGACACCCTGAAGGCTCTGCAGGCGCAGCGGCTGCTGCAGCCGGGGCTCCGGGACCCGCTGGGCGCCTCGCCCGCTCACCACGCCGCCCGGGCCGGCAAGCTGAACTGTCTGCGCTACCTGGTGGAGGAGGCGGCGCTGCGGGGCAACGGCCGGGCCCGCAACGGGGCCACCCCGGGCCACGACGCGGCGGCCACCGGCAGCCTGGCCTGTCTCCAGTGGCTGCTGACCCAGGGAGGCTGCTGCGTTCAGGTGGGCACCGCGCGCGGCTTCCCTCCCCCGGGGCCCAGCCCCACCCTGCCTCCAGGGCTCCTGGGGCCGCCTGCTGCGGGAGCCCGGGTGTGCCTGGGTGCTGGGAAGCTGGGGCCTCTCGCCTGGCGGGGCCCGGGACCAGCCCCCCCTGCCCTGGCCCTCTAGCTGAGGACCTGCGGGGCAAGCAGCGCTCCACTGCTGGGCAGTGCCCCTCTAGGCGGGCAGCCGCACTGGGTACAGGGCACTGTGGGGGCTGGGCAAGAGCCTGGCGTTCCTGGCCGCACCATGGAGCTCTGGGGGTGGCCGCAGGCAAGGGGAATGTAACCAAGGCTGGATTAAGGGGAGCGGGCGCTCTCCTGTCCTGAGCTTCCCGCAGCGGCATGGCAGGCAGAGTGGAGACTGGCCCAGCTGGGGTGGGGGGTGTCTGGACACGGGATTGTTCACCTGTCTTTGGGGAATGGCGTCGCCTGTGTCAGAGAAGCTGGTTTCCACAAATGCAAGAGGCCTCTGGCAGGATGGTCCCATGTTGGCCTCCCCCCGCACCAAGTAGCTGTTTCCCCAGGGCCTGCTGTTGTGTCCGCCTTGCTGGAACACAGTTAGCTCCCTTGTGCGGGGCCTTGCCTGGAAGCTGACAGCCCTCCATGGGCAGGAGAGCAGTGGGCTGAGTTTGGGGCCAGGGCCTCCCACACACAGTCACTTCCCCTCTCCAGGACTCCACTTCCTTCCCCCTGCCTCCCAGGGTGTCAGGGAACTGCTGCAAAGGTGCCGTGTACACTAGGAGAGGCCCTGGACTTGGATGGTGGCTGGAAGCCCTGCTAGGCTCTGCCAGGCTGTGCCATGTCTCCAGCCCCACGTATTGCTAAGGTGGGAGGATGGTCCTGCTCCTCAGGCCCCACACGGTGCCCTTCGCTTTGGTGCTGGATTCCAGCCCAGACCTAGACAGAAGGATGGACGATGTCTGGGTGACACCTCATCATCACTGGTATTTCTCGAGGCCCTGGCCCCAGGCAGAGACAGCAGCACAGGTCGGGCCTATGAGCTTGCACTCGGACTAGCCACTGCAGCTAAAGGGTGGAGGGGAAGCAGGAGCACAGAGCGGGAAGGGAGCTGGTGCTGAGAGCCCCGCAGTCCCACAGCGTCCCACAGCCTTATCTTCCTCGCCTGCCTGCTCCCTTCCAAGCAGGAGTCCTGGTGCTCACTGGTGATGCAGCCTGCCCTGTGGACCCACGGGCTGGTCCTAACAACCAGACGTGACCTTTACCAAGCACTGTTCATCATCTCCACAGCGCTTTACAAACAGTCACTCCTCACTCGCCACAAACACCCTCCCCTCATGAATGCAGCAAATTTCACCTCTCTTGTCTTGTCTGTGTGTTGTCCAGGAACAGATTGTGAGAGTTGCTGATTTATCTGTTTGCTGAAATTATCAAATTATCAAATCAGTTTCACCCGCAGTTTGCAAAGTGCAGGTGGCTATGGAGCTCATGTCACTAACCGACAGCGTCAATTCCAAATTGTAATCTTCACCGTTCACATCGTGTGGGTTAATTCCTTAAAACAGAACAGAACTAATGCCACCGGCCTGCCCAGCATGGTGCAAGCTGTGAACTGCCCATTTTACAATCCACGACACAGCCTGAAACGAGCTGCCTTCAGGGCATCAAGGGTTGATGCTAAGCAGCCGTTTTCGGTAGCCAGTTGTGCTAAGAAAAGTCAGGGCCGCATATGTTCACAAGAATCGAGCAGGGTCAGGCTGAAAGGTGCTTTGCAGCATGGACACATCCACGGGGTCAATTTCCCTCTCTGCTCAGGTCTGGAAAGCCGCTGCAGATGTGTCAGCTCCACTTTGCCAGAGCTGCGGAGGGAGGGCTGTGCCTTGCTCCACAGCGGGAGCCAGTGCCGTAGTCACGATTGGAGCTCAGCAGTCTCTGACTCCCAGGCCTGTGCTCGCCGTGCTGAACCGTGAGCACAGGACTTTTATTGATCGCAGGATGGGACCAAGCTCTGTTGTGATCAGCAGTCCCGCCCGGAGCCACCCACGCTTGGAGCCGGTTAACCTGCACTGCCAATTTCAGGGCACTTCCCACAGTGCAGGTGTGTCAGGAGAACCTGAGCCTTTGTGCCTGTGTGAGGAGAGGGGACAGATGACCAGTGTCGTGCCTGGGCCACACCCCATTGGAAACCCTTTTAAAATGCAGTGGGGAGGAGTTATCCATCAGACCTTCCAGAGGGGGCGTCCCAGGGCTTGCAGCTTGGGCGCTTTGGAAGCCAGACCCATAGAGGGTTGGTTTCTGCCGTGCAGCCATGATATTCAGAGCCAGCTCGGAACTTTCCCTGTGTCCCCGGGTGTGTGGATCAGACACATCGTGGGGGCAGTCAGCCTGGACTGGGCCCCGGACACGGTGGGGCCTGGCTGGGCCAAGGGGTAATGGGTTCTGCCAGCTGGTTAACAGCTGCCTCTGGGCTAAGGAGGCGGGCAGGGGCGGCGGAGGGGGTGGGGGTGGGCGGGGGTGGCAGAGTGGGTGCATCAGCTAGAGAGATGAGGACAGGACAGGTGGCCCAGCAGGCGAGGCAGTTGATGTCACGGGCTGGAGGTGGGTGAGGGACTAGCTAGCACAGCCAGCTAAAACACTCGTTGGAAATTGGTGGCGTGGGTTGAAGTGGGACTTTGGTCCCAAGCTGGTCACCGGCAGGGACGTGTCCACCACAGACGCAGTCTGCCGGACTGGGCCGTTTCTACTCCGGAGAGGCCCCGGGCTGTGATAGCAGGGAGCTGCAAGGGAGAACGTGAGTGTGGAGTTACATTCTCCCGCACTGTGTGGAGAAGATCACTCAGGACTGGATGCAGCAGGACTTGCCCTGCCCACTCCTCCCCTCCAAACGCACACGATGCGTTACAAGTCCTGCCATCTCCAATAGCCAGTCTGCTGGAGCATCGCAGACACTGTCTCCTCCAGTGCCCCATTCAGAGGCACCAGGCACCTCATCGAAATTGCGCAACACTTGAAATTCCCTGCAGTCTAATGACCTTCAGAAACCTCGCCCTGGACCCAGAGGTGATCGGGAGGAATGTACTCGGCAATTCAGTGGCACAGGGGCTGAATCTAGTTTTTACGCAGCTCGTATTGTATTTACATACAGTGGCTCTTGCATATGAATGTTATTGACTTCAGCAGGTGTTTACTGGAGCCCAGACCACAGGGTTTGGCCCTAGTATATGCAAGGATAAAACCAAATAAAGTTACTATTTCCTCTAGGAGTTCAGTATCCCCAGAGCATCTGGTGTGTGATTGCTGGGGCTGGGTTACTCAGCTTAAGCTAAAAGAAAAGGAGGACTTGTGGCACCTTAGAGACTAACCAATTTATTTGAGCATGAGCTTTCGTGAGCTTTCGTGATGCATCCGATGAAGTGAGCTGTAGCTCACGAAAGCTCATGCTCAAATAAATTGGTTAGTCTCTAAGGTGCCACAAGTCCTCCTTTTCCTTTTGCGAATACAGACTAACACGGCTGTTACTCTGAAACCTATCAGCTTAAGCTCTGTTTGTTACTGTTCTTGTCAGTCAGGCAGTCAAAGTTCAGTGATCAGATTAAAAGCTGGCCACAAGGCTGGACCCAGTATTTCTCTGTGGCCCAGACATTGCTGAACCCACTGAAACTAACGACAAGCACCCCAGATTCCTTCCGCACAGCGTGGCACGGTTTTGGAGGCAGGAAGGCTGAAATGTAAATGGTTCATGCCTTTGGGTAGCACGCTGCATTCTGTCTGAGTGGTTCTTTCACCTCAGTATGCAATCAGTGCAGACACTTGAGGGATAAGCTGCTTGCATGATGTGGGTTGAGAGGTGAAAACATGTGATGTTCCTGTGATTTAAAAAGCCATCTGAGGAGGGGGGAGAGATGATCAAGCTGGAAGGACAGGCTCAGCACAATTAGGAGCCATCTTGGACGAATTCCACTTGCTGTTCTACATTGTCATGAGTGCTGGTGACTGCAGTGGGGCTGTGCCGTAACCAAGGGACTGCACGCCAAAGCAGCCAACACAGCATTACTCTTCTGCTGTGGCCATGCAGTACAATGCCAGCTTTCCCTGGGGCAGGACCAATGGAGTGGTGGAATGCCGTTCCCATTAACAGGCAGGTCAGTGCCCAGGAAGAACAATCAGCAAATTATCCATTCACGGGCAGAAGTATCAGTTAAGGGGATGGCTGAACATACACTCCCAAATGTGCTCTCAGTTTAAATGTAACAAATTACTGGGTAGTAGGTCTTGAGTGTCAGTGGGTTGCACATACATTCCCATGTAACTAAGAGGTGCTGTCATGTCCAAAGATCTGTATGTTGCTATTTTTAAATAGCCCCTTCACTTTCACCTGGACGTACTACAGCAAGTGGAAACGACCCAGCTCATGTCTCAGCATTAATGGCTAAGTGCAGTTTTGCTAGCTCCCTACATTCAAGAATCATGAATCAGGCCCCAAAGCTCATGAGGCCAGCTTTAAAATCATGAGATATTAAAAGAATAATATATGTTGGATTATTGTTCTTTGTCTTCTTGAACACGTGGCCTGAGTGCACCATAAAGGCCAGAAACCACTCATGCATAGTGACTTACCCACAACTGAGGCATTAAAGAACCTTTTTCATATTCACATGCTCAGATTGCCTGGCCACGTGGGCTGGAAACTGCCTTTTTGTTAATGAAAGCTCAGATCCTCGTATAATCACCTGACTCCAGGAGCTGGGTCTTTAAGTCAAACACCCAATATCATGAGTCTTGCAATAAAATCACTTGAGTTGGCAACACTGTGATTAAACACAGCAGGGAGAACTTGTTTAATCCTTTCTGCTCTGGGATTTTGATGAGAGTCAGTTTCCTGAGATCAATACATGAGGGCTGAGGAAAGGGCAGGGGCTCTGGTAACTTGTGCAGGGCAGAGCTGTAGGGCCAGGGCCCGGCAATCTGAGCATGTGAATATGAAAAAGGTTCTTTATTGCCTAAGTTGTGGGTAAGTCACTATGCACGTCTTACAGCAGCCACATCTCTCCTCTTCAGTAGCTTAGTCCCATTCCTCACCTTCTTCCGACTTTGGGGTTCTAGATGCCCCAACAGCATTTCTTGCAAGGTCCTAGCTTGTTGTCGGAGTTTTGTAAGTCTCCCCAAAAGCACTTGGGTTATTGCACTATGTGAAAAGTCACCAGATGAGAAGCTGGAAGAATTAACAGGCTCAGATGCTGGGGCAAAGCCAGTGTAATTGGGTCTCAGCAATGTTAGTAGTCATGGAACTTTCAACGCTGACTTTGTCCAACCAAGGCCTTGTTCGCAGAAGTGCACGTCCTTCGCGACTGAGCAGGCCTAGCGTTTGGCACAGGTTCAAGGTTCCCTACCTGTTCGGCTCATTTCTTTTTTGAAGTTTCTCAGGAGATGGCTAAGGTCCCAGACCTAGTGCTGTACTGGGCTCTGATGCCCTGATTCCAGCTCTTATTCACGATGAGTAGCTCTTACGCATGCAGATAGACCCAGTGGGCCGAATATTCCGGCCTGGCGAGGCTGGGAAGGGAGAGCGAAGCTCTCCTATCCTGAGGCCCTTCAGAAGCTGCTTTGTGGTTTGTCCCTGCATGGCTTAGAGCAGCCCATGGTGATGCTCTGGTGCTGGGCTCACTGGACCACAGCCCTCGCACCCAGCCCTGTATACTGGTGGCTAAGGGCACTGCGTCAGCTCTGTGGGGTTCCTCTGTGTCGGGGAGTGTCAGGAGTGCAGTCACAGGGCGTTCTGTCTGGAGCAGCACAAAGGGATGAGAGGTGGGAGTTCAGAGGGTCTCACAATATCCAGTGTTTGCTTCTAGCCTGCACGTTGTCTCTCTGTGCCCCCAAGACTGGCAGAGTGGCAACCACGTTCCTTTGGATACTGGCTGCTTTGCTTTGTGTTGCTTTAATAGCTTTGTGCTGCTCCCTCTCCCCACGCCCATTGGTTCCCATTTCATAGGTGGGGGCTCTCCTGCAGCTGTTCTTGCCTTCTGCATCTGTGAGCTTGGTGCTACTGAAGGCCTCTCTTTGTCCCCAGAACTGGTGCAGCCTTCCCCCCCCACACTCCACTCTAGCCCTTGGCCTCTTGGCTGAGTCTCCCGAGAAGGATGCTATTTATTTATTTAATACCAGGTGTGTGTGTGTGTGGGGGGGAGTGATGTGGACACCAGGAACCTGGCTCACCCCCTGAACGCGTCTCACAGAGGCCACTGACCATTCGTGCGAGACGCTCGGTGCAGGATGGCGCTGCAGTTTCCCAGACTTGCAGCCATTGATAAAGCACTGCTGCTAACCAGGGTCGGAGGATCTGCCACGGTTGTGTGCATCTGAGTGGGCAGTCCAGAAAACCTCGCCACCTACTCATTGAAGCATCGCGAGGAGCGGATCGTAATAGGAACTGTCTTGTTTCGTTTCTGCAGGACACAGACAATTCCGGTGCCACCATCCTGCATCTCGCAGCCCGCTTTGGTCACCACGAAGTAATAGACTGGCTACTGCGATTTGGAGGCAGTGACCCGATGATAGCCACGGACACAGGAGCGTTACCTGTTCACTATGCTGCAGCCAAAGGAGATTTCCCTTCATTGCGACTTCTCTTAGGGCACTGTCCAAAGTAAGAGAATTTTGTTTGTAGGGGATGGATTTGCAGGGAGTTCAGGTGGTTGGTTTTGTGTGTGTGTTGGCCTTGTCAGAGTATCTAGAGCAATTATAGCGTTTAGTTGTTCTTCAGCTTGTGCACAATAGAAGTAACCCAGGTCTTGGGTTTATGGAGTCCACACTGCTAAAGCTGTAATTACAGCACTGCTAACATTTCTGTAACTTTGCCCTCCCATCCTGTAGTGAAAATTAATGTGCCTGATCTTATGGCAAATTTGCACATTCATATTAAGATTCCCCTTTTTATACATTCGTACAATTTTCATCTGATGCATGGTTATAGCTAGTTTTATTTTTGTAAACCAAGCAAAGGGCTTTCTTACCCAAGGAAAGATTCCTTAGGATCTAATTCTCGAATCAAATCTAATTTTCCTTAGATTGTGAATTCCTCGGTGCCAAGACTGTTTGAAAACATGGTGGGCATTGCTGAAAATAAATACTAACAAGAACATAGTAGCAAATTTCAACGTTAACTTCAGATTCCAAGTCGTATGAGTTTTTCGAGTGTAGTGTGAGTAATGAGAACCCTGCAATGCCTGGATTGCTAAATCCATACGTGCGGATTCTCCACCCCGTGGGACCTGGCTGTAGCCACTTACACCGGTGCAAACTGCATGTAAAACACCACCAGGGAAGAATCCTTCCTACAGGTGCTGGAGAATCTGGCCCATGGTGTGTCTTGCACTGGTCAATTACATTACAATCCTTTTGAGTCTCTTTAGTCCTTTCTTCCACAAGTGGCAGGATACTGTGTAAAGTGCTTGCTGAACTGTATGTGCCCTGTGTCTTCTGCCCTAGGGCCCCATCCTGCCAAGGCTAGTGCAGGTGAGCGACTCGATTCACAGGACTTGAGAGCTCTCAGCTGAATAAAGTTACTCACCTGCCTAAGCCTTTGCAGCATCTGGCCCTAGTGAGGCTCATCTGGCTTGGACACAAGGCCATTCAACAAACAGTCGGCACAGAGCCTGCTTTGGCTGCTAAAAGAATTGTTCTCATTTGTAAAACCTGGGCTTGCTAACAACATGACAGCTTTATCACAGTGGGAAGTCAAACGTCCGTTCTTTATTACCCTAGTAACAAAGGGCAAGAGGCTGGATTTTCACTTTTGATGGAAATATTGCTCCCTGTTGCAGGTGGGGCTGAGGAGGATTTGTTCCCTGCGCTTTTGGAACTGGGCGATAACACAGTCGCCTTTGTCCAGGCTATAGTTATGTAAATGGATTAGGCTGCCCTGCAGGATTAAAAAGGCTGTTCCAATGTGTGGAAAGACAAGCTTCCGCCTTGTTTAAGGAATGTAGACTTGTGAGAGAGGGCTGCGGACGTCAAGGCCCCTGTGTGTTTTCAGGTGACACATTGTGTGCATGGTAAAGTCCGGGAGTACTGGGGTACTTTTCATTGGTTATTACAGAGTAACCTCAGAATTCCAGGGTGCTCTGAAAACAAACCCGTTCCTGGGCCAGTGATAGCCAGCGCTGCTGGTTATGGCCTAGCATGGGCCTTCCATTCTAACTCCTGCTTTCTGGTGCTTAGAACTTGCCCAGATCCAAGCTCGCAATCAAACCCCATGATGTTGTCAGAAATTTGGGACAAGCTCACTGTTGACATGAGTGTGGCTCTGGTGACTTCCAGGGAGCTCTGCCCATGTATGCTGTGTGTGTGTGTGTGAAACCCATCCTTATGTAGAGACAGCAGAAAGTGTAGGGAAGCCGTAAATTCCACATAAATCCTATAGTGGTGTCCAGACCTAGGACTGGCCCTCCACGGAGGGGGGAATTTCACCTGTGCTGATAATCTCTGTTCTCTGACCATGAGCCTCTCTCTGGGTTTAATGCTCCCACCTGGTGATTAAAACACTTAGACGTCTGTCCCCAAAATAGCTGCATTCTCTTTGCAGCTGGGAATGGGGGTCCCAGCTCTTGACCGGGACCCTATACAAGTTCTCCCATAGCCTGCTGGATGTGGAGCCAAAATGCTAGAAGGTCAACAAAGAGCAAATATAAAATGATCAGGGGTGAGAAAAGCAGGTTACCCAAACATCATGGATCTGTGCACTGCAGATTACACAACTTCTAATCTTATTTTCCGTGACGGGCTGGAGGACGGGGTTATAAATACCCTGCAGCTCTTTGGGGAACGCGCATGGTAATTAACGGTCACTCACTCGGGGACTTTTCCCAGGAAGATTCTTAACAATGCAAACACACTTTTGACAAAGCGGAACAGAATCAAATTCTCAGTAATGACAACATCCAAAATGCAGCCACCTCTGGGTCTTTAGTGAGTGTCAGCAAACCCCGCCCTCCCCCCTGAACAGCTCCCACTCATGTAGCAGCAGAATGTGGGAGAATAAAGTAAGTCCCTTCCAGTGTAACTCCTGGCAAAAACACCAACCCCCCTACCCCACCCCACCCCACCCCACCAACTGGGCGCAGGGACCACAAGGCAGCAAGCGATGATTCTGGGTCATAAATAAGGCGCCAACAACTCTGATAACCAAGCACCATGATGAAAAGTATATGGTGGGCAGGGCATAAGACGGGCAGGGGAGGACAGCCACATGAGCCAGATGTGCTCTTGTGTGTCCAAGAGCATTGCACAAGTCTGGGGCCTTTCGTCGGCCGGCAATGTGCACTCCAGATCCCTTGGAGAGGGATGTCAAAGCTGGTTAAATCTACCCAGTTTTCCCACAGCAACATACAAATGCATTCGAGGCCTTGGCCAAAGCCAGTCTGCAAATCATGGCTCAGGATAGCTTTCAACTGATGCACTGTCCAAAGAGAAGTGGTGTGTTAACTCATGGGGTTGGCTGGGAACCATGTGCTGACAACCCTAGCATTGACTGGAGGTCTGAGAGCACCCACAGGACAGGATTCCTGCAGGAGGTGGGGCAGGCGTGTCAGCTATCGCTAGCTGCATTGATCACGGTGAGGGCCAGGACAGCTGTGTGGTGGGGCAGGATACCCTGGGATGCCCAGGGACACAAAACCCAACCCTTCCTTAGCGCTGGTAGCAGACAGAACTGTCCATTGCTTGTGCGATGGCTGCGATGGAAATACAGATAGACAGAGACTGTCTCTGTTTATTGATAGGCATTTCTATGGTACTCAGCACCAGCCTTCACTCTGCCCCTGTATCCTCACCCACCTTCCACCCGTGGGACTCCGTGTGTGTTGGGGAGGGGTCAGGATGACCTTTGTGCCATGCTGGTCAGGGGCTGCCACGTTTGTCAGCAGATGTTTCCCAGCTGATGGGCAGTGCAATGCCCAGGACTTAGACAGGGCAGGCAGAGGGGCCCTGTGCTCAGCATCTCTACCCCTTCAGATGACGCCCCATAGCTGATGAAAGCAGTGTGCTGGAAGGCTGCCGAGCAGGACACATCGACACCCCAGCCCCATCGTCCCTCCCTAATGGACAGGCCGGCAGACGTCTCTCCGGTGTTCCAAAGCCCATGGAACCCAGAACTGCCCCGCGCCTGCATTTCCCTGGGGATGGAGAGAGCTGCTGAAAGGGACCAGTGGAGACTGATGGGATGTGAACTCGAGACAGGAGAGCTGTCCGGGCCTGTGGAGGTGAAAGAACACCCTTCATGGGGCGGGCAGGCAGTTGCCAGAAGAGCAGGAGGAATATGCCTCCTGCAGGAATGTTTGCAGGGGAAACCCTCCTCCTCTGCTGGTTCATTAAAACCCCTCCCGGGAGAGTTCGAAGTGGGGAATTTTCAGGGCAAGGGGCTTGTGTTGTGAAATATTTTGAAACCTGACGGATTTTGGGTGGGGTTGTGGGCGAAAGGCTCCTGCCCCCAGCCCTCTGCGAGGCCCCAATCGAATCAGGAGAGTCAGCCCCTCGGGTAGCGGGTGGGAGGTGGAAAGGGTAGGGAGGAGTGAGCCTGCTGGCACTGGGTAGCAGCATTGCCCTCTGTTTGGGGGCTGGCTGTCTCACCTGTGCAGTGCTCCCCCTCCCCTCGCCCTAGAGAAATGGGCCTTAGAATAAAAGGCCTCAATGTGGAAAACACAATTCCTGGGATGGCTGTGTCACTGCGGGCTGGCTGCTTCAGAAGAATCAGGCCTAGGTGTGTGCTGGAGGCTGGATCCCAGATCTGGCCTGGCCTAGCCAGCCCTCTGTCCCTCGCGTGGCTGGCGGAAGGACGGGAGTTTCTGCCACAGGCAGACGCATGGAAAATAACAAATCCAACCCCCCACATCCAGGATTGTCTGTTCTGGGTCTACCCCAAAAGCAGTGGGGGAGAAGGGGATATTTGTGGGTAGGAGAGAGAGGCATGGCAGGGCTTTGGCTTCTGAGAGCAGAGGCAGGTGTCTGAGGTTAGCCCCAGAGTTATCGGTTATTCAGGCCGAATGTTAGAATTTGAGGCTAGAAATGCTCCCCATTTCACAAGGAGGAGATGAATCTGAACGTCATTTGGGTGTCACTCCAGCCTGGCCCTGTGAGAACGGCTGTAAGGGCAGCAGGAAGCCTGGCTTGCTCCACTTTTCCTGCTTTCACAGGAACGGAGGGAATTCTTCAAGTGCTGTGTAAGAAATATTTACCACTGGCGGATTTTGCAGCTGCTCTCTCAAAGGGACGTCCTCACTCAGCCTCGCATGCCACTGCAGAAGCTTTTGAGAGCTGTGTGTCCACCTCTGGTAGTGCTCAGGCAGGCAGGATCCTTGTGGGTGCAGCAGCTGGCGTGGGGGGGCTCAGAGTGCTTGAAATCTTGGGTCTGGGGGTGTGAGGTGATCACAGCAATAGCTAGGCCAGGAGAGGATTCTGACTGGCTAGGGGAAGTTTAAATAGCCAGGCTCTATGGAAAGCCAAGATAGCAAATGTAAAAGTATCCCACGCCCTTTAAATGCCAAACCTCCACCCAACAGGGCTTCCTGCAGCCAGGTCTAATCTGTGCCTCCTATCAGCCAAGCTCCAGAGCTCCCCGTCCCACTGCTCCCAGGCTCTGGCCCTCCTGGAAAGCTGCCTGCTGCTAATGAGGCTCCCTGCTGCCCCCCACCCTGCTAGCTAGCAGAATGCACTGGCTTTTGAAGAGATGCTTTAACCCCATCCCTGCCGGAGCCCGCTTGGGTCTCTGCTCCCCAGCAGATCGCTACAGCAAGCCTGACTATAGAAACTTTGCGAGCCCCGGGCCTGCCTGCCAATGTGACAGGAGTGTGCTGGACTCCCTCGGGTTTAGCTGCATGTGACTCATTGGCTACATTCTGCGTACCCCTGCTGCGGAAGAATAAAAATCAAGAGCTCCAGCTCCTAGCCGTGCTAAGGCCCCTCGAGTGTTTCCATTCGGAAGCGCTGGCAGAGCCACATTGCACAAGCCTCATGAGGGGTTTGATAGCATGGGCTCGCTACGGCCGCTTTTTACATACGCAGGCTGGAAGAACCGAGATCTAGTGAGAGCAAAGCCTTTGCTGGCTTGAAGCTGACCCGTTAGTTGATGACAGATGACTGGTGAGGAGGCTGCTCTAGAACCCCCCTGTGCATTGTCCTCCCGCACATGGAGTCAGTGTAAGGTCTCGTACACAGGTATGGAGCCAAGCCACTGAGTCACTAAAGTATTCACTGAGGTTGGGAAGCGAACTAGGTGATGGGCCAGAGGACACACCACTCTGGCCCTGGGGACACACCACTTGGTCTTTGCTCTGCCGACGGATGGTGTGTGCAGAATCTCATCTCTGCACTGGGTGTGTTATGGAGCAAAAGGAACACAAAGACACGTCAGAAGGTTGGTTAGACAGTCACCAGCGCATGTTCCTTGACAAGACAGAGTCGCTGGAGTGTCTGGAGTAGTTTTGCACGTTTTGCTGTCTATTATACACATCACGACTCTGTTTGTACAAACAAAGGAAAGGGCCAAAATATTTTTCTCTTTTAAATGAACAACAAAATGTGGTTTTAATGTTTCCACCCCACGAATTGGCTATTACAGCTGGAGAGCTTGAAGTTAAGATCAAGAGGGAATTTACCCTGATTGCTTTCCCATAAGCAGCAGCCTTTCCTTTGTGTATATTTTATATCCTTAATGTAAAATCTTAACCAATTATTGTAGTAACCATGGCAATTGCTCTCAGACGCCGTCACTGCTTTGGGACCAATGTGTGTTCAGGCAAAAACTTTAACAGGACCCTCTCCTGGTGCAGCCACTGCCTGCAAAGTCTTATGCAAAATGTGTGTGCACCTTTCCTTGGCTGCCCTGGACTAGCGGCCTGCGGATCAGGTTCATCCTGCAATCCACTGATCTGAGAGCAGCGCAGCAGCAGCTGCTGCTAATGCGTTGACCTGAATATTCCCCGAATTCCAGCTATAGTCAGCTCCCCTGGGGGCCGGAAATGGGGTCAGCGTGCAAACGTATCGGATTTTCACAACTGAATGAGTAGTGTCCTGACTATGCCCATGCTACTGTGGGAGCACCAGAACGAGCATGACTTGCACAAATGCACCCCGTGCCCTTTACGTTTACATACTGTCTCCAGCACAGGGAATCAGACCCTTCCCAGCAGATTAACCCATACAGGTAAATACAAGTAAACTAAGTGGATTACAGTGTCTCAGGCTGCTGGCAGTGCAGAGCTCGCTGTGCAGCTTCTACGCGAAACACCTGAGCCCAGACAGGCGAGGGAGCACACTAGGAGGCTGCACGCATGGTGCCCTAGTTAGGGACGGGGCAAGGCAACGCAGATGAGCTGGAAAGAGTCAGGGGCTCCACTGGGGCAGGGAGGTTGTTCCAGACCAAACTCACAAACTACAAATGGGAAGCTCGGCAGTGGAATCATTGACTGTCCATGTAGTAAGACTCCCAGCAAAATCCATGCAGGTGATATGGCAAAACCCCAGTTATCAGTGGGAAAAGACTTCACAGTCACCCCCCCCCAACTCACTCAACAGAAGAAGGGTCCCGGAGTTTTGCTAAGTAGGCTCTTAATTAAGCATTTCTTGGTCACAGCCCTTTTACATTTAATTTTATGCTTCTCCTGCAGTTACTTTTGCTGTGAGCACCTGCCGCCTTTAGTTAAGAAATCCCATCAATTATTTACTGCTGTGCTCACAGTACTTCCTGCCAACTGCCCGATGGGAGGCTCCATTACAAGCCTTGAAATTCTACCTCTGGGAGCCGCAACACCAGCTAACGGGCAGGCTGCAGCGTTACAGTTCAAATGGGGAGGAACGACAGTGTGTTTGTATCTGTATTGCAGACAAAAGCTGCGCTGAAAGACCAGGAAAGGCTGCAAAGTCAAGCACCCAGAAGCTAGGAAATGCCAGAATTAAGGCTCCTTTTTGCACCTGAGGAAATCAGTAACTGGTAGTAGTAGAAGGTTTTTATCTTCTCTGTGGACTAGTCACGAGAGGGCAATGAGCCGCACCATTTGCCAGGCAGCAGGGGAACGTTGGGCCTCAGGAATCCTGGATACCATTCCATGTTCTGGACAGGAGTGTTCTCTAGTGGCTACAGACCCCTTTGCCCCCTCATTCCCCCCCCCCCCCACACACAGACACTCAGACACACCCTGCCCCCTCCAGTTTGTTCCTGTTACCCACCACCTGGCTTTACCCCTGCCCCCACCTTCTGCATTCACATCAGATTACTTCCTCCTTCTCCGCCATGCTGCCTGAGCTTTTGTGAACTGATTTTCTGAGCTCAGAACCTGGCCAAATTTGGTGGATTTTTACAGGGACAGGAGCCTTCCTGAACACAGAATAATAGCCCATGCTCACCCCCTGCCCTGCTGCTTTTCAAGGGCCTGCTCTGGAACGTGAAGCTCCTCAACAAAACAGCTGTAAAAATTTTTTTAACCTTGACCAAACAAACCATATTTTTCCTTTATTTCGTTTTTCATAGAAGTGCAGGACTGGCAGGGACCTCGAGAGGTCATCTAGTCCAGTCCCCTGCACTCAAGGCAGAGCATGGACATGGCTGAACTGATTTTGCTGAAATTTACCCCAAAGAAACAGCTTGAGGCAGATGCCTGGTCTGGAAAATTTCAGCCCAAATGGTTATAGCGTGACAAAGTCATAAGCAACTGCAAACAGGCACTTCTAATGGAAAGTGCTGGGCAACCTAACTACGCTAACAGAACGCTAGGAACCATCAGGAAGAGGACAGATAAGATGACAGTAAATATCCTAATGCCACTATATAAACCCACGGCACGCCCACACCTTGAATACTGCACCCAGGGCTGGTCACCCCATCTCAAAAAAGATATATTGAAATTGGGAAAAGCACAGAGAAGGGCCCACAGATGACTGAGGGTCTGGAACAGCTTCAGCAGGAGGAGAGATTAATACGACTGGAACTGTTCAGCTTGGAAAAGAGACGACTGGGGGAGGAGATGACAGAGGGCTGTAAAATCACAACTGCTGTAGAGAAAGTGAATGGGGAAGTGTTAGTTACCCCTTCACGTAACACAGGGGTCACCCATTGAGATTAATAGGCAGCAGGTTTAAAATAAACATCAGGGAGTGCTACTTCACAATGCACAGTCAGCCTCTGGCCAGGGAATGTTGTGAAAGTATACACAAAAGTATAACTTGGTTCAACAATGAGCTAGATAAGTCCATGGAGGATAGGTCCTCCAATGGCTATTAGCCGAGATGGTCAGGTACGCAACCCCACGTGCTGGGTGCCCCTGAGGCTACCCTACAGCGTATGTCGGCAGAATGTATGTGGCTCAGCGGGGTGAATAAATCACCCCCCTGAGTGATGTAAGTTACACCGACACAAGTGCTTGTGTGGACAGAGCTTCTCCCAGCAACACAGCTATCTCTGCTTGTTGGGGCTGGATTCATTAAGTCGACGGGAGAGCGGCTGATAGTTCAGAGAAGCACCCAGGCTCTGGGACGTTCTTCTGAATGACTCTTTACGGTGTGCCAATTGCTAGCACGAGTGTGTGGGACTCCCCGCCCCTCTGAGTGTCTGTTGCACCAGCCAAGCCACAGGACAATAGCTGGTGGGGGTGGGTCTGGCTTTTCAGATCTCATTCGCCTGGGTTGAGTGAGATGCTCAGGGGGGATGGGCATGAGCCAGCAGGCTGCTGGGCCAGCCCAGAAATGCTGGTTTCATGCTCTTTGCTCCCAGAAAGCCAATCCCTTGGGCTTCTGCAGGCTGAGCTACCAGGAGAGACTCCATTGCTGGGATGCTGGTGCCACCTTTCCCTCTACCTCCTGGCACAAGGGGAAGCATTCCCAACAAGCACTCCCTGGCCCTCCGAGCAATGGCTCGTTTCCAGAAGGTGGCATACGTCTGAGCTCAGGTGCCAGAGTTCCTGGGTACAAGGTGGACCTGCTGGCCTGTCTGGCCTCACCTGGTGGCATGGGTGCCAATGAACGGTCTGCCCCTTGTATTTCTAAAGGATCCTTCACTATGGGCACCTGCTGCTAAGTACCAATCTGACACATTGAACCCCGAAATGAACTATAGCTTCCAGCTGCCAGACTGTGGCGCTCAGAGCAGGACCAGGCCAATCCCGCCCTCTCTACTGAGTTATTTCTGCACTGGGGAGACTGTATTCTAGGGCTGCTTATTGCAGCAAACAGTGAGACGTAAAGACCCCTAGGTTTGCTTTTGGAGACATTAGCCAGCTCCCGCCCACATGCTGTCCCCAAGCTGGGGCCAGCCTGAAGAATGCATTAAACTTTAACGATTAAATGAATTTAACTAGTATTATTAGCAACAGTAATTTAAGTTATTAATAGGCTGCTGCACTCCCGCCGCTACCAGGTTAGTTCCGTTAAGTCTCAGGACGTTGGATGGAGCTCTCTTGGTTCGGGCCTCCTAAGCCTGCCCCTAATCTGCACACTTTAAACCCGCTCCCTGCCACAGGCTCAAGCTGCAGGCTTTGTCTCGTTAATTCTTAATCAGCTTGGCTAGTGGCGATCGCTGGGAACAAGTGGCTGGTTTCCATCCCGCATTGTTTGCTGTGATCACTATGGTAACCGGCAGAGCGAACCTGTAGAAAGCTAACCTGGATGGAGGGCCAGGGCTGGCTCTCCTTCGCCCATGTGCCCCTGTGGTCTGGGAGTGGGCGGGGAAGGGGACACGGCCTACTCCCCTGGCAGAGGATAAGCCCTGATTATTTGTAGGAGAATCTGGTGCAATCCTCTGCCCCTCCCCTCCTTTAACTCTGCTCCCTGCCTCTCCTCAGCTGGGATGCTTCCCCTGCCTCCTGGCTATGTAGCACCTCCCTTGGTTTTGCTCCCCCTTAGCGGCTGCAGACCCCTCTGCTGAGCAGCTCAGATACAGGAGAATCAGGGGAGCAGCCTGAGGCAGGGAGGAATTATCAGCAGCCTGGGTGATGGTAGGACAAGGGTTCGTGGCCTGAGCGAAGGAAGGGAAAGTTCAGGGACAAGCTCTCTGGAGCACAGGAGAGAGGCTGCCCTCTTGTCCTGGGGAGCAGCAGGAGTCCAGCCCTTCCAGGCTTCTTGCAGGCCCTGGCCATGAGCCTGGGCCTGTCCGGGGATCGTGGCCGCAGAGGTTGTCTCAGTGTAGGCCGGAGGCAGTGGGGCAGCCCCCGGCGCTGAGCACATGGCACGTCTCAGCCTGCCACGCTGGGTTGGCGGAGGCAGCCTAGCATGAAAACAGGGAGAGAACGATGCCCACTGGATTCCCTTTGCTCCTGGACACGTGCTTCGCCCCTTGCGGGCGGAAAGAGCTGGAGATCCCTACTAGGGGGAAATTCGCGCCCACGCAGAAGGACAGGACAAACTTGCACCACTTCAGACCTGCACCAGTGGGAGTGGGGTGATGTCTAGGCCTGGGACCACTCCCCGGAGAGCTGCCTCTTTTGGTGACAGGAAACCCCCACTGCGCTGGCAGCTGCTCCCAAGCACTCCCGTTGAGCTGCAGCAAGGGGAGGCGGGGGGTCTCGAACCGCAGGCTGCAGCGACCCAGCTGATAATGACACTGCCCATTACTGTGTCTGTTCCGGCTCTGAGGCTGCTGCTTGTCTCACTGTCGCCTCCTGGAGCTGGTGCAGAGCAAGCTGTGCTCTGCCTGGGGGTTGGGCAACACCTGCCCAGTTTTGCCCCCGTGTTTCTTGCAGCCCATAGCCACTTCAGAGCGACTCTAGCTATCGAACCCCCAGCACAACGGAGCAGGTCCCCTAAGCAACGATTTACCGCAGTCTGTTAGCCTGGCAGCAGGCACAGGGCTGTACCTTGTGCAGCAGGCTCCTTCTGCTCGTGCAATGAGGCGATATGGCGTATCTGAATGGCAGCAGGGCCCCTGCTGGGCTGAAGGAGTAGGAGCCCCCAGTGGAGCGTGCTCTGAAATGCCCGGGCGTGATCAGCACTCAGAGCTGTTCATTCACCCATGGGGACAGCGAGTTCCAGGCATTCCTGGGCAGCGCCAGCTCCTCGCAGGGTCATTGGCACATTTCATCCCAGACGTAAAGTTGCCACTTGCAGCAAATGCCGTTTCGGGGTTTCAAAAGGACATTTTACCTTGTTCAAAATGGCAACACTTTGCTTCCGGGGCCCTTCAATTTCCCCAGCAGTCAGTGCAGGGGCACCTTTCACCCAGGGTCTGGGAAGCAGAAGAAAGGCCCGTCCCCATTTGCCAAAACTTGGGTCATAATCCAGCCCATCCCCCAATGTTTTGCTGGAGTTGTTTTTTAGCCTGGAGTCTGTGAAGTGGAGCGCAGGGTTTGTACTTCAGATAACGGCTTGACCCCTTCCGCCTCCCGCTGGGCAGCGCCCGCCGCCAGTCGGAACCGAGCAGTCGAGCCATGTGCGCACAGGGATGTTTCCAAAGCCAGGCTCATGGCCCAGGTTTCTGCACCTGAGCAGTGTTGCACCGTGTACCCTTTCCCAGGTGCCCTTTGCAGAGGCCGCATTCCCCCGAGTCCTTCCCAGCATCTCCACTGAACAGAGCTGCCGGTTCGTTCCTCATGCCCTTCTGGCTCTTGTGCCTGGATTGCTCACATTCTGCCCACGGGAAATGGCAAACCTGAGCACGCTCAGAACCAGCCCCAGCAAATGTGATATTAGCGCTCCAGGGCCAGATTCTGCTGTCACTGCCACCTGTGTAAATCAGGAGTAACCAGGCTGAAGTCAAAGGAATTGCACCAGAGGAAAACCAGCAGGCGGTCAGAGTCAGGCCCTGTGCAGGTTCACTCAACGCAGTGACCATGACCCACCCATCTCCCCCAAGAGGTGACCACACCGGGTGCAGCTCTGGATGATGGTGGGTTTAGCACAGACCGTCAGTGCTGCCAGGGTATTAAACAGACCGGGTGTCCCATGGGCAGACCAGAGAGAGCTACAAAACCCAGCAGCTGGTGCGGAGACAATCCGGAGGTCACTGGCATATGGCAAAGCACTTCACTCACACATTCAATTTGCCGATAGGCCCAAATCATAGGCTGCATTAAGCAAAACTGAACCTGCACAGATTAACCCATTCTAGATTACTTGGGAACTGGCAATTATGGATTTAAAATGTGCCCATTCACACGATTAGCAGCTAATCCGGTCAAGTGCCATTAGCCGTGAGTTAATTAACAGATTTAAAATGTTAAAAAACAGAAGAGCACTTAAGTGCTACCCACATGTGGGCCCTTTGCCTGCACATCCATATGCTGCTCTGGAAGCACTGGCCAGGAAGCCTGCGACAGGCGTGGTGGTGGGCACGGGGTGGCAGGAGCTGTTGGCATGCAGAGGCGGCGGTGGGCGTGGGGCGGTGGGCACGGGGTGGCAGTGTGTGGGGGTGGCAGGAGCTGTTGGCATGCAGGGGCGGCGGTGGGCATGGGCAGTGGGCATGGGATGGCAGTGTGTGGGGGTGGCAGGAGCTGTTGGCATGCAGGGGCGGCAGTGGGCATGGGGCAGTGGGCACGGGGTGGCAGGAGCTGTTGGCATGCAGGGGCGGCGGTGGGCGTGGGGCAGTGTGTGGGGGTGGCAGGAGCTGTTGGCATGCAGGGGCGGCAGTGGGCGTGGGGCAGTGGGCACGGGGTGGCAGTGTGTGGGGGTGGCAGGAGCTGTTGGCATGCAGGGGCGGCGGTGGGCGTGGGGCAGTGGGCACGGGGTGGCAGTGTGTGGGGTGGCAGGAGCTGTTGGCATGCAGGGGCGGCGGTGGGCATGGGGCAGTGTGTGGGGGTGGCAGGAGCTGTTGGCATGCAGGGGCGGCAGTGGGCGTGGGGCAGTGGGCACGGGGTGGCAGGAGCTGTTGGCATGCAGGGTCGGCGGTGGGCGTGGGGCAGTGGGCACGGGGTGGCAGTGTGTGGGGGTGGCAGGAGCTGTTGGCATGCAGGGGCGGCGGTGGGCGTGGGGCAGTGGGCACGGGGTGGCAGTGTGTGGGGGTGGCAGGAGCTGTTGGCATGCAGGGGCGGCGGTGGGCATGGGGCAGTGGGCACAGGGTGGCAGTGTGTGGGGGTGGCAGGAGCTGTTGGCATGCAGGGGAGGCAGTGGGCGTGGGGCAGTGGGCACGGGGTGGCAGTGTGTGGGGGTGGCAGGAGCTGTTGGCATGCAGGGGCGGCGGTGGGCGTGGGGCAGTGGGCACGGGGTGGCAGTGTGTGGGGGTGGCAGGAGCTGTTGGCATGCAGGGGCGGCGGTGGGCATGGGGCAGTGGGCACGGGGTGGCAGTGTGTGGGGGTGGCAGGAGCTGTTGGCATGCAGGGGCGGCGGTGGGCGTGGGGCAGTGGGCACGGGGTGGCAGTGTGTGGGGGTGGCAGGAGCTGTTGGCATGCAGGGGCGGCGGTGGGCGTGGGGCAGTGGGCACGGGGTGGCAGTGTGTGGGGGTGGCAGGAGCTGTTGGCATGCAGGAGCGGCGGTGGGCGTGGGGCAGTGGGGCAGTGGGCACGGGGTGACAGTGTGTGGGGTGGCAGGAGCTGTTGGCATGCAGGGGCGGCGGTGGGCGTGGGGCAGTGGGCACGGGGTGGCAGTGTGTGGGGGTGGCAGGAGCTGTTGGCATGCAGGGGCGGCAGTGGGCATGGGGCAGTGGGCACAGGGTGGCAGTGTGTGGGGGTGGCAGGAGCTGTTGGCATGCAGGGGCGGCAGTGGGCGTGGGGCAGTGGGCACGGGGTGGCAGTGTGTGGGGGTGGCAGGAGCTGTTGGCATGCAGGGGCGGCGGTGGGCATGGGGCAGTGGGCACGGGGTGGCAGTGTGTGGGGGTGGCAGGAGCTGTTGGCATGCAGGGGCGGCGGTGGGCGTGGGGCAGTGGGCACGGGGTGGCAGTGTGTGGGGGTGGCAGGAGCTGTTGGCATGCAGGGGCGGCGGTGGGCGTGGGGCAGTGGGCACGGGGTGGCAGTGTGTGGGGGTGGCAGGAGCTGTTGGCATGCAGGAGCGGCGGTGGGCGTGGGGCAGTGGGGCAGTGGGCACGGGGTGACAGTGTGTGGGGTGGCAGGAGCTGTTGGCATGCAGGGGCGGCGGTGGGCGTGGGGCAGTGGGCACGGGGTGGCAGTGTGTGGGGGTGGCAGGAGCTGTTGGCATGCAGGGGCGGCAGTGGGCATGGGGCAGTGGGCACAGGGTGGCAGTGTGTGGGGGTGGCAGGAGCTGTTGGCATGCAGGGGCGGCAGTGGGCGTGGGGCAGTGGGCACGGGGTGGCAGTGTGTGGGGGTGGCAGGAGCTGTTGGCATGCAGGGGCGGCGGTGGGCGTGGGGCAGTGGGCACGGGGGGAGGGGTGTTGGCGGAACATCCCATCCTGATTGACTGCAAAGGGCTGGTTCCAGCCTCCCTGGAGGTGTCACCGCCTGCCCGCCCAGAGAGGGCACGAGACCCTGCCCCTCCCGCTAGCTCCCCACACATGGAAGCAGTGACTGTGCTCCCCACAGGTCGCCCGAGCCCTGGGTCCAGGGCAGCCGCTGCACCTCAGCTGCAGCCTCAGCCCTTCTCAGAGTTACAGGGATCAATTATTAAGGTGCCTGGGATCTTTTGGATAACAGAGCAGAGTATTTATTGCTCTTCCTTCTTAAAATATTCAACAGGTTTTTATTGAGGGCTCAATGACCCAGCTCCCTGTGGCAAGCCCCAGAGCCAGCGTATTCTGGGGGCTCTGTAGAGCCACTGGCTCCAAGGGCTGGTTTCTAATTGGCAGCCCCCCAGGTGTGTTCCTAGCATGCGTGGCACTTGGGCTGGTCGGAGCTAGCACCAGTCGCTGCATGAAATCCAGCGCCGGCCGGCTAGGAAATGAGTCTGGGTGGTGGCTGCAGATCCCCTTGAGCAGGTCTCCACACCCGGGAAAACACCGTCCCTGCTGGGCAGTGGGGCTGCGGTTGGCAGAGCGCCCTGGATACACGTGCAAGCAGGAGGCACCCCTGTGCAGGGGCCCTGGCTGATCAGGAGGGCGGCTATGGGTGAAGCTTGTGATGCTGCTGCCCGCTGCCTGCCGCGGGTTTATCCTGAGCAGGCCGCGGTCCTCTCTGGAGCTGCTCTCAGCCTGGCATCCGTCCCGACCTGTTCCCTCAAACCCCATGCAGAGCGCATGGCAGTGACCCAGTGACCGGCTGCTTCTCTCTCTGCATCCCCCACTACCTTCAGTGCCACCTCCGGGGCCCAGTTCCCTTCCCACCTGCCACGGCCTACAGGAGACCGTGCACCGACATCACATTCTGGCCTCGTCCCTGGTGTAACGCCCAAGGCCCTAAAATAGACCCCACCAACAAGCAGCGGCTCAGTGGTGACAAATAGGGCTGAAGGGGAAATCACCAAATTCCTATTCCCTGGCTCCCCCAAGCCATCGCCTCCTGCCCCTCCCTTCCCCCCCCCATACATTGGCCGGTTTTCCTCCTCTTGTGTTGTGTCTCTACCAGCCGCACCGTGGCTTGACAGCCTGCTCAGTAGCAGTGCCAGGCCCCCTCCCTGGCAGGATGGGCTTCGCCTGATCGCTTGTGTGGAGCTTTTACAATCCCAGCAGCCCCCGGGCACGGGGTGCAGCCACAGCCCATTTGCCCACCCCCCTGTTGAGACAGGGAAGCAGGCTGGAGTTCTCTGTCCTACAGCGACTTGCTCTGAGTTCCCAGACTTGAGGCAAGGCCTGGGCAGCGAAGCACCGGGCACCGCGGGCTGAGTCATGCTCGGTGCAACTTCACTGAATCCCAGGGATTTACATCGGCGATAGATTTGGCCCAAAGCTCTTTGCTTCTAATGATTGTGCAGAATAAATGTGCCCTTTTGGGGCCAGTCAGTCTATTTGCAAAGTTGCAGCCATGGCTTGTGGCTGCAGCTGGGCGATGGATTCGCACCGCTCTAGTGCTGTCCTGTGGTGCAGGCTGTGAGCGCGTGAGTCTCTGCAGCCTTGGGGCGGGTAACCTGCAGCCATGTGCACTGGCGGGAGGAAGGAAGCCGTAGGAGAGCGCTGAAAAGAAATCCTCAGGAGCAATGGGCTGCAGCTGTGAGTTCAGGTGCAGGGGAGCTGCCAACTGTACGCTTAGCGCGGGTCGATGTGGTGCCGGACCTGGGCATGAGCAAGTGGAGAGAGAAAAGGGGCGGGGGACGGAGGGAGTGGGGCGCCTGGCACCTGAGGACAGCCTGTAGCCCAGCTGAGTGTAGTTACCGCCTAGATACTGTCCCTAGGATTGTTGGCCACCAGTGGTTAGCAGCAGGCTACTAATAGCAGACCCTTGGTAGCCCACTGGTCTCGATTTATCCTGACGTCACAGGGCTTTCACTGGGGGAATTTCTTCCTGGTAAAGTGCTGAGTGCTGGGCACCTGCATTCAGCAGAGCGGCATCCCGTGATCCCTGGGACCCAGGTTGGGTCCATGCAGGCCTGGCCCGTCGGCGTTCCCAGCCCCGACGCAGCGGATAGCAAGCGCGGCTTTCTCGGAGTTGGGCACTGCCCTAGGGAGTTTCACTGGCCCTCTGTGAGTGCTGGGGTAGTTTGAACAGGTCCCCGTGGCTTTCAGGCCGCTGATCCCAGAGACCGCTCCCTGGGAGAACGGTGTTCAGAATAAGCTCTGGGTGGAGCGAGTGGGGCTGAGCAGAACACCCCTCCATGAGCAGGTTAACTGCTGAGAGAATTGCTGCAGTGTGTGTCGGGAGGGGTCTCCCCCCATTCCTAGCTCAAGGAGGGCACTGCCGCGTGGCAGCTCTGTTCCCGGGCTGTGCTGCCGGCTTGCCACGTAGCCTCGGCCCAGCCGTCCGCTCTGCGTGCCTGTTGGTCCCGCTCTCAGAGGAGGAGGAGAACTGTTCCCGCCACCCCGGCTCCGGGCAGGTGGCGCTGGGGAGACATTCTAGCGCTGGCAGGGAAAATGCCAAGGGTGGCACTGCCCTGCGCTGGGCCTGGGGGCCAGGTGTGCTCAGGGCATGGCCTGGGGAGGGGGCTGGAGTGAAGGAATTCTTTGTGCTTCATTGCACCCCACCCCAGCAATCCTGGTCAATCCCTGTGTCTGCCGGTGGACTCGGGGGCACCGGGCTATAGGCGAGGGCCTGACTGGGCAGCACCTCCCATGCCCTGGCATTGCTGTGTCCCCACCTGGCATTAGCCCCCAGCAATAACACGTCATGGGATTGGTCAGCTCAGTGCCAGGCTGAACCCGTGGAGTGTGCTGGGGGATGGGCGAGGCCTGAATTTGGACCTGTTTGGATGAGCCCCCTGAGCTGCAGCGGGTGTCCTGCATTCATGGCCGGCTATCCCGAGGGATGCCAGCCATTGTGTGGTGCAACTGCTCCTGGATCCCAGCTGAGCTCACGTCTCAAGAGCCCTTGCTATGGGAGGCTCCCCTCGCTGTGCCAGCTGGCGTAGGGCCTTCCCAGTTGAAGGGGCATTGCTCGCCGCTGCCTAGTGCTTGTGCCCAACGCTGGCATCTCCTTCGCTCCCCTTTCCCAGGGCGAAACTCACAGTTCTAGGCCAGCTGTCAGGGCCTGTCGTACAGCAGGCTGCCCAGCCGTCCGTGGTCTGCGTGATACTGCGCAGTGCAGGGCCCTGCAAAAGCAGCGTGTCCCAAAGTGGAGTCATACTCCATGCAGCCAATTGCTTCCCCTGGGGAGGGAGAACGGAGACCCGCCACCCTCTCAGCCCCTCCCCCCGCAGTCCATACTGCAGGCACCGGGAGCGGTGCTGGTGGAAGGAGTGTGGGATCTGGCCCTCATGCCCATGGCCACTGCCACGCTGCCGCTTTGCCCCACTGCACGGCAGGGCTGCACGGGGCTTCGCTGCAACAGGATGGGGCTGGGGGGATCTGCGGGCTCTGAACACCGCCTGCCCATCGGCACTGTCAGGGCCGGGGCACCAATGAGACTGCGTACGGAAGTGCCAGAAGCCTAAAAAATAGCTCGTGACCATATTAGCACATCCCCGCGGAGCGTGTCTGAGGCAGGCCCTGCGGAGCCCTGCTCCGAGCCGATCAGCCAGGGACAGTGGCGGCCCTCAAACCGGCCCAGTACCGAGCCTGGACACTCAGGGCGGGCTGGCGGGCTTTGCCCCCCTCAGCTCACTCTCTGCTGCACTTCTGGGTCCCAGCTGAAAGGGAACCAGAGCTGTGAGCTGAGGGGGAGCCCACGCTGCCATGGGGGCCTCGCCTTGCACCCAGCCGGAGGAATCCCAGAGCTGAGGCGATTCTGCCAGCTCCTCTCGTTGCTAACACTCGGGTTGGGCGTATTGTTCAAGCCACCAGCCCAAGTAATTACTGTCATGGAGTCCCCGGGCGATGCTCGGGAACTGCTCCCTACGAAGCCAGGCAGGACTCTGGGGAAGCCTCCTCTCTGTGAGCAGCCTGTCTTCAGGACACACAGCTCACACAGCTTCCCCCTTCCTGGGTTTGACCTCGGAGCATTCAGCCTCCTCTGCCCCTCCGTGCGCTTCCCACAGCGAGTCCGCCCCGGCGGGGTCCTGGGGAAGCCAGAGGGTCCTGCCCCCCAACTCCACAGTCAGACAGGACTCTCTGCCAGCCAGTAAAACAGAAGGTTTATTAGACGACAGGAACATGGTCTAAAACAGAGCTTGTAGGTGCAGAGAACAGGACCCCTCAGCTGGGTCCATTTTGGGGTGCAGTGAGCCAGACAACCACGTCTGCCCTTCACTCCATGTCCCCAGCCAGCCCAAACTGAAACTCTCTCCAGCCCCTCCTCCTCTGGGCTTTGTCCCTTTCCCGGGCCAGGAGGTCACCTGATTCCTTTGTTCTCCAACCCTTTAGCTCTCACTTTGCAGAGGGGAAGGGCCCAGGCCATCAGTTGCCAGGAAACAGGGTGTTGGCCATTCTCTGTGTCCAGACCCCTGCACACACCTGCCTTCCAGGGCTCTGCAAGGATCATACACCCTTACCCCACCACCTAGATACTTCAGAACTGCCTAGGGGAAACTGAGACAACCCCACAATATTCAGAGCAAACATTAAGAACAGTCCCGCTTCATCACAATTACATTGCTGGGTGGGTTCTTCATCATCCCAATTATTTCATTACAGCTTCTTCCTCTGCTGTGATGGGCAGGGCCGGCCGCAGTGTCTGTGTTTATTGGACGCCTAATCTGCTTATTTGAAAATACTGCGAAATTGCAGTGTCCAAAAACAGCCGAAGGAACGAGATTAGCCTAAGCACACTTATTAACGGGATGACCTCCTGTGGCGGCTGCTGCATCTGCACGGGGAACAAGGGAAACGCCGAGCGAGAGCAGAGCAGAGGGGTGTTAGCCTTGGGGGCTAACACAGGCGTAATGCACCCCCCCATGGTCACACATGGCGCTCCCTTCTGGAGGACGGCTGGGTGGGGGCAGTGCAGGGGAGGCTGCTCCCCCTGCCTGTGGCATGTGCTCTGCTGTCTGCAACAGGGCCCTCTCAGCCTCTCTGTCCTCCTGGCTCCTGCCTGCCCTGAGCATCTCCAGCGAGCTGCTGCATCCTTCCCTGTGCCCGGCCTGTCTGGGCATCACGTCATGCCAGTCCCCACAGGATCCAAGCGCTCAGCCCCTCACTGGAGATTTATCCTTTCCCCTCCCCGATTCGTGTTCCCCGGGCTCTGGGCCTTATCCTGGCCACTTCTCCTGCTGGGGTGCCTGTGTCCCTATAGGCATCTCCAGCCCACGTGCCCTCTCTGCCAGCACGGCCAAGTGGTGTGGGGCGTGTGCATGTCCAGGCAGCCTGGGGCACGTGCCTGGGAGGTGTTTGGGAATCCCAAAATGTCTGGGAGGATGTGGCATTATTTAACTGGTGTGGAAGCTCTGCACCAACCCCTTCAGTGGCTTCCCCGGCAGAGCAGCGAGCATCCCAACGAACATGTAACAGCCCCTGCCATGGGTCAGCAGGGACTGAACCTAGGGCCTGGACCACTAGAAAGCTCAGCTCCCTTCCACCAGAACTACAGGGGTAAGTCTGGTAGCTGCTGCAGGCTTTTATCCTCCATGCAGACCAGCCCCTAGAGAGGGCAATTAAGTGATGTTGTGTGTGACACAAAGCTCCCCTATAGTCACACCCTACACACTATTGTAATGATCTTTGTACGGAATATGCTTTGTGAGGTTTCATTTGAAAACGAATAACTCTGATCATTAATATTTGTGTGTGAGGTATGTACGTGGTGGGTGTAAGGAGTGGTGGCTACATGCTGGAATTATCACTACAGTGCGTTTAAATCAGGCGTGTCAGGAGGAGTTGTCAACAAGGTTGGCTAGACAACGGCCTGGTACACTACCGAGCTAGGGCGACACAAGGCAGCTTGTTGACCTAACTCTAAGTGTCTAGACTAAGATTTCGCTCCCGTCGACGTACCCACCCCTTTACACTGATGTAATAACTCCACCTCCACAAGTGGTCAGAGTCAACGTCAATGTAGTTAGGGGGATGCAGTGTCCGTGCAAACCTGCGTCGCTTACGTCAGCTGTGACTGTCGGTCCAAGCGCTCCGGGTGAGGATGCACGCTCTCGACACAAGGAGTGTAATGTGGACACTCAAAAGCCATTTCATTACGGCGGTGGCTCCATGCAGATGTACCTTAGGTTGACACAATTTTGCAGTGTAGTTTTACTTTTCCGAAGAATCCATTTCAAAGATTTACTGGTCTATAAAGATGAGGGGGAAGGGGGCTGGAACTCTAGTGATAAGCTATTGAATCAATGATTGTATCCCATATTACTGTACTACAACAGTGGATAGAGAGAGGTCTTTTCTGAACATTCATGTCACGCTGGTGGCTGATATCTTTGGGACTTGTCCATAATGTTGCTCTATGAGGAAAGAGGGTTACTGAATGATATTATGCTTTAAAGTCTGTGGCCAAACAGGGAGAAAGAGGTTCCCTCCCACAGGAGGGAAAGTCACAGCTCTCTACCTGTCTCCTGTGTAAATTAAGCAGGGTGGAATGAAAACAGTGGAAGCTCCATTGACACAGAAATCATACGGGGACAGGAAGCCCACAGAAAGGGAAGAACAGCATGAGGTCATCCTGCCCTTGAAACAAGTCCATTGAACTTTGGAAGACATAAGCCAGGAGAGAAGCCATCCTGGCATCCATCACTAGACAGATACCCTTGCAAGCTGAGAAAGATGGGTCCTTGGACCAAGAGGGCTTAAAGTCTCTGGGAACTGAATGAGAAACCTGCTTAGGCAAAGACTGAACCTTGCTGGATGTGCTTTTGTGTCTTTAGAGGAATGAAGGGCCCCTTAGTTTCTCTGATCTGTCCAAGAGAGGGCTGGCCATTGCAAAGCACACGGTTTGGGGAACATTCGGGATGGGGAGTGTGTTGGAGTCACCTTGTTGGTTGCAACCAAGGCTGGAGGGAGCCAGAAGGGGATGGTGGGACTGTAGCCAGGCTGCTGGGGTCGGAGCTGCTGGCCCAGGGCTGTCTGCTACACAGACACTCAGGGCATGGCAGGGCCTTCCCTAGGGGGATGCGGGTCCCAGGACAAATCAGCCCCCACTGGCTTGGGTGCCCCACTCTGCATTGGCATCAGGGCCCCAGGCGTGGGGCAGCAGCAGATCCCCGGGTGTGCAGGGCCGGCAGCCTGGAGCCCGGGGGTGCTGCAGCCCCACACCCGCCCCCTGCTCCCCTAGTTCCCACACTTATGTCTTCCGGGACCGACTGCACTGGCCCACGGGGCCCCCCAAAGTGCGGGGCCTGGAGCGGTCTCCCCGATTCGCCCTACCCAAGGGACGGTTCTGACTCAGGGTGTGACCTGCACGCTGGTAGGCTGGTTGGGAGTGTCCCAGGCTGGGAGATGCAGTGGCAAAGCATTGTGAGGCACCCAGGGTTACAGGCAAGGGTTGACACAGCCTCTCGCTGGTCCGGACGGCACCTGGAAACCCGTCACAATGTGTCAGACCCCTGGGGCGGTCACCCCATAGCAAGGCGCAGGGCAGCTGAGCCAGTGTGTTGTACCCGGGAGGCTGGGTCATGCCATAACAGGGCAGGAGGCATCTCCCCATCCCTGCTGACAACCGCCTGAGACCCAGGAACCCAGAGCAGTGTTTTCCCCCGGCTGCGTGACTTCGTTTGGGGCGGGGCAAAGGAGATTTAAAGCAACCAGCTCCCCTGCCTGCCTTCTTCTCATTTGCAGCAGTGTCAGTGCCCAGACCAAGAACGGTGCCACTCCCCTCTACCTAGCCTGCCAGGAAGGCCACCTGGAAATCATCCAGTACTTGGTGAAGGACTGCGGGGCAGAGCCCCACGTGCGCGCCAACGACGGCATGACCCCGCTCCATGCGGCTGCTCAGATGGGCCACAACAGCGTCATCGTCTGGCTGGTGAGTCCTTCCTGTGCCAGGCCCCTGCAGCCACGGCCGCCTGGCAGGCGATCGCGCCGAGGGCGGTCTGGGCATGGGGTGGGAGGGGCTTTGGGGGCGGGGTTGAGAGCAGGAGCTTGCCTTGGCGACGCCGGTGTAATTTGCACATGGTGCCGGGGGGCGCTCAGCCCCGGGCTGGGTCACGTCCCCATTTCCAGGCCCGTGGAATTTGCACCCAGTGTCACAGGGGGCGCGGGGAGCTGAGGCTGCTACAGATTAAAGGGCCGTGCCCGCGGCCGTGCGGGAACTCGGAGCCGGGCACCGCCCAGACCCTGTCGAAGGGCTGGTCTGAGCGGCCGCTCGCTCTGGGGTCGCTTGAACTGGCCTTGACTCTGCGAGAGTACCAGGGTCAGCACAAGAACAGCTGGCGGGGGGCTGGTTACCCCTGCTCCGAGCAACTTGCGCTGAGCCCGGGCTGCCGCTCCTGCACCGGGTGCCTGCCACGCAGCCTCTGGCGCTGGTTAAGGCTCACCTTGACGTTCTGGTGCAGACGGGCCCCAGTCGCCCTGCCGGCGCACCCCCCCGAGCTGCCGGGGACTCCAGGCTCCTGCTCCGTTGGCCCAGGGGCGCCAGGCACGGCTGTCCGTCAGAAGGCCATGCTGCTGGGGTCCTGGCTGCTGCAGTGTCACTCCATGGACAGGGCTTGGCCCATGCTGCCTCTCTCCATTTTACAGATGAGCTTCACCAGCATCAGCCTGTCGGAGCAGGATGACGACGGGGCGACGGCCATGCACTTTGCTGCCAGCCGCGGCCACGCCAAAGTGCTGAGCTGGCTGCTTCTGCACGGGGGAGAGATCACCACCGACCAGTGGGGGGGGACGCCGCTGCACGACGCAGCTGAGAACGGAGAGCTGGAGGTCAGTGTGGTGCGGGTGGGGCACAGAGCGAAGCTGCTGCAGGCTTTGCCCTGGGGGGGGCGCTGAGCTGTGGGAGGAAATGGAGCTGCCTCGGGGCAGATCTGATTGTGACAAGAGTTGGTTCTGCACTGGGAAAGCTCCAGTCAATGAAAATATATCAGAGGGTGAGGGCAGTGATGGCATCCTGCCACGGCACCAGTCCACACTGGGACAACACCACCCTGCCACGGCACCAGTCCACACTGAGACAATACCGCCCTGCCACGGCACCATCCTGCCACGGCACCAGTCCACATGGAGACAACACCACCCTGCCACGGCACCGTCCTGCCACGGCACCAGTCCACACTGGCACAACATTGCCCTGCCATGGCACCGCCCTGCCACGGCACCAGTCCACACTGGCACAACATTGCCCTGCCACAGCACCAATCTGCCACGGTATCACCCTGCCACAGTATCGCCCTTCCACGGTACCACCCAGCTATAGCAGCCCAACACAGTATCAGCCTGCCATGGCACACCAGCACAATACCACCCTGTGTAAGATCCTGGCATGGCACTGTTCTGACGCACCATACGGAGTGGGGTCTGGCCTCACCCCCTCCCTGCCACCCCAGTCCGAGTGTAGCTCAGGTTCATCTTGGGTCAGGTGTATAGCAGCCCCTCCCCCAGCTGGATCGTGCCTGAGTGGGATCTGCCCCTGCCAAACCCTCCATCACGCCTTCCTTGTATCTCCTTCCAGTGCTGTCAGATCCTCGTGGTGAATGGTGTCAACTTGGGGCTCCGTGACCAGGATGGCTACACGGCCGCTGACCTCGCTGATTACAACGGGCATAGCCACTGCGCCAAGTACCTCCGTACCGTCGAGAACATGGTGCGGCCCCGCGCGCTGCCAGCTCCCACCACGCGGCCCCTTTGCTCTGGCTCCCCCGTTCAGAGAGGTGCCCCCCGGGGCGGGCACGAGGAAGAGTGTGGAGCAGAGAGGCAGGCAGAGGCTGGTGTAGGGGCTGGGGCACACGAGTACCAGGAGGGGCATGGCTCTGGTTGCATTTTTATCTCACGTTTGCTAAGTTCAGACACAGGGGAGCGGACTTCAGAAACCGCTCAGGGCTGGACATTCAGTAGCAGCTGGGCCAAGTGCCTTCTCCTAGCACCAATAGGCTCTGCCTCTCCTGCCAGACCTCAATCAGTGTCCCAAACTCACCCGTAGAGCCCAGAGCCAGAGAGCGGGGGATGGCCAGAGCCCCCCAGCCAGTGCCAGCCATGTACCAGTGGAGCCACCTGCAGGCGCTGCCCCTCCCTCCAGAAGCAGGGCCCTTCCCGTGCACAGACATGCCCACTCCCAGGTCCCGGGGCCCCCAGCCCACTGGAACCAGGGCCCCTGGCCTCCCTCCTTGCAGAGCCCACTGCCGCGTTGCTCATTGCTGGATTTTCCACCAGCCCATTGTGCTCAGCAGCAGCTGATTTGCTGGTGACTTGCCGGCTGCTGCCGGGCCCCTTTGTTGCCCGTTGTTGCTGCGGGGTGGGAGCACCACACCCAGCTCCCGAGGGACGCTGTGCCCAGCCACGCTGCAGGAGCTGAGCAGTCTTGGTGTGTTTCCCGGCCCCAGCTCAGCTCTGCAGAGACTCCAAGGACGCCATTCCTGGAAACCAGTATTACTTAGGCTTGCTATTTACGAGGGCCAATGAGCGCCTGGCAGCTGGACGTTACCCTGAGCAGCGGGCATAACGGTTGCCCGGGGGCTCCCTGAGGACCTGTGACACGTGTACTGGCCCCGTGGCGGGAGCCAGGCTGCTGCTGGTTATGAGCTTGTGCCCGGCTGCTCCGTGAGCCTGTGCCACAGCGGGTGAGCGGGCCGCCGAGGAGGAGCGTCCCCAAGCCACTGGGCAACCATTAGCCCAGGCAACGTAAGCTGGGTCTCTGGGGTGCTGGGGGGGGAGGGGCAGGAGGATGGGGGCTCCTTGCTAGCTCTGCCCAGTCAGTGCAAGTGTTTCTGCAGCCGTGCCAGGGTGCCAGGCGCAGCACAGGGTGCCAGGCCGGCCCTCAGAGGGCGGGGCTCCTGTGCCCCCTCTCAGGGGATGGAAACTGCACCTTCTCTCAGGGCCTTTTGCAGCGAGACTGAGGAGAGGCTGGGCAGCTCTCACCTCCCCGCACGTTAACCCTTTGCTCACCAAAGTCCTGTCTGTTGGCACATCCTCTCAGTGACAAGGCGGAGCTCTCCAGACCCACAGGTGCTGTTTGTTCATAGGGCCAGGACCGTGCTCACTGCCTCCAGCTTCCCAGAGCAGGAAGGGTCTGTGGGTGCGGGGCCCTTGCTGGCAGGGGCAGCTGCCGCATTGCCAGAGCCCTGGCCGGTGCGGGATTCAGGGAGCAGGAGATTCCCCTGAGAACGTGGTGTCCTCCCACATCACCACGTGGCCTGAGGCGAGTGTGTGGCATCCTGCTGGCTCTCAGCGGGGACTGGAATCTTTGGGGGGAGGGTCTGGCTGATCTGCGGACTGCACCCCTGAAAAATCCACACCCTGGAGCGACACAGGTAAGCCATCGAGTCCCTGTGTAGACAGCGCTAGGGCGACAAGAATTCATCTGTCAGCTGTCTCGTGGAGGTGGATTAGCTGAGCCGGTGGGAACCTCTCCTGTGGGTGGAGGTGGGGACCATGCTGGACCCCTACAGTGGCGCAGCTCTGCCGTCATAGCCTTTCAAGTATAGACAAGCCCTGAGACGCTCACTCCGCTTCTGCCGTGTCACTCATTCAGCGGGGCAGCGGTTACGGTCTCTAGTCTAACCCACGGTGACACGGACACCTCCTGCTGCACCTCATGCTGGGCACCTCGCCAGCCCAGTGAAAGGCAGTTGGTATAAAACGTGGGGAGCAAAGCACCCCCCGGGGGTTTCTCTCCACAGCTCTGGCACTTGTGTCTGACCCGCTCACTGCAGGGAGGCCAAGGAGGAGCTTCCATCCCTTCAAACACTTTGTATGCCCCTTCCCTGTTAGCAAAGAGAGATCAATCCAGTTCTGGTCAGTGAAGGGCCAGGAAGTTCATGCTTTGGGGTCTAGTCAGTCCCTGGGGTGCAGGCCCCACAGAGGGGGGAGCTGGGCACAGTGCGCAGGTTGCCGGGCTACTCACTGGAGGAAATTTTTCCTCTGTTTTGGAGAACAGAGGCCCTGGGCCTGTGGATGCTCATGTGCCTCCCCCCGGAGCAGGTGTGAGCAGCACCGGGGGTCTGGGACAGACAGTTCATTGGATCCCCTCCAGGATGGCACATCACGGGCTCGTGGGGCTTGCCCTGATGGCTCCAGGCAAGTCCCATTTAGGCAGGTCCCCCAGAGTTCAGCAGCTCGGGTTGGTTGCTCTGGGGTTCAGTCCATCTCTAGTTATGAAGTGTGACTTGGAGCCAGCAGGCAGCAGATTTGCTGTCAGCTAATAAAACTTCTGGGCGTTACGAAAGCAAGGGCCTTTCCGGGCGCGTCTCTCTGAGTGGCCCCAGGCAGGATTCTGCTGATTCCAACCGGTGCCGCTCAGTTGCCGGTTCTCTCTGGAGCTGGGTGCTGAGGTCCCACCATGGGCATAAAGTGATGCTAGTGAATTCCTGGCCACAGTGTTTGCCTGTGACTAACCCCTGCGTGTGCTTGGCCTGCAGAGCATGGAGCACAGAGTCCTGTCCCGAGACCCCTCGGCCGAGCTGGAGTTCAAACAGCCCGATTCCGGCATGTCTTCCCCCAACACAACCATGTCTGCGCAGCAGGCTCACTTCGACCTCGGCTCGCCAACCAGCACCCTCTCCAACTACGATTCCTGTAACTCAAGCCAATCCAGCACTGGGGACAAGAGGAGCAGCCAGCCCGCGGGTGAAGGCTCAAGTAAGTCCGGCCCCGCAACAGGCTCCTTCTGCTCTCACAAAGCTACTGCTCAGAAACATCTGGAGCACAGAGTCTGGCTGCAAAGAGAAAGCAGCGGGCAGGGCTGGGGACCAGAGCTGGGCACTGCAAAGCCCCCCAGGCCCTGCTCACATCCAGGCCTCTGCCCCTCTAACGACAATGGCACAGCCCTCTGGGCGTGGGTCAGAAGAGGTGAGGCTGGATGTCTCCGAGGGTCTGCACTGTCTACGCTGCAGTTAGACACCCGCGGCTGGCCCGGGCCAGCCGCAGATGTTAGCTGTAGTGCAGACATCCCCCGAGGGACGGGTAATGGGGGTATTGGTGCTAGCTCTTCCCTCGGGAGCCTGCCCCCTGGATCGACAGGCCCCGAGGCTGAACTGCTTATAGGGCCAGCGATGGTGAATAAGGAACGGCGGGAGCTGCTGTTCTGGAGAAATGTCTAATGCTGCGTGAGACTTGGCTGGCCATGTGGCTGGTGGTTCTGGGCTGTAGCTGATCAGGAGACAAGGATTTGCACAAGGTTTCCAGTAGCTGTAGTGACCTGCCTGGCATTGTCTCTCGTCTGCGATGCCCCAAGAAGTGCCAAAGCGCTGGCCCCTCGTTCATGCCACTCTCCCGATAGGGGGTGCCACAGGGCAGCCCCGAGCTCCTCAGATACATCACAACAACCAGGGCGGGTGTGGGAGCGCTCCGGCTGAGGCGCACGGCGTGAACGGGCCAAGCTCTCTGGGAGATGGCGGCGGGGGCCTGTCCGCGCAGATGTGCAGCGCGGGTGAGGAGTTGGCGAGAGCTGGGGCTGGCTGGACATTGCAGTGCTGCGGCGGTCGGACTCCGATGCTGCCTCCTGCCAGCCGGGCCCCCTGCTCATTTTTGCCAAGAAATATGGTGCTGAATCTCAGTCAGTGTAACTCAGATGGCAACGAGAGCTGCTCCTGATACTGGTATGTGGAGAGACAGGGACCTGTCCTGCCGTTCTGAGCAGCTGGAGGCGTTTGCCAGAAGGAGGGACGAGGTGTCAGGGGTGGGAGGACGCTTGCTATCTCGGCACCATTGCCAGCACCGTGTCCAGTTCACTGCCTGTGTGCAGCCAGGTCTGCCATGCGGGAGCACTCAGTGTTTTGCTGCGGCTGAAATACTCAGGGTGGGCACTGACTTCTTCACTGCCATCTGGTGGAATCGCCATGCCTGCATCGTGCCAGGCCCGTCAGCTCCACTCCCCCGGCCCAGGGCCAGGAATGTTAAACCACCTGAATGCAACCAGTGCTGGGGTGTTTCCAGCCACAGACTCCGGGCTCCATAAATGAAGCTGCTCTTGGGCTAAGTTCTGGGGTCAAAAGTCATTTGTGGCCAGCGCTTGGCACGCACGGAGTTTCCCAGTGGAATTTCTGCTGCTGTTATTGATTAATGCTTCAGTGCCCTGGGGGTGATCTGCACTTTGCAGATGTGGTCCCTGCCCGGAGGCGCACACACACTCCCCAGGTGGGCCAGGGTCCCGCACACGCACTCCCCGCTGCAGTGCTGACTAGGGAGAGGGGCCCCGGAGAAGCACAACACCAAACCATACGGGCAGGATCAGCTCCAGGTCAGATGAGACAGGACATGACAACAGTCAGGGGAGGGGTGGGATCAGCAAGGAGACTTAGGCTTCGCTTCTGCCAAGGGACCCGCAAAAGGACCCCATTAATGAGGGAGCCCGCTGCAGGACCAGGCAGTAGATGGTCACAAGGCCAGGTGCCGCTGAATTCAGTCGAGCACATCGACACGGCCCTGGAAGATATTAGCTCTCTCAGTGGCTTGCTGAGAGACTGATGCTGATCATCTGATAAACTGATGCTGTTTAAAGGCGTGCTGCTCTTCACTCAGCTTGGCCAGGGCAGACAGACCCGCCATTCCCACAGCTGCCCCCCACCAGTCACTCTCTGACAGTTACAGTCCAACCAGTCGTGGGTCTCCGGTGCTAGCCCAGTGGCCCCTGCTGAGGGCCCTTGGCACTGGAGGGGAGCGTTTATTGTATTAAAAACCTGTTTTCAGGGCCTTTATTAAAAGCATCCCCTGGTTCCTATTGCTTGTCAGACGTGGGTTTGAGCCGCATTGTTTGTGTGATGGACAAAGGGTGCCAAGGGCTTTGAGTAGATGAACCATAGCCCCTCCATGTCTAACAGCCACAGCCTCTCTCTTCTCCCTTTGCAATTTGCAGGCACATCTGCCCTCTGACTTAGGCTGGACTTAGGAAACGCTCCCCAGACGTCTCTGCTTCCGGGGGAGCCACAGGGAGGGCTCAGGCCGTTTCTCCTTTCAAACCTTCCCAAAACGTCTGTCTCCTGCCTGCCCACTGGGTTCTGAGCCCAGAGGTTCTCTGCAGCACAGGGGCTCCCCAGCTTGGTTGAGTAGAACTTGTTCCCCTGTTGGATTATTGAGACACCCTGCAGTGAGCGTGGGCCTGGGCCCCAGCCCTCTCTGGGTGGCGTTCAGCAGCCTGCCAACAGGGCCAGGGTAGCTGGTTCCGGTGCTGGAAATGGTGCCCAGTGGGTTGGTGTTGGGTGTTAGGAAACAAGACGAACAGGACAGGGCTGGCTCGGGACAGCGCGTACTGGCCGAGGCCGGAAGCTGATCCCCTCTGTGCTGCCCCTCATGTGTGCAACATGACCCAGCAGCATAGGCCAGGCCAGGCCGGGGGCAGGCTCAGACCACCTCTTCGCTGTGCCGCGCGGAGCTGGGATGGGAGCACAGCTCTCTGCTCGCTGCAGGGACCCTCTGCAGCGCCCGGGATCTTTGCTCGCGGGCAGGGAGCCGTTCAGGACACTCTGTGATCCAAGGCCTCAGAGTCCCTGCCTGTGAGCCGGGGGCTGCTGCCCGGAGTGCCAGGGCAGGAGCTGTAGCCATGGCTGCCAGGCAGGCGGAGCGGCTTGCGGGACAGAGCCCCGGTGTCCGGCTGCCGACGCTGACGTGGTTCGTCTCTCCTACAGGGGGACACGAGACGACAATCACGGACATGCAGACGTACATGGACATGCTCAACCCCGAGATTCGGCCGAGGGATGGCAAAAGGGAGGGCGAGGCGCCCCCGCCACCTCCCCCGAGCTTCCCCCCTCCTCCTCCACCCCCCAACTCCAAGCTTCCACCGCCTCCTCCCGGCTACCCAGCGCCAGAGCCCCCCGAGGCCCAGCACACGGCGGAGATGTATGTGCAAGCGAAAAACAACCTGCGCCACGTGGAGAGCGAGGTGCTGAAAAAAGAGGTAATTCCCGTGATGCTGCAGGGTCCTGAGACGCCACTGGGACAGGGAGGCACTTCAAAGGCACCTTTCCCCGCTGGGGGGCCAGACATTTCCCCCCTGCTGCAGGTGCCATGGCCTCCCTGGGGTTGGTGTACCATAGTGCTGGGTGCGCCCGGGAGGGCAGCAGGGCTCAGCTGTGCGAGTGGTGATGGTCCTAGTTCCACGCCAGGGCTGCGGGCAGAGCTCCAATGCTCTGTGGGCAAGCAAGGCCGCTGTGCGGCCCCCCAGGTCAGTAAGCAGGCCCAGGAAGCGCGCCGTGGTGCGGCGGGAGGAGGGGGTGGTTGATTCAGGTCCTAGGACACGTGGAGAAGATGCCCCTGTCCACTCCCCCCAGAGCCAAGTGTCCATCTGCCATCCCTAGCCCAGCTGCTTGGTCCGTCCCAAGGCTCAGACTCCCGGTGGGAGGCTCCTGGGCAGTCTGCTGGCAGGGGTGGGAAGGATGCTAGCCACCCTCCCACGCAGTGGCTAGTAAAGCCCAGAGGTGTTGACGGCTGCGGCCAACAGCCCCAAGGAGGGGAGGGGTTGACAGGTCTGACCAGGGCTGCTGGTGGTGACAAACAGCTCCCCTGTGCCAGGGCGCCCCAGAGCCGCGATCAATCCGTCGATGGCACGTTCACTGGCTCTTGTGGCTAGAGTCCCAGCCCTGGTGTGCCTGCGTGGGAAATGCCCACTCAGCGTGTGAGCAGCTGTTGCTGCTGATGGGTGGCACCCAGAGGCCCCAGACAGGAGCGGGGCCCCCTTGTACAGATTCGGAGCAAGAGACAGGGGGCTCCAAAGAGGCTGCAGTCTCCCTGGAGCGTGCCGCAGGGAGCAGGCAAGGAACCGGTGGGACGAGAGGTGAGGCGCAGGAGCTGACTGTGCTCTGCTCGAAGCTCTCGTAACGTGTGCGGACGGGGGGTGGGGAGGTTAGGGCTAGTGCCGCTGTCCCTGCCAAGCCTTTTCTCTAGGCTGGGGCCAGCACAGGGCGGGGCTCGGCACAGCAGCAGAGCGAGAGGCCAGCTTCTGCCCCGTGGCTCAGTCCTGGCTGCAATGTGGCCTGTCTGCTCCGCAGGGCAACTTACAGCTGGTAAAATTCTGCCTCTGATGCTGGAGCCTGGCCCTGGGCATTTGTCTGTTGTCTGCCCTCTGCCCTCTGCCCTCAGGGGGCTGCCACACCCTCTGTCAGAGCCCCTGGGAAACAGCCTTCGCCCACAGCCACGGCTTGCCCCCTTCCCGTTCCACGTGTGGGGACGCTCTTCTACCAGAGTCACCTCTGCACGAGGGATAAAGGGACGAGCTTCTGTCCCCTGCTGCGGGTGCTCCCAGGCCTTGCTGCTGTCGGGTCTGGGCCCTGGCTGGGGGCTTCCCAGACCCGTACTGCAGTCTGAGGGGTTTCTGCTCCTCAGAAGAATGTTTATTAGCCAGGGATAAAAGTGGCCTCTAAGTCCTGACCCCGGTATTCCAGGGAGCAGGATGAGCCCCTCACTTCCCGGGACATGGCTGGCGCTTTCCCAGCCTGCCCTCAGTGCCTGGGTATCGTCAGGGCTCCCAGCTGTGGGCGATTGCAGAGGTGAGCGTGAGGAGTGCCTGTCTGATGGGAGGCCGGGAGCCTGGGAACCACAACAGTAGCTCTTTGTGCAGTTCCTTGGCATCCGCACCTCTCCCACAGGCTGCGTTTGGAAACATGATGGCCGAGTTTCTAATTTGCCTAATTGCGCAAGGGCTCGTCCAGGCTGGAAGGAGGCGATTACAGCTCAGAAGGCAGCAAAAAGCTTAACCTTGCCCTTTGTCCAGAGCCTGCCCCGGCTGCGCCTGGCCCCCAGGGACAGCACCCCCCTTTGAAGAGTGCCGCACAGCCAGCCCTGGAGGCTGACGTCCTCTGCATCCCCACCAAATGGCTCTGGCAGCAGCTGGTCCTGGTCTGTGTCCCTGAGCCTCGGCCCCAAGGACCATTGTCAGGGTGCAGCAAGTTCAGTCTCCCTGCCTCCTGCCCCCATGCTCTTCGCTGGGATGAGGCATGGCTGTCGGCACAGGCATGAACACAGAGGGTGTGAATGTGGTGCCCTTTGGGACTTCACGGCCATGTGCCTGGTGCTGTCTGCCAGCACAGAACCTGGACGGCAGGGCCTCCCAGTCAGGCCTGCTCCGGGGCAGCAGGGGCCTCAGCACAGACACCCCTTGACACAGACATCCCTGGGCTCTGGGACCCACCTGTGACACATGAGACTGACTGGAATGAAGCTGCCTCTCTGGCCAGGCTGAGAGGGCTCTAGTTCTGGGTGCCCAGGGCTGCGGTGGTGCACAGCCCCATGGCATGCCCTGGGATGCCGGGCAAGGGCCTATCTGGCGGTGCTCTGGGCATGAGGGAGTAGCTGGCAGCGCTGTCTGGTCTCTGACATGAGTGAGCGTTCGTGCAAGAATCAAGTCCTGAACTAAGGAAAGAATCCTGCTGCAGAGCTGAGAAGCTACAACCAATGCTCAGGGCCTCGCTGGCTGCAATAGCATAGCACAGATGACGTTGCTAGAAAATAAATACACAAGTGTCCAGTTTCTCTGCAACGCGACCCCCTGGCAGCTTAGTGCAGAAGCGACAGTTCAACGCTCAGAAGGCTCCTGGGCTCCTGAGAGCCAGCAGCAGCTTCCTGTTCCAGTTAGCTCGAGTCCTGGCCCGAGGACAGGAGCGTTTCCTCTGGAAAGCCCTGGCAGGAGCAGGCTCTGGGTTGCTGGACATTAGACTGAAAGCCAGCACCTACCAGCCCCAGGAATGGCAGGTGTAATGGCACTCCGACAGCCTCACAGGCTCCTCTTGGGTGTGGGGACTGTGGGGCTGGCAGTGAGAGGCACGCGTTTAACTGGCAGTGCGTTAGCAGGGGACTTCTCATGCCTGTTTCTGTTGGCTGGGCCCTGTGGGGTGGATGGGCAGCCTGGGTGGGTGGGAAACACCCCAGAAGGCACAAGGCAAAGCTGGACCACAGTCTGGAAAGCTGTGATCCCCCACCTCCTGGGTGATTGAGGACCCCCCTATCCCTGCTCACCCACCCTGTACAGGGGACACCCTTGTTTCCCGCAGACTCAGTGCTATGGTTTTCCAGTGCCCTAGCACTGAGCAGCAGGTGCTGTGAGAGTTCCTAGCCACACTGCCTCCTGGACGTGCCGCTATCCTCAGGCCATCGCGCCTGGGGGCACAGCTGTTTGGAGGCTGCCCAAGGCAGCGGATGTTCCAGCAAGCAGAGCAGAGCTGACATGCCAATGTGTTCTGAAATGAGCCCAATGGCCATGGGCGAGCCCAAGACCCTGCTTCCCTCTGAACCGAACCCCGGACTGGAGCTCCAGCTGCTATCGATGGGTCTTACCCTGATTGCAGACACTGGCCTGGGGCTAGCCCCAGTCCTGCAGACTGAGTCAGGGTAGGGCCGAATTTGGACAACCGGCCCTAGGTGGGTGTCCGGTGCAAGGGGAGTAGCAAATGGCCAGAAGTGGCCCCTGCACCACACTGTCCCTTTCACACACACAAATCCCCCCAGAGCCAGACAGCTCCTGTAACAGCTGAGCTGGAGCACCCCCACGTGAGTCTCTAGCCCTTTACCCAGCTTTCCCATGGACCGGTGCCCCCTGAGGAGAGCCCACCCCAGGCGGATGTGCCGCTCCCGGGGGGAACATCCAACCAGGGAAATTGCCCTCCTGCATGGAGTATCAGTTGGTTGGAAATGTATCCCCTCCGAGGAAGCTTTAATGATGCCTGCCCTGCATGCTCCCTCCATGTCCAATGTCTGACTTAGCCCAGATAATGATCCCTGCAGCTGGAGGCTCATTAACTATTGAACACACAGCCCAGAGAAAAGAGAGCCCAGCAGCTCAGCCAGCCGGCAGAGAACGAAAAAGCCACTTGACAATGAAATAGACAAATAAGAAGAATAGGGCAAAAATGCCCAGGGCTGTAAGGTGAGACACAAACGCTGCAGGGCAGGAACCGCACGCCACTTCCAGGCATGGGGCACGTCTTCCCAGTGCGGGGAGAGCTGCCCAGGCTGTCTCCCTCCCAGCCGATGCTGCCCTCTCCCCTCTGCCGCACGCCGCCATCTGCAAGACTAGTGCACACAGTGGCTTGGGCAGTTTTATTTTTTAACCTAGTAAAGAATCACTTTGAGTCCCTGGTGCCACTGGGCCTTATTGTACATTTGCAAAGTACATTTGCATGTGCCACGGAGGGCTCGTGTGAGCCGTTATGGATGAGGGAGATTCCGGAGCCACAGCAGTCGGGAGAGGTGCTAACCTCTGTGTGCTTCACCTTCTTCCATTGTTCATTCCTGGGGTGCATGGGGGACGGGATCCCTGCCCAGGAAATGGCCACTCGCGTCCCGGCCCCGTTACGCCACCTCATGCAGCAGACAACACGTCTGAAATCCTTGGGGCTAAATAGCTATTGCAGCGTGCATATCAGCCGGCTGGCATGCCACGTTCTCGGCTATTGGAGCCGGCGTCCGGCATGGCCTGGGGCTGAGAGGCCTTTCATGCAGTGTGTACATCAGCCGGCTGGCATGCCACGTTCTCGGCTATTGGAGCCGGCGTCCGGCATGGCCTGGGGCTGAGAGGCCTTTCGTGCAGGTGCTGGTAGCAGAGGCAGTTCAGCCCTTCCGTTGAGACTCGTGTGATCCATGGCTCCCCGCTCCCAAGGGTGTCCGTGATGGGGACCAGCCTGAGGGGTTCTGCCTTTCCTCGCGCCCCTGCCTGGCAGCTGCGACCAAACAGGATGGGAACCTCGTGCTGCCCCTGCGATGTGCTGTAGTCACAGCGGTCTGTCCTGGGCCTGCTGGTGTCTTGCTCGCTCGATTGGGCTGAGGACCGCCGCAATGCTGGCCCACGCTCCGCTCCGGCTGGCAGAGCAGGCATCGGGGCCAGTGACGGCGCTACGCTCCCTGCGGGGCTGGGCTTGTAAAATGTATCCTGCTGCGGGGCATAAGGGGCAGATCCCTCTATACTTGGGGGCCGAGGCGGGGGGTGAAACCCCAGTCAGGGTATAAGGGGCAGAGCTTGGAGGCTGGGGGTGAAGCCGCGCAGGGAGACCCAGCTGCCCTCTCCAGGAGAGAGATGGCGTGAGGAGATGGCACTCTCGCCCTCGCCCCCTTTCCACTTCCAGGCCCGCTCCAGTAACTGGCCACCCAGGTTACAAGCCACCAGCTCCCCTTCCGGACAGGGGACCAGGTCTGATGTAGCTGAATGCCCCTGTCGCTCCCAGCAGAGAGTGCACGTTCTGGCCTGACTCCTGCGCTGGTCCAGGGCCTTTCTCCTCTAGCACTGGCTCCAGTCTGGCCCCATGAGCCCGATGCCCATGTGCATTCCCCTATGGCAGTCACGGGGGCATGTCTGGGCAGGGAGGCGTGTCCTGGTTACAGCTCCCATGCTCAGAATTTCCTTTATGGTGATGGACTTCTTGCTGGGTTTGCTTTTTGCCGTGGGGCTGGGGTGGGGACAACGTGCTAGCAGGATACTGGTGTGTTGGGGGACAGACGTACACCCAAGTGCAGTTTGCTTCTGTTGCTCTGAGCCACATTACGCTGTGATCAGCACCAGCTTTTGTCATTTGTTAAGCCTTGTGGTGCTGCAGATACTCCTCTGGGAACCCCAGCTGTATCCTTCTAGGCTGCATCTGGCTTATCTCCTGCCACAGGGGACAGTGACCCCAGCCCAGCAGCCAGAGCTCACAAACACCCAGTGGCTCCCATTGTTCTTGGTGGGAGAGGGGTTCTCCTTTGTTCTGAATGAGAGAGGGGTTCTCTCAATGGGAGAGGGGTTCTCCATTGTTCTCCGTGGGAGAGGGGTTCTCCATTGTTCTCCACTGGATGCTCACCATTTTGGAAAGTGAGGTCATTGAATGATAGATTCTTAGATTCCAAGGCCAGGAGGGGCCATTGTGATCCTCTGGTTTACTCTCATGCATACACTCCTGCCCCCAGACATCAGATCCTTTGCCCTAGCCCACCTGTGTACCAGCACCCTCCTTCCATCACCAGCAACTGCTGGACCCACAATAACCTGTAAAGCTATATCTAAATAGATGTTTTGTGCCCAACTGAAGCTAGTTAAAGTGGGTGATTACAAAGTGGCAGAGTCTGCAGGGACTAGCGTGCAGGGTGCAGGACATTTTTCTCCACCTCCCATGCTGTGTTACTATCAGCTCCCCAGAGCTGTTCTCATTGTGTCTCTGGGCAGCACAACCATAAGAGGCGGGTATTAGTCCAGCTGCTTTGAGATTAGCAAAGTCAATAAATACTCAGCTCGCCTGTGCACCGGCGAATGCCTGTACTGCTGCCCAGTGGCTTAGCACCATTGTATTTCCTAGCGCACCCTCCATTCATGGGGTCACAAAGGCTCCCAGAGAAGCAAGGGTCGGAGGGGAGCCTCACACAGCGGAAGTGTCTGGCTCAGTGGGCGAGGGAGTCCCCGCTGCTTGCCGAGCAGCGTGGAGAGCAGCAGCGAGGGTGCGTCAGGGCGGCTACGCCAAGCGAGGTTTGACGGGCATGGAGCGGGTGGAGAGTAGTGTCATGCAGGCCTGTTTGCTGCCTTGGGGAACAGACTGGGCTTCTCGCAGGATTCTGAGTTATTGGTATTACCGTAGTGTGTCGGAGTCCCAGCCACGGGCCATTGCCCAGGCACTGAACAGAAAGCTGGGCCCTGCCCCTGCCCCAGAGAGCTGACAGCTGGCTAGAGCAGAGAGCCAGCATTCCCTACCCGGCCTGCCCCCTGCTCCCAGCCGCCCAACGGGACCCGGGCCTTTAGCACGCAGACGGCAGGGGCTGCTCCACTGGGTCGTTCGCAGACTCTTTGGGCAGGGCCTGTTTTGTCTGTGTGCGCGTGTTAGCACCCAGCAGTGCAGGGCCCCGATTCCCAGTCCAGGCCGCAGGTGCTGCTGCAGCGCAGACGATAAATACTGCATTGGCGCCCGGGCTGTTCTGTGTGAGGAACCCGCGAGCCCCGCCGCTGTGGCGCCCCACACATGCTCCCGGGGGCTGGGCCAAGCGCCCAGTGCGGAGAGGGGAGCGTGGCAGGCAGGGGCTGGGCCCAATGTAATGCTAGCCATGCCTGTCGCAGTGCTGCTGAGAGATGCCTGCCAGAGATGTGTCTGCACTTCGGGCCAGTGGGAGGGTGCCAGGGTAATGCGAGCTGGGTAGCCAGACGGTCAAACTGGAAAGAGCAGCATGGGGAGCCGGCAATTACCCACCCTGCAGAACGGGGGTTCAGAGCTCAGGGAAACGGGGCGCTGGCCCCCTCTGGAATAACAGAGCCCGGGAGCATCTCCCGCAAGGAGCACCAAGGTGCAGACATAACAGACGGACCCTGTCCAGGCTGGGACCAGCGGGAGTGTGGGCAGGGCCTGCCCTTACCCAGGGGGCTGAGTGAGGGGGGAGCGGCTGGCAGAGTCCGAGCCAGGGTCTCTGGTGCTGATGGGCAGAGACAACAGGTGAGCAGCCCCCCACCCCCCAATTCCTCCTGCCTCTGCAGTCAGTGGGAACCCAGCTGTGGCATCGCCAGGGCTGCAGGAGCCGTCCTGCAACGAGCCAGCAAAGCCCCTGCAGCGTTAGCCAAAGGGGGCCAAGTGCCCTGCAAAGCCGCAGGGCTCAGCCACCTGGCGTGGGGACCATCACACTGCACTTAGCGAGGGACACAGGCCTGGGCGGGATCTCCCGGGTGACAGAGTCCAGCCCCTGTTGTCACAGGCAGCCCCGTCATCTAACCCCCTTCACAAACATGGCCAGCTCATTAGGGCCCCCGCTCCTGCCATTGGGAGGCTGATCCCACCCCTCACCCCTCTGACGGTTACAAACATTCTCATTTCCAGCTACATTTATTCCTGGCCCGTTCAGTCCCTTTGTCAAACCCCTCCGAAAGCAGAAGCCTCCTTAAGCCCCCCACCCTGCCCGTAGCGAGCATCTCTTCAACAAAGCCTGCACAGACTGGAGGGGCTTGACCAAACCATGCACTGCTTCAGAGCTGGCCACGTTCGCGCCAGCTGGCCTGTGCTGGGGGCTCTGTGTGCCCGGAGGAAATTCACTGGCAGCGATGCAGCCATGCCATGCCACGCCAGCCCCCATCGGCACGTTGATTTAATTGGGGATTGGTCCTGCTTTGAGCTGGGGGTGGGACTAGATGACCTCCTGAGGTCCCTTCCAACCCTGATATTCTGTGAAAGCAGGGCAGACATGGCGCAGCTGAGGTTGGCGTTTGACCCACACAACAGCTGCACTCATGTCATGATCCCAGTGCTCCTTTCCAGGATGCGGACTGGGCCTGCCTTAGGTTGGGATGTCCTCAGGTCCGGGGCCGCCCCTTGCATGTGTGCGGAAGGCACAGAGATTGTGGGTGTTTCACAGACAAGGCCAGTGGCATCTCCTGGGGCTCGGGGCTCGCATTGACCACCCCAGTGGTCCCGGGGGGCAAGCCTGGGGTGGGCCAGAACCACATTAAGGATTCAGAGGACAGGGATGCTGTGTGCAGAGCAGGTTTTTGAGATGCCCATTTTAAGGTTAATCTTTAGTTAAAGTTTTGTGAAGAGAAATGGGAGCTGCTGCCCCATGATTGGCTAGTGACTCTCAAGTGATGTCACTGCCAGGTGAGCCGATAGGTGTGGGCAATTCATTCGAGAGCTGCTGTAACCGGAGAGGCTGGCTCAGATATCAGCAGGTGTGCTGAGGCCAGGTATCAGGTGGCACTTTTGTTTCAGGCTGGCAGGTTCAGTGGGTCTTAGCCTCACTAGGCGCAGGTAAGAAGGGCTTTTACTTTACCCTACAGACATTGCCTGGGGGTGGAGGGTCTTTGCTGGGCTCTTTCCCTCTGCTTTGCACTCCCACGGACGCCCTGGTCCTTCACCCTGCAGCGCTGGGCCAGGGAGCGTTTGGTGCCCTGCTACAGACTGGGGCTGGGTTCTGCAGGATGGGCCCTGAACACAGCCAGGGCACTTCTGCAGGTGGTGGGTTGCGTGGGACAGTGCTGGAGTGTGCTTATGTTGTTGCAATGACAGTGGCTAGTTGTGGAGGGAGCAGAGTGGGACTGGAGGAGGAGGACTTGGGGGGGTCTCCTGTTAGCACCACAACTGTGCAGCTCATGAGGGGGGATGCTGGTGTCTCAGTAAGGGGCTCCTGGGACACTTTCCCCCCTTGTCTGTGACCCACCCCGTATGCCCCTGAGGAGGCAGGACTGAGGAGCCATCCCAGTCATCCCTGCAGGTATGGGGCTGATCCTACGGGGCTATCAACAATGACATGAATTCATGCCTGGCTGGCCTCTGTGTGCAGTGCCCAGCGAGACGGGAGGTAGGCGCTTCAGGCGCAAAGGGCTATCCAGTGATGCAGGTGGCCCCTGTCTGTCTGTCTGTCCTCGTGGCCCCTTTCCTCTGGGGAGGACGCGTGGGCTTTGTGGCTGGCACCGGAGTGTTTAGCATGTTTGATTCTCTCCTTCCGTTTCCATCACCGGCACTGTTGAGCCGATGCATCCTCCATGGTTTTCTCCATGCCCCCCTGATATCGGTACGCAGAGTAACACGGGGGCGTCTGTCAGGGAGGAAGGGAGCACTGCGCTCACATGCTGTCCGGCCAGCTGGGCCCTTGTCCCCCACACATCTCTTATCTCCGTGGGAAGCAAAGCTCTGTGCGGCTCGCATGAGGGTCGGTAGGGCTGCAGCAAGGGCCTTGGCTAGCAGGGCTCCTGCAGCACATCAGGCAATCAGATCTCTGCTCATCTGTGAGCCCTCTAGCTCACCAGTGCCCAGCCGGGCCACGGTACTGGAACATGCTGCCGCCCCGTTAGCATTTCTTTACTAGTGGTTTGCATCCTCCCCGGTCATTTATATTTTGGGAACAAAAAGCGAGAGATCTCCTCAATGCAGCCACCAGCCTGCTTGTTTGCAACACCCAGAGCGCAGGAGGCTGGCAAGAGTTGCCATCTTTAGCAGTTGCCCTCTTCGCTTTGCATCAGCTGCTGGCCAGAGCTGAGGCCTGCAGCAGCAGTGGATAGCGAGGCAGTCAAGGAAGCGTCTTTTCTTCACTCACAGAGCAGGACTTCAGAGCCAGTTGCCACTAGCCACCAAAATCTCTGGGTCCGTTTGGAGAACACAGCCCCTTGGCATTTGAGTGTCCACGCTGTGCATTCGCCAAGGTGTCATTGGATCTGTATTTCCTTGCTAAGGGCCACATTCTGACCTCAAAAAGAACAGGAGTACTTGTGGCACCTTAGAGACTAACCAATTTATTTGAGCATAAGCTTTCGTGGGCTACAGCTCACTTCATCGGATGCATACTGATGAAGTGAGCTGTAGCTCACGAAAGCTCATGCTCAAATAAATTGGTTAGTCTCTAAGGTGCCACAAGTCCTCCTCTTCTTTTTGCGGATACAGACTAACACGGCTGCTACTCTGAACCCTGTCATTCTGACCTCAGTTGCATTATTCTGGATTGTGATTGATTTAACTGAGAGCAGAATTTGGCTTTGAGTCCAAAGGAGACTGTGTGAGCAGCACGTAGGCAATTACCAATGCAGATTGGTCTGTTTAACGTTCCAGTCATACAAATCATGGCCATGCAAAATCGTATGCAAGGGGGAAGAGAGATGAATGCAAATAGCCTGGCCTCTGGAACAAAAAAGCTTGTGAGCTGGAGTCAGGGACTCTGAGATTCTCTAGCAAAGATGCAACCAGCAGTTCTCAGCTGTGCTGTGTGTGCGAGCCCCAAGGCAGCAGTCTCTTCGGGCTGCCCCTGTCTGGTTGCAGGAAGGCTCACACTTGGGCAAGGGGAGACTCTTCGTGCCCCAGTGGCTTAGCACAAGGCCCCTACTGTGTTCCCAGCTCACTGGCTCCACAGGGGCAGAGATCTAGGTCTGGTATGTATCTGTCCCCCCTCTGAGTGCCTCGTCATCACTAATGTATTTACCCCACCACATCGGTGTGCAGCAGAGCAGGGCTAGCGAGCCCATTCCACAGAGGGGGAACAAGACACAGCCAGACTCACCCATGGAGTCTATGGCAGAGTGGTAACTTGAACTCTTGTCTCCTGAGTCCCAGCCTGGTGCCCTAACCATTGGGCAGTTCTTCCCAAGAGCACATCAAACCTGGCCTGGGGCAGCTCTCTTGTAGCAATGCAGGCCAGCTCCCCAAGGGCTCAAGGCCAGCCTCCAATTGCAGGTGCTTACAGCATCGTCCTGTGTCCCCGCAGTGTGATCACGGCATCCTCCCTACCCCGGCTTGAGGCTGTCCCGCAGAGAGCTGTCCCTGGCTCAGCACTCTGCCCCCTCGCCCAGCAGAACTGCCTGGTAACTGTCCCTGTAGCCATGCACATGAGGAATCACGCTCTGGAGAGTAATGAACCCTGGCTCAGGCTCCAATAGCCTCTGGAAAACAGCTAGTGCTGTTTCCAAGGATCTTTGTGCTATTACCTGCCTCATAAAAAAATCCAGGCCACTCAGCTGTTCTGCGCACAAAGCCCTTGAGATCTGCACCAAGGCGATTTAAAGCTGCTGCTCCCAGCCCCGTTATGTAAGAACATGGCCACTGAAAGCAAAGTTTGGGGCTGTGGGAAGCGCCCGGCTCCGCTGGTTTTGCAAAGGGATAAGCTGCCCCAGCTAATCCGCAGGGGCTGGGATTGAGTGCTGTGGGTCCTAAACTCTCCCCAAAAGGGGTTACGAAAGCAAAGATTCAACCAGGTTCTTAGTGCTGCGTGCAGGGCAGGTCTCAGGGCCCTCCGTGGCTTTATGGAATTGCATTCCCCTGCTCTCACCTCAGCAGCTAGACGCTAGAGAGATGAGCACACCAGGAAAACCTAAAACAGTCAATGAGATTTTTCAGTTCACTAGAAAATTACCCATGATGTTTCCTGCTCTGGGACCTAAACCTGCCACCGTCACAGAACGGATGGGGTATCTAATGCTGATAAATGTGGCATTTGGCTCAGCGGTCTGTATCCCAGCTCCACACATGGAGTATCGGCCGGGCTGCGTTCAGCTACTTTGTTATTTATCGCACGAGAGGCACAGAGGAGCTCTGGGAGATATTAATGCAAACTACATTGCTGGCTGTGTGCTGGAAATGGAAATGATTAAACAACTGAAGAGCAGCTCAGAACCGGGTTATTTCTCCAGGTGTTCGTCTCCCAGTGAGTGGCACTGGAGCGGTCAATGGATTTTTGTTCGATGTCTGTAAAGCGCCCAGCACATTGGGTCCAGAGCAATAACTGGGGCTCCTAGACCCTCCAATGATCCAAAGAAATAGAATAGCCCTGGTGGCATTCACCAGCGCGCGGGGTGCAGTGCTACGAGGTGTGCCATGGAGCAAATGATGCCTCTGTGGAGGAGGGTCTGGCCTCAGTTTCCCTGCATGACCCGGGGCAAGTCACATTGTGTCTCTGGACCCCAGTTCCCACCCGTGCCGGGTGAAGCTGCTCCTTCCTCCCCACCCTTGTCTATTTCAAGGCAGGGACAGTCTCCCACTCCATGTATTGACAGCACCCAGCAAATGGGGCCCTGCTCTCATCAGGGGCCTCCCCATCCCTCCCGTGCAAACGCTGCTACCCCTTGTTGCTTGCAGTTATCGACACACAACAGCAGCCTGGAAGGCCTCCGGCGGGTCGACTCCAGCAGGAAATCTCGGAACTTCAGCAAGCAGCCCAGCACTGGGGATTACTACAAACACCTCGACAACAGTGTGGGGGAGCAGCCTGGCAGCTGGAAGATGGCACACAGCGAGGAGGTGAGCCGCTAGGGCCGTTGCTCCCACCATCCACCCTTCAGCTGCTTTTCTCTGGGGCCCCCAACCCTCAGGGCATCGAGCCTGAACTCCTGAGTGAGCTCCCGGCGTCTGAGCGGGTCTGACTGGGCAGGGCAGGCCGCCAGGCAGATCCTGTTCGTACAGACATGGACCTGCCTGGCCCAGGGGCTGGGAAGCACAGACTCCCCCTCTCGGGGACCCATCCAAACCCCAGTGCTGGTGACTCTCCAGGGCTTGTATGAAATGAATTGGGGGGCGAGGGGGGGGCTCAGCCCAGTTCCCACTGCACAGATGGCCGCATCGCAAAGCCCACCACCGCAGCTGGCATGAACTGGCGATCTCGCCAGCAGCCTCAGCCGGGGCCCAGAGCTGCCTGGGGCCCAGCCCCTGCTGCGTTGCCCCAGAGCAGTGTGTGGGGAAGCTGCCTGCTGGCCCTGCTCGGGGGGGTGGGCTTTGGCCTCCATTGCCAGCTCTTCCCAGCAAGGGGACTCATCACAGCCCCAGCTGGGAGGCCCTCAGGCCCTGCCACAGGCAGCAGCTGGCAGGGTGACAGCGGGAGGGAGTGTTTAGCATCGCCTGACAGTCGCACTTGCTGGACCTTTCTTTGGCTGTTTTCAATGGATTTATTTGTTGGTTTGTTTAAGGCGTCTCTTCTTTCCAACGACGACAACGTGCACAATGGGAGTGCAGCTGAGAACAAGCCCTCTGGGGAGATGACGCCCCCTCCCCCTCCTCCCCCTCCTCCTCCTCTTCCTGAGAACATCTGTCCTCCACCCCCACCCCCTCCACTGCCAACGGAGACTCAGGTGCCCTCTTTCAGCCAGCGCCGCTCGTCTTCTTCCACTGGAAGTAAGTTGCAGAGCTCTCTGCCGCACATTCGGGGCCTCCTCTGGCTGGTTTGACACCCTGGGCTCTGATCTGTGGGCTGGTAATGCAGCTTCCTGCCAAACGAGGGAGGAACCCAGGGTTGTCAAGTAAAATTGCTGGTTTGTTTTCAGAATTCCCCCCGCCCCAAGGGCTTCAAGAGCGATGTAAAATGAGTGGGAACAGGTAAGCTCATCAGAGCACACCCTGCAAAAGGCTTTAGCTCTGGCAGTCTGGGTGCGGCACCGTATGTGGGGCTGTTCTTTCGGACACACACTAGTCCCTGTCTCTAGGAGCTGAGCGAGGGGGGCAGGCAAAGGCTAACATACATAAGATTATGCAGGTACTCTGCTGTACATGGTCCCTGCTATTTCTCTGCGGGGCACATGAGGACACCTGGCCAGCTTGCAGCCTCGCCCAAGCAGGTTTATGATTGTGACACAAGGATGTTTGGGATTTTTCGTGCATGGAGGGGGACAGGTGGGCGCTGGGATCAGTAAAGAGAGACACCGAGTCAGCTGACATACCTCCCAACCAGCCTTACTGTAGCTGCCATTTACCCTCAGAGGCTTGAGACTAGCAACAAGCCATGGTTAGCTCTGTCACATACAGACAGGGGAGGAGGTGAGTCCCTGCTGCCAAGAGCTTCCGTTCTAAGTAGGCACAGGACACGCAGCTTGGCTGTTGCGGTTCAAGTCCTGGTTCCTTTGCCACTGTGAATTGGTGCCTAACCTTTGTCACCTGAACTAGCCGGAGGGAGAGCGGAGGGTACCGCTGCAAAGTGTCAGAGAAAAAGGGACGTGTCATTAACACTCAGGATGCTACACTTTGATCTTTCTAAGTGGTTTGTCTGAGTGACGCCAATTTCAGGCAAACCCAGCCCTGCAGCCCCCTTGGAGCTGGGCCCCATGGCAGCCAAGTAGGAGCTTCCTCTGTGCAACACACCTCATAAACAGTCTCCAGTTATTTGTTCCTGACCCTGCTTCCCTTCTGGAGCAGCTGCCAGGGTTTGGGTTTTCTCTTGGCACTGGGGGCCCTGCTGGGGAGCTCTCCCTGTGCCCCGAGGATGGCACAGCTGGAGATGGGTTGGCACATGCATACCGCAGCAGGGAGCCGGAGGCAGTGGGGTGTTCAGACTGAGCAGGCGGTATTGCTGACCTACTCTACCAGGCCAGTTGGCTCCTGTCCCCACTGGGCACTGTGGCTCTGGCTGCCACATACAGCACTTCAGGTGATGCGGGGTCTGTCTCTGAGTGGCCCGTGGGGGTTGGGATGTGGGAGCTCTTGGTAAAGACAGCGCTGACCCCTGGGAAGCGACACTCTCAGATCCTCACATGCCTCAGCATTCCCTCAGCGGATCGCCGGTGCCAGTGACTGGGGAGCCATTAGGTCTGTCCGCCCAGCCCATGGCAGGGGGTCCCCAGCCCAGCTCCCAGAGTGGGGCTCACGGTGGCCCGCTGACAATAGCGGTATAGACAGCGCTTTGAAGGTGCAGCTCAGACCCCAAAGCCTAGCGAGGGGGATGGGCATCCGAGCCCAAGCTACAGTCCAAACCGCATCTCGAAGCAAGCACTAGCCGGAGCCCAGACCGGCCTGATGAGGAGCTGCCGTGGCTGCCAGGCAGTGCAGAACGGCACCCTGTAGCCCAAGGCTTTATTCTGCAGCTGTCACTGGAGAAGCTGCACTTGGATCCTTCCCTTTGTACCCTCCTCTGGGAGCCCGGATGCGTCTGGAATGGAACCGTGCTCCTGCCGCAGGGAGCCCTCGGGGACTGTTCCCAGAGCCTGGCTGAGCAAGCAGAGGGGCCCTGGGAAGCCGCTCTGCTGGGGGTCCCCAAACTCAGCTAGGGTTAGAAGAGGCAGCCTGGAGCTGCCTGCTCCCTAGCAGGGGATGCACCCGCCAGCCTGGAGGAAAGCAGGCCCCCAGAGAAAAAGACAAGTAGCGGGTCCCTCGGCCCTGAATTACACGGCCCAGCTGCCAAAGCCTGCAGCCCAAACCCACCATGCGCCCCTGTGCCTGGCAGTGGCAAGGCTGTTTGCCTGCAGGCCCTGTCACCAGCATGAGGGGCTGTGGGGCCAGCCCCTTCTGCAGGGTGTGTTAGCATGGAACAGTCAAACAGCTTGCCCCTCTGAGGGCCCCCCCATTCCACTGCATAGCATCCCCCTCCCTTTCCTGCCAATATCAATCAATCCATCCTTCCTCCCTCCCTTTTGCTATCAAGCTCCCCAGCCTCAAACCTCCTCCTTTTGTAGAGCTGGGGAGGTGGCCCTAAGGGCCCACAGCTGGCCCAGCCCTGTGCCCAATATCCCTGCACTCAGAGGCAGCAGCTGGGCTCCTTCCTCCAGCCAGGGGGAGAGGGTTAACCCTTCCCTAGCCAGCCACCAGTCAAAGCCCAGGGTAGCTGAACAGACAAGCCAGGCTGTTCAAGAGCCCCAGGAGTGGCTCAGCCGTGCTGCTGTAAAGCACCAGACCCAAGGCCCCCTCCTTGTCTTCGCTCGCAAACAGTGTGTTTGCATACGGTGAACGTCCTCATGTAGACAAGAGGCGGTGTCCCTTAAATCTGTGTGAGCTGGTCGCGGTGACCCCCCGGATCCTGCCGCATCCCCCATCCAGCTGCCCTAGGGCAGGCAAGGCCCCCTGACCCCCCCGCCCCTGCAAGGCTCTGCAAGGCTCCCCTGACCCCCCGCCCCTGCCCGGCCCCTGCATTGTCCCTGTGCCCAGCAGTCATGCTGCTCTTCTCAGAGGGCAGGGCTGGGCTCCTCAGCATTGGTGGGGGTTGGGCTTGGTGCCCGCAAATGGGGGGGAGCTTTAGGCACAGACAGGACACAGGTGCCTGCACCCTCTGCATTCGGGGCCTGCCTGCTGGGCAGTGGAGCCTGCAAGAGTTTTGCTTTGTGCCATCGGGTCACAGAGCTGGGGGGCAGCTAGGTCACAGCCAGGGTGGGGGAGGAGACGCTACCAGGGCCTGCTGCCCCCGTCCCCGTCTTTGGGGGTGTCAGGTGCACAGTGAACATTATTGATCGTGTGAGTGACTGTGGAGGGGGCAGGCAGAGGGGGGCCCCTACAGGCCAGGCAGAGAGGGGCCCCCAGAGGGGCAGGCAGAGGAGGCTCCCCTGGAGGGCAGGCAGAAGGGGGCCCCTAGGGTGTCAGAGTGAGGCCCCTCCAGAGGGGCAGGAAGAGGGGGGCCCACCAGAGGGGCAGGTTCTTTCAGAGGGAACCCCAGAGGGGCAGGCAGTCCCTGCCCCAAAGAGCCACCAGACGCAATAGACCAGACAGACACAGGGTGGAACGCACCAGCAGGGACCTACGTGATGGCAGCAAACGGCATGTCAGTGTCAGGATTTATTGGTTTGTTTCTTTTGGGGAGGTGGGGGGGTTACGTAGGAGGGGATCAGCTACATGGAAAGAACAGGGAAGGGAGGGGCAGGGTTGAGGGGGACGGGAGAGGGGAGGGAAGAGTAAGGGTGCAGGTGTGGAGTGAAGCTGAGGTGAAGAGACCAGGGGGAGCGGGGGCAGAGAAAGTCCGGTCAAACTGTCGGAAGGTCTCGGAATACCCAGTGGCCCCTGCTCTGTCTGGTTCTGGTCCTACCCACTGGGGCTCTGGCTGGCAGCTCTCCACAGTTCTCCCCCAGGGCTACATAGTGGGGAGAAGGGCGGCAGCTCCTAGGTGCTAGTCCCCCCAGAGTGGGGTGGGGTGGGGGAAAAATCTCCCTTGCACAGTTCTGGGTCATACAGAGTCCTGGGAGAAGGTGGGCCCCCCAATATAGTTAGCCTGTGGAACTCACTGCCACAAGATATCATGGAGACCTACCACGGGCAGGACTAGCCAGGAGCTAGCCAGAGCCATGATAACGAGACCACCCAGAGCCACAACAGGCAGGGTTAACAATGTCCCATGATAGGAAGAAACACCCCCCATGGCAGGTTATCCAAGCATTGTCCGTTAGGGGGTTTCTTGCCCCATCCTCTGGCAGCTGGTGCCGGCCCCTGGGGGAGACAGGAGACTGGGGCCTGTGGGCTCCTGGTCTGATCTTACCTGGCAGGTCCCTTGTTGCTCAGATCCAGGTTGCCTGCAGACCCATTGAGCGCACCTGCCACCATCCATCAGCCCACAGAGTGCCCTGGGGGTGCTGTCTGGTGACCCCATGTGGCACTTTGCTGCCTTGGGGGCTCCTGTGCTCATCCAGTGGGCTGCAGGAGTTGAGTGTCACCCACCCCAAGGGGGATTAGCCCAGCGCTGCTCCTTGGCACCTGCACAGAGCCTGTGCTTGCTGGCCTCGGGAGAGCTTTGCCTAGTGACCGTCTCTGGCATGTGTTAATTGCAATGCTCCTGTAGGGCATTAGGGATGTTTTTCCCTCTGCTCGCTCGCTGGCCTCAGGGTCAGACCCACAGAGCCTGCCCCACGTCCGTCGCATGACGAATCTCAGCCCGTCTGGCTGTGTCTTTAAGAGGCAGTGATCAATTGGAGCTGGCAGCCCAAGAGCAGCAAGCCACTGGTGTCCCAGATACCTGAGCCTGCAGCTGTCAAGATTGTCTGAAGCCAGTTACTCTGTAGGTGTGCCCTGCACGGTGCTATATAACCCCGCCGCAGAGCTGCTGCACTGGGGATTTCTGCTGCCCGCCACCCTAGTGACGGGACAGAGTCATGACTGTCACATGGGCGACACTTACGGAGATCTCCTCGTCCTCCAAAAGGCTGGCTCCCCTCACGCCTCTCCTGAAGAAACTGCTCAGGATTAATGGTAACTTTTGGCAGACCCTGCACCACACCCGGGAAACAGTAGCTAAAATAACAGCGTGTGCAGGCGATTGCCTGTAACGGTGAATCTCCTCCAGCAATACGGGCACGTTATTAAACCAAACAGAGCTTTAAAGAAAGGTATCCTTGCAGATCAGATATGCTTTGATTGAACAGTACAGAAGAATAAAGGGGACTTCTAAGAATAGAGACACACATGCAAAATCCAGCCAGAGACAACTGACAATGGCAGAGCAAACTGCCACTTAACTTAAACCTCCGAAATGCGTCTGCTCGCCAGTACCCCCCACCTGTGCTCCGGTGCAGTGAGCCCTGTCAGCAAGGACTCTGAATCGCGCTTTCCTCTTGAACCCACTCTGCAGCTTTCAAGGCTCTCTTCCATTCGTGGGAACCTGCTATGACTGGCTCAGACCCCCAGGCTGGCAGACAGGGGAAATATTTCTTAACTTTTATTTTAAAATAACTTGAAAACGTTAGCGTAAGCGTCAGCTTATGAATTTACGCAGCCTTGCGTTGGTTCTCTGTGGCAGCTAGCAATGTTCCCCCTTGGCTTCACTCTCACTTGTGTTTCTAGTTTCGTTTTTTAACCTTAACTCCATGGGCTTGTCTGTCCTCTTCACTGGGGTCTGCGTGGTATTGCTCCTTTCTGCTCGTACCCACTTGTTCTCCCTGCTGGCTGCTTCTCTTCTCTGTCTTGTGGGAGCCAAATGCCTCCTCTTCTAACTGCACTTCTCTGCTTCTCTCTCTACCTCCTAGAAGGAAAAGCTTTGGGGCACAGGAAGAGACCAAGTCCTGCAGCTGTTTTACCATCCCTGTGGGAAGTCAGCAGAGTGCCTAGAGCGTGGGGGGGGGGCGAGGGAAGGGAAGTGCCCTGGCTCCTTTCTACTAGTCCCTTAATGGTCAGTGTCCAGTTTATTCTCCCCTCCTCCACAGGGAAGGCTGATGCTATTTGCCATTAGGATGGGGGCTATTTAATGACTTGAGACCCGCTGGTGATTGCTGGGGCACACACAAATCTGATCAGCTGGGTGGGGCACGAATGGCGCTGCAGAGCCCTGCTGGTATCCTCGGGGCAAGGAGCTGCTGTGTCAGCATGGCCCAGGGCACCTGTCCGCTTGATCTGCTCTTGGCAACAAACAGCTGCTCCTCCGAGACCTTCAGGCTGCCAGAAAGGACCGGGATTTAGGCACTCAAACTCTGAATGCCTCCCATTACTTCTGTAAGGCCAAGGACACATTCCAGCTTCCCTCTCAAGCTGCCCAGCCAGGACCCAGCAGGGAATATCTCTTCTCCCCACTTTCCTGGGTTACTGTACCAGCATACAGGAGAGGGGAACATGCACAGAGGATCCAAACTACAATCCCCAGCCCCTTTAAGCAGCAACTTTACTGTAGCCCCAAGGTTTCCAGTACAATTCAGTGCATAAACACCCCCAGGGAGGGCTGACCCTGAAGACAGGTCTCAGAGAATGTGTGGGGCACCCCTGCAAACTACATGTGGCTGTCAGGGGAATAGTTGTTTTAGTAAATTTGTTACTGTGTTTTAGCCACTTAAATACTGATAGCAAAGTAACACACCATCCCTCTGCTAGTTACCTCTTCAAGCTGCCCTGTCGGGAGTCGTTTCCGTCCATGCATCGTTAGTGCAGGTGGAGGGCTTGTTCATGTGGGAAAGCTGCTGCTTGCTGCCACGTCGCCCTGTCTGGATGGCTAGCTGGTGGTTATTGTTGCTGGGGGGGTAATTTTCCCTTTCTGGATGTGGACTAGCCAGACCAGTGATGCAGCCGTTTGCTCTCGGCAGCTGCTGCTCGGGGACTTGGGTGCAGTTTGTACTTTCCAGGTGGAGGGCACAGGAGCTGGAACGAAGCTTGTGGCAGTTACTCACTGTTGCTACCATGAGAAACTGCCCCCCTCCTGTTGGGTTAGAACAGCTGTTTGTCAGCAGCTCACGCCTCTGAGCTTTGCCCTATGTCACTGGGCTCAGTCTCTGAGCCTTTGGAGTCCTTGTGTTTAACTATTAACAAATAACCTTGTCTCGACAAATGGCAGTGATGTAGCAATCGCCAGTATAAGTGCTTCATTTTCTGGCGCAAACTAGATATTCAGCATCAGCCCGCTGTCATTTCCACGGCCCGCTCACTGCACTTAGAGGGTAGTAAATCCCTTTGCCTCTGCGTCTCGCTTGGCCTAGTGCTCCCTGCTAGAACACTGAGCTGTGCTGCCTTAGTGCTCTGTTGCCCTGGGCTCCCTAGAACAGGGACTTTCTGCCCACCTGGTCCAGCTGCCTCTGCACAAGCTTTAGGACTCAAGGGGCTCTTTTGCTTCCTGTTCCATGGAGTGGTGAGACTCCACGGGGAGCATGGGCTGTGGCTACAGGGGGGTATCGTGCCTGTGCAGGTCCATGCTAGTACTTGCAGACAGACCCCGTCAAAAGAAAGGCCATAGGGTTTAATAGGTCTGCTGGCAGTCGGATTCTAGAGAAAGTGACTAGGTTTCTCTTGAAATTGCTCTGAAACCCCGTAGCATTTAATAAGGAATGAGATCATTTCTCCAGGCTTGTTTTTAGCCACCCTATAGAATTCCATAGCAGAGTCTATATAATACTAATGGGGGATTAGAAACCCTATGGAACAGTGACCACTTTTGGTGCCATTCTAGAGGCTTTTCCTGTAACAGACGGGTAGTTGTACCTAGCTGGTGACCCAGCCCTTCCCTCTAACTCTGCATGTGCAATTCTCTCCCAACTCTACTGCCCGACAATTATCAGACACGCTTCAAGCCCCTGTGTGTAAAGCAAGGCTCCCACATTCAGAGGGAGGCATCAAGTTTGGCCACCAATGACACATTGGTTTGAGAAGGACCATTATGTGGGACTTGATCCTCCTCCCAGTATCGTGAAAGCTCCCAGTGGCTTCAGTGGGGCAGGATTGGGCACATACCCAGCCCCATGTGCACTGTGCATGTTAGCAGATCCGGTCCCAGTGCCGAGGAGCTTACAGGCTGGATGGAGGGGAGCTCTGATGAGATGCACTGAGCTGATACCTCCAGATTAATCTGCTCTTTAAAAGGAAAATGCTGGAGCCAATTTTCCAGGCTCTGTCTCATGAACAACTGTCACGGAGTCCCCGGGCGATGCTCTGGAACTGCTCCCTATGAAGCCAATCAGGATTCTGGGGAAGTCTCCTCTCCGTGAGCAGCCTGTCTGCAGGGCACACAGCTCACACAGCTTCCACCTTCCTGGGTCTGACCTCAGAGCATTCAGCATCCTCTGCCCCTCCGTGCGCTTCCCACAGCCAGTCCGCCCAGGTGGGGTCCTGGGGAAGCCAGAGGGTCCTGCCCCCAAACTCCGCAGTCAGACGTGACTCTCAGCCAGCCAGTAAAACAGAAGGTTTATTAGACGACAGGAACATGGTCTAAAACAGAGCTTGTAGGTGCAGAGAACAGGACCCCTCAGCTGGGTCCATTTTGGGGGGCAGTGAGCCAGACAACCATGTCTGCACTTCACTCCATGTCCCCAGCCAGCCCCCAAACTGAAACTCTCTCCAGCTCCTCCTCCTCTGGGCTTTGTCCCTTTCCCAGGCCAGGAGGTCACCTGATCCCTTTGTTCTCCAACCCTTTAGCTCTCACCTTGCAGGGGGGAAGGGCCCAGGCCATCCGTTGCCAGGAAACAGGGTGTCAGCCATTCTCTGTGTCCAGACCCCTGCACACACCTGCCCTCTAGGGCTCTGCAAGGATCACGCACCCTTATCCCACCACCTAGATACTTAAGAACTGCCTAGGGGAAACTGAGGCACCCCCAGACTATTCAGAGGAAACATTAAGAACAGTCCCACTTCGTCACCACAACTACAAGCTGGGTCCAACTGAGGACCTGCTTACTGACCTGTCGGGTAGTCGTCCACGTGCCCGCTTCTCCCACGTTGCTGCAGGGGCTGTGGTTTGTGCCCAAAGAGCCAGCGACGTGGGTGCAGAACGATGAGTAGCATCCCCTCTGCTGTGAAACTGGCCCTTCCAGAGCTGCTGACAGGAGCCACAGCTAGATCGGGGGGGATTCACCTCAGAGGCCAAAGGACAGAGAGTTTCTCATTCTGGCCGTGAATGTCTTCCCCAGCCCCTTTGGATACAGCCCCACTCCAGGAACCAGGGTGGGCCATGGCCCTGGCTGTGCGCTACACGTCATGGGCCGTTGAGGACAGTGTCCATTTTACTGTGAGCATGCCAGGTACCTGCTGCCAGGGAAAGGGCCCCGGGGGCAGCTCCTCTGCCAGGGTAACTGGCACTGCACCACAGACCCATGCTGGCACGAGGAGCTGGCTGCCGCGCCTGGGGAAACGGACTGCACCTACTGAGGCTGCTAGTCCCACAGCCCCCTGGTACCACTATGGTCTCTGTCCGGGGGGACCAGGTGACTAACCCCCTGCCATGCAGCAGGAGACAGGCAGAGTCAGGGGCCCTAGCACCGTACTAGAGAGACACACGCTCGTGCCATGTTAGGCTTGATTGGCACTGGGAGCTGGCATTAAAGTGGCCAGCCTTGCTACTATGAGCAGCTGTGCAGTGCGCGAGAGAAGGCCCTGTGCCTGGCACCAGCCTTTCCACTCCCACCACAGCCCCCCTCCAGCTCCCCTGGCATGGCAGTTTCCCTCAAGGAGCTTTAGCAGGCGGGGCACAGGAGTCCAGATGAAAATAATTGTGTTTAATCACCAGCCGGGGGCTGGTCTCCCTCTTCCGTATTGGAGCTGTTTATTTCCTAGCCCACACCTTCACCCTGGACTCGGCGGTGCAAGGCGTGTGTTAGGAGCCTTGCCCCGTTCACATCACTGGGAGTGGGCCCACACACACACAGAGCAGCTTGGCTCTGGGAGTTTAGTTGGCCCAGGAAAGGCGGGAACCCCAAAAAGCTGGAGCAGCAGCAAGCAGGAAATATCTGCCTAATGCCAGAGGCTGCTCTGTTGTGACAGCAGCCTGGAGCTCCAGGGCACCACATGGAGAGGGGCAGTCCTCACTGTCCTCCGGGCGAGGAAGCGGCTGGCCTGGAGGGAAGAGCCCTCACTTGGCTCCTACAAACCCAAAGCAGCTCCCAGGGGCAGGCCTACAGCTGCTAGGAGAGCTCGTGTGCATGTTTATTGGCAGTGGGTGACCGGGCGCTGGCTGGTTAATCTGTCCTGCTTTGCGGTGGGTGGGGGCTGATGGCTGCGTCCCAGGAGCTGCCGTCTGATCCCTTCGGGACGGTGTAGGCCCTAGCTGGCCGAGGTGGGCCCTGCTGGCTCTAACTCTGTGCTGACTGAAGTGATGTGCTGCCAGGCTGAGCAAGGTTAGGGTGCTGACACATCCAGGGAAAGCAAACAACATGTTGAAAGCAGCTGGACATTCGTCAAGCAGGAGCCGGCTGGTGCAGCTGTGCTCTGGGGCAGGAGGGTTTCTGGGCTCTCCGATGCCTGGGGGCTGTGGGCTCAGCAAGAGCCTGGTTTATTAAACTCCCTTTGACTGGCTAACAAGCTCTGTGTGTGCTGCGCAGAGACCGGCTCATTGCCGCCTGCGCGGGATCCGGGGTTCGGACGCTGGCGGGAGCTGGTCCCTCCCCAGGTGACGCAGGGGTGTGGTGGGGTCGGCTGACCTAAACTCCATTCTCCGCCACCTTTACCCGGGGCTGCACTGCCATGCTCCCTTTCCAAAGGGACAGTCAGCAGTGCTGGAAACTCGGCGGTTGGCAGCACTGGCTGGGGCAGCAGGACCTGGCCCCCCCGACCCAGCACCCACCCCAGCAAGTGGCAAGGAGGAGGCCGCAGGGCCCATTCTGTGTGCACCCCAACAGGGGCCCCAGTTGTGCTAATTGACTCGGCCTGGTTGTGAGGGTCTCCCCACCACACCCCACAGTTTAACACTCCTCCAGGGCCACACAGCTTGGGGGCGCCCCAGGGCAGAGCAGACCTGCCAGGGGTGTTTGCAATGGGCCAGCAGGACCCCTTTGCAATCTGACTGCACATCCCAGCTCTGGGGAAACAGAGCCGAGCTCTGACCTGGGCACTCGCTGTCCCATGTCCAGCCTGAATGGGCCAGGCAGGCACCTCGGCCCCTCACTGAGAGTTTGTACGAGTCTCCTTCCCCTGAGCTAGCCAGGCCCAGAAGTGGGAGGGGAGTAAATGGCAGGGGTCATAGTTTGTTTTAAACAAACACAAGTATTTGCAACATTGAAACACATCAAAGGTCCCACTTCCACTGCCCGGGCTGAGAGAGAGCAGGATGGCAACACACACAAGTAGGGTCGGGTTTTCCAAAGTACTCGGCTTTAGCCCAACTCTGCTCCCCTTGAAATCAGTGGTAAAACTGCCATTGGCAGCCAGGGAAAACCCCTCCCTGAGTGCGCCATCAGCCTCAGTAATTTGGATGCTGGTAGCAGCATGGGGCCTCGATCCAGGTCGCGTTGCAGTCCAGGCGCTGTGCCAGGGCCTTTGACGGCAGCAGGGTCAGACTGGCGGGTGAGGAAATCAGCGTGACCGTCCCTTTTACTGAAATTGCAAAGTAACGGCTGGCCCCAGGGCTGGGCGCTCAGTGTAGCCAGTGCTGTCGGTACATGAATGGGACTGGGGTGCCTGGTGCAGCTCTCATGGCCCACATGCTGAGCTGCATCGGGAAGAGCAGCAGCAACTGGGCTGGTTCGAGCCCTGGCTCCTTAGGAAACCCCTAAAAGCTCTAAGATGAATCCCCTGCAGACTGCACAGTGGAGCCTTTGTGCATGTTCATACGGCCAGCATTAGCTGGACACGTGAATACCACCATGTCTTTTGCCATCAACAGCTTATTACTGTTTACAGTTTGGCAGCCGTTCAGTGCTTGGTCTTATTACCACTGAATCCAGGAGGATTTGGGGGGCACAGCAGACGCTTAACGACATTTCATTTTCCCAAGTGGGCCATTAAAGCCAAACAGCCTTTTGTCCACTTGCGCAGCCTCAGCCAAGAAGGAAACGCGCTTCAGCCCATTCATTCGCTCCGGCAGGAGGACAGCTGGGAAAGCACTCTGCCTCCTTGCCACATACCGGCTCATTAGGAGACTCCACTCACGTGGCACAGGACCTATGGTGGGTAAAAGGGCTGGCGAGTTTTGTCAACTGGAGCATTGGGGCTGCATAATACGCACAGCCGTAGACAAAGCAAAACAGGGCAAGTCTTTGCAAAGAGCAGCAAGAATTCTTAGCTCGCACAGAATATTAGTGTTTCCAACTGCTGTAGAGCAATGGTTTGCCTGCAAGAGCGGTGGGACCAGGTACTGCTGATAGGTTAGATGATCAGAACGTCCTATAGAAACAGGGCTACTTGGCTGCAGGGCAAACTCATCTCCCGTGTATGCTGAAGGTTTGCTTTGTGGGGGCTGAATGCACCCAGCAAGGGGAGAATAGTTCTGTAGATACCGCCAGCAACCAACCAGACAGGCATCTTCAGGCACCAGGTGGCCCTGCTCTCCTCTGGGCTAGCCTGGCCCTGGCAGGGCTGCGCTCAGACTGGATTTTACTGTTCAGTGAAGCTCAAGAGCACTAGAAAGTTGGGCTTACCTGGCTGACCTTGTTCTGACCCCGCAGCTGCCGGCTTTATCCCTTCTTAACCTTACCTGACTGTTGCTTCACACATGGAAGGCAAGTATGGGGTTGGTAGCGAGGGATTGGGCGCGGGGCACGGGCTTAGTGGCACGGCAGTGCTGCTGGCAAAAGAGAAGCCCGTTGCTGAGTCAGCCTGCCAGCAGAGCTCAGCGCTCGTGGGGCCATTAGGAACCGGGCTGCCCCTGGCTGCCAGGCTGGGTCCATTTCCTGACTTCCCGTGTGAGTGTGCTCGGTTTTATTCTTAGCCAGTACGTCTTTAACTTTGGCTGCAGAGTTACTGCTGAGGCTTCATTTCAGAAGTGACCAGTCAAGACAGGGAAATCCTGCTGCCGCAAAGGCAACAGGGCTGTCGAACGATTTCCAGGGTGTGCAGCTCTCTGGCGGAGCCCTGCTTCGCGGGCTGGAGGGAGGGGGCTGCACGGTGGAGATGCTGGTGGAGATGCTGGTGTTTCCGCAGGCTCTGTAGGATCAGCTCGTGAGGCACAGAAAGAGCTCTGGGTCCTAAGGGCAGCACACAGCCAGCTCCTTCCTTTGATTGCCTCCTTCTCCACTCAGCCCATTGGCGACTCAGTGGAGTTTGCACTCTGGAGGAGGTGATGCCGTCTGGTTTCCTGCTTTGTGTTTTCTGGTATCTGAAAGGCTTGCAGACTTCCCAGTGCTGAGTCCAAGTACTGCCCCACAGCAGAGACGGCTCCCTGTGGCTCTGAAACAACCCCGAGCAGTGAGGACCCTTCCCTCCCAGTAATTGTCTGGGGCCACACTTGTTCTGGATCTAGGAAGCCAGGATTTCACTAGGGCAAGAGGAGATTTCTCCCCTGTGGATATTCCTCTGCGGGAGGGGGGAATGCTCCGGGAGCCCCGAGAGCTGCGTGATTTGTCTTGTTGTGGTGTTTGGGGGCCCAGTCATTAACCCGGACCCCACTGTGCTGTGCTTTAACTACATGTGAGCATCTTTTTAAACTTCATTTTCCTTGTCTGCTGAGTAATTAGGTTGTAGCACTTGGTGTAGAATCAGTTGCATTTCCGAGGGGCAGCGCGTTGGCAATAGGAGCAGCCAAGGAAAGGAATTCATGAGAGAGTCCCCGTTCCAGCCTGGGGAGAGGGGAGGACACCCCAAAGGGAGGTGTTTGGAGGTCATGCCTGGGCGCTGGCCCCGCTGGGGCTCGGGGTCGTTTCAGAGCAACAGGGAGCCATCTCCGTTGTGGGGCAGTAACATTGTGAGGAGGCAGTTGGGGGAACCACCCCCCCACTTGGCCAGAAGAGCCCTAGGCCCCAGAGCAGGATGATGCTGGGGCAGCAGAGCACTGCCTGGCTTCACCATGCCCACACCCCATGCAAGTAAAACCCCTTCCTGAGGACCCAGCAGGGGTGCGATTCCTGAGCCCTCTGCCCTGCACAGCCCACTTGAGCTGAGGGTGAGCTGGCCCAAAGCACCCGAGGCGCTAGGCTTAGCCAGAGGCAGGTGTAGGGGAAGCAGCTGCAGGAGATGGCTGAGATTAGACGGTGATTCATCTCCAGGTTCAGAGTTCAGGGTGGGCAGGTTCCCCAGGTGATTTCAGATGGCTCAGAGCGTGTCTTCCCTCCCATCTGATTGTGGCCGGGGGCTGTACCCAGACTCAGCTGTTGCAAGGCTGGGCCCTGCCGTCCATCAGCAGGCAGAATGCAGCAGCTCTGGGACCTGTGCCAGCTGCCTCGCACTTTCAGGGTTGGTTTTGACCTCTAATGCCCCAGGTGCTTGGGAGCTGCCTGCGTGGGCAATGCCTCTTCCCCGTCCTGCTGCAGGGGAGCTCAGCCGCAGCAGCGGGCCTGGAGCGAAGCTGCCCACAGGGCCCCTGACTCTGCGATTACTCTCCCCCTGTTCAAAGTGGCCCGAAGCTGCTGAGCTCCAAGGTGCAGTTTGGGGCCACATCCGCTGGCTCGAGGCTCTGGGGGGCCAGGCCTAGCAAAGCCCTGGGGTGAGTTTGCTGTGAGTCTCCTCACCACATCCCCTCTTCCTCCTGCCAGGTTCCAAGTCGTTCAATATGATGTCCCCAACTGGTGACAACTCCGAGCTGCTGGCAGAGATCAAGGCTGGGAAGAGCCTCAAGCCGACTCCGCAGAGCAAAGGCCTCACCACTGTCTTCTCAGGCAGCGGCCAGGCAGGGGCCAATGTAGGTGACTGGCTGGCCCCACTCCACTCGGGCCCCGCTCAGCTCCACGGGGCAGGGAGCTGGGTTAGGAACTGGATTAACTTTTTAATTAAGGGCGGCAAATTTGATTGGCTGCAGTTGTCACAACCAGCTGGAATCCTCAGCAAAATTTAGCATGATCCGCTTTGTGCTGTAAGCAGGGAGCCGCTGGGGAGGGGGGGCTGGGGGTCCAGGAGGGAGGGCACTTTCCACAGGAGACAGCCGCTGCTCCCAGCCCTGGGGAGTCATGGGCAGAGATCTGCCCTGAATGGGCTGGGTACTCCCGTGCTAAAACCCAGGCAATGGCAGGCCTCCCCCACCCCACCCCCCCCGCAGCCCCTGAACCCCCTCCCCACAGAGCGCCCTGGCCAGGAGTCAATGTAACCTTCCCCCGGGAGCCGAGCACCCAGCAAAGAAGAGGGCTTACCCCAGCCAAGAGCAGCTGTTCAAACAGGGACACCAGCCCTCCTAGGGAGTGCTGGGGTGAGGAATCCCCAGAGCACCCCCGGAGCTGGCTTGGCCCCCAGACGCAGGGCTGCCTGAGGCCGGGGTCCGCTGTGAGGCTTCCGCATGGACGGGTTCAACAGGTCTGACAGGAAAGAGGCTCCTGTCCCTGGGCTGTTTGAGCCCTCCTGTAGAATTCAGTTCTGGGTCTCACGCTGCACCCCAAGGCCCCAGGATCTGCTGTGCCAGGCGCTGTACAAGCACCGAGCGAGTGGCAGGCGCTGCCCCATACAACAGATGCTGGGCGAGGGGAGGAGAATGGCAAAGCTCAGCCCCTCTCCGGAATGGCTCAGACACCTGGAGGAAGGGGCTTGGTCCCCACGGTTCCCCAGCACAGAATGTCCCTGTCACAGAGTCCCCGGGCGATGCTCGGGAACTGCTCCCTATGAAGCCAGGCAGGACTCTGGGGAAGTCTCCTCTCTGGGAGCAGCCTGTCTGCAGGACACACAGCTCACCCGGCTCCCATCTTCCTGGGTCTGACCTCGGAGCATTCAGCATCCTCTGCCCCTCCCTGCGCTTCCCACAGCGAGTCCGCCCAGGCGGGCTCCTGGGGAAGCCAGAGGGTCCTGCCCCCAAACTCCGCAGTCAGACGTGACTCTCGGCCAGCCAGTAAAACAGAAGGTTTATTAGACGACAGGAACATGGTCTAACACAGAGCTTGTAGGTGCAGAGAACAGGACCCCTCAGCTGGGTCCATTTTGGGGGGCAGTGAGCCAGACAACCACATTTGCAATTCACTCCATGTCCCAGCCAGCCCCAAACTGACTCCCCCTCCAGCCCCTCCTCCTCTGGGCTTTGTCCCTTTCCCGGGCCAGGAGGTCACCTGATTCCTTTGTTCTCCAACCCTTTAGCTCTCACCTTGCAGGAGGGAAGGGCCCAGGCCATCAGTGGCCAGGAAACAGGGTGTCAGCCATTCTCTGTGTCCAGACCCCTGCACACACCTGCCCTCTAGGGCTCTGCAATGATCATACACCCTTACTCCACCCCCTAGATACTTAAGAACTGCCTAGGGGAAACTGAAGCACCCCCACACTATTCAGAGGAAACGTTAAGAACAGTCCCGCTTCGTCACAGTCCCACACACCGGACTTACTTTGTAATGACAGAGGGGACAGGACTCAAGCAATTTTTTAACTTTCATAACTTACACAGCAAATCTAGAGGTGCTGGGACTCTGAAGTGCCGGGCCCAGAGGTGCCGGGGCTCAGCCCCAGCAAGCCCTAGCACAAATTGAGCACTGCCAGCACGGGGCAGAGGGAGTCCACGGATGACCAGGATCTTGGGCTCCCTCCCGCGGGGAGAGGGGTAGCTTTTCTCGGAGCGAGCGCCTTCTCACATAGCATCTCCCTTGTGTCACACCACTCCCTGAACTAAAGCCCTCTCCTCTTTCTGCCATCCAGCTAGAGACTGCAGCTTCCTCCCTGTCCCCCGCAAGGACACTCACCCCACCGACCACGCCCGACACAGCCTCCGTCCCCTGGGCCACCAGCTCCCCTGAGCCGGTCATCAACGGCAACTCGCCGCTCATGGCCTCGGGGCAGCCCAGCCAGCTGGACATCGAGTCCCTGATCCCCACCCACGACGAGCAGGGGCGGCCCATCCCCGAGTGGAAGAGGCAGGTGATGGTGCGGAAGCTGCAGATGAAGATCCAGGAAGAGGAGGAGCAAAAGCGCAAGGTAAGAGGGAGGGGGGCCCTCCACGTGCTGGAGTGCGGTGTGCTGTGACCATCCCCTGCCGTGTGCTGTGACGGGGCCGAGGCTGCGAGAGGGGCCTGAGGCAGCCGTTCTAACCGCCCTTGGGTTGGACCCGGCGGCTCAGGGTGACTCAGAAAGCGGGATGGGGAAACACAGGATGGCCAGCTGGGCTGCACAGGGCAGGATTTGGGCCTCTGGGACAGGTAGAGGAAAAACCCCTCATCCCTCCCAGCCGGCAAAGTGCATTATGGGAGAGGCAATCATCAAGGCTTGGTGCAGGCTAGCAGCCCTGGTGCAGGTTAGGCTGGTTCCAGGCAGCAGCTCCTAGTGTTGATAAAGCTAAACAAGCAGGAGTCATTACGCGTGACCAGCTAGTAGAGAAGGGCATCCAACAGCGCCTGCGACTTTATCTCAATGGCTACAGGAAAAGCAGACAGCCCAGCGTCTAACCCATAAACCACCTGTTAACCCCCAGTTTCCCTTGGGCCTATAGGCAGGAGTTCAGGGTTTTGCACTTGCAGAAACACATCTTGCATTCTACGCAGCATTGCCCAGACAGCAGCTGCAAGCTGGTACGCCATCACATCCACTCACTTAGGGTGTTCATCAGAGAGTGCTGGGGTCGGGGTCTGACTCGACAGCCTGGCTCCCCCACACCTAGGCCCAGAGGGGCCACCCCCAGCAATGAGTGGAGAGGCTCCCACCTGCTCTGGCTCAGGTGCCAGCGAAGGGATGGGTCATGCCATCCTTGCTCACACCAGGGGGAACCGCTCAGCGAGTACATCAGTGAGGCTCGGTACGACAGCGGGAGGCCAAGGTGCACTTGTGCAGCACAGTCTGTCTGTACCCACGCACACCCTGCTGCGCTAGGGCCCAAGCAGCCACACTAGGTGTGCACTCATTCCTGACACACCCAGACAGGCTTCCGTCCTTCCAGGCAGCCATGGTAGCCCTACAGTGGGAAGAAGGCTTTGTGATGTAAAACCTCCCCAGAGGCAAGCCGAAGCCACAAGCCATCCCAGAGCTCAGTCTTTGCTAAGCTGCTTCTTGACTGCCGTTCCCCAAGGGCTGCAGAGACAGGATCCATGGAAGGCAAGGCTGGCTGGCATGTCCTGGAGAACCAGAGCAGGGCCACGTAGGAGCCACCCGCAGTTCAAGGCATGTTAGCATGAGAGACAGCCCCAGGCGGAAGGAACATGCAGTCTGGCTGACACCTTTGTCCAAGAGCAGAGGCAAGTGAGCGGCTGCTTTCAGCCCTGCAGAGACGCTCGCTCTCATGTCAGCCTGGGCTCGTTGCAGAAACCAAATGCGGAGCAAAGTGGGTAAACAGACTGGGCAGGGAGGCCAGGGGAAGTATCGAGGTCAACCCGTATTTAAGACCTTTGCAGATGAGGTGGGTGTTCCACAGCATCGACTCGGGATTTTCTCGTTAGCATGGGAGGCGCAATAGCTCAAGTACAATGGTGAGGTGATGGGGACAGCGCCAGACCCTAAGAGACCCGGCCACAGCGCGGGTCCCTCTGGAGGAGTCCAACTAGTAGCATGAGCAGCAGCAATCTGGCTCCTGGCGAAAGGAAAGAACCCTCCCCCCAACTGCATGAACATCCGCCTTCGCTGGACAGAGCCCTGGGGAGCTGGGCCCCTCCCTCCACTGCAGCGACATTCCCACCGGAGTGTGGTGAGGGTTTGCACCCCACAGCATCTGTATCGACTCCCACCACGGGGCTCCCCCCACCCTGGCACAGCGTGCGTTGCCTTGCTCCGTCTGGATTCTCTGAAGAGGGAGGCTGGGCGGAGATTTCTGAAGCTGACCAGACAATTGATCAGTGTCCCACGCACGGCCCCCATCCAGGTTAATGGGGGTTAGTGCAGCTAGTGGGCTTTGAGAAATCTCAGCCCTGACTGATGCAGCAGGAAGCTTTTTATTAATGGAACGGGCTCCAGGGTAGATAACTGGGACCATGGCTCAGCCCCAGCGCTGCTGTAGGAGCTGCCAGAGCATGCTGGGTAAGGGACTAGTGACCTGGCAACAGCCATGCCAGCTGGACTCGGGAAAAGAGGGAGCTCACAGCCGGGGCAGTAGCCAGGACGGTCTGCTAGCCTATCCTGGCAGGACTCGGCCTGGTTGTGCCCGTGGTCCTCATGGGGAGCCATCCTTCCTCAGATTCCTGCTCAAATGGATCTCAGCAGTTCTGACGTCAGCTCCATTTGGCTGGAGCCACCTACCCCTGGCAGGGCTCTTACAGCTGTGTAAATGGTCAGTTGTGAAGGATTCATTCTAAAGAAATCCATTAAAACTTACCATAAAACCCTGCCACTGCGCAATCCCTCCAGCCAGGCCATCTCAGCGCTGTTAGAAAGTAACCCTAAAAGTCAGTGATTTGGGGGTGCAAGGCATTATTGGAGCTGTCAGCTTGAAAAGTCTCTTTTTCTCCAGTTGGTTTCTGGGCTTGGATTTTCGTTTAGACACAGTTTGTTAAGGCCGAAGCCCAGTCCCCAGTGTTTTCCTTCTGGGCATGCAATACGTGCCTTGTTCACACGGAGGACTTGCTTCCCTTCAGAAACGTTTGACCCGTTAAGATTTGTGTGTGCTGTGGAGAGTTCTGCATGAATTGAAGCATTCTGCATGAGGCTGAGCTCTTTGCAGTGCTCTGGTCAACTCTGAGATGCATTTAAACTGCAGTATTTAGCACATGCGGGGCTATCGAATATGAGCTGTGCCTGTCACCGGAGCTGAAAGCTGATCACGTATCAGCCATTAACAGCTGGTAGAGGGTACCCACTCCATCCGAACCAACGATCGCCCAAGCTGGGCAGTGGGACAGAACTGCCATTTTCTACTTTAAAATGAGGACCAAGGGGAGGTTTATGAGCAAAGCCAAACCCCTCAACTCTCCCATTTCATACGGAGAAGATACTGCAGGTTTAAATGTCTTACATGGTCATTCAGTGGTGTAATGAGTGAGCGGTTCCTGGAAGCATCTGCTGCTGTATCCTTTGATCAGGGACTAGCAACAAGATATTCTTAGCAAAGTTCTCTCTCCAGCAGAGCGTGCGCGATGCAAACAGTAAGGCTCTCTCCTCCAGCCTCATTCCCTCACTCCATTTGCTTTGTATCGTCTGCCTTTGTCTACACTCCCCTGCCCTCTCCTTGCGCTCAGTATTTCCAGCCTGCCCATTGCCATTACACCACTAAGGACATGTAAAGTCTAGAGCGTGTGCAGAGAAAGGACAATGTGGAGCTCTGTCCTGAGGGAGATGTTTTTCCCCCCCTGCCTTAGCTTGGGACCGGGAGTTACTACAATCACGAAGGCTGGAGGTATTCCCATGCACACAATGGCATTCTGGGACCCTTCGGGCAGCTGATGACTGAGGAGGACATAATCCGCATTGAGAAGCAAATCGAGAGCCTCCAAGTGATGCACAAAGTTCAGAAGGTGGAGACGGAGCTGGAACAGCTGGGGCACGAAATGCAGCAGCTCCTCCCACTCTCTGCTGCCTTGGCAAAGGAGCATTTCACGGCAAACCCCAAGCGCATGCAAGGCCAAGCCGATGACCTCCCGGCCTGGTGCAGCAAGATCTCCACTCTCCTAAAGAGCATGGCCATTCTCCTGGCTCTGCTTGGGGGCAAGGCAGTCAACCTGGCAGATATGGTGAGCCCCGACACATCCGAGCACACGAGACAGGCCGCGAGCACCTCGCCCAAGGCAGCACCGCTAAAAGAGGGCTCTGCTAACATCGGGAGATCGCAGTCCTTCAGCTGCACTCGGGAGGAGGTGGAGAAGGAGATTGTGCAATATGGTGTGTCGGTGAAGGACCTGAAGGCCAACTATGAGTTGCACACGCAGTGCCAGCAGCTGGAGGCTGTGTCCAGCAGGGTGTACAAGCGGAAGAGGTCCCTGCCTGTGGGAACCATGCCATACAGCTACGGCCGAGAGCCCATCCTGGAGGAGGATTATATAACGAGCAGCGATCTGTTCAGTGCACTAAGCGAAGATGCTGCAGCGGATGGCATAGAGCCACCCAGTACGCTAGAGCAGGCTCCCTTGCCCTACTGCGAAGCTGGGCCCCGGCCCTCCAGAGACACAGAGACACAGAGTGCAGCCACGGAGCCTTTCGGGGAGGCCCTATTTAGTGCCGACCACCTGACCAGAAGCCTCCCCGTGCAGACGGAGCTGAGCTGCGTGCAGGATTATATCGACATGCGGAAGGAGCGGATCGTCTACCTCTTCCTGGAGCACTGGAAGAAGTGGACGTTCACCGAGTCGGTTAGCCACGCTCGCCCCAAGAGGAAAATGGGGCTCGCCGAAACGCTCGACTCAGAGGTCAGCGCCCCGCTCCCCATGGCGACCGGGAAGAAACCCAGCGAGGATGACCGGCTCTTGTACTTCATGAAGCAAAGGCAGGTGGTGGGGAAGCTGATCGCCCACTGGAGAACCATCATCAGCCAGGTCCCGACACGGCAGATCCGCCGCCTGAGCCGTGCTAGCATGTTGTACTGGCCCGAGCACTTCCTGCCGCACGTCTGTGGCTCCCCAGCAGCATACGGCAGCCTGACGCTGGACCTCTTCATGCTGGGCTACTTCCAGCTCCTGGAGATGAGCATGAGCCGCGAGGAGAGGAAGTTCCGGCACCTTCTGTGCTACGAGATGTTTGACCGGCTGGGCAGCCACAGCTGGGAGCTCATCCGCCAGTTCCACAAGGTGGTGATGGAGGAGATCGAGGCCGGGAAGCGGGACTGGCTGGATGGCTTCGAAGATCTCAAACAGGAGTTCTTTGGGGACAGCCTGGAGCCGGAGCCAGCGGCCGCAGCGGAACCAGAGCTCCCAGCAGGAATCCAGCCTCCACTGCTGCTCCATCAGGAATCCTCCCAGAGCTTAGTCAGTGATGCCCCACAGCCCGCTCCAGCGCCCGATGAACTGGGCCTTGCCCCTGCCCCTAAGAGCAGGGAGAGCTCCATCCAGCTAGTCTCCGAGCTAGGGGAGTTCAGCAACGAGGACATTTGTCGCTACATAGACCGTAGCTTCTCCTTCTGGAAAGAGAAGGAGGCGGAGATGTTTGATATCTGAGCGCCCCCCAAGCAGTGCCCAGCGCACGCTGTCTCAGAAGCAGGCAGGGGCCTCCGTGCCCTTGCCCCGCACGGCTCACAAGTCGCAGGTAAAGGCGATCGCATCCTCTTTGAGGTGGGATGTTGGTCCATCTCATAGAGGGAATTGCTGGCTGAGAAGCAGCTCCAGTGACAGCAGGGGACAATCAAACATGCGCCGGCCCCAGAGGACTTGACAAGGGCTGTTTGGCTCAGTTAATTATTTGAGGGACCCATTGTATTTCCAAGATGAACTGAGCCCAACCTGTCTGAGCCGAAGACAAACTTTGGGGAGAGGCCTGTAATCATTTTATGTGATGGCTAGGTGAAGAGCTATAAAACAGAACAAAGAAACACATATTCCCCGGCTGAACCCAGTACAGGATTCTACTGGGCAGACTAGGGACTCTGAATAGAAACAATTTAGTATTCATGTAAGTAGCGTCAGAGGGGCCCCAATCCTGCAGTTGTTACTCAGGCAGAACTCCCATGGGCTTCAGCAACTTGTGACCTCAATGGCAGTTTGGTTTGCATAAGAACTGCAGGATTAGTCCCAGAGTCTGCACTGTTCTGTTGAATCCTGAATTCCCTACATGGACCGTCTCAGAGTCCTTCTTTCTCAAGAGAAGCTTCTTGCGTGCTCCCTGCTGGCTGAACTGACCAGGGTGCGACTGTAACCATGTGTCACGTGACGCTGTGGCTGTTTGCCGTTTTCCGTAGGAGGTGGTCCATGGATTTTCCTCTCGAGCAGCGTGTACATTTGCTGTAGTTCTGAATTAGCTGGAGGAAGAGCTAATCCCTGACAAATGTACTATGACACGAGCTATCTCCAGTTTTCTGCGTTTTACAGACACTTCTTTAGCTAATGTTTCCTTTAGCTGGGAAGAGAGTGATTTGGGAGTAGGAACTGGTATGAGCATCCCCATCCTTCCTCTAGCGAGGCGGAGGACCGCACCAGAGTTGCCCTGGGTCCATACTGAGCACAGGCTGAGTGCTGTACTAATTGGTCTCACAGTGCATGGTTCTGCAACCAGATTAGCAATTCCGTATCATGTTAAAGCCGTGTGGAGAATTCCCTTTGATGCTGTGTGCTTTCAAACTAAAGACCACTTGGACCACATTGTTCTTTGAAGATTCCCAAGAGTCCCAAGCTTGCCCTAGTGGAATGTGCATGGCTTGGAATGGAAATAGGACCAGAGTGTTTATTGTATAGACATTTGGAAATGAGGTTTGCTTTAAATGGGGGGAGTGTGTGTCTGTGCGCGTTTTGCATCTTCCCTGACACTGCTTGTGACAATGAAGGAATAAAGCTCTCTGCTCTCGGAAGGGAGTGTCGAGGCTGTTTCAGTGGGATTTGGGACCCTCGACACCTTGCTCTGGGGCACTGGCTGTTCCAAGCCAAGTGTCCTGCAAACACCCAAGGAATAGGGCCAGATGTATATTTGTCCTGGTGAATGTGGCCTGAAGCCCAGTGCCCAGCAACTAGCCTGGTTCCTGCAGCATCAAAACAGCCAACTTTAAAGAAAGGAAAAGATGGGGGGTGTGGGGGAGGGTGGCATATAAAAATCCTTCACCGTAGCTGTGCCAGCAGCAGGAAAGCCCTGAAGGACGGCACTCTTGCACTGTCAAGCAGCAGGTTGGTTTGGTGCCGAGAGCATGGCTTGGTCCTGCTAATGGGAGATTGTGCGGGCAGCCCCGTGTCTGACAAGACTCACTTCTGCTAACACTGATCTGTTGGAGCCCCCAGCCCAGGGAGTAGCCCTGAGGGTTCAAGCTTCCATGGGCCAGTAATCAGGCTAGACAGCAGGGATGAGTGATCCAAGCATAATGTGTGGGAAACTTCCATCTGGCATGGCCCTTTAGGCCCAGTCCTGCTGCCAGTGGTTTCAGTGGTGGCAGGGTTGGGCCCTGTCTCATGGAGACACACAGATGAAATCAGGACCAGCCTGAATGCTGCCCCAGCTCTGAGCTCGTAGGGCAGGATGTAGTTGACTCTAACTCCATCCCAGTCACATTTCAGGGCCTGGTCTGTTGCCAAGCCCGGTTCCAAAACCCGCTGGGACACGAGAGGGGCTGTTCTCCCAGCATCCCCCGCACAAGCCAGGAATTATCCAAGAGCTCGCTCCCATGGGACGCACCAGCCAAGAGAGGCTGGCAGACTCTCCGGGGCTGCGAGCATCGCTCTTCGCAACCAAAGCAGGAGTTAGACGGCAGCAGAGCCATGCCACGGAGCGTCCCGCCAGGTCACACCCCCAACGCTGCCTGGGAGGCTGGGGGCTGGTGCAGGCGAGAGCTCGCTGACTCTTCTCCCGCTGACGCACATAAAAGCGGAGGCACGCAGTGGTGAGAACCGGCTCCTCGGAAACCATCAAGCGACCTGGGAAAGGGGGAGTTAGGGGAAGGGTTGCTCGCTCCACAGGTGCTGCCTCCGATGCGTGGCACTGTTGATTAGTCAGGCCATGTGCCGAACCCTGGACTTCCCACATGGCTTTAGTCCTGCCCAGCCCTTCGATGCCAAGAGCTCGGCTGTTGCCTGCGTTGCGGTCAGAGTGCCCCAGAGAAGAAGCCATCTGTCTGTAGCCAAAGGCGACCGGTCCCACACCAGGCCGGGTTCGTTCTTTCAGTCTTAGGGGAGTGGTTGGGTTGGGGGAGCAGCGATCGGCTGCAGGGACATGGGGCTGAGCCCCAAGAGCCGTGTCTGACAGCAGCCAGCGCCACGTGCCCCAGGGGAAGGCATAAGAGGCCTGCAGCAGTAGATCTGGGGGAATCTGCGCCCCCACACTGGGTCCCATCTTGGTCGCCCATCGTTAGCACTTGGCTGAAGACTGAGGCGTAAGGGCCAGGATCCCATCCTGTGGAGTTACTCTGCGATCACACTGCTGGGACGGAGAGCAGGCCTGGCTCTGCCCGTTCAAATCTATCTCTGGAAGTAAAGGCTGAAAGACGGTCCTGTTGGCCAAGTCTTTGGTGGCCCGGGGGAGGCTGGTGCTTTTAGTCCCATTCCCTCATCAAACACTAAAATAACATCCCCTGGGCTAGCACTAATGGGCAAAGCCACCAACTGCCCAGAGGGAGGATGCTGAACTAACCTCTCCCATCCCAAAGGGGCTCTCCAAGGCAGGGTGAGGCAGAGTGCTGGGGAGACCATGGGAACCTTGCACTGGCTACTGCCTAGGCTGGACCAGTCTGGTCCTGGCTGCGTGTGAGCTCCCCTGCCAAGCAGTGTTGAGATCAGCCATCGCCAGCTTGCAGCAATCCTCCACCACTCTTCCTCTGGCTCGAGTTCACTGAGTCACACAACCCATCCCCTGCCGTGGTCCCGAGAGATGCCCCCAGCTGTGCCTGAGAACTGTCCTAGCAAGCTGGACAGAGGGGCTGCGGACACACCCACCCACGCACACACAGCTCGTGCAGCAATGGACAGTGCACTGGGAACGCTGGAGGGATTATTTGCAAAAAGGCCCATGTGGCGTTCCCAGCCAGCAGGGGAGCCCGGTGTGTAGCCAGCCAGAAGCAGGGCATGCATCTGCCCCTCCATGCGGTGCCATTTCTACTTTGCTCTTAGGCAGGCCCTAGGCAGGATGGTGCCCGTACAAACAACCCTCCAGCTCCTTCAAGGCAGCAACCTCTGCTGGCCGCAGATCCCATGTCCCGCTCAGCACGATGTCTCCTGGGAATTTCAGCCCTTCAGCACAAGTGGAGCATTGAGCTCCTGGCCCCTTGCCTAACGGCTCTGCTAAGCTCTGGCCAGCCCCGGGTACCAGGAGCTATCCAAGTGTCCCTCCTCTCCAGGCCAAGCCGCTCAGCTGAGGAGATTTCTGCTGACTTTTGGCCAGGTGGGGGTGCGTGTGTTAGTGGGGCCTGGCCCTCCCAGAGCTGTCTGACTCTAGCCACAGCTACTCCCTGTTCAGGGCTTGCTGCGTCAGGGCAGTGGTGGTGCCTCGCTCTCCATTGCTGTGTTCCCTGGGGTGAGTTGCACACCCACCTTTCTGGGGGCAACGGCCCGTTCTTTGTAACCTTCCATGTGTCCTCAGGGTTCTCTCCGGCCCTTGGCAATGGTGGCACCTCTGCCTTTGCCCACAGCCTCTTGGGTCAAAACTCCTCCAGATGCTTCATCGCCACCTGAGAGCCATGGAATTCCCTCTCCCCCTTTGGCAGCCCTGCCCAATCGACCTGCCATCTCCCCTCGTCGCTGCTTGGGCTGGTCCAGCTCCATAGGGCCGGCCTAGGCGAGACGTGCCCTCCAGCCTAGTCTAACCGATCAGCTCTCCTGTCCCTTCTGCCCTCTCTCCAGCTCTACAGGTGCTCGCTGGCCTCCTTAATGCCTTTTACTGTCTTACAGGAGAAGGAAGAAGAAGCTCGCTTGGCCACCATGCCAGCCTGGAGGCGAGAGATCCTGCGGAAGAAGATGGAAGAGGAAAGGTGAGCTGTCCCTGGGCTGGGGCATGACAGTGGTTGCCCAATAGCTGTACCGCTGGGAGCTAATTGTATTTTCTTTCTCCTTGTTTTCACAGAGAGCAAAAACGGTGAGTCCTGCTTCTCCATTTACTTCTCAAGTAGCCTAAGAACCCAGTATGTTCACTCCTGGCCAGGTCTTTGTACCTTGGCAGGGCCAGACTAAGCAGGCTTGTGTGCTTTGCTTTACTTATACCCTTGCTCCACACCGACCAGTTCAGCCTCAGGCGGCTCTTTGCAACCAACACCCCCATGTTTGTTTTGTTTCTAAACAGAAAAGAGCAAGAAAAATTGAAGCGAGAAGAGGCAGAGAAGGAGAAAGAGCAGTCAGAAAAGCTCAGGACTCTTGGGTACGATGAAACAAAACTAGCCCCCTGGCAAAGGCAAATCATCCTCAAGAAAGGGGATATAGCAAAGCATTAGGCGCTCAATATTCCATTGCTCCTCTTGTGAAGTTAAGAACTTTCTTCCTTAACGTGAGCTGTTCAGTAGGCCGAGGAGGGGCCAGCTGCTCTGCCCCGCTGCAGACACTACCAGCTGAAAAGTCATTTCCTACCTAATGGCCTAGTGTCCATCCCTCTAATGAAATAAATGCAATAAGTGTAACCACTAACATATCGCAGAGAACTCTGTCCCTGTCTAGCAACGCCCTGGTGTTCCACGTCCATAAACAACTTAGCTTGAAAGAGTTTTAGGGCATGGGTAAGGTTTTCAAAAGTGGAACTCACAAGTGAAATGAAGTCAGTAAGTAGCTGTGAATGGGATCAAAAGAAACGCCTCATGACTGTAAATATGGTCGACTCTGTAGCCTGTTCTGTTCCACATAAAACCTTCCCTTCACCTTAATACGAAACAGCATTCCTTTAAGTGTCCCCTTGCACAGGCTTTCCACTCCTTGTCAGTCATTTGTTTACCATAAAATATACTTTTACCAGGAATAGTGGAGATCCTACAAGGCTATGCAGACAGGCTGAACGTTGTGTGTACATAGAGTCAGTTGCTACTAATATATGTTCTGTTGGTGCCCTGTAGATGCTGGCGTATAGACCATGCTTGGGTGTCATTTTCATTTTGCAAAATGGACATTTTAAAAGAAAATTTATAGTTAAAAACAGTTCTGTGCTCCTGTCAGGCTGATGCGAGCCGTTTCTTCAGCTGCCATATTACGTCTAGCCCCTGCTCCCGCATTGGCACCATGGCCATTAGAACAGGGGGGGTCCGATCTGTTTTCTGTACGTTTTTGTCTGGTGTTTCCTGGAGCTTCTAGAGGGAGATTTTCAGCTTGTTTCTGACCTAGAACTTCTACATCTTCACCAATAAAACACTAACCACCTCCCGGCATTTCCTGTTCCCTTCTGTGGTCCCCTCTCGCCCGCCACACAACGAGCTCTATCCACGCAGCCTAGGGCCCTGCTCTCCGAGCGCCTGCCGGGTGTGCACCGGGGCATGAGGCCTGCTGGCTGGGCCTCGTGGCTTTCCCCCAACAGCCCCTCTCCCTTGGTCCCAGTGCCAGAGCACCAGCCTGCGGGAGAAGGGGCAGTGCTGGGTGTGTGCCCTCACCGCCACCCTGGCCCTGTGCCTGGGGCAGCCTTTCCCCCCGCAGGGAAGGGGGAGGCCTGTTGTGAATCCCTGGGGGCTCCCCTGCATCCATGCTGGGCCTGCCTGGGTGCTGCCCAATGCAGTCTCAGAGCATGGCCAGGACATTGCTTCTCCCACCTCACTCCAAGGCTTACTGGCTGGGCCCAGCTCTCCTCCAGCCCCCGCCAACCACTCTGCTGGCCCCTGACCAACCCTCCCCTCCCCACTGACCCCTGCCCAACCCTCCCCCTCCCCTGGGCTCTGCCCCCACAACCCTCCCCTTCCCGCACTGGGTTCTGGTCCCTGCCCAACCCTCCCTTCCCTCCTCCCCTGGCTTTCCAGGCCCATGCCCACCAAACTTCACCCCCGCCCCCAACACTCGCTGTGGGTCCGGGCCCTGCCTTCCAAGCCCTGGGCTCCTGTCAGTGGGTTTGTGCTTAGTCTGGGATCCTGGGCAGGGTGGGAAGCCCGCACTAGCTGATAACCCTGCAGCCAGCCTGAGCATGGGTGCCAGCCCTGTAAAGCTGCTGGGACTTTCCATGCCTGGTGCGGGGCTGGCTGAGCAACCTGCCCAGTGAGTCACAGCCTGTTGCGGCCCCTGCCGCATGGGCATCTGTTTGTTTTCAGGAAGAAGGCACCAGACATCCACTGATACCCTTCCCCCTCCAGTCCCGGGCCTGGGCAGGTTCCAGCGGGTCACTTCCAGGCCCAGAGGTGGGTGCCCAGGGCCCCAGCTTCTGGGATTGCCCACCCTTACTCCACCCGGGGAAAGCACGGACCAGCAACGCAGAGAGCACTGAGCTGCCCCTGCCCAGGAGTTAGGGCGGGGGGGGGGTCAGCTCTGCTTTCAATTCGGTCACATCCAAGACTTAAATTAGCCCCCAATATTCATTCCATGGCAAGGGCAGGAACAAGTGACCAGGGGCAGGACCCTGCCAGCACAGCCCAGCTGGGGCAGGCCTGCCCCTTCTCCAGGGAACTGCTTGGGCACAGAACACCCCCTGACAGCTTCTGCCAGTTCCTTGATTTTCTCTCTTGTTGACGTGGATTTTCTTTGGCTATGAATGTGCAGCACTGGGTACAGATTCCCAGCGCCAACCTGCTCCCAAGGGACCGGACAATGCCTCTTCAGAGCAACAGACCCGCTGAGGCCAAAGACAGCTCATGAGCAAAGGCCGATTCCACCAGCTGGAAAATTGATATTATCTAAATATGGACTCTGGGAGAGGCGACAAGGGCCAGGACTTTGCCCTGCTACAGACACAACCTCGAGTCAGCTCCCGCGGGGGTACCCGACCTTTTGGTTCCAATTGCATCTGCCCCTGCCACGGACTCCTTCCAGAAGGCAGCATCCTTTCCCTGTCCTCCTGTGGCAGGGCAGCTGGGCCCTTTGCATTCCTGCCTCTCTCTAGTTAGCTACCCAAACTTCAGATAGAAAAAGCCAAGCGAGGGGAGGAGAGCAGGACCTAGGCAACCCGAGTAAGTGGGTTTGAATTGCCCTGAGCCAGCTTGCTAAATTCATTAAGGCAGCCCAGAGGGGAGTCTAGTTCATTTAACAGTAATTAGTTAGCAAATATTATCATTAGCTAAGCACTAACAAAATTAACCACATGCATTGACATCAGCCCAGCCCTCTGGATTGCATTTCAAGAGCTCCCCAGCATCTGCTTGGTTCCTTGGTCCATGAGGTATTTGGGACTGTCCAGAAATAAGGGATTGGGAGCAGCTGGTTCTCCCCAAGCTCAGGGACAGGGGATTTCCCGGCCTCCAGCCCCTCCCAGAGGAAAAGCCACACCTGAGGCTGGGCAACACCACACGGATTTATTGTCAGTTACAGACACAGGGGAAGAGCCCGGTCCCTGTCCCCCAGCTCTGCTGTTCCCTGCAGCATTCCAGAGCCCACTTTAACACGCAGCCCCAGCCTGCCGCAAGGCAGCCTGTGCTCCCAGGCCCAGCTGGAGCAGAGAGACTTGCTCAGGAAGGTGCTGACTGCTCCTTCTCTGTACACGGAGACACGGCTCACTGAAGCCCCTAGCACTAGGAGCTAGGGCACCTAAGGTCTGACCTCAGTGACACTGAGCATCTCCAGCTCCCCTGGGGCTCAGCATGACCTGCCCCACCACAAACACCCATCGTTAGGCACCCTCTCCTTAGCAGAGACCCAGGCAGGGCTTCCCCACCCCTCTCCCCAGCAAGAGGGCTGAGACCCCTTTTCAGTTATGAAGCAGCAGCAGTGGGTGTGACATGTAACCAATTCTGATCGGTTTCCTCAAGGCAACATGGGGTATAAATAAGGTACAAAACCGCCACCTCTCCTCAGCGAGTGGGGAGAGCCCCCAGCTCGGAAGAGGCACCGACCTGTTGCAGCACAAGAACAGAACGAGTCTGCCCCTGCTACTGCAGGACAGAGCCAGCAATACAAATAATTGACATAAAATGTCTACAGAAGATAAGTAACAATACTTACTGGTACAGTGCTCCAATCCCCCCGCCCCAGCCCTCCCCCAGGGGCTGCTGGACTAACGCACTCACAGCTGAGCTGGCCACTGGGGGATTGGAAAACCTGCCCCCACCTGGGCCGAGCAGAGGCCCCAGGTGGCAGTAATCCAGCCCAGCTGCTTTTAAAGGCTCCCACGTGATGGGGGAATTTTGCAGATTGCCAACAAGGCAGGTCTCCTGGGCCGTGCCACCCAGCTGCCTGTCCCTTTAAGGCTCTGTGCAGAGGTGTGTTCTTTCCGGGGGAGGCAGCATTTTTGGCGAGCATTTTTCTTCCTGAGTTTGGCCACACAGGCACGCACACAAAGTGCCTTTTTCAGCAGAGACGGCAAGCCCTGGAGTGAGGCCCCTAGAACAGCTGCCATCTCCCTGGGGTGGCTTAGAGTCGCTAAGCAGGCTGGGGGCAGGCGAGGGACCCGGGTATGGGCAGTGGGGAGCCCCAGGGGATGCTGAGCCCATAGGGAGCACGAGAGGAGTCATCCCTCTGCTTCATCAGGTGCTCGTGTTGTCGGGTCAGCACTGAGCACAGGATGAGGCCCCTCAGCTCAACTCTGATCTGGCTTGGTCCTGAGCCCCTCCTCCAGAGAACCCTGGGCATTGACACTAGGACCAGCCTGTTGCTGGCAGCATCTCCTGCCCCCGGGGCTCAGTGAGCTCCGCTGCCTGACGCAGGTTAGCAGCATCCCACACAGGGAAATAGGGCCAGAGCGGTGAGCTGACTGGCCCAAGGTCATGCCCTGACTCAGCAGCAGGGCCCAGGGGACTGCCTGGTGCCCTGACTAGCCAGGAGACACGCTCCCTTCCTTAGCCAATGGGATCTAGGAAGCTGCCCAAACTACCAGCCACGGCTGGGAGAGTTAGCACTAAGCTGTCAGCAGGTGCTCCAGCCCTCCTGGGCTTCTCCTGCAGCCCCCGCACTGGGCTGCTCCGTGGTGCTCAGCCTAGCTATGGCTGCTTAATGCAAACCAGTGCGGGAACGCTCCATGCCCTGTTCCTGGGGCTGGTGAGCAGGGTTTGATTTGCAAACCTAGCAGGATGCGGGAGGGGCTTTCCATCAAGCCCCCGATTCCCGCTTCAGAGGGAAAGCTGGGGTTCCAGGAGAGGGCCTGTTGCGTCCTGCCACTGGGCACGGCCAGGGAGGGTGCAGAGGGCTCTCCAGGGCCTGCGTCCTGTGGGGCGGGGGTTCTGGAGAGGCCCGTTTGGAAATGGAGCCCGGCTGAGGCTGAGGGCCGGGCGAGGGAAGCGTGACTCAGCAGCACAGAGGCAATGATGCTGAGACCGACCCTCTGCCTGCCTTGGTCGGCTGCCACCACCAAGTCTGTGGCTCCAGGGGTGCATTGCTCCCCCCGCTGTCCTTCGCAGGGTGACCCCCGGCACAGCTCTGCTGCCATCCGCACACCCGGCTCCTCGCGGGCGGAGATGTGAAGCCGGGTGGCACTTGCAGGCTTTCCTTACAAGGGGAGGGAGTGGTGCTGCCCGCTGTGTGTCCCCTCTCGTCCCAGTGCCGCCATTGTGCAGAGGGGCCTGTGCTGGCCCCGGGCACAACACTGCTGCGGGCGTTGAGAGACCTGCCCTCCCGCACTCGGGGCCAGGGACGCAGCTTCCTGGATGTAGAGCAGCAGCCAGACCTGCTCCTCCAAGCGCCAGGCCACAGCAGGCCCTGCCCACAGCGACAGCAGGGCTGGCTTCACTGGCCTGGGAGAGGCCTTCTCCTTCCCGTCCCAAGTCAGAACCCATGGAGGGGAGCCGGGGAAGCCAGCCCTGGCTAGCAGCCTCAGCCACTCGCTGCTGGGCAGGCTCACGGGCACCTCTGCAGCCGCTGCCTCAGCTCCTCAGCGCAGCCGGCCAGCTCCATGCGCTCCAGGGCCGAGAAGATGGACTCCAGCGTGGCGTTCTTCTGCTGGTACCACCTCTTCAGCATCTCGTACTGCTGGTCCCGGACGTGGGTGAACTCCAGCTCCACCACCTCGATCTCGCCGTCGTGCAGCTCCAGCACCCGCATGAACTCCTTCCAGCGCCGCACGGGCACTGTGTTGATGATGTCGTACAGCTTGCTGCCCTGCGGGAGAACGCCAGGGAGGGGCCCTGCGGGACAGCGGAACAGAGCGTCAGCCAGAGCCCGGGGCACAGCAGCCCTGCAGAGAAGGAGGAGCTGAAGGGGAGCCAGCGATGAGCTGTATGGCATGCCTGTGCCAGCCCCGGTGCCCCGGGTGGGGGGCTTGGATGGTGGCAAGCCGCTGGGTGGCTGTATGTGCCGTGGCACAAGGCGCCTTTCTGCAGTGCGTGGCTTACTTGCTGTGTCCTGGGGCTTGGCGGGCGACTCCCAGGTGTCCTGGCTGCCGAGGGGCCTGACTGGACAGGCGTTGCCGTTCATTTGCGATGGCTCCGTGATCTGAAGGTGGAGCAAACCCTGCGACTCCAGGGGCTTTTCTGCGGTGCCAGACGGACACGCTGAGACCTGGAACAGAAAGAAGCCACTGTTTGCGAGGGAAGCCTTGATCTCTTGGCGGGCGGGGAGCCAGCAGCCGGGTGCGGCAGGGCAGGGGAGAAGGCTGCCGAAGGGGCAGCTCCCTACCAGGCCGGGGCAGGGGGTGGGGGCTTCCTGGCTGGGCAGACACCCTGGGCCAGGTTAAGTTGCTCTGAAATAAGAGGGAGAAAGTGCCTCGTCCATTCAGTCCCCAGCCCCTCTGCTGAGGCTGCCAGTGAGGGGGCCTTGAGCGGGGGTGGGCACCTGCTCACTGGGAACTAGCTGAGACCCATCGAACGCATCTCCTCGTGCCAATGACCAGCCTGCAGGGGAGAACTACGGCCCTTCATCTGGATCCAAACTAGCCATAAATGGCTGCAAATGCCCCCAGCCTCCAGGTCGCAGCACAAGCAGGGCCAGCAGCCACGACCATCCCAAGCAGCGTGGGGGGGGCTGGGCGAGCACTGTCGCATGCCATGGGCAGCCAGACCCCGCATGGGCCCCGCCGATGGCGCAGGCAAAGGGTCGCAGTCAGCATGCTCAATGCATTTAGGCCCAGGCCAGATCCTGTGTGCCCGGCCTGGGCTCTCACCTGTTGCAGCCTCGAGTCTTTAACTGCTGCGGCCTCACCTGCGAGGAGAGAGACGGAGCCATTAGTCAACTCTGAGCACAGGGCCTCCCTTAGCCCAGGCCAGGGGCTCTGCTGTGCAAGACTCCGAGTCGAACGCGAGGGGAAGGCTAATCACTAGGACATCGCGGGGGTGGGTTACCAGCTGCTGGGGAATCCTTACTGAGAATCTTCCTCTTGCGGTAGATGACGAGCGCTCCCAGGAAGAGGGGCCCCATGAGGCCCAGCAGGACGTACTCCAGCCCGAAGCCTGAAACAAAGACGCAGGGGAGGTCCCAGCTCAGTTGCCTGCAGCATGCTCTGCTCACCTCCCCCTTGAAGCCCTGGCGCCAGGGACAGCCTAGGCAAGGCTGGGGTTGCTCCTGCCGGTGCAGCTGCTTTGGGGTCTTGCCCAGCAGTGCCAGAGTTCAGCCTGGCCGCAGCTCCCGGCACACACCGCCCTGGACACCAGCACAAGGGGCTGCCTGGCTCAGGAATCACAGGACACTTACTCAGACCAGGCCCTGCCCCAGCGAGCCGCAGGAGGGGACGGGATGGAGCCGCAGCGAGGTTAGCTGGGGGCCGGTGACGAGCATGTGGGTTCCGGGGGCTCGATACCACTGCTCCTGGCTAGGCAATGGTGCGAGGAGGCAGGGCCTCCCCTGAGCGCTGAATCCCTGCAGTACCCGCCCCAAGCCCCCCCCGAGTAGACCTGCGTTCGCCCCTGTAGGCCAGGCAGAGCCTGCAGCCCCTTGAGCACATCCTGGCCCAGCGCCCGCCCCTGTCCTGACACCCCCCGTTCCTGCCATGCCATGCCATGCCAGCGCCTCCCCATGAGCCACCCTCCCACCTACCTTGGCTGCTGCCACCACATGGCCTGCCGCACGCTTCTCCGCACTTCTCGGGGCTCTGGCTGCAGAGGAGAATGGTGAAGAGAAACAGAAAGTGGGCGTCTAACCTGTCCTTTCCCAGAGCGCCGGGAGAGCGAGCGTCTTGGCACTAGGTCCGGTGCGGCTCGGTCAGGGCCAGTGTCCCACCGCCAGGCCTGCCACGTTCCATGGGCGGCTTTGGAGACACCTTCCCACGCCCCCTGGTGCTCAACACCAGACAGCTGTTTGGTTTGACTAGGGGCTTGTCTACACATGACAGTCAATGCAGATTAAGGCAGGGGGTGAATGGCAAGTGTACTAGCTGTGCCTGACCAGCTCCATGTGTGGCCACTCCGATTCCAGACCAAGGAGTTGTGACGAAGCGGGACTGTTCTTAATGTTTCCTCTGAATAGTGTGGGGGTGCCTCAGTTTCCCCTAGGCAGTTCTGAAGTATCTAGGGGGTGGGGTAAGGGTGTATGATCATTGCAGAGCCCTAGAGGGCAGGTGTGTGCAGGGGTCTGGACACAGAGAATGGCCGACACCCTGTTTCCTGGCCACTGATGGTCTGGGCCCTTCCCCCCTGCCAGGTGAGAGCTAAAGGGTTGGAGAACAAAGGAATCAGGTGACCACCTGGCCCAGGGAAAGGAACAAAGCCCAGGAGAGGAGGGGCTGGAGGGGGAGTCAGTTTGGAGCTGGCTGGGACATGGAGTGAATTGCAGATGCGGTTGTCTGGCTCACTGCCCCCCAAAATGGACCCAGCTGAGGGGTCCTGTTCTCTGCACCTACAAGCTCTGTGTTAGACCATGTTCCTGTCATCTAATAAACCTCTGTTTTACTGGCTGGCTGAGAGTCCCGTCTGACTGCAAAGTTGGGGGGCAGGACCCTCTGGCTTCCTCAGGAGCCTGCCTGGGCGGACTGGCTGTGGGAAGCGCATGGAGGGGCAGAGGATGCTGAATGCTCCGAGGTCAGACCCAGGAAGGGGGAAGCTGTGTGAGCTGTGTGCCCTGCAGACAGGCTGCTCCCAGAAAGGAGACTTCCCCAGAGTCCTGCCTGGCTTCGTAGGGAGCAGTTCCAGAGCATCGCCCAGGGACTCCGTGACAGGAGTTAATCAGGAACAATGCGACATGTAGACAATCCCCATGTTATCTGGAGTGTAGCCCTAGTCTCTGTTCTCCAGTCCATCACCCTGGTGTCTGCACATGGCTCCATGTCTTGCACACACAGGCTCTGCTGGATGGGTCACGTCTGTTTCACACCAGGGGGTTTTGCGAACCCCAGGGACTGGTATTTGCTAGTGACAGTGTGAGTGGTCAGCCAGTCACCTGAGAGTGCTTCTGCTCTTGGATGGGATGACTGAACTGTGGCAGGTGAGCATCGCAGATAAGGCACTTCCCAGCTCGAGTTTGCTGACAAACCATCACTGTGAAGTTCTGGGGCTCATAACTATTGTCCCAGCCTGCTGGAGGGCCCCTGCCCAGCGGGAGGCATGGAGACCACCAGGGGCACAGAGCTCGCCTCATTAACAGCTGGACTGGCATCTGCAGCCAGTGTGCTGAGATCTGCCGGGTGAATCCCCTAGGATGGTGTCTAATGGGAGAGCTGTAGGGGGAAGCAAACCAAGAAAGCCCAGGGTAGTTACGTGGCACATGCTCGGCACTCGCTGCCCTCCAGGTAGAAGCCAGGCTGGCAGTCCCCACACTGGGCATCCTCCTCTGAACCTGAAAAACATTGCACATAGCTAGCGCCTGCCAGCGAGGAGGGGTGTGGCCTGGGGGTAAGGGAGGCAGGCCTGTCCTCGCTGGCAGGCTGCAGGTCGGCAGGGGCTCAGCAGCTGGCGTTCGGCACATTCTCCTGGGCGAGAGGGACTGGGTCAGCGTCGGCTCAGACACCGGGCGCTGAGCTCACACCACCAGGTGCTCGCCTAGGCAAAGCTGTTCCCTCGCCCCTCGCGTGGGCTGTAGGCCGAGCGGGCGTCGGAGATGGCAGCCCACCACTGAGCAGCACTCCCTCAGCCAGCTGGGCCATGGCCTGAGGCCACAGCGAGCCTGGGGAGGGGGGGCACAACGCAGCGAGCCTGGGGGGGGCACAACGCAGCGAGGCTGGGGGGGGCAGGCACAACGCAGCGAAGCGGGGAGGGCAGGGCGGGTGTAGCAGCTTGAGGGGCAGTGGGGCAGTGCAGGGGGCAGCAGGGCAGGCGGGGAGCTGCGCGGGGGGCAGTGGGGCAGCGCAGGGGGCAGGCGGGGAGCTGCTCGGGGGGCAGTGGGGCAGCGCAGGGAGCAGGCGGGGAGCTGCGCGGGGGGCAGTGGGGCAGCGCAGGGGGCAGGCGGGGAGCTGCGCGGGGGGCAGTGGGGCAGCGCAGGGGGCAGGCGGGGAGCTGCGCGGGGGGCAGTGGGGCAGCGCAGGGGGCAGGCGGGGAGCTGCTCGGGGGGCAGTGGGGCAGTGCAGGGGGCAGCAGGGCAGGCGGGGAGCTGCGCGGGGGGCAGTGGGGCAGCGCAGAGGGCAGGCGGGGAGCTGCTCAGGGGGCAGTGGGGCAGCGCAGGGGGCAGGCGGGGAGCTGCGCGGGGGGCAGTGGGGCAGCGCAGGGGGCAGGCGGGGAGCTGCGCGGGGGGCAGGCGGGGAGCTGCTCGGGGGGCAGTGGGGCAGCGCAGGGGGCAGGCGGGGAGCTGTTCGGGGGGCAGTGGGGCAGCGGGCAGGCGGGGAGCTGCGCGGGGGGCAGTGGGGCAGCGCAGGGGGCAGGCGGGGAGCTGCTCGGGGGGCAGTGGGACAGTGCAGGGGGCAGCAGGGCAGGCGGGGAGCTGCGCGGGGGGCAGTGGGGCAGCGCAGAGGGCAGGCGGGGAGCTGCTCGGGGGGCAGTGGGGCAGCGCAGGGGGCAGGCGGGGAGCTGCGCGGGGGGCAGTGGGGCAGCGTAGGGGGCAGGCGGGGAGCTGCGCGGGGGGCAGGCGGGGAGCTGCTCGGGGGGCAGTGGGGCAGCGCAGGGGGCAGGCGGGGAGCTGCTCGGGGGGCAGTGGGGCAGCGCAGGGGGCAGGCGGGGAGCTGCGTGGGGGGCAGTGGGGCAGCGCAGGGGGCAGGCGGGGAGCTGCTCGGGGGGCAGTGGGGCAGCGCAGGGGGCAGGCGGGGAGCTGCGCGGGGCTCAGTGGGACAGGGACAGCAGCAGGGGCCAGTGCCAGGATCCAAAGGCAGCAGGCAGTGCTCTGGGCACTCACAGTTCTGAAGGGTGACCCTGCCCTTGCACCTGCGGCATTCCTGGCAGGTGAAGTCTCTGCAGGTAGGGTCCGTGCACTGCCGGAAGTGGCCGGCCCCACAGCCGCACTCGATGTCGCTGGTCTCAGTGCAGTTCTTCAGCACGACCTGGGAAGCTGAACACAGGACAGGCTTCCTGAGCGGGCCTCTGTGCGGAGGGGAAGGGAAGGGGGCTGCTTCCTTCTCAGAGTGTGGCCCACGTTCCCCAGGCTCTCTCCTGCCCCTCGAGGGCCCCGGCCAGTGGGGTGGGGAAGGGCTGGCCGAGAGGCTGGCGGCTCAGTGCTAGGGCGGCTGGGTTCCCGTCCCAGCGAGGGGCCTGCCCAGCGCCTTACCTTGCGCGTGGCACTCGGAGCACTTTCGACATTTCCGCTCCAGGTTCTGGAAGGAGAGGTAGGTGCCGTGCGGGCAGCTCTCGCAGGCCGTGTCATAGCCACGGCTCGTGCAGGGAGCCCTCATAAACGTTCCTGCAAACAACACCAGCCGGGGTGAGCGTGCGGGTTAGTCGCAGGTGCTGTGCAGGTCGGGGGTGGCCCGGGATACCCAGGGGCTCGGGCTGGCTGACTGGGTCGGCTCCTCCAGGCCAGCAGCAGCCTCTGCGCGCCCCGTGATTTGGAGCAATGCCCTGCCCCTGCCCCCCCATTCCTTCCTGGAGGGGGGTCCTCGTGCCGTGACTAGAGCAGGGAGCCCTGAGTCAGGTCCGGGCGCTGCCCGTGGCGCCTCTGTAACCTCAGCAAACCACTGGCCCAGTTCCCCGGCGCACGGGGCCGGACTCGCTCCTGTTTGCAGAGCGCTGAGCCGGGCACAGCCTTGGTGCTGGGCTGGGGGTGTGCCGAGCCTCACCTGCCGGGCACTTCTGGCAGCAGAGCTTGTCTGTCGAGTACCAGAGCTGGTCAGCCGCACAGTTGTTTCTAGCCACGTGTCTCTTGTGCCGCTGGTGATGGTGCAGCCCCACGGCAGAGTCAGCCGGGCTCCTCGCCCTCCTGGGCTCGCTGGCAGCCCCGGCCGCCCGTGGCTTCGGGGTGCCCAACAACGGGAACCCACTGCCCGTCAGCAGCAGTGCAGCCAGAAAGCCCTAGGAACAGAGAGGGGAACATTGCCAGGGACTGGAGCTGCTGCACCCGCAGCCCCGCGCCCTCTGGGAGCCCAGAGCTCAAACCGAGGGGCGGCCACAGGTCAGCAGCAGCAGCCAGGCCTCAGCTGGCAAGAGGAGCCTTCAGCTAACGCTTCATTAGCTGGCCCTGGTTTGACACTTGTAGCTCGTGCCCAGCCCTGCACCGAGCGCTGGGGCGCCGAGGGTGGGACAGGCTGACCAGAGCCCACTGCCTCGTCCCACCCAGGCTCCAGCGGAGTCCAGAGCAGCAGGTGCTGTGATCGCTGCCCTCCGGGGGACCCTGTCGCATGGGAGCCTGGGGGAGGTGTAACCAGAAGGAACCTTGGAGCATCCCCCACGGCAGTGCAGGAGTCAGATGCACTCTCGACTCTCCCAGGCCAGTGGGGAGGGCTGGGGCCTGGGACTGAGCGGGCCTAGGTGCTATTCTTGGCCCTTCCACACCTGCTGGGTCACCTTGGGCAAGTCACCGTGGAACCGGCTGCACCCTGTGCCTCAGTTTCCCCTCCCACCCTTTGTCTGCCTCGGCTCTATAGGGCAGGAACTGTCTCTCACTGAGGGTCAGTGCATGGCCTGCTATAATGGGGAGGGGGCCTGGGGGCTGATCGCAGCTGGTGCTACTGTTCCAGTAGTAAGTGATCAGCCCTTGCAACCAAACCCACTTGGCTTAGGTGAGGGTGCCCCAGCTCCTCCGCTAGAGGGAGTCAGTGCATTGCAGCTGCAAGGGGCCTGTGTCCTGGAACAACCATGGTCCTGAACCTCACTGGGAGATGCGGCAGGAAAACCCTGCACCCGGGCCTGGGGCTAGCATGGTGCTTAGCCCACCCAGCCACCCTTGCTCCCACCCCCAGGCTTGCCCTGCCTGTCAGCCTGCGTGCTGTCAAACGCAGAGCCTGATCCCGCTGCAGGTGCCCAGCTGATGTAAGGGCAGGGCTAGCTGTCCTGTGGCGTAGCAGGGGTGCCAAGTACGCCACTGGGGACCACTCAGGGGGTCAGGAGAGAAAGCCGGGCTGGGGCCATGGGTGATACGTGAGCCCAGCTGGATTTAGGGCCTGAGTTTGACTGAAACATCCCTACGTCAAGTCCCAGCCACTGCAGCTGTGGACTGCAGTTGGGGCTTGTTTCCAGGCGCTGCCCCACACCCAGCAGGGCAGGACACTTGCTGGGTTTGTTACTGAAAGGCGAGCTGCTCAGCAGTCACTTGACTCCAGGAGCTGGAGCTTTAAGAACACACCAAATAGCATGAGGTTCGTGCTAAAATCACCCAAGTTGGCAACACTGCTGGGGCCAGCACCTGCATGAGCCAAGCTGCCAGCGAGGAGCACTGCACGGAGCCCTTCCTGGCAGGGCGGCTGTGGAGCGCTCTGCATGACTAACCCACCAGAGCACTCAGCCCCCTCCCCCTGGGAATGCCCCCTGCCAGCCCCTGCCGGGTATTTTCCCCTGCCTGTGTCAGCCACTTGGCGTGTGGCATTTGCGCAGAGCAGCCTCTGGCTCACCGAGCCACTGCAGGGAACACTGGGTGCGGAGGTGCCTGGCCGGAAGCAGGGGCGACCTCAGGCCAGGCTCCTGCCATAGGTACAGATTCTGGTAAAGGAGGAGAAATGGGCCGTGTGGTTAACACTGAAAGGGCACCGAAAAGTGTTGCATAAGCATCCTGGGGCAGTTGTTCCTGTAAGTGGCTCTGAGCTAACCACTTTCCTAGGAGTCGGCGGGCACGGTGCTCGTGGCAGCAGGCTGCTCAGCAGAGCGGAAGTGGGGCTCCCAGCCCAGCTAGCGTGCTGAGGCTGTCGGCAGGGCCCCGCCCCCCACTGCCGCGGCTCCAAGAAGGATGCTGTGCAGGCAGGATGCGACCGCCCTTCTGGGCCTCCAGCACTCCCCGCATGCCGCCTGACAGAGCCAAACTCAGTACCAGGGTGGGACCAGACCCATCTCCATAGGGGTGTGATATGGAGCAGCGGGGCAGGGTTGGGCACAGGCAGGACTGGGCTGGCAGCGGCCAGGCCAGGCCACGAGCAGCCTCCTTTCTGCTGGGAGCCAGGCGGCAGTGGGGCCGGTCTCACGGGTCCCATCCCAAGAAGGACTGTATGTGGTCTGGCAGCAGCCAGCTCCCTGGCGTGGCAGCTTACTGGAGCCCGGGGTGGAACGCTCCCGTGGCCTGGTGTGGAGACAGCCCCCTGCAGCGCCTGCAGGCCCAAGCGATGACCGGGGGCGCTGGCAACCCTGCTCAGGGATCCCCTCCCACGCACAGGGACACCACCCAGCTCGTCAGCCCCCGGGGTCCAGCCCCCCTGTTGCCACAGAGCCACAAAGCCACTGCGAGAGCCCAGGGATCCCCCAGCGCAGGCCCAGGGCCTGGCCCATCCCCGGGAGGAGACCTGGTGTAGGGCAAGCCCAGCAGAGAGCAGGTTGTGGGCCCCGTCAGGCAGGCACAAGGCAGGGCCCTGCAGCCCCAGCTCAGGGCATTGCCAGCACCAATGAAGGCCAATGGCATTTTGGGATGTATACGTAGGGGCTTTGCCAGCAGATCGAGAGACGTGATCGTTCCCCTCTACTCGACATTGGTGAGGCCTCATCTGGAGTACTGTGTCCAGTTTTGGGCCCCACATTACAAGAAGGATGTGGAAAAATTGGAAAGAGTCCAGCGGAGGGCAACAAAAATGATTAGGGGACTGGAACACATGACATACCAGGAGAGGCTGAGGGAACTGGGATTGTTCAGTCTGCGGAAGAGAAGAGTGAGGGGGGATTTGATACCTGCTTTCAACTACCTAAAAGGGGTTCCAAAGAGGATGGATCGAGACTGTTCTCAGGGGTAGCAGATGACAGGACAAGGACTAATGGGCTCAAGTTGCAGTGGGGGAGGTTTAGGTTGGATATTAGGAAAAACTTTTTCACTAGGAGGGTGGTGAAACACTGGAATGTGTTCCCTAGGGAGGTGGTAGAATCTCCTTCTTTTGAGGTTTTTAAGGTCAGGCTTGACAAAGTCCTGGCTGGGATGATTTAGTTGGGGATTGGTCCTGGTTTGAGCAGGGGGTTGGACTAGATGACCTCCTGAGGTCCCTTCCAACCCTGATATTCTACCTCAGCAGCTTGAACCTAGCCAGTCTGAGCTGGGCATCTCTGGCTGCTCCTTTACTTCCTGGCCACCCTGCTCTACCCAGATCAGGGCAACCGGCCAGCGCCGCGCCCTACCTGAGTCTGTGGCCAGGCCACGCTGCGCGGGGCAGTCCTGAGACACAGCCTCAGTGAGTGCGAACCAGGCCCCATGGCTCTGCTTTAAAACGAGAACTCGATACGCTCCGGGAGGACAGGCCCATCAACGGCTATTAGCCAGCACGGGCGGGGATGGTGACCCCAGCCTCTGTTTGCCGGAAGCTGGGAATGGGCGATGGGATGGATCACTTGGTGATCACCTGGTCTGTTCATTCCCTCTGGGACACCTGGCATGGGCCACTGTCAGAAGACAGGATACTGGGCTAGATGGACCTTTGGTCTCACCCAGTCAGGCCGTTCTTATGTTCTTTCATCAGCAATGTGGTGCCATGCAGAGATGGTGCCCAGGCCCCTGCCCCTGGGGCACCATGGGCAGCTTCTGGGGCTCCTAGACTGCTCTCACATATGCCCAGTGTGTGCCACGCAGCCACAAGCAAAGCCCCGCCTTGGCCCCCCTTATTCCCCTGGAACAGGGCAGGGGTGTGTGTGTTGCTGCCCTCCCTACAGGGCTGGAGAGCTGCGGGTAGCATCATGGCCAGGTCCTGCCCCAACAGCACTAAGTGCCTCACCAGGGACAGGCTTTGCCTCTCCCCAGGGCCCTGTTCCACTGGCATTGACTGCCCCCACCCCACGGCCCCATCTCCTCGCTGAGGCGGCTCCACCTCCCTGAGCCATTGGGGCTGCTCCCAGCTGTTCGGCTCACTGTGGCTGGAGCTAGAGGCACCCCGGGGCTGCAGGGGCACCTGGGGGGGCGGTCTCGTGCTGCCAGTGATTTCCCGGCCCCCCCTGGGCGGGGGAGGTGTGGGGGCTGCTTTGGGGAAAGGGGGCATGGGACACTCAGCGGGAGTGACAGCACCAGCCTGCGCGTGTGCCTGGCATTGTGGGATAGCGTTGGGCGGGCCAGCCCCCACCACACGGCCACTTCCACTGGCCCCAGGGCAAGGAGGCGTCGCCCCGTCGGCCTGGCCGCTGGCCTTCAGGGCTGGGCAGCAGGGAGAGCCCAGGGCCTCCCATGGGACATGATTATGTCACTCGCTGTGCCCATGGGCTGGGGCACTCGGGGCTCCTTGCCTCGCCTTTCCCTGCCCCACCGTACCCAGCCCCTGCCCCAGAGCTGCTCTGCTGGGTTAGGCGGAGACCATGGCCGTGGGAGGGGGCCACGCTGGGGCGGGCAGGGCAGCAGAGGGTTAATGTCAGTCTCCTATTTAATCTCTGCCGTGGTGCTGAGGTGATTTCCTCCCTTAGAGGAAGCCGGGCCCAGCTCCCCCTCGCCTCTGATGGTATCGCACCAAGTACGTGCCGCCCAAGTAGGTCAGGGCTGCACACCACCTCCGGAGCCGCCGGGGAGCGCCACACCCTGACAGCCCCGCAGGGAGGGGAGCAGCATGCCAGGGCCAAGGCCACTGGGCCCAGCTGCGGGCTGGGCTGACCCCTCTGCGGGGCACCAGGGCGCTGGTGGGTCTCGCGCCCTGGTACCGCTCAGGGTTTAGTGCCCGGGGCCGCCCTGCGGCTCAGGGCCTGTTGTGCTGCGGGCTGCACGCACACACACGCACCCACACACACACATGAGCGCACAAGTGCCCCCCCACCCCCACCCCCCAAGAGCTGACGGTCACCAAGCCCTCAGTGCGAGCGCCTCGAGGTAGAGGCTTTGTGTTGCGCAGGCAGAGCCTGGCGCAGTGGGGCCCTGACCGGGGGGGGCAGAAAGGAGGGGGCTCCAGGCACTGCAGACCACAACACAGCCATACGAGCCAGCTCCATGGCGTGGCCCACCAGCTCCCTGAGTGGCTCCGGCGGGGCAGCCAGCCCACACTCCAGCACCGGCCGTGGGGCCAGCTGATGGGCTCTGGCCCTGACTCCCTTCCTCCTCAGATGCATGCCCAGCCCACCGGCCACAGCCCCTGACCCCGGGTAGGAGGGAGCCTGCCCCAGGCGAAGGCCACACGCCCGCCCCCCAGCCACCACAGAGCCTGGTACATGGTGTGTTGTCACTCTGGGCGGGATGCCACAGACATGACAGCTGGGTCTGGTCCTGGCCCTGGCGCCCCTGGGCTGTCCAGCCCCGGGTCTGGTGCCCAGGATGTAACGCAGACCCTGCTGGCTGCCCGCCCAGCACCTGGAGATGGTGGCTGAGCACAGGCCCCGCTGGCCCACGGCTCTCCCCGCCCACGCACCGAGCTCCCGTGGCACCAGGCGGGCCAGCGTCAAGCCCCCTTGCTCTCCCACGCACAGCTCTCCAGAGCCTGGCCCCCCAACCCCCGTGCCAGGGCAGGGGATGCCCTTATCCCCAGAAAGGCCCTCGGACACTCCACAAAGGGGCTGCAGGGCCCTGCCAGCCCCGCCACGTGGGTGTGGATTCCTGGAGATTCTGGCCCGTGGGCGGAGTTCCGGGTGAAGATAGCCCCGATTAAAGGGCTGCATCATTTTCTCTTAAATCTGTCACAGCTGTGCTGGAACCTGCCCATGAACTCACCCATTTGCATAGCTCCATGATCAGATCGTGGCCTGGCGCTGGCAGGCTCGGGAGGAGGCCTGGGCCCCTCCTCCCGCCCCCCTCGCTGAGTCAGTGGTGCCTTGCTGAGTCGAGGTGCGATCTTCCCCCGGGCGGCTGCTGCGGCTCCCACTGCCTGCCTTCGTGTTTCCCCGCTGGGGAACGGGCCATGTGCCCGCTCGGTGAGGGACAGGGCAGGGTCCGCTCCCCCAGCCAGCTGCACCCATCTCACACGCTGGGCTGCCCTGAAAGGAGCCTCGCGCCACACGCCATGGCCACGCTCCCTCGCTTCCGCAGGCTCACACCCGCGCCCCCTGTGGCCTTGCAGTCCCCCCGTGGCTGCACAGTTCCACCCCTCAGCCCCGTCACCCCCTCGCACTCCCCACTCCGTCACCCCAAGATGCTGCTCAAGTGAATTTCCAGCGGAGAGCCCCGGCCTGAGCTCTCACCCCACTGCAGGCAGTAGCAGCCCAAGGCCCCCACGCCCCTCCCAGCCGAGTGCTGAGGGGACGGGGAACCTGTCTCCTCAGCCTCCCTGCTGAGCTGGCGCCTGGTGGAGCCTTTTCGGCCAGCTGCAGCTGGCCTTGTCCTGGCAACGCCAGCCAGCTCGTTGCCCCACAGGGTGCCAGCATGTGCCCATGAATGAGCCACGCTGGGGCCCAGTCAGCCACTGTCTGTCAGAGCCAGGTGCAGAGCCGGGCTCCTGCTCTTCTCCCCGTTCCCTTGGGGCAGAGAGCTGCGGAGAGGGGAGCTGGGCAGGTGCTGCCCTTTTAAAGAAAAGCACTTTCGCCTAAGCAGGCCCAGCAGGGCGGCAGGAAAGCAACCGGGCTGGAGCAGGGCTGGGCGGAGGTGGGGAGCGGCACCCGTGGAAGGGGCCTGGAGCGTCCTGCCCCGAGAACAGCCCTTCCAGGCTGGTAGCAGGGGCTGAAGTCACAGCCTTTCTGTCCCCCCAGCGCGAGCGGCTGTGGGCCCAGTGCGCAAAGCAGGGAGGGGCTCCAGGCCAGGAAACGCAGCTGGTAGCCCCAGGCCCTACCGCCCAAGCAGAGGCTGGACAGAAGCACCCTGGGAAGTGAGCAGGCCCCAGCCACGTTCCTAGGCTGCTCCTACAAGCAGGCAGCCAGTGGGGCAGAGCCGGCTGCTTCCCTCCCCAGCCCCATGCAAGTGAGCCCAGGGCGGCCCCCAGGCTCCACAGGTACATGGCTCGGCTGGCACAGGGAGCACGCCGGCACCCGAGCCCGGCTGAGTGCAGCCCCCTGCACCAGCTGACCCCGGTCCCACCCCGCCGTAGCTTGGTCTAAAAAGTGACCTTTGAGCAGGACACTTGACGGCAGCCCTGCACACAGCCCGCTGGCCAGGGTGTGAAGTAATGTAAGGCACTAAACCCCAACTTCCTGCCAAGCCAGTTAGAGCACAAGTCCTCGCTGCAGCAGGATGCAGGACTCCGCCAGGCCCCCCAGCACAGCCCCCTTTCTTCGTCTGTAAGCGCAGGACTCAGGCCTCAGCCCCTGGACTCTGACACCAGCAGCTGGGCTGCCCACGAAACACCCCATCCCGTGTCCTCAATAGCGCCTACGGTCTCCTTATTGCTCATGTGAACCATGATGGCACTCAGCAGCCAGGGCAGGGTGGGCTGGGTGCTGTGCACACATATGGGGTGGAGACCCGGCCCCTGCCGCCAAGAGTTTGTTCAGCCTGACACACAATACAGCAAGCTTTGCTCTCTGCTGGCTGGCTCAGTGTGCAGCCCAGAGGCGGCTGCATTTTAGGGTTGGGGAAGTGATCCTGGCATACCTAGTTTGTAAAGAGCTCCAGAGCCCTCGGGATGAATGAATTTATGATTATTGTTAACTTGAGGCGGCTCCCCCACACTTTCATTTTCTCTCCTCCCTGTCTTCCCTTTCCTGGAAAGCCCCTGGGGCTCTAAAGCAATGCCTGCATCAGTGAATTCAGCTGCCTTCCTGTAAACTTCCCAAGATCTCATGGGGGCATCAGCAGTCCACTGACTGGGTCCCTCATGCCTGAGATACCAAGCAGCAGCTCAGACCGAGAAACCAGATTTTGGCCTGTAGGAACCAAACTAACCGATGCTGAGATCTGGCCCTCATCCCCAGCCAGATCTCCTGGCCTCTCCTACTTCCCCCTAGCTTCCCAGAGCAAGGCTGCACCAGCCCTGGGCGCTTCCTGCTTCACTCTAGAGCAAGTGAGGAACATCCCAGAGTGAGCAGGACTTACCCCAGCTGCCTTCAGAGCCCAGCTCTCCATCCTCGAGCCCTAGAAAGCCAGCTCATGCCGGGGCGGGGTACGGGGGTTACTCGCGGGAGCTGGTCACAACCCAGCGGCAGAGCGAGGCAGCAGCTAATCCATGCTCTCAGTAACCCCCCTGGCGACGAGTGAGCTCACACCCGCTCAGCTGAGGCTTTTACACCAAGCCCTTGTGGGAGGAAATCCATTTCTGGAAATGAGTCCGGGGGGTGTGAAACCACGACAGCTACCGAGGGCGGTGCGAATGCGGGGAGGGGCCTAGCTGGCATGGAAGCAGATGGGCAGGGGGAGGGGCAGCACAGCTGCAGGGGCTGGTGCTCCTGCCCCTCCCTGCCGGGAGCCAGCCCCCTCCCACATGTCCCATAGCCGGTGAGTCCCAGGCCCAGAGCCTTCTCCCAGCGGGGCTGGCCTGGGGCTCTCCTGCAACCCGCCTCTCCAGGGCAAGCACTGCCAGGTGGCAACTAAACATCTGCACAGCCCAGCCAGCCCCAGCCCCAGCCCCACACAGTGAGGGCCGACCCTGATTCCCAGAAAGCCTACGGACACCTCACCTTGGGGCTGTGGAGAAAGGGCAGCTCCACCCCAAGCAGAGGGCAGCGAATGCACCCGAACACTACCCCTCAGCCCAGGGCTCCAGCCCATCACCCTGGCTTCCTGCACCACAGCCCGAGGTGGGGCCGGGGCCCAGCCCCCTTCCACCTGTGGCTTTGTTCTCCAAGGCCTGGCCTGGGTCCTAGCACGCCGGCCTCTGCCCGCCTGCCCTCACCAGCGATGGCCAGGGAGGGCTCTGGACCCCATTTTTGGCTGGAAACTCGGAGCTTTCTGTGGAATGCAGGCACATGTCACAAAAAGGGGTTGAGTTGAAACCCCAAATTTCAGGTGGGGGATGGGGGGCCTCACACAAGGGCTGGGAGTTTTCCCAGGGAGCCATTAAACGCCCCAGGCCAGCACAACCACAGCTGCCCTGCCCCTGCCCCAGCAAGGGGCTCGTGCTGCCATGGAGCCAGGGAAGGGGGAGACTCTAAAACTCAAGAGAACCTGGCAGTTTTATCAGCCTGCCTCGTCTCATAGTCCATCAGCCCAGAGCCCTGGCCCCGTGCTCCCGCGCAGGGCTGCAGAGAAGCAGCCGAGGGTTCATGCCCTAGCCTCTTGCCAGGGACGCTGGCACCATGGGTATAGTTTGGGGGGCAGAGGCATTGCCCCCCAAAGCTGCAAGCCTTGGGCAGGCATGGAATCCCCCCTCACCACACACACGCATGGCCCAGTTGACCTGCCTGGTGCTGCTGCCCCGCCCCAAGTATAGAAGTCAAACCACCCCTGTGGCTGGCACCTGGGAGCAGAGCCGTGGGCGGTCTTCTCCCGCAGCAGGTGAGTGAGGCTGACCCCCCGCACTGCAGGCCCAGCTGGCAGTAGCCACACGCCGCCCCTACACCAGCTTCTGCTCCTTGGGCCTAGCGCCATGGAAAAGCACAAAGGAGTTCTCATGGGAGAACGGCTGGAACTGGACCCCCAGGCTGGGGCCTGCCCCATGGTGCCTAACCCCAGCTCTGCCACCTCCCAGCATTCACGGGACCCAGGAAGCTCAATGCCTGGTGCTCTGGAGCTGGCGTGCCCGAAGTAGCCGGGGCTGGATTCTAGCCATGCCAAGATGCCTTCTCACCCCTCTGACCTGTGGAGGGTACGGGGCTGGAACAAGGCTCTGCACCTCACCCCGTGTCAGGGGCAGGGCTGGAGGGCATACGCGATGGCTGCTCTGGTTTCCCGGGGGGCCAGGTCAGCTGGCAGTGTTTTGCATGGCCCCAGAACACAGCCAGCCGCCCGAGCAACTGCCAGCCAGCAGCTGCAGGGCCCCCACCGCACCCGCACCCTTGTTAAAGGACAAACAACAACTGAGCGCACACGCACTGTCTTTAATGGTTCACCTGGGAGGCAGTGGCGGCAGGACGGGACAGCACAGCGCAGGGATAATGTTCAACGGACAAGATGGACTAGCCCCAGAGCCAAGAGAGGACTCCTGCTTTGCACCCTCCAGGGCAGCCCGGGGCCCAGCCATTCAGCTACCAGGGGCAGGGAGGAAAAGGGGAGGCAACGCTGCTTCCCTGCCGCAAACCAGCCAGGACGCAGCTTCAGAAAATCAACACCAAGCTTAATAAATATGCAACTTTATATACACACATCCCTGGGTGAGCGTGCCTGCCCGCGGGGCTGGAAACGACCGGGCAGAGGAATCTGCCACCCAGCCGCCATGTCCCTTCCCACTCTCTGCTGCCGTTCTGCAGCAGCCTCCACGGCCTGCTGGCAGCCAAGTGTAACGAACTCCCCAGCAGTGCCCTGCCCTCTGCCATCCAGGCAGTACTGGCCCCAGCTGCAGAGGGCCTAGGCTTAGTGCAGGGAGCCCAGCCAGGAAGGAAAAGTGGTCCCCCTCCCTGAGGCTGCAGTGGGAAGCGTTGGGGTAAGAGCTTATTGCCACTGGGTGCTCGCTGCACAAGCCTCCTGCTGCTGCTCCAGAGACCAGCTCTGGTGGCCAAAGCGTTGCCCCGAGGCAGGGGTCTGAGTGAGGCCTACGCAAGGCCCCCATGGCATTGCCCCCTCCCCAGCACCGTGTGCACTGACCAGTGTGGGAGTGTGGTCCAACGCTCCCTTCCCACCCGCGGGAACACTAGCCAGCACAGGGCCCTCCGTGGCCCCCCGCTCCCCACAGGCTCCTTTGGTCTCTCCCACACACCTCCATGCTAGCCACTCCATACACAGCCCTTCCTGGCCTGGCTGCCTGCCCGGGATTCCCTGTAACAGCCACCAGCTGCCCGGAGGACCCAGCCCCCCAGGAGGTGGGGAGCCCCCAGCCACACCCCTGCAGGAGCAGCGCACCCTCAGCCGAGCAGGGCAGCCAGCAGGAGAGGGACCCTGCGGCCCAGCCCCCAGCACCACTGCCCCGCCTTTCCTTCCCGTGAAAAGTGAGGCCGGGAGCCCAGACAGCTGGAGCTGGGAGATGTGGTGCTGATGGGTCCAGCCATGCCCCTCCCCAGTCTGACATCACCCCCACTCCCCGGCCTGCCCCGGCTTCCTCCACCTTCCTAGCCCCTGTGACCTTGCCACGCCCATGGCCAGCAGGACACAGCGTCCATGGCAGCACACCGCTGCCAGTGCATAGCTCTCCTCCCTCTTCACCCACTGCCAACGTTTGGATCCCTTCCTCAGTAAGCCCATCGCCACTTCCTGGAGCCAGTGCCTGAGCTACCCAGCCCACCGCCTCGGTGACAACGCAGCCCCCCAGGGCGTTATCCTCAGTGGAAAACCACATTTCGGGGGCTTTGGTCATGCAGGAAGAAGCAACTCACCCCAGCAGGGAGCCGACAGAGCAGCCGTGGTGGCTGGCGGTGGGCAGGGGCTGCCCAGGTCTGGCTCCTTGCTGCAGTGCTGGAATTTAAAGGGGCTTTTGCTTCTGGCTCCTGCAGCACAACCCCCTTCAGGACACAACTGCCATCCTCGGGAGAGCTCCCAGGGTGCCCAGGCCGCAGGCCGCAATGGCATGTGAGCTGAGAGGAAGGGGAAAAGTTCTGGCTATTCCCCTCTGCCCCTTCCCTTCCAGCTGTAGGTGCTGTGTGCTGCTGCAGGAAATGCAGCTTACCACAAATAAAGTGCACTCCGAACCCCCTGCTCCTGGGCCTTGGGCAGGTTTCACCCTGCAGCCCTTGCGACAAACAGCTCTCTGCAGAGACGGTTCACAGAGAAGTGGGAAGCTCGACGATGGGGTCCCAGCAGGCGGGAGGTCCCAGTCTTTGCTGTAGTGTTTGGCTTTTGCTGAACCTGATGCAACGTGGCGTGTGTGTCTCCCCCATTGCAACAGGCCAGCGGTGCATGGAAGGCTGCAGTCACACCTAGCTCACAAGCCCCAGCCTGCGCTGCCAGACCCTGGGGTGTGGGGTTGTCAGTTCGGAGCTGGCCGCAGGCCTGCGGCAGGACAGGCGAGTTCGGAAGCCCAGCAGAGCCCTCTGGACCAGGGGCGCTCCAAGGATGAGGTGGCAGCACTGGTCCCTGCTCACTGACTGCCAGGAACTCTCCGAGCACCGCCCAGGCCAGCAGTGTGGGGCTGGGCTACAGCGACCGACGTCTGAGAAGCCAGGTCCTGTAGGGGGCGTCCTCTGCCCAACTTCGGCTCCAGAGTTCTCAGGCGTGGCTGCAGGGGCTCCCGGGATTCAAAGTGCAAAGGAGCAGCTCCCGGCCAGCCCCGGTCCTAGGAAGGGCTCCCTGGCCAGCCCAAGCGCGTCCACCTTCAGGGAGGAACCCAGGCCACGGCTCCATGGAGTCTGTCCCCAGGCACGCCACACTCCCATAGACACACCCACACACACGTGTACATGTTCACACTCCCCACACACTCCCATAGACGCACACACGTACGCACTCCCCACACGCGCACCCCCACACACGTGTACATGTTCACACTCCCCACACACACGTGTACATGTTCACACTCCCCACACACGCACACTCGCATGCACTCCCCACACACACACTCCCCACACGCGCACCCACACGTGTACATGTGCACACTCCCCACACACTCCCATAGACGCACACACGTACGCACTCCCCACACGCGCACCCCCACACACGTGTACATGTTCACACTCCCCACACACACGTGTACATATGCACACTCCCCACAGAGACATGCATCCACGCACGCACACCCTATGTCCACACACCTGTGCCCTGTCTCTCTCCCATCCACACGCAGCCTTGACACGCTCCTGGCCGCTGCTTTTGGGGCCTGCAGCCTAACATCTCCCAGCGCCCTGGGCGCTCATGCTCCATCGTCGGGGGTTGGCGGAACTGGCAGCCCTGCTCCTCTCCTGGAGCCCCTGCAGCTCTCAGACCTCCCTGCAAGAGACAGGCAAACAGAGGCGCTCTTAGCCGGCTGCTCTCGGGAGCACACACAGCCCCAGGGCACCTCCCCCCACCGCAGGGAGCTGAGCTTAGAAACGCTGAGCCTCGGGGCTGCCACTCAGGGAAGGAGACTGACGGGAAAAGCCAGACTTTGCCCCATGCATGTGCCCTGCCATGTGGGTGAGGGAGATCTGCAATGGCCCAGCCCCTGGGGCTGCTGGCGCCAGCTGGCTGCGGCCCAGCAAGCGTCCTTGTGACTGTGCAAAGAGGCCCATGGGCTCCCCGCACGCGCCCACCCCGGCCAGGCCAAGCAAGCCCCGTGACACTCACGAGGCAGTCAGCGTGGAGTTGAGGAGCAAGGTGGTCCTGATCCTGTACAGCTGAGCCAGTGTCAGCTTGCGGTGCTGGGCCGCCTGCGGGTCTGACAGTGTCCGGTGCGCAAGGGGCGGCTCCTGGCAGCACTCGGGAGCCCCCTCGGGCCCTGCTGGGGGAGCATCCTGCCCAGGCTCCACAGGGGAGGCGTCGCTGCTCTGGGCTGGGCAAGCAAAGCCCTTGGCGCACGCCAGCTCCTCGGGCTCGGAGAGCTCTGACGAGGAGCCACCGCTGCTGCTGCTGCAGGTGCTCAGGCCCAGGCTTCGGCAGTCCGACCGGCCACCCTGGCTCCCGGCGCCCGCCCTGCTAGTCCTCTGGCAGCCAGCCGGGGCCTCGCGCCGTGCACGTCCTTGGCTGGGACCTGCCAGGAACGTGGCCGGGCCCGGAGCCATGAAGAGGTCGCAGAGGCTCTTGCTCTGGGCAAGGAGGGGCGAGGCTGGGATCAGCTGCAGCAGGCTGGCCTCCGACTTGGACTTGAGCGCTTTCCCCTTGCAGGGCAGGAGCTGCACGGGCGTCCTGCGGCGCAGCTTGGGCGAGGGGGCACGCTGCGCCTGCGGGGGCCCCCCATCCTCCGCCCCTGGCTCCAGCTGCTGCGCCTCAGCAAACTCCTGGATGGAGGTGGGGGAGAGGGTGCCGTAGGCACTGTCGATGGACGCCGACCTGCAGCCGCTGGGATCCAGCGTCAGGCAAGTGGAGCTGAGGGGGGCGCGTGTCTCTGCAAGCTCCCCGCCCTCCTCCAGCAGCTCCCGGGTGGGGGTGGTGGACGAAGCGGTGGTGCTGATGGAGGTCTCGTCCGACTGCGAGCTGAACGGCCCCACTTCCAAGTCCGGGAAGGAGCGCTCCTCGCTGGCATCCACCACCACCACTGAGATGGTCTCCGTGGAGCCGCCGGAGGGGCTGCAAGAGCAAGGGGAGAGTCAGCCAGGGATGGGGGCTGGGAGGGACGGCTGGCTCCAGGCTGCGGCACACTGGGGCGGGGCAGGAGCGAGGGGAGCGGCCAGCACTGGGCGTGATGTGTGCTTGGGGCCCTGATGGCACGAGGTGCCAGGCTTCTCCTGCAGGGCCGTGCAGCACCTGGCATGCCGCATTTCCCGGCTGGACAGTCTCCCCTGGCCCGCACTGCGAGTGGCCCCTGAGCTCTGACGGGGGGGCGGGGGGGGGGTTGTACCATTGTTGGGAGTCCAGGCTGTTGCTGCTCCTGCGCAGGATGGTGGGCGAGCTGGCTGCCGAGGCCCCACTCTCCCCGTCCTCTCCCTCCTCCAGGCTCTGCAGATGCTGCCCTTGGCTACGCTGCTGCTCCTGGAGACGCAGCTGCTGCAGCAGGTTCTGTGGGGAAGGGGCAGGACACAGCGTAGGAACGGGAGAACACGGCCGTCCCCAGCTGGGGCGCCGATCCCCATCCCAGACCAGGGGCTCCACACCGGTCAGGGGCTGTGTGCTCACCGGGACTGCCCCGGCAGTGGGCCCGGTTCCCAGCAGCCTGCACACAGCCTGAGACATGCTGCCCGTGCCCACACGGGTCTGCTGGCTGTGGAGCAGAGACGCAGCACTGCCATTGGCAGCCCCCGGGGAGGGGAATGGTAAAGGAGGGAGATTCACTGCAGGGCATGACAGCTTGCACCACTGGCCCTTCCAGGGGAAGCGTGCACTGTCCGAGGCTGTCTCCACTGCCGAAAGTGGTGAGACTGCAGCGAGATAACCAACGCCTGGGAGTGACTGTGCTTCAAATGCTCCTGGGGACAAGGTCACCCTGGGGGGAGAGAGGTGACACCTCGGGCAGCGGTCGGGCTGCCTGTGTCCCTGTGTGCACCCAGTCTCTCTGCAGGTCTGCCTGCTGCTGGCAGAGCTAGGAGTGCACAGGGCAGGCCTTGGCTGCGTCTCCATTTCCTTGTCTGGCCCCCTCTCAGAGAAGGGCACGCGCTCTGAGCTGGTGCTGGAAACCCCAGGCTGGTGCCGGCACTAGATGAAACGCCCACCGCCTCTCAGACTGGGGATGCTGCAGCGGCTCAGCACTGGCCTGGCGGAAAGGTGCTCTGCCTGGAAGGCAAGTGTTTGCTCCTGAATCACCTGTGCATTGTACAGTGCCTCGATCCAGCCGCGGCACAGGGTCTGCCCGCTGGCCTGGAAGGTGTAGGCTCCCACGGCGCTGCGCAGCTCGTTGAGATAGATCAGGAGGAAGGAGCCTGCAAGGGGGACAGGAGGCAGCAACCAAACATGAGCAAAGGCACCTCCCACCGGCCCGGGCAAGTTACCGCAGACACGGTGAGTGCCCAGCACAGGGAAGCAAGGAGACACGCCAGCTCTCGGGACAAGGCCAGGAAGGCACCAGAGCAGCAGAGTGAGCAGGGCTCTGGCCATGCGTAGTCAGAAGGGGCCTAGTGCCCAGGCCCCAGGGACAAATCACGCTGCAGCCTCTGTCCTCGCCAGAGCCCCGGGGGCGACGGTGCTGTCGTGCTGCAGGAGGGCAGGGTGCAGAGGCTGTAACAGCCCAGACATGAAGGGCAGGAGCCGAGCCATTTGCTCCCCACGCTCCCAGCCCTGGGGTTCCTGGGGCTGGGAGCACTAGGGGGTCAGTCTCTGTGGGGATGGAGGGAGAGCCCTGTGCCCTGGCAGCCTCAGTCTGCCAGCAGGCAGCGGGATTCAGTCTCCTGCCCACAGGCTGGCAGGACAGGGGGAAAGAGAGAGAGAGGAAGCTCCTCCAGCTCGGAGGGGCTGCGAGGGGCTAGGGGAAACGCTCTGAGGAGAGGAGCCCAGGGGAGCTACACAGCCAAGGCCCGGCTCTTGGATCCCAGTCCCGCATGCTCACCGGGGTCCTTGAGCTCCCGGCAGACAATCTTGTCCACGAGCAGGGGCTGCCGGATGACCTTGGTGCGCTCAGCCTTCTTCACCGGCTTGGTGATGAGGAACAGGTCCGTGAAGAGGAAGCAGTAAACGTCCATCTGGAGAAGGCAACAGCACAGGGCTCATGGGATCCTGCTGAGCAGCCAGGCGCTGGGGCAGGCGGCCAGGTGAGACCCTGGAGGTCGTGTTACTGAGCCATGCCCACAGGAGCTGGTTCCCAAGACCAGCCAGCTGCGGGGCGAGGACGGACGCCTGCTGCACCCTCCACCCCCAGCTCCTCAGGCAAAGGAAGCCCTGGCTGAGGTAACTGCTAGGCCGGTCCCGGGGGCTGCTTGGGAGCTCTGCTCTGGCCGCACTGCTCACCTTGCTGTCTTTACCTTCCTTCATTTTCAAGCTCCCCTCCAGGAGGAGCTGCCGTGTGTCCTCGGGGGAGGTGCCCAGGATGGGGGCCGTCAGGTCCAGGCGCAGGAACTCCTTCAGGAGCTGCCAGCAAGAGAGAAAGGACGCAGTCAGGGGGCATGGGGCAGGGGCCAGCCCGGCTTGCACGCCCCCTGCCCACACAGTCCATACCTTATCCACCTCCTCCGTGCTGCTGTCCACCACCTCGTAGGAGTCAATCCGGCTGAGGATGGCCACCAGCCTCTGCTGCTCCTGCCGCTGGCGCATCCGCGAGTTCACGTGATTGATAAACCGCTCCACGGAATTGATCTGCCACAAGGGGAGCGGTCAGAGGCGCATAGGGGAAACTGGTGGCTGGCAGCCCCTGGCACAGCAGGCGTGACGAGGAGCCCTGCCCCAGGCCCCACGAGGAGCCCTGCCCCAGGCCCCGTGCCCCACGCCCTGGTCCAGCAGGCTTGGCAAGGAGCCTGCGGAGGCAGGAGGCAGAGTCTGGGTGACCCTGCCAGGCACAGCCAGCACTGGCTGCAGACTGGGGACACGGCTGCTTGCTGGGCACTGGCCGCCCCGGCCCTGGGGAAAGGGCGCACGGGAGCCCGCGGCCAGCACCAAGGCACGGCAGGGACGCAGGCTGCCCGCCCTCTGCCGCTGACTTGGCCGGCAGCAGCCTACCCGGGGAGGCATGGCCCATCCGCCCGCACTCCCTGGCAGGTTACCATGGTGATGACAGCGTCCCGGGTGCAAGGGTCGTCCGTTTTCTTCAGCACCGACTTGAGCAGCAGCGGGTACTTGGTGAGGCGCTGGTGTGGCTTCACCAGCATGTCGCTGAGCTTCAGCCGGTTGCATTGCTTGTGCTTCTCTGCCCACTGGAAGCAGAGACAGGGGCGCGTTAGCGGCTCGGGGGCGGCGCGGGCCGGCACCGGTGCGCCTGGCTCCAGGCCTTACCGTCACGTAGGCCCGGAAGAGGTCGCTGTCCCGCAGCAGCGCGCGCATGTACTCCAGGCAGGCCTCCTCCTCCATGCAGTAGCGGATGTAGGGCTTGAAGAGGGAGCCAAACTGCAAGGCAAACCAGAGCGCCCGTCAGAGCCCAGGGCGCCTCCCCGCCAGGCACAACCATGGCAGAGCGAGTGGCACCTGCGGCCTCACACCCACCATTTTGAATCCCTTCAGGAAGTCCACAGGGTCCAGCAGCGCCTTGGTTTTCCTGGCCTTCTCCAGGACGGGGGCCATGACACTGCCCCACAGGGCACGGTGCAGCTGGATAATCTCCTGGATGTTGCTGAACAGACGCTCAGCTTCCACCTGTAAGCACAGCAAGGGGTGCAGTGGGGCCCTGGTGACGCCCTGGCGGTTCAGCCCTGGCAGAGCACACAGGGGCAGGGTTTGCCAGACAGAGTGGCTGGGATCCCCATGCAGCACTGGGATCCCCTGCTCCTGGGCCTCCAGGGCAGCTGCCCAGAGCGGCACAGCCCGCGTTGCCCTGCCCAGGGGAGACGGGCTCGCTGCGGGAGGCACTGGGCACATCGTCGCCACACGCCCTGCGGTGGGTGTGAGGCCAGGCTACCGCGCAGCTCAAGGACCGTCCATTAGCTCGAGCAGAGCTGCTGGTTCAGGGTCCAGAGGGCCAATTCCTCCCATTAACGCGCGGGGAAATCCCTGTGTCTCTGCTGCAGGCTCCCAACCTCGCCACACGACACCTTCCACCCTAGGGCTCCATGTCAGCCCCAGTCTGACAGCAGGGCGGGGCCACCCAGAGAGCTCCTCCCAGTGCAGGGCGGGGCCACCCAGAGAGCTCCGCCCAGTGGGGGGGCGGGGCCACCCAGATAGCTCCGCCCAGTGGGGGGCGGGGCCACCCAGAGAGCTCCTCCCAGAGCAGGGCGGGGCCACCCAGAGAGCTCCGCCCAGTGCGGGGCGGGGCCACCCAGAGAGCTCCGCCCAGTGTGGGGCGGGGCCACCCAGAGAGCTCCGCCCAGTGCGGGGCGGGGCCACCCCGAGAGCTCCGCCCAGTGTGGGGCGGGGCCACCCAGAGAGCTCCTCCCAGTGTGGGGCGGGGCCGCTTGGGGGCCGGGGAGCTCCTCTCAGCACGGGGCGCGGCAGCCCAGGGCCCCTCGCTGGCCCAGAGCGAGGGGCAGAGGCTGGGACTGGCTTATGCCTGCGAGGACCCTGCATGCGATGATGGACTTGCTGCCCCGAGCCCTGGGGGTAGCTGGGCCCTTACCTCACCCAGCAGCCCTGACTCCTGCAGGTTCAGCAGGCAGCAGAGGAAGAGCTGCAAAGAGAACAGAGAGCAGGCAGTGCAGAGCCGGCACATCCGACCTCCCTCTGCGCACGCCCATGCCCCACCGGGCCACCAGCGGGGGAGGATCTCAACAGGCCGCAGCCCTGGATGGGGGTGTCCCTCCCTACTGGGGGCCGGAGGCTGCATGATGTGCAGGCCGTGACGGACACCCGTCCGACCCAGCCCAGCTCCAGGCTGTGGCTGCGAGCCGATGGCCAGGCACAGCTGAGACCCAGCCAGCCAGGGGCTCTTGGATGCTGCACTGGTGAGCGCAGCGTACAGAATAAACTAACTGCTCCTGGCAGAGACGGAGCCAGTGAAAGCTGCCCTGGCTCAGCCCTCTGCCCCCGGAAGGGCACGTCACAGTCTCCTGGCCTCCAAGAGTCACTGGCCTAACACCTGTCGTGCCCCCCACAATGGCTTGGCAGGAGCCTGGCTCTGCCCGTTCCCAGGGCCACGAGGCGGGCAGGGCAGACTCACGTCTGTGATCACTTTCAGCTTCCGGATGTAGGTGGCTTCTGTTTGCAGCAGCTCCCAGACGGCCTCCTGCTGGTGGCACTGCCGGCGGGTCAGGGCCTGGCGAAGGGCAGAAGGGTCAGCACCATGGGGCTGCGGGGGCCCCTCGACACAGTGCGATGTTCCCACCGAGAGCAGGACGGGCAGGGAGCGAGCCTCCTGCCTGCAATTGTCTCCCGCGCACGAGGCAGCCTAGCGCCTCCCCCAGCCAGGACGTGAGGAGAGGCCCTGTCTCATGGGCCCAGCAGAATCCCAGTCCCACAGGGCAACATCCCAGAAGGGGGAAAGAGGCCAAGGCACTGAAATGTGTTTGGGAGGAGGTCTAGCTCCCTCCTGCCTGGCCACCTGGGGGAACAGGTGCAGTGGGCCCCAGCCAGCAGCCCGTGGCTGTAGGAGAGTTGCTCTAGCCCAGCCTTTTGGGAAATCTCACCCCAGGACCACAGCACCCTGCTGGGATGTTCTGCACCAGCCAGAGCCCCCTCCTGACACATTACCTCCGGGCCCTCAATGATCTCCTGCCAGCTGTCTTCCAGGCACAGGCTGGTGTCGTCCTCCTCTTCCTCCCAGGAGTCCTGGTCAAAGCGGAGCTGCTGGGGGAGCTTGGGGAGGCCGAAGAGGCTATAGCTGTGCAGCTTGCTCTCCAGCTGCTCCATCTTATCCATCTCCTAGCGGAAGGGAGCACAGCTGGCTAAGAGCGCACAGCGGTGGGCGAGGGGGTTGCTTCCACTCGGAGGGTCCCTCTCCCTTTGCCAGCGCTGCCCGCTCAGGAGCTCACAGACCCAGCTTCCCGCTGGGAGAATTCCTCCCGCCGAGGGGCTGCAGAGCCTGCACCAGCGTCCTGGAGCACAGCACCCGCCCGGCCAGGCAGGAGAGGAGAATAACGGGATGGGGCAGGCGGCTGAGGCCCTGGCATAGGGGATTCCCGGCCTTTGGCCATCACTGGGCCTCGTGCCAGGATGCTCGGCAAGGAGCCCCAGGCCAGGCAGCTGGCGTGCAGCGGCAGGCCCCTGCAGAAGGCCTGAGTGACTCACAATGGGCACCTGCGGGAGCCTGCCTCAATCCAGCCCTGGGGCTGAAGGCCACAGAGAGGACAAAGGGCACAGAGAGCCGAGGCAGACGGGAGGTTGCCACTCCCTCCCCAGCTGTGCCCCGGCTCAGCAGCAGCACCGAGCTCTCAGGCAGCAGCCCCTGGTGGGCTCCAGACCCCGCTGCTGCTCTGCTGAGCTCTGCCGCAGCCAACACACCCCACCCCACCCCACCCCTTTCCAAACCCAGGCAGCTCCTGGCTCTGCACAGGTCTCCTTAGCTGGGCTGAGAGCAGCCAAAGAATCCCACCAAGTGGCTTGTCCAGGAGGTGCCTGCCGCCAGCTCTGGGGTTAGGCCCATTTCTGCCAACTTCAGCAACCTCTGACCTCCTGTCCCAAACTAACCCAGTGCCCCAGCAAAGTGCATGGACCGGCCTTGCCCAGCGGGCAGGGGACACAGGCCAACACCTGCCAGAAGCTTGGAATGATGCTGCCCCTCCCAGACACAGGCGGTCAGCGCCATCCCCCCAACAGCCCACAGCTCTGCCCTGCAGAACCTGGCGCCCAGGAATTCCTCCCTGGGCAAACAGCCCCAGATGGCAGCCAGCAGAGACTATGGAGTGTGTGGGGGGGTGCTGCTCCGAATTCCACTCAACAGCAGAAATTTGGGAGCCAAGAGCCCCTGGCAGCAGGGACAGGCCCAAGCCTGGTGCCAAGCAGCTGACGTACCCGTCCGAAGGGACCGGTGCTAGCACCGGAGCCAAAGAAGCCACTGAAGCGACTGGCGGCCCTATTCTTCCACGTATCGCTTCCATTGCTGGGCAGGGAGCAGCTGAAGTGCTGCAGGGGGTCCTGGCCCGGGATGCTGGAATCGCCCAGAAACTCATTCATGTTCTTCCGCTTCCGCCCGGGGGCCTGGAATTCCAGAGAGAGACACCTTAGGGGCTGCTGAGAGTGGGGAGAACTCACACAAACAGCCCCGGGCAGGGGCCAGAGCTGCCCCATCCGGCCACCAGCCTGGCCTCTGCACACCTCGGTGAGCCAGTAACCCTCCAGCAGCAGGTGAAGGAGGCGGGCGGCAGCTCAGCCTGCCAGGAAGAGGGCGCAGTGCACAAAGCCCCCAGGGCTGCCCCAATCCCTCCCCAACCCACAGCAGGGCCTTGCTAGTCTTGGAGCAGGATGGCCACAGTGGGCTCCTGTCCAGTCCAGGTGCCACCTGAGTGACACCCTGGCTGACGGTGCACAGAGCCCTGCACCAAGGCCAGGCGCGTGGGCACCAGCCCCGAGACAGCCAGGCGTCCTGCCAAGCAGGGCTGACAAGATCCCAAGGGCTCTGGGAAGGGGGCTGTGGCTGCAGCCCAGCACCCTGGGACACTGGCTACATCTGACCAGAGCCTGCAGGAGCTGCATTCGCTACCAGGAATCCAGTCACCCACCGGGCAGAGAAACGGGCCAGAGAAGAAAGCCAGCCCCAGAGCTCTGCTGCCATGAGGCTGTGGGAAAGGACTGGGTGGAACTGGCCCTCCAAGGCAGGCAGCGAGACCGCTCACAAAGCAGTTGCAGGGGATGGGTGAGCAGATGGGCTCAGGTCTGCGCAGTCAGCCAGTGCGTAGCTTGGCCCTCCGAGCCCCTCACAGCTCCAAGACCCCTCGGACATGGAGCGAGCAGCCCAGGGGCTGCACAGCCTCACCTTGGCCGGAGCAACCCTGCGCTCATCCCAAGGGTCTCGCATGCAGGACAAAGGCACCGAGTTCCTTCCAGAACAGCAGCTGCAGCTATGCAGGCCAGAGAGCAGGTGAACGGGAGCCAGCCCAGGGAGCTCTGAATGCCCAGCCCCATGACTTTGGCTGAGTGGGGAGAGGGGGAGGGCTGCTCTTGTGTCAACAGTATGCAAAAAGCCTCCAGTCGTCAGGAGCGATTGCATTGCTGAGTGGGGAGTTCGTGATGCCCCGGCAATGAGACATTCCTCTGGCGCGGCACCTCCTGGAAAGCCAGGGCCTGCAGCCATCTGCAGGCATAGGACAGAGGTGCTATGAAACCCCTGTTTATCCCACCCCCCCAGTGCATTCTCAGCCTGCCTCTCAAAGCTGGAGTTAGCTCAGACCAGCCCTGAGCAATCATTAGCCAGAAAAGAGCTGCCAGGGCTTGTCTGTCTCAAGCAAGGCTCCATCCTGGCTATCAACTCCTAGAGATTATCCCCAAGGAAACTGCCTGGGGCCAGCCCCGGTAGGGCCCGGGAGTCTCAGCCGGCTCCCTTCCCCATGCCAAGCCATGTCTGAGCCCAGCTCCGCCTGGCTTTCCAATGCCCCCAGCAGGTTCCACTCCCAGCTGCAGGACCTGGCTACACAGGGGGGCGAGCTCAGCCGGAAATCGGCCCCCTACCCCTGAAAGCTCAGCTGGTTCCTCATCCTTCAGACCCTTTGAATGCCTCACTGGGGTGGCCAGCGGGGCCTTCCCAGGCAGCCGCTCTGCCTCCTGCGCAGAGCACACCCCATGCGCGCAAACAGACCTGGCCTCTTTCCCCTTGTCTGCTCCTGGTTCCCTCGCTCAGCAGCAGAGCACACAGGAGCCTACGCGCACACGGGCAGGGGCACATGCGTGTGTGCACAGAGGGCACGGGTGTGGGGCCATGTGCTCACACCCCCCCCCCCAGTGATGCTCGGGTGGGCTTTGGCTGTTCCGTGCGTTTGCTCCCACACCGGCTGCTCCTGGGGTACATCCGAGGAGTCAAACACTCATCCAGACCCTGGGCTATGTTTTCATCACCCTCTGGCAGCTCTGTTCTGAGCAGCCCAACTCGAGCTGCCGGGCCTGAAGGTGCCGCATGCCCGATGGCTGCCCGGGGAGCTGCAGGTGCTCAGCCCTCTGGAACCAGGCCCCAGGCGGCTGGAGCTGGGCTCCAAACAGGCACCCGAAGGTCGTGGGCACGTGGGGAAGGTGGCTCCAGCTGGCTGGCTGTGTGAACACCCTGGTCTAGTCTGTCGTAGGCTCTCCTCACTGGGTCCCTGCTCTCAGCAGGGCGGAGACTGGGCGCTGCACCCACACTCCCTGGGAAGGGGGGCACTGCACCTCAGCAGCGCTTGCAGAGCAGGTTCTGGGCATGGCAGGGACTGGAGCCTGGCCTTGGCTTTCTGCTCATCAGAGGAGCACTGAAAAGCCAGCAGCGTGGCGCATGGGGGGCTGCTCTGCAGTCCCCTAAAGCCCACGGCAGCCATGAGCTGAGCTCCCTAGAGGGCTCTGCTCCCTGCATCTGTGACAGCCCCACGCAGTGCAGAGCAACAGCTGACAGCGAACCCCTCTGGGGCACCAGACTCCCAGCCGCCTTCCCGGCCCAAGGGAGACACCCAGAGCTCGCCGTCACTCCCGGGCATGCACAGCGGAGATGGCAACACTCTGGCAGGCTGCAGGCTCCCGGCCCTAGCACAGGCCAGGGGTTAGACACAGGGCCAGGCGAGTGGCCAGACACGAAGCCTCAGCCAGCTCAGATCAACCCAGCGCACTTCAGGCTCCTTCTGGTCCCAGCCACCTCCCTAAGCTAGACCTGCAGCTCCCCCAAGTACACAAGCTTCTCTATCTCCCTCCAACTCTCCCTGCAAAGCCACCGTCCACCCACCCCTTTGCTGGTTTCTTGCAGCTTCCAGCAGCCTGCAGTCCCTGCCGGGCCAGCCCTGGTATGTCTGGTGCTGGGAGGCCACAGGGACACGATCCAGCCAAACGTCTCGCCAAGTGGGGGCCAGTTCACTCCTGGGGCCTGGCTGCCAACTGCGGTAACTGCACAAGCCCTGCTGCCTGCCCATCTCCCCGCACGCAGACACAGGCCCAGCCAAGCCCTGGATCAGCCCCTCAAACAGCAGCAATTGTGACAGCAGACCCAGGGCAGAGTTCTGCACATGGGCCAACCCCCAATTTGGGGCGTTCAACCCATGGCCCTGCCCATCAGAGCGGCTCACCCCGATCTGTGCCATTGCAGCCAGCCCGGTGTGAGCCTGGCCAACACGCCCAGCAAGGGGCATCGCTCAGCAGAGCCCTGCCACTACTCCACAGCCATGCTCCTGCAGGGGCTTTGGGGTGCCAGGGGAACCCGCCCCTGACGACAGCTGGCTGCATTTCCTTCCCCTGGGGCAGACGTGCCCGTCACCACAACGTCTGAGTGTCACCACAACCCAGCTGGGGCACTGAGGGGCCGCCCAACGTCACAGGGAGCCCGGCGCAGAGCCAGGAAGAATTGTTTGTTTTGGCTAAGGCTGACCCAGGACTCCTTTGCACCAGGGGCTGTACACACAGAGATCCTTCCCCAAAGACCTTACAGACCAAGTAACCCAGATGTGCTGAGTCCCCAGGAGCCCACCCTCCCCCCTGGCAGTCCCTGAGCACAAGGCAGGGTTCCCGCTGCTGCTGCGTCTGGCTCTCCGCTGGGGTCACTGCGGCCCTGGACACTCTGCTGAAATCCAGGCAGATACCCAGAACATCAGCACCCTGCCTGCCTGCCGCCCCGGACACTCACCTGGCAGCCCACGTCCATGGGGCACACGGACACAACGGCCACGTCCCTCTCACTCCCAGAACACAGGTGGGGCCAGCTCTTCCCAGCCATGAGTCGGCCAAAGGCCATGCTGATGCTCAGGGGCTTTTCCTTCATGCCAAGCGGTGTGGGGCAGGGGCAGCCCAGTCCACGCAGAGCGCCAGGCAGCGCAGGAGACGATCCCCTCTGGGGACCAGGGCTCCCTCCTTAGCACTGAGGCAGAATGGGAGGCCCAGGGAGGCCCTGAAGGGCAAATGATTCAGCCACAGGTCCACAGTGCCAGTCTCACCGGCAGCCCGACCCCACGCAGACAGCACCCACCCGTTCTGAGCATGAACTGCAGGGGCCGGGGCTGCCTCTGACAGCCACACCCCGTCAATCAGCCTGTTAGCCAGGTGAGGGACACCTGCCCTGACAGGAGAAGCCTCTGCTGCAGGGAGAACAGCCGCCCAGGGAGCGAGGTGCAGGCCTGGGCCTGCAGTCGCAGCAGGCAGGGGAGCTCTGTCCTTTCTTGCTCTAGAATGGATGCTGGGGCAGCCAGGCCGGGGCGCCCCCATGACCACAGCACTCCTGGCCCAGCAGCTTCTCAGCTGCTGCGAGGGCTGTGAGAGAAAGGACGGAGAGCTACACCTAGGCAGCATACGGGGAGCAGCCCCCGCTGGAATTTCCCAGCCTTCGGGACAAGTTGGACACACCGAGGCACCTGTCCATCCAGCCGCTTGCTGGCGGAAAGCCTATGGCGCATATAAATGGCACACACAGGAACTAAGATCCAAACCCCACCTCCTCGCCCAGGGATCAGGGAGGGCTGCTGCCTGCCAGTACACGGGTCTGTCACCGGGGCAGCTGGCCCCCCACCACAGCACTGGGGCAGCCTGCTCCCCTCTACCCTGCTCCGCCCTCCCACCCAAGCACATTCCCTACCAGAGGTTGCTCTACCAAGGCATGCAACAGGAGATCAGGGAGCCGTCCTGTCCCTTGGCAGTGAACGACTTTGTAACAGGTCACCCCAAAAAGCATGGCCCAAGGAACAGAACCAACCCCGTGGCCATGCTCTGAGCACACGGCTGGCACCGGGACACCTTCACTCAGGCTGAGCTGAGGGCATGCCAGCTAGGGCACTTCTTAGCTTCAGGTGGCACGTGACCAGGAGTCCTCATCGAATTTGGTCCGTTGGTTGGATCAGCAGCTTCGCTGGCCCAGGCTGGGCACTGACGGGGAGCACGATGTGAACACTGACCCATGCCCCCTGCTCAAACCACCAAACCAAGTGTGGTTGTGTGGCAGGGGGCTGGCCCCTGGGTGCGGGGCCCTGGCACGTCTCAGCCAGAGTCGGAGCTCCTGACAGCACTGACAATCTCCACGCAGCTCGTGGGCGGGGTGCAGCTGGGCGGGGTATTCCTCGGGCAGGGACCACACTTCAGAACACAGGGGCATGGCTGGGAAGTGGGTGCTGCAGGTGGAAGGGGAGCGCCAGCGATGTGGCAGGGGAGAGAGCAGGCGATGAGGATGCCGCAGGGGGAGCCCCAGCAAGGCGGCATGGGTGGGGGGACCTGCAGGGACCTCAGTGTGGACTCGGGGAGCAGTGAGCTCTCTGCAGAACCTCATTTAGGGTGTGACCTCTGCCTATCATCTCCCATGTGTCCCATGTCAGCAACTGGCCGCTGGCTCTTGCAGGGGATCCGTGCTCCTGCAGACACCCGGTGAAGGGGCCAGGACTCAGCCACCCGCTCACCCTCTGGCCCAGGTGGGCAGGGCTGGGTCCCAAGGTGGTCACTCACTTTCTCCATGCATCCTGGGGCCTCCAGTCCCAGGTGGCCTCCAGCCGTCCAGCAGCACACTGACTCTGGCCCTTGCATCTTCACCCTCCAGCCTGGCCTGGGGCTCTTGTTAGTGGCTTTGCTTTGGCGACACTCCGGCCCAGCCCCCTCCTGTCCCGCCAGCGCCTGGCGACGCCAGGCTGTATGTGGCCTGGCCATCGGCTCTGGGAGGTGAGCCTCCCCCAGCTGAGCATTGTAGTGGTGGATCCTCGCAGCCACGAGCCCTGGTGGCACAGCCAGCTCTCTGGGTTGCGGGGTCCGCAGTGGGCTGACACGGGCGGGGTAGCTCCTCTCTGGCAGCTGGTCCTGGCCTTGGGCAGAGGGCTCAGCACGGAGTTAGGTGCGAGGGCGTTTTGCTCCTGCTGGTGCCTGGCCCCACAGGGAGAGGCAGGAGAGTCCTGTCGTGCCCAGACTGATGGCTCGAGAGAACGTGAGCAGCGCCTGGCTCACACACGCAGGGCTTGCCTGGGAGCAAGGTGTTTTCCAAAAAAGGCCCCAAAAACAAGCTGCAGAAACATCTTCAGGCTGAATCCATGTCCCCCGTGGCAGCAACCAACTAGCCGCTCGTGTCTGGGAATGGAGGGGCAGCACCTGGCTGGGACATGCTTGCTCGAGTGGGGACAGCAGCAAGCCTTCTGCACAGAGATCTCACTTGCCGGGGCAATGGGCTGGGAACGCGGCTCCACGGGTGCAGCTCACCTTTGATACCGAACCCAACCTTGGGAAAACCGGGCACAGACCTGGAGAGACAGTTCCTGTTTGCCCTGATCTACGTCAAGTCTCAAGACTCCGGGGCACGCCCACTAAGGAGAAAAGTCACAGCACAGGCCCGCAGCAGCCCCGGCGAGGCCAATGGGAGCTCAGTTTATCTCGCACACTGCACGCCTGCGGCATGGCCCTGCCCCGGCAGAGCACGCTCAGCACAGAGGTTTACATAGCTCCACGCACCGGTTTATGTGGCTGTATGCCATGAGCCATGCAGATAAGCTGAGCCCAGCCCACAGTGATGGTTGGGGCGATGAAAGGTGCTGAGTGACAGCGCATTACCCTGCAGGCTGAACTTAGAATCATCGACTATCAGGGTGGGAAGGGACCTCAGGAGGTCATCTAGTCCAACCCCCTGCTCCAAGCAGGACCAACCCTGACTTCCACTGCATTCCCCTTGAGGGGGTGTGGCCCCGCCACCGGGAGATGTTTTGTAATACCTGGGCCTATCAATTTAACCTCATTGCAGCTCAGCTGTAGAAAGGGAGTGAAAGTTCCTAAGAGGTCACAATAACCTGTAACAAATGTTGATGAGAAAAGGGAGACAAGGATGGAATTAGTCGGCTGCTGGCGGAACTCCAGGGCTGTGTTCCAGTCACGCCTGGTGGTGTGTTGGGAAGGAGATCAACCTGGTGACCAGCATAGCGATGGGATGGTTAGTCCACCCACCCCTCCCTTCTGGAGCTCTTGAAAGAAAAGGAAGACTTGAGGGGTGGGGGGGGATTAGCCCAAGGAGCTGTCTGCCGACACCCACTGCCGTGAGCTGACCGACCCCCACCCCCATCCCCGCCGCCTCCTGGGACCATGAGATTTCCCATAACACCTGCGTCTTTGTCATCCTAATCCTAAGAAATGATTTGGCCAGGCCAGAGAGGGACCCAGATGACATCACCACCTCCGCTGGCTCCCACTCAATCCCGAATACCCCCTGGGATTTGAGATGGTCATTCCCACCCCCCACCCTTGTGTGTTCTGTTCCTTCCCACCTTACTTTTGTTCTCTCCTATCCCCCGTCTTTTTCCTTCTGTGTAATACGAGTCCGGCTTAGTCAGCCAAGACTACGTTTGGCACCCCGCAGCAAACCTGGGACCAGAGAAGTAAGTAAAAGCAATGCCCAGAACAGCCTGAGGCTGGTACAAGTTTGCCTGGGCTTGGAGTGGTGGATAAGGCCGTGGGCTGGGCCTGTGGTTTTCCAGCAGCCAGGCTGCGAGTGCAAATCAGCACCAGAGCCAGAAGCCGCGTTTTGTTTCTTTGCTGGACTTTTGTCTCCCCTTTCGCGGGTTTGTCTGGTTTGTCTTTTAGGAAATGGGAACAGACTTTAACAGAAGTGACAGCTCCAGCCCACCTCAACTAACTTCTCCTCTTTCCCCAATAGGATGGTCATCCCACCTTTAATGCCATCGGAGAGACTGCCAGGTGGGGGTTCCTTTAAAAGCTCTCCAGTTAACAGGACAGGGAGCCAGGGCTGCTGTCACAATGACCGTTTTATTTAACACTTAGCATGCTGAATGCTTTACCTCTTTTCCCTTCTGTATCTTTAACAAGGGCTAAAGGCTGTTCACTGGGGTGTTTGCCATGGGAGCAAGCGGCTGAGCTCTCCTGATACCAAACGCCAACCTAGTTTAACACTGTTTCATGTGGGACAGTGACTGGGTATGTTACCTCCTTTGACTATCTGGGCCCATTTACTCCATCGTATGTTCTCCCATTCCTCTACACGACACGCAGCCCTGGGAATTCACTGTCTGATTTCCCCATGGAGCCTGCTGATCAGCAGCCCAGACGTAGCGTGGTTGGGGCTGCACAGAGAGGCAAGACCACCTCTCATGGCAGACTGAAGGCAGCCACTTCCCGTCACTCCCTGCTGGCCTGGGATGCACTGGAAGGGGCAGGCTCCAGTGCCATGCCCCACTTCCAGCCCCTCCAGGACACCCCGCCCAGAGGTTCCTCCCTTTACTTAGTACAAGCCCCTCTCCCTGCTCCATGTGACTTGTCTCAATAACACCCCAGAGAGGCATGTGCCTGGCCTGCTACCTGCTGATATTAGCTGCATGTGAACTGACAAACCCCTCTTCTCCATAGCCCCTTCAGCCTGCCCCAACTCCTTACACTGTATCCAATTCATGTCACTCACGGCTCCTCCCATGAAATCCTCCCTCACCCCCCCAGCCAGCAGGACAGCTCCCCCCTTGGGCACTGGCATCACACCGCCAGGAGCAGGCTTTGGTCCAAGGCTCAGGAGCAGGAGGCAGCCCCGTGCTGAGGTCAGGTGCAGAGCAGCCGCGGGGGGTGGGGGCGAGGGCACGCTGGGGTTTATTCATAGGGCGATTAGGGGTGGGAAAGCAAAGTTCCCAGAATCAGAGCCAGCCTGTGCTGGGAAACAGGCCCCGAGCCATGCACCGTCCAGCGGGCTCTAGCCGCGTCACGCTGGGCTGACTCTCTCACCATCCTGCGCACGGAGACTCCAGCCCCCCTGGGAGCATGCACCTATCGCCGCTCCCGGGTGCAGGTTTCCCAGAGGAGGTGGCACTAGCTGGGGGGGGTTGCTTTGGACAGGGACTGGGAGAGCCAGCATGGGGGCTGCCCCAGAGGCCTGAACCCCCACAACCCGGGGGACACCAGGCACACAGCCAGCTGGGCTGGCATGCAGAGCCCAGTCAGACATGCCCCTGTCACCGAGTCACACTCACACATGGCAGAAATTACACACACTCAGGTCTCAGTGTGGCCAGGAAGAATGGCTGGGACTGGGCCCCCACCCCCATCTCATCCGACTCACTCCTGAGCCCTCCCAGGTGCTCCCCCCACGGAGGCTGTGCTGGGAAGACCCAAGGACCAGTGGGGTGCTGGTGGTCGTGTACCCCCGCACCACACGGTGCCGCACGGGCCCCAAGCTAGCCAGGAGGCAGAGCCCAGCCCAGATGTGGGGGAGACGGAGCTGCATCACCAAGCTCTTGGGGGATGTGACCACAGACGCACGCTTCCTCCTCAGCTTGGCAAATGCCAGCTGGGTTAATGCCACGGCTGAGCCGGGCTGGCTCCTCCCTGCCCTGTGCCCCAGCTCTTGCTGTTCCCCCCGCCCCACTCCCAGCCCTGCCCTCACCCTTGGAACTTGGGAACCTCTGCTGGCACTCACACTGGCCCCCCTCAGCCGCTCCCCAGCAGCGCCCCGACACTGCAGGGGGAGCAGGTGCGGACGCCTGCCTCAGGCTCCTCTCAGCAGAGCCTTCGCTCAGCAACCTGGTTCCTCCTGGGACTGTAACTCTGGCAGCAGCCAGCTTGGGCACTTGCCTCTCTGGGCTGCAGGGAGAGGAAGCTGCTCCAACCCAGCTCTACCCCCGATTCCCAGCAGAAGTCCCAAGCACCTCACACAAACCCAAACATCCTCCCCAGCCCCAGCATGGCTGTCGGCTGGAGACATTATCCTGCCGCAGCAGGAATCTCTTGCATCGTGTTGCTGCTGCATCCCTGCCCAGAGGCAGCCGCATTTCAGGGCTCAGTGTGCACAGAGGCTGCGGAGGCCTGTTAATGACCGGAAAACAAGCCCATATGTCAGGAGGTGTCTGCGCCCTGGAAACCATGAGCTGATCCACGTGAGCATCATACCGCCTGAGCAGCACACACCTAGCATTACCGCTGGGAAGGAGATTTTCTCCAGAAGTTTTTCACCAGAAAAAGCTGATTTTCCTGGACAGGGTCAGGTTTGACGAATTGACGTTTTGAAACTGCTGAAAGATCCTGTCCCTATGTTTTCAAAATGAAAAGTTCTGGTTTTCAGCTCAAACTGACGTCCCGTTTCGAAACGTAAGTGTATTCATAATTTTTAAAGTGTTCAAAAAATGAAAAAGGTCAAAATCCTAGCAACCCATTTCCACCGACAGGCGCCACAGCCATTCTAACAGTCCATCCTGATTCCCACTGGGAACCTTGTCTGAAATCTCCAATCCTCTCCATTTCCTGCCCAGCTCTGCCTGGAACCCTGGGCCTTTCCCTGTGCCGGGCAGGGCCAGCTCTCCCCAGTCAACATGCAGCCCTGTGGGCCAGGCAGGCAGGGGACAAATGCTGCTGATTGCTGGATGGAGGAGCTGTTTGTTGACTGAGATTCCCCTTATCAGGCAGAAGGCTTTGGATAAGCTGAAACCTTTGCTTGCCAAGCAAACAATTGCCCATCAACAGCTCCATTTATTGTCTATATCTGATCTTATCGGTTTGCTCCCTGATAGGGAGAGACATCCCCGAGACCCAGCCACAGTGCTCAAGGTTCAGCAGAGAGGACACAGCACCCCAGGCCCCAGGAGACAAAGAGGGCCCACCGCGATGACCTGCCCCACACGGGCTGGGCCACTCCGGTGTTTCCCAGCAAGAACCCCACAGCTCTACAGAGAAGCTCCGTTGTCCACGGAGAGGTGAGCCCCGCCGTCTCAGTGTCCTGCAGCGTCAGCTCCTAGAATTCAGCTGCCCACTGCTCAGTACATCGGACGGACTAGTCTCAGCAAAGGGCTTGGTACGGGGCCGCACACAGTCACCTCCCCACCCCACCCAGGTCCCAACAGCTCCGCTGAGCCCCCCGCCCGGCCGCCGCCCAGGTGCCACAATGGCCCTCGCTGCTGGTCAGCCACCTCCCAACTCACCAGGATGTCCACGCTCTCCCGGCGGAAGGGCGGCTGGTCCAGCCTCTCGCCAGCGGGGGTGAAGAGGAAGGTGGAGGCGGAGCCTGAGGAGCGCATGATGGGCAGGCTCAGCGATTTGAAGTCTTTCACGGCCTGCTCCACCTTGAGCTCATCGCCGGGTTTGGCTGTGAGGGGAGCACAGGGCAGGGGGTCAGCCGGCGGGCACCAGCCTCAGCACCCAAGCGATTGCTATGGGTAGCAGAGTGACCCCCATGGCTCCTGGCCCCAGGGGAGCACGGCTCACGCAGTGTCCGTGGCACGTGCCAGACGCGCACATCCTGGGCACACGGCTCTGCAGGCTGCAATGGCTGCCCAGTCCCCGCGGGTCCCCACCAGGGCTGGGCGTGGCAGACCCTCCTACCTCCCCGGGGGCTGCAGGAAGCCCAGGTCTGTCCCAGTCCGTTAGCCTGAAGCCTAGCCGGATGGCAGCACAGCGCCCAGCCCTGGCAGGAGCCCACTGGGCACTCGCCCTCGCTGCCACACAAGCAGAATGCACTCCAGGGGGCTTCATCCTCTCCAGGTGCGGACGCTGGGGCACTGTTCAGACGGCGACCCCTGCTGGACACTGCAGGAATAACGCTATGCCCTGCCTTCCTCCCCGACTCCCCCAGGGGATACGGAAGGGGACGTGCAGCCGGGAGCCACTTTGAGTGAGGCCTGGCCCCCTCCCCCAGGTGCAATCTCAGCTGCCCCCACCCTGCAGGGTGGAAAGGCTGCTTGCGCTGGCCCGAGGGAGCTCAGCACCGCGAGTCCTTCTCTCGCTCCCTGGGCAGAGGCTGGATTTGAACCACGCCAGCCCTGACTTGGGCTGAATGGGAACCTGCGTCCCAAGAGGGGAAGGTCCCAAACCCCATTCCCTATGCAGCCCAGGACGCCATGGACCTAGAGCCTAGAGGGCAGCAGAGCCAATTCAAACGTCCCCCCAGAGCCACTTCCTGCAGCGCCTCCTTTGCTGCAGGGCAGTGCGTGGGCTCTGCGCTGGGGGCATCCCCCCTCCCGCCGAGCCAGGGGACACACGGGGCCGGGCGGGGCGCACCTTTCACTCTCAGGTAGTGTCCCCCAAAGCGGTACGCTTCGAAGCTGAGCGACAGAGGCGTGTTGGACTGATCCAGATAAATATCCACCTTCGCTAGCTCGATGCCTTTCCTCTCGAACCCCGGCAGCAGCACCTCCCTAGGGGCAGCGAAAGAGACGTCGGCCCAACTTCCTCCCTGCCCTGGGGCTGGGCTCAGGGAAGAGGGTCCCGCACCCACTCAGAACAGGAGCGCTGGCCAGGCGCACTGCGTGGGGAAGGAGCTCGGCGGGCAGCGCTGGGGACACGCACAGGGCTCCTGCTGCTGCCACCACTCACCACCCTGCTGGCCTGGGAGCTCAGCGACGCTCTCCCCAAAGCAACCTGCCTGCGAGCAGGCCTGTGCCCAACACACAGCTCAGCTGGTGGCTGGGGAGCAGCCACGGCTCCCACACAAGGGCACCGCTCTCGGCTCTGGCCAGCAGCTACTCGGCCTCGGCAGCTGGCTAGAGCCACAGACACCCCGCTCAGAGCACATGGGAGGAGAAGCTGGCGGGGGACTCTGCAGGGTAACCCGTCACTGCTCCTGGGAGAGGAGGCTGAGGAGATGGCTCTGAGAGATGATGCCCATGGGGAACAGAAGGGTGGCAGGGACCCAGGTTGGGCACGGAGCAGGTTTCTCCATGATCGCGTGGCCAAGTCAAACACAGCAGCCTCCCGGGCACCCCAGACAGGCACAGTGGGTGACAACTCCCTGATGCAGCTCCAGGACACCCCCCAGCAAAGCTCCACAATGGGCAGTGCCAGTCCTTGGGCCCCTCCATTGCTCAGTGCAGGGTGAGCCAGCGGGCCCTGGGCAGGCACCTATGTGCTCACTAGTCAGCAGCACCCGCCTGCGCCCAGGGAAGCCAGGGCAAGAGGCCAAAGCGAGCAGGGAGCTTCGGGGAGGCGTGGAGCACTGGGCAGTGCCAAGAGCACATCAGCTCCTGGATCAGGGTTAGAGTCCACAGCTGACCACCCTGGGACCCCGAGCCTCTGCACGGCACCCGGAGTCACAGGCCCACTCTTTGCCCCACCCCAGGAGCAGTCCCAGGGTCCCAGCCAGTCTAGCTCGGTGGCCACGACTCACCCCAGGGATTTCTTCTTCATGGCTGGGACGATCTCTGTTTCTATGTCCACATTCAAATCGAACTTCAGGGTGAAGCACTCTTTACTGGGGTCCTGGGGTAGGGGGCAGGAGTTAGCAAAGCCGTTGCCCAAGAGCCATGGACCCAGAGCCGGCCCTCCATCCTGCAGGGTCGGTGCCCCCAGCTTTCACCTGCCTGACCATCAACCCCGCAAATCTGGGCAACTCCATGGCCCCCTCCTTAGTCCCGGCCTGTCTCCTTGCACAGCTGTGCCAGAGCTGGCAGGGGAATCCACCCCTGGTAGGGGGTCCCGCAGACAGCACGGTTGGCACAGGCCTAGCTATGCAGTGAGAGCCGCTCCAGCGGGAATCCGGGGGATGGAGCCCTCGCTAGAATTGGGGATGGGGGCCTGTCACTGGTGGGGTCACCCACACTCTGGCTCTGTGAGGAGCTGGGACAGACAGACAGACTGCAGCAGGCAGGCTACGCTCCCCTGCTGCCCTTCAAACCAGAGCTGCTGAGCGTCGGACCTCACAGCATCCCAAACGGCTCTGGGCAGCAGCCAAGCGAGGCCCCCCTGTCCCAGCACGGGACACTTGCTCCAGGGCTCTGGTTCCATGCCCAGGCCCAGCAGCCCATCCCCAGAGCCAACTGCCAGGGCCCCATGAGTCACAAAGCAAGAGACAAAGCCGGGCTCCTTACATCCGTGTGTCTGCGCCGGGCTTTCTTCTTGGGGAGCTTCAGCGCCGAGCTCTTCTTGTCCCTACATGGCACAAACACAGTTACAGGGATCGCCTGGCACACGGAGCCTGGGCCTGGCACACAGAGCCTGGGCCTGGCACACAGAGCCTGGGCCTGGCAAGAGCAATGGCGGTCAGAGAGCCCCATCCCCCACCCCACGCCAGGACCCAGGGTCTGAGCAGACTCCAAAGCCCCAGGGCAAGCAGCAGCTGCTCCTCCCTATTACTGCCACTGGAACCCGACTCCCAGCCACATTACACCAGGCCCCTTCACCCCATGGTCACCCCAGCTACAGCCAACGGGAGCCGAACCTCCTCGCCTGGAGTAACGTCCCATACGGCCCCTGGCACAGGGCTCTGACCCACTGCGCAGGATCCACGAGTTAGGGATCAGCGGCAGCGAGAAGGGAGGGGGAGCAGGGCAGGGCAGCAGTTGGGGCGGGAGAAATGAGCAGAGGGTCTCAGGTGACCCCCTGCACAGAGATAGCCAGCGCTCCACAGTGGTTCATTCAGTCTTTGAGACAAGCCCCCGGCCCTGGGGAGGCATCAGCGCATCCAGACCATACTCTGCAGCCTTAGACCTGGTGTCTTGATTGTTAAGTGCAGCTGCCCAGTGTCCCCGTACCCAGGTCCCCCTGCCCCTTGAGCCCCGGCATCCCGCTGCCTCTGAGACCCATCTTGTCTGCTGCCCAGGAGACGGAAGCACCACCGCTAGCCCTTCACATGAACATACTCACCCTTTCCCATCCACTAGCCCTTCGTCCTCCTCCTCCACGTCGGAGGCAGGGCTGGTGCGTGGGGGGCATGACCGTGTGGATACGTTCCGGGCCAGAATGGAACCTGCAACCAGGAACAACGGATGAGTCACCCAGGAGACCGAGCCCCGTCAGATCCCGGGCACAGGTCGACTCCCTAGTCCCTAGGCTCAGCACTCCTGCCCGGCAGCTCTAGGGCTGGGAGACTGGGGGCTTTGCAGCCGCATGGGGAAGCCTCTCCTGCTGCCTCTTCCAACAGCCCCATCACTGCTCCCTCCGCTGACAGGCCGCGCCATCCACGAGGATCCGTTCCCCTGCCTGGTGCTCTGCTGGCAAGAAGCCCTGCGGCGGGGCATTTGGCGTGGTAGGGCTTGAGGGGAGCATTCTGGGAGGCTGAGCCCTTGGGAACAGGCCCCCAGGATGAGAACAGGGCAAATCCCCGCAGCGGGGAGGAGGAGCCCCTGGGACGAGGCCAGCTGAGGAGGGAGCCCCATCGCTGACCGTGCCCCACGGGGAAGGAGGGTTATGTTCACCAGGCCCCAGCCACCCCCAGGGCCAAGGCTCTCACCTTGGGGGGGCAGGTCGAAGCGGATGTGCCCGTCAAAGTGCATGGTGCCGTGGAACTTGTGGTCACAGGCCTCACAGAGGTTCAGGGGACTGCTGTGGTTCACCTGCTGGCACTCGGCGTGGTGACATACCTGCAAGAGGTGAGAGGCCATTGGACAGAGCCCTGACCCGCTACCAGCGGGCTGGAGATGCAGGGTGAGCCAGAGACCAGGCTGCCTGCTGGTTACACCAGGTCCCTTCACTGCTCCCTGCAGTAAAGGGGCTGCAGTGCCAATGGATCCAACCACTGGGATTTCCCCGGCAGGCAGAGCCAGACACCTTCCCTGGCATACCCCCGTGCCACCCCCGTATGGGCCCCAGGCTATGACCAGAATGGGCTCCAGCTACCGCCCCCTCCCTGCCCGGGGGCAGGGCAGCCAGGCACAGCCCAGAAGCGGTTCTAACCCACAGCGTGGTCCAGCTCCTGGGCCTGGCAATGAGAGTGGAGCCCAAAGGCCCCTGTGGCTGCCACCTACTGCCACTCCCAAGGGAAGGAGCATCATGCCCTAGTGGAGCAGGGTGGCAGGCCTGGGGCCAGCCAGCCCTGGTTACTAGGAGCCACACCTGGGAGAGGTCAGGTGATTTCCCGACAAATGGGCAGGAAACTGCAGCAAAGGGGGAGTGTGCTCGGAACAAGTCAGGGCTAGCCGAGCCTCCTGGGAGTTAGGTAGGGACTGGGAGTGGCCTGCCAAAGGAAGGGCCCTGAGAGACACCTTGTTTGGGGTGGGCTGATGGACAGACTTGGTTCTGGGATTTGGAGTTAGGTTTGGGGTTTATTTTATATTAATCAACCCAGCTCCCAAGGATGGGTATTTTTGACCACAAAATCCTGGGTGAAGTTTTATTAGACGAGTCCAAGGGGGGAAACTGAGGCAGGCTGCCTGTAGCATGACCCGAGGGGACACTCAGGAGGCCCACTTACACCAAGCTACAGGAGCTTTCTGGGCATCTGCAGTTAGTCATCTCAGCTCTGTCTGCCCCCGCAGCCTACACTCACATGAAGCCTCCCCCAGGGTCAGGTCGGGCTTGGCCAGGCCAGGCCACCTGCAGCCAGCATGGGAGATCAGGGCACAGCTCAGCCCTCTGCTCACAGGCCAGCAGGGACGACAGGCAAAGGGAACTTTTCTCTCTTGCACAGTCAAATCTCCCGAGCTGTTAGAAACTGCCCATCCATACGACACCAAGCAAAGGCCTGGGCCATCCCGAAGGCACTGAACCTGAGACAGATAGACAGACTGAGGAGCAGGGCATGGGCTGTCCCTCTACAGAGGCTAGAGCCTCCTGTAGCCACTGGGCTAGGAAGTGACGCTGCCTGGTTTCTGCCCCCTCTCTCGGAGCCCCTGCTCCGCTCAGCGCTAGAGGGTGAGACCAAGGAGCCATCCCCATGGCCCAGCATCCCTGGGAGGAGAAATGTGATCAGAGGATGGGAGGGAGGCAGACAGACCCTTGCTGGGAAAAGAAGTGCTGGCCCATCGCACTCTTGTCCTGTTGTCACGGAGTGTGGGGGAGTCCAGGCCCTGCACCCCTCTTCCTGGGATTCACTGAGACTCTCAGCCAGCCAGTAAAACAGAAGGTTTATTGGACAACAGGAACACAGTCCACAACAGAGCTTGTGGGTACCCCCAGGACCCCTCAGTCAAGTCCTTCTGGGGGAGCAGGGAGCTTAGACCCCAGCCCTAGGGTTCCCTGCATTCCTCCATCCAGCCCCAAACTGAAACTCTTTCCAGCCCCTCCTCCTCTGGGCTTTGTCCCTTTCCCGGGCCAGGTGGTCACCTGATTCCTTTGTTCTCCAACCCTTTAGCTCTCACCTTGCAGGGGGGAAGGGCCAGGCCATCAGTTGCCAGGAAACAGGGTGTCGGCCATTCTCTGTGTCCAGACTCCTGCACACACCTGCCCTCTAGGGCTCTGCAATGATCATACACCCTTACCCCACCCCCTAGACACTTAAGAACTGCCTAGGGGAAACTGAGGCACCCCCACACTATTCAGAGGAAACATTAAGAACAGTCCCACTTTGTCACATCTCTCCCCCCTTCGAGATCGAACTGAGTGGGGTCACTTTAGCTGGTGACCTGGGGAAGTTCAAAGCCACCAACGTTCCCATGGATGCCCCAGCATCTCTCCCATTCCTTGGTAGGAGTTACACCAGGCCCTTCCAGTTTCACGCTCTCCCTTAGGTCGGGGGTGGTCGATAGCACTTGCAGGTCACACTTGGGAAGGTTTATGCGGCCCGTGCCCTTTGGCCACCCCAAAAGCCCAGGGGGTCAAACTGGGATTGGGTCTTCTCCCTAACAAGCTGGCCAAACACAGCCACTTGGTTATAGGACTGTTTAACTTTCTTAACAGCTTTCACTCCATCTGAGACCTTCTCAGAGCTATCCACACTGGATCTTTCAACAGGAAAGTCAGTGGATCCATTCACAACAGAAAATTTCTGGCAGTTAGGAACTGAAACTTTCTTGATTAAATCCCTTTCACACCCTTCAGTTGCAGTAAACTGCTTGCAAAGACTCCATGAGGATTCCTTTCCTTAGGGCTTTTCTATGCAACAATTCACCCCTCACAGAAATTCTGCTCTTACCCTCTTCTCCTAGGGCTTGCTCTAGAGGGACACTTTCCTGAGCAACAACAGACTCTTTCTGGGTCTCCCTTACATCCAGAATCACCTCTGGCCCATCCGGCGGATTCCTACACAATCCCCTTTCAGGCAAACTTACAGACTTCCTAGATAAAAGGTCAGAAGCATTCTCCTTCCCTTTGCCACCCACAAGTTCAGGAATCTTTTCCTTCTTGCTACAGGTTTCCACACCCTCAGTAGGTAACACAATCACATCATCTTCATGCTCTCCTTGTGTCCTGGCTAGGATCTCACCCTGATTAGACAGAGTTGCTACACCCTTTCCCAACAACACACTAGCAACAGAATTGTCTAGGCTCTGGGATTTTACATAGACACTAACTGGATGCGACCTAGTTACAGGGCCATTCTCCCTAGCAGACCCAAACTTAGGACCCTTCCCTTCCTGGGCTTTAGCTGAATCCAGAACAAACTCTGAGACAACTGCACGACCCTCAACCATCACAGGCTGAAAGGCCCCTTCTGTCTGCTCCACAGACAAAGAAGAGCCGGACACACTTTCTCCTTTCCCAGACACACAGCTTGGGATCTCATTCCCCTGGTCCCAGCACACAAGGCTGGTCACAGACAACTGCTTGGAGACCAGGGTAGCTCCCTCCACGGGCAAGTCAATACCCCTGACAGACACAGACACATTTCCTTCACTGTCACACTTCTCCACCCAACTAACAGGCAAGGGCCAGGGACACTCAGCTTCCACTCTCCTCGCCTTCCCACCCTGCTGACTAGACACAGCCATCAGCTCACAAGGCTGCCTAGGCTCATCCAGACTTTCCTTACCAAGCACCTTGCCACTCCCCACAGATCCCCTGCCCTGCCTGTGTCTCCCCCCACTCAGCTGGGGTCTCAGCTCCCACTGTGCTCAGCGCTGCTCTTGCTGTCCCAGTGGGGGCAGGCAGCGAGCTCCCTGCTTTCCTCACTGCATCAGAGCCAGCGTGAGCCCCCTCCGGTGTGCAAGGGGGGCGGGGAGCCCCAGGGGTCTGGTCATAGGCAGGCAGGTAGCCTGAGCCTAGCCGCTCCTCCCCCCTGCCAGCCAGGTCATCTGCCTTTTCACTGACCATTTCCCTCTCCACCGATGGGTTCCCTGGATTCAAATTCAAACCCTTGGGAGTTACAGGAGCAAGGCCTGGATCCTGTCCCAAAGAGACACAATCACCCCACAACAGGGTCTCACAGCTGGTGTCCCCAACAACCAGCCAGCCCCACCCCTCCTGGGTCTGCACAGGGATCTGGGCCATAGGCAGGGCGAGGGGCTTCGTCCCTGGGACCCTCACCCAGCTCACACAGCCCCTCAGCATCTGAGGCTGCACCACCCAAGGCCTGACAACAGTTCTCTCTGTCCCAGGATCTCGCCACCCCAGGAATGTTTCCCCATTGACCATCACCTTCCGCTCCCACTGGAGGTCTGAGGGGCCTGGCCCCAGGAAACTCCACAGACATATAGGTTGGGGTCAGGAGTGGGAGCCTGTCCACCTCCCCACCCATCGGGCTGACGGAGTCTATGGCCTTGGGACCCAGCAAGGGAGCTAGACGCCGGGGCTTTTCCGCAGGGTCCCCCTGGTTCAAATCTCCAGCCTGCTCAAAGGCAGTGAGGTGGGCATCCACATCCCCCCCTCCTTAACCAGGGGCAGCAATTTAGTATCGAGGTTCCCTGCGGAACTGGCCCCCCGGGGTCTATCCCCACTCACCCCGGGGAGGTCCCCTAGGCCTCTCCACTCCCCCACCGCCAGTTCATGCTGCTGCTGCTTCTGCAGCTCTTTCTCGGGCTCTCGCTGTCTCTCACAGTCCTCTTGCTCTCTCGGACTCAGCTCCAATCCCGTCCGTCTCCGATCCCCCGATGGGGAACCCCATCGTAAAGACTCTCTTCTGGTCGGGGACAGGAGTCTTGGCAATGCCTGGCTACCACTCCAGCTGCTCCCAGATCCTGCTATAGCCCCATTTGGGGTCAGGAATCTGTTCCTTAGCGCGGTCATCCTCCTCCAGCTGCACGATGAACTGTGCTTTGGTGAACTTTCCAATGCTCAATCCTTTCTTTCTGCACAGGGTTACAATGAATGTCCTTCTTAAGGAGACGGTGACAGGCCCTCACTCCGCTCTTCCCAAGTTGTTGTGGACTCACAGGCCTGTGTACTCTCAGCTCCCCACGGTTTCCAGGGAGAACCCCTAGTGTGCCAGCCCTTCTCGAGGTCACCTCCTCTTTGCCAGGGTTGAGCTGCAGACTCCTCCGCCCCTTGGACTGCTCGCTGCAATCCCCAGGGGAACCCTGTTACTGCACAGTCCTTCTCAATGGTCACACACTCCCAGGGGTTAACCGCCCCCCGAAACTGCTCCTCTCTGACCCTTCAGCACACCTGGTCCCCGTCAATCCCCCTTCGTTTTACTGCTCCCCAGTCACTTACTGCAGGAAGTGCCATCCATGGGGTGCAGTAGATCCCACCCCTGCCACCAGTTGTCACGGATTGTGGGGGAGTCCAGGCCCTGCACCCCTCTGGCTCCCAGCCAGCCCCAAACTGGACCCAGCTGAGGGGTCCTGTTCTCTGTACCTACAAGCTCTGTTTTAGACCATGTTCCTGTCGTCTAATAAACCTCTGTTTTACTGGCTGGCTGAGAGTCACGTCTGACTGCGAAGTTGGGGTGCAGGACCCTCTGGCTTCCCCAGGAGCCCCACATGAGCGGACTCGCTGGGGGAAGCGCACAGAGGGGCAGAGGATGCTGAATGCTCCGAGGTCTGACCCAGGAAGGGGGAAGCCGGGTGAGCTGTGTGTCCTGCAGACAGGCTGCTCACAGAAAGGAGACTTCCCCAGAGTCCTGACTGGGTTCATGGGGAGCAGTTCCAGAGCATCGCCCAGGGACTCCGTGGCACCTACCCATCTCACCCCTCAGCACAGACCCCAGCCCCCCTCCCTGCCTACAGCTCAGCACACTCCTGCTACCCACCCCACTGTACTCACGGCTCCCAGCTGCTGGGCCAGGCGCCCCCCATGCTGCCAGCTGGACGAAGCCCTAGATCACCAGCCTCGCTTTCCTGGGCCGATAGCTATTGTATCCCATACACCCAGCACGCAGAAGCAGTGGCCGGCTCGCTCTGGAAGCTGCTTTGTGTTTGAAATATCAGTGTCCCCATAGCAGGACTAAGGAAACAAGTGTCTGCAACGAAACAATGCTCGTGAGCCGACCCATTTCCTCCGATTGTGCGCTGGGCCTGAGCCGCCTTCGGGCCATGACACAGCGAGAGGGGTTATTTTTAAACACACGGCTGAGGCCTGACCATGCCACGCAGTCCGGGTCCCTCGGGGCCAGCGCTCACTTGCCTGTCAGCTGGGGGGCATGGCACCTAACACGCTCAACGTGCGCTTGGGCTCAGAACCAGGGACTCCTCTGTGCGAGGACCCTCCTGCCGGGGGCTGTCCAGCGAGCATCCAAGCCTCCTTGGGGAAGCACCCCCTAGCCACTTGCCGGGTGTCCGTACTGGCCCGGCCCCCTGGTTCCCCCCATTCAGCAGAGACAAGCCAGCCCGACCTGCCGCACATGGCATCTCTACTGCTCTGTGGGGTGGGATCTCTCCCTGCCCCCGCCCGCCCCACAGGGAGCAGAGCAGCGGGAACAGGCCGCAGCAGCATGCAGGCATGTCATGCCAGGGCATCCCACAGTGGAGCAAGGTGCACAAAGGGCTCAGGCCTGCACGCTGGGCGACCGGCTCATAGTGCTGAGCTCCCTCTTCCTGCCAGCAGCTGCAGGAACTGCCTCAGCGGCTGCAGCCAAGGGAGGCCATTAGCACACAACTCACAGTCTGCGGGCAAGGTCAGGCTGTCCGCGCAATCCCCGCTCAGCCCAGACAGCAGCGACAGGGGTAGGATATGGCTGGCGAGCCCCCAAGCACCTCCAGCCCCGGGCACTGCCCGAGAGACCGGTGTAGGGAGGCAGGCTGCAAGGGGCTGTGCAGAACATGGCCTGGGCTCAGGGCTGGGGTACCCAGCAGCACCCTGTGCCTATGGAGTTAATCCCTGGCACGCTGGTATATCCAGAGAGCTGCTCAGAAGAGAATCCGGTGGAGGGAGAGACTGGGCCAGGGGCCTGCCTGCAACAGGGCCAGGGGTCACCCTTTGGGCTGGGTGCCAGGTCTGGGACATGCAGTCAGGGCTTAATCTGTGCCAGGGCTTGGCAGGGCTGAGCCCCGCGGGGCACCTCTCGGCTTGCTGCATTCGTAATGAGCCCTGGCACCTCTTTCATTACAAATTAACCTCTGCCTGCGGCTATGGCCAGTGCTGCACCCCGGCGGAGGGACCCCTCCCTATGTAGGGTTGGTCTGAGCCCCTGCAGCCCAGTTACCTGCACAGCAAGGAGGTCCCCGTTGCAACCAGCTTGCTCCCCTCCCCCACCCTAAGCTTGTCTGGGGGATCCCCCAACAGGCCTTGGGAGTGCCACCAGCTTTCATTTCACGAGAATTCACAAGAGAGCTGCAGGATTTTCACCATTCTTCACTACAACATGCAGATTTGACACCTGGGGGAGAGGAGTCAGGCAGTCAGAGGTGGAGTCTGCCTACATTCATGGCCACTCAGGACGTTTTTGGCCTCAGAGCCGTTCACGCTGGGGCTCCCGTCATGACAGCTGGAGAAGATGACATGCAGCGAGGGAGGCAGGCCCAGGCAGGGGCCAGACAGAGGACACGTATGGCCCTTGGGAACTCGCAGGATAGCAGGAATGCTCAGTCCCATCTTCCTGAGGCAGGACTCCCCGGGGGGAAGCAGAGGGGGCCTGTGGGTCTATGGAGTAAGGCAGGGGAAGAGTCCACCCCACACACCTCCAACCCCACCCCAACTTCCTGCCCTCCTTCCGATCCCGTAGGTTCCCACCCCACCCTCCACCCTCCCGCTGACATCAGGGCTGAGGTGCTTTCACGAGTCCAGAGGCTGGTGCTGTGACGAAGTGGGACTGTTCTTAATGTTTCCTCTGAATAGTGTGGGGGTGCCTCAGTTTCCCCTAGGCAGTTCTTAAGTATCTAGGTGGTGGGGTAAGGCTGTATGATCATTACAGAGCCCTAGAGGGCAGGTGTGTGCAGGGGTCTGGACACAGAGAATGGCCGACACCCTGTTTCCTGGCAACTGATGGCCTGGGCCCTTCCCCCTACAAGGTGAGAGCTAAAGGGTTGGAGAACAAAGGAATCAGGTGACCTCCTGGCCCGGGAAAGGGACAAAGCCCAGAGGAGGAGGGGCTGGAGGGAGTTTCAGTTTGGGGCTGGCTGGGGACGAGGAGTGAAGGGCAGATGTGGTTGTCTGGCTCACTGCCCCCCAAAATGGACCCAGCTGAGGGGTCTGGTTCTCTGCACCTACAAGCTCTGTGTTAGACCATGTTCCTGTCGTCTAATAAACCTCTATTTTACTGGCTGGCTGAGAGTCATGTCTGACTGCGAAGTTGGGGTGCAGGACCCTCTGGCTTCCCCAGGAGCCCCACCTCAGCGGACTCGCTGTGGGAAGCGCACGGAGGGGCAGAGGATGCTGAATGCTCCGAGGTCAGAACCAGGAAGGGGAAAGCCATTTACAACACACACTTTGCTTCTCTACAAAAGAAAAAGGACACTAAACTTTCTAAACTACTACATGCCACAAGGGGCCACAGCAATGGTTCCCTCAACCCACCCCGCAATGTTGTTAATCTATCCAACTATACTCTTAGCCCAGCAGAAGCAGCTGTCCTATCTCAGGGCCTCTCCTTCTGCCCCTCCACCCCCACAAACATGATACAGTTCTGTGGTGACCTAGAATCCTATTTTCGACATCTCCGACTCAAGGAATATTTCCAACACACCTCTGAACAACATACTAATCTACAGAGACCTCCCTATCAAGACTACAAAAAGAAGGATTCTGGGTGGACTCCTCCTGAAGGTCGACACAGCAGACTGGACTTCTACATAGACTGCTTCCGCCGAAGTGCACGGGCTGAAATTGTGGAAAAGCAGCATCACTTGCCCCATAACCTCAGCCGTGCAGAACACAATGCCATCCCCAGCCTCAGAGACAACTCTGACATCATAATCACAAAGGCTGACAAAGGAGGTGCTGTTGTCATCATGAATAGGTCGGAATATGAACAAGAGGCTGCTCGGCAGCTCTCCAACACGAGTTTCTACAAGCCATTACCCTATGATCCCACTGAGAGTTACCAAAAGCAACTACAGCATTTGCTCAAGAAACTCCCTGAAAAAGCACAAGATCAAATCCGCACAGACACACCCCTGGAACCCCGACCTGGGGTATTCTGTCTGCTACCCAAGATCCATAAACCTGGAAATCCTGGGCGCCCCATCATCTCAGGCATTGGCACCCTGACAGCAGGATTGTCTGGCTATGTACATTCCCTCCTCAGGCCCTACGCTACCAGCACTCCCAGCTACCTTCGAGACACCACTGACTTCCTGAGGAAACTACAATCCATCGGTGATCTTCCTGAAAACACCATCCTGGCCACTATGGATGTCGAAGCCCTCTACACCAACATTCCACACAAAGATGGACTACAAGCCGTCAAGAACACCATCCCCAATACTGTGACGGCTAACCTGGTGGCTGAACTTTGTGACTTTGTCCTTACCCATAACTACTTCACATTTGGGGACAATGTATACCTTCAAATCAGCGGCACTGCTATGGGTACCCGCATGGCCCCACAGTATGCCAACATTTTTATGGCTGAATTAGAACAACGCTTCCTCAGCTCTCGTCCCCTAACGCCCCTACTCTACTTGGGCTATATTGATGACATCTTCATCATCTGGACCCATGGAAAAGAAGTCCTTGAGGAATTCCACCATGATTTCAACAATTTCCATCCCACCATCAACCTCAGCCTGGACCAGTCCACACGAGAGATCCACTTTCTGGACACTACAGTGCTAATAAACGATGGTCACATAAACACCACCCTATACCGGAAACCTACTGCCCGCTATTCCTACCTACATGCCTCCAGCTTTCACCCTGATCACACCATACGATCCATTGTCTACAGCCAAGCTCTACGATACAACCGCATTTGCTCCAACCCCCTCAGACAGAGACAAACACCTACAAGATCTCTATCAAACATTCTTACAACTACAATACCCACCTGCGGAAGTGAAGAAACAGATTGATAGAGCCAGAAGAGTTCCCAGAAGTCACCTACTACAGGACAGGCCTAACAAAGAAAATAACAGAACGCCACCAGCCATCACCTTCAGCCCCAAACTAAAACCTCTCCAACGCATCATCAAGGATCTACAACCCATCCTGAAGGATGACCCATCACTCTCACAAATCTTGGGAGACAGGCCAGTCCTTGCCTACAGACAGCCCCCCAACCTGAAGCGAATACTCACCAGCAACCACACAACAGAACCACTAACCCAGGAACCTATCCTTGCAACAAAGCCCGTTGCCAACTGTGCCCACATATCTATTCAGGGGACACCATCACAGGGCCTAGTAACATCAGCCACACTATCAGAGGCTCGTTCACCTGCACATCCACCAATGTGATCTATGCCATCATGTGCCAGCAAAGCCCCTCTGCCATGTACATTGGTCAAACTGGACAGTCTAAACGTAAAAGCATAAATGGACACAAATCAGATGTCAAGAATTATAACATTCATAAACCAATCAGAGAACACTTCAATCTCTCTGAGTAACAGCCGTGTTAGTCTGTATTCGCAAAAAGAAAAGGAGTACTTGTGGCACCTTAGAGACTAACCAATTTATTTGAGCATGAGCTTTCGTGAGCTACAGCTCACTTCATCGGATGCATGCCGTGGAAACTGCAGCAGACTTTATTTATACACAGAGAATATGAAAAAATACCTCCTCCCAGCAGGACAGTGGGGTGGGAGGAGGTATTTTTTCATATTCTCTGTGTATAAATAAAGTCTGCTGCAGTTTCCACGGCATGCATCCGATGAAGTGAGCTGTAGCTCACGAAAGCTCATGCTCAAATAAATTGGTTAGTCTCTAAGGTGCCACAAGTACTCCTTTTCTTTTTTCAATCTCTCTGGTCACTCGATTTCTGAACTCAAAGTGACTATCCTTCAACAAAAAAACTTTGAAAACAGACTCCAACGAGAGACTGCTGAATTGGAATTAATTTGCAAATTGAATACAATTAACTTAGGCTTGAATAGAGACTGGGTGTGGCTAAGTCATTATGCAAGGTAACCTATTTCCCCTTGTTTTTTCCTACCCCCTCCCCCCCCAGACGTTCTTGTTAAATCTTGGATTTGTGCTGGAAATGGCCCACCTTGATTATCATACACATTGTAAGGAGAGTGATCACTTTAGATAAGCTATTACCAACAGGAGAGTGGGTTTTGTGGGGGCGGGGGGGTGGGTGGGGGAGAAAACCTGGATTTGTGCCGGAAATGGCCCACCTTGATTATCATACACATTGTAAGGAGAATGATCACTTTAGATAAGCTATTACCAGCAGGAGAGTGGGGTGGGGGGAGAGAAAACGTTTTATAGTGATAAACACCCATTTTTTTCACGGTCTGTGTGTATAAAAACATCTTCTGTATTTTCCACAGTATGCATCCGATGAAGTGAGCTGTAGCTCACGAAAGCTGATGCTCAAATAAATTGGTTAGTCTCTAAGGTGCCACAAGTACTCCTTTTCTTTGTGTGAGCTTTGTGTCCTGCAGACAGGCTGCTCACAGAAAGGAGACTTCCCCAGAGTCCTGACTGGCTTCATGGGGAACAGTTCCAGAGCATCGCCCAGGGACTCCATGACAGGTGCATCCTGTCCGCTCCCTTCTATGGCACCACAGCCTGGAGCATCCCCTGGGCTTCCTGGACTATCTGGGTGTGCGACTCAGTGCTGGCCAGTCCAGAGAGCCCTGCCCCAGCAGGAGCTGCACCGTGCTCTATACTGGGAGCTGCCTTTCTAAGGGCCGAGCTGGGCCATGCCAGGAGTCTTCCTCAGTGTTGGGCGGATGGGCAGGCCGTGCTGAGCTGGGCCAGGCCAGGACCCATCTTCCCCAGGCGGGGCATGAAGCCACATGGAGCTGGGCCAAGCCAGCAGCAGTCTCCTCCAGGCTGGGTTGGAAGGTGGTGCCATACAGAGCAGAGCCAGGCCAAGAGCTGTCTCCCCAGGCTAGGCCGGAGGGGAACGGTGCTGAGCTGGTCTGAGTTATGATTCAACTCCCTGAAGTCTCTTCCTCCAGCATGAACATCTGTTCCCGCAAGTTCTCCTTTCCAGGCTCTTCCAAAGCTCAGACCCTTCCCCGGACTCCGCCAGGGGCAAGCAGCCCCGTGCGGAGTGCGGCTGGAGAATCAGCTCTCCTGGCCTGCACTCCCATGGGTATAGCCTGAGCCTTCCCACACAGCTCCAATCTGCTCCCATGCCCTGAACCCCAGCTCCCATGCTCCCCACCCTCAGTCAGCGCACCAGGGAGGCGCTCAGTTCTGGGGAGGTGCAGTCACAGAGCAGAAAGCACTAGGCTATCTCGGAGGTCAGTGCAGGCAGCTCGCAGGATGCTCCCTGCAGTGCACTCAGTCCCACCAGGGTCAAACCCGGGGCCCTGCATTCACTGCACTCCAGTGACGATGGGCTCATAGCAAAGGGACACAGGCCCTGGATCCGCACCAATGACGGGCTCAGAAGGGCTGTGGGTACCACTCCTGGGCCCGTGATCACCCCATGGTGCCACAGAGCCCACCGCTGCAGGGTGCAGATCCACCCTGAGAGGTGCTGCCATGTCCAGAGAGCAACAGGTCTAAGGAGGGAGGTGGAAGGGGGATGCAGAGCACTGCCCTGCACTGGGACACCCACTAGCCCATGGAGCCAGAGGCTGAGCCGGGGTTAGTAGTCCCGCCACACTGGGGCTCTGGGGTGGGGCATGTCTCTCCTCGCCGAGGCACACAGCCCAGCAGGATCTCTGAGTACAGCTCGTCCCGCCCCTCCCTGCCATGTCAGCTCACATGGCTGGTGAGAGAGGAGCCGAGAAGCTCGGCATGTCTCCTGGGACAAGCCAGCCAGATGGCCTCTGCGGCCAAGGGCCTCTTCCGCGGCAAGCACACCTGCGCACCGCCTGTGCCGGGACTGGGAGTGCCTCTCCCGGATAACTCCAGCGACCACATGCACCCAAACGGGTGCCTTCCTCGCTCCCAGACGCGCCCACAGCCTGAAGTCAGTGGCCCCAGAGTCGGACTGCGAGTCACTGAAACCTCAGCCCTGGTAGTTTCAGATAAAAAGACCAAGCTACACACTGTGGTGACCAACTCTGAGCCTTGGGCAGGTCTCCGATGCTAAAACCAGAGAAAAGCAGCACTAGAGAAAGCGATCACAGAACTGGGGCCTGCAACCAAATGTTCAGCACAAGTACCTCTTCCAGCTGAGTCTGCCCGAAAGCCACACAGTTCAATGTAAATATGTGCACCTAGACCAGAGACTGCCGGCCATGCTGACAGGGCGGGGGACTCTACCCCGGGAAGCAGCGACTCTGAAAAGATTGGGGAGGCGGGATAATCAGCCGAACATGAGCTCCCCGTGCGATACTGTGGCCAGAAGAGCTAATGCGACCCTGGGATGCAGAAACGGGAATTTCAAGTAGGAGCAGAGAGGCGATTTGACCTCTGTATTCAGCACTTGTGTGACACTGCTGGAATAGTGAGTCCAGGTCTGGGACCCACAATTCAAGAAGGATGTTGATAAATTGGAGAGGGGTCAGAGAAAAGCCACAAGAATGATTAGTTTCATGGTTTGTATGTATAAGAACATCTTCTGTATTTTCCACAGTATGCATCCGATGAAGTGAGCTGTAGCTCACGAAAGCTCATACTCAAATAAATTGGTTAGTCGCTAAGGTGCCACAAGTCCTCCTTTTCTTTTTGCGAATACAGACTAACACAGCTGTTACTCTGAAACCTAAGAATGATTAGAGGATTACAAAACTTGTCTTGTGGTGATAGACTCAAGGAGCTCCATCTATATCGCTTGACAAAGAGAGGGCTAAGGGATGACTTTGATCACCATCTATATGTATCTACCATGGGAAACAGAAATTTGATAATGGGCTCTTCAGTCTAGCAGAGAAAACTGTAACACGGTCCAATGGCTGGAATTTGAAGCTAGACACAGTCAGACTGGAAATAAGGTGTAATTTTCTACCAGTGAGAGCAATTAATCAGTGGAACAATTGACCCAGAGCCATGGTGGATTCCCCATCACTGGCCATTTTTAACTCAAGACTGGATGTTTTTCTAAATGATCTGCTCTAGGAATTGCGTTGGGGCAGGTCTCGGGCCGGTGCTATCCAAAAGGTCAGACTAGAGGATCACGATGGTCCCTTCTGGCCTTGGAATCGATGACATCTCAGAAGCATCAGAGCCTGGAGTTAGCCAAATGGTATCCACAAACTGCTGAGCCTCCTGTGTCCTGCTGGACCAGCCTGGCCCACAAATGCAGCTCCCAGCAGGAGGTGCTGCATGTAAAACACCCCTCTGGGATGGTCTGTACACGGTGTTTGCACCAATTTGGGGGAGGAAACAGTTAAATTGATGCAAAAGCTGTGTGTAGATCAGGCCTGATTGGTCCCTTGGAGACCAGCTGGAAGGGAAGTAAGCTAGGCCAGCGCTAGTCAGTCAAAATGCCATGCAATACAGAGCATGGGTGCAATCAGAGCTCCCAATCTGGATCCCTACGTATTCAAAGCCATAAGGGTTTGGCAGCTCTTCCTTACTGAACAGTTCTGTTCTTATGCTGAACCTTTGCAAATAAAGAGCAGGGGACTTGCCTCAGGAGCTCATCACATGCTGTCTGGTGCGGGGCTGGGTTGTGAGCACATCAGCACAGTGGAAACCACAAGCACAGAGGCCCAGCTGGGCTGCTGATCTGGTACTTTTCCCTGGTGGCTGCATTTTATACTTCAGAATGTAACATTTCATTCATAAAAAATGAAGACTCAAGCCCTCAAGGTTGTATAGAAAACCTTCAAAATGTGAACTGAATGCAAACTAACCCAGCCATATCTTCAGAAAGCCTACTATGAGAACTGCCTCTATTTGCCTCAGTGTTCATTCTGAAGACTAATGATGGCTATTATAATGTCAAATTTGTTAACTCTTTCTCTGCTGATTGAAGCAAGAAAGGACAATCACTGTAAGAAGATCTACACAATGAAGATCTACATGATTTTGGCATCATGAATGGGTGGAGCTTGGATAGTGGGCAGAGCCTGGGAGAGTACCACCATTTACTTTCCCCCCCCCAATCTGATGCCAGGGTCACTGGCTTGTGAGTGTGCACACCAGTTACCTCCCCATACACACAGAGTTACACTGGGGGCTGATGTACACACCCATACACACACAGCTCACCTGGAGCTCACCTGGTGATACACACACACAGAAACACACACACACACACACAGAAACACACACACAGTTACCGGTGTGCATGCTCAGGGATCTCCTGCCCCTGTAGCCTGCTCAGGGCAGCACTAGGGGTTTGCAGTAGCAAGAGGAAACCTGGACATGGATAAAGCACAGGACTCCTGGGTGATATTCCAGGCTCTGCCACAAATATCTTGTGTGCCCCTAGGGAAGTCATTTAAACATTCTGCCAAAAGGGGACCATCCCCACAGCACCCCCTGCCCACGGCAGCTTCATTCATTAATGGTCAGAGCGCTCTGAGCTCCTGGATGGAAGTGAGCAGAGACTGGCAGAAGCTTCTCCTTATCTAACTCCCCACTTCCATCCACAGCTCAAAGCCCAGGTGCAGCCCTGGGAAGTACTTTAGCCATTGCAGATCTGGGGATGTAGCTCTGTGCCTTCCCTGCATCCCGGCCACAACTTTCCACAATCCAAAGTCCCCCAGACACAGCCAGGCTCTCTGCCATGCAGCCACAGGGTTCTCATAGAGTGGACCAAAAAAAAATAAAAAAAATCTGTCTGTCAGATGTGAGACCCGGGCTGCACCTGCAGCTGCCGCCAACTTCCCAAGACAACACAATCTCCATGCTCCAGGATGTCACCAAGAGCCAGGCCAGGCATCTGGCTGGGGTCATCAGAGTCAAGGGGAGTCAGCCCAGCGAGCAGCTAGGAAGCCACATTAGCCCTGATCGGGCTGACAGTTTGGTGGCCAGGGAACATGCAGTATTTGCAGCACTGAACGTCTCCACACAGATGGAAGGGAGTCAGGGAGGGAGGTGGCCTGCTGTAGGAAGTGAATGTGAGTTGGAGTGCGGCTGGGATGTCTCTGCAGGGGGGCCAGACACACACACACACACACACACACACACACACACAGAGGAAGTGATGGCAGCACACAGGTGTCACCTCCAGCCAAGAGGGTGGAGAGCACAGATCTGGCACAGTTCACGGCAAGTCTAAGCCCTCTGAAACTCAGAGGCAAGCACAAACCCCGCCTGGCTGAAGCAGGGGGAATGAGGCAGCTGCAACTCCAGCTCATTGCTAAATTTTTAAAGCTCGCAGCAACTAGGAAACCTAATGCCAGTTGCCCCTGGCCCGAGCAGCAGGAGCAACTGAGTATCCTTTGCCAAGGCAGACTCAGGGCTCATGGAAAGACAAACCACTAATCCCCTGGCTCCAGACTCACCTCTGGCCACAGCAGCCAACAACAAACGCAGCACCTTCAGCTTAGCCAGCAGCGACCACCCCACAGGGAAGCTCCACGATCCACAGGGCCGCCTGTCTCTTCCAGAGCCGGAGACTTTCCTGCAGTCCCCCGAGCCAGCCAGACAGCCTGTGTCCTCCGCGCAAACCCCACTGACTCATCTCTCCGGGAGGGTTGGGTGGAATCTCAGCCATGACCGAATGGTGACTAAGTAGGTGAGGCACCTCTTGGATTTGAAGTGAGTAAGATTTTCAGTGTGCTCTCCATCTGCTCTTCCTTGTTTGCCCAGACAGGCTTCCACTCCCAGGCCCACAGCCCAGCCTAGGTACGGTACTCTCGCTGCATGTGGGGGGTCTGAGTCTCTGCCCCCACGCCCTCCGCTGCTCCAGCTCTTCACTCCCTCTCACCCGTCAGCCTGCACTCACAGCTGGAAGGTCAGCCTCGCAGGCTCCTGCCAAGCGACACCTCCTCCCAGGAGAGCTGTGGCTCAGTAACTACCCCGTGAAGACCGGGTTTCTGACACACTCATCTGCGTACGACGGTCAACGCTGCAGCGCAGCCGCATGCATGGCAAGTGTCTGGTTTGCTGTGCAGTCTGAATGTGGCACCCACTCCTAGACTCCACCGAGTGGGATCTGGTTACTCCTCGGTTCATGGCCTCTGTGTACAAACGCCCGGCGTGTTCATGCCCCAGAGAACTGACAGCCTCACCAACAACCCCGAGGGGAGCAATTTCACCGGAGGAAGTTGAGGTCGCCTCACTTTGCACTGGCCCTGAGCCTGCTGTCCTGGGGCGCTCTACACCCTGCAGCCCTGCTCCCAGCCGGCTGCAGGCGTATGGCCCGAAGGAAGAGGTTACAGCCAGAACGCACTGTCCCGCCGCACTGAACCCTGCCCACAGACAGATGCTCTCACTCCACTACGCAGCAAGGACTGAACGAGAGGCTGCAGGGAGCTCGCAGGGCACCCCCCGCGGTATAGTCCCCAGCTCACAGCCCGGTAACTCGAACCAGCCGGAGAGGGGAAAACGTAAACTGAGCCCATTTTGTGAGGATTGTACTGGCCTTTGCACAGTCCATTCGACTAACTGACCTGGAGCCCCCCAGTCATTAGTGAGGGGTTGGTTACAGGAGCAAGGACTGCGTGTGCATTTGATTCGGGCCACGGTCTCCTAACGGCAGACATGAGTGCAGGCGATTGAGCCTCACTGCTAACTCTCCCGCTGCTCACTTCACCCTGACACCGGGCAGAAGCAGAGCGCCGGTCCGCTCTAGCGAGACAGACACGTGTGGAGACAATTCGCTCTTGTTGTTGGGCTTTCTAGGGTTTAGTTAGTAAAGGCCAAACAGCTGAATTTTAAAGACCACCAATATGGGGAAGACACCAGAGAAATAAAAATCTATGAGGCAGAGGTAACTGATTTTTGACAAACTTATGTCACCTGCAGCCTCTCTGAGCCTGGTATGTGCTGGGCCTTCCCCCGTCAGCCCCCCTTTGCCGTTAGATTTAGCTGCTCCACAAATGCATCACATGCTGCCAACGATCACCAAGGCCCTGCCACTGCCAACACTCCGCTCCCTGTGGTCGGTACACAATGGGATCTGTCTGGGAAGTCCCCACAGTTGGTACTGGAGACCACATCAATACACCACTGCCAGAAGGAAGCCGCATACCAGCATACCCCTGCCCCCAGCAGCCAGAACCTCACCCCCACCCCAGCACAGACCTCACCCAGCTCCTGGGGCCCTTGGAAAGCAAACCCTGAATTGTATAATGCAAATGGGCAAAGCCAGTGGGAGCCTTCACATGAATTCTCCCTTTCGGCTCACAGACCTAGCCCGACAGAGCTTAGGTGGGAGCCTCTGGCTGGAGCCCCAACGGGAGACCGTCCACCTCCTCTCCCAGGCACCCATTTCTCTCTCAGTTGTGCAGGTTCCATGCCCACCCCCCCTTTCCGCTAGCTGCTGCACCAAGCTTTCCCCAGTGCCGGCACAGGAACCGTTCTCCCAGCAGAGCCCAGTGGTTGCTGCAGATGCTCGCACTGGCTCTCCTTCCAGTCAGCACACTGCCTCCGAGTGCTGGGAGCACACAAGGGTCCGTGGGATGCCAGGCTGGGGGGCAGGGAGACTTGTTCGTTCCCTGATAATGCAGCATTATTCCAGCTGTGGCTCGTCCCTGGGCGCTGGGGAGTCACCCTGAACTCACTAAGCACTGACCTGTTTCTAACAGGGGAGGGAAGTCGGACATGAAACCCACCCTGCCCTCCCTCACCTCCAGTCACTTACCTTGCTCTGCAGGACACCCCGAGCCCACGAGGCTCCCCTCCCTGAAGCTCCTACAGCCCTTGGGGAGCAGGGCACTGGCTGCCCCAGCAGGGAGGTGGCTGCAAGAACAGCAGCAGCAAGGCCGTCTGCTTGCCTTCCTTCTGCACCCGCCTGTGCCAGCGGGCAGCAGCTCACCTGCACCCCAGGGCTGCCCCAGCACACCCAGCCGAGGGATCAGGACACATCAGCTGGCGCATCTCTCTTGCCAAGGCCTTTCGCGATTCTCCTTTGCATCCACAGAGCAGCTTGGCAGCCCTGAATGCAGCCCCGCACAATGGCCGGGAATCCTTGTGGAGCGGCCCCTCCAAGAGATGCCCCCCGGAGGCCAGGCCCCATCGCAATGCCTAGACCTGCTCCTCCAGCAACTAACCAGCCACTGGAATTCAGCCTTTCACGCCCCAGCAGGAGCCTCACACAGCCATTGCCATGGAGATGCGCAGGGCAGCTGCTGCACATGGTGCTAAGGGCCAGGCCAGCCAGATAAGGGCAGCAGGAACCACCTCCCCCCGCACACCCACGCAGCAAAGCCAAAGCCCAGCTGTGCCCCACTGCCATGGCCTCAGCGCGGCCCAGTGGTTCAGAATGGGAGCCAGGACGCCTGGGTTCTGAGTAAGCTCTGGGAGGAGTGTGCTTTGGTGGTTACAGCAGAGGCTGGGACACGGGCACGTGGGCTTGGGGCCTACACTGGGTACTCCCCTGCCCCCTCGTCCCCCGTGAGGCTCAGCATCCCCAGCTGGAAGATGTGGGTGATTTCACACCTGGGCTGGAGGCTTTGCTGATTAATGCCCAGGGAGCTCACCCAGCTGCTGGACACTGCTGACACGTTACACACAGGGCAGCCCTCGACTCCAGGCCACGCCTGCCCCTCACACAGCAGCACCCCAGGCGGGAGCTCTGCAGGTTCCTCTGGGACTCGAGGGTAGAAGCAGGGCCATCTCGCCCACCAGCTGTGGGTTTCACCCCAGCCCAATCCCCTGGCCCTCTGTCAGTGCTGCCCCCAGAGTTGCTCAACAGTAACTGTGTCTGTGGGGCTGAGCCAAGCTGGGGCTGCCCCTGCTGCAGAGACACAGAGAGAAAGTAGTTCACATGGGTCGAGGGGGCCTGCGCCCTCCTGAGCTCTGCAGCCATCTGCCCTCCTGGTACCTGCGTCACTGTCTCCCACGTGGCTAGACACAGACAAGGCTATATGCTTGGGAGCACCTGGATTCTTGCCATGGGCAGCCTGCTCTGCTAGTACGTCACGGCCGCCTTGCGTGCCAGGGCCTACTCCCAGCGCTCGTCATCCTGAGGGGGTGGTGGCTGTGGCAGGTAGCAGCAGCCCCTCCCTGGCCCTTAGGGGCTGTGCTGCGGGGGCAGAAACGTGCCCCTGTAAGCAAAGGCAGGTTCCCAGAGGGGGGCTCTCCCCAGGGACAAGCCCGTGGCCAGCAGCGTCAGGAGGGGAGCCTGTGCCGTGGCCTCAGTGGGAGCTACCCTCGTTAGGGAACAGGGACGCCGCAGGCCTGCAGCTGCCTAGATGTTCTAGGACATGGACTCTGGCTTCGCCCAGGTCCCTCCACGCCCACAGATCAGCACCCCCATTGCTGGGCACGCTCAGGCCTCTGTGCCTAGCCAGCCTTGGACACAGACCTCTGAAAGAGAGCCCCGCAGAGCGAGGACCCCGGGCGTCAGGTGAGATCTGACACCACAGCCTCTCCAGGCCAGAATCCCGAGGTCCAGCTCGGGGGCCCGCCCCAGAGCCCTGGCAGAGCCCAGACACGCTCGTTAGTCCCTGCTCTCTCTGAGTCACCACAGGCATGTTGTAACAGATACCGCAGGCCAGCCGGCTCGAGCTGAATGATAAACCCACAGCAGGACGGCTGGGGCTGGGAAGCACCCGTCCCAAGAGGCGCTCAGCTCCGGCCTCAGGAGACTCCCCCTCTGCTCCGTGTGGCCTGAACTGCTCTGGGAAGGAGCTCCACGCTGCTGGCATGGGGCAGCTGGCCAGGCCTGTCTGTGCGAGGCTGCTGAGCGGCTACTGTGGGCCTCAGCCCAGCTGTGTGCATTGGGGCAGAGCAGCTTGCCCCACCTCCGATAGCACTTACCACCCATCCTTCCCTGCTAAAGGGCTCAGTCAGCTTGTGTCCCTGCCTCCTGGGGGTGCAGCCGCTGGGCAGGTGGGGAACTTGAATGCTGTCTGCCGGAGCACCCTCTAAGGCAGAAAGAACGAGCCCCAGATAGGTTACAACTGACCCCAGGGCTCAGCCAGGCCCCTGCTCAGGCGAGACTCGGCCCCCCTCCTCCTCACCCCAAGGAGAGGCCAGACACAGCCTGAGGATGGCGGGCAAGGCAGCCCCAGATAGCAGTGCTGGCCAGAAGCAGAGACAGAGCAGGGGGCAGGCTTCACACCACCAGTGCAGTTATGTCCTGAGCTACAGCACCCCACTGTGCCTCGCCTGCCCCCAGTGCACCCCCCTCCTCTAGGGACCCAGTGGGCTTTGCAGGGGCAGGGACTAGCAAACCCTCAAACTTCTCTCCCGTCCCCCTCAGTCTGGACTCAGCTGACGGAACCAATCTGAGTTCTATTCACTGGCTGCGCTCTGAGCTCCCAGCTGTGGGGCGTGCGCCCTGGGGAGGGACGTGGCTGGAGCCCAGGCTGGGCCTTGCAGAGCCCACGCTCCCCAGCCTCAAACCAGCATGTGCCCCTGCGGGGCTCCGCCCCTGAGGGCTGGATGCACTTGGCCTGGCTGGCTGAAGGCAGCCCTGTGTCCCTCCGCCAGCGCCCCTTTGCTGCACTCCGGAAGTGGCCACTGCACAGGGCGGTCGGCAGGAATCCCCTGCACGGCCACTCCACACAGGGTGCGCAGAGAGAGACACCCGCCACTGTGGCCTCAAGGACACGGGGTCCAGCTGGACAAGGAAACGGCTGCTCCAGCCTAGGCTGACAGTATCCAGCCCTGTGGACAGCTGCCAAATGGGTCAGGCTCTAGAGCCCCCAACAGGCTGCTCTGCTGTGCAGGTGGCAGCTAGCCACTGTGTTCACCATCAACAGAACAAACCGGGCCCTCCGGCACCCTGCTGGGACTACGGCATCTGCCGGGGGGGGGGGGGGGCAGCCACATTCTCTTGGGCCAGCTGGGAATTAGAGATCGCAGCGCCAGCCTGCCCTCCAAGTGCCCACGTCAGCAACTGTCACACTTTGTGCATGAATGACCCAGCACACAGGAGGAGCTAAGGGGCCCAAGCGATGGCCCGAGGGTAAACTGGCAGAGGGAGCACATGCCTGCCAAGGCCAAATCAAAGAGCCAGGGATGGGAAATAATCCCACTGCGTGTGAGCGGCTGATACCATATCCGGTGGTGGAAAGACATGTGCAGATCCGTGCTACATGGAGAGAGAGCCATGCATGTCCCGGGGTGTCCCTCAGCACTGCTCTGCTCTAGCCGTGGGTCCCCTCCATCCTTCCCCTCTGACATGCGGACAAGACACCATCTCCAGCTTCTGCACCAGTGAAGGAGAGCTGTGGATCCTCTCGGCGCACAGTCCCTCGAGCCTGGCCCGGTCCCCTCCCCACACCGCAGGTCACAGCTGGAAGGAAGCTGCTCTGGAGCTTTGGCTGTGTGCAGGAAGTGCGGGGGCGGGATCGCCCCCATCCAGTCCCAGCGTAGGGCTCGTCCCAGTGACCACAGATGCTGGGGGTTAGGAATGTCCCAGCAACGGTAATTTGCGGTGATTCCTGCCTGTTCTCTCAGGGATTAAACACGCCAGGGTTGGGCTGCATGGACAGTTACGTCACCCCAGGGACTGACGATGGGCATTCAGCATGAGCCCCTTTGGAAGGGTGTGACGCAGCGGGGAGGGGGGATTGTTGACCTGGGAATGTGGCAGGGGAGTTTCATTGGGGATGGGAGACCTGAGAGCCTGTAACCCGAGCCGGGGGACACCTCTGCCTGGGAAACTGGACAAAGGCTGCAGGAGGGAGCCTGCTGGAGAGGTTTTGGTTTCAGTTTTGGGCTGGGTGGTGGAACGCAGGGAACCCCAGGGCTGGGGTCTAAGCTCCCTGCCCCCCAGAAGGACTTGACTGAGCGGTCCTGGTTGTACCCACAAGCTCTGTTTTGGACTGTGTTCCTATTGTCCAATAACCCTTCTGTTTTACTGGCTGGCTGAGAGTCACAGTGATTCAGAGGAAGAGGGGTGCAGGGCCTGGACTCCCCCACACTCCATGACAGGGGTGCAGTGCACAGGTCAGGCCCCTTAGGGCAGGGGGCCACCTCCGGCTGTTTACCAGTAGCCTGCATTCTGGGCATGCCCAGGGAGGCAGTGGGCGGGAGAGCACACTCCCAACTGGATCCTGTCTGTCTCTGAGGGATGCTTTGCTGCAGAGCTGCACTGCATGGAAAATCTCCACGGGCAAGGTCTGCACGGTGGGGCTCAGCGCATCAGGCACCCTGCCTCGTGTGTAGCCTGCGCAGAAAGCAGCGGGCAGCAGAAGGGCGAGGAGGCTAGTCTGGGCACAGCATGGGGACCTGGAGCCTCTGGCCGCAGCATGCAGCAACCCCCATTCCTCCCTTCCCCCAGCTGTAGGAGGAGCTGTTGGCAAGAGCGACCCATCAGCATCCAGGAATGCTTCAATGTGCATTGTGGCCGTACTGTGCGAACTCCCCCGAGGCAGCGGCGAAGCCTGAAATCTTGCATGAAGCTGGGGGAACACACGACTGGCAGCGTTGCAGCAGGGGCTGGCTGTGCCGAGCTGGGCTCTGGGCAGAGGCTGCGGGCTCAGTGCCCTGCTCGTGGGAAGCACGCTCCCTGTAGCTCCACAAACATTACCTCGCTTTACCCTAGTGCTGCCGCGTCTGCTGCCCACACGGAACCGGCGCCAGAGGGTCAGAGCAACTTAGAAATCAACTGCCCAGGCCCCGAATTCCACCCCCGCCCCCCCCCCCCCCGCACACACAGAATATCCCAGCAAGCAGGTCAGAATGATCCCAAGAAACCAAACGCAGCTGGTCATCCAAACTGATCCGCACACACCCTTCAAGTTGCAGTGGGGGAGGTTTAGATTGGATATTAGGAAAAACTTTTTCACTAAGAGGGTGGTGAAACACTGGAATGCGTTACCTAGGGAGGTGGTAGAATCTCCTTCCTTAGAGGTTTTTAAGGTCAGGCTTGACAAAGCCCTGGCTGGGATGATTTAACTGGGAATTGGTCCTGCTTTGAGCAGGGGGTTGGACTAGATGACCTTCTGGGGTCCCTTCCAACCCTGATATTCTATGATTCTATGATTCTATGCCCTCCCCGCCCAATTGCGAGCCTCTCTCCTGCAGCCCGGCTCTGCGTCAACGCTCTCCACGCACACAAGGTGTACGGCACTTCCCTCCTGATGCCAGCACACAACCCACCTTGCTAATTCCAGAGCTTCCTGAGGACCCCTGAACATGCCACTGCTGAGTGGCAAGAGCTAGTTGTTGTGTTTGCACCTTGAAACAAACCCTGTAAGGGAAAACCATCGGCGCTGGCCTTGGGGCCAGGGTCTGGTCCAAAGAGCAGGAGCGCCTTGCAGCGACTGCCTCTTTCACAGTTCACCAGTCTCTGCATCAGACTTTTCCAGTGATGAGATTTATAAACACATCCCTGGTGCTAAGGTAGTGGACCCAGTAGAGAGGGATGCAACCCAGGCCTGTGTAAGCAGATGCAGATACCCACGGGGGGTGGGGGTTGCAGTGGATGCAGCTGTGTGTCTGAGCTGTATGACTTGTCTCCGACCGCAAGCTCCTCGGGGAGACCAGAGCTCCACGGAGCTACAGCCAGCCCAGCTGTGTGCTCACCAGCCCAACTGTCACCTCTTGCATCTCATCTCTAAGAGCAGCCTGGAAAACGCCCCTGAACATCCAGCCAACCTGCCCAAGGTGCCTTATGCCACAACACACCGAGAGTGCTGGAGATGACCTGCCTGATAAACCCAAGCGCAGCCCAGGGAAGCTTTGTCCTCAACAGGCTAGAAAAATAAGGAGTCGGCTGTTGCCAAAGGTTCTGAGTCCAGCTGGAGCTAGCTGCAGCTTGTCATTTAAATCAATTGTGCACTTGGAACCAGACCCCGTTGTTGCTAATTAGTCAGGAGGATCTGCTGAAAGGAAGGTGGAGAAGGGAAGGGGCAGTCTGGGGACCGGGGAGAGCCCTACGGAAACGCAGCATCCTGCTTTCCCACTTGCTCGGAGTTTGCTGTCACCGACCGCTGGCAGGAAGCAGCAGATTGGTTTTATTCTCTGCAGAGGCTGGATTTCCAGTTACGGGGCTAAGGCAGGAGAATCCACAGCTCAGCTGATGGCAGCTCATCTGGCGGTTGCCCTGAATCCGCTGGACTGAACGTATGTTTCACCCACATTTGAAGTCCCTCCCAGCCACAGCCTCCAGTGTTAATATTTACTGAGCAGGGGCTCCATGCTCAGCGGGGTGCTCCGTGCTCAGCATTCAGCCCCATGGCTCTTGGGGGCCCCAGGCATTGAATCTAGTTGGTCACATTTCCTTTGCCCCAGCTTTGTGGTGTTAGCCAAGGCCCAGCTTACCCACCTGCCAGGGGAGGACAAGGACCCAGTGCCTAAGCCCTGGCTGCTGCACGTGTCAAAGGAGCTCCCTCCTGCATGGTGCGCCTTGACCCTGGCGCTGACCCGTTCTGTGCGCTGCCCAGGGATCAGCTGTGGCAGGGATGCCCCCAGCTCCAAGGACCCACTCTCTGCCCTTCCCACACGCCAGCCGCTTGGGAGCCCCACAGAAAGCCCCGTGCTCCAGCCCCGAGATGAGTGACTAACACTGGCCATTCAGAGACTCACCAGTCCAGTGGGATCCCGAGGGGGGAGCCCCTGGCTCCTGCCCTCCGAGCAGGCCCTTGCATCACTCGCGCTCTGCCTCATCACAGCCCTGTGCTTTGCGGCGTCTGGCAGGCAGCGCTCGGCTCGCTGCCGACCCTGCGCCGCCCCCAGGCAGCTGAGTCCGGAGCGGGGCTGAGTCCGGAGTGCCGGGGGCCAGTGCTGCCCTGCAGCGGCTGGCGTCCCTGCATCCCCTCCCTCAGACGCACCCGGGCGTATGTGCAGGGGAAATCAGCGGACACAAAGCCATGCTAAAGCTGGCAGCCGGATAATTAGGGCGGTCGGACTCTACCACCCCCTCCCAGGAAGAGGCAGACAGCTGGAACGTACCATTCATCCGCCGGCATCTGCCCGCGGCACAATGACAGGGCAGGAAAGAGACACAGGCCCGTGTCACAGAGCGAAGTCAAGTCTGCCAAGCGGAGCAGCCCTGGGCCCGGGAGACACAGAAACGCACAGAGAGCCCAGTGTGCATTGCCCAGAGCCACTCCCGCCCCCACCTCCGGCTGCAGGCAGGGGAGTGCCGGACTCAAATCCCAAGTCCCTGGGCCAGACGTCCCCTGCAGGGAACAGCAGCCACAGCAAGCGCTGTGGCTGGAGTCGGGGCAGAGGGCAGCAGGAGGGACACCCAGGCTTCCCCCGGCCCATTGCTGTTTGTGTGATAGCAGCATCCAAAGGCCACAGCACGCCAGGCATGGTGCACAGTGCTGGACTCCTATCCTAGCTTCAGTCGGTCACTGGGGACGAGCCCCAACTCAAACCCAGCCCCAGAGCTTTGCCCCGGGCTCACAGCCAACCGCAGAGCTTCCAGCCACCCCGGGGTCAAAAGTCACCTGTTGCCCCAAACCCACACAAGGTTGGCTTGGAAATATCTTTAAAAACAAATGCTGGGGTTAGTCACATGCCTCCTGGAGCTGAAGCTTTAAGTAAACCGCCACTGACTATCAAGCAACTCGTGCTGCAATCTCAAGACCTGCCTCCCCCCGCCACCCCCTTGCACGCTGCCTGGCATTATGACATGTCAATTACCTGGCTTCACGTTCCCTAGGCCAGCAAGGAGCAGCTGAGCCCGTGCTTGCGAAAGCCCCCTCCCAGCCCGAACGGCAGCCCCGAGTGGCCCAACGGGGATGCAGTCCAGCTGCTGCACTTTTCACTGCCTGAGCTCTTCACAGATACCCGCCACCTAATGCTCCCTGGCCCTTCGGCACAGCCACCTTGTCATGACGAGGCAACCAAAGCCCCCTGCTCCCAGCCCTGTGCTCAGCCACTAGGCTGGGGCTCTCCCCCCTCTCCATACCATGGCCCCTGTCCCAGAGGGGCCTCCCAGGTCCCCTGCCATCCAGACAGGTTCCCCCGCCCCACATCACCTGGGATGGGCAGGAGAGCTGCGCCCCCAAGGCAGAAAGCCCCTGCACTGTCCCTGGAGATGCTGCCGTGCCCATCACTACAAGGAGTAGGAAGCAGCTGAGGCTGGCTTGGTCAGTGAGTCCTGGGAGGCCCTGGGATTTTACAAGGGCACCAGATGCAGCATCCAGGCTCATGCCCCATCACACTGCAGTCGCCATCTGGGGGGAAGAAACCTGTGAGCGAGGGGCTCCATGCAGCTGGGCTGGGAGATCCCCACCCTCACGCCCCCCTGGAAGGCTGTGAAAAACCAGGCACACTGAGACGAGAGACACCAGCCCGTGCTAACTACCTGGCCAAGTGCCTCTTGGGGTGCAGGAGTCAGCCTCGTGCTGTGGGCAGGCAGCCCACGGGGTTCACCCCAAGCACCCTGTGCTCTGGGAGGATAAACAGCCTGAAGTCAGGATGCCTGCTAGAGCTTCTGAGCTGAAAGTCCACCAGAAGCCATTCCCGTGGGAATTCCCGAGGTGCCTGCTCCTGGAACGGCCCTTCTCCCAGCAGGACATGCAGCTCCTTGTCCCTGACGCCCATTGTATCTGCCCCCTGCCCCGAGACGAACAGAGACGATCTGCTGAGCTTCCCCTGCAGCATGGGGGCAGCAGAGGCAGATTACGGTTTTGTGGGGCCCTGGGCAGGAGTAAATGGGGGCCCCTCCCCACCCCTTCCACCTGCAGTTCCCTCTGCTCCCCCCGCACTCCTGCCGGGGAGCAGGTTGAGGTGGGGGGTGCCCATTTTTCCACGGCCCCCAGGCACGGGCCCCACTGGCTAATCTATCACTGGGGGGGCAAGCACTCTGGGCCTTGCAGCCACACAGGTTCCCTGGCCGCTTTGGGATCCGATTGCAGAGAAAACAGCTTCCCCTGTGCCCAGAGCACAGCCTTCCCCGTTCGGCGCGGTGCTCATTCCAGGCTGCTCCACCCAGCGATGCTTCCCGGGGGGAGAGTCTCAACGCAAGAGAGGTTCTGTCATCCCCGTACCGCTGCCTCACTGAGCTCCCCACCACGGCCACAGGGCTTTTACTGCAGCCAGACCCATCCCCATCCTGCAGCCAGGAGCCCTGCTACCGCGCTGCTTGACTGGGACTAGCAGGCAAAGAACCTGCTGGTTAGTGACTCCACCTTCACCCCAGCTTCTCCCCCTGCCCAGCTCCGCTCCTGCTTTCTCAACCGTGTCGCTTCCCCTCCACGCCAGGGAACTAACCCACTACCCTCTGCCAGTCCCCTGTCGGCCCCGTTTCCCCAGGACACTGCTGGCAGAAGGGGCTGCAGTGTGTCCCTGGGGAAGTTTTGGTTGGGAGACTGACTGGAAGTCACGTCTAGTTAAATCCATAGCAAACTAACTCCCGCCCCAGTTTCTCCTCAGACAGGAAGCTGCCTGCAGCAGGAAGTGCATTTCCCAAGTGTTGTCAGTGCCTCACACAATGGGGTGTGGACACGGACTAGGGGCACGGCTGCGACACAAGCAACGGGGAACATCTCCAGTCTCCTGGACACGTTGGCCAAGCCCTGCCTAACCCCTGCAGGAGTTTCTGGTGCTGTCCAAGTTACAGGAGAAACATGGAAGCGAAAGAGAAAGGAGGATTCTAGTCATGTCCCCGGAGCAATGCAGGATTGATCCCTACAACCGGCAGGGCTGCAGCGTGAGAATGCCCCATTGCAGCCGCCCACCGGCAGCCAGGAACTGGCCCCACGCCGTAGGGAAATCAAACCCCCCTGGGCAGCAGCACAATGGGGTGTCTGCCATGGGAGAGGCAGGAACTCGGCACTGGTGGCACCGAGATGAGATCAGAGTGAGACAAGCCCAACCTCCGCCCCCCAGAAGCACAAATTAGAGGGCACAAGCCATGAAGTTTCAGACTAACGCAGAAAAATTCCAGTGCCAGCAAAACGCTTCCCTGAGCTCCGTGCGCCTCCCTGCAGCCAGCCCAACCCCAGACAAGGAAACTCCAGGGGCCATGTCACCAGGGCTCCTTGCAGATGGGGCAGCACACGTCAATGCCCTGCATGCCAGCTGCTAGCGAGCGCTGCCATCTGCTGGGATGCTGCTGGAAATTCATTCACTGAGCTGCAACAGGCCTCATACTGCATCATCTAGGAGCAGGCCGAGTCAGCGGGGACTCCTAATCCTGCCGAAAAGTCACAAGGGGCCCGTAGGACCTGTCCTGCCAACCAGCACAGAATCATCCCTCTGCTGCACGAGGTTCTTGTGAACCACATTCCCGGCTAGTCCTTTTTCGAATCTTGCAATAAGTTCCGGTGGGCAGTTAGGTCCTGCCGAAAAGGTATGTTCATTGATCAGTTTTACATTTATTGGTTCTCAATTTCAGCAGCTAGCAGGGAGTTACGTGCCAGGAGCAGCGTGCATCTGGCACTAGCTGCATGGACAGAAGCCATTCCCTCCCTGCAGAATGAGCAGGCTGTGCTCGGAAAAATGCGACGGACTGATGGGTGCTGGTCCTGCCATGGCAAAGCAGCTCTATGCATCATGCACAACACAGCTCTGCCAGGCTGCCGTGAGGATACAGCCCCTGGGAGGAGCTGCCGTCCTAGGCTGGGGATTGAGTTTCTAACTGCTTAGCCAGGACAGATGGGAAACTTTCCATGTAACCCTCCCCAAGGCCGCTCAAGCCAAGCGCACAGCGACAGTGCAGGGGAATTAGGGCGCCTTTAATCTCCATCACTCCAATTTGAGCTGGAGCCCAGGACACGTCAAGCTGAGTTCTGTAACCTCCACTGAGCCCTTTCTGCCTCTCTCGGTCCCAAGCATACAACCACCCTGGAAGAGTGGGGCTGGCGGTCTGTTCCGCGCCAGCCAAGTGGTCAGCTCCTTGCGTAACCACTCTGAGAACGAGTTCACCCGTCCCTATTGCTGGCTCACCCGGGGCACAGTGCCCCACTGCCCAGCCACCACGGCCAGGCTTGCTCCTAAGGGGTCCAGGCAGGCGACGCGGCGCACACAGCAGCCAGTGTAGTCAGAGTTCTGTCCTTCTTCTCGTCTGGAGCCGCATCTCCTGCCTCCACCCCAGGGTACCCAGAGCAACACGGGGCTCCCACGGGAGGGGCAGTACCCTGTGTCCACTACAGCCTCCAGCAAAGAAACCGTGGGCCCCCCCGTCTCCTTTACTGCTCTCTGCAGGAGAGGAGCTCGACCCCAGCGTGGCCACCAGGCTTGGCTCAGACCGTGGCAGTTACAGGGGCCTGGGACAGTCCTGTCCGCCCTGAAATGGCCCCTTCCTAGGGCCTGTCACCTGTGGGTTACAAAGCAGGGCTCCACACCCCATTTTACACATTGGTAGCCGAGGCTGCACATGCCCCAGTGAGTCAGTGACCTGGCGTCTGGGCTCCCAGCTCCTGTCCTAACCATAAGTATGGCTAGGTTAGGTCCCCGAGGTCATGGAAGTCACAGGGGCTGCGGGACTCCAGGGACTCCAGCTCACAGCCAGCGGGGCCCTGGCAGGGTTCCAGTGACAGGCAACAAGGGGCCCCCTGCAAGGTTCCAGCGATGGGTGACAGACTCCTGAGGGGGCCCTCCTCAGGGCTCCAGGGATGGACGACAGCCTACGCCTCGGGTGAGTGGCTGGGGGTGTCCCGTTTTCTCTTTGGGAAATACAGTCACCGTACAGCTCCCAGCCGCCGTGGGCAGAGAGGGAACCCCAGAGCTCCTGGGCATCACAGTGGTGGCGGAAACTAGGGAGCTGCAGCAGCAAAAGTCACAGACAGGTCACGGCTTCCATGAATTTTTGTTTATTGCCTGTGACCTGTCTGTGACTTTTACTAAAAACAACCATGACAAAATCTGAGCCTTAACCATGAGACCCCCAGCCTCCCATTAGGAGAAACGTCCAAATGGTTTCACTAGGTTGCACAGTGACCCCTGAGCCCTATCCTGTCTGTGCATGCCACCTGTGCAGAACACATGTTTCCTCCTGGCAAAGAGGGCAGGACTCTCCAGAGGTTCTCAGTACAAATCCTGTACATCAGATGGGGACCTTGGACCATCCTTCCCACCCCTTGACTCTCCGGGGCTGCCAAGTTCCCATCACAGATAATTCCTTCAGGACCCGCCTCGCTACAGCTCTCGGCTCTTTATCCCTGACAAGTGACACAGAGAATTTGCCTACACACTCTGCAGACTAGGCCCAGCGCCATCTGTAAAAGCCCCCCAGTGTGGTCCTCCCCGACTTATTTACATCTCCACACCAGCAATATAAATAATGACCATCACATGCCCCTCTGGAGTGAAAGCATTCTGGAAACTTGCCCTTCACACTCCACAAACACAAGCGATATATGTTATCTGGGTGCCCAAATCAAACAGTGGATACTTCTGCAAACTCTTAATTACCAAGTCTCGTAACAACCTTGTTCAGCACAGCTGGTGAAAAACGACGACAGGTCTGCAAGCAAATTCTAGTGTTAAGTAAACAATTACTTGGGTCAGCATTCTTCGGGCAGATTAATTCTTAGCCAGAGATTTGGTGCTGCAAATCATGTTCTCCTAGTGCTACTTGATCAAGTAACTGTAGGATGAGTAATAAAGGGGCAGGGTTATTTCACTTATCCTGATGTTAGCTCCTGGAGGAGACTCGTGGGAGGCTACTGGAGTAGCCTCTCCTGAGAAAGGAGCAGGCCCAGAGGCCTGAGGTGGCACTAGAGGCTGGTCTCCTCAGGTTTCTGGCACCAGCACCTGTTCTCCAAACCAAAGAACCTCAGCCTAGGCTGGCCCAGGCTCTAGCCTCAAGGCCGACGAGAGCAGAGCCCTGCCAGGTTAGTAACTAAAGGTGCTTCTGTAGCCGAGTTCCCTGGCACAGGCTGGTAAGGAGCCTCCTGCATTTTGCTCTGCACAGAAGGGCAGCATGTCACACAGAGCAGCTTGCATTGTTGCTCCCCGTAAGTCCCATCTCCAGAAGCGTCCAGCACTTCCATGCGGGTATAAACAGAGCCCTGTTGCAACCTTCAGGTGGGCTGCTCGCTCAGCCCCTGCACGCTGCATCACGTTGGTGCCCAGCTGAAGATGCAGAGAGAGTCTGGAAAGGGGCGGATACAGAGTGTTGCGGGGGAGCCTTTTACGCATCTGTGGCAACTAATCAGCTGTAAATCCAACTGCCAGGAGCAGCCTCCTCCCAGGCTAGGGCAGGCGAGAACATCGGCAGCCGCTCACTCAGGCTCATGGTCTCAATTGCTGAATGCAGCAGAGTACAACAGCCTAACTCAGCTGACTGCTGTGCCAGCGGCCCACACCTCCTGCATTATCCTTTGAGCGCTGCCTGCCAGGGGACAGAGTGGATCAGCCCAGATCTCAGATCCCTAATCCCATCCGAACCGTATGCTCGCTGCGTGCTCCCAGCCCAGGGTTGCCATGGACCCATGCAGGTGCAGTGAGACCCGCAGCAGGTCAACCAGTGCCTCCAGTGAACCGCAGCAGGATTTGGTAGGTCTTTGTCTATTATGAGCCTGGCCTCCTAGCCTAGAGGTGCAGAACTCACTCTGCGGTGGTGACAGCAGAGTGACGGGCCAGCCCTTCCCCGCTGCTCCTGCTGCCAGACAAGACACAGTCGAGCTCTCCATGGACGGAGGAGCTGGGAAGAACGACCCACATAGTGTGGAATCCCCAGGGCCTGGAAACACACTCCGCTCCCAAAGGAATCCCATCGCTCCCCTCCTGGCACTTCTTCTGGGGTCCTGGCATGCCCAGGAAGCCTAGGGCACTCCTGGGGGTGAGGCACAGCATCCCCAACACTTCTACACAGAGCAGAGGGAGCTGCAGCTGGCAGTCGTGCCGATCCACAGGGTGGCCCAACCAGACCTTCCCATATCCCCCAGCGACAGCACTCTGACTGCTCAGGGCTGCCATCACCTCACCCTTCCATCTCAAATAGCATACCCTGCCCGCACCCTCCTCCAGCGCCCTGGCAGCCCGTCACTCAGGCCACAACGTGAACAATTCACTCTCCAGGTCTCACGTCTGAATCGTAAGGAGACATGACGAGAGACACTGAAAAGCTGCAAAATCCAACCCATGTCCCCACTCGACCAGCCAGCCCCACCCCTCCTGGGTCTGCACAGGGATCTGGGCCATAGGAAGGGCGAGGGGCTTCGTCCCTGGGAACCTCACACAGCTCACACAGCCCCTCAGCATCTGAGGCTGCACCACCCAGGGCCTGACAACAGTTCTCTCTGTCCCAGGATCTCGCCACCCCAGGAATGTTTCCCCATTGACCATCACCTTCCGCTCCCACTGGAGGTCTGAGGGGCCTGGCCCCAGGAAACTCCACACAGACATATAGGTTGGGGTCAGGAGTGGGAGCCTGTCCACCTCCCCACCCATCGGGCTGACGGAGTCTGTGGCCTTGGGACCCAGCAAGGGAGCTAGACACCGGGGCTTTTCCGCAGGGTCCCTCTGGTTCAAATCTCCAGCCTGCTCAAAGGCAGTGAGGTGGGCATCCACATCCCCCCCTCCTTAACCAGGGGCAGCAATTTAGTATCGAGGTTCCCTGCGGAACTGGCCCCCCCAGGTCTATCCCCACTCACCCCTGGGGGGTCCCTTGTGCCTCTCCGCTCCCCACCGCCAGTTCATGCTGCTGCTGCTTCTGCAGCTCTTTCTCGGGCTCTCGCTGTCTCTCACAGTCCTCTTGCTCTCTCGGACTCAGCTCCAATCCCGTCCGTCTCCGATCCCCCGATGGGGAACCCGATCGTGAAGACCCTCGTCTGGTCGGGGACAGGAGTCTTGGCAATGCCTGGCTACCACTCCAGCTGCTCCCAGATCCTGCTATAGCCCCATTTGGGTCAGGAATCTGTTCCTTAGAGCGGTCATCCTCCTCCAGCTGCACGAGAACTGTGCCTTGGTGAACTTTCCAATGCGTAACCCTCTCTTTTTGCACAGGGTTACAATGTCCTTCTTAAGAAGACGGTGACAGGCCCTCACTCCGCTCTTCCCAAGTTGTTGTGGACTCACAGGCCTGTGTGCTCTCAGCTCCCCACGGTTTCCAGGGAGAACCCCTAGTGTGCCAGCCCTTCTCGAGGTCACCTCCTCTTTGCCAGGGTCTAGCTGCAGACTCCTGCAATCCCCTGCAATCCCTAGGGGAACCTTGTTACTGCAAAAGTCCTTCTCTCTCCCAGGGCCAAGCCGCAGGCTCCTCTGCCCCTGAGACTGCTCATTGCAGTCCCCAGGGGGACCCCATTACTGCACAGTCCTTCTCGCTGGTCACACACTCCCAGGGGTTAACCGCCCCCTGAAACTGTCACTCTCTGAATCTTCAGCACACCTGGTCTCCATCAATCCCCCTTTGTTTTACTGCTCCCCAGTCACTTACTGCAGGAAGCGCCGTCCACGGGGTGCAGTACATCCCACCTCTCCCACCAGTTGTCTCGGAGTCCCCGGGCGATGCTCTGGAACTGCTCCCCATGAAGCCAGGCAGGACTCTGGGGAAGCCTCCTTTCTGTGAGCAGCCTGTCTTCAGGACACACAGCTCACACAGCTTCCACCTTCCTGGGTCTGACCTCGGAGCATTCAGCATCCTCTGCCCCTCTGTGCGCTTCCCACAGCCAATCTGCCCAGGCGGGGCTCCTGAGGAAGCCAGAGGGTCCTGCACCCCAACTTTGCAGTCAGACGTGACTCTCAGCCAGCCAGTAAAATAGAGGTTTATTAGACGACAGGAACATGGTCTAACACAGAGCTTGTAGGTGCAGAGAATCGGACCCCTCAGCTGGGTCCATTTTGGGGGGCAGTGAGCCAGACAACCACATCTGCCTTCACTCCATGTCTCCAGCCAGCCCCAAACTGAAACCCCCTCCAACCCCTCCTCCTCTGGGCTTTGTCCCTTTCCCAAGCCAGGAGGTCACCTGATTCCTTTGTTCTCCAACCCTCCAGCTCTCACCTTGCAGGGTGAAAGAGCCCAGGCCATCAGTTGCCAGGAAACAGGGTGTCGGCCATTCTCTGTGTCTAGACCCCTGCACACACCTGCCTTCCAGGGCTCTGCAAGGATCATACACCCTTACCCCACCACCTAGATACTTCAGAACTGCCTAGGGGAAACTGAGGCACCCCCACACTATTCAGAGGAAACATTAAGAACAGTCCCACTTCGTCACACAGATGGCCTCAGTTAGGTCCTGCTTTTGGGGGGTTGTTTTGGAACCCACCTTTCTGGGAAAGGACAATGTTGCTGACTGTGCAGTAGAGCGAGGCCTGTGCAAAGGGGCGCGTCCTGCATTGCTCTCTGACCACCAGACACAATCGCAGAGGGCAGTTTGTTTCCTAGCAGAGAAGTCCAAGCATCCCCTGCAGTTCTGGTCATGCCTGTGTCCCCTCTCTGGGCTCTGCCAATACAGCACCCATCTGGCTGTGTTAGCCTAGCTTAGATACTCCCATGGCCCTCGTTAAGGAGTACCTGAGCACCTCACAATCCACTGTAGAACATGGAAGGAAGTACTGATATCTCCATTATGCAGATGGGAAACTGAGGCACAGACAAACTGATCTGCATGAAGTCTGTGGTGGAGCAGGGAATTAAACACAGGTTTCCAAGTCCTAGGTTCATCCCCTAACCACTGGGCCATCCATCCTCTTGTTTGCCATCCTGGGTCTCTTGTGAGTAGAAACAGCCAGTCCTGCCAGGCTGTGATGAGGCAAGAGGATGAACATGGGGAAGTTGTGATCTTCACACTTGTTCCACTCCTCAAAACTGACTCTGAAGTGAATGCTGTGAAGGTGAAAGGCCAGGAACCTCTCCAAACCCTTGCCCAAATGCTGCTTTACTAACGTAACTAACTTCCCCCTTTAAACTCATCCTTAAAAATAGCTGGGGAGTGAAAATCCTCAGAAATCTGTGCCAAGAGCAGCTCCCTTTAAGGGTCATTGCTTCATTCTATTTGTCTTGCTCCTCTCAAAATCCAGCACCTAATTCCAGCAAACAGAGCAGCCCCACACGTCTACTTAGAACAAAAGTTCCTAGTGGTGTTGCCAAGGTTTTAAGACTAAACAACAATCTCTCTTGTGGCTTTAAGAATTTTCACATCTCACCCTTCCAGCAAAGGGCAGGAGCCACTGCAAATGAGCCGCAAGCCTTAGTGACAACAGATTCTAGGCCCCTTGGAAAACCTGGGTGCTAATTGCCGGGGAATGTCCTGAGCAGTGAATTGTTCCATCACCTTCAGGGGGACGTCACCCCATAAATCATCCGAGAATCCAAGAAATTCAGGATGTAGCAGGAGGGAAGAAGGAGCACTCGGCTCCAGGGCTCCTGCCCAACACCGCATCAGTAGCAAACTGCCAGCTGCTCAAGTGAAGCATTAGCCAGGGCTCCCTCGAATGCATTTATAAAAACCTGCCACACTTACCTGGAATAAAACGGTCACCAGGAAACAGCCAATGTCTGAAAAGCCAGCGGAAATTTTAGCTGCCTGTGGATTCAGTGCAGAGGGGGAGCAGAACATTCCCAGAGCAAGCTCCTGAACCAGCAGAGCTGGTTGATCAGTAAGAGATAAGATGCCCTAAATCCACTCAAGCTTTACATTAACGATCAATTAGATTAGGAGGCGAGATCCTCACTAGAACTATTTCTGTGCATGGGCATGTGGAGATCGACGCACTGACTGGGCCGGCCACTCTCCCAGACCCACTTGGATGCGGGACCAGTAACTCATGTGTTCCAAAAGCTGCTGAGGAGAGCAAGTTAAACGTTTAAATGTGTAACACAAACTCCCACTGGAGAGAGAGAGAGGGAGGGAGAGGGAGAGAGGGAGGGAGAGAGGGAGACTCCCCCTCTGCAGCACAGTGACATAGGGTCAAGGAGACAGGGCTGTGCTGTCCCAGGCTGAGACTTTGTACCAGGAGATGGAAGAAGAATGCAGAGCTGCAAAGTCATAAACCGTCTTGTGCGGCATGCACTGTATCAAACACACCCAGTTAGCGGTGACTCTAGGTCCCAGCAGGCAGCAGCCCCATTCACGGAGTTGGGAAACGCTCAGGGAGTGGTGATGATGATGACGTGTGTAAGACACACTGGGGTAAGTTTCATGGTGAAGACACTTCCACAGTTAGCGTCAGCTGTTACACTCGGCCTCCGCTCTGCACTGCACAAAGGCAAGAGCAGTTTGCCTGTAAACTTCCAGGAAGCCATTCCTAGACATGCAGCTATGCAATTCTCCTGGCCAACAGCCTGTAAGGGCCTTGCCTCTGGGAGAGGTGGATCTGAGGAATCATGAGCTGTAGAGAGGTTAAAGCCCTTGTCGCTCACTGTGGCTGTGTGCGTCTCAGGTTTGGACTGAGAATTCCTTGAGACTTTCTGGGGTGCCTTAGGGAAGTGTGACAGGCCCCTGGAGTAGGGTCACCATGAAGGATGGGAATGGTTGGGAAGTTGGTAATGGGCTTTGGAGCTTTTCACTCCCAGTTCCCCATCTGTTTCTGAGGACACTTCTTTCTGGTGAATACCTAATAACACCATCTTCACTTCTCCCCACTGTCTGGGCAAAGGTCACTGGCACATTCAGAAATAATTTTGCAACTTGCCCAAATGAACCCAAGAACTAAACACAAATGGGGAAAGCAACAAGCCTCAACATACCATTTAGCTCTGCTGCTGACAGAGACCCTTGCCCCATCAGCAGTTCTCTCCCACACTCCCAGAGCAGGACTCTGCCATCTCAACAGAGCCTGGCAGTCCCACACCAGCTCCGCTCTGACACGCTGCATGAACACCTGGCCACTACGGCCCCATGCCCCATTTGCACACAGACATGGAGCCTATCTAGACAAACACCTGTGATGTCGCAGACATGGAGCTGCATTTCTGCTAACTCCAGACCCCTTGCGTGATTCCAGACTCCCACTGCAAGTGATTGTAACACTCCTGTGAATGGGTTACGGCTGGCAGCAGCCCAGACGGGTGGCCAGGAGGCTGGAACAATTTGTATGGTGGGGGTGCTGATGATGGGAACCATGTATTTGGTGTATGTTATTACTACTTCAAGCCAGGGGCTGCAGCAGCACCCCCTAGTTCCAGGACCACTGGAGGTGGCATGACACCATGCAAGGCAGACTCCTGCACCTTGCACCCCATTTTTAGTCTGCCAGGGGGCACCACCCTCCCAGAGGTCCCTCCTCTGCAGGCTATGTCAACATGCAAACTAATTCTTTCCCTGCAACTAAACAGGATGAACAGGCTCAATTAGATTAGCTTGAATTATATCGGATCAGGAACAGCTGTGATGGTGAAGTTAAATCCCAGCTGGACTCTCCTTGGGCTGCTTGCTCTAGGGAGGCTGGAAATCACTGAAGAGCAAGCACAGCCCTCCAGTGCCTCTAGGGACTGCTGCCTAGGCATCTCCACTGGGCTCTGGGGTGACAGCATTAACACAGAACTCCCAGCCTGTCCCTAGAACTGAGCGCCTTCCTCCCAGCCAGGCTCAGGGGTGGAGCGTCCTGTGCAGAGAGCAGATGACCTCATCTCACATACTGTGCCTTTGATTGCTGCCCTTTCCTTTGTTCTTTGGTTAAAACTCGCACACTGTGCTGAGCAGACAGTCTGTGGATAAATGGAGATTTCCTGTGCATGCTCGAAAGACGCATTAGCTCATTTTCCAGTCTCTTCTTTAGCGCTGCTGTAAGTACCAGAGCAGAAGCAGCAGCCCTCTGCGAAAGCTCCACCTAGCCCCGAGGGAGGGGCCCTGGCTCTCACAATAATCCCATTGTGTGTGGGAACCTGCGACCTAGGCTCTGCTCCCCGTGTGGGGGGCTGCACAGAGCTTGGCACACCTGGAGCTTTCCCAGGCACCTCTTTGGGGACTTGGGAACAAGCTCCATTCGTGACGAATCCATGCCAGCCACGGAGCTGCAGGGCCATGAGGGATAGCTCAGTGGTTTGAGCATTGGCCTGCTAAACCCAGGGTTGTGAGTTCAATCCCTGAGGGGGCCGTTTAGGGATCTGGAGCAAAAATTGGGGATTGGTCCTGCTTCAAGCAGGGGGTTGGACTAGATGACCTCCTGAGGTCCCTTCCAACCCTAACCTTCTATGAATCTATGTGCCATATTAACAACCCACCGGGAGCCCAGGAACTAAGGAATGGAAAAAAAATCACGATCATTCTGCTATGCAGAATAGGTTAAAAACAGGCTTCACTCCCATGCCCACTGCTCATCCAAGACAAGCAATCGCCCCACCCTGCCGACAACAGAGACAACCCTGCCCATCCCCTGACACTGCTGCACACAAGCCCCGCAGTGCTGGGGGCTAGGGGCCTGAATTCACCGGAGCAGGAAACCCACTTGCTGACACATTGCCAACCCCATTGCATGCGCCAGGCTGGCATCTGTCAGAGCTACTGGAAAGCTCCTACTGCCAACCCGCAGGAAATCACAGCCATTGGTACCCAAACCACCCCATCTGCCCTGCAAACTCCACCTAGGGAGGGACACACTGGCCCCAGGTCTTTGAACTCTGCTGCTGGCAGCCGCCCCCCTCCCTCCCGCTGGGAAAGTCAGAGGCATGGATCTGTGGACCGTAGGGAAGGCAGCGCGGTGCGCTCCATAATCAGAGCGCTGCTCCACGCTCCCCTGCCGGCTTCCCTGGGCCAGTGTAGAGGAAGGGCTCACAAACAACCATGGCAGAGCGTTCAGGCCTTCTCCTCAAGGGACATTCCTCACTGCAGAATGGCACCCTGGCCCAGTCACTAAGGGACAGAGCACTCCTGGCTTGCAGGTCACCAGACAGACAGACAGTGCAGCAGCTGAGATAACCACCTCTGGGTTCCAGGAAGGAGAGCAGGAGATGCAGCGTCACCCCTGGCAGGCAACGGTCCCTGCACACTCAACGCCCAACATCTGACTATTGCAGTTTCCCATCCTGGGGCAACGCTGTAAGTGACACGAGGTGGGCTCTCGGCTCACAAGTAGTTGATTGTGTACAGCATTCAGCAGCACTACAAGGGAGCTTGGCAGGGGATTTATACGGGAGCTGCTGACACTGAACTGAATCCGCTGCTACCCCAGATTGCTTTCAGGTTCCAGGGAGAACATGCAACTCAAAGCTCCCGGCAGATGGAGTGTCTGAGAGCTGGAAGGCCAGTGGCTGGCCGTGTCGTGCTCCTCGCTGAGAGGGTAAAATTAGCAGCCTGGCTGACGTTCCCTGTCTGGAACACCATTTGTTTCCAAGGTAAGTACCGTAAAGGCAGTCTGTGGTCTCAGCAGCCCCAGATCCCCAGCCAATGGCCTGGCTTTATGCTTTCAACTAAATGGCTAATTTATAAAAAGTCAGCAGCTAGCTGTTAAATGGCTTCTGGCCAGTCAGCTTTACTCCCCAACTTTACTAGTATAGTGAGACTTAAAAGAGCCAAAATGAAAGTGCAGGAACTGATGTCTGCCCCTCGTTGTGGAGAGTACAGACAGACACAGCCTAGGCTACACTGGGGACAACACTACAGACCATACAGCCGTTAAAAATCTCTCCCCTTGTCACTTGCAAAACCTACCCCAAGGTGGAAAATGCCCATTCCCTGTGTACGAGCTGAATGCCCAGCAGGACATTTCCAGAGAGCAGGTATCTAGGGGCAGGGAATACTTTCAGACACAAGAGCATGTGCCTGTTGCCCAAAGCCCTCTAGACCCAGATGCAACAATTAAAACCAGCTCGCCAAAGTGTCTGCCTAAGAAACTCCCCAGACTCACAACTCTCACTGCCAAGAGCACAGAGTGGCGTCCCACAAGTACTAACCCCAGGCACTGGAAATGCTGCCATGCACCCATTCTAGCCAACAAACAGAACCTTCCGTCCCGATACCCAGAGCACTTCAGGATGCCCAGCTACTTAGATAGTGTCTTGCCCCAAGGAGCTCATCTCCTCTTTAGTGGCCAGTCCCAAGAGAGAAGAGATGGCTGAAAAAAAATGGGAAAAACACTGCCAAAAAAATTCCAAATTGTTTCTGGTTTGCAGAGGTAAAGTGGACGCATTTTTCACAATATTGTAACTGAATTTTTTATTGAAAGTTTTTGACATTGTAATTGAAATTTTTCTTTATCCATAAGCATATGGTTTCAGTAAATGAAACATTTCCACAATAACTTGAATAAAACGGTTGATTAAAAAAATGCAGAAAATTGTATGAAAAGCAATAATGTCAACAATTTGTTGTGCTAGGTTTTGCTTTAGAAAAGAGCCCATCTTTGGACAAAAAAAGTGTGTGAAAACACACACACACAGTGCTTGTCCTCCACAGATCTCACAAACACACACGGCTTGTCCTCCACAGATCTCAGAGCAGCGCAAGGGTGAGGAAGATGGGTATCACTATCAGCATTTTGCAGATTGGGAAGGTGATTTGCCCAGGGTCACACAACAAGTTAGTAGCTGAGCCAGGATTACGTCAGGGTCTTCAGACCCCCAGCCAAGATGTCTGCACTGCCTCTCTCTGTTTTATTCTGATTGCTAACCCCAGACGGGGTTCCCTGCTGCAGGCAAACTGGAGAGCACATATGAAAAAGCCAACCTGGCCCTGCTCACATGTGGATGCTGTGCCAGTGGCCCATACCAGAATACTACACCAGTTTTATGGTTTGAGGCAGTTTCTCTCTCATTGCAGCGGGGGCCCCAGGAGCAGAGAGAGAGAGTCCAGCTGTTGCCAGACACTCAGGCTGGGCTGAAGCAAGCCGTGTGACCTCAGGGTACTTGTCTCATGCACCTGCTCCACCCCATTCTCCCGCACACGCTGCCATGGCAGAGAGACATGTGTCACATGAGTCAGCATCAGACAGCTGCCAGGGAGACGTGGGTCTCCGCAGGTAAGTACAGCAGCAGATACCCTGGAGCTACTGTATTTTCCACTTTCTCTAGGATCCCTGGCTCTGCACTTAGACCCAGCTACTCACATGGGGTCAAACAGCTCCATCACCAATTTTAGAGAAGGCACCTTAAAAGCGAAAGCAAAAGGAAAATGACAGCCGGCCCCGGTGCGAACATTCTGTGGGCCCCTCTGGCTCCAGCCAGAGAGGATCCTCAGACAAGGAGCCAAAGAAACTCAATAGCCCATTTGAAATGACTCATTTGCCAGCTGCCAGTGCCCGGCTCCTGTGACTGTCTGGAAACGCGATTCTGTTGGCAAGGGCCACAAGGAAGAACAAAGTGACATAATGGGGCTCACATAAAACTCACTGACATCTTGGTTTGCAAGGCAGGGAGAGGGGGTGGGAAAGGGTGGTAAGTGCTGTCTCCCCAGACTCCTCTTTGCACTCACTGGCTATAGAGACAGACACTTCCCTCTGTCACGCTGCCAAGAACACTTAAGCTCCGTAAGAAGCCACTGAATGATCTGGCAGCCCTAAATCTCCGTGGAGAAACCTCTTCCTGATAAGATGGCTGGGCTTTGCTAGCTCCTGGGAGCCATTCATCCAGACGGAACTGGCGGTGTCGTCACCATTTCTGGGAATGGGAAAGCCGGCCACACGCATAGGTGCCCACCTCAATCCAAATGCTTGTGTGGCCTGTGACTCCACCCTCAGCCCACCTCGCCCAGGAGGGGCAGAAACAGCTCTTATGCTGGGGCGGGGAGATGAGGCCAGATAGCCAGCTGTGTCTTTAGCACCCACTTTAATAGTTATGGAGCATCAAGGCAGCTCTGAGCTAGAAATATTCCCTGCCTCCCAGGGAACCCTCCCGAATCCCCAATAAAACCCCCCAACACACCCACCCACACACCCCAGCCATAGTACCTTGAGAGCCCGCCTCTTGTCAATGCAGTCAGGGTTTTGGCAGCGCAGAACCTTGTCCTCTGTTAGAGTCCGATCATCTGGAGAAGAAGGAGGAGGAAGTTAGCCATCACAGAGCGGGGTGGAAGGGACAGCCAATGGGCAGTGCTGTGCAGTCATTCCCAGTCTGGATTAGAGCTGGTGACCCCCAAGGTCACGGTCCCTGGAGCCAGCCAGCCCCAAGGGTCACACTGCTCCCCTGTGGACAGCAGATCTCTGCTGGAGAGAGACTGTGCTGTGAAGCCCAGCTCCCGTGGCTCTGTGCTGCAGTGACTAGGCAGAATGGCTTTAAACATAGGCCGAGGTTAGACCACCGTTTGCAAACTAGTTCCAGCAGAGCCTGGCTCCGTTCATTGTGGCCAAACGCAGCGACCCACGCCCTCGGCAGTGCGGGCGCCCACACTGGGTGCAGTCCTGGGGGGAGTGCTTCACACAATGGAGCTAGAGCCCAGCATGGGAAGCACCTTATGCTTCTCGTTGGTCACTGCTCAGAACTGGGAGGAAGGGAGCAGAAACCCACAGGGAACGTTGTCGGAAGAGCGGAGCTGCAGCAGCAAACCTCCCTGAACTGGCTGACTGGAACAACATGTAACAGTTACACACCCACACGCTTCCTAAGGGCCCACGGCCAGAGGCACCCACACTCGTGGGCACATTAGAAAGTGTAGGCTTACGCCATTTATTTTCAAGAGGGAGGGGGTGGGGGCAGCTGAAGGAAGGGGGAGAAAAGGAACCAAACGCACGAGTACACCTGCCGGGGAGCTCTGTTCCTCATCACCAAGCAGTTTGCAAAGTGGGGCAGGAGCAATGGAAACTATTATCCTGCCTTATGAAGTGCCACTTCCCAACCCGATAAATGACACTGGAGACCCTCCAGAAACTTGAAACAACTCAGTCGGCTGCTCCTGTATTCGGAGCTCAACGTAAGGATTCTGAGCTGCCTTTAGCTACTGAGGTGGACCAGAAAGTGTCCACAAAGCACAAGTGATCCCCAAACCTGGACAGTTATAACTTCAGGGATAGATTTGTGCTAGTGGGACTGAGCCTGACTTCCAGCAGGGAGCCGACAGGATGGGAGTTCTCAGCTAACTAGGTATAACTGCAGCCTGTGCCTTCCCAAACCTTCATCTCTGTCCATCACTGTAGCACAGGGTACTTTCATACCACCCAATACCCAGAAGTGAGCCCAGATTGCAGCTCCTGGACTGTGCTCCAAAGGCAACTGTTGTCAATGCAGTAACTGGGGAAAAACAACCCTCCCCAAATTCATAGGGCAGAGATTAATCCATCTTTCGCTCTGAGCCTCCAAGATTGGCAACATGCAGAAAATTGAAGCCAAGTGGCAAAATTTGATCAACACGGCAATGGGCTGACAAGCTGCACCAGGTTGGTCCCTCTGCGGCGCTCTTTGGTACTGGAGCATGATCCATCTTATAACCCTCAGAATTCATTGCTGACTGACTTCAGAGACTTTACTGGCTACAACACTAAGCCCCTGATTATACAGAGACAAGATACCATAAACAAAGAGTGTTTAAAAGGCCATTATCCTCGGTCCACAGGCAGCGTCAGGCCAAGCAGCCGATTACGTCTGCTGCTGTTTTGCAAGGACTGACACGCCACAGCTCCTCTCCACTTAGAGCACTGACCGTGGCCAAACGGGCTCCCATTTAAGGAGTGAGATGAAGTATTGACGCCTTCTCCTTTTAGCCCCATCTCTGGGCTTAGTGCTCCGTTCACCTACTCCGCAGTGCGAGGCCTAGCCCCCAACATTCTCCTCACGCCCCACAATCTCCCCTGCCAGCGGCTTCGCAACCAGCTTTCCCGCTCCGAATTCCGTTCTAGGTGGAGGTTGTATCCAAGTGGCAGGCTGGGAGCTAAGGAGCAGTGAGTGCCCTTTTCCAAGGGAAAGTGGGTATCTTGACCAGCAACTTCAAGAAGGGCGAAGGGGGCCCTATGCTTGTGTCTTCAGGAAAGCCTCTGCATTTGGTCTATCGTCTCTTTCTGCACATTGTCACTAATCTCTACACAGGTTTCAGAGTCACTAATCTCTACACAGCCACTCATCTTTGCTTGGGGTTTGTGCTCTGCCCTCTGCCTCGGTTAGCCTAGTCCTTCTGCTCTGCCACCAACATCTACTGTCAGACGTGCCTGCCCTCTCACTCGGGTTTGCTGCCGAGCCAGGCAGGGGTTGCGTCCCTGACACCTGCCTCAAGAGGACGGTTTCTGTGCACTGGGGTGGGCAGAGACCTCATCCTTACTGTGCTCTGGTTCATTTCAATGCGTGTCTCTGCTCCCCCCACACCCCAGCTGCAGAGTCCCCTGTAGAAATCTGATCTTGCTGAAGGGTGTAGACCAGCAGGTAGATCCCGAGGTCAGAGGCCTTAGAAACACCCTAGGCAGATCTCTGTCCCTGCCAGTCCGTTAGGTGGTAAGGATGATGGTCGCACAGCCAGGTGCTCCAGCTCTGTTCCAGATCTACCCCTTCCCCCAGTTACCCCTTCTGCTCTCCCAGAGCAGGGAGGGCTGGCGTCCGTGCGGGAGCAGAGACAGCCCAGCGAGATCGCAGCAGCAGTCAGGGTGCCCGGCACAGCTGCGGACTGGTCAGGGCTAGGACTGAGGCACATGCGTAAAGCTTCATGGGACTCAAAAGGCCGCTCTGACCAATGAAGCGCGCTAGGTCCATCAACTCCTGGGAGTGTGGGGGAGTCTGAGTTTGTGCTCAACTCCCCAGAACACACCAAGGGGCTAAGCAGCAGCACTGACCCCTCCAAGCTGCAGCCTGGCGCTGTGCCAGGAAAGGTGCCACCTTACAGCTGCTGGTCAGTGGTTAACGATGCTCCACTGTCCAGAGCAGGTCACCCCACTGGCGCGCCTGGCAGAAGTCACAGAGCTTCGCTATAACCCACTCCAAGAATGCCACGGGCTACCTATGCAATGACACTGCCAGCTCAGCCCCGGCGCAGTGCGCAGCCCAGACCCGGGAGCTCACTCAACCCCGCACCCTGGGACCAGGGCAAGGAGATTCCAAACACACAACAACACGACCACCTCTCAGCGAGCAGCCTTTGCTGCTGGAAACCGCCCAGGGCAGCAGCGTGTCTTGGACTACACAGGATTGGTCTCCTGTAGGACAGACAGACGCACTGGGCATTTGTGACTGTCAGACATTTTCAAGTAATGACCATTCTTTACAGATCCTCCACAGAGATTTGTCCTCTGAGATTCAAATCCTGGATTATTACCCATGGCTAGTACCCAACTCATCCTTCGGACGCTCGTTTAGAGAGCAAACACACTCTGCTTTTAGGCATAATGAATCTTTACAGATAAATCAGACGGGGATGGAACCCAAGCGTAGGGTCCAGGGAAGGGTCCCCGGAAATTTTATCTGATACCATCTAGGCAGGTCTTGTGCTAAAAGCAACTCCCTGCTGCTGTACTGGTCCTGGGCCCCAGTTAGAGAAGGGCTGCAGGGAAGTACAGGCAGGCAGGCATTTCGGTCACTCACCAAGACAAAAAAGAAACCCTCCTTTCACAAACCTTTTCCAGAAGGCGCTCCAAGCTCCAGGAGGCTGCAGCTCCCCTGTGAAGCACCCCCATAGCAATGAGATCATTGGGTGGGTTTACGAAGCCGGCAGAGAGAGACTTTTTTCAAAACTGTTTTGGGGACTCGGTACTGTGCCCTGAGTTTCTCCAGTTGCGTCCCTTTCCCACAGAACCTCCCTCAGTGGAGGCTTTGCAGGGAATAAGGCAGTAGCAGCTTCTTATTCAGCGTGGTTTGCAGTTTGTATTGTTATACAAACGTGGCAGAGGCAGCCAAGTGTCAGCCCCAGCAGCGAGGGCAGATCCTGTCTCCTCCTCGGGAGGAGAGCTGCCACTATTCTGTTTCCAGCCCTGAGGAAGAGCCCAGCACTCACCCACTCATGAAGGAAGCCGTAGGGATGGGGTCTTTCCTGCTCCATTTGATCCAGGGCACTGAGTAGGAGCTGCAAAGGAGCAGGAGGAGAGTTTCCAAGCCGAACACGTCAGGAAGGAGGAAGCAGAGCTGGGAGATGCAGACACAACAGTGCACTGAGGAAATGTGTTTATCTCAGACTGCGCCTGGGAACACAAGAACTAAGCAGCAGGAACTGAGCCACGGCTCCCCGTGCAGCTCTGCTGGGTGACAGACCTGGGGAGGAAGGCAGCAAAGGGAGGTTGTGACCTCAGAGGAGACACCAAGCTCAGGCAGCTCCAAAAGGAGCCACAGAGGCATGCGTCAGAGAGGGAGAACAATGGCCAGGCTTTACTATTACTAACAATACGTTAAGTCCCACCTACAAGCTCCATGATCACAAGCCACAAATAAAGCCAGTCCCTGCCCCAAGGCGCTTACAGTCCCCGCTCCGATCCTGCAAACACGTCCACAGGGGAGTAAGGTGGTGCACACAGTCACCCCATGGAGCCCAGTGGGACTGCTCAAATGCATCCAGCTTTGCTAGGTCTGGGACTAGAAGACAGGCCTAGAGGAGACAAGCCCCCCTGGGAGAGGCAGGGGAGGGCGGGGGCAGTTGGTCAAGGCAGCAGTCTGTGGAAGATGAATGGGAAACCCTTATTTATCGCAGACAGAGACGGGTGTCTGGGAATGCAATGCTGGGCACTCTCCTGCCACCTCTGCCTCAGCGCTGGGGACCTGCCCGAGGAAGTGATGGGGGTTACGGGCGGGAGAGAAAGAGTATCCAGGAGACACAGCTCAGGGGCTGGAACTGCTCCCGCCTGGGGATGGGAACACTGGACTTTTCTCGAAGAGCAGCAAGATACTGAAGACCATTTCTCCCCGAGGAACAAGGTCGCGAAGGAGTCAGCTGTTAGAGACAGTAAAGCTGGTGACAGCAGGGCTTGCCCACCCTGGGCCCACAGCAAGACTGAGCATGAAGCTAGACCTATATTAAATCCTACTTCCAGTCAGGGCTCCTGGGCACCAGGGTCACAAGTGGGAAGGACCAGATCTTCCTCCCCAGACCCAGTGCTAGGCTCAGGTGAGCTGCTCCCATTTAGCTGGCCAGCCCCATCCAGCTATGTCCTGTATCAGCAACGCATAGAGCCTCCCTGCAGAGACCAGACCTTCCTGCCAGGAGCACCAGGAAGCGGGATTCCCATGGAACAGGTGGAGGTATTGGTCCAGACAGCAGGACAGCCAGCTGGCATCACGGCAGAACCCGAGCAGCGGGCCCTCCCCCCCCGTCAGCACCAGTCACGGACCACGAGAGCAGCAGCATAGTTTCTGGGCTGGCTTTTGCCACCTGCTTCAAAGAAGCGGCCAGGCGAGTGCCCCCAGCTGTTTGACAGGGACTCACACACCCCTCAGGCTTTGCACACCAAACCCCTGGTGCTCCCCCGGGGGAGACAGGAAGCTCATTGCACTGCAAATCCCTGATCAGCTCCTTGTAAGCTGCCTTCTACAAGGATTCCACTTTCCCAGCTCACACAGGGTGCCTGAGCACCAGCTGCCCGAACGCATGGCCTGATGCTCTAGGGTTGCACCATCCCCCTGGGATGCCGCAGCCCCCGCACCGGCCTGCCCCCCACACAGCGGAAGCTGCCCCGTGGTTTCGTCCTCCCATTTCGCCCCAAGCAAATGGAATGCTTAATACAAGCCCGCTTGACGCGGCTGAGTCGCAGCCTGCAGGCGCGTTCCTCGGCTGAGGCTGTGCAGTGCCTGGCGCCTCACCCACCGTCCCTGGCGCCTGCCCACATTGCGCCCGGCTCCAGCTAGTGCCATCAGCAGCGCCCTCAGCGCTTCGCCTTTGCAAAGGCTCCAGCCTCTCCGTGGCGAGACTGGCCGCTCAGGCAACTGGCGGAGTGAGCACCGTTCCGCTGCAGAGTGCCAGGGGCTAGCCGGGCTGCGTGGTGCTCAGCACAGCCCCCGAGTTCCTCATTTCAGACAGGCCAGCACTTCCGTGCTGAGAGCAGAGCTATCCGTTTTATTCTCCTGGACGAACAGGCCCCAGCCCCTCCGCTAAAGGGCCATCTCACTGGCACCTGCTGCCTTCCCTTCTCCCCAGGACAGCACATGGGAAAACCAAGCCTCATCCGAGCTCCCAGACTCAGGCTGGCGTGCGAGGAAGGATGCCACAGAACCACACCCCGCTCTGGAAAGCCATGTCACCCTCCCACTGCTGCTGCACAGACAGCCTGTGTTTAGCTGCCACACGGCGAGGCTGAGGTAGGGAGAGGGATGGTTAAATCACTCTCAGACCTGGGGGCAGGGCCTATGCCTGGTCACTGGGACCATAACACTGCAAAGCCCTAGGAAATATCCCCTTGGCCACTGGGAAATGGACTGGAGGGGCCCTTCCCATCCCTGACATCTCTGGCTCTCCGCAGAGAGTCCTGTGTGAATGCACCAGGGTGGCTCTTCTCAGCCAAACTCCACAGCTAGGCACTGCTGGCTCAGGGCTCAGTGAGCAGACAGCACTGCCCCCGAGGCATGTGGATGTGTTTGAGAGGGGCACGTGGCCTTAGCTGGAGTTGCGTGTCTCCTTCCCTAGCACAGCCCAGCACCTTCTGTTTCTCACCCGGTGCGTGCGGGAGGTCACAGAGTTTCAGTTATCAGGCAGCAGGACCTTTGGGGCAGACAGAATTACCCTGAGGTGTGAACGAAGTGCTGGAGGTTGCGACAATGCCAGTCTGGGGGAGATGCGCTGTGTTGGATGCCGCTCCCCCTCCTTGCCCAGCGTGGACTGGGGAAGGCAGCCAGAGGCAAGGAGCCTTCAGACAGGAGAATTATTCAAATCCATCCAGGTAATCTGTCCTTCCCCTGGTCCAACCTACCGAGCTGCTGCATCCACTGAAACCCACTAAACCCGCCCCTGATACAACTCAGCTTCCGAGCTGTGCAGTGAGTGGCTCCTGGGAACTGGGGGCTCTTTTAGTCTGGTTTTGTATTTTAGGGTCACCTGTAGGTGCCTGATTCTTCAGTTGAGGAGAGTTTCTTCAAAAATATGACTCTGCATAGGGATGTGGCAGCCAGTGGCTCTTCGCTGGTTAGCTGGATCTGGGTTTGTATCTTCCAGAGACCACTAGCCTCCTGGGCACTCTGCCTAGATGTCCAGGCTCCGTTTGGCTGAGAGAAAGGCCAGACGCTTCCTTTGAAAGCACGTTACACAGAACAGAGAGAAAGAGGGTCCATGTAACTCCCAAGGGAGCGGTAGGGCCTCCATTCGCGTGCAATTTATCCTGTTTATGAGAGTTTTATATACACATGTGCATGGATAATCATCATAGAAACAAACAATATGGGAACAGTAGGAACAGATCTAAAGGGACTCTCTGAAATGGAAAGAATGGCAGTAAAGGAGAAGGGAAAGGAAACGGCTGTCTGGAATCTGGTATATCTGTTATACAGTCCTAGACTATAATGAGTATTTGCATGGCTCTTCCTCATATGCATCATTTCTAAAAACTCCTCCCAGGTCTCCTGGACCTTTGTCAACTCATCAGCCCACAAGCATCTCACCACCTCAAAAGCAGCAAGATTTCCTGCGCACTGAAACTAAGCTTTGAATATCAGCGGAGTCAGACTGCAATTTACAATACAGACTAACAACCAGAGTGACTGGAATTGGAATTCATGCTGTATTTCCATTAATCCTTTAGAGGCTGCAGAGTCGAGAGATTGGCATGCTAAGGATTCATTTGCTGGCAGTCTGGGGAAAGCCAGTGATTTAAGGGTTAAGCCAGCAGTCTAAATCTAAGGTTTTTCTACAGAAGGTTTAAGTTGAGGTTTAAGAATTCTAAGAGGATGTTATCAAATGTTGATCTAATTATTCCATGGGGGAAGCCAGTCCCAGAACGGTAACATGGACTCAAAGGGAATCCACCTCCTGTAGAGACAGTCCCACAAGGTCTCTCTCCAGCTTGTGGCAAACCCAGAGGTTGTGCAACTAGAAGAGGGGCATTAAGGAACACTGAGTGTCTTCTGGGTGAACCTCCCCAGGGAGAGCAGTACCAGCTCGCATGCAGAACTGCCCAGGGTTCGTACATGGCAGGGTTCCAAAACCCAGACATCAGCTCCCTGCTCCTCTCCCACCCCTGGGCCCTGCCAACAAGACAAACAAATACGTTTCTTCTCCTCTCAAGCTGATGGTGGAGGAAATATCTGACTGCAGGCTGAAAAACTGTTTTTCAAACATTTTGAAGTAAGAGGCCGAGAGGAGCAGAGCAGAGAAGTCCTTTCCAACTCCCAGGGGGAACTGCTGGCACGGAGCTCGGTGAGCCGCAGTGCGTCGGAGCACACAGGGCTGCTGTTTGTACAGATGGCAGCGCTGCTGCGTTCAGGGCAGGTTTGTATTTAGCCCCTAACCAAGTGCATTACAGCCTCTCTCTTCCTGACAGCTTCACACGGGGTACATGCAACTTGACCGTAGCTTGGATTTCCCTTTGACCTGCCGCTCTGGGCCCCAGCTCCAAAAATGTCCAATAATCTCAAACACGGCAATGGGCCAAAGCTGCAAAGCTTCCCGAGCACGGAGATTTTATCAATGGGTCGCAGAGCAGTGGGAACCACAGCTCAGTACAGAGAATCTGTATTTACTCACAGGTTAAGGAACACAAAGGAGCCCAGAGAGAACGAGACATGGACATCCTTACTGCAAAGGGACGTGGCCAGTCAGCCGTGGTCAAACGTGGCTCAGGCTGCAATGTGAAAGTGGACGCAGTGCCAGCATCCTTGCCAAGTTCCAGCTCAGGTGATTACATCCTGCTGACCTAAATCCCTTTTCACTTCTACTGGATGCAGGAGTCTTCACTGCCTGTCATGAACCATCACACAGTGATGTTGTGCACCGTCAAACAGCTTCTGTGTTACGCCACAGAGGTGACTTTAATTCAGTGGCATATCCCTTACCTACCTTGCTGGGAGGCTCAGCTCATCAGGGTTTGTAAAGAGCTGTGAGATCCTCAGGTGAAAAGCACTAAAGACAAAGGCTTATCAATGAAGCTGTCCCACTAACAGCAACAAGCTCTCCATATAAATCCACTTGTGCCGGGCAATACACGAAGCTGGCTCTGCAAAGGGGAGCAGGTCTCCATGGGTCTACTCTGTCCCCTTTCCCCCAGCTCCAGGCTTTGAGACGTCCACCCCCACACCACATCTCTGCCCTTCACTGGGAGAAATGCTACTTCCAAAGACATTCAGTCTGGGTTACACTCACTCGCCCACATGTCACTTGGAAAACGACAGGGAAGAATGGCCCATAACAATGGGCCTCTAACCAAACCCTCGATGAACACCCTCCATAACCAGAAGCTTTGCTCCAATTCATCATCTCATGGGACCCCTGAATGCACAGGAGACTCATTGTAATCAGACTGTCACCACCTCGATGAATCTCTCGCTATCTCCCAGCAAAGGGCTGCTGGAACCACCTAGGCACATGCTGTCATTTCTGGCCAGGGCAGAGAAACCAATCCTGAGGCTGCAGCTGCCCCGTCTGAGACCCCAGACAGCTGGTCTCCAGGAGAGACGGGGTGAAGAAGTGGAAGCGACTGATTGGTTTCAGCTACTAGTGAGGCGGTCCAGCATCTGCGACTAGGGAAGGTGAGGTGAAGAGCCAGGCTGCTGGAAGGGAGTTGAGCCTGGCAGAGACAGGCAAAGCAGAACAACAGAGGCCAGAAGAGGCCCCAGAGCTGCGTCAGCCAGGCCAGGAGCAGACGGAGAGAGGAGTAAGCACTGGGACAGCGACAGAGTTGCGGAAAGCGCTTTGCTCATTACCAAAGGCTCTGGTGGATCTCACAGGTTTCCCCTATGTCCCAGGACAGAATCCCCTCCTGCCAGAGGACTAAGTGTGTTCAGGGGAGGCAGCACCCCTAAAATTTCCATGTTCAGCTCAGATACACAAAGCCAGCACCGACCCATTCAGAACGGGGCTTTCCTGAGGGTCCTCTTGACTTTATCACCCTGTATTCTATGGCCCCAGTGGTGTGCTGGGCAGATGCAAAATAACACAGCCCCAGCTGCCAACAGTGAACGATCTAAACTCAGACGGGATGAAGAGGAGGGAGCGAGAGATGGGGAGGGAGGTGAGATCATCGCAGCGTTACTCAGATGGAAGCAAAACATGGAAAAAGTTAAAGTTAAGAACTGTAAAAATAATAACTCCTGCCCCTTGTTGTGGGCACCGCACAAAGAGTGACCATCTGTGAGACTTAACAAGAGAGAGAGCAGGGAACCAGGCTATAAGACAGACTCATCTGGAATGACCTTCATCGAGTAGTCAATAAATACAACAGGCATTTTATATGTAGCACTTTCCATTCACAGAGCTCCATGCCCATCAGGGGGGTTAGCACCAACAGCCCATGTACAAATGGGGAAACTGAAGCCTAGAGTGACTGGCCCAAGTCACACAGGGAGTCAACTGCTGAAACGCGACTAGAACCTAGATCTCCTGAATAACAGTCCCGATTCCACTGGACTGTTCTGCTACCCCACTGGCATAATTCCTTCCAGCCCAAAGGGATCCAAGAGTTTTATACTGCTGGAAAAGGGACTGTGGTTTGTACAGTGCTTTGTGTTGCTAGGATGAAAGGCGCTCTGGCAACGCAAAGCAGATACAAACGGAGTCTCGTTACTTGGCCAGACTGGGATGTGCCTGCCCTGAATACAGCTACCAAAGCAGACGGGGTGGTGGAGCTCAGGAAATACTCGGAGGGATCTACCTGCTGCCAAAGTAATAGTTAAGTAAATAATGAAACCAGCTCCTTAAGAGGGTCAATTCACATCAGGCCTCCTTCCTTTCTCCATCTGTCCCTTTCATCTCCCTCCATCCCTCTTTCCTCCCAGCCCATGACCTTCTCCTGCCAGGAACCAGGAGCCACAGAGCAATTGCCCAAGAATAAACAACTGCTTGTGCCACTGTCTGGACAGTGGCGATTAGCTAGTAACAAGCAAGGAAGTGGGCTAGCTAACGCTCTGGGAAAACGCAGCTCTTGTGTCTGCAAGATGCAGTAGGAATCAGGGCCCCCCAGCCTCTGGTGGAAATCTCTTCAGGGAGTAGATTCCATGGGGGCTCCCAGGTAACTTGCTAGAATGCAATTCTCTTGGCCCGGTCCCCAACCCAGCCTATGGGCTGCTCAGGAGGCAGCCAGGCTTTGCTGTCACATTAGTTCTGGAGGAGGAGAAGAAAACAAGCTTTTACCCACTTAAAGCAGCTTGGGAGGAAGTCAGGAAAGATACCGGCACAAAGAGCAGAGGCCAAGCACGCTGGAGGATGCCAGCACCCAAAGGGCTAGAGAGAGGCACACAGGCACTGTCAGGAAGGAGCAGACCTGTGGCCCATCTAGCCCAGAATTCCACCTGTAAAATGGCCAACACCAGGTGCTTCAGAGGTAGGGGCAGGAAACCTCCTACTCCCTCGTAGCTAGAGATTGATTGAAGCCCTGAAGCAGGAGGTTTGATCTCTGGCAAAATTCATGCTTTCATTGACTCTGGTTATTCTCGTTATCCCTGGGCTGGCCCATCCCTGTCAGAGCCGTGGGGCAGGCGGTGAACTTCCCTAGAAGTTTAGGTCACACAGCAACTCTTGTAATCTGAACAAGTCTAGGTCATGTAGCAACATCTGTGTCCCAGGGCTGGGGCTCTCGCCTGCAACTCAGACCCATCCGGGCTACCCCCTGGGCTGTACGGCACCAGCCCACCTACCAACTCAGTAAATGCCCCAGCATTCAGGGGCCCAGATACTCTTGAGATAATGGTACAGAGCCAGCGGGAGATTTCTGGAGGAAGACTTGGAGACTTTAAGGCCAGAAGAGGCCAGTCTGGCAGGCCACAGGGTTTCATGCTGAAGGGGTTGGGGTGACCTGGCATCAGTGCCCACACACTCGGACAGGTTTCAGCGCAGCTTCAGCATTTCAGCCCTCTAGCCCGCTCTCAAAACGGCCCGCACTCTGCGAGGGCTTGGGCAGGCAAAGGACCTTTCCCTGGGCTCCATGGAGTTGGCGAGCAGGAATCAAGCCCCTGGGGGCAGCCCTGCAGCCTTGGTGGCACTGCCATCAGAGACATGGCTGTCAGCGCGCGGGACAAATGGGGTTGTCGGAGGGGGCTTCGCGTTGCCTCTGGAAGGTGCAGGGAATAAGGGAGTCAGACACTGGAGCAGAGACCCACGCACAGTTCTGATGGAAGAATTTCACCACCAGGAATAAAGCCTGGGTAACACAAAGATTCCTAAATCCACTGGCAAGCGAGCCCCAGAATGGGTTTACAATCTGCTTTAATCCAAAGCAGTTCAACTGGTCTTTAAGACAAATCCTATTGTGAAGCTTTTCTTATGCGCCATGATGTATAATTTTAAAATGGCAGCTCTGTGGTTGTTCATTCCAAATAAAGTCGTTTCAGACACTGAAGCAGGCTGCCCCTGGCTCAGCTGGTGCCCAGACACTGGCCAGAGCTGAGTGGGTCAGTGGGAGGGGCAGGGGGATGCACAATATTGCTCAGATCCTACTACCACGGATCTGCGGCGAATTAAAATGATGTGTCTGTGTAATAGCAGGTCCCTGCCACATCCTGACAGCCAGCCAGGGTACCTGTCAGCATCAGCCTTGAGGCTTATGCTAACATGGGTTTAGGGCAGGCTGGAAGAGCAGCGGCAGCTCATAACAAGCAGCTGGCAGCGCCAGCATGCTGCCCTAGCCAACCCCAGAGGACCTGAGAAGGCCAACGTCTCAGCTGCAACCCAGAGCACACCGGGATCGCTCCCCTCAATCCTGCCAAGCAGAAGGAACTGTGGCGTCTCATGGCACTGCTGCTGATGGGACAGCAGGAAAGCAGCCCGGGGGAGTTGGGGTCACTCAGTGGCCATGTGAGATGACAGGATGTGGCTGGCAGGAAAAGGAAGCCAGAGGGAGAGAGATCCCAGTGCTGACAGCCTGAATTCCATGCTCGGCAGGCTCTGCAATGAAGAGCCAGGGTTGACATAGCAAGAGCTAGAGTAGGCCAGGATTGATGGCACCGGCGGTGGGACGCAGAGGACACAGTACTGGAACAGCAAGGTGCGCCCTGGGCCAGGCTGGAGCCTGAGTAGCGCCTGCCCACACGCTGGTGGCTCAACCTGCCCAACGCTGACCGTGTTAGTGGAGGTGGAGAGGGTGCAGGCAAATCTCTCCTGCCTGCGGCAGCAGGCTCCTCAGGGCAGCGACGTCACATAACCAGCCTTCCAGGGTCAGAGGGACCCCATTCTCTGCCACAGGGCTTTGCCTCTGGCTTCCAGCAGCAGAGGATTTCAGGGGCACGCCTTATGCCAGCGTGGAGGGGAAGGCGGGCCAGTGGCGTCTCTTGGAAGGGGTCACATACTGCAGCGCCGGAAGAGCACTAGACGCTCAGACCTGTTGTCAGGCGGGCCGCATGCCAGCCACTTAGGGTTATTAGGCACAATCTTAATCTGGGCTGAGCTGATAAAGTTAAACTGCCTGCCCAGAACTAATCACCCTAAGTAACTAGCCGTGTCACCGTTACTTAGCCGGGATCACACAGAACAGCGCCGTTTAATGAGGCCTTCTGTGAACCAGGTTGCGCTGCCTGACAGGTATGGATTGGGGAGGCTCTTCCCCTTGGTCTTTCCTCCTCAGCTGCTGCCTCCGCGCGGCACTCCCTGCGCAGTGCCCACGAGTGCGTTTGCAGTGCCAGGTTTGCCGACGGTGCTCACAGAGGAAACAGTAACAATGGCAATAAGTGGCAGACCTGGGAAAAGCTAAATACAAAGTGCCTGTCTCATAGCAAGAGGGAGGGACAGGTTCTAACCTCAGTGCAGAAATGTGGACCTGATATAGCAACCGCAAAGGTGGGACCCAGTCTGACTCCCACTGAAGCCAGTGGGAGCTTTGCTGTTGACACGGAAAGGGAGCAGGATCATTTGAACATACCTAACCCCCTGGGAAACAGCGGGGAGAGGAGCCAGCAGGAAGTTCATGTGGCAGGATGAACTCTCCTATAACTCAGCCGAATGGCGCAGTGGAGAGGACTCCCCGTATATTTTGTTTAGTGGGGTGGGCGGGAGGCACCAGCCCCACACATTGGTACAGATCCCTGTTCTGTTTCAGTTGACAGGCACAAATCTGACCATTTTTCTGGGGAAAGGGCCCCCTCCAATGCTTATTCAGGCAAGTCCTGCTCCTCCAAGAGCTGGAAACCTCACACCTGTACTCCAAAAAGGTACCAGTCCCCTCCCACTTCACACATCCCATACCTGGAGACCTCTCCATCTGTGCAAGCAGCTCTCTCCTCTCTAAAGGGAAGCAGCACCCCAGAGAGGCATGGGATTAACTAGTGTCAGTTAACACTGAAGTATCTGGGGACACGGGCAGCAGTTAGGACAGCCTGAAATTCTGCAGGAATTCCGGAAGTTTGCTGGGATTTCCCCTCTTTTGCCTATGTTGCTAAAACACAAACTCCTCGTTCACCTTCATTTTCACCAATAAAACCAGGACTCTGCATGAGCCAAGAGGGAGCGGGACACAGGCCAAGACCGGGGGGAGATTTCATCAGCAGAAAAACTGCCTTTTGTCCTTTCAGAATATGCACAACTGCAACCAAAGGCGGCCACCATTCCACTCTGTATGAAGCCAGTAAAAACCCGAGACTGCAGTTTCCACTAGCAGGATCCATCCATCCCCCCCACCCCCACCCCCCTGCCTTCCAACAGCTGTGAGACTTAGATAAAATCATTCATTCATCATTCAGCCCCTGAAGTGTGAACAGACAGAGGATTTGTGGCTCCAGGGCTGTGAATCCAGCACTTGTAAATTCTCTCAAGAAAGAGAAACCTCTGGGAGCTATGCTGGGAGTTAAGGGGAAATGTAACAATGAATACTCAGGAGGGACAAGCTGTGCGCCTAAGTTCTGCAGAAGGGGTAGCCCTGCTGGCTGCACACAGCTTCAGAAATCGTTGCTAGGTATTGGTGCGGAAGAGACTTTACAGGCCTGAACCAGCCACCGATTCCAGATGGAAAATTAAAATGTATTTCTCAAAGGGAATTTGCTGCCATGACTGGGCCTTTTCCAATGGGAACAAGTAGCCCCTTCCTATGGAGGGAGCCACGCGGGAGTAACAATCATTGTCCACCTAAGCCAAAAGACTGGCATAGTCAGTAGTTAAAATGCATGAACCAAATGCCCTGCAAAAGCATAATTTTCAGGCTTGAAAGGGACAAGAAAGCTCTGAACTCTATGGTTCCTGTGAGCAAGTTTCAGCTCGTTGCTATTAGGAGCAAGTTCCTCATTTCATTGGAAGAAAATGATCCACCACCTTTGCACACCTGACTCCTTCCAGAAGTCGGTCTCTGCAGGAACAAAATCTTACCTTGGCTCTTTTCCTATTGCTGCCTCTTGGCCCCAGCAGTCAGCCAATATCCTGGGCCTTGCTGAGTTGTTTCCATTAGGAGGAGAAACAGATTATATGAGTCAGATATTTCTTTGGTGCCATCCTGTTTAGTTACAAAGCATAGACATCAAGTCCTTTTTTCCTGGACACAGTAGGAACACACGGCAGCAAGGGGTTTCCTTGCTCAGAATCCCATGCTGCCTTTCCAGCGAATACCGGGCCCAAAAGAATCCCAGCTTCCACGCTCATCACTACGACTCTACCTCATCATCTCTAGGCTTCCTAATGTGTCTGTCTCTCTTTCTATCACAGAAACAATGCCGCAGCCTCTGCACTTGCAATCAGTATCCAAGGAAACCCCTTAGCTTCTTGTTCAGGCCCTGACATGTTGGCCCATGCCTTGGGCAGTGGCTTCTATCAGTTACAAAGGGGCATTTAATTGCTCCTTCATTTAGCCTTCATCATAACATTATAAAGTTTGAGGGAATCGTTGATGCTAACGAGAGAAGAAACAAGAGAGAGACAATGTCCTCCCAAAGGACTGAGGTCTCTCCAGAGGCTGCTAGGAAAACGGAACACAAAAGAGGGTGGCTAACTCCAGGGCCAGCAGCTCAGAATTCCTCCCACTCTCTGCAAAGGGAATTGCATCTCTCCTCCAACAATTACTCCAGTGGCCCAGAGCAGATACATTTATTGAGCAGAACTGAGCTCCTAGGCAGCTTTCAGTGGGCTTGCGGAGAAGGAGCCATTGCAATCAGTGATGGCATGACTGGGAGGAGAGAAGAATGGACTCAGAACAGGCTGCTGGGACAGCCTACTAGAGTCACAGGCCACAGTCACTCCCGTGAGGGCACCGTGGGGAGTCTGTGTCACGTATGAAAATCCTTCAGCTCAGCTCCCTGGGGGTGTGGTGGTGCTGGGAGCAATCTCGTCCTCCCAGAAGGGCTTTCTGAGTAACATCACGCAGCCTGAATCCCCTGGGACCCCTGTTTGAGAGGCAAGGAGCAAGGCTATTTCTGGCCACACACAAGGACCCAGTTTGTTCAGATTTACAGAGCCTCGTACTAAGTTTCAGGAGGGATGGGAAAGCACAGTGTGTAGGAACGAGTCTGGGATGGACATGGGAGCCTAGCTCCCAGCTGGGTGCCTCAGGAGGGTCAGACTAGCATGATTACTGCTTGTCTAGAAAGGGGTGGGGTTCATAAACCTGGCTGATATCTAGTGAAAACCAAAGGCCTGCTCCCCACGAGCTGCCATGGCCACGATGAAGCAAGAGGAAACATGTCTCACAGTAACATCCTGCCCAACACCGAGGCACTTACAAATACCTGAGTCAGCTGCAGTGCGGCACAGGCTTGCAGCACTAAGTCCACAATTAGCAATAATATTACTGTGCCCGCAGGAGATAGCTGGACAGCGTGCACCTTTCCGGTTTAAAGGGCAAGCTGCCCTCTGCAGCAGTGGTTGCCAACGCACGCCTGGGGGTCCATCGACTCATCTAGAGATTTGCCTAGTTTTACAACAGGCTACATAAAAAGCATTAGCAAAGTCAGGACAATCTAAAATTTCACACAGATGACTTGTTTATACTGCTCTATATGCTATACACCGACATGTAAGTGCAATATTTATATTCCAATTGATTTATTTTATAATGACATGGTAAAAATGAAAACCTAAGTAGTTTTTCAGTAAGAGTGGGCTGTGACACTTCTGTATTTTTGGGTCAGATTTTGTAAGCAAGTAGATTTTAAGTGAGGTGAAACTCAGGAGGCATGCAAGACAAACCAGAGTCCTGAAAGGGGTACAGTCATCTGGAAAGATTGAGAGCCCCTGCTCTGCAGGACTAAGCTGGCCACACCCTGATCCCAGGCTTTTGCCCAGCCAAGGCCTGCTTCTAGGACTCCAGAGTCCTGTGTCCATTTTGTCGCAGTGGGAAGAGCTTGTTTACGGTTTCCAGCCTGGGGCAGCAGGGTAACATCACAGACTTGAGTCAGGAGACCAGATGTTCCGATTTTATAGGGACAGTCCCGATGTTTGGGTCTTTTTCTTATAGAGGCTCCTATTACCTCCCAACCCCAGTCCTGATTTTTCATACTTGCTGTCTGGTCACCCTAGAGCCGAGGATGGGTCCCGATTCCAACGAGAAACCGTAGAACTGGAATTAATTTGCAAACTGGACTCCATCAGATTAGGCCTGAATAAAGACTGGGAATGGATGGGTCACTACAAAAAGTAATTTTCCCTCCCTTGGTATTCACCCCTTTTTGTCAACTGTTGAGAATAGGCCACTTCCACCTTAATTGAATTGGCTTGTTAGCACTGACCCCCCCCACTTGGCAAGGCTTCAGAGTAACAGCCGTGTTAGTCTGTATTCGCAAAAAGAAAAGGAGGACTTGTGGCACCTTAGAGACTAACCAATTTATTAGAGCATAAGCTTTCGTGAGCTACAGCTCACTTCATCGGATGCATAAAGTGGAAAATACAGTGAGGATGTTTCTTGGCAAGGCGACGCCCATCTTTTCATGTGCTATAATATATATTCTGCTTACTGTATTTTCCACTCCATACATCTGATGATATATTATAGAATATATATTATTTTAGCCCACGAAAGCTTATGCCCAAATAAATTTGTTAGTCTCTAAGGTGCCACAAGGACTCGTCATTGTTTTTGCTGATACAGACTAACACAGCTTCCAATCTGAAACCTATCAGAGAGCTGAGAAACCTATTTGCATCTATAAATAAGCCCAGACAATTTGCTTGCAAGGTGCAGCAGGAACTCCTTTAGCTTTGTCTGGGTTTCAGGTTTCTTCCCTCACCTGTTAGCTCCTTCAGAGAGGCATCCTCACATAGAGATCCCCCACAGCTGAGGGGAAGAATGCATAAACACAACCTAAGCACTACGCTCTTCTTGTCAGAAGCAAATCCTCTTTCTGCAAAATTCAAACTGTAGCCCAGTGGGCCAACTTACCTGTATTATATTCATTGCTTTGTTATTCTGCTTTATTATATTTAGTAGTAATGCAAGGAACCTACAGGCTTTTATCCTAAAGATTTTGCTTTAGTAGACTGTGAGGCTTGAGGCCTATAACTTTTGGTGTAGATAAAGGCAAGTAACTCATAAGTTATAGGGAACTGAAAGTAGCATGCATGAAAGTAGAGGGGGAATTTTGTCTAGAATACCAACATCAGCCACCCATAGAACATAGCTGACACCAGCATCTGGAAGGTTCCGGACAGAACGTCCAACCACAAAGGCGTCCATGGCAACAAATTGAGGTGTATGCTAATAGGGTAACATCATATATATACTAACCTATAGAAAACGGACACCTTAAGGGGAGGAAATACAAATAAGGATTTCTATTGAATATGCATTGGACATGGTAACGTTAGCATAACCTACTATAAAAGTAACATCCCATGGGCAGCAAGTAGCGAGATGTAGACCTTGGGAGGGGCAAGAATGATAGCCACCAGGGAAGAGGAGGACGGTGATGGTGATGAGAAAGATAATAGTTAACATTCCGGGGTGGAAGAATGGCATTCCAATGTACTTTCTGTATTATCTCTATCTGCCTTGTTGAGTTTAAGTGTGTGTGTAACTTTGCTAAATTATTAATAAATCTTTATCATAGATTTATATATATAAAGAGTTCCTACGGTGTGAGTGTTGCACCTGTGCACCTCGGGGTTCCCAAATTATATGTTAATTTTACAATAATCTAACTGGGACTGATCTTGGGACAAGAACCTGTTAATCCTCAAATTACATTTGTATATACCCAACTTTGGGTCAGACTACAAAACAGGATTTGCTGGCTCCCGCCAGCAGAGGGGCACAGCGTCATGCTCAGGTCACAGATTAGCAGCATACTCTCTTGGGTGCTAGAAACTGGCGGTTATGAGCCCTATAGAAACCAGAGAGGTAGTTAGTTCCCAGGCTGTGGAGATGTAACTAATCAGCCTAGGGAAGGTACTACAGCATGGACTATGGATCATTTTCTGACAGCTCCAACCCCTCCCCTCTCAGCGGCGACCAGTAGAAAGCATGGGCTGAAAATGGCTCAGAAATGACTTAAGTTCTGCAATGGAAAGAGAGTCCCTAGGGACCCAAGGAAAACACTGTTCTGAAGAGGCTTAGCAGCAGGGTCAGCTCAGGGAAACAAGGAGGCTGACACATCTGGATGCCAACAGGCAGGGTTTGCTTTGGGTGTGGAGAGGTTATGTGCACTGTTAAGCAGAATTGCATCTCTGAGATGGGACTCTTTGTTTGGAAGAAGTAATCTGGGGCATCTTCGCCCTTGGCCCGTAGCAGTGGTTCAGCCTAAAGCTGACCCATTCCCTACAGCGGCGGCACCAACTCCCCTCTGCACCCAGAACCTGCCCTGCTCCCTCTAGTCCTCAGAGCTCCACATCCTCAAACCAGAGCCCAAATATTTGTTCCATCACAGCAGAACCATCACCCATCGGTGGCTACTGGAGTGGAGAGGAGGGTACGGAACACACAGGAGTGGCGACAGGAGGCCAGTGGACGTGCCTTGGGGCTCTGGAGTCAGGACTAGGGCCAGCAGGTGCAAAGCCCTCAGTGCCAAGCAAACACGAGACTGCTGCTGAGGGGGCCCGGTCCAATTGCTGTATCTGAGAAGGATGAGAGAAATGTGTCTGTTGTGAAGCTTTGCTGCCCACACTTTGCAATCATTCCCCGGAGAACACAATAGCCGCTCTGTGCACGCTGCATCTCCAGGCCCTCTGACAGCCTAGTAACAGCCTCTCCATTGGCTGGCCCACCGGAATTACCATCTCACTTGACCTATCAGGAATAACGATGGGAGCAAGGCAGGAATCCTTTCCTATGGCTAAGAGAAAGTTGCTCAAAGAACAGGGAAAACTTGCAGCCCTGGGATAAACAGGGAGACTCAGAGACCTGTTTTAACCCATCTCTGCCTTGTGAGCAGGAGAAAGGAAATTAAAGAGTTTCCTTCCTGCATCCCAGCCACCTGCTGCCCCAGGGATTTAATTCTGCTGCTTTACAGGGAACAGAGGAACTTTGACTATTAAACAGTTTAGAAAATGAATTTATGATCCCAAGTCAGCAGGATGAGCAGGGTGCAACCAGGACAGGGCGTTACACCCTAAAAGTCAGCTCCCTGCGTCGGTCACATGCCAAGTTCCAGTCAGGAGTCGTCAGCAGAGGACCTCTCAGATCCCAGACAGCATCCGTAGTCCCGGTGGCTGCTCGTTTGTTGGTTACATAATGAACTGTTTCAGAGCTTGAGCAGAGAACCCCAAACTCCGGTCTTGGCAGGAGAGGAGGTTTTCCTGGTCCCCACTTAGAGCCCCTCACCCAGGGTGATACAGACAAGCATGGCCACTGGCTGCGGGCAGTTCCCTAAATACTAACCGAGGGCAGAATGCGTCCTGAGAGCACAGTGACCTGGAAAGCATTTCACCATCATACAACTCCTGTCCCAGGGATGATGATTTTTCACCTACTGTTTGAAAGCCCAATGGCTGTTTATTTTATCACACCCCTGCTGGCTTGGTGACTCAGCAGCGAAACGATGGTAGGGCCACTGAGCGCCAGGCCCTCCGCTGCCCTGGGAGGCAAAAGCATTTGTCACGACCAACTTTATTTACATCACAGCACACAACAATAACTTACTATCAGCTAAATATTTGTTTGAACCGAATGCGAACATTTATGCAACAAGTTGGACGGGCACAGAGGCCAAGAGCAATCTGTCTCTATTAACAGTAGCCAAGCGTGGGAATGGCTGTGTTTATCACTGCCTCTGGAGAGAGGTCTGTGCCAACTACGTGGCATCGACAGTGAGAAGAGGATTGGAGGAGTGGGGACACAGCAAGGGCAGGACGAGGGCCTGGAGGTGGGAGCTAAGAAGAGCAGCACACAGACAACCTACAGCACACCAGGAAAGGTGCAGTCCCCGCAGCTTGGAGACTGAGGTTCCCCATCTACCACTAGAGGAGGTATTGCATGGCACTTCAGAGCTGGTACTGCAGCTTCCCCCCGCCGTCCTCACCCACCACCAGGGAGTAACACTCGCCCGTGGTTGTAGGCTCCTAAGTCACTTTTGAATATGGGACAAGGAAGGGTTTGAGAATTTTACCCATGGTGCTTTTGCCATGCAGGACATCTTTCCAGCTCAGACACTCCAAGTACTTTCCTATAGGCCACACAGACACTGGCTTCTAGTCACTATGGACCTGGTCCGGATTCAGATCAATACTCAGGTTAGTCCATTTTCTGATCATTCCCTTTTCCTTTGGGCTTTGCCACATGCTCTGGAGATAACATTCTTTATTTGCAGTTGAAACATCATTTTGAAAACCCTATAGACCAAGATCGCTCCATCCAACAGTATCTATAGGGTGCCTATCATGCCGCTGCACACCAGGTCACCTTCAGCGCCAAGCTGGACCCCGGGCAGGAGTTTCCAGATTCCAGGCTACCTGAACCCCAGCAAAAACTCGCGAACTCCAGCATGAGTCTGCTGCCGCATTTCATGTTCTCCCTTCCCCTCCACCCGCCGAACCGAGGCCGCCTGGCTAGCCCAGCACTGCCGTTTGAGGCTGCACTGCCCAGGACTGGAAGGGAGGACTGAGGAGACGTGATCTGAAGCATTCTGTGCCCACCGCACTGAGACGCATGAACAGCCACAGCTGCCACCACACACCAAGTATGTGAGATGTTTCACGGAGAAACCGCTTTAGGGCCAAACCCGCACCCTTCACACAAGCCATCGATCAGTCCATTAGAAGGCAACGATTGCCTCGACCATTCTGAGCCCAGACTGGCTTTAAAGACCTAGAGGTGAAAGGCTCCATATACAACCCTCAATGTTAACGACCTGCATTGGGGAGTGACCTTTGCCCTCCCCAAATTATAGCACGCCCAACCCTTCCAAAGCTTCAGAAGATGTAAGAGTTGGGAAGCAAGCTGCAGCCACACTTCTACACCTGCAGAAAGTGAAGTGAATTAGTAACACTGCCTAGAGCTGAGACAGAAACTCCTGGGCTCACCACCCCATCTCAGCTTACGGTCTCTAACAGCCTGAGTATTCCCAACATTAGCCAGAATTCATGCGATCAGGGAGGCAGATCTTGCTGCATCACCACAGGAGTAGAATCCCTTCTCCTTTGTTTAGTAACATGAGCCCAGCAACCAGCTTGTTTAGTTTTAGGACTTTTCACCCCACTACAACTGCACTGAGACACATCCTAGAAGGGGAAAAGCATCATTACTTTTCAGCCTGGCCAGTGATCTTTTCATCTGTGAGCTGAAAAAATGTCTGCACAGTTGCTGGCTGGCTGTGCACAATCAGAACAGCGGTGCACACACTTGCTGTGTGACCTCAGCCCCTGCCTAGCATGAGCCTTCCACACACACAGCAGATTTGACCTACCACCAAGATCCTCAGTAATATCCAGAGTGGAGCTCCAGGAGAAACGTTCCACTGCCCCATACTTCAGCTCCTTCAGAGCAGTTGGCAGAGTTTCCAGCTCATATGCGCCCCGCTTTTTCCAGTACAGAAACATACTGGAGAGAAACCTGGAGGTCTGCTGAAGCAGTCAGTATTTCTGCCTTTACTGCTTGGTGACCAGGAGGAGGTTAGCTCTCAGCTGCGTGGAACTGTGCCCGCAACATGTTTCGTGGGATGAGCAGGAGGAGGCCAGGCTTCAGCTCTGAGGAGCAGGTCCTGGTATAAGGACAAGTGCCGCATTCATCCTGAGCAATGGGAATTCTGGGGTGGCGGAGGGTGCTCCTAGAAACAGACCAATGCTCTGGGAAGTGGGGCAGACAAAGGGCCTTTCTTGAGCCTCCCACAGACATTTCACAAATTTCACTTTCCATCCTCTATGAAAGAAATTCAGCTGAGGAGACAAGACACATTTGTGATTATTTTAACCACTAGAAAGAACAGGGCTGTTCAGCAATTCTGCTGTTACAAAAAGTTTTCAAAGGGAAGAATGTGTCCCCCCCAAAACCCTACTACGGCACCTTCCTTCCTCAAAGGAAGCTCACTCTACAAACCCAACAGTATCGTCATCGCCTGACGGGCACAAACAACGGGAGCTTTGACATCCGCTTCACTGCAAAAAAAAAAAAAAAAAAAAAATCACTGATAATTTGCAGCAATTTGAAAAGTTGGTCTGGTGCCAGGCTAGTGGACTGCAAGCAGTAGCTTATATGACTAATGGAAGCATCAGTGACTGAAATGGACAGATTCCCAGCAAAAGGGTTTTCCAGATGGAGACAGCATGCTTAGCCTCTGGAGAGAGATTAAGGGGTTCTAGCATAACTCACCCTCTGGCTCATCCCAGAAGAATCAGCCACTAGCTGCTCTGGAGACCTGCCCCACCCTGGCTACAAGGAGGGTGCCTGGGATCAACCGGAATCCAGACATGCAGAGAACGTGCCCGTGACCTCAAGCAGTGAGGCAACTGAACAATCAAGGGGACAGGCCTGCTTTTCCACTCCGGTGAACTGGTTCCATGCCCTCTTCTGGTTGTGCCTTTCTCTCCGCAGCTCATCTGAGCAGTTAAAGCACCTCAGGAAGGATCTGAGAGGGAGGAGGGAGCATAGCCTCTTGCTTTTGTTTGGTTGCTGAATTTTCTGCTGGACCATGAAGCTCAGCAATACACATTTCCTAATGGCTCCTCAGAGGCAAGGGGGGCAGAGTCATGCGGAGTCCCAACCTGACAACATTCCAATTTACACCTCTTTGGTGAACAAGCGTGAGGCTGACACCCTTACAACTGGGGCTCAGACACCATGGAGATGAGCTTGGCATACAGACTGGCACAGAAACAGACCAGATCTGTCCTTCAGCTTGTCTTTCAGAGGAGAAGCAGTGGGCCTTGAGCTCTAATGACAGCTGTGCCACTGACTCCCTGCGCGACCCTCGGACAACTCTGTGACTTCGGTGCCCCTCTGTAAGATGGGGCCACGCACACAGGTGTCAGGAGTGCACTGAGATTTACCTCATGAGGCTCAGACTTTCCAGACAAGCAATTAAGGAATTGCACGTACAACACATTAGGATAAATAAAACTGGATATTCCAGAATCTTATCGCAAACTACAGACTATTTGCATTTTAAAAAGAACAATTCAGTTGTAAGGTACCTTTTAAATATAAATTTACATTTGTTCCAATTAAATAAGTGTATAGGAATTTTCCATTTTAGATAAGCTGTATCCCGTAAAGAGGCGTATATCTAAGATGAAATGGAAGCTCAGAGGCAATCCCTGGTGCAGGACTTGCAGAGGAGAAAGCTCTTGCATCGAAGTCAGAATGTGCAGAGAGGCAGACAGCAGGTCAGTACTGGACCAGCAGAGACAAGGGCTGAGAGATCTGCTGGACCAAGTGCAAGGAGGGTCTGAAAAGTGAGGAGAGCCGTTTTGAAATGGATCCTGAAATGAACCAGGAGGCAGCAGGGATATCTTAAAAGAGAGGGTGAGGTGCTCCCATTCCTTTGAACGTTCAGTAAGGTGAGGCAGGCAGCAATATGCGCACACGCCGGAAGCTACTGAGAAGGGAGTTTGAACAGTCAAGGCAGAAGAGGCGCCTGTCAATGGAGCCAGAAGATTCCTACTCCCAAGGAAAGGGAAGAGCTAGGAGACTCTCAGACACAAGGCAATTAAATTCATAGCTAGAATATAGCACACACATACTGTAGCGTGAGAAATAACAAGCCAAGCTGCCATCTGATTCAATTTGAAACAGCTGAGTCCTAAATCCCTCAAACACGGGTTCATGGTGGAAAAAACTGACAATCCTTAAGTCATAACTGCCCAGGTAGGCGCCAGGGCATTGGAAGAGCTCATGGCAACGCGAAGCTGCCCCAAGAAAAACACTGGATGGAAGATCCAGTGGGTGAGGTTATTTCAAATAACCACTTTCAGCCGTGATGACGGAAAGGCAGCGGCAGGCACAGCCCGGCACTGGGCAGAGATGTGCAGGTTTGCGAGTCACTGTCAATGGGGAGAACCCGGAAGAACAATGGTTAAACCAGAGGCTTTGGGAGCCAGCAAACATCACCAGCGCTCCTGATGCCCACCCTGAACTCAGACACCTGGTTACGAGACAAGTATTAAGACTGTGGTAAAAAATTGTTCCAATTCACCCTGGTGCACACAATGGAATTCCCCCACCCCCACCCGAGCAAACAGGAGAGGTTTGTACAGGGTTTAAAAACTGCAGCAGCAAAGAGAAAAAGACTCAGGTCCACAGACTGCAGCTTTCTGCAGGGAGACCCCCTGGAAAGTGACAAGGCAAGGCAATAAGAATCCCAGGTCACAGGGTCATTTATCTGAAGATGCTCAAATGGAAATTGAGAGGTAGGGTCATTTTCACACTTAAAAGCCCTTGACTGCCCCTTAGATCTCTGGAGTGCCTGAAGTTTGTACCCTTCCCTTCACACCTAAACGTATTCTGTACCACTCAATGCTCCAGAAACATCTCGGAAAATGACAGGTTTCAGAGTAACAGCCGTGTTAGTCTGTATTCGCAAAAAGAAAAGGAGTACTTGTGGCACCTTAGAGACTAACCAATTTATTAGAGCATAAGCTTTTGTGAGCTACAGCTCACTTCATCGGATGCTGTAGCTCACGAAAGCTTATGCTCTAATAAATTGGTTAGTCTCTAAGGTGCCACAAGTCCTCCTTTTCTTATCTCGGAAAAGCAATTTAAAGAAGCGCTCTAGAGAGCCCCTCTGAGCATGTGATGGGGTGGAGCAGAGCTGGGCGGAAAGCATAGCCCCAAGAAGCCAGCATACCTTTCAAAATACAGTCCCCATGTGACAGATTCCCTAACACTGCCCCAACTCTGGCTGTGAGCCTCTCTCAGGGGCCTGTTTCAGAGTAGCAGCCGTGTTAGTTTGTATTCGCAAAAAGAAGAGGAGGACTTGTGGCACCTTAGAGACTAACCAATTTATTTGAGCATGAGCTTTCGTGAGCTACAGCTCACTTCATCGGATGCATACTGTGGAAACTGCAGAAGACATTATATACACACAGAGACCATGAAACAATTCCTCCTCCCACCCCTCTGTCCTGCTGGTAATAGCTTATCTAAAGTGATCATCAAGTTGGGCCATTTCCAGCACAAATCCAGGTTTTCTCACCCTCCGCCCCCCCGCCCCCCCACAAACTCACTCTCCTGCTGGTAATAGCCCATCCAAAGTGACCACTCTCTTCACAATGTGTATGATAATCAAGGTGGGCCATTTCCAGCACAAATCCAGGTTCTCTCACTCCCTCACCCCCCTCCAAAAACCACACACACAAACTCACTCTCCTGCTGGCAATAGCTCATCCAAAGTGACCATTCTCCCTACAATGTGCATGATAATCAAGGTGGGCCATTTCCAGCACAAATCCAGGTTTTCTCACACCCCCCCCCACCCCCACACACACACACTCACTCTCCTGCTGGTAATAGCTTATCCAAAGTGACCACTCTCTCTACAATGTGCATGATAATCAAGGTGGGCCATTTCCAGCACAAATCCAGGTTTTCTCACCCCCCCACCCCCATACACACACAAACTCACTCTCCTGCTGGTAATAGCTTATCTAAAGTGATCATCAAGCATTGCACTGTACTGTACCTGCTGCTCCATTCAACGGTACAGTCCTCATAGCTGGGACCTGTAACACAGGCTGTTTGGCTCACCTCGCCCATTGTATAGCAGCCAGCTCACCAACAGTCACAGACCTGGGTGTGAGCGGTCAGGCCGAGCGGTCAGCCAGCATCGAGGGCCAGAGTCAGGAACCAAGCAGGGGAGCAGGGCTGGAGCAAGGTTTGGAACAAGCCACTCACAGGAGCAGTGTAGCTGACAACAATTAAGAGCACTTTTCACTGCAAAACTACCCTGCAAAACCTGAACTCCATCTACAGCCCCCTCCTAGCGATGCCGTGATGGGAATAGCTTGTCAGTGCAATGACCAGTTCCGCACGTTGCAAGCATCAGTAGCTCCCTCCTAGGTGGGTGTGAGCAAGGAACGCATAATCGGACAGTGCACTTGGCCTGCACCTACCCTTTCACAATAGCCATGCCCTGTATCTGGCAGCTGGCTCACACATTCAGCAGGGCTGTTGCTGGGCATGCTGGATTTCCCCTGGTTTACCGAGTTTCACTGTCAATGCAGATTTTAAACGTTGCCAGAAGAAGAATAAATGGTTTGGTAGGCATCACTGCTCGGGTCAGAGAGTGGCTGGGCCATTGGGAGGGTGCCGCAGCAGTACAGAGGGAACAGGCTCCACAGGGCTGCAAGGGGCAGGGTATTTTGCAACTGATTCACTCAGCTTTACCTCTCATGCACAGGGTCAGCCTGGGATCTAAGGCAGAAGAGGCTCCTGTCAGTGGAGCCAGAAGACTCCTGCTCCCAAGGAAAGGCAAGAGCTAGGAGACTCTCGGACACTATACCAGCTGGGTGCATTGTCTGGGAAGGACATCGAGGCATCTGACAAAAGGGCTGAGCAGTTCAGCAGAGCTCAGCACCAACTGCCAGGCCGTTAGAACTCCAGTCCCGGCTTAATGAAAATATATTTTTGCAGATGCCTACCCGCCTACAGCTCCATATTGCAAGATTTACGAAGGGTCACAAGACAGCCCTAGTGCAACAGAAAGCAACCGAGCAACGTGTGTGTCTTCGTGGTACAATCGCCTGTGGGGCGAGGGGCGATCAGGATAGTACAAGTGCAAGGTGAACACCCCAACTGAAGAGAATACTGTGCTGTATCACAAGGGCTGGTGCGTCTCTGGTGTGCAGACACCCCTGAGCAAAGCAAATCCTTTAAGGATTCGTGAGCATATCCAAGGCCTCCAGGACGTACGTCTAGAGCGTGATGTGCGACGAGGGCCCGCTTGGTTGTGACCCACTATTGGATGGAGGCCCTCCAGCGCTCAAAGCATGAGCATCGACAGCTTGAGCTCCAGGAGGACGTCCTGTAGCGGGGAGCTGTAGCCTACTCATGTCCTCCGTGGACTGGCAGGCACAGACGGACACGTAGCACGTACCGACATCCTGCAATCGTCACTACTGCCCTCCCCGCTCCTCTCCAGCTGCTCTGCCCTCCGGTGTGGCCACAGCCCTGTTCAGAGGGACTGTCTTGTACTAGTGACACTGCACATCGGGACGGTCAGGCCGCCTTGCAGCCAACCACGCAGAACCAGCTCTCTGCTCCGTCAGTTAGTGGTCGACCTGCAGCAGGGCCTGTTCTGAGCGCATCCTTTGGAAGGCAAGTTGGTGCAAAGCACACGTAACCGTCTATCCCTGCTAGTCCCAGAAACCAAGGCTGCAGCTGAAGAGATGCTCCAAGACCAGGGTTACCTAAAAATGTAGCTCATGGGCCAGATGAGGCCCACAGCTGTCCCCTCCTTATAACCACGGGGCAAATACCAAGCTGATTAAGCTGTAGCTTTTTGCTGACCGGGGACTCAGCCAACAAGCAATTTCTATCCAGGAACAAGGAAGCTCACATACAAGCAAATGTAGTTATTCGCGCTCAAGACTATTATGCATATACATGTAAATTAGGCACAGACCTCTGGCTTCTGGCAAGCTGCCAATTCAGCCCTCAGTGCCAAAGTCTGGGCATCTCTGCTGTGGGCCAACCATATGAAAAGCAGGCAAAAAATACAAATTCCTGGAAAGTTTCAGGTGGGAAGAAGGCCAGTTTTCCAAAACAGCCTTTGACCTAAGAATATCAGACCATCCTGTCACGACACCTGGGCAGAGCTCCCCCTGAACCCATTGCCTATGGAGCTGAAATGCTTGCAGCTGAACTTAAGTCACACTTCCTTGATCTTCTCTGTTTTTCTCATCGTGCTGCCTGTAATGTGCCCCAGTATCTGTGCCAACTCCAAACCCTCACCTTAGAGAAAGTACATGGGACCAAAGGCAAGACTCTGAATGCTACTGGGCAGGTGAATGGATTTGCTTACCTTCAGCTGGAGGGAGTCAGACACAAAAACAACCAAATGTTTAAAAAAAGAAAAGAGCCTCCCCACTTCCATCTTTGCACTGTCCTTGTTTCGGCACACCCATCAGCTGTGCATTACACTGCTGTCCTGGCTTGGGGAGCCAGGGTATCACCAGGGTCACTCCCAGACAGCCATAGATTAGTCGCAGTTTACATAAGTCCCAAAGAAAGGACACACAAGGTGTCAGCTTCAATGAGGAATTAATTTGGTCTCGGAGGCTAATCAGCTCAGCCGAGTTAGATTTTCCTTCACTTTTAACTCCTCCACATGCCCTGCACTGTGCCATCTCAGCCCAGGGTAAGGAAACTTCCTCTGACAAAGTGAGCCAGACACAATACTGTACACGAGGCGAGAGCCAAGCACCAACCTGTGCAACATACAAGCCACTTTGGAAAACAGCCGACACTTCGTGCTTAAGACTCAGATCAGTTCTGACAAGCATCCCTCCTCCCCAAGCCAAGGTCGGTTCTGTCCTCACCTGTACATTTGCTAATATCCCTTCTCAGGTCTCACTAGGCCTCAGTCTAGCAGGATAGCCAGCTATGGTCTTCACTGTTTGTTCTCCAGCACTCCCACAAGGCCAGAGTTTGCACTGTATTCTGTGACCCAGCCAAGCCCAAGGAAGCCTGAAAGCACAGGAGGGTCTCAATGGCCAACAGCCCACAGTGACTCAAAGGGAAGAAGAGAGGACTTACCAGACCAGAGGATGTGCCAGGGGGGAGTTTGGGGTGTATTAGAAAGAGATCCCCTAAGGTCTGGGGTTAGTATGGGAATTCTGGAAGGTGTGACTCTGAGAAGCCCTGCACAGTTTACCCACACTCCTAACAAAACCTCTCCCCTTCCATTCACCGTCCCTTCCTTAAGCTTCCCACAATCCGGCACTCTTACTTCCACCATACCATGGCCTGGCTGCTTCTGAGGATTTTTCTATAATCACCTTCATATCCCTTTTCTGGTCAGCCATGCCGCATAGCTGTTCCATTTAAAATGTACTTGATTTCTGGCTTACTGCCCCAGACTTCTTATTGTAGGTTTGTCTCCATCAAACCACATTTTCCATATACAGACTCAGCCACTGAAAAGAGCCAAATCCCTCTCAATTCAATCCACCTAGGCAGACTTCACAAGCTTTTCTTTTAGCTTGAAGTTCTCTATTTGTTAATTGTCTCAGCCAGTCTTCAGGCCTTTGGTTGGGGTGTCCCTTGTGTAAATTCAAGCATCTTCAAATTCCTGGAAGACACAAACTCAAGGGGTTCAAATACCCAGAAGGACAGAACCAAAGTACAAAGCGACCAGGAGGAGTTAGGCAGAAGCAGAGTAACAAGGGAAGATCCTGAACTAATTAAGGTGAAGCCCTACACCCAGGAAGATGAAAAACAAAGTACCGAGGGGGTGGGAAGGAGAGGATAAGGGAGGACATGATAGCCGTTTTCAAATACTTGAAAGGCTGCCATAATAAAGATGGAGAAAAGTTGTTCTCTCTTGCCACAGAGGGCAGGACAAGGGGAAATGGGTTAAAACTACAGCACAGCAGATTTAGATGAAATCTCAGGAAAATCTTCCTGACTGTAAGACCAGTCGGCCAACGGAACGGACACCTGGGGAAGCCATGGAAGCTCCTTCACTGGAGGTTTTGGGTGGGTGGTGGGTAGCCATCTCTCTGGGATGGTTTAGACACAGCAAATCCTGCATCTTGGCAGGGGGTTAGACTAAATTAGGGGCGGGCAAACTTTTTGGCCTGAGGGCCACATCGGGTTTCGGAAATTGTATGGAGGGTCAGTCGGGGAGGCTGTGCCCCCCCATCCACCCCTCCTTGCTTCTCGCCCCTGACGGCCTGCCCCCCCCCCGGACCCCTGCCCCATCCAACCCCCCTGTTCCCTGACAGCCCCCCCAGGACCCCTGCCCCATCCACCCCCCCCGTCCCCTGGAACCCCTGCCCCTGACTACCCCCCACCACCCCATCCAATCCCCCCTCCTTCCTGACTGCCCCCCCAGGACCCCTGCCCCCATTCAAACACCCCCAGCCTCTGACCACCCCAAGCCCATCCACACCTCCGCCCCCTGACCACCACCCGGAACTCCCCTGCCCCCTTACCGCGCAGCACAGAGCACCGGTGGCTCCGTGCCGCCCAGAGCCTTGCGCCGGTGTACTGTGGTAAATTGCTCTCCGTAACTGCTACCAGTAGCACATTCCTACACGGAGCAGGTTAATACACTACACTGGCAGCATGGCGCGCTGTGGCTGTGGGGGAGGGGCCAGGGGCAAGCCTCCCGGGCCAGGAGCTCAGGGGCCGGGCAAAAGGGTCCCGTGGACTGTAGTTTGCCCACCTCTGGACTAGATGATCCTTGCCGTCCCTTCTAACCCTGTGGTTCTAGGACTCTCCCCAGCAGGCACACTCACTGCGTTAAATGAGTTAGTGTTCAGCTTGCAGTCTTCTGTCCTAGCCTGATGTAAGCCCGTAAACGAGCCCTCTGGCTACTGCTGAGAAGGTGCAGGATCAGCAGGGAAATGTTCACAGCTGGATCTCCATTTCTACGGTCTAGTCCAAAATCGGAGTTTGATGACCACAGGTCTATGCTACTATTGCAGGGGCACTAACCAAACTAAGGCTATTTGCTTACCAAAGAGAAGACTAATGTTAAGCAGAGAGCCCGTCCTGGAGTTTGGTCCCCACTCTCACAGCTGGATACCTGGCAGGACAGTACTGCTCTGGACTGTCGCCAGTTCTCTGTGAAGTAGAGTCCCAGATGGCTGTGACTGGCCAATGTACGGGCGAAGCTGTTAACTATGAAACTACAGACTGTGCGAGTTTCACAAGGAGAAACTGAACTAGGAAGAAGAGGGGAGGCAGAATATGACAAACTGATCACTACTTCACAGGAATTATGCCAAAGTCCCTCTCAGGGGACAGAGATGTGAGTTACCCACTGTGACCACATAGGAAGAAGAAAGTATTAAATTCAAAGTGCCTAATGCAGCCACACGCCCCCTGCCCAGGAACAGCCTCCTTCAGAAGACCTTTAACTTAACTGCGTAGAACCCTACGCTCAGCAGTTTCCAGTCTGGGCGACTCCACTGAGCATGTCCTTGCTCCATCAGCGCGCTGGCAGGGTTCAGGATCAAAGAAACCAAGGTGAATCACCACATTTAAGCAAGATAAGATGATGGAAAACTGTAAGTGCCCTTGCATGGGAGCTATAGACTAGAAACGTATACTCCTGCCCTGGCCTCTCCTTGAGGGCAGGCCTGTGACCAGTCAGCTGCCCACAGACTGCACGGGCAGAAGGGACCATCATGATGCTAGTCTGACCTCCTGGATCACAGGGTGATAGAACTTCCCCAGAGCAGAGCTTCTAGAGAAACACCCCAGCTAAATCAGATCAATGGGGCTGAACACAAGGAAGGAAGGAAAGGAAACAGAGGCCAGCTGCACCTGGCAGACCACGTCTGAATGAAAAGGACTCTCCCAACTGCACCTCCTCAAAATAAATACTCCCAGTGCTCATTCTGACCCCCAGGGGCTGTCCCATCAATGTAGTATAGAGGAGGATGGCCTAGCTTCTACAACAGAAAGAGGCCCTTTGCCAATCATTCAAGTTATTCCCTGAAGCAGATTCTCTGTTGGAAGCCAGACATTGCATTTCTTCGTGCTGGTCAATGCTTGTTTCTCACTCTCAAGATTATCCTTTAAAAGGAAACTGACAAACCCCTCCTTTGGGCAGCCTTTATTCGTATTATATCAACATGCTGACGCCTCCAAAGCCAAGTGGGATAGTCCGTCTGTAAGGGCAGAATTGATCCTTTACTATTTAACTTTCAAAGGTTACCAGGCACTGGTCCACATCAAAGACAACTTCTCCCTGAATCAGAGATTCATCTATTGCAAAAGGCTACAAATCTCTTTTATCTGCTTCAGAACAGCTCCTAGGCCGAGAGTGATTGTTGGCTTAGGAGAAAGAGACCATTGCCACCAAAAAAAGATGAAGGGCAGTTATCACAAGGCAACAGTTCACTCAGACACCCACTTTTTTTTCCCTGTGGCATTTCTTCCCTCACCACCACCAGACATCCAGCTGTGCCCCCTCCTGCTCAATCTGAGAAGCAGTGAGGGCTCATGGTTACAGCAGTGAACTTTAAGTCAAGATTTCTGGGTTCTATCACAGCTCTGCCATGTGGGAAGCCACTTCTCCCTGCCTGAGAGTTTGCCTCTGTGGGATGCCTGTGATTATATGAAGGGTTGTGAGGCTTCACTCGTTATCATTTCTAAAGTCCTTGGAGACCTCTGGCGTGCCAGAGCGTTGGGATGAGACAGCGGTGTCCTCTACCACCCAACAGGCTGGGGAGTGCTGCAACAATTGGAATCAAAACATCAGAAGGAAACTGGATGCTCTGTGGCTCTCCGACACCCCAACATACCTCTTCCCTGACAAAGGTGTTAAAAAGTGGAGCCATTCGTCCCCAGGATTCTTCCCATCCATTTTTTTTCCCAAGCAATAAAAAATTCCAAAGAAAAGCAAAATGCTTAGTGTAGCCCCTGTTCAACTAGGCTGTGAAAATGGTCATGAAGACTCTGGTTTATGCATCAAGCCACAATCTGGACAAAATATTGGATAAGGGGATTTTTTTTGAGTGAGAGAGAGGGGGTGTGGAGAGTTCTCCAAGAACTGAGGAGGACACCAGGGTGACAATAACGTTTGCAGTTATATAAACACACTCCATTGGTATTTGTAATTATATAAACTATGGTTTCCTCAAATAAGCCCTTCTCCTATTTACACAAAATCCTCTGCACCGAACAGCCAGCTTGACATCCTCACTCTCAGAAGGGCTGCAACGCAGGAGAAGAGAGGTACTGATGGAAAATGCATGCAGTTCTAACAGCAGAGGTTGAGTTTACTGGGAAATGCTACAGTGGTTTTAAAATAAAATAAAAACCTTTGGCCTACCTCCATCAAAATCAGCCTGAGGGAACCCTGCAGCAAGGGGCAAGCTCGACTCATGCAGGAACTGCAAAGCCTCCTGTTTCCTAAACACCAGACTTGTTCCTTTCTGCCCAGGTTACCTAACACACAGCATGAAAACACCCTCCAATGTGACACAAGCGTCTCTAGTCTTCCTGTCCTCCTTGCTTCAGAAGCCTGATTTAACTGAACAAGGGAAAGGGAGGTTTCAGAGTAACAGCCGTGTCAGTCTGTATTCGCAAAAAGAAAAGGAGTACTCGTGGCACCTTAGAGACTAACCAATTTATTTGAGCATGAGCTTTCATGAGCTACAGCTCACTTCAACGGATGTCACCTGTTACCCCCAACTGGGTATTACCTGAACTCCCCATGGGACACTGAAGGGACTTGCTTCGGTGAGGGAATTCTCTGAGACACTAGTTCAGAGAACAGGGAATTCTTGTAGCTTTATGTATCTGCATGAAACCATGTTCATTTACAGTGTCCCCCCGAGGGGGCAGAAAGGGGCTTTGCTCACTGTACATCTTACGAACCAGCACCTTAGGTCTGACTGGTGATAGGTCAAGCTGGTCAGAACTTGGGATTTTCTCTCCAGAGAAATCTCGGCATTTCAAGTTCGTGTTCTAACTGGAATAAAAACCCCGAACATTCAGAATTTCTTGAAGGTTGAAATTTTTGAAAAAAGTTAGTTTTGTGTCAGTCAAAGAGTTCTATTTTGATACAAGCCAAATGTTTCATTCTGATTTTGACTTATTTTAATTTAGAACATACGTTTCTAAATAAAAAGACATTTTGAAATGAAAAAAACCAACCACCACTCCATCCCAGTGTAGTTCAATTGCTCCATTTTGACTTACTGAAACACTTCAATATTTTTTCTCAAAACAAAATTCTGTCGAAGTCACCACATTCCCGTGGAACGTTTAGATGAAACACCATTTCCCAATGGAACAACTTTCTGTTGGGAAGTTCTGATCAGCACTAGCATTGGCTGCGTAACTAGCTGTGTGGCTGAAGCAGTAATCAGCAGCTCTTTAGGCCTACAGGGTGGTAGGAACAGCCTTAGGCCTCATTTACACACGGCAGCTGCACTGGTTTTAAGTCAGTTTAAGGACTAATATAGCTAAACTGGTGCAAGACCCAGTGTAGATATATTCATCAGTTTAAACCTGGATATATGTGTGACGAAGTGGGACTGTTCTTAATGTTTCCTCTGAATACTGTGGGGGTGCCTCAGTTTCCCCGATTATTTCTTAAGTCTCTAGGTGGTGGGATAAGAGGGTGTAATTGTTGCAGAGCAAAGGGCCAGTGTACATAAATGGCCGACACTCTGTCTCCTGCAAAAAGAAAAGGAGTACTTGTGGCACCTTAGAGACTAACCAATTTATTTGAGCATGAGCTTTTGTGAGCTACAGCTCACTTCATCGGATGCATACCGTGGAAACTGCAGTAGACATTATATACACACAGAGACCATGAAACAATACCTCCTCCCACCCCACTGTCCTGCTGGTAATAGCTTATCTAAAGTGATCATCAAGTTGGGCCATTTCCAGCACAAATCCAGGTTTTCTCACCCTCCGCCCCCCCGCCCCCCCACAAACTCACTCTCCTGCTGGTAATAGCCCATCCAAAGTGACCACTCTCTTCACAATGTGTATGATAATCAAGGTGGGTCATTTCCAGCACAAATCCAGGTTCTCTCACTCCCTCACCCCCCTCCAAAAAACCACACACACAAACTCACTCTCCTGGATTTGTGCAGGAAATGGCCCACCTTGATTATCATACACATTGTGAAGAGAGTGGTCACTTTGGATGGGCTATTACCAGCAGGAGAGTGAGTTTGTGTGTGTGTGTGGGGGGGGGGGGGGTGAGAAAACCTGGATTTGTGCTGGAAATGGCCCAACTTGATGATCACTTTAGATAAGCTATTACCAGCAGGACAGTGGGGTGGGAGGGGGTATTGTTTCATGGTCTCTGTGTGTATATAATGTCTACTGCAGTTTCCACGGTATGCATCCGATGAAGTGAGCTGTAGCTCACGAATGCTCATGCTCAAATAAATTGGTTAGTCTCTAAGGTGCCACAAGTACTCCTTTTCTTTTTGCAAAGACAGACTAACATGGCTGTTTCTCTGAAACTCTGTCTCCTGGCAACTGATGGCCTGGCCCTTCCCCCCTGCAAGGTGAGAGCTAAAGGTGTTGGAGAACAAAGGAATCAGGTGACCTCCTGGCCTGGGACAGGGACAAAGCCCAGAGGAGGAGAAGCTGGAAGAGGAGTCAGTTGGCAGCTGGCTGGGGACAAGGAGTGAAGGGCAGACGTGGTTGTCTGGCTCACTGCCCCCCAAAATGGACCCAGCTGAGGGGTCCTAGTTTCTGTACCTACAAGCTCTGGTTTAGACCATGTTCCTGTCGTCTAATAAACCTTCTGTTTTACTGGCTGGCGGAGAGTCCCGTCTGACTGCGAAGTTGTGGGGCAGGACCCGCTGGCTTTTCCAGGACCCCACATACTCAGGGTTCAGATGATCGCCATATTTGGGGGCGGGAAGGAATTTTCCTCCAGGGCAGATTGGAAGAGGCCCTGGGGTTTTTTCACCTTCCTCTGCAGCGTGGGGCACGGGTCACTTGCTGGAGGATTCTCTGCACCTAAAAATCTTTAAACCACAATTTGAGGACTTCAATAGCTCAGACATAGGTGAGAGGTTTATTGCAGGAGTGGGTGGGTGAGATTCTGTGGCCTGCATTGTGCAGGAGGTCAGACTAGATGATCATAATGGTCCCTTCTGACCTTAATGTCTATGAGAGCATAGCTGGGAATCAATACCCTGCTGCAGTTACAGGCTGCTGCTCACCTCACTGTGTTGGCTTATTTCCTTTCTGGTCAGCACAGAGGAAACCATTCTGTTCCTGGAGTGCTTACATCTTGGAGTGGCCTGGAGGACTCTCTGGTATACTAGAGCCAGAGGGCACACCAACTAGTGAGAGGCAATTCCCAAAAGCTTTGATTAAGCACCCCAAAGTTTGGATGTTTACCTGAATTTCTCTAGCCTCCAAACCTTGCTAATAGCCTCCTTCAGGCATGTCAGTAGCACCAGCCCGGCCAGAAAATGCAGCTATGAACACTGAATATGTTGTAACCTTCTCACACACCAAAAAAAGAGTTCAAATCACATGTCCGATTTCACCTGAGCTGGTGCATTCATCCCTAAAGAGAGGCTCTGTTTTCTAGTACCTGGTGAAGGAAGCACTCTCCTAACTGCAAGGCTTAAGTGCATGAGTCAAACCTCCCTGGCCTCTTCCAAACTTCCAGAGCAGTAGAAACGAAAGCTGATTGGTCCTGCTTTGAGCAGGGGGTTGGACTAGATGACCTCCTGAGGTCACTTCCAACCCTGATATTCTATGATTCTATGAACAGCACAAATGGCCCTTCAGTGTTTTGCCTTTTTGCAAGAGGAATGTCTGGCGCCAGCTAGGCCAACATTACTTTTAAAATGGAAAACTTCTAAATTATGCATCTTGCAGTACAGCCGTATCTGCTCTGAGCCTCCTCTGGCTTCAATCTGTAGGACCCTGGACAGATTTAGTGGCCCAGATTGCACAGCTTCACACAAACATGAATGATTCTCAACCTTGGAAGACCTTATTGTATTGATTTGGTATTATTTTTGAAATGTTTCCATTCTGAAGACTAACACAGCATCTTTTTATTAAACAGCTTTGCTCCATGTGGGTGAACTCAGAGTCCTACTGCTGAGTTCAGTGACCATAGTCAGTTTTTACTGCTTTTTAGTCCATTAATCCTTGCCCAAGCCCGGAAGCTACACAGCAGTGAGGCAGCCCCAGAGCCCTAGCCGGAGTTGGCTGGCACGGGCCAGCTGTGGGTGTCTAGCTGCTGTGTAGACACATCCAACACTGACAGGCATGCGGAGCTGCTCCCCACAGCAATGCCACCAGGGTCACTAAATCAGCCACTGGGGGGACCTGTTTCCAAACTGTCCAGTTAAAGGGGCCAAAGAGCTGTGGAAATTTACACCCAGAGTTAAAACAGAGGGTTTGTTTCAGGTACAAAAGGTTGAAAGGCATTTGCAAGGAAGTCATGGAGTGATATGGGGAGGGGCAGTGCCTGGAAGATGAGTTATGGTGCTTGCAAGGGTCAGAAAGGCAAAGATTTCCAAAAGAGCTTTTACGTTAGCAGCAACAATAACTGAATGATCCCTCCCTCTGCAGTGCCAGGAAATCAGCGTGGAGAAAAGATGTGCTCTCCAGAGAGAGTCCAGCCCCGGAGACTGGTTTGAAAAGGAAAACTGGGAGACCAGGGCTGACCTGGGTCACTGAGTAGGAGTGAGGCTCTGGGGACATTTAGGGGAGAGGTAAGTAGCCTGAAAACAGGGCTGGGCTGTTTCTATCCCAGCTGCAAGCCCAAGGAGGACACATCAGTTAATTGCCTCAACTCCAGCTCTGAGGAAAGTAGACAACGAAGCCAATGGAAATGGGCAAAAGGGAGTTTGGGAGAACACTGAGGTAGCTGGGACCATGGTGTCAAGGCTTGTCTAGACAAACAGCAGGCGGGGCTGTAAATCAACTCCCACAAGCCCACCGGACACTGTCTATCTATGTGGCACCTGCTGTCACGCACTCAAGAGTTCCCTAATGTGCACTGATCTCCTCCCCTTTGAAGCAGTGCACACAAGGGAACTTTTAGTGGACAACGCACAGTCCACATGGTGTGCGGCACAGTCAAGCGCCACAGATTTACACCCCATCTTGCCACACCCTGTTAGTCTAGATGAGCACCCAGAAACTAAACTCCACACAGCACCAGGCCCAGAGCAGAGATTCTGGAGCAGCTTCCAGTGCAGCGTGCATTACAAACAGGAACTGGCATTTCCACCTGAAAGCCATTTTGGATTCCGGCTGACAGCTCTGCTCCTCCACTCCGCTGCGAGGACGGATTAGTGAGAGACAGCGATGTTCTATGCCCGTCATCCCTGAACCATCAAGGAAGAAAAGGCAGAGCTGCCAACAGTGCACAAGTAAACAATGCGTCAGACCTTTTTCTTCCCTTCCCAGTGGTGCAAGTAAGCCGGTACGGTCAGGTACACTGCACCATTGAGACATTTACTGCCGGTACGCCATACTGGGAAGACATTCCTTATCTGCTGAACACCGCAGGGCTCTCCCAGGAACCGCAGTGGCGAAAGGAGCAGAACATGGGGCCGCTGGGCAGCCCCACACCAGCTCCTCCGGCAGGCTGTACCGCCCCCAGACAGGAGAGAGGGTTGCGTGGAAGGGCTGGGGGCAGTACAGCCACGCCGGAGGAGCTGCTGGCGTGGGGCTGCCCGGCGGCCCCACGTTCTGCTCCTTTCGCCGCTGCAGTGTGGCAGATACCGATTTCTATCCGTGGATATCCGCATCCGCAGGTATCAATCTGTATCCGCGCAGGGCTCTAGTCACGGAACAATTTTTGTGAAGGAGGGGAGGGGCACAAAGGGCAAGTGCCCCTCCCCAGGCTCAAGTGACCCCACCGGCCCAGGCGGGGAGAGGGAAGAGTGGGGCCAGAGCCTCTCCCCTTCCAGCCACGCTGCCCGGTGTGGTGCCGTACTGCTGCGCTGCACCGCACCGGGCAGCATCCAGGAGTGGCTCTGGGGCCTGGCCACTAGGAAGAGCAGCCAAATGCCAAGGGGAGCCGGTGCAGTGGGAGGACAGTGCCCCCCCGCTTTAGCTGGTTCCCCCCTTTGTGTCCCTCCCATGAGTCACCATGCTGGTAAGAGTTAAATTCTACTTCCACCACTGCCCCTTCCCCATCTAGGGTGGGATTGCTCCTCTCGTCTGTTAGTTATTCTGAGGAGGAGAGCAGCTTTGCTCTGCAGGCTGCAGCCAGGAATCAAGATGTGCTCTGGGTGGGTGATGCTGACAATTCGATTTAAAGAATAAAATAGTGGTTCTCATTTTTAGCTTATCCACCTGCTAGTTAAAACCAGATGGTGCTGCTTTCAATTCCTGCTCCCTCTCCCCCACCCCAGAGGGCAAGCACCGAGAGCCGTCTGCAAGCTGGGGAGGGGGCTCTGCGGAGAAAGTGGCTGCAGTTGACAGGAGAGATCAGTTCGTCTATGCCAGGCCCCAGAGACCTTGCATGAGAAACATCTTTTCATGCGAAACTGCAGGGACCTTTGTCTTTTTTTGCTTGTTAAAGAAGGGGCAAACACTTCTAGGTTTTGCTAAAAGATCAATTGTCCCATTCTCACTGCTACAAATTAAACTCCTGAATCAAAACAAAAGCCTTGAAACAACAGAACACACCGCGAGGGAGCTTAAAAAATGATCCAACTTGTAACTCGACGTGCCTCCCGGTTGTTGCCTGGCAAAGGCCCAGAGAGAAGTTTACTCTATTAGTGTTTAAGGAACAACATTTGAAACATTGCCACAATCTGAAAAAAAAACAAAAAAACAAAAAAAAACACAACATCCCTGAAGCAGATCATAACAACACTGAAATAATTCTTCCCACAAGGACTCTAGAAACAAGTTCAAACAACATCAGTCTCTCCTTGGCAAAATTCTCTCTGTCCTAGTGTTCACATTGTTGGGTGTTCGCAGTTTGTGCTAACAGAAGGTAGACACACACACACGTATAAACTAAAGGAAAATTTCATTTTTTCCTATTTTGAAATCGCTAAAAGGAAGACATTTAAGGCAACTGGATTCCTGAGTCACATTAAAAACTCTGTAGCTCCCTAAAATAGGAAAAAGCCTGGCAGGAAAAGTGGGATGGGCGAAGAATGTTCCAGTTCAATAATTTATCAGTGTCTCCACTGTTTTCTTTTGAAACAACACATGCTTGGAATAGCTTTGTTGTTCTGTCTGTACTGTTTGACAAAAGGGGAGCCCAAACTTCATCACTATCCACTTTTATTTCTCATCTAAGCTTAATATATACTAAAATATTTCACACTGATTAGTTTACTACACCACAGAAGTTGTTAAAGTTCTAAATGATCTCTCTGTTTTATTATAAATGTGTTGAACCAAAACTTGATGGAGAGCCTGACTGAGGTACTAACGGCTTAGTTTTTGGGGATTTTTTAAAATTAATAAATGGTGCAAGAGAAAATGTAAAGATCATTAAGTGTCTGAAAATTACATCATTGCAAGCTCTTTCCATTTCCCTGGCTACTGCCCACACATCTCCTGCCCCATTAGCAGCAGCCAGGTGCACAGGGAGAATATACACCTGGACCATGTCATATTTTCAGCCTTTGCAAAGAGCATCTTTTCAACACAGGTTGTTATGAACACAGAAAGAGACACCAGAAAGTTTTATTCAGATAAGAAAAAGGATTTAGTTAAGCAAAGGCAGACTATGGATAAAACCACATAAGCTTACATAATAGCTAGATTATGTGTGGCCATTACTAACTCCTGTCACCTTCAAATCAGCCAAGCTAGCTAGTGTTCCTGACTGCACATTAATTCAGTAACACTGTCCTACATTTCATCTGTGCACTTGTGAGAGTTTGCATATACTCACCCAGCATCCAATGGGGAAAATGAGTCATTCTGTAGCATATTCATATTGTCTCATCAGCATTTTTAAACTTTTTTTTTTTTAACCTTGACTAACCACAAGTTAACATAAGTCAATGTCCAGAATGGTTTCAGGTTTCTAAGCTTTGGAATAGCAGGTCTTTGCGTTTCTGCTTATATATCCGCTGGCTAATGATTTAGGGAGAATGACATGGTGAATTAAATGCACAGTCCTTAGCCAAGCTGTGTGACGAGAGACAGGGTTACTGCATGTAAGAACTCAGAGGAAAACACCGAGGAAAGGAGAGGAATCACTTCATAAGGTGGGCACAAACGATATGCATTTTAATACAAAGAACCTCAGTTATGAACACCTCGGGAATGGAGGTTGTTTGTAACTCTGAACAAAACGTTATGGTTCTTTCAGAAGTTTACAACTAAACATTGATTTAATACAGCTTTGAAACTTTACTATGCAGAAGAAAAATCATGCTTTTAGCCATCTTAGTTTAAATGAAATAAGTATTTTCCTTACTTTGTCAATTTTTTTTTAAACTTTCCTTTTTTTAGTACTTTATGTTAACACAGTGCTGTCCTGTACAGTATTTGCTTTTGGGGGGGGGGTCTAATGCCTGACTGCATACTTCTGGTTCCAAATGAGGTGCTAGATCAGTTTGCAACTCTGAGGTTCTACTATATGGCTAAATGTAAATGGACACAAATGGAAACAGAGTGTAGGCCGTCCTTTAAAGATGGACATCTCTATCCTGGGAAGCAGTGACTCTGGTAAAGTTTTGAGGTGGTGGTGTATGGTTAATCAGCTGAACATGAGTTTCCAATGTGACGCTATGGCCAAAAGGGCTAACGCAATCCTGGGATGCATCAGCAGGAAAACCTGGAGGAGTAGACAGTATGCAGTGGTGTTGTAGCCATGTCGGTCACAAGATATTAGAGAGACAAGATGGGGATATTTTTTATTGGACCAACTTCTGTTGGAGAGAGAGAGAGACAAGATTTCAAGGAGAAATTACTTTACCTCTGTATTTGTCACTGTTGCAACCGCTGCTAGAATCCTGTGTCCAGTTCCGGTGTCCACAATTCAAAAAGGATGTTGGTAATTGAAGGGGGCTCAAAGAATAGCCACGAGATGAGTTAAAGGGTTAGAAAACCTGCTTATAGCAGGGGTTCTCAACCTTCTTCTTTCTGAGGCCTCCCTCAACATGCTAGAAAAACTCCAGGGCCTAGCGGGGGTGCGGTGGTGGAACACTCGGGGCTGCGGGCCATGTGTGGGACCCTGAGGCATAGGCATAGTTTGACTTCTATTTTGGGGCAGGGGCAAGGGCTGGCGGGGCTCTGGCCAGCTCTGCACACCGGGGTCCAAGGAAGCAGCACCACCTCCACCCCCTGGCTCACCTGAGCAGACCACCCACCTGTCTGGGGCTATGTGCCAGTGACTACTCCCGAAGGGCTCTGCTGTGCCCAGAGCTGCCCGGGCAGCTCTGACTGTCTGCGTGAGCAGTCAAAGGGGGCTGGGAGCTGAGGAGCAGCCACAACCCCGGGCACCAGCAGCAGATGGGGGAATGCCACGGCTGTCCACTCCATGGCACCACCAGCCAGAGGAGTAGCTGCCCCACACTGCCTGGCTCCAGCTTTCTGCCTAGGACCTGGCCAGAGGGTGGGACCTGAGGGAGAGGAGGAGGATGTGGAGGAGGAATGCCCCACTCTGGGTGAGGCACTGCAGTTTGGGGGAGCAACACCTTTTTGCCCCCTCAACTCTGCCCACTGGCTCAAGGTTCCTTCCCATGTCAGGTTTTCAGCCCTCCCCACTCTGCTCCTGGCTCGTAGAGGGGGAACTCGGGGTTTCAGCCCCATGCCACTCCATGCGGCAGGGAAGGGCAGGGGGAGAGCTCGGGGCTTCAGCCCCACTGAGGGAGAGGGCGCATCGGGTCTTGGGGCTTCAGCCCCACACTGCTCCTCGCTTCAGCCCCACTCAGGGCACCGGGTTTCAGCAGCAGGGCTCCACAGACCCCCTGAAAGAGCTCACGGACCCCCGGTTGAGAACTGCTGCCTTATAGTGACTAAATTCCTTGAGTCTAGCTACTCAGCTTAAAGCGAAGGTTAAAGGGTGACTTGATTATAGTCTATAAGTACCAACATGGGGAACAAATATTGAATAATGGACTCTTCAATCTATTAGAGAAAGGTCTAACTCAACCAATGGCTGGAAGTTGAAGGCATAAATTTTTAACAGTGAGGGTAATTAAGCATTGGGACAATTTACCACAATCACAAGGAGTAATGGTCTCAAGTTGCAGTGGGGGAGATTTAGGTTGGATATTAGGAAAAACTTTTTCACTAGGAGGGTGATGAAACACTGGAATGCGTTACCTAGGGAGGTGGTGGAATCTCCCTCCTTAGAAGTTTTTAAGGTCAGGCTTGAGAAAGACCTGGCTGCAATGATTTCGTTGGGGATTGGCCCTGCTTTGAGCAGGGGGTTGGACTAGATGGCCTCCAGAGGTCCCTTCCAATTCTATGATTCTATGGTGGAATCTCCACCACTGGCAAATTTTAAATCAAGATTGGACATTTTTCTAAAAGAAGATCTGCTCTAGGATTTCTGTGGGAGAAGTTCTCTGGCCTGTGCTATACAGAAGGTCAGACTAGATGGTCATGATGGTCCCCTCTGGCCTTGGAATCTATTAATTATTGAAAGTGCATCTAAGAAGGTACAACTAGGAGCAAAGAGATGAAGTTAGGAATGGAAAACCCAGGCTCTGAATTTTCCGTTTCCTGAGAGGCCTATTGGACTTCAAATCAGGCCCGCAAGGAAAGTACTAGATGCTGCATTGTTCAATCCAATTAGAAACAGTAATGGAAAAGCACTTGTGACGACACTGCAGAAAACATTCTTACATGGGCTGGAAGGCAGATGAAATTATCGAACAGATCTTCTCCACTGGTAGCTCCTGCTGGTTTTCAGAGTTGCAATGGACACAGCAACTTAATCGCAGGTAAGAAAGTTCAAGATACAGGACTGGGGAAAAAAACCCTGAAAAGGACAAGGAGTTAAAACTGAGTGTTCCCAGTGGGCTGGGAAACAAGGGGCAGTCCAACGTTCAAATGCTATTCCATGGCCTCACCACCAAAATGTACACATCCGGGATTCATACATTGCAGAGATTATCCACATGCAACACGCCGTGTCTCAGCTTTCATTAGCAATACTATTTATCCCAAGCATGAGGGAGGCCCTTACCTAGATGCTAACATCTGTAGGCGGCTACATGTAATTCCAGCTTTTACTATTCCAGACGCAGTGATGCCAGTGAAACATGCAGTAGAAAGTTACAGAACTCAACTTCCACCAAGGAGAGAAGCCCTACATGGAATTGTGGCCTCACGCACCATGCGCCTTCATTACATTTTCCATTGCACAGTTAAGCTGCAGACTATTATTATGGGTTAGTTCCTTGCCAAGTGCCTTTCTCCTCCCAGCAATTCTGGTACTAATGCAAGAACGTTTATGTCAAGATAATGGGGACATTTTTTTCACGCTCTTGATACTCAACTTTTTTAAGTCACCTTGGGGATAGACCAAGCCTGGAAAAGTTATAAGCACCTGAAAGTGACTGAGTTAAAACAGAAACAGACCGACGGACAGTGCTACCAACATGCAGCTACTCAGGGGGGGTGGAGCACCGCAGCTGACTAGCACAGCACCTGCTACATGCCAACAGAAGGAGGCAACGTTTTGGCTGAAGTCACTGGAACAGACCCCTCCTTTTACAGTGCCCTACAACAGTGACCATCCACAAAGAGTAGGCAAGACCTTGGGATTCCCAGAGCCCTCACCCCACGGTCAGTAAGAGTCACACCTGCAGACTGCTGTTACCGCTGTCTAAGAGATGGATCACTTTCTGCCACTGAAAGAAAAGGGCCTGGGTTTTGTTTTCTTCTTTAAGGTCTCCCTGGAACACCCCCCACAGAAAGCTGCAGGGAACTCCAGGGCAGCTGCCATGGAGCCATGAAGGGCAGAGTCTGTCCGGCCTGGAGGACTCCTTAAAAACAACATAGGAACATTATTACAGAGCATGAATCAGGCTAATGGGCATGAAGCAGCCCTGCGAAGAAAGGCTTTAGCTTCCAGGGTTGAGAATTGGTTCCATCCATTATGCTCAGAATGTGCTGAGAGACTTAGGGACTGGAGATAAATTGCCAACAGAAACTAAGTACGGTACTTTCATTTGGAAAAAAAGTAAATAGCAGCATTCACTTCATTTTGAAGACTGAAAAAGCAATAATCCCTAGTTCTTATCTAGCACTTTTCATCAGTAGATCTCAAAGTGCTTTACAAAGGAGGTCAAGATCACTATCCCCATTGTACAGATGGGGAAACTGAGGCACAGAGCAACATGACTTGCCCAGTGTTACCAGGCGGCCAGTGACACAGCCAGGATTTGAACCCAGGTCTCAAGTTCCCATCCAGTGCTCTATCTTCTAGGCCAGTGGCACCCAAACTTTATTGGTTCACGTCCCATCTTCTTAAACTACTGTTGGGAAGTGAATGGATGGAACATCAAGCTCACGTACCACCAGTGGGATACGAGTCCCTACTCTACACCACTCTAGATACCTAATGCAGTATTTTATAAAGCTTGAGTTGACCTCAAAAGTTAAAGAGGGTTTCCCGTTAATACCCCCCCCCAGATGTGGGACATGGTATGCAATGGGAGGGCACTATTATTCACAGAGAAGACTTTTAAAATGCAGATAATTCCTGCATTAGCGTAAGAACAAAAAGGGAGGTGCCTACAAGAGCAACTGCAGAAGCTAGATTTTAGCTACACTAGCCCAGGGGGCTTCTGAGACTGAAGGGTTTCCTCATCTGTGCTACATTGATGACATCCTCATCATCTGGACCCATGGCAAAGAAGCCCTTGAGGAATTCCACCATGATTTCAACAATTTCCATCCCACCATCAACCTCAGCCTGGACCAGTCCACACAAGAGATCCACTTCCTGGATGCTACGGTGCTAATAAAGCAATGGTCACAACCACCACCCTATACCGGAAATCTACTGACTGCTATGCTTACCTACATGCCTCCAGCTTTCATCCAGACCACAGCACACGATCCATTGTCTGCAGCCAAGCTCTATGATACAACTGCATTGCTCCAACCCCTCAGACAGAGACAAACACCTACAAGATCTCTATCAAGCGTTCTTACAACTACAATACCCACCTGCTGAAGTGAAGAAACAGATTGATAGAGCCAGAAGAGTTCCCAGAAGTCACCTACTACAGAACAGGCCCAACAAAGAAAATAATAGAACGCCACTAGCCGTCACCTTCAGCCCCCAACTAAAACCTCTCCAATGCATCATCAAGGATCTACAACCTATCCTGAAGGACGACCCATCACTCTCACAAATCTTGGGAGACAGGCCAGTCCTTGCCTATAGACAGCCCCCCAACCTGAAGCAAATACTCACCAGCAACCGCACACAACAAAAACACTAATCCAGGAACCTATCCTTGCAACAAAACCCGTTGCCAACTGTGGCCACATATCTATTCAGGGGACACCATCATAGGGCCTAATCACATCAGCCACACTATCAGAGGCTCATTCACCTGCACATCTACCAATGTGATAGATGCCATCATGTGCCAGCAATGCCCCTCTGCCATGTACATTTGCCAAACCGGACAGCCTCTACGTAAAAGAATAAATGGACACAAATCAGGCATCAAGAATTGTAACATTCAAAAACCAGTTGGAGAACACTTCAATCTCTCTGGTCACTTGATTACAGACCTAAAAGTTGCAATATTACACACAAAAACCTTCAAAAACAAACTCCAATGAGAGACTGCTGAATTGGAATTAATTTGAAAACTGGAACCCATTAACTTAGGCTTGAATAAAGACTGAGTGGATGGGTCATTACACAAAGTAAAACTATTTCCCCATGTTTATTTTTCCCCCCTCCTGTTCCTCACACGTTCTTGTCAACTGCTGGAAATGGCCCACCTTGATTATCACTACAAAAGGTTTTTCTCTCTCCTGCTGGTTAATAGCTCACTTTACCTGATCACTCTCCTTACAGTGTGTATGGTAAAACCCATTGTTTCATGTTCTCTGTGTATATACATCTCCCCACTGTATTTTCCACTGAATGCATCCGATGAAGTGAGCTGTAGCTCACGAAAGCTTGTGCTCAAATAAATTTGTTAGTCTCTAAGGTGCCACAAGTCCTCCTTTTCTTTTTGCTGATACAGAAAGTATGTATGGTTTCAGAGTAACAGCCGTGTTACTCTGTATTCGCAAAAAGTAAAGGAGTACTTGTGGCACCTTAGAGACTAACCAATTTATTAATCAATAAACTGGTTAGTCTCTAAGGTGCCACAAGTACTCCTTTTCTTTTTGAGAAAGTATGTATGTGGCTCCATCTGTCCCTTAATCACTGGGCACCAAATCTGGAACAATGGCCTCAATAAAAAGGCTATCAAGGGGGAAGCAGTAGGATGAAAAGGGGCCCACCTGTTCTTAGTGCAGGAAAATATTTCATATACACAATTAGATCCCACACCATTAGCTTAGCCAAAAGCTCGTGTATCCCAAATCTATGGTCAGGCCTGGGTTGTAGAGAAAACCCCACCATGACTCAAAGACCTCTATCCAAAGGCCTTTGTGGAGAAGTATTGCATTGTACACCGTTCTCCAGGCTGTGCAGAAGAAACCCTTGGTATGACAAGTCAAATAACTAACCTTAGTGCTGCCCCAGTTGCTACACGGCTTCAGGATACTGCTCAGTCCATTTGTAGGTCACATTTCATTTGTGTTCCCAGTTAGATGGGCTAGGATGAACGTCCCAATGAATGGGTAGGTAAGAGTGATCTGTAGGTCTGTTCAAACAGGTTTGCCCCAGGTAGCCCTTTCATCAAGGAAACATTCACATGCAGTGGGTTCGTGAGGGTCTAAGCAAAGCTTTGCCCCCTTCCCCCCCGCCACTTCACTGATCAGAATGCCACTTGCAACTTTTGCACATGAAGATCTGAATAGTCTGTGCTTTCCTAGAACTTTTAAGCACAAAACAGGTTGGTAAAGTGCACGCAAGGATAGAACTAACCAGGCCATCTGAACAACAAAAGTGAGCTTCTGTCAGTTATTCACCCTACTGCTATTCTGATTCTCTCTGAATCGCTATCCCTGCCCTGAATCCAAAGAACGTCGAAGTTACTGACCTGCTAAAGGCAGATGCAACTGCCACCCATGCAAAGAAAGAGACCCTCCAGCAAGATATATCATCAGTAAAAGTGATATACCAGCCCCAGCCTTTCCTTAAGGGCAACCATTTTGGCTTGTGCTCATGCAGGATAAGGCCCAGTTCTCCCTTATGCACTGCGCATGCATTATCTGAGAAGGTTGTTGCATCTTAGTCCAAGGTCATTCAGGAGATGAGCCAAGAGAATTTGAAACATTTTTGAAAGATGTTCTATATTACAAAGGCTCCCAAATCTCACAGCTTTCCCCCTTGTTCCTTTGTATGGATTTCCCTTGGCGTGCGGACATGTGGCCATATACTGGGTGGCTGGGAATTCAGCTCTTCCACTGAACTGTATAGCACTACTCATTGACAAGGCAGCGCCTGCCTTTAAGCACCAACAATTATGGTTTGCTTTGTTCTCTCCCTAAGAACGGCAACAAAATCAGCGGTCTCTGCTTCCCTCCTTCCTACTGGAAAAATTCTCCATAATTTAGAGCCAGACCTTCTCATTAGCACATCACTGCTAATTCCCTGTCACAGTCCTCTGAAGCCCTGCAAAGCTCTCAGCTCCTACACCATTAACTCATTACCACACTGATTAACAAGCACACCTTTGGAGAAAACTGAGCTATTAGCAGCTCACTGATTAGTTCACCTCTGTCGAAGCTGAGTATTACTGAGAATGGCAGCTCCCTGCCTTGTGCTGCTCACACGGAGCATATGTGGAGCTTTGGGTTTTGGTGCAGAAGAGAATTTACTCACTCATCCCCAGGCGTAGATTGAGCCAGCTCCGAGGGGGGGGAACCATACTTGGTCAAGACCGAGTTCATAGTCTTCAGTGTGTGGCGGGGCAGCAAGGGACCCTGGCTGCACGCTCCAGCAGTTCCTGCAGGAGAAAGGACCCCCGTTAACACAGTAAGGGGTACTGCACACAATAGACTCCTCGAAGCAGAGCGGATGCCCAGAGAGCTGCTCAGGGATCTGCTCACTGCAGGAAGAGTTCACTCCACTGCTCTCCTCCCCAACCCACACTGGAGAGAGCTTGCTTTCTTGAGCTGCTCCACTGACACGAAAAGCAACATGTGTTTGGCCTCTGCCAGTTCGTTTCTTCCCAGACCTGGAGCCCCTCGGGTGCTGTATATTTTAGTGTCGGCTTCTCAGAGCCACGCACTTCACTTGCCTTCTCATTTGGGTTTCCTGACTTCCCTTCTCCACCAGTTGTAACGCCCCCTCCCCCCACCGTTCTCTCCCCCTCTGCAGGTCAGCCACCATCAGCCTCCAGACCGCACAGCCTCCCACCACTTGCCAGGTAGGGAGGATTTGACATTTCGCAGCTGAACTTCGCCAAACCTGCTCCCCCCAGATATTTTCATCCTCCACTGAAGCGGAGCCCCAGCCCCTTTCAAAAACCCAAACCACAGACCACTGAGCATCACAACAGCAGTAGGATGGGTTGCCACAGCAACCCAGCTGCTCAGAGGCAGAGAAGCAGCATAGTGCCCCTTGTTCCACCCTCCCTCCATTCAGACATGAGGCTCTGTCAGCTCTGACATCACAGACACAGAGCAGACGTCCCTTTCACAACTGCAAGTTTGTTTCCTTTCTGCTCCCCTGCCCGCCCTTGTTTTGCTAGCAAGCCTTGGCTATACCTTTAACTTGGCAGGGTCGCTCTGAGGAGGCCCTGTGCTTCACAGGAGATTTTTTCCCTTGCTGAACAGATGGCCCCCATATTTGTTTTAGCCACTGTTCAGGCTAGTTTGTCATCCAAGTCTTTCCTGTACTGCCAGACCCAGCCATATGGGGAGAATTAAGACTGGATTAAGTTAAAGCTTTAACTCTTTAACAGGCAGCAGCTCAGCACAGACTGTCCCAGGCCCTTTTCGGATCCATGTTTTCCAGTAAAATCAATCCCTATTTCATTCACAGGTACACACACATTTCGGAAGTGTTACTGTCATATGTGAATTTCCTAAAGAACTAGATGAAAGCATTTCTTGAGTTATTCATAGCTGCTATGTTATCGCAGCCCAAGAACCTGAAACTCTGAACAATACCACATCCTTCCTCCTTTAGGAGCCTAAGTGTGACCTGAGTCAAGAAGTTTGCAAATCGGATACAAGTCCCAAAGATTCCAGATTTTGCTTCTCAGAAAGACAACTTAGTCTCACTGAGGTCACATAGGACTGGAAGGCACCTCTTGGGTCACCAAGTTCAGTCCCCTGCTATTGCCCATAATCCCCTCCTTTAATCAATGTATTGTCTCCATGCTTCCCAAACACCAAACCGAGAGTTAGGAGGAGACTGTGGGCTTGCCTGCACTGGGAAGTTTACTGTTGTTACCAACAGGTTTAAGCCAAACCAGTCCTAAAAACAGTTTAACTGCAAATGTAGACAGGGCCAACCTGTCTTCAGCACCTTTTGAAAAGATGCAGTTGAAAGCCACAAGCAATTTTTTTAGTGTAGACAAATTAAGACCCCATTTACCAAAGATTGTTCCTTAGACACTGTTTCTAGATCCAGTAAACAGCTCTCCAAAGTGAGATGACAAGTTACTAGCCAGCATTTAAGCTTTTAAGTCTACTGTAACCAAACCTTTACTCAACAATCTGAAAGAATTAGCACCCCAAATTGAGGACTATGAAGTATTTACTCTACCTTCAAACCATATCATATTCCACTAATTGCCCATGGTCCAGCACTTCTCAGAGGAAGCAGAACTTAGCGGGACAACGTTGTTACTGCTAGTGGTACATGTACATGACAAGTTTATCCCTATTCCATTAACATTTTAGCCTCCAACATCACCAGTTGATTTAGAAAGATGTGGGTAGTTAGATGCAGTAGAATCAAATCTCTCCCCAAAATACACATTTGGATACTTTCAGGCTTAAGTAAAAATAATACCCAGGCACCAAAGACAGAATAAACCAAGATAAAGGTTATTGTTAACCAGAACATTTTCTCAATAGTGTTCTAGAAGCAGTAAGTCTATTGACATTGCCTATTGCCACCAGAACAGTTCCAGCTTTATCCTGGAGTTTCACTGGATTGGAGATGCAAGCTGTCTACACTCTTAGCAAGCTTAGGTGAAGTCTATTAGTCACTTCTCTCCCCATCAGGTTTTCTATAGCACCCACCACTAAGTGCCCTCTCAATCTGATGTAGCTTTAGCTATGGCAATTCAAGGCCACAACATTTGACAAGTGACCCGACTCCCTCTAGTGGCCTTATTTGGAAAGTTATACACAGTACCTTGAAAAGCTACAGGAGTGTTTACAAGATGATACTGTTTTTCGTATAGAAATGATCCAATTTAATAAAAGACATGAAATTAGTATCCATAGGGGGATAGTTAAGTCACTGCAAACTCCAGGACTAAAGATCAGAAAGTTGGGATGCCACTAACTTCTAAATAAGCAATTAGGTTGAGATCATCAGTACACTGGAATTAACCAGAGATTTAAAAAAGTATCTTTCCATGGCATCCTCTTCCTATGGCTCACAGTACAATGGAGACATTTACTCAGAGCACATCACCCTCAGGATAACTAGGACAGAGTGAGCCCAGCTATACATGGGTCAGTGTGGGATTTGAAAAAGAAACTGAAACTGAAGTTTTTAATAGATGTTTACTATAAAACACAAAGGTACATAATGGAAGTATAAAAAGTAAGCGGTTGGCAGGTAAGCACTACACAATTTGCACCGGATGATAAATGCTCTTCCTCACAGTTCTGTGGGACCTTTGCTGGTTCCAAGAATGTGCCAAGTTCTCTGGGAAGCTCCCTGGCCCCTTATTATGAAACAAACCCTGTAATTCATTCTCTCAGAAGGCTTTAAATGGAGATTATCTACTGTGTTCTCTTCTCTTGAGGTGCTTCTTCATTTTCAACTTCCCAGCTCCCGAAATGTCATAATTGTATTCAGATGTCACATAGGGGATCTCCCCTTCAGTTCCCTGCTGAAACACACAAAGACAAACTGAAAGACACTGCCAGTCTGAACATTACTTTGTTCTGTTTCATTTATGCAGACTGACAGAATTTAGCGGTTTACCACTGGGCAGCTCTGAGAATCATGTACTGCAACACACAAGATTTTAAAAAGTAAGTTTAAAATTGAAAATAAAAATCGCCACTTAATAAGTTTGTTAATATATATAGAGAGAGCATTTAACCGGCTTATGTACTGAATACAAAACGTTCCTATCTTGGAGCCTTAACCACCAGTTAATACACATAAGCCTCCCAGCTCACGCATGCCTTATAATACAGCTGATTTAATACAAGAAATAGATCTAATACCTTCTAATTAAAATACACGTCACCCTGCTGTGTAGGTAGAAGCTGTCTGAAGATCTTCATAAGTCACCCTTACCTGGTTTGTAAAGACACAATCTGGAATGGTGATATTTCCCAGCAGCAGACAGTTTACAAGTCTTAAGTTTTCTGCAGGTACTGGAGTCAGAATATGGTAAAGCTTCCTCTCCATGTCAATCCCTCGGATAATTCCTTTAAAATATATTTACAGTTCAGTCTTAAATCCTCTGAACTATGGAAGGATGCACAATCACTGCATAGTTGAAATTCTTTGCATGGGCTAGTTATTTCTTAAAGTAGTGTTTTAGGTTTAAGCAGGAATCATGCCCTAGACAGAGGCTGAAATATGATTTTCTTGCTACTCTTGTGATTTGTCTCCCCTACCCTCCATCCCCTTTTGGTCATGAAAAACCCAAATACCCCAGATGTCAACTCCAGGATAGTTTTTTCCAGGAGCAGCAACAGAACCTTCAGATTTTCAAGTAAAATTGCTGTGTGTTTTCAAAACAGATGTACAACACACATTAATGCAATGTAAAGTTGTATAGCTAAAAGTCATTAGAGGCAATGCAAATATTTAGATTCAAAACGGCAACATCTCCTGCTATGGTTTGTGATAAAATGGTATTTGTCATTAAACGTACATTAAAATAGAACTTTTTTAAAGAGAGAACAAAGGATACGTGCACAATACAGTCAAGTAAAATTTGCAGGGGAACACCACTCTTTGCACTTCTGGACTGATTTTCCCTGTGCGACTTTAACATGGCTTCAACTGTTTAGGGAACTCCCCCCAACACACACTCCCTGTTTGTGGCTATGCTCCTGCAGAGCTCCAGGGAACCCTGAATGCTCAAGACATAGAAAGCACCTGAGAATTGTTGCATCAAAACCAGACTTTTTTCAAATTAAGTAGAGATGAGTGCTTAGTGAGGATTAGGCCCAAGGTAAGATTCAGACTTCAGGCGACTTTTGCTGTAGCCCTGTTCAGAGAAGTGTACTTATTTCTCCCCCCTACAATAAGAATATTTTACCCCCAATCCACACAGGTTGAGACATCCAAATGGATTTTGAGCACAACTTCCTGAAGTTGATCTTAAACATCTGAACCCAAAGGAAAATAATGTATCAAATTATGAATAAATACAAAGACTACAATGGAAACTGTTTTGCGATCTTAACTAATCACTAATTTAAGACAGAGGGCTCACAAGCAAAGGTTATAATGGAAAACAAAACCTGTAGAGAAGAAGCAGATGTTTATTCTTTTACTCTACTCCTATTTTTCAAGTTACCTTTAAAAGAGTGATTAAAAACGGTGACTCCTTTATGCTGCAGTTTCAACATATGATCAGACGGGGCAATTTAGTTTACGCAATGCTAAAGTCTTCCCAGGATTCACTCACCGAAGCCCAAGCAATCACAGACTGGTGTCTGTGTAAGCAAGACTGGCCCATCAGTCTGACATCTGACCTCATCCAATATCCTGCAGAGACCGACCCAGCTGGCATTTACTGAATACATGATGTGTGTAGGAGCAACATCAGTGTGAATAACCCTGAGCGCAACAGCATTGAAAGGTACCTACAAAATAAGCCCCAGATCATTAGTTCAACTTGAATTTAGTTCTGAATTGCAATAGACACATACTTTTAGTTATTTCTATCATCACTATATACAGTGTTGTTGTAGCCATCGCTGTACACAAACTGAAATCTGCTGTACGCTGTGTGCCTACCTACATTAGTGACAACACAATACTGTAATCAAACACGTCTGACCAAGAGACATGTAAAATCTTTGCTATATACATTTCAGGGAGTGCTGGCATAAATGTTAACCTGATAGAGATGTTTTACAAGTGGGTTACTACTGCTCCTAGCATTCGGACAGGGTCTTTTTGTTGACAGTTCCGTAAAACATTTAGAATATAGTAATTTAGATTACTAACAATCAGCTTTCTGAATCCAGTCATCAAAATGGCATCTTCAATTCTTTCACAAATGGTTAAGTTACCTGATAGGGAACCAAACTATGTAAAGGAAGTACTGATTTTGTTTCCAGAGGCTGCAGCTGGCCAAGGTAACCTAACATTGCCACATCCCGGAGGATACTGCTGTGGACCCGTCTAGAAAAATAAGCAAACAAATCATGCAGAGATGAAAAACAATCATGTTCTAATTCAAACATAAGCACTTACTCAGACATTTCAGAATTTGCAGTGTGATATTTTTATATTCACTGTTTTAGAAGGTTTATTTTAAAATTTCTGTTGTTCAGACCTATTTAGAGCTATGTTTTATTAACCTTGTGGTTCTGAGATTCCACAGTTCAGTTGCAGGATGATATTATAAGGCTGCTTGCTTTAGGCAGCAGTCACTTTTTAGATTCTGGCTCTCTTCTCCAGTGCTGATAGCCAGGAGAATTTTCCATTCGCCAATTGTGACAAAGGAGAAGAAATGATGGTCTGAGCCAGTGACCCAAGTCACTCTTTATTAAACAGTTCTTTAGTGAAGGTTTCTGGGTGAAGTCAAACACCCATGCATATCCCCCAATATCAGAGAAATGGAAAGCAAGTGACAGGATGAGAGCCAAGGAGAGACAGTTGCTGACGCACGCAATCTTTAGATAAATATTGGTTACTAAGTTTGCCCTTAAACCATCGTAGCTAAAAGGCATATTGAAAAGCTTTAGGGTTTCTTCCTGTCCACAGCTCTACATACTCCTGGAGAAATTATGCGCTACTGCATATGTGCATAATTAATAAGCTGCACATACTTTTATTTTTTGTGCAGAAAAAAGCTTCTGCCAAAATGTTGCTTCAGTTCCGCCTTTTGCCCATCAGAAGGCGCTGCGGCGCAAGAACAGCAACAGCTCCCAGCAGAAAATAACTTCTGCAGTTCTGCCTTTTGCCCACCAGAGGGCCCTGTGGTGAAAGAACACAGCAGCAGCTCCTAGCCAGATGGGGAAGAGAAAGAGCCTGCCTTCGTCGCAGCACCTGTCAGGACAGGTCAGGAGACAGGGCCTATGGGGAAACCGACAGCATGGGGCTGCTGGGGGGGTCAGACAGGGCCAAAAAACATTTCCTGACTCTTTTTTGTCGTCTGTAGTTAGACATACTTGCTGACAGGTATTTTGAAATAATGACCAAAAATAATTGAAACTGGTGTGATTATATTGTGTTATTTTGACAAATAAAACATGCAGAATTTTAAAATATTGTGCGAAGAATTTTTAATTTTTTGGCGTAGAATTCCCTCAGAAATATTTACTATATCAAGATTAGGGACACTGTTCCCTCTAATTTTTCCCACACATGTGCGGAATTAATTTTATTACGAGCACCAAATATGGAGGTGATGTGTGATACATCACCTCTATATTGGTGCACATAAGAAAATTCATGTGGTGGGGTGGGGCTGAGGGGTTCAAAGTGTGGGAGGGGGCTCAGGGCTGGGGAAGAGGGTTGGGGTGCATGGGTGCAGGCTCTGGGGTGGAACTGGAGATGGAGAGGCTCAGGACTGAGGCAGAGAGTTGGGGTGTGGGCTCTGGGGTTGGGCTGAGGGGTTAAGGGTGCAGGCTGCCCCAGGGCTACAGCAGGGAGAGAAGACTCCCCCCAGCTCTCTCCCAGCAACAGCACCTGGGCTGTGGTGTGGGCCGGGGGAAAAGGCACCCTTCCCTGTTGCGGCAGCTCTGGTGCTGAGTTGGGGCACCCCTCCTCAGCAGACGGTTGGCCCTCCCCTGACCAGGTGGGTTCCCTGAGTGCCCACGTGGCACTTAATAGTCTGTTATGCGGCCACACAGCTTACAGGAAACTTAGTCCTGCATGGCTATTAAATAGTTTCAGCAAAGCAAAAGGCTTTACTTTGCCATAAGTGCAGTTCTCTGTTAAATCACTAGTGAAGTTTGTTCCAGAAACGTACACAAGGCTACCATTGCACTATCAGTCTTGCACTTCTCTCATGAACTGATAAGCAGAACAGGATGAAATATTTCAAAACAAGTTTTTCATCCAAAAATGGCTTTTGAAATTGACTTTTTGCAAAAAAAAAAATTAGCAGTACTGTCAATGTTTTAATTTTTCATGAAAAATGTAGTTTGATATTTTTCAAAATCAAACGATCAAAATTATTAAATAAAAACTGGTAGTTATTCCAAGGTTTTAAATACCATTTTTTGAAAAAACTATTAGAATGTCCATTTAATGGATTTTAAAACCAAAAGAGACCATTATGATAATCTAATCTAACCTGCATAAAATATGCCACAGAACCATGCCAAGTAAATTCTGCATGACAGCCACAACTTCTGTTTAAGCTATGGATACTTAAGAGATTCTAGTCTTGATTTAAAGATGTCAAGTGTTGACAAATCCATCACATCCCTAGGTAAGTTGTTAGAATTGCTAATTATTCTCACTGTTAAAAAATGTGGTTTGTTGTCTGAATTTCTCTAATGTCCATTTCCAACCACTGGATCTTGTTATGCCTTTTTCCACTAGATTACAGAGCCATCTACTATCAAATCTCTTCTCCATGTAGCTACTTGTAGGTGCTTCGACACTACGATGACTGTGCCATACAAGTACCTGAACAGATGCAAGTGTGGCTCTGCGAAGATAACATCAGATAGAGAGCTCTGCATTGTGCATTTACTTTCAAAATTTAGTGACTATGAATGACATGCTGAAATGCAGACAAACTGCTGGAAACACATACTTCATGGCAGGAGCAGTCGCTTTTGTACTTACGCTTCACCAGCATTCCCTGCTCCAGGAAATTTTGGTTGTACGCACAGCAATTTATGCCCTGTAGTCGATGTTTGAAAGTCGCTTTCTCCTTCATACTGCTTCCAATCCTCCATTCCACTCACGTCCATGCTCTTACACTTGCCCTGTAGTTTGCCTTTTGTATGTAGGCCAGCAGCAAGATTAATATATTCTGGGGTAAAGCGAGGCATATCCTTAAAGTCTTCCACACTGATCTGAACAATGTGACTGGGTGACAGCAGTCGAATGATATCAATCAGAAGCAGCAATCCAACACCTTTGGGAATGGGGGGGAGGGAGAGAAAACACAGTTTGCACAATGTAGTGCAGTCACACCAGGTAAGCATCTTGCAGAGCTGAACCTTGGTTATTAGAGACTCAGGAATGTCTCTCAATGGTTGTTAGAGACTTAAAATAAACTCACACAGAATTAGAGTCATATTTCCCAGTCTCAGAATAGTTACAAAATGTGCATTATGGCAAGTATACTGTTAAGATATAGTATTAATCTTCTAATGCATCTCCAAAGACTAGATGTACGCTGGCTTACCTTTCACCCATCCCATTGTATTGATGACCAAAGGCACTTCTTTCTTGTAGGAGTTAAACACATACTTTACTGTGTCAATATATCTTTCGGTATCCTGATCACAACTAGCTTCTCCATAATACACCATTTTACGTGGCATTCGCTGATGAGTGAATGGTGGCCCTGAAAAAAGACACACCGAAGATTAACAGTAAATACTTGGGAGATTCAGTAATTCAAAGAAAGCGGCCATAAAGAGTTAGCAAAACCCCCAAATCTCCTGAAGCACACATACTCAATCCTTTTCTATACTGATGGAAGTTATTCTTCCAGTTGTTTCATCTTTTTTGGAAAGACTTGTGCTTTAAGATTTTCTCCACTTGCTCCAATGAACCTGCCTCTGCCCTGCAGATCATTTCCTTTCAACTCTGAGTATACAGTCAAAGACAGTCAGTCTGGACGTCTGGGTATCAGAAACCTGATAAATCCACTAATGTGGTATGGAACTATACAATTCTTAAACGTACGAGTTTATAAATTAATTTAGATTAACTACTATTCTAGAAGACAATCTGAGCAGGGTAGCAGTTTTTGGTCAAGAAGTAAAAAAGGAACCCTAAATTGGAATGACAAAAGGACTGTGTGCATTACAATTTAGTAGTGTAAACACATTCGTTTTTTTCCTCCATGATGACAGAGCAGCCCAAGGTAAGCAGCTGATCCAAATAGTAGACCACATCATTTGGTGCCTGGGAACCAAAGCTCTTTGGAGACATCCAAGGCCATACCTATTAGCAGGTTTTCAAAACTTACAACAATATTCTTCCCTCTTTTTCCCACCCCAAGCTTAACAACTTTACAATTTAAAACCAGGGTGAGATGTTGAAACTTTTTTTTTTAAAGCACAAACCCCAGAAAGTTCTAAAACATGTACTTCTTTGACCCACACCACTATCTGCATATCTCAAAAACATTAATAAACTTATCCTAAAGTTTCAGTGAGGTATGCAAGTATTATTCCCACTTTCACAGATGGAGAACTGAAACAGAGATTAAATGATTTGCCCAAGGTGTCACATGAAGTCTGTGGCAGAGAAGGAAAACTAACTCAGGTCTGCTATATCCCAGACCAACAGCATATAGAAAAGATCACCCTCTCCACCCACTTCCATAAAATATGTAAAAACCAACACGGGAGAATAACTTGCCTGGTAGTTCTGATTTCCTAGAGATAGCACCTTGGAGGATTTCACTCCCGGGTCTTAGCTCCTTACCACAAGATTGGCAGGCCTCCTTCACTTATAATGTTTTTTGAACTGTGAGTAGAGGTAATATGGTTCTGTTAAGACACAGGAGTGAGAATCCTGCATAGTACCTTTAGAGAATAAAAATATATATATTATATATATATATTTTTCTGGTGATAAGAATATAGCAAAATACATACCAAGACATGGCTCTGACACATTAATTAAGGAGACACAGCCAGGTGGTGTAAACTCTGTCTGTCCCAGATCACATTCCAAATATTCAACACAAGGAAGGCTACAATAAAAGAATAACGATATTTTAAGAGGCACTGCATATTAGCATCTGTGTAAATAAAACAGGACAGCATTTTACTTAGAATATATCAGGAAAAGAATCCAACTCTGACAGCTTTAAACACAATTTTGAAAATCTCAGACACTGAATAAGATCACTAGCTTTCTGCCTCCTCCCTCTATTTGACAGATTGTAATGATCAGGCAAGGACAAACTATAACTAGGACTCCATGTGCATCACGGAGGTCTCAGATTCCATTACTTTGTGCAACCTCCTTGACTTCTGCAGCGTCCAGGGCCAGCTCCTCAGGTGGCCTTGGGGACAGCCACACCAGCCGCTGCTCGGGCAGCTCCTGGCAGCTGTCCCCGGGCAGCTGGCTGGAGCAGCTGCCATCTGCTGGTCCTGGGCACTCCTGGACAATTCCCCCACCTTCACTCCCCCCAAGCAGCCGCCCCCGAAGTTTTAGTCACAGGTATAAGTCATGGACAGATTACAGGCTGTGAATTTTCGTTGACTGCCTGTGACCTGTCTATGACTTTTACTAAAACTACCTGTGACTACTTGTGTAGCTTTAACTATAACCAACTACAACACCAGGCAGCATGCATGGTCTGGACCAGCGACAGCCCAATACCATTCCAGTCTTGAGCAGAGAGACTGCCAATCAATGCCAAATTGCACAAGTGGTACAGACAGATGGCGACTGCCAATTACATCAAGCAAAAATTGTAATTTTCAAAAATATCCAAATTTCCAGTAATTATTTACAAATAATCCCATCAATTTTTTCTTGCCCAGATCATAGAAGATTTGAAAATTTGAGTCTTATAGGATAAAAAACTCACTGATTCAGCAACAGGTTAATGAGATATCTGTTAAATGTTGATTTTCCAATACTTTTTGGGCCACACACCAGAATGACAGGACAACCATCATCTTCCTCTGGAAAAATAAAACATACCCTGATATGGACCATTACTACAAATTAATCTCATGCATCCTACTCCACAAAAGTTTACAAAAATTTAATCTCAGGAGCTGAGCATTTTCATTGAAAGAGCAGTTTACATAACATGGGCTTATATTTGCACTTGGGAACCGAACAAGATAACTGTGTTTAAAGGTGAAGAGGGTATTGACATATATAAACACAAAATAAAAAGCTTTCTAAGAGGGCAGACTCCAACACAAAACCAAAACCTTGCAAAATTCTACTTGCCTATGGGAAATTATTGGGGGGTGGGGGAAACTGATACCCGCCCAACCCCCACTAAAATCATCATAAAGGCACATTAGTCTTGGTGGCAGATCAGCAAGGCAGCAATAAGCCTTATGGGCGAGATAAACACTCCCTCCTGCCCTCTAAGTACATCAAAATGGGGTAACTCACACTCAGTTTGGTTCAGAAACTCCCCCAAGACTTGAAATTTGACCCAAGCTTTTCACTGTTGTCAGGGCATGGTTTCACAAGCATGAACTTAGGAAAAAAACTCTGAGAAAGGAGCTTTTGCTCCTGTTATATCTCTGCAAAACTTAACATATTCAGTTCCATCAATTTAAGATACTCACCACAACACGCTTGTATTAACTCTTCAATTGCCGAAACTGAACTCTCTGAAAAAATCAGGCCGCTTTCAGGATCACGTTTTCCAATACCAGTAGAAGCTAGAGCTGCATCTTCTGGTGTGAAGCAAGGACCCCTTTGTCTCTAGAGATCAGCAAGCATATAGCAGAGAAAGGTTTTAGCAAATTCATACATAACAATACAAAATAACCCCAGAATAACTCCTACTGTCTTATAGCCTGGACAGTGGTACCAGGACAGAAGGATTTAGTCACACTATCTTCTCTGTTCTCGTTCTACAGAAGTCTTAAGTCCAAGTGAGAGGAAGAAAGTGATAGGAACAAGGTCTTATCTTCATTGACATTCTACTTACTACAGCAAATGGCACCTTATAAATACCACAGACAGATATGTCTAAAATGGGAAGAATGATAACTCCTTTATAAAGCACTTGGAGCTCTACTGAAAAACTCTGTAAGAGCTAGGTATTATTATATACAGGTCTACAGCGCTCAGACCATTATAAACCATGGGAAACCAGCCTTATAATTCAAAGGCATGGGCGCACACCTGAAAGTCACATGACAGACATAGGATGATGACATGATTGGAACATGAAACAAGGTGCTCTGGAAACAATAATGGGGCTGGGCCAGTCAAGTGGAGCTGCCACCAACTGCAGACAGAACAGGAAACACTAGAGGGCTGGGGAGTGTGGGGAGAAAAGTATGGGAAGACAGTAGCAAGAAAGTGACTGGAACAAAGGACTAAGAAGGATAAGTAGTAAAAGAGGAAGTGAAGTTCCGGCAAAGGATAGATCCATGTGTCATATATATAAAAGAATGAATTACAACTTATGTACACGGTTATAATTCCATCACTGATTCAGCAACAGGTTAATGAAATATCTGTTAAATGTTGACTTGAATGACTACATACATGATTCAAGCTTTGGTCTTATGGTAAATATCCAGAATACTTCTATGGAACGGTACCCCCTTAATTCACAAATCCTGGAAATTAGTCTGAATTTTACAAACATAACACATGCTTTTTTTTCCTGACCCATATACTTATTGCTCCATATACCACTGATCTTCTCCTGAAGCCATGCACATTTTTCTTCCTCATAAAACAATTCCCACAGGGTAAGCTTGAACAAATGCAAGATTTCCATTAAGTAACCAAGTGGAAGACGCATTTCACCTTTACTCTGAAGATATGGGAGAACTCTGGGTGATTAAGAATGAATCTTGTAACCGAGGTATCCAGACCATCCAACAGCACCACGGAACACAAAGGGGCAAAATTTTTCATCAGTTTAATTCTAGCAGCTGCAAGATGACAACAGTTAGTCTTAAAACACTATATTTCACACAAATTAGAGTCAAGTCCAAAACTGATACAATGGACAAATAATTTTTACATTATCTGACCTTCATAATACCTGTGAGGTAGGTATCTCCCCATTTGACAAATGTGAAAAGAGAAGCAAACATCTTATGTGATTTGCCAAAGAAGTCAGTGATGTGCAGAACTAGAACTCATGAGTTCCTATTTTCCAGTCCTGTACTTTAAAAAACAAACTACAGAGCTCCATGGAAAATGAGAAAGTATATTCGTATCCTAAAGTAAGGCAATAAACAACACTCAGTCATTTTCATTGCCATAAAAAAGTGATAAAGACGATCTTGAGAGTTTGCCAATTACTACATGTACAACTATAGACCAAATATTTGTGTGTGTGAATTTACTGTGGGACAGATGATGGCTGGACAGCCCTAAAAACTGTAGTACCCACTGGACAGATACAGCATGAAACACATCTCTCCCCTCAGTCCAGGTGATCATAATAGCTCACCTAGTCTGACCTCTTATGTAAAACAGGCCCTAGAATTTCAAACAGTGATTCCTGCTTTTAGCTCAACTTGTGGTTGAATAAAGCACATCTTTTAGAAAATCATCCAGTCTTGATTTAAGGACTGCCAGCAATGGAAAATTTACGACAGCATTTGATAATCTCTACCAATAGTTAACTACCCTCACTGTTAAAAATTTGACTCTAATGGGAAGTTATTCTGCTTTGCCTCTACAGAAAACAGCCAGAAAAGGCATCAACAGCAATAGTGACGATGAGGACATGTCACTAGACTGGGACCACCCTAACTCAGTTCACAGAAGCCACTGAATAATGTCAGGTGAAGATGACTTCTGATCACAACTCTAGTCTACATTCAGAATGGTGACAGAGAGATAAAAGGCTTATCTCACTACAAGGTCTCTGAGATTCTTCAGTCTGCCCCAAAGCAATTGGTAACAGGTAGCCCTACATGTAACCAGCCCTAATAGTATGGCTCTTCAGCCCCCCAAATAGCAGACTCCTCACCAAAGCACACTGCTCAGCCCATGCTTACCACGTGGCACATGATGGGCTCTGAGCATCGCCCTGGCTGATATCCTCATCTCCTTTTTCGATTTCTCCAGTGTCTCGTAGATCACTGCTTCGATGGTCAGGGCAGAGTGGGTCTGAGGGGAGAAGAGGTCGTAGGGAGGCTGCTCCTGAGTGATAGTAAATCCAAACACTCGGACTGCACCATAGAGGCAGGTCAGGCGGCATTTCCCAGTGAAGGTCAGCTTCTGCAGTGGGGAAACAGGAGACGAGATACTGACCAGGCTTGAAGACAGTGCGGTGCTAGACAGACAAGGGAGAGACAGCCCCTGCCCTGGCTGTTCACACACAAGAGGCGCTGAGTTTCCCACCCCGCCCAGGAGCTGCCCCCCACCCACCCCATCCCTGCTCCCGCACTGGGCTAGGGCCCAAAGCCACTGCACATCTTCATCCCCCCCAACTATTCCCAGCTACCCCACCAACAGCCCTCCCGCCCAACAGCCGCCCCCCAGCACCCAACGGCCGCCCCCGTCCCCTCCAACGGCTGCCCCCTCCATCGCCCCCAACGCCCCCCCGTCCCCTCCAACGGCTGCCCCCTCCATCCCCCCTCGTCCCCCCCCGCGCCAGCCCTCCCTTCCCCTCCAACGCCTGCTCCCCCCAACGGCGGCCCCCTCCATCTCCCCCATCGCCCCCCCGTCCTCCCCAACGGCTGCCCCCTCCGTCCCCCCATCCCCTCCAACGGCTGCCCCCTCCATCGCCCCCTCCAACGGCTGCCCCCTCCATCCCCCCTCGTCCCCCCCCCGCGCCAGCCCTCCCTTCCCCTCCAACGCCTGCTCCCCCCCAACGGCTGCCCCCTCCGTCCCCCCCAACGCCCCCCCGTCCCCTCCAACGGCTGCCCCCTCCATCGCCCCCATCGCCCCCCGTCCTCCCCAACGGCTGCCCCCTCCATCCCCCCAACGCCCCCCCGTCCCCTCCAACGGCTGCCCCCTCCATCGCCCCCATCGCCCCCCGTCCTCCCCAACGGCTGCCCCCTCCATCCCCCCAACGCCCCCCCGTCCCCTCCAACGGCTGCCCCCTCCATCGCCCCCATCGCCCCCCATCCTCCCCAACGCCCCCCCGTCCCCTCCAACGGCTGCCCCCTCCATCGCCCCCATCGCCCCCCCGTCCTCCCCAACGGCTGCCCCCTCCGTCCCCCCCAACGGCTGCCCCCTCCATCGCCCCCATCGCCCCCCCGTCCCCTCCAACGGCTGCCCCCTCCGTCCCCCCCAACGCCCCCCCGTCCCCTCCAACGCCCCCCCGTCCTCCCCAACGGCTGCCCCCTCCGTCCCCCCAACAGCCGCTCCCGCGCCAGCCCTCCCTTCCCCTCCAACGCCTGCTCCCCCGTAACGGCTGCCCCCTCCGTCCCCCCCAACGCCCCCCCGTCCCCCCCAACGGCTGCCCCCTCCATCCCCCCAACAGCCGCTCCCGCGCCAGCCCTCCCTTCCCCTCCAACGCCTGCTCCCCCGTAACGGCTGCCCCCTCCGTCCCCCCCAACGCCCCCCCGTCCCCTCCAACGGCTGCCCCCTCCGTCCCCCCCAACGCCCCCCCGTCCCCTCCAACGGCTGCCCCCTCCGTCCCCCCCAACGCCCCCCCGTCCCCTCCAACGGCGGCCCCCTCCATCGCCCCTCGTCCCCCCCCAACACCTGCCCCCCCCAGCGGCCGCCCCCCCGCACCTGGGCGCGCGGCAGGAGCAGCACCGCGGCGCCCTCTGCGGCCTGCACCGCGGCGAGGCTGCGCGCTGCCGGGGCCGCCTCCCCGCCGCCCGCCGGGCCCGGCGCCTGCAGCAGCCCCGCGCGCACGAAGGAGGCGGCGTATTCCCGCCACGCGTCCCGGCCGGGCCGCTCCCGCCACTTCCGGGCCGCGGGGCCCGAGCCCGGGCCTCCCTGCCGGCGGCCGCGGCCCAGGCGCTTGCGCGGAGGCTGCGCCCGGCGGGCCGCGGGGAAGCGGCGGAGAGCGGGCGGCCGGGGCATGGCGGCCTCCACAGCAACTCTCGCGAGAGTCGCCCCAGCCGGCGAGAATCGCGCGAGACCCGACTCAAGCGCCCCCCCGCGGGGTCAGAGGGGGCGTCCAGGCGGCGGCGGCGGCGGCGGGGCCGCGACACGGTGCCCCTCCCCCCCTCCGCGCGCGGGGCCGGGACCCGGGACCCGAGACCCCCGGCCCCTCCCCCTCCGCGACACGGTGCCCCCGGCCCCTCCCCCCCGCCGGGCCGCCACACGGGGCCCCCGGCCCCTCCCCCCCGCCACACGGGGCCCCCGGCCCCTCCCCCCCGCCGGGCCGCCACACGGGGCCCCTCCCCCCCGCCACACGGGGCCCCCGGCCCCTCCCCCCCGCCGGGCCGCCACACGGGGCCTCCGGCCTCTCCACCCCGCCACACGGGGCCCCCGGCCCCTCCCCCCCCGCCGGGCCGCGACACGGGGCCCCCGGCCCCTCCCCCCCCCGCGACACGGGGCTCCCGCCACACGGGGCCCCCGGCCCCTCCCCACCCCGCGACACGGGGCCCCCGGCCCCTCCCCCCCCGCCGGGCCGCCACACGGCCCCCCCCCCACGGCCCAGACCCCGTACACCCCTTCCCTGGCCCGGGGCACTAGGCGTGTGTTTGTGCCGAGGCTACTCCTTGACCCAGGGAGATGGAGCCGCAGGATGGGCTCTTGCATCCCCACTAGGGCAGAGGCCAAGGCTGGGCCCAGCAAGGCAAGGCCCCGTGCAGCCCCACTGAACTCCACTCCCTCCTGCTCTGCGCCGGGGCTTCTCCACCTGTGTTCCTTTGCGCACCTCTAACAAGTCCCAAGTGGCGGTGCAGACGGCTGTTGGCTGTATCTGTCCTTGAGTCCTGGTCAGCGAGGTTTCAGTCTCAGCCTTGTGCGGACCCCTTAGACGTAGTCCACGGACCAGAGACTGAGAACCACGGCTCTGTACAAAGCCGGAGCGAGGGAAGGACACCACTGTGACATGAAGCGCTCTCTGGACTCTTCCCTGCACCTGCTTATTAGTGCGCAAAGTCTCCAGCCCAGGGACGGTCGGTACTGATGTGTCTTGTATGTTGTAGGCACCAAAAAAAAGAAAAGGCCCAGCTGCATGCTTTCCCCTCCTCAGCCTGCACTCCCCATTATCTGCTCTTCCTCAGAGTCCACCCCAAAAGGGGAGCTCATCCATAAGCATCTGTTAGACCTGTCATAAACCCCAAAGCTTATGGTCAATGAGCAGCACTTATTTGTCAAGTGCCGGCAGTGAATGTGTCCCCTTCCCCAGCAAGCTTACTGTCTCGAGCAGTGGTTCTCAAACCTTTTTTTTTCCTCCACAGACTACTTGAAAATTGCTGAGAGTCTCAGCGAACCACTTAATGATCTTTCCAAATGTTGTTTGTACCGTTAGCTAACTATGGTAAAGCGCTTTGGATAAAAGTGCTACATTAAAAAAACCCCTTAATAATTAAAGTTTTTTGTTCAACAAATAAAAGCACACAACTCAACTTTCTAATGCAATGGATGTGCCCTCTCTCCCCCGCTGCAGCAGCCCCTGCGCAGGGGTTGGGAAGGAGGGGGTCACTCCCTCTCTCCCCCGCCGCAGCAGCCCCTGAACTGGGGCTGGGAAGGAGGGGGGGTCTCTCCCTAGCAGCTGCAGCCCTGGAGCTGGAGAAAGTCTCCTCTTTCTCTGGCCGCTGCAGCCCTGCACCTCCCAAATTCCCCCCACCCCCACTTCTCACCCCACTGCCCTCTCCCACCTACCCGCCATTTCCCCCAAGGCCACCACCTCACCTTACATGTGCGCCTTCTCCAGGGTCCAGGCACCTAATTAGTGGAGCCATGCCTGCATAGTTCCACTAATTAGGTGGGTGGCCCTTCATTCTCTTGTGTGCAGCTGCCCAGGCGTGCACCTTAGAGGGAACGATCTGCAGACCACCTGAATGGAGCTCGCGGACCACTGGTAGTCCGCAGACCACAGTTTGAGAACCTCTGATCTAGAGAATACACATACCATTTAGAGGAGGACACACAATGGTAATTTATCTTTTATTACCTTTGTGAGCCTCACTGAAGAAGTAGTTCATTAGCAGAGATTCTGATGTACATCACATACTGGCTTTCTTCTCTTTCCCCTCTCTATTACATGCAGAACATAGTGCAACATATATAGTAGTTATATAAGAACACTCCTAAATGCCCATAACAAAAGCCCCACACAGCCCACTCTACTTCCTAAAACACTCCAACATCAGCTTGTTGAATGAAACTATAAAATAACTGCTCAGTTTAACGTGAGAGGGAGGTGGTAGAGAACAACTCTAGAGAGAGTATCCTCCACGAAGATCATGACCTAGTTAATTCATGCCATTTCCACTGACCACAGGGTCTGGGCTCACCTGCAGAATATTACAATAGATAAATCCCTGCTTGGTTTGTTATTTTTACCTCAAAGCAAAACTTCCTCCCTTCCTGGGAAAGTGTGAAGTCCTAGTTCCTGGGTACATGTTGTATCAGGGGCATTTGCGTATGCGTAAGCTGTCTATGTAAATAGTCCAAGGTACTTCAGGATCTGAGATCCTAACATTGTCTGAGAGGCAGTAAGTGTTGTGTCCATTATACGCTTCCCGGCCCCTTCTCCAGAGAGCTCTGTGCCAACAGCATGATGCTTTCTCCTCCATTCATTTTATATTTGTATCTCTTGGCTCCATGTTATTGGGCTTTCATATGCCAGAACACGGGGCCTTCTGACTTCAGGATGGATGGAGATTACACGATTGCAGGATTTTTCCGACTGCATAGCTACTCAACAACAGTGAAATCTAGACCGGAAGTTGACATATGTGACAGGTAAGTGAGAAGGGTAGGGCTTGGCGCTGCAACAAATACTATGTATCAGTACCTAGATACTACAGTTAGTATGTCCAAGCAGGGGGTATGCTGTAATCACTGCTTAACATGCTGTCCAGTATTATCTCATTGCTTCCTTGTACTTGCGGTCTGTCTGCTAGATCCACCTGTTGCCTCTCATCTTAGCCTTAGATTTTAAATTCTTGGAGCAGGGCCCGTTCTGTATTTGTACAGCAGCTAGTACAGTGGGGCTCCTGCAACCTAATACAATCACAGTGACCAGAGCTTTAGAAATGTGGTTCGCCTAGATTAGACAGACACAAAGAAGAAAATCATATTTAGCAGGAATAGAAACAGGAGGGGAAATGAGCAGGAAAAAGAAGTGGAACAAGAAGTAGGAAAGCAGATATTGGACAAAGAGACCCACTGCAAATAGACAGGAAGCTGCAACAGAGAAGACCCATGGTGGGCTGGGAGTTGGGGCATGCAAGGCTCACCTCTCATTAATAAAATGACAATAGTCCAAAATATCGGAGCTTAGCTGGTGCAACTGCGGCCATTACTGAAGAAAATCTCTGCTACAGCCAATATCCACTCTGTGCCATCAGAGATCTGGGGAGATGCAGGTGGTTTCTCCTCCTCTTGTGCCACCTGAGCAGGAGAAAGGGAGTAGAACAGGGCAGTGAATCTGCCCCATAGGATATTGCATAAAGAGTTGCTGATTAGGAGAGGGGCAGTGGGGATTTGAACTAATAGGTAAGATCTGATGTGTGTTGTGTAACAATAAATAGCGGCAAACTCAGTGTAAACGTACAAAAAGAAAGATGTTTGTGCTGCTGGTCTCCTCATGAATCCCCTGTGAGCAATGGTACATGTAGCAGAGGGGGGCACAGACAGGTGAAGTGATTTGTCTGAGGTCACCTAGTGTGTCAGCATTAGAACTCCAGGCTGCCTGGCTCTTGGACCACATTGTTGTTATGCCAGGCATTGCCCAGGGTGCATCTCCAAGATTCAGTGAAGCCTTCACATCTCTCTCTTGCCTCTGCAATAACACTTGTGTTTCTGCAGAGCAGCCTCTGTTTACAGCCATGGCTACCACCTGTTCCAAGCCATGAGACTCGCCATCGAGAAGATAAACAACTCCAGCAGTCTCCTCCCCAATGTCACTTTGGGCTACGAGATCTACAACACATGCTCAGAATCTGCCAACATGTATGCAACACTGAGTATCCTTGCCCAGAGCAGGCAGCACCATGTGGAAGTGCTCAGCAACTTCACACACTACCAGCCCAAGGCTGTGGCTTTGATAGGACCAGACAGCAGCCACTTTACCCTCACCACTGCAGCTATCCTGAGCATCCTCCTTATGCCAGAGGTAATCAGTAGCTTGTCTGGAGCAATGCCAAATATACCGTAAGCGATACGTTATCTGTGGCAGGGTCAAACACAGGAGCTGATTAGGGTAATACTGATTAATCAGAAGAAGGACAGGAAGTGGGCTTGTGGTTTGGAGTGGAGGTGGCTGGAGGATCAGTGCTCCAAGCAGGTGTTGCGACCCCTATGGTCCTTTGTGGCATGTGGGACTCAGTCTCGGTGTGACTCCAGAAGAGGTTAGGCTCATTCCTAGCGCTGAAAACGACATGCAGCCATGCTGCTTACTTGGTTGTTTTTTGAATGTGTGTTGCTGCGGCTACCACTTCCACATGCCCTCCAAATACCAATCCCCTCACGCCCACAAGAGTCACTGCTGACGCTGGTTCCTCCTGCCGGTATCGTTGCTCGGTGCCAATCGCCCCCCTGCTCCTCGGGTAATCACTGCTCAGCACTGACCTCCCGGCGGTACCAGTGCCCATCCGCCTCTGCGCAGTTTCCCAGCTGGAGACACATCCTTTCCCTGATTCCCTTTTGCAGATTAGTTACGAAGCCTCCAACGAGTTGCTGAGCCTGAAGAGCACCTACCCCTCGTTCCTGCGCACCATCCCCAGCGACAGGCTGCAGGTCGAGGCACTAGTGCTGTTGCTGCAGGAGTTCAGGTGGAACTGGATTGCGGTGGTGGGCAGTGATGATGCCTATGGCAGGAACGGGATAAAGACCCTGAAAGAAGTGGTGGCTAAGCATGACATCTGTGCCGCCTACCAAGGAATCATCCCTATGAAGGGGGGTGCCAACAGCCCAGAGCTGAAGGAGATGCTTAGAGTCCTTGTGGAGACCGGTGTCAATGTCACCGTCGTCTTCTCCAATGTGGACAGTGCTACAGACTTCTTTGACATGGTGGTTCAGGAGAACGTGACGGAGAAGGTGTGGCTGGGCACTGAGGCCTGGTCTCTAGCCTCAGAAGTCTGGAGCATCCCCGGCATCCACAGAATTGGCACGGTGATTGGGTTGTCAGTCAAGCAGGCAAAGCTTCCAGGATTGGAGGAATTTGAATCTGCCCATGTGAATTCAGAGAAAAGTAATGTAGCCATGTGTGCCCCTGATTTGGGTGCTGAAGGGAGCAGTGGTGGGAGCAGCAGCAATGAGAGTACCAGCCAAGGCTGCAATCAGATCTGCACAAGGTGCCACTCACTCACTTCAGCGCCCCAGGCGTTTGATATTTGGGCTGCCTTTAATGTATATTCGGCGGTGTTTGCTGTGGCCCGTGGCCTGCACAACTTGCTGGGTTGCTGCTCGGGAGCGTGCAGCAAGGACAAAGTCTATCCCTGGCAGGTGAGTGGGTCACTGGGAAAGGCCCCCTGCTCTCTTGTAGACTCTTGTGAGAGTCTCCTTGTGTGAAGCTGCATGGGGGCAGCCCAGAGCTCAGGGCAGGTTTGACTATGATGTAATGAGAGGCAGGGGACTGGAAGTAGAAAGGAGCAGAAGTATAAGCATCTAGCAGGATGAGCAGGTGTCCAGCAGCTCCAAGATCTACCTGTGAGCTGCATGCTGTCAGAGCACCGATAAGGTTTCAAGGCTGGTGAATTGAGTCCCAGAACAGGCCAGCACGGCTCTGCCAATGGGCCTCACCCTGCTCTGGAGAGACCATCCCTAATTAGAAGAGGGGATGGATGGTAGCTGGGGGCCTCGGACACCTGGGTTCAATTCTCTGCTTCCCTATAGACTCCATGTGCCTTTGGGATGCCACTGACAGTAAAATTTTCAATAGCCCCTAAATGACTCAGATGCCTCCATCTCTTGAAAGTCAATGGGACTTAGGCATTTTTGAACAATATACCACTAGTCTCTGTGCTTCCGTTCTCCAGCTGTAACATGGGGATAATAGCACCACCCTGCCTCCGGGTGGTGGGGGAATTCATGAGGAAGAGGAAAGCAGCAAAGACTTGAACCCTCCCACCCCGTTAAGGCCCTAACCTATCCCTGACTGGGGTCTTTGCCCAAGTGGCTGAAGCTGTGTGTGGGAATCTTGGGTCTTTTCTGTCTGTGGCCTTTTTTGTTTTCCAGCTCCTGGAAAAAATCAAGCAGGTGAATTTCACTCTGCAGAATAGCAAGGTGCTTTTTGATGCCAATGGGGATCCCCTGACAGGCTATGACCTCGTCATGTGGAAGTGGACTGGCCTGACCTGGTCTTTTGATGTGATTGGGTCTTTCCTCCAAAAGCCAGACAGACTGAACATCAACCGGGATGGAATCCTGTGGCATACAAAGGATAATCAGGTACCACAGCATCTGAGCTGCATACTGGGAAAGGAGTGGCCTCAGGAGCTTCGGGCAGTAGCACCAAACGGGGATTTTCTTAGCATTACAAACAAAACAAACCTCCCCTTATTCCTGAAACTTGACCCTGCATAAAGCTCTGTGTCCCTGGGGTTGGGGAAACAGAATCCTGCAGGCCGGGAGGGGCCCGCCTCACCACTCCTCCTTCTGCACTGAGTCACATTTTCTGGTCAGGTCTGCTGCATCTCCACGGGTCTTTCCCTTAGCAGGGTGAAGCTGGGGCGCCCAGCATCTCAGGGTGCAGGCTCTGCAACCATCAGGGCTGGCAGTACTGGGAACAGAGAGCTGACAAGCTCCTACTTGCATCTTAATTTTCAGAAAAAGCTCTCTCAGGAAGAACCACCCCAGGTATGCCCTTGTGCTGCCCCTGCACACTGCCCCTGCATCCCACCCGCAGTCCTGACCCCTTTCCTGGACATTAAGATGCCTAGAAATATAAGGAACAGCCCTCTGGTGAGCAGCCTGCGCTGGTCCCAGGAACTCAGCTCTGCTCAGTCAGTGCTGTTTCCTAGCGGGCCCTAGCTGTGATGGGGGCTTTCTCTTGGCAGGCCTGACCCTTGCTGTGCTTTCATGTAGGTGCCTATGTCAGCTTGTTCAAAGGTCTGCGTAAAAGGAGAGAAGAGGATGCAGGTGGGGCTTCACCAATGCTGCTTTGACTGTGTGGCCTGCCCCGCAGGAACCTTCCTGAACAGCAGCGGTCAGTAGAACCTGAGGCAGCTCCTCACAGGGGTCACAGCCAGGGCAAGCTGGTTAATCTTGTTCTGCCATTCCTGTGTTCCTATCCTATGCACCTGGCTCCATGCTCCTCTTGGACACGCTTACTCCAGCCCTTCTCTGTGCTCCTTGCTTTCTCCTTCTCCTCCATCCTGGCTGCAGCAGTTTTCTCTTCTCCTTCTCCCATTCCCTTCCCCTTCCCCTTGCGGGGCCTGATGACTAGCGTTTGAGATGCAAATGGCCCAGTGCAGCTTGCGCTCTGACTTCTCCATTTGAATAGCTCTCAGAAGGGTTGCTGTGCTGTGAGTATGTAAATTCCGGGTCTCCCCCGCCCACCACCCAGTGCTGGCTCCAGTGCACTCCTGGCTAGTGCTGGGAAGCTGTGGTTTCAGATGGTTGCCGGGAATCAGATGAACAGGTGAGCTGAAGCTGCCTGACTCCTCTCACTGTGAGCTTTGGGTGGGAGGAGGCAGGTGTGACAGCTGCTGCCTGCCCTGGGAGGAAGAGCCTGCCCACTGTTGTCTTTGTCCTGTTGATGGGGCAGGCAGACAGACAAACCCAGAAAGAATGAGCAGCCCCAGGTGGCAATAAACACCAGGGTGGAATTTGGTTAGTGGCTAGTCGATGGTGCTGGAAGTGATATGAAAATGCTTGGGTGCTGGGGGCCAGGTGGTGCCCTGGGCTGACTGCAGGATTAGCTGATCCCCGCTGTGCCAGCCACAAATGCAAACTTATGGCAAGAGAAAGTCTTCAGCCCCTTCACTCTCACTCAGTAGATGCCAGCAAACTCCACGTTCCACTAGAGCATGAGCTTTGGGCAACCACCAACAGTGAAGAGCCTCAGGAGTAAGTTACTCAGTGGCCTGGCTGGGTGAACAGCCCTGCACCTAACTAGCAGTTGGAGGAGAGAGCAGCTGCTGCAGACATGCCAGCCTTTGTGGGGCTGTTGCATCTGCTGGAGCCCACATCACACGTCCCTGCAGACTAGCTGCATGAGCTGTGTACTTTACCTCAACCAGGACTCCAGCTGGGACCCAGGTGGTCTGTAAGCCTTAGTTCACTCAGCTAAGCCAACAGCAGCTACTGCCCCTGACTAAGCTGGGGGGAGCCGTGCTGAGGGAGGCCACTCTATAGACCAGAGCTCTCCCATTCCAATTCCTTTCCATATCCTGCCACAGTCACCCCAGTGGTCTCATAGGACCATTAATGCCACAGGAATTGCACCCACTCACTCTAGGGCTGAGGCCTTAGGATTTGTCACCTTTTATACTGTCTCATTAAACCTTGTTTGGAGGTGGTGCACATTGATCCCAGGTCATTAAAGACCCTAAGGCACTTTACATAAGGGCTGGGTTGTTATCCCCAGCATCTGTGCTCCACCTCAGAGGTAACTGCATCCCAGTGGTGAGTGATCCCTGTACACAGCTTGTTAAGTGTTTTGGGATCCTTTCAGGCATGAGGTGCTATAAGGTGGCAGATCATTATTACCATAACCAGCATGGTGTGTGAGCAGCATCTCAGCTCTTCCATTCCCTTCCTCTGCAGACCTCTACAATTGCCAGCCCTGTGGTACAGATCAGTGGGCCCCAATGAAGAGTGAAATCTGCTTGAATCGGACCACTGAATTTCTGTCCTGGGCTGACCCCGTCTCCTGGGCCTTGCTGACTGCCATCACCCTTCTGCTGCTGCTGCTGGCAGGGACAACTGCCCTCTTTGCCCAGAACCTCACCACGCCAGTGGTCAAGTCGGCAGGCGGCAGAATGTGCTTCCTCATGCTGGGCGCTCTGATCTGTGCCTGCTGCAGCCTCTACTGCTACTTTGGGGAGCCCACCTGGCACACGTGTCTGCTGAGGCTGCCCATCTTCTCCATTAGCTTCACCATTTGCCTCTCGTGCACTGCAACCCGTGCCTTCCAGATCGTCTGCATCTTCAAACTGGCGTCTAAGTGGCCTGCCTTCTATAGAGCCTGGGTGAAGCACAACGGACCCAACCTGTTCATCGGAGCCTGCACAGCCACCCAGGTGGCGATGTGCCTGGTCTCGCTCAGCATCAATCCCTCAGTGCCCAGGAAGGACTACACGACCTTTGTGACGATGACCATCTTCCAGTGCTCGGAAGATGATGCTGTGTGGGGGCTGCTCTACAACACAATGCTCAGTGTCTGCTGCTTTGTCATCAGCTACATGGGGAAGGACCTGCCTGAGAACTACAACGAGGCCAAGTGCATCACCTGCAGCCTGCTTATCAACTTAGTCAGCTTCATCTGCTATCTCACCACCTACATCTTCTACCATGGCAAGTACCTGGTGGCCATCACTGTGCTGTCCAACCTGTCCACCCTGTCTGGGATCTTTGGAGGCTACTTCCTCCCCAAGGGCTACATCATCCTCTTCCGAGCGGAGCTCAACACCACTGAGCACTTCCAGATGTCTATCCAGAGTTACACCAGGAAGAGCAGCTCAGACTGAGCCCACAGGCGGGGGAGCAGGGAGACTTTGGGATTTACATGGGGTGGGTGGGGGGAGGTCCCTCACAGCTGTTGAATTCTGTGCTCTCAGCATCCCACTGTGGAGGAAGAGGGTGTGACAGAGATCTGTGCAGGGAGCTGCAGGGGGGCTCTAGTGGGAGCTGGGGATGAGATGGGGGGTGCGGAGGGGTGGAGTGAAATGAGCTCAGGCCTGTGACTACCTGCCACCAGTAACTGATCCTGCTGGGCTGCGAGGTGAGAGTAGCTGTGTGGGAGTTGGGATGGAGCGGGTATTGGGCAACATACCCTGCAGGGGGCACATGGGAGCACGCAGGCCACATGGGGTCTGTGCTGTGGGAGGTGGCAGCAAGAAAAGACAGACTCGAGAGCTCCCATGTTTCAGTTAGAACAGGCGTTGACAAAGCTGGGCCTGGGGCCTTGCCTCACTCCCAGCCAGCCTGTGGGGTCAGGGACAACTCATCTGCCATGCTCTTCATCTTCCCTGTGAGTGGAAGGCCGGCCCTGTGACAGAGCCATGTGCAGGGGGCCTGTGCAGGGCACAGTGGTTGTGACCCCAGAGCCTAGTGGGTGAGGGAGTTTAGGGGCAGTGAGGTCAGCCCGGGGCAGTAATGCTTTGCTCTCCCCTTTCGTGGCTCCTTCCCACCTCCAGCCCTCCAAGGGACAGAGCTTCCCAGAGCCGCATCCACACCAGTCCTGCTGCCAGCACCAGGGCTGCACTTCGTAGCAGCACAAGACTGGCTCCATGAGCTAGTGCACATCCTTAGCCAGGCTCCGTGGCTCCAGCATTTCAGGAGCACTAACTCCCACTGTTACACCCTGCATGGAATCCTCATAGCCGCAAGATGGCAGCCCTGCATGCCACCTGCCCAGCTGCAGCGTAAGTTGCAGGTCACAGACCTGGAGACAACAGTAGGTCCCAAGGGGGCCACATCCTCCAAGACAAGACTGCTGTAGGGCATGGGGAATGGAATGGATGGCACAAGTCATTATACTCTATCCTGGCTCTTAAACATCTACCCTCAAGAGACAGATCTGGGCTTCTCTTTTCTCCCTACTAAATGGATGGAATACCTGGTGAGTGGGGCTGGGTGGGGGACGGGATCCCCATGAGCCCAGCACCTCGGAACAGGAGGCTCTTGATGATTTGCTCATGCCCCTGGAACTGAGTGGCCTGATAGTCTCTCAGGCTGGTTACCCAAGAGACGTGAGAACAGCTTCCTGGGAGGCTTGGACCACTGGCTTTGTCAGCTCAAGGTGGAAAAGGAGGGGCTGAGCACACTGGCCAGCCTAGGATAAAAATGCCCCTTTTCTCTCGGGTGCTGATATGGGTAGAGAGGGGGGCTGGGAACATGCTGCTGCTTCTCAGCACCAGGCACCCAGCACCCACGCACAGGCTCATTCCCTCCCACGGGACACTATGGGACACTGAGCAGAGGTAACTTACATAGCGGGCACTCAGATCCAGTCCTCATGCTCTTCTCCCTCAGCATCTGAAGCCATTTCACTGTGCCCTCAGCCCCTCCCTCTCACCTGCCCCAAAAAGTTCTGACCTTAAGTACTATTTTGTCAGATAATTTTTATTGTTAAACTGCCATTAAATATAACACAGGAGAAAAAACACAAATGTCTCTCCAAAAACAGGTGGCAACAGCACCCAAACGGCCAATAACAGTCAATCAAACTTCACTGGAAACTCACTCACTGCTGCATTACAGCCCATAGGTAGCCCCGCTCCTACCCCTGGGGAGTTACAAGAGCCTTTGCCAACAGTGGCATGGTGACTGGCTGCAAGCTGCGATTCCCAGGGTCTGCTGGATTTGCCTAGGGAGGCTGAATGCAGATTTTTGCTCCTCTTTCAGGGTGAGTCACTCAGTTGTCAGTTTCAGCTGAGAGCATCCAGGGGAATAACATCTGCCGCCATGTGTATGAGGTTCCCTTCCAGCCAAGTATGCCAGCAATGACCAAGGGGATGGAGCTGTTCTGCCTGGAGCAGTTTATAGCCTGTCCCTCAATGACAAGGGGCTCTTTCTGCCAGGGCCTCCAAAGCCCCTCTGCGTTCCCTGCGGCTCTGGGACAGGCTCCCACCCTGCACTCAGCAGTTTGCTATTTGTTGCCTCATGCTCCCCGAGTGATGCAAACTGCAGTGCCTCCTGCAAACTCCAGGCCTAACCTCCACTGTGCTGGGAAAGTGCTCCCCTGTGGATGGGCAAGAAGCCAACCGAGCTTTCTGAATGAGATACGCAGGCTGTTTGTCTTCCTTGGATGCCCAGAGCACACTAGTCACCTCCTTGCTCCAAAGAGCTCCTATTCTTAGCTCAGTGACACAATAAGGTCATCACCAAGGTCTGTGGTGGGAGGGAGCCTGAGGAGAGGAAGGACGATGATGCCAATAACACAGTCATGCTGGGATGCAGAAAGATGTGCACACACAAGGAACAGGCTACTGAGGGAATTTGCACAAATATCACATGCTCACCCCCCCATCGCACACTCACCTCCCCCATTTCACACTCTGCTCACTCACATAGGTCAATGGGCTACAGGGTGTCTCTCTGGATTCACGGCCAGGCTTATGGCTTTTTCAGGGAACAGTTTTATTCTTCACTATAAAACCTAGGCCAAACAGCAAAACCCACCAAACCCCCACCCCTAGTTCTGGCCACCAGGGGCTCCTGCTCCCAGAGGCTTTTCCCCTTGGGTCTCTTAACACTTAGAGGGAACAACACAGCCTTCAGCAGAAGCCCATCTCCATCCTTCCCACCTGAGGCAAAGTCTTCACTACCACGTCAGAATAACTTTTTCACATGTAAGTTACACCTAAGCGCCGGTGTGGACGGTCCTATGTCGGCAGGAGAGCATCTCCCAGTGCCTCTCGCAGAGGTGGATTCACTGTGCCGACAGGAGAGCTCTCTCCCGTTGGCCTAGAGTGTCTTTGGCAGACGCACGGCTGTGGCTTGGTTGCAGCTGTGCCGATGTAGTGCTTCTAGTGTAGACTAGCCCTGAGTCACCTGGTGGCTTGATAATCCCTTACTCCCTTCCCAGATGGGCCTGATAGTTGAACAGGGCTACTTGGCACAGGTGCCGACTCCATGGGTGCTCCGGGGCTGGAGCACCCCTTGGGAAAAATTGGTGGGTGTTCTGTACCCACCGGCAGCTCCCTGCCCCGCCCCAGCTCACCTCCGCCTCCGTCTCCTCCCCTGGGCGCGCCGCGTCCCTCTTCTCCCCCCCTCCCTCCCAGCGTTTGCTGCCGCAAAACAGCTGTTTCCTTGTAGAAGTTCCTGCTCCTAGTAAGTGGAATTACTGAGCCCTGAGACTACCAGAGCAAGACAGGCTGCAGATTTTATACAATGGACCAGATTCTGAGACTCCCACTTGTATTAAGTAGCACCTGACTCAGCAAACAGTCCTACTGACTTAGATGGGCCCTGTCATGGAGCGAAGTGCTACTCAACCTGAAATAGGAGAGCAGAATCTGGCCTAATAGCTGCACAGATTTTGGAACAGTACCAAGCTCATCACATGGAAGGATATTTTAATGACAAGTCCTTGTAACATACTTAAAGGCTCCCCATGTCCAGCCCAGAACCCTTGGCAGGAAGCTTTCTGCTCTCCCATAGCTGAAGCTTATTTTATTCTTTGTCTATTAAGCTGTCATTGCTAACTGTAGCTATTGCAAACATTCCTGTGCTGCAGAATGCAAATGGTGGGTTGTTACAATGTTTCATGAGCTGCCAGACTCAATAAAAAGAAATCGCTAATGACAGCCCGTTTAATTACAGATTCTCCTTTTTTAGGTCACAACTGAATATTCACTGAGTCAACCAGAGGGAGCAGGGCTGCAATAACTAAGTCACAGCAAATACCAAAGGTGGTCAGTCCCTCCATACGGACGTCAAATGCTAGCAAGTAACCGACTCTCCACGAAACAGCTCTATGCATAGGCCTGGAAAGGTGTCCATGGTGCTAAATGCAGGAGTCTAAATAAAGCCTCCAGTTGATTCCCTGCTGATTCTCGTTAGCAACAGAGACCCAGGTCAGGCAGATGCTATAGCATGTTGCGCTCAGTGAGAGGAGAGTTTGATGCTCTGAAGCCTCTGGCTTTTGAGACACACAAATCCACGTTAATTAATATCCACATGAAAAATGACAGCTATTGTGATAGGAGTCCCTGTGAGTGATCGAGGTCCTGACATGGCCTTCGTGCCTGCCCATCCGAGCACCTCAGAGTCATTCATGGATCTTTATACTCACTACATTGCTGGGAGGGTGTGGAGCATTAGCCCTGTTTACACTGGGGTAGATCAGCACAAACAACAAGGAGTCCTTGTGGCACCTTAGAGACTAACACATGTATTTGGGCATAAGCTTTCGTGGGCTAGGACCCACTTCATCAGATGCATGGAGTGGAAAATACAGGAACAGGTATAAATACATGAAAAGATGTGATTTGCCTTACCACGTGTGAGGTCAGTCTAACAAGATAATTCAATTGACAGCAGGATACCAAGGGAGGAAAAATAACTTTTGCAGTGGTAATGAGAGTGGCCCATTTCAGACAGTTGACAAGAAGGTGTGAGTAACAGTAGGTGGAAATTAGTATTGGGGAAATTAGGTTTAGGTTTTGTAATGTAGATTAGGTGACTGCTCCCAAGTGGCTGAGCTGAGAACTGAAGTCAGGTCTGTTGTGTGGCAAGTCAGTGCCCCATCCTCAAGGCATCCTTCCTAAATGACACACAGCACCATTCCCCAGACTTAATAATGAACTGTACTGAAAACATGCAACAACTTCTGGCATCTTCACCAACACCAAAAAAAGGGCTCAATTTTTTTTTAAAAACAGTGATTTCAGCCAACAGAGATGATTGCACAGAAGGGTCTCCTAGCACAGGGCCAATGCCACACAGACTGTGCAAATCAAGAGAGGTAGAAACTTACATAAATGGCCCCTTCTGGATGAACAAAGCAGGCATTTTGTGCCCAGACCAGTAATAGCGCGCACAATAGCATTCCCATATCACCATTCAGAGAGTGCAATTTAGACAGCAATGCTTCAAAGTTTGGCCCAAGCAGAAGGGAGAAGTCTGACGGGAATATACATAAGAGTCAAGCACTGGAAGGAAAGGGCTCCTGAAGGAGAACCTTGACCCCAGAAGTTAAAAAACAAAAACTAAAAGTCCTGGACCAGGGCAGTCATGCCCCATAAGAGCTGCCTTGTGGAGACTTTACTGGCCCATTGCAAAAACACTCACCAAAGACCCACCCCAGGCAGCACTGCTCACTTTGCTCAGCTGATACCAGTCCTTCCCAAAGCAGAGCTGGAGGCTTTATAGTACACTGGCATCCTAAAAGGAGGCTCTTCCTGACTCCCAGGATATCTGAGAAGGTAAAAAAAAAGTCAGGGATGGGAAGGGCTTTGGCAGTGCAGTGAGAATCCTCTGCCCATCTCTGATGCCCTCCACCCGAGGATCTCAAAGCAACTTATAAGTATTAATTAACCAACACTCCCAACCCTCTCTAAGGCCATTGTGGCTAGCATTACCCTCCCCCTTTCACAGATGTGAGGAACAAGACGGAGAGGTTACGAGACTTGCCCACAGCCAACAAGAAGTCAGTGCTGGGAACAGAACCCAGGCTCCCTGACTCCTGGTCCTGTACTTTAGCTAATAGAAGATACTTCCTCTCTGAATAATGTACCAGGGAGGAGGACAATAAGCACACACAATGCCCTCTCCTCTTCAGGTGACAGTAGCCAGAGAGGCTGTGTTCACATGCAGCATACTCTAATGGAGAAGCTGTCTAGAACACTCCTTGATTTATTTAGTGCTGCTGGCAGGACCCCGGCAACAGGCAGTAAAGCTGTTTTCCACACCATCAGGCTCCATTTCAGGATCTAATACCCTGTTATTGTCTACAAGCCACTGCAGTGGGTGCAGCACACCCAGTCCTCTGGAGAAAGAAAACACCACAGGCTGTTCAGAGGCAACCAAGGCATCCAGGAGTGCCAACATAACTCTCCCTGAGGCCTTGCATCAGTTTAACGAAATGGGTTTAATATCACTGACAATATGCTGACAAGATCTAAAGTGGAAGCCTGCCATTTGAGAGAGACATCCATTATCATACATAAATAAAGGAGAAGAGTGGCCCTGCAGGATTCCAGCCAGACTCCAGAAAGTTGCTGGGTTTCCCTTGTGACAACAGCTCTGTGCATTATTTCACTGAACTCCTTGACACAGAAACACACACACAAAGCAAAAGGTAATTCTGATCCATATCAGAGGTCAGAAGACAGTGATTCCTTCCAGACCTTTCAGACACCTACTCAACCCACAACAGCAAATGAGTGTTCATTCTTCCCACAGCTGAGAAGATGAGGGGTCGGATTAACAGCAGCAGTGAGCAGCTCAGGAGGCTCCTGCACAGAGATACCAAGGACCAAAAACCACATCCTCAAACTGGAGAAAGCAGACATCCTGATCGTAAAGGGAAATGAACCATCAAAGCTATGCACGGGTCTCATTGTCTGTTGGTGAGAGTTGGTGCAGCTATTTTGCCTTCAGTGGAGCTACACCAGTTAACACCAGAAGAAAATTTGATCCCAGAACTTGAAACTTCAAATTCTGGGCCGTCCATACTGGGTGTCACACAGCCCTCTCTGAAAAGATTCTCAGCCTCAGCTACACTACGGTTTGCAGCCTCTCGCTAACACATCGCTAAAACCCACTTCATCGGATGCATGGAGTGGAAAATACAGGAGCAGGTATAAATACACAGCACATGAAAAGATGGGAGTTGCCTTACCAAGAGGGGGATCAGTTGGTAAGGCAACTCCCATCTTTTCATGTATTTATACCTGCTCCTGTATTTTCCACTCCATGCATCCGATGAAGTGGGTTTTCACCCACGAAAGCTTATGCCCAAATAAATGTGTTAGTCTCTATGGTGCCTCAAGGACTCCTCGTTGTTTTTGCTGATACAGACTAACACGGCTCTAACAAGGCTGAAACCAGAAGCCTTTTAGATGGTCTCTGGGGAATCGCTCCCTGGAGTTCACACTTGCTCCTCTCTTGTGCTTTCTGACAAATCCCATGAGCCATGGTCCTCCTTAAAGTCTGGTTCCCTTTCAGTGGCATCGAGAGCCAGCACCCCCCACCCCGCCATGAACCTGCAGGAACCTCGAGAATTTGTTTGCTCTCCAGAGGGGCCAGGGCTGTGATCACTCAGGGCTTTCTTCCCGTGGAGAGCAGGGTTACATCGTTCACCCTGCTCAGGGGCTCCGGGCACAGCACTAGGCCAAAGCCAGCTGCCACAGGCACGGCCAGCGGCTCCCTCCGCCATCGCCCGGCAGGAACAGCCCAGGGACCACAGCGAGCCCGGCTGCAGCACCCCCCAGGGCACGGCTTGCTGCTGGGCGGCGGGGGGGGCAACAGGTTTGCCCCTGGTCATGGGGGGGGAATTGGGGACAGGGCTCAGCTGTGCCCCCCGGCTCACAACCCAGGCAACCCCCATGAGCCTCCCAGGCCCCGCGCTGCCCCTAGCCCCACAACCCACCCCCCATGACCCCTATCCTCGCTCCCCCTTCAGTCCCCCCAGACCCCCCCGTGACCCCCATCCTCGCTCCCCCCTTCAGTCCCCCCAGACCCCCCCGTGACCCCCATCCTCGCTCCCCCCTTCAGTCCCCCCAGTGACCCCCATCCTCGCTCCCCCCTTCAGTCCCCCCAGACCCCCCCGTGATCCCCATCCTCGCTCCCCCCTTCAGTCCCCCCAGACCCCCCCGTGACCCCCATCCTCGCTCCCCCCTTCAGTCCCCCCAGACCCCCCCGTGATCCCCATCCTCGCTCCCCCCTTCAGTCCCCCCAGACCCCCCCGGGACCCCCATCCTCGCTCCCCCCTTCAGTCCCCCGCCCCCCCCGGGACCCCCATCCTCGCTCCCCCCTTCAGTCCCCCCAGACCCCCCCGGGACCCCCATCCTCGCTCCCCCCTTCAGTCCCCCCAGACCCCCCCGGGACCCCCATCCTCGCTCCCCCTTCAGTCCCCCCAGACCCCCCCGTGATCCCCATCCTCGCTCCCCCCTTCAGTCCCCCCCGCCCCCCCCGTGATCCCCATCCTCGCTCCCCCCTTCAGTCCCCCCAGACCCCCCCGGGACCCCCATCCTCGCTCCCCCTTCAGTCCCCCCAGACCCCCCCGTGATCCCCATCCTCGCTCCCCCCTTCAGTCCCCCCCGCCCCCCCCGTGATCCCCATCCTCGCTCCCCCCTTCAGTCCCCCCAGACCCCCCCGGGACCCCCATCCTCGCTCCCCCTTCAGTCCCCCCAGACCCCCCCGGGACCCCCATCCTCGCTCCCCCTTCAGTCCCCCCAGACCCCCCGTGACCCCCATCCTCGCTCCCCCTTCAGTCCCCCCAGACCCCCCCGTGATCCCCATCCTCGCTCCCCCCTTCAGTCCCCCCGGGACCCCCATCCTCGCTCCCCCCTTCAGTCCCCCCATCCCCCGTCGGCACTCAGAGGCCCCGCCCCGCCCCGCCCCGTCACGTCACGTCCGGCGCTTCCCCAAGATGGCGGCGGCCCGGCTCCCGCAGTAGCCGCGCTCGGTTCCCTGTCGGGCCCTCGGGCGCCCCTTGTCCCGTGCCGGGGCCCGCCCGCCCGCGGAGGTGGGGGGACCTTGGCGCGGGGCGGTGTCCCCCCCAGGGGCGGGCCGGAGGGGTTGGGGGGGGAGGCGATTTCCCCCCCCAGGGGCGGGCCGGGGTGGTGGGGTTGGGGGGGGGAGGTGATGTCCCCCCAGGGGCGGGCCGGAGGGGTTGGCGGGGGGGGGAGGCGATTTCCCCCCACCAGGGGCGGGGCGGGGCGGCGATTTCCCCCCACCAGGGGCGGGGCGGACCGGACCGGACCGGACCGGAGGGGTTGGCAGGGGGGAGGCGATGTCGTCCCGTCCCCCCCAGGGGCGGGTTGGCGGGGGAGCAGGCGACGTCCCCCCGCAGGGGTGGGCCGGAGGGATTGCGGGGGAGGCGATGTCTCTCCCGGGGTGGACTGGAGGGGATGCCTCCTGGGGAGGGTGACCTGGAGCCTCCCCCCCCCCAGCTGCTTTCTTTTCTGCCTCCCCTGGCAGCCCTTGGCCCAAGCGCCGCTGGCTCACCCCCGCCTCCTCTCCCTGCAGACCATGGATGGCTCCTTTGTCCAGCACAGTGTCCGTGTCCTGCAGGAGCTGAACAAGCAGCGGGAGAAGGGCCAGTACTGTGATGCTACCCTGGACGTGGGCGGGCTGGTGTTCAAAGCCCACTGGAGCGTCCTGGCTTGCTGCAGCTGCTTCTTCCAGAGTTTGTACGGAGATGGAGCCTCCAGCAGCATCATTCTCCCTGAGAGCTTTGCGGAGATCTTTGAGCTCCTGCTGGACTTCTTCTACACTGGACACCTCGCACTTACCTCAGAGAACCGGGAGAAGGTGCTTGTCGCTGCCAAGGAACTTTGTGTCCCTGAAGCTGTGGAGCTGTGTCAGAGCTTCAAGCCCAAATGCTTTGATGGCAGTGATCTAAACAACCGGTGCCTTCACGAGAAAGGTCCTAGGGAAGATCTTAATGGTCACTTAAAGCAGCCAACAGACTCGGACGGAGAAGAAGCTATCAAAGCCTTGTCTAAAGCTAATGTTGCTAGTGAAGCCAGCCCCAGCTGCTGCACTAGGAGAGCCAAACTAACCCAGGGACCAAGTGGGAGCCCGTCTCTTCTTAGGGAAAGGCTTAAAAGGGCTGTTAAAACAAATGCATTGAGCAATTCAGGTGAAGTAAAGAACACCCAGGAATGTAAAGAAATAAAAAGGCCACCTAAAAGAGGAGGCACTGAAGACAGAGGCATCAGCAATGAGGTGGTGCGTGGAGCATGTCCTAACAGGGTTTCTTTTATGAACTAAGAAACTACTCTCCTTAGAACTAAAGGTTTAAAACTTAAGCAGGGAGAGATTTGCTCCTGAAAACTGAGCATCAAGCATATAGGATGTCTGCTAATCTCAACAGAGCCAGTGTGATAAGAGGGCAAGGATGGTGGTTTAAGTACAGGAGTGGGACTCAGGAGATGTGGGTTCTATTCCTGACTCTGCCACAGAATTGCTGTGTGTCCTTGAACAGGTCACTTAATCTCTGTGGACCTTAGTGTCCCCCCATTTGTAAAAGAGGGAAAAGGTTGACCTATATCTCAGGGAGACTGAGGCTTAATTGACTACTATTTGTAACTACTTTGAGCTCCACAAATGCAGGCTATTGCAGAGTACAAAGTATTTGATACTTTTCATATTAATTGGGTTAATTACTTTCCTAGAGCAAAGCCAACACACCTGAAATTCTTAATGAGTTTGTGTATTCAAAAAGGAAGAAACTGGACATCTTAAATTTAAAGAAGTACTTTGGCTCAAAGACATGATAAAATTTCATTATGAAATTATTTTAAGGTCAGGAACTTCAGAACCACTGAACAGAAATAGCTGCATATTCTTGTGCAGTGTATATTGGCCCTTTGAGAGTCAGTATTTCAGGAGGCTAATGAGACACACTGGCTGGAGTTTGAAGAGGGCTGGGTAACTCTTCGATGGCTAATAACTGTTTCTATACGAGCTAAGATAATGGGTTCAGGGTGTTGTTGGCAAAGACAGGGACTGATTCCTGTGTACAGCAACAGAGTTTAGTTTCGTTAGGTTTTAAAAAAATCAGACTAGCCAGGAAGCAGTTTACATCAGCTGCTGCAAAAGATGCAGAGATACTTGTCAGGAGGCGTGTGACTGGGTGAGTGTTTGCAGGGTGGGAAAGTTATCCTCTTACAGCACTAGAACAAGCTAAACATGTACAGTAGACAAGAGTCAGACTCTGCCCTGTGGGAGTTATTGGGAAATGTTCTTAGTCAAATCCACTGAGTTTGTTTTATTTTCCTGAGAGCGTCTTGTCATCAGACAATGGTGCTGTCCACAAGCTCCAGAATTTAGCTGACTTCTAAGATATTGCAGTACCGCTGTAGATACGATTTCTTGTTCTGTCTAAGGTGCTCATTGAGTTAACGTAATGGCTCCCTGTTCCATCGCAGTGGGAAATGCAGGTTGTTCAAGTCTCTGATGACGTGGCAGCAGAAGATGATGGAGAAGTTCATGAGGAAACAGGTGAAGATTACATTCCTGAGAAAAAGACCCTGAGGACCAGAAAGAAATCAAATTTGGCAAAAAAGCCTCTCAGTTCGGAGCCTGCAGGGAATGCTGGGCTGGTAGAGGCTGGGACTCCTGGGAACAGAAAAGGTACAGCTGTGCCGGTTGAATGCCCCACATGTCATAAAACCTTCCTCAGCAAATATTATCTAAAAGTGCACAACAGGTAAACATTCTGATTTTTATTCCTGTACCTTACCCACAGTAAGAGGGACCTGTGCCCTGACTGGCTTCCCGCAGGGCTGGGCTATACAGAGCAGTCGTACTGAGTAGCTGAACTTGAGCTCATTTCTGAACTTAAACACACGGGTTTAGGCTATGAAATAATAGTACTGGGAGGCAGGCGAGACCTGAGAGAATAGTCTCTGCCTGTAGGAGTCTTTTACTTGTTCAGAGAAAGCTCCAGTTCCAGGATGGAAAACCTCCTGGGGTACTGAGGATCTTTGCTAGAGGAAGCACCTAGTCCTAGCATTTCCCAGCTGCCTTTTTACGTTTTGCTGGATCACATTTCCTGTTTGCAGTTGGCCAGGGGCAGATACCAGTAAGACCCTCCGTATAGACTCTTGGAGTCACTTTTTGGCATTGTGACCCTTTCAGCACTAACTGGGGTACTGAACCCAGCTAGCTGTTAGGGCTTCAGTTGGGGGTGAGAAAAACAACTTCTTGAAATGTGCTGAATTTATGAGTGTCTGAAATGTCTCTAAAGCACATCCAGCCTGCCATCTGATTTAATCCGACGCTCAAGCTCCCACTGGGGAGCAAGGTCTGGGGCTTGATCTGCTCCAGCTGGGCAGTGGGGTCGGGGGCCCCTCCGTTCGCACGTGCTGCGACTCCAGGAAGCAGCAGCATGTCCCCTCTCCGGCTCCTATGCGTAGGGGTAGCCAGCGGGCTCCGCACACTGCCTCCGCCCCAAGTCCCTCCCCTGCAGCTCTCATTGGCTGGGAACTGTGGAGCGGCACCTGTGGACGGGGTAGCGTGCAGAGCTGCCTGGCTGCACCTCCGCATAGGAGCCAGAGGGGAGACATGCCGCAGCTTCCGGGAGCTGCTTGAGGTAAGCGCTGCCTGGAGCCTGCACCCCGATCCCCCTCCTGTGCCCCAGCCTCCTGCCCCAGCCCTTATCCAAGTCCCATCCTCCAAACCCCTCAGTCCCAGCTTGGAGCACCCTCCTGCACTCCAAACCCCTCATCCCCATCGCCTGCACCCTCAGCCAGAGCCTTCATCCCCTCCCCTCGCACTCCCCAGAGCCCCCTCCTGCACCCTGAACTCCTAATTTCTGGTCCCACCCTAGAGCCCTAACCCCTGGCCAGAGCCCTCACCCCTTCCTGCACTCCAACTCCAATTTCATGAGCATTCGTGGCCCGCCATACAATTTCCATACCCAGATGTGGCCCTCGGGCCAAAAAGTTTGCTCACCTGAAGGTTTGAGTAAATAACTCCTCTCAAGCCTCTTCCACTCTCTCAAGTCTGGGCTGGAGATCAGTATAGCTCGAACGGAGATAAGAGCTTGTCTGTGTCGAGGGGCTGTTACAGGAGATGCAGCACCTGGGAGCAGATCTCAGCGCAAGTGCAGAGGAACTGCCACCTGTTAAAATTTGATCAGCCTCTGTACGTGGAGCTGCCTAGACTTGCTTATTGTTAAAAACAACTTTAAAACAATCCTAGAGCCGGAGGGTGAATGGAGCTCTTAGCCCTATAGCAACAAGGGAAAAATATGGTGTAGGACTTCAGAGTGGTAACTAATGCCTAAAGGGAGAGCTAGCCCACAGTAGCCGCAGGAGGAGGGAGCTCCAGGTTCCTTCTTTAAAATGCAGACACAGGTCTGTGACAGTCACCTTAGGTTCACAGGTCAGCATTTCCTACCTTAAACTGCAGCATGTTAGTGGGGGACAGAGAGCATGACTGAGATGATGGCTGTCTTCTGGAGAAGCCAAGGGTGAGCATTCTGCAGGAGAGCCTTGGTGAACTGATGCTCTGAAATACCATGGGAGCAGCAAACCGGCTTCCTAAAGGACAGCATTCAGAAGGGTCTCTTAGGATTTTAAGCTGTATTGTAACAACTTTGACCACAGATAATGTGTTGGTATGAACAACATTTAACTATGTCTGAGTTTATAAAGTTTTTATTGTCCCCTGGCTCCAAATAGCTGGCTGAAAATGAGCAGTGCTTCACTAGCCTCTTTTAAACTAGGCTATGATGGGGGAGTGTGGACCTAGAAATGACACTGAGTCGAGTGAAGGTCCTGTAACTGTTCATGAAGCCTCTCAAGCCACAGGACAGATTTGGTTAATTGTGAAAATAACCCATTGTCTCTGTGAGTCTGCTTCTCCAGCGTAAAACAGTTCAGACTACTAGCATCCTGGCTGTAACTTGGGATCCTGTTGTGTGAGTGGCTCCCTAATCTGTCCCAAGGAAATATTTGTCTTTGCTGTTAAAGACTGAGAATTACAGATACTCTGTTTGTATTCCTTTTAGGAAACACACTGGAGAAAAGCCATTTGAATGTTCCAAATGTGGTAAATGTTATTTTAGGAAGGAGAATCTGCTGGAGCATGAAGCTAGGAACTGTATGAACCGTTCGGAGCAGGTACTTCTGGGAACTGTCAAGGGAGGAGCAGGAGACAGCAGCTGTTAAATTGTTAAAGCAGCAGCTCAAACATAGCATGTCTACAGCCACTTGCTTTGTTTGCTTCTTGCCTAGAGCTGTAACCTGAGCTGTCTATCCAGAGAAAGACTTCTCTGGGGGTGCCATGTGGTAAGAGTTTGGGTCCAACACTGGGAGGCTAGAATAAAATAACTTCTGTTTAGATTAAGGAGTTTCTATAAAATGGGACATTGTGTGCATTGATGCTCTGTGCAGTGCTGGGTCTGTTACATCCACTGCCTTTCTGTGCTGATGGGAAGTTAGACAAACGCTGGCTAGTTTAGAGAAGGATGTGTCCCTCTGGCAAACCAAGGCCATCTCACCAGGAAATAAACACTAGGCATAGCAGTAAATCCTGTGAGTTTGTCCATTTTGCTGGGCAGTTGGGAACATGAGCAGAATTAGAGCCTCCACTGCAGCGTCCTAGAACCAAGATCAACCTCAGCCATTGAAATTCAGAATAACATTGAAACTACTTCATCTGTCCTCTGCTGTCTGCCAGCTGAGCTTCCTGCGGAAGCGTGTACCGGTCTCGTGTGGGCCGTGGACAGTGACTTGCAGCAAGAAAGCGAGGGTTGGTGCAGCATGTGTAGTCCCCACTTGCTTTGGTTTGGGTTTTTGGGACAAATATTGGAGTTTGGTATAACCCGAATATTCTGACTGTGTATTATAAAGAGGACATAATGTTTACAGGTCACATGCCAAACAGTGTCCTAACCGAGCTCTCAAACTGTGAGGAGTCTGCATTCTGATATGCCCCTGTTTCCTATGCCAGGTTTTTGCTTTATCTTCTGTCCCCTTTGCCTGTGTCCTTCCTTTCTTGCCTCTCCATAAGCAGAGCTGCTTTTTCATAAGGGTCTCGCTGACTATCTCCTCTCCTCCTGTCTTTCAGGTTTTCACCTGTTCAGTCTGCCAGGAGATATTTAAGAGGCGAATGGAATTACGGCTGCACATGGTGTCACACACCGGGGAAATGCCTTATAAGGTCAGCACAGTGGGCCCTTGAGCATTCCTGGAAATGACTGAGAGATGCTGTCATGAAAAGAAAGAGGGGCATGTGTGCAAAGATGCCTTTCTATTCTGGGGTTGAAGGACTGACCGCACCCAGCCAGGCCTTGCACTGAGAGCATGCACCACCTTGTGGCAGTGACTCAAGGAATTTGGGCTGGTGCTGTGGACGTGCATAGGTCACTGGGCTGCTGCCTACACCTTAAGAATATTGTTTTGGTTTATTCCCTTCCTTTTATGGCAGCTGCATTTATCCTGTGTCTTAAAGTACTGATCCCACCGATCCCTTCTTCCTGTCGCCAGACCATAGATGTGCTCCACGTATCACTCATCTCCTTGATAAAGGGCGTGTATCTTGGAGGGGAAAATGCAGCACAGAGCCCAAGGATTATAGCCTGGGTGTGAGTGCCAAGGATGCACCTGGAGCTTTGGGGGCTTGCGTGTGGTTACATGTTGTAGGCAAGTGGAAAGGCACTGGGGAAGGATTTTATGTCTTTTCTCTTCTTTCTCCTTGGCCAAGCTCCTTTGGCCTCTCTGCATTAGTGAAACCGTAAGCTCTTCTAACTCAGTTACGGTAAGTTATCTGGAAATGGCCAGAGGCTGACTCTTGTCTCATGTATTTCAGTGTCCCTCCTGTGTACAACAGTTCATGCAAAAGAAGGATCTTCAAAGCCATATGATAAAGTTACATGGTGCTCCAAAACCACATGCGGTAAGGAGGGGCAAGACTAATGTGGGGTGGGCAGAGCTGACATTTTGGGAGTAAAACATGGAATGGGTCGATGGCAATCTTGAATTATTACAGAGGGAGGAGGGATGCTAGTGCAGTGGCATGAGGCAGTGATGGATAATCAAAGGATCCTAACTTTCATCTGGTCCTAGTGTGGTGGCGTGCCAGGCAAAGAACATCAGCTGGGTTGACTCTGTAATTTAGAAGCTGGCAGCCTCTAATCCTCATCTGGAGGAGACCTGTGTCCACCAGAGGCTTGGCCTGGGCCTTGCGCTTTTGCTCTTGGCTGTAGTCTCTGGGAAGTCAGTTCCCTGAGCGCGTGACAGAACTCCTGCTGTTGGCCTCTGATCCTAATCCCTCCCTGTGGACTTGTAGTGCTCTGCCTGCTCCAAATGTTTCCTGTCTCGAACGGAGTTGCGCCTTCATGAGGCATTCAAGCACCGAGGAGAGAAACTTTTTGTCTGCGAGGAGTGTGGGCACAGGGCTTCGAGTCGCAATGGCTTACAGATGCACATCAAGGCTAAACACAGGTAAGGCACAAGCGTAGGCATATCCTTCAGCCCCATCTACTGTCCGTCTTCCTTGCTGACCTGCTGATCTCTGGAACACATTGCAGGGACCAGTCCTGCAGAGGCCAGGAGATGGACTAGGCGAGACAGGGATAGGCACCACCCCGTTGAGTGGTCTTGGCCCTGGAGGGCAAATTATAAAGGCCCCTTGAGAAATAGTACCACGGAAGGCCAGCACTTGGTTCTGCAAGAACTGGCCAGCACTGCCTCTTCCCCCAGAGATGTAGCTTACCCATATGCTGTTTGCAGTTTGTGTGGCTTCCGTTGGCTCAGTCTGTTCATTGTCTTTGGAAGCTGATCACCATGAAGCCAGATACAGTAATTGCCTGTTCTTTAGGTCACCGACACATTTCAGCACTGTTTTGTTCATGCTCCCTGTCAGTATGGGTCCCTAGAACTTGCTGTAACATCTGAGGGCTAAGAGACTCTGGCTTCTGCTCTTTGTACCTATAGACTGGTCTAGGATATTAATCACAGTTCTTGGACCTCTTCAAGTCCTTGTTTTGAGGGAGGTTTGAAACAGGATTGAATTCAGGAACTTTGGAACAGCGGTGAAAGCTGACTTAACTCCCAGGGGGTCTAACCCTTCTAATGGAGAGCTGTGGGTCGGGGTTGTTTCCCCAACCAAAGAGACTCTTCAGGACGGGAACAAACTGAACACGGTTCTCATTGTCCTTCCAGAAACGAGCGCCCCTATGTGTGTGAGTTCTGCCATCACGCCTTCACCCAGAAAGCCAACCTCAACATGCACCTCCGCACGCACACGGGCGAGAAGCCTTTCCAGTGCCATCTCTGTGGGAAGACTTTCAGGACACAAGGTACAGACAGGATCCTTTGCTTGGCTTGCCAAGCTGGCTGTCGTTACAGCTCCTCCTTCCAGCCCTTGGAGAGCTGCAGCACTTGGTGCACATTATTCCACTGCCAGGGCCCAAGCACTGAATGTGTTACCTGAGCAGGGGGTGTTCTAACGGGCCAGACCACAGGTCCATCTGGTACTCTGCCTCTAGCAGCATCAGTACCTGATAGCTTCAGGGGAGGGTCATAGTAAGCAAGCCTTTTTGAGACGCTGTACAATTCTTTCCTGCCCCCTTGGGGCTCATACTGTGTGATACTGCCTCAGGAATAAGAAAAGGAAAACATAATAGAAGCTAAAACCTCTTACCAGCTGGGAGGGAGGGAGAAGTGGCCTGTGGTAGCCAGACAGTATGGCAGCTGCTTTTTTCCCAGACTGAAGGCCAGCTACCAGAAAAGCATGCTGGGAAATAGCAGCTAAGGGAAGAGTTGAAATCCCCCTCCCACCTTTCTGGATGTTGAAGTTCTAGGAGGGAAAATGTATCCCAGTGTTTTCAGAGCTGAAACCTGGTATATTTGAAGACTTTTTTTTTTTTTTTAAACGTATCAAAAGTAAAATGTTCAGCTGTTTTCCAGACATCAGCTTTGTCCTCTGCTCAAAGTTCACTGCATGTCATGGCAGCGCTGAAGTAGATTTTATAGGTCTATCCTAGCGCTTAAATAACTTGTGCAGATTTTTTAAGATGTTACATATTTCTGTCCTTTTTGAAATACAACATTTGTCTCCTCCCGTCTGCCCGTGCAGTGAGTTCCATAAGTTACTGCACGAAGCTAACAAATTAACTTACTTATTTAATTGAGCATCCCCTTATTCTTTTATGCCTGGACACTGTGGAGGAGAGAGACTGACCACTCTTCCAGTTAAGGTATTGGGAACCATAAAACAGTGAATTCCCATTTGCATCTTTTCTAAAACCGTTAAGAAAATAGTGTCTGAAGGCTATGCAGGCTCTGTAGCGGGCATAAGAAATGGCAGGAACTCTGTGGTAAAGTTTCTGTACACGAAGGATAAATTTCTTGTCTTTCATCTGTATAGCAAGTCTGGATAAGCACAACCGCACACACACTGGTGAACGCCCCTTCAGCTGTGAGTTTTGTGATCAGAGGTTCACGGAGAAAGGGCCCCTTCTGAGGCACATTGCTAGCAGGCATCAGGAAGGAAGACCACATTTCTGCCAGATCTGTGGGAAAACATTCAAAGGTAATGCCCATTACAGCAATGCTGCTGCATCCTCCTGCACAGGAGTTATGAGGCCTCTAATTTGCCTTGAGCCTCTTTGTCTTAATTCATAGTGACCATGCAAGTGCTTGTCAGGGAATTGGGACATTCTGTTTGCCTGCTGTGGCAATCAGAGGCAAATACATGTCCGACTCTTAAAACTGATTGCAGAACAGAAGTGGATCCAGTATTTCTGTGTTTTGTCGAACATCGAGTCTCTTGCAGGGATTCTTACGTCCATTGCTGATGCAATATTCAGCAAAACTGTGTTAGTGAAAGCAGAGCAATGGATGGGCAGGAAGGGGAGAGAACCCTTCTCCTTCAAGCTTTCCTGTGACTTAACTGGCCAAGTTTGAGGCTTCAACTCTTCAAAAAGGAATCTCCCTTTCACCATGTCCTGAGATAGCAGGATTGTCATCATGTCCCTTGCCAGGGTAACATTTCCAATGTAGCTCAGGCCTATGATGGTTTAACTCAAGAACTCTTTGTTGCAGTGTTCAGACCATGCATTGTTGCCACGTTCAGCCAAGTGGCTAATAAATGGTTTCTAACTTTCCCTTCTCAGCTGTTGAACAGTTGCGTGTCCATGTTCGCAGACACAAAGGAGTGAGGAAGTTTGAATGCACTGAATGTGGTTACAAGTTCACCCGACAAGTAAGGGGTTTTCCTAATTCCACTTGCAATGAGCAAGTCTAAGCTCGGTTGAGTCACCAACTTCCTATTTGCAAAGAGATGAACAGAATTAGTCTTATAAAGTGGTGTATTTCTTCGGGAGGGAAAACACGGGTCCTAAACTGAAGCATGTTCACTGTCTATTGTAGACAAGAATGAAGCAGAGCAGCACTTGGAGTGTCTGAGCTGCCGACTGCTCTGGCAGGGGTGAAAAGGGCAGTGCCAGTTAGTACCCTTGTTCCTTTGACTAAGTTTTCCCTCTGTAACCCCACCAAAAATCTCATCTCATTTACTAAAACCAAAGTCCTTGGGGAGGGAGAGAGGAAGCAAAGGAAGAGATTTCCATGGACAGGTGACATCACACTCAGATTAAAAACCCCAAAAGAATGAAATGCTTTAATAAATATTTGAGGCAACCATACTATGAAAGCAGGTCACTAAACCTAAATCTAGTGTGAAATATGGGCCTCTGCTTTTTGCTCCCAGCCTGGGTAGTGGCTGTGATGGATGATAAACTAGTGAGGATTGAGTCCCTGCTAGAGCAGCCTGGAAGACTTCAAAAATAGGACTTTCTTTCCTCCTAGCTCTATCTGCCATTCCCTCCGCACAGCTGGAATCCTGCTCCATGGCACTGCTTTGCTGCCTTAAAGAGAAAAGACTAAGTTACCACCTTTTCTCTTATAGAGGAAGTGTTAGAAACAGAAGTTTCTATGGAAGAGCTACTCCAGCCTTGTCTTCTTACCTGTTGCCATTTCCCCCCCCTTCCTACAGCCTTTTGGGAGGAGGGGGTCTGTTCTCCTATAGTTGTGAATTCACTGTGTGCATTTATTTCCCTGCGTGCTTTCTACACCCCTAGTGCTAATTAGACCCAACTTCTTATGCCACCAACATTCCTGCACCCTGGACCTTATTCCTCACCAAGAGGAGACTCTGCTGTGCATGTTTTAGGTGGGTAATGATGGACTTTGATTGCTCTTCTTTTAAAGGCCCACTTGAGGCGCCACATGGAGATTCATGACAGGGTTGAAAACTACAACCCCCGGCAGAGAAAGCTGCGGAACCTGATCATTGAGGATGAAAAAGCTGTTGTGGTAGCCCTCCAGCCCCCCCATGAATTAGAGGTGGGGCCTGCAGAAGTCATTGTGGAATCCCTCTCTCACAGCTCCCTGGGGGAAGCGATCCCTGTACAGAGACTATGTTCAAATGAGACCTTCTCTATGACAGATGTTATTGAACAATCTCTTATCATTACTACAACGATCCCTGAAGATTGTGAAACATAGCACTTATGTCCTTGTACACACCTTTCCCTCTCAAAAGATAAATAAAATGAAGTGTTAAGTTGGACTAACTGTTCACAAGGGCTTGATGTCTGTGTTTCAAAGCCTACATTCTCAAATGCCTCTTGCTTTAAAAATATCATACTTATACTGAGCTTTAAGGGGTGGGGAATAGTGTCTAGCTAAGTGCTCAGCTGGCAGAGGGGCACAAACTAGGGACTTGACAGCTTACCTGTTAATGAACCAAATGTAAGTGAGCAGAATAAATCTTCCCAGGTTGACATAATTTTGTATTCCCTTGTGCCTATTACTGTCAGCTACCTTTTCAATAGAAGAACCTGACTTTTGGAAAGATGTTGCCTTTTACAGACTTGTTTAGAAAAGTAGTTTGCTTTGGGGGGAAATGCAGCCCCCCCATTACTCCAGCACTGTGGCAGTAACAAGCAGAATGCCTCCTGTAAACCATCCTTCTGGTAGGCATTAGTAGATATAATGAAACTTCACTCCTTACAACTGCCATACTTGATGTTAGTGTCTATGTATTGGTCACACTTGCGTACAAGTCCATGGCTCTTGATCTCCCTGAGGCAGCTGGGTTGAAGTGTGGCTTTATACAACCCAATACCATGAACAGCATACCAAACTTAGCCTTCATGTAAGAACTAGGTAAAGTTGTTTAGTAATCCTATTTTTGCTAAGGTGACTCCAGCACCAGCTTTGGATAGTTTAACTGAGGCTGCATTTATCAGAATCACCTAAGCAAATTAAGTACCCTGATCCTACTGAATTTTAATGGGAATTAGGTATCAAGCTCCATTGAAAAATCACAGGTTTAATGACTAATAAAGGAACAGCAAATGCATGAAAACTCAAAGCTAATCAGTCTCTCCAAGAGTGCACTTACTTCTCCACCGCTGCCTTGTTAGATCAGTAATGCAGAAAGACCCTCTAAAATGTTAGCTCTCTATGGAGAGATGAGCCTAATACCTGCTATGAATGAGATTGCCGGAGGAAAAGTGTGATTGTGTATAGTCCATGTATGCAATATTGTAGCTGTGTTGGTGCCAGGATGTTAGAGATCAACTTGTTGGTGAGAGAAACTGGCTTATACAGAGCTCTTATTACCTCACTCCCCCTCTCTCTCGCCTATATTCCACTATCTGGCTTGGAACCATATGCAGGCATAGTCTGTGAGCCTGTACTATAGCTACAAGCTGTCATTTTGGTCAGAGGAGAATCAGGCCAGGAAAGGCACATCCTCCTGCCAGAGCTACTCCCTCTCCCTACCCTGCTGGTGACAAAGCACACAGCTGGGGCTTTTTTACACTGCTGCTCTCATTTTGGGGTGTTGGCAACCAGCACAACTTCAGAGCTAGAAGGGAGAGTGGGCCTGGCTCACAATAGACAACATGCAAGGTAAGGGTTTAGCTCATCTATCACTCTGAGAAAGTCCTGGAACAGACTTGGCACAACAGCTGTTTGATTGCTTCATGTAAGGGCAGTTCGAAATGTCTTAAGTGAAGGCTTGACATTGTAAATCATCAGCAATTTCTTTAAAACAGGTGGCTTTTACATGCTGGTGCTTTTAAACTCAAAATCACTCTGTGTACTGATCAGGGACAGACAGTTGAGATGATTTAAGTTATCACACCTCTATCAATACTGAGTTACTCATTCCAACCACAAAAGGATGCATAAAGTAAAAACCCACCAAAAAAACCAAACAAGTTCTCAGCTGTTTAACAGTTATGGTAGGAGGCCGATGAGCAACTTTGCAATCTAGCCGTACTTTGTCTACAGGGCTTGTATCCTTAAGATAGGCAGGGTCAACTTTTTACACTGAGGGCTGGCTGTCTGCACAGCTTGTGAAAAGTCATGGTGTGTGCTTAAGGGTACCAGACTCTGACCATCTCTGTCCATTAACTACAGCTGTTGACAAAGCACCTAAATTTAAGATGCAAGTTCTCCAGTAAGAGATACCTAGTACATCAGCTGTGAGGCAATTTAAGGGAACTGAGAATTTCAATAACTGGACTACTTGAAGCCCTTGGTTCCTTTATAAAAAGCTTTTATAAAGGCTGAAAGTTGCTTTGGCTCTGAAGTAGATGTAGTTTAAGAAGTCGGTCAGTGCACAAATCAGAATTCAACCAATCTATGCTCGAGTATTTCACAAGCAGCTGATTGGATTCCAGAATGGAGTACAGATGAGAGAACTAACTCTTCCAGGGTTCGTTCTTAATTGACACTATACAGTACCTTGACCCCTCGGCCTGAGTTTCTGGTTATCGTAAACTGCTACTCTTAGAATACTAAATTACTCAAGTCACATAAAGTGGGACCATATATGGCAGCGGGACCATGTAAGTGTCTGCAGTATGAGCAGTACTCAGCCTGTGACAGCCATGCAAAAGACATTTTAGAATAGTTCATTTGTGATAGGAAGGCAGGAAGCATTCTAAAAATGGTAGTGGAACAAAAATGGGATGTGTTATAAGTGTACTTAATAGTGACTAACAAACAGCTTGGAAGAGAACTCTTAAATCATACTTCCTCTGTGGGTGAAGTAAAATTACCCTTCAATGTCTTCTCTTTGGAAAGTGACTATTTAGTTTAATAAACATGCATCAGATAGAGAGCCACCACAGGCAAATTAACCCTATCAGATCTAGAACCCTCTCTGCAGTCACTGAGAGCTGAACAAAACCTTTACAATTTTACATGTTTTATTTAGCTTGATCATTTCAAAGAAGTTTAAAAACGAAAGTATGAGAATAAAAATCCAAAACCGGTCAAAAATGTAAAATGCCTTTGCTTCAAAGGATGGTATTTAAACAGTATTTAAAGGTTTGGACACAATGAAAGTCTACAAAAAAGTTAAACACAAACCTAATTATTCAGCTGGTTTTGGAACTTCAAGATGACACAGGTCCAGCAGAGAGCACGACAGTAGGAGAATGTTCTACATAAATATACTTTAATAGTTCAGCATAAATACTTTACCATTCTACTATGCAAATTAAGTTATACTAAATTACAACATGTAGGCAGCAGTGCTCCACATCTTAAGATGGACTTGAATACATGTCTTAAATAACTGGCACCCTATTGAGCACCACATGGTTGTGTGTATGACTCCCATTACAATAACTGCACAAGCTCAGTGGAAGAGAGACTGACTTGAAGTTTCAGTTTAACTTTTGTGGGGACACAAATTGCTTGCTGGCATAGTATTCTACAGCCAGAAGTGAAGAAATTGCATCAATTCACTGCATTCTTCCAAGGAAATAGGCAAGCTTCACCAAAATGAGCCCTGTATCTTGCTTAACATTCGCTTGAGAACTGAGTACAGGAGCTAAAAGCATATTAAATATATTTTCAGGAACAAAAACATGTTTATAGAGCTGTAAGCCTCAAATAAGAAGCTATCCCATGTTCTTGCTTGCACATCAGCTAAACAAGAGCTAAGGGAGAGGGGAATACATAACAGAACTATCCTTTCTTTGTAGAAACAACGAGGGGTCCTTGTGGCACCTTAATTGTTTTTGCTGATACAACCTAACATGGCTACCACTCTGAAACCTCTCTTTTTAGATTTCCAACTGGTTACTATAAATTTGTGATACTAAAAAGCCTGACTGAAATAACGAAATGGTCCACTGATTGGTATTCCCAACTCCCAAGTAGGAAACTCAGTGAGGTTACCAAAACAAAACAGGTTTCAGAGTAACAGCCGTGTTAGTCTGTATTCGCAAAAAGAAAAGGAGTACTTGTGGCACCTTAGAGACTAACCAATTTATTAGAGCATAAGCTTTCGTGAGCTACAGCTCACTTCATCGGATGCATACCGATGAAGTGAGCTGTAGCTCACGAAAGCTTATGCTCAAATAAATTGGTTAGTCTCTAAGGTGCCACAAGTACTCCTTTTCTTTTTGCAAAACAAAACAGAAGTTAAAGTTTGCCAAATCTATCAAGTTGATTTATTCAGTCACTTTGTTCCATCCACTGTGAAGTCTTGGTAGACTGAAGTCTACCAACACGAACTAGTTGTTCTATAACCCTGTCTTAAGCTACATTCTGGTAAGGCACTGTCAATTACCTGTCAAAGTTTAAGTGGTCCTAATTCAGAATAATGGGAAGAATCTCTGCTGAAAGTTTGCAATAGAGAGAAAGGTTTCAGAGTAGCAGCCATGTTAGTCTCTATTCGCAAAAAGAAAAGGAGTACTTGTGGCACCTTTCGTGAGCATGAAAGCTCATGCTCAAATAGATTTGTTAGTCTCTAAGGTGCCACAAGCACTCCTTTTCTTTTTGCGAATAGAGAGAGTGTTCCAGAGAGAATAGACTCAAGAGCTCAAGAGAAAATGCTTTCTCCCTTGGGAACTTAGGACATTTCAGTGAGTTAGGATATCCTACAGCATCTTCCAAATGAAGAAGCCTAAAGATTTGTGTGATTTAATATCTGGGTTTGTCATAAGTAGGTGAAGTTTAAATTCATACAGTTTTCCCACTGAGAAAGTGCACAGCTACAATCTTACCCACTGTTTCACTTCATCATGCTTTCCTAAGAGACATTAATGCTTGTTTTCAACTAGATCATGCAGCATTTTGAAATTTAAGAGCTCTGTAGCAACAGCCAGACATTCAATCAAGAAATTAGCAGGAAATTTCCTCTTCCATTGAAATCTCCTTGCTCAGGTTAAATACAGGAAATAGAATTAAGCCTGCCAGATCACTTAAATCTGAAAGCAGAACTTACTGATTACAAAAGCAATAGAGATCTAAAGAAAATTCAGTCTCTGTGAACTAACTAAAGGCCCTGATTAGCATTTACCAACTGCTCAAAAATTCCAACAGCTGCTTTAAATTATTCTGATGAAGGTCAATTCTCATGTGTAATATTAACATTAGTAGGTTCTATCACTCAACAAATTGATCCATTATAAACCGTAAATTTACCTTAGCTTAGCCACAATACTTTATCAAATGTTTGAAGCAGCATAAAATTATTTTTCTATATACCAAATACTGTGTAATAAATTACTTTGCTCAAATCCATGGGACAGTTCCCAAGGAAGCTCTTCTATACTACTTCTCTTTAAATAAGTTCTCCCCTAAAAATACCATTCTCATCTACTTCCTTAGTGTCTAAATGGTGAGAATACACCCTCTGCATTTTACAGTGTCCCCAACTACTATCCAGGGCCTATCTGCTCAATCTAGCACAAATTTTGCCATTCTTGATAAAAAAGAGTCAAGTTAAAGTCTTTAGAGCTTATGGAACATCAATAATGAATAGCAAATAACTTCACGAGACAAGACCATACTGCAGAGATTTCTCTGCCAAGTTCAACTGCAGACTAAACAATTTGATAGAAATAAAAATGTTATCCAGATTTGAATGTCGATGGAGGTTCTTCTCCAAGAGATCTTTGACATGAGCCCCCAGCCTCTAAAGTCTCTCCCCACTCTTCTTCTCAGATGGATATTTGCTTAAAAAAAGAAATTGAAATGTATTTCACATTTCCCTCAATCTAAGTTTGTGAATGTGAATCATTTTTAAAATGCAAAGTTTCTAAAGAAACATTTTTCTAGTAAGGACCAATAAAAGCACAAGCTGCTTGGAGTAATGAAAATTCTGTATAAAAACTTACAGTACTGTACGGGTTTAACAATTAATTTATCACACATTTAAGGTAGCGGGGGAGGGAAATTTCAAACTTCATGACTCTCAACCTTAATATCCTTGCACTGACCTTTTTAGCAATTTAATAGGTTCTTCATGAAAGCATGAAGAGTGACCAAACTTTATTGTGGCTCTCGGCATATTTAGGGCTAGATATTTATATCCTCATATCTGCACATCTATAATGAACCCAAACTTTGTGGGTGGAATTTTCCCTCAGACCATATTGGCAAGGACCTGGGCAAGTGGTCTATCTTCCTCTGGAGCACTGAGCGGAGTATTAGATCTGAAGGCATATCTTACCAAACCAATCTCTCCCCTTTCAGAGAGCCTCTGGTATTAGCAAACTTTGGTCCTTCCTCTCTGCTATGTTCCGTAAACCCCTCCACAAAGAATGGAATTTGGTGGCAAATATGAAATGTTATGATGTGGAAAGATGCTGACTGCAGGGTACTATTGACAGCTGTCTGATCAAAAGCTTCGCTACGCTGCCTGCAATAGTGGTGCTTGAGTAACAAGTGATTCTTTAAAAATATCTTTTTTCCAGAGTTCTCTATCAGAGCTTTTCTGTGGTTAATGCTGCACCTTCTCCATCCACAGAAAAGTGCTGAGGGACAATGCACCCAAAGGGGCCTGTAACTTTCTGCCAACTATGCTTCCTACAAAAACATTTTAATCTTTCAGGGTTTTTATTTCCTCCTGCTTGCAATTACTGATCAATCCATTTCAGAGTTTCCAAGCACCAGTTTGCCTCCTGCCCTCCCCCAAATTGACACTGGTTAATTGTAATGAATTCACTTCAAACCATAGAGATAAGTTTTTCTACTGTTAACGTAACTCATTAAGATTCTGATTATGCAGATTCTGGCGCTGCCTGTTTAGGTTAATGGCATTATCCAGAGCAATACTGTCGTCATCTTGTGTAGTTTGTGGCATGAACTGTCGGAATATGCTGACACTTCCATGCCAGAAGGTAGGTTCAGGCAGCCGTCCCACTATGCTCCACGTTCGAGTTTCTGGATCATAAGCTTCCAGCACATCCGAAAGTTCAAATGTGTTATCGTAGCCACCAGAGACATAGAGCTTCCCACCAAGCACAGCCAAGCTCCCTCCAACGTGAACCTACAATTAAAAACATGTTATTAGAGAGGACCACCCTGGCTTAACAAGGAGATCTTCAAAGACCTGAAACTCAAAAAAGAGTCATACAAAAAGTAGAATGTAGGTCGAACTACGAAGGAGGACTATACCAAAAAACAACAGAAGCATGTAGGGACAAAACCAGAAAAGCCAAGGCATAAAACAAGATAAAACTAGCTAGGGACTTAAAGTGTAACAAGAAAACCTTTTAAAAATACATTAGATGCAAGAGGAAGATCAAGAATAGGGTAGCTCCATTACTCAATGGAGGAGGGAAAGACAATAACAGATAACACAGTAATGACTGAAGTGTTAAATGCCTTTTTTGTTTCAGTTTTTACCAAAAAAGTTATCAATGATTGGAAAACCAACATAGTGAATATCAGTGTAAATGGGGTAGGATCTGAGGCTAAAATAGGAAAAGAACAAGTGAAGAATTACTTAGACAAGTTATATGTCTTGAAGTCAGCAGGGTTTGATGAAATACATCCTATAATATTTAAGAGATCTCTGAACCATTAGCAATTATCTTTGAGAACTCATGGAGGATGGAAGAGATCCTAGAGGACTGCAGAAGTGCAAACATAGTGCCTATCAATAAAAAGGGGAATAAGGACAACCCAGGGAATTGTTCTCCTTAACCAATGAGGACAGGACATGAAGTAATGGGTTTAAATTGCAGCAAGGCAGGTTTTGGTTGGACACTACAAAAAAATTCCTAACTGTCAGGGTGGTTAAGCACTGGAACAAATTAGCTAGGGAGCTTGTGGAATCTCCATCACTAGAGGTTTTTAAGAACAGGTTTTACAAACTCCTGTCAGGGATAGTCTAGATAATACTTAGTCCTGCCTCTGTGCAGAGCATTGGACTAGATGACCTATCGAGGGCCCTTCCAATCCTATATTTATATGATTATGCCCATTTAGGTAGGTACGCTGATATCTAGCCTAGCAGATCGTCCCAAATTTGTGGGTCGTCTGCTATTGCTGGCAATTGCAGCTCTGAAACAGGTATAGTGCTCACAGGCCCCAGCAGGTGACACAACAGACACCATACCGTCTCCAACAGATTTTCCTATCACCTTACTGAATTTTGCTCGTAATACGCTGCCAACACAATTGTAACAGAACTGACAAGTCCCAGCCAAATGGTCAGCAGCATTAACTCCAACTAAAGGAGCTATAATCCAAGAACCACAAAACAACAAGATACAAACAAAGATCTCTGCTAACCTATGCAGCTGCACCACATGATGGTTTGGGCACTTATGGCTTGTCTACACTGTGCATTAGTCCACAATGGAGAGGAACTGGCCCACGTGGACCCTGCTAGCGTACACTAAAAGTTCCCAGGTGCATTAACGTAGTATCGTATACTACATTATTGCACACTAAACTTTTAGTGCAGGCCAGTTAGTGCGTGACACCCTAGTGTGCACTGGAATTTATACCCTTCTAGTGGCACCTTAGAGAGTAAACAATTTATCTGAGCATAAGCTTTCGTGAGCTACAGCCACAAGTACTCCTTTTCTTTTTGCGAATACAGCCTAACACGGCTGCTACTCTGATACCCTTCTGGTGTGAACTAATACACAGTGTAGACAAGCCTTCATCGTTCTCTATTTGTTATCTAAACTACAACTGCTCTGAAGCAAGGACTACCTTTTGCTGTACATGGCTGAACATATTGTTAGCATTCACTGAGTTTATTTCGTGTTGTGTCAGTGCTTAAAAAATTAAGTCACTCCCCTACCCAAAGAAGTTTATAGTTTCCAACGGTTTTTTAAATGAACTCATTGTCAACATCCTACCTGAAGCATAGGAGGGATTTTGTCCCATTCATTCTTCATTGGATTGTAAACATCCACTTCGGCAGAGTCATCTCTATAAAAGAAAAAAGGAAACCACTATTCAGAGAGCTGTAAAGGCTCCCCCCATTTCATCAAGCACAGGTGAAAGTAGTCCAACCAAGTGTCTGAAGTGCTACATTAGCACTTTTGCTTCCACCCTGTTACATTCACAAACCCATGTGCACACTGATCAAATTGCACTTGCACCAAGACATGAGATATGGTGCACACTTCAGACTCCTACATGTGGCTCCTATAACGCAGCATCAATGGCCAGCACAGAAATCAATGGATCTACATAGCCCCAGGTGCTGAAGAGCTATGTATTAGAGTGGGCTGCATCATTATGCATAGGAATTCTCCTCACTACTTGTGAACTGGTGCTTGTGTCCAAAGAATGTGAATAGCACTTCTGTGCTTCTCCAAAGTCAAAACTACACTTAAAAAAATAAATTCTGGTGGAATGAATTTTGAAAAGAATACCCAGCTGGACAACCTAGTTGGGTGCAGTGACCCATACACTGGAGGCAGAATGAACCCAGAACACTCAGGCGGTGTTTCTGCCTTCCCCTGCCTACAACTGCCTCATGGTTATTCAGCCCTGGTGCCTGCCCAAGACAGGATGCAAAATTATTTGTATTACAAATAGTACCTAGAAGCACCACTGTGCTATGCTGATAACTGCTGGCCAATCCTAAACATAAAATTTGCACTTGTGGGTCCCACTACAGATAAATTTACTGCAAATTTGTACCTGATAAAATAATCTGGCTTTGGTGATACGAGTGCACAAGAACATCTTAGAAAAATAACTGACATTTTGGGGTGACTTAAACCTCTCCCCACCTAACATTAACACTAAAAGGATCCATGTTGGATTGAGACTTCAGCCAATGCCAAATTTAAACCGGGGTGGGGGTGTCAACAAAGGGTGGAGAGAGGTCTGTAATGGAAGAACTAACAGCAGCACTATAATCCCATAAGGCTTCTTTTACCCATTCCACTCATGAGACAGGAGTGTGACAGCAACAGGTGAGGGATTATTGTGACACAGAAATGCAATTTGCTAGCATACGAATGTGGAGATTACAAGGTCAGGGTAGTCATAGCAGTACTTAAAGTAAATCAAGAAAGTACTATCAAGAATGAAGTTAGAAGACTACCCAAGAATACAAAAGAATCTTCTACTTAGTTCAACCACTAATTAATTTGAGCTTCCATTTTAACTGAATCAGTCTCAAGAACTAAGTTAATTGAATTTAAAGTAAAAACTATGTACTGTATTAGAATCCATTTCAATTGGTATAGACATCTTTTATCGGATAATTCAATCTCTGGCTATAAAGTCCTTTGATTAAAGTTAAAAATTTGAATGAGAGAAAAGTGAGTCCAAGACAATTAAAACTGAGTATTGTATTTTTCAGACATTGTTACTGACTTTCCAAGAACTACCATGTCCTTTGCAATCTACGACAAGCACTCTAGTGATGACAGAGAAAACAAAATCATCTGCTTATTCCAATCAAAGCGATAGCAACAGAGTGTCTCGAAATAAGAGGAAAGTGAAATAAATAAGAGTCTTTGCAGACATCCCAGAGCACCACCTCTCCTGATGGCTATTCATTTAGAAGCCATCAGGCTTATGAAAGGGTCTGCTTAGTATACAGCAAAATCCAGGTTTCTGAACTATAGTTATAATTAGTTAAAAACAGGATGGATTTATTTAAATCAATGTAATTTAAATACTTGATTTTAATCACCAATCAGGAAACCTTGATTTAAATCAAGGATTTTAATCTTGTTTTGCATTTGTACTTTAGTTATTTTCTTAAAGAAAGTTGATTCTCACTGGTTGTTAATGATTAAAACATTGGATTTGCAACTGAATATAACCTCTACACTAAATTTGGTGCTTCTTTTTGTTAACCAGGAGGATACACTATATTGATACACTTTAACCAAATATAAAGCTTAACTTACATTTATTCAGACTCTTAAATTTTACTTTTTTATTATGTTAGATCATTTTTTACTTGTGATTTAGTGTCAAGCTCAATTTGGAAATTCTGATTCAATAAAGAAGTGCACAAAAATCAGCACTTTAATTTTTGTATTAGTTAAGTAAAATTACCTTAAATGTGCAGATACATAAGAAAAAAAAGTACATCAAAACATGTTCTGCATTTACTGATTTATGAAAACAAAGTGTTATCTGTAGTTAGTGAATTGAACTGATTATTTCTGGTCCTCATTGTCCTTCAAGAGTTTGGAACTAGTTTATCTCAACCTCTCACAACCAGTTTTTATGTATAGATTGGAAGAAGAAAGCAAGCTTTTCTCCTTTTTCCAGTGTACATTTTTTCCCTTAACTTTGACTGAACTAGTTATAGAACTGATCTGAATATACTGAAACAAAAAAATATTCTTTGTGTATCTGCAGAAGATCCTACTACTGTCAAAAGCTGATTAAGCATGTCAACAAATTCTGGTTATAGGTGCTTAGCCAGTGACTTTCACCAGTTCAGTGGTTTAATTTTCTGTAAAACTTCAGCAGCAAACATGTGCTGCTTATTATTTTAATTTAATACAGTTTTAATATATTATTGTAAGTTTAGACCTTAACATAGGTTGTCAATTTCAAAGTTTATTTTTTAAAAATAAGCCTGTATTTAATTTAAACAAAAAAACCGCTCAGATTTAAAATTAAAAAAATCTGATTTTTAAATATTTTCAAATCAATTTTTATCCACTGTGATTTAAAAAAAACAATGAATAAGTTTCCTTATGGCTCCCAAGGTACATGCTTCATAACCAGTTTCCTTAGTTTGAACTACTTTCGGAAACAATCTCGGAGCAGAGGTGTCTATGCAGAGGAAAGATGGTCCATGGGAGTCAAGCATTTAAAAATCACACTGGTTTAATTCAATTCTATGAACCTGAAGATTCTAAACATCTTAAATACACAGAGATCTCTTCTTCCACCTGTTGTCTACCTCAAACAGAGCATTAATAGGAGTTTCAGGAATTCAAGTGAAGAGCGAAGACAACCCTTTTAGTGATACTGCTTTAAAAATCCTAAAGTTGCTGTCAAGTTACAGCAGAGAAGAGTTATCATAGTTTACAATGTTTGTTGTCACTAACAGTGCTGCATGAGGCAAATACTTCCAAGAATAAAAGTGAAAACATACTGCTTGCAGGCTGGGAGGGAAAACAGGAGCAAGAATGATTCCACATGCTCGTCCGAATAAGAACAAGGCATTCCCATTTCAAGGTTGTTTCTAATACAGAAGTAACCCAAGAGACTAGTTTTGCTGTGATGCCATATTTATTACTGTAACTAGGGTTGGTTGTAAAGAAGAGAGAGAGATTTTATTCTCACTTGAAGAAAAAACCCACCTAAACTGAAAGTTAGCAGCTTTGGTTAGTAAGTCACCCTTTGATCCCATGTATATGACCTATTGTTTTGAGACTGTCCTTATAAATTATCAGAAAAATATCCCTTTTGCAGCATTTTTTTGGGGGAAGCGAGGAGGGGGTGAAGAAGAGGAAGAATTTTCCCTTTGCTGTGTCAGGTAATTTTCTCAGCTACTTACCCAATGAATCACCAATGACTTCCTACTGCTGCAGTACCCCCCCGACAGAGGTGTGTATGGGCAAACTACTCAACTGTTAGAAATTCTAAACCTTGACCTACCAGTCTGCTGAAAACAGCAAGTAAAGCAGGCTCTGCAAGCGTACAGGATAGATATTCTGATGAAAGAACCTTTTCAATATTAGTTGAATACTGAAAGAGGGAGAGGAATAACTTCAAACAGCTGCTGGAAGCCAAGATGTTGGACTGAGCACGAACAAATCCAAATGCAGCAAATAAAGATCTTGGATACAACTTACTGCTTTAAGGAAACCCAAAGGTAATAAAACAAAATTTCTGGGGACTATTTTTAATGTACATTTGCTCACGCACAAAGACAATACACTCCACTAGATGAAGTGTTTCAGTGATGGAAAGCCTTTCAGTTTATTTTTTAAGTGGATAAGTATTTGAACCATTAGAACTCAACACATAATGGTAAATCTTGGTTTAAAAAAAACAAACCATTTCATCTCATGTTCTCTTATCTCATTACACATGTGCTATCTGCTGTACAATTTAATATTTTCTTGGAGCTTATTCATATGTGTGTGTGTGTGTGTATTTTAAGTAATAGTAGAACTGAATTAAAGCCAATAGAACTCAAGGATTCTACTTTAAAGTAGATTTCTCCTCAGTCCAGATTTGTAAAATTGCCTCCGTTTTCCAAATTGTGGATTTAAATCCAATCCTTCTACACTATTTCTCAAAAAAAATCATTCTATAGTGGGATGGGGTGGGGGATACATTATTACTTACCTTATAAAGTATATAAGTCCATTAAGAGTCACAGTTTTTGGTGCAAAAGACCACGGAGGCAGCTGTCCACAGTTCACGAGGGACCAGAGGTCAGTTTCAGGGTCATAGCATTGTATAACCATGGATTCTTTGCCTGCTAGAGAGCCAATAGCAAAGAGTTTGCCACGACAAGATGTGGTAGAACAGTTGTCCATTGGGTACAACATAGGCTGCAAAGCCTCCCAGGCGTCTATGGAGTGGTCATAACGTTCTGTGCTGTCTGAGGCTATAATATACAACAGTCCATCCAAGACTGTAGAGCTGTGGTATTCTCTTGCTTTCAACATTGGAGAAACTTCTGTCCACTCATTCACACTGGAGTTGTATCTCCAGACACAGTCATAGAGCCTTGACCCATCTGATCCTCCTACAGAAGAGAGCACATTTCATAAGTAAATATTTTGTAATATAGCCCATTGTGGGGGGGGGGTGGAGAGGAAGACAGACTAGGGGTTTTATGTAATAACTCAGTCCTTTATTAGGTATTCAAAAATGTTATTACTTTCCAATACTATAACAAATTTTGCTACTTCCCCAGCCTACTTGTTGTTATTAAAATATTCAGGTACAGGAGAAAAATGGCAGTTTGTTTCACAACAATTTTAAGACTAATGGTACCACTCAATCTCAAATTTGTTTGGAAATTTCGAAAATGGGCCTGTAACTTTGTCTCCCAGTTACTCCCAGAATCTCAGAGTAGATTCCCTCATGTGATGCTCAGACGAAATCTGATGTATTATCAACTCAAAACACGTATCCCAGATTTGGCTAACTTCCTAACCATTTTCTCCCTTCCCTATTTACAACCCTCACCATATCCCTGATGAGAGGGCTTGGAGCTGGTGACCCAATACAGAGCAACTTTCAACAATGATTAATTAGCCAGCAAGTACTGATAAGAGTCCAACTAACACTTCTATAATAGTTGACAACAATATCAGTGGAGCAAATCTAGCATGCAAGCTCCATAAACTAAAGAACAACCTTAGACACCTGACCCCACTTCACTACTGCCTCATACAAAAATCTGCTTCTAAGCTTTTCCTTTACATCTCTTTTCCTCTGAGCTACAACTGTAATGCGAAATACAAAACAGTTATCCATGCATCTTCAATGACAACAGACCCTGTATGCAAGTACAAGACTTTTGGAAGAAGTCAGCAATCACAAGGTGTGTGACAAAATGCTTGGCATTCAGAATTCCAGGTCAATCAACCTTGCATTGTTTTTGAATACTACCATATGTGACTTTCTTTGGATGCAGAAATAATACAAAAGTATTCCATTTTAGCACATCATCATGTTTATGACATTACTTAAATCACAGGCATGCTTTTTGTTAAGTCAGAGATTGAACAGCTTTCTGTTCACTTAGGCCGGGTCTACATACAAACTTTATCGGTATAACTATGTCTGTTCAAGGTGTGAATTTTGTTGACATGGTTATACTGGTAAAACGGTACATCATACAGTATAGCTTATTTCTGTTTGGGTCCCTTTACACTGGTATAACTGCACCCACACTGGGAGTGAGGGTGAGATGGGAGGTCGCTGCTTTATACTGGTATAGTTAAAGTGGCAAACTGGTATAGTTCAACTTGACAAACTGACAAGAGCCAGGGAGTACACTAGAGAAAGAAACACAACTTTTGCCCTTCAATACCATAAACGCACTGCTGTGCCAAGGTTAAATGACACTGAGAGTCATTGAAGTCCAGAGTATCAGAGGACTTTCTGGTATGTTTCTACCTTGAGCGCTGTGACGAAGTAAGGATTTTCCCTTGTGTTGTATGTGAGTCTTACTGTTTTGCATGAATATTGAGTATGCTTCAGTTTCCCTGTGTGCTGCACCAATACCTCAGTGATAGGAATAGGGGTGTGTGACTTTGGCTGAGACCTTAGGGGCAGGTGAGGCTGCTCTAGCTGCCTGAACATATGCTATGACCAGTGCCCTTCGTAACCGGAGACCCAGGAGGGGGATGCAACCAGATGACACTCTGCCCAGGAAGTGAGACAAAGACAAGGAGGAGCAGCAACGGGGATGCTGGCAGTCTGCTTGGGTGGACCGGAAGAGGGGGAGTCCAGGGCTTCTGGCCCAGGACTCCCCAAGACGGACTTGGCTGAAAGTCACTGATTTCTGTGCTAACAAATTCTGTTCTACGCTGTGTTCCCGTCACCTAATAAACCTTCTGTTCCAGAGCATCACCTGGTGACTCTGTGACAAGCATACATGGTATACTTTGTGTTGCACCCTGTTATTTACTTTTCTCTAAGTTCTGCTTTTCTTAAGTGTTCTCAACACAGCAGGAATTTGAAAATGATCTGAAATCAGACTCCTACCCTGTTGTCTTGGGAAGTTACACCAACATGTGTCCTGAAATGCTGTCTACATACTCACTAGTATTAGTCATTATGAATCAGCTGCCTGTCTGAGATCAGCTACTAAATCCATCCCAAAACGAGAATAACTACAGAAAAGGAATCCCTGTTGCAAAATGAAAACTCGCATTTATGCCAAACATCTGAATAGAACTTTAGACATGGTCCATTTGTGAAAAACCAAGAACCACTGTAGGAAACCTAAATATTTTCATTACACATTTAAACATTAATGTAAGCACAAAGTGGAAGAGTCTCCTGGATGATGGACCCCACACATTAAAAATAAAAAGTGTTCAGGAGGTTCCTTCTGCAAACACTCAAGTAATATATAAAGTTGCATACATATTTATTTTCCTGTTCACCTCTGAGTTCCAAGCCTATTAGCACAAAATTAGAACAAATCTGACCCATAAAGTAGCTTATAACCCCAAGCAGAACAACAAAACCATTTCAGGTTTACCAACACGCTGCACTAGCCTGTACTTAGAACCAACCACAGAGCCCTGAAGTCTGTCACAATAGAAGTGTATACAAATACCTTTACACAGACTTGTACACAAGACTCCACACAGAACAAAGTGTTACTGCACTGTGGAGAAGCCAAAGTCCCTTTGAAACGGGCTGTTGGAATGCGTGTCTGCTTACAACGTATGCAACACACTCGTTCAACATTTTCACAGAAGCCAAGGAATCATTTCCCCTGGCATTTAGCAGAACAGAATGGTTTCTGAGTCTTTGCAAGAGACACCCTAATTATGAAGGCAGATCTCATTTCAAAGAATCATTACTCTGCGAACCCAAAACAAGCCATGCTTAGCCCATCCTGGGACTAATGGCAAAGAAAAGAGGGAACTTTTTATAAAAATACTAGTGCTTTGAAAAGTCAGGGATCTCATTTCTGGCCTCTTCTACAGCTTTGCCGATGCCCCTTGATCTTTAAACCTAAAGCCGTCCCCCCATCCCTTGACAGACTTGGGCTCCCTCCAGAATAATGCCCAGCTGTGGCCCTTTCCCCAGACAACACTGCTCAGGGCATCAGATCCAACGTGCCCATCCTTACCTGTCACGTAGATGTCATTGCCCAGCGCCGCTATGCTGTAGCCACCACCCAAGTGCTCGGGAAACTCAGCCAGGTAGCGCCAGTGCCCCGTTCGTGGGTTGTAACAATCAACGGTGACCAGCTCATCGCAATCACGGTCGCAGCCACCAATGAGCACAAGGATCTCTGCCAGGCCGGTAGAGGGTCGTGGCCGCATGCGAGCACATGGCCCCTGGTCGTGCCGGTCATAGCGAGCAGCCTGGAAGTCGCGGGCCTCCCGCAGGAGGCGCAGACAGGGCTGACAACGCGCCACCAGGGGCTCGCCCTCCACATGTGCCAGCAGGTAGAAACGGCGCACGAAGGGCAAGCGCACGTGGGCCAGGAGCTGCGGCAGCAGCGGGGCACGGGCAGCTAGGTCAGCACGCACCCAACGCAGTGCCAGCTGGAAGGCGGCCTCCTCCTTGGGCACACACAGCTCATCGTCCTGCAAGTAGGAGATGAGCCGCGCCAGCGGCAGCCGCTCCAACTGCGTGCTCAGCTCACCCACATGGCGCAGCACAAACCGGTGAGCGGCAGCCGCGAGGGCTGGGCAAGCAAAGGCCTCTGCGAAGTCCTGCATGTCCAGCGCGTTGGCCGGCTCCAGCTGCCGGGCCAGCCAAGTGCCACACGCCTCCTTCACGGCCGGGAACTGTAGTAGGTCGGCGGCGCGCAGCAGCCGCTCCGCAATGTCGGGGCCCAGCTGCCCCACCCGACCAGTGTAGGCAAAGTCGAGCAGCAGTGCCAGGCACTCAGGGTCCACCCCATGTAGCCGTACTCGCTCGGCCCGGGACTCCCGCAGTGACCCGCCGAACATGGCACGGAAGTAGCCAGAAGCTGCAGCTAGCACAGCTCTATGTGCCCCAAACTCACAGCCGCCGGCCACCACTGTCACATCAAGCAGGCTCCGCTCAGAGCGCAGTGCACTCAGACCCCGCAGCAGTGCCACTGCGTGCGCTGGTTCGCCTGGACCCCCACCTCCTCCTGCCGGGCTTGGTTCCATAATATGCCTGTGGGGGAGGCAACACACAGCAGGTTAGCATGAGGCTTCTCAGGCACTCACAGCCCCCGTAAGGACCAGACCCAGCCCATACCACACGTGGCTCCTGCCCCCACCCCCTGGTCATCCACCCCTTTAACTCCTAGAAGGCCAATGGGCCTAGGCGGCAATCAAGGGCAGAGCCCACAGGTTAGTACACCCCCTCCCCCCCACACTCATGTCAGGGACAGCTGCTCTAGTTTAGAATATTCCCATCAATAGGGGGAAGGGGCCTCCCGAATGGATTCCATCCCAGCAGGGAGACTCAGTTTATACAGGGTTCTGTAGAAACCACAGGGATTCGGCAAGCTTTCCTCTGTGGTGAGGGGGTTGCTTCTGGAGAATTGCTTTGCAATCACAGATGCACCAAGCAGAGCCTCACACTTGAAAATCAAGGCAGGTGAAAAGACCCGTTGTGACCTTTTTTTAAAAAAAATATGGAGGATGTCCAAGATTGTTTGAAAACAGGTCTGGCGCGTAGTTTTCAGTTTATCCACACACATGGTCTCAATTTTCTATACTACAAACTTCGCTGGGGAAGAAGAAAGGTTAGCAGGATAAACGCACAGCACATGAATTTATCACTTCTAGTAGCCTTTCTTCGTTTCAAATAAAAGTTTTGCTCAAATGCAACTAATTTCTTTAAAAAGAAAAGGAGGACTTGTGGCACCTTAGAGACTAACCAATTTATTTGAACATAAGCTTTTGTGAGCTACAGCTCTCTTCAACAGATGCATTCAGTGGAAAATACAGTGGGGAGATTTATATACACAGAGAACATGAAACAATGGGTGTTACCATACACACTGTAATGAGAGTGATCAGGTAAGGCGAGCTATTACCAGCAGGAAAGCGGGGTGGGGTGGACACGACAACACGACAACCTTTTATAGTGATAATCAAGGTGGGCCATTTCCAGCAGTGGACAAGAACTTCTGAGGAATTCCAATTTAACCCAACCCACTATCTAAAGACACTTTTGGGGACTGGTTGTTATTGTCAGAATTTAGTAAAGGAAGAAATAAACATTACAGTAAGTAACAGTTATTTAAATGGGCACTGAAAACAAATGGAATGTTACAGAAGAAAAAAGTGGGGGAATTTCTTATTCCATTTAGAGAGAGCACCTGCAATCTGTACTTGCAAAACACTGCAGTCTACAAAATTGAATATTTTACTTTACTTCACAAAATGGACAAGTTGCAAAGACAAACTCAATTACAAGATACAGTTTCTCACTGAACTGTAACAATAAAGCTATGTAACTACAGGTCAGCACATACTGTTTCAGTTGCTTTTATAAGTACTCTGGTACAAGTCATACAAGCAATAAACATTTTAACAGAATCAACGAAGCGTGCTATTGCCTACAATAATGGCAATCCCATTACTTGACAAACATTTAATAATAAAATACAGAAAGTCAAGCTTGAGCAATCAAAGTATATTACTCATCGGTAAGGCTACGTTTTAGTCATGGGTATATTTATTAAAAGTCAGACAAGTCACAGGCAGTAAACAAAAATTCACAGTCCATGACTTGTACTATACACCCCTAACTAAAGATTAGCGGGGTAGCCCTGGGAGGTGCTATGGGGGTGGCATGCAACCCAGAGTTGTGGGGGTGGTGCAGGTCGGGGGGGGTGAGGGTTGGCAGGGCTGGCAGACCCCCCCAGGCTCCGCACAGCTCCCCAGAAGCAGCCGGCATGGAGGGAAGGCCGGGGGGCTCCACGCACTGCCCCCGCCACGAGCACCTGCTCCACAGCCAATGGGAGCTGTGGGGACATGCCAGCGCTTCCAGAGAGCCCTCCTGAGGTAAGCGCCACCCTGCCCTGCAACCCTCTGCCCCAGCCCTGAATCCCCTCCCACACCCAAACTACTGCTCCTGCTGGGAAGGCGTGGTGGCCCAAGATTGCCCCAGTAGCGGCTGGCGTGGCTGGCCAAGGGGCTGCCTGAGCTGCTCGGACAGCCCCGGAGCCAGCTGCACTGGCCTCTGCAGAAGTCATGGAAGTCACAGAATCGGTGACAGACACACAGCCTTACTCACTGGCAAATACATTTGTTTTCTTATTTTCCCCATTCAAACCTTCCATTTTCCCCTCTTCATTTGGGGATCTCTGACAATCTAGTAAGAGTTTTTTGAGTGCTCAGTTGCAGGTTTACAAATGGGATAATAATATATTCTTAGGAAATAAAATAAGGAGTTCTGTATGCATTCTACTATCTGCACTGCAAATGTATGCTATTAAAATTCCTTGCTAGATTCATTCTGCAGGACAAGTATTTTCACAGAACTGTAACAAAATTAAACCTTTAAATGCCTGATGCTGCATTCTTTGTGCACTCCAAACACCCACTGTAGTCAGGGAAGTGAATAGCTCCCTTCACACCAGATACTCATCTACAAGGACTGCTGTGCACATGCAAGAACTAACACAACCCACAGAGATTTAGTATCTTTCACAAAATGCAATGTATGGTCTTCATGGGATCAAAGGGACAAAAGCCCACGCTAGACGCCTTGGGGTGGCACAGCAACTCCTCCTTGTTCTGGCTTCAACATCCACAACATACCGCAAATGGGAATCTATCTTAGGACATTAACAAATAATTACAGCCACGTGGCAAAATGTCTCCACAAATGAAGTCCCTCTCTGCAAGAATTCTAAATACTACACAGACTAATTAACAATCTAGTCTATGAAATAATGTCTTAAAATATAAATATAATTATAAAATGGCTTAGTTAGTTTACTCTTTTCTGGATCTAAGCAGGACTATAGTAACTATGGAACAACCTTAGGAACAATTTAAAGAAGGGGGGGGCAATAAAAGGTTCATCAAACGGAAACTGTCCTCAAACCAGGGAAACAGGATGAGATGAACAGCCTTTAAACATTCCTACCTACATTCCTCAAATGTGGAGCTTTAGCAAGATGAATTACATAACGTGCTAACAAACAACTGCTCAGTATTTTCTACACTTCAGTCTCATAATAGATATTTTAGAAAGAGAATCCAGATTTAAAGTTCATAAGAATAAGACTGAACTGGATATTGACAGAGCAGGGTGTATTGATTTAAATCAAAGCTTTAAATAATTGATTTTAATCTTGTTTTGCATTTGTACTTTTTAGTTATATTCCGGACAAAAAGTTGATTAATTGCTTGGTAAGAAATAAACACATGGGTTTCAGAGTAACAGCCGTGTTAGTCTGTATTCGCAAAAAGAAAAGGAGTACTTGTGGCACCTTAGAGACTAACCAATTTATTAGAGCATAAGCTTTCGTGAGCTACAGCTCACTTCCTCAGATGTGTTGCACACATGGGTGTACAACTAGATATAATCCTCACACTAAATTTTGTACTTTCTTCTAACCGGGGGGGTAAATAAGTGTGTGTACATGTAGTGTAAGCAATTATATAGTTTAACACATTTATTCCAATTAATGTTTGCATTTTGTATTATGTTAAATGATGAATGATACATTTCTTATTTACCAGATGATTTTTTTTACTTGTGATTTGTGTAAAGCTCGATTTGGATGCAAAAAGGACATGAAATTTGAAATGCACAAGAACATTTTAAAATGGATAGATAAATAAAACTAGCTTAAATGTGCTGGATATGTGAGAAAAAATTAAGTATCAAAACTTGTCTGGCACTTAAAAATGATGAAACAAAGTATCTGTAGTTAATGAATTGATCGGATTGTTTCTGGTCACTTTTGTGGATCTGGGTCCATGTCCTTCAGAAATTTAGATCTAGCAGATCTCATCATCTCATACCTCATTTTTAATCATAAATTGAAAAAGGAAAAGAAGCTTTTCTGACTTTTCAATCACAGTCAGCTTCTCAACTTGGAAAGAGCTAGCAACTGAACTGAACGGGATGAATAAACTGAAAATAAAATATACCCTCTGCACCTGCAAAAGAGGCTACTGCTATGAAAAGCTGGCTTAGCACTTAAAATCTGGTTCCAGATGCTTAGCCAGTGATTTCCTCTAGGTCAGTGGTTTGATTTTCTTTAAAACTTTGGCAACAAACGTGTATTGCCTGAACTTTTTTTTTTAATTTAATGTAACCAATTAATAGATTTTAGTAAATTTAGATTTAACACAGATTGTCAATTTCAATGTAACTTCAAATTTTTTTTAAAAAAAGTATTGAATTTAATAAATCTGATTTAAATAATCTTTTTTAAATTACTGATTTTCCCACCCTGTTTGAGAGAGCATATGTACATAAGCTTCATAATTTTATAAATACCACTACCTAGTCCTGCATCCATGCCATCTGGGGCTGGGATTTTGTCAGGTATCATATGTAAGCAGTATTAGGCCTGGTCAATATTTGCATAGGAGACCACCATTTGCAGCCAAAGCAAAAATCCAAGTGATGGCAGAAGTGATATGGGTGCTTTAGTATGGGATGCTCTTCCCTCCAACTCGGTGGCTGGGGTCTAAGCTCTATGGGGCTGTGAAACTGTCAGCTGGAAAGGCAATCTCAAGCTCAAGACCCTGATCACTTTTAGTCATTGAAGGCCTGTGCATTTTTTGCACAAGTTAAGGTGTTAACCCTAAGGTCCTGGCTAAATTCCAACTCATATTTACATTGTCTTTTAAAATCCTCCCATGTGTATTAAATTTGTTTTTTCTTTACTAAGAAAATTCAGCTGTCATACAATGGCTGCTGCATTCCACTCTGGCGAGTTAAGTGATCCCTATTCATACTAAATCTAAAGCATCTTGGGATCTTTCTGGATAAAAGGGTCCTATATAATGTATAGCATTAAATATATTGCTTATAGGATACAAAAGTAATTAGGATGCCTTTAAACAAACAGTATACTAACTTATTATTACATTAATTGAAATGCAGCAAAAGCTTAGAAAATAATTTAAAGGAAGGAAAGTTAAGTTCCTACAAATACTAGGCACTGCAATTTAAGATACAAATAATAATAAAACCCTGCTCAGATAGGAATCCTAATGGATATCAGGGCCACATTATGCTAGGCACTACACAAACAAAGGCTGAGACAGTCTCTGTCCTGAACAGTTTACAATTTAATAGAAAAGATAAAGCATGGAGAGGAGAGAGATATAACAAACCAGCAGAGTGAACAATATGATGTTCCACAAGTGTCATGCTACCGCCACAATATTTTTTGGGGGGTGGGGCAGAGGGGATTATTGGGAAGGAATCAGAGAGAGACACAAAGGAAAGGAGAGAGGGCACCGAAGGGGGCAGGGATAAGTGAAGGGAGGAAAGGGAGGGAAGAAAGGGAGCATTGGGGGGGGGGCAGATGGAATAAGGTTGAAGTAAAGAGACCGAAAGAAGGAAATGGACAGTTAATAAGCAAAGCAGAAAAACTGTCTAGAGGATTTTGATGGAGGCATTTGAGGTTGTTCGTTAAGGGTGGTGGGCTCATCTAGGATATGCTATTAAGTGGACCATATTGCAAAGTGGTTTGGGCAGAAAACGGAATCAAATATTATGGACATTTGTGTTTTTGCTATGTTTTACATATTTTTAACATCTTAGATCGAGGTCTTTAATACATTTAATGAAAAAGACAGAAAGCCATGTCTCCTTTACACAGGAATTGTTAATCAGTCCAAAGGAGGAATAGCGGTAATATATAGAATGATGGTAACTGATAGCGGGGCATTAATGCAGGGGTAGGCAACCTATGGCAGGTGTGCCAAAGGCGGCATGCGAGCTGATTTTCAGTGGTACTCACACTGCCCAGGTCCTGGCCATCGGTCCAGGGGGCTCTGCATTTTAATTTAATTTTAAATGATGCTTCTTAAACATTTTAAAAACCTTATTTACTTTACATACAACAATAGTTTAGTTGTATATTATTAACTTATAGAAAGAGACCTTCTAAAAACATTAAAATGTATTACTGGCATGCAAAACCTTAAGTTAGAGTGAATAAATGAAGACTCGGCACACCACTTCTGAAAGGTTGCCGACCCCTGCATTAATGCAACAGACTCTGGCACTAAAACAGTTTTTCTCCAGCTCCCATTTGGCAACAGACTTGGTCTCACATTAGAAGAGATTGAACGTATTCTGGAAAAGTCTATCAGAGTAGAAGATATGACTGCATAGAGCTGGCAAAATAGGAAATGAGACAAGTCAAACAGCAAAAACATTTTAAAATAATAGCACTTTCTCAGTATTGAACTAATCCCAAAGAATTAGAAAATTAAAAAAGAACCAGTGAGAGAAAACATCTTACAGAGTTACATAAAACAGATATGTTGATAGTTTTTCTGGAAGAAATTGAACCCTGCAGAAGAAAAGCAGTGGAATTACTAAATGGGCTAGCCTGGAAAAGTAAAGTAAAAGGAAAGTGTGGTGCTTCTGAGTAGACATGGACTGAGTGTTGATATCTATATAATATTTAACAGAGTACAATTTTGTTTCCTAATTTAAAATGGATTGTTATGTAAATGGAACTTTTTTATACCTTCCTCTGGTGGTTCACAGTTTACTCTACCACCCTAAGAAGATAAATAAAACAATTAAAATAGCCACTTGACGATTGTTGTATAGCAACTAGCAGATACGGTTTTCCAGAGCTGTGCATATTCATACACATATGATCACTGTAGTTTGCCCAAGTTCCGTTCCAAGGGGAATCCCCTTTCCCCCAAAAGGGGGTAGAGGAATTCAGCCTTTACGGCTCATTCAAACATTGACCCTTCTGCAGACATTGCCAACAGAGAGACCAGTTACTAATAAAGTTTTGGTTTTTTTTCCATCCTGATATCCACAGTGGGAACACTATTGTGACCCCCAGCTCTTTTGTTTCAGGCCACCATATACACATCAAATGTGAACTGCTTTCAATGACTACCTCAGCTTTCTTTAACAGAGAAAACATATAATTTCAGGTGTAAGATGCTATCTTGCTCTGAATCCTGAAGTTTCAGAGAACGAACTTCAACTAATAAGACAGCTGTAAGAAAAGCTGACAGTAGCAATAAACCTGAGCCGATGTTGCTAGATTTAGGATGTAACCCCATGTCATTTATCAAGACCAGCAGCACAAACTTTCTCATCTAAAGTATACATAAAGTTGCTGTACTTGTGATGGAGCCAGGGTCAGAGGTCCTCTCCAATCAGCATGGCATAGCCAGTGCACTGAGGGTATTTGCAAAAAGAAGAACGTGAAATAATGTGTTTCTTTAAAAAATGTAAGTAGGTTTTCATCATGACTCAAAAGGAATCAGTTGTCTTTTACAAACAAATACTAGGATATTTGTCACATCTCATTTCTAAATTAAGTTATTTTTCAAAAGTACTTTGGCACAAGAGTGGATTCTTCAACAATATCTGTACAGTAACTATTGATCAAAACTCAAGTTGCACACAATGCCTGCCTTTCCTCCCTGATGATCTTACACATTAATTACTAGACTCACCACCTGATTTCCTAAATTCCAGAGCAAGGCAAACATGCAGGTACACAGGCAAAAAGGCAGTACTGTTCCTTGCCCATAGATGGGCTGGACACACAGCTATTAGCAGCAGCATTCCCAGCTCTAAGTAGGTGCCGGCACATTACTGTCACAGACAGGAAGTGTCAAGAAAGCTAGAACAGTCTGGAACTTAAAGTGCAGAAGGCTACAATCATACAAGCTTACCGCTCAGAATTTCGCATAAAATTTGAATGATACATGCAACATGACTCAGTGTCTGTTCCTCATTAACGTTATAATTTAGTACTACACTAATATGATTCATTTGCTCTTAAAAAAAATTGTGTAAGTGTTTTGAGAAAGTTTGCCAAAGCTGAAGAAGTCTAAAATTAGACCTATCTGCTCTGTTTTGTTTGGTGAGCAATCAATCATATGCTCCTTGTGTGTCCTCTCTTCTCTGCCCACCCCTTTCTACTGAACAGGCAAAGGATTCAAATGTGCAAGAAACAAACTGAGGAAGGGGCTCCTCATCAAGCTTCAGATACAGAAAAGGAAAAACAATGAGGAGTCCAGTGGCACCTTAAAGACTAACAGATATATTTGGGCATAAGGTTTCGTGGGTAAAACACCCAGTTCTAACTCTGCCACTACAGAGGAAACGGATTGACTTAAGGAAAAAAAGAGCAAGAAGATTTAGTTTGACACTTTGAAGAAAGTCCTTCTAATTTAAAGTTTCGCTGTTGAACCCTGAAGAACCTGTTTTGCACCACTTTATTTTGTTGTTCACAGATTACTAACACCAGGGCATGGTTCTCAAGAGACTGGTTTGGTGAGATTTTATTATATGCCACTCGCTTTGTGTTCGGTTACAACAGGGAATTTAATTTGTTTTTATTACAAGTAAAAGTCAAATTCTTTAAAAAAACAAAAACAACTATTGAAAACTGTGTGCTACAGATGCTCATTATCTCCACATAAAACAGGGGTCAACAACTAATTAGCGTTTTGGAAAAGAGGTATCTATACATTAATAACTCACAAGAGTGTTCCTTAAATCCTGGATTATATTTTGGAATAAGATTTTCCTTGGCTGGCAGGTGCTCAGGCTCTTTAGCTAACTGAACAATTTGCCCAGAGACACTTTGCAGAATCTGATTCTGTCGGTGTATAATTTCAGTGGATAACACTGATTTTATTCCTAAGCCTTTTTTAAACCTTTTGTTGATTTAAATTTTCACAGTTGTGCAAAATTATGGGGGAGAATCAATTAGTTCACGACAGGCCCTGAGAGTCAAAAAAAAAAAAAGCTTTCGAGCTGTCAAAACGCAAAATGCCAATTCGCATGTCAAAATATAGAAAGTAAATAACCTTAAACTAAACTCTGATAAACGGTAAAGCAATATGCGTCATGCTTCGCCTGCCCATTTTAATTATCGATGGCAATATTCTGAGAGTGTGAGAGAGTGAGTGTGAGAGAGTGAGTGTGAGAGAGTGAGTGTGTAAGGGAACGCTGGCACAAACCCAGCCCTCCCGACCCGCGCCCCCTCGCCCCACAGAGAGGATCCCAACCGCACACCGGAGGGGCGGGAGAGCACGAGGCAGCGGGACACCGCGAGCGGAGGACGGCGGTTCCCGTCTCCCGGAGTCCGAGCTGACCGGACAGCTCCGCCCCGGGTCTCCCTCCTCCGGCATCACCCCCTCGGCCGGCCCCATCCGGCGGGGCCACGGGCTTACCTCTGGCCCGAGCCCCGCGGGCCGCGCGGCTGCTCTCGGGGCATCAAGCGGCGGCTTCGCGCAGGGTGGGGGAGGGGAGGGTCTGAGGGAGGCGGGAACGCGGCGGGCCCGGCAGCGCCTCTCACCGGGGCGCGGCTTGGCGCGCGGAGCCCGTCGGGGGCAGCGGCACGGCCCGGTGGCGCGCCCCGCCTCGGAGAGACAGGCCCCTGCGCGCCGGCCAGGCTGCCTCGTGACAGGCCCTCGTGGGGGCAGGCCCAGGGGAGGGGCCTCCCCGTAGCCCCACACGGCCGCGGGCGAAGGGAACAAGAACCCGCTGCCGGCCCGCGCTTACCGCTCCGCGCGCCGCCGCCACCGCAGCACCCCCAGCCGGCGGGCCTGAGGGAGCGGGAGGCATGCTGGGGGCTGTAGTTCTCTCCGGGACTACAACTCCCGGCAGCCCCTGCAGCGAGCGCCGCCGGAGCCGCTCGCGGGGAGGGGGAACGACAACTCCCGGCAGCCCCTGCAGCGAGCGCCGCCGGAGCCGCTCGCGGGGAGGGGGAACTACAACTCCCGGCAGCCCCTGCAGCGAGCGCCGCCGGAGCCGCTCGCGGGGAGGGGGAACGACAACTCCCGGCAGCCCCTGCAGCGAGCGCCGCCGGAGCCGCTCGCGGGGAGCGGGAACTACAACTCCCGGCAGCCTCTCTGCCTCACACGGCGCCCGCCCCCTGCCCCTCCTCCCTCCCACCGGTACCGGGCGGTTCGAGGTGTCGGCGCTGCCGGGCGAGATCGAACTGATTCGTCGGTATCGGGCCCGCGCTCCGGGCAGCCCCTGGCCCCACCTGCCCGACCCCGGCCGCCTGCGCTGGGACATGGACCCCGACCCCTGCGCCTCCCCCTTCCCCCCTGAGGTGAGCCCGGGGCCGTCTCCCCCCCGCCCCCTCCTGCCGGAGCCCGGGACCTGCTCCGCGGCAGCCGGACCCCCCGCTCAGGGGTCCCCGGGGCCCCTCAGCGACAGCCGAGCCCCGGCCCCTCCCCCCTCAGGGACCCGCCCACCCCCGGGCCAGGGATCCCCCACCCCGCCCGGCTCCTTCCCCCCCCCCCGGGATCCTCCACCCCGAGAGGCCCCCACCCCCCGAGGTCCCCCGCCCGGCCCCTCCCCCCCGGGGATCCCCCTTCCCTCCCCAGGGATCTTCCACCCCGAGAGGCCCCCCACCACAAGAGATCCCCCGCCCGGCCCCTTCCCCCCCCCACGGAATCCCCCACCCGAGATCCCCCGCCCGAGAGTCCCCCCCAGGATCCACCCCCCGAGATACCCCCGGCCGAGAGGCCCCCCACCCGAGATCCCCCGCCTGGCCCCTCCCCCCGATATCCCCCACCCCGAGAGGCCCCACCCCCACCCGAGATGACCCGCCCGGCCCCTTCCCCAACCCACGGGATCCCCCACCCCCAGCCGAGATCCCCACCCGGCCCCTTCCCCCCCCCGGGATCCTCCACCCCGAGAGGCCCCCACCACCCGAGGTCCCCCGCCCGGCCCCTTCCCCCCCCGGGATCCCCCACCCCTCCCTGAGATCCCCCGCCGGGTCCCTTCCCCCCCCCGCCCGAGAGTCCTCCCCGAGATCCCCTGCCCGACCCCTCCCCCCCAGGATCCACCCCCCGAGATCCCCCCGACCGAGAGGCCCCCCGACCGAGATCCCCCGCCTGGCCCCTCCCCCCCGGGATCCCCCACTCCCCCCCGAGATTCCTTGCCCGGCCCCTTCGCCTCCCACCCGAGATCCCCCGCCCAGACCCTTCCCTCCCCCGCCTGAGAGCCCCCCCTGAGATCCCCTGCCCGGCCCCCCCCCCACCCGAGATCCCCCGCCCGGCCCCTGCCCCCCCTGCCTGAGAGCCCTTGCCCGGCCCCTCCCCCCCCCGGGATCCCCCCCGGCCCCTCCCCCCCACTGGAAATCCCCCACCCGGCCTCTCCCCCCCCCGGGACTGCCCCCCCCCGAGAGGCCCCCCACTGAGATCCCCCGCCTGGCTCCTCCCCCCCGGGATCCCTCACCCCCACCCGAGGTCCCCCACCCGAGGTCCCCCGCCCAGCCCCTTCTCCCCCCGGGATCCCCCATCCCCCCCCCCCGAGATCCCCGGCCCGGCCCCTTACCCCCCCCGGCATCCCCCACCACCCAAGATCCCCCACCTGGTCCCTTACCCCCCCGGCATCCCCTCCCACCCGAGATCCCCTGCCCCGCCCCTTCCCCCCAGTACCCCCCCACCCGAGATCCCCCGCCCAGCCCCTCCCCCCCCGGATTGCCCCGCCCAGCCCCTTCCTGCCCCTGGCATCCCCTCCCCACTCGAGATCCCCCGCTCGGCCCCTTCCCCCCACCCCGGCATCCCTCCTCACCCGAGATCCCCCGCCCGGCCCCTTACCCCCCCCGGCATCCCCCGCCACCCGAGATCCCCCGCCTGGTCCCTTACCCCCCCGGCATCCCCTCCCACCCGAGATCCCCTGCCCCGCCCCTTCCCCCCGGTACCCCCCCACCCGAGATCCCCCACCCAGCCCCTCCCCCCCCGGATCGCCCCGCCCAGCCCCTTCCTGCCCCTGGCATCCCCTCCCCACTCGAGATCCCCCGCCCGGCCCCTTCCCCCGCCCCGGCATCCCCCCTCACCCGAGATCCCCCGCCCAGCCCCTCCTCCCCCGGCATCCCCCTCCACCCGAGATCCCCCCCTGACCCCTTCCCCCCCCAGGGATCCCCCATCCACCCGGGGTCCTCGGCCCACCACACTCAGAGATTCCACCCCCCACCCCAGCACCCCGCCCCTCAGAGATTCCCCCACGGAGTTTCAGAGTAGCAGCTGTGTTAGCCTGTATTCGCAAAAAGAAAAGGAGGACTTGTGGCACCTTAGAGACTAACCAATTTATTTGAGCATAAGCTTTCGTGAGCTACAGCTCACTTCATCTGACCCTCCTCCCCCCTGCCCCTCCCAGCTCCCTTGCCCCTCAACCAAACTTTCTAAACCCCATGAGTCTCCACCCTGGGCTCTGACCCTCTTCCTCCTTGGAAATTCTCCCCCTCCCAGAGCCTGGAGCACCACTCCCACCCAGAGAGCTGCCCCTCCCAGCTCAGAACCCAGGGCTGAAAGCCCTTGCTGAATTTGGGGCTCTGATCCCCATCTACACCTCTCCAAACCCTCTTAGAGCGCCATTTCTTGCACCCTCTTAACCACATCTGAGCACCCCCATCACTGGGATTTAATCCCCTCTGCCCAGGAGTCAGAGCCCCTTGTCCAATTATCTGGCCCCCTTCAGAGTCTTCCACCCCATGTCTGCTGTCTAATCCTCTCCCCATTACAGATGGAGGAGACTTTGCTGTTGCTTCCAGTGCTGCTCCCCATGCAGGAATGGCTTCTTTAGACAGTGACTTTCTCTGGCAGCGTCCAGTGCCGACAGGGAAATAGGGAAGATTGCAGGCAGGGAGGAGAGGAATTCTCAGTAGTTTGTCTTGCTTTTTGACAGTTCAGTTCAAAGTGTGGGTTGGGACTAGATACAAATATATTCCGTATTCTTTTGTATTTCGTGGGGATGGAAGGGTTATCATGAAACTGGGCATTGGCTAGTGCTTTGGGGTCTCAGTACAAAAATATAAAGAACTGTAAGCCCTGAAGAAGTATTCTGTGTCCAGGCAGACTCTCCATGTGTAGTTAGTCTGCTGTTTCCAGGAGCTTTGGGTTCTGGGTAGGAGCCATGATGTAGACTTTGCACTAGAAAGAGAACAGCAATCAGTGAATTTAACTTATTAGTTACATTAACAGGGTGTACAGCCTTCACGGAACCCAAACTGCTATTTTAGTGACTGGTTAGCTTCTTCCCTGTCTTTAATAGTTGACTTTAAAGAAGCATTTGTGTTCAATACAATATTAGACCTCAAAGCCGTTAGAGACCACCGCTGGAGACAGGCATGTGGGAATACCTAGATGGGGAGCCAGACAAACTTGAGAATTCAATTTCAGCAAAAAGCCCTGTCAAGAATGTTAAATCACAGGATTGCCCCAAGGTGCCCTCTCTTGCATTTTGATTATATAAGAGACACTCTGAAACTATCAATCTCAGAAGTGGATATCCATGTGTACAAAATCCTTATGCTGTCTCTGATTTGACATTATAGCTGGTTTGTTCAGAAATCTCGTATTAATATTCCGGTTGCTGTCTCTTTAACAGGATTTTTCTCCCAGCTCCAAGAGACACAGAACTGTGGAAGATTTCAACAAGTTTTGCACCTTTGTTTTGGCATATGCTGGCTACATTCCCTACCCACAAGAGGTAATGGTGCAGCAACTCGATCCTTATTTTATTTCAGGTTCATGTTGCTATAGCTAGTGCTGTTGAGAGGTTAAATGTTATCAGAGTAACAAGCATGGTATAAATACCTAGACAGATAAAGTGGATGTGTGTGAAGGGTAGGGTCCTGTAAAAGCTCCTGATGGGACAAAAAGGAACCCACTGGCCTGTAATATTCCGAAACAAATTATGGAACTTGGCACGTAACTGGATATTGTCAGCCTCCCACCTGAGCCACAAATGTCCCTACACTTATAAAGTTAAATGTACTCCTCAGGCTCCTGGAATATGATGTGATCCCTTCTTTAATCAAAAGTGAGGCAGTCCAAACCCCTGTCTTGCTTGAGGGGACAGAAAAAAGTTTAAAGGTCAGTAAGTACCATTTCTGTTTAAATTATTTGATTGGTGAATGATTTCTGTGCAGTGTAAAAATATTATGTTAAAGGTATTCATGCCAGAGTCCCCTCCCCTTTGTATCCTAGGCAGCCACAAATTTCAGATTGCCACACAACCTTTAAAATGAGCCTATTGTTTTCCTTGGCTGGAATTCCCAGCAGGGGCTTAGGATACAAAGCACTTGGAAGAAATTGGGAGTCTAGACTCCCGGAAACACTTTACTGAAAACTATTTAGTGCCTTTAACACTTAGCTGTACCTGTCCGGGACCACAGGTAAGGATGAGAGAAGGTAAATAATGTAGGCTAGTGACTGAATGGCAGCTGGATAAGTGGAGATTATCTGATTTTTAGTTAGATGAGAGGAAGCCTATTTTGACAGGTATAGATCCTTCCCCGTCCTTTCACTTCAAAAAGGTAGGTGTAATAAGTGGTTGTTTAAGAGGTTTACTATCAACTCTAAAATGATATTCACATCTGGTCTCTTAATATTTTCTAGGAGACCCCCTTGAGGAGCAGCCCCAGCCCCCCCAATAGTACTGGAGGTACCATCGACAGTGATAGCTGGGACCCCCGATTCAGTGACCTCCCTTCTGCTGTCTCCCTGCCAGTCAAGAGCAGAAAGAGCTTTAGTCAGCTCAAGCGAGCAAAACCATATGTTTCCCTATTCCAGCGGGCAAAACCGAGCAGCTTTCTGCCAGAGCGAAAGCAAACCGATAAGATCAGAAAAAAGAAAAAACTGAAGAGAAGAGAAACGGAAGCGCCTGTGGAGGAAGAATATGGGAGGAAGCTGCTGAAGCTGGAGGCAGAGGATTCTTGTGTTGAGACCCCCATGAGTCCCTCATCTGAGGGCGATCCTCAGTCTGTGACTGACCATTGCTCAGTATGGGACTCTGACACTCCTTCCAATGTCTCGTACCCTCCTGAGACTTCTGAGCAGGGCATGGAGATACAGAGCGTGGGCAAACGCACGGTCATACGGCAGGGCAAGCAGGTTGTGTTTCGGGACGAGGATGGCATTGGTGATGATGAGGACATTATGGTGGATTCAGGTAAATGACCCTGCTAAGGGGAGATATTTGTGAGGTGTTTGGTCAGATTGAGATCTGACTATCATCTGTCTATCTAGTTTGTTGTTAGCGCTCAACTCCTCTATAAAATGGGATAGTGCAGATCTGTCTCCCGGGGGGGTTAAGGACAAAATTCATTAGTGTTTGCAAAGCACTTTTAGATCTTTGGGTAGAAGTGGATAGAGAAGAGCAAGGAATATTTATTGCTTAGTGACCTAGCACCTGAATTAAGCTTTCCAGACTCTGAGGTGAGGGTTTCTTCCCATAAGCTGTGTTTTCTGAGAGGCTTAATGTAAACTGAACAAAAAGTTGGAAGCTAGTTTTGGGAGTAGAGCCCTTTTCTTTCCGTATCTACTCTCTGGGTTTGCTGAGATTCTGTCCTAGAGCAAGTGCAGGAGGCAGTAGAGGGTGTAGACTACAGCTTCTGGCATGCCCTGGAAGGGGCTTGTCAACATCCTCCTGCTGGACATTCACCAGGCTGCTGTATTTGGGTCCCAGCACTGGGCCCATGAGCTCTTAAGCTTTCTGACTCTGAGCAGAGTTCAGGCACTGTTTCTAGGCACACTTTCAGGGTGCACATTCACTTTCTAGCACCCTTTTCTGAAAGCAGAGATTCTGCGATCCAACTGCCTAGGCCTTGAGATGAGTTCTGTCTTTCCCGAAACTCCACAGTTGCTTCACATCCTGCCTAGAGCTCTAACTGTGCGGGCATTCTGGCTTCCAGTTTACTTCTTCAGGGACACATGATCATTGAACACACAGTTTGCAGAAGGTTTCTAACACAATTACTCTACATACTGATGTAGGCAAAATAAAAAACAGCTACAAACCAGTCCCTGCTTCACTTTTCTCGCCACTCTTGAGTGTTCTTTGGGATTTGGGTCAGCGTCCTTTCAGGGTGTCCAGGATACTCTTCCTACAGCTCACGGCGTCTCCTCCATAATATGGAGTATCTTTCTCTCCTGCAGGCAGCTTCCTGCAGCCTTAGCTGGTACTTACCTTCAAAAAGTTCCTTCTGTTACAAAAGCATGGCCCTTTGTTGCTTTCTCGTGCCCCAAGCTTCTTTTGTCTGTCTGACCAGCCCAGTCTCTGTGTTTTAAAGGGCTGTACCCATACCTCATCTTTGTTCCCTCCACTGGGGAAATTCCATTCCTTCAAACTCTAACCTTTTGCAGAGAAGTTGGAGGAAAAATGGTTTTATCTAGGATGCAGTGACTCTTTTGTTCTGTACAGGCAAGATCTGTTCAGGTGCTGGTAGTCTTTAATGACTGACCTATTCATAGATAGATATGCAGGGTCCACTCCCATCTCCTGGGCATAAGAAGTATGAGGCAAGAACACAGTGCAGTTTACCATAAGGGCTTCAATGTACAGAGTTCATAATTACAAACAGAACTCATTGGCTGTACAGTGACGGATTCTGCAAATCATCACAGGCCTGTAGGGACTGCCTTTAAACCAAGGAGTAAGTTTGTGCTAAAAGGGAGAGTTCAGCATGCAGCAGGAGGAAAGAAGTAATAGTTTTAACTTGCTGTTTTTTCCTTCCAGATGATGATTCCTGGGATCTCGTCACCTGTTTCTGCATGAAACCTTTTGCTGGACGGCCAATGATTGAATGTAATGAGTGTCACACCTGGATTCACCTCTCCTGTGCCAAAATCCGCAAATCAAATGTCCCAGAGGTCTACGTCTGCCAGAAGTGCCGGGACTCCAAGTTTGATATTCGCCGCTCAAACCGCTCCCGGACGGGTTCACGCAGGCGCTTTCTGGACTAGTGGAGGGAACTACCATGCTGGCATTCTGCTTGGGCAGTTTAGCCATGTAAAACACAGAACTCCAGCCAGGGGGGCAAGGAGAGCTCCTCTGAACTGCAGTTGCTCAGGCAAAAGTGTCTGTCTGTGTAATCAGACATAAGGTATTCAATGTCTTTGACTGCCAGAGCTGGAAGAGGCCTGCTGGCCAAAACTTCTGCTAGAGACTGATTAGCTAAAGCAGGGACACACTAAGCACCCCAGGTTCAGTGGGATTTTGTCCAGTTCAGACTATGAATGGGATGATGATTTGGGAGTGTATACTTTCACCACCTATCAGTTTTCATCCCACTGGGAAAGTGCTAAGAAAGTGCAAGACTTCTAGGTGCTGAAGAAAAGAATTATCCTCCAAAGCAGGAGCAGGAGGAGAGAAATCTCTGAAGAGTCTGAAAATAAACAGCCATATGTTTTATTGTAATACTAGACCTGTCCGTTTGTCCATATGAATCAATCTTAAGAATTTCTGAAGGCTCCTTCAGCGTGAGCTTGAATGCACGTTTAACTTGCATGTGAGCTGCCTCCCCTTCAGCTGGGTAGTAGGAGAGTATCCATTGAGTTCTGTGATTTGGCTTTGTTTCTGGTAAAACCAATTAGTTCCCAAAGGTCTATGGACTGTTGTCTTTAAAAGAGAGATACAGACCTTTCTTTTTTCTGGGTGGGGTGTGCTTGAGGTGGCCATGTCAGTTTTCTTCCTTAATTGAGCTGAGGCCTCTTAAAACCATTTTCATGATTTTGTTTTGCATGAGTGGCTCAAACATGAAGTCGGGGGCTGCCATCCAGTCTGTTCCACAGCCCTGTGTGGTGTCTCATTTCACAGATCTCTGCTGAAAGGCATTGTTTTAAGAGACACCGATTCCTTTCCCGCCTCCAGCCCAGAAGTAACGCTTGGGCTGCACAGTTGGCCTTGATAAATTAAAATCTAGGAATTTAGACAGGCCTAGTTTGGATTTGGGCTGTCCCCATCTGAGTACTTGGGCTGGATTTACCTGCATTTTCATTAATGGTTTCCTGGGTTGGATTTGTAAATGGGAAGATTTTATAATCTTTGAACTGGTGGATGCACATATACAACTGGGAGCAAATGCATGCATTAGGGCATCCAGCCCAACCTGGATAGATGGCCTATGCAACTGGCAAGGTCGATTGCAGTTGAGAGAACAATCCAGAACTGCCAAGGATAAGGGAATGCATTGGGACCAGAAAATGTTTGTACCTTGTGCCTGCCCTTTTCAGGAGCAGTGAGCGCAGTTGTCACTGGTCTAGAGAATGGTTCAGGGAAACAAGACTGATACGTGAGGCCACTAAGGTGCAGGCCTTTTAAATGACCAAAGTGAGAATACATTGTATTTATTGCACAAACTGGATTTTTGTTCTTGAGAGAATTCTCCTAAATCATATGATGCTTAATGAACAATGGATATCCTGTCCTGTCAGAATATTAGATGAGCGGGAGTCACTAACTGATCTTCATTTATATATGAAAGAAGATCGAACTGCCAGGAATCAATGCACCAGATGCTCTGTATCAGACTGCTACATTATTTGAATACTGATTTATCAGGAAAAACATCCCGGCAGTGTCAAGGACCCCCTTTTGGACATTTAACACTAGGCTGCGCAGAGCACTGGAACAGATTGTATAGCATAGTCCTACAATGCCCAGGGGCTTGATTAGATGGGACCTAATGATGGAAAAGATCCATTACTTTTTATCATTATGATAGAACTGCACTATTTTATTTTACTGTCCATTTAAAAACTTGGTGCGGTTTGAAAAGCCTATAACATGAATTTGATTGATAGCTGCAGCGATTGAAATCTGGTTTTATAAACAGCTCCACTACCTACCAGAAGCTAAATGGAACCAGGAGTTTGCCAAAGATTTGCCTCTTAGGGCTGTCTTCTGCAGCCAGATAAATAACCAAAGTTTGCAAGTGTTGCTGTTTTCGCTGCAACGTAAAAGGCTTTGGAAGAAGATTCTGTTCACAGTCTGTGTAAGGGTTTGACCTGATGCAAGTGTTGGCATCTTTGTGGCTACAGCATGTCTGCAGTACGACTGGACCACTGTAGGATAAGTTCCTATTGTTTTATGGGAGAAATACAAGAAACTGCCAAGTGAGCTGCCTCTGTTTCTTAGAGGTTCATGACTACTTTTAACTCTTTTGACTATTGTTCTGTTACCTTTGCAGATTTACCCCCCAATAGATGGTGTCTGACAACCCCAGCATGTTACAATGTTAGGTAGATGGAACAAACATCTCCATGTGTTTTGAGTTAATCATTTTCATCCATGTGTGATTACAAGTTAATTCAGAGCTTTATTTTTTCATTAAAGGTCGTTATTTTAACAAATGGTACTTTTTTTCTTAAAACTATGAAGCATCCATTAATGTGATCATTTTCTCCTTGCTTTTTTCCTCCCTGGGTTGGAAGTTAGGCTTCTATTGTTTCCATAGGGGACAGAGGCCCTAATAAGTGTCCAGTAGGGCTAGGTGGAGCTTGCAATATACAAAATCAAATGAAATGGGGGAGGGGGGGTGATGCAATCAAATATATACAACATATCTTGTTCTTTAGCCAATGTCTGTCCCCATCTACTCCTCCAGCTTTTATGACCTGGATGGCACCTTGGATGCATGGCGGAGTGGACCCTGGAGCGAAGGCCTACAGCTCAATGCAGGGAGGCCAGCGGCCTGGGAGGGGGGAAGAGGGGGAAGCTGGCAGTCGGGCTGGCATGGGGGGCAGAGGGGGGGCAGGGGGTTCTGCGGAAACAGGCACGCGCAGGGCGGGGACAGAGGGGCAAAGCCCCGCGTAGCCGGGAGAAGCAGCTCGTTTGGGGGGGGGGCGGATTTTGGCAGCTGTATTTTCTTTGCCAGGGAGGATGGGCTGAGGGCAGGCTGGGCGGGCAGGGGCCTGGCAGAGGGAGGGTGGCCGGACTGGCGGGGCTCAAGCTCCTGGGCAATCTTTTACCGCCCCAGCTCCTGCCGCCCTGTAAGCGGGGGGCCTCCGCTCCCCCACCAAGCAACGCCCGCCCCGCAGGGGGCCGGGGCCGGGGCCGGGGCCGCCCAGCGGTCACGGGCGGGGCAGGGGAGCCGGCGCTCGCGGTCGTTTCTCCGCGGAGCCCCCCAGGGGCGCGGCCCAGGCGCAGCAGGGGGCGCGCGAGTGACCCACTCCTCCCCGCCCCTCGGGCGGGGCAGCGACTGCTCGAACTACAGCTCCCAGCCTGCCCTGCGGCCCAGAAACTACAGCTCCCAGCCTGCCCTGCGCACAACCCGTGACGTCCAGGGGCGCTGGGAGCAGGCGTGAAAGAAAGGAGAGGCGCGATGCATGCTGGGAAAGGCTGTCATTGACGGGCGGAGTCTCGCTCTCTGCCCCGGGGCGGGGGGGCAACCAGACCGCTTGGCCCCCGCGCGGGAAATCCGCCCCGCTAGGGGGCGACTGGGGTCCGAGGAGGGGCGCAGCCATCTTTGTTGGGGGCAACGCGCGGGGCGATGCGCAAATCGTGCGCGGCGCTTCGGTGCAGCAACCGCTATAGCAGCCGCCGCCGGCAGCAGCTCACCTTCCACAGGTACCGCCCGGCCCCCGCCCCGACCCCGGCCCCGGGCTCCCCCTTCCCTCAGGTACCGCCCGGCCCCGGCCCCGGGCTCCCCCTTCCCTCAGGTACCGCCCGGGCCCCCCGGCTTCCCTCAGGTACCGCCCGGCCCCCGCCCCGGGCTCCCCCTTCCCTCAGGTACCGCCCGGCCCCGGCCCCCGCCCCGGGCCCCCCAGCTTCCCTCAGGTACCGCCCGGCCCCGGCCCCGGGCCCCCCGGCTTCCCTCAGGTACCGCCCGGCCCCGGCCCCGGGCCCCCCGGCTTCCCTCAGGTACCGCCCGGCCCCGGCCCCGGCCCCGGGCTCCCCCTTCCCTCAGGTACCGCCCGGCCCCGGGCCCCCCGGCTTCCCTCAGGTACCGCCCGGCCCCGGGCCCCCCGGCTTCCCTCAGGTACCGCCCGGCCCCGGGCCCCCCGGCTTCCCTCAGGTACCGCCCGGCCCCGGGCCCCCCGGCTTCCCTCAGGTACCGCCCGGCCCCGGGCCCCCCGGCTTCCCTCAGGTACCGCCCGGCCCCGGGCCCCCCGGCTTCCCTCAGGTACCGCCCGGCCCCGGCCCCCGCCCCGGGCCCCCCGGCTTCCCTCAGGTACCGCCCGGCCCCGACCCCGGCCCCCGCCCCGGGCCCCCCGGCTTCCCTCAGGTACCGCCCGGCCCCGGCCCCGGCCCCGGCCCCGGGCCCCCCGGCTTCCCTCAGGTACCGCCCGGCCCCGGGCCCCCCGGCTTCCCTCAGGTACCGCCCGGCCCCGGGCCCGGGCCCCCCGGCTTCCCTCAGGTACCGCCCGGCCCCGGGCCCGGGCCCCCCGGCTTCCCTCAGGTACCGCCCGGCCCCGGGCCCGGGCCCCCCGGCTTCCCTCAGGTACCGCCCGGCCCCGGGCCCGGGCCCCCCGGCTTCCCTCAGGTACCGCCCGGCCCCGGGCCCGGGCCCCCCGGCTTCCCTCAGGTACCGCCCGGCCCCGGGCCCCCCGGCTTCCCTCAGGTACCGCCCGGCCCCGGGCCCCCCGGCTTCCCTCAGGTACCGCCCGGGCTCCCACCCCCCTTCCACAGGTACCGCCCGGCCCCCCCTTCCCTCAGGTACCACCCGGCCCCCCACCCCCCTTCCACAGGTACCGCCCGGCCCCGACTCCAGGCTCCCCCTTCCCTCAGGTACCGCCCCGCCCCCCCTTCCCTCAGGTACTGGCCCCCCCTGGTCCCCAGCCACAGGTACCAGCCCCCTTCCCTCAGATATCGGGGACCCAGCCCCCCCCACCCTTCCACAGGTACCGGCCCCTCCCCTCAGGTATTGGGGCCCGGCCCCTCCCCACCCCCCTTCCACAGATACTGCCTGGCCCCTGCCCTCCCCCTAGCCACAGGTATGGGCCCCTTCCCCCTGGCCCCCTTCCCTCAGGTACTGGCCCCTCCCCGGTCCCCAGCCACAGGTACCAGCCCCCTTCCCTCAGGTATCGGGGCCCGGCCCCGGCCCCTTCCACAAATACCAGCCCCTCCCTGCCCCCCTTCCCTCAGGTACCGGGGCTCGGCCCCTCCCCCAGGCACGGCCACCTCACCCCGCTGTCTCTGGCAGGTTCCCATTGAGCCGGCCCGAGCTGCTGGCGCGCTGGGTGGGGAACATCGGCCGTGGCAATTTCCAGCCCAGCTCGCACACGGTGCTCTGCTCGCAGCACTTCCAGCCGGACTGCTTCAGTGCCTTCGGCAACCGCACCAACCTCAAGCCCAACGCTGTGCCCACGCTCTTCGCCTTCCCCCGCACCGTCAGGGTGAGCTAGACGGGGGCCGAGCTCTAGGGTTGCCAATTTTGGTTGGATGTATTCCTGGAGATTTCATCACATAACCATCTTTAATTAAAGATTAATTCCCGGAGACTCCGGGCCAATCCTGGCGGCTCAGTAACCCTACTGGGTTCTAGCTCTGGTTGTGGGAGAGGTGGAGGAGGGGCTGTGAATGGGGCTGTGTGAGACACTGGGGAGCTTATTGGCCACTGCGCTCCCCCCTTTCTCCTTCTGTACCATGGGGACAACATAACTGACACTGCTCACAAAGGGCATCACTTTATTTCACATATCATGTGAGCTGTTCTTTAGTGTCCCAAGTGCTTTGCCCCTTGCATTAGTCAAGGAGTCACTCCCTGTTATGGATTTTTATGATAGTCAATTCCCAACCACTGTTAACCTACGCCTGCTCCCACTGAAATCAGTAGTAAAAATGCCACATCGAGTGGTCCGCTCTAATCGTGTGTTTAATGCACTTGGGCTGCTGGCAGTGCTGGGAAAATACTAAGTGCTCCTGTTAATAATAATTAATCTTTAGCCTCTCTCCTTACACTTAACTTGTCAATATGCTGCAACAACAGATTCTGATTTCTAACCTGTGAAAGAGGTTCTTGAAAAATGGTATCCTGCACACAGATTCCCTCGTCCTCAAAGTGAATTCTCACACATTTATTCATGCAAACCATATACGTTTAAAATACTGACATATGAGGGAAGCATGTTCCACTATCCCTGTAACAGTTTAAATACTACAGAAGACAAAACGATCATCACTCTTGGCTAGAGTAGCCACAAGTTCTCTCCCCCTCAGTTCTAGCTAAAAACCTGAAATGAGTGCTATTATACCAACAGTCCTACCCCTTTCAAAAGTAAAGGGGGAGAAGGTCCTACCAGGTCTCAGGGGGATGCTAGTTCACCTGGAATTGATTGTGGGTTAGTTATAACTGATCTTACATAAACAGAGTTTATGCATCTATACACATCACCCAGTCTTATTCCCATTTTGCTTAGTCAAACAGAGGAAGTTTTTGTTAAAACCTTGTGTGAAGCTTAAGGATACAATATTACATTGTCTCGAGAACTGTGATCATTTTTTACTGCTGTCATTTTTCCTTGGAGAGCCAAGAATGTTGCATGTGTTTGCCTTCCAAATGGGAGTCAGACTTGGGCAACAAGTAACACTAGGATCTCAAACGTCACACTAACCTCAAAGCCTTGTCCTTACTATAGCAAATCAGGAAGGAAAAGAGCCCTCTATCTGATGCTGAGGATTCCAGATTGCCTAAGGTATATTTGTCCCTTCCAGCCTTTTGCATCCCTTTTTTTTTTTTTTTTAAACCTGAGGGCAATGCTGCATTTTGCTGTAGAGCACATTATGATTCTGTCTAGGATTTGGGGTCCTTTCTCACTGAAATACCCCCTTTTTGTAGATACTTGTCTAATATGCCAAACTGTGTGAAGTGAGTATTTTCACTGGATGGCATTAGAGCAAGCTAAAAATTTCAGTCCCAATTGCTTATCACTTCTATTTTAATTCCAGTTAGTAATTTTGTACTTTATGTTGAAATAAAAATGAAGGCCTAAAGGGAGCATATGGCTCATTTACACTGACAGTCTCTTCTGGAACAGAAATCACTTGAAACTTTAACAACAGGGGTGTTGAAAATAGGAGCTGCTTGAGGTTGGGTAATTCTCCTGGTCTCTTTAGGACTTTACAAGGACAGAGGATGGAAGGAGATTAGATGTAGAAACTGTTCTGCATCAAGAGCCCCAACCCAGTACAACAGAGGAACCAATAGAAGAGGTAAGAGTTAGTCACTTTACCTCATATCTTAGGCAAAATCAGTTGACAGTTACACACAGCTGAGCTCAAAGCACTACAGAGATAGGGAAACAGAAATGAGTGAATGTTTTATTACTTCATATGGAGAAGAACTGGCTGTAGCAGACCTCTACACTCTTGTCTTGAAAACTTAATAAGATTCTTACAGAACTGGAGAGCAGGCATCTGTTGAGCTTTGGTGACTTGACCTTGCTTCAAGAATAATTCAGTTTTCATGAAGTATATTCAGGGGGATTGGGTAAGAGCCCAGCCACTGCTAGTTTCTGGAGATTTGTCTTCAAACACAGAAGGTCCCACGTTAAGAGAGTTCAGTGCTGAGCTTTGGGGATACCTGTCCATTACAAAAACTACTATACAATTTGCTGAAAAAAAATTCTCTAGGGGTCACAGCAGGAACTGGGGAGTCAGGAGACCTGGATTATATTGTTGGGTCTGCGACTGACTAGCTGTGTGTTGAGCAAATTGCTTCCTCTTACTGTACATTGGGGAGAATGCAAACCTAACCTGGGAAATATGGAGACACTTCAGTCTCAGAGAGACAGGCAAAGTAGCGTGACTAGTAGGAAAGCTTCTGCTTGACTCCCTGGATTGGAATCGGGTTGCTCAGGATGTGGTACATTAGTCATGTTGTGGAAGAAGCTTGCATAGTGTCTCCCTGTATAATACCCATCTAGCCAATCTCTGCATCCCTCACTTTCACTCCCTGTATTCTTTTCAGGTTAGTACAACTAAGGCAACAGAAGTGGAGGGCTGGCTGCTGCAATCCAGGCCCCCAGTGCAGAGACAGCACCCAGTTCAGACCTCAGATCACAGCTATGCTGTCAGTGACCGTGCTTCCTTAAAACAAAAACTCTTCCAGGCACTAGAGGAAAATGAAAAACTGCGAAAACGCCTGAAGGTTAAGAGCATGGCACTGAGGAGGATGTTTGTGCGGCTCCAGGCCTGCAAAAAGGAGCAGCAAAAACACCAGGCCAGACAGCCTCCTGGGAGGGAACAGGGCCTGACTTTCTGAACACTTGTCTACCAGCAAGAATTGTGGTTCGACAGGCTGCTGACTAGAGTATTTTAATAGTGAGTAACCTACTCACTACTGTTTCTAATGAGCATAGCTTAAAGTTCACATACATCATAACTACCCAGCATGCACATGGTCAAATGAGAACTAGGGAAGGAAGCTTGGCTGAGAAATAGCATGTAAAAAATTCCCCAAACCCGCACTTCTTGCCTCAGCATTTGTAATCTAAATGCCTTTATAATAAAGAAAGAATGCCAGGTGCATATGGGTGTATGAGAAGAGACTCTAGCTTAACTAAATGTAATTGCCAGAAAAGTTTCCAATGTTAATTATAAGAAAAAATGACTATGACTTAACAGCAAATGTTTTACTGCTATTTTATACGTACCACTACTTCGCACCTCAGCCTTCACTCAATTCCCACACAATCCTGTTACGAGAAATTCTGTTACAGTAGCCACAGCAACATCGTTTTAAGCACCCTACAAACAGAGATGAGACAGTTCCTTCCTAAGAAGAGCTTACATCTGAGACTAAGATACAATATTAAAATAAAAAGCTGGTGAGAGGTGGAAGAGTTGATGCACATTTGAGTATTTTATTGAAGATGCTGGCATCCTGCCCAGCCATCATCACTTAGCAACTTACTGTAAAAACCACCATTCACAGTGGGTCTTGAGGAAGGATTTGCAAGAGGCCAAGCTTATATTTATAAAAATATAACTAACTCACCACCCACAGCTTTCAAAGAGGATTTATTATGACAATACAGTGTTTTCTCTTCCACCAGCTTTAAACAAGGTGACGTAATCAAAGTGTGGAAGATCCATCTGCAGCAAAGGAAACACCGGGCAGTTTTCAACTGAAAATTGATTGAACACAAAATTTATTGCACAGCTGACACTTAGCTTCAGATCAAAGAACACTGTGAGATGGTAGTGAATGAAATGCATTCCTAGAACAGGCGCTGTTCACGCATAAAAAGGTGAGATTTTTCTGATAAAAAACCTGGCAAGCAGCACTTGATTGTAGGAGCAAGGAGGGGAGAGATAATCATCAGCTTTCCTGGAATAGCTGTGATAAACCTGCTCTTGGACAAGGACTATTGCAAATGAAATTCCCTGATGTGATTTCACGCTTGTGAGGGGGAGACAGGACTGACATAAGTAAACAGAACAGCAGTTACACTACAGAAATAAGGGGCCAAGATGCATGTCAGGAAGTTATTTACTCCAGTAATTAGCAGTAGCAACAATGCCTCTGTCAATACATGCTTCTTTCTAAATCTCTTGCATATAAGTGATGAAGGCCCACCCAGGACTGGCCAAGAGTAGAACTACGTTTCAGTGCCTGTGTAATAGCCACCACTCTCCCTTTTATATAAATATCTAAAAGTACTAAGATGCCAGATACGTAATAGAGCTATTTCCAGCAGCCCTGCTGCTTTCAGCTAGGTTGGCAGAGCAAGAGTGCACCTCGCTGGAGGTCAGGTAAATCACAGGCAGGGATTGTATCCTAAGGCTATTCGAGGGAATCTAGCCACTCAGACAGGTGGCAGTCTCTGTTTCAAAGTTTTCAGTTCCTCCTCCTATTTGGCACATCTCTACGCTTAAAACAACATGCAGTCCTTGGGTGAGGAATTAATTAAAATTAATTTGACATGGACAGTGGTTATAATCTATAATTAATCTGGAGTAGTACTAGTGCTTGGAACAAATGCTACTAGCAGCTGGATCGAAGCATGCTGAAAAAGGTTCACGTGATTAGGAAAAGCAGAGAACTTCATTCCAAACATACTTGTCCTTAAACAAAAAGTACATTTAAATACAGAAGTGGGGTGAACAGCACATCCTCTGTCCAGTAACCAGATTGACAGAGAGGATTCTTAGGAGGTGGCCACAAACTTCACTTTCCCCTTAGGAGCAGAAAGGGTTAAATTAGCTACTTGTTTTCAGTTAACTTAACCCCAACTCTGTAAGCTTGAGGGAAAGTGAGTGCCAAGAGCCTCCTCCACTTCCCATCTTGCTGACAGGGAAAGGAAACAATGAGACTGGACAAATGAGCTGCAGTTAACTCACAGCAAAAAGGGCTTGGACACATGACAGCTAGGGCTCTCCCTCTCACACCTCCCAGGCAGGGGATGGGCACACAGAGAGCACTGCATGTTCTCAGCCATGTTCCCTATTGGCTGCCAAGCCACAATCCAGGGCAGTATTGCCTTGGAGGTACCTGTAAGAGCAGATTTTCTCGTTACCCCTTAACATAATTGGTATGACACTGCCTTCTATATGGATCATAAAAATAAAAACATCTCCGTTTCTGTTTCAAACTTGTAGAATCCAGGGGGAAGGTTTTGCAGCTTCTGTTGATTCAGGTACCATACATGACACCCTGTTTTCTCACCACATTAGCCATCCGCATCAATCCTGTGAGCTGTTAAGAACAAAGGGACTCAGTTCATGTTTGTTAATAGAGATGTCCTAATTCTCAGCAACATTTACCATAGTGTCATTTGCAGAACAGAATTATTAGCAGCAAAGGAAATCACTGAATGCAAGACTCTCACCTACTATCAAAAGAAAGAGATTGATGACTCAGAAACCATAATTTTTCAAAAGGATAGCACACAGTCTGAGGTGCCAAGACTGGTTTAGAAAGGACTTGTACTCTTTAGCCAAATCACAATGCAGCTATTCATTAGAGAGACATCCAGAACAGGCAAAGAGTCCTGTGGCACCTTATAGACTAACAGATGTATTGGAGCATAACCTTTTGTGGGTGAATATCTGACGAAGTGGGTATTCATCTACGAAAGCTTATGCTCCGATACGTCTGTTAGTTCTATACGGTGCCACAGGACTCTTTGCTGCTTTTACAGATCCAGACTAACATGGCTACCCCTCTGATCCAGAACAGGCTAACTCCTCAGAGCTAATGGTACCAGTGTCCCTGGAAGAGCACTTGCACAATTGAGACATCCCTACCAGCAACAGCAAGGCATCACTGATGCCAGATACTGGGGTGGAGTGCACCCCAGTGAATTGTGGGGGGGCCTGAGGAGATCCTGTCCTCTCTGCTGGAATTGGGGCTTGGTGACTGAAAGAAGGAGAAAGCAATCCTTGCTACTTACATTGCTTTGGTATCCTAAGGGCCTCGCTGTCAGCAGACATCACTTGATGTAGAACTCCCCGAAACTGATACAGCACTTTCAAACTCTTCTCTTCGCCCACACAAGGGTCATAGAACCCAGGCAGGCCAGTCTTTAACAACAAAAACAACACACTGAGCACTCTCACAGCTCTTCCACTCGTGCTTTTAGGTTACAATAGAGGGAGTTTTAAAAGGAGTTGAAGCTGGTCTCCTTCACAAGGGACACCATCAACACCAACTAACTAATGTAAAACATAAGTTAAAAGACACTCTCAATTACACCTGCCTAAAGGCTGGTTTTATAATTTAATTTTCCTATTTTATTAAGTATTTTTCTCCCCCTGCAGCTGAGTGAGAGACTCTCACAAACAACAAGGGAAACTGACTGTGTAGGGAAGTCAGCAGAAGTGACTAAGAAGTGCAGCCAAGGTAAAGTAAATTCAAAGTAAATAAAAAAATAATTCCCCCTCTAATTTTTCTGCTAGTGGTTTTAGGCATTATTTATAACAATAGCAGGTAAATAATTTTTCAGACATGTAATTTTCAAGATGACAGTGTCCCTTTAACATCCAACATTAGCTAAATGCATCTGATTCTCCCACTCACCTACAGTAGTTATTATATATCTGATAATATAATTGAGCGAGGCCTTCTGTTCCCTATACAAGCCATGGACATTCAGGAAAAGAGTCAGCTTTGTTAAGAGTTTAAATAACCAACATGAACACCTATCATTTAAGAGTGCTTTAGAGCAGCTCCTTCTGTGGATGCACTTGTTCTGGATTAGAGTTTACTTCTGGTTTGTTTGCCTGCACTCTGCCAGGGGAGGATGCTGTTGTGCAGGACTGAGATATGCAGGGCCAGCAGCAAAGGTGAACACCCACAAGGCAATTAAGCACATGTCATTGCATACCTTGGAGGCCTCTGTGAGGATAAGCTTAGAGTCCTTCACCAAGCACTGCAGGGGCACAGTCACATCTATGACTTTCACCTTCTCGTTCTTCCTGCTATTGTCATTGACAAATTTCCCATACCAGGCGTTCACTACAATCAAACCTGCATTCCACACAAGAACAAAGATATGGCAAAAGGCTCCCCCAGGTACCTGTAGAGAAGCTGATGAAGAGATCAGCCCACCCCTTTTCCTAGCATTCTTCTCATACTGCCTGAGGGAACCGTTTTCAAGAAACAGTGTTGGAAGGGCAAATACAGAGCTTGCCTCAAAAAAATTCAAAATCATGCACAATGCTAGGCCAAGTCCAACCTGGGAACGAAAGGAGTGTTTCAACTAGGACGTAAGGAAAATTCCTACACTGACCCGATCCCCTATAACACCAAATCAAATGAGTGGTGAACCTCCCCCAGGGACTGAGGCACAAACAACAGCCCCCGAACCACACTTCCCCACCCAGGGCCATCCCAAGGTAGAGCCACAGTGCCACTTTAACAGTTGTCATTAAGATCTGGCGTTAACCTAGAATGGTCATAAAAGTGGCAACTCCCACTTCTCAGAGATCATTTCAGGCTATCTGCAGACTCAGGAAGATGTCACTACATCAATTATCCTCACTTCACTTTTGGAACATTATCTTTGCAAGTGTAAACCCTAGGACATTAAAGAATTAAGATTCTAGATCACGGGTGAGCAAACTAGGCCTGCGGGCCACATCTGGCCCGCCAGTCGATTTGATTTGGCCCTTGAACTCCTGCTGGGAAGCAGGGTCAGGGGCTGCTCCAGGCACGCGTGCCGTGCCTCCATGCAGCTCCCAGAAGCAGTGGCATGTCCCCCCTCCAGCTCCTAGGTTTAGGGGCAGCCAGGGGACTCCACACACTGCTCCCGCCCCAACTGCCACCTCCACAGCTCCCATTGGCCAGGAAATGTGGCCAATGGGAGCTGCAGGGGCAGCGCCTGCAGACAGGGCAGCACACAGAGCCGCCTGGCCACACCTCCGCATAGGAGCCAGAGGCGGGACATGCCGCTGCTTCTGGGAGCTGCTTGAGGTAAATGCCCGGAGCCTGCACCCCTGAGGCCCTCCCGCGCCCCAACCTCCTTCCCTAGCCCTGATCTGAACCCCTCGATCCCAGCCCGGAGCACCCTCCTGCATCCCAAACCCCTCATCCCTAGCCCCACCCCAGGGCCTGCACCCCCAGCCAGAGCCCGCATCTCCCCACCCCGTGCCCAAACCCTCTGCCCTAGCCTTGAGCCCCCTCCTGCCCTCTGAACCGCTTGGGCCCAGCCTGGAGCACTTTTCTACATCCCAAATCCCTCATCCCAGCCCCATAGCCCACATCTCCAGCTGGATCCTGCACCCCAACCCCCTCCTGCACCCTGAACACCTCATTTATGGCCCCACCCCTGAGCCCGCACCCCCAGCCAGAGTCCTCACCCCCTCCTGCACCCCAACCTCAATTTCATGAGCATTCATGGCCCACCATACAATTTCCATACCCAGATGATGTCCTCGGGCTAAAAAGTTTGCCCACCTTTAATACCTACCTTCCACTTCTCTCCCCAGCCCTTCAATCTCTATAGGGATCCCACTCCCCATTCCTCTCCTCAAACCCTTCAAAACAAGTAAGTTATGCTGCACTTTTTACCCATCCTGGCTTCCTCTGCCTCAATTATCCTCCGGACGGACTCTTGCATTAACCGAACCTGCCACAACACAAAGGACAAAATAAAATTCAGCAGTCAGATTCCATTTAAAAAGAGATATGAACTCCAAGTGGGAACAGTTTCCTTTAGCTCAGAAGGCTCACAAGGGACAAGTGAATTAGGAAGACACCTGCAGACCAGGGCCTGGGCATGGTCTCAGAGCTCACCTGAGCATAAATATGAAAATGAAGATGAGAACAAAAACACAGGAAAGGGGGAAATGCCTCAAACTGCCCTGGGATTGCGGCCACAGGGCATGGGAATGTTAGGGACGACAGGAAGGCTCCAAGTCCATGTCTGGAGATCACCCAATCCATGGGTAGAGTGTCCCACAGAAATGAAAGATTGCCAACAATTGTGGCTTGTGGGAGGCTCTGTATTCTGTTGCCCTCACCAATGAAAGCAGCACACTCAGCCACTGGGGTGAAGGGCAAGACTCAGTCTTACTTCCTGGGCTGGGGGGCGGTGAGAGGTTCTTCCTCCTGTGCTGCTGCCGCCGCCCCCCCACCCCTCTGACTGGGTACTGCCTGGCAAGAGATGGGAACAGGGAGGAGCAAAAATAACATCCTGTGGCTCACCATGGGGGAGGGGCGGGGGGACGGGAGGGCAGGCACACAGAGCTGCCATAAGACTCTTGACTCTTTCTGCCCCCCTTCTCTACTGTGAGAATGGCATTGGGTCCTGAGGGGAGGTGGAAAAGCTCTGCCTGCTGCTGCAGCGGTCATGATTGGCTATTCTTCCCCAAGAGGCAGACAAATGTGGAATGCAGCCAATCAGGGAGGGGATTTTTCCCCCAGGCAGGGCTAAAATTTCCAAGAGGGCTGGAGCTCCTCACATCATCAGTAGACTGGCTCCAGCCCTGGCAAAAATCACACCACTCAAAATCTCAAGAATTGACAACACTGCAGGCGGTATGCGTTCTGCAAATGAAAATGGGGACACAGCTGGAGAACAAAATGTGTGGCATATGCTGTATGGAACAATATAACCAAGGATGAAACTAACAGGCAAGACTGGGGACAGAGGAATGGACGACTTACTGCAGCTTCCGCCTCCTGCTTCTTCTGTTGGACATCACTGGCGGTACTTTCCCTTTGTTTCTCCAACTCTCTGACATGAGGAAGTTGAACACCACATTAGTTATAGGCATTAAATACGATTCAGTGCAAGGATGCACTTCCCATGTCAGTGCCTTAATGCTCCTACTGACCTCAATCAGGCTGGTTTCAAGGCCTGCGTTGGAGATTCTTTACAGCGATCATCCTTCAGGCTCCCCATTTTAACTCCCAATATAGCAATTGTACTGCAGAGAAATGCCCCTAAACCTGCCACCCCGCTTCCAAAAGCACCTGAGTAGGAGAGCCCAGCTCCGTATTTAGAACACATGACCTCAGACTCACTTCTCCTTTTGTGCCCTGAGGTAGGGTTTGATGATTAGCCTATGCATGGCAAAGTAGATAACTAGGGGTCCCACGGTGGCATAGAAAACAGCACTGGGTAGCAGCTGATCTGTCAGGTGGACAGGAAAGAAGTAGGTCTGGCTCGCCCTGTTCAACCTAAAACAAAGAAGAACAAAGCAGCTTATCAAAGCAAGTCTGGAGTTCTAAAGCACACAACAAAATATGTTTAATGGCGGCCAACAGTGTAGGCTCCAACTCAGCAGCAGCAACCACCAGAGGCAGTGGGATAGTCTGAACTCTGAACCCAAAGGTGAAGAGCTCATGGACTCAGTCAGAACAGCAGCAATGGAGAAATCTGAAGCCTGGCAGAGCCCTTACTTTTAAGGAGCAGGTGTCTCCTCTGGAGATACTTGGTTGGAGCTGCAATGATGTTCTGGGGTCTATTTAAAAAAATCTTGAGAGAATCTCTTGTGGTCCCAAGACTCATTGGGGAAAGACACAATCACCCCTTCCAGAGGGAAATCAGGAGCAGTTGCTTACTGTGAAAGAATCTACTGCTGCACTGTTCCCCACCATCGCTTCCTGGATTCCTATCCAATAAGGCCAGGAACGTTACTGGTCCCTGTACACATCATGAGATAACCAACGTTCAAGGTTACATAGGAACAGAGGAATGCTCTCAAAAGAAGGATCATATTCATGCACATGCCTTGCAGGAAGGAGAATATTAATGTTCATCAGATGCTTATGGTCAAATTTATTTGAGCAAGTTTGTCATGATCTGAAGTTTTATCACCAGGGGAATCTCCTTCCTTTAAGGTTTTTAAGGTCAGGCTTGACAAAGCTCTGGCTGGGATGATTTAGTTGGGGATTGGTCCTGCTTTGAGCAGGGAGTGGGGCTAGATGACCTCCTGAGGTCCCTTCCAACCCTGATATTCTATGATTGTGATCTTAAGTGTTTTTGGATAGGTTCTGCAGTGTTGTCACGCCCTCTGCTGGCAAAATCAAAATTTGCATGAGAGTCTATCAACACAGTGTTCTGTTAGTACCTCTTTGAAAGCTGCAACATGTTAACTCCTAGGGAAAACTGATATATTCTTAACTCTAACAATCTAGGTTGGTCTGAATTTTTGCCTGTGTGTAAAGTTGTGGTAACTGGAATGCAATTGAAGATATTTTAAAAAACACCTCAGTATCTATCCACTTACAGTAATTTGCTAAGCTTGATTTTTAGAATGCACCCTCAGATATTTTTAACATACTTACACACTAATGCCAGATGAAATGCTCAGCCTCCAACAGAAGTAGGCTTAGAGGGCCACATCCCTCTATTAAAAGTGAGAGCAGCTGCAACCTGCTCCATATTATGGCATGTACATGCATCACAGTCTTTGGGTTCCTGTTGCCAGTATGCCTAAAATACCTTAGCTTGGGTGCCCCAATTGAATGCATCAGACACATGAATGTGTGTTACAGTCATAGCCACCAACATCACAGTTATAATCTTGAACTGACTTGATTTTCAGAGACACTCCCTGTGGAACACCAACACTGACAGTGGCTCCCAAAATACTGTGTCTGGAAATCTTCCTCTCTGCTCCATATTCCACTATGGTCCCAAAGAAACCTGCCCTAGAATGACAAAACCAGAAAACAATAAGACAAGAGCAGTGTCCCCAGTTTCACTTTTAATATCCAATTCTGTTTATTGTAGTTCACCATGTATCACAAAGGAGAGGTTACCAACCTTGTGCAGTAACTAGAGTTCTTCAAGATGTGCGTGATCAGAGATTTTCGTCAGCAGAGTACACGGGTCCATGTCTGCGCCCTAGATATCCTTGTGCTCCGGTGCAAGGGTGTATGGGGGGACAGAGGGGATGGAAGAACTGCCTCCACTCCAATTCCTTCTCAACCACGGAAGTCTAGCAAGATTGCAAGGCAGATGGGAAGGGGCAGGGGTAGTGGAGCACCCAGAGGGACACATCTTGAGGAACTCCAGTTACCATACCAAGTCAGTCACCTCCCACTCTTCTTTGAGTAGTGTCCCTAAGGGGTCTCACTTCAGGAGATCCTGAGTGTGGGAGGAGCGTGCTGAGGAGGCTGATTTAGTATGGATCATAGAACAGGGTCACCAAAAGCCACATCAGCTCTTTAAGCAAGCACAGGAGCATAGTGCTGGAAAAACATGTACCAAAGATCAGGTGGCTGCCCTGCAGATATCTGAGTCAGGATGTTTTTCTGTAGGGCCACTCTGAGATTGAGCCCTAGTGGAATAAACTATCCTTTTAAGAGGGGGACAAACCACCGAGGCTTCGTAACAGCTTAAGAAGCATCCTACAACAGTCTTTGGGTGGAGAATGGATGTCCTTTTATTCATTCCACGACAGAGCTGAAAAGCCTTGGGGAAGCCCTAAGGGGGTCAGTTCTGTCGCGGTAAAAGGTGAGCTCTTCTAACATTCAATGTATGGTGGCTCATTTCTTCTCTTGAAGAGTGAGGCTTGGGGTGAAACACCAGTGGGGGAAGAAACTTTAGATAGAAAGCGAGGGTGTGGATGTAGTGTCACCTTGTTACGACAGAACACCGTATACAGTGGGTCAACCATCAGGGCTCCTATCTCCCCAACACCCTTCCTGGCTGAGGGACAAAGGAAGGAGGGATCAGCTCCCCATAGGTTCAAACTGAGATTTCTTCTGCACATTGAAGACTAAACTGAGATCCCATGGTGGAGTGGGTTTTTTGACAGGAGGAAAAATGTTGAACAGGCACTTAATAAACATCATCACAATCAGGTGTCTGAAGAACTGAAAACTCAATAGGGGGGTGAAAAGCTGTGATGGCAGCAAGGTGAACCTTAACCGAGCTCAGCAATAATTCCATGATTTTTAAATTTGGCAGATAATTGAGAATGTGCATCACATGAGACTCAAGAGGAGGTATAGATCAGTGGAAACATTTCCACTTCTGTAGGTAGGTTTTCCTTATAGTAAGTTTTCCACTGAGATCTTTATGTGGTGTGATATGCACCAGTTGCACAGTTTTTCTGACTCCGAACAAAAGGATCTTTCTCCTCCTTACCAAATGATAGAATGCATAGCTGCTCTGTTGGCCAGCATTATTATGACTGGGTTCCCCCAGATGTGGGTAAGGAAGGGCTGGCAAGTGTAACAAGGATTTCCTCAGCTGGTCCATTTGTCCTGAGCTGTGAAGTCCTGGAAGTGTGCACCCCAGCCCAACAGGGAAGCACTGTGGTGATGATCCTTGTGGGAGAAGGCTGTGACAATGGAACTCCCACACATACCTCTTTTGGATCTTTCCACCAAACTGCCACCCTCACCACTACAGGCCGCCAGTCCTGGAGCTCCCAGGTGCCATGGGAGCTGGACCCCTCCTCTCCCCTCCCGCAGCAGGACTCCGACTCTCATTCCCTATCAGCCCCATTTTGTCACAGTTATTTTTAGTAAAAGTCAGGGTCAGAGGTCACAGGCTTCTGTGAATTTTTATCTATTGCCCGTGACCTATCCCTGACTTTTACTAAAAATAACTGTGACAAAATCTTAACTTTAGTAATTAGTAAAGGGACGCAGCACAAGGCTGCTATACTTAAAGGGTCCTTGGGTCGGGACAAGGAGCAGTAGGTGGGACTGCACCCCCCCAGCCACTGGAGGAAGTGGCTATGCCCTAAGGAAAGGAATTAGAACTCTGGCACCCCAGGGAAGGGGGCCACACTGGGACTGACTCAGCGGGGAGCTGTGGTCAGAGAACTGAGTCCAAGAGGGGTGGCTTAGCAGGAAGGCTGGGGGTCACTGAGGACTCAAATAGAGGCAAAGATTCCCCAGGGAAGAAGCCCTTGGGGTGCTGCTCAATTCCAGATAAGGAATTTTGCAACCTAGCCAGACCATGCAAGGGTACTGTGATGGGCCCTCTTGGGCTGGTTAAAGACTGAGTCCAGGAGGGCTACAGGAAGATGCACCAACAGAGGGGGTACTGCGATAGGCTGCAGTTGGACTAATTAGGGGCCTAAGACTTGGGAGGGCTGCAGGTTGACGCCAACGGAGAGGGTACGACGATGGGCCCTGTTGGACTATTAAAGGCTGAGCCCAGGGAGGGCTGCAGGAAATTGAGGCCATTTTTGGACTGTGTACCCCAGAAGGGATTTGTTGGTTTCACACACAGACTGTGTGTGACTTAGCTGGGGAGTCACTGAATACCCACCTGACAAATGCATTCATTAACAGCCTTGACAACAAGGGAGCTGGGTGTAGGGTGGAAGAAAAAAAATATACTCCAAGCCTCTGGGTGGTATATAATATTTTTGTCAGTCTGTTTACACTTAGGTAGCATGGTAGCTGGAATTTGCTGAGCCATAAAGGCTGCGTCCAGCAAACAGACATTGATTTGGTATCTCACATGTTGATCAAAAAGCTAGTATAATATAAAATTAACATGGCACACATTAAATGGATTAAAAACTGGCTAACTTATAGGTCTCAAAATATAACTGTAAATGGGGAATCATCATCAAGTTAGTGTGTTTCCAGTGGGATCCCGCAGGGATTGGTTCTTGTCCTGTGCTATTTAACATTTTTATCAATGACCTGAAAGAAAATATAAAACCATCACTGATAAAGTTTGCAGATGGCACAAAAATTGGGGGAGTGGTAAATAGTGAAGAGGACAGGTCACTGACTCAGAGCAATCTGGATCGCTTGGTAAACTAGGTGCAAGCAAACAATGTGTTTTAATACATCTAAATATAAATATGTACATTTAGGAACAAAGAATGTAGGCCCTATTTACAGACTGAAGGAGTCGTGGTGGACAATTAGCTGGACATGAGGTCCCAATGTGTTGCAGTGGCCAAAAGAGCTAATTTGATCCTGGGATATAGAAACAGGAATCTTGTGTAGGAAGAGAGAGATTATTTTACTTTGCTTTTGGCACTGATGCAACTACTGGAAAACTGTGTCCAGTTCTGGGGCCCACAATTCCATGTGTTAAATTGGATGTTAAATTGGAGCAGGTTCAGAGAAGAGCCACAAGAGTGATTAAGGATAAGAAACATGCAGTGTAGCGATAAACTATCTAGACTGAGTTCTTTGAGTCCAACAAAGAAAAAGTTAAATGGTGACTTAATTACAGTCTATAAGCATCTACATAGGGAACAAATATTTAATAATGGACTCTTCAGTCTAACAGAGAAATGTCTAACACAATCCAATGGCTGGAAGCTGAAGCTAGGCAAATTCAGACTTAAATAAGGTGTACATTTTTGACAGCGAAAGCAATTTAACCATTGGAACAATTTACCAAGGGTCGTGGTGGATTCTCCATCACTGACCATTTTAAAATCAAAATTGGATGTTTTTCTAAAAAATCTGCTTTACAAATAATTTGGGGGAAGTTCTATGGTCTGCATTATACAGGTCAGACTAAATGATCACAGTGGTCCCTCCCTTCTGGCCTTTGAATCTATGCATCAATTAAATTGATGGGCAAGGTGATTTTGCCCTAAGCAGACAAATGGAGGATGTCCAACAGGGAATTCTGGGGATCCTTCATCTCCTCCAGTGGAATTTGTAAAGTCTCTTGGAAGGTATCCATTTCAGAAGATCTTGAAAGGCCTTGAAATCATAAATATTCAGCATAAAATGGCAAGGAGGCACAGTAGTGTCATCTGGTGAGAAGGAAAATTTGTGGGAAGGTAATCTCTCTTCTTTCTCTTCTGGCTCTTGGTCCTCTGAGAGATCCTCCTGTGGAGCAAGAACCAGGGTGGCGGTTGTTGATCCTCACATGCCCTCTTACAATATGGGACCCAGTATACCTGGTCACCATCAGGGGCCCACAGATTCCAATAACCCCACTGTGGTGCAGTGTAAGGGAGGGGGCAGAATCCCAGGGTTGCCAGGTATCTCTCTGGTTGGAACTTATTCCTCGGGGTGCACCTCAAGGGAGGGAGTCTGGAACAGGAAAGTAGAGGAGCCTTGTATGGACACCTTGGAATCAGATGAGGTGTCATCGCCGTATCCACCGGTGCCAGTGCTGGAGGCCAGAGAGGCCCAATAATGGCATCAGTACTGGAGACCAAGACTTGTTTGGCTGGTTAGATGATACCAGAGGATGTCTCAGTACTGGCTGGAAATCCTTCTCAGTAGCCTCAGAGTTTGTGTGTGGCTGGTGACCATGATGGTACTGGAGGACGAGTCACCAATGTCAATGGCAGGACCAGAGGTTAAGTAGATTCCGGGAGGTAAGTCAGCACTGGCAGAGCGTCTCTCTGGGGACCCCTCAGCAATGGTGACTCAGATGCCTCCCAGTCCTCATGGAACAGAAGCCAGTATGGTACCAGGGACTCTGGACAGGGGCCCCCACAAGTCAGGTGGTAAGAGCAATCCATGCACCCTTCTTGGCTGGCTGGCTGGCTGGCAGGTACCAACCATGATTTCAGCTTGTCCTTAGAGTCCTTGTGTTTCAAAGGCACCGAGTCCAGTGCCAATGCCGATGCCACTTGAGGTTGTTTACCTCACAGTTTCTCAGTACGCAGTGTTGTCTTTTTAGCCAGTGCCAGGATCTTGGTTGGGGGCGGGGAGAAGGGGTTTGAGTGTCGAGAAAGAGCCTCGGCAGTACCTGTGTTGGGATGTGAGGTCTCCTGAGGCCTGGACCCAGAGGTGACTTTTCTCTTCTCTTAAACCATTCTCCAGAATGGGATATCTCCTTTTTTAGGGTCAGAATGGTTCTAAAGGGGCCCCAGAGTCTTTGCTTCCTGCCACAGCAGTGATGGTGGCCAGAGCTCTCTGCGCAACCAAATCTGACGTATTGGGCGTGACTCAGACCTTCCAGGTCTCGGAAAACACTCCATCAACACGAGTTTTAGTCTGTTCTCCTTCAGTATTTTAGACTTGCTTTTAAATCCTGAGTAGATCTTACATTTCGATGGGATGTGAGTTTTTCCCAGGCAGTTGACGCACCTGAATGTCTGTCACTGCAGGGAAGAGACCTATGGCAGGTCTGGCAGGGTTTGAAGCCAGGGGTCTTGAACATAACCCATTACTCGAGGCCATGGATTGTGGCCCAAGAAGAAAAGAAATACGCAGATCGGGCAAATGAAACAGGGGGATGCTAAAGTGTGCTAAACAACGGGAAAATATATAAAGAAAATCACTAAGAAGAAAAAGTAAAAGACATGCAGCATGCCATGTTGCCAACTATAGCCAACACAGCAATGCTCTGTCTCAAGCTGCAGGTAGTTGAGAGAGAACTGAAGTGCCAGCAGGGCCATACCCCCACACTATGCCCTTACATTGGAGCACCAGGATACCTAGGGTGCAGGCGCAAACTCTGCTGGTGACAGTCTCCCACGAGGAGCACACAGGAGCATGCCCATCCTGAAGTGGAGCTGCCACAGGCAGACTCGTTGAAGAAATAGCAGCAAATTAAAACAGGAAACAATATGGAACAAGAAAAAGACGTGTTTAGGGGCTGTTCGTTAGTGAGTGATTAACTATGTAAATACAGGACCTAAATGGAGGAGGCCCTTTTCAGTTAGTACAGTAACAAACTGGCAAGGCTTTGTTGGTGATGATACACAGATATCAAAATAATACAGGTACAATCTCCCCAGCTGAAGAGGACAAAGACTCATCTTAGCCCCAAGACTGTGACCCTTCATTTAGTCACATTAACAGAGAGAATTAAAAATCAAGGGAAGCAGCTCTTCCACCAAGAAATACACAGGCATCAGAGCACAAACTACACAGAGGTACAGCAGCAGTAACTGGGTTTCCTTGCCAGATGCTCTGATGCAAGCCCCACAGGAACATTCCCACTTATACTCACTTGAGGGAACCTTTAACTCGGGTTTGATCCTCATCCTGAAACTTATGCTGGTAACTGATCATCATGAAGGAGTGGGGGATTCCGAGCTGAAACACCAGAGAGGCATAAGTTCATGGACAAGCTGTATCAGCCACAGCTGAGTACTCCACTGATGTCCTTTCCAGTCCCTTCTGCAGGGTAGACATCACCCCAATAGCTACCACCTGCATGTCACAACCCTCCACCTGTGCTCACAGTGTCACTCACTGAATTTTAGACTGTGCCCTGTGAAGCCTTTACTTGGGACTGAGAACGAAGCTGAGCGGGGCTTTGGAACAAGAGAGGGACTCTTACAAAGTGATCTGCAGAACAACAGTTGGAGAAGTGCTGCCTTGAAGGGACACTGTCAGCTGGTTTAAGATCTCATTTCATTGCTGTTCCTGGGAAATTTCCAGGCACCACTAGTTAGCAAAACTGATACCTGCCATATGATCCCAGACAAATGGGGCCATTATGAAACACCCTGCTCCCCACCCAGACCCGTAAGTCTTTATATTAGTGTGATCACATCAGAGCAGCAGGTTGAGTGTTCATGCCAACACTCTGGGAAAGCGCACGCATGCAGACAGGGTGGGTGGATGCACTCATTGCAGTGCTCAGAGCACTTTGCGGGTACATTCAGGAATGGCAAGTATCTCCATATGGCAGGAAGATTAGTGTCGCTTTCCACAGAAGAGGCAGAATCAAGGCTGTTCTCAAGTGTCTCCTGGAAACATTGGAATGCTGAGGGGAAGGTTACGTGTTCTGCTGAGCAGAAATCACATAGACTGTCAACGTGTCATTCAGGAGTAAGAGTGCAGCGGCAGAATCTGCTGCTGGAATTCAGAGCAAACAGCTGCTTTTCAATGCATTCTGCAAAAAGGGAGTTGGAAAAATTGTTTTGAGCAGAGACACAAATTTTAGGGTGCACCAACCTGAGAACTTCCCTTTAAGCTCTTTTGCTCCTGCTTCTCTCTCGCCCCCCCAGGAGGAGGAAGGAACACTAACTTCATGGAAATCAGTGGCAACACTGCTATGTCCATAAGCCAGCTGAAGGGACTGAGTAAAGTAGCACAAACTATGCTCCAAGAAATGAAACAGTCTCCCAGCCCAAGGAACTGAAGCCTGACACATTGCTCTCCATATCTCCAGCACATGAACATTATGAGCTGTGTCCTCCAGCTCACTACCACAATACTAGCCATCTGTTCTGGGCAGGGGGCTGCAAAGTGAAGGGCTAATCCACAAACCCATCACACTAACTAAATTCAGACAGGTGCTAATTACATAAATTATTGACAGAGGTTATAATGGAAAAGGGGCAAGCTACCTTCCAATGGGCACTATAAGAGGCAGCTCAAATATCAAGAAGGAGCTTGCTCTCCATTACGAACAACCCTCCAAGTCTTACCTGCAAGGCCACTGTGAAATGACTGGTTTTGGTATCCCGGACAATACTCGTATTCATGGCTGACTGGATGCCCCATCGCCACTGTAAATAGCCCATTGTGTTCTTATCTAGGTTCCGTGCCAGGACAGTCGTGAGGCCTGGTCGGATTCCACGGGACGAAAACTGAAGAGCACAGTTTGTGGTGATGAAGCTGCAAGAAATAAGGAGAGCATCAGCAGCAGTAAGAACAGAGACTCTCTAAAAAGAACAGAGACTCTCCTGTCACCCAGGAGCTTTGGCATGCAGGACTCTCAAGAGACACTCGCTATCCTTCAGCTCCAATATCAGCTGCAATCAGTTCATACATTAGACACTGGCAGCACTGTAAGCCCCCAATTCAGTCAATCATGTGATAACATTAGGGCCAGCCCAACAGGAGTGCAAACACTGGCAAGGAGGCTTGCCTCATGCTTACTGCGCAACAAGTATGGACTCAGTTCTGTGGAAACAGCACCACCACCTGCTATGGAGGCCTCCTATTGCTGCCCAGCAGCTCCCCACCACCAGGATGAGAGGCAGCAGCAGTACGGTCTCGAGGGGCCCACGTCACAATCTGGGCTCTGAGAATGGGATGTCTGAAAACCAGAAGGGCTCAAAGGGAAGGAGACAGCACTGTCACCAATGAGAAAGAGGCTCTAATGCAAAAATGCAGTCAGCATCTAGCTTGTACTTTTCTGCACAAAAGGATGGTTCTGGTCATTTGCAAATCACCACCTGGCAAAGGGCAAACCGTGCATTACTTCTCTAATCTCCTTTCTTAATGTCAGAACCTCTCCTGCACATGTGAGTCCCAGAAGAGCCCTGGATGCAGAGGCCAGGAGTCTGGAGAATGTCACTGAGCATTATTTCTGCACAGCATCATAAGGCTTGTGACAAAGAGATCTCCTGAGCTTCGCTCCCTCTTCTCCCCACTTCATAGAAAGCCATTCCTGTAATTTACAGCTTAATGATATCCCACAAAGCAGCCTCTATTTCCTAACCTATCTGACCTTCAAGTTCATCCTCTGAAAAACCAAGGTGTCTAGCAGTTCTACTTTCCCCCTTCCTCCCCTTTCAGATAATTAAGAGGAGGCTTAGTTACACTAGCCTTGTTCCCTTCTTGGGAGCCTGTGTCACTTGTACATGCCAATACCAGCCTGCTTCCTTTACCCTCCAAACGGAAAAAAAACAAACCACCCTTCCCTAGTTCTCTCAAGTATCCCAAATTGAGCTACTACCCCTTCTCCCAGGTGGAAAAGGGGAACTGAGTCACAGGCTTTGGGTTCACTTTGAAAATAAGCAAACTGCTGCCTCCAAACACTCCTACTGGTGACAACACTGAACACAGTGGATCAGATGTGAGACAGTCACAGACACATGCTTTGTCATGCTCTCATTTATTTCTGGGTTGTTCTCTTTAAACAAAAGGAAACGAGGAATTTAATTCAAACTTTTAAAATTATGCTCTCAGAACTGACTGCTCCCTTACAAATCCTGCCTGAGAAGTGGCTGTTTTCTACTGAGCTACACAATCCTGCTGATCACTCAAAAGAAGAAATGAAGAAGTTGCCTTTGAAAGTTGTTTCAAAAAGTGAAAAATGTGCCTCCTTCTGGTTACAACATCTCAATAAAGCTGAAGCTGGGTACGCAAAGCTTCACACGCCGGATGAAATAGAAGAACTGAACAGCAACCATCTCCACAGTACTCAATCCCTAAAGCAATAACCACTGTCATAAAAGAATAATAAAAGTTGTGAAAAAGCATCCGTTCGCTCCCTCCATTAAAACCGGGATCAACTCCTGTTTTTTGCCATGAAATTAACTGTAACAGAAATACTGCACTCAAGGAAATTAAGAGCTTGGATGGTGAAGTGGAGAAAAAGAAGTTTTGACATAGAGCAACCAGCTGCTCCCTCTGGTTCGTGTGTGTGTGGGGGGGGGGGGGGGGGTTTTCCCCGCTATGACTAAAGATAACACTGTCTAGGAGTTTCCTCCCAGTCTGGTTTCTTCAAACGCTTGACTCTGGACCAAAGTCAGACTCTTGTGTTTAGGAGATCACAAACTGTCATAGAATTGACTGTGAGGACATAAAACCGGCAGTGTGACCTCCTTACAAGAGCAAATATAGACCAAAGATGGGAAAGGACGCAATCCTTGCTAAAACCTGCAGAGTACAGTTAAAATGCATGGTACCAACAACAAAATAAAATAAAATCTAAGCATTTTCTCTCATATGAAAGTCCTCTGTAAGGTTTAAATTGGACTGCCATGTTCTATGTAATAAACAAATCCAAAGTGAATATGAAAGGGCATTTCAGTCTGGAACATTCATGAACAGGGCTATAGAGTAGTAGCTGTTTCTTATATTTACCATCTTGGTGTAAGATTACGAAATATCTTCAGACCAAACAGAGGTCCCTGAAGGTCTCCAGCTCCAAACTCTAACTGTTTAAATATAAGAGACAAAACAGTTAGAAGGGAACATCTTTCCCAGTAGTTGCACAGTACTGTCTATTCTATTTAACATTGCCTTACGCTATAGGCACATTAAATACCTCAACATAGCACAAATCATTCATGTCTGTTCACTTTAGCAATCTGTCTTTTCTATTAGTGTTATGCTCAGGAACACAAAAGGTCTCAATTTGTATACTCTCAATGACGATAGCAAAAAAACCCTGCCAATTATACAGTCAGAGTATTATAATCAGAACACTGCCTGCTCCAATCACTACAGAAACAACACGAGAACAAGCAATCGTTTGGCCTTGAGAGGCCTCCTTCCGTTTTTAAATTTTGATGTTTACAGGTTCAAGATATTTTCATATCTTGAAAATATGCAAGGAAGGAATTTTCATATTCCTGTAACTGAGACCTCCAACTCATTGAGTCCACTGAACAGCAGGTAGATGGTGATCACTACAACCCAGGTCAGATTGGAATGGGTGATAGAGAGCTGGAAGACTCCACATCCTATTCCTACCCCCATGCCACTGTCTGATCTGGAGGTTCTCAGAGAGACACCTCCTTACAGTTCTTAGCACCTGTGACGCATGACCAGAAGGGTTAAACATCCTGCAAAATAAATAACCCTCAAAAGACACGTGGAGGGATAATGTTTGTGTATTTACATATGTGTGAATAGGGTCGACAATGTAATCAACAGTCCCTGTCTATGCTGTATGTATAGTTCAGAGATCAAAAGAACATCCTAGCATTTAAATTAATTGTAAACTTGGGATATCTCAGTATTCATCTTTCTTTGAAATGTACTGTGAATGGTGGAAGAACAAGCAAATTGCCTTATGTTAATTCTTTAGCTAAGTACCAGCGATGGACCTCCTTCAAAAGTCATCCTAATTACCTTTTGTTCCCGGAGGAACTCCCAACTTGTCAAAGAGGACATGAAATTGTATAAAAGATCATTGGATCCTGATTCTGTTGTCTCAGAACTGCTTAAGCTTCATCAGGGGAAGTTTGAGTCGCAAGATTGAGGTCCCAGTTATGCTGGTACACCCTGAATATGATATTTGAACACTGGACTATAACCTCTGAACTGAATTCTAAAGGAACTCTTAGCAACAACAAAGCTCACCATCTCTGCTATGAATCTAAACCTCAATGAACTGAACTCACGTCTGTACGTATTGATCTTTTAACCATACTCTCTGTCTTGTTTGAACCTTTTCTTTTATATGATGAAATAAGATATTCAGGAATATTTGATTTAGGTATCTGGATGGAAACTTGAGGCTGGATCACTTTAAGGGAACTAACAAATTTATTTGAGCATAAGCTTTTGTGAGCTACAGCTCACTTCATCGGATGCATTCAGGAGCTTATGCTCAAATAAATTTGTTAGTCTCTAAGGTGCCACAAGTACTCCTTTTCTTTTTGTGAATACAGACTAACACGGCTGCTACTCTGAAACCTGTCTTTAAGGGAACTGTGTTGTTTAGACTTCTGAGTAACCAGTAAGGTAATAAAGAAGCTGTTTTATGCTAGCTTGGTAAATCTAAGTATTGGAATATCCACCAGCTTTATGGGGATTGTCTGCCCCGTTCTTTGCAGTTCACCCTAATTGAGGAATCATAGCTGGTCCCCATTGGGACCCCAGTCACAACACCATTGTCTCTAATGCTGCATTATAGGATTAGTATATGACAAAATGCTGAAAAACAACATATGGATCCTTGGATTCTAGAGGAAGCTGGTATTTCAGAGACAGGACAGTGATCTTGTAGCCTGGATTAAATATTTCTTAGGTCTTTCCTTTTGAACCACTTTGGGTCATTAAATGTTATTGCTACAAGCTAGATCACATGGGCACAATTTGCACTGAAAGGTACTAAGAAACTGGGAACTTTTTGTGTCATTAAAGGTAATGGTCCAGTGTCCTGACGTACACTTCATCTTAAATAAACAAACGTAGACTTTAAGCCATCTGAAGCCAGCCAACCCAATCCTAGGGTTTGTGACTTCGAATGTACACTGCGCATCTTCCAGAGGCCATGGGTGGCATTCCAAATTAATGGCCATTGAAACTCACAACAATATATATGCACGGATTCACCCAAACTGGTCAAGCCAGCGTTACATTGAGCTTGGTATAGCTTTGCCCCTCCAGCTTTCCTTCTCCCTGCGCCCAAATGGAGGAGAAGTAAGTGTACATTATTATTCATAGCTAGTGCTTCACAATCTGAGAGCTGTACAAACTAAATCAATCCTGACACACACCAGGAGGTAGCTAGGCAGGCATTGTTCCAGTAGTGCAAGCAGGGACTCATACACCAAGGGGGGAAAGTGAATTGCCCGTGGCTGCACAGCAAGTAAGTCGCAGAGCCATGATAGCAGCTCAGAAGTCCTGTCTCCCAGTTCCATGCTTAATACATTACTCCATACTGTGAACACAGTAGAGCTTGCATTTGGGCACATACATGCAGTGCCTTGTGTTACAGAAATCCTCACAGACTCCCAACCTGCCAGTCCATTAACTTCCACCACACAAACCTGCATTTGGAATTAGCATTTTAGTTTTGAGGAACTCCAATTCCAGGACACATTTGCTTTTGTTCCTAAGAGAGTCTTTAGGAAACTCCATGACACTGCTTATGAATCTAGGTCTCACTTTGCAGTTCAACATCCTGAGAACACAGTGCTTCCTATAGCGACTCGTGAAGGCTGGCTGGGCACTCAAGAGAAGAAGCTGGCTGCATCTCTAAACGAATGGTGTTCTGCTGGTGACAGTTTAGAAACAGCTATTCACTCCCCCAGCTTACTTGAATCTAGGTTTTCTGCCAGGTGGCACTCCCTGGATAAGAATGACAGGCCTCCCAGCCTGGGGTGACAGGCTTGGGCTTGCACTAGGGCTCAAAAAATAGTTGTGTAGACAGTGCTTTGAAGCCCACCCTCTCAGAGCCTAAGCCACAGCTTCAAAGCACTCTCTACATAGCTATTTTTTGAACCCTAGTGCAAGCCCTGCAAGCCAAGCCAATCACCCCAGGCTGGGAGACTTGCTGCCAGGAGCTATGTAGACATCGCCTAAGCGAGTGGAACTAAGAACCAGTGCCAACATTGCCACCACCAGCTAGAAGAGGAGCTGCAGGGACAAGAAAAAGGGAGGAAAACAAACGGTGTTAAAAACCATCAAACCATACTTTCCAAGCCAGATCTCAAAGCAGGAACACAGGCCCTGCAATGTACACAGAAGCGGCTCAAGAGCCTCTTTGAAAGCGAAGATGGTTTGGGAGCAACCTGATGGAGGCACCATCTCAGAGAAGGGAGACCTACCGCTGAGTTCCACTCACACACCAACATCCTCAGTGCTAGTACAGGGAAGAGTTCACTACAAGAGGTTACACTCCATTGCAGAACCCCCAGCTACTAGCTCCTTCTTTAAAGGGGTTATCTATTGTCACTAGCTTTCATTCCAACTTTGTTTTTACCTCTGTGGTCAGCCAAAGGACCTCATTCCCAAACTTGTGAAGAGGGGCTAGAAGCAGGAGGATTCCCTGAAATAGGTGATGCCATCCAAGAACCGGCTGCTGCCCTCTGAAGATGCAAGTCCTTGGCTTCAATGCTTATTTCTTTGTATTTGCATTTTGTTCCACTGCATTGTTTATAGATCTCACATGTGACTGGAGGGAGTCCTCAGGAGTCTCACGTTAAACCCTGTCAGCACATCTGTTACAGCACAGTATTGCAGTCTGTAGAATGCTCTCGCTGTTTCATTTACTAGTCTGGGTGACTTTCAAGGCTGCAATTCAATGTTAATTTGGCACTGTTCAGTCTCATCAGCAGAAACAGTTGTTAAACTGGCTACCTTTCAATAGGAAGAAATTCCAGAATCAGTTCTTGTTCCTTGAGTCCTTGTTCTCTTAAGTAGGTTTATTATACGTTTATTTACAGGTCATTTGTTTTCCATCAGATTCAGAGTTCAGTGACCAGAGACAAACTCTGTCAAGTACAAACTCACTTTCCAAATAAATCCCAAGGGAAATGGAGATAGATGGGAGGAGGAACTGCATGTGACTGAAAAGATGCCATCTATACAACTGGACCCTTATGTCATACTGAGCACTATAGCTATTGCTTTTGGATTCCTATGTGTACTGCTTATCACAGATTTTCTAGGACTGTGAAGTATCACAAGCTGGAGTCTGTTACCCTAATTTTAAACACATTTAAGGTACTGGATTTGTCTCAGTTTGTCTTCCTCACCTTCTGAAAAGGAAAGAGGAGTAAGGTCACTGAGTATTGGATCTTGATGTCTCATAGCTCTTGGAACATGCAACAGGAAGGAGTCTTGGATTTTGTACAAGGTGGGAATTTGTAAAGTTGGAAGATGAAATAAACTAAAATCCCTCAACCTTTCTGTGACAGATTGTTTAGCGTAAGTAATAAAGACATATTCTAAAGGACCATTTAAGGTGAAGTGGCCAATACCCCCACAGTCATAGGACAAAAAAAGGGGACTAGTGGGTTACAGATTGTTGTAAGAATCCATAAATCCAGTGTCTTTTTATTAAGACCATGATTTTTAGTATCCAACAAAATATGAATTTAAGCTACCAGACTCCTCTTTTGAAGGTATCATACAGGTTTCCATTGAGGATGAAGACTGAAAGGACAGATATGGAGTGATCATTTTGCGAAAAGTGTTCACCCCAGAGTGATATAGTGGTTTGGTCTTTTATCATTTTTCTGTGAGAGTGCATTCACCTTTGATAAGCAGGTTTAAACAATTTTCTTGACTAAACAAATCAGACCCTGCTAATCAAACTGACCTAGTGGATGTAACCAAGCCACGTAGATGCCCTGAAAGATCAGAAAGGAATGCAGCCATCTTCAGCTGAACCTGCTGCCACCACACCCTCTGCTGAGAGATGCCTCATATCAAAGCCACTTTCTTCAGTAATACTTAACTTCTGTTCTCATAGAGAGAGAGCCGGTAACTGACAACATGGGGCTTGCAGCTATTTATATCACACTTGACTGGAGTCAAGTTGGTTTTCCCTATAGCTTTATGTGAGCAACAAAAACCCGGTCTGTGGTCTCAGGCAAGTAGCATCCAGTGCTCTGAATAACTAGTCAACCAAGATTTCTCAAACTCCAGCACAGTTTCTTCATTTTGGTTTACAACTTACTGCATAAATGGGGATAAAGAACTCATACAACTGGCTAGAAATAGGCTGGTGGGAAGAAAAAACAACACAGTTAATGCTCCTACCTCTCCCCATCCCTTGGGGGATGTGACCCGTCTAAGAGCAAGGTTAATTGATCCACCTCCATTCCCATTCTGGGTGGAGAGGCTACCGGAGAGTATCGCTGTGTCTGTGGCAGTCAGTGGAGCCTGGAAAATAAATTTATTGTGAGTGGATTAATCTGAGTTATTAGCAACCTCAATTACAAAAACCTAATGAACACATTGCAAGGACATAGCCAAAACTGCACATGATTGGAGATTGGAGAGTTTGTAAGCATACAGGGACATGTAATTATTGAAACAGTGTTACCTTTCTCTCAATTCCTGTTCCTGGGTATTTGAACTGTGTGTAGCCACCAGACTAAGTTCTATAGTCAAACTTTACAAAACAAGAGTGCAGCATACAGATAAGTGGCACTCTTACAGCACAAAACAACATTATTTGCACATTTATGCAAACATACTTACAACCCTACACCTTGCACTGCGATCCTGTCAGATCTCACAAGTCATACAGGGTCACACTGGATTAATACCTCAGTGGGAGACCTTTAAGGAGCATCAGAGTGAAGCAGCAAGTAATCATGATAATTCAGCATGTGGCACTCTTCCTATTGGTCAGTACTGACCAAAATGGGGTGGATGAATGGACTATAAGGTGGATAGAAACTTGGCTAGTGTGACGCAGCAGGGAGGGGGGAGTGTTGACCTGGGAATGTGGCAGGGGAGTTTCAATGGGAGACTTGAGAGCCTGTCACCTGAGCCAGGAGGGGGAGGTAACACCTCTGCCCAGGAATGTGGACAGAGGCTGCAGGAGGGAGCCTGCTGGGGGGGGGTGTTGTTGTTTAGTTTCAGTTTTGGTGCTGGGTGGTGGAACGCAGGGAACCCCAGGGCTGGGGTCTAAGCTCCCTGCTCCCCCAGAAGGACTTGACTGAGGGGTCCTGGTTGTACCCACAAGCTCTGTTTGAGACTGTGTTCCTATTGTTCAATAAACCTTCTGTTTTACTGGCTGGCTGAGAGTCTCAGTGAATCCCAGGAAGAGGGGTGCAGGGCCTGGACTCCCCCACACTCCATGACAGCTAGATTCTCGGGCTCAGTGGCTCCCTGTCTAGTTGGCAGCCGGTATCAAGTGGAGTACCCCAAGGGTTGGTCTTTGGGCCGGTTTTGTTCAATATCTTCATAAATGATCTGGAGGATGGAGTGGATTGCACCCTCAGCAAGTTTGCAGATGACATTAAACTGGGAGGAGTGGTAGATACGATGGAGGGTAGGGATAGGATACAGAGGGACCTAGACAAATTAGAGGACTGGGCCAAAAGGAATGTGATGAGGTTCAACAAAGACAAGTGCAGAGTCCTGCACTTAGGACGGAAGAATCCCATGCACCGCTACAGACTAGGGACCGAATGGCTAGGCAGCAGTTCTGCAGAAAAGGACCTAGGGGTTACAGTGGACGAGAAGCTGGATATGAGTCAACAGTGTGCCCTTGTTGCCAAGAAGGCCAATGGCATTTTGGAATATATAAGTAGGGGCATTGCCAGCAGATTGAGGGACGTGATCGTTCCCCTCTATTCGACATTGGTGAGGCCTCATCTGGAGTACCGTGTCCAGTTTTGAGCCCCACACTACAAGAAGGATGTGGAAAAATTGGAAAACATCCAGCGGAAGGCAACAAAAATGATTAGGGGACTGGAACACATGACTTATGAGGAGAGGCTGAGGGAACTGGGCTTGTTTAGTCTGCGGAAGAGAAGAATGAGGGGGGATTTGATAGCTGCTTTCAACTACCTGAAAGGGGGTTCCAAAGAGGATGGATCTAGACTGTTCTCAGTGGTAGCAGAGGACAGAACGAGGAGTAATGGTCTCAAGTTGCAGTGGGGGAGGTTTAGGTTGGATACTAGGAAAAACTTTTTCACTAGGAGGGTGGTGAAGCACTGGAATGGGTTACCTAGGGAGGTGGTGGAATCTCCTTTATTAGAGGTTTTTAAGATCAGGCTTGACAAAGCCCTGGCTGGGATGATTTAGTTGGGGATTAGGTCCTGCTTTGAGCAGGGGGTTGGACTAGATGACCTCCTGAGGTCCCTTCCAACCCTGATATTCTATGATTCTATGAATGCCCCAGTGTCCTTTTTACTCGGGTCAGAAGTGAAACAGAAGTCTTTGACCATTCATGCTTATTGAAGTGCAACCTGTTGCTTTGGATTTGGGTTCTGATGCCTTCAGGAACTGCCAGGCAAATCAACCAACTCTATAAATCCAGTTTCAGGTAACAAGGTAGTGAGACTCCTGGGAAGGTGAGGGATGGGACCCACACTGGAGCACATTCTTAAATACAAAGGCCAGTGTTTGTCCCTGAAATTTGTGTTTACATTTTAAACATCGCTTTGAAAATGTGTTTGAGAAATCAAGGCTTAGCCCAGCAGCCAGCCTGTTCGAGCCAAGGAAACTTGCTAGCAGGGGAGGCAGAGCCTTTGTAGCATGCAAACTGGAGCCAAAATTCCGGCATTTGTGTCCTAAAAAATGTATGAGATCGTGTCAACACATGATCCCACTGTAACTGAATCTCCACGCCCCACTCCCCTAAAGCAGGTAATTGCATCCCTTCCCTTCATAAATAAAGATGAGAACCTCCCCCGCCTCCCCCCGAGCCGTGTTCCATTTTGTGGTGCTGTGTGCTGTTATGCCTCATTAACTCAGAACCTTCTTTATACTCGCACTGGTATTTATTTCACTTTACCTCAATGGACTGGGATATGTGCATTTTGTTAATTTCAATCTGGGGAAAGCTGCTCCCTGGAACATCTTCATATGCTTCATCATAACGATCAAAGAGGTCAGTGGCATCTATTCCAACACTAATCGTTCCCTGGGGAGAGATAAGCAAAACAAGTTCCTAGCACTAATATGTTCAATGTATGTAAGCTAAAGGATTCCTCCTCCTTTATAGACATATTACAACTTAAAAACATCAATCCCCCCCCCCCGCCCATTTTAAAATGTTTTCCCACACTTCTGCTGTATAAAAAGGCTCCCACAAACAAAGCAGGAAACTGAGTGATTATGCAGAGAGATGGCAAAGCATTGTCAGAGGCACAAAATAAACAAACTGAACAGACTGAAATATTTACTGTGTTTTTTATAACAATAGCAGATAAAATATTTATTTAAGATGTTACACAAATTAGAAGTAGGAAGAACATTTTCAGACAGAAGAGGGATTTTTATTTCCTCAGAATTGACTGTCCCCCTTCAATGTTGTAAAACCAACCCACTGATTTTGTAATTAATCTTCTCTGAAACTGAGCTAGAAGTTCACCTCCTCTTCTGAAATATTTGAAACAACCTAAATTTGAGCTGTGTTAGCTGGTTACCACTGATCATATAAGTCACATGCTATTGGCTCTGTTCCATGATTGAATGAATTTGATTCTTATAATCAACAGGAGTGCTTGAAGAAGGTAGCATTTTAGGATATGTTTAGGAGGTGTTAAACCTTTTCCTCTCTAGGCCACAGAGGCCCTGCCTGAGAATCAGTCCTTTTGGCTGGCTGCTATTGCATTCATACAAATAATTGTAGGTTTCAGAGTAGCAGCCGTGTTAGTCTGTATCCGCAAAAAGAAAAGGAGGACTTGTGGCATGTTAGAGACTAACAAATTTATTTGAGCATAAGCTTTCGTGAGCTACAGCTCACTTCATCGGATGCATACTGTGGAAAATACAGTGGGGAGATTTATACACACAGAGAACATGAAACAATGGGTGTTACCATACAGAATGTAACAAGAGTGATCAGGTAAGGTGAGTTATTACCAGCAGGAGAGTGGAAGGGAGAGAGGGGGAAACCATTTGTAGTGATAATCAAGGTGGGCCATTTCCAGCAGTTGGCAAGAACGTCTGAGGAACAGCCGGGGGGAGGGGAGGGAATAAACATGGGGAAATAGTTTACTTTGTGTAATGACCCATCCACTCCCAGTCTTTATTCAAGCCTAAGTTAATTGTATCCAGTTTGCAAATTAATTCGAATTCAGCAGTCTCTCATTGGAGTCTGTTTTTGAAGATTTTGTGTTGAAGAATTGCAACTTTTAGGTCTGTAATCGAGTGACCAAAGAGATGGAAGTGTTCTCCAACTGGTTTTTGGATGTTATAATTCTTGACGTCTGATTTGTGTCCATTTATTCTTTTACGTAGAGACTGTCCAGTTTGGCCAATGTACATGGCAGAGGGGCATTGCTGGCACATGATGGCATAGATCACATTGGTAGATGTGCAGGTGAACGAGCCTCTGATAGTGTGGCTGATGTGATTAGGCCCTGTGATGGTGTCCCCTGAATAGATATGTGGACACAGTTGGCAACGGGCTTTGTTGCAAGGATAGGTTCCTGTGTTAGTGGTTCTGTTGTGTGGTGTGTGGTTGCTGGTGAGTATTTGCTTCAGGTTGGGGGGCTGTCTGTAAGCAAGGACTGGCCTGACTCCCAAGATCTATGAGAGCGATGGATCGTCCTTCAGGATAGGTTGTAGATCCTTGATAATGCGTTGGAGAGGTTTTAGTTGGGGGCTGAAGGTGACGGCTAGTGGCGTTCTGTTATTTTCTTTGTTGGGCCTATCCTGTAGTAGGTGACTTCTGGGTACTCTTCTGGCTCTGTCAATCTGTTTCTCCACTTCAGCAGGTGGGTATTGTAGTTGTAAGAACGCTTGATAGAGATCTTGTAGGTGTTTGTCTCTGTCTGAGGGGTTGGAGCAAATGCGGTTGTATTGTAGAGCTTGGCTGTAGACAATGGATCGTGTGGTGTGGTCTGGATGAAAGCTGGAGGCATGTAGGTAGGAATAGCAGTCAGTAGCTTTCCAGTAATAGGATGGTGTTTATGTGACCATCGCTTATTAGCATCGTAGCGTCCAGGAAGTGGATCTCTCATGTGGACTGGTCCAGGCTGAGGTTGATGGTGGGATGGAAATTGTTGAAATCATGGTGGAATTCCTCAAGGGCTTCTTTGCCACGGGTCCAGATGATGAAGATGTCATCAATATAGCGCAAGTAGAGTAGGGGCATTAGGGGACGAGAGCTGAGGAAGCGTTGTTCTAAGTCAGCCATAAAAATGTTGGCATACTGTGGGGCCATGTGGGTACCCATAGCAGTGCCGCTGATTTGAAGGTATACATTGTCCGCAAACGTGAAATAGTTATGGGTGAGGACAAAGTCACGAAGTTCAGCCACCACGTTTGCCATGACATTATCGGGGATAGTGTTCCTGATGGCTTGTAGTCCATCTTTGTGTGGAATGTTGGTGTAGAGGGCTTCGACATCCATAGTGGCTAGGATGGTGTTTTCAGGAAGATTACCCATGGATTGTAGTTTCCTCAGGAAGTCAGTGGTGTCTCTAAGACAGCTGGGAGTGATGGTAGCGTAGGGCCTGAGGAGGGAATCTACATAGCCAGACAATCCTGCTGTCAGGGTGCCAATGCCTGAGATGATGGGGCGTCCAGGATTTCCAGGTTTATGGATCTTGGGTAGCAGATAGAATACCCCTGGTCGGGGTTCTAGGGGGTGTGTCTGCGCGGATTTGTTCTTGTGCTTTTTCTTGAGCAAATGCTGCAGTTTCTTTTGGTTATCCTCAGTGGGATCAGAGGGTAATAGCTTGTAGACAGTGGTGTTGGGAGAGCTGCCTAGCAGCCTCTTGTTCATATTCTGACCTATTCATGATGACGACAGCACCTCCTTTGTCAGCCTTTGTGATTATGATGTCAGAGTTGTTTCTGAGGCTGTGGATGGCATTGTGTTCTGCACGGCTGAGGTTATGGGGCAAGCGATGCTGCTTTTCCACAATTTCAGCCCGTGCATGTCGGCAGAAGCACTCTATGTAGAAGTCCAGTCCGTTGTTTCGACCTTCAGGAGGAGTTCACCCAGAATCCTCCTTTTTGTAGTCTTGGTAAGAAGGTTTCTGTGGGTTAGTATGTTGTTCAGAGGTGTGTTGGAAATATTCCTTGAGTTGGAGACATCAAAAATAGGATTCTGGGTCACCACAGAACTGTATCATGTTCATGGGGGTGGAGGGGCAAAAGGAGAGGCCCCGAGATAGGACAGATTCTTCTGCTGGGCTAAGAGTATAGTTGGATAGATTAACAAAATTGCTGGGTGGGTTAAGGGAACCACTGTTGTGGCCCCTTGTGGCATGTAGTAGTTTAGATAGTTTAGTGTCCTTTTTCTTTTGTAAAGAAGCAAAGCGTGTGATGTAAATGGCTTGTCTAGATTTTGTAAAGTCCAGCCACGAGGAAGTGTGTGTGGAAGGTTGGTTTTTTATGAGAGTATCCAGTTTTGAGAGCTCATTCTTAATCTTTCCCTGTTTGCTGTAGAGGTTGTTGATCAGGTGGTTCCGCAGTTTCTTTGAGAGTGTGTGGCACAAGCTGTCAGCATAGTCTGTGTGGTATGTAGATTGTAATGGATTTTTTGCCTTCAGTCCTTTTGGTATGATGTCCATCTGTTTGCATTTGGAAAGGAAGATGATGTCTTTCTGTATCTGTACGAGTTTTTTCATGAAGTTGATAGATTTCCACTCCATATGGCTAAATTCAGTGCCTTGCATAATGACAGGTTTCAGAGTAACAGCCGTGTTAGTCTGTATTCACAAAAAGAAAAGGAGGACTTGTAGCACCTTAGAGACTAACAAATTTATTTAAACATAAGCTTTCGTGAACGACAGCTCACTTCATCGGATGCATTCAGTGGAAAATACAGTGGGGAGATTTATATACACAGAGAACATGAAACAATGGGTGTTACCATACAGACTGTAAGGAGAGTGATCAGGTAAGGTGAGCTATTACCAGCAGGAGAGCAGGGGGAGGGGGGGGACCTTTTGTAATGATAATCAAGGTGGGCCATTTCCAGCAGTTGACAAGAACATCTGAGGAACAGCGGGGGGTGGGGGGGTGAGGGGGGAGGAGGAGGAACAGTCTTTATTCAAGCCTAAGTTAATTGTATCCAGTTTGCAAATTAATTCCAATTCACCACATAACAGAACCACTAACCCAGGAACCTATCCTTGCAACAAAGCCCGTTGCCAACTGTGTCCACATATCTATTCAGGGGACACCATCATAGAGGCTAATCACATCAGCCACACTATCAGAGGCTCGTTCACCTGCACATCTACCAATGTGATCTATGCCATTATGTGCCAGCAATGCCCCTCTGCCATGTATATTAGTCATACTGGACAGTCTCTACGTAAAAGAAGAAATGGACACAAATCAGACGTCAAAGAATTATAACATTCAAAAACCAGTTGGAGAACACTTCCATCTCTTTGGTCACTCGATTACAGACCTAAAAGTTGCAATTCTTCAACATAAAATCTTCAAAAACAGACTCCAGCGAGAGACTGCTGAATTGGAATTAATTTGCAAACTGGATACAATTAACTTAGGCTTGAATAAAGACTGGGAGTGGATGGGTCATTACACAAAGTAAAACTATTTCCCCATGTTTTTTACCCCCCCCCCCCCCGCTGTTCCTCAGATGTTCTTGTGAACTGCTGGAAATGGCCCACCTTGATTATCACTACAAAAGGTTTTCTGCCCCCCCGCCCTTTGCTGGTAATAGCTCACCTTACCTGATCATTCTCGTTACAGTGTATATGGTAACACCCATTGTTTCATGTTCTCTGTGTATATAAATCTCCCCACTGTATTTCCACTGAATGCATCTGATGAAGTGAGCGGTAGCTCATGAAAGCTTATGCTCAAATAAATTTGTTAGTTTCTGAGGTGCCACAAGTCCTCCTTTTCTTTTTACAAATAATTGTGTCAATTCCACAGTTGTGAAGGGGATAATCAGATCCTTGTCTCTCTCACATAGCTGCCTCAGTGGAAAAGGGCTGTGGGAATCTTCTCCTGCTGCTGTGTCAAGCAGCGTCCCATCTTATGTGAAATATACCACTTCCAATAGACCATCAAGTATATGAGATTAAAATTTACCTTCCAAGACAATTTGTGAGAGGGAAACTCAATGGTTGGATGTTTACAGAAATCAAAACACAGCAGGAGCACATATATGGAAGTAAATTCTTTTTTAAATCTGTGCAGATACTCAATTGTTTTGCTGAGTTATCTATACTGGAAATGCATGGAAAATGGCAGCGTGTTTGAAGGTCTCAAGATGGTGTGTTTCATCCTTCATTTATGCGGTTCTCACAACAAATTTTTGTGGCCTCAGAGTCTGGCCACCAACTGTTGTCGGTGGCTGCTATGTCACTTTTTCCTAAAATACTTAATTAACTTTAGGAAAAACAAATAAATATGTCCATACACATGTCCAAATGACAGTAATTTATTTATGTAGGGTTTGCTTTTTTTTGGAGACTGAATAATAAAAATAATGTACAGTTGTGTCCATTCTTTACTGGACCTAAACAGAATAGAAACACAAATAAGGTGCTTTGTGCATTCTTGTCTTTTTTGATTGTTGTTTCTTTTTCTTTTTTTTAAGACTTGCTGGCTAGTAAGTCTGCTCTGTGAAAAGGGTTATTTGTACATTTGTTAATATCACTTTTCAGAGAAGCAGACTTGTTACCTAGCTGGGAGGCAGTGAAAGGGGATATTAACAAACATAGAAATATCACTTTTCACAGCAGACTTACTCAGCCCTGTCAAGCCAGGAACCAAATTAAGCCTTGGATGGAGATGTGAGTAGGGAGGCAGCGGGGGTGATGGCGTGAATGGGTGAGGGGCTTGGGGAGGCAGCAGCGGCCAGGGGCGAAGAGAGGGGTAGGGAGCCCGAAGCCCTGCAGTTGGGGGATGGAGCTCACCACTGCGCAGCCAAATCCTGGAGCCAGAAGCCCCACGGTTGGAGCCTGCTGTCACGCAGCCACATCCTGCCACCCACCACCCCAGAGCTGAAGCCTGAGCCCCACCATCCCCAGGGAGATGGGAAACTTATCCCGGGCTGTCTGCTTCTCCAGCGTTTGTGGCTCCAGAGGGGGCAGGGCCCAGCCCCAGGGAAGGGGCCGCTGTTCCCCTCCTCACACCCCCAATCACCACTCAGGAGGCTGTGGCCGTAGGAGAAGCCCCTGGTGGCCACATCTGAGAAACACTGATTATGAGTTTGCATTTCAAGACTTAGAAAGGATGGTTCTAATCTTTTATCTCTTTGTGAAGCAGCACACACTATGTTCACCGTGTAATGCAAACTGTTTATGTAAACATTTGTGATGAAAAGTGAGAGATGCTATGCAACTGCTCTGAGAACTAAATACTGATGTCTCCTGATGGAATGAAAATCCAAAAGTATCAAGAAGAAGGCTATTTTCTGTCACTGTACATTGTATTTACTGGAAAGCTTCATTAGGATTGTTGAACTTCTTCCGTGATTTAGAAAAGTTGTGCTAAAATTAAACCCAATGCATGCATTGTAACCAGAGTGAAGGGTTTAAGACAAAACTGAAATTAGCCTACTGATTTCAAGATCTAAGAGAATTCATAATCTAGTCCTACTTTTTGAGTGGATCTTCCACACAGCAAAAGAAGAGAAACATTTTAAAAACAGGAAAACATGACTGTAAAACGATAAAAATTGCCAGGACACCTCAGGTACAGTACCCAAACCATTTTTAAATCATTTTTTTAACCTGACTGGATTTCAAGTTGGTGTCCCTTTAACAATAGTAAATAATAAAATTACAGGTTTCAGAGTAGCAGCCGTGTTAGTCTGTATTCGCAAAAAGAAAAGGAGTACTTGATGCATCCGATGAAGTGAGCTGTAACTCACGAAAGCTTATGCTCAAATAAATTGGTTAGTCTCTAAGGTGCCACAAGTACTCCTTTTCTTTTTAATAGAATTGAAACTAGCTTTACTTTGTTTACAGTAGCACAAAACATTTGCTCCCAAACTTTACTTGGGGAAAAATCTACTGTTTAGGAACGCTCCTCAGATAAGTCACCTTTGAGTGCATCAGCTTTCCAAAGTCTACAAGTAAAAAGAAAAGGAGTACTTCATCCGATGAAGTGAGCTGTAGCTCACGAAAGCTTATGCTCAAATAAATTGGTTAGTCTCTAAGGTGCCACAAGTCCTCCTTTTCTTTTGCGGATACAGACTAACATGGCTGCTACTCTGAAAAAAGTCTACAAGTGTTTCTCAAGTTTCCATCCTCTCATACCCTGTGCTGCTCTTTGAAACAATGCCAAAGAGTTGGTGACTAGGGAAGCTCTGCAGCACTCTGCTGCTGCTCCAAACCTCTGGGAAGTGAATAAACAGAATAGCCAAAGGAAGCTAAGCAGAGATTTCAGGCTTAAGTGCCAACCACACTTGACAAAATTCCAGAGTGTGATTGATCAAGCGATATTGTATGTATGTGAGCACTGCTTTTAGCAATATAGAGAACTCTTCTGATGCTTTTCTGCTGCTCTTCATCTTTTGCAAATGCACTGGTCATAGCTGCAGAATGGGATGATTTTCCACATCCAATGACCAACCTCAGCGGAGTGGTTTTGCTGCAGCTTGTAACCCACTTTCATATTCTACGAAATACGCTTTTAAAAACCTGAGTTACCAAACTTCAGCAATGAAGAAAGAGTATTTTGTTGAATTTGGATTGTGAATAAAGACAGAAACTGCAGCAGCAAAAGTAAAGTGTAAATAAAAAAGCCATAAATTGAAGACAGGTTTCAGTGGTAATTAATATGCAAACTAGATACCATTAACTTGGGTTTGAATAGAGACTGGGAGTGGCTGGGTCATTACACATATTGAATCTATTTCCCTATGTTTAGTATCCTCACACCTTCTTGTCAACTGTCTAAATGGACCATCTTGATTATCACTACAAAAGTTTTTTTCACCTGCTGATAATAGTTCATCTTAATTAATTAGCCTCTTACAGTTTGTATGGCAATTTCCAGTGTGTGTGTGTGTGTGTGTGTGTGTGTGTGTGAGAAAATATATATCTTCTTCTTCTATGTTCCATTCTATGCATCTGGTGAAGTGGGCTGTAGCCCACGAAAGCTTATGCCCAAAAAAATTTGTTAGTCTCTAAGGTGTCACAACGACTCCCCTTTTGCTTGTGAAATGAGACACATTTTGCTTGCTCAAACTTCTGTCTGATATTCAGACTGCTGTGTAGTCAAACTCCCGACAGAGTTTAAATCCTGCTTTACTTCCACCTACATTTCTTGAAAATGCACATTTTTTCAAGATGAAATAGATTTGCACTATCAAGAAAATCTTCTTGTAAAGTAATTCATTCTAGTGTGTTAACATTCTACTACAATGTAAAAAGATCCCACAGCACTGACAGTTCTTAACTGCACCCCGCATGTGCTAGTCCTTCTCTGCATGCAAGCCTAAGGCCTCATCAGTAGGGCCCTACCAAATTCACAGCCGTGAAAAACGCATCACAGACTGTGAAATCTGGGCTCCACCATGAATCATAGAATATCAGGGTTGGAAGGGACCTCATGAGGTCATCTAGTCCAACCCCCTGCTCAAAGCAGGACCAATCCCCAATTTTTGCCCCATCCCTAAATGGCCCCCTCAAGGATTGAACTCACAACCCTGGGTTTAGCAGGCCAATGCTCAAACCACTGAGCTATCCCTCCCCCAATGGAAATCATAGAATATCAGGGTTGGAAGGGACCTCAGGAGGTCATCTAGCCCAACCCCCTGCTTAAATCAGGACCAATCCCCAATTTTTGCCCCAAATGGCCCCCTCAAGGATTGAACTCACAGCTCTGGGTTTAGCAGGCCAGTGCTCAAACCACTGAGCTATCCCTCTCCCTAATTTAAAAAAAAAAAAAATCATAAAATAACAAACCTGAGATGTGTGGCTGCAGAGCCCCGGCCCAGAGAGGGTCAAGGGTCAGAGGGGTTACTGCGCACACTGAAATTTGGTCTTCAGTGTACTTTTACCCTATACTATACAGATTTCACAGGGGAGGCCAGGGTTTGTCAAACTGGGGGTCCCAACCCAAAACGGGGTCACAGGGGGGTTGCAAGGTTATTGTAGGAGGGATGTGGTATTGCCACCCTTACTTCTGTGTTGCCTTCAGAGGTGGCTGGAAAGAAGCGGCTGCTGGCCAGGCACCCAGCTCTGAAGGCAGCACAGCCAGCAGCAGCGCAGAAGTCAGGGAAGCAATACCAGACCGGCCACCCTGACTTCTGCGCTGCTGGCTTCGGAGCTGGGCAGCCGGAGAGCGGCGGCTGCTGTTCGAGGGCCCGGCTCTGCCGGGAGCAGCGCAGAAGTCAGGGAAGCAAGACCAGACCGGGCCACCCTGACTTCTGCGCTGCTGCTATCAGTGGCACTGCCTTCAGAGCTGGGCTCCCGGCCAGCAGTTGCCGCTCTCTGGCCGCCCCGCTCTGAAGACAGCGCCGCCGTCAGCAGCAGCAGATACCACAACTGCCCTACCATTTCTGACCGTGAAATTCACCAAAATGGACTGTGAATTTGGTCGGGCCCTACTCAGTAGCTACTCTTTACTGAGGAAAATCAACATTACTCACCTTAGTTTTTTCTCAAAATTTAGGATAAAAATCAGAGAAAACTTTTGAACCTTAGTGGTTTCTAAACTTAAAAATGTAATTCTCTCTGGAACAAGATGATCATCTACCAGACATTTTTGAAGAAACCATCAAAACCCACATATTTTTATGAGCCATTCACTTGATACTTATTGCTTTTTATGGACTCTATTTGCTTTTTCTCGCTCTCCTCCTTTGTCAATTATTATATTGATATTATTTAGCTCTCAATGTCCACTGGCCCACTCCAGTAACATCATAATAATTTATGAGGTCATTTTAAAGAAAAAGCGAATCTATGAATGAAAAATAAATCTGAAGAAGAGCTGCAGTACTCGGGCTTTTTTTTAAATAGATACAGTAGAACCTCAGAGTTACAAATACCTCAGGAATGGAGCTTGTTCATAACTCTGAAATGTCATAACTCTGAACAAAATGTTATGGTTGTTCTTTCAAAAGTTTACAATTGAACATTGACTTAATACAGCTTTGAAACTTTACTATGCAGAAGAAAAATGCTGCTTTTAACAATCTTAATTTAAATGAAAGAAGCACAGAAACAGTTTCCTTACTGTGTCAAATCTTTTTTTTAATCTTCTCCTGCTATTTTTTAAATAGTTTATGTTTAACACAGTATTGTATTACATTTCTTTTTTTTTTTTTTTGGGTCTCTGCTGCTGCCTGATTGCATATTCCAGTTCCAAATGAGGTGCGTGGTTGACTGGTCAGTTCGTAACTCTGAGGTTCTACTGTATCTTTTACCTGTCCTCACCTTTGTCTAATTATTAACTATATAGATTGAGTCCTGAAAATTACTGTATTTTTTTTCTCATTCGCATTACTTTGGACGTCATCAGATTTGTATTTGGGGTTTCTTTTTCTACACTAGTGGTAGTTGTAAAAATACTCACCTTGACGAAAAACAGCAGTATCTAAAGTTTCAAACCTAAAGCAGTCTCATTGCATATAAAGTCTTTGGAAGATTACAAGAAGCCAGGTGCTCCGTATACTATCTTAACTGAGTATTCTGGGGTGGGGAGTTGTCCCTCAATGTTTTTTTTTAAGCATATTTCAGCTCCTGCCTTCCACAAGATGCATTTCACTGGACTATGAGCCTATGTAGTAGATTCCATCAAGAAATTTTCCCTACCACCAAGTAGGTGAAGTCACTCTCAAACAGCCTATTGATCTTGGCAAGGAAACTGGCTCAAATACAAGCACTGACAAAGCAGCAGATGGTACCATTAAAAACATCATCAAAGAACGACAGCACCCCCTATGCCACCAGAAAGGAGAGAGAGAGAGGTCGCTGCTACCAACAACTCACCGTCAGCCACCTGTTCAGAGAATATAGGAGAAAAGAAAACAACATCCTGAAATGTGGGAGCTGCACATGAGCAGTAAGAATGAACTAAGAGTCCTACTAGAAAGTTAAATCTGCACACACGGCAGCATGCTGTAAAGTGCAAAATTTCAGTACGAAAGGGGGTTCTTAACACAGCACCTCAGAGCAGCCTGCATTATGGACTGATCACCTGAAAGTCTCTCTCATAAATACACGTGTTTTTGAATCTTATAAGCACAACACACGACTGCTTTTTAATTACCTTTTTTGTTAGAACTTTCCTTGAAAGTCAGCTTTAAAGTACTTTAGAGTCTTTTTCTCTATCCATCTCCCCAAAAAATACGTCTCATGCAATAGCGCATCGAACAGAGCCCTCCACAGCCTCGCCTAGATTTGCAGGCTACCACTTGCAAGCTGGTTGAAAGTAGAATTAAAAATTAAAGCCACATATACTGAGTGCTGGAGCCAGCATAATACTCCTCACAGTATCCTGGGGCTGAGAACTCAGGACAGAGCCTTGGAAAAGCTGGCTATAAGCATATTATAGAATACAGGCTACTTTCTAAAACAATTTATAACCATTCCACTGCTTTCCCACTTCCTGAGGTCATACTGTGTGGGCAAGTCAAGAACCTTTCACCCACCATTTAGATGAAACTAGGTACTCCAAACAGTGCTGGAAGCACTTTAATAGAGAGAGATTGCAGGGAGGAACTCTTAGAATCAAATTAAGACCATAAAATTGCTCCCAAATGGAAACCTTACCATCAGGTTTCTAAAGGTATTGAATATTTACGGCCAAGTTATAACCCCCAACAACAGGGTGTATGATGAGAACTGTGACATATCCTCCAATATAATGTGGATGACATATTACTACACTGACAAGATCCATGCCACTTCTCCCAGTTAGACAGGATTAGGTCATCTCAGGATTTAAAAATATAGATACCTAAAATCAGAACCTTTGTCATGACTTGGCAGTACATTCCATCAGATGCAGCCTCCCTTTTAAATGGGCTCAGCAGGGGGTCATGCACCTGAGAACTCTCATTTCAGCAAGCCACAGGAATAGTTTTAATTATATTCAACCCTCTACTAGTGAAAATCCAGAAAGACAGAGAACTGCCCCACTTGACATGGTCTCTCTCTCTTACTTGGAGAGTGTGTGGTGCAGATAAACATCCTCTAAGTCTAAGTCACAACACCAGATGAAAGTTTTATCTCTTCTCCTTCCTAGAGCGGGTATAATTAATTTAAATATATCGATTTCCAAGTTTATACAAGAGAACAAAACCAGCAGGATTAATTTAAATTACCCTGGTCTTCTGAATCAGCTGGGGGTATTTTTGATGCCTAGTATTAGGCCGATTAATGCACTATACTAGAGGAGCATGCAGCTGACTTTGGTCTGATAGAGACCTTATGGATTGACCGAACACAGTACTCAGATGTCCTTCTCACCAAGCAATGGGGACAGACACATCTCACATCCACATAATGCCCCTACAGTACGGAATCCATTGAAAGAATATAAAGAGGGGATTAAAAATACATCTGTCAAACTCTATGATCCCTCCCCTATGGGAGTGATGGGATTTCACCGGGGTCACACTTGGGATTCCCAGCTATTCTCAAGACCCCATAAACTCTGTAGCAAGATTGATCTTAATTCTGCAGCAGGACCCCTGCATTGTGGCACCTTAGCGTAGCTACAGTTGGAGGTTTTTAGCGAATTAACTATGAAAATGAAGAATATAGTCAGAACAATATCCAATTATTTAATTTGATATTAAATTCCATTTTGTATGCTGTCCCATAATTTATAATTTTCAGTATGCTGCAAATTTTTACACTGAAAACAAACAACAGTATCAGAGAGATTTTTAGGGGGGAAAATGGAAATTTTAACATCTGACACAAGGACAACCGGGGAATTTTGGCACCTGAGAAAGTGGAGGAGGCACTTTGGGTTTGCAGGATATGCCCGTGTGCTGAAGGTCGTGGAGGCTGGAACTCAAGTCCCAGCAGTGTGACAGATGACCTCTGTCAACGTGGGCAAGTCATCTGGGGGAGATTTTGCAAAGGCACAAATTCCCATTGCAAATCAATGGGAATTGGACACCCTAGCTTCCATTTGGGCCTCTGAAAATCTCCCCCTTTCTCCGTGCCTTGTTCCCCTTCTAAAACTGGGATATTGATACTTCCTTTCTCCCCTTTGTTGGTCTTATTTAGATTGTCAAGTCTATGGGACAGGAACAGTCTCTTTTTAGGTTTATGTATAGCACCCAGTGCAATAAGGCCCTTATCTCAGTTTAGGCCACTAGATGCTACCATAATATAAACCAATTTCTGAATTCAATGTTAATTTTGAAATCTAATTATGAAAATGTCAATGTCAGCATCCCACAGAGATAAACTGAGCAGGTCACAACTTGCCCAGAGCTACTGTTTCAGGCTGTCTGCAGACTCAGGAAGTCATCACTGCTTCTGTTTAGACTCATTTCAGAGTAGCAGCCGTGTTAGTCTGTATCCGCAAAAAGAAAAGGAGTACATGTGGCACCTTAGAGACTAACAAATTTATTTGAGCATAAGCTTTCATGAGTTACAGCTGTGAGCTATAGCTCACGAAAGCTTATGCTCAAATAAATTTGTTAGTCTCTAAGGTGCCACAAGTACTCCTTTTCTTTTTGTTTAGACTCTGTTGACGTTTGAAAGTTTCCTTTACAATTATAAGGGCTAGACTTGTTTTGTTTTTTTCGTTTATTTCAGTGAACGATTGGATTGTACAGCACAATCCTGCAGCAAAGGATGGATTCGTACATTCCACGGCCACAGAATCACAGAGTACATGAGGTCCTGGTTGCAGTATCTGTTTACATAGTAAACAAGGAAAGATGTCTGAATGAAAATGCATTTATTTATATCAAAGCTTCTTGGTCTCTGAGGGTATGTTTACACAGCACCTGGGAGGGCGCCACCCGCGTACCCAGGGTGTCCAGTGGGTTTGTACTTGGGCAGCTAGCCCGTGCCACCCCCCACACTGCCATGGCCAGACTGCTGTTTTTAGCACACTAGCTGGAGCAAAGCTAGGGCATCTGCTCACCCACACGGGGAAGCACCCTCCCAGCTGCTGTGTAGACACATCCTAGAAAGGAAGGATGGCAATTTCTGGAATTCATCTGCAAGGAGCTCTCTTTTATTTTCTCTCTTCTCATGTTTTACTATTATTATTTCCAGGAGAAATGACAAATCTGCTAGGGCAGTGCTTTCCAAACCAAAACATGCCAAGGACCCTGTCCCAAAGAGCTCATAATCTAAAAAGATTTTGTCAAGCTTGCTACTGATGTGTTGCAATGGCTCCTATATAGGAAAGCTTTATAATAGCTCAGACTGCAAGCAACATCCACTTATGACGTCACAATCACTTTTATGGAAAACAGCTGAGATAATAAGAAAAAATTGTGTCTTCACTGCAGAGTCATGCAAGAGGAGGAAACTCAGTTTAGGTGAAAGCTTTCTTCCGACACAAATATCCCCCAGCAATGTTCCACTTTTCCTTAGCTATTATTGCTAATTATTGCAAAGGAAATGGCTTTTTGCATAAGTGTAATGTGCCTGTTTTTTAGGGGTCTTCAGTGAAATTCCTTCTTCATAATTTTCCTTTTATAAAAAATGTGGGTGCTTTTTAATTAAATAATTTTGCAAGGAGAGTGCTTTACAACAACAAAGACACAATTTCCATCATGAGTCTTCCTGTAAAATGTAATCTGTCCCAGGGAATCACAAAGCTTGAACTGGGAAGGTGCCAGTTCTATGAATAAAGCGAGCGAGAGAGTGAATCAGTGATCAGCTAGTCATAAAAGAAAATCAAGAAACAATCAAATAGTGAGAGTAGGAATGTAGTAATCTGTGTGGCAGGCATTGTCTTACAAGGTCAGAGAGATAAACTGGTGACAGAAGCCCCGAAAGACAGAAAATCAAGCACCAAATAACCCTAAACATAATACTCTATTCCACAAGGAAACAGTGCAAGGTCATTAAAACTGGATTAATAAAATCAGGGGGTTTGATTTGGACCAGGATGTGTTCTGCAGCACTTTGAAATGGCTGCAGCGTTCTACTACCAGATTTAGGTATATTGATTAAAAGGGAATTAAAATAATCAATACATGAAATTACAATAGAACAAATTAACCCAGCTGCAGAATCTATGTCTAAAAACAGGCAAGAAATATAGATTAAGCATGCAAATAAAATATCCTATAAATCTGTCTGACACACTGGTCAACCAATGAAGGGTGGTCAAAATAAACTCCAGCATCACCTGTATCCTACCAAGTTGATCATCACACTTTTTTGTAGCCTGGTTGGGAAAACTCCTTTTTCACTAAATTTTCCCAATTTTGTTACCCACTGGTGGGGTGGTAGCTTTGGTGGAAGTACTACTGAAGACAAGGCTCCAAGCAGGGTTAGATGGCACGAATGTTACAATGTCACCAGCCATGCCATTGCTAACACTGGTGGAAGCACCAAGAGATATTTTAGATCTAAAAGCTAATGCAGATACAATGTCTTTGGAGGATCTAGTTTAGTGCATGTCTTTTCTGCTGTACCTCTCCTAAGATGGTGGCGCAGGAAGAAATGAGGTATTTTTCCACATCAATATGAACACAGTCACCATGCGATATTCTGTAATCTTCAGCTACGTGACAGCTGGAGTGTTTTACATATTATTAATGTAGGCCTTCTAGAACTATTTTATTATTTTCTTTTTCTGTAAGATTGCCCATCAAAATTTGTTTTGTTTAAGCCAAACTGAAGTGGGCATCGGACTAGTATCTGAGTCAGCTGCTGGCTAGAAAAAGCACTCAAGAAAAAGCTAAATTTTGATCCCAGTGGAGCCCCCCCCCCCCAAAAAAGGCAAAGGTACTCTGCTTGTGAACCAGAATTGTAACCACAGAGAAGGAAGTAGTATTCATAAGATGAAATACTACAGAACGGCAAAAGAAGGAGCAGTGAAAACAGAGATGGCTTAATTTTTATTTATTCAGACATGTTAATTATACCCAGAGTAGTATCAGAGAAGAGATTCTTCCCACTCTTTCTTGCTTCTATGCATCTGATGAAGTGAGCTGTAGCTGACGAAAGCTTATGTTCTAATAAATTTGTTAGTCTCTAAGATGCCACAAGTACTCCTGTTCTTTTTGCGGATACAGACTAACACGGCTGCTACTCTGAAACCTGTTACCTAGGGAGAACACTCCTGCAAGTTGACGCATGTGAAGAAAAAGGTGGTGGGAGCTGGATAACGCTCAAAGTATCTGTATTCTCCGACACAGGCAAATAAAGAGATTTGCTCTCTCCAAGTGTGAAGTATTTCCTCTCAAACCAAGTAACTGACTTTCCAAACCCATCAGCACATCTCAAAAAGCAAAAACAGAACTCTAAAAGCAAATAACCCAACTTAAAATCTGCCAAACTGCCTATATCTGGGTATTGCTCAACATTTCTGGTTAGAAATGCTTTATTTAGCTGGAACCATTTTATAGAACTAATAAAATGTTAGACATTTTAAAATAGCTTGCATTCTTATGAAATGATCACAGCTGTGCTACCTAATTCCACAGGAACGCTGCCTAGAGAGACATTTCCATAGAATGCCAATAAGCAATTGCTGTAAACACCCAGATGGCTAATTTTATAGGAGGACACAGAGGCTCAGGCTTACACTGCAGCTCTACTTTTTATTGCTCACAACTACTGTGAAACACCCAGAAAAAAGTGTCAAATTCCTAAAGTCACAGAGAAGCATTATATGGCAATAACCAACCCCACACCCCCTGTCTGTTCCCCACATTCCTCAGAATATCCATTTGCACCAAACCACCCTGATTTGCAACAAGGATGTTTCCAATTTCTTTAGTTTTATCCATTTTCTGGAATCCATTTTCTGGTTGGAATGCCATTGATAAGAGATCATTAAGGTTGGATCAAAGGAGCCAATGGGCCTGTTTTCAATCACTGGCTGTCACTCCTGTTCTTTTGCACAGTTTGTTTTGTTTGCTGTGCTCTCTTCACCTCAGCTCCCACTCAGAGTGTATCTTTGGTCCCCACATTCACGGTAAAATAAACCCAGTTGCCTCCAGGCTCCTCTGAAGCCACACTGAGCGTCACTAATCTGCCTCCTGATTGTCCCATATTTCAGGTTGAGGCTAGAGAGAGAAGACTGAGGTAAAAGAGCTATCTGATCTCCAGAAGACTCGGTTTCGCCAAGGGAAATACAAAAGAAGGGCATCAAGTACATTAGGGATTCATTTAAAACCATTGTTTTGGCTTTGAGATATTTCCAGTGGTTTTTAATACAGAAGTTCTGATTTTATTAAGACCATAAAGGGAAGAGTTCTTCCATTTTACCCTTTGTGTATTAGCAGAAAAGCTCCAGTGAAGACCAAAGCACATGCAAGAAGAAAAAAGATTTCTTCTGAAGGTATGGAGGAGAGGAAGAGAAGAACAGGAAAGTGAGCCTGTGGGCAAGTGGCACAGAAAAACATTGCTCAGTGGACTAACAATAATTTACAGACTCCTGTATATTGACACAATTTTTTATGGTTAATTTTTATTTGATTTTCCAGTGATAACATAGGTGGCACAGAGAAAAACTGCCACAAAGGAAAAATTAAATTACATACTGTAAAACAGTTTTTGTCCCATGGGAATGAGCAGAGCATAAACTGTTCTTCAACAACATGAGATATGCCGACAGATAAATCTTAGTATTCATAGAACAATCCGTGTTTAGTTGTCCCTATATGGCAGAGAAAAAAGGAGAGAAAGCTACATCCGGGGAGCTGAGGAAGGAATGCAAGCTGCAATATCATCTCAGCTAAAGTCTCAAAGACACAATTTAGCGCTAACGTCCTTTCTGAGCGACAGGCGAGACACACATATTTATCATTGCAGCAGACTTATCAGATCAGGGTAGGTGGAGTGGGAAGCTACATCATCAGTTGAACTACACAAGACCAGTCTCTACGTAGCCAAGTCTAATGATGGATTAGAGAAAGAGAAATGTAAAATCAAATCAAGTTCTCCCTACACACGCCTATATTAAGAGAGAGGAAATGATACCACAACAAGTGACAGGCACCTAGAGTCAACCTCACACCCTGTCACTGCTCTCACTCCCCTCCCTAAAAACAAAAGAAGTACTTGTGGCACCTTAGAGACTAACCAATTTATTTGAGCATGAGCTTTCGTGAGCTACAGCTCACTTCATCGGATGCATACCGTGGAAACTGCAGCAGATATTATATACACACAGAGATCATGAAACAATACCTCCTCCCACCCCACTGTCCTGCTGGTAATAGCTTATCTAAAGTGATCATCAAGTTGGGCCATTTCCAGCACAAATCCAGGTTTTCTCACCCTCCACCCCCCTACACACAAACTCACTCTCCTGCTGGTAATAGCCCATCCAAAGTGACAACTCTCTTCACAATGTGCATGATAATCAAGGTGGGCCATTTCCTGCACAAATCCAGGTTCTCTCACCCCCTCACCCCCCTCCAAAAACCACACACACAAACTCACTCTCCTGCTGGTAATAGCACATCCAAAGTGACCACTCTCCCTAATTACGCAATAAGTCAGAGAGAGACCAGACAATAAAGGACAGTTACCAAGCCCCTTATTGATGGTATAAATATTTTCTTCTGTTTTTAAAGATTTAAAGAAATAAAACGTTTAATAAAATGTTCTGTTTGCTCTGCCTCTTTGCCCATGTTGGCCTGAGACAGTAATGGTGAGCTCCAGGTGTCCAGACACTGAAGCCAGCATTTGGTCTGCTGGCTGTTGTTAAGAGGGATGACAGCAAGCCACATCGTGTATCCATAAGAAGAGGAGACAAAGTTAGAACACTAGGGAAGGAACTCTGGATAATTTTAGTATTATGACAGGTGCGGAATTGTGCAGAAAAGTAAAGTTTTGGTGCAGAAGAAGAGTTGTGTATTATAGTGCAATTAATTTACCAGACTCATAATAGAATGAAGCGGGCAAGGAAAATAACAGTGCAAAATATTAAACATGTTGAATATAAAGTATCAAGTGCAGGAAAAAAAAACAAAAAACAGTATTGCATTTTACCTTAACTCCTCACTGGATTATTTCCATGCATTAAACAGTATCTACAGTTGTTCCTGATTTATTCCAGCATAAGAGTGCTTTCCTCCTGTTTAGTTTAACCCACTCTGAGTTAAAGTAAACAGGAACAAGGAATTCCTATTTTGGAATAAGAATGTCTACACATGGAGATGGTCTGAAACACCTATTGTGCTTTAAATTCACACACGACCTTAATCCGCATGAATTGTCAAGCATAGGAAACTTTTAAAGGGATACTACTCTGATGGGCTGCAAAACATTACCCACATCCATCTTAAAAAGTATATTTTCGTATCCCTGGTAATATAAACACTATCATTTCTCCAAGACAGCAGTTGCACCAGTGTAGAATCTTGGCGGATGAGCTGGATGACCCAAGAAACAAGTTAAATCACAGGTTTCAGAGTAGCAGCCGTGTTAGTCTGTATCAGCGCACTGGGACTACGGGCATTAACATGGTGATGGTGGCACTGCAAGAGCCTTCTTGTTACACTACGAGCTACCAAGCACACAAAACCTGCACTTCACTGTTTCTTAATGCAGAGTTTGCCAGCCCCAAGCTAGCTTGTCCAACACTGCATCTTGAAGACAGCTAAGTTTCTCTCAATTAAGGGGGCATTTATAAATAAAATGGAAGTTATTTTCTCATCCAGGGATTTCTATCCAATTGGAGAAATTCTCTTTGTCTTAATAAAGGAGTTTAAAATGTGTGCACAGGGGCAGCAGGATAGAGGGGGTGAAATCTAAGCTTACGATCATGATTACATCCCAAGCCTCACAGAACTTGATTTCTAGCCTCGGTTTCAAACATAGGCACATAGGGGTTTCTGTTATTTTATACAAAATAGTTTAAAAGCCAAAAACTGAGTAATGTTTGGGAAACCTCAAGCATAAATTAGGCTAGCGCAGCTCCAAGAGATTTAACTCCTAGGTATTGTGTTACTTCACTGCATAACAAGTGAATACCATGTGGCTCAGGAAGCTTTTAAACAGCAATAGCTGGTAATCTCTGCTATACTCCTCAGCCTTGTCTTGCTAAGTGTGGCTGGATATCAAGCCAATAACCCATCAGGGCCATCAGGATCCCAAACTACTGGAATGTCCTCCTACCCTCAGCAGGGAGAGGAGAAAAAGCAGTGGATGGCCACCACGTTTGACTTCATCTTCCCCACAACACACACACAAAATGTTGCTATGAAAACTTGTTATCAACACAAGACTTTATATCCTTGAGTGTATTTAAATAACTAAGCTTCAGCTATGATGGGGGTCATTTAGGTACCAGTTTATTACAGCTCAAGCAGACCCAGAGCTAGGAACAATGCACTGGATAGCAGCTGTTGTAGTAAGAGTATGATAAAGTTCTCTCAAAATGGACACTAACTGTGCTACTGGCAAGATCCCAAAAATATTCAGGTTTATCAGAGAATCTAGGACTGGAAGGGACCTTGAGAGGCCACCTAGTCCAGTCCCCTGCACTCATGGCAGAACTAAGTATTATCTAGACCAGCAGTTCCCGGCCAATGGGAGCTGCGGGGGCAGTGCTCAGGGCGGAGGCAGCATGTGGAGACCCTCTGGTCCCCCAGGGCAGCAGGGACATGTTGTCCGCTTCCAGGAGTGGCGCGGAGCCAGGGCAGGTAGGAAGCCTGTTCTCCAGCGTGCTGGGAGGTAGGGGAAGGAGTTGAGGAAGGGAGAGAGTGGGAGGAGTTTCTCAGTGAGGCCCGTGGACCCCCTGGAGTACCCTCAGGGACCGCAGTTTGAGAAACGCTGATTGAGACCCTCCCTGACAGGTGTTTGTCTAACGTGCTCTTAAAAATCTCCAAGGATGGAGAGATTCCACAACCTCCCTTGGCAATTTATTCCAGTGCTTAACCACCCTGACAGTTAGGAAGTTTTTCCTAATATCCAACCTAAACCTCCCTTGCTCCAATTTAAGCCCATTGCTTCTTGTCTTATCCTCAGAGGTTAAGAAGAACAATTTTTCTTCCTCCTCCTTGTAACAACCTTTTATGTACTTGAAAATTGTTATCATGTCCCCTCTCAGTCTTCTCTTTTCCAGACTAAACAAACCCAATTTTTTCAATCTTCCCTCATAGATCATGTTTTCTAGACCTTTAATAATTTTTGTTGCTCTTCTCTGTACTTTCTCCAATTTGCCAACATATTTCCTGAACTGTAGCACCCAGAACTGGACACAATACTCCAATTGAGGCCTAATCAGCGCGGAGTAGAGCGGAAGAATTACAACACTCCTGCTAATGCAGCCCAGAATGAGGTTCACTTGTTTTGCAACAGAGTTATACTGTTGACTCATATTTAGCTTGTGGTCCACTATGACCTCCAGATCCCTTTCTGCATTACTCCCTCCTAGGCATTCATTTCCCATTTTGTATGTGTGCAACTGATTGTTCCTTCCTAAGTGGAGTACTTATTGAATTTCATCCTATTTACTTCAGACCATTCCTCCAGTTTGTCCAGATCATTCTGAATATTAATCCTATCCTCCAAAGCAGTTGCAACCCTTCCCGGCTTGGTATCAACCGCAAATTTTGTAAGTGTACTCTCTATGTCATTATCTAAATAATTGATGAAGATATTGAACAGAACCAGACCCAGAACTGATCCCTGCAGACCCCACTCATTATGCCCTTCCAGCATGACTGAGAACTACTGATAACTACTCTCTGGGAACAGTTTTCTAACCAGTTATGCACTCACCTTATAGTAGCTCCATCTAGGTTGCATTTCGCTAGTTTGTTTATGAGAAGGTCAAGTGAAACAGTATCAAAAGCTTTAATAAAGTCAAAATATACCACATCTACCGCTTCCCCCATCAAAGAAAACTATCAGGTTGGTTTGACACAATTTGTTTTTGACAAATCCATGCTGACTGTTCCTTATCACTTTATTTTGCTCTCTAAACTCCACCTGGAAGATTTCTGCTACGCAACTGATTTGTCAGTTGTCTTTCTTTCATTCAGTTTCAAAGATGCATTTGAATGTATCTCAGCACACCTGTGACAGGGGAAACCTGTCAGAGAACTGTAGGGAGTTTCACTTTATTTGGAATATTTGCATAGGACTCAGAAGTTCCTGTGTTTGGAATGTTTTCTCAGGGTTCCAAGAAAGATTTTTACTTCTACATGTATCTCACCAATGAAAGCACAATGAATTCTCCATAGAGGAGAACGTTTTAAAACAATTCACTTTACTGTAAACCACATGCTAAATGTTTTTTTCCCTGAATTTCCTTATAAGTTGCAGCATTATAAAAGGGTGGGAAAAACTGCAATAAATGACCCTGTTAGTTTCAGATCACTCCTCTAGCCATTAAACCTGTTATGTCTATCAGTTTAAGGCATAGGTGCCAACGTCTCCTGACACTGGTAGGTGCTCGACCTCTCCCCCACCCCGCCCCCATTCCAAACCCTTCCCCAAAGTCCATGCCCCAATTCCGCCCCCTCCCTGCCCCACTGGACTCCTTCCCCAAATCCTCGCCCCACCTCCTCCCCCGCCTCATCCCCTGAGCGCTCCACATTCCCGCTCCTTCCCCCTCCCTCCCACAGCTTGTTATGCCGCGAAACAGCTGTTTTGTGGCAGCAAGTGCTGGGAGGAGAAGCGGGGATGCGGCGCGCTCGGGGGAGGAGGCGGAGGCAAGGTGAGCTGGGGCAGGGGGAGCTTGGCTGCCTTGGTGGGTGCAGAGCATCCACCAATTTTTCCACGGAGTCGGCGCCTATGGTTTAAGGCTTCATTCTTCAGACCAGATGTGTTTTCTACTTTACCTTGGGATTAGTTCGCTGCTGAAGTCTCCTTTCTTCCCTCTCTCTCTGCAAACGCTCAAATTCTTCTCTAATTTCAGCTGGAGTTCTCCTCCTCTCCACAACCTGTGCACAAAGGAATTAAGAAACCAAGGTTAACAGGTAATAGAACATCCAGCCAACAATCACAGACAACTGAATCTCTGATGGGGTTTAGAACACTCCAGTGCTTTTCACTCCCTTCTTAGATAAGATCCCCTTTCCTGTCACAATATGATTTTTTCCTGTGTCCATTGCGAAATCAAGCCACTGTGTTTTTATTACTTTATTTATTTAGATTTATAATTCAAGCACCTATTCCTGACCCAAAGTACTTTTTACACAATTAAAACTATACAACACAAATAAGAAAAATCTCTCTCTATATATACACATGTATGTATTTCAGGTATCTGAGAAGCAAGGTGGCTGAGGTAATATATTTTATTGGACTATCTTCTGTAGTGAAAGAGAGAAGCTTTCAAGTTACACTGAGCTCTTTTTCAGGTGTGGAAAAGGTACTCAGAGTGTCACAGCTAAGTGCAAGATGGAATAGATTGTTTAGCATTAGGCGTTAATACATATTGCAGGAGACCATTCAACGTGAAGTGGGAAGTTAACACTTCTGCAGTTACAGAACTATGAGCGTTAGTGGGTACAGATAGTTGCAATGAGAACATAAATCCAGTGTCTTTATTGAGTCTCTGATTTTTAATCAAAGGAAAGTTATCAATTTAAGCTCCCAGGCTCATCTTTTGAAGGCATTCCTTTGAGGACAAGGACTAAGAGGTCTAATATATCTGGCAGTTCCAACAAGGTATAATGATATTCATATACCATACCAATAACCCTATAACTGCCCCACACAGAAGAACTCTCTCACTCTCTCTTTCAATCAATTCCTTTCTCACATGCCTAGGAGAAAGGTGGTCTATATGCCATGTGCCCATCGGGTTATAATTCTGACATACTGGGATGTAAGGGGGTAGAGAGAGTTTCAAAGTGATTATGCCATCATGAAAAGTGTCCTGCCAGCAGCCCCCTTCTCCATTTATACCCAAGATGAGCATATAGCTCAATCACCGCCACTGATCACAAATGTAGTGGTACCAACATCGTGAAAGAAACTCTCTGAAGTAGAGAGGTCCCAAGTCACATAAAACTCAATAGGTTAAAACCAGCACTTTATACTCCACCTGGAAACTGACCAGCAGCAAATGGGGTTTAGAGATCCAGAGCTACATTTTAAACTAACGTAATCCTGTTATCACCACCAGATCAGTCCAAGACAGCAAATCTTAACAATCAAAATGAAATATTTATTTTAATGACTCAGAGAGACTGGTCTACTGATGTGCTTACAGGTGAGCATGTGTAAGTGTTTGCAGGATCAGTGCCTAATGATCCTATTTTTCATTATGAAGTTCATCTTCAAAAGGAAGTTACATTCGGGATAACCACATAGTTCATTTAAAAGAAGAAACAGGGCTAACTCTGCTGACTTTTCAAAACAGACTGCTAATTCTCATCTGCCTCGCACCCAGTTTTAACAGTGCTTCCACTAACACTTATACTGGAATTTTATCATGTGGAAGTTCATGGCTTCAAGCAGGATGGATAAAAATCAATGATAGGGGTTTTTTTTAAGATTTTTTTATTTAAATCAGATTTTTTTAATAAAATGCTTTTTGAGGAAAAAAACCTATCTAAAGATAGTTTTAATTAAGACACATTATAGCTCAAAGATATCTCATCATGGAATAGGGATTATAAATTCTAATTCTAAAGTATGAGACAATATATTCATGTCATGTTTAAGAAAAGTTTTGTAGATGAGTTCCAATAGTTCATGGATGAGGGACCCAATCTTATGGGGTTCCAGGGGCTTCTGAACAGATTATTTAGGTTGATCTTTCTATCTACCCAGTGGGACTCAGTGCTCAGTCCAGAAGATAAAGGAGATGCTTCGTTTTGCAGTTCTCAAACTGGATTCGTCTCTCCAGAGGTAACATGCTTGTTAACAGCAAAAATGTTTATAAATAAATAATATACAGAAGTGAGACATAGCAGACCTCAACTCGATTGTCCCTCTGCAAATTTGCATACACAGAGTCAATCCCTTACCTCTCTCTAAAAGTGCAAAGTTTCAGAAAGTTCAATTAATAGAAGATTGTTAGGGGCGGAATAGATCTAGACAAGGAGAAGAAGTCTGGAGATAAATGTGAGAAGCGAGGGACATATGTATGTTTTGTTAAAATATTATATGTTTGCTGTTGACAAAAAAAATCCAGAATACTTAACTTTGTTGTTTTAGTTAAATAAAATAATTTGAATGCCTGTCTGGCAATGGTCTCCTCCTAATACAGCATGGCAAGAAAATCCTCCAAATATTAATGATTAACCTGCTGAATCGGAGATAGTTCACCTCCCAACGACTTCATAAATATCTACTTCAATTATCTTTGGTAAATGAAATAACCAAACAATCATTCATTTTCTGATATAGTGTAGCTGTAAAACTAATCTGAAAAATTTTCAAAATAAATCACTGTTTAAAAATATATAGTGTTTACCTTCTAAAAATGAAACCTACGTCTATCTCTGAGTTGTAAAGAATATGTATTAAGTTTATCACAACCAACAAGAATGCACTTTTATGTAGAAAATCATGGTTAAATTGAGTCTTCCTGACTAGTGATTTAAATCAAATCCACCCTGGCTTCAAGTGAGATACACAGTGGCCTCCAGAAATGAACGGCTGTCTCTGAAGTTCGGATTCCTGTGTTGGACATTTCACTCCAGCACTCGTCCCTCACCTTCACCTACTCCTCACGCACAGAGGATTATGGAATTTTGTGGAAAGGGAACCCCGATTCCAATAGGAACCATGCAAAAAATGTAATTGTATAACACATTCATATTCTGTCTCATAGAACACCAGAATGGAAACATACCCCCTTATTCTCTTCTCTCCATTCTACCTCATCTTCCCTCCACTTCTGTTTTCCTTCTTTAATCTTCCCCACTGTCCCACTATCTTTTACTCTGTTTCCTGTCTTTCCCCTGTTGTACATTCTTCTATTCTTGACTTCCCTAAGCGCTAGACTTTCCCTTCATCATTTGCCTTTTCTCCTCTACTTCTCCTTACACCATTTCTCTCCTCCCCCTTCTTTTACCTTCTCTCCTATAGCATCCTTTTCCTCCAATATTTAAAAGCATAATGCACTGGTCTTGGGCACCCATCAGCTGAGGAAACATTCAGCTTCACAGAAGAAAGGGTTACAGTATTTGTTCAGCTCTACAGGGCAGAGAGACAATTAAAATATATGAAATCTCAATGAAGCCAGTCTCCCATCCCTTCACCCCAAAAAGAGATTTGCACTGTGTTAAGCTGGGCTTTGAAAAACTGATGGAAACCCACCAGGCAACGATCAGCCTTTTGAAGCCAAATTTTGTGGAGGAGGTTCCTAGGGTCCCTTGCATATGAATCTGAGGCATTAGATGTTAGATATCAGCTTCAAAAACTGCTGGTGGTAAAGTCTTAATTAAGCATGAGGTATGGGAAGGACTTGCACGATGCTGACTTTAAAACCACTTTACAGAAACCCAGATATTAAATCTGTCTTTCAGAACTATGTAGAAGACACGTTTGGCAGGTAATATGCTTTGCCAAGGCCAAAAGGGTGAGATATGTTGTGGAGAATCCCAGCTGCTTAACCTTTGCAAGTTTGAATTAAGAACTCTTAAGTTACTTTTTCTCTGATTTTCTTTATGACGTAAGGAAGAGGAAAAGGTTCCATAGGTGTCAGTTCACCCAATTTCTAGTCATCAGATTATAAAATGAGTTAAAATTCAGGACACATCCTGCATGGAGGCTAACTGCAAAGTTTCAAATGCTTGGCCTGTCCAGTTCTCACGAGACTGAAAAGGTCTGTTTCATTCTTTTATATTCAACCTGGCACTTCATTTGGATTCTCAAGGGCCACCTATATCCACTACTGTTTATATTTACATATCAGTCACCAGAGCCCATAACACAATGATGAACAGCGGAATAAAACTAAGTAATTTAGGGCTTATCTACACTACCCACCAGATCAGTGGGCAGCTATCGATCCAGCAGGGGTCGATTTATTGCATCTAGTATAGTTGCGATAAATCGACCGCTGAGCACTCTTCCGTCAACTCCGGTACTCCACCAGAACGAGGAGCACAAGCGGAGTCTAAGGGAGAGCGTCAGCTGTTGACTTACAGCAGTGAAGACACTGCAGTAAGTAGATCTAAGTACGCTGACTTCAGCTACGCTATCCATGAGCTGAAGTTGCGTATCTTAGATCAACCCTGCGCGGTAGTGTAGACAAGCCCTTATTTGTAATTGGGATACTGAAAATTAATAGCCTTAGTCTCTACACATCCAGTGTCTAGGTTATGCACGTAGAAAGCTGAACAGACCCAGAAAGAATTTAGCAACGGAAATCTAAAATACTGGTTGTGATCTTCCATATAATCAGTATTGCACTGAGGCTTTCACTATCTATACGTATTAAATATGAGAACTTATATTAATGTAACATAAAGTTGCATTTTTAAACAAAAATCAAGAAATGTAAACATTAAAGTTCTACACATATCATACCCCATTTTGCCTCAAATATATCCATGAAAACCCTTTTAAAGTCTGTAACAGCTGGGGGTGAAACACTATTTTTTTCAGAGGAGCAGCCGTGTTAGTCTGTATCCGCAAAAAGAAAAGGAGGGCGTGTGGCACCTAAGAGACTAACCAATTTATTTGAGCAAAAGCTTTCCTGAGCTATGCATCCGATGAAGTGAGCTGTAGCTCACAAAAGCTTATGCTCAAATAATTTGGTTAGTCTCCAAGGTGCCACAAGTCCTCCTACTCTTTATTTGTGTTCATCACTATTCACCATTTGTGGGTGAACTTTAATTGATGCCTCTTACTGCCAGATTACAGGACTGGACAACAGGGGAAAGGGTAACTTGATAGTCACCCTATTCTATTCACTCCCTTGGAAGAATCTGGCATTGGCCATTGTCGGAAGACAGAACGCTAGATGGACCCTTGGTCTGACCCAGTATGGCCGTTCTTGTGTATGCCCTGACTTTTCAACGTCGAAAATTGCTACTTTGATGAAAAATTGTGTGTTTAATTCAATGAAGAAATTTAATTTGCTTTTTTCCGTTGCAAATTAGCATGAATACAAGGACTCTGGGTGGACTTCCTACTGAAAGGTTCAGTTTACAAAGTGTATCCCTACCATACATCAGAAGGCTAAAAGTCAAAGGAAAAAATGCAAAACAGCCATGCTAAAAACAGGTATCTTCTCGATCCAGGCAACTGTGTTCAGGGAAAACATGTGCCAGTTTCTCCAAATTGACCATATTTCTGCTACCAGCACCCTGGTGAAAATATATGGCAAAATCTAAACACATACTGTAACCCTTTCTCCTGTGAAACTGGATGTTTCATCAGCTGATGGGTGGTGGACCAAAACCAGGAGGGATTTCATCACCTGGAACAAGAAACCCCAACAGCTAAAACCAAACTAAAATCAGATGCTGTAACATGAGACCCATGTGGGACAGTAGGAAATGAGGCAAGCAGTCAGAGAAGTGACTCTGTTCGATATTAGTATTCTCGGAGCAAGTGAAACGAGTGGACTGGATGCGGAAGACTCCATTCAGGCAGTATCACGGTACTCTACTCAGGAACGCAAGATGGTAACCACAATAAAGTTATATAATGTCACCGTGATAGCCACAAAGTTATATGCTTCTGAAACTTGGCAAATGTTAGAAGCCCACAACAGGAAACTTGACGCATTCCAGAGATGTCCGCAGAGAATACTTGGTGTCTCCTGGTGGGATAAAGTAACTAATGCTGGTGTGCCACAAAGGACAGGTCAACACACTCTAAAGACAATGATTTGAGAAAGAAGGCTGAAGTGGTTTAGGCATGTTGTAGAGCTGTAAATAAAAAAAATGACCCAGCCACTCCCAGTCTCTATTCAAAGCCAAGTTAATGGTATCTAGTTTGCATATTAATTCAAGCTCAGCAGTTTCTTGCTGGAGTCTGTTTTTGAAGCTTTTCTGTTGCAAAATTGCCACCTTTAAGTCTGTTACTGAGTGGCCAGAGAGGTTGAAGTGTTGGGGAGGATAAAGAGTGGATAAATCCTCTTTCACAGCACTTTACAGCTGCTTCAAGAAATCTTTAATCTCACAAACTAGCTGATTGTGAAAGTGTTTTAGATGAAAGACATTTGCATGGGACTGGAAAGACACCGATGACACATTTGTCTCAGAAAGATGTTGCTTTTCATGGTAATATTCTATTAGGGAACTCTCTGAATGTCAGATTTATTATACCCCTTTCAAAAAAGAAGAAAAAAGCATTACTTGAAAATCCATCGAGATGTTCTCAATGTGAGAGGTAGAAATAACTAAACAAGAGTGCCTTCAAATAGATAGTTTTGATATCATAAGTATTTCAAATTAGGCTGGATTTAGCCCCTTTTGTGAGATATAAGGAAAAGAATTTCTCTTACCTCCCATCCTTCCATTTCCAGTCCTCTCCTCCCATATATGTCATAAATGGCTCTTGTCTGTGGATCACTAAGCACTGCAAATTAAAACCAAACATACTCAGAGTACAGAACTCAGTTTTCAGTCTTTCCTTCAAAACTCCAGCAAATATATCAATGACTATTTCAAATAAAAACATAGATACTATAGACCAGCTGTAAATAGACACACTAGGCGTCTTCCCCTGCTCCACAAATGATTTTCTACACCTACACTTACTCACAGGACACACTAACATCTCTATCCACTAGATATATATCCTTTAAATATAAAAATAAAAGGACAAAAACTCTGACAGAGACATGCAGATTAATATAATCTGCTATTTTTAAATCACAGAAGCAATATTTTTTAAGACCAATGAAACACACACCTTCTAGCGATCATCCATAGGACCATTTCCTATTTCATCGGTTGAGCACAGCACATTTGTATGTATTCAGGCATTGAATCTCAATTCACAGAGCTTCAGAATTTGTTTTTTCTAAAAGGTTTAAAGTACTTTAAAACATAAAAAATCCCAATCACAAAGGAGCAAAAGCAAATAGCTGAGTAATGGCAATAATTTTCCCAGCAGCGACCACATCCCTGAAGAAAAACCTGTGAACACCTGCACTCAACTCATCTGGTGAAGCAGCTTTAGGAGGAACCAATTGCTAACAGAAAGCACAAGTCTTATCCCAGCTATGTGGATGAAGTAAGACTGAAATATTCTGAACAGAACGTAATACTGCCACTGGGTGCACACACCGATAGCACTGTGCCACGGCTGATTTTACAGGCTGCATGGTGATACCTACCCACTTTTCCAGCAATGAGCCCAGAAGCAGCATTTTGGTGCAATTGCACGAATATAGCAGAGAGGTTTTTCACTAATATCTAACTGCAGCAGGAGAATTTACAAAATTCCATTCAGAATGGCGTTTCAGCACACACAACATTAGGTATTAGTCTGTATTTTTTAAATCAGTCCAGACACACACTTTTATGGTTTATTCATCTCCTCCTCTTGGTACAGAAAGTATAGCATGCTTTTAGTCACAAAGCTACTTCCTAAGGCAGCAGTTCTCAAACTGTGGGTCAGGACCCCATTTTAATGGGGTCACCAGGGCTGGCGTTAGACTTGCTGGGGCCTGGGGTCGAAGCCCAAGCCCCACCGCCCGGGGCCGAAGCTGAAGCCTGAGATCTTCAGTCCTGGGCAGCTGGGCTCAGGTTACAGGCCCATCCCGCAGGGCTGAAGCCCTTGGGCTTCAGCTTTGGCTGGCTCGTCCATCTGGGGTGGTGGGGCTCAGGCTTTAGCCCCCCTGCTTGGGTGGACTCAGGCTTTAGTACCCCCTCCTGGGGTCACATAGTAATTTTTGTTGTCAGAAGAGGGTCGTAATGCAATGAAGTTTGAGAAATGCTGTCCTCAGCTAATTCCTATTTGTCCTATCTACACACCCAATATCACTAAAAGAAAACCAGGTGGCTTCCCCCAACTTCTCAGCAAAGATTTAACAGCAGAGGCAGGACTGTAGTAAGGTCCCATATTATTAAGACCTCATTACTTTTACAAAATACATCTTGGTGCATTTGCATACTTCTGAGTATTTTGGATTCTTTTTTAAACAGAGAATCACAGTGATACACACTGTAGAAAGCCTTCATGCTGATAGAATTTCCATCTTAAAGGCCTTGATTTTTCAGAAAACCATAACATTCCCTTAAAGGTTTTTTTGGGGAATTGACAGATTCATTTGACCTTTACTCCAAGTTCACTATTTTGCCTGGGAATTTCTTTAAACTCCCATTCATTTTTAGGGGGCATGCCATCATAGTATTTGGCTTCCTTCCTTCCACTCACTATACCAGATTGACCCTGTTCCATGTGGTTCTCTGCCTGCTACACCACCCATGACAGCCATGCCCACCTGAGCCATGAAGAAGTCATAACATTTGTACTGGGCCATGAACACCTTGTGAAATGCCATTTAACCAGATGAATATCATTTATCATTTAAGTGAAAAAGCACATATATAATTTCAAACTCCTGCAAAACTCCAAACCACCAAGAGAATGGGTCAACCCATTTTAGTAACATGAACAAAATATGAACAAAAAAGAAAGGAAAATCTTCAGAAAATGAATTCAATCTGTGAACTCCCCTGCCACAAACGTATCCATTCCAAAAGTCTTCTGTACTTTACGCTAAGCTTCCCAGAACAGTTCGACCATTGGCTAAGATTTCAGTTGGATTGTTTTGGATCTGGTGAAGCTAAGGAGAGGTATTAGTGTTAGGTTTAAAAAAAAAAAAAAATAAAAATCAGGTTTATAATGGAAAATTAGCTTCAATCTTAACTATGGAGAGATTAGTGAGCTAGTCACCTCTCCTAGCTCGGTACTCTGATGTTATCTGATTAAAATATGACCATGTAGATCACTGTTGCTACCACTGTTGTATAATTGCAACAAATCTTGTACGAATTATGTCAAGTAAGCTGTCTATGGAAGGTTATGATTTGCTGAATACGATTATGCTATTTGTATACATGTATCGTTTTTGTATTTGAAGTTATGAGTATTGGCTCTAGATCTGGATTTCAAACATTTGCTCCTGCGGTAAAGTCCACGAAGTATTTAGCCTGCACATCTTGAAGGGACTATTCAAATTAAGTGGCCCATTAATAAAACACTTAACTCACAATGGAAGATGCCTATCTACTCTTAATGGAATTTCCTTCCATGAGTAAGTGAGTCATGCATGGACATGTGACTTGCTCATGTGATTCCAAACTCCATCTTCTACTTGTAATTTTCCACTAGCTGTGCTGAGTGCTTTGTTTGAAACAATGGATTTCCCTCCACATGGCAGAAGCTATAAAAGGCACTAGAAACATGTCCATTTTGCCTCTTTTTTGCTCCAACCTCTGAACTATGGACTTATACGAATGGGAGCATCTAACCAAGGGACTGAGGACCTTCCAGTGATTTGGAAGCAACCAGAGACTTGACTTAAGCCAGTAGTTTATTCCATCACTGCTAAAAACCTGAACCAATAACTTTGCAATTATTGTATGTATTTGATTCCTTTAATGGGTTTTAACTCTTACCTTTCTTTCTTTTTATGAATAAACGTTTAGATTTTAGATACTAAAGAATTGGCAACAGCGTGATTTTTGGGTAAAATCTGAGTTATGTATTGACCTGGGTACGTGGCTGGTCCTTTGGGATCAGAAGAATCTTTTGGTTTGATGAAATTGGTTTTAAATAACCACTCATCGTTAAGTCTAGTGTTTTTGGTGGTGATACAAGGACTGGAATACCGAAGGACACTGCTTTTCTGACTTCTTGTTAGCCAGTGTGGTGAGACGGAAGTTTACTTTTGTTGCTAGATTGGTATATCTCATAGAAGAATAACCTCCAGTCTTGGGGTGTGTGTGCCCTATTTCTCAGCAGTTTGTCCTGAATTTGGTATTCTCAGTTGTGACCCATGGAGGCATGGTTACAGATACTATTTTTCATATGTTGTTGGTAGTGGGTTTTAACTTTTGTAATGCCCAACCTTATCTGTAAAGCCATTTGATGCTGAATAAGCAACAGTTTATGTTTAAGGTTGCAACACATAACAAACAAAGCCAGGAAATTCAAAGAGAAAACTGACCTGTTTACAGCAGAATGTCAGCGCTCTCTGAATTTCCAGAACAAGATTTAAAATGCAATTTTTTTTTAATTGAAAGATCCTGAGTTTCCATTCCCCATCATCACCCACTCAAGTTCTTCAGTGCTTTTTTTTCTTTTTTTAAGTGAGAGTTTCCATATATTCTCAGGCCTAATTAAGGATGATGTAAACTATTCCACCCACGTTCAAGTCTAATGGGGAGAAAGAAATGCTGACTTTTCAGAAAACACAGGAACCAAATTTCTTTAGCTAATTCTCTGGGATTTAATAAGGAATCATTTATTCACTGTTTTGCTTTAACCTTCCTCCAGGCTAAATCACTGACTGTCAAGTTTGCTGCTGTAGCAGTTTTACCACAGAACAATCCGACTAGCTCCTAATTCACTTACATTTCAGTTACTTCTCCCCAAATCTCCAAAATGTTGTAAGATAACTATCAATAATTCAGACAACTACAAAACTGTATCGGTCAAGTCCAGATAACAGAATATAATCTGAGGGAAACAGTTTCAATCAAATCTTTTGCAGAAATGGATTCAGTACATCTGCCCCTGATGGCAGATCCACATCTGGTAAGACTAAATTGTCTCACCTACGCAGATTCATCACCCAGCACATTCTGACTGTTTCACTGGCCATTAAAATCTCATTTTTAGGAAAAACAGTGAATCGAGATACAAAATTAGGTTTTATTTGTGATGTGAAAAGTCTTTATTTTAGAGAATAATAGTGTTTCCTTTCACTGCCTCTTAACTGTGCCATTTCCCCTTTGGCTAGTAGGGGAACCCAGGCCCACCCTCTATACTGGGTCCCAGCCCAGGAACCCTATGACAAGCAGGCGAGGTCTGCATAGTCCTATCCCTTACTGCCATATCTGTGTGCGACTTTCTACCTTGCCTTGTATCACCCTAACAGTGACTGCAGCCCCTCTCTCTGCAGCTCCTTCTACTCCCAGCTACTGGGCTTTATACTATGTTCCGGCCCAGCTGAGCTTCTGCTTTAATTCATCCTTTTAATTAGTCCCTAGCTCCTCCTCTAGGTGCAGTCTAGGCAGTAAATTTGCGCACCTAGCCCCCTTCAGGCTTTGTGTGTGGTGAACACCCCAGCACACTCAGTTACACCATCAATAGCATGGAATACCAACAGTATTTACCTAAGAGAGAGTTAAATTCATTGTTTGTACCGTGCTTGGAGAACCTTGGAGGGGAAGACGTTACGTGCAAAGTACTCTTGCTATGTCGTCCTTAACTAGGCCTTTGAATGTGTGGAAATTCTCACGAAGGATTGAAGACCTCAAGGATACATCTGCACTGCAGTTGGGACTGTGCTTCCCAGTGCAGGTAGGCAGATGCATCCTACTACTTGAGCTCGTGCTATAAACACAGCAGTGGCGGTGGCTGGACAGGTGGTGACTTGAGCTAGTCACCTGATCCCCTGGGTACATACATGCTACCATGGCCACACTGCTATGTTTAGCATGTGAGCATGAGCAGACCTAGCGTATGTTTCTCTACCCATGCTGGGATACACAGAGTGGGTGACCGGGAATGGAAACTCAGGACCCTTCAGTACAAAGAAACAAGCTAAATTTGCCTTTCAATTTGAAGTTTTCGAGCACTGGTCTCTGTTCAAGGTAGATTTTTTGAAAAGTTTAAACAAAACTAGAGATTGAAAAAATTAGTTACTACATTATAAAAACATTCTTGCAACTTCTTATTTATTTAAAAACAGCTCTGATGGCTAGGGACCGAAAGTTGACATTTGACCTGGAAACAGCACTTTTCTGATTAAAAGTGCTTCTGTTAGAGAGACAATTGATTTGGTTTTGACCAAGTTAGGACATGTGCAAACACACGCATGCACAGCACATTTTGCATGGCATTTTCTCATTAAATTTATATACGATAGAGCTAAGGAAGGGTCACAGTAAGCATCCTGCACAGTTAACTGCACAATGAAAAATTTAGTGGAGCTGCACATTGAATGAGGCAAGGACTCCACATCTTATTGTAAGACTCCTTACCTCATTCACTGAACACATCGCAAAGGTATTATTCTATGTTGTGATAATCTGTAGTATGATGTACAAAAACCCATCTACTGCATACTTTTCGTACAAGTGACTTTCATATAAACTTTTCACAATGATTTTTCATGCAATTGACTTTCAGGAGGTCTGGCCGACATGAGGTAATGCACAGAATAAGAAGGTGGTAAAAATGTGTGTTTTATATTGTGATTTAGCCATAGCTGGCAATCTAGACAGGTAAAAACCCATTAAAAATAACTTGCAATAAGAGATTATAAAAAATAAGACCCTAACTGGATCCCAGTTCAAAATGCAACTCCTGCTCTTCTAATGTACTCATTTTCCATTCATTGGGCACATACTAGTTTCAAAAACAAAGTACTGATTTTCCAAAGCACCAAGTCAAAAGTGCAAAATTAACCATCATCTTTAAAGAGCACAAAGGAATCTCTCTTTCTCTCCAGACTATACAATGCAAGCATCAAAAATCCAGCAACTACTATGAAGACAGTTTCTGCAAATCTAAGCCTTCCACTGACCTTCATAAGCCTGGTGAACAAGGTTAAACAGTTGCTCAGCTTGTGTTTTGAGCTCTGGGTCTCTGTGCTTGTCTGGATGGTACAACATACATAGTCGGCGATAGGCAGCTTTCAGCTCTTCCTGAGAGGCCTGAGAAAAGGAACAAAATTCATTTAGAGCACAGACAATGTTGTTTAAGCATTATTATCAAAATCAGCCCTGAAACGGGAATCCATCAGACACATTCCAGCATATTTAGTTATACTAAGTACAGAGTAAAATGAAATTATACTTTATTACTTAAATACAGCTTTTCACATGGGATAATAAAATATTAGCACCAATTTTGATTTGACATGTTTTCCAAGCTGTCACAACGGTACCAGCTTGCATACCTGAGTGTAAAAGCAGGACCCAGTAACAAAATAATTACCTTTGTGTGCATGTTATTTTAATTAGACCAAGCCAGCATGTTCCCATTTCAGTTTTGTGTGGCATGGGATAGCTACAGCCAACTCTGAAGAAAGACTATAAAAATCTCAGGGTTTCATACCAGACCCCTCCTGTATTTTAATTCCAAAACGTCAAACACAAATCAACTTTGCAAAAACAAAACAAAAAAACTGTGGACATTCCACATTCTGCAACAAAAGTTGGAGAGTTAAGCATAAAATTCCACAAACATCTCTCTGCTGTAAACTGTGACAGTAGCTTTCCCACGTAGCAAGACCAGTACTCCCTAGCTCACAGGCACATAATCCTCTCTAGACAGACTAGTCCGGTAGCAATTTGAAGGACAAACAAAATGAGAATATTCCACTAAACACATGAAGAAAAATTTGCTTCTTTACTGCATCCACGCTGGATTGTTGAGAAACAGCCTGGCTTCACTCCAATGACATTTGGTGGAGACAGATTTTGAATGGCTCTTTAGGAATCAATGGAGTAACAAAACATTCCTGCCTCTCCAAAATTATGACAGCAAGACCGAATTACTAGGTTATTCATACTGTGTAGCACGAGACAGGAGGTTGGCTTTCTGCGGGAGGGATGGCTTCAGAGTCCAATTGATGTAACAGCATCACAAGCATTAGCTGGGTTCCCTTTTAGTAACTGTGGTCACCCTTCCACTATGGCAAAGGATCAAAGAGGTAAGATGCTGAAGGGGTACAAAGATTAACATGTGAATAAAGGGTCACAAAGAAAAATAATTCATGTTTATAGAACACTTTAAAGGCATTTATTTAACTAAATTCCACTGACATTTAATGCCTTTCAATTACTAAGGTTTGCACAGCTGTTTACCGCAAACAAAGGTGTCACAGCATTTTGTGCTTCAACCTAATCCCCTTTCTCAAGTCAGAAGTGATCAAGAGAAAACGAAGAGTCAGGCTCTACCTGACAACTGTGTTCATTTTAATATGTAAAATGCGATGGACACCATTGTTGTGAGCCGTTAGAGCTACTTCTCTCTTCTTCAGGTTCTTCTGTTTCATATGAATATTTCCAAGTCAGATAGCAGTAGGGTGATCTTCTAGACTTGCCTGGCTCAAGAAAGCAAATATACCAAAAGAGCAGTGATTTTTCCTTCTGCATCCCCTTGTGCTCTCTTGGCTATTAAAATGAAACTAGATGAGAAGAGAGTGGAATATCCAGTTCCACTATGACCTTTTAAAATCAAATTAATGATAAATGGCTTAATGTGCTATTGATTAATAGAAATGAGCGGTTTCATTTTTCATAAATATCATGTTCACTAAAATGTTATATTGGGCCTTTCATCATAAGTGAATAGCTAAGGTCATTGGTTCAATATTTCATGAATGATAACTCCTTTGAAGCCACTACAGAAATACTGACAACATTTCAAATTATAATGAGATACATAAGTCACTAATAATGATGTTTTAAGTTACATTCTTATTAATAAAACTCTGAGCAAAATTAAGGTGCACTGTCCCCCTATTTGGGGATTAAACAGATTCATTTAGTCTCTCAATCATCCAGTTACATTTTCATAGGGTCTAAATCTATTGTAGATTAAATGTTTATATACTAGAAAATTGCTAGTGAATGGGTTTAGTCTTCTCATCAGGACTGTGAAGTTCAGTGGCCATCTATTATTTTCAGATTAGGTGCTACACCATACTAAATTGAGTTTCCTTTCTAGAATTCGTTTCACACTATCACCAAGCTGACTACAAGAAAGATGTGTGCGTTTTGATTTTCAAAAAGGATTAATTAAAAATATTCTCTTTCAATATGTGTTCCTTTGGATAACATTCTAGTCCAGTTTCATCTGCATGCTGCATTCTAACATAGGATTATTGCAATTATAGTGTGTGTACTGAGGAGTTTCTAATGTAGCTAAATCAAGCCCTTAAGGCTTTGGTGGCCCCAAATATTTATGTAGCTCCCTACTTCATATTCTTAACCCTTTAGTCCTGATGTGCTCATACAAAATGACATGTCAGGAACTGATCAGAACTCTAAGGCCCCATTTATAAGAAGCAAAAAGGCACTGCAAATGATCACTGATGGGAACACTGAGCTTGCAAAGCACATACTGCACCTTGCAGTAAGGCTCAATCTTTTTTTGTACCAGTTGTCCCAAGCACTGTAACCAAGATTTAGCACATGTCCAGCTGAACCAGAACAATATACAACAGTTTCTCAATCCATTTACAGGAAGCTTTGCAGCTACACCGATTTGGGTCAGACAACACGCTCTCAAGTGCCAGATGATATACATCTCTACCCTGTCCTTCACCACATACAACCACACTACCACCACTAACATGGCCCAGTGCTTGGACAAAATCAGCTCATGGATAAAGAACAGCTGGCTGATGCTAAACCTGAACAAAACAAATGATGATGGTGGGCAGAGGAAAGCCCTTTGAAGAGTATGCAGCCTTGGTGCAGTCTCCTTTGGTTGAAGGTGGACATCCGCAATTGGTCTATTTGGTCCATAGTCTAGGAAAAGTCTTGGATTCCTCACTGACACTATATTTTCACACAGAAAGCATTAGTCACAGATGCTGCTGTCACCTCGGTTGGCTAGTGACCTTTGTCACTGCTCGGCAGGACTACAGCAACGTGATATATCTGGGCAGGAAGTATTCAGCACTTAGGAAACTCTAATTAGTACAAAATGCTTCAGTGCATCTCCTCAACAACAGAAGCTACTATGAGCCCACCAAACCTGTCCTCTGCTCCCTACAATGTGCCCTCGTTGCCAAGAAGACAAACGGCATTTTGAGCTGTATAAGTAGGGGCATTGCCAGCAGATCGAGGGACGTGATCGTTCCCCTCTATTCGGCACTGGTGAGGCCTCATCTGGAGTACTGTGTCCAGTTTTGGGCCCCACACTACAAGAAGGATGTGGAAAAATTGGAAAGAGTCCAGTGGAGGGAAACAAAAATGATTAGGGGGCTGAAGCACATGACTTATGAGGAGAGGCTGAGGGGACTGGGATTGTTTAGTCTGCAGAAGAGAAGAATGAGGGGGGATTTGATAGCTGCTTTCAACTACCTGAAAGGGAGTTCCAAAGAGGATGGATCGAGACGGTTCTCAGTGGTACCAGATGATAGAACAAGGAGCAATGGTCTCAAGTTGCAGTGGGGGAGGTTTAGGTTGAATAGTAGGAAAAACTTTTTCACTTGGAGGGTGGTGAAACACTGGAATGGGTTACCTAGGGAAGTGGTGGAATCTCCTTTATTAGAGGTTTTTAAGATCAGGCTTGACAAAGCCCTGGCTGGGATGATTTAGTTGGGGATTAGGTCCTGCTTTGAGCAGGGGGTTGGATTAGATGACCTCCTGAGGTCCCTTCCAACCCTGATATTCTATGATTCTACACTGGCTCCCCATAGAAAATCATCTCAAATTCAAGGTTTTGGTCCTTATCCACAAGGTACCTCACAGCCTGGGCTAGTGCTACTTAAGGCTGTGGGATGAAAAATGTGGTCAACTATGTTCCTTTGACACAATAGGTAAAGCTCATTTGTACAGGACATAGGACTTCTGCAGAGGCCAGTTTGAGACTGTTGAATTAACTCCCCCAGGAACTAAGGATTATCACAAACCCACACCATCTTACATCTTTCTCTGAAGCACTTGATATTGGCCCTTCTCAGAAACATGTACCGGACTTTCTAGGCCTATTGGCTCATCTGTTTCTCTCTGTGTTCTTATACTTCACTGATCACCAAAATATTTGAGTGCCTCACAAATTGATTAA